>NC_089518.1:1193661-4061161 GCF_963924715.1 Thunnus thynnus
AACAGCAATTGGAGAAGATGACAGGCAAAAAGTAATCATGTTAAATAATCATGATCTCAATATTGAACAAAAATTATTGTGATTATAATTTTTGCCATAAACAAGCACCCCTAAAAACAGCAAATTGTGATTTACATACACACACACACACACACACACACACACACAGAGTTTAAATATGTATGTGATCAATTGTAAATATGTATGAAATGAATTATTTTCTGTAAGAAACTCTTACTTGAACATTTTTCAGTGTGCTCCTAAAGTTATATGTTATATGTATGCTCCTAATTTCTTTCATTTAGGAGCACATGCGCTCCTTGAAAAGAAGTAAGGATTGAACACTGCTGTCACATGTGTGAAAGCACTAAGTAAGTGGAGTGTGGCCAGTCCAAGGGCTTCTGTCACAGGCAGTAGATGTTTACTTTACCCATCCCCCCCTCCCATTCTCTCTCTCTCCCTCACAGTTGGAAGGAAAGATTTCAAAGTGATCTTCTTGTGAAAAATCCTCATAAATCCCATAACTTTGGCCAAATCCTACATAAAAATATCATTTTTTTGTAGGAATTTTCGTCGCGAATCCATTGATACAGGTTTGAAACTGGTGGGACTTATAGTTTAGACGCCAGATGCCCCAGTTTGGCACAAAGTCCATGCCCAGAATTTGCCTCCCCATTGGTTTACATTGTAAGGTGTAATGTCGCACTCCAACTTTCAGGGCTTACTAAATCTAAACCGTTCGAGTTATTACAAAGTTTTTAATAACTTTTGCTCAACACAGTGTGATAAGTCATGTATTCAAGTTTGAAGCCGATACCATTAACGCCCTAGGAGGAGATAGCGTTTATTCAAGGTCCAAAATTGGCAAAAAATCATACTTTCAAATGGACATTGCTGATTTCCTGTTGGATTTAGGTCAGGGGTGTCAGCGTATGATTTGTAGGTCTTGATGAGACGAATAATTGAGTTTTGGTTCGATCTCTCTACGACATTCCTACGGGCCGTGGTGGCCGTTTTAGATACGTAGGTGGCGCTAGAGAGCACATTTTGGCACTTTGGGGTTTAATTTTTACATTTTATCAAATTTTTCACCATTCCTGATGTGCGTGCCAAATTTGGTGAGTTTTTGAGCATGTTTAGGGGGTCAAATTTAGAGTTAAAGTGGCGTAACAAGAAAGAATAATAATAAACAAACAAACGCACGAAAAACAATAGGGTCTTCGCCCTTTGGGCTCAGGCCCTAATTAAAGCTGCAAGCAGCGTTGAACGGGCCTTCGCGCCCTTGCGCACATCGGGCCGCGGCGCAGTCAGTTGAGCTTGTGGGAACCAAGAAAGCGTTTGGAGATGATCAGTGTGAGAGTCTTTTGACACACAATACTAACCAGTGTCTCTCTGTGAGCCCACCCCTCTGTTCACAGACAATTATGGATTATGAAATCAAAATATTGTTAACCTTAATCAATAATTCAGGTACCAATTGTAGGATCTGCGAAGAACACAGTTAATTATTTGCTATAATTATCAATGATCAATAATAATTAATTATAACAATTAACAGAATTATCAATATGAACTAACAGATACGAAGCATCACCCCGAAACCGGGACCAATAACCGAGCAAGGTAGTCTCATAAATGGGAGTTCACCTAGAATGTTAATATCTGAGAGATAATCATTCAAGGGTGAACAAAGAAGGGTTGAATTCGAGCTCTGACTCCTTCAATCAGCCACTTTTCACAATATGTTACACACAATAATGACTAAAGAACTTCTCTTTAAAGATATAACAGTGTTTATTAAACTTAGCAAAATTAACAAAGTTAACAAATGCTTCATTCAATAAATAGGCCTAGTTATTCTAAAATCTAATTCTGCCAAACAAAACACAAACAGCTTTGCACAGGGTTGGACACTTGCAGGTTGGACACTTTTGTCCGACGTTATCTGACCATCAGATGTGCAAAACGATGTCGGTGCGTGTATGTGTGCGCACGTGAGTATGGTGTTAGTCACAAGAGAGGGAGGAGGGAAAGCGATCGTGATAGAGAGAGAAGCGGTTCTTTTTCCACAGAGAGCGCACGTATGGACGGCAGTCTGTAACGCACGTTGTCTGGTTTCAGATCGACAAATCAGTTTACTTTCTCACTCACGGCAGCACAAACACAGTAGTCCCGAGCGGGACAAACACAAAATAGTCAAGCGTGGTGAACACAACTAACAGGCAGCAAACAGGCAGCAGCGGAGCGTTAACTGCAGCATGACCGGAAGAAGCACAACCAGTTAGCCTCTGCTAGCCTTTCAGCTAACCCCGGCTCTCTGTTTAGATCCAAACGGAGCACCGAGTCCCGAATTGCTATTTAGGTTAAAGCGGAGAGAATCAGCGGGTCTGTCGGCCAGCTGAGTGAAGTGAAACCTGCGGAAAAAACACCGTGACCATCAAGGTAAAACAGGTCGGCGAAAACACGGCAGCTGGTTCTGAGTGGAATGGCGGAGAGAACAGCAGAGACAACTCTGCGAAGACGCGCAGGGCAGAGCCGGTCCACGTTATCCCGAAGTAACTTCATTTCCTCTTTCTCGGGGGAATTTGAGGACGCTGGTTGCAGCAGCGGTCTCTCTCGGGTCCAGGAATGTGTTCGGGTTAACACGGGCAAAGTCTCGTCTCGTCCGACGAGGGGAGTCTTCGATGAGGGGAAAACATGTTCGTGGGGTAGTCAAGCTAACTCACAGGGGAACAGGAGTTAACCCTAGCTCAGTGACATGGGAAAGACGTGTAGTTTGGGCGTGCTCGCTTATAAAGGGGTGGTGATGTCATGGCTGCGTCCTCAGGACGCTCCGCTGTGCAGGAGCGTCTCCGCCAATGAGGGACCGATGTTGACTGCTCCCTGCTGAAGTGTGAAAATCGCAAAGCATCCTTGGAAATGGAGTTTGCTCCACCCTCATGGCAGGTCCATTACAGTTTTAATACGGAGCTCCGGAACTCCAGCCTTCCTGAGTTTTTCCCTCATATAGGCTATAGTTTTTCTTAATCATTACTACAATATATGATTACATATGTAATAGTCTCCTCAGCCAAGTTAGAAAAAATATGTGCATGTATGAACAACAGCAATTGGAGAAGATGACAGTCAAAAAGTAATCATGTTAAATAATCATGATCTCAATATTGAACAAAAATGATTGTGATTATAATTTTTGCCATAATCAAGCACCCCTAAAAACAGCAAATTGTGATTTACGTACACACATACACACACACAAAGTTTAAATATGTATGTGATAAATTGTAAATATGTATGTAATGAATTGTTTTCTTTAAGAAACTCTTACTTGAACATTTTTCAGTGTGCTCCTAAAGTTATATGTATGCTCCTAATTTCTGTCATTTAGGAGCACATGTACTCCTTGAAAAAAAGTAATGATTGAACACTGCTGTCACTGCTGCAGTCCAAGGGCTTCTGTCACAGGCAGTAGATGTTTACTTTACCCATCCCCCCCCTCCCATTCTCTCTCTCTCCCTCACAGCTGCAGAGAAGATTTTAGTGTACTCTACTTGTGAAATATGCTCATAAATCCCATAACTTTGGCCAAATCCTACATAAAAATATCATTTTTTTGTAGGAATTTTCGTCGCGAATCCATTGATACAGGTTTGAAAGTGGTGGGACTTATAGTTTAGACGCCAGATGCCCTAGTTTGGCACAAAGTCCATGCCCAAAATTTGCCTCCCCATTGGTTTACATTGTAAGGTGTAATGTCGCACTCCAACTTTCAGGGCTTACTAAATCTAAACCGTTCGAGTTATTACAAAGTTTTTAATAACTTTTGCTCAACACAGTGTGATAAGTCATGTATTAAAGTTTGAAGCCGATACCATTAACGCCCTAGGAGGAGATAGCGTTTATTCAAGGTCCAAAATTGGCAAAAAATCATACTTTGAAATTGACATTGCAGATTTCCTGTTGGATTTAGGTCAGGGGTGTCAGCGTATGATTTGTAGGTCTTGATGAGACGAATAATTGGGTTTTGGTTCGATCTCTCTACGACATTCCTACGGGCCGTGGTGGCCGTTTTAGATACATAGGTGGCGCTAGAGAGCACATTTTGGCACTTTGGGGTTTAATTTTTACATTTTATCAAATTTTTCACCATTCCTGATGTGCGTGCCAAATTTGGTGAGTTTTTGAGCATTTTTAGGGGGTCAAATTTAGAGTTAAAGTGGCGTAACAAGAAAGAAAGAATAATAAAGAAACAAACACACGAAAAACAATAGGGTCTTCGCCCTTTGGGCTCAGGCCCTAATAATAATAAGAAACAAACAAACACACGAAAAACAAGAGGGTCTTCGCCCTTTGGGCTCAGGCCCTAATAATAATAATAATAATAAGAAACAAACAAACACACGAAAAACAAGAGGGTCTTCGCCCTTTGGGCTCAGGCCCTAATTAAAGCTGCAAGCAGCGTTGGACGGGCCTTCGCACCGTCCTAACGTCAGAGCGCGATGCAGATGAGGGGGTTATGACAGGTATGTAGATGTTTTCAGACCTGGGCTGACAGGTCTGACTTCACCAACCCCCCCCTTTTTTCCCCCCTTCTTTCTCCCTGCTAGTTGGAGAGGAGGATTAAAATAGTACTGTTCTTGTGAAATAGTCATAAATCCCATCACTTTGTCACATTCCGTGGGAGTGAATCTCCAAAACTTAGAACATTATCCCTTAGCTGTTTTGCGTAAAAAAAATTTCCGTTATAAGTGTATCTTTTTTCAACATGTGTTGCTAGGTAAGGAATGTTATTACATATAACCTTTCATGTAGTTATTCAATAAAGTGTTACATGGTGAGCCAGATGAATTGTGATTTGTGATATTCAATGTTGAACACATTAATTGTTGACAGTAAATGACAGACAACATTTTGTTGTGAACATGGCAATTTATTTGTATTATAAAGTGGTTTAAACAAAAATTCATCAAGAAAAATATTTAGCCAACTTTTCCATGTACAACTGATGTATTGAAAATAACACTTTTGCAGCCCTGAATTTTGTCATGAAATAACAAACAGTCAAAAACATAATAAAGTGGGGATACAAAGAGGAAGTGAGAGCATGGATAATAACAGTAACAATGACAATATGTGTTTTATATTTTTATAACTGTCCTGTTTGGCAGCTGAGGCGTGCAGAATGAAGAATCTGTGCCTTGGGGTGCCAGAACTGATTTGATAATAGGTCATGCACAAAAAACATGAAAATTCATATTTAAAGTTCTAAAGTTGAAATTCATGTTGTACATCATAATGACAAAAATACAAATGGTCGAAATGAGTACAGCTCAGTTATTAAATATAAGTATAGCCGTTCCTGTTATGTTTATAGCAACATGTAGTTATTGGATCTGTGTATCTTATCTAAGCTGATGATGATGAGTAACACAGGAAAGATACAGACAACATGCAACATAAAGCCAGTTCCTTGTAAGATACATTTCTTCAATTGTTATTGACCTTTTCATTGTCAAATCACAAAAGAATAAAACTGTTGCATATTAACACACTAGGAATAAAGGTATCATGAATTGAAACATGCAAAAATATATATATTAACAGTTGTAAGACAGACCAACAGCTAGCATGTGGCAAACAGACACTAAGACATCTGCACAAACACCAGCTACAAAGTGCTTCATAGTCAAATAAATACGTACAAAGTGCTTTACAGTCAAAGAAATAAGTTAATAATAAATAAATCTAAAATCTCCATTTCATGATCATTTTAACATAATACAATACATAATAATCCCAAATCTATCCACCGTACTACACTATCAAAAATGTGTACACACGATTGAGGAGTTGGAGTGGGACAGACTCTACACTAAATAAGACAGCAACCATAATGACAGCCAGTAACGCACCATGAACAACACACAAGTCAGTGTGTTCCTAAAACCCTACAGACACGCTGGGACACTGCGATGTAGCACATTACCTCAGACATAGTAACTTATTCCTGCTCTAAATTGAAATCTACATCAAAAATTTCCTCCACACCCTCAAGCTCATCAAACATAATCAAACTGTCTATGTCATCTAACTGCCCCTGATCATCTAAAACACCAAAACTACACAGAATACCTTCATGATCACTGAAGTACGCTGGCATCACTGCACATTCCACATTATACCGTGTTGTTTTAACATATACATGATCAATCAATGTCCCCTTTTCTGTAGTTTCTTGTGTTACATGCTGCTTAAATCCTTTTAGGCTCAGGAATTTACAAATTGAGGATTCTTTTAAAATGTTTTCATTAAAGTCTCCCATTAGCACAATTGTTTTACTGATTGGATTTAACCAGTCAAGTAACTTCTCCACATTATGTTTAAATAGAGAGCTTGGATAAGATGGTGGACGATAAAGTACTGCCATCAATATGTTTAAATTGATACACAGGCATACCAAACACTCCAGATTTAAGTTTGGTACCTGCAGAATCTGATAGTCCAAATTGTCTAAACAGTACAAACCAACTCCACCATGTTGTAGATTTTTCAGCTCTGACAATTTGGGGTTACTGTTGGTGTAACACAAACTTCGAGGACGACTGTGGAAAGTGTACCCACACATTTGCACACTGTTTAATGAGGTTTGTGCAGTGAGCCACGTTTCTGTGACGGCAATACAGTGAGGCTGCAAATGCTGCGTGCAGGACACCAAATCTGAAAGGTGGCGACTTAAACTCTGAACGTTCAATAAATACACAGAGAAACTATGTGCATTTATTGAAGGCTTAGGTTGTTCAATTAAAAATGGAGGCATGCTATCCATGGCCTCCTTTATGGTGTCCTTGCAGTAAATGGCCTTCTCTGTAAAATCCCTGATGATCAGGCCAGACAAAGCCCTAACACGACTCAGAGCTACATACGCCTGCCCAGGTGCAAACACCTTCTTCAAAGATACAACAGCTTCATCTACAGTTAAGCCCTGAACTTTGTGTACAGTACACGCCCACGCTAATTTCAGAGGAAACTGTAAACGCACACAACCCCGTTTAGTGGCCTTCTCCTTCTCTGGTTCAATAGCAGTAGAATTCCTGCATTCTACTGCTGCATGGGCATATGTCTTCCTCCTCTGTAAGCCAATTTTATCATCGTCAAATTTAACATAAATTTTTAGAGGAAATGTTTTATCTTTACCAAAATCCATGTCAGTGACAGTGCCACATGCTCCATTCACCAGACCGTCTCCAACATCCACGTTCTTACATAACATAACACGCGCATTCTTGGCCAAATACAACGTTTGTTCTAAACATGTGTCCAAAGCATTATTTTGAGTACCACGTTCCAATTTCCCTGTTTTCTTGTTTGTTATGAAATCTTTAGCCTCAATTTTGATGTAATCAGGACACATGGCAAACAACTTATTGAAATTGTGTTCATTTACTTGCATATTTGTGGGGAAAATATGCAAGGCCGAGCTGTCTTCCCCTGTCTCACGAGATTTCAACATCACAACGTCGCTCTCTAACATGGGGGTTTTTTTGGAACGCACTCGCAACCTATTCAACATCTCTGCAAATGAGCTATCTTTCTGCCTAACTATTGTTTTCAGCTCCACTATACTGAAATGGCACCACAAGCCAACACCAACCTGACTGTTATGCAGAGGCTTCCCTTTAACAGGAGGCAACTGATAAAAGTCACCAACAGCTATCACACTAACATTACCAAATGGGGAAAAGTCACCAGTCTGCTTAAGCTGCCTCAACCTGCCATGGACATAGGTCAACAGATTGTGATCAACCATACTGATTTCATCAATGATTAAAATTTGGAGTTGACTAAATTTTGCTCTTAGAGAGTTTAGTTTATCTTCACCCAAAGGGGTATAAGGTAAACTAGAGTGTGTGCCAATACTCAGTGTGTGATGAATTGTAGCTGCGTTTAAAGAGTATGCAGCTATGCCTGTTGAAGCAGTTAACAAAACACAAATATCGTCTGGTTGATGACAAAGTGTTGACAACAGCCTCCCTGCCTCATACTGAATAGCTCTAATTAAATGACTTTTCCCCGTCCCTGCGCCACCTGTCACAAAGACATGCATAGGCTCTGGGTTTTTACCCATCACCTTCTGCAAACACCACTGTCTGACCTTATAAAAAATAGCCATCTGCGTCTCATTCAGAGACCTAACCAAAGCTAACCCCTCACGTCTAGGCATAATTTTCCTGGGTCTCTCTAAATGTGCTAATTGTCTGTTATCAGCGGCCAAGTCTGGAACATTTTCCATTGCTTCCAATAACTGTTCATCCTTTTTTTCACCTCTCTGTTGCTGTCTCATTTCGTCTACACATTCAAGGCGTTCCACTTCCTGTTCAGGACACAGCTCCCCCCAAACATCTTCATCAACTCCGTTTTGCTCGACAATTTCCTGAGCTCTTTCCAAATCAGGACAATCTACTTCAAACTTTGCCCTGTTCTCGTCAACCACAGTCTTAACCGAATGCACAGAACCATCACTAAATGTCACATCGCCACCGTTATAGAACTGACTAAACATTTCAAAGCCTTCAGGTTTTAAGTCTGAGTCAGCTCTATAGGGAAGGAACAATTGCATCAGACTCTGAAAATGGTCCTCCTCTCGTTTCTCTAAATCAAAACGCATATAACGAACAACTGCGAACTGAGAGCGTGTTCTCCTCAAGATGAAGCCTAAACCACTTTTCAGTTCAATCATGTCTTTAGACTTCTCGTTCTTGGAGAGAACACGATACTCAGACGCAAATGTAGCCATGCACATGTTATCAAAGACATCATTGTCAGGCCTGTTCCTATACCTGTCCACTATGCCAGGCATCCACATGTCCTCTGTCTTAAGCTCAGTACAAACTGTTTTCTGTTTCAAAACACTGAGGGGTAAACTCATCTTCACTATGTTGTTCCCAGTTGGCACAAACACAACCTTTCTGGAACACTCCTTCAGATGCATGTTGGTTAGCCTATACACCGCCTCCTGAGCACAGACGTCCCTATTGTGTAAATATACACTGCCTAGCTTTTTTAATGCTTCTTTAGCAGAGAGATTTCCTTGTTTTGTTGCTTCTTTTTGGGCGTTACTCAATAATAGGCCAATTTCTCTCTCTGCTTTAGTAATATAAGATATGATATAGATGACGACTGCATAGGCGTCGGTGACAAAGCTAATGTCCAAATTTGCATTCCAGCACTTCAACAACTGCTTACTATACTGGTTTACCCAAACTTCGTTCACCCCTCTCCTATAAACCACTGTGCTCTTTTTTTCCAATCTTCGATAAGCTTCTTCAAAGATGCCCTGATTGATGCCTAGAGTCTGAAACAAATCCTCTACACTGACAAAACTCACTTCTTCTTCCTGAGCTTTCTTAACAGCTGTCTTAACATTTTGCAAAATATACTGTGCCCTCTCTTTTGGCATCAAATCATCATCAAAACACTTACAGACAGGATGGTTCTTTGAACCAGGATCATTCATGGTCTCCTTCACCTTATGATCACATTTGCAGTCTTTTGTCTCTATTTTACAAACAAACGTCCTAGATGAAACAGGTTTTGGGAAATTAAACCGACATGTTGTTTTCTTTTTCCTGCATGATTTAGAATGTCGTTTCGAGTGTGATTGAACTGATGACACAATGTCCAATAATGTATCATCATCTGAGGGTAACTCGCATGTAACATATTTATCTATGAACTCAACGACCTCCTCATCTGTGTTTTTATCAATTTGGGGAGCACCCTCAATCCAAAACAGACAGTGTACATGAGGAGAACCACGCTGCTGAAATTCTACCCTATAAAAGTGATCAATGATTTTGCCAATTGGTTGGGAAGGAGACATGAGAACCTCGTTCAAAAAACAATGCCATCTGTAGTCAAACATCCTCGCAGCTGTGACCGGGTTACGACGCAACAACTCACACCTGTCTGCCCACTCCAAATCCTCTACAGTCTGTGTCCTACCTTCTTGTTTTAGAATAGTGGTCAAAAGATTCTGCCAGCGCAGATCCGCAGAGGAAAACGAGCAAAACCATGTCGGGATCCCCAACTGACGTACGCATGCTAAGATGTCTTTCTGAACTGACTGCCAAAAAGCTGGAGTTCCTCTAATTGGCTTAAGAAACCTATAACCCTCATCGCACTTTAACAACTTCTTCAGAGACTCCTCGTCCATCAACATTTCTGGACTAATCCTTTGCGACTTCTGTCCACCTTTACCCTTGCGCAACGCAACAGAAACACTCGATGACACACGATCTATCTCTGACATGTATTGGGCAAAGAAAATGTATTCTACATTACATGCAAAACGACCATCCGCATGCATAATCCTGTTATTAAAGTAACGAGACAGAGTTAGGCGATATGAGCGGCTGTCATGGAAAGTCTTACTACCAAAAGGAAACAACACAGGGAAACATTTAGCCTCATTCGTGTGGTCAGAAAGCACCCTAACCGGACTATTCCCCTCTGCAGGCGCAATGTTTACAATGTCATCAAAATACTGGTCTAATGCTTCCTGACCAATATTTATAGGCATAAGACAAGTGTCCTGAAACATGCAGTGCTGCTGTCTGTCATGTAACAATTCATCCTGTATTATCTCTGCTGTTTCCTCCACACCATCAACTACAGCCTGTTCTGTGACCTCACCACCTGCCTGAGCTGTCACCTCACCACTTCTAACAACCAGATCTTCCTGACATGATGCTACCTTTTCTACAACAGCTTCATCCTCACTACCTGGCTGATCCTCCTCATTCTCCCCATCTTTTTGCCTACAAAACTCGTTTACCCACTCTTCGTTAAACTCAATATCATTGTAATAAATATTAGTTCTCTTTAAATACTCTAGCGCCTGTCTTACACGTGAAGTATCTACAAACTGATACTCGTAATGTCCTTTATACGTCAATTTGCGCTTTAATTTCACCTGTAGCAGAGACCCTTCCATGCTACAACGTGGCAACACATTAGTTGTCTGCACTATGTTGGCTGGAACACATGTAACCGGACCATGTACTCCATTCTGTCCTCCTTTAGGCAATGCCAACATTTTCATAAACGGAATGTGCAGAGCTATCAGGTGTTGTTCTAAACTATTCAAACATGCCAGTTCAGGTGGAATTGGATCAAGCATCAAAGTATTAACCCAACATTCAGCTGGTATCTGACCTTTACTTATCTTATTGTGACAGGTATAACAAATCCAAAGCTGACCTCTGGATGAAACTAACTGACATGGCACAACGCAGTCATCTGAACATCTATGCAGAAACTTCTCACTAATGCACATTTCTGCAATACCAGCTGTTGCTGAACTTCTACTATACATTTCCCTATCACAAGTCAGCAATTGAGATCTAAACATCAAGCGATGACAAACACAACACACAAAATGTGGCCCATCTCTGACTTTCTCTAAAAACTGATGCATAACAAAACCAAAATCTTCTGACTTCTCTGTCTTCTGCTTCCTACTAAACCCAACACTGGCAATAGCTTGCTGCTTAAACTCAGAACTATCATGATACCTTCTTTTCCTTTCTTCTCTACTCCTTTCTTTAACCTTCTCTCTATGCTTGACATTGGCTCTATAGTTCACCATACTATATACTTTACTCTGAGCTTTAACAGTCTCTCTATGCTGGAAGTTGTCTCTATATTTCAAAATACTCCGAGCTTTAACACTGTCCTTATGCTGGAAGTTCACTCTATATTTCAAAATACTCCTGGCTTTAACACTCTCCTTATGCTGGAGGTTGTCTCTATATTTCAGAATACTCCTGGCTTTGACATTCTCTCTATGCTGGAGGCTGTCTCTATATTTCACCATACTGTTTAATTTCCTCTTGGCTTTAACACTCTCCCTATGTGGTATATTTTCATGATACTTTGTTACACTCCATAATTTTGCCCTTTCCCTAAACAACACATTTTCGTGATACATCTTTCTACTCCTTAACTGACGTTTCTCCCTTATCACCATGTTCAATTTCTCCTGTGTCTTTTTCTTCTGACTCATATACTTTGACCTCAAAGACTTACTACTTGATTTTCCCTCAGTAGCATCACTCACAACATCAGCACTATCTATACCTTTATCAGAAACTACACATTCTAACTTACATCCTACTGCTGCCTTGTCACAGTCAACCATATCCTTCATTCTAGACCTAATGCTGTAACCTGTCACTTCATTAAGTTTACAGTAACCGTAACAAGTCTGTAGTCCTGGCCTACAAACACAAACAACATTCTCAAAATGCTTGCCCATAATGTTCTCCAAATAAATGCACTCTGCAGACAAAAGGTCATTGTTGCTGCTGTACTTCAGCCAACGCCCACCATAAAAAGTACACACACTAACTCCTAACCAATCTGCTGTAACCTGTATTTCCACCTCTGTGGCCCAAGTGTTAACGGTTCTCATCCTGGACTGCTTAATGTACTCTAACACAGAGGAATACTCACTCCTCAAAATACTCTGGTATTGAACTGCATTCCTCTCCAGCTCTTTACATACTGCAAGTCTAATCTTACGATGATACTTCTGAGAACCACTCACAGCCTGAGAGATGGCTCTAAAGAAGCAGTTACCATCAGCCACAACCTTTTCATTCCTACATGGGACACCTGTCAACCCAACTTCTTTGGACACTGGACCAGTGACCTTCACATAGTCAGCATTTAATCTTGTACACAAAACCTGACAAACATCTACACTAAGAGGACAGAAAACCAGCTCGTCATTCCTCACAGCACTAATAAATTCAACATCTGAGTTAATTTCACTAACATCAAACCTCTTTGATTTCTTTTTCATGCAGTTGTGAGAAGAAATCTTGCGTTTTCTGCCATAAATACTTGTTGGTTCTTCCTCTGAATCGCTGCTAACCTCAACGGCTAAAGTCTGGACAGAAATGTTAGACACTGATACACTTGCAGTTACGCTAGGCTCTGGTGTTGGCACTGTACTCATATCAATGCTACAACTCTCCACAGAAAAACCAGACGTAACTGTACTTGCACCACCACTAACACTAACACCACACAACTCGTACAGCTTCTGACTTGTGCTGACACTGTCTGCCAAACAACAGATGTAGAGATGCAATTCATCAAGACATCCAAAATGCAAAACCACACTAGTACCATTGCAGTGTAACAAGCCTAAGTTACTGCGTGAGTGACTGTCGACCACAGCGAAGTGACCATTCTCACAGATGATGGCAGAAGTGTTACCACACAGTGTCAAAAGACATGTTGTGTACTGACTGAAGATCCTCTCCAGTCCATTACGTAGACTGACAAACACACCAAAGTCAACTAATTCACCTTCAGTCACACCTACTTCACCCATCACCACATCGCCAAAAGTAAAACTACACACCTGTCCATCAATTTCTAACTGCTGTGGCAAATCTGGAACAGATAAAAGACCTGACTGATGCATAAAGATGCCATGGTCACGCAAACTGCTGTACAACCCATCACCTACAACCAATGCACTATCCAGATCATTCCTCTCCCACATAAACACACTGCTCACCATGTGTTTGGCTAAGCTAACCAAAGCTATAGCCATACACTGCAATCCTCTGTATTTAAACTGCTCATCTCCTTGGTGAAATGAGCCCCTTACAACCTTAACTAGCTTAATTCCTCTGCTACTCTTAGCCACCATTGCCACAACATTGCTTTTGGAACCACACTGAGCTGCTTTAACATCAGAAACAGAAAAACAAGGAGAAAAACTAGACTTAGCTTTGCTGATCTTCTGTGGCATTCTTGCTCCCTCCTCGATGGTGGACGTCAT
This sequence comes from Thunnus thynnus, assembly GCF_963924715.1. Taxonomy (NCBI): domain Eukaryota; kingdom Metazoa; phylum Chordata; class Actinopteri; order Scombriformes; family Scombridae; genus Thunnus; species Thunnus thynnus. The sequence continues at coordinate 1,207,520 of NC_089518.1, forward strand.
CGGCATGGCAGGGCAAGTTGCAGCAACCTCCTCCTCCCCCACCACCTCTGGCAACGCACCAGCACACAATGGCACCGCAGACCCCCTCAAGGACTCCTGGGCTACTGCCTCTACCTGAGAAATGTAAAGACCAGGTTTTACTAAGAAACAGAATAGGTGAAGAAAAGTTGATGACGTTTGTCATTAATAACAAGTCTCACATTTAAACAAAGACAAACCTGCTGCACTGCTGGGCTGGGCATGGAGGCAGACTCGATCACACGTGCAGGTGAAGGTGTTGCCAAGACCTGTAAAGAAAAGGAAAGGACAAAATGTCAATAAAACAATGCACTCATTAAACTTGCATATATACAAGGATACACCAAAAACAGTATTAAAGAAAAAAACAAACAAAACACACCACACCAACCTGGCGCTTTCCTCCTCTGATCCTCGTGGCAACACTTCTCAGCCGACGCTTCACAGGGGAAGCCTAAAGGAAAAACAACAGGACTTTAAAAACAGCTGACTCCATGTTTAGCTCTTGGCAATACATACACAAATAATTTGTAGAGCAGTTACCTGGCCAGCTGCTGGAGCAGCAATGCAGTCAGAGGCAGAAGAAGGCGAAACCTTCTCCATGGCATCCAACATGGCACCACTGAACCACACAGGGTTGGACGGGATGACAGACTGAGGCACCGTAGGTGTTCCAACCTTTAAAATACAAAGAGAAAAAGGAGAATTGCTTAGATGTTTCTCAACCAAACAGAACTGTGAAAAAATGTCCAGCCACACAATGAGTTAGAACACGAACTACCTTGCACTCCCGTCCAACAACTGTCCACTCCCAGGGGTCGCTGTGCCGAGGCACGGGGACGTGTCCTGTCACAACCAGCCTGGGGGAAACCCTGGTACGCGGTGACGTCCGGGGAGACACCGGAGGCTCAGGTGGAGGGGGTACCAGCTGGCGAACCGCGGCGTCCCACAGCAGCTCCACCATGACCGGCATGCCATCGGTGTCGCTGAGGTGCACCTGAAAACAGTCAAACAGCAGACTTTAATCACATGTGTTTATCTGACATATGGAAAAACAAAACTCTTCCATGTTACATTTCACAAAAAAAAGCATGCTGTACTTACACCGTCGTGGCACCACAGCTCCAACCGATGCAGAGGGAGGTGCTCTGCCACAGACACAAATGGGAGACCTAACAGAGAAGTGAAACATGATTACTTCTTCTAATCTTTACACCTGTATTAACCATTTGTGTTAAATTTTACAGTATATTAATTACAACTGCAGATGACCAAAACTTTACATACCCATGCGTGCTGTGACACGGTGGTACTCCTGACGCAGCAGGTCCTGCAGGCCCGGATCAGTGTTGATGCGTGGAGGGAAGTCCAGCACAAACACCTACAGAGAAAGTAATTACAATTATCTGCTTAACAGATGTGCCACTTAAGGACCAAGAAATAATGACAGTAATTTTTCACAAAGCTATACACACCTTGGGCCAGAGGTTGCAGACAGTGGTCAGGAGAGCACCAAAGTCCAACGCTGCCTCACCAATGGTCCTGCTGGCAGTGAGGTTGTTGCTCGGGGCACACACACAGACCGCGTCCGGGGTCCACGGGAGGGAAGCATGCATCACCTCTGTCCTCAGGTCAGCTGCCGCTCCACCTGGAACAGAGAGAAAAGAAAAAGACAGAGATCCCTGTGGCATACTTACAAATCCGTCGACGATGGCACGCAGGTGAGAGTCCCCAATGACGAACACCATCTGCAACAGAGACAGTGCGTTAGAACAAAGACACCAACCATGACTCCATACACTCAATGACTTCTAAATAAAAAAGACAAATACCTGCTGGTCCAAACGCTGTGCTGGAGTGACGAACTTGATGGGACGGTGGGTCAGCTCCGAAGTTCGCCATCTCCGCACACGATGGCGGTAACCAGTACCGCGCCCTGTTACAACGTTGATCATGGTAAAGAATGTCAACACATGCCTAGCAAATCGATACATTTTAATGAAACACTTCAAAAATACATTATACATACGAGCAACAAACTCGGGGATGGGTGGCCCAGGGGTCCAAGACTGCCGCTCTGCAATCCTCCGCTTGGCCGCCTGAGCACGACGGTGGGACTTCGCACGGGGCATCTGCAATGAAAAATTACTTTTTATTAAACCTTAACACAGAAATCTTTGCAGCCTGTGCCAGTGATACTCACCAGGCAGAGGTCACCAAACAGTTTTACTTCAGAATTCACACACAAAATGTATTCAACTTACCTTGGCAATGAGATGGGCAACTTTTATTTAAAAAAAACTGTGTGAGTGTGCGCGTGTGAGTGTATGTAGTTCTGTGTGTGTGTGTAATCTGTAAATGTGTGACAATTATCAATAAGTTATGTGTGTCTTAAATTAAATAATTAAATAACTATATGTATAAATGTTGTAGATCAGAGAATCACTGATATAGTGCAAATATCGCTTGTGACAGCTGACAAACCAGCAGAGCACCAGATCACACAGGCAAGAGTTGGATATCTGTAAATATAAGAATACACATCGTTTTATTTACGCCATGCTGTTATGTAGAAAAATTATAAAACAATGTGTTAAAAAAAGGATACAATATTGAACATCCACATACATAGCTCCATATCTTTATACAATGTTTTAATAATGAATTTACTCTCAAAAACATGAACAAATTATATTGCAAAGCACTCTTTCAGTCACAACCTAACACAGAAGCTAGTTGGTAGCAGGCTACCAAAGCCAACCTTTAACCTCTGTTATGCTACTATAAGATTCAGAATAACATACTCATGCTATATCAATGTGTTCAGTTCACTAAAATTAACTACAACTTGTGGTCTCTTATAAACAGTCTCATTAAGAATAAGTTGTAATTAAATATACATCAAACAGTCTGCTTACGGTTTTAGGCCTGTTTATGCTAGCCAACATTGGCATTCTCACTAATAACAACAGGGTGTAAATGCGCCGTGCTAAACAAGCTACCGCCATGGTCTGCCCCACCCCCTCGTCCAAATACGGCCACTTCCGTCTCCAACAATCAAACGTGGCAACGGCCAAACCAAGATGGCGACTGCCAAAGCGCAACTCGAAGCTTCACAATGGCACTTCCAACGGCCAACATGGCCGCACCCGTGCCGTACTACTGGCGTTTTGTCTGTACACGGCTTTACAGATAATTCGAATGACCACGAATTATGATAATCCATAAAAAACCATCAATACATCTTTAAATCGATCTCACATTATCTACACTGCTTTTTGTATTTTATCGAATTATTTTAGCATCAGCCACGTGTCTAAAGACTACATTTTATCAGAGGAAACTAGGCTGTGTGTGAAATTTTGCCCGCGCCTGCATCCACCCTCACCACACAGAGTCACAAACGTGGCAACGGCCAAATCCAAGATGGCGATTGCCAAAAAACTACACTCGAGGCTTTACAAAAGCAGTTCCAACGGGCAAAATGGCCGCCGCCGCGGCGTACTACAAACGTTTGGTCTGTATACGACTTTAGCATACAATGCACATGGCCACAGATTATGTAATCCATGAAAATCCATCAATAACTCTTTAACATTTCACATTATCTACACTGCTTTTTGCTTTATGGAATAATTTAAGCAAATTATTCCATAAAGACTACATTTTATCAGAGGAAACTAAGCTGTGTGTGAAATTTGGCCCGCGCCTGCATCCACCCTCACCACACACAGTCACAAACGTGGCAACGGCCAAATCCAAGATGGCGATTGCCAAAACGCTACACTCTAGGCTTCACGAACGCAGTTCCAACGGCCACAATGGCCGCCGCCGCGCCGTACTAATAACGTTTGCTCTGTATACGACTTTAGCATACAATGCACATGGCTACAGAATATGTAATCCATGAAAATCCATCAATAAATCTTTTTAACATCTCACATTATTTACACTGCTTTTGTTTTTTTATGGAACAATTTTAGCATCACCCACGTGTCTAAACACTGTATTTTATCAGAGAAAAGTAAGCTGTGTGTAAAATATCGCCCGCGCCTCAACCAACCACACCACACCACACCACACAAGGTCAACAAACAACAGTCACATTACAAATATACTGTACAGTAGTTAATACCACAGAGAAAACAAAAGTTCTTACCTCGACAACGTGACCAAGTGTGGCCTGTACCGCTCAAGCCGGCTGTTTTATGAGCTTGAATGACACGTCATCAAACCATCACCACGCCCACACCTTTACTAGCGCAATCATTGCAACAATCATGTACATAAAATGGCGTCTTCTCGAACTTTCTGGAAGTTGACTCACATTTGTACCTAAAGTTAGATGTGTGCGACGTGGAAAAAATACTCGTACAATGTGCGACTACTAATTGCAACCATAAAAGTATATGAATTCTGAACGGATTTAAGTTGAAACACCAGTAAAAAAAAAAAAAAAAGTGGCGACACTTGTAAGGTCAGCGGAGCGTTAACTTCAGCATGACCGAAAGAAACACAACCAGTTAGCCTCTGCTAGCCTCTCAGCTAACCCCAGCTCTCTGTTTAGATCCAAACGGAGCACCGAGTCCCGATTTGTTATTTAAGTTAAAGCGGAGAGAATCAGCGGCTCTGTCGGCCAGCTGAGTGAAGTGAAACCTGCGGAAAAAACACCGTGACCATCACGGTAAAACAGTCCGTACAGAACTACTGTGTTCAGCTGCACAGATAGGAAATCCCTCGGCTGACAGGATGTACCACTCTGTGAGGAAATATATGTTACCCTCCCCTTTTGGTTTATAACACAGTTGGCAACCAGCATATTAGGTGCATTACTGCCACCCTCTTCCTGAGTTTTTCCCTCATATCAGCTATAGTCTTTCTTGATCATTAGTACGATATATGATCACATGTGTAATAGTCCCCTCAACCAAGTTAGAAAAAATATGTGCATGTATGAACAACAGCAATTGGAGAAGATGACAGTCACAAAGTAATCATGTTAAATAATCATGATCTCAATATTGAACAAAAATGATCGTGATTATAATTTTTGCCATAATCAAACACCCCTAAAAACAGCAAATTATGATTTACACACACACAAACACACACACATAGTTTAAATATGTATGTGATAAATTGTAAATATGTTATAATGAATTGTTTTCTTTAAGAAACTGTTACTTGAACATTTTTCAGTGTGCTCCTAAAGATATATGTATGCTCCTAATTTCTGTCGTTTAGGAGCACATGTACTCCTTGAAAAAAAGTAAGGATTGAACACTGCTGTCACTGCTGCAGTCCAAGGGCTTCTGTCACAGGCAGTAGATGTTTACTTTACCCATCCCCCCCCTCCCATTCTCTCTCTCTCCCTCACAGCTGCAGAGAAGATTTTAGTGTACTCTACTTGTGAAATATGCTCATAAATCCCATAACTTTGGCCAAATCCTACATAAAAATATCATTTTTTTGTAGGAATTTTCGTCGCGAATCCATTGATACAGGTTTGAAAGTGGTCGGACTTATAGTTTAGACGCCAGATGCCCCAGTTTGGCACAAAGGCCATGCCCAGAATTTGCCTCCCCATTGGTTTACATTGTAAGGTGTAATGTCGCACTCCAACTTTCAGGGCTTACTAAATCTAAACCGTTCGAGTTATTACAAAGTTTTTAATAACTTTTGCTCAACACAGTGTGATAAGTCATGTATTAAAGTTTGAAGCCGATACCATTAACGCCCTAGGAGGAGATAGCGTTTATTCAAGGTCCAAAATTGGCAAAAAATCATACTTTGAAATGGACATTGCAGATTTCCTGTTGGATTTAGGTCAGGGGTGTCAGCGTATGATTTGTAGGTCTTGATGAGACGAATAATTGGGTTTTGGTTCGATCTCTCTACGACATTCCTACGGGCCGTGGCGGCCGTTTTAGATACATAGGTGGCGCTAGAGAGCACATTTTGGCACTTTGGGGTTTAATTTTTACATTTTATCAAATTTTTCACCATTCCTGATGTGCGTGCCAAATTTGGTGAGTTTTTGAGCATGTTTAGGGGGTCAAATTTAGAGTTAAAGTGGCGTAACAAGAAAGAATAATAATAAAGAAACAAACGCACGAAAAACAATAGGGTCTTCGCCCTTTGGGCTCAGGCCCTAATTAAAGCTGCAAGCAGCGTTGGACGGGCCTTCGCGCCCTTGCGCACGGCGGGCGGCAGCGCAGTCAGCTAAGCTTCTGGGAACCAAGAAAACGTTTGGAGATGATCAGTGTGAGAGTCTTTTGACACATAATACTAACCAGTGTCTCTCTGTGAGCCCACCCCTCTGCTCACAGACAATTATGGATTATGAAATCAAAATATTGTTAACCTTAATCAATAATTCAGGCACCAACTGTAGGATCTGCAAGGAACACAGTTGATTATTTGCTATAATTATCAATTATCAATAATAAATAATTATAACAAATAACAGAATTATTAATATGAACTAACAAATACGAAGCACCATCCCGAAACCGGGACCAATAACCGAACAAGGTAATCTCATAAATGGGAGTTCACCTAGAATGTTAATATCTGAGAGATAATCATTCAAGGGTGAACAAAGAAGGGTTGAATTCGAGCTCTGACTCCTTCAATCAGCCACTTTTCACAATATGTTACCAATAATGACTAAAGAACTTCTCTTTAAAGATATAACAGTGTTAATTAAACTCAGCAAAATTAACAAAGTTAACAAATGCTTCATTCAATAAATAGCTATTCTAAAATCTAATTCTACCAAACAAAACACAAACAGCTTTGCACAGGGTTGGACACTTGCAGGTTGGACACTTTTGTCCGATGTTATCTGACCATCAGATGTGCAAAACGATGTCGGTGCGTGTATCTGTGCGCGCGTGAGTGTAGTGTTAGTCACAAGAGGGAGTAGGGAAAACGATCGTGAGAGAGAGAGAAGCGGTTCTTTTTCCACAGAGAGCGCAAGTACGGACAGCAGTCTGTAACGCACGTTGTCTGGTTTCAGATCGACAAATCAGTTTACTTTCTCACTCACGGCAGCACAAACACAGTAGTCCCGAGCGGGACAAACACAAAATAGTCTAGCGTGGTGAACACAACTAACAGGCAGCAAACAGGCAGCAGCGGAGCGTTAACTGCAGCATGACCGAAAGAAGCACAACCAGTTAGCCTCTGCTAGCCTCTCAGCTAACCCCGGCTCTCTGTTTAGATCCAAACGGAGCACCGAGTCCCGATTTGTTATTTAGGTTAAAGCCGAGAACAGGCAGCAGCGGAGCGTTAATTGCAGCATGACCGAAAGAAGCACAACCAGTTAGCCTCTGCTAGCCTCTCAGCTAACCCCGGCTCTCTGTTTAGATCCAAACGGAGCACCGAGTCCCGATTTGTTATTTAGGTTAAAGCGGAGAACAGGCAGCAAACAGGCAGCAGCGGAGCGTTAACTGCAGCATGACCGAAAGAAGCACAACCAGTTAGCCTCTGCTAGCCACTCAGCTAACCCCGGCTCTCTGTTTAGATCCAAACGGAGCACCGAGTCCCGATTTGTTATTTAGGTTAAAGCGGAGAACAGGCAGCAGCGGAGCGTTAATTGCAGCATGACCGAAAGAAGCACAACCAGTTAGCCTCTGCTAGCCTCTCAGCTAACCCCGGGTCTCTGTTTAGATCCAAACGGAGCACCGAGTCCCGAATTGCTATTTAGGTTAAAGCGGAGAGAATCAGCGGGTCTGTCGGCCAGCTGAGTGAAGTGAAACCTGCGGAAAAAAGGAATGTAAGTAACTTCATTTCCTCTTTCTCGGGGGAATTTGAGGACGCTGGTTGCAGCAGCGGTCTCTCTCGGCTCCAGGAATGTGTTCGGGTGAACACGGGAAAAGTCTCGTCTCGTCCGACGAGGGGAGTCTTCGATGAGGGGAAAACATGTTCGTGGGGTAGTCAAGCTAACTCACAGGGGAACAGGAGTTACCCCGAGCTCAGTGACATGGGAAAGACGTGTATTTCGGGCGTGCTCGCTTATAAAGGGGTGGTGATGTCATGGCTGTGCAGGAGCGTCTCCGCCAATGAGGGACCGATGTTGACTGCTCCCTGCTGAGGTGTGAAAATCGCAAAGCATCCTTGGAAATGGAGTAGATGTTTACTTTACCCATCCCCCCCCTCCCATTCTCTCTCTCTCCCTCACAGTTGGAAGGACAGATTTTAAACTGATCTTCTTGTGAAAAATCCTCATAAATCCCATAACTTTGACCAAATCCTACATAAAAATATCATTTTTTTGTAGGAATTTTCGTCGCGAATCCATTGATACAGGTTTGAAAGTGGTGGGACTTATAGTTTAGACGCCAGATGCCCCAGTTTGGCACAAAGTCCATGCCCAGAATTTGCCTCCCCATTGGTTTACATTGTAAGGTGTAATGTCGCACTCCAACTTTCAGGGCTTACTAAATCTAAACCGTTCGAGTTATTACAAAGTTTTTAATAACTTTTGCTCAACACAGTGTGATAAGTCATGTATTAAAATTTGAAGCCGATACCATTAACGCCCTAGGAGGAGATAGCGTTTATTCAAGGTCCAAAATTGGCAAAAAATCATACTTTGAAATTGACATTGCGGATTTCCTGTTGGATTTAGGTCAGGGGTGTCAGCGTATGATTTGTAGGTCTTGATGAGACGAATAATTGAGTTTTGGTTCGATCTCTCTACGACATTCCTACGGGCCGTGGCGGCCGTTTTAGATACATAGGTGGCGCTAGAGAGCACATTTTGGCACTTTGGGGTTTAATTTTTACATTTTATCAAATTTTTCACCATTCCTGATGTGCGTGCCAAATTTGGTGAGTTTTTGAGCATGTTTAGGGGGTCAAATTTAGAGTTAAAGTGGCGTAATAATAAAGAATAATTAAAGCTGCAAGCAGCGTTGAACGGGCCTTCGCGCCCTTGCGCACGTCGGGCCGCGGCGCAGTCAGTTGAGCTTGTGGGAACCAAGAAAACGTTTGGAGATGATCAGTGTGAGAGTCTTTTGACACACAATACTAACTACTTTCTCTCCGTGAGCGCACGCCTCTGTTTATCACAGATAATTATGGCTTATGAAATTAAAATATTGTTAACCTTAATCAATAATTCAGGCACCAACTGTAGCATGTATGAGGAACACAGTTGATTTTTTGCCATAATTATCAATTATCTAAGATAATTAACTAATTATAATAATTAATAGAATTATTAATATGAACTAACAAGCACGGAGCACCACCCGGAAACCAGGACCAATAACCGAACAAGGTAATCTCATAAATGGGATTTCACCTAGAATGCTAATATCTGCGAGATATCAACATTCAAGGGTGAACAAAGAAGGGTTGAATTCAAGCTCTGACTCCTTTAATCAGCCACTTCTCACAATATGTTACACACAATAATGACAAAAGAACTTCTCTTTAAAGATATAACATTGTTTATTAAACTTAGCAAAATTAACGAAGTTAACAAATACTTCATTCAATAAACAGCTATTCTAAAATCTAATTCTACCAAACAAAACACAAACAGCTTTGCACAGAGTTGGACACTTGCAGGGGAATGCGTGTGTGTGTGTGTGTGTGTGTGTGTGTGTGTGTTAGTAGCAAGAGAGGAAGGAGGGAAAGCGATCGTGAGAGGGAGAGAAGCGGCACTTTTGACCACAGAGAGCGCACGTACGGACGGCAGTCTGTAACGTACGTTGTCTGGTTTCTGATCGACAAATCAATTTACTTTCTCACTCACGGTGGCACAAAAGTAGCAGTTGTCCCGACCGGGAAAAACACAAAATAGTCTAGCGTGGTGAACACAACTAACAGGCAGCAAACTTAAAATACTCCTCAGAGTAAAGCAGAGAAAAATGGACTCGGCGGTCCGTCAACTCACACAACAAGAACAACAGCAATAAAGCTAAAAAGGCTAAATGCTAAACAACAGCAACTGATGCTGAAAAGAACACACAACTAACACTGCCTATGCCCAGACTTATGCCTCTTACTTGGTCGCTTCAGAAAGTGCGCAGGTTGTGTGTGTGTGTGTAGTCCGTCTTAATGTCCATCTTTGTTCTTGGCTCGGAGGCAGACGGTGCCGTTCTCGCACGTCGTCGAAAACACGGCAGCTGGCTCTGAGTGGAATGGCGGAGAGAACAGCAGAGACAACTCGGCGAAGACGCGCAGGGCAGAGCCGGTCCACGTTATCCCGAAGTAACTTCATTTCTTCTTTCTCGGGGGAATTTGAGGACGCTGGTTGCAGCAGCGGTCTCTCTCGGATCCAGGAATGTGTTCGGGTGAACACGGGCAAAGTCTCGTCTCGTCCGACGAGGGGAGTCTTCGATGAGGGGAAAACATGTTCGTGGGGTAGTTAAGCTAACTCACAGGGGAACAGGAGTCACCCCTAGCTCAGTGACATGGGAAAGACGTGTAGTTTGGGCGTGCTCGCTTATAAAGGGGTGGTGATGTCATGGCTGTGTCCTCGAGACGCTCCGCTGTACAGGAGCGTCTCCGCCAATGAGGGACCAATGTGGACTGCTCCCTGCTGAGGTGTGAAAATCGCAAAGCATCCTTGGAAATGGAGTTTGCTCCACCCTCTGTCACAGGCAGTAGATGTTTACTTTACCCATCCCCCCCTCCCATTCTCTCTCTCTCCCTCACAGTTGGAAGGAAAGATTTCAAAGTGTGGAAAATCCTCATAAATCCCATAACTTTGGCCAAATCCTACATAAAAATATCATTTTTTTGTAGGAATTTTCGTCGCGAATCCATTGATACAGGTTTGAAAGTGGTGGGACTCATAGTTTAGACGCCAGATGCCCCAGTTTGGCACAAAGTCCATGCCCAGAATTTGCCTCCCCATTGGTTTACATTGTAAGGTGTAATGTCGCACTCCAACTTTCAGGGCTTACTAAATCTAAACCGTTCGAGTTATTACAAAGTTTTTAATAACTTTTGCTCAACACAGTGTGATAAGTCATGTATTAAAGTTTGAAGCCGATACCATTAACGCCCTAGGAGGAGATAGCGTTTATTCAAGGTCCAAAATTGGCAAAAAATCATACTTTGAAATGGACATTGCAGATTTCCTGTTGGATTTAGGTCAGGGGTGTCAGCGTATGATTTGTAGGTCTTGATGAGACGAATAATTGAGTTTTGGTTCGATCTCTCTACGACATTCCTACGGGCCGTGGCGGCCGTTTTAGATACATAGGTGGCGCTCTCGAGCACATTTTGGCACTTTGGGGTTTAACTTTTACATTTTATCAAATTTTTCACCATTCCTGATGTGCGTGCCAAATTTGGTGAGTTTTTGAGCATGTTTAGGGGGTCAAATTTAGAGTTAAAGTGGCGTAACAAGAAAGAATAATAATAAAGAAACAAACGGACGAAAAACAATAGGGTCTTCGCCCTTTGGGCTCAGGCCCTAATTAAAGCTGCAAGCAGCGTTGGACGGGCCTTCGCGCCCTTGCGCACAGCGGGCCGCGGCGCAGTCAGTTGAGCTTGTGGGAACCAAGAAAGCGTTTGGAGATGATCAGTGTGAGAGTCTTTTTACACACAATACTAACCAGTGTCTCTCTGTGAGCCCACCCCTCCGTTCACAGACAATTATGAATTATGACATCAAAATATTGTTAACCTTAATCAGTAATTCAGGTACCAACTGTAGGAATCTGCGAAGAACACAGTTAATTATTTGCTATAATTATCAATTATCAATAATAATTAATTATAACAATTAACAGAATTATTAATATGAACTAACAGATACGAAGCACCACCCCGAAACCGGGGCCAATAACCGAGCAAGGTAGTCTCATAAATGGGAGTTCACCTAGAATGTTAATATCTGAGAGATAATCAGTCAAGGGTGAACAAAGAAGGGTTGAATTCGAGCTCTGACTCCTTCAATCAGCCACTTTTCACAATATGTTACCAATAATGACTAAAGAACTTCTCTTTAAAGATATAACAGTGTTTATGAAACTTAGCAAAATTAACAAAGTTAACAAATGCTTCATTCAATAAATAGCTATTCTAAAATCTAATTCTACCAAACAAAACACAAACAGCTTTGCACAGGGTTGGACACTTGCAGGTTGGACACTTTTGTCCGACGTTATCTGACCATCAGATGTGCAAAACGATGTCGGTGCGTGTATCTGTGCGCGCGTGAGTGTGGTGTTAGTCACAAGAGACGGAGGAGGGAAAGCGATCCTGAGAGAGAGAGAAGCGGTTCTTTTTCCACAGAGAGCGCACGTATGGACGGCAGTCTGTAACGCACGTTGTCTGGTTTCAGATCGACAAATCAGTTTACTTTCTCACTCACGGCAGCACAAACACAGTAGTCCCGAGCGGGACAAACACAAAATAGTCAAGCGTGGTGAACACAACTAACAGGCAGCAAACAGGCAGCAGCGGAGCGTTAACTGCAGCATGACCGGAAGAAGCACAACCAGTTAGCCTCTGCTAGCCTTTCAGCTAACCCCGGCTCTCTGTTTAGATCCAAACGGAGCACCGAGTCCCGAATTGCTATTTAGGTTAAAGCGGAGAGAATCAGCGGGTCTGTCGGCCAGCTGAGTGAAGTGAAACCTGCGGAAAAAACACCGTGACCATCAAGGTAAAACAGGTCGGCGAAAACACGGCAGCTGGATCTGAGTGGAGTGGCGGAGAGAACAGCAGAGACAACTCTGCGAAGACGCGCAGGGCAGAGCCGGTCCACGTTATCCCGAAGTAACTTCATTTCCTCTTTCTCGGGGGAATTTGAGGACGCTGGTTGCAGCAGCGGTCTCTCTCGGGTCCAGGAATGTGTTCGGGTTAACACGGGCAAAGTCTCGTCTCGTCCGACGAGGGGAGTCTTCGATGAGGGGAAAACATGTTCGTGGGGTAGTCAAGCTAACTCACAGGGGAACAGGAGTTACCCCTAGCTCAGTGACATGGGAAAGACGTGTAGTTTGGGCGTGCTCGCTTATAAAGGGGTGGTGATGTCATGGCTGCGTCCTCAGGACGCTCCGCTGTGCAGGAGCGTCTCCGCCAATGAGGGACCGATGTTGACTGCTCCCTGCTGAAGTGTGAAAATCGCAAAGCATCCTTGGAAATGGAGTTTGCTCCACCCTCATGGCAGGTCCATTACAGTTTTAATACGGAGCTCCGGAACTCCAGCCTTCCTGAGTTTTTCCCTCATATAGGCTATAGTTTTTCTTAATCATTACTACAATATATGATTACATATGTAATAGTCTCCTCAGCCAAGTTAGAAAAAATATGTGCATGTATGAACAACAGCAATTGGAGAAGATGACAGTCAAAAAGTAATCATGTTAAATAATCATGATCTCAATATTGAACAAAAATGATTGTGATTATAATTTTTGCCATAATCAAGCACCCCTAAAAACAGCAAATTGTGATTTACGTACACACATACACACACACAAAGTTTAAATATGTATGTGATAAATTGTAAATATGTATGTAATGAATTGTTTTCTTTAAGAAACTCTTACTTGAACATTTTTCAGTGTGCTCCTAAAGTTATATGTATGCTCCTAATTTCTGTCATTTAGGAGCACATGTACTCCTTGAAAAAAAGTAATGATTGAACACTGCTGTCACTGCTGCAGTCCAAGGGCTTCTGTCACAGGCAGTAGATGTTTACTTTACCCATCCCCCCCCTCCCATTCTCTCTCTCTCCCTCACAGCTGCAGAGAAGATTTTAGTGTACTCTACTTGTGAAATATGCTCATAAATCCCATAACTTTGGCCAAATCCTACATAAAAATATCATTTTTTTGTAGGAATTTTCGTCGCGAATCCATTGATACAGGTTTGGAAGTGGTGGGACTTATAGTTTAGACGCCAGATGCCCCAGTTTGGCACAAAGTCCATGCCCAAAATTTGCCTCCCCATTGGTTTACATTGTAAGGTGTAATGTCGCACTCCAACTTTCAGGGCTTACTAAATCTAAACCGTTCGAGTTATTACAAAGTTTTTAATAACTTTTGCTCAACACAGTGTGATAAGTCATGTATTAAAGTTTGAAGCCGATACCATTAACGCCCTAGGAGGAGATAGCGTTTATTCAAGGTCCAAAATTGGCAAAAAATCATACTTTGAAATTGACATTGCAGATTTCCTGTTGGATTTAGGTCAGGGGTGTCAGCGTATGATTTGTAGGTCTTGATGAGACGAATAATTGGGTTTTGGTTCGATCTCTCTACGACATTCCTACGGGCCGTGGTGGCCGTTTTAGATACATAGGTGGCGCTAGAGAGCACATTTTGGCACTTTGGGGTTTAATTTTTACATTTTATCAAATTTTTCACCATTCCTGATGTGCGTGCCAAATTTGGTGAGTTTTTGAGCATGTTTAGGGGGTCAAATTTAGAGTTAAAGTGGCGTAACAAGAAAGAATAATAAAGAAACAAACGCACGAAAAACAATAGGGTCTTCGCCCTTTGGGCTCAGGCCCTAATAATAAGAAGAAAGAAACAAACACACGAAAAACAATAGGGTCTTCGCCCTTTGGGCTCAGGCCCTAATTAAAGCTGCAAGCAGCGTTGGACGGGCCTTCGCGCCCTTGCGCACAGCGGGCCGCGGCGCAGTCAGTTGAGCTTGTGGGAACCAAGAAAACGTTTGGAGATGATCAGTGTGAGAGTCTTTTTACACACAATACTAACCAGTGTCTCTCTGTGAGCCCACCCCTCTGTTCACAGACAATTATGAATTATGAAATCAAAATATTGTTAACCTTAATCAATAATTCAGGTACCAACTGTAGGATCTGCGAAAAACACAGTTAATTATTTGCTATAATTATCAATGATCAATAATAATTAATTATAACAATTAACAGAATTATTAATATGAACTAACAGATACGAAGCACCACCCCGAAACCGGGACCAATAACCGAGCAAAATAGTCTCATAAATGGGAGTTCACCTAGAATGTTAATATCTGAGAGATAATCATTCAAGGGTGAACAAAGAAGGGTTGAATTCGAGCTCTGACTCCTTCAATCAGCCACTTTTCACAATATGTTACCAATAATGACTAAAGAACTTCTCTTTGAAGATATAACAGTGTTTATTAAACTTAGCAAAATTAACAAAGTTAACAAATGCTTCATTCAATAAATAGCTATTCAAAAATCTAATTCTACCAAACAAAACACAAACAGCTTTGCACAGGGTTGGACACTTGCAAGTTGGACACTTTTGTCCGACGTTATCTGACCATCAGATGTGCAAAACGATGTCAGCAGGCAGCAGCGGAGCGTTAACTGCAGCATGACCGAAAGAAGCACAACCAGTTAGCCTCTGCTAGCCTCTCAGCTAACCCCGGCTATCTGTTTAGATCCAAACGGAGCACCGAGTCCCGATTTGTTATTTAGGTTAAAGCGGAGAACAGGCAGCAAACAGGCAGCAGCGGAGCGTTAACTGCAGCATGACCGAAAGAAGCACAACCAGTTCGCCTCTGCTAGCCTCTCAGCTAACCCTGGCTCTCTGTTTAGATCCAAACGGAGCACTGAGTCCCGATTTGTTATTTAGGTTAAAGCGGAGAACAGGCAGCAGCGGAGCGTTAACTGCAGCATGACCGAAAGAAGCACAACCAGTTCGCCTCTGCTAGCCTCTCAGCTAACCCCGACTCTCTGTTTAGATCCAAACGAAGCACCAACTCCCGATTTGTTATTTAAGTTAAAGCGCAGAGAATCAGCGGATCTGTCGGCCAGCTGAGTGAAGTGAAACCTGCGGAAAAAACACCGTGACCATCACGGTAAAACAGTCCGTAGAGAACTACCGTGTTCAGCTGCACAGATAGGAAATCCCTCGGCTGACAGGATGTACCACTCGATGAGGAAAAATATTTTACCCTCGCCTTTTTGGTTGGCAACAACGGTTGGCAACCAGCATATTGGGTGCATTACTGCCACCCTCTCCCTGAGTTTTTCCCTCATATCAGCTATAGTCTTTCTTGATCATTAGTACAATATATGATCACATATGTAATAGTCCCCTCAGCCAAGTTAGAAAAAATATGTGCATGTATGAACAACAGCAATTGGAGAAGATGACAGTCAAAAAGTAATCATGTTAAATAATCATGATCTTAATATTGAAAAAAAATGATCGTGATTATATTTTTTGCCATAATCAAGCACCCCTAAAAACAGCAAATTGTGATTTACATACACACGCACACACACACACACATACACACACACAGAGTTTAAATATGTATGTGATCAATTGTAAATATGTTATAATGAATTGTTTTCTTTAAGAAACTCTTACTTGCACATTTTTCAGTGTGCTCCTAAAGTTATATATATGCTCCTAATTTCTTTCATTTAGGAGCACATGTACTCCTTGAAAAGAAGTAGGGATTGAACACTGCTGTCAGATATGTGGAAACACTAAGTGGAGTGTGGCCAGTCCAAGGGCTTCTGTCACAGGCAGTAGATGTTTACTTTACCCATCCCCCCCTCCCATTCTCTCTCTCTCCCTCACAGCTGCAGAGAAGGATATTAGTGTACTCTACTTGTGAAAAATCCTCATAAATCCCATAACTTTGGCCAAATTCTACATAAAAATCACATTTTTTTGTAGGAATTTTCGTCGCGAATCCATTGATACAGGTTTGAAAGTGGTGGGACTTATAGTTTAGACGCCAGATGCCCCAGTTTGGCACAAAGTCCATGCCCAGAATTTGCCTCCCCATTGGTTTACATTGTAAGGTGTAATGTCGCACTCCAACTTTCAGGGCTTACTAAATCTAAACCGTTCGAGTTATTACAAAGTTTTTAATAACTTTTGCTCAACACAGTGTGATAAGTCATGTATTAAAGTTTGAAGCCGATACCATTAACGCCCTAGGAGGAGATAGCGTTTATTCAAGGTCCAAAATTGGCAAAAAATCGTACTTTGAAATGGACATTGCAGATTTCCTGTTGGATTTAGGTCAGGGGTGTCAGCGTATGATTTGTAGGTCTTGATGAGACGAATAATTGGGTTTTGGTTCGATCTCTCTACGACATTCCTACGGGCCGTGGTGGCCGTTTTAGATACATAGGTGGCGCTAGAGAGCACATTTTGGCACTTTGGGGTTTAATTTTTACATTTTATCAAATTTTTCACCATTCCTGATGTGCATGCCAAATTTGGTGAGTTTTTGAGCATGTTTAGGGGGTCAAATTTAGAGTTAAAGTCGCGTAACAAGAAAGAAAGAATAATTAAAGCTGCAAGCAGCGTTGAACGGGCCTTCGCGCCCATGCGCACATCGGCCGCGGCGCACTCAGCTGAGCTTCTGGGAACCAAGAAAACGTTTGGAGATGATCAGTGTGAGAGTCTTTTGACACACAATACTAACCACTTTCTCTCCGTGAGCGCACCCCTCTGTTTATCACAGGTAATTATAGATTATGAAATCAAAATATTGTTAACCTTAATCAATAATTCAGGCACCAACTGTAGGATCTGCAAGGAACACAGTTGATTATTTGCTATAATTATCAATTATCAATAATAAATAATTATAACAATTAACAGATTTATTAATATGAACTAACAAATACGAAGCACCATCCCGAAACCAGGACTAATAACCGAACAGGGTAATCTCATAAATGGGAGTTCACCTAGAATGTTAATATCTGAGAGATATCAACATTCAAGGGTAAAAAGAACGGTTAAATTCGAGCTCTGACTCCTTCAATCAGCCACTTTTCACAATATGTTACCAATAATGACAAAAGAACTTCTCTTTAAAGATATAACAGTGTTTATGAAACTTAGCAAAATTAACAAAGTTAACAAATGCTTCATTCAATAAATAGCTATTCTAAAATCTAATTCTACCAAACAAAACACAAACAGCTTTGCACAGGGTTGGACACTTGCAGGGGAATGCGTGTATGTATGTATGTATGTATATATGTATGTGTGTGTGTGTGTGTGTGTGTGTGTGTGTGTGTGTGTGTGTGTGTGTGTTAGTAGCAAGAGAGGAAGGAGGGAAAGCGATCGTGAGAGGGAGAGAAGCGGCTCTTTTTCCACAGAGAGCGCACGTATGGACGGCAGTCTGTAACGCACGTTGTCTGGTTTCAGATCGACAAATCAGTTTACTTTCTCACTCACGGCAGCACAAACACAGTAGTCCCGAGCGGGACAAACACAAAATAGTCTAGCGTGGTGAACACAACTAACAGGCAGCAAACAGGCAGCAGCGGAGCGTTAACTGCAGCATGACCGAAAGAAGCACAACCAGTTAGCCTCTGCTAGCCTCTCAGCTAACCCCGGCTCTCTGTTTAGATCCAAACGGAGCACCGAGTCCCGATTTGTTATTTAGGTTAAAGCGGAGAACAGGCAGCAAACAGGCAGCAGCGGAGCGTTAACTGCAGCATGACCGAAAGAAGCACAACCAGTTCGCCTCTGCTAGCCTCTCAGCTAACCCCGGCTCTCTGTTTAGATCCAAACGGAGCACCGAGTCCCGATTTGTTATTTAGGTTAAAGCGGAGAACAGGCAGCAAACAGGCAGCAGCGGAGCGTTAATTGCAGCATGACCGAAAGAAGCACAACCAGTTAGCCTCTGCTAGCCTCTCAGCTAACCCCGGCTCTCTGTTTAGATCCAAACGGAGCACCGAGTCCCGAATTGCTATTTAGGTTAAAGCGGAGAGAATCAGCGGGTCTGTCGGCCAGCTGAGTGAAGTGAAACCTGCGGAAAAAACACCGTGACCATCAAGGTAAAACAGGTCGGCGAAAACACGGCAGCTGGCTCTGAGTGGAGTGGCGGAGAGAACAGCAGAGATGACTCGGCGAAGACGCGCAGGGCAGAGCCGGTCCACGTTATCCCGAAGTAACTTCATTTCCTCTTTCTCGGGGGGAATTTGAGGACGCTGGTTGCAGCAGCGGTCTCTCTCGGGTCCAGGAATGTGTTCGGGTGAACACGGGCAAAGTCTCGTCTCGTCCGACGAGGGGAGTCTTCGATGAGGGGAAAACATGTTCGTGGGGTAGTCAAGCTAACTCACAGGGAAACAGGAGTTACCCCTAGCTCAGTGACATGGGAAAGACGTATATTTCGGGCGTGCTCGCTTATAAAGGGGTGGTGATGTCATGGCTGCGTCCTCAGGACGCTCCGCTGTGCAGGAGCGTCTCCGCCAATGAGGGACCGATGTTGACTGCTCCCTGCTGAAGTGTGAAAATCGCAAAGCATCCTTGGAAATGGAGTTTGCTCCACCCTCATGGCAGGTCCATTACAGTTTTAATACGGAGCTCCGGAACTCCAGCCTTCCTGAGTTTTTCCCTCATATAGGCTATAGTTTTTCTTAATCATTACTACAATATATGATTACATATGTAATAGTCTCCTCAGCCAAGTTAGAAAAAATATGTGCATGTATGAACAACAGCAATTGGAGAAGATGACAGTCAAAAAGTGATCATGTTAAATAATCATGATCTCAATATTGAACAAAAATGATTGTGATTATAATTTTTACCATAATCAAGCACCCCTAAAAACAGCAAATTGTGATTTACATACACACACACACACACACACACACACAGAGTTTAAATATGTATGTGATAAATTGTAAATATGTATGAAATGAATTGTTTTCTGTAAGAAACTCTTACTTGAACATTTTTCAGTGTGCTCCTAAAGTTATATGTATGCTCCTAATTTCTTTCATTTAGGAGCACATGCGCTCCTTGAAAAGAAGTAAGGATTGAACACTGCTGTCACATGTGTGAAAGCACTAAGTAAGTGGAGTGTGGTGCAGTCCAAGGGCTTCTGTCACAGGCAGTAGATGTTTACTTTACCCATCCCCCCCCTCCCATTCTCTCTCTCTCCCTCACAGTTGGAAGGAAAGATTTCAAAGTGATCTTCTTGTGAAAAATCCTCATAAATCCCATAACTTTGGCCAAATCCTACATAAAAATATCATTTTTTTGTAGGAATTTTCGTCGCGAATCCATTGATACAGGTTTGGAAGTGGTCGGACTTACAGTTTAGACGCCAGATGCCCCAGTTTGGCACAAAGTCCATGCCCAGAATTTGCCTCCCCATTGGTTTACATTGTAAGGTGTAATGTCGCACTCCAACTTTCAGGGCTTACTAAATCTAAACCGTTCGAGTTATTACAAAGTTTTTAATAACTTTTGCTCAACACAGTGTGATAAGTCATGTATTAAAGTTTGAAGCCGATACCATTAACGCCCTAGGAGGAGATAGCGTTTATTCAAGGTCCAAAATTGGCAAAAAATCGTACTTTGAAATGGACATTGCAGATTTCCTGTTGGATTTAGGTCAGGGGTGTCAGCGTATGATTTGTAGGTCTTGATGAGACGAATAATTGAGTTTTGGTTCGATCTCTCTACGACATTCCTACGGGCCGTGGTGGCCGTTTTAGATACATAGGTGGCGCTAGAGAGCACATTTTGGCACTTTGGGGTTTAATTTTTACATTTTATCAAATTTTTCACCATTCCTGATGTGCGTGCCAAATTTGGTGAGTTTTTGAGCATGTTTAGGGGGTCAAATTTAGAGTTAAAGTGGCGTAATAATAAAGAATAATAATAATAATTAAAGCTGCAAGCAGCGTTGAACGGGCCTTCGCGCCCTTGCGCACAGCGGGCCGCGGCGCAGTCAGTTGAGCTTGTGGGAACCAAGAAAGCGTTTGGAGATGATCAGTGTGAGAGTCTTTTTACACACAATACTAACCAGTGTCTCTCTGTGAGCCCACCCCTCCGTTCACAGACAATTATGAATTATGACATCAAAATATTGTTAACCTTAATCAGTAATTCAGGTACCAACTGTAGGAATCTGCGAAGAACACAGTTAATTATTTGCTATAATTATCAATTATCAATAATAATTAATTATAACAATTAACAGAATTATTAATATGAACTAACAGATACGAAGCACCACCCCGAAACCGGGGCCAATAACCGAGCAAGGTAGTCTCATAAATGGGAGTTCACCTAGAATGTTAATATCTGAAAGATAATCAGTCAAGGGTGAACAAAGAAGGGTTGAATTCGAGCTCTGACTCCTTCAATCAGCCACTTTTCACAATATGTTACCAATAATGACTAAAGAACTTCTCTTTAAAGATATAACAGTGTTTATGAAACTTAGCAAAATTAACAAAGTTAACAAATGCTTCATTCAATAAATAGCTATTCTAAAATCTAATTCTACCAAACAAAACACAAACAGCTTTGCACAGGGTTGGACACTTGCAGGTTGGACACTTTTGTCCGACGTTATCTGACCATCAGATGTGCAAAACGATGTCGGTGCGTGTATCTGTGCGCGCGTGAGTATGGTGTTAGTCACAAGAGAGGGAGGAGGGAGAGCGATCGTGAGAGAGAGAGAAGCGGTTCTTTTTCCACAGAGAGCGCACGTATGGACGGCAGTCTGTAACGCACGTTGTCTGGTTTAAGATCGACAAATCAGTTTACTTTCTCACTCACGGCAGCACAAACACAGTAGTCCCGAGCGGGACAAACACAAAATAGTCAAGCGTGGTGAACACAACTAACAGGCAGCAAACAGGCAGCAGCGGAGCGTTAACTGCAGCATGACCGAAAGAAGCACAACCAGTTAGCCTCTGCTAGCCTCTCAGCTAACCCCGGCTCTCTGTTTAGATCCAAACGGAGCACCGAGTCCCGAATTGCTATTTAGGTTAAAGCGGAGAGAATCAGCGGGTCTGTCGGCCAGCTGAGTGAAGTGTAACCTGCGGAAAAAACACAGTGACCATCAAGGTAAAACAGGTCGGCGAAAACACGTCAGCTGGCTCTGAGTGGAGTGGCGGAGAGAACAGCAGAGATGACTCGGCGAAGACGCGCAGGGCAGAGCCGGTCCACGTTATCCCGAAGTAACTTCATTTCCTCTTTCTCCGGGGGAATTTGAGGACGCTGGTTGCAGCAGCGGTCTCTCTCGGGTCCAGGAATGTGTTCGGGTGAACACGGGCAAAGTCTCGTCTCGTCCGACGAGGGGAGTCTTCGATGAGGGGAAAACATGTTCGTGGGGTAGTCAAGCTAACTCACAGGGGAACAGGAGTTAACCCTAGCTCAGTGACATGGGAAAGACGTATATTTCGGGCGTGCTCGCTTATAAAGGGGTGGTGATGTCATGGCTGCGTCCTCAGGACGCTCCGCTGTGCAGGAGCGTCTCCGCCAATGAGGGACCGATATTGACTGCTCCCTGCTGAGGTGTGAAAATCGCAAAGCATCCTTGGAAATGGAGTTTGCTCCACCCTCATGGCAGGTCCATTACAGTTTTAATACGGAGCTCCGGAGCTCCAGCCTTCCTGAGTTTTTCCCTCATATAGGCTATACTTTTTCTTAATCATTACTACAATATATGATTAGATGTGTAATAGTCTCCTCAGCCAAGTTAGAAAAAATATGTGCATGTATGAACAACAGCAATTGCAGAAGATGACAGGCAAAAAGTAATCATGTTAAATAATCATGATCTCAATATTGAACAAAAATGATTGTGATTATAATTTTTGCCATAAACAAGCACCCCTAAAAACAGCTAATTGTGATTTACATACACACACACACACACACACAGTTTAAATATGTATGTGATAAATTGTAAATATGTATGAAATGAATTGTTTTCTGTAAGAAACTCTTACTTGAACATTTTTCAGTGTGCTCCTAAAGTTATATGTATGCTCCTAATTTCTTTCATTTAGGAGCACATGCGCTCCTTGAAAAGAAGTAAGGATTGAACACTGCTGTCACATGTGTGAAAGCACTAAGTAAGTGGAGTGTGGTGCAGTCCAAGGGCTTCTGTCACAGGCAGTAGATGTTTACTTTACCCATCCCCCCCCTCCCATTCTCTCTCTCTCCCTCACAGTTGGAAGGAAAGATTTCAAAGTGATCTTCTTGTGAAAAATCCTCATAAATCCCATAACTTTGGCCAAATCCTACATAAAAATATCATTATTTTGTAGGAATTTTCGTCGCGAATCCATTGATACAGGTTTGAAAGTGGTGGGACTTATAGTTTAGACGCCAGATGCCCCAGTTTGGCACAAAGTCCATTCCCAGAATTTGCCTCCCCATTGGTTTACATTGTAAGGTGTAATGTCGCACTCCAACTTTCAGGGCTTACTAAATCTAAACCGTTCGAGTTATTACAAAGTTTTTAATAACTTTTGCTCAACACAGTGTGATAAGTCATGTATTCAAGTTTGAAGCCGATACCATTAACGCCCTAGGAGGAGATAGCGTTTATTCAAGGTCCAAAATTGGCAAAAAATCGTACTTTGAAATGGACATTGCGGATTTCCTGTTGGATTTAGGTCAGGGGTGTCAGCGTATGATTTGTAGGTCTTGATGAGACGAATAATTGGGTTTTGGTTCGATCTCTCTACGACATTCCTACGGGCCGTGGCGGCCGTTTTAGATACATAGGTGGCGCTAGAGAGCACATTTTGGCACTTTGGGGTTTAATTTTTACATTTTATCAAATTTTTCACCATTCCTGATGGGCGTGCCAAATTTGGTGAGTTTTTGAGCATGTTTAGGGGGTCAAATTTAGAGTTAAAGTGGCGTAACAAGAAAGAATAATAATAATAAAGAAACAAACGGACGAAAAACAATAGGGTCTTCGCCCTTTGGGCTCAGGCCCTAATTAAAGCTGCAAGCAGCGTTGAACGGGCCTTCGCGCCCTTGCGCACGTCGGGCCGCGGCGCAGTCAGTTGAGCTTGTGGGAACCAAGAAAACGTTTGGAGATGATCAGTGTGAGAGTCTTTTGACACACAATACTAACTACTTTCTCTCCGTGAGCGCACCCCTCTGTTTATCACAGATAATTATGGCTTATGAAATTAAAATATTGTTAACCTTAATCAATAATTCAGGCACCAACTGTAGCATATATGAGGAACACAGTTGATTATTTGCCATAATTATCAATTATCTAAGATAAATTAACTAATTATAATAATTAATAGAATTATTAATATGAACTAACAAGCACGGAGCACCACCCGGAAACCAGGACCAATAACCGAACAAGGTAATCTCATAAATGGGATTTCACCTAGAATGTTAATATCTGCGAGATATCAACATTCAAGGGTGAACAAAGAAGGGTTGAATTCAAGCTCTGACTCCTTCAATCAGCCACTTCTCACAATATGTTACACACAATAATGACAAAAGAACTTCTCTTTAAAGATATAACATTGTTTATTAAACTTAGCAAAATTAACAAAGTTAACAAATACTTCATTCAATAAACAGCTATTCTAAAATCTAATTCTACCAAACAAAACACAAACAGCTTTGCACAGAGTTGGACACTTGCAGGGGAATGCGTGTATGTATGTATGTGTGTGTGTGTGTGTGTGTGTGTGTGTGTGTGTGTGTATGTGTGTGTGTGTGTGTGTTAGTAGCAAGAGAGGAAGGAGGGAAAGCGATCGTGAGAGGGAGAGAAGCGGCTCTTTTGTCCACAGAGAGCGCACGTACGGACGGCAGTCTGTAACGTACGTTGTCTGGTTTCTGATCGACAAATCAGTTTACTTTCTCACTCACGGTGGCACAGAAGTAGCAGTTGTCCCGACCGGGAAAAACACAAAATAGTCTAGCGTGGTGAACACAACTAACAGGAAGCAAACTTAAAATACTCCTCAGAGTAAAGCAGAGAAAAATGGACTCGGCGGTCCGTCAACTCACACAACAAGAACAATAGCGATAAAGCTAAAAAGGCTAAATGCTAAACAACAGCAACTGATGCTGAAAAGAACACACAACTAACACTGCCTATGCCCAGACTTATGCCTCTTACTTGGTCGCTTCAGAAAGTGCGCAGGTTGTGTGTGTGTGTAGTCCGTCTTAATGTCCATCTTTGTTCTTGGCTCGGAGGCAGACGGTGCCGTTCTCGCACGTCGTCGAAAACAAGGCAGCTGGCTCTGAGTGGAGTGGCGGATAGAACAGCAGAGACGACTCGGCGAAGACGCGCAGGGCAGAGCCGGTCCACGTTATCCCGAAGTAACTTCATTTCCTCTTTCTCGGGGGAATTTGAGGACGCTGGTTGCAGCAGCGGTCTCTCTCGGGTCCAGGAATGTGTTCGGGTGAACACGGGCAAAGTCTCGTCTCGTCCGACGAGGGGAGTCTTCGATGAGGGGAAAACATGTTCGTGGGGTAGTCAAGCTAACTCACAGGGAAACAGGAGTTACCCCTAGCTCAGTGACATGGGAAAGACGTGTAGTTTGGGCGTGCTCGCTTATAAAGGGGTGGTGATGTCATGGCTGCGTCCTCAGGACGCTCCGCTGTGCAGGAGCGTCTCCGCCAATGAGGGACCGATGTTGACTGCTCCCTGCTGAGGTGTGAAAATCGCAAAGCATCCTTGGAAATGGAGTTTGCTCCACCCTCATGGCAGGTCCATTACAGTTTTAATACGGAGCTCCGGAACTCCAGCCTTCCTGAGTTTTTCCCTCATATAGGCTATAGTTTTTCTTAATCATTACTACAATATATGATTACATATGTAATAGTCTCCTCAGCCAAGTTAGAAAAAATATGTGCATGTATGAACAACAGCAATTGGAGAAGATGACAGTCAAAAAGTAATCATGTTAAATAATCATGATCTCAATATTGAACAAAAATGATTGTGATTATAATTTTTGCCATAATCAAGCACCCCTAAAAACAGCAAATTGTGATTTACGTACACACATACACACACACAAAGTTTAAATATGTATGTGATAAATTGTAAATATGTATGTAATGAATTGTTTTCTTTAAGAAACTCTTACTTGAACATTTTTCAGTGTGCTCCTAAAGTTATATGTATGCTCCTAATTTCTGTCATTTAGGAGCACATGTACTCCTTGAAAAAAAGTAATGATTGAACACTGCTGTCACTGCTGCAGTCCAAGGGCTTCTGTCACAGGCAGTAGATGTTTACTTTACCCATCCCCCCCCCTCCCATTCTCTCTCTCTCCCTCACAGTTGGAAGGAAAGATTTCAAAGTGATCTTCTTGTGAAAAATCCTCATAAATCCCATAAATTTGGCCAAATCCTACATAAAAATATCATTTTTTTGTAGGAATTTTCGTCGCGAATCCATTGATACAGGTTTGAAAGTGGTGGGACTTATAGTTTAGACGCCAGATGCCCCAGTTTGGCACAAAGTCCATGCCCAGAATTTGCCTCCCCATTGGTTTACATTGTAAGGTGTAATGTCGCACTCCAACTTTCAGGGCTTACTAAATCTAAACCGTTCGAGTTATTACAAAGTTTTTAATAACTTTTGCTCAACACAGTGTGATAAGTCATGTATTCAAGTTTGAAGCCGATACCATTAACGCCCTAGGAGGAGATAGCGTTTATTCAAGGTCCAAAATTGGCAAAAAATCATACTTTGAAATTGACATTGCAGATTTCCTGTTGGATTTAGGTCAGGGGTGTCAGCGTATGATTTGTAGGTCTTGATGAGACGAATAATTGGGTTTTGGTTCGATCTCTCTACGACATTCCTACGGGCCGTGGCGGCCGTTTTAGATACATAGGTGGCGCTAGAGAGCACATTTTGGCACTTTGGGGTTTAATTTTTACATTTTATCAAATTTTTCACCATTCCTGATGTGCGTGCCAAATTTGGTGAGTTTTTGAGCATGTTTAGGGGGTCAAATTTAGAGTTAAAGTGGCGTAATAATAAAAAATAATAATAATAATAATAATAATAATAATAAGAAACAAACAAACACACGAAAAACAAGAGGGTCTTCGCCCTTTGGGCTCAGGCCCTAATTAAAGCTGCAAGCAGCGTTGGACGGGCCTTCGCGCCCTTGCGCACGTCGGGCCGCGGCGCAGTCAGTTGAGCTTGTGGGAACCAAGAAAACGTTTGGAGATGATCAGTGTGAGAGTCTTTTGACACACAATACTAACTACTTTCTCTCCGTGAGCGCACGCCTCTGTTTATCACAGATAATTATGGCTTATGAAATTAAAATATTGTTAACCTTAATCAATAATTCAGGCACCAACTGTAGCATGTATGAGGAACACAGTTGATTATTTGCCATAATTATCAATTATCTAAGATAATTAACTAATTATAATAATTAATAGAATTATTAATATGAACTAACAAGCACGGAGCACCACCCGGAAACCAGGACCAATAACCGAACAAGGTAATCTCATAAATGGGACTTCACCTAGAATGTTAATATCTGCGAGATATCAACATTCAAGGGTGAACAAAGAAGGGTTGAATTCAAGCTCTGACTCCTTTAATCAGCCACTTCTCACAATATGTTACACACAATAATGACAAAAGAACTTCTCTTTAAAGATATAACATTGTTTATTAAACTTAGCAAAATTAACAAAGTTAACAAATACTTCATTCAATAAACAGCTATTCTAAAATCTAATTCTACCAAACAAAACACAAACAGCTTTGCACAGAGTTGGACACTTGCAGGGGAATGCGTGTGTGTGTGTGTGTGTGTGTGTGTGTGTGTGTGTTAGTAGCAAGAGAGGAAGGAGGGAAAGCGATCGTGAGAGGGAGAGAAGCGGCTCTTTTGACCACAGAGAGCGCACGTACGGACGGCAGTCTGTAACGTACGTTGTCTGGTTTCTGATCGACAAATCAATTTACTTTCTCACTCACGGTGGCACAAAAGTAGCAGTTGTCCCGACCGGGAAAAACACAAAATAGTCTAGCGTGGTGAACACAACTAACAGGCAGCAAACTTAAAATACTCCTCAGAGTAAAGCAGAGAAAAATGGACTCGGCGGTCCGTCAACTCACACAACAAGAACAACAGCGATAAAGCTAAAAAGGCTAAATGCTAAACAACAGCAACTGATGCTGAAAAGAACACACAACTAACACTGCCTATGCCCAGACTTATGCCTCTTACTTGGTCGCTTCAGAAAGTGCGCAGGTTGTGTGTGTGTGTAGTCCGTCTTAATGTCCATCTTTGTTCTTGGCTCGGAGGCAGACGGTGCCGTTCTCGCACGTCGTCGAAAACACGGCAGCTGGCTCTGAGTGGAATGGCGGAGAGAAGAGCAGAGACAACTCGGCGAAGACGCGCAGGGCAGAGCCGGTCCACGTTATCCCGAAGTAACTTCATTTCCTCTTTCTCGGGGGAATTTGAGGACGCTGGTTGCAGCAGCGGTCTCTCTCGGGTCCAGGAATGTGTTCGGGTGAACACGGGCAAAGTCTCGTCTCGTCCGACGAGGGGAGTCTTCGATGAGGGGAAAACATGTTCGTGGGGTAGTCAAGCTAACTCACAGGGAAACAGGAGTTACCCCTAGCTCAGTGACATGGGAAAGACGTGTAGTTTGGGCGTGCTCGCTTATAAAGGGGTGGTGATGTCATGGCTGCGTCCTCAGGACGCTCCGCTGTGCAGGAGCGTCTCCGCCAATGAGGGACCGATGTTGACTGCTCCCTGCTGAGGTGTGAAAATCGCAAAGCATCCTTGGAAATGGAGTTTGCTCCACCCTCATGGCAGGTCCATTACAGTTTTAATACGGAGCTCCGGAACTCCAGCCTTCCTGAGTTTTTCCCTCATATAGGCTATAGTTTTTCTTAATCATTACTACAATATATGATTACATATGTAATAGTCTCCTCAGCCAAGTTAGAAAAAATATGTGCATGTATGAACAACAGCAATTGGAGAAGATGACAGTCAAAAAGTAATCATGTTAAATAATCATGATCTCAATATTGAACAAAAATGATTGTGATTATAATTTTTGCCATAATCAAGCACCCCTAAAAACAGCAAATTGTGATTTACGTACACACATACACACACACAAAGTTTAAATATGTATGTGATAAATTGTAAATATGTATGTAATGAATTGTTTTCTTTAAGAAACTCTTACTTGAACATTTTTCAGTGTGCTCCTAAAGTTATATGTATGCTCCTAATTTCTGTCATTTAGGAGCACATGTACTCCTTGAAAAAAAGTAATGATTGAACACTGCTGTCACTGCTGCAGTCCAAGGGCTTCTGTCACAGGCAGTAGATGTTTACTTTACCCATCCCCCCCCCTCCCATTCTCTCTCTCTCCCTCACAGTTGGAAGGAAAGATTTCAAAGTGATCTTCTTGTGAAAAATCCTCATAAATCCCATAAATTTGGCCAAATCCTACATAAAAATATCATTTTTTTGTAGGAATTTTCGTCGCGAATCCATTGATACAGGTTTGAAAGTGGTGGGACTTATAGTTTAGACGCCAGATGCCCCAGTTTGGCACAAAGTCCATGCCCAGAATTTGCCTCCCCATTGGTTTACATTGTAAGGTGTAATGTCGCACTCCAACTTTCAGGGCTTACTAAATCTAAACCGTTCGAGTTATTACAAAGTTTTTAATAACTTTTGCTCAACACAGTGTGATAAGTCATGTATTCAAGTTTGAAGCCGATACCATTAACGCCCTAGGAGGAGATAGCGTTTATTCAAGGTCCAAAATTGGCAAAAAATCATACTTTGAAATTGACATTGCAGATTTCCTGTTGGATTTAGGTCAGGGGTGTCAGCGTATGATTTGTAGGTCTTGATGAGACGAATAATTGGGTTTTGGTTCGATCTGTCTACGACATTCCTACGGGCCGTGGCGGCCGTTTTAGATACATAGGTGGCGCTAGAGAGCACATTTTGGCACTTTGGGGTTTAATTTTTACATTTTATCAAATTTTTCACCATTCCTGATGGGCGTGCCAAATTTGGTGAGTTTTTGAGCATGTTTAGGGGGTCAAATTTAGAGTTAAAGTGGCGTAACAAGAAAGAATAATAATAATAAAGAAACAAACGGACGAAAAACAATAGGGTCTTCGCCCTTTGGGCTCAGGCCCTAATTAAAGCTGCAAGCAGCGTTGAACGGGCCTTCGCGCCCTTGCGCACGTCGGGCCGCGGCGCAGTCAGTTGAGCTTGTGGGAACCAAGAAAACGTTTGGAGATGATCAGTGTGAGAGTCTTTTGACACACAATACTAACTACTTTCTCTCCGTGAGCGCACCCCTCTGTTTATCACAGATAATTATGGCTTATGAAATTAAAATATTGTTAACCTTAATCAATAATTCAGGCACCAACTGTAGCATATATGAGGAACACAGTTGATTATTTGCCATAATTATCAATTATCTAAGATAAATTAACTAATTATAATAATTAATAGAATTATTAATATGAACTAACAAGCACGGAGCACCACCCGGAAACCAGGACCAATAACCGAACAAGGTAATCTCATAAATGGGATTTCACCTAGAATGTTAATATCTGCGAGATATCAACATTCAAGGGTGAACAAAGAAGGGTTGAATTCAAGCTCTGACTCCTTCAATCAGCCACTTCTCACAATATGTTACACACAATAATGACAAAAGAACTTCTCTTTAAAGATATAACATTGTTTATTAAACTTAGCAAAATTAACAAAGTTAACAAATACTTCATTCAATAAACAGCTATTCTAAAATCTAATTCTACCAAACAAAACACAAACAGCTTTGCACAGAGTTGGACACTTGCAGGGGAATGCGTGTATGTATGTATGTGTGTGTGTGTGTGTGTGTGTGTGTGTGTTAGTAGCAAGAGAGGAAGGAGGGAAAGCGATCGTGAGAGGGAGAGAAGCGGCTCTTTTGTCCACAGAGAGCGCACGTACGGACGGCAGTCTGTAACGTACGTTGTCTGGTTTCTGATCGACAAATCAGTTTACTTTCTCACTCACGGTGGCACAGAAGTAGCAGTTGTCCCGACCGGGAAAAACACAAAATAGTCTAGCGTGGTGAACACAACTAACAGGAAGCAAACTTAAAATACTCCTCAGAGTAAAGCAGAGAAAAATGGACTCGGCGGTCCGTCAACTCACACAACAAGAACAATAGCGATAAAGCTAAAAAGGCTAAATGCTAAACAACAGCAACTGATGCTGAAAAGAACACACAACTAACACTGCCTATGCCCAGACTTATGCCTCTTACTTGGTCGCTTCAGAAAGTGCGCAGGTTGTGTGTGTGTGTAGTCCGTCTTAATGTCCATCTTTGTTCTTGGCTCGGAGGCAGACGGTGCCGTTCTCGCACGTCGTCGAAAACAAGGCAGCTGGCTCTGAGTGGAGTGGCGGATAGAACAGCAGAGACGACTCGGCGAAGACGCGCAGGGCAGAGCCGGTCCACGTTATCCCGAAGTAACTTCATTTCCTCTTTCTCGGGGGAATTTGAGGACGCTGGTTGCAGCAGCGGTCTCTCTCGGGTCCAGGAATGTGTTCGGGTGAACACGGGCAAAGTCTCGTCTCGTCCGACGAGGGGAGTCTTCGATGAGGGGAAAACATGTTCGTGGGGTAGTCAAGCTAACTCACAGGGAAACAGGAGTTACCCCTAGCTCAGTGACATGGGAAAGACGTGTAGTTTGGGCGTGCTCGCTTATAAAGGGGTGGTGATGTCATGGCTGCGTCCTCAGGACGCTCCGCTGTGCAGGAGCGTCTCCGCCAATGAGGGACCGATGTTGACTGCTCCCTGCTGAGGTGTGAAAATCGCAAAGCATCCTTGGAAATGGAGTTTGCTCCACCCTCATGGCAGGTCCATTACAGTTTTAATACGGAGCTCCGGAACTCCAGCCTTCCTGAGTTTTTCCCTCATATAGGCTATAGTTTTTCTTAATCATTACTACAATATATGATTACATATGTAATAGTCTCCTCAGCCAAGTTAGAAAAAATATGTGCATGTATGAACAACAGCAATTGGAGAAGATGACAGTCAAAAAGTAATCATGTTAAATAATCATGATCTCAATATTGAACAAAAATGATTGTGATTATAATTTTTGCCATAATCAAGCACCCCTAAAAACAGCAAATTGTGATTTACGTACACACATACACACACACAAAGTTTAAATATGTATGTGATAAATTGTAAATATGTATGTAATGAATTGTTTTCTTTAAGAAACTCTTACTTGAACATTTTTCAGTGTGCTCCTAAAGTTATATGTATGCTCCTAATTTCTGTCATTTAGGAGCACATGTACTCCTTGAAAAAAAGTAATGATTGAACACTGCTGTCACTGCTGCAGTCCAAGGGCTTCTGTCACAGGCAGTAGATGTTTACTTTACCCATCCCCCCCCCTCCCATTCTCTCTCTCTCCCTCACAGTTGGAAGGAAAGATTTCAAAGTGATCTTCTTGTGAAAAATCCTCATAAATCCCATAAATTTGGCCAAATCCTACATAAAAATATCATTTTTTTGTAGGAATTTTCGTCGCGAATCCATTGATACAGGTTTGAAAGTGGTGGGACTTATAGTTTAGACGCCAGATGCCCCAGTTTGGCACAAAGTCCATGCCCAGAATTTGCCTCCCCATTGGTTTACATTGTAAGGTGTAATGTCGCACTCCAACTTTCAGGGCTTACTAAATCTAAACCGTTCGAGTTATTACAAAGTTTTTAATAACTTTTGCTCAACACAGTGTGATAAGTCATGTATTCAAGTTTGAAGCCGATACCATTAACGCCCTAGGAGGAGATAGCGTTTATTCAAGGTCCAAAATTGGCAAAAAATCATACTTTGAAATTGACATTGCAGATTTCCTGTTGGATTTAGGTCAGGGGTGTCAGCGTATGATTTGTAGGTCTTGATGAGACGAATAATTGGGTTTTGGTTCGATCTCTCTACGACATTCCTACGGGCCGTGGCGGCCGTTTTAGATACATAGGTGGCGCTAGAGAGCACATTTTGGCACTTTGGGGTTTAATTTTTACATTTTATCAAATTTTTCACCATTCCTGATGTGCGTGCCAAATTTGGTGAGTTTTTGAGCATGTTTAGGGGGTCAAATTTAGAGTTAAAGTGGCGTAATAATAAAGAATAATAATAATAATAATAATAATAATAATAAGAAACAAACAAACACACGAAAAACAAGAGGGTCTTCGCCCTTTGGGCTCAGGCCCTAATTAAAGCTGCAAGCAGCGTTGGACGGGCCTTCGCGCCCTTGCGCACGTCGGGCCGCGGCGCAGTCAGTTGAGCTTGTGGGAACCAAGAAAACGTTTGGAGATGATCAGTGTGAGAGTCTTTTGACACACAATACTAACTACTTTCTCTCCGTGAGCGCACGCCTCTGTTTATCACAGATAATTATGGCTTATGAAATTAAAATATTGTTAACCTTAATCAATAATTCAGGCACCAACTGTAGCATGTATGAGGAACACAGTTGATTATTTGCCATAATTATCAATTATCTAAGATAATTAACTAATTATAATAATTAATAGAATTATTAATATGAACTAACAAGCACGGAGCACCACCCGGAAACCAGGACCAATAACCGAACAAGGTAATCTCATAAATGGGACTTCACCTAGAATGTTAATATCTGCGAGATATCAACATTCAAGGGTGAACAAAGAAGGGTTGAATTCAAGCTCTGACTCCTTTAATCAGCCACTTCTCACAATATGTTACACACAATAATGACAAAAGAACTTCTCTTTAAAGATATAACATTGTTTATTAAACTTAGCAAAATTAACAAAGTTAACAAATACTTCATTCAATAAACAGCTATTCTAAAATCTAATTCTACCAAACAAAACACAAACAGCTTTGCACAGAGTTGGACACTTGCAGGGGAATGCGTGTGTGTGTGTGTGTGTGTGTGTGTGTGTGTGTGTTAGTAGCAAGAGAGGAAGGAGGGAAAGCGATCGTGAGAGGGAGAGAAGCGGCTCTTTTGACCACAGAGAGCGCACGTACGGACGGCAGTCTGTAACGTACGTTGTCTGGTTTCTGATCGACAAATCAATTTACTTTCTCACTCACGGTGGCACAAAAGTAGCAGTTGTCCCGACCGGGAAAAACACAAAATAGTCTAGCGTGGTGAACACAACTAACAGGCAGCAAACTTAAAATACTCCTCAGAGTAAAGCAGAGAAAAATGGACTCGGCGGTCCGTCAACTCACACAACAAGAACAACAGCGATAAAGCTAAAAAGGCTAAATGCTAAACAACAGCAACTGATGCTGAAAAGAACACACAACTAACACTGCCTATGCCCAGACTTATGCCTCTTACTTGGTCGCTTCAGAAAGTGCGCAGGTTGTGTGTGTGTGTAGTCCGTCTTAATGTCCATCTTTGTTCTTGGCTCGGAGGCAGACGGTGCCGTTCTCGCACGTCGTCGAAAACACGGCAGCTGGCTCTGAGTGGAATGGCGGAGAGAAGAGCAGAGACAACTCGGCGAAGACGCGCAGGGCAGAGCCGGTCCACGTTATCCCGAAGTAACTTCATTTCCTCTTTCTCGGGGGAATTTGAGGACGCTGGTTGCAGCAGCGGTCTCTCTCGGGTCCAGGAATGTGTTCGGGTGAACACGGGCAAAGTCTCGTCTCGTCCGACGAGGGGAGTCTTCCATGAGGGGAAAACATGTTCGTGGGGTAGTCAAGCTAACTCACAGGGAAACAGGAGTTACCCCTAGCTCAGTGACATGGGAAAGACGTGTAGTTTGGGCGTGCTCGCTTATAAAGGGGTGGTGATGTCATGGCTGCGTCCTCAGGACGCTCCGCTGTGCAGGAGCGTCTCCGCCAATGAGGGACCGATGTTGACTGCTCCCTGCTGAGGTGTGA
Source organism: Thunnus thynnus (assembly GCF_963924715.1). Lineage (NCBI taxonomy): Eukaryota > Metazoa > Chordata > Actinopteri > Scombriformes > Scombridae > Thunnus > Thunnus thynnus. The sequence goes on from NC_089518.1 coordinate 1,242,190, forward strand.
AAATCGCAAAGCATCCTTGGAAATGGAGTTTGCTCCACCCTCATGGCAGGTCCATTACAGTTTTAATACGGAGCTCCGGAACTCCAGCCTTCCTGAGTTTTTCCCTCATATAGGCTATAGTTTTTCTTAATCATTACTACAATATATGATTACATATGTAATAGTCTCCTCAGCCAAGTTAGAAAAAATATGTGCATGTATGAACAACAGCAATTGGAGAAGATGACAGTCAAAAAGTAATCATGTTAAATAATCATGATCTCAATATTGAACAAAAATGATTGTGATTATAATTTTTGCCATAATCAAGCACCCCTAAAAACAGCAAATTGTGATTTACGTACACACATACACACACACAAAGTTTAAATATGTATGTGATAAATTGTAAATATGTATGTAATGAATTGTTTTCTTTAAGAAACTCTTACTTGAACATTTTTCAGTGTGCTCCTAAAGTTATATGTATGCTCCTAATTTCTGTCATTTAGGAGCACATGTACTCCTTGAAAAAAAGTAATGATTGAACACTGCTGTCACTGCTGCAGTCCAAGGGCTTCTGTCACAGGCAGTAGATGTTTACTTTACCCATCCCCCCCCCTCCCATTCTCTCTCTCTCCCTCACAGTTGGAAGGAAAGATTTCAAAGTGATCTTCTTGTGAAAAATCCTCATAAATCCCATAAATTTGGCCAAATCCTACATAAAAATATCATTTTTTTGTAGGAATTTTCGTCGCGAATCCATTGATACAGGTTTGAAAGTGGTGGGACTTATAGTTTAGACGCCAGATGCCCCAGTTTGGCACAAAGTCCATGCCCAGAATTTGCCTCCCCATTGGTTTACATTGTAAGGTGTAATGTCGCACTCCAACTTTCAGGGCTTACTAAATCTAAACCGTTCGAGTTATTACAAAGTTTTTAATAACTTTTGCTCAACACAGTGTGATAAGTCATGTATTCAAGTTTGAAGCCGATACCATTAACGCCCTAGGAGGAGATAGCGTTTATTCAAGGTCCAAAATTGGCAAAAAATCATACTTTGAAATTGACATTGCAGATTTCCTGTTGGATTTAGGTCAGGGGTGTCAGCGTATGATTTGTAGGTCTTGATGAGACGAATAATTGGGTTTTGGTTCGATCTCTCTACGACATTCCTACGGGCCGTGGCGGCCGTTTTAGATACATAGGTGGCGCTAGAGAGCACATTTTGGCACTTTGGGGTTTAATTTTTACATTTTATCAAATTTTTCACCATTCCTGATGTGCGTGCCAAATTTGGTGAGTTTTTGAGCATGTTTAGGGGGTCAAATTTAGAGTTAAAGTGGCGTAATAATAAAGAATAATAATAATAATAATAATAATAATAATAAGAAACAAACAAACACACGAAAAACAAGAGGGTCTTCGCCCTTTGGGCTCAGGCCCTAATTAAAGCTGCAAGCAGCGTTGGACGGGCCTTCGCGCCCTTGCGCACGTCGGGCCGCGGCGCAGTCAGTTGAGCTTGTGGGAACCAAGAAAACGTTTGGAGATGATCAGTGTGAGAGTCTTTTGACACACAATACTAACTACTTTCTCTCCGTGAGCGCACGCCTCTGTTTATCACAGATAATTATGGCTTATGAAATTAAAATATTGTTAACCTTAATCAATAATTCAGGCACCAACTGTAGCATGTATGAGGAACACAGTTGATTATTTGCCATAATTATCAATTATCTAAGATAATTAACTAATTATAATAATTAATAGAATTATTAATATGAACTAACAAGCACGGAGCACCACCCGGAAACCAGGACCAATAACCGAACAAGGTAATCTCATAAATGGGACTTCACCTAGAATGTTAATATCTGCGAGATATCAACATTCAAGGGTGAACAAAGAAGGGTTGAATTCAAGCTCTGACTCCTTTAATCAGCCACTTCTCACAATATGTTACACACAATAATGACAAAAGAACTTCTCTTTAAAGATATAACATTGTTTATTAAACTTAGCAAAATTAACAAAGTTAACAAATACTTCATTCAATAAACAGCTATTCTAAAATCTAATTCTACCAAACAAAACACAAACAGCTTTGCACAGAGTTGGACACTTGCAGGGGAATGCGTGTGTGTGTGTGTGTGTGTGTGTGTGTGTGTGTGTTAGTAGCAAGAGAGGAAGGAGGGAAAGCGATCGTGAGAGGGAGAGAAGCGGCTCTTTTGACCACAGAGAGCGCACGTACGGACGGCAGTCTGTAACGTACGTTGTCTGGTTTCTGATCGACAAATCAATTTACTTTCTCACTCACGGTGGCACAAAAGTAGCAGTTGTCCCGACCGGGAAAAACACAAAATAGTCTAGCGTGGTGAACACAACTAACAGGCAGCAAACTTAAAATACTCCTCAGAGTAAAGCAGAGAAAAATGGACTCGGCGGTCCGTCAACTCACACAACAAGAACAACAGCGATAAAGCTAAAAAGGCTAAATGCTAAACAACAGCAACTGATGCTGAAAAGAACACACAACTAACACTGCCTATGCCCAGACTTATGCCTCTTACTTGGTCGCTTCAGAAAGTGCGCAGGTTGTGTGTGTGTGTAGTCCGTCTTAATGTCCATCTTTGTTCTTGGCTCGGAGGCAGACGGTGCCGTTCTCGCACGTCGTCGAAAACACGGCAGCTGGCTCTGAGTGGAATGGCGGAGAGAAGAGCAGAGACAACTCGGCGAAGACGCGCAGGGCAGAGCCGGTCCACGTTATCCCGAAGTAACTTCATTTCCTCTTTCTCGGGGGAATTTGAGGACGCTGGTTGCAGCAGCGGTCTCTCTCGGGTCCAGGAATGTGTTCGGGTGAACACGGGCAAAGTCTCGTCTCGTCCGACGAGGGGAGTCTTCCATGAGGGGAAAACATGTTCGTGGGGTAGTCAAGCTAACTCACAGGGGAACAGGAGTTACCCCTAGCTCAGTGACATGGGAAAGACGTGTAGTTTGGGCGTGCTCGCTTATAAAGGGGTGGTGATGTCATGGCTGCGTCCTCAGGACGCTCCGCTGTGCAGGAGCGTCTCCGCCAATGAGGGACCGATGTTGACTGCTCCCTGCTGAAGTGTGAAAATCGCAAAGCATCCTTGGAAATGGAGTTTGCTCCACCCTCATGGCAGGTCCATTACAGTTTTAATACGGAGCTCCGGAACTCCAGCCTTCCTGAGTTTTTCCCTCATATAGGCTATAGTTTTTCTTAATCATTACTACAATATATGATTACATATGTAATAGTCTCCTCAGCCAAGTTAGAAAAAGTATGTGCATGTATGAACAACAGCAATTGGAGAAGATGACAGTCAAAAAGTAATCATGTTAAATAATCATGATCTCAATATTGAACAAAAATGATTGTGATTATAATTTTTGCCATAATCAAGCACCCCTAAAAACAGCAAATTGTGATTTACATACACATACACACACACACACACACACACACACACACACACACACACACACAGTTTAAATATGTATGTGATAAATTGTAAATATGTATGTAATGAATTGTTTTCTTTAAGAAACTCTTACTTGAACATTTTTCAGTGTGCTCCTAAAGTTATATGTATGCTCCTAATTTCTGTCATTTAGGAGCACATGTACTCCTTGAAAAAAAGTAAGGATTGAACACTGCTGTCACTGCTGCAGTCCAAGGGCTTCTGTCACAGGCAGTAGATGTTTACTTTACCCATCCCCCCCCTCCCATTCTCTCTCTCTCCCTCACAGCTGCAGAGAAGATTTTAGTGTACTCTACTTGTGAAATATGCTCATAAATCCCATAACTTTGGCCAAATCCTACATAAAAATATCATTTTTTGTAGGAATTTTCGTCGCGAATCCATTGATACAGGTTTGAAAGTGGTGGGACTTATAGTTTAGACGCCAGATGCCCCAGTTTGGCACAAAGTCCATGCCCAGAATTTGCCTCCCCATTGGTTTACATTGTAAGGTGTAATGTCGCACTCCAACTTTCAGGGCTTACTAAATCTAAACCGTTCGAGTTATTACAAAGTTTTTAATAACTTTTGCTCAACACAGTGTGATAAGTCATGTATTCAAGTTTGAAGCCGATACCATTAACGCCCTAAGAGGAGATAGCGTTTATTCAAGGTCCAAAATTGGCAAAAAATCATACTTTGAAATGGACATTGCGGATTTCCTGTTGGATTTAGGTCAGGGGTGTCAGCGTATGATTTGTAGGTCTTGATGAGACGAATAATTGGGTTTTGGTTCGATCTCTCTACGACATTCCTACGGGCCGTGGCGGCCGTTTTAGATACATAGGTGGCGCTAGAGAGCACATTTTGGAACTTTGGGGTTTAATTTTTACATTTTATCAAATTTTTCACCATTCCTGATGTGCGTGCCAAATTTGGTGAGTTTTTGAGCATGTTTAGGGGGTCAAATTTAGAGTTAAAGTGGCGTAACAAGAAAGAAAGAATAATAATAATAATAATTAAAGCTGCAAGCAGCGTTGAACGGGCCTTCGCGCCCATGCGCACATCGGCCGCGGCGCAGTCAGCTGAGATTCTGGGAACCAAGAAAACGTTTGGAGATGATCAGTGTGAGAGTCTTTTGACACACAATACTAACCACTTTCTCTCTGTGAGCGCACCCCTCTGTTTATCACAGGTAATTATAGATTATGAAATCAAAATATTGTTAACCTTAATCAATAATTCAGGCACCAACTGTAGGATCTGCAAGGAACACAGTTGATTATTTGCTATAATTATCAATTATCAATAATAATTAATTATAACAATTAACAGAATTATTAATATGAACTAACAAATACGAAGCACCATCCCGAAACTGGTACTAATAACCGAACAGGGTAATCTCATAAATGGGAGTTCACCTAGAATGTTAATATCTGCGAGATATCAACATTCAAGGGTGAACAAAGAAGGGTTGAATTCGAGCTCTGACTCCTTCAATCAGCCACTTTTCACAATATGTTACCAATAATGACTAAAGAACTTCTCTTTAAAGATATAACAGTGTTTATGAAACTTAGCAAAATTAACAAAGTTAACAAATGCTTCATTCAATAAATAGCTATTCTAAAATCTAATTCTACCAAACAAAACACAAACAGCTTTGCACAGGGTTGGACACTTGCAGGTTGGACACTTTTGTCCGACGTTATCTGACCATCAGATGTGCAAAACGATGTCGGTGCGTGTATCTTTGCGCACGTGAGTATGGTGTTAGTCACAAGAGAGGGAGGAGGGAGAGCGATCGTGAGAGAGAGAGAAGCGGTTCTTTTTCCACAGAGAGCGCACGTATGGACGGCAGTCTGTAACGCACGTTGTCTGGTTTAAGATCGACAAATCAGTTTACTTTCTCACTCACGGCAGCACAAACACAGTAGTCCCGAGCGGGACAAACACAAAATAGTCAAGCGTGGTGAACACAACTAACAGGCAGCAAACAGGCAGCAGCGGAGCGTTAACTGCAGCATGACCGAAAGAAGCACAACCAGTTCGCCTCTGCTAGCCTCTCAGCTAACCCCGGCTCTCTGTTTAGATCCAAACGGAGCACCGAGTCCCGATTTGTTATTTAGGTTAAAGCGGAGAACAGGCAGCAGCGGAGCGTTAATTGCAGCATGACCGAAAGAAGCACAACCAGTTAGCCTCTGCTAGCCTCTCAGCTAACCCCGGGTCTCTGTTTAGATCCAAACGGAGCACGGAGTCCCGAATTGCTATTTAGGTTAAAGCGGAGAGAATCAGCGGGTCTGTCGGCCAGCTGAGTGAAGTGAAACCTGCGGAAAAAACACCGTGACCATCAAGGTAAAACAGGTCGGCGAAAACACGGCAGCTGGCTCTGAGTGGAGTGGCGGAGAGAACAGCAGAGACAACTCGGCGAAGACGCGCAGGGTAGAGCCGGTCCACGTTATCCCGAAGTAACTTCATTTCCTCTTTCTCGGGGGAATTTGAGGACGATGGTTGCAGCAGCGGTCTCTCTCGGGTCCAGGAATGTGTTCGGGTGAACACGGGCAAAGTCTCGTCTCGTCCGACGAGGGGAGTCTTCGATGAGGGGAAAACATGTTCGTGGGGTAGTCAAGCTAACTCACACGGGAACAGGAGTTACCCCTAGCTCAGTGACATGGGAAAGACGTGTAGTTTGGGCGTGCTCGCTTATAAAGGGGTGGTGATGTCATGGCTGCGTCCTCAGGACGCTCCGCTGTGCAGGAGCGTCTCCGCCAATGAGGGACCGATGTTGACTGCTCCCTGCTGAAGTGTGAAAATCGAAAAGCATCCTTGGAAATGGAGTTTGCTCCACCCTCATGGCAGGTCCATTACAGTTTTAATACGGAGCTCCGGAACTCCAGCCTTCCTGAGTTTTTCCCTCATATAGGCTATAGTTTTTCTTAATCATTACTACAATATATGATTACATATGTAATAGTCTCCTCAGCTAAGTTAGAAAAAATATGTGCATGTATGAACAACAGCAATTGGAGAAGATGACAGTCAAAAAGTAATCATGTTAAATAATCATGATCTCAATATTGAACAAAAATGATTGTGATTATAATTTTTGCCATAATCAAGCACCCCTAAAAATAGCAAATTGTGATTTACACACACACACACACAGAGTTTAAATATGTATGTGATCAATTGTAAATATGTCTGTAATGAATTGTTTTCTTTAAGAAACTCTTACTTGAACATTTTTCAGTGTGCTCCTAAAGTTATATGTATGCTCCTAATTTCTTTCATTTAGGAGCACATGCGCTCCTTGAAAAGAAGTAAGGATTGAACACTGCTGTCACATGTGTGAAAGCACTAAGTAAGTGGAGTGTGGTGCAGTCCAAGGGCTTCTGTCACAGGCAGTAGATGTTTACTTTACCCATCCCCCCCCTCCCATTCTCTCTCTCTCCCTCACAGTTGGAAGGAAAGATTTCAAAGTGATCTTCTTGTGAAAAATCCTCATAAATCCCATAACTTTGGCCAAATCCTACATAAAAATATCATTTTTTTGTAGGAATTTTCGTCGCGAATCCATTGATACAGGTTTGAAAGTGGTGGGACTTATAGTTTAGACGCCAGATGCCCCAGTTTGGCACAAAGTCCATGCCCAGAATTTGCCTCCCCATTGGTTTACATTGTAAGGTGTAATGTCGCACTCCAACTTTCAGGGCTTACTAAATCTAAACCGTTCGAGTTATTACAAAGTTTTTAATAACTTTTGCTCAACACAGTGTGATAAGTCATGTATTAAAGTTTGAAGCCGATACCATTAACGCCCTAGGAGGAGATAGCGTTTATTCAAGGTCCAAAATTGGCAAAAAATCATACTTTGAAATGGACATTGCAGATTTCCTGTTGGATTTAGGTCAGGGGTGTCAGCGTATGATTTGTAGGTCTTGATGAGACGAATAATTGAGTTTTGGTTCGATCTCTCTACGACATTCCTACGGGCCGTGGCGGCCGTTTTAGATACATAGGTGGCGCTAGAGAGCACATTTTGGCACTTTGGGGTTTAATTTTTACATTTTATCAAATTTTTCACCATTCCTGATGGGCGTGCCAAATTTGGTGAGTTTTTGAGCATGTTTAGGGGGTCAAATTTAGAGTTAAAGTGGCGTAACAAGAAAGAATAATAATAATTAAAGCTGCAAGCAGCGTTGAACGGGCCTTCGCGCCCATGCGCACATCGGCCGCGGCGCACTCAGCTGAGCTTCTGGGAACCAAGAAAACGTTTGGAGATGATCAGTGTGAGAGTCTTTTGACACACAATACTAACCACTTTCTCTCCGTGAGCGCACCCCTCTGTTTATCACAGGTAATTATAGATTATGAAATCAAAATATTGTTAACCTTAATCAATAATTCAGGCACCAACTGTAGGATCTGCAAGGAACACAGTTGATTATTTGCTATAATTATCAATTATCAATAATAAATAATTATAACAATTAACAGATTTATTAATATGAACTAACAAATACGAAGCACCATCCCGAAACCAGGACTAATAACCGAACAGGGTAATCTCATAAATGGGAGTTCACCTAGAATGTTAATATCTGAGAGATATCAACATTCAAGGGTAAAAAGAACGGTTAAATTCGAGCTCTGACTCCTTCAATCAGCCACTTTTCACAATATGTTACCAATAATGACAAAAGAACTTCTCTTTAAAGATATAACAGTGTTTATGAAACTTAGCAAAATTAACAAAGTTAACAAATGCTTCATTCAATAAATAGCTATTCTAAAATCTAATTCTACCAAACAAAACACAAACAGCTTTGCACAGGGTTGGACACTTGCAGGGGAATGCGTGTATGTATGTATGTATGTATATATGTATGTGTGTGTGTGTGTGTGTGTGTGTGTGTGTGTGTGTGTGTGTGTGTGTTAGTAGCAAGAGAGGAAGGAGGGAAAGCGATCGTGAGAGGGAGAGAAGCGGCTCTTTTTCCACAGAGAGCGCACGTATGGACGGCAGTCTGTAACGCACGTTGTCTGGTTTCAGATCGACAAATCAGTTTACTTTCTCACTCACGGCAGCACAAACACAGTAGTCCCGAGCGGGACAAACACAAAATAGTCTAGCGTGGTGAACACAACTAACAGGCAGCAAACAGGCAGCAGCGGAGCGTTAACTGCAGCATGACCGAAAGAAGCACAACCAGTTAGCCTCTGCTAGCCTCTCAGCTAACCCCGGCTCTCTGTTTAGATCCAAACGGAGCACCGAGTCCCGATTTGTTATTTAGGTTAAAGCGGAGAACAGGCAGCAAACAGGCAGCAGCGGAGCGTTAACTGCAGCATGACCGAAAGAAGCACAACCAGTTCGCCTCTGCTAGCCTCTCAGCTAACCCCGGCTCTCTGTTTAGATCCAAACGGAGCACCGAGTCCCGATTTGTTATTTAGGTTAAAGCGGAGAACAGGCAGCAAACAGGCAGCAGCGGAGCGTTAATTGCAGCATGACCGAAAGAAGCACAACCAGTTAGCCTCTGCTAGCCTCTCAGCTAACCCCGGCTCTCTGTTTAGATCCAAACGGAGCACCGAGTCCCGAATTGCTATTTAGGTTAAAGCGGAGAGAATCAGCGGGTCTGTCGGCCAGCTGAGTGAAGTGAAACCTGCGGAAAAAACACCGTGACCATCAAGGTAAAACAGGTCGGCGAAAACACGGCAGCTGGCTCTGAGTGGAGTGGCGGAGAGAACAGCAGAGATGACTCGGCGAAGACGCGCAGGGCAGAGCCGGTCCACGTTATCCCGAAGTAACTTCATTTCCTCTTTCTCGGGGGGAATTTGAGGACGCTGGTTGCAGCAGCGGTCTCTCTCGGGTCCAGGAATGTGTTCGGGTGAACACGGGCAAAGTCTCGTCTCGTCCGACGAGGGGAGTCTTCGATGAGGGGAAAACATGTTCGTGGGGTAGTCAAGCTAACTCACAGGGAAACAGGAGTTACCCCTAGCTCAGTGACATGGGAAAGACGTATATTTCGGGCGTGCTCGCTTATAAAGGGGTGGTGATGTCATGGCTGCGTCCTCAGGACGCTCCGCTGTGCAGGAGCGTCTCCGCCAATGAGGGACCGATGTTGACTGCTCCCTGCTGAAGTGTGAAAATCGCAAAGCATCCTTGGAAATGGAGTTTGCTCCACCCTCATGGCAGGTCCATTACAGTTTTAATACGGAGCTCCGGAACTCCAGCCTTCCTGAGTTTTTCCCTCATATAGGCTATAGTTTTTCTTAATCATTACTACAATATATGATTACATATGTAATAGTCTCCTCAGCCAAGTTAGAAAAAATATGTGCATGTATGAACAACAGCAATTGGAGAAGATGACAGTCAAAAAGTGATCATGTTAAATAATCATGATCTCAATATTGAACAAAAATGATTGTGATTATAATTTTTACCATAATCAAGCACCCCTAAAAACAGCAAATTGTGATTTACATACACACACACACACACACACACACAGAGTTTAAATATGTATGTGATAAATTGTAAATATGTATGAAATGAATTGTTTTCTGTAAGAAACTCTTACTTGAACATTTTTCAGTGTGCTCCTAAAGTTATATGTATGCTCCTAATTTCTTTCATTTAGGAGCACATGCGCTCCTTGAAAAGAAGTAAGGATTGAACACTGCTGTCACATGTGTGAAAGCACTAAGTAAGTGGAGTGTGGTGCAGTCCAAGGGCTTCTGTCACAGGCAGTAGATGTTTACTTTACCCATCCCCCCCCTCCCATTCTCTCTCTCTCCCTCACAGTTGGAAGGAAAGATTTCAAAGTGATCTTCTTGTGAAAAATCCTCATAAATCCCATAACTTTGGCCAAATCCTACATAAAAATATCATTTTTTTGTAGGAATTTTCGTCGCGAATCCATTGATACAGGTTTGGAAGTGGTCGGACTTACAGTTTAGACGCCAGATGCCCCAGTTTGGCACAAAGTCCATGCCCAGAATTTGCCTCCCCATTGGTTTACATTGTAAGGTGTAATGTCGCACTCCAACTTTCAGGGCTTACTAAATCTAAACCGTTCGAGTTATTACAAAGTTTTTAATAACTTTTGCTCAACACAGTGTGATAAGTCATGTATTAAAGTTTGAAGCCGATACCATTAACGCCCTAGGAGGAGATAGCGTTTATTCAAGGTCCAAAATTGGCAAAAAATCGTACTTTGAAATGGACATTGCAGATTTCCTGTTGGATTTAGGTCAGGGGTGTCAGCGTATGATTTGTAGGTCTTGATGAGACGAATAATTGAGTTTTGGTTCGATCTCTCTACGACATTCCTACGGGCCGTGGCGGCCGTTTTAGATACATAGGTGGCGCTAGAGAGCACATTTTGGCACTTTGGGGTTTAATTTTTACATTTTATCAAATTTTTCACCATTCCTGATGTGCGTGCCAAATTTGGTGAGTTTTTGAGCATGTTTAGGGGGTCAAATTTAGAGTTAAAGTGGCGTAACAAGAAAGAAAGAATAATAATAATAATAATAATAATAATAATAAAGAAATAAACACACGAAAAACAAGAGGGTCTTCGCCCTTTGGGCTCAGGCCCTAATAAAGAAACAAACGGACGAAAAACAATAGGGTCTTCGCCCTTTGGGCTCAGGCCCTAATTAAAGCTGCAAGCAGCGTTGGACGGGCCTTCGCGCCCTTGCGCACGTCGGGCCGCGGCGCAGTCAGTTGAGCTTGTGGGAACCAAGAAAACGTTTGGAGATGATTAGTGTGAGAGTCTTTTGACACACAATACTAACCAGTGTCTCTCTGTGAGCCCACCCCTCTGTTCACAGACAATTATGAATTATGAAATCAAAATATTGTTAACCTTAATCAATAATTCAGGTACCAACTGTAGGGTCTGCGAAGAACACAGTTAATTATTTGCTATAATTATCAATTATCAATAATAATTAATTATAACAATTAACAGAATTATTAATCTGAACTAACAGATACGAAGCACCACCCCGAAACCGGGACCAGTAACCGAGCAAGGTAGTCTCATAAATGGGAGTTCTCCTAGAATGTTAATATCTGAGAGATAATCATTCAAGGGTGAACAAAGAAGGGTTGAATTCGAGCTCTGACTCCTTCAATCAGCCACTTTTAACAATATGTTACCAATAATGACTAAAGAACTTCTCTTTAAAGATATAACAGTGTTTATGAAACTTAGCAAAATTAACAAAGTTAACAAATGCTTCACTCAATAAATAGCTATTCTAAAATCTAATTCTACCAAACAAAACACAAACAGCTTTGCACAGAGTTGGACACTTGCAGGGGAATGCGTGTATGTATGTATGTATATATATGTGTGTCTGTGTGTGTGTGTGTGTGTTAATAGCAAGAGAGGAAGGAGGGAAAGCGATCGTGAGAGGGAGAGAAGCGGCTCTTTTGTCCACAGAGAGCGCACGTACGGACGGCAGTCTGTAACGCACGTTGTCTGGTTTAAGATCGACAAATCAGTTTACTTTCTCACTCACGGCAGCACAAACACAGTAGTCCCGAGCGGGACAAACACAAAATAGTCAAGCGTGGTAAACACAACTAACAGGCAGCAAACAGGCAGCAGCGGAGCGTTAACTGCAGCATGACCGAAAGAAGCACAACCAGTTCGCCTCTGCTAGCCTCTCAGCTAACCCCGGCTCTCTGTTTAGATCCAAACGGAGCACCGAGTCCCGATTTGTTATTTAGGTTAAAGCGGAGAACAGGCAGCAGCGGGGCGTTAACTGCAGCATGACCGAAAGAAGCACAACCAGTTAGCCTCTGCTAGCCTCTCAGCTAACCCTGGCTCTCTGTTTAGATCCAAACGGAGCACCGAGTCCCGATTTGTTATTTAGGTTAAAGCGGACAGAATCAGCGGCTCTGTCGGCCAGCTGAGTGAAGTGAAACCTGCGGAAAAAACACCGTGACCATCACGGTTAAACAGTCCGTAGAGAACTACCGTGTTCAGCTGCACAGATAGGAAATCCCTCGGCTGACAGGATGTACCACTCAGTGAGGAAAAATATTTTACCCTCGCCTTTTTGGTTGGCAACAACGGTTGGCAACCAGCATATTGGGTGCATTACTGCCACCCTCTTCCTGAGTTTTTCCCTCATATCAGCTATAGTCTTTCTTGATCATTAGTACAATATATGATCACATATGTAATAGTCCCCTCAGCCAAGTCAGAAAATATATGTGCATGTATGAACAACAGCAATTGGAGAAGATGACAGTCAAAAAGTAATCATGTTAAATAATCATGATCTCAATATTGAAAAAAAATGATCGTGATTATATTTTTTGCCATAATCAAGCACCCCTAAAAACAGCAAATTGTGATTTACATACACACACACACACACACACGCACACAGAGTTTAAATATGTATGTGATCAATTGTAAATATGTATGTAATGAATTGTTTTCTTTAAGAAACTCTTACTTGAACATTTTTCAGTGTGCTCCTAAAGTTATATGTATGCTCCTAATTTCTGTTGTTTAGGAGCACATGTACTCCTTGAAAAAAAGTAAGGATTGAACACTGCTGTCAGATATGTAGAAGCATTAAGTAACTGGAGTGTAGTGCAGTCCAAGGGCTTCTGTCACAGGCAGTAGATGTTTACTTTACCCATCCCCCCCCTCCCATTCTCTCTCTCTCCCTCACAGTTGGAAGGAAAGATTTTAAAGTGATCTTCTTGTGAAAAATCCTCATAAATCCCATAACTTTGGCCAAATCCTACATAAAAATATCATTTTTTTGTAGGAATTTTCGTCGCGAATCCATTGATACAGGTTTGAAAGTGGTGGGACTCATAGTTTAGACGCCAGATGCCCCAGTTTGGCACAAAGTCCATGCCCAGAATTTGCCTCCCCATTGGTTTGCATTGTAAGGTGTAATGTCGCACTCCAACTTTCAGGGCTTACTAAATCTAAACCGTTCGAGTTATTACAAAGTTTTTAATAACTTTTGCTCAACACAGTGTGATAAGTCATGTATTCAAGTTTGAAGCCGATACCATTAACGCCCTAGGAGGAGATAGCGTTTATTCAAGGTCCAAAATTGGCAAAAAATCATACTTTGAAATGGACATTGCGGATTTCCTGTTGGATTTAGGTCAGGGGTGTCAGCGTATGATTTGTAGGTCTTGATGAGACGAATAATTGGGTTTTGGTTCGATCTCTCTATGACATTCCTACGGGCCGTGGCGGCCGTTTTAGATACATAGGTGGCGCTAGAGAGCACATTTTGGCACTTTGGGGTTTAATTTTTACATTTTATCAAATTTTTCACCATTCCTGATGTGCGTGCCAAATTTGGTGAGTTTTTGAGCATGTTTAGGGGGTCAAATTTAGAGTTAAAGTGGCGTAACAAGAAAGAAAGAATAATAAGAAACAAACAAACACTCGAAAAACAATAGGGTCTTCGCCCTTTGGGCTCAGGCCCTAATAATAATAAAGAAACAAACGCACGAAAAACAAGAGGGTCTTCGCCCTTTGGGCTCAGGCCCTAATAATAAGAAACAAACAAACACACGAAAAACAAGAGGGTCTTCGCCCTTTGGGCTCAGGCCCTAATTAAAGCTGCAAGCAGCGTTGAACGGGCCTTCGCGCCCTTGCGCACGTCGGGCCGCGGCGCAGTCAGTTGAGCTTGTGGGAACCAAGAAAACGTTTGGAGATGATCAGTGTGAGAGTCTTTTTACACACAATACTAACCAGTGTCTCTCTGTGAGCCCACCCCTCTGTTTATCACAGACAATTATGAATTATGAAATCAAAATATTGTTAACCTTAATCAATAATTCAGGCACCCACTGTCGGATCTGTGAGGAACACAGTTGATTATTTGCCATAATTATCAATTATCTAAGATAATTAACTAATTATAATAACTAATAGAATTATTAATATGAACTAACAGATACGAAGCACCACCCGGAAACCAGGACCAATAACCGAACAAGGTAATCTCATAAATGGGAGTTCACCTAGAATGTTAATATCTGCGAGATATCAACATTCAAGGGTGAACAAAGAAGGGTTGAATTCAAGCTCTGACTCCTTTAATCAGCCACTTCTCACAATATGTTACACACAATAATGACAAAAGAACTTCTCTTTAAAGATATAACATTGTTTATTAAACTTAGCAAAATTAACAAAGTTAACAAATACTTCATTCAATAAACAGCTATTCTAAAATCTAATTCTACCAAACAAAACACAAACAGCTTTGCACAGAGTTGGACACTTGCAGGGGAATGCGTGTGTGTGTGTGTGTGTGTGTGTTAGTAGCAAGAGAGGAAGGAGGGAAAGCGATCGTGAGAGGGAGAGAAGCGGCTCTTTTGACCACAGAGAGCGCACGTACGGACGGCAGTCTGTAACGTACGTTGTCTGGTTTCTGATCTCACGGTGGCACAAAAGTAGCAGTTGTCCCGACCGGGAAAAACACAAAATAGTCTAGCGTGGTGAACACAACTAACAGGCAGCAAACTTAAAATACTCCTCAGAGTAAAGCAGAGAAAAATGGACTCGGCGGTCCGTCAACTCACACAACAAGAACAACAGCAATAAAGC
Organism: Thunnus thynnus; assembly: GCF_963924715.1. Classification (NCBI taxonomy): domain Eukaryota; kingdom Metazoa; phylum Chordata; class Actinopteri; order Scombriformes; family Scombridae; genus Thunnus; species Thunnus thynnus. The sequence continues at coordinate 1,257,266 of NC_089518.1, forward strand.
TAAAAAGGCTAAATGCTAAACAACAGCAACTGATGCTGAAAAGAACACACAACTAACACTGCCTATGCCCAGAGTTATGCCTCTTACTTGGTCGCTTCAGAAAGTGCGCAGGTTGTGTGTGTGTGTAGTCCGTCTTAATGTCCATCTTTGTTCTTGGCTCGGAGGCAGACGGTGCCGTTCTCGCACGTCGTCGAAAACACGGCAGCTGGCTCTGAGTGGAGTGGCGGAGAGAACAGCACAGACAACTCGGCGAAGACGCGCAGGGCAGAGCCGGTCCACGTTATCCCGAAGTAACTTCATTTCCTCTTTCTCGGGGGAATTTGAGGACGCTGGTTGCAGCAGCGGTCTCTCTCGGGTCCAGGAATGTGTTCGGGTGAACACGGGCAAAGTCTCGTCTCGTCCGACGAGGGGAGTCTTCGATGAGGGGAAAACATGTTCGTGGGGTAGTCAAGCTAACTCACAGGGGAACAGGAGTTACCCCTAGCTCAGTGACATGGGAAAGACGTGTAGTTTGGGCGTGCTCGCTTATAAAGGGGTGGTGATGTCATGGCTGCGTCCTCAGGACGCTCCGCTGTGCAGGAGCGTCTCCGCCAATGAGGGACCGATGTTGACTGCTCCCTGCTGAAGTGTGAAAATCGCAAAGCATCCTTGGAAATGGAGTTTGCTCCACCCTCATGGCAGGTCCATTACAGTTTTAATACGGAGCTCCGGAACTCCAGCCTTCCTGAGTTTTTCCCTCATATAGGCTATAGTTTTTCTTAATCATTACTACAATATATGATTACATATGTAATAGTCTCCTCAGCCAAGTTAGAAAAAGTATGTGCATGTATGAACAACAGCAATTGGAGAAGATGACAGTCAAAAAGTAATCATGTTAAATAATCATGATCTCAATATTGAACAAAAATGATTGTGATTATAATTTTTGCCATAATCAAGCACCCCTAAAAACAGCAAATTGTGATTTACATACACATACACACACACACACACACACACACACACACACAGTTTAAATATGTATGTGATCAATTGTAAATATGTATGTAATGAATTGTTTTATTTAAGAAACTCTTACTTGAACATTTTTCAGTGTGCTCCTAAAGTTATATGTATGCTCCTAATTTCTGTCATTTAGGAGCACATGTACTCCTTGAAAAGAAGTAAGGATTGAACACTGCTGTCACTGCTGCAGTCCAAGGGCTTCTGTCACAGGCAGTAGATGTTTACTTTACCCATCCCCCCCCTCCCATTCTCTCTCTCTCCCTCACAGCTGCAGAGAAGATTTTAGTGTACTCTACTTGTGAAATATGCTCATAAATCCCATAACTTTGGCCAAATCCTACATAAAAATATCATTTTTTTGTAGGAATTTTTGTTGCGAATCCATTGATACAGGTTTGAAAGTGGTGGGACTTATAGTTTAGACGCCAGATGCCCCAGTTTGGCACAAAGTCCATGCCCAGAATTTGCCTCCCCATTGGTTTACATTGTAAGGTGTAATGTCGCACTCCAACTTTCAGGGCTTACTAAATCTAAACCGTTCGAGTTATTACAAAGTTTTTAATAACTTTTGCTCAACACAGTGTGATAAGTCATGTATTAAAGTTTGAAGACAATACCGTTAACGCCCTAGGAGGAGATAGCGTTTATTCAAGGTCCAAAATTGGCAAAAAATCATACTTTGAAATGCACATTACAGATTTCCTGTTGGATTTAGGTCAGGGGTGTCAGCGTATGATTTGTAGGTCTTGATGAGACGAATAATTGGGTTTTGGTTCGATCTCTCTACGACATTCCTACGGGCCGTGGCGGCCGTTTTAGATACATAGGTGGCGCTAGAGAGCACATTTTGGCACTTTGGGGTTTAATTTTTACATTTTATCAAATTTTTCACCATTCCTGATGTGCGTGCCTAATTTGGTGAGTTTTTGAGCATGTTTAGGGGGTCAAATTTAGAGTTAAAGTCGCGTAACAAGAAAGAAAGAATAATAATAATAAAGAAACAAACGCACGAAAAACAATAGGGTCTTCGCCCTTTGGGCTCAGGCCCTAATTAAAGCTGCAAGCAGCGTTGGACGGGCCTTCGCGCCCTTGCGCACAGCGGGCCGCGGCGCAGTCAGTTGAGCTTGTGGGAACCAAGAAAACGTTTGGAGATGATCAGTGTGAGAGTCTTTTTACACACAATACTAACCAGTGTCTCTCTGTGAGCCCACCCCTCTGTTCACAGACAATTATGAATTATGAAATCAAAATATTGTTAACCTTAATCAATAATTCAGGTACCAACTGTAGGATCTGCGAAAAACACAGTTAATTATTTGCTATAATTATCAATGATCAATAATAATTAATTATAACAATTAACAGAATTATTAATATGAACTAACAGATACGAAGCACCACCCCGAAACCGGGACCAATAACCGAGCAAAATAGTCTCATAAATGGGAGTTCACCTAGAATGTTAATATCTGAGAGATAATCATTCAAGGGTGAACAAAGAAGGGTTGAATTCGAGCTCTGACTCCTTCAATCAGCCACTTTTCACAATATGTTACCAATAATGACTAAAGAACTTCTCTTTGAAGATATAACAGTGTTTATTAAACTTAGCAAAATTAACAAAGTTAACAAATGCTTCATTCAATAAATAGCTATTCAAAAATCTAATTCTACCAAACAAAACACAAACAGCTTTGCACAGGGTTGGACACTTGCAAGTTGGACACTTTTGTCCGACGTTATCTGACCATCAGATGTGCAAAACGATGTCAGCAGGCAGCAGCGGAGCGTTAACTGCAGCATGACCGAAAGAAGCACAACCAGTTAGCCTCTGCTAGCCTCTCAGCTAACCCCGGCTATCTGTTTAGATCCAAACGGAGCACCGAGTCCCGATTTGTTATTTAGGTTAAAGCGGAGAACAGGCAGCAAACAGGCAGCAGCGGAGCGTTAACTGCAGCATGACCGAAAGAAGCACAACCAGTTCGCCTCTGCTAGCCTCTCAGCTAACCCTGGCTCTCTGTTTAGATCCAAACGGAGCACCGACTCCCGATTAGTTATTTAGGTTAAAGCGGACAGAATCAGCGGGTCTGTCGGCCAGCTGAGTGAAGTGAAACCTGCGGAAAAAACACCGTGACCATCACGGTAAAACAGTCCATAGAGAACTACCTTGTTCAGCTGCACAGATAGGAAATCCCTCGGCTGACAGGATGTACCACTCGGTGAGGAAAAATATTTTACCCACGCCTTTTTGGTTGGCAACAACGGTTGGCAACCAGCATATTGGGTGCATTACTGCCACCCTCTTCCTGAGTTTTTCCCTCATATCAGCTATAGTCTTTCTTGATCATTAGTACAATATACGATCACATATGTAATAGTCCCCTCAGCCAAGTCAGAAAAAATATGTGCATGTATGAACAACAGCAATTGGAGAAGATGACAGTCAATAAGTAATCATGTTAAATAATCATGATCTCAATATTGAAAAAAAATGATCGTGATTATATTTTTTGCCATAATCAAGGACCCCTAAAAACAGCAAATTGTGATTTACATACACACGCACGCACACACACACACACACACACACACACACAGAGTTTAAATATGTATGTGATCAATTGTAAATATGTTATAATGAATTGTTTTCTTTAAGAAACTCTTACTTGCACATTTTTCAGTGTGCTCCTAAAGTTATATATATGCTCCTAATTTCTTTCATTTAGGAGCACATGTACTCCTTGAAAAAAAGTAAGGATTGAACACTGCTGTCACTGCTGCAGTCCAAGGGCTTCTGTCACAGGCAGTAGATGTTTACTTTACCCATCCCCCCCCTCCCATTCTCTCTCTCTCCCTCACAGCTGCAGAGAAGATTTTAGTGTACTCTACTTGTGAAATATGCTCATAAATCCCATAACGTTGGCCAAATCCTACATAAAAATATCATTTTTTTGTAGGAATTTTCGTCGCGAATCCATTGATACAGGTTTGAAAGTGGTGGGACTCATAGTTTAGACGCCAGATGCCCCAGTTTGGCACAAAGTCCATGCCCAGAATTTGCCTCCCCATTGGTTTACATTGTAAGGTGTAATGTCGCACTCCAACTTTCAGGGCTTACTAAATCTAAACCGTTCGAGTTATTACAAAGTTTTTAATAACTTTTGCTCAACACAGTGTGATAAGTCATGTATTAAAGTTTGAAGCCGATACCATTAACGCCCTAGGAGGAGATAGCGTTTATTCAAGGTCCAAAATTGGCAAAAAATCATACTTTGAAATGGACATTGCAGATTTCCTGTTGGATTTAGGTCAGGGGTGTCAGCGTATGATTTGTAGGTCTTGATGAGACGAATAATTGAGTTTTGGTTCGATCTCTCTACGACATTCCTACGGGCCGTGGCGGCCGTTTTAGATACATAGGTGGCGCTCTCGAGCACATTTTGGCACTTTGGGGTTTAACTTTTACATTTTATCAAATTTTTCACCATTCCTGATGTGCGTGCCAAATTTGGTGAGTTTTTGAGCATGTTTAGGGGGTCAAATTTAGAGTTAAAGTGGCGTAACAAGAAAGAATAATAATAAAGAAACAAACGGACGAAAAACAATAGGGTCTTCGCCCTTTGGGCTCAGGCCCTAATAATTAAAGCTGCAAGCAGCGTTGAACGGGCCTTCGCGCCCTTGCGCACGTCGGGCCGCGGCGCAGTCAGTTGAGCTTGTGGGAACCAAGAAAACGTTTGGAGATGATCAGTGTGAGAGTCTTTTGACACACAATACTAACTACTTTCTCTCCGTGAGCGCACCCCTCTGTTTATCACAGATAATTATGGCTTATGAAATTAAAATATTGTTAACCTTAATCAATAATTCAGGCACCAACTGTAGCATGTATGAGGAACACAGTTGATTATTTGCCATAATTATCAATTATCTAAGATAATTAACTAATTATAATAATTAATAGAATTATTAATATGAACTAACAAGCACGGAGCACCACCCGGAAACCAGGACCAATAACCGAACAAGGTAATCTCATAAATGGGACTTCACCTAGAATGCTAATATCTGCGAGATATCAACATTCAAGGGTGAACAAAGAAGGGTTGAATTCAAGCTCTGACTCTTTCAATCAGCCACTTCTCACAATATGTTACACACAATAATGACAAAAGAACTTCTCTTTAAAGATATAACATTGTTTATTAAACTTAGCAAAATTAACAAAGTTAACAAATACTTCATTCAATAAACAGCTATTCTAAAATCTAATTCTACCAAACAAAACACAAACAGCTTTGCACAGGGTTGGACACTTGCAGGGGAATGCGTGTATGTATGTGTGTGTGTGTGTGTGTGTGTGTGTGTGTGTGTGTGTGTGTGTGTGTGTGTGTGTGTTAGTAGCAAGAGAGGAAGGAGGGAAAGCGATCGTGAGAGGGAGAGAAGCGGCTCTTTTGTCCACAGAGAGCGCACGTACGGACGGCAGTCTGTAACGTACGTTGTCTGGTTTCTGATCGACAAATCAATTTACTTTCTCACTCACGGTGGCACAAAAGTAGCAGTTGTCCCGACCGGGAAAAACACAAAATAGTCTAGCGTGGTGAACACAACTAACAGGCAGCAAACTTAAAATACTCCTCAGAGTAAAGCAGAGAAAAATGGACTCGGCGGTCCGTCAACTCACACAACAAGAACAATAGCGATAAAGCTAAAAAGGCTAAATGCTAAACAATAGCAACTGATGCTGAAAAGAACACACAACTAACACTGCCTATGCCCAGACTTATGCCTCTTACTTGGTCGCTTCAGAAAGTGCGCAGGTTGTGTGTGTGTGTAGTCCGTCTTAATGTCCATCTTTGTTCTTGGCTCGGAGGCAGACGGTGCCGTTCTCGCACGTCGTCGAAAACACGGCAGCTGGATCTGAGTGGAGTGGCGGATAGAACAGCAGAGACGACTCGGCGAAGACGCGCAGGTAACTTCATTTCCTCTTTCTCGGGGGAATTTGAGGACGCTGGTTGCAGCAGCGGTCTCTCTCGGGTCCAGGAATGTGTTCGGGTGAACACGGGCAAAGTCTCGTCTCGTCCGACGAGGGGAGTCTTCGATGAGGGGAAAACATGTTCGTGGGGTGGTCAAGCTAACTCACAGGGGAACAGGAGTTACCCCTAGCTCAGTGACATGGAAAAGACGTGTAATTTGGGCGTGCTCGCTTATAAAGGGGTGGTGATGTCATGGCTGCGTCCTCAGGACGCTCCGCTGTGCAGGAGCGTCTCCGCCAATGAGGGACCGATGTTGACTGCTCCCTGCTGAAGTGTGAAAATCGCAAAGCATCCTTGGAAATGGAGTTTGCTCCACCCTCATGGCAGGTCCATTACAGTTTTAATACGGAGCTCCAAAACTCCAGCCTTCCTGAGTTTTTCCCTCATATAGGCTATAGTTTTTCTTAATAATTACTACAATATATGATTACATATGTAATAGTCTCCTCAGCCAAGTTAGAAAAAATATGTGCATGTATGAACAACAGCAATTGGAGAAGATGACAGTCAAAAAGTAATCATGTTAAATAATCATGATCTCAATATTGAACAAAAATGATTGTGATTATAATTTTTGCCATAATCAAGCACCCCTAAAAACAGCAAATTGTGATTTACATACACACACACACACACACACACACACACACACACACACAGTTTAAATATGTATGTGATAAATTGTAAATATGTATGTAATGAATTGTTTTCTTTAAGAAACTCTTACTTGAACATTTTTCAGTGTGCTCCTAAAGTTATATGTATGCTCCTAATTTCTGTCATTTAGGAGCACATGTACTCCTTGAAAAAAAGTAAGGATTGAACACTGCTGTCACTGCTGCAGTCCAAGGGCTTCTGTCACAGGCAGTAGATGTTTACTTTACCCATCCCCCCCCTCCCATTCTCTCTCTCTCCCTCACAGCTGCAGAGAAGATTTTAGTGTACTCTACTTGTGAAATATGCTCATAAATCCCATAACTTTGGCCAAATCCTACATAAAAATATCATTTTTTTGTAGGAATTTTCGTCGCGAATCCATTGATACAGGTTTGAAAGTGGTCGGACTTACAGTTTAGACGCCAGATGCCCCAGTTTGGCACAAAGTCCATGCCCAGAGATTGCCTCCCCATTGGTTTACATTGTAAGGTGTAATGTCGCACTCCAACTTTCAGGGCTTACTAAATCTAAACCGTTCGAGTTATTACAAAGTTTTTAATAACTTTTGCTCAACACAGTGTGATAAGTCATGTATTAAAGTTTGAAGCCGATACCATTAACGCCCTAGGAGGAGATAGCGTTTATTCAAGGTCCAAAATTGGCAAAAAATCGTACTTTGAAATTGACATTGCAGATTTCCTGTTGGATTTAGGTCAGGGGTGTCAGCGTATGATTTGTAGGTCTTGATGAGACGAATAATTGAGTTTTGGTTCGATCTCTCTACGACATTCCTACGGGCCGTGGTGGCCGTTTTAGATACATAGGTGGCGCTAGAGAGCACATTTTGGCACTTTGGGGTTTAATTTTTACATTTTATCAAATTTTTCACCATTCCTGATGTGCGTGCCAAATTTGGTGAGTTTTTGAGCATGTTTAGGGGGTCAAATTTAGAGTTAAAGTGGCGTAATAATAAAGAATAATAATAATTAAAGCTGCAAGCAGCGATGATCGGGCCCTCGCACCCCAGCGCATGTCGAAGTGACGCTCAGTCGAAGGGCTTTTGTCAGTGACTTGTTGTGTAAAGTTTGAGGCAGATCCAACCGTGTACACTCAAGTTATATCAATTTCCTCTGTCATGGCGAAACATCAAAACTCAACGCCACGCCACGGCCAAACCATCATGATCATACACTAGTCTAGATGACACACACTGATTTTTAAGTCCTTACGATGGATTCTGTAGGAGGAGTTCTTTAAAATACAAGGTATGCGAAATGGCCAAGAAAAGGCGAAAATGTACCATTTTTTTCAAGATGGCCGACTTCCTGTTCGACTTACAATAAGGCTTCAAGAGGCTTTTTTGTGCGTGTTGACATTATACATGTGCCCTGTGAATTTCATCTTTCTACGTTAATCTGGAAGGCGGGGCTGCAATTTTGAAATTTTAAAGGAGGCGCTGTTGAGCCATTTTGCCACGCCCATTCAAAGCGACCACATAGGATTTTAGCTGACATCACTCTAGACATGTGTGTCAAGTTTCATGACTGTAGAGCAATCCCTTCTCCCTGAAAAACAGTATCATATTTCATGGCGAAGGATGTGTCGCCATGGTAACAGCATTCAGTTTTGGGTCATGAGCTGCCAAATGTAGCATCACCAAGGTCTTGTTTATTAGCTGACTTAATTTCAGGTGCATCAGCCAAATTTCCTAGGAGTAATTAGACAAAGTACGACGCATGATACTTCCTGTTGCCAGTAGGTGGCGCTATGACTTTCGCTAAATATGAGACTGAACATGTGTTCAGATTGGGACTCTTAACAAGCATATGAAATTTGGAAAAGATCAGACCACGTGGAGTCAAGTTATAAGGCATTGAAATTTCATGGCGTCACATCGAAATTCGCCGCGTCGCCATGGCAACACCTTTCAACGAAGGGTCACCAACTTCATAATATAAGATCTCCAAGGTCTTGAGGCTATTCTCAGTAAATTTCAGCTGGATTCCATCACCGTGCTGCCCACAGGGCGTCAGAGCGTAAAACATGTAACTTCCTGTTGCCAGGAGGTGGCGCTATGACTCATATCCTGTATTGTCACATGGACCCGTTCAGGGCGGGACTCTTATGAAGCACAAAAGGTTTGGCTCTCTTAGGATCATGTATGCCGGAGTTATAGCCGTTTCATTTTTCATGGCGAAGGATCGAAATTCGCCGCCCAGCCACGCCCCCTAGGAAAGACTAATGAGAATTGTTTTAATAACTTTTAATCTCCTATGCCTGTAGATGATACGGACCGAATTTGAAAGTCCTGGGGTCAAATCTCTAGGAGGAGTTCGTTAAAGTATGCGGGCTGGAAATGACAAAATCGGTGCAAAATTTCAACTTTGATACAAAATGGCCGACTTCCTGTTGGAGTTAGGCTATGTGTCCTTGAGACTTTTTGGTGCGTCTGGTCATGATACATATGCATACCGAATTTCGTTCTCCTACGACAATCTGTATCGAGGGGCTCAATTTTCTTGACTTTCTAGGTGGCGCTGTCGAGCCATTTTGTCCCGCTTTATTTCGAGACCCATAAAATATCGAAATTTTCGCCAGTCCTGACATCTGTGCAAATTTTCATGAGTTTTCGTGCATGTTTAGGCCCTCAAAAATGCGTTTGTTTCGGAGGAATAATAATAATAATAATAATAATAATAATAATAATAATAATAACTCCTTCAGTTTCAATAGGGCTTCGCACCGGTCGGTGCTCGGGCCCTAATAATAATAATAATAATAATAAGAAACAAACAAACACACGAAAAACAAGAGGGTCTTCGCCCTTTGGGCTCAGGCCCTAATAATTAAAGCTGCAAGCAGCGTTGGACGGGCCTTCGCGCCCTTGCGCACGTCGGGCCGCGGCGCAGTCAGTTGAGCTTGTGGGAACCAAGACAACGTTTGGAGATGATCAGTGTGAGAGTCTTTTTACACACAATACTAACCAGCGTCTCTCTGTGAGCCCACCCCTCTGTTCACAGACAATTATGAATTGTGAAATCAAAATATTGTTAACCTTAATCAATAATTCAGGTACCAACTGTAGGATCTGCGAAGAACACAGTTAATTATTTGCTATAATTATCAATTATCAATAATAATTAATTATAACAATTAACAGAATTATTAATATGAACTAACACATACAAAGCACCACCCCGAAACCGGGACCAAATAACCGAACACGGTAGTCTCATAAATGGGAGTTCACCTAGAATGTTCATATCTGAGAGATAATCATTCAAGGGTGAACAAAGAAGGGTTGAATTCGAGCTCTGACTCCTTCAATCAGCCACTTTTCACAATATGTTACCAATAATGACTAAAGAACTTCTCTTTAAAGATATAACAGTGTTTATGAAACTTAGCAAAATTAACAAAGTTAACAAATGCTTCATTCAATAAATAGCTATTCTAAAATCTAATTCTACCAAACAAAACACAAACAGCTTTGCACAGGGTTGGACACTTGCAGGTTGGACACTTTTGTCCGACGTTATCTGACCATCAGATGTGCAAAACGATGTCGGTGCGTGTATATGTGCGCGCGTGAGTATGGTGTTAGTCACAAGAGAGGGAGGAGGGAAAGCGATCGTGAGAGAGAGAGAAGCGGTTCTTTTTCCACAGAGAGCGCACGTATGGACGGCAGTCTGTAACGCACGTTGTCTGGTTTAAGATCGACAAATCAGTTTACTTTCTCACTCACGGCAGCACAAACACAGTAGTCCCGAGCGGGACAAACACAAAATAGTCTAGCGTGGTGAACACAACTAACAGGCAGCAAACAGGCAGCAGCGGAGCGTTAACTGCAGCATGACCGAAAGAAGCACAACCAGTTAGCCTCTGCTAGCCTCTCAGCTAACCCCGGCTCTCTGTTTAGATCCAAACGGAGCACCGAGTCCCGAATTGCTATTTAGGTTAAAGCGGAGAGAATCAGCGGGTCTGTCGGCCAGCTGAGTGAAGTGAAACCTGCGGAAAAAACACCGTGACCATCAAGGTAAAACAGGTCGGCGAAAACACGGCAGCTGGCTCTGAGTGGAGTGGCGGAGAGAACAGCAGAGATGACTCGGCGAAGACGCGCAGGGCAGGGCCGGTCCACGTTATCCCGAAGTAACTTCATTTCCTCTTTCTCGGGGGAATTTGAGGACGCTGGTTGCAGCAGCGGTCTCTCTCAGGTCCAGGAATGTGTTCGGGTGAACACGGGCAAAGTCTCGTCTCGTCCGACGAGGGGAGTCTTCCATGAGGGGAAAACATGTTCGTGGGGTAGTCAAGCTAACTCACAGGGGAACAGGAGTTACCCCTAGCTCAGTGAAATGGGAAAGACGTGTAGTTCGGGCGTGCTCGCTTATAAAGGGGTGGTGATGTCATGGCTGCGTCCTCAGGACGCTCCGCTGTGCAGGAGCGTCTCCGCCAATGAGGGACCGATGTTGACTGCTCCCTGCTGAAGTGTGAAAATCGCCAAGCATCCTTGGAAATGGAGTTTGCTCCACCCTCATGGCAGGTCCATTACAGTTTTAATACGGAGCTCCGGAACTCCGGCCTTCCTGAGTTTTTCCCTCATATAGGCTATAGTTTTTCTTAATCATTACTACAATATATGATTACATATGTAATAGTCTCCTCAGCCAAGTTAGAAAAAATATGTGCATGTATGAACAACAGCAATTGGAGAAGATGACAGTCAAAAAGTAATCATGTTAAATAATCATGATCTCAATATTGAACAAAAATGATTGTGATTATAATTTTTGCCATAATCAAGCACCCCTAAAAACAGCAAATTGTGATTTACATACACACACACACACAGAGTTTAAATATGTATGTGATAAATTGTAAATATGTATGAAATGAATTGTTTTCTGTAAGAAACTCTTACTTGAACATTTTTCAGTGTGCTCCTAAAGTTATATGTATGCTCCTAATTTCTTTCATTTAGGAGCACATGCGCTCCTTGAAAAAAAGTAAGGATTGAACACTGCTGTCACATGTGTGAAAGCACTAAGTAAGTGGAGTGTGGTGCAGTCCAAGGGCTTCTGTCACAGGCAGTAGATGTTTACTTTACCCATCCCCCCCCTCCCATTCTCTCTCTCTCCCTCACAGTTGGAAGGAAAGATTTCAAAGTGATCTTCTTGTGAAAAATCCTCATAAATCCCATAACTTTGGCCAAATCCTACATAAAAATATCATTTTTTTGTAGGAATTTTCGTCGCGAATCCATTGATACAGGTTTGAAAGTGGTGGGACTTATAGTTTAGACGCCAGATGCCCCAGTTTGGCACAAAGTCCATGCCCAGAATTTGCCTCCCCATTGGTTTACATTGTAAGGTGTAATGTCGCACTCCAACTTTCAGGGCTTACTAAATCTAAACCGTTCGAGTTATTACAAAGTTTTTAATAACTTTTGCTCAACACAGTGTGATAAGTCATGTATTCAAGTTTGAAGCCGATACCATTAACGCCCTAGGAGGAGATAGCGTTTATTCAAGGTCCAAAATTGGCAAAAAATCATACTTTGAAATGGACATTGCAGATTTCCTGTTGGATTTAGGTCAGGGGTGTCAGCGTATGATTTGTAGGTCTTGATGAGACGAATAATTGGGTTTTGGTTCGATCTCTCTACGACATTCCTACGGGCCGTGGCGGCCGTTTTAGATACATAGGTGGCGCTAGAGAGCACATTTTGGCACTTTGGGGTTTAATTTTTACATTTTATCAAATTTTTCACCATTCCTGATGTGCGTGCCAAATTTGGTGAGTTTTTGAGCATGTTTAGGGGGTCAAATTCAGAGTTAAAGTGGCGTAACAAGAAAGAATAATAATAAACAAACAAACGCACGAAAAACAATAGGGTCTTCGCCCTTTGGGCTCAGGCCCTAATTAAAGCTGCAAGCAGCGTTGGACGGGCCTTCGCGCCCTTGCGCACGGCGGGCGGCGGCGCAGTCAGCTAAGCTTCTGGGAACCAAGAAAACGTTTGGAGATGATCAGTGTGAGAGTCTTTTGACACATAATACTAACCAGTGTCTCTCTGTGAGCCCACCCCTCTGCTCACAGACAATTATGGATTATGAAATCAAAATATTGTTAACCTTAATCAATAATTCAGGCACCAACTGTAGGATCTGCAAGGAACACAGTTGATTATTTGCTATAATTATCAATTATCAATAATAAATAATTATAACAAATAACAGAATTATTAATATGAACTAACAAATACGAAGCACCATCCCGAAACCGGGACCAATAACCGAACAAGGTAATTTCATAAATGGGAGTTCACCTAGAATGTTAATATCTGAGAGATAATCATTCAAGGGTGAACAAAGAAGGGTTGAATTCGAGCTCTGACTCCTTCAATCAGCCACTTTTCACAATATGTTACCAATAATGACTAAAGAACTTCTCTTTAAAGATATAACAGTGTTAATTAAACTCAGCAAAATTAACAAAGTTAACAAATGCTTCATTCAATAAATAGCTATTCTAAAATCTAATTCTACCAAACAAAACACAAACAGCTTTGCACAGGGTTGGACACTTGCAGGTTGGACACTTTTGTCCGACGTTATCTGACCATCAGATGTGCAAAACGATGTCGGTGCGTGTATCTGTGCGCGCGTGAGTGTAGTGTTAGTCACAAGAGGGAGTAGGGAAAACGATCGTGAGAGAGAGAGAAGCGGTTCTTTTTCCACAGAGAGCGCAAGTACGGACAGCAGTCTGTAACGCACGTTGTCTGGTTTCAGATCGACAAATCAGTTTACTTTCTCACTCACGGCAGCACAAACACAGTAGTCCCGAGCGGGACAAACACAAAATAGTCTAGCGTGGTGAACACAACTAACAGGCAGCAAACTTAAAATACTCCTCAGAGTAAAGCAGAGAAAAATGGACTCGGCGGTCCGTCAACTCACACAACAAGAACAACAGCGATAAAGCTAAAAAGGCTAAATGCTAAACAACAGCAACTGATGCTGAAAAGAACACACAACTAACACTGCCTATGCCCAGACTTATGCCTCTTACTTGGTCGCTTCAGAAAGTGCGCAGGTTGTGTGTGTGTGTAGTCCGTCTTAATGTCCATCTTTGTTCTTGGCTCGGAGGCAGACGGTGCCGTTCTCGCACGTCGTCGAAAACACGGCAGCTGGCTCTGAGTGGAATGGCGGAGAGAACAGCAGAGACAACTCGGCGAAGACGCGCAGGGCAGAGCCGGTCCACGTTATCCCGAAGTAACTTCATTTCCTCTTTCTCGGGGGAATTTGAGGACGCTGGTTGCAGCAGCGGTCTCTCTCGGGTCCAGGAATGTGTTCGGGTGAACACGGGCAAAGTCTCGTCTCGTCCGACGAGGGGAGTCTTCGATGAGGGGAAAACATGTTCGTGGGGTAGTCAAGCTAACTCACAGGGGAACAGGAGTTACCCCTAGCTCAGTGACATGGGAAAGACGTGTAGTTTGGGCGTGCTCGCTTATAAAGGGGTGGTGATGTCATGGCTGCGTCCTCAGGACGCTCCGCTGTGCAGGAGCGTCTCCGCCAATGAGGGACCGATGTTGACTGCTCCCTGCTGAAGTGTGAAAATCGCAAAGCATCCTTGGAAATGGAGTTTGCTCCACCCTCATGGCAGGTCCATTACAGTTTTAATACGGAGCTCCGGAACTCCAGCCTTCCTGAGTTTTTCCCTCATATAGGCTATAGTTTTTCTTAATCATTACTACAATATATGATTACATATGTAATAGTCTCCTCAGCCAAGTTAGAAAAAGTATGTGCATGTATGAACAACAGCAATTGGAGAAGATGACAGTCAAAAAGTAATCATGTTAAATAATCATGATCTCAATATTGAACAAAAATGATTGTGATTATAATTTTTGCCATAATCAAGCACCCCTAAAAACAGCAAATTGTGATTTACATACACACACACACACACACACACACACACACACACACACACACACAGTTTAAATATGTATGTGATAAATTGTAAATATGTATGTAATGAATTGTTTTCTTTAAGAAACTCTTACTTGAACATTTTTCAGTGTGCTCCTAAAGTTATATGTATGCTCCTAATTTCTGTCATTTAGGAGCACATGTACTCCTTGAAAAAAAGTAAGGATTGAACACTGCTGTCACTGCTGCAGTCCAAGGGCTTCTGTCACAGGCAGTAGATGTTTACTTTACCCATCCCCCCCCTCCCATTCTCTCTCTCTCCCTCACAGCTGCAGAGAAGATTTTAGTGTACTCTACTTGTGAAATATGCTCATAAATCCCATAACTTTGGCCAAATCCTACATAAAAATATCATTTTTTTGTAGGAATTTTCGTCGCGAATCCATTGATACAGGTTTGAAAGTGGTGGGACTTATAGTTTAGACGCCAGATGCCCCAGTTTGGCACAAAGTCCATGCCCAGAATTTGCCTCCCCATTGGTTTACATTGTAAGGTGTAATGTCGCACTCCAACTTTCAGGGCTTACTAAATCTAAACCGTTCGAGTTATTACAAAGTTTTTAATAACTTTTGCTCAACACAGTGTGATAAGTCATGTATTCAAGTTTGAGGCCGATACCATTAACGCCCTAAGAGGAGATAGCGTTTATTCAAGGTCCAAAATTGGCAAAAAATCATACTTTGAAATGGACATTGCGGATTTCCTGTTGGATTTAGGTCAGGGGTGTCAGCGTATGATTTGTAGGTCTTGATGAGACGAATAATTGGGTTTTGGTTCGATCTCTCTACGACATTCCTACGGGCCGTGGCGGCCGTTTTAGATACATAGGTGGCGCTAGAGAGCACATTTTGGAACTTTGGGGTTTAATTTTTACATTTTATCAAATTTTTCACCATTCCTGATGTGCGTGCCAAATTTGGTGAGTTTTTGAGCATGTTTAGGAGGTCAAATTTAGAGTTAAAGTGGCGTAACAAGAAAGAAAGAATAATAATAATAATTAAAGCTGCAAGCAGCGTTGAACGGGCCTTCGCGCCCATGCGCACATCGGCCGCGGCGCACTCAGCTGAGCTTCTGGGAACCAAGAAAACGTTTGGAGATGATCAGTGTGAGAGTCTTTTGACACACAATACTAACCACTTTCTCTCCGTGAGCGCACCCCTCTGTTTATCACAGGTAATTATAGATTATGAAATCAAAATATTGTTAACCTTAATCAATAATTCAGGCACCAACTGTAGGATCTGCAAGGAACACAGTTGATTATTTGCTATAATTATCAATTATCAATAATAAATAATTATAACAATTAACAGATTTATTAATATGAACTAACAAATACGAAGCACCATCCCGAAACCAGGACTAATAACCGAACAGGGTAATCTCATAAATGGGAGTTCACCTAGAATGTTAATATCTGAGAGATATCAACATTCAAGGGTAAAAAGAACGGTTAAATTCGAGCTCTGACTCCTTCAATCAGCCACTTTTCACAATATGTTACCAATAATGACAAAAGAACTTCTCTTTAAAGATATAACAGTGTTTATGAAACTTAGCAAAATTAACAAAGTTAACAAATGCTTCATTCAATAAATAGCTATTCTAAAATCTAATTCTACCAAACAAAACACAAACAGCTTTGCACAGGGTTGGACACTTGCAGGGGAATGCGTGTATGTATGTATGTATGTATATATGTATGTGTGTGTGTGTGTGTGTGTGTGTGTGTGTGTGTGTGTGTGTGTGTGTTAGTAGCAAGAGAGGAAGGAGGGAAAGCGATCGTGAGAGGGAGAGAAGCGGCTCTTTTTCCACAGAGAGCGCACGTATGGACGGCAGTCTGTAACGCACGTTGTCTGGTTTCAGATCGACAAATCAGTTTACTTTCTCACTCACGGCAGCACAAACACAGTAGTCCCGAGCGGGACAAACACAAAATAGTCTAGCGTGGTGAACACAACTAACAGGCAGCAAACAGGCAGCAGCGGAGCGTTAACTGCAGCATGACCGAAAGAAGCACAACCAGTTAGCCTCTGCTAGCCTCTCAGCTAACCCCGGCTCTCTGTTTAGATCCAAACGGAGCACCGAGTCCCGATTTGTTATTTAGGTTAAAGCGGAGAACAGGCAGCAAACAGGCAGCAGCGGAGCGTTAACTGCAGCATGACCGAAAGAAGCACAACCAGTTCGCCTCTGCTAGCCTCTCAGCTAACCCCGGCTCTCTGTTTAGATCCAAACGGAGCACCGAGTCCCGATTTGTTATTTAGGTTAAAGCGGAGAACAGGCAGCAAACAGGCAGCAGCGGAGCGTTAATTGCAGCATGACCGAAAGAAGCACAACCAGTTAGCCTCTGCTAGCCTCTCAGCTAACCCCGGCTCTCTGTTTAGATCCAAACGGAGCACCGAGTCCCGAATTGCTATTTAGGTTAAAGCGGAGAGAATCAGCGGGTCTGTCGGCCAGCTGAGTGAAGTGAAACCTGCGGAAAAAACACCGTGACCATCAAGGTAAAACAGGTCGGCGAAAACACGGCAGCTGGCTCTGAGTGGAGTGGCGGAGAGAACAGCAGAGATGACTCGGCGAAGACGCGCAGGGCAGAGCCGGTCCACGTTATCCCGAAGTAACTTCATTTCCTCTTTCTCGGGGGGAATTTGAGGACGCTGGTTGCAGCAGCGGTCTCTCTCGGGTCCAGGAATGTGTTCGGGTGAACACGGGCAAAGTCTCGTCTCGTCCGACGAGGGGAGTCTTCGATGAGGGGAAAACATGTTCGTGGGGTAGTCAAGCTAACTCACAGGGAAACAGGAGTTACCCCTAGCTCAGTGACATGGGAAAGACGTATATTTCGGGCGTGCTCGCTTATAAAGGGGTGGTGATGTCATGGCTGCGTCCTCAGGACGCTCCGCTGTGCAGGAGCGTCTCCGCCAATGAGGGACCGATGTTGACTGCTCCCTGCTGAAGTGTGAAAATCGCAAAGCATCCTTGGAAATGGAGTTTGCTCCACCCTCATGGCAGGTCCATTACAGTTTTAATACGGAGCTCCGGAACTCCAGCCTTCCTGAGTTTTTCCCTCATATAGGCTATAGTTTTTCTTAATCATTACTACAATATATGATTACATATGTAATAGTCTCCTCAGCCAAGTTAGAAAAAATATGTGCATGTATGAACAACAGCAATTGGAGAAGATGACAGTCAAAAAGTGATCATGTTAAATAATCATGATCTCAATATTGAACAAAAATGATTGTGATTATAATTTTTACCATAATCAAGCACCCCTAAAAACAGCAAATTGTGATTTACATACACACACACACACACACACACACACAGAGTTTAAATATGTATGTGATAAATTGTAAATATGTATGAAATGAATTGTTTTCTGTAAGAAACTCTTACTTGA
This sequence comes from Thunnus thynnus, assembly GCF_963924715.1. NCBI lineage: Eukaryota > Metazoa > Chordata > Actinopteri > Scombriformes > Scombridae > Thunnus > Thunnus thynnus. The sequence goes on from NC_089518.1 coordinate 1,275,355, forward strand.
ACATTTTTCAGTGTGCTCCTAAAGTTATATGTATGCTCCTAATTTCTTTCATTTAGGAGCACATGCGCTCCTTGAAAAGAAGTAAGGATTGAACACTGCTGTCACATGTGTGAAAGCACTAAGTAAGTGGAGTGTGGTGCAGTCCAAGGGCTTCTGTCACAGGCAGTAGATGTTTACTTTACCCATCCCCCCCCTCCCATTCTCTCTCTCTCCCTCACAGTTGGAAGGAAAGATTTCAAAGTGATCTTCTTGTGAAAAATCCTCATAAATCCCATAACTTTGGCCAAATCCTACATAAAAATATCATTTTTTTGTAGGAATTTTCGTCGCGAATCCATTGATACAGGTTTGGAAGTGGTCGGACTTACAGTTTAGACGCCAGATGCCCCAGTTTGGCACAAAGTCCATGCCCAGAATTTGCCTCCCCATTGGTTTACATTGTAAGGTGTAATGTCGCACTCCAACTTTCAGGGCTTACTAAATCTAAACCGTTCGAGTTATTACAAAGTTTTTAATAACTTTTGCTCAACACAGTGTGATAAGTCATGTATTAAAGTTTGAAGCCGATACCATTAACGCCCTAGGAGGAGATAGCGTTTATTCAAGGTCCAAAATTGGCAAAAAATCGTACTTTGAAATGGACATTGCAGATTTCCTGTTGGATTTAGGTCAGGGGTGTCAGCGTATGATTTGTAGGTCTTGATGAGACGAATAATTGAGTTTTGGTTCGATCTCTCTACGACATTCCTACGGGCCGTGGCGGCCGTTTTAGATACATAGGTGGCGCTAGAGAGCACATTTTGGCACTTTGGGGTTTAATTTTTACATTTTATCAAATTTTTCACCATTCCTGATGTGCGTGCCAAATTTGGTGAGTTTTTGAGCATGTTTAGGGGGTCAAATTTAGAGTTAAAGTGGCGTAACAAGAAAGAAAGAATAATAATAATAATAATAATTAAAGCTGCAAGCAGCGTTGAACGGGCCTTCGCGCCCATGCGCACATCGGCCGCGGCGCACTCAGCTGAGCTTCTGGGAACCAAGAAAACGTTTGGAGATGATCAGTGTGAGAGTCTTTTGACACACAATACTAACCACTTTCTCTCCGTGAGCGCACCCCTCTGTTTATCACAGGTAATTATAGATTATGAAATCAAAATATTGTTAACCTTAATCAATAATTCAGGCACCAACTGTAGGATCTGCAAGGAACACAGTTGATTATTTGCTATAATTATCAATTATCAATAATAAATAATTATAACAATTAACAGATTTATTAATATGAACTAACAAATACGAAGCACCATCCCGAAACCAGGACTAATAACCGAACAGGGTAATCTCATAAATGGGAGTTCACCTAGAATGTTAATATCTGAGAGATATCAACATTCAAGGGTAAAAAGAACGGTTAAATTCGAGCTCTGACTCCTTCAATCAGCCACTTTTCACAATATGTTACCAATAATGACAAAAGAACTTCTCTTTAAAGATATAACAGTGTTTATGAAACTTAGCAAAATTAACAAAGTTAACAAATGCTTCATTCAATAAATAGCTATTCTAAAATCTAATTCTACCAAACAAAACACAAACAGCTTTGCACAGGGTTGGACACTTGCAGGGGAATGCGTGTATGTATGTATGTATGTATATATGTATGTGTGTGTGTGTGTGTGTGTGTGTGTGTGTGTGTGTGTGTGTGTGTGTGTGTGTTAGTAGCAAGAGAGGAAGGAGGGAAAGCGATCGTGAGAGGGAGAGAAGCGGCTCTTTTTCCACAGAGAGCGCACGTATGGACGGCAGTCTGTAACGCACGTTGTCTGGTTTCAGATCGACAAATCAGTTTACTTTCTCACTCACGGCAGCACAAACACAGTAGTCCCGAGCGGGACAAACACAAAATAGTCTAGCGTGGTGAACACAACTAACAGGCAGCAAACAGGCAGCAGCGGAGCGTTAACTGCAGCATGACCGAAAGAAGCACAACCAGTTAGCCTCTGCTAGCCTCTCAGCTAACCCCGGCTCTCTGTTTAGATCCAAACGGAGCACCGAGTCCCGATTTGTTATTTAGGTTAAAGCGGAGAACAGGCAGCAAACAGGCAGCAGCGGAGCGTTAACTGCAGCATGACCGAAAGAAGCACAACCAGTTCGCCTCTGCTAGCCTCTCAGCTAACCCCGGCTCTCTGTTTAGATCCAAACGGAGCACCGAGTCCCGATTTGTTATTTAGGTTAAAGCGGAGAACAGGCAGCAAACAGGCAGCAGCGGAGCGTTAATTGCAGCATGACCGAAAGAAGCACAACCAGTTAGCCTCTGCTAGCCTCTCAGCTAACCCCGGCTCTCTGTTTAGATCCAAACGGAGCACCGAGTCCCGAATTGCTATTTAGGTTAAAGCGGAGAGAATCAGCGGGTCTGTCGGCCAGCTGAGTGAAGTGAAACCTGCGGAAAAAACACCGTGACCATCAAGGTAAAACAGGTCGGCGAAAACACGGCAGCTGGCTCTGAGTGGAGTGGCGGAGAGAACAGCAGAGATGACTCGGCGAAGACGCGCAGGGCAGAGCCGGTCCACGTTATCCCGAAGTAACTTCATTTCCTCTTTCTCGGGGGGAATTTGAGGACGCTGGTTGCAGCAGCGGTCTCTCTCGGGTCCAGGAATGTGTTCGGGTGAACACGGGCAAAGTCTCGTCTCGTCCGACGAGGGGAGTCTTCGATGAGGGGAAAACATGTTCGTGGGGTAGTCAAGCTAACTCACAGGGAAACAGGAGTTACCCCTAGCTCAGTGACATGGGAAAGACGTATATTTCGGGCGTGCTCGCTTATAAAGGGGTGGTGATGTCATGGCTGCGTCCTCAGGACGCTCCGCTGTGCAGGAGCGTCTCCGCCAATGAGGGACCGATGTTGACTGCTCCCTGCTGAAGTGTGAAAATCGCAAAGCATCCTTGGAAATGGAGTTTGCTCCACCCTCATGGCAGGTCCATTACAGTTTTAATACGGAGCTCCGGAACTCCAGCCTTCCTGAGTTTTTCCCTCATATAGGCTATAGTTTTTCTTAATCATTACTACAATATATGATTACATATGTAATAGTCTCCTCAGCCAAGTTAGAAAAAATATGTGCATGTATGAACAACAGCAATTGGAGAAGATGACAGTCAAAAAGTGATCATGTTAAATAATCATGATCTCAATATTGAACAAAAATGATTGTGATTATAATTTTTACCATAATCAAGCACCCCTAAAAACAGCAAATTGTGATTTACATACACACACACACACACACACACACACAGAGTTTAAATATGTATGTGATAAATTGTAAATATGTATGAAATGAATTGTTTTCTGTAAGAAACTCTTACTTGAACATTTTTCAGTGTGCTCCTAAAGTTATATGTATGCTCCTAATTTCTTTCATTTAGGAGCACATGCGCTCCTTGAAAAGAAGTAAGGATTGAACACTGCTGTCACATGTGTGAAAGCACTAAGTAAGTGGAGTGTGGTGCAGTCCAAGGGCTTCTGTCACAGGCAGTAGATGTTTACTTTACCCATCCCCCCCCTCCCATTCTCTCTCTCTCCCTCACAGTTGGAAGGAAAGATTTCAAAGTGATCTTCTTGTGAAAAATCCTCATAAATCCCATAACTTTGGCCAAATCCTACATAAAAATATCATTTTTTTGTAGGAATTTTCGTCGCGAATCCATTGATACAGGTTTGGAAGTGGTCGGACTTACAGTTTAGACGCCAGATGCCCCAGTTTGGCACAAAGTCCATGCCCAGAATTTGCCTCCCCATTGGTTTACATTGTAAGGTGTAATGTCGCACTCCAACTTTCAGGGCTTACTAAATCTAAACCGTTCGAGTTATTACAAAGTTTTTAATAACTTTTGCTCAACACAGTGTGATAAGTCATGTATTAAAGTTTGAAGCCGATACCATTAACGCCCTAGGAGGAGATAGCGTTTATTCAAGGTCCAAAATTGGCAAAAAATCGTACTTTGAAATGGACATTGCAGATTTCCTGTTGGATTTAGGTCAGGGGTGTCAGCGTATGATTTGTAGGTCTTGATGAGACGAATAATTGAGTTTTGGTTCGATCTCTCTACGACATTCCTACGGGCCGTGGTGGCCGTTTTAGATACATAGGTGGCGCTAGAGAGCACATTTTGGCACTTTGGGGTTTAATTTTTACATTTTATCAAATTTTTCACCATTCCTGATGTGCGTGCCAAATTTGGTGAGTTTTTGAGCATGTTTAGGGGGTCAAATTTAGAGTTAAAGTGGCGTAATAATAAAGAATAATAATAATAATTAAAGCTGCAAGCAGCGTTGAACGGGCCTTCGCGCCCTTGCGCACAGCGGGCCGCGGCGCAGTCAGTTGAGCTTGTGGGAACCAAGAAAGCGTTTGGAGATGATCAGTGTGAGAGTCTTTTTACACACAATACTAACCAGTGTCTCTCTGTGAGCCCACCCCTCCGTTCACAGACAATTATGAATTATGACATCAAAATATTGTTAACCTTAATCAGTAATTCAGGTACCAACTGTAGGAATCTGCGAAGAACACAGTTAATTATTTGCTATAATTATCAATTATCAATAATAATTAATTATAACAATTAACAGAATTATTAATATGAACTAACAGATACGAAGCACCACCCCGAAACCGGGGCCAATAACCGAGCAAGGTAGTCTCATAAATGGGAGTTCACCTAGAATGTTAATATCTGAAAGATAATCAGTCAAGGGTGAACAAAGAAGGGTTGAATTCGAGCTCTGACTCCTTCAATCAGCCACTTTTCACAATATGTTACCAATAATGACTAAAGAACTTCTCTTTAAAGATATAACAGTGTTTATGAAACTTAGCAAAATTAACAAAGTTAACAAATGCTTCATTCAATAAATAGCTATTCTAAAATCTAATTCTACCAAACAAAACACAAACAGCTTTGCACAGGGTTGGACACTTGCAGGTTGGACACTTTTGTCCGACGTTATCTGACCATCAGATGTGCAAAACGATGTCGGTGCGTGTATCTGTGCGCGCGTGAGTATGGTGTTAGTCACAAGAGAGGGAGGAGGGAGAGCGATCGTGAGAGAGAGAGAAGCGGTTCTTTTTCCACAGAGAGCGCACGTATGGACGGCAGTCTGTAACGCACGTTGTCTGGTTTAAGATCGACAAATCAGTTTACTTTCTCACTCACGGCAGCACAAACACAGTAGTCCCGAGCGGGACAAACACAAAATAGTCAAGCGTGGTGAACACAACTAACAGGCAGCAAACAGGCAGCAGCGGAGCGTTAACTGCAGCATGACCGAAAGAAGCACAACCAGTTAGCCTCTGCTAGCCTCTCAGCTAACCCCGGCTCTCTGTTTAGATCCAAACGGAGCACCGAGTCCCGAATTGCTATTTAGGTTAAAGCGGAGAGAATCAGCGGGTCTGTCGGCCAGCTGAGTGAAGTGTAACCTGCGGAAAAAACACAGTGACCATCAAGGTAAAACAGGTCGGCGAAAACACGTCAGCTGGCTCTGAGTGGAGTGGCGGAGAGAACAGCAGAGATGACTCGGCGAAGACGCGCAGGGCAGAGCCGGTCCACGTTATCCCGAAGTAACTTCATTTCCTCTTTCTCCGGGGGAATTTGAGGACGCTGGTTGCAGCAGCGGTCTCTCTCGGGTCCAGGAATGTGTTCGGGTGAACACGGGCAAAGTCTCGTCTCGTCCGACGAGGGGAGTCTTCGATGAGGGGAAAACATGTTCGTGGGGTAGTCAAGCTAACTCACAGGGGAACAGGAGTTAACCCTAGCTCAGTGACATGGGAAAGACGTATATTTCGGGCGTGCTCGCTTATAAAGGGGTGGTGATGTCATGGCTGCGTCCTCAGGACGCTCCGCTGTGCAGGAGCGTCTCCGCCAATGAGGGACCGATATTGACTGCTCCCTGCTGAGGTGTGAAAATCGCAAAGCATCCTTGGAAATGGAGTTTGCTCCACCCTCATGGCAGGTCCATTACAGTTTTAATACGGAGCTCCGGAGCTCCAGCCTTCCTGAGTTTTTCCCTCATATAGGCTATACTTTTTCTTAATCATTACTACAATATATGATTAGATGTGTAATAGTCTCCTCAGCCAAGTTAGAAAAAATATGTGCATGTATGAACAACAGCAATTGCAGAAGATGACAGGCAAAAAGTAATCATGTTAAATAATCATGATCTCAATATTGAACAAAAATGATTGTGATTATAATTTTTGCCATAAACAAGCACCCCTAAAAACAGCTAATTGTGATTTACATACACACACACACACACACACAGTTTAAATATGTATGTGATAAATTGTAAATATGTATGAAATGAATTGTTTTCTGTAAGAAACTCTTACTTGAACATTTTTCAGTGTGCTCCTAAAGTTATATGTATGCTCCTAATTTCTTTCATTTAGGAGCACATGCGCTCCTTGAAAAGAAGTAAGGATTGAACACTGCTGTCACATGTGTGAAAGCACTAAGTAAGTGGAGTGTGGTGCAGTCCAAGGGCTTCTGTCACAGGCAGTAGATGTTTACTTTACCCATCCCCCCCCTCCCATTCTCTCTCTCTCCCTCACAGTTGGAAGGAAAGATTTCAAAGTGATCTTCTTGTGAAAAATCCTCATAAATCCCATAACTTTGGCCAAATCCTACATAAAAATATCATTATTTTGTAGGAATTTTCGTCGCGAATCCATTGATACAGGTTTGAAAGTGGTGGGACTTATAGTTTAGACGCCAGATGCCCCAGTTTGGCACAAAGTCCATTCCCAGAATTTGCCTCCCCATTGGTTTACATTGTAAGGTGTAATGTCGCACTCCAACTTTCAGGGCTTACTAAATCTAAACCGTTCGAGTTATTACAAAGTTTTTAATAACTTTTGCTCAACACAGTGTGATAAGTCATGTATTCAAGTTTGAAGCCGATACCATTAACGCCCTAGGAGGAGATAGCGTTTATTCAAGGTCCAAAATTGGCAAAAAATCGTACTTTGAAATGGACATTGCGGATTTCCTGTTGGATTTAGGTCAGGGGTGTCAGCGTATGATTTGTAGGTCTTGATGAGACGAATAATTGGGTTTTGGTTCGATCTCTCTACGACATTCCTACGGGCCGTGGCGGCCGTTTTAGATACATAGGTGGCGCTAGAGAGCACATTTTGGCACTTTGGGGTTTAATTTTTACATTTTATCAAATTTTTCACCATTCCTGATGGGCGTGCCAAATTTGGTGAGTTTTTGAGCATGTTTAGGGGGTCAAATTTAGAGTTAAAGTGGCGTAACAAGAAAGAATAATAATAATAAAGAAACAAACGGACGAAAAACAATAGGGTCTTCGCCCTTTGGGCTCAGGCCCTAATAATAATAATAAAGAAATAAACACACGAAAAACAAGAGGGTCTTCGCCCTTTGGGCTCAGGCCCTAATTAAAGCTGCAAGCAGCGTTGAACGGGCCTTCGCGCCCTTGCGCACGTCGGGCCGCGGCGCAGTCAGTTGAGCTTGTGGGAACCAAGAAAACGTTTGGAGATGATCAGTGTGAGAGTCTTTTGACACACAATACTAACTACTTTCTCTCCGTGAGCGCACGCCTCTGTTTATCACAGATAATTATGGCTTATGAAATTAAAATATTGTTAACCTTAATCAATAATTCAGGCACCAACTGTAGCATGTATGAGGAACACAGTTGATTATTTGCCATAATTATCAATTATCTAAGATAATTAACTAATTATAATAATTAATAGAATTATTAATATGAACTAACAAGCACGGAGCACCACCCGGAAACCAGGACCAATAACCGAACAAGGTAATCTCATAAATGGGATTTCACCTAGAATGCTAATATCTGCGAGATATCAACATTCAAGGGTGAACAAAGAAGGGTTGAATTCAAGCTCTGACTCCTTTAATCAGCCACTTCTCACAATATGTTACACACAATAATGACAAAAGAACTTCTCTTTAAAGATATAACATTGTTTATTAAACTTAGCAAAATTAACGAAGTTAACAAATACTTCATTCAATAAACAGCTATTCTAAAATCTAATTCTACCAAACAAAACACAAACAGCTTTGCACAGAGTTGGACACTTGCAGGGGAATGCGTGTGTGTGTGTGTGTGTGTGTGTGTGTGTGTGTTAGTAGCAAGAGAGGAAGGAGGGAAAGCGATCGTGAGAGGGAGAGAAGCGGCACTTTTGACCACAGAGAGCGCACGTACGGACGGCAGTCTGTAACGTACGTTGTCTGGTTTCTGATCGACAAATCAATTTACTTTCTCACTCACGGTGGCACAAAAGTAGCAGTTGTCCCGACCGGGAAAAACACAAAATAGTCTAGCGTGGTGAACACAACTAACAGGCAGCAAACTTAAAATACTCCTCAGAGTAAAGCAGAGAAAAATGGACTCGGCGGTCCGTCAACTCACACAACAAGAACAACAGCGATAAAGCTAAAAAGGCTAAATGCTAAACAACAGCAACTGATGCTGAAAAGAACACACAACTAACACTGCCTATGCCCAGACTTATGCCTCTTACTTGGTCGCTTCAGAAAGTGCGCAGGTTGTGTGTGTGTGTGTAGTCCGTCTTAATGTCCATCTTTGTTCTTGGCTCGGAGGCAGACGGTGCTGTTCTCGCACGTCGTCGAAAACACGGCAGCTGGCTCTGAGTGGAATGGCGGAGAGAACAGCAGAGACAACTCGGCGAAGACGCGCAGGGCAGAGCCGGTCCACGTTATCCCGAAGTAACTTCATTTCCTCTTTCTCGGGGGAATTTGAGGACGCTGGTTGCAGCAGCGGTCTCTCTCGGGTCCAGGAATGTGTTCGGGTGAACACGGGCAAAGTCTCGTCTCGTCCGACGAGGGGAGTCTTCGATGAGGGGAAAACATGTTCGTGGGGTAGTCAAGCTAACTCACAGGGGAACAGGAGTTACCCCTAGCTCAGTGACATGGGAAAGACGTGTAGTTTGGGCGTGCTCGCTTATAAAGGGGTGGTGATGTCATGGCTGCGTCCTCAGGACGCTCCGCTGTGCAGGAGCGTCTCCGCCAATGAGGGACCGATGTTGACTGCTCCCTGCTGAAGTGTGAAAATCGCAAAGCATCCTTGGAAATGGAGTTTGCTCCACCCTCATGGCAGGTCCATTACAGTTTTAATACGGAGCTCCGGAACTCCAGTCTTCCTGAGTTTTTCCCTCATATAGGCTATAGTTTTTCTTAATCATTACTACAATATATGATTACATATGTAATAGTCTCCTCAGCCAAGTTAGAAAAAGTATGTGCATGTATGAACAACAGCAATTGGAGAAGATGACAGTCAAAAAGTAATCATGTTAAATAATCATGATCTCAATATTGAACAAAAATGATTGTGATTATAATTTTTGCCATAATCAAGCACCCCTAAAAACAGCAAATTGTGATTTACATACCCATACACACACACACACACACACACACACACACAGTTTAAATATGTATGTGATAAATTGTAAATATGTATGTAATGAATTGTTTTCTTTAAGAAACTCTTACTTGAACATTTTTCAGTGTGCTCCTAAAGTTATATGTATGCTCCTAATTTCTGTCATTTAGGAGCACATGTACTCCTTGAAAAAAAGTAAGGATTGAACACTGCTGTCACTGCTGCAGTCCAAGGGCTTCTGTCACAGGCAGTAGATGTTTACTTTACCCATCCCCCCCCTCCCATTCTCTCTCTCTCCCTCACAGCTGCAGAGAAGATTTTAGTGTACTCTACTTGTGAAATATGCTCATAAATCCCATAACTTTGGCCAAATCCTACATAAAAATATCATTTTTTTGTAGGAATTTTCGTCGCGAATCCATTGATACAGGTTTGAAAGTGGTGGGACTTATAGTTTAGACGCCAGATGCCCCAGTTTGGCACAAAGTCCATGCCCAGAATTTGCCTCCCCATTGGTTTACATTGTAAGGTGTAATGTCGCACTCCAACTTTCAGGGCTTACTAAATCTAAACCGTTCGAGTTATTACAAAGTTTTTAATAACTTTTGCTCAACACAGTGTGATAAGTCATGTATTCAAGTTTGAAGCCGATACCATTAACGCCCTAAGAGGAGATAGCGTTTATTCAAGGTCCAAAATTGGCAAAAAATCATACTTTGAAATGGACATTGCGGATTTCCTGTTGGATTTAGGTCAGGGGTGTCAGCGTATGATTTGTAGGTCTTGATGAGACGAATAATTGGGTTTTGGTTCGATCTCTCTACGACATTCCTACGGGCCGTGGCGGCCGTTTTAGATACATAGGTGGCGCTAGAGAGCACATTTTGGAACTTTGGGGTTTAATTTTTACATTTTATCAAATTTTTCACCATTCCTGATGTGCGTGCCAAATTTGGTGAGTTTTTGAGCATGTTTAGGGGGTCAAATTTAGAGTTAAAGTGGCGTAACAAGAAAGAAAGAATAATAATAATAATAATAATAATAATAATAAAGAAACAAACGCACGAAAAACAAGAGGGTCTTCGCCCTTTGGGCTCAGGCCCTAATTAAAGCTGCAAGCAGCGTTGGACGGGCCTTCGCGCCCTTGCGCACAGCGAGCCGCGGCGCAGTCAGTTGAGCTTGTGGGAACCAAGAAAACGTTTGGAGATGATCAGTGTGAGAGTCTTTTGACACACAATACTAACCAGTGTCTCTCTGTGAGCCCACCCCTCTGTTCACAGACAATTATGAATTATGAAATCAAAATATTGTTAACCTTAATCAATAATTCAGGTACCAACTGTAGGGTCTGCGAAGAACACAGTTAATTATTTGCTATAATTATCAATCATCAATAATAATTAATTATAACAATTAACAGAATTATTAATATGAACTAACAGATACGAAGCACCACCCCGAAACCGGGACCAGTAACCGAGCAAGGTAGTCTCATAAATGGGAGTTCTCCTAGAATGTTAATATCTGAGAGATAATCATTCAAGGGTGAACAAAGAAGGGTTGAATTCGAGCTCTGACTCCTTCAATCAGCCACTTTTCACAATATGTTACCAATAATGACTAAAGAACTTCTCTTTACAGATATAACAGTGTTTATGAAACTTAGCAAAATTAACAAAGTTAACAAATGCTTCACTCAATAAATAGCTATTCTAAAATCTAATTCTACCAAACAAAACACAAACAGCTTTGCACAGGGTTGGACACTTGCAGGGGAATGCGTGTATGTATGTATGTATATATATGTGTGTGTGTGTGTGTGTGTTAATAGCAAGAGAGGAAGGAGGGAAAGCGATCGTGAGAGAGAGAGAAGCGGTTCTTTTTCCACAGAGAGCGCACGTATGGACGGCAGTCTGTAACGCACGTTGTCTGGTTTAAGATCGACAAATCAGTTTACTTTCTCACTCACGGCAGCACAAACACAGTAGTCCCGAGCGGGACAAACACAAAATAGTCTAGCGTGGTGAACACAACTAACAGGCAGCAGCGGAGCGTTAACTGCAGCATGACCGAAAGAAGCACAACCAGTTCGCCTCTGCTAGCCTCTCAGCTAACCCCGGCTCTCTGTTTAGATCCAAACGGAGCACCGAGTCCCGAATTGCTATTTAGGTTAAAGCGGAGAGAATCAGCGGGTCTGTCGGCCAGCTGAGTGAAGTGAAACCTGCGGAAAAAACACCGTGACCATCACGGTAAAACAGGTCGGCGAAAACATGGCAGCTGGCTCTGAGTGGAGTGGCGGAGAGAACAGCAGACACGACTCGGCGAAGACGCGCGGGGCAGAGCCGGTCCACGTTATCCCGAAGTAACTTCATTTCCTCTTTCTCGGGGGAATTTGAGGACGCTGGTTGCAGCAGCGGTCTCTCTCGGGTCCAGGAATGTGTTCGGGTGAACACGGGCAAAGTCTCGTCTCGTCCGACGAGGGGAGTCTTCGATGAGGGGAAAACATGTTCGTGGGGTAGTCAAGCTAACTCACAGGGGAACAGGAGTTACCCCTAGCTCAGTGACATGGGAAAGACGTGTAGTTTGGGCGTGCTCGCTTATAAAGGGGTGGTGATGTCATGGCTGCGTCCTCAGGACGCTCCGCTGTGCAGGAGCGTCTCCGCCAATGAGGGACCGATGTTGACTGCTCCCTGCTGAAGTGTGAAAATCGCAAAGCATTCTTGGAAATGGAGTTTGCTCCACCCTCATGGCAGGTCCATTACAGTTTTAATACGGAGCTCCGGAACTCCAGCCTTCCTGAGTTTTTCCCTCATATAGGCTATAGTTTTTCTTAATCATTACTACAATATATGATTACATATGTAATAGTCTCCTCAGCCAAGTTAGAAAAAGTATGTGCATGTATGAACAACAGCAATTGGAGAAGATGACAGTCAAAAAGTAATCATGTTAAATAATCATGATCTCAATATTGAACAAAAATGATTGTGATTATAATTTTTGCCATAATCAAGCACCCCTAAAAACAGCAAATTGTGAATTACATACACATACACACACACACACACACACACACACACACACACAGTTTAAATATGTATGTGATAAATTGTAAATATGTATGTAATGAATTGTTTTCTTTAAGAAACTCTTACTTGAACATTTTTCAGTGTGCTCCTAAAGTTATATGTATGCTCCTAATTTCTGTCATTTAGGAGCACATGTACTCCTTGAAAAGAAGTAAGGATTGAACACTGCTGTCACTGCTGCAGTCCAAGGGCTTCTGTCACAGGCAGTAGATGTTTACTTTACCCATCCCCCCCCTCCCATTCTCTCTCTCTCCCTCACAGCTGCAGAGAAGATTTTAGTGTACTCTACTTGTGAAATATGCTCATAAATCCCATAACTTTGGCCAAATCCTACATAAAAATATCATTTTTTTGTAGGAATTTTCGTCGCGAATCCATTGATACAGGTTTGAAAGTGGTCGGACTTATAGTTTAGACGCCAGATGCCCCAGTTTGGCACAAAGGCCATGCCCAGAATTTGCCTCCCCATTGGTTTACATTGTAAAGTGTAATGTCGCACTCCAACTTTCAGGGCTTACTAAATCTAAACCGTTCGAGTTATTACAAAGTTTTTAATAACTTTTGCTCAACACAGTGTGATAAGTCATGTATTCAAGTTTGAAGCCGATACCATTAACGCCCTAGGAGGAGATAGCGTTTATTCAAGGTCCAAAATTGGCAAAAAAATCATACTTTGAAATGGACATTGCAGATTTCCTGTTGGATTTAGGTCAGGGGTGTCAGCGTATGATTTGTAGGTCTTGATGAGACGAATAATTGGGTTTTGGTTCGATCTCTCTACGACATTCCTACGGGCCGTGGCGGCCGTTTTAGATACATAGGTGGCGCTAGAGAGCACATTTTGGCACTTTGGGGTTTAATTTTTACATTTTATCAAATTTTTCACCATTCCTGATGTGCGTGCCAAATTTGGTGAGTTTTTGAGCATGTTTAGGGGGTCAAATTTAGAGTTAAAGTGGCGTAATAATAAAGAATAATAATAATTAAAGCTGCAAGCAGCGTTGAACGGGCCTTCGCGCCCTTGCGCACAGCGAGCCGCGGCGCAGTCAGCTGAGCTTCTGGGAACCAAGAAAACGTTTGATGATGATTAGTGTGAGAGTCTTTAGACACACAATACTAACCAGTGTCTCTCTGTGAGCCCACCCCTCTGTTCACAGACAATTATGAATTATGAAATCAAAATATTGTTAACCTTAATCAATAATTCAGGTACCAACTGTAGGATCTGCGAAGAACACAGTTAATTATTTGCTATAATTATCAATTATCAATAATAATTAATTATAACAATTAACAGAATTATTAATATGAACTAACAGATACGAAGCACCACCCCGAAACCGGGACCAATAACCGAGCAAGGTAGTCTCATAAATGGGAGTTCACCTAGAATGTTAATATCTGAGAGATAATCATTCAAGGGTGAACAAAGAAGGGTTGAATTCGAGCTCTGACTCCTTCAATCAGCCACTTTTCACAATATGTTACACACAATAATGACTAAAGAACTTCTCTTTAAAGATATAACAGTGTTTATTAAACTTAGCAAAATTAACAAAGTTAACAAATGCTTCATTCAATAAATAGGCCTAGTTATTCTAAAATCTAATTCTGCCAAACAAAACACAAACAGCTTTGCACAGGGTTGGACACTTGCAGGTTGGACACTTTTGTCCGACGTTATCTGACCATCAGATGTGCAAAACGATGTCGGTGCGTGTATCTGTGCGCACGTGAGTATGGTGTTAGTCACAAGAGAGGGAGGAGGGAGAGCGATCGTGAGAGAGAGAGAAGCGGTTTCTTTTCCACAGAGAGCGCACGTATGGACGGCAGTCTGTAACGCACGTTGTCTGGTTTAAGATCGACAAATCAGTTTACTTTCTCACTCACGGCAGCACAAACACAGTAGTCCCGAGCGGGACAAACACAAAATAGTCAAGCGTGGTGAACACAACTAACAGGCAGCAAACAGGCAGCAGCGGAGCGTTAACTGCAGCATGACCGAAAGAAGCACAACCAGTTAGCCTCTGCTAGCCTCTCAGCTAACCCCGGCTCTCTGTTTAGATCCAAACGGAGCACCGAGTCCCGATTTGTTATTTAGGTTAAAGCGGAGAACAGGCAGCAGCGGAGCGTTAATTGCAGCATGACCGAAAGAAGCACAACCAGTTAGCCTCTGCTAGCCTCTCAGCTAACCCCGGCTCTCTGTTTAGATCCAAACGGAGCACCGAGTCCCGAATTGCTATTTAGGTTAAAGCGGAGAGAATCAGCGGGTCTGTCGGCCAGCTCAGTGAAGTGAAACCTGCGGAAAAAACACCGTGACCATCAAGGTAAAACAGGTCGGCGAAAACACGGCAGCTGGCTCTGAGTGGAGTGGCGGAGAGAACAGCAGAGATGACTCGGCGAAGACGCGCAGGGCAGAGCCGGTCCACGTTATCCCGAAGTAACTTCATTTCCTCTTTCTCCGGGGGAATTTGAGGACGCCGGTTGCAGCAGCGGTCTCTCTCGGGTCCAGGAATGTGTTCGGGTGAACACGGGCAAAGTCTCGTCTCGTCCGACGAGGGGAGTCTTCCATGAGGGGAAAACATGTTCGTGGGGTAGTCAAGCTAACTCACAGGGGAACAGGAGTTAACCCTAGCTCAGTGACATGGGAAAGACGTATATTTCGGGCGTGCTCGCTTATAAAGGGGTGGTGATGTCATGGCTGCGTCCTCAGGACGCTCCACTGTGCAGGAGCGTCTCCGCCAATGAGGGACCGATATTGACTGCTCCCTGCTGAGGTGTGAAAATCGCAAAGCATTCTTGGAAATGGAGTTTGCTCCACCCTCATGGCAGGTCCATTACAGTTTTAATACGGAGCTCCGGAGCTCCAGCCTTCCTGAGTTTTCCCCTCATATAGGCTATAGTTTTTCTTAATCATTACTACAATATATGATTACATATGTAATAGTCTCCTCAGCCAAGTTAGAAAAAATATGTGCATGTATGAACAACAGCAATTGGAGAAGATGACAGTCAAAAAGTAATCATGTTAAATAATCATGATCTCAATATTGAACAAAAATGATTGTGATTATAATTTTTGCCATAATCAAGCACCCCTAAAAACAGCAAATTGTGATTTACGTACACACATACACACACACAAAGTTTAAATATGTATGTGATAAATTGTAAATGTGTATGTAATGAATTGTTTTCTTTAAGAAACTCTTACTTGAACATTTTTCAGTGTGCTCCTAAAGTTATATGTATGCTCCTAATTTCTGTCATTTAGGAGCACATGTACTCCTTGAAAAAAAGTAATGATTGAACACTGCTGTCACTGCTGCAGTCCAAGGGCTTCTGTCACAGGCAGTAGATGTTTACTTTACCCATCCCCCCCCTCCCATTCTCTCTCTCTCCCTCACAGCTGCAGAGAAGATTTTAGTGTACTCTACTTGTGAAATATGCTCATAAATCCCATAACTTTGGCCAAATCCTTCATAAAAATATCATTTTTTTGTAGGAATTTTCGTCGCGAATCCATTGATACAGGTTTGAAAGTGGTGGGACTTATAGTTTAGACGCCAGATGCCCCAGTTTGGCACAAAGTCCATGCCCAGAATTTGCCTCCCCATTGGTTTACATTGTAAGGTGTAATGTCGCACTCCAACTTTCAGGGCTTACTAAATCTAAACCGTTCGAGTTATTACAAAGTTTTTAATAACTTTTGCTCAACACAGTGTGATAAGTCATGTATTAAAGTTTGAAGCCGATACCATTAACGCCCTAGGAGGAGATAGTGTTTATTCAAGGTCCAAAATTGGCAAAAATTCGTATTTTGAAATTGACATTGCAGATTTCCTGTTGGATTTAGATCAGGGGTGTCAGCGTATGATTTGTAGGTCTTGATGAGACGAATAATTGAGTTTTGGTTCGATCTCTCTACGACATTCCTACGGGCCGTGGTGGCCGTTTTAGATACATAGGTGGCGCTAGAGAGCACATTTTGGCACTTTGGGGTTTAATTTTTACATTTTATCAAATTTTTCACCATTCCTGATGTGCGTGCCAAATTTGGTGAGTTTTTGAGCATGTTTAGGGGGTCAAATTTAGAGTTAAAGTGGCGTAATAATAATGAAAGAAACAAACACACGAAAAACAATAGGGTCTTCGCCCTTTGGGCTCAGGCCCTAATTAAAGCTGCAAGCAGCGTTGAACGGGCCTTCGAGCCCATGCGCACATCGGCCGCGGCGCACTCAGCTGAGCTTCTGGGAACCAAGAAAACGTTTGGAGATGATCAGTGTGAGAGTCTTTTGACACACAATACTAACCACTTTCTCTCCGTGAGCCCACCCCTCTGTTTATCACAGGTAATTATAGATTATGAAATCAAAATATTGTTAACCTTAATCAATAATTCAGGCACCAACTGTAGGATCTGCAAGGAACACAGTTGATTATTTGCTATAATTATCAATTATCAATAATAAATAATTATAACAATTAACAGATTTATTAATATGAACTAACAAATACGAAGCACCATCCCGAAACCAGGACTAATAACCGAACAGGGTAATCTCATAAATGGGAGTTCACCTAGAATGTTAATATCTGAGAGATATCAACATTCAAGGGTAAAAAGAACGGTTAAATTCGAGCTCTGACTCCTTCAATCAGCCACTTTTCACAATATGTTACCAATAATGACAAAAGAACTTCTCTTTAAAGATATAACAGTGTTTATGAAACTTAGCAAAATTAACAAAGTTAACAAATGCTTCATTCAATAAATAGCTATTCTAAAATCTAATTCTACCAAACAAAACACAAACAGCTTTGCACAGGGTTGGACACTTGCAGGGGAATGCGTGTATGTATGTATGTATGTATATATGTATGTATGTGTGTGTGTGTGTGTGTGTGTGTGTGTGTGTGTGTGTGTGTTAGTAGCAAGAGAGGAAGGAGGGAAAGCGATCGTGAGAGGGAGAGAAGCGGCTCTTTTTCCACAGAGAGCGCACGTATGGACGGCAGTCTGTAACGCACGTTGTCTGGTTTCAGATCGACAAATCAGTTTACTTTCTCACTCACGGCAGCACAAACACAGTAGTCCCGAGCGGGACAAACACAAAATAGTCTAGCGTGGTGAACACAACTAACAGGCAGCAAACAGGCAGCAGCGGAGCGTTAACTGCAGCATGACCGAAAGAAGCACAACCAGTTAGCCTCTGCTAGCCTCTCAGCTAACCCCGGCTCTCTGTTTAGATCCAAACGGAGCACCGAGTCCCGATTTGTTATTTAGGTTAAAGCGGAGAACAGGCAGCAAACAGGCAGCAGCGGAGCGTTAACTGCAGCATGACCGAAAGAAGCACAACCAGTTCGCCTCTGCTAGCCTCTCAGCTAACCCCGGCTCTCTGTTTAGATCCAAACGGAGCACCGAGTCCCGATTTGTTATTTAGGTTAAAGCGGAGAACAGGCAGCAAACAGGCAGCAGCGGAGCGTTAATTGCAGCATGACCGAAAGAAGCACAACCAGTTAGCCTCTGCTAGCCTCTCAGCTAACCCCGGCTCTCTGTTTAGATCCAAACGGAGCACCGAGTCCCGAATTGCTATTTAGGTTAAAGCGGAGAGAATCAGCGGGTCTGTCGGCCAGCTGAGTGAAGTGAAACCTGCGGAAAAAACACCGTGACCATCAAGGTAAAACAGGTCGGCGAAAACACGGCAGCTGGCTCTGAGTGGAGTGGCGGAGAGAACAGCAGAGATGACTCGGCGAAGACGCGCAGGGCAGAGCCGGTCCACGTTATCCCGAAGTAACTTCATTTCCTCTTTCTCGGGGGGAATTTGAGGACGCTGGTTGCAGCAGCGGTCTCTCTCGGGTCCAGGAATGTGTTCGGGTGAACACGGGCAAAGTCTCGTCTCGTCCGACGAGGGGAGTCTTCGATGAGGGGAAAACATGTTCGTGGGGTAGTCAAGCTAACTCACAGGGAAACAGGAGTTACCCCTAGCTCAGTGACATGGGAAAGACGTATATTTCGGGCGTGCTCGCTTATAAAGGGGTGGTGATGTCATGGCTGCGTCCTCAGGACGCTCCGCTGTGCAGGAGCGTCTCCGCCAATGAGGGACCGATGTTGACTGCTCCCTGCTGAAGTGTGAAAATCGCAAAGCATCCTTGGAAATGGAGTTTGCTCCACCCTCATGGCAGGTCCATTACAGTTTTAATACGGAGCTCCGGAACTCCAGCCTTCCTGAGTTTTTCCCTCATATAGGCTATAGTTTTTCTTAATCATTACTACAATATATGATTACATATGTAATAGTCTCCTCAGCCAAGTTAGAAAAAATATGTGCATGTATGAACAACAGCAATTGGAGAAGATGACAGTCAAAAAGTGATCATGTTAAATAATCATGATCTCAATATTGAACAAAAATGATTGTGATTATAATTTTTACCATAATCAAGCACCCCTAAAAACAGCAAATTGTGATTTACATACACACACACACACACACACACACAGAGTTTAAATATGTATGTGATAAATTGTAAATATGTATGAAATGAATTGTTTTCTGTAAGAAACTCTTACTTGAACATTTTTCAGTGTGCTCCTAAAGTTATATGTATGCTCCTAATTTCTTTCATTTAGGAGCACATGCGCTCCTTGAAAAGAAGTAAGGATTGAACACTGCTGTCACATGTGTGAAAGCACTAAGTAAGTGGAGTGTGGTGCAGTCCAAGGGCTTCTGTCACAGGCAGTAGATGTTTACTTTACCCATCCCCCCCCTCCCATTCTCTCTCTCTCCCTCACAGTTGGAAGGAAAGATTTCAAAGTGATCTTCTTGTGAAAAATCCTCATAAATCCCATAACTTTGGCCAAATCCTACATAAAAATATCATTTTTTTGTAGGAATTTTCGTCGCGAATCCATTGATACAGGTTTGGAAGTGGTCGGACTTACAGTTTAGACGCCAGATGCCCCAGTTTGGCACAAAGTCCATGCCCAGAATTTGCCTCCCCATTGGTTTACATTGTAAGGTGTAATGTCGCACTCCAACTTTCAGGGCTTACTAAATCTAAACCGTTCGAGTTATTACAAAGTTTTTAATAACTTTTGCTCAACACAGTGTGATAAGTCATGTATTAAAGTTTGAAGCCGATACCATTAACGCCCTAGGAGGAGATAGCGTTTATTCAAGGTCCAAAATTGGCAAAAAATCGTACTTTGAAATGGACATTGCAGATTTCCTGTTGGATTTAGGTCAGGGGTGTCAGCGTATGATTTGTAGGTCTTGATGAGACGAATAATTGAGTTTTGGTTCGATCTCTCTACGACATTCCTACGGGCCGTGGTGGCCGTTTTAGATACATAGGTGGCGCTAGAGAGCACATTTTGGCACTTTGGGGTTTAATTTTTACATTTTATCAAATTTTTCACCATTCCTGATGTGCGTGCCAAATTTGGTGAGTTTTTGAGCATGTTTAGGGGGTCAAATTTAGAGTTAAAGTGGCGTAATAATAAAGAATAATAATAATAATAATAAGAAACAAACAAACACACGAAAAACAAGAGGGTCTTCGCCCTTTGGGCTCAGGCCCTAATTAAAGCTGCAAGCAGCGTTGGACGGGCCTTCGCGCCCTTGCGCACAGCGGGCCGCGGCGCAGTCAGTTGAGCTTGTGGGAACCAAGAAAACGTTTGGAGATGATCAGTGTGAGAGTCTTTTTACACACAATACTAACCAGTGTCTCTCTGTGAGCCCACCCCTCTGTTCACAGACAATTATGAATTATGAAATCAAAATATTGTTAACCTTAATCAATAATTCAGGTACCAACTGTAGGATCTGCGAAAAACACAGTTAATTATTTGCTATAATTATCAATGATCAATAATAATTAATTATAACAATTAACAGAATTATTAATATGAACTAACAGATACGAAGCACCACCCCGAAACCGGGACCAATAACCGAGCAAAATAGTCTCAAAAATGGGAGTTCACCTAGAATGTTAATATCTGAGAGATAATCATTCAAGGGTGAACAAAGAAGGGTTGAATTCGAGCTCTGACTCCTTCAATCAGCCACTTTTCACAATATGTTACCAATAATGACTAAAGAACTTCTCTTTGAAGATATAACAGTGTTTATTAAACTTAGCAAAATTAACAAAGTGAACAAATGCTTCATTCAATAAATAGCTATTCAAAAATCTAATTCTACCAAACAAAACACAAACAGCTTTGCACAGGGTTGGACACTTGCAAGTTGGACACTTTTGTCCGACGTTATCTGACCATCAGATGTGCAAAACGATGTCAGCAGGCAGCAGCGGAGCGTTAACTGCAGCATGACCGAAAGAAGCACAACCAGTTAGCCTCTGCTAGCCTCTCAGCTAACCCCGGCTATCTGTTTAGATCCAAACGGAGCACCGAGTCCCGATTTGTTATTTAGGTTAAAGCGGAGAACAGGCAGCAAACAGGCAGCAGCGGAGCGTTAACTGCAGCATGACCGAAAGAAGCACAACCAGTTCGCCTCTGCTAGCCTCTCAGCTAACCCTGGCTCTCTGTTTAGATCCAAACGGAGCACCGACTCCCGATTAGTTATTTAGGTTAAAGCGGACAGAATCAGCGGGTCTGTCGGCCAGCTGAGTGAAGTGAAACCTGCGGAAAAAACACCGTGACCATCAAGGTAAAACAGGTCGGCGAAAACACGGCAGCTGGCTCTGAGTGGAGTGGCGGAGAGAACAGCAGAGATGACTCGGCGAAGACGCGCAGGGCAGAGCCGGTCCACGTTATCCCGAAGTAACTTCATTTCCTCTTTCTCCGGGGGAATTTGAGGACGCTGGTTGCAGCAGCGGTCTCTCTCGGGTCCAGGAATGTGTTCGGGTGAACACGGGCAAAGTCTCGTCTCGTCCGACGAGGGGAGTCTTCGATGAGGGGAAAACATGTTCGTGGGGTAGTCAAGCTAACTCACAGGGGAACAGGAGTTAACCCTAGCTCAGTGACATGGGAAAGACGTATATTTCGGGCGTGCTCGCTTATAAAGGGGTGGTGATGTCATGGCTGCGTCCTCAGGACGCTCCGCTGTGCAGGAGCGTCTCCGCCAATGAGGGACCGATATTGACTGCTCCCTGCTGAGGTGTGAAAATCGCAAAGCATTCTTGGAAATGGAGTTTGCTCCACCCTCATGGCAGGTCCATTACAGTTTTAATACGGAGCTCCGGAGCTCCAGCCTTCCTGAGTTTTTCCCTCATATAGGCTATACTTTTTCTTAATCATTACTACAATATATGATTAGATGTGTAATAGTCTCCTCAGCCAAGTTAGAAAAAATATGTGCATGTATGAACAACAGCAATTGGAGAGGATGACAGTCAAAAAGTAATCATGTTAAATAATCATGATCTCAATATTGAACAAAAATGATTGTGATTATAATTTTTGCCATAATCAAGCACCCCTAAAAACAGCTAATTGTGATTTACATACACACACACACACACACACACACACACAGAGAGTTTAAATATGTATGTGATAAATTGTAAATATGTATGAAATGAATTGTTTTCTGTAAGAAACTCTTACTTGAACATTTTTCAGTGTGCTCCTAAAGTTATATGTATGCTCCTAATTTCTTTCATTTAGGAGCACATGCGCTCCTTGAAAAGAAGTAAGGATTGAACACTGCTGTCACATGTGTGAAAGCACTAAGTAAGTGGAGTGTGGTGCAATCCAAGGGCTTCTGTCACAGGCAGTAGATGTTTACTTTACCCATCCCCCCCCTCCCATTCTCTCTCTCTCCCTCACAGTTGGAAGGAAAGATTTCAAAGTGATCTTCTTGTGAAAAATCCTCATAAATCCCATAACTTTGGCCAAATCCTACATAAAAATCACATTTTTTTGTAGGAATTTTCGTCGCGAATCCATTGATACAGGTTTGAAAGTGGTGGGACTTATAGTTTAGACGCCAGATGCCCCAGTTTGGCACAAAGTCCATGCCCAGAATTTGCCTCCCCATTGGTTTACATTGTAAGGTGTAATGTCGCACTCCAACTTTCAGGGCTTACTAAATCAAAACCGTTCGAGTTATTACAAAGTTTTTAATAACTTTTGCTCAACACAGTGTGATAAGTCATGTATTCAAGTTTGAAGCCGATACCATTAACGCCCTAGGAGGAGATAGCGTTTATTCAAGGTCCAAAATTGGCAAAAAATCGTACTTTGAAATGGACATTGCAGATTTCCTGTTGGATTTAGGTCAGGGGTGTCAGCGTATGATTTGTAGGTCTTGATGAGACGAATAATTGAGTTTTGGTTCGATCTCTCTACGACATTCCTACGGGCCGTGGCGGCCGTTTTAGATACATAGGTGGCGCTAGAGAGCACATTTTGGCACTTTGGGGTTTAATTTTTACATTTTATCAAATTTTTCACCATTCCTGATGTGCGTGCCAAATTTGGTGAGTTTTTGAGCATGTTTAGGGGGTCAAATTTAGAGTTAAAGTGGCGTAACAAGAAAGAAAGAATAATAATAATAATAATAATAATAATAATAAAGAAATAAACACACGAAAAACAAGAGGGTCTTCGCCCTTTGGGCTCAGGCCCTAATTAAAGCTGCAAGCAGCGTTGAACGGGCCTTCGCGCCCATGCGCACATCGGCCGCGGCGCACTCAGCTGAGCTTCTGGGAACCAAGAAAACGTTTGGAGATGATCAGTGTGAGAGTCTTTTGACACACAATACTAACCATTTTCTCTCCGTGAGCGCACCCCTCTGTTTATCACAGGTAATTATAGATTATGAAATCAAAATATTGTTAACCTTAATCAATAATTCAGGCACCAACTGTAGGATCTGCAAGGAACACAGTTGATTATTTGCTATAATTATCAATTATCAATAATAAATAATTATAACAATTAACAGATTTATTAATATGAACTAACAAATACGAAGCACCATCCCGAAACCAGGACTAATAACCGAACAGGGTAATCTCATAAATGGGAGTTCACCTAGAATGTTAATATCTGAGAGATATCAACATTCAAGGGTAAAAAGAACGGTTAAATTCGAGCTCTGACTCCTTCAATCAGCCACTTTTCACAATATGTTACCAATAATGACAAAAGAACTTCTCTTTAAAGATATAACAGTGTTTATGAAACTTAGCAAAATTAACAAAGTTAACAAATGCTTCATTCAATAAATAGCTATTCTAAAATCTAATTCTACCAAACAAAACACAAACAGCTTTGCACAGGGTTGGACACTTGCAGGGGAATGCGTGTATGTATGTATGTATGTATATATGTATGTGTGTGTGTGTGTGTGTGTGTGTGTGTGTGTGTGTGTGTGTGTGTGTGTGTGTGTTAGTAGCAAGAGAGGAAGGAGGGAAAGCGATCGTGAGAGGGAGAGAAGCGGCTCTTTTTCCACAGAGAGCGCACGTATGGACGGCAGTCTGTAACGCACGTTGTCTGGTTTCAGATCGACAAATCAGTTTACTTTCTCACTCACGGCAGCACAAACACAGTAGTCCCGAGCGGGACAAACACAAAATAGTCTAGCGTGGTGAACACAACTAACAGGCAGCAAACAGGCAGCAGCGGAGCGTTAACTGCAGCATGACCGAAAGAAGCACAAACAGTTAGCCTCTGCTAGCCTCTCAGCTAACCCCGGCTCTCTGTTTAGATCCAAACGGAGCACCGAGTCCCGATTTGTTATTTAGGTTAAAGCGGAGAACAGGCAGCAAACAGGCAGCAGCGGAGCGTTAACTGCAGCATGACCGAAAGAAGCACAACCAGTTCGCCTCTGCTAGCCTCTCAGCTAACCCCGGCTCTCTGTTTAGATCCAAACGGAGCACCGAGTCCCGATTTGTTATTTAGGTTAAAGCGGAGAACAGGCAGCAAACAGGCAGCAGCGGAGCGTTAATTGCAGCATGACCGAAAGAAGCACAACCAGTTAGCCTCTGCTAGCCTCTCAGCTAACCCCGGCTCTCTGTTTAGATCCAAACGGAGCACCGAGTCCCGAATTGCTATTTAGGTTAAAGCGGAGAGAATCAGCGGGTCTGTCGGCCAGCTGAGTGAAGTGAAACCTGCGGAAAAAACACCGTGACCATCAAGGTAAAACAGGTCGGCGAAAACACGGCAGCTGGCTCTGAGTGGAGTGGCGGAGAGAACAGCAGAGATGACTCGGCGAAGACGCGCAGGGCAGAGCCGGTCCACGTTATCCCGAAGTAACTTCATTTCCTCTTTCTCGGGGGGAATTTGAGGACGCTGGTTGCAGCAGCGGTCTCTCTCGGGTCCAGGAATGTGTTCGGGTGAACACGGGCAAAGTCTCGTCTCGTCCGACGAGGGGAGTCTTCGATGAGGGGAAAACATGTTCGTGGGGTAGTCAAGCTAACTCACAGGGAAACAGGAGTTACCCCTAGCTCAGTGACATGGGAAAGACGTATATTTCGGGCGTGCTCGCTTATAAAGGGGTGGTGATGTCATGGCTGCGTCCTCAGGACGCTCCGCCGTGCAGGAGCGTCTCCGCCAATGAGGGACCGATGTTGACTGCTCCCTGCTGAAGTGTGAAAATCGCAAAGCATCCTTGGAAATGGAGTTTGCTCATGGCAGGTCCATTACAGTTTTAATACGGAGCTCCGGAACTCCAGCCTTCCTGAGTTTTTCCCTCATATAGGCTATAGTTTTTCTTAATCATTACTACAATATATGATTACATATGTAATAGTCTCCTCAGCCAAGTTAGAAAAAATATGTGCATGTATGAACAACAGCAATTGGAGAAGATGACAGTCAAAAAGTGATCATGTTAAATAATCATGATCTCAATATTGAACAAAAATGATTGTGATTATAATTTTTACCATAATCAAGCACCCCTAAAAACAGCAAATTGTGATTTACATACACACACACACACACAGAGTTTAAATATGTATGTGATAAATTGTAAATATGTATGAAATGAATTGTTTTCTGTAAGAAACTCTTACTTGAACATTTTTCAGTGTGCTCCTAAAGTTATATGTATGCTCCTAATTTCTTTCATTTAGGAGCACATGCGCTCCTTGAAAAGAAGTAAGGATTGAACACTGCTGTCACATGTGTGAAAGCACTAAGTAAGTGGAGTGTGGTGCAGTCCAAGGGCTTCTGTCACAGGCAGTAGATGTTTACTTTACCCATCCCCCCCCTCCCATTCTCTCTCTCTCCCTCACAGTTGGAAGGAAAGATTTCAAAGTGATCTTCTTGTGAAAAATCCTCATAAATCCCATAACTTTGGCCAAATCCTACATAAAAATATCATTTTTTTGTAGGAATTTTCGTCGCGAATCCATTGATACAGGTTTGGAAGTGGTCGGACTTACAGTTTAGACGCCAGATGCCCCAGTTTGGCACAAAGTCCATGCCCAGAATTTGCCTCCCCATTGGTTTACATTGTAAGGTGTAATGTCGCACTCCAACTTTCAGGGCTTACTAAATCTAAACCGTTCGAGTTATTACAAAGTTTTTAATAACTTTTGCTCAACACAGTGTGATAAGTCATGTATTAAAGTTTGAAGCCGATACCATTAACGCCCTAGGAGGAGATAGCGTTTATTCAAGGTCCAAAATTGGCAAAAAATCGTACTTTGAAATGGACATTGCAGATTTCCTGTTGGATTTAGGTCAGGGGTGTCAGCGTATGATTTATAGGTCTTGATGAGACGAATAATTGAGTTTTGGTTCGATCTCTCTACGACATTCCTACGGGCCGTGGTGGCCGTTTTAGATACATAGGTGGCGCTAGAGAGCACATTTTGGCACTTTGGGGTTTAATTTTTACATTTTATCAAATTTTTCACCATTCCTGATGTGCGTGCCAAATTTGGTGAGTTTTTGAGCATGTTTAGGGGGTCAAATTTAGAGTTAAAGTCGCGTAACAAGAAAGAAAGAATAATAATAATAAAGAAACAAACGCACGAAAAACAATAGGGTCTTCGCCCTTTGGGCTCAGGCCCTAATAATAATAAGAAACAAACAAACACACGAAAAACAAGAGGGTCTTCGCCCTTTGGGCTCAGGCCCTAATTAAAGCTGCAAGCAGCGATGATCGGGCCCTCGCACCCCAGCGCATGTCCAAGTGACGCTCAGTCGAAGGGCTTTTGTCAGTGACTTGTGTAAAGTTTGAGGCAGATCCAACCGTGTACACTCAAGTTATATCAATTTCCTCTGTCATGGCGAAACATCAAAACTCAATGCCACGCCACGGCCAAACCATCATGATCATACACTAGTCTAGATGACACACACTGATTTTGAAGTCCTTACCATGGATTCTGTAGGAGGAGTTCTTTAAAATACAAGGTATGCGAAATGGCCAAGAAAAGGCGAAAATGTACCATTTTTTTCAAGATGGCCGACTTCCTGTTCGACTTACAATAAGGCTTCAAGAGGCTTTTTTGTGCGTGTTGACATTATACATGTGCCCTGTGAATTTCATCTTTCTACGTTAATCTG
The DNA here is from genome assembly GCF_963924715.1 of Thunnus thynnus. Taxonomy (NCBI): domain Eukaryota; kingdom Metazoa; phylum Chordata; class Actinopteri; order Scombriformes; family Scombridae; genus Thunnus; species Thunnus thynnus. The sequence continues at coordinate 1,302,398 of NC_089518.1, forward strand.
GAAGGCGGGGCTGCAATTTTGAAATTTTAAAGGGGGCGCTGTTGAGCCATTTTGCCACGCCCATTCAAAGTGACCACATAGGATTTTAGCTGACATCACTCTAGACATGTGTGTCAAGTTTCATGACTGTAGAGCAATCCCTTCTCCCTGAAAAACAGTATCGTATTTCATGGCGAAGGATGTGTCGCCATGGTAACAGCATTCCGTTTTGGGTCATGAGCTGCCAAATGTAGCATCACCAAGGTCTCGTTTATTAGCTGACTTAATTTCAGGTGCATCAGCCAAATTTCCTAGGAGTAATTAGACAAAGTACGACGCATGATACTTCCTGTTGCCAGTAGGTGGCGCTATGACTTTGGCTAAATATGAGACTGAACATGTGTTCAGATCGGGACTCTTAACAAGCATATGAAATTTGGAAAAGATCAGACCACGTGGAGTCAAGTTATAAGGCATTGAAATTTCATGGCGTCACATCGAAATTCGCCGCGTCGCCATGGCAACACCTTTCGACGAAGGGTCACCAACTTCATAATATAAGATCTCCAAGGTCTTGAGGCTATTCTCTGTAAATTTCAGCTGGATTCCATCACCGTGCTGCCCACAGGGCGTCAGAGCGTAAAACATGTAACTTCCTGTTGCCAGGAGGTGGCGCTATGACTCATATCCTGTATTGTCACATGGACCCGTTCAGGGCGGGACTCTTATGAAGCACAAAAGGTTTGGCTCTCTTAGGATCATGTATGCCGGAGTTATAGCCGTTTCATTTTTTAAAGGGGGCGCTGTTGAGCCATTTTGCCACGCCCATTCAAAGCGACCACACAGGATTTTAGCTGACATCACTCTAGACATGTGTGTCAAGTTTCATGACTGTAGAGCAATCCCTTCTCCCTGAAAAACAGTATCGTATTTCATGGCGAAGGATGTGTCGCCATGGTAACAGCATTCCGTTTTGGGTCATGAGCTGCCAAATGTAGCATCACCAAGGTCTCGTTTATTAGCTGACTTAATTTCAGGTGCATCAGCCAAATTTCCTAGGAGTAATTAGACAAAGTACGACGCATGATACTTCCTGTTGCCAGTAGGTGGCGCTATGACTTTGGCTAAATATGAGACTGAACATGTGTTCAGATCGGGACTCTTAACAAGCATATGAAATTTGGAAAAGATCAGACCACGTGGAGTCAAGTTATAAGGCATTGAAATTTCATGGCGTCACATCGAAATTCGCCGCGTCGCCATGGCAACACCTTTCGACGAAGGGTCACCAACTTCATAATATAAGATCTCCAAGGTCTTGAGGCTATTCTCTGTAAATTTCAGCTGGATTCCATCACCGTGCTGCCCACAGGGCGTCAGAGCGTAAAACATGTAACTTCCTGTTGCCAGGAGGTGGCGCTATGACTCATATCCTGTATTGTCACATGGACCCGTTCAGGGCGGGACTCTTATGAAGCACAAAAGGTTTGGCTCTCTTAGGATCATGTATGCCGGAGTTATAGCCGTTTCATTTTTTAAAGGGGGCGCTGTTGAGCCATTTTGCCACGCCCATTCAAAGCGACCACACAGGATTTTAGCTGACATCACTCTAGACATGTGTGTCAAGTTTCATGACTGTAGAGCAATCCCTTCTCCCTGAAAAACAGTATCGTATTTCATGGCGAAGGATGTGTCGCCATGGTAACAGCATTCCGTTTTGGGTCATGAGCTGCCAAATGTAGCATCACCAAGGTCTCGTTTATTAGCTGACTTAATTTCAGGTGCATCAGCCAAATTTCCTAGGAGTAATTAGACAAAGTACGACGCATGATACTTCCTGTTGCCAGTAGGTGGCGCTATGACTTTGGCTAAATATGAGACTGAACATGTGTTCAGATCGGGACTCTTAACAAGCATATGAAATTTGGAAAAGATCAGACCACGTGGAGTCAAGTTATAAGGCATTGAAATTTCATGGCGTCACATCGAAATTCGCCGCGTCGCCATGGCAACACCTTTCGACGAAGGGTCACCAACTTCATAATATAAGATCTCCAAGGTCTTGAGGCTATTCTCTGTAAATTTCAGCTGGATTCCATCACCGTGCTGCCCACAGGGCGTCAGAGCGTAAAACATGTAACTTCCTGTTGCCAGGAGGTGGCGCTATGACTCATATCCTGTATTGTCACATGGACCCGTTCAGGGCGGGACTCTTATGAAGCACAAAAGGTTTGGCTCTCTTAGGATCATGTATGCCGGAGTTATAGCCGTTTCATTTTTTAAAGGGGGCGCTGTTGAGCCATTTTGCCACGCCCATTCAAAGCGACCACACAGGATTTTAGCTGACATCACTCTAGACATGTGTGTCAAGTTTCATGACTGTAGAGCAATCCCTTCTCCCTGAAAAACAGTATCGTATTTCATGGCGAAGGATGTGTCGCCATGGTAACAGCATTCCGTTTTGGGTCATGAGCTGCCAAATGTAGCATCACCAAGGTCTCGTTTATTAGCTGACTTAATTTCAGGTGCATCAGCCAAATTTCCTAGGAGTAATTAGACAAAGTACGATGCATGATACTTCCTGTTGCCAGTAGGTGGCGCTATGACTTTGGCTAAATATGAGACTGAACATGTGTTCAGATCGGGACTCTTAACAAGCATATGAAATTTGGAAAAGATCAGACCACGTGGAGTCAAGTTATAAGGCATTGAAATTTCATGGCGTCACATCGAAATTCGCCGCGTCGCCATGGCAACACCTTTCGACGAAGGGTCACCAACTTCATAATATAAGATCTCCAAGGTCTTGAGGCTATTCTCTGTAAATTTCAGCTGGATTCCATCACCGTGCTGCCCACAGGGCGTCAGAGCGTAAAACATGTAACTTCCTGTTGCCAGGAGGTGGCGCTATGACTCATATCCTGTATTGTCACATGGACCCGTTCAGGGCGGGACTCTTATGAAGCACAAAAGGTTTGGCTCTCTTAGGATCATGTATGCCGGAGTTATAGCCGTTTCATTTTTCATGGCGAAGGATCGAAATTCGCCGCCCAGCCACGCCCCCTAGGAAAGACTAATGAGAATTGTTTTAATAACTTTTAGTCTCCTATGCCTGTAGATGATACGGACCGAATTTGAAAGTCCTGGGGTCAAATCTCTAGGAGGAGTTCGTTAAAGTATGCGGGCTGGAAATGACAAAATTTCAACTTTGATACAAAATGGCCGACTTCCTGTTGGAGTTAGGCTATGTGTCCTTGAGACTTTTTGGTGCGTCTGGTCATGATACATATGCATACCGAATTTCGTTCTCCTACGACAATCTGTATCGAGGGGGTCAATTCTAGGTGGCGCTGTCGAGCCATTTTGTCCCGCTTTATTTCGAGACCCATAAAATATCGCAATTTTCGCTAGTCCTGACATCTGTGCAAATTTTCATGAGTTTTCGTGCATGTTTAGGCCCTCAAAAATGCGTTTGTTTCGGAGGAATAATAATAATAATTAAAGCTGCAAGCAGCGATGATCGGGCCCTCGCACCCCAGCGCATGTCGAAGTGACGCTCAGTCGAAGGGCTTTTGTCAGTGACTTGTTGTGTAAAGTTTGAGGCAGATCCAACCGTGTACACTCAAGTTATATCAATTTCCTCTGTCATGGCGAAACATCAAAACTCAACGCCACGCCACGGCCAAACCATCATGATCATACACTAGTCTAGATGACACACACTGATTTTTAAGTCCTTACGATGGATTCTGTAGGAGGAGTTCTTTAAAATACAAGGTATGCGAAATGGCCAAGAAAAGGCGAAAATGTACCATTTTTTTCAAGATGGCCGACTTCCTGTTCGACTTACAATAAGGCTTCAAGAGGCTTTTTTGTGCGTGTTGACATTATACATGTGCCCTGTGAATTTCATCTTTCTACGTTAATCTGGAAGGCGGGGCTGCAATTTTGAAATTTTAAAGGGGGCGCTGTTGAGCCATTTTGCCACGCCCATTCAAAGCGACCACATAGGATTTTAGCTGACATCACTCTAGACATGTGTGTCAAGTTTCATGACTGTAGAGCAATCCCTTCTCCCTGAAAAACAGTATCATATTTCATGGCGAAGGATGTGTCGCCATGGTAACAGCATTCAGTTTTGGGTCATGAGCTGCCAAATGTAGCATCACCAAGGTCTTGTTTATTAGCTGACTTAATTTCAGGTGCATCAGCCAAATTTCCTAGGAGTAATTAGACAAAGTACGACGCATGATACTTCCTGTTGCCAGTAGGTGGCGCTATGACTTTCGCTAAATATGAGACTGAACATGTGTTCAGATTGGGACTCTTAACAAGCATATGAAATTTGGAAAAGATCAGACCACGTGGAGTCAAGTTATAAGGCATTGAAATTTCATGGCGTCACATCGAAATTCGCCGCGTCGCCATGGCAACACCTTTCGACGAAGGGTCACCAACTTCATAATATAAGATCTCCAAGGTCTTGAGGCTATTCTCAGTAAATTTCAGCTGGATTCCATCACCGTGCTGCCCACAGGGCGTCAGAGCGTAAAACATGTAACTTCCTGTTGCCAGGAGGTGGCGCTATGACTCATATCCTGTATTGTCACATGGACCCGTTCAGGGCGGGACTCTTATGAAGCACAAAAGGTTTGGCTCTCTTAGGATCATGTATGCCGGAGTTATAGCCGTTTCATTTTTCATGGCGAAGGATCGAAATTCGCCGCCCAGCCACGCCCCCTAGGAAAGACTAATGAGAATTGTTTTGATAACTTTTAATCTCCTATGCCTGTAGATGATACGGACCGAATTTGAAAGTCCTGGGGTCAAATCTCTAGGAGGAGTTCGTTAAAGTATGCGGGCTGGAAATGACAAAATCAGTGCAAAATTTCAACTTTGATACAAAATGGCCGACTTCCTGTTGGAGTTAGGCTATGTGTCCTTGAGACTTTTTGGTGCGTTTGGTCATGATACATATGCATACCGAATTTCGTTCTCCTACGACAATCTGTATCGAGGGGCTCAATTTTCTTGACTTTCTAGGTGGCGCTGTCGAGCCATTTTGTCCCGCTTTATTTCGAGACCCATAAAATATCGAAATTTTCGCCAGTCCTGACATCTGTGCAAATTTTCATGAGTTTTCGTGCATGTTTAGGCCCTCAAAAATGCGTTTGTTTCGGAGGAATAATAATAATAATAATAATAATAATTCCTTCAGTTCCAATAGGGCTTCGCACCGGTCGGTGCTCGGGCCCTAATAATAATAACTCCTTCAGTTTCAATAGGGCTTCGCACCGGTCGGTGCTCGGGCCCTAATAATAAAGAAACAAACGCACGAAAAACAAGAGGGTCTTCGCCCTTTGGGCTCAGGCCCTAATTAAAGCTGCAAGCAGCGTTGGACGGGCCTTCGCGCCCTTGCGCACGGCGGGCGGCAGCGCAGTCAGCTAAGCTTCTGGGAACCAAGAAAACGTTTGGAGATGATCAGTGTGAGAGTCTTTTGACACATAATACTAACCAGTGTCTCTCTGTGAGCCCACCCCTCTGCTCACAGACAATTATGGATTATGAAATCAAAATATTGTTAACCTTAATCAATAATTCAGGCACCAACTGTAGGATCTGCAAGGAACACAGTTGATTATTTGCTATAATTATCAATTATCAATAATAAATAATTATAACAAATAACAGAATTATTAATATGAACTAACAAATACGAAGCACCATCCCGAAACCGGGACCAATAACCGAACAAGGTAATCTCATAAATGGGAGTTCACCTAGAATGTTAATATCTGAGAGATAATCATTCAAGGGTGAACAAAGAAGGGTTGAATTCGAGCTCTGACTCCTTCAATCAGCCACTTTTCACAATATGTTACCAATAATGACTAAAGAACTTCTCTTTAAAGATATAACAGTGTTAATTAAACTCAGCAAAATTAACAAAGTTAACAAATGCTTCATTCAATAAATAGCTATTCTAAAATCTAATTCTACCAAACAAAACACAAACAGCTTTGCACAGGGTTGGACACTTGCAGGTTGGACACTTTTGTCCGACGTTATCTGACCATCAGATGTGCAAAACGATGTCGGTGCGTGTATCTGTGCGCGCGTGAGTGTAGTGTTAGTCACAAGAGGGAGTAGGGAAAACGATCGTGAGAGAGAGAGAAGCGGTTCTTTTTCCACAGAGAGCGCAAGTACGGACAGCAGTCTGTAACGCACGTTGTCTGGTTTCAGATCGACAAATCAGTTTACTTTCTCACTCACGGCAGCACAAACACAGTAGTCCCGAGCGGGACAAACACAAAATAGTCTAGCGTGGTGAACACAACTAACAGGCAGCAAACAGGCAGCAGCGGAGCGTTAACTGCAGCATGACCGAAAGAAGCACAACCAGTTAGCCTCTGCTAGCCTCTCAGCTAACCCCGGCTCTCTGTTTAGATCCAAACGGAGCACCGAGTCCCGATTTGTTATTTAGGTTAAAGCCGAGAACAGGCAGCAGCGGAGCGTTAATTGCAGCATGACCGAAAGAAGCACAACCAGTTAGCCTCTGCTAGCCTCTCAGCTAACCCCGGCTCTCTGTTTAGATCCAAACGGAGCACCGAGTCCCGATTTGTTATTTAGGTTAAAGCGGAGAACAGGCAGCAAACAGGCAGCAGCGGAGCGTTAACTGCAGCATGACCGAAAGAAGCACAACCAGTTAGCCTCTGCTAGCCTCTCAGCTAACCCCGGGTCTCTGTTTAGATCCAAACGGAGCACCGAGTCCCGAATTGCTATTTAGGTTAAAGCGGAGAGAATCAGCGGGTCTGTCGGCCAGCTGAGTGAAGTGAAACCTGCGGAAAAAAGGAATGTAAGTAACTTCATTTCCTCTTTCTCGGGGGAATTTGAGGACGCTGGTTGCAGCAGCGGTCTCTCTCGGCTCCAGGAATGTGTTCGGGTGAACACGGGAAAAGTCTCGTCTCGTCCGACGAGGGGAGTCTTCGATGAGGGGAAAACATGTTCGTGGGGTAGTCAAGCTAACTCACAGGGGAACAGGAGTTACCCCGAGCTCAGTGACATGGGAAAGACGTGTATTTCGGGCGTGCTCGCTTATAAAGGGGTGGTGATGTCATGGCTGTGCAGGAGCGTCTCCGCCAATGAGGGACCGATGTTGACTGCTCCCTGCTGAGGTGTGAAAATCGCAAAGCATCCTTGGAAATGGAGTAGATGTTTACTTTACCCATCCCCCCCCTCCCATTCTCTCTCTCTCCCTCACAGTTGGAAGGACAGATTTTAAACTGATCTTCTTGTGAAAAATCCTCATAAATCCCATAACTTTGACCAAATCCTACATAAAAATATCATTTTTTTGTAGGAATTTTCGTCGCGAATCCATTGATACAGGTTTGAAAGTGGTGGGACTTATAGTTTAGACGCCAGATGCCCCAGTTTGGCACAAAGTCCATGCCCAGAATTTGCCTCCCCATTGGTTTACATTGTAAGGTGTAATGTCGCACTCCAACTTTCAGGGCTTACTAAATCTAAACCGTTCGAGTTATTACAAAGTTTTTAATAACTTTTGCTCAACACAGTGTGATAAGTCATGTATTAAAGTTTGAAGCCGATACCATTAACGCCCTAGGAGGAGATAGCGTTTATTCAAGGTCCAAAATTGGCAAAAAATCATACTTTGAAATTGACATTGCGGATTTCCTGTTGGATTTAGGTCAGGGGTGTCAGCGTATGATTTGTAGGTCTTGATGAGACGAATAATTGAGTTTTGGTTCGATCTCTCTACGACATTCCTACGGGCCGTGGTGGCCGTTTTAGATACGTAGGTGGCGCTAGAGAGCACATTTTGGCACTTTGGGGTTTAATTTTTACATTTTATCAAATTTTTCACCATTCCTGATGTGCGTGCCAAATTTGGTGAGTTTTTGAGCATGTTTAGGGGGTCAAATTTAGAGTTAAAGTGGCGTAATAATAAAGAATAATTAAAGCTGCAAGCAGCGTTGGACGGGCCTTCGCGCCCTTGCGCACATCGGGCCGCGGCGCAGTCAGTTGAGCTTGTGGGAACCAAGAAAACGTTTGGAGATGATTAGTGTGAGAGTCTTTTTACACACAATACTAACCAGTGTCTCTCTGTGAGCCCACCCCTCTGTTCACAGACAATTATGAATTATGACATCAAAATATTGTTAACCTTAATCAGTAATTCAGGTACCAACTGTAGGAATCTGCGAAGAACACAGTTAATTATTTTCTATAATTATCAATTATCAATAATAATTAATTATAACAATTAACATAATTATTAATATGAACTAACAGATACGAAGCACCACCCCGAAACCGGGGCCAATAACCGAGCAAGGTAGTCTCATAAATGGGAGTTCACCTAGAATGTTAATATCTGAGAGATAATCATTCAAGGGTGAACAAAGAAGGGTTGAATTCGAGCTCTGACTCCTTCAATCAGCCACTTTTCACAATATGTTACCAATAATGACTAAAGAACTTCTCTTTAAAGATATAACAGTGTTTATGAAACTTAGCAAAATTAACAAAGTTAACAAATGCTTCATTCAATAAATAGCTATTCTAAAATCTAATTCTACCGAACAAAACACAAACAGCTTTGCACGGGGTTGGACACTTGCAGGTTGGACACTTTTGTCCGACGTTATCTGACCATCAGATGTGCAAAACGATGTCGGTGCGTGTATCTGTGCGCACGTGAGTATGGTGTTAGTCACAAGAGAGGGAGGAGGGAGAGCGATCGTGAGAGAGAGAGAAGCGATTCTTTTTCCACAGAGAACGCACGTATGGACGGCAGTCTGTAACGCACGTTGTCTGGTTTAAGATCGACAAATCAGTTTACTTTCTCACTCACGGCAGCACAAACACAGTAGTCCCGAGCGGGACAAACACAAAATAGTCAAGCGTGGTGAACACAACTAACAGGCAGCAAACAGGCAGCAGCGGAGCGTTAACTGCAGCATGACCGAAAGAAGCACAACCAGTTAGCCTCTGCTAGCCTCTCAGCTAACCCCGGCTCTCTGTTTAGATCCAAACGGAGCACCGAGTCCCGAATTGCTATTTAGGTTAAAGCGGAGAGAATCAGCGGGTCTGTCGGCCAGCTGAGTGAAGTGAAACCTGCGGAAAAAACACCGTGAGCATCACGGTAAAACAGGTCGGCGAAAACACGGCAGCTGGCTCTGAGTGGAGTGGCGGAGAGAACAGCAGAGATGACACGGCGAAGACGCGCAGGGCAGAGCCGGTCCACGTTATCCCGAAGTAACTTCATTTCCTCTTTCTCGGGGGAATTTGAGGACGCTGGTTGCAGCAGCGGTCTCTCTCGGGTCCAGGAATGTGTTCGGGTAAACACGGGCAAAGTCTCGTCTCGTCCGACGAGGGGAGTCTTCGATGAGGGGAAAACATGTTCGTGAGGTAGTCAAGCTAACTCACAGGGGAACAGGAGTTAACCCTAGCTCAGTGACATGGGAAAGACGTGTATTTTGGGCGTGCTCGCTTATAAAGGGGTGGTGATGTCATGGCTGCGTCCTCAGGACGCTCCGCTGTGCAGGAGCGTCTCCGCCGTGCAGGAGCGTCTCCGCCAATGAGGGACCGATGTTGACTGCTCCCTGCTGAGGTGTGAAAATCGCAAAGCATCCTTGGAAATGGAGTTTGCTCCACCCTCATGGCAGGTCCATTACAGTTTTAATACGGAGCTCCGGAACTCCAGCCTTCTTCCTGAGTTTTTCCCTCATATAGGCTATACTTTTTCTTAATAATTACTACAATATATGATTAGATGTGTAATAGTCTCCTCAGCCAAGTTAGAAAAAATATGTGCATGTATGAACAACAGCAATTGGAGAAGATGACAGGCAAAAAGTAATCATGTTAAATAATCATGATCTCAATATTGAACAAAAATGATTGTGATTATAATTTTTGCCATAATCAAGCACCCCTAAAAACAGCAAATTGTGATTTACATACACACACACACACACACACACACACAGAGTTTAAATATGTATGTGATCAATTGTAAATATGTATGAAATTAATTGTTTTCTGTAAGAAACTCTTACTTGAACATTTTTCAGTGTGCTCCTAAAGTTATATGTATGCTCCTAATTTCTTTCATTTAGGAGCACATGCGCTCCTTGAAAAGAAGTAAGGATTGAACACTGCTGTCACATGTGTGAAAGCACTAAGTAAGTGGAGTGTGGTGCAGTCCAAGGGCTTCTGTCACAGGCAGTAGATGTTTACTTTACCCATCCCCCCCCTCCCATTCTCTCTCTCTCCCTCACAGTTGGAAGGAAAGATTTCAAAGTGATCTTCTTGTGAAAAATCCTCATAAATCCCATAACTTTGGCCAAATCCTACATAAAAATATCATTTTTTTGTAGGAATTTTCGTCGCGAATCCATTGATACAGGTTTGAAAGTGGTGGGACTTATAGTTTAGACGCCAGATGCCCCAGTTTGGCACAAAGTCCATGCCCAGAATTTGCCTCCCCATTGGTTTACATTGTAAGGTGTAATGTCACACTCCAACTTTCAGGGCTTACTAAATCTAAACCGTTCGAGTTATTACAAAGTTTTTAATAACTTTTGCTCAACACAGTGTGATAAGTCATGTATTAAAGTTTGAAGCCGATACCATTAACGCCCTAGGAGGAGATAGCGTTTATTCAAGGTCCAAAATTGGCAAAAAATCATACTTTGAAATTGACATTGCAGATTTCCTGTTGGATTTAGGTCAGGGGTGTCAGCGTATGATTTGTAGGTCTTGATGAGACGAATAATTGGGTTTTGGTTCGATCTCTCTACGACATTCCTACGGGCCGTGGTGGCCGTTTTAGATACATAGGTGGCGCTAGAGAGCACATTTTGGCACTTTGGGGTTTAATTTTTACATTTTATCAAATTTTTCACCATTCCTGATGTGCGTGCCAAATTTGGTGAGTTTTTGAGCAGGTTTAGGGGGTCAAATTTAGAGTTAAAGTCGCGTAACAAGAAAGAAAGAATAATAATAATTAAAGCTGCAAGCAGCGTTGAACGGGCCTTCGCGCCCTTGCGCACAGCGGGCCGCGGCGCAGTCAGTTGAGCTTGTGGGAACCAAGAAAGCGTTTGGAGATGATCAGTGTGAGAGTCTTTTTACACACAATACTAACCAGTGTCTCTCTGTGAGCCCACCCCTCCGTTCACAGACAATTATGAATTATGACATCAAAATATTGTTAACCTTAATCAGTAATTCAGGTACCAACTGTAGGAATCTGCGAAGAACACAGTTAATTATTTGCTATAATTATCAATTATCAATAATAATTAATTATAACAATTAACAGAATTATTAATATGAACTAACAGATACGAAGCACCACCCCGAAACCGGGGCCAATAACCGAGCAAGGTAGTCTCATAAATGGGAGTTCACCTAGAATGTTAATATCTGAGAGATAATCAGTCAAGGGTGAACAAAGAGGGGTTGAATTTGAGCTCTGACTCCTTCAATCAGCCACTTTTCACAATATGTTACCAATAATGACTAAAGAACTTCTCTTTAAAGATATAACAGTGTTTATGAAACTTAGCAAAATTAACAAAGTTAACAAATGCTTCATTCAATAAATAGCTATTCTAAAATCTAATTCTACCAAACAAAACACAAACAGCTTTGCACAGGGTTGGACACTTGCAGGTTGGACACTTTTGTCCGACGTTATCTGACCATCAGATGTGCAAAACGATGTCGGTGCGTGTATCTGTGCGCGCGTGAGTATGGTGTTAGTCACAAGAGAGGGAGGAGGGAAAGCGATCGTGAGAGAGAGAGAAGCGGTTCTTTTTCCACAGAGAGCGCACGTACGGACGGCAGTCTGTAACGCACGTTGTCTGTTTTAAGATCGACAAATCAGTTTACTTTCTCACTCACGGCAGCACAAACACAGTAGTCCCGAGCGGGACAAACACAAAATAGTCAAGCGTGGTGAACACAACTAACAGGCAGCAAACAGGCAGCAGCGGAGCGTTAACTGCAGCATGACCGAAAGAAGCACAACCAGTTAGCCTCTGCTAGCCTCTCAGCTAACCCCGGCTCTCTGTTTAGATCCAAACGGAGCACCGAGTCCCGAATTGCTATTTAGGTTAAAGCGGAGAGAATCAGCGGGTCTGTCGGCCAGCTGAGTGAAGTGAAACCTGCGGAAAAAACACCGTGACCATCAAGGTAAAACAGGTCGGCGAAAACACGGCAGCTGGCTCTGAGTGGAGTGGCGGAGAGAACAGCAGAGATGACTCGGCGAAGACGCGCAGGGCAGAGCCGGTCCACGTTATCCCGAAGTAACTTCATTTCCTCTTTCTCGGGGGAATTTGAGGACGCTGGTTGCAGCAGCGGTCTCTCTCGGGTCCAGGAATGTGTTCGGGTGAACACGGGCAAAGTCTCGTCTCGTCCGACGAGGGGAGTCTTCGATGAGGGGAAAACATGTTCGTGGGGTAGTCAAGCTAACTCACAGGGAAACAGGAGTTACTCCTAGCTCAGTGACATGGGAAAGACGTATATTTCGGGCGTGCTCGCTTATAAAGGGGTGGTGATGTCATGGCTGCGTCCTCAGGACGCTCCGCTGTGCAGGAGCGTCTCCGCCAATGAGGGACCGATGTTGACTGCTCCCTGCTGAAGTGTGAAAATCGCAAAGCATCCTTGGAAATGGAGTTTGCTCCACCCTCATGGCAGGTCCATTACAGTTTTAATACGGAGCTCCGGAACTCCAGCCTTCCTGAGTTTTTCCCTCATATAGGCTATAGTTTTTCTTAATCATTACTACAATATATGATTACATATGTAATAGTCTCCTCAGCCAAGTTAGAAAAAATATGTGCATGTATGAACAACAGCAATTGGAGAAGATGACAGTCAAAAAGTGATCATGTTAAATAATCATGATCTCAGTATTGAACAAAAATGATTGTGATTATAATTTTTACCATAATCAAGCACCCCTAAAAACAGCAAATTGTGATTTACATACACACACACACACACACACACACACACACAAAGAGTTTAAATATGTATGTGATCAATTGTAAATATGTATGTAATGAATTGTTTTCTTTAAGAAACTCTTACTTGAACATTTTTCAGTGTGCTCCTAAAGTTATATGTATGCTCCTAATTTCTGTCGTTTAGGAGCACATGTACTCCTTGAAAAAAAGTAAGGATTGAACACTGCTGTCAGATATGTAGAAGCATTAAGTAGCTGGAGTGTGGTGCAGTCCAAGGGCTTCTGTCACAGGCAGTAGATGTTTACTTTACCCATCCCCCCCCTCCCATTCTCTCTCTCTCCCTCACAGTTGGAAGGAAAGATTTCAAAGTGATCTTCTTGTGAAAAATCCTCATAAATCCCATAACTTTAGCCAAATCCTACATAAAAATATCATTTTTTTGTAGGAATTTCCGTCGCGAATCCATTGATACAGGTTTGAAAGTGGTCGGACTTATAGTTTAGACGCCAGATGCCCCAGTTTGGCACAAAGTCCATGCCAAGAATTTGCCTCCCCATTGGTTTACATTGTAAGGTGTAATGTCGCACTCCAACTTTCAGGGCTTACTAAATCTAAACCGTTCGAGTTATTACAAAGTTTTTAATAACTTTTGCTCAACACAGTGTGATAAGTCATGTATTAAAGTTTGAAGCCGATACCATTAACGCCCTAGGAGGAGATAGCGTTTATTCAAGGTCCAAAATTGGCAAAAAAATCATACTTTAAATTGACATTGCAGATTTCCTATTGGATTTAGGTCAGGGGTGTCAGCGTATGATTTGTAGGTCTTGATGAGACGAATAATTGAGTTTTGGTTCGATCTCTCTACGACATTCCTACGGGCCGTGGTGGCCGTTTTAGATACGTAGGTGGCGCTAGAGAGCACATTTTGGCACTTTGGGGTTTAATTTTTACATTTTATCAAATTTTTCACCATTCCTGATGTGCGTGCCAAATTTGGTGAGTTTTTGAGCATGTTTAGGGGGTCAAATTTAGAGTTAAAGTGGCGTAACAAGAAAGAATAATAATAAACAAACAAACGCACGAAAAACAATAGGGTCTTCGCCCTTTGGGCTCAGGCCCTAATTAAAGCTGCAAGCAGCGTTGGACGGGCCTTCGCGCCCTTGCGCACGTCGGGCCGCGGCGCAGTCAGTTGAGCTTGTGGGAACCAAGAAAACGTTTGGAGATGATCAGTGTGAGAGTCTTTTGACACACAATACTAAGCAGTGTCTCTCTGTGAGCCCACCCCTCTGTTCGCAGACAATTATGAATTATGACATCAAAATATTGTTAACCTTAATCAGTAATTCAGGTACCAACTGTAGGAATCTGCGAAGAACACAGTTAATTATTTGCTATAATTATCAATTATCAACAATAATTAAGTATAACAATTAACAGAATTATTAATATGAACTAACAGATACGAAGCACCACCCCGAAACCGGGACCAGTAACCGAGCAAGGTAGTCTCATAAATGGGAGTTCTCCTAGAATGTTAATATCTGAGAGATAATCATTCAAGGGTGAACAAAGAAGGGTTGAATTCGAGCTCTGACTCCTTCAATCAGCCACTTTTCACAATATGTTACCAATAATGACTAAAGAACTTCTCTTTAAAGATATAACAGTGTTTATGAAACTTAGCAAAATTAACAAAGTTAACAAATACTTCATTCAATAAATAGCTATTCTATAATCTAATTCTACCAAACAAAACACAAACAGCTTTGCACAGAGTTGGACACTTGCAGGGTAATGCGTGTATGTATGTATGTATATATATGTGTGTGTGTGTGTGTGTGTGTGTTAATAGCAAGAGAGGAAGGAGGGAAAGCGATCGTGAGAGAGAGAGAAGCGGTTCTTTTTCCACAGAGAGCGCACGTATGGACGGCAGTCTGAAACGCACGTTGTCTGGTTTAAGATCGACAAATCAGTTTACTTTCTCACTCACGGCAGCACAAACACAGTAGTCCCGAGCGGGACAAACACAAAATAGTCTAGCGTGGTGAACACAACTAACAGGCAGCAAACAGGCAGCAGCGGAGCGTTAACTGCAGCATGACCGAAAGAAGCACAACCAGTTAGCCTCTGCTAGCCTCTCAGCTAACCCCGGCTCTCTGTTTAGATCCAAACGGAGCACCGAGTCCCGAATTGCTATTTAGGTTAAAGCGGAGATAATCAGCGGGTCTGTCGGCCAGCTGAGTGAAGTGAAACCTGCGGAAAAAACACCGTGACCATCACGGTAAAACAGGTCGGCGAAAACACGGCAGCTGGCTCTGAGTGGAGTGGCGGAGAGAACAGCAGACACGACTCGGCGAAGACGCGCGGGGCAGAGCCGGTCCACGTTATCCCGAAGTAACTTCATTTCCTCTTTCTCGGGGGAATTTGAGGACGCTGGTTGCAGCAGCGGTCTCTCTCGGGTCCAGGAATGTGTTCGGGTGAACACGGGCAAAGTCTCGTCTCGTCCGACGAGGGGAGTCTTCGATGAGGGGAAAACATGTTCGTGGGGTAGTCAAGCTAACTCACAGGGGAACAGGAGTTACCCCTAGCTCAGTGACATGGGAAAGACGTGTAGTTTGGGCGTGCTCGCTTATAAAGGGGTGGTGATGTCATGGCTGCGTCCTCAGGACGCTCCGCTGTGCAGGAGCGTCTCCGCCAATGAGGGACCGATGTTGACTGCTCCCTGCTGAAGTGTGAAAATCGCAAAGCATCCTTGGAAATGGAGTTTGCTCCACCCTCATGGCAGGTCCATTACAGTTTTAATACGGAGCTCCGGAACTCCAGCCTTCCTGAGTTTTTCCCTCATATAGGCTATACTTTTTCTTAATCATTACTACAATATATGATTACATATGTAATAGTCTCCTCAGCCAAGTTAGAAAAAATATGTGCATGTATGAACAACAGCAATTGGAGAAGATGACAGTCAAAAAGTAATCATGTTAAATAATCATGATCTCAATATTGAACAAAAATGATTGTGATTATAATTTTTGCCATAATCAAGCACCCCTAAAAACAGCAAATTGTGATTTACATACACACACACACACACACACACAGAGTTTAAATATGTATGTGATCAATTGTAAATATGTATGAAATGAATTATTTTCTGTAAGAAACTCTTACTTGAACATTTTTCAGTGTGCTCCTAAAGTTATATGTTATATGTATGCTCCTAATTTCTTTCATTTAGGAGCACATGCGCTCCTTGAAAAGAAGTAAGGATTGAACACTGCTGTCACATGTGTGAAAGCACTAAGTAAGTGGAGTGTGGCCAGTCCAAGGGCTTCTGTCACAGGCAGTAGATGTTTACTTTACCCATCCCCCCCCTCCCATTCTCTCTCTCTCCCTCACAGTTGGAAGGAAAGATTTCAAAGTGATCTTCTTGTGAAAAATCCTCATAAATCCCATAACTTTGGCCAAATCCTACATAAAAATATCATTTTTTTGTAGGAATTTTCGTCGCGAATCCATTGATACAGGTTTGAAAGTGGTGGGACTTATAGTTTAGACGCCAGATGCCCCAGTTTGGCACAAAGTCCATGCCCAGAATTTGCCTCCCCATTGGTTTACATTGTAAGGTGTAATGTCGCACTCCAACTTTCAGGGCTTACTAAATCTAAACCGTTCGAGTTATTACAAAGTTTTTAATAACTTTTGCTCAACACAGTGTGATAAGTCATGTATTAAAGTTTGAAGCCGATACCATTAACGCCCTAGGAGGAGATAGCGTTTATTCAAGGTCCAAAATTGGCAAAAAAATCATACTTTGAAATGGACATTGCAGATTTCCTGTTGGATTTAGGTCAGGGGTGTCAGCGTATGATTTGTACGTCTTGATGAGACGAATAATTGGGTTTTGGTTCGATCTCTCTACGACATTCCTACGGGCCGTAGTGGCCGTTTTAGATACATAGGTGGCGCTAGAGAGCACATTTTGGCACTTTGGGGTTTAATTTTTACATTTTATCAAATTTTTCACCATTCCTGATGTGCGTGCCAAATTTGGTGAGTTTTTGAGCATGTTTAGGGGGTCAAATTTAGAGTTAAAGTCGCGTAACAAGAAAGAAAGAATAATAATAATAATAATAAAGAAACAAACGCACGAAAAACAAGAGGGTCTTCGCCCTTTGGGCTCAGGCCCTAATTAAAGCTGCAAGCAGCGTTGGACGGGCCTTCGCGCCCTTGCGCACAGCGGGCCGCGGCGCAGTCAGTTGAGCTTGTGGGAACCAAGAAAACGTTTGGAGATGATCAGTGTGAGAGTCTTTTTACACACAATACTAACCAGTGTCTCTCTGTGAGCCCACCCTCTGTTCACAGACAATTATGAATTATGAAATCAAAATATTGTTAACCTTAATCAATAATTCAGGTACCAACTGTAGGATCTGCGAAAAACACAGTTAATTATTTGCTATAATTATCAATGATCAATAATAATTAATTATAACAATTAACAGAATTATTAATATGAACTAACAGATACGAAGCACCACCCCGAAACCGGGACCAATAACCGAGCAAAATAGTCTGATAAATGGGAGTTCACCTAGAATGTTAATATCTGAGAGATAATCATTCAAGGGTGAACAAAGAAGGGTTGAATTCGAGCTCTGACTCCTTCAATCAGCCACTTTTCACAATATGTTACCAATAATGACTAAAGAACTTCTCTTTGAAGATATAACAGTGTTTATTAAACTTAGCAAAATTAACAAAGTTAACAAATGCTTCATTCAATAAATAGCTATTCAAAAATCTAATTCTACCAAACAAAACACAAACAGCTTTGCACAGGGTTGGACACTTGCAAGTTGGACACTTTTGTCCGACGTTATCTGACCATCAGATGTGCAAAACGATGTCAGCAGGCAGCAGCGGAGCGTTAACTGCAGCATGACCGAAAGAAGCACAACCAGTTAGCCTCTGCTAGCCTCTCAGCTAACCCCGGCTATCTGTTTAGATCCAAACGGAGCACCGAGTCCCGATTTGTTATTTAGGTTAAAGCGGAGAACAGGCAGCAAACAGGCAGCAGCGGAGCGTTAACTGCAGCATGACCGAAAGAAGCACAACCAGTTCGCCTCTGCTAGCCTCTCAGCTAACCCTGGCTCTCTGTTTAGATCCAAACGGAGCACCGACTCCCGATTAGTTATTTAGGTTAAAGCGGACAGAATCAGCGGGTCTGTCGGCCAGCTGAGTGAAGTGAAACCTGCGGAAAAAACACCGTGACCATCACGGTAAAACAGTCCGTAGAGAACTACCTTGTTCAGCTGCACAGATAGGAAATCCCTCGGCTGACAGGATGTACCACTCGGTGAGGAAAAATATTTTACCCACGCCTTTTTGGTTGGCAACAACGGTTGGCAACCAGCATATTGGGTGCATTACTGCCACCCTCTTCCTGAGTTTTTCCCTCATATCAGCTATAGTCTTTCTTGATCATTAGTACAATATACGATCACATATGTAATAGTCCCCTCAGCCAAGTCAGAAAAAATATGTGCATGTATGAACAACAGCAATTGGAGAAGATGACAGTCAATAAGTAATCATGTTAAATAATCATGATCTCAATATTGAAAAAAAATGATCGTGATTATATTTTTTGCCATAATCAAGGACCCCTAAAAACAGCAAATTGTGATTTACATACACACGCACGCACACACACACACACACACACACACACACACAGAGTTTAAATATGTATGTGATCAATTGTAAATATGTTATAATGAATTGTTTTCTTTAAGAAACTCTTACTTGCACATTTTTCAGTGTGCTCCTAAAGTTATATATATGCTCCTAATTTCTTTCATTTAGGAGCACATGTACTCCTTGAAAAAAAGTAAGGATTGAACACTGCTGTCACTGCTGCAGTCCAAGGGCTTCTGTCACAGGCAGTAGATGTTTACTTTACCCATCCCCCCCCTCCCATTCTCTCTCTCTCCCTCACAGCTGCAGAGAAGATTTTAGTGTACTCTACTTGTGAAATATGCTCATAAATCCCATAACGTTGGCCAAATCCTACATAAAAATATCATTTTTTTGTAGGAATTTTCGTTGCGAATCCATTGATACAGGTTTGAAACTGGTGGGACTTATACTTTAGACGCCAGATGCCCCAGTTTGGCACAAAGTCCATGCCCAGAATTTGCCTCCCCATTGGTTTACATTGTAAGGTGTAATGTCGCACTCCAACTTTCAGGGCTTACTAAATCTAAACCGTTCGAGTTATTACAAAGTTTTTAATAACTTTTGCTCAACACAGTGTGATAAGTCATGTATTCAAGTTTGAAGCCGATACCATTAACGCCCTAGGAGGAGATAGCGTTTATTCAAGGTCCAAAATTGGCAAAAAATCATACTTTCAAATGGACATTGCTGATTTCCTGTTGGATTTAGGTCAGGGGTGTCAGCGTATGATTTGTAGGTCTTGATGAGACGAATAATTGAGTTTTGGTTCGATCTCTCTACGACATTCCTACGGGCCGTGGTGGCCGTTTTAGATACGTAGGTGGCGCTAGAGAGCACATTTTGGCACTTTGGGGTTTAATTTTTACATTTTATCAAATTTTTCACCATTCCTGATGTGCGTGCCAAATTTGGTGAGTTTTTGAGCATGTTTAGGGGGTCAAATTTAGAGTTAAAGTGGCGTAACAAGAAAGAATAATAATAAACAAACAAACGCACGAAAAACAATAGGGTCTTCGCCCTTTGGGCAAAGGGCTCAGGCCCTAATTAAAGCTGCAAGCAGCGTTGGACGGGCCTTCGCGCCCTTGCGCACAGCGGGCCGCGGCGCAGTCAGTTGAGCTTGTGGGAACCAAGAAAACGTTTGGAGATGATCAGTGTGAGAGTCTTTTTACACACAATACTAACCAGTGTCTCTCTGTGAGCCCACCCCTCTGTTCACAGACAATTATGAATTATGAAATCAAAATATTGTTAACCTTAATCAATAATTCAGGTACCAACTGTAGGATCTGCGAAAAACACAGTTAATTATTTGCTATAATTATCAATGATCAATAATAATTAATTATAACAATTAACAGAATTATTAATATGAACTAACAGATACGAAGCACCACCCCGAAACCGGGACCAATAACCGAGCAAAATAGTCTCATAAATGGGAGTTCACCTAGAATGTTAATATCTGAGAGATAATCATTCAAGGGTGAACAAAGAAGGGTTGAATTCGAGCTCTGACTCCTTCAATCAGCCACTTTTCACAATATGTTACCAATAATGACTAAAGAACTTCTCTTTGAAGATATAACAGTGTTTATTAAACTTAGCAAAATTAACAAAGTTAACAAATGCTTCATTCAATAAATAGCTATTCAAAAATCTAATTCTACCAAACAAAACACAAACAGCTTTGCACAGGGTTGGACACTTGCAAGTTGGACACTTTTGTCCGACGTTATCTGACCATCAGATGTGCAAAACGATGTCAGCAGGCAGCAGCGGAGCGTTAACTGCAGCATGACCGAAAGAAGCACAACCAGTTAGCCTCTGCTAGCCTCTCAGCTAACCCCGGCTATCTGTTTAGATCCAAACGGAGCACCGAGTCCCGATTTGTTATTTAGGTTAAAGCGGAGAACAGGCAGCAAACAGGCAGCAGCGGAGCGTTAACTGCAGCATGACCGAAAGAAGCACAACCAGTTCGCCTCTGCTAGCCTCTCAGCTAACCCTGGCTCTCTGTTTAGATCCAAACGGAGCACTGAGTCCCGATTTGTTATTTAGGTTAAAGCGGAGAACAGGCAGCAGCGGAGCGTTAACTGCAGCATGACCGAAAGAAGCACAACCAGTTCGCCTCTGCTAGCCTCTCAGCTAACCCCGACTCTCTGTTTAGATCCAAACGAAGCACCAACTCCCGATTTGTTATTTAAGTTAAAGCGCAGAGAATCAGCGGATCTGTCGGCCAGCTGAGTGAAGTGAAACCTGCGGAAAAAACACCGTGACCATCACGGTAAAACAGTCCGTAGAGAACTACCGTGTTCAGCTGCACAGATAGGAAATCCCTCGGCTGACAGGATGTACCACTCGATGAGGAAAAATATTTTACCCTCGCCTTTTTGGTTGGCAACAACGGTTGGCAACCAGCATATTGGGTGCATTACTGCCACCCTCTCCCTGAGTTTTTCCCTCATATCAGCTATAGTCTTTCTTGATCATTAGTACAATATATGATCACATATGTAATAGTCCCCTCAGCCAAGTTAGAAAAAATATGTGCATGTATGAACAACAGCAATTGGAGAAGATGACAGTCAAAAAGTAATCATGTTAAATAATCATGATCTTAATATTGAAAAAAAATGATCGTGATTATATTTTTTGCCATAATCAAGCACCCCTAAAAACAGCAAATTGTGATTTACATACACACGCACACACACACACACACACACACACACACACACACAGAGTTTAAATATGTATGTGATCAATTGTAAATATGTTATAATGAATTGTTTTCTTTAAGAAACTCTTACTTGCACATTTTTCAGTGTGCTCCTAAAGTTATATATATGCTCCTAATTTCTTTCATTTAGGAGCACATGTACTCCTTGAAAAGAAGTAGGGATTGAACACTGCTGTCAGATATGTGGAAACACTAAGTGGAGTGTGGCCAGTCCAAGGGCTTCTGTCACAGGCAGTAGATGTTTACTTTACCCATCCCCCCCTCCCATTCTCTCTCTCTCCCTCACAGCTGCAGAGAAGGATATTAGTGTACTCTACTTGTGAAAAATCCTCATAAATCCCATAACTTTGGCCAAATTCTACATAAAAATCACATTTTTTTGTAGGAATTTTCGTCGCGAATCCATTGATACAGGTTTGAAAGTGGTGGGACTTATAGTTTAGACGCCAGATGCCCCAGTTTGGCACAAAGTCCATGCCCAGAATTTGCCTCCCCATTGGTTTACATTGTAAGGTGTAATGTCGCACTCCAACTTTCAGGGCTTACTAAATCTAAACCGTTCGAGTTATTACAAAGTTTTTAATAACTTTTGCTCAACACAGTGTGATAAGTCATGTATTAAAGTTTGAAGCCGATACCATTAACGCCCTAGGAGGAGATAGCGTTTATTCAAGGTCCAAAATTGGCAAAAAATCGTACTTTGAAATGGACATTGCAGATTTCCTGTTGGATTTAGGTCAGGGGTGTCAGCGTATGATTTGTAGGTCTTGATGAGACGAATAATTGGGTTTTGGTTCGATCTCTCTACGACATTCCTACGGGCCGTGGTGGCCGTTTTAGATACATAGGTGGCGCTAGAGAGCACATTTTGGCACTTTGGGGTTTAATTTTTACATTTTATCAAATTTTTCACCATTCCTGATGTGCGTGCCAAATTTGGTGAGTTTTTGAGCATGTTTAGGGGGTCAAATTTAGAGTTAAAGTGGCGTAATAATAAAGAATAATAATAATTAAAGCTGCAAGCAGCGTTGGACGGGCCTTCGCGCCCTTGCGCACGTCGGGCCGCGGCGCAGTCAGTTGAGCTTGTGGGAACCAAGAAAACGTTTGGAGATGATCAGTGTGAGAGTCTTTTGACACACAATACTAAGCAGTGTCTCTCTGTGAGCCCACCCCTCTGTTCGCAGACAATTATGAATTATGACATCAAAATATTGTTAACCTTAATCAGTAATTCAGGTACCAACTGTAGGAATCTGCGAAGAACACAGTTAATTATTTGCTATAATTATCAATTATCAACAATAATTAAGTATAACAATTAACAGAATTATTAATATGAACTAACAGATACGAAGCACCACCCCGAAACCGGGACCAGTAACCGAGCAAGGTAGTCTCATAAATGGGAGTTCTCCTAGAATGTTAATATCTGAGAGATAATCATTCAAGGGTGAACAAAGAAGGGTTGAATTCGAGCTCTGACTCCTTCAATCAGCCACTTTTCACAATATGTTACCAATAATGACTAAAGAACTTCTCTTTAAAGATATAACAGTGTTTATGAAACTTAGCAAAATTAACAAAGTTAACAAATACTTCATTCAATAAATAGCTATTCTATAATCTAATTCTACCAAACAAAACACAAACAGCTTTGCACAGAGTTGGACACTTGCAGGGTAATGCGTGTATGTATGTATGTATATATATGTGTGTGTGTGTGTGTGTGTGTGTTAATAGCAAGAGAGGAAGGAGGGAAAGCGATCGTGAGAGAGAGAGAAGCGGTTCTTTTTCCACAGAGAGCGCACGTATGGACGGCAGTCTGAAACGCACGTTGTCTGGTTTAAGATCGACAAATCAGTTTACTTTCTCACTCACGGCAGCACAAACACAGTAGTCCCGAGCGGGACAAACACAAAATAGTCTAGCGTGGTGAACACAACTAACAGGCAGCAAACAGGCAGCAGCGGAGCGTTAACTGCAGCATGACCGAAAGAAGCACAACCAGTTAGCCTCTGCTAGCCTCTCAGCTAACCCCGGCTCTCTGTTTAGATCCAAACGGAGCACCGAGTCCCGAATTGCTATTTAGGTTAAAGCGGAGATAATCAGCGGGTCTGTCGGCCAGCTGAGTGAAGTGAAACCTGCGGAAAAAACACAGTGACCATCACGGTAAAACAGGTCGGCGAAAACACGGCAGCTGGCTCTGAGTGGAGTGGCGGAGAGAACAGCAGACACGACTCGGCGAAGACGCGCGGGGCAGAGCCGGTCCACGTTATCCCGAAGTAACTTCATTTCCTCTTTCTCGGGGGAATTTGAGGACGCTGGTTGCAGCAGCGGTCTCTCTCGGGTCCAGGAATGTGTTCGGGTGAACACGGGCAAAGTCTCGTCTCGTCCGACGAGGGGAGTCTTCGATGAGGGGAAAACATGTTCGTGGGGTAGTCAAGCTAACTCACAGGGGAACAGGAGTTACCCCTAGCTCAGTGACATGGGAAAGACGTGTAGTTTGGGCGTGCTCGCTTATAAAGGGGTGGTGATGTCATGGCTGCGTCCTCAGGACGCTCCGCTGTGCAGGAGCGTCTCCGCCAATGAGGGACCGATGTTGACTGCTCCCTGCTGAAGTGTGAAAATCGCAAAGCATCCTTGGAAATGGAGTTTGCTCCACCCTCATGGCAGGTCCATTACAGTTTTAATACGGAGCTCCGGAACTCCAGCCTTCCTGAGTTTTTCCCTCATATAGGCTATACTTTTTCTTAATCATTACTACAATATATGATTACATATGTAATAGTCTCCTCAGCCAAGTTAGAAAAAATATGTGCATGTATGAACAACAGCAATTGGAGAAGATGACAGTCAAAAAGTAATCATGTTAAATAATCATGATCTCAATATTGAACAAAAATGATTGTGATTATAATTTTTGCCATAATCAAGCACCCCTAAAAACAGCAAATTGTGATTTACATACACACACACACACACACACACAGAGTTTAAATATGTATGTGATCAATTGTAAATATGTATGAAATGAATTATTTTCTGTAAGAAACTCTTACTTGAACATTTTTCAGTGTGCTCCTAAAGTTATATGTTATATGTATGCTCCTAATTTCTTTCATTTAGGAGCACATGCGCTCCTTGAAAAGAAGTAAGGATTGAACACTGCTGTCACATGTGTGAAAGCACTAAGTAAGTGGAGTGTGGCCAGTCCAAGGGCTTCTGTCACAGGCAGTAGATGTTTACTTTACCCATCCCCCCCCTCCCATTCTCTCTCTCTCCCTCACAGTTGGAAGGAAAGATTTCAAAGTGATCTTCTTGTGAAAAATCCTCATAAATCCCATAACTTTGGCCAAATCCTACATAAAAATATCATTTTTTTGTAGGAATTTTCGTCGCGAATCCATTGATACAGGTTTGAAAGTGGTGGGACTTATAGTTTAGACGCCAGATGCCCCAGTTTGGCACAAAGTCCATGCCCAGAATTTGCCTCCCCATTGGTTTACATTGTAAGGTGTAATGTCGCACTCCAACTTTCAGGGCTTACTAAATCTAAACCGTTCGAGTTATTACAAAGTTTTTAATAACTTTTGCTCAACACAGTGTGATAAGTCATGTATTAAAGTTTGAAGCCGATACCATTAACGCCCTAGGAGGAGATAGCGTTTATTCAAGGTCCAAAATTGGCAAAAAAATCATACTTTGAAATGGACATTGCAGATTTCCTGTTGGATTTAGGTCAGGGGTGTCAGCGTATGATTTGTACGTCTTGATGAGACGAATAATTGGGTTTTGGTTCGATCTCTCTACGACATTCCTACGGGCCGTAGTGGCCGTTTTAGATACATAGGTGGCGCTAGAGAGCACATTTTGGCACTTTGGGGTTTAATTTTTACATTTTATCAAATTTTTCACCATTCCTGATGTGCGTGCCAAATTTGGTGAGTTTTTGAGCATGTTTAGGGGGTCAAATTTAGAGTTAAAGTCGCGTAACAAGAAAGAAAGAATAATAATAATAATAATAAAGAAACAAACGCACGAAAAACAAGAGGGTCTTCGCCCTTTGGGCTCAGGCCCTAATTAAAGCTGCAAGCAGCGTTGGACGGGCCTTCGCGCCCTTGCGCACGGCGGGCGGCGGCGCAGTCAGCTAAGCTTCTGGGAACCAAGAAAACGTTTGGAGATGATCAGTGTGAGAGTCTTTTGACACATAATACTAACCAGTGTCTCTCTGTGAGCCCACCCCTCTGCTCACAGACAATTATGGATTATGAAATCAAAATATTGTTAACCTTAATCAATAATTCAGGCACCAACTGTAGGATCTGCAAGGAACACAGTTGATTATTTGCTATAATTATCAATTATCAATAATAAATAATTATAACAAATAACAGAATTATTAATATGAACTAACAAATACGAAGCACCATCCCGAAACCGGGACCAATAACCGAACAAGGTAATCTCATAAATGGGAGTTCACCTAGAATGTTAATATCTGAGAGATAATCATTCAAGGGTGAACAAAGAAGGGTTGAATTCGAGCTCTGACTCCTTCAATCAGCCACTTTTCACAATATGTTACCAATAATGACTAAAGAACTTCTCTTTAAAGATATAACAGTGTTAATTAAACTCAGCAAAATTAACAAAGTTAACAAATGCTTCATTCAATAAATAGCTATTCTAAAATCTAATTCTACCAAACAAAACACAAACAGCTTTGCACAGGGTTGGACACTTGCAGGTTGGACACTTTTGTCCGACGTTATCTGACCATCAGATGTGCAAAACGATGTCGGTGCGTGTATCTGTGCGCGCGTGAGTGTAGTGTTAGTCACAAGAGGGAGGAGGGAAAGCGATCGTGAGAGAGAGAGAAGCGGTTCTTTTTCCACAGAGAGCGCACGTACGGACGGCAGTCTGTAACGCACGTTGTCTGGTTTCAGATCGACAAATCAGTTTACTTTCTCACTCACGGCAGCACAAACACAGTAGTCCCGAGCGGGACAAACACAAAATAGTCTAGCGTGGTGAACACAACTAACAGGCAGCAAACAGGCAGCAGCGGAGCGTTAACTGCAGCATGACCGAAAGAAGCACAACCAGTTAGCCTCTGCTAGCCTCTCAGCTAACCCCGGCTCTCTGTTTAGATCCAAACGGAGCACCGAGTCCCGATTTGTTATTTAGGTTAAAGCGGAGAACAGGCAGCAAACAGGCAGCAGCGGAGCGTTAACTGCAGCATGACCGAAAGAAGCACAACCAGTTAGCCTCTGCTAGCCTCTCAGCTAACCCCGGGTCTCTGTTTAGATCCAAACGGAGCACCGAGTCCCGAATTGCTATTTAGGTTAAAGCGGAGAGAATCAGCGGGTCTGTCGGCCAGCTGAGTGAAGTGAAACCTGCGGAAAAAAGGAATGTAAGTAACTTCATTTCCTCTTTCTCGGGGGAATTTGAGGACGCTGGTTGCAGCAGCGGTCTCTCTCGGCTCCAGGAATGTGTTCGGGTGAACACGGGCAAAGTCTCGTCTCGTCCGACGAGGGGAGTCTTCGATGAGGGGAAAACATGTTCGTGGGGTAGTCAAGCTAACTCACAGGGGAACAGGAGTTACCCCGAGCTCAGTGACATGGGAAAGACGTGTATTTCGGGCGTGCTCGCTTATAAAGGGGTGGTGATGTCATGGCTGTGCAGGAGCGTCTCCGCCAATGAGGGACCGATGTTGACTGCTCCCTGCTGAGGTGTGAAAATCGCAAAGCATCCTTGGAAATGGAGTAGATGTTTACTTTACCCATCCCCCCCCTCCCATTCTCTCTCTCTCCCTCACAGTTGGAAGGACAGATTTTAAACTGATCTTCTTGTGAAAAATCCTCATAAATCCCATAACTTTGACCAAATCCTACATAAAAATATCATTTTTTTGTAGGAATTTTCGTCGCGAATCCATTGATACAGGTTTGAAAGTGGTGGGACTTATAGTTTAGACGCCAGATGCCCCAGTTTGGCACAAAGTCCATGCCCAGAATTTGCCTCCCCATTGGTTTACATTGTAAGGTGTAATGTCGCACTCCAACTTTCAGGGCTTACTAAATCTAAACCGTTCGAGTTATTACAAAGTTTTTAATAACTTTTGCTCAACACAGTGTGATAAGTCATGTATTAAAGTTTGAAGCCGATACCATTAACGCCCTAGGAGGAGATAGCGTTTATTCAAGGTCCAAAATTGGCAAAAAATCATACTTTGAAATTGACATTGCGGATTTCCTGTTGGATTTAGGTCAGGGGTGTCAGCGTATGATTTGTAGGTCTTGATGAGACGAATAATTGAGTTTTGGTTCGATCTCTCTACGACATTCCTACGGGCCGTGGCGGCCGTTTTAGATACATAGGTGGCGCTAGAGAGCACATTTTGGCACTTTGGGGTTTAATTTTTACATTTTATCAAATTTTTCACCATTCCTGATGTGCGTGCCAAATTTGGTGAGTTTTTGAGCATGTTTAGGGGGTCAAATTTAGAGTTAAAGTGGCGTAATAATAAAGAATAATAAGAAGAAAGAAACAAACACACGAAAAACAATAGGGTCTTCGCCCTTTGGGCTCAGGCCCTAATTAAAGCTGCAAGCAGCGTTGAACGGGCCTTCGCGCCCTTGCGCACATCGGGCCGCGGCGCAGTCAGTTGAGCTTGTGGGAACCAAGAAAACGTTTGGAGATGATTAGTGTGAGAGTCTTTTGACACACAATACTAACCAGTGTCTCTCTGTGAGCCCACCCCTCTGTTCACAGACAATTATGAATTATGAAATCAAAATATTGTTAACCTTAATCAATAATTCAGGTACCAACTGTAGGATCTGCGAAGAACACAGTTAATTATTTGCTATAATTATCAATTATCAATAATAATTAATTATAACAATTAACAGAATTATTAATATGAACTAACAGATACGAAGCACCACCCCGAAACCGGGACCAATAACCGAGCAAGGTAGTCTCATAAATGGGAGTTCACCTAGAATGTTAATATCTGAGAGATAATCATTCAAGGGTGAACAAAGAAGGGTTGAATTCGAGCTCTGACTCCTTCAATCAGCCACTTTTCACAATATGTTACCAATAATGACTAAAGAACTTCTCTTTAAAGATATAACAGTGTTTATTAAACTTAGCAAAATTAACAAAGTTAACAAATGCTTCACTCAATAAATAGCTATTCTAAAATCTAATTCTACCAAACAAAACACAAACAGCTTTGCACGGGGTTGGACACCTGCAGGTTGGACACTTTTGTCCGACGTTATCTGACCATCAGATGTGCAAAACGATGTCGGTACGTGTATCTGTGCGCGCGTGAGTGTGGTGTTAGTCACAAGAGAGGGAGGAGGGAAAGCGATCGTGAGAGAGAGAGAGAAGCGGTTCTTTTTCCACAGAGAGCGCACGTACGGACGGCAGTCTGTAACGCACGTTGTCTGGTTTCAGATCGACAAATCAGTTTACTTTCTCACTCACGGCAGCACAAACACAGTAGTCCCGAGCGGGACAAACACAAAATAGTCTAGCGTGGTGAACACAACTAACAGGCAGCAAACAGGCAGCAGCGGAGCGTTAACTGCAGCATGACCGAAAGAAGCACAACCAGTTAGCCTCTGCTAGCCTCTCAGCTAACCCCGGCTATCTGTTTAGATCCAAACGGAGCACCGAGTCCCGATTTGTTATTTAGGTTAAAGCGGAGAACAGGCAGCAAACAGGCAGCAGCGGAGCGTTAACTGCAGCATGACCGAAAGAAGCACAACCAGTTCGCCTCTGCTAGCCTCTCAGCTAACCCCGGCTCTCTGTTTAGATCCAAACGGAGCACTGAGTCCCGATTTGTTATTTAGGTTAAAGCGGAGAACAGGCAGCAGCGGAGCGTTAATTGCAGCATGACCGAAAGAAGCACAACCAGTTCGCCTCTGCTAGCCTCTCAGCTAACCCCGGCTCTCTGTTTAGATCCAAACGGAGCACCGAGTCCCGATTTGTTATTTAGGTTAAAGCGGACAGAATCAGCGGGTCTGTCGGCCAGCTGAGTGAAGTGAAACCTGCGGAAAAAACACCGTGACCATCACGGTAAAACAGGTCGGCGAAAACACGGCAGCTGGCTCTGAGTGGAGTGGCGGAGAGAACAGCAGAGCCGGAAAAATATTTTACCCTCGCCTTTTTGGTTGGCAACAACGGTTGGCAACCAGCATATTGGGTGCATTACTGCCACCCTCTTCCTGAGTTTTTCCCTCATATCAGCTATAGTCTTTCTTGATCATTAGTACAATATATGATCACATATGTAATAGTCCCCTCAGCCAAGTCAGAAAAAATATGTGCATGTATGAACAACAGCAATTGGAGAAGATGACAGTCAAAAAGTAATCATGTTAAATAATCATGATCTCAATATTGAAAAAAAATGATCGTGATTATATTTTTTGCCATAATCAAGCACCCCTAAAAACAGCAAATTGTGATTTACATACACACGCGCACACACACACACACACACATACACACACACAGAGTTTAAATATGTATGTGATCAATTGTAAATATGTTATAATGAATTGTTTTCTTTAAGAAACTCTTACTTGCACATTTTTCAGTGTGCTCCTAAAGTTATATATATGCTCCTAATTTCTTTCATTTAGGAGCACATGTACTCCTTGAAAAGAAGTAGGGATTGAACACTGCTGTCAGATATGTGGAAACACTAAGTAAGTGGAGTGTGGCCAGTCCAAGGGCTTCTGTCACAGGCAGTAGATGTTTACTTTACCCATCCCCCCCTCCCATTCTCTCTCTCTCCCTCACAGCTGCAGAGAAGGATATTAGTGTACTCTACTTGTGAAAAATCCTCATAAATCCCCTAACTTTGGCCAAATCCTACATAAAAATATCATTTTTTTGTAGGAATTTTCGTCGCGAATCCATTGATACAGGTTTGAAAGTGGTGGGACTTACAGTTTAGACGCCAGATGCCCCAGTTTGGCACAAAGTCCATGCCCAGAATTTGCCTCCCCATTGGTTTACATTGTAAGGTGTAATGTCGCACTCCAACTTTCAGGGCTTACTAAATCTAAACCGTTCGAGTTATTACAAAGTTTTTAATAACTTTTGCTCAACACAGTGTGATAAGTCATGTATTAAAGTTTGAAGCCGATACCATTAACGCCCTAGGAGGAGATAGCGTTTATTCAAGGTCCAAAATTGGCAAAAAATCGTACTTTGAAATGGACATTGCAGATTTCCTGTTGGATTTAGGTCAGGGGTGTCAGCGTATGATTTGTAGGTCTTGATGAGACGAATAATTGGGTTTTGGTTCGATCTCTCTACGACATTCCTACGGGCCGTGGCGGCCGTTTTAGATACATAGGTGGCGCTAGAGAGCACATTTTGGCACTTTGGGGTTTATTTTTTACATTTTATCAAATTTTTCACCATTCCTGATGTGCGTTCCAAATTTGGTGAGTTTTTGAGCATGTTTAGGGGGTCAAATTTAGAGTTAAAGTGGCGTAATAATAAAGAATAATAAGAAGAAAGAAACAAACACACGAAAAACAATAGGGTCTTCGCCCTTTGGGCTCAGGCCCTAATTAAAGCTGCAAGCAGCGTTGGACGGGCCTTCGCGCCCTTGCGCACAGCGGGCCGCGGCGCAGTCAGTTGAGCTTGTGGGAACCAAGAAAACATTTGGAGATGATCAGTGTGAGAGTCTTTTTACACACAATACTAACCAGTGTCTCTCTGTGAGCCCACCCCTCCGTTCACAGACAATTATGAATTATGACATCAAAATATTGTTAACCTTAATCAGTAATTCAGGTACCAACTGTAGGAATCTGCGAAGAACACAGTTAATTATTTTCTATAATTATCAATGATCAATAATAATTAATTATAACAATTAACAGAATTATTAATATGAACTAACAGATACGAAGCACCACCCCGAAACCGGGGCCAATAACCGAGCAAGGTAGTCTCATAAATGGGAGTTCACCTAGAATGTTAATATCTGAGAGATAATCAGTCAAGGGTGAACAAAGAAGGGTTGAATTCGAGCTCTGACTCCTTCAATCAGCCACTTTTCACAATATGTTACCAATAATGACTAAAGAACTTCTCTTTAAAGATATAACAGTGTTTATGAAACTTAGCAAAATTAACAAAGTTAACAAATGCTTCATTCAATAAATAACTATTCTAAAATCTAATTCTACCAAACAAAACACAAACAGCTTTGCACAGAGTTGGACACTTGCAGGGGAATGCGTGTATGTATGTATGTATATATATGTGTGTGTGTGTGTGTGTGTGTTAATAGCAAGAGAGGAAGGAGGGAAAGCGATCGTGAGAGAGAGAGAAGCGGTTCTTTTTCCACAGAGAGCGCACGTATGGACGGCAGTCTGTAACGCACGTTGTCTGGTTTAAGATCGACAAATCAGTTTACTTTCTCACTCACGGCAGCACAAACACAGTAGTCCCGAGCGGGACAAACACAAAATAGTCAAGCGTGGTGAACACAACTAACAGGCAGCAAACAGGCAGCAGCGGAGCGTTAACTGCAGCATGACCGAAAGAAGCACAACCAGTTCGCCTCTGCTAGCCTCTCAGCTAACCCCGGCTCTCTGTTTAGATCCAAACGGAGCACCGAGTCCCGAATTGCTATTTAGGTTAAAGCGGAGAGAATCAGCGGGTCTGTCGGCCAGCTGAGTGAAGTGAAACCTGCGGAAAAAACACCGTGACCATCAAGGTAAAACAGGTCGGCGAAAACACGGCAGCTGGCTCTGAGTGGAGTGGCGGAGAGAACAGCAGAGATGACTCGGCGAAGACGCGCAGGGCAGAGCCGGTCCACGTTATCCCGAAGTAACTTCATTTCCTCTTTCTCGGGGGAATTTGAGGACGCTGGTTGCAGCAGCGGTCTCTCTCGGCTCCAGGAATGTGTTCGGGTGAACACGGGCAAAGTCTCGTCTCGTCCGACGAGGGGAGTCTTCGATGAGGGGAAAACATGTTCGTGGGGTAGTCAAGCTAACTCACAGGGGAACAGGAGTTAACCCTAGCTCAGTGACATGGGAAAGACGTGTATTTCGGGCGTGCTCGCTTATAAAGGGGTGGTGATGTCATGGCTGCGTCCTCAGGACGCTCCGCTGTGCAGGAGCGTCTCCGCCAATGAGGGACCGATATTGACTGCTCCCTGCTGAGGTGTGAAAATCGCAAAGCATTCTTGGAAATGGAGTTTGCTCCACCCTCATGGCAGGTCCATTACAGTTTTAATACGGAGCTCCGGAGCTCCAGCCTTCCTGAGTTTTTCCCTCATATAGGCTATAGTTTTTCTTAATCATTACTACAATATATGATTAGATGTGTAATAGTCTCCTCAGCCAAGTTAGAAAAAATATGTGCATGTATGAACAACAGCAATTGGAGAAGATGACAGGCAAAAAGTAATCATGTTAAATAATCATGATCTCAATATTGAACAAAAATTATTGTGATTATAATTTTTGCCATAAACAAGCACCCCTAAAAACAGCAAATTGTGATTTACATACATACACACACACACACACACACACACACACACACACACACACACACACACACACACACACACAGAGTTTAAATATGTATGTGATCAATTGTAAATATGTATGAAATGAATTATTTTCTGTAAGAAACTCTTACTTGAACATTTTTCAGTGTGCTCCTAAAGTTATATGTATGCTCCTAATTTCTGTCATTTAGGAGCACATGTACTCCTTGAAAAGAAGTAAGGATTGAACACTGCTGTCACTGCTGCAGTCCAAGGGCTTCTGTCACAGGCAGTAGATGTTTACTTTACCCATCCCCCCCCTCCCATTCTCTCTCTCTCCCTCACAGCTGCAGAGAAGATTTTAGTGTACTCTACTTGTGAAATATGCTCATAAATCCCATAACTTTGGCCAAATCCTACATAAAAATATCATTTTTTTGTAGGAATTTTCGTCGCGAATCCATTGATACAGGTTTGAAAGTGGTCGGACTTATAGTTTAGACGCCAGATGCCCCAGTTTGGCACAAAGTCCATGCCCAGAATTTGCCTCCCCATTGGTTTACATTGTAAGGTGTAATGTCGCACTCCAACTTTCAGGGCTTACTTAATCTAAACCGTTCGAGTTATTACAAAGTTTTTAATAACTTTTGCTCAACACAGTGTGATAAGTCATGTATTAAAGTTTGAAGCCGATACCATTAACGCCCTAGGAGGAGATAGCGTTCATTCAAGGTCCAAAATTGGCAAAAAATCATACTTTGAAATGGACATTGCGGATTTCCTGTTGGATTTAGGTCAGGGGTGTCAGCGTATGATTTCTAGGTCTTGATGAGACGAATAATTGAGTTTTGGTTCGATCTCTCTACGACATTCCTACGGGCCGTGGTGGCCGTTTTAGATACATAGGTGGCGCTAGAGAGCACATTTTGGCACTTTGGGGTTTAATTTTTACATTTTATCAAATTTTTCACCAGACCTGGTGTGCATGCCAAATTTGGTGAGTTTTTGAGCATGTTTAGGGGGTCAAATTTAGATTTAAAGTGGCGTAATAATAAAGAATAATAAGAAGAAAGAAACAAACACACGAAAAACAATAGGGTCTTCGCCCTTTGGGCTCAGGCCCTAATTAAAGCTGCAAGCAGCGTTGAACGGGCCTTCGCGCCCTTGCGCACAGCGGGCCGCGGCGCAGTCAGTTGAGCTTGTGGGAACCAAGAAAGCGTTTGGAGATGATCAGTGTGAGAGTCTTTTTACACACAATACTAACCAGTGTCTCTCTGTGAGCCCACCCCTCCGTTCACAGACAATTATGAATTATGACATCAAAATATTGTTAACCTTAATCAGTAATTCAGGTACCAACTGTAGGAATCTGCGAAGAACACAGTTAATTATTTGCTATAATTATCAATTATCAATAATAATTAATTATAACAATTAACAGAATTATTAATATGAACTAACAGATACGAAGCACCACCCCGAAACCGGGGCCAATAACCGAGCAAGGTAGTCTCATAAATGGGAGTTCACCTAGAATGTTAATATCTGAGAGATAATCAGTCAAGGGTGAACAAAGAGGGGTTGAATTTGAGCTCTGACTCCTTCAATCAGCCACTTTTCACAATATGTTACCAATAATGACTAAAGAACTTCTCTTTAAAGATATAACAGTGTTTATGAAACTTAGCAAAATTAACAAAGTTAACAAATGCTTCATTCAATAAATAGCTATTCTAAAATCTAATTCTACCAAACAAAACACAAACAGCTTTGCACAGGGTTGGACACTTGCAGGTTGGACACTTTTGTCCGACGTTATCTGACCATCAGATGTGCAAAACGATGTCGGTGCGTGTATCTGTGCGCGCGTGAGTATGGTGTTAGTCACAAGAGAGGGAGGAGGGAAAGCGATCGTGAGAGAGAGAGAAGCGGTTCTTTTTCCACAGAGAGCGCACGTACGGACGGCAGTCTGTAACGCACGTTGTCTGTTTTAAGATCGACAAATCAGTTTACTTTCTCACTCACGGCAGCACAAACACAGTAGTCCCGAGCGGGACAAACACAAAATAGTCAAGCGTGGTGAACACAACTAACAGGCAGCAAACAGGCAGCAGCGGAGCGTTAACTGCAGCATGACCGAAAGAAGCACAACCAGTTAGCCTCTGCTAGCCTTTCAGCTAACCCCGGCTCTTTGTTTAGATCCAAACGGAGCACCGAGTCCCGATTTGTTATTTAGGTTAAAGCGGAGAACAGGCAGCAGCGGAGCGTTAATTGCAGCATGACCGAAAGAAGCACAACCAGTTAGCCTCTGCTAGCCTCTCAGCTAACCCCGGCTCTCTGTTTAGATCCAAACGGAGCACCGAGTCCCGAATTGCTATTTAGGTTAAAGCGGAGAGAATCAGCGGGTCTGTCGGCCAGCTGAGTGAAGTGAAACCTGCGGAAAAAACACCTTGACCATCAAGGTAAAACAGGTCGGCGAAAACACGGCAGCTGGCTCTGAGTGGAGTGGCGGAGAGAACAGCAGAGATGACTCGGCGAAGACGCGCAGGGCAGAGCCGGTCCACGTTATCCCGAAGTAACTTCATTTCCTCTTTCTCGGGGGAATTTGAGGACGCTGGTTGCAGCAGCGGTCTCTCTCGGGTCCAGGAATGTGTTCGGGTGAACACGGGCAAAGTCTCGTCTCGTCCGACGAGGGGAGTCTTCGATGAGGGGAAAACATGTTCGTGGGGTAGTCAAGCTAACTCACAGGGAAACAGGAGTTACTCCTAGCTCAGTGACATGGGAAAGACGTATATTTCGGGCGTGCTCGCTTATAAAGGGGTGGTGATGTCATGGCTGCGTCCTCAGGACGCTCCGCTGTGCAGGAGCGTCTCCGCCAATGAGGGACCGATGTTGACTGCTCCCTGCTGAAGTGTGAAAATCGCAAAGCATCCTTGGAAATGGAGTTTGCTCCACCCTCATGGCAGGTCCATTACAGTTTTAATACGGAGCTCCGGAACTCCAGCCTTCCTGAGTTTTTCCCTCATATAGGCTATAGTTTTTCTTAATCATTACTACAATATATGATTACATATGTAATAGTCTCCTCAGCCAAGTTAGAAAAAATATGTGCATGTATGAACAACAGCAATTGGAGAAGATGACAGTCAAAAAGTGATCATGTTAAATAATCATGATCTCAATATTGAACAAAAATGATTGTGATTATAATTTTTACCATAATCAAGCACCCCTAAAAACAGCAAATTGTGATTTACATACACACACACACACACACACACACAAAGAGTTTAAATATGTATGTGATCAATTGTAAATATGTATGTAATGAATTGTTTTCTTTAAGAAACTCTTACTTGAACATTTTTCAGTGTGCTCCTAAAGTTATATGTATGCTCCTAATTTCTGTCGTTTAGGAGCACATGTACTCCTTGAAAAAAAGTAAGGATTGAACACTGCTGTCAGATATGTAGAAGCATTAAGTAGCTGGAGTGTGGTGCAGTCCAAGGGCTTCTGTCACAGGCAGTAGATGTTTACTTTACCCATCCCCCCCCTCCCATTCTCTCTCTCTCCCTCACAGTTGGAAGGAAAGATTTCAAAGTGATCTTCTTGTGAAAAATCCTCATAAATCCCATAACTTTAGCCAAATCCTACATAAAAATATCATTTTTTTGTAGGAATTTCCGTCGCGAATCCATTGATACAGGTTTGAAAGTGGTCGGACTTATAGTTTAGACGCCAGATGCCCCAGTTTGGCACAAAGTCCATGCCAAGAATTTGCCTCCCCATTGGTTTACATTGTAAGGTGTAATGTCGCACTCCAACTTTCAGGGCTTACTAAATCTAAACCGTTCGAGTTATTACAAAGTTTTTAATAACTTTTGCTCAACACAGTGTGATAAGTCATGTATTAAAGTTTGAAGCCGATACCATTAACGCCCTAGGAGGAGATAGCGTTTATTCAAGGTCCAAAATTGGCAAAAAAATCATACTTTAAATTGACATTGCAGATTTCCTGTTGGATTTAGGTCAGGGGTGTCAGCGTATGATTTGTAGGTCTTGATGAGACGAATAATTGAGTTTTGGTTCGATCTCTCTACGACATTCCTACGGGCCGTGGTGGCCGTTTTAGATACGTAGGTGGCGCTAGAGAGCACATTTTGGCACTTTGGGGTTTAATTTTTACATTTTATCAAATTTTTCACCATTCCTGATGTGCGTGCCAAATTTGGTGAGTTTTTGAGCATGTTTAGGGGGTCAAATTTAGAGTTAAAGTGGCGTAACAAGAAAGAATAATAATAAACAAACAAACGCACGAAAAACAATAGGGTCTTCGCCCTTTGGGCTCAGGCCCTAATAATTAAAGCTGCAAGCAGCGTTGAACGGGCCTTCGCGCCCTTGCGCACAGCGGGCCGCGGCGCAGTCAGTTGAGCTTGTGGGAACCAAGAAAGCGTTTGGAGATGATCAGTGTGAGAGTCTTTTTACACACAATACTAACCAGTGTCTCTCTGTGAGCCCACCCCTCCGTTCACAGACAATTATGAATTATGAAATCAAAATATTGTTAACCTTAATCAGTAATTCAGGTACCAACTGTAGGAATCTGCGAAGAACACAGTTAATTATTTGCTATAATTATCAATTATCAATAATAATTAATTATAACAATTAACAGAATTATTAATATGAACTAACAGATACGAAGCACCACCCCGAAACCGGGGCCAATAACCGAGCAAGGTAGTCTCATAAATGGGAGTTCACCTAGAATGTTAATATCTGAGAGATAATCAGTCAAGGGTGAACAAAGAGGGGTTGAATTTGAGCTCTGACTCCTTCAATCAGCCACTTTTCACAATATGTTACCAATAATGACTAAAGAACTTCTCTTTAAAGATATAACAGTGTTTATGAAACTTAGCAAAATTAACAAAGTTAACAAATGCTTCATTCAATAAATAGCTATTCTAAAATCTAATTCTACCAAACAAAACACAAACAGCTTTGCACAGGGTTGGACACTTGCAGGTTGGACACTTTTGTCCGACGTTATCTGACCATCAGATGTGCAAAACGATGTCGGTGCGTGTATCTTTGCGCACGTGAGTATGGTGTTAGTCACAAGAGAGGGAGGAGGGAAAGCGATCGTGAGAGAGAGAGAAGCGGTTCTTTTTCCACAGAGAGCGCACGTACGGACGGCAGTCTGTAACGCACGTTGTCTGTTTTAAGATCGACAAATCAGTTTACTTTCTCACTCACGGCAGCACAAACACAGTAGTCCCGAGCGGGACAAACACAAAATAGTCAAGCGTGGTGAACACAACTAACAGGCAGCAAACAGGCAGCAGCGGAGCGTTAACTGCAGCATGACCGAAAGAAGCACAACCAGTTAGCCTCTGCTAGCCTCTCAGCTAACCCCGGCTCTTTGTTTAGATCCAAACGGAGCACCGAGTCCCGATTTGTTATTTAGGTTAAAGCGGAGAACAGGCAGCAGCGGAGCGTTAATTGCAGCATGACCGAAAGAAGCACAACCAGTTAGCCTCTGCTAGCCTCTCAGCTAACCCCGGCTCTCTGTTTAGATCCAAACGGAGCACCGAGTCCCGAATTGCTATTTAGGTTAAAGCGGAGAGAATCAGCGGGTCTGTCGGCCAGCTGAGTGAAGTGAAACCTGCGGAAAAAACACCGTGACCATCAAGGTAAAACAGGTCGGCGAAAACACGGCAGCTGGCTCTGAGTGGAGTGGCGGAGAGAACAGCAGAGATGACTCGGCGAAGACGCGCAGGGCAGAGCCGGTCCACGTTATCCCGAAGTAACTTCATTTCCTCTTTCTCGGGGGAATTTGAGGACGCTGGTTGCAGCAGCGGTCTCTCTCGGGTCCAGGAATGTGTTCGGGTGAACACGGGCAAAGTCTCGTCTCGTCCGACGAGGGGAGTCTTCGATGAGGGGAAAACATGTTCGTGGGGTAGTCAAGCTAACTCACAGGGAAACAGGAGTTACTCCTAGCTCAGTGACATGGGAAAGACGTATATTTCGGGCGTGCTCGCTTATAAAGGGGTGGTGATGTCATGGCTGCGTCCTCAGGACGCTCCGCTGTGCAGGAGCGTCTCCGCCAATGAGGGACCGATGTTGACTGCTCCCTGCTGAAGTGTGAAAATCGCAAAGCATCCTTGGAAATGGAGTTTGCTCCACCCTCATGGCAGGTCCATTACAGTTTTAATACGGAGCTCCGGAACTCCAGCCTTCCTGAGTTTTTCCCTCATATAGGCTATAGTTTTTCTTAATCATTACTACAATATATGATTACATATGTAATAGTCTCCTCAGCCAAGTTAGAAAAAATATGTGCATGTATGAACAACAGCAATTGGAGAAGATGACAGTCAAAAAGTGATCATGTTAAATAATCATGATCTCAGTATTGAACAAAAATGATTGTGATTATAATTTTTACCATAATCAAGCACCCCTAAAAACAGCAAATTGTGATTTACATACACACACACACACACACACACACACACACACAGAGTTTAAATATGTATGTGATCAATTGTAAATATGTTATAATGAATTGTTTTCTTTAAGAAACTCTTACTTGCACATTTTTCAGTGTGCTCCTAAAGTTATATATATGCTCCTAATTTCTTTCATTTAGGAGCACATGTACTCCTTGAAAAAAAGTAAGGATTGAACACTGCTGTCACTGCTGCAGTCCAAGGGCTTCTGTCACAGGCAGTAGATGTTTACTTTACCCATCCCCCCCCTCCCATTCTCTCTCTCTCCCTCACAGCTGCAGAGAAGATTTTAGTGTACTCTACTTGTGAAATATGCTCATAAATCCCATAACGTTGGCCAAATCCTACATAAAAATATCATTTTTTTGTAGGAATTTTCGTTGCGAATCCATTGATACAGGTTTGAAACTGGTGGGACTTATAGTTTAGACGCCAGATGCCCCAGTTTGGCACAAAGTCCATGCCCAGAATTTGCCTCCCCATTGGTTTACATTGTAAGGTGTAATGTCGCACTCCAACTTTCAGGGCTTACTAAATCTAAACCGTTCGAGTTATTACAAAGTTTTTAATAACTTTTGCTCAACACAGTGTGATAAGTCATGTATTCAAGTTTGAAGCCGATACCATTAACGCCCTAGGAGGAGATAGCGTTTATTCAAGGTCCAAAATTGGCAAAAAATCATACTTTCAAATGGACATTGCTGATTTCCTGTTGGATTTAGGTCAGGGGTGTCAGCGTATGATTTGTAGGTCTTGATGAGACGAATAATTGAGTTTTGGTTCGATCTCTCTACGACATTCCTACGGGCCGTGGTGGCCGTTTTAGATACGTAGGTGGCGCTAGAGAGCACATTTTGGCACTTTGGGGTTTAATTTTTACATTTTATCAAATTTTTCACCATTCCTGATGTGCGTGCCAAATTTGGTGAGTTTTTGAGCATGTTTAGGGGGTCAAATTTAGAGTTAAAGTGGCGTAACAAGAAAGAATAATAATAAACAAACAAACGCACGAAAAACAATAGGGTCTTCGCCCTTTGGGCTCAGGCCCTAATTAAAGCTGCGAGCAGCGTTGGACGGGCCTTCGCGCCCTTGCGCACGTCGGGCCGCGGCGCAGTCAGTTGAGCTTGTGGGAACCAAGAAAACGTTTGGAGATGATCAGTGTGAGAGTCTTTTTACACACAATACTAACCAGTGTCTCTCTGTGAGCCCACCCCTCTGTTCACAGACAATTATGAATTATGAAATCAAAATATTGTTAACCTTAATCAATAATTCAGGTACCAACTGTAGGATCTGCGAAGAACAGTTAATTATTTGCTATAATTATCAATTATCAATAATAATTAATTATAACAATTAACAGAATTATTAATATGAACTAACAGATACGAAGCACCACCCCGAAACCGGGACCAATAACCGAGCAAGGTAGTCTCGTAAATGGGAGTTCACCTAGAATGTTCATATCTGAGAGATAATCATTCAAGGGTGAACAAAGAAGGGTTGAATTCGAGCTCTGACTCCTTCAATCAGCCACTTTTCACAATATGTTACCAATAATGACTAAAGAACCTCTCTTTAAAGATATAACAGTGTTTTTTAAACTTAGCAAAATTAAAAAAGTTAACAAATGCTTCATTCAATAAATAGCTATTCTAAAAT
This sequence comes from Thunnus thynnus, assembly GCF_963924715.1. NCBI lineage: Eukaryota > Metazoa > Chordata > Actinopteri > Scombriformes > Scombridae > Thunnus > Thunnus thynnus. The sequence goes on from NC_089518.1 coordinate 1,343,579, forward strand.
CTAATTCTACCAAACAAAACACAAACAGCTTTGCACGGGGTTGGACACTTGCAGGTTGGACACTTTTGTCCCACGTTATCTGACCATCAGATGTGCAAAACGATGTCGGTGCGTGTATCTGTGCTCGCGTGAGTATGGTGTTAGTCGCAAGAGAGGGAGGAGGGAAAGCGATCGTGAGAGAGAGAGAAGCGGTTCTTTTTCCACAGAGAGCGCACATATGGACGGCAGTCTGTAACGCACGTTGTCTGGTTTAAGATCGACAAATCAGTTTACTTTCTCACTCACGGCAGCACAAACACAGTAGTCCCGAGCGGGACAAACACAAAATAGTCTAGCATGGTGAACACAACTAACAGGCAGCAAACAGGCAGCAGCGGAGCGTTAACTGCAGCATGACCGAAAGAAGCACAACCAGTTAGCCTCTGCTAGCCTCTCAGCTAACCCCGGCTCTCTGTTTAGATCCAAACGGAGCACCGAGTCCCGAATTGCTATTTAGGTTAAAGCGGAGAGAATCAGCGGGTCTGTCGGCCAGCTGAGTGAAGTGAAACCTGCGGAAAAAACACCGTGACCATCAAGGTAAAACAGGTCGGCGAAAACACGGCAGCTGGCTCTGAGTGGAGTGGCCGAGAGAACAGCAGAGATGACTCGGCGAAGACGCGCAGGGCAGAGCCGGTCCACGTTATCCCGAAGTAACTTCATTTCCTCTTTCTCGGGGGAATTTGAGGACGCTGGTTGCAGCAGCGGTCTCTCTCTGGTCCAGGAATGTGTTCGGGTGAACACGGGCAAAGTCTCGTCTCGTCCGACGAGGGGAGTCTTCGATGAGGGGAAAACATGTTCGTGGGGTAGTCAAGCTAACTCACAGGGGAACAGGAGTTACCCCTAGCTCAGTGACATGGGAAAAACATATATTTCGGGCGTGCTCGCTTATAAAGGGGTGGTGATGTCATGGCTGTGCAGGAGCGTCTCCGCCAATGAGGGACCGATGTTGACTGCTCCCTGCTGAGGTGTGAAAATCGCAAAGCATCCTTGGAAATGGAGTTTGCTCCACCCTCATGGCAGGTCCATTACAGTTTTAATACGGAGCTCCGGAACTCCAGCCTTCCTGAGTTTTTCCCTCATATACGCTATAGTTTTTCTTAATCATTACTACAATATATGATTACATATGTAATAGTCTCCTCAGCCAAGTTAGAAAAAATATGTGCATGTATGAACAACAGCAATTGGAGAAGATGACAGGCAAAAAGTAATCATGTTAAATAATCATGATCTCAATATTGAACAAAAATGATTGTGATTATAATTTTTGCCATAATCAAGCACCCCTAAAAACAGCAAATTGTGATTTACATACACACACACACACACACACACACACACACACAGAGAGAGTTTAAATATGTATGTGATAAATTGTAAATATGTATGTAATGAATTGTTTTCTTTAAGAAACTCTTACTTGAACATTTTTCAGTGTGCTCCTAAAGTTATATGTATGCTCCTAATTTCTGTCATTTAGGAGCACATGTACTCCTTGAAAAAAAGTAAGGATTGAACACTGCTGTCAGATATGTAGAAGCACTAAGTAACTGGAGTGTGGTGCAGTCCAAGGGCTTCTGTCACAGGCAGTAGATGTTTACTTTACCCATCCCCCCCCTCCCATTCTCTCTCTCCCTCTCAGTTGGAAGGACAGATTTCAAAGTGATCTTCTTGTGAAATATCCTCATAAATCCCATAACTTTGGCCAAATCCTACATAAAAATCACATTTTTTTGTAGGAATTTTCGTCACGAATCCATTGATACAGGTTTGAAAGTGGTCGGACTTATAGTTTTGACGCCAGATGCCCCAGTTTGGCACAAAGTCCATGCTCAGAGATTGCCTCCCCATTGGTTTACATTGTAAGGTGTAATGTCGCACTCCAACTTTCAGGGCTTACTAAATCTAAACCGTTCGAGTTATTACAAAGTTTTTAATAACTTTTGCTCAACACAGTGTGATAAGTCATGTATTAAAGTTTGAAGCCGATACCATTAACGCCCTAGGAGGAGATAGCGTTTATTCAAGGTCCAAAATTGGCAAAAATTCATATTTTGAAATTGACATTGCGGACTTCCTGTTGGATTTAGGTCAGGGGTGTCAGCGTATGATTTGTAGGTCTTGATGAGACGAATAATTGAGTTTTGGTTCGATCTCTCTACGACATTCCTACGGGCCGTGGCGGCCGTTTTAGATGCATAGGTGGCGCTCTCGAGCACATTTTGGCACTTCGGGGGTTAATTTTTACATTTTATCAAATTTTTCACCAGACCTGATGTGCGTGCCAAATTTGGTGAGTTTTTGAGCATGTTTAGGGGGTCAAATTTAGAGTTAAAGTGGCGTAACAAGAAAGAAAGAAATTAAAGCTGCAAGCAGCGTTGAACGGGCCTTCGCGCCCATGCGCACATCGGCCGCGGCGCACTCAGCTGAGCTTCTGGGAACCAAGAAAACGTTTGGAGATGATCAGTGTGAGAGTCTTTTGACACACAATACTAACCACTTTCTCTCCGTGAGCGCACCCCTCTGTTTATCACAGGTAATTATAGATTATGAAATCAAAATATTGTTAACCTTAATCAATAATTCAGGCACCAACTGTAGGATCTGCAAGGAACACAGTTGATTATTTGCTATAATTATCAATTATCAATAATAAATAATTATAACAATTAACAGATTTATTAATATGAACTAACAAATACGAAGCACCATCCCGAAACCAGGACTAATAACCGAACAGGGTAATCTCATAAATGGGAGTTCACCTAGAATGTTAATATCTGAGAGATATCAACATTCAAGGGTAAAAAGAACGGTTAAATTCGAGCTCTGACTCCTTCAATCAGCCACTTTTCACAATATGTTACCAATAATGACAAAAGAACTTCTCTTTAAAGATATAACAGTGTTTATGAAACTTAGCAAAATTAACAAAGTTAACAAATGCTTCATTCAATAAATAGCTATTCTAAAATCTAATTCTACCAAACAAAACACAAACAGCTTTGCACAGGGTTGGACACTTGCAGGGGAATGCGTGTATGTATGTATGTATGTATATATGTATGTGTGTGTGTGTGTGTGTGTGTGTGTGTGTGTGTTAGTAGCAAGAGAGGAAGGAGGGAAAGCGATCGTGAGAGGGAGAGAAGCGGCTCTTTTTCCACAGAGAGCGCACGTATGGACGGCAGTCTGTAACGCATGTTGTCTGGTTTCAGATCGACAAATCAGTTTACTTTCTCACTCACGGCAGCACAAACACAGTAGTCCCGAGCGGGACAAACACAAAATAGTCTAGCGTGGTGAACACAACTAACAGGCAGCAAACAGGCAGCAGCGGAGCGTTAACTGCAGCATGACCGAAAGAAGCACAACCAGTTAGCCTCTGCTAGCCTCTCAGCTAACCCCGGCTCTCTGTTTAGATCCAAACGGAGCACCGAGTCCCGATTTGTTATTTAGGTTAAAGCGGAGAACAGGCAGCAAACAGGCAGCAGCGGAGCGTTAACTGCAGCATGACCGAAAGAAGCACAACCAGTTCGCCTCTGCTAGCCTCTCAGCTAACCCCGGCTCTCTGTTTAGATCCAAACGGAGCACCGAGTCCCGATTTGTTATTTAGGTTAAAGCGGAGAACAGGCAGCAAACAGGCAGCAGCGGAGCGTTAATTGCAGCATGACCAAAAGAAGCACAACCAGTTAGCCTCTGCTAGCCTCTCAGCTAACCCCGGCTCTCTGTTTAGATCCAAACGGAGCACCGAGTCCCGAATTGCTATTTAGGTTAAAGCGGAGAGAATCAGCGGGTCTGTCGGCCAGCTGAGTGAAGTGAAACCTGCGGAAAAAACACCGTGACCATCAAGGTAAAACAGGTCGGCGAAAACACGGCAGCTGGCTCTGAGTGGAGTGGCGGAGAGAACAGCAGAGATGACTCGGCGAAGACGCGCAGGGCAGAGCCGGTCCACGTTATCCCGAAGTAACTTCATTTCCTCTTTCTCGGGGGGAATTTGAGGACGCTGGTTGCAGCAGCGGTCTCTCTCGGGTCCAGGAATGTGTTCGGGTGAACACGGGCAAAGTCTCGTCTCGTCCGACGAGGGGAGTCTTCGATGAGGGGAAAACATGTTCGTGGGGTAGTCAAGCTAACTCACAGGGAAACAGGAGTTACCCCTAGCTCAGTGACATGGGAAAGACGTATATTTCGGGCGTGCTCGCTTATAAAGGGGTGGTGATGTCATGGCTGCGTCCTCAGGACGCTCCGCTGTGCAGGAGCGTCTCCGCCAATGAGGGACCGATGTTGACTGCTCCCTGCTGAAGTGTGAAAATCGCAAAGCATCCTTGGAAATGGAGTTTGCTCCACCCTCATGGCAGGTCCATTACAGTTTTAATACGGAGCTCCGGAACTCCAGCCTTCCTGAGTTTTTCCCTCATATAGGCTATAGTTTTTCTTAATCATTACTACAATATATGATTACATATGTAATAGTCTCCTCAGCCAAGTTAGAAAAAATATGTGCATGTATGAACAACAGCAATTGGAGAAGATGACAGTCAAAAAGTGATCATGTTAAATAATCATGATCTCAATATTGAACAAAAATGATTGTGATTATAATTTTTACCATAATCAAGCACCCCTAAAAACAGCAAATTGTGATTTACATACACACACACACACACACACACACACAGAGTTTAAATATGTATGTGATAAATTGTAAATATGTATGAAATGAATTGTTTTCTGTAAGAAACTCTTACTTGAACATTTTTCAGTGTGCTCCTAAAGTTATATGTATGCTCCTAATTTCTTTCATTTAGGAGCACATGCGCTCCTTGAAAAGAAGTAAGGATTGAACACTGCTGTCACATGTGTGAAAGCACTAAGTAAGTGGAGTGTGGTGCAGTCCAAGGGCTTCTGTCACAGGCAGTAGATGTTTACTTTACCCATCCCCCCCCTCCCATTCTCTCTCTCTCCCTCACAGTTGGAAGGAAAGATTTCAAAGTGATCTTCTTGTGAAAAATCCTCATAAATCCCATAACTTTGGCCAAATCCTACATAAAAATATCATTTTTTTGTAGGAATTTTCGTCGCGAATCCATTGATACAGGTTTGGAAGTGGTCGGACTTACAGTTTAGACGCCAGATGCCCCAGTTTGGCACAAAGTCCATGCCCAGAATTTGCCTCCCCATTGGTTTACATTGTAAGGTGTAATGTCGCACTCCAACTTTCAGGGCTTACTAAATCTAAACCGTTCGAGTTATTACAAAGTTTTTAATAACTTTTGCTCAACACAGTGTGATAAGTCATGTATTAAAGTTTGAAGCCGATACCATTAACGCCCTAGGAGGAGATAGCGTTTATTCAAGGTCCAAAATTGGCAAAAAATCGTACTTTGAAATGGACATTGCAGATTTCCTGTTGGATTTAGGTCAGGGGTGTCAGCGTATGATTTGTAGGTCTTGATGAGACGAATAATTGAGTTTTGGTTCGATCTCTCTACGACATTCCTACGGGCCGTGGTGGCCGTTTTAGATACATAGGTGGCGCTAGAGAGCACATTTTGGCACTTTGGGGTTTAATTTTTACATTTTATCAAATTTTTCACCATTCCTGATGTGCGTGCCAAATTTGGTGAGTTTTTGAGCATGTTTAGGGGGTCAAATTTAGAGTTAAAGTGGCGTAATAATAAAGAATAATAATAATTAAAGCTGCAAGCAGCGTTGAACGGGCCTTCGCGCCCATGCGCACATCGGCCGCGGCGCAGTCAGCTGAGCTTCTGGGAACCAAGAAAACGTTTGGAGATGATCAGTGTGAGAGTCTTTTGACACACAATACTAACCACTTTCTCTCTGTGAGCGCACCCCTCTGTTTATCACAGGTAATTATAGATTATGAAATCAAAATATTGTTAACCTTAATCAATAATTCAGGCACCAACTGTAGGATCTGCAAGGAACACAGTTGATTATTTGCTATAATTATCAATTATCAATAATAAATAATTATAACAATTAACAGATTTATTAATATGAACTAACAAATACGAAGCACCATCCCGAAACCAGGACTAATAACCGAACAGGGTAATCTCATAAATGGGAGTTCACCTAGAATGTTAATATCTGAGAGATATCAACATTCAAGGGTAAAAAGAACGGTTAAATTCGAGCTCTGACTCCTTCAATCAGCCACTTTTCACAATATGTTACCAATAATGACAAAAGAACTTCTCTTTAAAGATATAACAGTGTTTATGAAACTTAGCAAAATTAACAAAGTTAACAAATGCTTCATTCAATAAATAGCTATTCTAAAATCTAATTCTACCAAACAAAACACAAACAGCTTTGCACAGGGTTGGACACTTGCAGGGGAATGCGTGAATGTATGTATGTATGTATGTATGTATATATGTATGTGTGTGTGTGTTAGTAGCAAGAGAGGAAGGAGGGAAAGCGATCGTGAGAGGGAGAGAAGCGGCTCTTTTGTCCACAGAGAGCGCACGTACGGACGGCAGTCTGTAACGTACGTTGTCTGGTTTCAGATCGACAAAGCAGTTACTTTCTCACTCACGGCGGCAGAAAGACAGCAGTAGTCCCGAGCGGGACAAACACAAAATAGTCTAGCGTAGTGAACATAACTAACAGGCAGCAAACTTAAAATACTACTCAGAGTAAAGCAGAGAAAAATGGACTCGGCGGTCCGTCAACTCACACAACAAGAACAATAGCAATAAAGCTAAAAAGGCTAAATGCTCAACAACAGCAACTGATGCTGAAAAGAACACACAACTAACACTGCCTATGCCCAGACTTATGCCTCTTACTTGGTCGCTTCAGAAAGTGCGCAGGTTGTGTGTGTGTGTAGTCCGTCTTAATGTCCATCTTTGTTCTTGGCTCGGAGGCAGACGGTGCCGTTCTCGCACGTCGGCGGAAACACGGCAGCTGGCTCTGAGTGGAGTGGCGGAGAGAACAGCAGAGACGACTCGGCGAAGACGCGCAGGGCAGAGCCGGTCCACGTTATCCCGAAGTAACTTCATTTCCTCTTTCTCGGGGGAATTTGAGGACGCTGGTTGCAGCAGCGGTCTCTCTCGGGTCCAGGAATGTGTTCGGGTAAACACGGGCAAAGTCTCGTCTCGTCCGACGAGGGGAGTCTTCGATGAGGGGAAAACATGTTCGTGAGGTAGTCAAGCTAACTCACAGGGGAACAGGAGTTAACCCTAGCTCAGTGACATGGGAAAGACGTGTATTTTGGGCGTGCTCGCTTATAAAGGGGTGGTGATGTCATGGCTGCGTCCTCAGGACGCTCCGCTGTGCAGGAGCGTCTCCGCCGTGCAGGAGCGTCTCCGCCAATGAGGGACCGATGTTGACTGCTCCCTGCTGAGGTGTGAAAATCGCAAAGCATCCTTGGAAATGGAGTTTGCTCCACCCTCATGGCAGGTCCATTACAGTTTTAATACGGAGCTCCGGAACTCCAGCCTTCTTCCTGAGTTTTTCCCTCATATAGGCTATACTTTTTCTTAATAATTACTACAATATATGATTAGATGTGTAATAGTCTCCTCAGCCAAGTTAGAAAAAATATGTGCATGTATGAACAACAGCAATTGGAGAAGATGACAGGCAAAAAGTAATCATGTTAAATAATCATGATCTCAATATTGAACAAAAATTATTGTGATTATAATTTTTGCCATAATCAAGCACCCCTAAAAACAGCAAATTGTGATTTACATACACACACACACACACACACACACACACACACACACACACAGAGTTTAAATATGTATGTGATCAATTGTAAATATGTATGAAATTAATTGTTTTCTGTAAGAAACTCTTACTTGAACATTTTTCAGTGTGCTCCTAAAGTTATATGTATGCTCCTAATTTCTGTCGTTTAGGAGCACATGTACTCCTTGAAAAAAAGTAAGGATTGAACACTGCTGTCAGATATGTAGAAGCATTAAGTAAGTGGAGTGTGCTGCAGTCCAAGGGCTTCTGTCACAGGCAGTAGATGTTTACTTTACCCATCCCCCCCTCCCATTCTCTCTCTCTCCCTCACAGTTGGAAGGAAAGATTTTAAAGTGATCTTCTTGTGGAAAATCCTCATAAATCCCATAACTTTGGCCAAATCCTACATAAAAATACCATTTTTTTGTAGGAATTTTCGTCACGAATCCATTGATACAGGTTTGAAAGTGGTGGGACTTATAGTTTAGACGCCAGATGCCCCAGTTTGGCACAAAGTCCATGCCCAGAATTTGCCTCCCCATTGGTTTACATTGTAAGGTGTAATGTCGCACTCCAACTTTCAGGGCTTACTAAATCTAAACCGTTCGAGTTATTACAAAGTTTTTAATAACTTTTGCTCTACACAGTGTGATAAGTCATGTATTCAAGTTTGAAGCCGATACCATTAACGCCCTAGGAGGAGATAGCGTTTATTCAAGGTCCAAAATTGGCAAAAAATCATACTTTGAAATGGACATTGCGGATTTCCTGTTGGATTTAGGTCAGGGGTGTCAGCGTATGATTTGTAGGTCTTGATGAGACGAATAATTGAGTTTTGGTTCGATCTCTCTACGACATTCCTACGGGCCGTGGTGGCCATTTTAGATACATAGGTGGCGCTCTCGAGCACATTTTGGCACTTTGGGGCTTAATTTTTACATTTTATCAAATTTTTCACCAGACCTGGTGTGCGTGCCAAATTTGGTGAGTTTTTGAGCATGTTTAGGGGGTCAAATTTAGATTTAAAGTGGCGTAATAATAAAGAATAATAAGAAGAAAGAAACAAACACACGAAAAACAATAGGGTCTTCGCCCTTTGGGCTCAGGCCCTAATAATTAAAGCTGCAAGCAGCGTTGAACGGGCCTTCGCGCCCTTGCGCACAGCGGGCCGCGGCGCAGTCAGTTGAGCTTGTGGGAACCAAGAAAGCGTTTGGAGATGATCAGTGTGAGAGTCTTTTTACACACAATACTAACCAGTGTCTCTCTGTGAGCCCACCCCTCCGTTCACAGACAATTATGAATTATGACATCAAAATATTGTTAACCTTAATCAGTAATTCAGGTACCAACTGTAGGAATCTGCGAAGAACACAGTTAATTATTTGCTATAATTATCAATTATCAATAATAATTAATTATAACAATTAACAGAATTATTAATATGAACTAACAGATACGAAGCACCACCCCGAAACCGGGGCCAATAACCGAGCAAGGTAGTCTCATAAATGGGAGTTCACCTAGAATGTTAATATCTGAGAGATAATCATTCAAGGGTGAACAAAGAAGGGTTGAATTCGAGCTCTGACTCCTTCAATCAGCCACTTTTCACAATATGTTACCAATAATGACTAAAGAACTTCTCTTTAAAGATATAACAGTGTTTATTAAACTTAGCAAAATTAACAAAGTTAACAAATGCTTCATTCAATAAATAGCTATTCTAAAATCTAATTCTACCAAACAAAACACAAACAGCTTTGCACAGGGTTGGACACTTGCAGGTTGGACACTTTTGTCCGACGTTATCTGACCATCAGATGTGCAAAACGATGTCGGTGCGTGTATCTGTGCGCACGTGAGTATGGTGTTAGTCACAAGAGAGGGAGGAGGGAGAGCGATCGTGAGAGAGAGAGAAGCGGTTCTTTTTGCACAGAGAGCGCACGTATGGACGGCAGTCTGTAACGCACGTTGTCTGGTTTAAGATCGACAAATCAGTTTACTTTCTCACTCACGGCAGCACAAACACAGTAGTCCCGAGCGGGACAAACACAAAATAGTCAAGCGTGGTGAACACAACTAACAGGCAGCAAACAGGCAGCAGCGGAGCGTTAACTGCAGCATGACCGAAAGAAGCACAACCAGTTAGCCTCTGCTAGCCTCTCAGCTAACCCCGGCTCTCTGTTTAGATCCAAACGGAGCACCGAGTCCCGAATTGCTATTTAGGTTAAAGCGGAGAGAATCAGCGGGTCTGTCGGCCAGCTCAGTGAAGTGTAACCTGCGGAAAAAACACCGTGACCATCAAGGTAAAACAGGTCGGCGAAAACACGGCAGCTGGCTCTGAGTGGAGTGGCGGAGAGAACAGCAGAGATGACTCGGCGAAGACGCGCAGGGCAGAGCCGGTCCACGTTATCCCGAAGTAACTTCATTTCCTCTTTCTCCGGGGGAATTTGAGGACGCTGGTTGCAGCAGCGGTCTCTCTCGGGTCCAGGAATGTGTTCGGGTGAACACGGGCAAAGTCTCGTCTCGTCCGACGAGGGGAGTCTTCGATGAGGGGAAAACATGTTCGTGGGGTAGTCAAGCTAACTCATAGGGGAACAGGAGTTAACCCTAGCTCAGTGACATGGGAAAGACGTATATTTCGGGCGTGCTCGCTTATAAAGGGGTGGTGATGTCATGGCTGCGTCCTCAGGACGCTCCGCTGTGCAGGAGCGTCTCCGCCAATGAGGGACCGATATTGACTGCTCCCTGCTGAGGTGTGAAAATCGCAAAGCATTCTTGGAAATGGAGTTTGCTCCACCCTCATGGCAGGTCCATTACAGTTTTAATACGGAGCTCCGGAGCTCCAGCCTTCCTGAGTTTTTCCCTCATATAGGCTATACTTTTTCTTAATCATTACTACAATATATGATTAGATGTGTAATAGTCTCCTCAGCCAAGTTAGAAAAAATATGTGCATGTATGAACAACAGCAATTGCAGAAGATGACAGGCAAAAAGTAATCATGTTAAATAATCATGATCTCAATATTGAACAAAAATGATTGTGATTATAATTTTTGCCATAAACAAGCACCCCTAAAAACAGCTAATTGTGATTTACATACACACACACACACACACACACACACACACACACACACAGAGTTTAAATATGTATGTGATAAATTGTAAATATGTATGAAATGAATTGTTTTCTGTAAGAAACTCTTACTTGAACATTTTTCAGTGTGCTCCTAAAGTTATATGTATGCTCCTAATTTCTTTCATTTAGGAGCACATGCGCTCCTTGAAAAGAAGTAAGGATTGAACACTGCTGTCACATGTGTGAAAGCACTAAGTAAGTGGAGTGTGGTGCAGTCCAAGGGCTTCTGTCACAGGCAGTAGATGTTTACTTTACCCATCCCCCCCCTCCCATTCTCTCTCTCTCCCTCACAGTTGGAAGGAAAGATTTCAAAGTGATCTTCTTGTGAAAAATCCTCATAAATCCCATAACTTTGGCCAAATCCTACATAAAAATATCATTATTTTGTAGGAATTTTCGTCGCGAATCCATTGATACAGGTTTGAAAGTGGTGGGACTTATAGTTTAGACACCAGATGCCCCAGTTTGGCACAAAGTCCATTCCCAGAATTTGCCTCCCCATTGGTTTACATTGTAAGGTGTAATGTCGCACTCCAACTTTCAGGGCTTACTAAATCTAAACCGTTCGAGTTATTACAAAGTTTTTAATAACTTTTGCTCAACACAGTGTGATAAGTCATGTATTCAAGTTTGAAGCCGATACCATTAACGCCCTAGGAGGAGATAGCGTTTATTCAAGGTCCAAAATTGGCAAAAAATCGTACTTTGAAATGGACATTGCGGATTTCCTGTTGGATTTAGGTCAGGGGTGTCAGCGTATGATTTGTAGGTCTTGATGAGACGAATAATTGGGTTTTGGTTCGATCTCTCTACGACATTCCTACGGGCCGTGGCGGCCGTTTTAGATACATAGGTGGCGCTAGAGAGCACATTTTGGCACTTTGGGGTTTAATTTTTACATTTTATCAAATTTTTCACCATTCCTGATGGGCGTGCCAAATTTGGTGAGTTTTTGAGCATGTTTAGGGGGTCAAATTTAGAGTTAAAGTGGCGTAACAAGAAAGAATAATAATAATTAAAGCTGCAAGCAGCGTTGGACGGGCCTTCGCGCCCTTGCGCACAGCGGGCCGCGGCGCAGTCAGTTGAGCTTGTGGGAACCAAGAAAACGTTTGGAGATGATCAGTGTGAGAGTCTTTTTACACACAATACTAACCAGTGTCTCTCTGTGAGCCCACCCCTCTGTTCACAGACAATTATGAATTATGAAATCAAAATATTGTTAACCTTAATCAATAATTCAGGTACCAACTGTAGGATCTGCGAAAAACACAGTTAATTATTTGCTATAATTATCAATGATCAATAATAATTAATTATAACAATTAACAGAATTATTAATATGAACTAACAGATACGAAGCACCACCCCGAAACCGGGACCAATAACCGAGCAAAATAGTCTCAAAAATGGGAGTTCACCTAGAATGTTAATATCTGAGAGATAATCATTCAAGGGTGAACAAAGAAGGGTTGAATTCGAGCTCTGACTCCTTCAATCAGCCACTTTTCACAATATGTTACCAATAATGACTAAAGAACTTCTCTTTGAAGATATAACAGTGTTTATTAAACTTAGCAAAATTAACAAAGTGAACAAATGCTTCATTCAATAAATAGCTATTCAAAAATCTAATTCTACCAAACAAAACACAAACAGCTTTGCACAGGGTTGGACACTTGCAAGTTGGACACTTTTGTCCGACGTTATCTGACCATCAGATGTGCAAAACGATGTCAGCAGGCAGCAGCGGAGCGTTAACTGCAGCATGACCGAAAGAAGCACAACCAGTTAGCCTCTGCTAGCCTCTCAGCTAACCCCGGCTATCTGTTTAGATCCAAACGGAGCACCGAGTCCCGATTTGTTATTTAGGTTAAAGCGGAGAACAGGCAGCAAACAGGCAGCAGCGGAGCGTTAACTGCAGCATGACCGAAAGAAGCACAACCAGTTCGCCTCTGCTAGCCTCTCAGCTAACCCTGGCTCTCTGTTTAGATCCAAACGGAGCACCGACTCCCGATTAGTTATTTAGGTTAAAGCGGACAGAATCAGCGGGTCTGTCGGCCAGCTGAGTGAAGTGAAACCTGCGGAAAAAACACCGTGACCATCAAGGTAAAACAGGTCGGCGAAAACACGGCAGCTGGCTCTGAGTGGAGTGGCGGAGAGAACAGCAGAGATGACTCGGCGAAGACGCGCAGGGCAGAGCCGGTCCACGTTATCCCGAAGTAACTTCATTTCCTCTTTCTCCGGGGGAATTTGAGGACGCTGGTTGCAGCAGCGGTCTCTCTCGGGTCCAGGAATGTGTTCGGGTGAACACGGGCAAAGTCTCGTCTCGTCCGACGAGGGGAGTCTTCGATGAGGGGAAAACATGTTCGTGGGGTAGTCAAGCTAACTCACAGGGGAACAGGAGTTAACCCTAGCTCAGTGACATGGGAAAGACGTATATTTCGGGCGTGCTCGCTTATAAAGGGGTGGTGATGTCATGGCTGCGTCCTCAGGACGCTCCGCTGTGCAGGAGCGTCTCCGCCAATGAGGGACCGATATTGACTGCTCCCTGCTGAGGTGTGAAAATCGCAAAGCATTCTTGGAAATGGAGTTTGCTCCACCCTCATGGCAGGTCCATTACAGTTTTAATACGGAGCTCCGGAGCTCCAGCCTTCCTGAGTTTTTCCCTCATATAGGCTATACTTTTTCTTAATCATTACTACAATATATGATTAGATGTGTAATAGTCTCCTCAGCCAAGTTAGAAAAAATATGTGCATGTATGAACAACAGCAATTGGAGAGGATGACAGTCAAAAAGTAATCATGTTAAATAATCATGATCTCAATATTGAACAAAAATGATTGTGATTATAATTTTTGCCATAATCAAGCACCCCTAAAAACAGCTAATTGTGATTTACATACACACACACACACACACACACACACACACACACACACACAGAGAGTTTAAATATGTATGTGATAAATTGTAAATATGTATGAAATGAATTGTTTTCTGTAAGAAACTCTTACTTGAACATTTTTCAGTGTGCTCCTAAAGTTATATGTATGCTCCTAATTTCTTTCATTTAGGAGCACATGCGCTCCTTGAAAAGAAGTAAGGATTGAACACTGCTGTCACATGTGTGAAAGCACTAAGTAAGTGGAGTGTGGTGCAATCCAAGGGCTTCTGTCACAGGCAGTAGATGTTTACTTTACCCATCCCCCCCCTCCCATTCTCTCTCTCTCCCTCACAGTTGGAAGGAAAGATTTCAAAGTGATCTTCTTGTGAAAAATCCTCATAAATCCCATAACTTTGGCCAAATCCTACATAAAAATCACATTTTTTTGTAGGAATTTTCGTCGCGAATCCATTGATACAGGTTTGAAAGTGGTGGGACTTATAGTTTAGACGCCAGATGCCCCAGTTTGGCACAAAGTCCATGCCCAGAATTTGCCTCCCCATTGGTTTACATTGTAAGGTGTAATGTCGCACTCCAACTTTCAGGGCTTACTAAATCAAAACCGTTCGAGTTATTACAAAGTTTTTAATAACTTTTGCTCAACACAGTGTGATAAGTCATGTATTCAAGTTTGAAGCCGATACCATTAACGCCCTAGGAGGAGATAGCGTTTATTCAAGGTCCAAAATTGGCAAAAAATCGTACTTTGAAATGGACATTGCAGATTTCCTGTTGGATTTAGGTCAGGGGTGTCAGCGTATGATTTGTAGGTCTTGATGAGACGAATAATTGAGTTTTGGTTCGATCTCTCTACGACATTCCTACGGGCCGTGGCGGCCGTTTTAGATACATAGGTGGCGCTAGAGAGCACATTTTGGCACTTTGGGGTTTAATTTTTACATTTTATCAAATTTTTCACCATTCCTGATGTGCGTGCCAAATTTGGTGAGTTTTTGAGCATGTTTAGGGGGTCAAATTTAGAGTTAAAGTGGCGTAACAAGAAAGAAAGAATAATAATAATAATAATAATAATAATAATAAAGAAATAAACACACGAAAAACAAGAGGGTCTTCGCCCTTTGGGCTCAGGCCCTAATTAAAGCTGCAAGCAGCGTTGAACGGGCCTTCGCGCCCTTGCGCACAGCGGGCCGCGGCGCAGTCAGCTAAGCTTCTGGGAACCAAGAAAACGTTTGGAGATGATCAGTGTGAGAGTCTTTTGACACACAATGCTAACCAGTGTCTCTCTGTGAGCCCACCCCTCTGTTCACAGACAATTATGGATTACGAAATCAAAATATTGTTAACCTTAACAACCTTATCAACTTTCAAGGGTGAACAAAGAAGGGTTGAATTCAAGCTCTGACTCCTTCAATTAGCCACATCTCACAATATGTTACACACAATAATGACAAAAGAACTTCTCTTTAAAGATATAACATTGTTTATTAAACTTAGCAAAATTAACAAAGTTAACAAATACTTCATTCAATAAATAGCTATTCTAAAATCTAATTCTACCAAACAAAACACAAACAGCTTTGCACTGGGTTGGACACTTGCAGGCGAATGCGTATATGTATGTATGTATATATATGTGTGTGTGTGTGTGTGTGTGTGTGTGTGTGTGTGTGTGTTAGTAGCAGCGGCGCAGTCAGTTGAGCTTGTGGGAACCAAGAAAACGTGTGGAGATGATCAGTGTGAGAGTCTTTTGACACACAATACTAACCAGTGTCTCTCTGTGAGCCCACCCCTCTGTTCACAGACAATTATGAATTATGAAATCAAAATATTGTTAACCTTAATCAATAATTCAGGTACCAACTGTAGGGTCTGCGAAGAACACAGTTAATTATTTGCTATAATTATCAATTATCAATAATAATTAATTATAACAATTAACAGAATTATTAATATGAACTAACAGATACGAAGCACCACCCCGAAACCGGGACCAGTAACCGAGCAAGGTAGTCTCATAAATGGGAGTTCTCCTAGAATGTTAATATCTGAGAGATAATCATTCAAGGGTGAACAAAGAAGGGTTGAATTCGAGCTCTGACTCCTTCAATCAGCCACTTTTCACAATATGTTACCAATAATGACTAAAGAACTTCTCTTTAAAGATATAACAGTGTTTATGAAACTTAGCAAAATTAACAAAGTTAACAAATGCTTCACTCAATAAATAGCTATTCTAAAATCTAATTCTACCAAACAAAACACAAACAGCTTTGCACAGAGTTGGACACTTGCAGGGGAATGCGTGTATGTATGTATGTATATATATGTGTGTGTGTGTGTGTGTTAATAGCAAGAGAGGAAGGAGGGAAAGCGATCGTGAGAGAGAGAGAGAAGCGGTTCTTTTTCCACAGAGAGCGCACGTATGGACGGCAGTCTGTAACGCACGTTGTCTGGTTTAAGATCGACAAATCAGTTTACTTTCTCACTCACGGCAGCACAAACACAGTAGTCCCGAGCGGGACAAACACAAAATAGTCTAGCGTGGTGAACACAACTAACAGGCAGCAAACAGGCAGCAGCGGAGCGTTAACTGCAGCATGACCGAAAGAAGCACAACCAGTTCGCCTCTGCTAGCCTCTCAGCTAACCCCGGCTCTCTGTTTAGATCCAAACGGAGCACCGAGTCCCGAATTGCTATTTAGGTTAAAGCGGAGAGAATCAGCGGGTCTGTCGGCCAGCTGAGTGAAGTGAAACCTGCGGAAAAAACACCGTGACCATCACGGTAAGTTAACAAATACTTCATTCAATAAACAGCTATTCTAAAATCTAATTCTACCAAACAAAACACAAACAGCTTTGCACAGAGTTGGACACTTGCAGGGGAATGCGTGTGTGTGTGTGTGTGTGTGTGTGTGTGTGTGTGTGTGTTAGTAGCAAGAGAGGAAGGAGGGAAAGCGATCGTGAGAGGGAGAGAAGCGGCTCTTTTGACCACAGAGAGCGCACGTACGGACGGCAGTCTGTAACATACGTTGTCTGGTTTCTGATCGACAAATCAATTTACTTTCTCACTCACGGTGGCACAAAAGTAGCAGTTGTCCCGACCGGGAAAAACACAAAATAGTCTAGCGTGGTGAACACAACTAACAGGCAGCAAACTTAAAATACTCCTCAGAGTAAAGCAGAGAAAAATGGACTCGGCGGTCCGTCAACTCACACAACAAGAACAACAGCAATAAAGCTAAAAAGGCTAAATGCTAAACAACAGCAACTGATGCTGAAAAGAACACACAACTAACACTGCCTATGCCCAGACTTATGCCTCTTACTTGGTCGCTTCAGAAAGTGCGCAGGTTGTGTGTGTGTGTGTGTGTAGTCCGTCTTAATGTCCATCTTTGTTCTTGGCTCGGAGGCAGACGGTGCCGTTCTCGCACGTCGTCGAAAACACGGCAGCTGGCTCTGAGTGGAATGGCGGAGAGAACAGCAGAGACAACTCGGCGAAGACGCGCAGGGCAGAGCCGGTCCACGTTATCCCGAAGTAACTTCATTTCCTCTTTCTCGGGGGAATTTGAGGACGCTGGTTGCAGCAGCGGTCTCTCTCGGGTCCAGGAATGTGTTCGGGTGAACACGGGCAAAGTCTCGTCTCGTCCGACGAGGGGAGCCTTCGATGAGGGGAAAACATGTTCGTGGGGTAGTCAAGCTAACTCACAGGGGAACAGGAGTTACCCCTAGCTCAGTGACATGGGAAAGACGTGTAGTTTGGGCGTGCTCGCTTATAAAGGGGTGGTGATGTCATGGCTGCGTCCTCAGGACGCTCCGCTGTGCAGGAGCGTCTCCGCCAATGAGGGACCGATGTTGACTGCTCCCTGCTGAAGTGTGAAAATCGCAAAGCATCCTTGGAAATGGAGTTTGCTCCACCCTCATGGCAGGTCCATTACAGTTTTAATACGGAGCTCCGGAACTCCAGCCTTCCTGAGTTTTTCCCTCATATAGGCTATAGTTTTTCTTAATCATTACTACAATATATGATTACATATGTAATAGTCTCCTCAGCCAAGTTAGAAAAAGTATGTGCATGTATGAACAACAGCAATTGGAGAAGATGACAGTCAAAAAGTAATCATGTTAAATAATCATGATCTCAATATTGAACAAAAATGATTGTGATTATAATTTTTGCCATAATCAAGCACCCCTAAAAACAGCAAATTGTGATTTACATACACATACACACACACACACACACACACACACACACAGTTTAAATATGTATGTGATAAATTGTAAATATGTATGTAATGAATTGTTTTCTTTAAGAAACTCTTACTTGAACATTTTTCAGTGTGCTCCTAAAGTTATATGTATGCTCCTAATTTCTGTCATTTAGGAGCACATGTACTCCTTGAAAAAAAGTAAGGATTGAACACTGCTGTCAGATATGTAGAAGCATTAAGTAACTGGAGTGTAGTGCAGTCTAAGGGCTTCTGTCACAGGCAGTAGATGTTTACTTTACCCATCCCCCCCCTCCCATTCTCTCTCTCTCCCTCACAGCTGCAGAGAAGATTTTAGTGTACTCTACTTGTGAAATATGCTCATAAATCCCATAACTTTGGCCAAATCCTACATAAAAATATCATTTTTTTGTAGGAATTTTCGTCGCGAATCCATTGATACAGGTTTGAAAGTGGTCGGACTTATAGTTTAGACGCCAGATGCCCCAGTTTGGCACAAAGGCCATGCCCAGAATTTGCCTCCCCATTGGTTTACATTGTAAGGTGTAATGTCGCACTCCAACTTTCAGGGCTTACTAAATCTAAACCGTTCGAGTTATTACAAAGTTTTTAATAACTTTTGCTCAACACAGTGTGATAAGTCATGTATTAAAGTTTGAAGCCGATACCATTAACGCCCTAGGAGGAGATAGCGTTTATTCAAGGTCCAAAATTGGCAAAAAATCGTACTTTGAAATGGACATTGCAGATTTCCTGTTGGATTTAGGTCAGGGGTGTCAGCGTATGATTTGTAGGTCTTGATGAGACGAATAATTGGATTTTGGTTCGATCTCTCTACGACATTCCTACGGGCCGTGGCGGCCGTTTTAGATACATAGGTGGCGCTAGAGAGCACATTTTGGCACTTTGGGGTTTATTTTTTACATTTTATCAAATTTTTCACCATTCCTGATGTGCGTTCCAAATTTGGTGAGTTTTTGAGCATGTTTAGGGGGTCAAATTTAGAGTTAAAGTGGCGTAATAATAAAGAATAATAAGAAGAAAGAAACAAACACACGAAAAACAATAGGGTCTTCGCCCTTTGGGCTCAGGCCCTAATTAAAGCTGCAAGCAGCGTTGAACGGGCCTTCGCGCCCTTGCGCACATCGGGCCGCGGCGCAGTCAGTTGAGCTTGTGGGAACCAAGAAAACGTTTGGAGATGATTAGTGTGAGAGTCTTTTGACACACAATACTAACCAGTGTCTCTCTGTGAGCCCACCCCTCTGTTCACAGACAATTATGAATTATGAAATCAAAATATTGTTAACCTTAATCAATAATTCAGGTACCAACTGTAGGATCTGCGAAGAACAGTTAATTATTTGCTATAATTATCAATTATCAATAATAATTAATTATAACAATTAACAGAATTATTAATATGAACTAACAGATACGAAGCACCACCCCGAAACCGGGACCAATAACCGAGCAAGGTAGTCTCGTAAATGGGAGTTCACCTAGAATGTTCATATCTGAGAGATAATCATTCAAGGGTGAACAAAGAAGGGTTGAATTCGAGCTCTGACTCCTTCAATCAGCCACTTTTCACAATATGTTACCAATAATGACTAAAGAACCTCTCTTTAAAGATATAACAGTGTTTTTTAAACTTAGCAAAATTAAAAAAGTTAACAAATGCTTCATTCAATAAATAGCTATTCTAAAATCTAATTCTACCAAACAAAACACAAACAGCTTTGCACGGGGTTGGACACTTGCAGGTTGGACACTTTTGTCCCACGTTATCTGACCATCAGATGTGCAAAACGATGTCGGTGCGTGTATCTGTGCTCGCGTGAGTATGGTGTTAGTCGCAAGAGAGGGAGGAGGGAAAGCGATCGTGAGAGAGAGAGAAGCGGTTCTTTTTCCACAGAGAGCGCACATATGGACGGCAGTCTGTAACGCACGTTGTCTGGTTTAAGATCGACAAATCAGTTTACTTTCTCACTCACGGCAGCACAAACACAGTAGTCCCGAGCGGGACAAACACAAAATAGTCTAGCATGGTGAACACAACTAACAGGCAGCAAACAGGCAGCAGCGGAGCGTTAACTGCAGCATGACCGAAAGAAGCACAACCAGTTAGCCTCTGCTAGCCTCTCAGCTAACCCCGGCTCTCTGTTTAGATCCAAACGGAGCACCGAGTCCCGAATTGCTATTTAGGTTAAAGCGGAGAGAATCAGCGGGTCTGTCGGCCAGCTGAGTGAAGTGAAACCTGCGGAAAAAACACCGTGACCATCAAGGTAAAACAGGTCGGCGAAAACACGGCAGCTGGCTCTGAGTGGAGTGGCCGAGAGAACAGCAGAGATGACTCGGCGAAGACGCGCAGGGCAGAGCCGGTCCACGTTATCCCGAAGTAACTTCATTTCCTCTTTCTCGGGGGAATTTGAGGACGCTGGTTGCAGCAGCGGTCTCTCTCTGGTCCAGGAATGTGTTCGGGTGAACACGGGCAAAGTCTCGTCTCGTCCGACGAGGGGAGTCTTCGATGAGGGGAAAACATGTTCGTGGGGTAGTCAAGCTAACTCACAGGGGAACAGGAGTTACCCCTAGCTCAGTGACATGGGAAAAACATATATTTCGGGCGTGCTCGCTTATAAAGGGGTGGTGATGTCATGGCTGTGCAGGAGCGTCTCCGCCAATGAGGGACCGATGTTGACTGCTCCCTGCTGAGGTGTGAAAATCGCAAAGCATCCTTGGAAATGGAGTTTGCTCCACCCTCATGGCAGGTCCATTACAGTTTTAATACGGAGCTCCGGAACTCCAGCCTTCCTGAGTTTTTCCCTCATATACGCTATAGTTTTTCTTAATCATTACTACAATATATGATTACATATGTAATAGTCTCCTCAGCCAAGTTAGAAAAAATATGTGCATGTATGAACAACAGCAATTGGAGAAGATGACAGGCAAAAAGTAATCATGTTAAATAATCATGATCTCAATATTGAACAAAAATGATTGTGATTATAATTTTTGCCATAATCAAGCACCCCTAAAAACAGCAAATTGTGATTTACATACACACACACACACACACACACACACACACACAGAGAGAGTTTAAATATGTATGTGATAAATTGTAAATATGTATGTAATGAATTGTTTTCTTTAAGAAACTCTTACTTGAACATTTTTCAGTGTGCTCCTAAAGTTATATGTATGCTCCTAATTTCTGTCATTTAGGAGCACATGTACTCCTTGAAAAAAAGTAAGGATTGAACACTGCTGTCAGATATGTAGAAGCACTAAGTAACTGGAGTGTGGTGCAGTCCAAGGGCTTCTGTCACAGGCAGTAGATGTTTACTTTACCCATCCCCCCCCTCCCATTCTCTCTCTCCCTCTCAGTTGGAAGGACAGATTTCAAAGTGATCTTCTTGTGAAATATCCTCATAAATCCCATAACTTTGGCCAAATCCTACATAAAAATCACATTTTTTTGTAGGAATTTTCGTCACGAATCCATTGATACAGGTTTGAAAGTGGTCGGACTTATAGTTTTGACGCCAGATGCCCCAGTTTGGCACAAAGTCCATGCTCAGAGATTGCCTCCCCATTGGTTTACATTGTAAGGTGTAATGTCGCACTCCAACTTTCAGGGCTTACTAAATCTAAACCGTTCGAGTTATTACAAAGTTTTTAATAACTTTTGCTCAACACAGTGTGATAAGTCATGTATTAAAGTTTGAAGCCGATACCATTAACGCCCTAGGAGGAGATAGCGTTTATTCAAGGTCCAAAATTGGCAAAAATTCATATTTTGAAATTGACATTGCGGACTTCCTGTTGGATTTAGGTCAGGGGTGTCAGCGTATGATTTGTAGGTCTTGATGAGACGAATAATTGAGTTTTGGTTCGATCTCTCTACGACATTCCTACGGGCCGTGGCGGCCGTTTTAGATGCATAGGTGGCGCTCTCGAGCACATTTTGGCACTTCGGGGGTTAATTTTTACATTTTATCAAATTTTTCACCAGACCTGATGTGCGTGCCAAATTTGGTGAGTTTTTGAGCATGTTTAGGGGGTCAAATTTAGAGTTAAAGTGGCGTAACAAGAAAGAAAGAAATTAAAGCTGCAAGCAGCGTTGAACGGGCCTTCGCGCCCATGCGCACATCGGCCGCGGCGCACTCAGCTGAGCTTCTGGGAACCAAGAAAACGTTTGGAGATGATCAGTGTGAGAGTCTTTTGACACACAATACTAACCACTTTCTCTCCGTGAGCGCACCCCTCTGTTTATCACAGGTAATTATAGATTATGAAATCAAAATATTGTTAACCTTAATCAATAATTCAGGCACCAACTGTAGGATCTGCAAGGAACACAGTTGATTATTTGCTATAATTATCAATTATCAATAATAAATAATTATAACAATTAACAGATTTATTAATATGAACTAACAAATACGAAGCACCATCCCGAAACCAGGACTAATAACCGAACAGGGTAATCTCATAAATGGGAGTTCACCTAGAATGTTAATATCTGAGAGATATCAACATTCAAGGGTAAAAAGAACGGTTAAATTCGAGCTCTGACTCCTTCAATCAGCCACTTTTCACAATATGTTACCAATAATGACAAAAGAACTTCTCTTTAAAGATATAACAGTGTTTATGAAACTTAGCAAAATTAACAAAGTTAACAAATGCTTCATTCAATAAATAGCTATTCTAAAATCTAATTCTACCAAACAAAACACAAACAGCTTTGCACAGGGTTGGACACTTGCAGGGGAATGCGTGTATGTATGTATGTATGTATATATGTATGTGTGTGTGTGTGTGTGTGTGTGTGTGTGTGTGTGTTAGTAGCAAGAGAGGAAGGAGGGAAAGCGATCGTGAGAGGGAGAGAAGCGGCTCTTTTTCCACAGAGAGCGCACGTATGGACGGCAGTCTGTAACGCATGTTGTCTGGTTTCAGATCGACAAATCAGTTTACTTTCTCACTCACGGCAGCACAAACACAGTAGTCCCGAGCGGGACAAACACAAAATAGTCTAGCGTGGTGAACACAACTAACAGGCAGCAAACAGGCAGCAGCGGAGCGTTAACTGCAGCATGACCGAAAGAAGCACAACCAGTTAGCCTCTGCTAGCCTCTCAGCTAACCCCGGCTCTCTGTTTAGATCCAAACGGAGCACCGAGTCCCGATTTGTTATTTAGGTTAAAGCGGAGAACAGGCAGCAAACAGGCAGCAGCGGAGCGTTAACTGCAGCATGACCGAAAGAAGCACAACCAGTTCGCCTCTGCTAGCCTCTCAGCTAACCCCGGCTCTCTGTTTAGATCCAAACGGAGCACCGAGTCCCGATTTGTTATTTAGGTTAAAGCGGAGAACAGGCAGCAAACAGGCAGCAGCGGAGCGTTAATTGCAGCATGACCGAAAGAAGCACAACCAGTTAGCCTCTGCTAGCCTCTCAGCTAACCCCGGCTCTCTGTTTAGATCCAAACGGAGCACCGAGTCCCGAATTGCTATTTAGGTTAAAGCGGAGAGAATCAGCGGGTCTGTCGGCCAGCTGAGTGAAGTGAAACCTGCGGAAAAAACACCGTGACCATCAAGGTAAAACAGGTCGGCGAAAACACGGCAGCTGGCTCTGAGTGGAGTGGCGGAGAGAACAGCAGAGATGACTCGGCGAAGACGCGCAGGGCAGAGCCGGTCCACGTTATCCCGAAGTAACTTCATTTCCTCTTTCTCGGGGGGAATTTGAGGACGCTGGTTGCAGCAGCGGTCTCTCTCGGGTCCAGGAATGTGTTCGGGTGAACACGGGCAAAGTCTCGTCTCGTCCGACGAGGGGAGTCTTCGATGAGGGGAAAACATGTTCGTGGGGTAGTCAAGCTAACTCACAGGGAAACAGGAGTTACCCCTAGCTCAGTGACATGGGAAAGACGTATATTTCGGGCGTGCTCGCTTATAAAGGGGTGGTGATGTCATGGCTGCGTCCTCAGGACGCTCCGCTGTGCAGGAGCGTCTCCGCCAATGAGGGACCGATGTTGACTGCTCCCTGCTGAAGTGTGAAAATCGCAAAGCATCCTTGGAAATGGAGTTTGCTCCACCCTCATGGCAGGTCCATTACAGTTTTAATACGGAGCTCCGGAACTCCAGCCTTCCTGAGTTTTTCCCTCATATAGGCTATAGTTTTTCTTAATCATTACTACAATATATGATTACATATGTAATAGTCTCCTCAGCCAAGTTAGAAAAAATATGTGCATGTATGAACAACAGCAATTGGAGAAGATGACAGTCAAAAAGTGATCATGTTAAATAATCATGATCTCAATATTGAACAAAAATGATTGTGATTATAATTTTTACCATAATCAAGCACCCCTAAAAACAGCAAATTGTGATTTACATACACACACACACACACACACACACACAGAGTTTAAATATGTATGTGATAAATTGTAAATATGTATGAAATGAATTGTTTTCTGTAAGAAACTCTTACTTGAACATTTTTCAGTGTGCTCCTAAAGTTATATGTATGCTCCTAATTTCTTTCATTTAGGAGCACATGCGCTCCTTGAAAAGAAGTAAGGATTGAACACTGCTGTCACATGTGTGAAAGCACTAAGTAAGTGGAGTGTGGTGCAGTCCAAGGGCTTCTGTCACAGGCAGTAGATGTTTACTTTACCCATCCCCCCCCTCCCATTCTCTCTCTCTCCCTCACAGTTGGAAGGAAAGATTTCAAAGTGATCTTCTTGTGAAAAATCCTCATAAATCCCATAACTTTGGCCAAATCCTACATAAAAATATCATTTTTTTGTAGGAATTTTCGTCGCGAATCCATTGATACAGGTTTGGAAGTGGTCGGACTTACAGTTTAGACGCCAGATGCCCCAGTTTGGCACAAAGTCCATGCCCAGAATTTGCCTCCCCATTGGTTTACATTGTAAGGTGTAATGTCGCACTCCAACTTTCAGGGCTTACTAAATCTAAACCGTTCGAGTTATTACAAAGTTTTTAATAACTTTTGCTCAACACAGTGTGATAAGTCATGTATTAAAGTTTGAAGCCGATACCATTAACGCCCTAGGAGGAGATAGCGTTTATTCAAGGTCCAAAATTGGCAAAAAATCGTACTTTGAAATGGACATTGCAGATTTCCTGTTGGATTTAGGTCAGGGGTGTCAGCGTATGATTTGTAGGTCTTGATGAGACGAATAATTGAGTTTTGGTTCGATCTCTCTACGACATTCCTACGGGCCGTGGTGGCCGTTTTAGATACATAGGTGGCGCTAGAGAGCACATTTTGGCACTTTGGGGTTTAATTTTTACATTTTATCAAATTTTTCACCATTCCTGATGTGCGTGCCAAATTTGGTGAGTTTTTGAGCATGTATAGGGGGTCAAATTTAGAGTTAAAGTGGCGTAATAATAAAGAATAATAATAATAATTAAAGCTGCAAGCAGCGTTGAACGGGCCTTCGCGCCCTTGCGCACAGCGGGCCGCGGCGCAGTCAGCTAAGCTTCTGGGAACCAAGAAAACGTTTGGAGATGATCAGTGTGAGAGTCTTTTGACACACAATGCTAACCAGTGTCTCTCTGTGAGCCCACCCCTCTGTTCACAGACAATTATGGATTACGAAATCAAAATATTGTTAACCTTAACAACCTTATCAACTTTCAAGGGTGAACAAAGAAGGGTTGAATTCAAGCTCTGACTCCTTCAATTAGCCACATCTCACAATATGTTACACACAATAATGACAAAAGAACTTCTCTTTAAAGATATAACATTGTTTATTAAACTTAGCAAAATTAACAAAGTTAACAAATACTTCATTCAATAAATAGCTATTCTAAAATCTAATTCTACCAAACAAAACACAAACAGCTTTGCACTGGGTTGGACACTTGCAGGCGAATGCGTATATGTATGTATGTATATATATGTGTGTGTGTGTGTGTGTGTGTGTGTGTGTGTGTGTGTTAGTAGCAGCGGCGCAGTCAGTTGAGCTTGTGGGAACCAAGAAAACGTGTGGAGATGATCAGTGTGAGAGTCTTTTGACACACAATACTAACCAGTGTCTCTCTGTGAGCCCACCCCTCTGTTCACAGACAATTATGAATTATGAAATCAAAATATTGTTAACCTTAATCAATAATTCAGGTACCAACTGTAGGGTCTGCGAAGAACACAGTTAATTATTTGCTATAATTATCAATTATCAATAATAATTAATTATAACAATTAACAGAATTATTAATATGAACTAACAGATACGAAGCACCACCCCGAAACCGGGACCAGTAACCGAGCAAGGTAGTCTCATAAATGGGAGTTCTCCTAGAATGTTAATATCTGAGAGATAATCATTCAAGGGTGAACAAAGAAGGGTTGAATTCGAGCTCTGACTCCTTCAATCAGCCACTTTTCACAATATGTTACCAATAATGACTAAAGAACTTCTCTTTAAAGATATAACAGTGTTTATGAAACTTAGCAAAATTAACAAAGTTAACAAATGCTTCACTCAATAAATAGCTATTCTAAAATCTAATTCTACCAAACAAAACACAAACAGCTTTGCACAGAGTTGGACACTTGCAGGGGAATGCGTGTATGTATGTATGTATATATATGTGTGTGTGTGTGTGTGTTAATAGCAAGAGAGGAAGGAGGGAAAGCGATCGTGAGAGAGAGAGAGAAGCGGTTCTTTTTCCACAGAGAGCGCACGTATGGACGGCAGTCTGTAACGCACGTTGTCTGGTTTAAGATCGACAAATCAGTTTACTTTCTCACTCACGGCAGCACAAACACAGTAGTCCCGAGCGGGACAAACACAAAATAGTCTAGCGTGGTGAACACAACTAACAGGCAGCAAACAGGCAGCAGCGGAGCGTTAACTGCAGCATGACCGAAAGAAGCACAACCAGTTCGCCTCTGCTAGCCTCTCAGCTAACCCCGGCTCTCTGTTTAGATCCAAACGGAGCACCGAGTCCCGAATTGCTATTTAGGTTAAAGCGGAGAGAATCAGCGGGTCTGTCGGCCAGCTGAGTGAAGTGAAACCTGCGGAAAAAACACCGTGACCATCACGGTAAGTTAACAAATACTTCATTCAATAAACAGCTATTCTAAAATCTAATTCTACCAAACAAAACACAAACAGCTTTGCACAGAGTTGGACACTTGCAGGGGAATGCGTGTGTGTGTGTGTGTGTGTGTGTGTGTGTGTGTGTGTGTTAGTAGCAAGAGAGGAAGGAGGGAAAGCGATCGTGAGAGGGAGAGAAGCGGCTCTTTTGACCACAGAGAGCGCACGTACGGACGGCAGTCTGTAACATACGTTGTCTGGTTTCTGATCGACAAATCAATTTACTTTCTCACTCACGGTGGCACAAAAGTAGCAGTTGTCCCGACCGGGAAAAACACAAAATAGTCTAGCGTGGTGAACACAACTAACAGGCAGCAAACTTAAAATACTCCTCAGAGTAAAGCAGAGAAAAATGGACTCGGCGGTCCGTCAACTCACACAACAAGAACAACAGCAATAAAGCTAAAAAGGCTAAATGCTAAACAACAGCAACTGATGCTGAAAAGAACACACAACTAACACTGCCTATGCCCAGACTTATGCCTCTTACTTGGTCGCTTCAGAAAGTGCGCAGGTTGTGTGTGTGTGTGTGTGTAGTCCGTCTTAATGTCCATCTTTGTTCTTGGCTCGGAGGCAGACGGTGCCGTTCTCGCACGTCGTCGAAAACACGGCAGCTGGCTCTGAGTGGAATGGCGGAGAGAACAGCAGAGACAACTCGGCGAAGACGCGCAGGGCAGAGCCGGTCCACGTTATCCCGAAGTAACTTCATTTCCTCTTTCTCGGGGGAATTTGAGGACGCTGGTTGCAGCAGCGGTCTCTCTCGGGTCCAGGAATGTGTTCGGGTGAACACGGGCAAAGTCTCGTCTCGTCCGACGAGGGGAGCCTTCGATGAGGGGAAAACATGTTCGTGGGGTAGTCAAGCTAACTCACAGGGGAACAGGAGTTACCCCTAGCTCAGTGACATGGGAAAGACGTGTAGTTTGGGCGTGCTCGCTTATAAAGGGGTGGTGATGTCATGGCTGCGTCCTCAGGACGCTCCGCTGTGCAGGAGCGTCTCCGCCAATGAGGGACCGATGTTGACTGCTCCCTGCTGAAGTGTGAAAATCGCAAAGCATCCTTGGAAATGGAGTTTGCTCCACCCTCATGGCAGGTCCATTACAGTTTTAATACGGAGCTCCGGAACTCCAGCCTTCCTGAGTTTTTCCCTCATATAGGCTATAGTTTTTCTTAATCATTACTACAATATATGATTACATATGTAATAGTCTCCTCAGCCAAGTTAGAAAAAGTATGTGCATGTATGAACAACAGCAATTGGAGAAGATGACAGTCAAAAAGTAATCATGTTAAATAATCATGATCTCAATATTGAACAAAAATGATTGTGATTATAATTTTTGCCATAATCAAGCACCCCTAAAAACAGCAAATTGTGATTTACATACACATACACACACACACACACACACACACACACAGTTTAAATATGTATGTGATAAATTGTAAATATGTATGTAATGAATTGTTTTCTTTAAGAAACTCTTACTTGAACATTTTTCAGTGTGCTCCTAAAGTTATATGTATGCTCCTAATTTCTGTCATTTAGGAGCACATGTACTCCTTGAAAAAAAGTAAGGATTGAACACTGCTGTCAGATATGTAGAAGCATTAAGTAACTGGAGTGTAGTGCAGTCTAAGGGCTTCTGTCACAGGCAGTAGATGTTTACTTTACCCATCCCCCCCCTCCCATTCTCTCTCTCTCCCTCACAGCTGCAGAGAAGATTTTAGTGTACTCTACTTGTGAAATATGCTCATAAATCCCATAACTTTGGCCAAATCCTACATAAAAATATCATTTTTTTGTAGGAATTTTCGTCGCGAATCCATTGATACAGGTTTGAAAGTGGTCGGACTTATAGTTTAGACGCCAGATGCCCCAGTTTGGCACAAAGGCCATGCCCAGAATTTGCCTCCCCATTGGTTTACATTGTAAGGTGTAATGTCGCACTCCAACTTTCAGGGCTTACTAAATCTAAACCGTTCGAGTTATTACAAAGTTTTTAATAACTTTTGCTCAACACAGTGTGATAAGTCATGTATTAAAGTTTGAAGCCGATACCATTAACGCCCTAGGAGGAGATAGCGTTTATTCAAGGTCCAAAATTGGCAAAAAATCGTACTTTGAAATGGACATTGCAGATTTCCTGTTGGATTTAGGTCAGGGGTGTCAGCGTATGATTTGTAGGTCTTGATGAGACGAATAATTGGATTTTGGTTCGATCTCTCTACGACATTCCTACGGGCCGTGGCGGCCGTTTTAGATACATAGGTGGCGCTAGAGAGCACATTTTGGCACTTTGGGGTTTATTTTTTACATTTTATCAAATTTTTCACCATTCCTGATGTGCGTTCCAAATTTGGTGAGTTTTTGAGCATGTTTAGGGGGTCAAATTTAGAGTTAAAGTGGCGTAATAATAAAGAATAATAAGAAGAAAGAAACAAACACACGAAAAACAATAGGGTCTTCGCCCTTTGGGCTCAGGCCCTAATTAAAGCTGCAAGCAGCGTTGAACGGGCCTTCGCGCCCTTGCGCACATCGGGCCGCGGCGCAGTCAGTTGAGCTTGTGGGAACCAAGAAAACGTTTGGAGATGATTAGTGTGAGAGTCTTTTGACACACAATACTAACCAGTGTCTCTCTGTGAGCCCACCCCTCTGTTCACAGACAATTATGAATTATGAAATCAAAATATTGTTAACCTTAATCAATAATTCAGGTACCAACTGTAGGATCTGCGAAGAACACAGTTAATTATTTGCTATAATTATCAATTATCAATAATAATTAATTATAACAATTAACAGAATTATTAATATGAACTAACAGATACGAAGCACCACCCCGAAACCGGGACCAATAACCGAGCAAGGTAGTCTCATAAATGGGAGTTCACCTAGAATGTTAATATCTGAGAGATAATCATTCAAGGGTGAACAAAGAAGGGTTGAATTCGAGCTCTGACTCCTTCAATCAGCCACTTTTCACAATATGTTACCAATAATGACTAAAGAACTTCTCTTTAAAGATATAACAGTGTTTATTAAACTTAGCAAAATTAACAAAGTTAACAAATGCTTCACTCAATAAATAGCTATTCTAAAATCTAATTCTACCAAACAAAACACAAACAGCTTTGCACGGGGTTGGACACCTGCAGGTTGGACACTTTTGTCCGACGTTATCTGACCATCAGATGTGCAAAACGATGTCGGTACGTGTATCTGTGCGCGCGTGAGTGTGGTGTTAGTCACAAGAGAGGGAGGAGGGAAAGCGATCGTGAGAGAGAGAGAGAAGCGGTTCTTTTTCCACAGAGAGCGCACGTACGGACGGCAGTCTGTAACGCACGTTGTCTGGTTTCAGATCGACAAATCAGTTTACTTTCTCACTCACGGCAGCACAAACACAGTAGTCCCGAGCGGGACAAACACAAAATAGTCTAGCGTGGTGAACACAACTAACAGGCAGCAAACAGGCAGCAGCGGAGCGTTAACTGCAGCATGACCGAAAGAAGCACAACCAGTTAGCCTCTGCTAGCCTCTCAGCTAACCCCGGCTATCTGTTTAGATCCAAACGGAGCACCGAGTCCCGATTTGTTATTTAGGTTAAAGCGGAGAACAGGCAGCAAACAGGCAGCAGCGGAGCGTTAACTGCAGCATGACCGAAAGAAGCACAACCAGTTCGCCTCTGCTAGCCTCTCAGCTAACCCTGGCTCTCTGTTTAGATCCAAACGGAGCACTGAGTCCCGATTTGTTATTTAGGTTAAAGCGGAGAACAGGCAGCAGCGGAGCGTTAATTGCAGCATGACCGAAAGAAGCACAACCAGTTCGCCTCTGCTAGCCTCTCAGCTAACCCCGGCTCTCTGTTTAGATCCAAACGGAGCACCGAGTCCCGATTTGTTATTTAGGTTAAAGCGGACAGAATCAGCGGGTCTGTCGGCCAGCTGAGTGAAGTGAAACCTGCGGAAAAAACACCGTGACCATCACGGTAAAACAGGTCGGCGAAAACACGGCAGCTGGCTCTGAGTGGAGTGGCGGAGAGAACAGCAGAGCCGGAAAAATATTTTACCCTCGCCTTTTTGGTTGGCAACAACGGTTGGCAACCAGCATATTGGGTGCATTACTGCCACCCTCTTCCTGAGTTTTTCCCTCATATCAGCTATAGTCTTTCTTGATCATTAGTACAATATATGATCACATATGTAATAGTCCCCTCAGCCAAGTCAGAAAAAATATGTGCATGTATGAACAACAGCAATTGGAGAAGATGACAGTCAAAAAGTAATCATGTTAAATAATCATGATCTCAATATTGAAAAAAAATGATCGTGATTATATTTTTTGCCATAATCAAGCACCCCTAAAAACAGCAAATTGTGATTTACATACACACGCGCACACACACACACACACACATACACACACACAGAGTTTAAATATGTATGTGATCAATTGTAAATATGTTATAATGAATTGTTTTCTTTAAGAAACTCTTACTTGCACATTTTTCAGTGTGCTCCTAAAGTTATATATATGCTCCTAATTTCTTTCATTTAGGAGCACATGTACTCCTTGAAAAGAAGTAGGGATTGAACACTGCTGTCAGATATGTGGAAACACTAAGTAAGTGGAGTGTGGCCAGTCCAAGGGCTTCTGTCACAGGCAGTAGATGTTTACTTTACCCATCCCCCCCTCCCATTCTCTCTCTCTCCCTCACAGCTGCAGAGAAGGATATTAGTGTACTCTACTTGTGAAAAATCCTCATAAATCCCCTAACTTTGGCCAAATCCTACATAAAAATCACATTTTTTTGTAGGAATTTTCGTCGCGAATCCATTGATACAGGTTTGAAAGTGGTCGGACTTACAGTTTAGACGCCAGATGCCCCAGTTTGGCACAAAGTCCATGCCCAGAATTTGCCTCCCCATTGGTTTACATTGTAAGGTGTAATGTCGCACTCCAACTTTCAGGGCTTACTAAATCTAAACCGTTCGAGTTATTACAAAGTTTTTAATAACTTTTGCTCAACACAGTGTGATAAGTCATGTATTAAAGTTTGAAGCCGATACCATTAACGCCCTAGGAGGAGATAGCGTTTATTCAAGGTCCAAAATTGGCAAAAAATCGTACTTTGAAATGGACATTGCAGATTTCCTGTTGGATTTAGGTCAGGGGTGTCAGCGTATGATTTGTAGGTCTTGATGAGACGAATAATTGGATTTTGGTTCGATCTCTCTACGACATTCCTACGGGCCGTGGCGGCCGTTTTAGATACATAGGTGGCGCTAGAGAGCACATTTTGGCACTTTGGGGTTTATTTTTTACATTTTATCAAATTTTTCACCATTCCTGATGTGCGTTCCAAATTTGGTGAGTTTTTGAGCATGTTTAGGGGGTCAAATTTAGAGTTAAAGTGGCGTAATAATAAAGAATTAAAGCTGCAAGCAGCGTTGAACGGGCCTTCGCGCCCTTGCGCACAGCGGGCCGCGGCGCAGTCAGTTGAGCTTGTGGGAACCAAGAAAGCGTTTGGAGATGATCAGTGTGAGAGTCTTTTTACACACAATACTAACCAGTGTCTCTCTGTGAGCCCACCCCTCCGTTCACAGACAATTATGAATTATGACATCAAAATATTGTTAACCTTAATCAGTAATTCAGGTACCAACTGTAGGAATCTGCGAAGAACACAGTTAATTATTTGCTATAATTATCAATTATCAATAATAATTAATTATAACAATTAACAGAATTATTAATATGAACTAACAGATACGAAGCACCACCCCGAAACCGGGGCCAATAACCGAGCAAGGTAGTCTCATAAATGGGAGTTCACCTAGAATGTTAATATCTGAGAGATAATCAGTCAAGGGTGAACAAAGAAGGGTTGAATTCGAGCTCTGACTCCTTCAATCAGCCACTTTTCACAATATGTTACCAATAATGACTAAAGAACTTCTCTTTAAAGATATAACAGTGTTTATGAAACTTAGCAAAATTAACAAAGTTAACAAATGCTTCATTCAATAAATAGCTATTCTAAAATCTAATTCTACCAAACAAAACACAAACAGCTTTGCACAGGGTTGGACACTTGCAGGTTGGACACTTTTGTCCGACGTTATCTGACCATCAGATGTGCAAAACGATGTCGGTGCGTGTATCTGTGCGCGCGTGAGTATGGTGTTAGTCACAAGAGAGGGAGGAGGGAGAGCGATCGTGAGAGAGAGAGAAGCGGTTCTTTTTCCACAGAGAGCGCACGTATGGACGGCAGTCTGTAACGCACGTTGTCTGGTTTAAGATCGACAAATCAGTTTACTTTCTCACTCACGGCAGCACAAACACAGTAGTCCCGAGCGGGACAAACACAAAATAGTCAAGCGTGGTGAACACAACTAACAGGCAGCAAACAGGCAGCAGCGGAGCGTTAACTGCAGCATGACCGAAAGAAGCACAACCAGTTAGCCTCTGCTAGCCTCTCAGCTAACCCCGGCTCTCTGTTTAGATCCAAACGGAGCACCGAGTCCCGAATTGCTATTTAGGTTAAAGCGGAGAGAATCAGCGGGTCTGTCGGCCAGCTGAGTGAAGTGTAACCTGCGGAAAAAACACAGTGACCATCAAGGTAAAACAGGTCGGCGAAAACACGTCAGCTGGCTCTGAGTGGAGTGGCGGAGAGAACAGCAGAGATGACTCGGCGAAGACGCGCAGGGCAGAGCCGGTCCACGTTATCCCGAAGTAACTTCATTTCCTCTTTCTCCGGGAGAATTTGAGGACGCTGGTTGCAGCAGCGGTCTCTCTCGGGTCCAGGAATGTGTTCGGGTGAACACGGGCAAAGTCTCGTCTCGTCCGACGAGGGGAGTCTTCGATGAGGGGAAAACATGTTCGTGGGGTAGTCAAGCTAACTCACAGGGGAACAGGAGTTAACCCTAGCTCAGTGACATGGGAAAGACGTATATTTCGGGCGTGCTCGCTTATAAAGGGGTGGTGATGTCATGGCTGCGTCCTCAGGACGCTCCGCTGTGCAGGAGCGTCTCCGCCAATGAGGGACCGATATTGACTGCTCCCTGCTGAGGTGTGAAAATCGCAAAGCATCCTTGGAAATGGAGTTTGCTCCACCCTCATGGCAGGTCCATTACAGTTTTAATACGGAGCTCCGGAGCTCCAGCCTTCCTGAGTTTTTCCCTCATATAGGCTATACTTTTTCTTAATCATTACTACAATATATGATTAGATGTGTAATAGTCTCCTCAGCCAAGTTAGAAAAAATATGTGCATGTATGAACAACAGCAATTGCAGAAGATGACAGGCAAAAAGTAATCATGTTAAATAATCATGATCTCAATATTGAACAAAAATGATTGTGATTATAATTTTTGCCATAAACAAGCACCCCTAAAAACAGCTAATTGTGATTTACATACACACACACACACACACACACACACACACACACACAGTTTAAATATGTATGTGATAAATTGTAAATATGTATGAAATGAATTGTTTTCTGTAAGAAACTCTTACTTGAACATTTTTCAGTGTGCTCCTAAAGTTATATGTATGCTCCTAATTTCTTTCATTTAGGAGCACATGCGCTCCTTGAAAAGAAGTAAGGATTGAACACTGCTGTCACATGTGTGAAAGCACTAAGTAAGTGGAGTGTGGTGCAGTCCAAGGGCTTCTGTCACAGGCAGTAGATGTTTACTTTACCCATCCCCCCCCTCCCATTCTCTCTCTCTCCCTCACAGTTGGAAGGAAAGATTTCAAAGTGATCTTCTTGTGAAAAATCCTCATAAATCCCATAACTTTGGCCAAATCCTACATAAAAATATCATTATTTTGTAGGAATTTTCGTCGCGAATCCATTGATACAGGTTTGAAAGTGGTGGGACTTATAGTTTAGACGCCAGATGCCCCAGTTTGGCACAAAGTCCATTCCCAGAATTTGCCTCCCCATTGGTTTACATTGTAAGGTGTAATGTCGCACTCCAACTTTCAGGGCTTACTAAATCTAAACCGTTCGAGTTATTACAAAGTTTTTAATAACTTTTGCTCAACACAGTGTGATAAGTCATGTATTCAAGTTTGAAGCCGATACCATTAACGCCCTAGGAGGAGATAGCGTTTATTCAAGGTCCAAAATTGGCAAAAAATCGTACTTTGAAATGGACATTGCGGATTTCCTGTTGGATTTAGGTCAGGGGTGTCAGCGTATGATTTGTAGGTCTTGATGAGACGAATAATTGGGTTTTGGTTCGATCTCTCTACGACATTCCTACGGGCCGTGGCGGCCGTTTTAGATACATAGGTGGCGCTAGAGAGCACATTTTGGCACTTTGGGGTTTAATTTTTACATTTTATCAAATTTTTCACCATTCCTGATGGGCGTGCCAAATTTGGTGAGTTTTTGAGCATGTTTAGGGGGTCAAATTTAGAGTTAAAGTGGCGTAACAAGAAAGAATAATAATAATAAAGAAACAAACGGACGAAAAACAATAGGGTCTTCGCCCTTTGGGCTCAGGCCCTAATAATAAGAAGAAAGAAACAAACACACGAAAAACAATAGGGTCTTCGCCCTTTGGGCTCAGGCCCTAATTAAAGCTGCAAGCAGCGTTGGACGGGCCTTCGCGCCCTTGCGCACAGCGGGCCGCGGCGCAGTCAGTTGAGCTTGTGGGAACCAAGAAAACGTTTGGAGATGATCAGTGTGAGAGTCTTTTTACACACAATACTAACCAGTGTCTCTCTGTGAGCCCACCCCTCTGTTCACAGACAATTATGAATTATGAAATCAAAATATTGTTAACCTTAATCAATAATTCAGGTACCAACTGTAGGATCTGCGAAAAACACAGTTAATTATTTGCTATAATTATCAATGATCAATAATAATTAATTATAACAATTAACAGAATTATTAATATGAACTAACAGATACGAAGCACCACCCCGAAACCGGGACCAATAACCGAGCAAAATAGTCTCATAAATGGGAGTTCACCTAGAATGTTAATATCTGAGAGATAATCATTCAAGGGTGAACAAAGAAGGGTTGAATTCGAGCTCTGACTCCTTCAATCAGCCACTTTTCACAATATGTTACCAATAATGACTAAAGAACTTCTCTTTGAAGATATAACAGTGTTTATTAAACTTAGCAAAATTAACAAAGTTAACAAATGCTTCATTCAATAAATAGCTATTCAAAAATCTAATTCTACCAAACAAAACACAAACAGCTTTGCACAGGGTTGGACACTTGCAAGTTGGACACTTTTGTCCGACGTTATCTGACCATCAGATGTGCAAAACGATGTCAGCAGGCAGCAGCGGAGCGTTAACTGCAGCATGACCGAAAGAAGCACAACCAGTTAGCCTCTGCTAGCCTCTCAGCTAACCCCGGCTATCTGTTTAGATCCAAACGGAGCACCGAGTCCCGATTTGTTATTTAGGTTAAAGCGGAGAACAGGCAGCAAACAGGCAGCAGCGGAGCGTTAACTGCAGCATGACCGAAAGAAGCACAACCAGTTCGCCTCTGCTAGCCTCTCAGCTAACCCTGGCTCTCTGTTTAGATCCAAACGGAGCACCGACTCCCGATTAGTTATTTAGGTTAAAGCGGACAGAATCAGCGGGTCTGTCGGCCAGCTGAGTGAAGTGAAACCTGCGGAAAAAACACCGTGACCATCACGGTAAAACAGTCCGTAGAGAACTACCTTGTTCAGCTGCACAGATAGGAAATCCCTCGGCTGACAGGATGTACCACTCGGTGAGGAAAAATATTTTACCCACGCCTTTTTGGTTGGCAACAACGGTTGGCAACCAGCATATTGGGTGCATTACTGCCACCCTCTTCCTGAGTTTTTCCCTCATATCAGCTATAGTCTTTCTTGATCATTAGTACAATATACGATCACATATGTAATAGTCCCCTCAGCCAAGTCAGAAAAAATATGTGCATGTATGAACAACAGCAATTGGAGAAGATGACAGTCAATAAGTAATCATGTTAAATAATCATGATCTCAATATTGAAAAAAAATGATCGTGATTATATTTTTTGCCATAATCAAGGACCCCTAAAAACAGCAAATTGTGATTTACATACACACGCACGCACACACACACACACACACACACACACACACAGAGTTTAAATATGTATGTGATCAATTGTAAATATGTTATAATGAATTGTTTTCTTTAAGAAACTCTTACTTGCACATTTTTCAGTGTGCTCCTAAAGTTATATATATGCTCCTAATTTCTTTCATTTAGGAGCACATGTACTCCTTGAAAAAAAGTAAGGATTGAACACTGCTGTCACTGCTGCAGTCCAAGGGCTTCTGTCACAGGCAGTAGATGTTTACTTTACCCATCCCCCCCCTCCCATTCTCTCTCTCTCCCTCACAGCTGCAGAGAAGATTTTAGTGTACTCTACTTGTGAAATATGCTCATAAATCCCAAAACGTTGGCCAAATCCTACATAAAAATATCATTTTTTTGTAGGAATTTTCGTTGCGAATCCATTGATACAGGTTTGAAACTGGTGGGACTTATAGTTTAGACGCCAGATGCCCCAGTTTGGCACAAAGTCCATGCCCAGAATTTGCCTCCCCATTGGTTTACATTGTAAGGTGTAATGTCGCACTCCAACTTTCAGGGCTTACTAAATCTAAACCGTTCGAGTTATTACAAAGTTTTTAATAACTTTTGCTCAACACAGTGTGATAAGTCATGTATTAAAGTTTGAAGCCGATACCATTAACGCCCTAGGAGGAGATAGCGTTTATTCAAGGTCCAAAATTGGCAAAAAATCATACTTTCAAATGGACATTGCTGATTTCCTGTTGGATTTAGGTCAGGGGTGTCAGCGTATGATTTGTAGGTCTTGATGAGACGAATAATTGAGTTTTGGTTCGATCTCTCTACGACATTCCTACGGGCCGTGGTGGCCGTTTTAGATACGTAGGTGGCGCTAGAGAGCACATTTTGGCACTTTGGGGTTTAATTTTTACATTTTATCAAATTTTTCACCATTCCTGATGTGCGTGCCAAATTTGGTGAGTTTTTGAGCATGTTTAGGGGGTCAAATTTAGAGTTAAAGTGGCGTAACAAGAAAGAATAATAATAAACAAACAAACGCACGAAAAACAATAGGGTCTTCGCCCTTTGGGCTCAGGCCCTAATTAAAGCTGCAAGCAGCGATGATCGGGCCCTCGCACCCCAGCGCATGTCGAAGTGACGCTCAGTCGAAGGGCTTTTGTCAGTGACTTGTTGTGTAAAGTTTGAGGCAGATCCAACCGTGTACACTCAAGTTATATCAATTTCCTCTGTCATGGCGAAACATCAAAACTCAACGCCACGCCACGGCCAAACCATCATGATCATACACTAGTCTAGATGACACACACTGATTTTGAAGTCCTTACCATGGATTCTGTAGGAGGAGTTCTTTAAAATACAAGGTATGCGAAATGGCCAAGAAAAGGCGAAAATGTATCATTTTTTTCAAGATGGCCGACTTCCTGTTCCACTTCCAATAAGGCTTCAAGAGGCTTTTTTGTGCGTGTTGACATTATACATGTGCCCTGTGAATTTCATCTTTCTACGTTAATCTGGAAGGCGGGGCTGCAATTTTGAAAGTTTAAAGGGGGCGCTGTTGAGCCATTTTGCCACGCCCATTCAAAGCGACCACATAGGATTTGAGCTGACATCACTCTAGACATGTGTGTCAAGTTTCATGACTGTAGAGCAATCCCTTCTCCCTGAAAAACAGTATGATATTTCATGGCGAAGGATGTGTCGCCATGGTAACAGCATTCAGTTTTGGGTCATGAGCTGCCAAATGTAGCATCACCAAGGTCTTGTTTATTAGCTGACTTAATTTCAGGTGCATCAGCCAAATTTCCTAGGAGTAATTAGACAAAGTACTACGCATGATACTTCCTGTTGCCAGTAGGTGGCGCTATGACTTTCGCTAAATATGAGACTGAACATGTGTTCAGATTGGGACTCTTAACAAGCATATGAAATTTGGAAAAGATCAGACCACGTGGAGTCAAGTTATAAGGCATTGAAATTTCATGGCGTCACATCGAAATTCGCCGCGTCGCCATGGCAACACCTTTCAACGAAGGGTCACCAACTTCATAATATAAGATCTCCAAGGTCTTGAGGCTATTCTCAGTAAATTTCAGCTGGATTCCATCACCGTGCTGCCCACAGGGCGTCAGAGCGTAAAACATGTAACTTCCTGTTGCCAGGAGGTGGCGCTATGACTCATATCCTGTATTGTCACATGGACCCGTTCAGGGCGGGACTCTTATGAAGCACAAAAGGTTTGGCTCTCTTAGGATCATGTATGCCGGAGTTATAGCCGTTTCATTTTTTAAAGGGGGCGCTGTTGAGCCATTTTGCCACGCCCATTCAAAGTGACCACATAGGATTTTAGCTGACATCACTCTAGACATGTGTGTCAAGTTTCATGACTGTAGAGCAATCCCTTCTCCCTGAAAAACAGTATCGTATTTCATGGCGAAGGATGTGTCGCCATGGTAACAGCATTCAGTTTTGGGTCATGAGCTGCCAAATGTAGCATCACCAAGGTCTTGTTTATTAGCTGACTTAATTTCAGGTGCATCAGCCAAATTTCCTAGGAGTAATTAGACAAAGTACGACGCATGATACTTCCTGTTGCCAGTAGGTGGCGCTATGACTTTGGCTAAATATGAGACTGAACATGTGTTCAGATCGGGACTCTTAACAAGCATATGAAATTTGGAAAAGATCAGACCACGTGGAGTCAAGTTATAAGGCATTGAAATTTCATGGCGTCACATCGAAATTCGCCGCGTCGCCATGGCAACACCTTTCGACGAAGGGTCACCAACTTCATAATATAAGATCTCCAAGGTCTTGAGGCTATTCTCAGTAAATTTCAGCTGGATTCCATCACCGTGCTGCCCACAGGGCGTCAGAGCGTAAAACATGTAACTTCCTGTTGCCAGGAGGTGGCGCTATGACTCATATCCTGTATTGTCACATGGACCCGTTCAGGGCGGGACTCTTATGAAGCACAAAAGGTTTGGCTCTCTTAGGATCATGTATGCCGGAGTTATAGCCGTTTCATTTTTCATGGCGAAGGATCGAAATTCGCCGCCCAGCCACGCCCCCTAGGAAAGACTAATGAGAATTGTTTTAATAACTTTTAGTCTCCTATGCCTGTAGATGATACGGACCGAATTTGAAAGTCCTGGGGTCAAATCTCTAGGAGGAGTTCGTTAAAGTATGCGGGCTGGAAATGACAAAATTTCAACTTTGATACAAAATGGCCGACTTCCTGTTGGAGTTAGGCTATGTGTCCTTGAGACTTTTTGGTGCGTCTGGTCATGATACATATGCATACCGAATTTCGTTCTCCTACGACAATCTGTATCGAGGGGGTCAATTCTAGGTGGCGCTGTCGAGCCATTTTGTCCCGCTTTATTTCGAGACCCATAAAATATCGCAATTTTCGCTAGTCCTGACATCTGTGCAAATTTTCATGAGTTTTCGTGCATGTTTAGGCCCTCAAAAATGCGTTTGTTTCGGAGGAATAATAATAATAATAATAATAACTCCTTCAGTTTCAATAGGGCTTCGCACCGGTCGGTGCTCGGGCCCTAATAATAATAAAGAAACAAACGCACGAAAAACAAGAGGGTCTTCGCCCTTTGGGCTCAGGCCCTAATAATAAGAAACAAACAAACACACGAAAAACAAGAGGGTCTTCGCCCTTTGGGCTCAGGCCCTAATTAAAGCTGCAAGCAGCGTTGAACGGGCCTTCGCGCCCATGCGCACATCGGCCGCGGCGCACTCAGCTGAGCTTCTGGGAACCAAGAAAACGTTTGGAGATGATCAGTGTGAGAGTCTTTTGACACACAATACTAACCACTTTCTCTCCGTGAGCGCACCCCTCTGTTTATCACAGGTAATTATAGATTATGAAATCAAAATATTGTTAACCTTAATCAATAATTCAGGCACCAACTGTAGGATCT
Source organism: Thunnus thynnus (assembly GCF_963924715.1). Classification (NCBI taxonomy): domain Eukaryota; kingdom Metazoa; phylum Chordata; class Actinopteri; order Scombriformes; family Scombridae; genus Thunnus; species Thunnus thynnus. The sequence goes on from NC_089518.1 coordinate 1,384,797, forward strand.
GCAAGGAACACAGTTGATTATTTGCTATAATTATCAATTATCAATAATAAATAATTATAACAATTAACAGATTTATTAATATGAACTAACAAATACGAAGCACCATCCCGAAACCAGGACTAATAACCGAACAGGGTAATCTCATAAATGGGAGTTCACCTAGAATGTTAATATCTGAGAGATATCAACATTCAAGGGTAAAAAGAACGGTTAAATTCGAGCTCTGACTCCTTCAATCAGCCACTTTTCACAATATGTTACCAATAATGACAAAAGAACTTCTCTTTAAAGATATAACAGTGTTTATGAAACTTAGCAAAATTAACAAAGTTAACAAATGCTTCATTCAATAAATAGCTATTCTAAAATCTAATTCTACCAAACAAAACACAAACAGCTTTGCACAGGGTTGGACACTTGCAGGGGAATGCGTGTATGTATGTATGTATGTATATATGTATGTGTGTGTGTGTGTGTGTGTGTGTGTGTGTGTGTGTTAGTAGCAAGAGAGGAAGGAGGGAAAGCGATCGTGAGAGGGAGAGAAGCGGCTCTTTTTCCACAGAGAGCGCACGTATGGACGGCAGTCTGTAACGCACGTTGTCTGGTTTCAGATCGACAAATCAGTTTACTTTCTCACTCACGGCAGCACAAACACAGTAGTCCCGAGCGGGACAAACACAAAATAGTCTAGCGTGGTGAACACAACTAACAGGCAGCAAACAGGCAGCAGCGGAGCGTTAACTGCAGCATGACCGAAAGAAGCACAAACAGTTAGCCTCTGCTAGCCTCTCAGCTAACCCCGGCTCTCTGTTTAGATCCAAACGGAGCACCGAGTCCCGATTTGTTATTTAGGTTAAAGCGGAGAACAGGCAGCAAACAGGCAGCAGCGGAGCGTTAACTGCAGCATGACCGAAAGAAGCACAACCAGTTCGCCTCTGCTAGCCTCTCAGCTAACCCCGGCTCTCTGTTTAGATCCAAACGGAGCACCGAGTCCCGATTTGTTATTTAGGTTAAAGCGGAGAACAGGCAGCAAACAGGCAGCAGCGGAGCGTTAATTGCAGCATGACCGAAAGAAGCACAACCAGTTAGCCTCTGCTAGCCTCTCAGCTAACCCCGGCTCTCTGTTTAGATCCAAACGGAGCACCGAGTCCCGAATTGCTATTTAGGTTAAAGCGGAGAGAATCAGCGGGTCTGTCGGCCAGCTGAGTGAAGTGAAACCTGCGGAAAAAACACCGTGACCATCAAGGTAAAACAGGTCGGCGAAAACACGGCAGCTGGCTCTGAGTGGAGTGGCGGAGAGAACAGCAGAGATGACTCGGCGAAGACGCGCAGGGCAGAGCCGGTCCACGTTATCCCGAAGTAACTTCATTTCCTCTTTCTCGGGGGGAATTTGAGGACGCTGGTTGCAGCAGCGGTCTCTCTCGGGTCCAGGAATGTGTTCGGGTGAACACGGGCAAAGTCTCGTCTCGTCCGACGAGGGGAGTCTTCGATGAGGGGAAAACATGTTCGTGGGGTAGTCAAGCTAACTCACAGGGAAACAGGAGTTACCCCTAGCTCAGTGACATGGGAAAGACGTATATTTCGGGCGTGCTCGCTTATAAAGGGGTGGTGATGTCATGGCTGCGTCCTCAGGACGCTCCGCTGTGCAGGAGCGTCTCCGCCAATGAGGGACCGATGTTGACTGCTCCCTGCTGAAGTGTGAAAATCGCAAAGCATCCTTGGAAATGGAGTTTGCTCCACCCTCATGGCAGGTCCATTACAGTTTTAATACGGAGCTCCGGAACTCCAGCCTTCCTGAGTTTTTCCCTCATATAGGCTATAGTTTTTCTTAATCATTACTACAATATATGATTACATATGTAATAGTCTCCTCAGCCAAGTTAGAAAAAATATGTGCATGTATGAACAACAGCAATTGGAGAAGATGACAGTCAAAAAGTGATCATGTTAAATAATCATGATCTCAATATTGAACAAAAATGATTGTGATTATAATTTTTACCATAATCAAGCACCCCTAAAAACAGCAAATTGTGATTTACATACACACACACACACACACACACACAGAGTTTAAATATGTATGTGATAAATTGTAAATATGTATGAAATGAATTGTTTTCTGTAAGAAACTCTTACTTGAACATTTTTCAGTGTGCTCCTAAAGTTATATGTATGCTCCTAATTTCTTTCATTTAGGAGCACATGCGCTCCTTGAAAAGAAGTAAGGATTGAACACTGCTGTCACATGTGTGAAAGCACTAAGTAAGTGGAGTGTGGTGCAGTCCAAGGGCTTCTGTCACAGGCAGTAGATGTTTACTTTACCCATCCCCCCCCTCCCATTCTCTCTCTCTCCCTCACAGTTGGAAGGAAAGATTTCAAAGTGATCTTCTTGTGAAAAATCCTCATAAATCCCATAACTTTGGCCAAATCCTACATAAAAATATCATTTTTTTGTAGGAATTTTCGTCGCGAATCCATTGATACAGGTTTGGAAGTGGTCGGACTTACAGTTTAGACGCCAGATGCCCCAGTTTGGCACAAAGTCCATGCCCAGAATTTGCCTCCCCATTGGTTTACATTGTAAGGTGTAATGTCGCACTCCAACTTTCAGGGCTTACTAAATCTAAACCGTTCGAGTTATTACAAAGTTTTTAATAACTTTTGCTCAACACAGTGTGATAAGTCATGTATTAAAGTTTGAAGCCGATACCATTAACGCCCTAGGAGGAGATAGCGTTTATTCAAGGTCCAAAATTGGCAAAAAATCGTACTTTGAAATGGACATTGCAGATTTCCTGTTGGATTTAGGTCAGGGGTGTCAGCGTATGATTTGTAGGTCTTGATGAGACGAATAATTGAGTTTTGGTTCGATCTCTCTACGACATTCCTACGGGCCGTGGTGGCCGTTTTAGATACATAGGTGGCGCTAGAGAGCACATTTTGGCACTTTGGGGTTTAATTTTTACATTTTATCAAATTTTTCACCATTCCTGATGTGCGTGCCAAATTTGGTGAGTTTTTGAGCATGTTTAGGGGGTCAAATTTAGAGTTAAAGTGGCGTAATAATAAAGAATAATAATAATTAAAGCTGCAAGCAGCGTTGGACGGGCCTTCGCGCCCTTGCGCACAGCGGGCCGCGGCGCAGTCAGTTGAGCTTGTGGGAACCAAGAAAACGTTTGGAGATGATCAGTGTGAGAGTCTTTTTACACACAATACTAACCAGTGTCTCTCTGTGAGCCCACCCCTCTGTTCACAGACAATTATGAATTATGAAATCAAAATATTGTTAACCTTAATCAATAATTCAGGTACCAACTGTAGGATCTGCGAAAAACACAGTTAATTATTTGCTATAATTATCAATGATCAATAATAATTAATTATAACAATTAACAGAATTATTAATATGAACTAACAGATACGAAGCACCACCCCGAAACCGGGACCAATAACCGAGCAAAATAGTCTCATAAATGGGAGTTCACCTAGAATGTTAATATCTGAGAGATAATCATTCAAGGGTGAACAAAGAAGGGTTGAATTCGAGCTCTGACTCCTTCAATCAGCCACTTTTCACAATATGTTACCAATAATGACTAAAGAACTTCTCTTTGAAGATATAACAGTGTTTATTAAACTTAGCAAAATTAACAAAGTTAACAAATGCTTCATTCAATAAATAGCTATTCAAAAATCTAATTCTACCAAACAAAACACAAACAGCTTTGCACAGGGTTGGACACTTGCAAGTTGGACACTTTTGTCCGACGTTATCTGACCATCAGATGTGCAAAACGATGTCAGCAGGCAGCAGCGGAGCGTTAACTGCAGCATGACCGAAAGAAGCACAACCAGTTAGCCTCTGCTAGCCTCTCAGCTAACCCCGGCTATCTGTTTAGATCCAAACGGAGCACCGAGTCCCGATTTGTTATTTAGGTTAAAGCGGAGAACAGGCAGCAAACAGGCAGCAGCGGAGCGTTAACTGCAGCATGACCGAAAGAAGCACAACCAGTTCGCCTCTGCTAGCCTCTCAGCTAACCCTGGCTCTCTGTTTAGATCCAAACGGAGCACTGAGTCCCGATTTGTTATTTAGGTTAAAGCGGAGAACAGGCAGCAGCGGAGCGTTAACTGCAGCATGACCGAAAGAAGCACAACCAGTTCGCCTCTGCTAGCCTCTCAGCTAACCCCGACTCTCTGTTTAGATCCAAACGAAGCACCAACTCCCGATTTGTTATTTAAGTTAAAGCGCAGAGAATCAGCGGATCTGTCGGCCAGCTGAGTGAAGTGAAACCTGCGGAAAAAACACCGTGACCATCACGGTAAAACAGTCCGTAGAGAACTACCGTGTTCAGCTGCACAGATAGGAAATCCCTCGGCTGACAGGATGTACCACTCGATGAGGAAAAATATTTTACCCTCGCCTTTTTGGTTGGCAACAACGGTTGGCAACCAGCATATTGGGTGCATTACTGCCACCCTCTCCCTGAGTTTTTCCCTCATATCAGCTATAGTCTTTCTTGATCATTAGTACAATATATGATCACATATGTAATAGTCCCCTCAGCCAAGTTAGAAAAAATATGTGCATGTATGAACAACAGCAATTGGAGAAGATGACAGTCAAAAAGTAATCATGTTAAATAATCATGATCTTAATATTGAAAAAAAATGATCGTGATTATATTTTTTGCCATAATCAAGCACCCCTAAAAACAGCAAATTGTGATTTACATACACACGCACACACACACACACACACACACATACACACACACAGAGTTTAAATATGTATGTGATCAATTGTAAATATGTTATAATGAATTGTTTTCTTTAAGAAACTCTTACTTGCACATTTTTCAGTGTGCTCCTAAAGTTATATATATGCTCCTAATTTCTTTCATTTAGGAGCACATGTACTCCTTGAAAAGAAGTAGGGATTGAACACTGCTGTCAGATATGTGGAAACACTAAGTGGAGTGTGGCCAGTCCAAGGGCTTCTGTCACAGGCAGTAGATGTTTACTTTACCCATCCCCCCCTCCCATTCTCTCTCTCTCCCTCACAGCTGCAGAGAAGGATATTAGTGTACTCTACTTGTGAAAAATCCTCATAAATCCCATAACTTTGGCCAAATTCTACATAAAAATCACATTTTTTTGTAGGAATTTTCGTCGCGAATCCATTGATACAGGTTTGAAAGTGGTGGGACTTATAGTTTAGACGCCAGATGCCCCAGTTTGGCACAAAGTCCATGCCCAGAATTTGCCTCCCCATTGGTTTACATTGTAAGGTGTAATGTCGCACTCCAACTTTCAGGGCTTACTAAATCTAAACCGTTCGAGTTATTACAAAGTTTTTAATAACTTTTGCTCAACACAGTGTGATAAGTCATGTATTAAAGTTTGAAGCCGATACCATTAACGCCCTAGGAGGAGATAGCGTTTATTCAAGGTCCAAAATTGGCAAAAAATCGTACTTTGAAATGGACATTGCAGATTTCCTGTTGGATTTAGGTCAGGGGTGTCAGCGTATGATTTGTAGGTCTTGATGAGACGAATAATTGGGTTTTGGTTCGATCTCTCTACGACATTCCTACGGGCCGTGGTGGCCGTTTTAGATACATAGGTGGCGCTAGAGAGCACATTTTGGCACTTTGGGGTTTAATTTTTACATTTTATCAAATTTTTCACCATTCCTGATGTGCGTGCCAAATTTGGTGAGTTTTTGAGCATGTTTAGGGGGTCAAATTTAGAGTTAAAGTCGCGTAACAAGAAAGAAAGAATAATAATAATAATAATAAAGAAACAAACGCACGAAAAACAATAGGGTCTTCGCCCTTTGGGCTCAGGCCCTAATTAAAGCTGCAAGCAGCGTTGGACGGGCCTTCGCGCCCTTGCGCACGTCAAGCCGCGGCGCAGTCAGTTGAGCTTGTGGGAACCAAGAAAACGTTTGGAGATGATCAGTGTGAGAGTCTTTTTACACACAATACTAACCAGTGTCTCTCTGTGAGCCCACCCCTCCGTTCACAGACAATTATGAATTATGAAATCAAAATATTGTTAACCTTAATCAATAATTCAGGTACCAACTGTAGGATCTGCGAAGAACACAGTTAATTATTTGCTATAATTATCAATTATCAATAATAATTAATTATAACAATTAACAGAGTTATTAATATGAACTAACAGATACGAAGCACCACCCCGAAACCGGGACCAATAACCGAGCAAGGTAGTCTCATAAATGGGAGTTCACCTAGAATGTTCATATCTGAGAGATAATCATTCAAGGGTGAACAAAGAAGGGTTGAATTCGAGCTCTGACTCCTTCAATCAGCCACTTTTCACAATATGTTACCAATAATGACTAAATAACTTCTCTTTAAAGATATAACAGTGTTTATTAAACTTAGCAAAATTAACAAAGTTAACAAATGCTTCACTCAATAAATAGCTATTCTAAAATCTAATTCTACCAAACAAAACACAAACAGCTTTGCACGGGGTTGGACACCTGCAGGTTGGACACTTTTGTCCGACGTTATCTGACCATCAGATGTGCAAAACGATGTCGGTGCGTGTATCTGTGCGCGCGTGAGTGTGGTGTTAGTCACAAGAGACGGAGGAGGGAAAGCGATCGTGAGAGAGAGAGAGAAGCGGTTCTTTTTCCACAGAGAGCGCACGTACGGACGGCAGTCTGTAACGCACGTTGTCTGGTTTCAGATCGACAAATCAGTTTACTTTTTCACTCACGGCAGCACAAACACAGTAGTCCCGAGCGGGACAAACACAAAATAGTCTAGCGTGGTGAACACAACTAACAGGCAGCAAACAGGCAGCAGCGGAGCGTTAACTGCAGCATGACCGAAAGAAGCACAACCAGTTCGCCTCTGATAGCCTCTCAGCTAACCCTGGCTCTCTGTTTAGATCCAAACGGAGCACTGAGTCCCGATTTGTTATTTAGGTTAAAGCGGAGAACAGGCAGCAAACAGGCAGCAGCGGAGCGTTAACTGCAGCATGACCGAAAGAAGCACAACCAGTTCGCCTCTGCTAGCCTCTCAGCTAACCCTGGCTCTCTGTTTAGATCCAAACGGAGCACTGAGTCCCGATTTGTTATTTAGGTTAAAGCGGAGAACAGGCAGCAGCGGAGCGTTAATTGCAGCATGACCGAAAGAAGCACAACCAGTTCGCCTCTGCTAGCCTCTCAGCACCGAGTCCCGATTTGTTATTTAGGTTAAAGCGGACAGAATCAGCGGGTCTGTCGGCCAGCTGAGTGAAGTGAAACCTGCGGAAAAAACACCGTGACCATCACGGTAAAACAGTCCGTAGAGAACTACCGTGTTCAGCTGTACAGATAGGAGGGAGAGCGATCGTGAGAGAGAGAGAAGCGGTTCTTTTTCCACAGAGAGCGCACGTATGGACGGCAGTCTGTAACGCACGTTGTCTGGTTTAAGATCGACAAATCAGTTTACTTTCTCACTCACGGCAGCACAAACACAGTAGTCCCGAGCGGGACAAACACAAAATAGTCAAGCGTGGTGAACACAACTAACAGGCAGCAAACAGGCAGCAGCGGAGCGTTAACTGCAGCATGACCGAAAGAAGCACAACCAGTTAGCCTCTGCTAGCCTCTCAGCTAACCCCGGCTCTCTGTTTAGATCCAAACGGAGCACCGAGTCCCGAATTGCTATTTAGGTTAAAGCGGAGAGAATCAGCGGGTCTGTCGGCCAGCTCAGTGAAGTGTAACCTGCGGAAAAAACACCGTGACCATCAAGGTAAAACAGGTCGGCGAAAACACGGCAGCTGGCTCTGAGTGGAGTGGCGGAGAGAACAGCAGAGATGACTCGGCGAAGACGCGCAGGGCAGAGCCGGTCCACGTTATCCCGAAGTAACTTCATTTCCTCTTTCTCCGGGGGAATTTGAGGACGCTGGTTGCAGCAGCGGTCTCTCTCGGGTCCAGGAATGTGTTCGGGTGAACACGGGCAAAGTCTCGTCTCGTCCGACGAGGGGAGTCTTCGATGAGGGGAAAACATGTTCGTGGGGTAGTCAAGCTAACTCACAGGGGAACAGGAGTTGACCCTAGCTCAGTGACATGGGAAAGACGTATATTTCGGGCGTGCTCGCTTATAAAGGGGTGGTGATGTCATGGCTGCGTCCTCAGGACGCTCCGCTGTGCAGGAGCGTCTCCGCCAATGAGGGACCGATATTGACTGCTCCCTGCTGAGGTGTGAAAATCGCAAAGCATTCTTGGAAATGGAGTTTGCTCCACCCTCATGGCAGGTCCATTACAGTTTTAATACGGAGCTCCGGAGCTCCAGCCTTCCTGAGTTTTTCCCTCATATAGGCTATACTTTTTCTTAATCATTACTACAATATATGATTAGATGTGTAATAGTCTCCTCAGCCAAGTTAGAAAAAATATGTGCATGTATGAACAACAGCAATTGCAGAAGATGACAGGCAAAAAGTAATCATGTTAAATAATCATGATCTCAATATTGAACAAAAATGATTGTGATTATAATTTTTGCCATAAACAAGCACCCCTAAAAACAGCTAATTGTGATTTACATACACACACACACACGCACACACACACACACACACACACAGAGTTTAAATATGTATGTGATCAATTGTAAATATGTTACAATGAATTGTTTTCTGTAAGAAACTCTTACTTGCACATTTTTCAGTGTGCTCCTAAAGTTATATATATGCTCCTAATTTCTTTCATTTAGGAGCACATGTACTCCTTGAAAAGAAGTAAGGATTGAACACTGCTGTCACATGTGTGAAAGCACTAAGTAACTGGAGTGTGGTGCAGTCCAAGGGCTTCTGTCACAGGCAGTAGATGTTTACTTTACCCATCCCCCCCCCTCCCATTCTCTCTCTCTCCCTCACAGTTGGAAGGAAAGATTTCAAAGTGATCTTCTTGTGAAAAATCCTCATAAATCCCATAACTTTGGCCAAATCCTACATAAAAATATCCTTTTTTTTGTAGGAATTTTCGTCGCGAATCCATTGATACAGGTTTGAAAGTGGTGGGACTTATAGTTTAGACGCCAGATGCCCCAGTTTGGCACAAAGTCCATGCCCAGAATTTGCCTCCCCATTGGTTTACATTGTAAGGTGTAATGTCGCACTCCAACTTTCAGGGCTTACTAAATCTAAACCGTTCGAGTTATTACAAAGTTTTTAATAACTTTTGCTCAACACAGTGTGATAAGTCATGTATTCAAGTTTGAAGCCGATACCATTAACGCCCTAGAAGGAGATAGCGTTTATTCAAGGTCCAAAATTGGCAAAAAATCGTACTTTGAAATGGACATTGCGGATTTCCTGTTGGATTTAGGTCAGGGGTGTCAGCGTATGATTTGTAGGTCTTGCTGAGACGAATAATTGAGTTTTGGTTCGATCTCTCTACGACATTCCTACGGGCCGTGGTGGCCGTTTCAGATACATAGGTGGCGCTAGAGAGCACATTTTGGCACTTTGGGGTTTAATTTTTACATTTTATCAAATTTTTCACCATTCCTGATGTGCGTGCCAAATTTGGTGAGTTTTTGAGCATGTTTAGGGGGTCAAATTTAGAGTTAAAGTGGCGTAATAATAAAGAATAATAATAATAAGAAAGAAACAAACGGACGAAAAACAATAGGGTCTTCGCCCTTTGGGCTCAGGCCCTAATAAAGAAACAAACGCACGAAAAACAAGAGGGTCTTCGCCCTTTGGGCTCAGGCCCTAATTAAAGCTGCAAGCAGCGTTGGACGGGCCTTCGCACCGTCCTAACGTCAGAGCGCGATGCAGATGAGGGGGTTATGACAGGCATGTAGATGTTTTCAGACCTGGGCTGACAGGTCTGACTTCACCAACCCCCCCAGCCTTTTTTTTTTTTTTTTGTGATTCAATGTTGAACACCTTAATTGTTGACAGTAAATGACAGACAACATTTTGTTGGAACATGGCAATTTATTTTTATTATAAAGTGGTTTAAACAATAGTTCATCAAGAAAAATATTTAGCCAACTTTTCCATGTACAACTGATGTATTGAAGATAACACATTTGCAGCCCTGAATTTTGTCATGAAATAACAATCAAACAGTCAAAAACATAATAAAGTGGGGACACAAAGAGGAAGTGAGAGCATGGATAATAACAGTAACAATGACAATATGTGTGTTCTATATTTTTATAACTGTCCTGTTTGGCAGCTGAGGCGTGCAGAATGAAGAATCTGTGCCTTGGGGTGCCAGAACTGATTTGCTAATAGGTCATGCACAAAAAACATGAAAATTCATATTTAAAGTACTAAAGTTGAAATTCATGTTGTACATCATAATGACAAAAATACAAGTGTCTGAAATGAGTACAGCTCAGTTATTAAATATAAGTATAGCCTTTCCTGTTATGTTTATAGCAACATGTAGTTATTGGATCTGTGTATCTTATCGATGATGATGATGATGATGATGATGATGATGATGATGATGATGATGATGATGATGATTAGTAACACAGGAAAGATACAACCAACATGCAACATGAAGTTTGCCAGTTCCTTGTAAGATACATTTGTTCAATTGTTATTGACCAGTTCATTTTCAAATCACATAATAAAACTGTTGCATATTAACACACTAGGAATAAAGGTATCATGAATTGAAACATGCAAAAATATATATATTAACAGTTGTAAGACAGACCAACAGTTATCATGTGGCAAACAGAGACTAAGACATCTTCACAAACACCAGCTACAAAGTGCTTCATAGTCAAAGACATAAGTACAAAGTGCTTCACAGGCAAAATAAATTAATAATAAATAAATCTAAAATCTCCATTTCATGATTATTTTAACATAATACTCACAATACATAGTAATCCAAAATCTATCCACAATACTACACAATCTATAATGTGTACACACGATTGACCAGTAGGAGTAAGACAGACTCTACAGTAAATAAGACAGCAACCATAATGACAGCCAGTCACGCACCATGAACAACACACAAGTCAGTGTGTTCCTAAAACCCTACAGATAAGCACAACTACAACATGAATACGATAACACTTATGCTGGGACACTGCGATGTAGCACATTACCTCAGACAAAGTAACTTATTCCTGCTCTAAATTGAAATCTACGTCAAAATTGGCTACACACCCTCAAACTCATCAAACATAATCAAACTGTCTATGTCATCTAACTGCCCCTGATCATCTTTAACACCAAAACTACACAGAATACCTTCATGATCACTGAAGTACGCTGGCATCACTGCACATTCCACATTATACTGTGTTGTTTTAACATATACATGATCAATCAATGTCCCCTTCTCTGTAGTTTCTTGTGTTACATGCTGCTTAAATCCTTTTAAACTCAGGAATGTACAAATTGATGAGTCTTGTAAAATGTTTTCATTAAAGTCTCCCATTAGCACAATTGTTTTACTGATTGGATTTAACCAGTCAAGTAACTTCTCCACATTGTGTTTAAATAGAGATCTTGGATAAGATGGTGGACGATAAAGTACTGCCATCAATATGTTTAAATTGATACACAGGCATACCAAACACTCCAGATTTAAGTCTGGTACCTGCAGAATATGACAGTCCAAATTGTCTAAACAGTACAAACCAACTCCACCATGTTGTAGATTTTGCAGCTCTGACAATTTGGGGTTATTGCTGCTGTAACACAAACTTCGAGGACGACTGTGGAAAGTGTACCCACACATTTGCACACTGTTTAATGAGGTTTGTGCAGTGAGCCACGTTTCTGTGACAGCAATACAGTGAGGCTGCAAATGCTGCGTGCAGGACACCAAATCTGAAAGGTGGCGATTTAAACTCTGAACGTTCATTAAATACACAGAGAAACTTTGTGCATTTATTGAAGGCTTAGGTTGTTCAATTAAAAATGGAGGCATGCTATCCATGGCCTCCTTTATGGTGTCCTTGCAGTAAATGGCCTTCTCTGTAAAATCCCTGATGATCAGTCCAGACAAAGCCCTAACACGACTCAGAGCTACATACGCCTGCCCAGGTGCAAACACCTTCTTCAAAGATACAACAGCTTCATCTACAGTTAAGCCCTGAACTTTGTGTACAGTACACGCCCACGCTAATTTCAGAGGAAACTGTAAACGCACACAACCCCGTTTAGTGGCCTTCTCCTTCTCTGGTTCAATAGCAGTAGAATTCCTGCATTCTACTGCTGAATGGGCATGTGTCTTCCTCCTCTGTAAGCCAATTTTATCATCATCAAAGGTAACATAAATTTTTAGAGGAAATGTTTTATCTTTACCAAAATCCATGTCAGTGACAGTGCCACATGCTCCATTCACCAGACCGTCTTCAACATCCACGTTCTTACATAACATAACACGCGCATTCTTGGCCAAATACAACGTTTGTTCTAAACATGTGTCCAAAGCATTATTTTGGGTACCACGTTCCAATTTCCCTGTTTTCTTGTTTGTTATGAAATCTTTAGCCTCAATTTTGATGTAATCGGGACACATGGCAAACAACTTATTGAAATTGTGTTCATTTACTTGCATATTTGTGGGGAAAATATGCAAGGCCGAGCTGTCTTCCCCTGTCTCACGTGATTTCAGCATCTCAACGTCGCTCTCTAACATGGGGGTTTTTTTGGAACGCACTCGCAACCTGTTCAATAACTCTGCAAATGAGCTATCCTTCTGCCTAACTATAGTTTTCAGCTCCACTACACTGAAATGGCACCACAAGCCCACACCAACCTGACTGTTATGCAGGGGCTTCCCTTTAACAGGAGGCAACTGATAAAAATCACCAACAGCTATCACACTAACATTACCAAATGGGGAAAAGTCACCAGTGTGCTTAAGCTGCCTCAACCTGCCATGAACATATGTCAACAGATTGTGATCAACCATACTTATTTCATCAATGATTAAAATTTGGAGTTGACTAAATTTTGCTCTTAAAGAGTTTAGTTTATCTTCACCCAAAGGGGTATAAGGTAAACTAGAGTGTGTGCCAATACTGAGTGTGTGATGGATTGTAGCTGCGTTTAAAGAGTATGCAGCTATGCCTGTTGAAGCAGTTAACAAAACACAAATATCGTCTGGTTGATGACAAAGTGTTGACAACAGCCTCCCTGCCTCATACTGAATAGCTCTAATTAAGTGACTTTTCCCCGTTCCTGCGCCACCTGTCACAAAGACATGCATAGGCTCTGGGTTTTTATTCATCACCTTCTGCAAACACCACTGTCTGACCTTATTAAAAACAGCCATCTGTGTCTCATTCAGAGACCTAACCAAAGCTAACCCCTCACTTCTAGGCATAATTTTCCTGGGTCTCTCTAAATGTGCTAATTGTTTGTTATTAACGGCCAAGTCTGGAACATTTTCCATTGCTTCCATTAACTGTTCATCCTTTTTTTCACCTCTCTGTTGCTGTCTCATTTCGTCTACACATTCAAGGCGTTCCACTTCCTGTTCAGGACACAGCTCCCCCCAAACATCTTCATCAACTCCGTTTTGCTCGACAATTTCCTGAGCTCTTTCCAAATCAGGACAATCTACTTCAAACTTTGCCCTGTTCTCGTCAACCACAGTCTTAACCGAATGCACAGAACCATCACTAAATGTCACATCGCCACCGTTATAGAACTGACTAAACATTTCAAAGCCTTCAGGTTTTAAGTCTGAGTCAGCTCTATAAGGAAGGAACAATTGCATCAGACTCTGAAAATGGTCCTCCTCTCGTTTCTCTAAATCAAAACGCATATAACGAACAACTGCGAACTGAGAGCGTGTTCTCCTCAAGATGAAGCCTAAACCACTTTTCAGTTCAATCATGTCTTTAGACTTCTCGTTTTTGGAGAGAACACGATACTCAGACGCAAATGTAGCCATGCACATGTTATCAAAGACATCATTGTCAGGCCTGTTCCTATACCTGTCCACTATGCCAGGCATCCACATGTCCTCTGTCTTAAGCTCAGTACAAACTGTTTTCTGTTTCAAAACACTGAGGGGTAAACTCATCTTCACTATGTTGTTCCCAGTTGGCACAAACACAACCTTTCTGGAACACTCCTTCAGATGCATGTTGGTTAGCCTATACACCGCCTCCTGAGCACAGACGTCCCTATTGTGTAAATATACACTGCCCAGCTTTTTTAATGCTTCTTTAGCAGAGAGATTTCCTTGTTTTGTTGCTTCTTTTTGGGCGTTACTCAATAATAGGCCAATTTCTCTCTCTGCTTTAGTAATATAAGATATGATATAGATGACGACTGCATAGGCGTCGGTGACAAAGCTAATGTCCAAATTTGCATTCCAGCACTTCAACAACTGCTTACTATACTGGTTTACCCAAACTTCGTTCACCCCTCTCCTATAAACCACCGTGCTCTTTTTTTCCAATCTTCGATAAGCTTCTTCAAAGATGCCCTGATTGATGCCTAGAGTCTGAAACAAATGCTCTACACTGACAAAACTCACTTCTTCTTCCTGAGCTTTCTTAACAGCTGTCTTAACATTTTGCAAAATATACTGTGCCCTCTCTTTTGGCATCAAATCATCATCAAAACACTTACAGACAGGATGGTTCTTTGAACCAGGATCATTCATGGTCTCCTTCACCTTATGATCACATTTGCAGTCTTTTGTCTCCATTTTACAAACAAACGTCCTAGATGAAACAGGTTTTGGGAAATTAAACCGACATGTTGTTTTCTTTTTCCTGCATGATTTAGAATGTCGTTTCGAGTGTGATTGAACTGATGACACAATGTCCAATAATGTATCATCATCTGAGGGTAACTCGCATGTAACATATTTATCTATGAACTCAACGACCTCCTCATCTGTGTTTTTATCAATTTGGGGAGCACCCTCAATCCAAAACAGACAGTGTACATGAGGAGAACCACGCTGCTGAAATTCTACCCTATAAAAGTGATCAATGATTTTGCCAATTGGTTGGGAAGGAGACATGAGAACCTCGTTCAAAAAACAATGCCATCTGTAGTCAAACATCCTCGCAGCTGTGACCGGGTTACGACGCAACAACTCACACCTGTCTGCCCACTCCAAATCCTCTACAGTCTGTGTCCTACCTTCCTGTTTTAGAATAGTGGTCAAAAGATTCTGCCAGCGCAGATCCGCAGAGGAAAACGAGCAAAACCATGTCGGGATCCCCAACTGACGTACGCATGCTAAGATGTCTTTCTGAACTGACTGCCAAAAAGCTGGAGTTCCTCTAATTGGCTTAAGAAACCTATAACCCTCATCGCACTTTAACAACTTCTTCAGAGACTCCTCGTCCATCAACATTTCTGGACTAATCCTTTGCGACTTCTGTCCACCTTTACCCTTGCACAACGCAACAGAAACACTCGATGACACACGATCTATCTCTGACATGTATTGGGCAAAGAAAATGTATTCTACATTACGTGCAAAACGACCATCCGCATGCATAATCCTGTTATTAAAGTAACGAGACAGAGTTAGGCGATATGAGCGGCTGTCATGGAAAGTCTTACTACCAAGAGGAAACAACACAGGGAAACATTTAGCCTCATTCGTGTGGTCAGAAAGCACCCTAACCGGACTATTCCCCTCTGCAGGCGCAATGTTTACAATGTCATCAAAATACTGGTCTAATGCTTCCTGACCAATATCTATAGGCATAAGACAAGTGTCCTGAAACATGCAGTGCTGCTGTCTGTCATGTAACAATTCATCCTGTATTATCTCTGATGTTTCCTCCACACCATCAACTACAACCTGTTCTGTGACCTCACCACCTGCCTGAGCTGTCACCTCACCACTTCTAACAACCAGATCTTCCTGACATGATGCTACCTTTTCTACAACAGCTTCATCCTCACTACCTGGCTGATCCTCCTCATTCTCCCCATCTTTTTGCCTACAAAACTCGTTTACCCACTCTTCGTTAAACTCAATATCATTGTAATAAATATTAGTTCTCTTTAAATACTCTAGGGCCTGTCTTACACGTGAAGTATCTACAAACTGATACTCGTAATGTCCTTTAAACGTCAATTTGCGCTTTAATTTCACCTGTAGCAGAGACCCTTCCATGCTACAACGTGGCAACACATTAGTCGTCTGCACTATGTTGGCTGGAACACATGTAACCGGACCATGTACTCCATTCTGTCCTCCTTTAGGCAATGCCAACATTTTCATAAACGGAATGTGCAGAGCTATCAGGTGTTGTTCTAAACTATTCAAACATGCCAGTTCAGGTGGAATTGGATCAAGAATCAAAGTATTAACCCAACATTCAGCTGGTATCTGACCTTTACTTATCTTATTGTGACAGGTATAACAAATCCAAAGCTGACCTCTGGATGAAACTAACTGACATGGCACAACACAGTCATCTGAACATCTATGCAGAAACTTCTCACTAATGCACATTTCTGCAATGCCAGCTGTTGCTGAACTTCTAGTATACACTTCCCTATCACAACTCAGCAATTGAGATCTAAACATCAAGCGATGACAAACACAACACACAAAATGTGGCCCATCTCTGACTTTCTCTAAAAACTGATGCATAACAAAACCAAAATCTTCTGACTTCTCTGTCTTCTGCTTCCTACTAAACACAACACTGGCAATAACTTGCTGCTTAAACGTAGAATTGTCATGATACCTTCTTCTCCTCACTTCTTTACTCCTTACTTTAACCTTCTCCCTATGCTTGATATTGTCTCTATAGTTCACCATACTGTATACTTTACTCTGAGCTTTAACAGTCTCTTTATGCTGGAAGTTGTCTCTATATTTCAAAATACTCCTGGCTTTAACACTCTCCTTATGCTGGAGGTTGTCTCTATATTTCAGAATACTCCTGGCTTTAACACTGTCCTTATGTTGGAAGTTGTCTCTATATTTCAAAATACTCCTGGCTTTGACATTCTCTCTATGCTGGAGGCTGTCTCTATATTTCACCATACTGTTTAATTTCCTCCTCGCTTTAACACTCTCCCTATGTGGTATATTTTCATGATACTTTGTTACACTCCATAATTTTGCCCTTTCCCTAAACAACACATTTTCGTGATACATCTTTCTACTCCTTAACTGACGTTTCTCCCTTATCACCATGTTCAATTTCTCCTGTGTCTTTTTCTTCTGACTCATATACTTTGACCTCAAAGACTTACTACTTGAGTTTCCCTCAGTAGCATCACTCACAACATCAGCACTATCTATACCTTTATCAGAAACTACACATTCTAACTTACATCCTACTGCTGCCTTGTCACAGTCAACAATATCCTTCATTCTAGACCTAATGCTGTAACCTGTCACTTCATTAAGTTTACAGTAACCGTAACAAGTCTGTAGTCCTGGCTTACAAACACAAACAACATTCTCAAAATGCTTGCCCATAATGTTCTCTAAATAAATGCACTCTGCAGACAAAAAGTCATTGTTGCTGCTGTACTTAAGCCAACGCCCACCATAAAAAGTACACACACTAACTCCTAACCAATCTGCTGTAACCTGTATTTCCACCTCTGTGGCCCAAGTGTTAACGGTTCTCATCCTGGACTGCTTAATGTACTCTAACACAGAGGAATACTCACTCCTCAAAATACTCTGGTATTGAACTGCATTCCTCTCCAGCTCTTTACATACTGCAAGTCTAATCTTACGATGGTACTTCTGAGAACCACTCACAGCCTGAGAGATGGCTCTAAAGAAGCAGTTACCATCAGCCACAACCTTTTCATTCCTACATGGGATACCTGTCAACCCAACTTCTTTGGACACTGGACCAGTGACCTTCACATAGTCAACATTTAATTTTGTACACAAAACCTGACAAACATCTACACTAAGAGGACAGAAGACCAGCTCCTCATTCCTCACAGCACTAATAAATTCAACATCTGAGTTAATTTCACTAACATCAAACCTCTTTGATTTCTTTTCCATGCAGTTGTGAGAAGAAATCTTGCGTTTTCTGCCATAAATACTTGTTGGTTCTTCCTCTGAATTGCTGCTAACCTCAACGGCTAAAGTCTGGACAGAAATGTTAGACACTGATACACTTGCAGTTACGCTAGGCTCTGGTGTTGGCACTGTACTCATATCAATGCTACAACTCTCCACAGAAAAAACAGACGGAACTGTACTTACACCACCACTAACACTAACACCACACAACTCGTACAGCTTCTGACTTGTGCTGACACTGTCTGCCAAACAACAGATGTAGAGATGCAATTCATCAAGACATCCAAAATGCAAAACCACACTTGTACCATTGCAGTGTAACAAGCCTAAGTTACTGCGTGAGTGACTGTCGACCACAGCGAAGTGACCATTCTCACAGATGATGGCAGAAGTGTTACCACACAGTGTCAAAAGACATGTTGTGTACTGACTGAAGATCCTCTCCAGTCCATTACGTAGACTGACAAACACACCAAAGTCAACTAATTCACCTTCAGTCACACCTACTTCACCCATCACCACATCGCCAAAAGTAAAACTACACACCTGTCCATCAATTTCTAACTGCTGTGGCAAATCTGGAACAGATAAAAGACCTGACTGATGCATAAAGATGCCATGGTCACGCAAACTGCTGTACAACTCATCACCTACAACCAATGCACTATCCAGATCATTCCTCTCCCACATAAACACACTGCTCACCATGTGTTTGGCTAAGCTGACCAAAGCTATAGCCATACACTGCAATCCTCTGTATTTAAACTGCTCATCTCCTTGGTGAAATGAGCCCCTTACAACCTTTACTAGCTTAATTCCTCTGCTATTCTTAGCCACCATTGCCACAACATTGCTTTTGGAACCACACTGAGCTGCTTTAACATCAGAAACAGAAAAACAAGGAGAAAAACTAGACTTAGCTTTGCTGATCTTCTGTGGCATTCTTGCTCCCTCCTCGATGGTGAACGTCATCGGCATGGCAGGGCAAGTTGCAGCAACCTCCTCCTCCCCCACCACCTCTGGCAACGCACCAGCACACAATGGCACCGCAGACCCCCTCAAGAACTCCTGGGCTACTGCCTCTACCTGAGAAATGTAAAGACCAGGTTTTACTAAGAAACAGAATAGGTGAAGAAAAGTTGATGACGTTTGTCATTAATAACAAGTCTCACATTTAAACAAAGACAAACCTGCTGCACTGCTGGGCTGGGCATGGAGGCAGACTCAATCACACGTGCAGGTGAAGGTGTTGCCAAGACCTGTAAAGAAAAGCAAAGGACAAAATGTCAATAACACAATGCACTCATTAAACTTGCATATATACAAGGATACACCAAAAACAGTATTAAAGAAAAAACAAAACAAAAAACACCACACCAACCTGTCGCTTTCCTCCTCTGCTCCTCGTGGCAACACTTCTCAGCTGACGCTTCACAGGGGAAGCCTACAGGAAAAAAAAACAGGACTTTAAAACAGCTGACTCCATGTTTAGCTCTTGGCAGTATATACACATATAATTTGTAGAGCAGTTACCTGGCCAGCTGCAGGAGCAGCAATGCAGTCAGAGGCAGAAGAAGGCGAAACCTTCTCCATGGCATCCAACATGGCACCGCTGAACCACACAGGGTTGGACGGGATGACAGACTGTCGCACCGTAGGTGTTCCAGCCTTTAAAATACAAAGAGAAAAAGAAGAATTGCTTAGATGTTTCTCAACCAAACAGAACTGTGAAAAAATGTCCAGCCACACAATGAGTTAGCACAGCAAACTACCTTGCACTCCCGTCCAACAACTGTCCACTCCCAGGGGTCGCTGTGACGAGGCACGGGGACGTGTCCCGTCACAACCAGCCTGGGGGAAACCCTGGTACGCGGTGACGTCCGGGGAGACACCGTTGGCTCAGGTGGAGGGGGTACCAGCTGGCGGACCGCAGCGTCCCACAGCAGCTCCACCATGACCGGCATGCCATCGGTGTCGCTGAGGTGCACCTGAAAAACAGTCAAACAGCAGACTTTAATCACATGTGTTTATCTGACATGTGGGAAAACAAAACTCTTCCATGTTACATTTCACAACAACAAAGCATGCTGTACTTACACCGTCGTGGCACCACAGCTCCAACCGATGCAGAGGGAGGTGCTCTGCCACAGACACATATGGGAGACCTGACAGAGAAGTGAAACATGATTACTTCTTCTAATCTTTACAATTGTATTAACCATTTGTGTTAAATTTTACAGTATATTAATTACAACTGCAGATGACCAAAACTTAACATACCCATGCGTGCTGTGACACGGTGGTACTCCTGACGCAGCAGGTCCTGCAGGCCCGGATCAGTGTTGATGCGTGGAGGGAAGTCCAGCACAAACACCTACAGAGAAAGTAAATTACAATTATGCGCTTAACAGATGTGCCACTTAAGGTCCAAGAAATAATGACAGTAACTTTTCACAAAACTATACACACCTTGGGCCAGAGGTTGCAGACAGTGGTCAGGAGAGCACCAAAGTCCAACGCTGCCTCACCAATGGTCCTGCTGGCAGTGAGGTTGTTGCTCGGGGCACACACACAGACCGCGTCCGGGGTCCACGGGAGGGAAGCATGCATCACCTCTGTCCTCAGGTCAGCTGCCGCTCCACCTGGAACAGAGAGAAAAGAAAAAGACAGAGATCCCTGTGGCATACTTACAAATCCGTCCACGATGGCCCGCAGGTGAGAGTCTCCAACGACGAACACCATCTGCAACAGAGACAGTGCGTTAGAACAAATACACCAACCATGACTCCATGCACTCATCACTGTCTTCTAAATAACAAAGACAAATACCTGCTGGTCCGAACGCTGTGCTGGAGTGACAAACTTGATGGGACGGTGGGTCAGCTCCGAAGTTCGCCATCTCCGCACACGATGACGGTAACCAGTACCGCGCCCTGTTAGAATGTTGATCATGGTAAAGAATGTCAACCCATGCCTAACAATTTGATACATTTCATTGAAACACTTCAAAAATACATTATACATACGAGCAACAAACTCGGGGATGGGTGGCCCAGGGGTCCAGGACTGCCGCTCCGCAATCCTCCGCTTGGCTGCCTGAGCACGACGGTGGGACTTCGCACGAGGCATCTGCAATGACAAATTACTTTTTCTTAAACCTTAACACAGAAAGCATTGCAGCCTGTGCCAATGGTACTCACCAGGCAGAGGACACCAAACAGTTTTACTTTAGAATTTACACACAAAATTGATTCAACTTACCTTGGCAGTGAGATGGGCAACTTTTATTTAAAAAAAAACTGTTAGTGTGAGTGTGCGCGTGTGAGTGTATGTAGTTCTGTGTGTGTGTAATCTGTAAATGTGTGACAAATATCAATAGGTTATGTGTGTCTTTATAAATTAAATAACTATATGTATAAATGTTGTAGATCAGAGAATCACAGATAAAGTGCAAATATCGCTTGTGACAGCTGACAAACCAGCAGAGCACCAGATCACACAGGCAAGAGTTGGATATCTGTAAATATAAGAATAAACATCGTTTTATTTAAGCCATGCTGGTATGTAGAAAAATTATGAAATAATGTGTTAAAAAAAGATAAAATATTGAATATCCACATATAAACTCCATATCATTATACAATGTTTTAATAATGAATTTATTCCCAAAAACATGATCAACAAATTTTGC
This sequence comes from Thunnus thynnus, assembly GCF_963924715.1. Lineage (NCBI taxonomy): Eukaryota > Metazoa > Chordata > Actinopteri > Scombriformes > Scombridae > Thunnus > Thunnus thynnus. The sequence continues at coordinate 1,406,501 of NC_089518.1, forward strand.
AAAGCAGTCTTTCAGTCACAACCTAACACAGAAGCTAGTTGGCAGCAGGCTACCAAAACCAACCTTTAGCCTCTATAATGCTACTATAAGATTTAGAATAACATGTTCATGCTATATCAATGCGTTCAGTTCACTAAAATGAACCACACCTGTGATCTCTTATGAACAGTCTTATTAAGAATTAGTTGTAATTAAATATCCATCAAACAGTCAGATTACGGTTTTAGGCCTGTTTATGCCAGCCAACATTGGCATTCTCACTAATAACAACAGGGTGTAAATGCACCGTGCTAAACAAGCTACCGCCATGGTCTGCCCCACCCCCTCGTCCAAATACGGTCACTTCCGACTCCAACAATCCAAAGTGGCAACGGCCAAACCAAGATGGCGACTGCCAAAGCGCAACTCGAAGCTTCACAATGGCACTTCCAACGGCCTACATGGCCGCAGCCAAGCCGTACTACTGGCGGTTTGTCTGTACACGACTTTACAAATAATTCGAATGACCACAAATTATGATAATCCATAAAAAACCATAAATCACTGCTTTTTGTATTTCATCGAATTATTTTAGCATCAGCCACGTGTCTAAAGACTACATTTTATCAGAGGAAACTAAGCCGTGTGTGAAATTTTGCCCGCGCCTGCATCCACCCTCACCACACAGAGTCACAAACATGGCAACGGCCAAATCCAAGATGACGATTGCCAAAACGCTACACTCGAGGCTTCACAAAAGCAGTTCCAACGGCCACAATGGCCGCAGCCGCGCCGTAATACTAACGTTTGGTCTGTATACGATTTTAGCATACAATTCACATGGTCACAGATTATGTAATCCATGAAATCCATCAATGACTCTTTTTAACATCACATTATCTACACTGCTTTCTGTTTATTTATGGAATAATTTAAGAGAATTATTCCATAAAGACTACATTTTATTAGAGGAAACGAAGCTGTGTGTAAAGTTGTGCCCGCGCCTGCATCCACCCTCACCACAGAGTCACAAACGTGGCAACGGCCAAATCCAAGATGGCGATCGCCAAAACGCTACACTCGAGGCTTCACAAAAGCAGTTCCAACATCCACAATGGCGGCAGCCACGCCGTACTACTAACGTTTGTTCTTATACGACTTTAGCATACAATTCACATGGTCACAGATTACGTAATCCATGAAAATCCGTCAATAACTCTTTTTAACATCTCACATTAGTACACTGCTTTTGTTTTTTAAGAAAATTTAAGCAAATTAACCACGTGTCTAAACACTGCATTTTTCCAGAGAAAAGTACGCTGTGTGTAAAATTTCGCCCGCGCCTCAACCAACCACACCACACCACACAAGGTCAACAAACAATAGTCACATTACAAATTTACTGTAGAGTAGTGAATACCACAGAGAAGACAACAGTTCTTACCTCGACAACGTGACCAAGTGTGGCCTGTACCACTCAAGCCGGCTGTTTTATGAGCTTGTGCGACACGTCATCAAACCATCACCACGCCCACACACATTACTAGCGCAAACAGTGCAAAAACCACGTACATAAAATGGCGTCTTCTCGAACTTCCTAAAGGTTGACTCACATTTGTACCTAAAATTAGATGTGTGCAACGTTAAAAAAATTACTCGTAGACTATGCGACTCCTAATTGCAAACAAATCAGTATATGAATTCTAAACGGATTTAAGTTAAAACACAGGCACAAAAAGTGGCGACGCTTGTAAGGTCAGCGGAGCGTTAACTGCAGCATGACCGAAAGAAGCACAAAGAGTTAGCCTCTGCTAGCCTCTCAGCTAACCCCGACTCTCTGTTTAGATCCAAACGGAGCACCGACTCCCGATTTGTTGTTTAGGTTAAAGCGGAGAGAATCAGCGGGTCTGTCGGCCAGCTGAGTGAAGTGAAACCTGCGGAAAAAACACCGTGACCATCACGGTAAAACAGTCCGTAGAGAACTACCTTGTTCAGCTGCACAGATAGGAAATCCCTCGGCTGACAGGATGTACCACTCGGTGAGGAAAAATATTTTACCCACGCCTTTTTGGTTGGCAACAACGGTTGGAAACCAGCATATTGGGTGCATTACTGCCACCCTCTTCCTGAGTTTTTCCCTCATATCAGCTATAGTCTTTCTTGATCATTAGTACAATATATGATCACATATGTAATAGTCCCCTCAGCCAAGTCAGAAAAAATATGTGCATGTATGAACAACAGCAATTGGAGAAGATGACAGTCAATAAGTAATCATGTTAAATAATCATGATCTCAATATTGAAAAAAAATGATCGTGATTATATTTTTTGCCATAATCAAGCACCCCTAAAAACAGCAAATTGTGATTTACATACACACGCACACACACACACACACACACATACACACACACACAGTTTAAATATGTATGTGATCAATTTTAAATATGTTATAATGAATTGTTTTCTTTAAGAAACTCTTACTTGCACATTTTTCAGTGTGCTCCTAAAGTTATATATATGCTCCTAATTTCTTTCATTTAGGAGCACATGTACTCCTTGAAAAGAAGTAGGGATTGAACACTGCTGTCAGATATGTGGAAACACTAAGTAAGTGGAGTGTGGCCAGTCCAAGGGCTTCTGTCACAGGCAGTAGATGTTTACTTTACCCATCCCCCCCCTCCCATTCTCTCTCTCTCCCTCACAGTTGGAAGGAAAGATTTCAAAGTGATCTTCTTGTGAAAAATCCTCATAAATCCCATAACTTTGGCCAAATCCTACATAAAAATATCATTTTTTTGTAGGAATTTTCGTCGCGAATCCATTGATACAGGTTTGAAAGTGGTGGGACTTATAGTTTAGACGCCAGATGCCCCAGTTTGGCACAAAGTCCATGCCCAGAATTTGCCTCCCCATTGGTTTACATTGTAAGGTGTAATGTCGCACTCCAACTTTCAGGGCTTACTAAATCTAAACCGTTCGAGTTATTACAAAGTTTTTAATAACTTTTGCTCAACACAGTGTGATAAGTCATGTATTAAAGTTTGAAGCCGATACCATTAACGCCCTAGGAGGAGATAGCGTTTATTCAAGGTCCAAAATTGGCAAAAATTCATATTTTGAAATGGACATTGCGGACTTCCTGTTGGATTTAGGTCAGGGGTGTCAGCGTATGATTTGTAGGTCTTGATGAGACGAATAATTGAGTTTTGGTTCGATCTCTCTACGACATTCCTACGGGCCGTGGCGGCCGTTTTAGATACATAGGTGGCGCTAGAGAGCACATTTTGGCACTTTGGGGTTTAATTTTTACATTTTATCAAATTTTTCACCATTCCTGATGTGCGTGCCAAATTTGGTGAGTTTTTGAGCATGTTTAGGGGGTCAAATTTAGAGTTAAAGTGGCGTAACAAGAAAGAATAATAATAATTAAAGCTGCAAGCAGCGTTGGACGGGCCTTCGCGCCCTTGCGCACAGCGAGCCGCGGCGCAGTCAGTTGAGCTTGTGGGAACCAAGAAAACGTTTGGAGATGATTAGTGTGAGAGTCTTTTGACACACAATACTAACCAGTGTCTCTCTGTGAGCCCACCCCTCTGTTCACAGACAATTATGAATTATGAAATCAAAATATTGTTAACCTTAATCAATAATTCAGGTACCAACTGTAGGGTCTGCGAAGAACACAGTTAATTATTTGCTATAATTATCAATCATCAATAATAATTAATTATAACAATTAACAGAATTATTAATATGAACTAACAGATACGAAGCACCACCCCGAAACCGGGACCAGTAACCGAGCAAGGTAGTCTCATAAATGGGAGTTCTCCTAGAATGTTAATATCTGAGAGATAATCATTCAAGGGTGAACAAAGAAGGGTTGAATTCGAGCTCTGACTCCTTCAATCAGCCACTTTTCACAATATGTTACCAATAATGACTAAAGAACTTCTCTTTACAGATATAACAGTGTTTATGAAACTTAGCAAAATTAACAAAGTTAACAAATGCTTCACTCAATAAATAGCTATTCTAAAATCTAATTCTACCAAACAAAACACAAACAGCTTTGCACAGGGTTGGACACTTGCAGGGGAATGCGTGTATGTATGTATGTATATATATGTGTGTGTGTGTGTGTGTGTTAATAGCAAGAGAGGAAGGAGGGAAAGCGATCGTGAGAGAGAGAGAAGCGGTTCTTTTTCCACAGAGAGCGCACGTATGGACGGCAGTCTGTAACGCACGTTGTCTGGTTTAAGATCGACAAATCAGTTTACTTTCTCACTCACGGCAGCACAAACACAGTAGTCCCGAGCGGGACAAACACAAAATAGTCTAGCGTGGTGAACACAACTAACAGGCAGCAGCGGAGCGTTAACTGCAGCATGACCGAAAGAAGCACAACCAGTTCGCCTCTGCTAGCCTCTCAGCTAACCCCGGCTCTCTGTTTAGATCCAAACGGAGCACCGAGTCCCGAATTGCTATTTAGGTTAAAGCGGAGAGAATCAGCGGGTCTGTCGGCCAGCTGAGTGAAGTGAAACCTGCGGAAAAAACACCGTGACCATCACGGTAAAACAGGTCGGCGAAAACATGGCAGCTGGCTCTGAGTGGAGTGGCGGAGAGAACAGCAGACACGACTCGGCGAAGACGCGCGGGGCAGAGCCGGTCCACGTTATCCCGAAGTAACTTCATTTCCTCTTTCTCGGGGGAATTTGAGGACGCTGGTTGCAGCAGCGGTCTCTCTCGGGTCCAGGAATGTGTTCGGGTGAACACGGGCAAAGTCTCGTCTCGTCCGACGAGGGGAGTCTTCGATGAGGGGAAAACATGTTCGTGGGGTAGTCAAGCTAACTCACAGGGGAACAGAAGTTACCCCTAGCTCAGTGACATGGGAAAGACGTGTAGTTTGGGCGTGCTCGCTTATAAAGGGGTGGTGATGTCATGGCTGCGTCCTCAGGACGCTCCGCTGTGCAGGAGCGTCTCCGCCAATGAGGGACCGATGTTGACTGCTCCCTGCTGAAGTGTGAAAATCGCAAAGCATTCTTGGAAATGGAGTTTGCTCCACCCTCATGGCAGGTCCATTACAGTTTTAATACGGAGCTCCGGAACTCCAGCCTTCCTGAGTTTTTCCCTCATATAGGCTATAGTTTTTCTTAATCATTACTACAATATATGATTACATATGTAATAGTCTCCTCAGCCAAGTTAGAAAAAGTATGTGCATGTATGAACAACAGCAATTGGAGAAGATGACAGTCAAAAAGTAATCATGTTAAATAATCATGATCTCAATATTGAACAAAAATGATTGTGATTATAATTTTTGCCATAATCAAGCACCCCTAAAAACAGCAAATTGTGAATTACATACACATACACACACACACACACACACACACACACACACACACAGTTTAAATATGTATGTGATAAATTGTAAATATGTATGTAATGAATTGTTTTCTTTAAGAAACTCTTACTTGAACATTTTTCAGTGTGCTCCTAAAGTTATATGTATGCTCCTAATTTCTGTCATTTAGGAGCACATGTACTCCTTGAAAAGAAGTAAGGATTGAACACTGCTGTCACTGCTGCAGTCCAAGGGCTTCTGTCACAGGCAGTAGATGTTTACTTTACCCATCCCCCCCCTCCCATTCTCTCTCTCTCCCTCACAGCTGCAGAGAAGATTTTAGTGTACTCTACTTGTGAAATATGCTCATAAATCCCATAACTTTGGCCAAATCCTACATAAAAATATCATTTTTTTGTAGGAATTTTCGTCGCGAATCCATTGATACAGGTTTGAAAGTGGTCGGACTTATAGTTTAGACGCCAGATGCCCCAGTTTGGCACAAAGGCCATGCCCAGAATTTGCCTCCCCATTGGTTTACATTGTAAAGTGTAATGTCGCACTCCAACTTTCAGGGCTTACTAAATCTAAACCGTTCGAGTTATTACAAAGTTTTTAATAACTTTTGCTCAACACAGTGTGATAAGTCATGTATTCAAGTTTGAAGCCGATACCATTAACGCCCTAGGAGGAGATAGCGTTTATTCAAGGTCCAAAATTGGCAAAAAAATCATACTTTGAAATGGACATTGCAGATTTCCTGTTGGATTTAGGTCAGGGGTGTCAGCGTATGATTTGTAGGTCTTGATGAGACGAATAATTGGGTTTTGGTTCGATCTCTCTACGACATTCCTACGGGCCGTGGCGGCCGTTTTAGATACATAGGTGGCGCTAGAGAGCACATTTTGGCACTTTGGGGTTTAATTTTTACATTTTATCAAATTTTTCACCATTCCTGATGTGCGTGCCAAATTTGGTGAGTTTTTGAGCATGTTTAGGGGGTCAAATTTAGAGTTAAAGTGGCGTAATAATAAAGAATAATAATAATAATAATAATAATAATAAGAAACAAACAAACACACGAAAAACAAGAGGGTCTTCGCCCTTTGGGCTCAGGCCCTAATAATAATAATAATAATAATAAGAAACAAACAAACACACGAAAAACAAGAGGGTCTTCGCCCTTTGGGCTCAGGCCCTAATAAGAAACAAACAAACACACGAAAAACAAGAGGGTCTTCGCCCTTTGGGCTCAGGCCCTAATTAAAGCTGCAAGCAGCGTTGAACGGGCCTTCGCGCCCATGCGCACATCGGCCGCGGCGCACTCAGCTGAGCTTCTGGGAACCAAGAAAACGTTTGGAGATGATCAGTGTGAGAGTCTTTTGACACACAATACTAACCACTTTCTCTCCGTGAGCGCACCCCTCTGTTTATCACAGGTAATTATAGATTATGAAATCAAAATATTGTTAACCTTAATCAATAATTCAGGCACCAACTGTAGGATCTGCAAGGAACACAGTTGATTATTTGCTATAATTATCAATTATCAATAATAAATAATTATAACAATTAACAGATTTATTAATATGAACTAACAAATACGAAGCACCATCCCGAAACCAGGACTAATAACCGAACAGGGTAATCTCATAAATGGGAGTTCACCTAGAATGTTAATATCTGAGAGATATCAACATTCAAGGGTAAAAAGAACGGTTAAATTCGAGCTCTGACTCCTTCAATCAGCCACTTTTCACAATATGTTACCAATAATGACAAAAGAACTTCTCTTTAAAGATATAACAGTGTTTATGAAACTTAGCAAAATTAACAAAGTTAACAAATGCTTCATTCAATAAATAGCTATTCTAAAATCTAATTCTACCAAACAAAACACAAACAGCTTTGCACAGGGTTGGACACTTGCAGGGGAATGCGTGTATGTATGTATGTATGTATATATGTATGTGTGTGTGTGTGTGTGTGTGTGTGTGTGTGTGTGTGTGTGTGTGTGTGTGTGTGTGTTAGTAGCAAGAGAGGAAGGAGGGAAAGCGATCGTGAGAGGGAGAGAAGCGGCTCTTTTTCCACAGAGAGCGCACGTATGGACGGCAGTCTGTAACGCACGTTGTCTGGTTTCAGATCGACAAATCAGTTTACTTTCTCACTCACGGCAGCACAAACACAGTAGTCCCGAGCGGGACAAACACAAAATAGTCTAGCGTGGTGAACACAACTAACAGGCAGCAAACAGGCAGCAGCGGAGCGTTAACTGCAGCATGACCGAAAGAAGCACAACCAGTTAGCCTCTGCTAGCCTCTCAGCTAACCCCGGCTCTCTGTTTAGATCCAAACGGAGCACCGAGTCCCGATTTGTTATTTAGGTTAAAGCGGAGAACAGGCAGCAAACAGGCAGCAGCGGAGCGTTAACTGCAGCATGACCGAAAGAAGCACAACCAGTTCGCCTCTGCTAGCCTCTCAGCTAACCCCGGCTCTCTGTTTAGATCCAAACGGAGCACCGAGTCCCGATTTGTTATTTAGGTTAAAGCGGAGAACAGGCAGCAAACAGGCAGCAGCGGAGCGTTAATTGCAGCATGACCGAAAGAAGCACAACCAGTTAGCCTCTGCTAGCCTCTCAGCTAACCCCGGCTCTCTGTTTAGATCCAAACGGAGCACCGAGTCCCGAATTGCTATTTAGGTTAAAGCGGAGAGAATCAGCGGGTCTGTCGGCCAGCTGAGTGAAGTGAAACCTGCGGAAAAAACACCGTGACCATCAAGGTAAAACAGGTCGGCGAAAACACGGCAGCTGGCTCTGAGTGGAGTGGCGGAGAGAACAGCAGAGATGACTCGGCGAAGACGCGCAGGGCAGAGCCGGTCCACGTTATCCCGAAGTAACTTCATTTCCTCTTTCTCGGGGGGAATTTGAGGACGCTGGTTGCAGCAGCGGTCTCTCTCGGGTCCAGGAATGTGTTCGGGTGAACACGGGCAAAGTCTCGTCTCGTCCGACGAGGGGAGTCTTCGATGAGGGGAAAACATGTTCGTGGGGTAGTCAAGCTAACTCACAGGGAAACAGGAGTTACCCCTAGCTCAGTGACATGGGAAAGACGTATATTTCGGGCGTGCTCGCTTATAAAGGGGTGGTGATGTCATGGCTGCGTCCTCAGGACGCTCCGCTGTGCAGGAGCGTCTCCGCCAATGAGGGACCGATGTTGACTGCTCCCTGCTGAAGTGTGAAAATCGCAAAGCATCCTTGGAAATGGAGTTTGCTCCACCCTCATGGCAGGTCCATTACAGTTTTAATACGGAGCTCCGGAACTCCAGCCTTCCTGAGTTTTTCCCTCATATAGGCTATAGTTTTTCTTAATCATTACTACAATATATGATTACATATGTAATAGTCTCCTCAGCCAAGTTAGAAAAAATATGTGCATGTATGAACAACAGCAATTGGAGAAGATGACAGTCAAAAAGTGATCATGTTAAATAATCATGATCTCAATATTGAACAAAAATGATTGTGATTATAATTTTTACCATAATCAAGCACCCCTAAAAACAGCAAATTGTGATTTACATACACACACACACACACACACACACACAGAGTTTAAATATGTATGTGATAAATTGTAAATATGTATGAAATGAATTGTTTTCTGTAAGAAACTCTTACTTGAACATTTTTCAGTGTGCTCCTAAAGTTATATGTATGCTCCTAATTTCTTTCATTTAGGAGCACATGCGCTCCTTGAAAAGAAGTAAGGATTGAACACTGCTGTCACATGTGTGAAAGCACTAAGTAAGTGGAGTGTGGTGCAGTCCAAGGGCTTCTGTCACAGGCAGTAGATGTTTACTTTACCCATCCCCCCCCTCCCATTCTCTCTCTCTCCCTCACAGTTGGAAGGAAAGATTTCAAAGTGATCTTCTTGTGAAAAATCCTCATAAATCCCATAACTTTGGCCAAATCCTACATAAAAATATCATTTTTTTGTAGGAATTTTCGTCGCGAATCCATTGATACAGGTTTGGAAGTGGTCGGACTTACAGTTTAGACGCCAGATGCCCCAGTTTGGCACAAAGTCCATGCCCAGAATTTGCCTCCCCATTGGTTTACATTGTAAGGTGTAATGTCGCACTCCAACTTTCAGGGCTTACTAAATCTAAACCGTTCGAGTTATTACAAAGTTTTTAATAACTTTTGCTCAACACAGTGTGATAAGTCATGTATTAAAGTTTGAAGCCGATACCATTAACGCCCTAGGAGGAGATAGCGTTTATTCAAGGTCCAAAATTGGCAAAAAATCGTACTTTGAAATGGACATTGCAGATTTCCTGTTGGATTTAGGTCAGGGGTGTCAGCGTATGATTTGTAGGTCTTGATGAGACGAATAATTGAGTTTTGGTTCGATCTCTCTACGACATTCCTACGGGCCGTGGCGGCCGTTTTAGATACATAGGTGGCGCTAGAGAGCACATTTTGGCACTTTGGGGTTTAATTTTTACATTTTATCAAATTTTTCACCATTCCTGATGTGCGTGCCAAATTTGGTGAGTTTTTGAGCATGTTTAGGGGGTCAAATTTAGAGTTAAAGTGGCGTAACAAGAAAGAAAGAATAATAATAATAATAATAATAATTAAAGCTGCAAGCAGCGTTGGACGGGCCTTCGCGCCCTTGCGCATGGCGGGCGGCGGCGCAGTCAGCTAAGCTTCTGGGAACCAAGAAAACGTTTGGAGATGATCAGTGTGAGAGTCTTTTGACACATAATACTAACCAGTGTCTCTCTGTGAGCCCACCCCTCTGCTCACAGACAATTATGGATTATGAAATCAAAATATTGTTAACCTTAATCAATAATTCAGGCACCAACTGTAGGATCTGCAAGGAACACAGTTGATTATTTGCTATAATTATCAATTATCAATAATAAATAATTATAACAAATAACAGAATTATTAATATGAACTAACAAATACGAAGCACCATCCCGAAACCGGGACCAATAACCGAACAAGGTAATCTCATAAATGGGAGTTCACCTAGAATGTTAATATCTGAGAGATAATCATTCAAGGGTGAACAAAGAAGGGTTGAATTCGAGCTCTGACTCCTTCAATCAGCCACTTTTCACAATATGTTACCAATAATGACAAAAGAACTTGTCTTTAAAGATATAACAGTGTTAATGAAACTCAGCAAAATTAACAAAGTTAACAAATGCTTCATTCAATAAATAGCTATTCTAAAATCTAATTCTACCAAACAAAACACAAACAGCTTTGCACAGGGTTGGACACTTGCAGGTTGGACACTTTTGTCCGACGTTATCTGACCATCAGATGTGCAAAACGATGTCGGTGCGTGTATCTGTGCGCGCGTGAGTGTAGTGTTAGTCACAAGAGGGAGTAGGGAAAACGATCGTGAGAGAGAGAGAAGCGGTTCTTTTTCCACAGAGAGCGCAAGTACGGACAGCAGTCTGTAACGCACGTTGTCTGGTTTCAGATCGACAAATCAGTTTACTTTCTCACTCACGGCAGCACAAACACAGTAGTCCCGAGCGGGACAAACACAAAATAGTCTAGCGTGGTGAACACAACTAACAGGCAGCAAACAGGCAGCAGCGGAGCGTTAACTGCAGCATGACCGAAAGAAGCACAACCAGTTCGCCTCTGCTAGCCTCTCAGCTAACCCTGGCTCTCTGTTTAGATCCAAACGGAGCACTGAGTCCCGATTTGTTATTTAGGTTAAAGCGGAGAACAGGCAGCAGCGGAGCGTTAACTGCAGCATGACCGAAAGAAGCACAACCAGTTCGCCTCTGCTAGCCTCTCAGCTAACCCCGACTCTCTGTTTAGATCCAAACGAAGCACCAACTCCCGATTTGTTATTTAAGTTAAAGCGCAGAGAATCAGCGGATCTGTCGGCCAGCTGAGTGAAGTGAAACCTGCGGAAAAAACACCGTGACCATCACGGTAAAACAGTCCGTAGAGAACTACCGTGTTCAGCTGCACAGATAGGAAATCCCTCGGCTGACAGGATGTACCACTCGATGAGGAAAAATATTTTACCCTCGCCTTTTTGGTTGGCAACAACGGTTGGCAACCAGCATATTGGGTGCATTACTGCCACCCTCTCCCTGAGTTTTTCCCTCATATCAGCTATAGTCTTTCTTGATCATTAGTACAATATATGATCACATATGTAATAGTCCCCTCAGCCAAGTTAGAAAAAATATGTGCATGTATGAACAACAGCAATTGGAGAAGATGACAGTCAAAAAGTAATCATGTTAAATAATCATGATCTCAATATTGAAAAAAAATGATCGTGATTATATTTTTTGCCATAATCAAGCACCCCTAAAAACAGCAAATTGTGATTTACATACACACGCACACACACACACACACACACACAGTTTAAATATGTATGTGATAAATTGTAAATATGTATGTAATGAATTGTTTTCTTTAAGAAACTCTTACTTGAACATTTTTCAGTGTGCTCCTAAAGTTATATGTATGCTCCTAATTTCTGTCATTTAGGAGCACATGTACTCCTTGAAAAAAAGTAAGGATTGAACACTGCTGTCACTGCTGCAGTCCAAGGGCTTCTGTCACAGGCAGTAGATGTTTACTTTACCCATCCCCCCCCTCCCATTCTCTCTCTCTCCCTCACAGCTGCAGAGAAGATTTTAGTGTACTCTACTTGTGAAATATGCTCATAAATCCCATAACTTTGGCCAAATCCTACATAAAAATATCATTTTTTTGTAGGAATTTTCGTCGCGAATCCATTGATACAGGTTTGAAAGTGGTGGGACTTATAGTTTAGACGCCAGATGCCCCAGTTTGGCACAAAGTCCATGCCCAGAATTTGCCTCCCCATTGGTTTACATTGTAAGGTGTAATGTCGCACTCCAACTTTCAGGGCTTACTAAATCTAAACCGTTCGAGTTATTACAAAGTTTTTAATAACTTTTGCTCAACACAGTGTGATAAGTCATGTATTCAAGTTTGAAGCCGATACCATTAACGCCCTAAGAGGAGATAGCGTTTATTCAAGGTCCAAAATTGGCAAAAAATCATACTTTGAAATGGACATTGCGGATTTCCTGTTGGATTTAGGTCAGGGGTGTCAGCGTATGATTTGTAGGTCTTGATGAGACGAATAATTGGGTTTTGGTTCGATCTCTCTACGACATTCCTACGGGCCGTGGCGGCCGTTTTAGATACATAGGTGGCGCTAGAGAGCACATTTTGGAACTTTGGGGTTTAATTTTTACATTTTATCAAATTTTTCACCATTCCTGATGTGCGTGCCAAATTTGGTGAGTTTTTGAGCATGTTTAGGGGGTCAAATTTAGAGTTAAAGTGGCGTAACAAGAAAGAAAGAATAATAATAATAATAATAAAGAAACAAACGCACGAAAAACAAGAGGGTCTTCGCCCTTTGGGCTCAGGCCCTAATAATAATAAAGAAATAAACACACGAAAAACAAGAGGGTCTTCGCCCTTTGGGCTCAGGCCCTAATTAAAGCTGCAAGCAGCGTTGAACGGGCCTTCGCGCCCATGCGCACATCGGCCGCGGCGCACTCAGCTGAGCTTCTGGGAACCAAGAAAACGTTTGGAGATGATCAGTGTGAGAGTCTTTTGACACACAATACTAACCACTTTCTCTCCGTGAGCGCACCCCTCTGTTTATCACAGGTAATTATAGATTATGAAATCAAAATATTGTTAACCTTAATCAATAATTCAGGCACCAACTGTAGGATCTGCAAGGAACACAGTTGATTATTTGCTATAATTATCAATTATCAATAATAAATAATTATAACAATTAACAGATTTATTAATATGAACTAACAAATACGAAGCACCATCCCGAAACCAGGACTAATAACCGAACAGGGTAATCTCATATATGGGAGTTCACCTAGAATGTTAATATCTGAGAGATATCAACATTCAAGGGTAAAAAGAACGGTTAAATTCGAGCTCTGACTCCTTCAATCAGCCACTTTTCACAATATGTTACCAATAATGACAAAAGAACTTTTCTTTAAAGATATAACAGTGTTTATGAAACTTAGCAAAATTAACAAAGTTAACAAATGCTTCATTCAATAAATAGCTATTCTAAAATCTAATTCTACCAAACAAAACACAAACAGCTTTGCACAGGGTTGGACACTTGCAGGGGAATGCGTGTATGTATGTATGTATGTATATATGTATGTGTGTGTGTGTGTGTGTGTGTGTGTGTGTGTGTGTGTGTGTTAGTAGCAAGAGAGGAAGGAGGGAAAGCGATCGTGAGAGGGAGAGAAGCGGCTCTTTTTCCACAGAGAGCGCACGTATGGACGGCAGTCTGTAACGCACGTTGTCTGGTTTCAGATCGACAAATCAGTTTACTTTCTCACTCACGGCAGCACAAACACAGTAGTCCCGAGCGGGACAAACACAAAATAGTCTAGCGTGGTGAACACAACTAACAGGCAGCAAACAGGCAGCAGCGGAGCGTTAACTGCAGCATGACCGAAAGAAGCACAACCAGTTAGCCTCTGCTAGCCTCTCAGCTAACCCCGGCTCTCTGTTTAGATCCAAACGGAGCACCGAGTCCCGATTTGTTATTTAGGTTAAAGCGGAGAACAGGCAGCAAACAGGCAGCAGCGGAGCGTTAACTGCAGCATGACCGAAAGAAGCACAACCAGTTCGCCTCTGCTAGCCTCTCAGCTAACCCCGGCTCTCTGTTTAGATCCAAACGGAGCACCGAGTCCCGATTTGTTATTTAGGTTAAAGCGGAGAACAGGCAGCAAACAGGCAGCAGCGGAGCGTTAACTGCAGCATGACCGAAAGAAGCACAACCAGTTAGCCTCTGCTAGCCTCTCAGCTAACCCCGGCTCTCTGTTTAGATCCAAACGGAGCACCGAGTCCCGAATTGCTATTTAGGTTAAAGCGGAGAGAATCAGCGGGTCTGTCGGCCAGCTGAGTGAAGTGAAACCTGCGGAAAAAACACCGTGACCATCAAGGTAAAACAGGTCGGCGAAAACACGGCAGCTGGCTCTGAGTGGAGTGGCGGAGAGAACAGCAGAGATGACTCGGCGAAGACGCGCAGGGCAGAGCCGGTCCACGTTATCCCGAAGTAACTTCATTTCCTCTTTCTCGGGGGAATTTGAGGACGCTGGTTGCAGCAGCGGTCTCTCTCGGGTCCAGGAATGTGTTCGGGTGAACACGGGCAAAGTCTCGTCTCGTCCGACGAGGGGAGCCTTCGATGAGGGGAAAACATGTTCGTGGGGTAGTTAAGCTAACTCACAGGGGAACAGGAGTTACCCCTAGCTCAGTGACATGGGAAAGACGTGTAGTTTGGGCGTGCTCGCTTATAAAGGGGTGGTGATGTCATGGCTGAGTCCTCAGGACGCTCCGCTGTGCAGGAGCGTCTCCGCCAATGAGGGACCGATGTTGACTGCTCCCTGCTGAAGTGTGAAAATCGCAAAGCATCCTTGGAAATGGAGTTTGCTACACCCTCATGGCAGGTCCATTACAGTTTTAATACGGAGCTCCGGAACTCCAGCCTTCCTGAGTTTTTCCCTCATATAGGCTATAGTTTTTCTTAATCATTACTACAATATATGATTACATATGTAATAGTCTCCTCAGCCAAGTTAGAAAAAGTATGTGCATGTATGAACAACAGCAATTGGAGAAGATGACAGTCAAAAAGTAATCATGTTAAATAATCATGATCTCAATATTGAACAAAAATGATTGTGATTATAATTTTTGCCATAATCAAGCACCCCTAAAAACAGCAAATTGTGATTTACATACACATACACACACACACACACACACACACACACACACACACACACACACACACACACAGTTTAAATATGTATGTGATCAATTGTAAATATGTATGTAATGAATTGTTTTCTTTAAGAAACTCTTACTTGAACATTTTTCAGTGTGCTCCTAAAGTTATATGTATGCTCCTAATTTCTGTCATTTAGGAGCACATGTACTCCTTGAAAAGAAGTAATGATTGAACACTGCTGTCAGATATATAGAAGCATTAACTAAGTGGAGTGTGGTACAGTCCAAGGGCTTCTGTCACAGGCAGTAGATGTTTACTTTA
This sequence comes from Thunnus thynnus, assembly GCF_963924715.1. NCBI lineage: Eukaryota > Metazoa > Chordata > Actinopteri > Scombriformes > Scombridae > Thunnus > Thunnus thynnus. The sequence continues at coordinate 1,421,967 of NC_089518.1, forward strand.
CCCATCCCCCCCCTCCCATTCTCTCTCTCTCCCTCACAGTTGGAAGGAAAGATTTCAAAGTGATCTTCTTGTGGAAAATCCTCATAAATCCCATAACTTTGGCCAAATCCTACATAAAAATATCATTTTTTTGTAGGAATTTTTGTCGCGAATCCATTGATACAGGTTTGAAAGTGGTGGGACTCATAGTTTAGACGCCAGATGCCCCAGTTTGGCACAAAGTCCATGCCCAGAATTTGCCTCCCCATTGGTTTACATTGTAAGGTGTAATGTCGCACTCCAACTTTCAGGGCTTACTAAATCTAAACCGTTCGAGTTATTACAAAGTTTTTAATAACTTTTGCTCTACACAGTGTGATAAGTCATGTATTAAAGTTTGAAGCCGATACCATTAACGCCCTAGGAGGAGATAGCGTTTATTCAAGGTCCAAAATTGGCAAAAAATCATACTTTGAAATGGACATTGCAGATTTCCTGTTGGATTTAGGTCAGGGGTGTCAGCGTATGATTTGTAGGTCTTGATGAGACGAATAATTGGGTTTTGGTTCGATCTCTCTACGACATTCCTACGGGCCGTGGTGGCCGTTTTAGATACATAGGTGGCGCTCTCGAGCACATTTTGGCACTTTGGGGTTTAATTTTTACATTTTATCAAATTTTTCACCATTCCTGATGTGCATGCCAAATTTGGTGAGTTTTTGAGCATGTTTAGGGGGTCAAATTTAGAGTTAAAGTGGCGTAATAATAAAGAATAATAATAAATATGATTACATATGTAATAGTCTCCTCAGCCAAGTTAGAAAAAGTATGTGCATGTATGAACAACAGCAATTGGAGAAGATGACAGTCAAAAAGTAATCATGTTAAATAATCATGATCTCAATATTGAACAAAAATGATTGTGATTATAATTTTTGCCATAATCAAGCACCCCTAAAAACAGCAAATTGTGATTTACATACACATACACACACACACACACACACACACACACACAGTTTAAATATGTATGTGATAAATTGTAAATATGTATGTAATGAATTGTTTTCTTTAAGAAACTCTTACTTGAACATTTTTCAGTGTGCTCCTAAAGTTATATGTATGCTCCTAATTTCTGTCATTTAGGAGCACATGTACTCCTTGAAAAAAAGTAAGGATTGAACACTGCTGTCACTGCTGCAGTCCAAGGGCTTCTGTCACAGGCAGTAGATGTTTACTTTACCCATCCCCCCCCTCCCATTCTCTCTCTCTCCCTCACAGCTGCAGAGAAGATTTTAGTGTACTCTACTTGTGAAATATGCTCATAAATCCCATAACTTTGGCCAAATCCTACATAAAAATCACATTTTTTTGTAGGAATTTTCGTCGCGAATCCATTGATACAGGTTTGAAAGTGGTGGGACTTATAGTTTAGACGCCAGATGCCCCAGTTTGGCACAAAGTCCATGCCCAGAATTTGCCTCCCCATTGGTTTACATTGTAAGGTGTAATGTCGCACTCCAACTTTCAGGGCTTACTAAATCTAAACCGTTCGAGTTATTACAAAGTTTTTAATAACTTTTGCTCAACACAGTGTGATAAGTCATGTATTCAAGTTTGAAGCCGATACCATTAACGCCCTAAGAGGAGATAGCGTTTATTCAAGGTCCAAAATTGGCAAAAAATCATACTTTGAAATGGACATTGCGGATTTCCTGTTGGATTTAGGTCAGGGGTGTCAGCGTATGATTTGTAGGTCTTGATGAGACGAATAATTGGGTTTTGGTTCGATCTCTCTACGACATTCCTACGGGCCGTGGCGGCCGTTTTAGATACATAGGTGGCGCTAGAGAGCACATTTTGGAACTTTGGGGTTTAATTTTTACATTTTATCAAATTTTTCACCATTCCTGATGTGCGTGCCAAATTTGGTGAGTTTTTGAGCATGTTTAGGGGGTCAAATTTAGAGTTAAAGTGGCGTAACAAGAAAGAAAGAATAATAATAATAATTAAAGCTGCAAGCAGCGTTGAACGGGCCTTCGCGCCCATGCGCACATCGGCCGCGGCGCAGTCAGCTGAGCTTCTGGGAACCAAGAAAACGTTTGGAGATGATCAGTGTGAGAGTCTTTTGACACACAATACTAACCACTTTCTCTCTGTGAGCGCACCCCTCTGTTTATCACAGGTAATTATAGATTATGAAATCAAAATATTGTTAACCTTAATCAATAATTCAGGCACCAACTGTAGGATCTGCAAGGAACACAGTTGATTATTTGCTATAATTATCAATTATCAATAATAATTAATTATAACAATTAACAGAATTATTAATATGAACTAACAAATACGAAGCACCATCCCGAAACTGGTACTAATAACCGAACAGGGTAATCTCATAAATGGGAGTTCACCTAGAATGTTAATATCTGCGAGATATCAACATTCAAGGGTGAACAAAGAAGGGTTGAATTCGAGCTCTGACTCCTTCAATCAGCCACTTTTCACAATATGTTACCAATAATGACTAAAGAACTTCTCTTTAAAGATATAACAGTGTTTATTAAACTTAGCAAAATTAACAAAGTTAACAAATGCTTCATTCAATAAATAGCTATTCTAAAATCTAATTCTACCAAACAAAACACAAACAGCTTTGCACAGGGTTGGACACTTGCAGGTTGGACACTTTTGTCCGACGTTATCTGACCATCAGATGTGCAAAACGATGTCGGTGCGTGTATCTGTGCGCGCGTGAGTATGGTGTTAGTCACAAGAGAGGGAGGAGGGAAAGCGATCGTGAGAGAGAGAGAAGCGGTTCTTTTTCCACAGAGAGCGCACGTATGGACGGCAGTCTGTAACGCACGTTGTCTGGTTTAAGATCGACAAATCAGTTTACTTTCTCACTCACGGCAGCACAAACACAGTAGTCCCGAGCGGGACAAACACAAAATAGTCAAGCGTGGTGAACACAACTAACAGGCAGCAAACAGGCAGCAGCGGAGCGTTAACTGCAGCATGACCGAAAGAAGCACAACCAGTTCGCCTCTGCTAGCCTCTCAGCTAACCCTGGCTCTCTGTTTAGATCCAAACGGAGCACCGAGTCCCGATTTGTTATTTAGGTTAAAGCGGAGAACAGGCAGCAGCGGAGCGTTAATTGCAGCATGACCGAAAGAAGCACAACCAGTTAGCCTCTGCTAGCCTCTCAGCTAACCCCGGGTCTCTGTTTAGATCCAAACGGAGCACGGAGTCCCGAATTGCTATTTAGGTTAAAGCGGAGAGAATCAGCGGGTCTGTCGGCCAGCTGAGTGAAGTGAAACCTGCGGAAAAAACACCGTGACCATCAAGGTAAAACAGGTCGGCGAAAACACGGCAGCTGGCTCTGAGTGGAGTGGCGGAGAGAACAGCAGAGACAACTCGGCGAAGACGCGCAGGGTAGAGCCGGTCCACGTTATCCCGAAGTAACTTCATTTCCTCTTTCTCGGGGGAATTTGAGGACGATGGTTGCAGCAGCGGTCTCTCTCGGGTCCAGGAATGTGTTCGGGTGAACACGGGCAAAGTCTCGTCTCGTCCGACGAGGGGAGTCTTCGATGAGGGGAAAACATGTTCGTGGGGTAGTCAAGCTAACTCACACGGGAACAGGAGTTACCCCTAGCTCAGTGACATGGGAAAGACGTGTAGTTTGGGCGTGCTCGCTTATAAAGGGGTGGTGATGTCATGGCTGCGTCCTCAGGACGCTCCGCTGTGCAGGAGCGTCTCCGCCAATGAGGGACCGATGTTGACTGCTCCCTGCTGAAGTGTGAAAATCGAAAAGCATCCTTGGAAATGGAGTTTGCTCCACCCTCATGGCAGGTCCATTACAGTTTTAATACGGAGCTCCGGAACTCCAGCCTTCCTGAGTTTTTCCCTCATATAGGCTATAGTTTTTCTTAATCATTACTACAATATATGATTACATATGTAATAGTCTCCTCAGCTAAGTTAGAAAAAATATGTGCATGTATGAACAACAGCAATTGGAGAAGATGACAGTCAAAAAGTAATCATGTTAAATAATCATGATCTCAATATTGAACAAAAATGATTGTGATTATAATTTTTGCCATAATCAAGCACCCCTAAAAACAGCAAATTGTGATTTACACACACACACACACAGAGTTTAAATATGTATGTGATCAATTGTAAATATGTATGTAATGAATTGTTTTCTTTAAGAAACTCTTACTTGAACATTTTTCAGTGTGCTCCTAAAGTTATATGTATGCTCCTAATTTCTTTCATTTAGGAGCACATGCGCTCCTTGAAAAGAAGTAAGGATTGAACACTGCTGTCACATGTGTGAAAGCACTAAGTAAGTGGAGTGTGGTGCAGTCCAAGGGCTTCTGTCACAGGCAGTAGATGTTTACTTTACCCATCCCCCCCCTCCCATTCTCTCTCTCTCCCTCACAGTTGGAAGGAAAGATTTCAAAGTGATCTTCTTGTGAAAAATCCTCATAAATCCCATAACTTTGGCCAAATCCTACATAAAAATATCATTTTTTTGTAGGAATTTTCGTCGCGAATCCATTGATACAGGTTTGAAAGTGGTGGGACTTATAGTTTAGACGCCAGATGCCCCAGTTTGGCACAAAGTCCATGCCCAGAATTTGCCTCCCCATTGGTTTACATTGTAAGGTGTAATGTCGCACTCCAACTTTCAGGGCTTACTAAATCTAAACCGTTCGAGTTATTACAAAGTTTTTAATAACTTTTGCTCAACACAGTGTGATAAGTCATGTATTCAAGTTTGAAGCCGATACCATTAACGCCCTAAGAGGAGATAGCGTTTATTCAAGGTCCAAAATTGGCAAAAAATCATACTTTGAAATGGACATTGCGGATTTCCTGTTGGATTTAGGTCAGGGGTGTCAGCGTATGATTTGTAGGTCTTGATGAGACGAATAATTGGGTTTTGGTTCGATCTCTCTACGACATTCCTACGGGCCGTGGCGGCCGTTTTAGATACATAGGTGGCGCTAGAGAGCACATTTTGGAACTTTGGGGTTTAATTTTTACATTTTATCAAATTTTTCACCATTCCTGATGTGCGTGCCAAATTTGGTGAGTTTTTGAGCATGTTTAGGGGGTCAAATTTAGAGTTAAAGTGGCGTAACAAGAAAGAAAGAATAATAATAATAATAATAAAGAAACAAACGCACGAAAAACAATAGGGTCTTCGCCCTTTGGGCTCAGGCCCTAATAATAAAGAAACAAACGCACGAAAAACAAGAGGGTCTTCGCCCTTTGGGCTCAGGCCCTAATTAAAGCTGCAAGCAGCGTTGAACGGGCCTTCGCGCCCATGCGCACATCGGCCGCGGCGCAGTCAGCTGAGCTTCTGGGAACCAAGAAAACGTTTGGAGATGATCAGTGTGAGAGTCTTTTGACACACAATACTAACCACTTTCTCTCCGTGAGCGCACCCCTCTGTTTATCACAGGTAATTATAGATTATGAAATCAAAATATTGTTAACCTTAATCAATAATTCAGGCACCAACTGTAGGATCTGCAAGGAACACAGTTGATTATTTGCTATAATTATCAATTATCAATAATAAATAATTATAACAATTAACAGATTTATTAATATGAACTAACAAATACGAAGCACCATCCCGAAACCAGGACTAATAACCGAACAGGGTAATCTCATAAATGGGAGTTCACCTAGAATGTTAATATCTGAGAGATATCAACATTCAAGGGTAAAAAGAACGGTTAAATTCGAGCTCTGACTCCTTCAATCAGCCACTTTTCACAATATGTTACCAATAATGACAAAAGAACTTCTCTTTAAAGATATAACAGTGTTTATGAAACTTAGCAAAATTAACAAAGTTAACAAATGCTTCATGCAATAAATAGCTATTCTAAAATCTAATTCTACCAAACAAAACACAAACAGCTTTGCACAGGGTTGGACACTTGCAGGGGAATGCGTGTATGTATGTATGTATGTATATATGTATGTGTGTGTGTGTGTGTGTGTGTGTGTGTGTGTGTGTGTGTGTGTGTGTTAGTAGCAAGAGAGGAAGGAGGGAAAGCGATCGTGAGAGGGAGAGAAGCGGCTCTTTTTCCACAGAGAGCGCACGTATGGACGGCAGTCTGTAACGCACGTTGTCTGGTTTCAGATCGACAAATCAGTTTACTTTCTCACTCACGGCAGCACAAACACAGTAGTCCCGAGCGGGACAAACACAAAATAGTCTAGCGTGGTGAACACAACTAACAGGCAGCAAACAGGCAGCAGCGGAGCGTTAACTGCAGCATGACCGAAAGAAGCACAACCAGTTAGCCTCTGCTAGCCTCTCAGCTAACCCCGGCTCTCTGTTTAGATCCAAACGGAGCACCGAGTCCCGATTTGTTATTTAGGTTAAAGCGGAGAACAGGCAGCAAACAGGCAGCAGCGGAGCGTTAACTGCAGCATGACCGAAAGAAGCACAACCAGTTCGCCTCTGCTAGTCTCTCAGCTAACCCCGGCTCTCTGTTTAGATCCAAACGGAGCACCGAGTCCCGATTTGTTATTTAGGTTAAAGCGGAGAACAGGCAGCAAACAGGCAGCAGCGGAGCGTTAATTGCAGCATGACCGAAAGAAGCACAACCAGTTAGCCTCTGCTAGCCTCTCAGCTAACCCCGGCTCTCTGTTTAGATCCAAACGGAGCACCGAGTCCCGAATTGCTATTTAGGTTAAAGCGGAGAGAATCAGCGGGTCTGTCGGCCAGCTGAGTGAAGTGAAACCTGCGGAAAAAACACCGTGACCATCAAGGTAAAACAGGTCGGCGAAAACACGGCAGCTGGCTCTGAGTGGAGTGGCGGAGAGAACAGCAGAGATGACTCGGCGAAGACGCGCAGGGCAGAGCCGGTCCACGTTATCCCGAAGTAACTTCATTTCCTCTTTCTCGGGGGGAATTTGAGGACGCTGGTTGCAGCAGCGGTCTCTCTCGGGTCCAGGAATGTGTTCGGGTGAACACGGGCAAAGTCTCGTCTCGTCCGACGAGGGGAGTCTTCGATGAGGGGAAAACATGTTCGTGGGGTAGTCAAGCTAACTCACAGGGAAACAGGAGTTACCCCTAGCTCAGTGACATGGGAAAGACGTATATTTCGGGCGTGCTCGCTTATAAAGGGGTGGTGATGTCATGGCTGCGTCCTCAGGACGCTCCGCTGTGCAGGAGCGTCTCCGCCAATGAGGGACCGATGTTGACTGCTCCCTGCTGAAGTGTGAAAATCGCAAAGCATCCTTGGAAATGGAGTTTGCTCCACCCTCATGGCAGGTCCATTACAGTTTTAATACGGAGCTCCGGAACTCCAGCCTTCCTGAGTTTTTCCCTCATATAGGCTATAGTTTTTCTTAATCATTACTACAATATATGATTACATATGTAATAGTCTCCTCAGCCAAGTTAGAAAAAATATGTGCATGTATGAACAACAGCAATTGGAGAAGATGACAGTCAAAAAGTGATCATGTTAAATAATCATGATCTCAATATTGAACAAAAATGATTGTGATTATAATTTTTACCATAATCAAGCACCCCTAAAAACAGCAAATTGTGATTTACATACACACACACACACACACACACAGAGTTTAAATATGTATGTGATAAATTGTAAATATGTATGAAATGAATTGTTTTCTGTAAGAAACTCTTACTTGAACATTTTTCAGTGTGCTCCTAAAGTTATATGTATGCTCCTAATTTCTTTCATTTAGGAGCACATGCGCTCCTTGAAAAGAAGTAAGGATTGAACACTGCTGTCACATGTGTGAAAGCACTAAGTAAGTGGAGTGTGGTGCAGTCCAAGGGCTTCTGTCACAGGCAGTAGATGTTTACTTTACCCATCCCCCCCCTCCCATTCTCTCTCTCTCCCTCACAGTTGGAAGGAAAGATTTCAAAGTGATCTTCTTGTGAAAAATCCTCATAAATCCCATAACTTTGGCCAAATCCTACATAAAAATATCATTTTTTTGTAGGAATTTTCGTCGCGAATCCATTGATACAGGTTTGGAAGTGGTCGGACTTACAGTTTAGACGCCAGATGCCCCAGTTTGGCACAAAGTCCATGCCCAGAATTTGCCTCCCCATTGGTTTACATTGTAAGGTGTAATGTCGCACTCCAACTTTCAGGGCTTACTAAATCTAAACCGTTCGAGTTATTACAAAGTTTTTAATAACTTTTGCTCAACACAGTGTGATAAGTCATGTATTAAAGTTTGAAGCCGATACCATTAACGCCCTAGGAGGAGATAGCGTTTATTCAAGGTCCAAAATTGGCAAAAAATCGTACTTTGAAATGGACATTGCAGATTTCCTGTTGGATTTAGGTCAGGGGTGTCAGCGTATGATTTGTAGGTCTTGATGAGACGAATAATTGAGTTTTGGTTCGATCTCTCTACGACATTCCTACGGGCCGTGGCGGCCGTTTTAGATACATAGGTGGCGCTAGAGAGCACATTTTGGCACTTTGGGGTTTAATTTTTACATTTTATCAAATTTTTCACCATTCCTGATGTGCGTGCCAAATTTGGTGAGTTTTTGAGCATGTTTAGGGGGTCAAATTTAGAGTTAAAGTGGCGTAACAAGAAAGAAAGAATAATAATAATAATAATAATAATAATAAAGAAATAAACACACGAAAAACAAGAGGGTCTTCGCCCTTTGGGCTCAGGCCCTAATTAAAGCTGCAAGCAGCGTTGAACGGGCCTTCGCGCCCTTGCGCACGTCGGGCCGCGGCGCAGTCAGTTGAGCTTGTGGGAACCAAGAAAACGTTTGGAGATGATCAGTGTGAGAGTCTTTTGACACACAATACTAACTACTTTCTCTCCGTGAGCGCACCCCTCTGTTTATCACAGATAATTATGGCTTATGAAATTAAAATATTGTTAACCTTAATCAATAATTCAGGCACCAACTGTAGCATGTATGAGGAACACAGTTGATTATTTGCCATAATTATCAATTATCTAAGATAAATTAACTAATTATAATAATTAATAGAATTATTAACGAGCACGCCCAAACTACACGTCTTTCCCATGTCACTGAGCTAGGGGTAACTCCTGTTCCCCTGTGAGTTAGCTTGACTTCCCCACGAACATGTTTTCCCCTCATCGAAGACTCCCCTCGTCGGACGAGACGAGACTTTGCCCGTGTTCACCCGAACACATTCCTGGACCCGAGAGAGACCGCTGCTGCAACCAGCGTCCTCAAATTCCCCCGAGAAAGAGGAAATGAAGTTACTTCGGGATAACGTGGACCGGCTCTGCCCTGCGCTTCTTCGCCGAGTCGTCTCTGCTGTTCTATCCGCCACTCCACTCAGAGCCAGCTGCCGTGTTTTCGACGACGTGCGAGAACGGCACCGTCTGCCTCCGAGCCAAGAACAAAGATGGACATTAAGACGGACTACACACACACACAACCTGCGCACTTTCTGAAGCGACCAAGTAAGAGGCATAAGTCTGGGCATAGGCAGTGTTAGTTGTGTGTTCTTTTCAGCATCAGTTGCTGTTGTTTAGCATTTAGCCTTTTTAGCTTTATCGCTATTGTTCTTGTTGTGTGAGTTGACGGACCGCCGAGTCCATTTTTCTCTGCTTTACTCTGAGGAGTATTTTAAGTTTGCTGCCTGTTAGTTGTGTTCACCACGCTAGACTATTTTGTGTTTTAAAGGGGTGGTGATGTCATGGCTGCGTCCTCAGGACGCTCCGCTGTGCAGGAGCGTCTCCGCCAATGAGGGACCGATGTTGACTGCTCCCTGCTGAAGTGTGAAAATCGCAAAGCATCCTTGGAAATGGAGTTTGCTCCACCCTCATGGCAGGTCCATTACAGTTTTAATACGGAGCTCCGGAACTCCAGCCTTCCTGAGTTTTTCCCTCATATAGGCTATAGTTTTTCTTAATCATTACTACAATATATGATTACATATGTAATAGTCTCCTCAGCCAAGTTAGAAAAAATATGTGCATGTATGAACAACAGCAATTGGAGAAGATGACAGTCAAAAAGTAATCATGTTAAATAATCATGATCTCAATATTGAACAAAAATGATTGTGATTATAATTTTTGCCATAATCAAGCACCCCTAAAAACAGCAAATTGTGATTTACGTACACACATACACACACACAAAGTTTAAATATGTATGTGATAAATTGTAAATGTGTATGTAATGAATTGTTTTCTTTAAGAAACTCTTACTTGAACATTTTTCAGTGTGCTCCTAAAGTTATATGTATGCTCCTAATTTCTGTCATTTAGGAGCACATGTACTCCTTGAAAAAAAGTAATGATTGAACACTGCTGTCACTGCTGCAGTCCAAGGGCTTCTGTCACAGGCAGTAGATGTTTACTTTACCCATCCCCCCCCTCCCATTCTCTCTCTCTCCCTCACAGCTGCAGAGAAGATTTTAGTGTACTCTACTTGTGAAATATGCTCATAAATCCCATAACTTTGGCCAAATCCTTCATAAAAATATCATTTTTTTGTAGGAATTTTCGTCGCGAATCCATTGATACAGGTTTGAAAGTGGTGGGACTTATAGTTTAGACGCCAGATGCCCCAGTTTGGCACAAAGTCCATGCCCAGAATTTGCCTCCCCATTGGTTTACATTGTAAGGTGTAATGTCGCACTCCAACTTTCAGGGCTTACTAAATCTAAACCGTTCGAGTTATTACAAAGTTTTTAATAACTTTTGCTCAACACAGTGTGATAAGTCATGTATTAAAGTTTGAAGCCGATACCATTAACGCCCTAGGAGGAGATAGCGTTTATTCAAGGTCCAAAATTGGCAAAAATTCGTATTTTGAAATTGACATTGCAGATTTCCTGTTGGATTTAGATCAGGGGTGTCAGCGTATGATTTGTAGGTCTTGATGAGACGAATAATTGAGTTTTGGTTCGATCTCTCTACGACATGCCTACGAGCCGTGGCGGCCGTTTTAGATACATAGGTGGCGCTAGAGAGCACATTTTGGCACTTTGGGTGTTAATTTTTACATTATATCAAATTTTTCACCATTCCTGATGTGCGTGCCAAATTTGGTGAGTTTTTGAGCATGTTTAGGGGGTCAAATTTAGAGTTAAAGTGGCGTAATAATAAAGAATAATAATAATTAAAGCTGCAAGCAGCGTTGGACGGGCCTTCGCGCCCTTGCGCACGTCGGGCCGCGGCGCAGTCAGTTGAGCTTGTGGGAACCAAGAAAACGTTTGGAGATGATCAGTGTGAGAGTCTTTTGACACACAATACTAACTACTTTCTCTCCGTGAGCGCACGCCTCTGTTTATCACAGATAATTGTGGCTTATGAAATTAAAATATTGTTAACCTTAATCAATAATTCAGGCACCAACTGTAGCATGTATGAGGAACACAGTTGATTATTTGCCATAATTATCAATTATCTAAGATAATTAACTAATTATAATAATTAATAGAATTATTAATATGAACTAACAAGCACGGAGCACCACCCGGAAACCAGGACCAATAACCGAACAAGGTAATCTCATAAATGGGATTTCACCTAGAATGCTAATATCTGCGAGATATCAACATTCAAGGGTGAACAAAGAAGGGTTGAATTCAAGCTCTGACTCCTTTAATCAGCCACTTCTCACAATATGTTACACACAATAATGACAAAAGAACTTCTCTTTAAAGATATAACATTGTTTATTAAACGTAGCAAAATTAACAAAGTTAACATATACTTCATTCAATAAACAGCTATTCTAAAATCTAATTCTACCAAACAAAACACAAACAGCTTTGCACAGAGTTGGACACTTGCAGGGGAATGCGTGTGTGTGTGTGTGTGTGTTAGTAGCAAGAGAGGAAGGAGGGAAAGCGATCGTGAGAGGGAGAGAAGCGGCTCTTTTGACCACAGAGAGCGCACGTACGGACGGCAGTCTGTAACGTACGTTGTCTGGTTTCTGATCTCACGGTGGCACAAAAGTAGCAGTTGTCCCGACCGGGAAAAACACAAAATAGTCTAGCGTGGTGAACACAACTAACAGGCAGCGAACTTAAAATACTCCTCACAGTAAAGCAGAGAAAAATGGACTCGGCGGTCCGTCAACTCACACAACAAGAACAACAGCAATAAAGCTAAAAAGGCTAAATGCTAAACAACAGCAACTGATGCTGAAAAGAACACACAACTAACACTGCCTATGCCCAGACTTATGCCTCTTACTTGGTCGCTTCAGAAAGTGCGCAGGTTGTGTGTGTGTGTAGTCCGTCTTAATGTCCATCTTTGTTCTTGGCTCGGAGGCAGACGGTGCCGTTCTCGCACGTCGTCGAAAACAAGGCAGCTGGCTCTGAGTGGAGTGGCGGAGAGAACAGCAGAGACAACTCGGCGAAGACGCGCAGGGCAGAGCCGGTCCACGTTATCGCGAAGTAACTTCATTTCCTCTTTCTCGGGGGAATTTGAGGACGCTGGTTGCAGCAGCGGTCTCTCTCGGGTCCAGGAATGTGTTCGGGTGAACACGGGCAAAGTCTCGTCTCGTCCGACGAGGGGAGTCTTCGATGAGGGGAAAACATGTTCGTGGGGTAGTCAAGCTAACTCACAGGGGAACAGGAGTTACCCCTAGCTCAGTGACATGGGAAAGACGTGTAGTTTGGGCGTGCTCGCTTATAAAGGGGTGGTGATGTCATGGCTGCGTCCTCAGGACGCTCCGCTGTGCAGGAGAGTCTCCGCCAATGAGGGACCGATGTTGACTGCTCCCTGCTGAGGTGTGAAAATCGCAAAGCATCCTTGGAAATGGAGTTTGCTCCACCCTCATGGCAGGTCCATTACAGTTTTAATACGGAGCTCCGGAACTCCAGCCTTCCTGAGTTTTTCCCTCATATAGGCTATAGTTTTTCTTAATCATTACTACAATATATGATTACATATGTAATAGTCTCCTCAGCCAAGTTAGAAAAAGTATGTGCATGTATGAACAACAGCAATTGGAGAAGATGACAGTCAAAAAGTAATCATGTTAAATAATCATGATCTCAATATTGAACAAAAATGATTGTGATTATAATTTTTGCCATAATCAAGCACCCCTAAAAACAGCAAATTGTGATTTACATACACATACACACACACACACACACACACACACACACACACACACACACAGTTTAAATATGTATGTGATAAATTGTAAATATGTATGTAATGAATTGTTTTATTTAAGAAACTCTTACTTGAACATTTTTCAGTGTGCTCCTAAAGTTATATGTATGCTCCTAATTTCTGTCATTTAGGAGCACATGTACTCCTTGAAAAGAAGTAAGGATTGAACACTGCTGTCACTGCTGCAGTCCAAGGGCTTCTGTCACAGACAGTAGATGTTTACTTTACCCATCCCCCCCCTCCCATTCTCTCTCTCTCCCTCACAGCTGCAGAGAAGATTTTAGTGTACTCTACTTGTGAAATATGCTCATAAATCCCATAACTTTGGCCAAATCCTACATAAAAATATCATTTTTTTGTAGGAATTTTCGTCGCGAATCCATTGATACAGGTTTGAAAGTGGTGGGACTTATAGTTTAGACGCCAGATGCCCCAGTTTGGCACAAAGTCCATGCCCAGAATTTGCCTCCCCATTGGTTTACATTGTAAGGTGTAATGTCGCACTCCAACTTTCAGGGCTTACTAAATCTAAACCGTTCGAGTTATTACAAAGTTTTTAATAACTTTTGCTCAACACAGTGTGATAAGTCATGTATTAAAGTTTGAAGCCGATACCATTAACGCCCTAGGAGGAGATAGCGTTTATTCAAGGTCCAAAATTGGCAAAAAATCATACTTTGAAATGGACATTGCAGATTTCCTGTTGGATTTAGGTCAGGGGTGTCAGCGTATGATTTGTAGGTCTTGATGAGACGAATAATTGGGTTTTGGTTCGATCTCTCTACGACATTCCTATGGGCCGTGGTGGCCGTTTTAGATACATAGGTGGCGCTAGAGAGCACATTTTGGCACTTTGGGGTTTAATTTTTACATTTTATCAAATTTTTCACCATTCCTGATGTGCGTGCCAAATTTGGTGAGTTTTTGAGCATGTTTAGGGGGTCAAATTTAGAGTTAAAGTGGCGTAATAATAAAGAATAATAATAATAATAATTAAAGCTGCAAGCAGCGTTGAACGGGCCTTCGCGCCCATGCGCACATCGGCCGCGGCGCAGTCAGCTGAGCTTCTGGGAACCAAGAAAACGTTTGGAGATGATCAGTGTGCTGTGCAGGAGCGTCTCCGCCAATGAGGGACCGATGTTGACTGCTCCCTGCTGAAGTGTGAAAATCGCAAAGCATCCTTGGAAATGGAGTTTGCTCCACCCTCATGGCAGGTCCATTACAGTTTTAATACGGAGCTCCGGAACTCCAGCCTTCCTGAGTTTTTCCCTCATATAGGCTATAGTTTTTCTTAATCATTACTACAATATATGATTACATATGTAATAGTCTCCTCAGCCAAGTTAGAAAAAATATGTGCATGTATGAACAACAGCAATTGGAGAAGATGACAGTCAAAAAGTGATCATGTTAAATAATCATGATCTCAATATTGAACAAAAATGATTGTGATTATAATTTTTACCATAATCAAGCACCCCTAAAAACAGCAAATTGTGATTTACATACACACACACACACACACACACAGAGTTTAAATATGTATGTGATAAATTGTAAATATGTATGAAATGAATTGTTTTCTGTAAGAAACTCTTACTTGAACATTTTTCAGTGTGCTCCTAAAGTTATATGTATGCTCCTAATTTCTTTCATTTAGGAGCACATGCGCTCCTTGAAAAGAAGTAAGGATTGAACACTGCTGTCACATGTGTGAAAGCACTAAGTAAGTGGAGTGTGGTGCAGTCCAAGGGCTTCTGTCACAGGCAGTAGATGTTTACTTTACCCATCCCCCCCCTCCCATTCTCTCTCTCTCCCTCACAGTTGGAAGGAAAGATTTCAAAGTGATCTTCTTGTGAAAAATCCTCATAAATCCCATAACTTTGGCCAAATCCTACATAAAAATATCATTTTTTTGTAGGAATTTTCGTCGCGAATCCATTGATACAGGTTTGAAAGTGGTGGGACTTATAGTTTAGACGCCAGATGCCCCAGTTTGGCACAAAGTCCATGCCCAGAATTTGCCTCCCCATTGGTTTACATTGTAAGGTGTAATGTCGCACTCCAACTTTCAGGGCTTACTAAATCTAAACCGTTCGAGTTATTACAAAGTTTTTAATAACTTTTGCTCAACACAGTGTGATAAGTCATGTATTAAAGTTTGAAGCCGATACCATTAACGCCCTAGGAGGAGATAGCGTTTATTCAAGGTCCAAAATTGGCAAAAAATCATACTTTGAAATGGACATTGCAGATTTCCTGTTGGATTTAGGTCAGGGGTGTCAGCGTATGATTTGTAGGTCTTGATGAGACGAATAATTGAGTTTTGGTTCGATCTCTCTACGACATTCCTACGGGCCGTGGCGGCCGTTTTAGATACATAGGTGGCGCTAGAGAGCACATTTTGGCACTTTGGGGTTTATTTTTTACATTTCATCAAATTTTTCACCATTCCTGATGTGCGTGCCAAATTTGGTGAGTTTTTGAGCATGTTTAGGGGGTCAAATTTAGAGTTAAAGTGGCGTAACAAGAAAGAATAATAATAATAATAATAATAAGAAAGAAACAAACACACGAAAAACAAGAGGGTCTTCGCCCTTTGGGCTCAGGCCCTAATAATAATTAAAGCTGCAAGCAGCGTTGGACGGGCCTTCGCGCCCTTGCGCACGTCGGGCCGCGGCGCAGTCAGTTGAGCTTGTGGGAACCAAGAAAGCGTTTGGAGATGATCAGTGTGAGAGTCTTTTGACACACAATACTAACCAGCGTCTCTCTGTGAGCCCACCCCTCTGTTCACAGACAATTATGGATTATGAAATCAAAATATTGTTAACCTTAATCAATAATTCAGGTACCAATTGTAGGATCTGCGAAGAACACAGTTAATTATTTGCTATAATTATCAATGATCAATAATAATTAATTATAACAATTAACAGAATTATCAATATGAACTAACAGATACGAAGCATCACCCCGAAACCGGGACCAATAACCGAGCAAGGTAGTCTCATAAATGGGAGTTCACCTAGAATGTTAATATCTGAGAGATAATCATTCAAGGGTGAACAAAGAAGGGTTGAATTCGAGCTCTGACTCCTTCAATCAGCCACTTTTCACAATATGTTACACACAATAATGACTAAAGAACTTCTCTTTAAAGATATAACAGTGTTTATTAAACTTAGCAAAATTAACAAAGTTAACAAATGCTTCATTCAATAAATAGGCCTAGTTATTCTAAAATCTAATTCTGCCAAACAAAACACAAACAGCTTTGCACAGGGTTGGACACTTGCAGGTTGGACACTTTTGTCCGACGTTATCTGACCATCAGATGTGCAAAACGATGTCGGTGCGTGTATGTGTGCGCACGTGAGTATGGTGTTAGTCACAAGAGAGGGAGGAGGGAAAGCGATCGTGATAGAGAGAGAAGCGGTTCTTTTTCCACAGAGAGCGCACGTATGGACGGCAGTCTGTAACGCACGTTGTCTGGTTTCAGATCGACAAATCAGTTTACTTTCTCACTCACGGCAGCACAAACACAGTAGTCCCGAGCGGGACAAACACAAAATAGTCAAGCGTGGTGAACACAACTAACAGGCAGCAAACAGGCAGCAGCGGAGCGTTAACTGCAGCATGACCGGAAGAAGCACAACCAGTTAGCCTCTGCTAGCCTTTCAGCTAACCCCGGCTCTCTGTTTAGATCCAAACGGAGCACCGAGTCCCGAATTGCTATTTAGGTTAAAGCGGAGAGAATCAGCGGGTCTGTCGGCCAGCTGAGTGAAGTGAAACCTGCGGAAAAAACACCGTGACCATCAAGGTAAAACAGGTCGGCGAAAACACGGCAGCTGGTTCTGAGTGGAATGGCGGAGAGAACAGCAGAGACAACTCTGCGAAGACGCGCAGGGCAGAGCCGGTCCACGTTATCCCGAAGTAACTTCATTTCCTCTTTCTCGGGGGAATTTGAGGACGCTGGTTGCAGCAGCGGTCTCTCTTGGGTCCAGGAATGTGTTCGGGTTAACACGGGAAAAGTCTCGTCTCGTCCGACGAGGGGAGTCTTCGATGAGGGGAAAACATGTTCGTGGGGTAGTCAAGCTAACTCACAGGGGAACAGGAGTTACCCCTAGCTCAGTGACATGGGAAAGACGTGTAGTTTGGGCGTGCTCGCTTATAAAGGGGTGGTGATGTCATGGCTGCGTCCTCAGGACGCTCCGCTGTGCAGGAGCGTCTCCGCCAATGAGGGACCGATGTTGACTGCTCCCTGCTGAAGTGTGAAAATCGCAAAGCATCCTTGGAAATGGAGTTTGCTCCACCCTCATGGCAGGTCCATTACAGTTTTAATACGGAGCTCCGGAACTCCAGCCTTCCTGAGTTTTTCCCTCATATAGGCTATAGTTTTTCTTAATCATTACTACAATATATGATTACATATGTAATAGTCTCCTCAGCCAAGTTAGAAAAAGTATGTGCATGTATGAACAACAGCAATTGGAGAAGATGACAGTCAAAAAGTAATCATGTTAAATAATCATGATCTCAATATTGAACAAAAATGATTGTGATTATAATTTTTGCCATAATCAAGCACCCCTAAAAACAGCAAATTGTGATTTACATACACATACACACACACACACACACACACACACACACACACAGTTTAAATATGTATGTGATAAATTGTAAATATGTATGTAATGAATTGTTTTCTTTAAGAAACTCTTACTTGAACATTTTTCAGTGTGCTCCTAAAGTTATATGTATGCTCCTAATTTCTGTCATTTAGGAGCACATGTACTCCTTGAAAAAAAGTAAGGATTGAACACTGCTGTCACTGCTGCAGTCCAAGGGCTTCTGTCACAGGCAGTAGATGTTTACTTTACCCATCCCCCCCCTCCCATTCTCTCTCTCTCCCTCACAGCTGCAGAGAAGATTTTAGTGTACTCTACTTGTGAAATATGCTCATAAATCCCATAACTTTGGCCAAATCCTACATAAAAATATCATTTTTTTGTAGGAATTTTCGTCGCGAATCCATTGATACAGGTTTGAAAGTGGTGGGACTCATAGTTTAGACGCCAGATGCCCCAGTTTGGCACAAAGTCCATGCCCAGAATTTGCCTCCCCATTGGTTTACATTGTAAGGTGTAATGTCGCACTCCAACTTTCAGGGCTTACTAAATCTAAACCGTTCGAGTTATTACAAAGTTTTTAATAACTTTTGCTCAACACAGTGTGATAAGTCATGTATTAAAGTTTGAAGCCGATACCATTAACGCCCTAGGAGGAGATAGCGTTTATTCAAGGTCCAAAATTGGCAAAAAATCATACTTTGAAATGGACATTGCAGATTTCCTGTTGGATTTAGGTCAGGGGTGTCAGCGTATGATTTGTAGGTCTTGATGAGACGAATAATTGGGTTTTGGTTCGATCTCTCTACGACATTCCTACGGGCCGTGGCGGCCGTTTTAGATACATAGGTGGCGCTAGAGAGCACATTTTGGCACTTTGGGGTTTAACTTTTACATTTTATCAAATTTTTCACCATTCCTGATGTGCGTGCCAAATTTGGTGAGTTTTTGAGCATGTTTAGGGGGTCAAATTTAGAGTTAAAGTGGCGTAACAAGAAAGAATTAAAGCTGCAAGCAGCGTTGAACGGGCCTTCGCGCCCTTGCGCACGTCGGGCCGCGGCGCAGTCAGTTGAGCTTGTGGGAACCAAGAAAACGTTTGGAGATGATCAGTGTGAGAGTCTTTTGACACACAATACTAACTACTTTCTCTCCGTGAGCGCACCCCTCTGTTTATCACAGATAATTATGGCTTATGAAATTAAAATATTGTTAACCTTAATCAATAATTCAGGCACCAACTGTAGCATATATGAGGAACACAGTTGATTATTTGCCATAATTATCAATTATCTAAGATAAATTAACTAATTATAATAATTAATAGAATTATTAATATGAACTAACAAGCACGGAGCACCACCCGGAAACCAGGACCAATAACCGAACAAGGTAATCTCATAAATGGGATTTCACCTAGAATGTTAATATCTGCGAGATATCAACATTCAAGGGTGAACAAAGAAGGGTTGAATTCAAGCTCTGACTCCTTCAATCAGCCACTTCTCACAATATGTTACACACAATAATGACAAAAGAACTTCTCTTTAAAGATATAACATTGTTTATTAAACTTAGCAAAATTAACAAAGTTAACAAATACTTCATTCAATAAACAGCTATTCTAAAATCTAATTCTACCAAACAAAACACAAACAGCTTTGCACAGAGTTGGACACTTGCAGGGGAATGCGTGTATGTATGTATGTGTGTGTGTGTGTGTGTGTGTGTGTGTGTGTGTGTGTGTGTGTGTGTGTTAGTAGCAAGAGAGGAAGGAGGGAAAGCGATCGTGAGAGGGAGAGAAGCGGCTCTTTTGTCCACAGAGAGCGCACGTACGGACGGCAGTCTGTAACGTACGTTGTCTGGTTTCTGATCGACAAATCAGTTTACTTTCTCACTCACGGTGGCACAGAAGTAGCAGTTGTCCCGACCGGGAAAAACACAAAATAGTCTAGCGTGGTGAACACAACTAACAGGAAGCAAACTTAAAATACTCCTCAGAGTAAAGCAGAGAAAAATGGACTCGGCGGTCCGTCAACTCACACAACAAGAACAATAGCGATAAAGCTAAAAAGGCTAAATGCTAAACAACAGCAACTGATGCTGAAAAGAACACACAACTAACACTGCCTATGCCCAGACTTATGCCTCTTACTTGGTCGCTTCAGAAAGTGCGCAGGTTGTGTGTGTGTGTAGTCCGTCTTAATGTCCATCTTTGTTCTTGGCTCGGAGGCAGACGGTGCCGTTCTCGCACGTCGTCGAAAACAAGGCAGCTGGCTCTGAGTGGAGTGGCGGATAGAACAGCAGAGACGACTCGGCGAAGACGCGCAGGGCAGAGCCGGTCCACGTTATCCCGAAGTAACTTCATTTCCTCTTTCTCGGGGGAATTTGAGGACGCTGGTTGCAGCAGCGGTCTCTCTCGGGTCCAGGAATGTGTTCGGGTGAACACGGGCAAAGTCTCGTCTCGTCCGACGAGGGGAGTCTTCGATGAGGGGAAAACATGTTCGTGGGGTAGTCAAGCTAACTCACAGGGAAACAGGAGTTACCCCTAGCTCAGTGACATGGGAAAGACGTGTAGTTTGGGCGTGCTCGCTTATAAAGGGGTGGTGATGTCATGGCTGCGTCCTCAGGACGCTCCGCTGTGCAGGAGCGTCTCCGCCAATGAGGGACCGATGTTGACTGCTCCCTGCTGAGGTGTGAAAATCGCAAAGCATCCTTGGAAATGGAGTTTGCTCCACCCTCATGGCAGGTCCATTACAGTTTTAATACGGAGCTCCGGAACTCCAGCCTTCCTGAGTTTTTCCCTCATATAGGCTATAGTTTTTCTTAATCATTACTACAATATATGATTACATATGTAATAGTCTCCTCAGCCAAGTTAGAAAAAATATGTGCATGTATGAACAACAGCAATTGGAGAAGATGACAGTCAAAAAGTAATCATGTTAAATAATCATGATCTCAATATTGAACAAAAATGATTGTGATTATAATTTTTGCCATAATCAAGCACCCCTAAAAACAGCAAATTGTGATTTACGTACACACATACACACACACAAAGTTTAAATATGTATGTGATAAATTGTAAATATGTATGTAATGAATTGTTTTCTTTAAGAAACTCTTACTTGAACATTTTTCAGTGTGCTCCTAAAGTTATATGTATGCTCCTAATTTCTGTCATTTAGGAGCACATGTACTCCTTGAAAAAAAGTAATGATTGAACACTGCTGTCACTGCTGCAGTCCAAGGGCTTCTGTCACAGGCAGTAGATGTTTACTTTACCCATCCCCCCCCCTCCCATTCTCTCTCTCTCCCTCACAGTTGGAAGGAAAGATTTCAAAGTGATCTTCTTGTGAAAAATCCTCATAAATCCCATAAATTTGGCCAAATCCTACATAAAAATATCATTTTTTTGTAGGAATTTTCGTCGCGAATCCATTGATACAGGTTTGAAAGTGGTGGGACTTATAGTTTAGACGCCAGATGCCCCAGTTTGGCACAAAGTCCATGCCCAGAATTTGCCTCCCCATTGGTTTACATTGTAAGGTGTAATGTCGCACTCCAACTTTCAGGGCTTACTAAATCTAAACCGTTCGAGTTATTACAAAGTTTTTAATAACTTTTGCTCAACACAGTGTGATAAGTCATGTATTCAAGTTTGAAGCCGATACCATTAACGCCCTAGGAGGAGATAGCGTTTATTCAAGGTCCAAAATTGGCAAAAAATCATACTTTGAAATTGACATTGCAGATTTCCTGTTGGATTTAGGTCAGGGGTGTCAGCGTATGATTTGTAGGTCTTGATGAGACGAATAATTGGGTTTTGGTTCGATCTCTCTACGACATTCCTACGGGCCGTGGTGGCCGTTTTAGATACATAGGTGGCGCTAGAGAGCACATTTTGGCACTTTGGGGTTTAATTTTTACATTTTATCAAATTTTTCACCATTCCTGATGTGCGTGCCAAATTTGGTGAGTTTTTGAGCATGTTTAGGGGGTCAAATTTAGAGTTAAAGTGGCGTAATAATAAAGAATAATAATAATAATAATAATAATAATAATAATTAAAGCTGCAAGCAGCGTTGAACGGGCCTTCGCGCCCTTGCGCACGTCGGGCCGCGGCGCAGTCAGTTGAGCTTGTGGGAACCAAGAAAACGTTTGGAGATGATCAGTGTGAGAGTCTTTTGACACACAATACTAACTACTTTCTCTCCGTGAGCGCACCCCTCTGTTTATCACAGATAATTATGGCTTATGAAATTAAAATATTGTTAACCTTAATCAATAATTCAGGCACCAACTGTAGCATATATGAGGAACACAGTTGATTATTTGCCATAATTATCAATTATCTAAGATAAATTAACTAATTATAATAATTAATAGAATTATTAATATGAACTAACAAGCACGGAGCACCACCCGGAAACCAGGACCAATAACCGAACAAGGTAATCTCATAAATGGGATTTCACCTAGAATGTTAATATCTGCGAGATATCAACATTCAAGGGTGAACAAAGAAGGGTTGAATTCAAGCTCTGACTCCTTCAATCAGCCACTTCTCACAATATGTTACACACAATAATGACAAAAGAACTTCTCTTTAAAGATATAACATTGTTTATTAAACTTAGCAAAATTAACAAAGTTAACAAATACTTCATTCAATAAACAGCTATTCTAAAATCTAATTCTACCAAACAAAACACAAACAGCTTTGCACAGAGTTGGACACTTGCAGGGGAATGCGTGTATGTATGTATGTGTGTGTGTGTGTGTGTGTGTGTGTGTGTGTGTGTGTATGTGTGTGTGTGTGTGTGTTAGTAGCAAGAGAGGAAGGAGGGAAAGCGATCGTGAGAGGGAGAGAAGCGGCTCTTTTGTCCACAGAGAGCGCACGTACGGACGGCAGTCTGTAACGTACGTTGTCTGGTTTCTGATCGACAAATCAGTTTACTTTCTCACTCACGGTGGCACAGAAGTAGCAGTTGTCCCGACCGGGAAAAACACAAAATAGTCTAGCGTGGTGAACACAACTAACAGGAAGCAAACTTAAAATACTCCTCAGAGTAAAGCAGAGAAAAATGGACTCGGCGGTCCGTCAACTCACACAACAAGAACAATAGCGATAAAGCTAAAAAGGCTAAATGCTAAACAACAGCAACTGATGCTGAAAAGAACACACAACTAACACTGCCTATGCCCAGACTTATGCCTCTTACTTGGTCGCTTCAGAAAGTGCGCAGGTTGTGTGTGTGTGTAGTCCGTCTTAATGTCCATCTTTGTTCTTGGCTCGGAGGCAGACGGTGCCGTTCTCGCACGTCGTCGAAAACAAGGCAGCTGGCTCTGAGTGGAGTGGCGGATAGAACAGCAGAGACGACTCGGCGAAGACGCGCAGGGCAGAGCCGGTCCACGTTATCCCGAAGTAACTTCATTTCCTCTTTCTCGGGGGAATTTGAGGACGCTGGTTGCAGCAGCGGTCTCTCTCGGGTCCAGGAATGTGTTCGGGTGAACACGGGCAAAGTCTCGTCTCGTCCGACGAGGGGAGTCTTCGATGAGGGGAAAACATGTTCGTGGGGTAGTCAAGCTAACTCACAGGGAAACAGGAGTTACCCCTAGCTCAGTGACATGGGAAAGACGTGTAGTTTGGGCGTGCTCGCTTATAAAGGGGTGGTGATGTCATGGCTGCGTCCTCAGGACGCTCCGCTGTGCAGGAGCGTCTCCGCCAATGAGGGACCGATGTTGACTGCTCCCTGCTGAGGTGTGAAAATCGCAAAGCATCCTTGGAAATGGAGTTTGCTCCACCCTCATGGCAGGTCCATTACAGTTTTAATACGGAGCTCCGGAACTCCAGCCTTCCTGAGTTTTTCCCTCATATAGGCTATAGTTTTTCTTAATCATTACTACAATATATGATTACATATGTAATAGTCTCCTCAGCCAAGTTAGAAAAAATATGTGCATGTATGAACAACAGCAATTGGAGAAGATGACAGTCAAAAAGTAATCATGTTAAATAATCATGATCTCAATATTGAACAAAAATGATTGTGATTATAATTTTTGCCATAATCAAGCACCCCTAAAAACAGCAAATTGTGATTTACGTACACACATACACACACACAAAGTTTAAATATGTATGTGATAAATTGTAAATATGTATGTAATGAATTGTTTTCTTTAAGAAACTCTTACTTGAACATTTTTCAGTGTGCTCCTAAAGTTATATGTATGCTCCTAATTTCTGTCATTTAGGAGCACATGTACTCCTTGAAAAAAAGTAATGATTGAACACTGCTGTCACTGCTGCAGTCCAAGGGCTTCTGTCACAGGCAGTAGATGTTTACTTTACCCATCCCCCCCCCTCCCATTCTCTCTCTCTCCCTCACAGTTGGAAGGAAAGATTTCAAAGTGATCTTCTTGTGAAAAATCCTCATAAATCCCATAAATTTGGCCAAATCCTACATAAAAATATCATTTTTTTGTAGGAATTTTCGTCGCGAATCCATTGATACAGGTTTGAAAGTGGTGGGACTTATAGTTTAGACGCCAGATGCCCCAGTTTGGCACAAAGTCCATGCCCAGAATTTGCCTCCCCATTGGTTTACATTGTAAGGTGTAATGTCGCACTCCAACTTTCAGGGCTTACTAAATCTAAACCGTTCGAGTTATTACAAAGTTTTTAATAACTTTTGCTCAACACAGTGTGATAAGTCATGTATTCAAGTTTGAAGCCGATACCATTAACGCCCTAGGAGGAGATAGCGTTTATTCAAGGTCCAAAATTGGCAAAAAATCATACTTTGAAATTGACATTGCAGATTTCCTGTTGGATTTAGGTCAGGGGTGTCAGCGTATGATTTGTAGGTCTTGATGAGACGAATAATTGGGTTTTGGTTCGATCTCTCTACGACATTCCTACGGGCCGTGGTGGCCGTTTTAGATACATAGGTGGCGCTAGAGAGCACATTTTGGCACTTTGGGGTTTAATTTTTACATTTTATCAAATTTTTCACCATTCCTGATGTGCGTGCCAAATTTGGTGAGTTTTTGAGCATGTTTAGGGGGTCAAATTTAGAGTTAAAGTGGCGTAATAATAAAGAATAATAATAATTAAAGCTGCAAGCAGCGTTGGACGGGCCTTCGCGCCCTTGCGCACGTCGGGCCGCGGCGCAGTCAGTTGAGCTTGTGGGAACCAAGAAAACGTTTGGAGATGATCAGTGTGAGAGTCTTTTTACACACAATGCTAACCAGTGTCTCTCTGTGAGCGCACCCCTCTGTTCACAGACAATTATGAATTATGAAATCAAAATATTGTTAACCTTAATCAGTAATTCAGGTACCAACTATAGGATCTGCGAAGAACACAGTTAATTATTTGCTATAATTATCAATAATAATTAATTATAACAATTAACAGAATTATTAATATGAACTAACAGATACGAAGCACCACCCCGAAACCGGGACCAATAACCGAGCAAGGTAGTCTCATAAATGGGAGTTCACCTAGAATGTTAATATCTGAGAGATAATTATTCAAGGGTGAACAAAGAAGGGTTGAATTCGAGCTCTGACTCCTTCAATCAGCCACTTTTCACAATATGTTACCAATAATGACTAAAGAACTTCTCTTTAAAGACATAACAGTGTTTATTAAACTTAGCAAAATTAACAAAGTTAACAAATGCTTCATTCAATAAATAGCTATTCTAAAATCTAATTCTACCAAACAAAACACAAACAGCTTTGCACAGGGTTGGACACTTGCAGGTTGGACACTTTTGTCCGACGTTATCTGACCATCAGATGTGCAAAACGATGTCGGTGCGTGTATCTGTGCGCGCGTGAGTATGGTGTTAGTCACAAGAGAGGGAGGAGGGAAAGCGATCGTGAGAGAGAGAGAAGCGGTTCTTTTTCCACAGAGAGCGCACGTACGGACGGCAGTCTGTAACGCACGTTGTCTGTTTTAAGATCGACAAATCAGTTTACTTTCTCACTCACGGCAGCACAAACACAGTAGTCCCGAGCGGGACAAACACAAAATAGTCAAGCGTGGTGAACACAACTAACAGGCAGCAAACAGGCAGCAGCGGAGCGTTAACTGCAGCATGACCGAAAGAAGCACAACCAGTTAGCCTCTGCTAGCCTCTCAGCTAACCCCGGCTCTCTGTTTAGATCCAAACGGAGCACCGAGTCCCGAATTGCTATTTAGGTTAAAGCGGAGAGAATCGGCGGGTCTGTCGGCCAGCTGAGTGAAGTGAAACCTGCGGAAAAAACACTGTGACCATCAAGGTAAAACAGGTCGGCGAAAACACGGCAGCTGGCTCTGAGTGGAGTGGCGGAGAGAACAGCAGAGATGACTCGGCGAAGACGCGCAGGGCAGAGCCGGTCCACGTTATCCCGAAGTAACTTCATTTCCTCTTTCTCGGGGGAATTTGAGGACGCTGGTTGCAGCAGCGGTCTCTCTCGGGTCCAGGAATGTGTTCGGGTGAACACGGGCAAAGTCTCGTCTCGTCCGACGAGGGGAGTCTTCGATGAGGGGAAAACATGTTCGTGGGGTAGTCAAGCTAACTCACAGGGAAACAGGAGTTACCCCCAGCTCAGTGACATGGGAAAGACGTATATTTCGGGCGTGCTCGCTTATAAAGGGGTGGTGATGTCATGGCTGCGTCCTCAGGACGCTCCGCTGTGCAGGAGCGTCTCCGCCAATGAGGGACCGATGTTGACTGCTCCCTGCTGAAGTGTGAAAATCGCAAAGCATCCTTGGAAATGGAGTTTGCTCCACCCTCATGGCAGGTCCATTACAGTTTTAATACGGAGCTCCGGAACTCCAGCCTTCCTGAGTTTTTCCCTCATATAGGCTATAGTTTTTCTTAATCATTACTACAATATATGATTACATATGTAATAGTCTCCTCAGCCAAGTTAGAAAAAATATGTGCATGTATGAACAACAGCAATTGGAGAAGATGACAGTCAAAAAGTGATCATGTTAAATAATCATGATCTCAATATTGAACAAAAATGATTGTGATTATAATTTTTACCATAATCAAGCACCCCTAAAAACAGCAAATTGTGATTTACATACACACACACACACACACACACACAGAGTTTAAATATGTATGTGATAAATTGTAAATATGTATGAAATGAATTGTTTTCTGTAAGAAACTCTTACTTGAACATTTTTCAGTGTGCTCCTAAAGTTATATGTATGCTCCTAATTTCTTTCATTTAGGAGCACATGCGCTCCTTGAAAAGAAGTAAGGATTGAACACTGCTGTCACATGTGTGAAAGCACTAAGTAAGTGGAGTGTGGTGCAGTCCAAGGGCTTCTGTCACAGGCAGTAGATGTTTACTTTACCCATCCCCCCCCTCCCATTCTCTCTCTCTCCCTCACAGTTGGAAGGAAAGATTTCAAAGTGATCTTCTTGTGAAAAATCCTCATAAATCCCATAACTTTGGCCAAATCCTACATAAAAATATCATTTTTTTGTAGGAATTTTCGTCGCGAATCCATTGATACAGGTTTGAAAGTGGTGGGACTTATAGTTTAGACGCCAGATGCCCCAGTTTGGCACAAAGTCCATGCCCAGAATTTGCCTCCCCATTGGTTTACATTGTAAGGTGTAATGTCGCACTCCAACTTTCAGGGCTTACTAAATCTAAACCGTTCGAGTTATTACAAAGTTTTTAATAACTTTTGCTCAACACAGTGTGATAAGTCATGTATTAAAGTTTGAAGCCGATACCATTAACGCCCTAGGAGGAGATAGCGTTTATTCAAGGTCCAAAATTGGCAAAAAATCATACTTTGAAATGGACATTGCAGATTTCCTGTTGGATTTAGGTCAGGGGTGTCAGCGTATGATTTGTAGGTCTTGATGAGACGAATAATTGAGTTTTGGTTCGATCTCTCTACGACATTCCTACGGGCCGTGGCGGCCGTTTTAGATACATAGGTGGCGCTAGAGAGCACATTTTGGCACTTTGGGGTTTATTTTTTACATTTCATCAAATTTTTCACCATTCCTGATGTGCGTGCCAAATTTGGTGAGTTTTTGAGCATGTTTAGGGGGTCAAATTTAGAGTTAAAGTGGCGTAACAAGAAAGAATAATAATAATAATAATAATAAGAAAGAAACAAACACACGAAAAACAAGAGGGTCTTCGCCCTTTGGGCTCAGGCCCTAATTAAAGCTGCAAGCAGCGTTGGACGGGCCTTCGCGCCCTTGCGCACGGCGGGCGGCGGCGCAGTCAGCTAAGCTTCTGGGAACCAAGAAAACGTTTGGAGATGATCAGTGTGAGAGTCTTTTGACACATAATACTAACCAGTGTCTCTCTGTGAGCCCACCCCTCTGCTCACAGACAATTATGGATTATGAAATCAAAATATTGTTAACCTTAATCAATAATTCAGGCACCAACTGTAGGATCTGCAAGGAACACAGTTGATTATTTGCTATAATTATCAATTATCAATAATAAATAATTATAACAAATAACAGAATTATTAATATGAACTAACAAATACGAAGCACCATCCCGAAACCGGGACCAATAACCGAACAAGGTAATCTCATAAATGGGAGTTCACCTAGAATGTTAATATCTGAGAGATAATCATTCAAGGGTGAACAAAGAAGGGTTGAATTCGAGCTCTGACTCCTTCAATCAGCCACTTTTCACAATATGTTACCAATAATGACAAAAGAACTTGTCTTTAAAGATATAACAGTGTTAATGAAACTCAGCAAAATTAACAAAGTTAACAAATGCTTCATTCAATAAATAGCTATTCTAAAATCTAATTCTACCAAACAAAACACAAACAGCTTTGCACAGGGTTGGACACTTGCAGGTTGGACACTTTTGTCCGACGTTATCTGACCATCAGATGTGCAAAACGATGTCGGTGCGTGTATCTGTGCGCGCGTGAGTGTAGTGTTAGTCACAAGAGGGAGTAGGGAAAACGATCGTGAGAGAGAGAGAAGCGGTTCTTTTTCCACAGAGAGCGCAAGTACGGACAGCAGTCTGTAACGCACGTTGTCTGGTTTCAGATCGACAAATCAGTTTACTTTCTCACTCACGGCAGCACAAACACAGTAGTCCCGAGCGGGACAAACACAAAATAGTCTAGCGTGGTGAACACAACTAACAGGCAGCAAACAGGCAGCAGCGGAGCGTTAACTGCAGCATGACCGAAAGAAGCACAACCAGTTCGCCTCTGCTAGCCTCTCAGCTAACCCTGGCTCTCTGTTTAGATCCAAACGGAGCACTGAGTCCCGATTTGTTATTTAGGTTAAAGCGGAGAACAGGCAGCAGCGGAGCGTTAACTGCAGCATGACCGAAAGAAGCACAACCAGTTCGCCTCTGCTAGCCTCTCAGCTAACCCCGACTCTCTGTTTAGATCCAAACGAAGCACCAACTCCCGATTTGTTATTTAAGTTAAAGCGCAGAGAATCAGCGGATCTGTCGGCCAGCTGAGTGAAGTGAAACCTGCGGAAAAAACACCGTGACCATCACGGTAAAACAGTCCGTAGAGAACTACCGTGTTCAGCTGCACAGATAGGAAATCCCTCGGCTGACAGGATGTACCACTCGATGAGGAAAAATATTTTACCCTCGCCTTTTTGGTTGGCAACAACGGTTGGCAACCAGCATATTGGGTGCATTACTGCCACCCTCTCCCTGAGTTTTTCCCTCATATCAGCTATAGTCTTTCTTGATCATTAGTACAATATATGATCACATATGTAATAGTCCCCTCAGCCAAGTTAGAAAAAATATGTGCATGTATGAACAACAGCAATTGGAGAAGATGACAGTCAAAAAGTAATCATGTTAAATAATCATGATCTCAATATTGAAAAAAAATGATCGTGATTATATTTTTTGCCATAATCAAGCACCCCTAAAAACAGCAAATTGTGATTTACATACACACGCACACACACACACACACACACACACACACACACAGTTTAAATATGTATGTGATAAATTGTAAATATGTATGTAATGAATTGTTTTCTTTAAGAAACTCTTACTTGAACATTTTTCAGTGTGCTCCTAAAGTTATATGTATGCTCCTAATTTCTGTCATTTAGGAGCACATGTACTCCTTGAAAAAAAGTAAGGATTGAACACTGCTGTCACTGCTGCAGTCCAAGGGCTTCTGTCACAGGCAGTAGATGTTTACTTTACCCATCCCCCCCCTCCCATTCTCTCTCTCTCCCTCACAGCTGCAGAGAAGATTTTAGTGTACTCTACTTGTGAAATATGCTCATAAATCCCATAACTTTGGCCAAATCCTACATAAAAATATCATTTTTTTGTAGGAATTTTCGTCGCGAATCCATTGATACAGGTTTGAAAGTGGTGGGACTTATAGTTTAGACGCCAGATGCCCCAGTTTGGCACAAAGTCCATGCCCAGAATTTGCCTCCCCATTGGTTTACATTGTAAGGTGTAATGTCGCACTCCAACTTTCAGGGCTTACTAAATCTAAACCGTTCGAGTTATTACAAAGTTTTTAATAACTTTTGCTCAACACAGTGTGATAAGTCATGTATTCAAGTTTGAAGCCGATACCATTAACGCCCTAAGAGGAGATAGCGTTTATTCAAGGTCCAAAATTGGCAAAAAATCATACTTTGAAATGGACATTGCGGATTTCCTGTTGGATTTAGGTCAGGGGTGTCAGCGTATGATTTGTAGGTCTTGATGAGACGAATAATTGGGTTTTGGTTCGATCTCTCTACGACATTCCTACGGGCCGTGGCGGCCGTTTTAGATACATAGGTGGCGCTAGAGAGCACATTTTGGAACTTTGGGGTTTAATTTTTACATTTTATCAAATTTTTCACCATTCCTGATGTGCGTGCCAAATTTGGTGAGTTTTTGAGCATGTTTAGGGGGTCAAATTTAGAGTTAAAGTGGCGTAACAAGAAAGAAAGAATAATAATAATAATTAAAGCTGCAAGCAGCGTTGAACGGGCCTTCGCGCCCATGCGCACATCGGCCGCGGCGCACTCAGCTGAGCTTCTGGGAACCAAGAAAACGTTTGGAGATGATCAGTGTGAGAGTCTTTTGACACACAATACTAACCACTTTCTCTCCGTGAGCGCACCCCTCTGTTTATCACAGGTAATTATAGATTATGAAATCAAAATATTGTTAACCTTAATCAATAATTCAGGCACCAACTGTAGGATCTGCAAGGAACACAGTTGATTATTTGCTATAATTATCAATTATCAATAATAAATAATTATAACAATTAACAGATTTATTAATATGAACTAACAAATACGAAGCACCATCCCGAAACCAGGACTAATAACCGAACAGGGTAATCTCATAAATGGGAGTTCACCTAGAATGTTAATATCTGAGAGATATCAACATTCAAGGGTAAAAAGAACGGTTAAATTCGAGCTCTGACTCCTTCAATCAGCCACTTTTCACAATATGTTACCAATAATGACAAAAGAACTTCTCTTTAAAGATATAACAGTGTTTATGAAACTTAGCAAAATTAACAAAGTTAACAAATGCTTCATTCAATAAATAGCTATTCTAAAATCTAATTCTACCAAACAAAACACAAACAGCTTTGCACAGGGTTGGACACTTGCAGGGGAATGCGTGTATGTATGTATGTATGTATATATGTATGTGTGTGTGTGTGTGTGTGTGTGTGTGTGTGTGTGTGTGTGTGTGTGTTAGTAGCAAGAGAGGAAGGAGGGAAAGCGATCGTGAGAGGGAGAGAAGCGGCTCTTTTTCCACAGAGAGCGCACGTATGGACGGCAGTCTGTAACGCACGTTGTCTGGTTTCAGATCGACAAATCAGTTTACTTTCTCACTCACGGCAGCACAAACACAGTAGTCCCGAGCGGGACAAACACAAAATAGTCTAGCGTGGTGAACACAACTAACAGGCAGCAAACAGGCAGCAGCGGAGCGTTAACTGCAGCATGACCGAAAGAAGCACAACCAGTTAGCCTCTGCTAGCCTCTCAGCTAACCCCGGCTCTCTGTTTAGATCCAAACGGAGCACCGAGTCCCGATTTGTTATTTAGGTTAAAGCGGAGAACAGGCAGCAAACAGGCAGCAGCGGAGCGTTAACTGCAGCATGACCGAAAGAAGCACAACCAGTTCGCCTCTGCTAGCCTCTCAGCTAACCCCGGCTCTCTGTTTAGATCCAAACGGAGCACCGAGTCCCGATTTGTTATTTAGGTTAAAGCGGAGAACAGGCAGCAAACAGGCAGCAGCGGAGCGTTAATTGCAGCATGACCGAAAGAAGCACAACCAGTTAGCCTCTGCTAGCCTCTCAGCTAACCCCGGCTCTCTGTTTAGATCCAAACGGAGCACCGAGTCCCGAATTGCTATTTAGGTTAAAGCGGAGAGAATCAGCGGGTCTGTCGGCCAGCTGAGTGAAGTGAAACCTGCGGAAAAAACACCGTGACCATCAAGGTAAAACAGGTCGGCGAAAACACGGCAGCTGGCTCTGAGTGGAGTGGCGGAGAGAACAGCAGAGATGACTCGGCGAAGACGCGCAGGGCAGAGCCGGTCCACGTTATCCCGAAGTAACTTCATTTCCTCTTTCTCGGGGGGAATTTGAGGACGCTGGTTGCAGCAGCGGTCTCTCTCGGGTCCAGGAATGTGTTCGGGTGAACACGGGCAAAGTCTCGTCTCGTCCGACGAGGGGAGTCTTCGATGAGGGGAAAACATGTTCGTGGGGTAGTCAAGCTAACTCACAGGGAAACAGGAGTTACCCCTAGCTCAGTGACATGGGAAAGACGTATATTTCGGGCGTGCTCGCTTATAAAGGGGTGGTGATGTCATGGCTGCGTCCTCAGGACGCTCCGCTGTGCAGGAGCGTCTCCGCCAATGAGGGACCGATGTTGACTGCTCCCTGCTGAAGTGTGAAAATCGCAAAGCATCCTTGGAAATGGAGTTTGCTCCACCCTCATGGCAGGTCCATTACAGTTTTAATACGGAGCTCCGGAACTCCAGCCTTCCTGAGTTTTTCCCTCATATAGGCTATAGTTTTTCTTAATCATTACTACAATATATGATTACATATGTAATAGTCTCCTCAGCCAAGTTAGAAAAAATATGTGCATGTATGAACAACAGCAATTGGAGAAGATGACAGTCAAAAAGTGATCATGTTAAATAATCATGATCTCAATATTGAACAAAAATGATTGTGATTATAATTTTTACCATAATCAAGCACCCCTAAAAACAGCAAATTGTGATTTACATACACACACACACACACACACACACAGAGTTTAAATATGTATGTGATAAATTGTAAATATGTATGAAATGAATTGTTTTCTGTAAGAAACTCTTACTTGAACATTTTTCAGTGTGCTCCTAAAGTTATATGTATGCTCCTAATTTCTTTCATTTAGGAGCACATGCGCTCCTTGAAAAGAAGTAAGGATTGAACACTGCTGTCACATGTGTGAAAGCACTAAGTAAGTGGAGTGTGGTGCAGTCCAAGGGCTTCTGTCACAGGCAGTAGATGTTTACTTTACCCATCCCCCCCCTCCCATTCTCTCTCTCTCCCTCACAGTTGGAAGGAAAGATTTCAAAGTGATCTTCTTGTGAAAAATCCTCATAAATCCCATAACTTTGGCCAAATCCTACATAAAAATATCATTTTTTTGTAGGAATTTTCGTCGCGAATCCATTGATACAGGTTTGGAAGTGGTCGGACTTACAGTTTAGACGCCAGATGCCCCAGTTTGGCACAAAGTCCATGCCCAGAATTTGCCTCCCCATTGGTTTACATTGTAAGGTGTAATGTCGCACTCCAACTTTCAGGGCTTACTAAATCTAAACCGTTCGAGTTATTACAAAGTTTTTAATAACTTTTGCTCAACACAGTGTGATAAGTCATGTATTAAAGTTTGAAGCCGATACCATTAACGCCCTAGGAGGAGATAGCGTTTATTCAAGGTCCAAAATTGGCAAAAAATCGTACTTTGAAATGGACATTGCAGATTTCCTGTTGGATTTAGGTCAGGGGTGTCAGCGTATGATTTGTAGGTCTTGATGAGACGAATAATTGAGTTTTGGTTCGATCTCTCTACGACATTCCTACGGGCCGTGGCGGCCGTTTTAGATACATAGGTGGCGCTAGAGAGCACATTTTGGCACTTTGGGGTTTAATTTTTACATTTTATCAAATTTTTCACCATTCCTGATGTGCGTGCCAAATTTGGTGAGTTTTTGAGCATGTTTAGGGGGTCAAATTTAGAGTTAAAGTGGCGTAACAAGAAAGAAAGAATAATAATAATAATAATAATAATAATAATAAAGAAATAAACACACGAAAAACAAGAGGGTCTTCGCCCTTTGGGCTCAGGCCCTAATTAAAGCTGCAAGCAGCGTTGGACGGGCCTTCGCGCCCTTGCGCACAGCGGGCCGCGGCGCAGTCAGTTGAGCTTGTGGGAACCAAGAAAACGTTTGGAGATGATCAGTGTGAGAGTCTTTTTACACACAATACTAACCAGTGTCTCTCTGTGAGCCCACCCCTCTGTTCACAGACAATTATGAATTATGAAATCAAAATATTGTTAACCTTAATCAATAATTCAGGTACCAACTGTAGGATCTGCGAAAAACACAGTTAATTATTTGCTATAATTATCAATGATCAATAATAATTAATTATAACAATTAACAGAATTATTAATATGAACTAACAGATACGAAGCACCACCCCGAAACCGGGACCAATAACCGAGCAAAATAGTCTCATAAATGGGAGTTCACCTAGAATGTTAATATCTGAGAGATAATCATTCAAGGGTGAACAAAGAAGGGTTGAATTCGAGCTCTGACTCCTTCAATCAGCCACTTTTCACAATATGTTACCAATAATGACTAAAGAACTTCTCTTTGAAGATATAACAGTGTTTATTAAACTTAGCAAAATTAACAAAGTTAACAAATGCTTCATTCAATAAATAGCTATTCAAAAATCTAATTCTACCAAACAAAACACAAACAGCTTTGCACAGGGTTGGACACTTGCAAGTTGGACACTTTTGTCCGACGTTATCTGACCATCAGATGTGCAAAACGATGTCAGCAGGCAGCAGCGGAGCGTTAACTGCAGCATGACCGAAAGAAGCACAACCAGTTAGCCTCTGCTAGCCTCTCAGCTAACCCCGGCTATCTGTTTAGATCCAAACGGAGCACCGAGTCCCGATTTGTTATTTAGGTTAAAGCGGAGAACAGGCAGCAAACAGGCAGCAGCGGAGCGTTAACTGCAGCATGACCGAAAGAAGCACAACCAGTTCGCCTCTGCTAGCCTCTCAGCTAACCCTGGCTCTCTGTTTAGATCCAAACGGAGCACTGAGTCCCGATTTGTTATTTAGGTTAAAGCGGAGAACAGGCAGCAGCGGAGCGTTAACTGCAGCATGACCGAAAGAAGCACAACCAGTTCGCCTCTGCTAGCCTCTCAGCTAACCCCGACTCTCTGTTTAGATCCAAACGAAGCACCAACTCCCGATTTGTTATTTAAGTTAAAGCGCAGAGAATCAGCGGATCTGTCGGCCAGCTGAGTGAAGTGAAACCTGCGGAAAAAACACCGTGACCATCACGGTAAAACAGTCCGTAGAGAACTACCGTGTTCAGCTGCACAGATAGGAAATCCCTCGGCTGACAGGATGTACCACTCGATGAGGAAAAATATTTTACCCTCGCCTTTTTGGTTGGCAACAACGGTTGGCAACCAGCATATTGGGTGCATTACTGCCACCCTCTCCCTGAGTTTTTCCCTCATATCAGCTATAGTCTTTCTTGATCATTAGTACAATATATGATCACATATGTAATAGTCCCCTCAGCCAAGTTAGAAAAAATATGTGCATGTATGAACAACAGCAATTGGAGAAGATGACAGTCAAAAAGTAATCATGTTAAATAATCATGATCTTAATATTGAAAAAAAATGATCGTGATTATATTTTTTGCCATAATCAAGCACCCCTAAAAACAGCAAATTGTGATTTACATACACACGCACACACACACACACACACACACATACACACACACAGAGTTTAAATATGTATGTGATCAATTGTAAATATGTTATAATGAATTGTTTTCTTTAAGAAACTCTTACTTGCACATTTTTCAGTGTGCTCCTAAAGTTATATATATGCTCCTAATTTCTTTCATTTAGGAGCACATGTACTCCTTGAAAAGAAGTAGGGATTGAACACTGCTGTCAGATATGTGGAAACACTAAGTGGAGTGTGGCCAGTCCAAGGGCTTCTGTCACAGGCAGTAGATGTTTACTTTACCCATCCCCCCCTCCCATTCTCTCTCTCTCCCTCACAGCTGCAGAGAAGGATATTAGTGTACTCTACTTGTGAAAAATCCTCATAAATCCCATAACTTTGGCCAAATTCTACATAAAAATCACATTTTTTTGTAGGAATTTTCGTCGCGAATCCATTGATACAGGTTTGAAAGTGGTGGGACTTATAGTTTAGACGCCAGATGCCCCAGTTTGGCACAAAGTCCATGCCCAGAATTTGCCTCCCCATTGGTTTACATTGTAAGGTGTAATGTCGCACTCCAACTTTCAGGGCTTACTAAATCTAAACCGTTCGAGTTATTACAAAGTTTTTAATAACTTTTGCTCAACACAGTGTGATAAGTCATGTATTAAAGTTTGAAGCCGATACCATTAACGCCCTAGGAGGAGATAGCGTTTATTCAAGGTCCAAAATTGGCAAAAAATCGTACTTTGAAATGGACATTGCAGATTTCCTGTTGGATTTAGGTCAGGGGTGTCAGCGTATGATTTGTAGGTCTTGATGAGACGAATAATTGGGTTTTGGTTCGATCTCTCTACGACATTCCTACGGGCCGTGGTGGCCGTTTTAGATACATAGGTGGCGCTAGAGAGCACATTTTGGCACTTTGGGGTTTAATTTTTACATTTTATCAAATTTTTCACCATTCCTGATGTGCGTGCCAAATTTGGTGAGTTTTTGAGCATGTTTAGGGGGTCAAATTTAGAGTTAAAGTCGCGTAACAAGAAAGAAAGAATAATAATAATAATTAAAGCTGCAAGCAGCGTTGAACGGGCCTTCGCGCCCATGCGCACATCGGCCGCGGCGCACTCAGCTGAGCTTCTGGGAACCAAGAAAACGTTTGGAGATGATCAGTGTGAGAGTCTTTTGACACACAATACTAACCACTTTCTCTCCGTGAGCGCACCCCTCTGTTTATCACAGGTAATTATAGATTATGAAATCAAAATATTGTTAACCTTAATCAATAATTCAGGCACCAACTGTAGGATCTGCAAGGAACACAGTTGATTATTTGCTATAATTATCAATTATCAATAATAAATAATTATAACAATTAACAGATTTATTAATATGAACTAACAAATACGAAGCACCATCCCGAAACCAGGACTAATAACCGAACAGGGTAATCTCATAAATGGGAGTTCACCTAGAATGTTAATATCTGAGAGATATCAACATTCAAGGGTAAAAAGAACGGTTAAATTCGAGCTCTGACTCCTTCAATCAGCCACTTTTCACAATATGTTACCAATAATGACAAAAGAACTTCTCTTTAAAGATATAACAGTGTTTATGAAACTTAGCAAAATTAACAAAGTTAACAAATGCTTCATTCAATAAATAGCTATTCTAAAATCTAATTCTACCAAACAAAACACAAACAGCTTTGCACAGGGTTGGACACTTGCAGGGGAATGCGTGTATGTATGTATGTATGTATATATGTATGTGTGTGTGTGTGTGTGTGTGTGTGTGTGTGTGTGTGTGTGTGTGTGTGTGTTAGTAGCAAGAGAGGAAGGAGGGAAAGCGATCGTGAGAGGGAGAGAAGCGGCTCTTTTTCCACAGAGAGCGCACGTATGGACGGCAGTCTGTAACGCACGTTGTCTGGTTTCAGATCGACAAATCAGTTTACTTTCTCACTCACGGCAGCACAAACACAGTAGTCCCGAGCGGGACAAACACAAAATAGTCTAGCGTGGTGAACACAACTAACAGGCAGCAAACAGGCAGCAGCGGAGCGTTAACTGCAGCATGACCGAAAGAAGCACAAACAGTTAGCCTCTGCTAGCCTCTCAGCTAACCCCGGCTCTCTGTTTAGATCCAAACGGAGCACCGAGTCCCGATTTGTTATTTAGGTTAAAGCGGAGAACAGGCAGCAAACAGGCAGCAGCGGAGCGTTAACTGCAGCATGACCGAAAGAAGCACAACCAGTTCGCCTCTGCTAGCCTCTCAGCTAACCCCGGCTCTCTGTTTAGATCCAAACGGAGCACCGAGTCCCGATTTGTTATTTAGGTTAAAGCGGAGAACAGGCAGCAAACAGGCAGCAGCGGAGCGTTAATTGCAGCATGACCGAAAGAAGCACAACCAGTTAGCCTCTGCTAGCCTCTCAGCTAACCCCGGCTCTCTGTTTAGATCCAAACGGAGCACCGAGTCCCGAATTGCTATTTAGGTTAAAGCGGAGAGAATCAGCGGGTCTGTCGGCCAGCTGAGTGAAGTGAAACCTGCGGAAAAAACACCGTGACCATCAAGGTAAAACAGGTCGGCGAAAACACGGCAGCTGGCTCTGAGTGGAGTGGCGGAGAGAACAGCAGAGATGACTCGGCGAAGACGCGCAGGGCAGAGCCGGTCCACGTTATCCCGAAGTAACTTCATTTCCTCTTTCTCGGGGGAATTTGAGGACGCTGGTTGCAGCAGCGGTCTCTCTCGGGTCCAGGAATGTGTTCGGGTGAACACGGGCAAAGTCTCGTCTCGTCCGACGAGGGGAGTCTTCGATGAGGGGAAAACATGTTCGTGGGGTAGTCAAGCTAACTCACAGGGAAACAGGAGTTACCCCTAGCTCAGTGACATGGGAAAGACGTATATTTCGGGCGTGCTCGCTTATAAAGGGGTGGTGATGTCATGGCTGCGTCCTCAGGACGCTCCGCTGTGCAGGAGCGTCTCCGCCAATGAGGGACCGATGTTGACTGCTCCCTGCTGAAGTGTGAAAATCGCAAAGCATCCTTGGAAATGGAGTTTGCTCCACCCTCATGGCAGGTCCATTACAGTTTTAATACGGAGCTCCGGAACTCCAGCCTTCCTGAGTTTTTCCCTCATATAGGCTATAGTTTTTCTTAATCATTACTACAATATATGATTACATATGTAATAGTCTCCTCAGCCAAGTTAGAAAAAATATGTGCATGTATGAACAACAGCAATTGGAGAAGATGACAGTCAAAAAGTGATCATGTTAAATAATCATGATCTCAATATTGAACAAAAATGATTGTGATTATAATTTTTACCATAATCAAGCACCCCTAAAAACAGCAAATTGTGATTTACATACACACACACACACACACACACACAGAGTTTAAATATGTATGTGATAAATTGTAAATATGTATGAAATGAATTGTTTTCTGTAAGAAACTCTTACTTGAACATTTTTCAGTGTGCTCCTAAAGTTATATGTATGCTCCTAATTTCTTTCATTTAGGAGCACATGCGCTCCTTGAAAAGAAGTAAGGATTGAACACTGCTGTCACATGTGTGAAAGCACTAAGTAAGTGGAGTGTGGTGCAGTCCAAGGGCTTCTGTCACAGGCAGTAGATGTTTACTTTACCCATCCCCCCCCTCCCATTCTCTCTCTCTCCCTCACAGTTGGAAGGAAAGATTTCAAAGTGATCTTCTTGTGAAAAATCCTCATAAATCCCATAACTTTGGCCAAATCCTACATAAAAATATCATTTTTTTGTAGGAATTTTCGTCGCGAATCCATTGATACAGGTTTGGAAGTGGTCGGACTTACAGTTTAGACGCCAGATGCCCCAGTTTGGCACAAAGTCCATGCCCAGA
Organism: Thunnus thynnus; assembly: GCF_963924715.1. Classification (NCBI taxonomy): domain Eukaryota; kingdom Metazoa; phylum Chordata; class Actinopteri; order Scombriformes; family Scombridae; genus Thunnus; species Thunnus thynnus. Next base: position 1,461,690 of record NC_089518.1, read on the forward strand.
ATTTGCCTCCCCATTGGTTTACATTGTAAGGTGTAATGTCGCACTCCAACTTTCAGGGCTTACTAAATCTAAACCGTTCGAGTTATTACAAAGTTTTTAATAACTTTTGCTCAACACAGTGTGATAAGTCATGTATTAAAGTTTGAAGCCGATACCATTAACGCCCTAGGAGGAGATAGCGTTTATTCAAGGTCCAAAATTGGCAAAAAATCGTACTTTGAAATGGACATTGCAGATTTCCTGTTGGATTTAGGTCAGGGGTGTCAGCGTATGATTTATAGGTCTTGATGAGACGAATAATTGAGTTTCGGTTCGATCTCTCTACGACATTCCTACGGGCCGTGGTGGCCGTTTTAGATACATAGGTGGCGCTAGAGAGCACATTTTGGCACTTTGGGGTTTAATTTTTACATTTTATCAAATTTTTCACCATTCCTGATGTGCGTGCCAAATTTGGTGAGTTTTTGAGCATGTTTAGGGGGTCAAATTTAGAGTTAAAGTGGCGTAATAATAAAGAATAATAATAATAATAATAAGAAACAAACAAACACACGAAAAACAATAGGGTCTTCGCCCTTTGGGCTCAGGCCCTAATTAAAGCTGCAAGCAGCGTTGGACGGGCCTTCGCGCCCTTGCGCACGGCGGGCGGCGGCGCAGTCAGCTAAGCTTCTGGGAACCAAGAAAACGTTTGGAGATGATCAGTGTGAGAGTCTTTTGACACATAATACTAACCAGTGTCTCTCTGTGAGCCCACCCCTCTGCTCACAGACAATTATGGATTATGAAATCAAAATATTGTTAACCTTAATCAATAATTCAGGCACCAACTGTAGGATCTGCAAGGAACACAGTTGATTATTTGCTATAATTATCAATTATCAATAATAAATAATTATAACAAATAACAGAATTATTAATATGAACTAACAAATACGAAGCACCATCCCGAAACCGGGACCAATAACCGAACAAGGTAATCTCATAAATGGGAGTTCACCTAGAATGTTAATATCTGAGAGATAATCATTCAAGGGTGAACAAAGAAGGGTTGAATTCGAGCTCTGACTCCTTCAATCAGCCACTTTTCACAATATGTTACCAATAATGACAAAAGAACTTGTCTTTAAAGATATAACAGTGTTAATGAAACTCAGCAAAATTAACAAAGTTAACAAATGCTTCATTCAATAAATAGCTATTCTAAAATCTAATTCTACCAAACAAAACACAAACAGCTTTGCACAGGGTTGGACACTTGCAGGTTGGACACTTTTGTCCGACGTTATCTGACCATCAGATGTGCAAAACGATGTCGGTGCGTGTATCTGTGCGCGCGTGAGTGTAGTGTTAGTCACAAGAGGGAGTAGGGAAAACGATCGTGAGAGAGAGAGAAGCGGTTCTTTTTCCACAGAGAGCGCAAGTACGGACAGCAGTCTGTAACGCACGTTGTCTGGTTTCAGATCGACAAATCAGTTTACTTTCTCACTCACGGCAGCACAAACACAGTAGTCCCGAGCGGGACAAACACAAAATAGTCTAGCGTGGTGAACACAACTAACAGGCAGCAAACAGGCAGCAGCGGAGCGTTAACTGCAGCATGACCGAAAGAAGCACAACCAGTTCGCCTCTGCTAGCCTCTCAGCTAACCCTGGCTCTCTGTTTAGATCCAAACGGAGCACTGAGTCCCGATTTGTTATTTAGGTTAAAGCGGAGAACAGGCAGCAGCGGAGCGTTAACTGCAGCATGACCGAAAGAAGCACAACCAGTTCGCCTCTGCTAGCCTCTCAGCTAACCCCGACTCTCTGTTTAGATCCAAACGAAGCACCAACTCCCGATTTGTTATTTAAGTTAAAGCGCAGAGAATCAGCGGATCTGTCGGCCAGCTGAGTGAAGTGAAACCTGCGGAAAAAACACCGTGACCATCACGGTAAAACAGTCCGTAGAGAACTACCGTGTTCAGCTGCACAGATAGGAAATCCCTCGGCTGACAGGATGTACCACTCGATGAGGAAAAATATTTTACCCTCGCCTTTTTGGTTGGCAACAACGGTTGGCAACCAGCATATTGGGTGCATTACTGCCACCCTCTCCCTGAGTTTTTCCCTCATATCAGCTATAGTCTTTCTTGATCATTAGTACAATATATGATCACATATGTAATAGTCCCCTCAGCCAAGTTAGAAAAAATATGTGCATGTATGAACAACAGCAATTGGAGAAGATGACAGTCAAAAAGTAATCATGTTAAATAATCATGATCTCAATATTGAAAAAAAATGATCGTGATTATATTTTTTGCCATAATCAAGCACCCCTAAAAACAGCAAATTGTGATTTACATACACACGCACACACACACACACACACACACACACACACACAGTTTAAATATGTATGTGATAAATTGTAAATATGTATGTAATGAATTGTTTTCTTTAAGAAACTCTTACTTGAACATTTTTCAGTGTGCTCCTAAAGTTATATGTATGCTCCTAATTTCTGTCATTTAGGAGCACATGTACTCCTTGAAAAAAAGTAAGGATTGAACACTGCTGTCACTGCTGCAGTCCAAGGGCTTCTGTCACAGGCAGTAGATGTTTACTTTACCCATCCCCCCCCTCCCATTCTCTCTCTCTCCCTCACAGCTGCAGAGAAGATTTTAGTGTACTCTACTTGTGAAATATGCTCATAAATCCCATAACTTTGGCCAAATCCTACATAAAAATATCATTTTTTTGTAGGAATTTTCGTCGCGAATCCATTGATACAGGTTTGAAAGTGGTGGGACTTATAGTTTAGACGCCAGATGCCCCAGTTTGGCACAAAGTCCATGCCCAGAATTTGCCTCCCCATTGGTTTACATTGTAAGGTGTAATGTCGCACTCCAACTTTCAGGGCTTACTAAATCTAAACCGTTCGAGTTATTACAAAGTTTTTAATAACTTTTGCTCAACACAGTGTGATAAGTCATGTATTCAAGTTTGAAGCCGATACCATTAACGCCCTAAGAGGAGATAGCGTTTATTCAAGGTCCAAAATTGGCAAAAAATCATACTTTGAAATGGACATTGCGGATTTCCTGTTGGATTTAGGTCAGGGGTGTCAGCGTATGATTTGTAGGTCTTGATGAGACGAATAATTGGGTTTTGGTTCGATCTCTCTACGACATTCCTACGGGCCGTGGCGGCCGTTTTAGATACATAGGTGGCGCTAGAGAGCACATTTTGGAACTTTGGGGTTTAATTTTTACATTTTATCAAATTTTTCACCATTCCTGATGTGCGTGCCAAATTTGGTGAGTTTTTGAGCATGTTTAGGGGGTCAAATTTAGAGTTAAAGTGGCGTAACAAGAAAGAAAGAATAATAATAATTAAAGCTGCAAGCAGCGTTGGACGGGCCTTCGCGCCCTTGCGCACAGCGGGCCGCGGCGCAGTCAGTTGAGCTTGTGGGAACCAAGAAAACGTTTGGAGATGATCAGTGTGAGAGTCTTTTTACACACAATACTAACCAGTGTCTCTCTGTGAGCCCACCCCTCTGTTCACAGACAATTATGAATTATGAAATCAAAATATTGTTAACCTTAATCAATAATTCAGGTACCAACTGTAGGATCTGCGAAAAACACAGTTAATTATTTGCTATAATTATCAATGATCAATAATAATTAATTATAACAATTAACAGAATTATTAATATGAACTAACAGATACGAAGCACCACCCCGAAACCGGGACCAATAACCGAGCAAAATAGTCTCATAAATGGGAGTTCACCTAGAATGTTAATATCTGAGAGATAATCATTCAAGGGTGAACAAAGAAGGGTTGAATTCGAGCTCTGACTCCTTCAATCAGCCACTTTTCACAATATGTTACCAATAATGACTAAAGAACTTCTCTTTGAAGATATAACAGTGTTTATTAAACTTAGCAAAATTAACAAAGTTAACAAATGCTTCATTCAATAAATAGCTATTCTAAAATCTAATTCTACCAAACAAAACACAAACAGCTTTGCACAGGGTTGGACACTTGCAAGTTGGACACTTTTGTCCGACGTTATCTGACCATCAGATGTGCAAAACGATGTCAGCAGGCAGCAGCGGAGCGTTAACTGCAGCATGACCGAAAGAAGCACAACCAGTTAGCCTCTGCTAGCCTCTCAGCTAACCCCGGCTATCTGTTTAGATCCAAACGGAGCACCGAGTCCCGATTTGTTATTTAGGTTAAAGCGGAGAACAGGCAGCAAACAGGCAGCAGCGGAGCGTTAACTGCAGCATGACCGAAAGAAGCACAACCAGTTCGCCTCTGCTAGCCTCTCAGCTAACCCTGGCTCTCTGTTTAGATCCAAACGGAGCACTGAGTCCCGATTTGTTATTTAGGTTAAAGCGGAGAACAGGCAGCAGCGGAGCGTTAACTGCAGCATGACCGAAAGAAGCACAACCAGTTCGCCTCTGCTAGCCTCTCAGCTAACCCCGACTCTCTGTTTAGATCCAAACGAAGCACCAACTCCCGATTTGTTATTTAAGTTAAAGCGCAGAGAATCAGCGGATCTGTCGGCCAGCTGAGTGAAGTGAAACCTGCGGAAAAAACACCGTGACCATCACGGTAAAACAGTCCGTAGAGAACTACCGTGTTCAGCTGCACAGATAGGAAATCCCTCGGCTGACAGGATGTACCACTCGATGAGGAAAAATATTTTACCCTCGCCTTTTTGGTTGGCAACAACGGTTGGCAACCAGCATATTGGGTGCATTACTGCCACCCTCTCCCTGAGTTTTTCCCTCATATCAGCTATAGTCTTTCTTGATCATTAGTACAATATATGATCACATATGTAATAGTCCCCTCAGCCAAGTTAGAAAAAATATGTGCATGTATGAACAACAGCAATTGGAGAAGATGACAGTCAAAAAGTAATCATGTTAAATAATCATGATCTTAATATTGAAAAAAAATGATCGTGATTATATTTTTTGCCATAATCAAGCACCCCTAAAAACAGCAAATTGTGATTTACATACACACGCACACACACACACACACACACACATACACACACACAGAGTTTAAATATGTATGTGATCAATTGTAAATATGTTATAATGAATTGTTTTCTTTAAGAAACTCTTACTTGCACATTTTTCAGTGTGCTCCTAAAGTTATATATATGCTCCTAATTTCTTTCATTTAGGAGCACATGTACTCCTTGAAAAGAAGTAGGGATTGAACACTGCTGTCAGATATGTGGAAACACTAAGTGGAGTGTGGCCAGTCCAAGGGCTTCTGTCACAGGCAGTAGATGTTTACTTTACCCATCCCCCCCTCCCATTCTCTCTCTCTCCCTCACAGCTGCAGAGAAGGATATTAGTGTACTCTACTTGTGAAAAATCCTCATAAATCCCATAACTTTGGCCAAATTCTACATAAAAATCACATTTTTTTGTAGGAATTTTCGTCGCGAATCCATTGATACAGGTTTGAAAGTGGTGGGACTTATAGTTTAGACGCCAGATGCCCCAGTTTGGCACAAAGTCCATGCCCAGAATTTGCCTCCCCATTGGTTTACATTGTAAGGTGTAATGTCGCACTCCAACTTTCAGGGCTTACTAAATCTAAACCGTTCGAGTTATTACAAAGTTTTTAATAACTTTTGCTCAACACAGTGTGATAAGTCATGTATTAAAGTTTGAAGCCGATACCATTAACGCCCTAGGAGGAGATAGCGTTTATTCAAGGTCCAAAATTGGCAAAAAATCGTACTTTGAAATGGACATTGCAGATTTCCTGTTGGATTTAGGTCAGGGGTGTCAGCGTATGATTTGTAGGTCTTGATGAGACGAATAATTGGGTTTTGGTTCGATCTCTCTACGACATTCCTACGGGCCGTGGTGGCCGTTTTAGATACATAGGTGGCGCTAGAGAGCACATTTTGGCACTTTGGGGTTTAATTTTTACATTTTATCAAATTTTTCACCATTCCTGATGTGCGTGCCAAATTTGGTGAGTTTTTGAGCATGTTTAGGGGGTCAAATTTAGAGTTAAAGTGGCGTAATAATAAAGAATAATAATAATAATAAGAAACAAACAAACACACGAAAAACAAGAGGGTCTTCGCCCTTTGGGCTCAGGCCCTAATAATTAAAGCTGCAAGCAGCGTTGAACGGGCCTTCGCGCCCATGCGCACATCGGCCGCGGCGCACTCAGCTGAGCTTCTGGGAACCAAGAAAACGTTTGGAGATGATCAGTGTGAGAGTCTTTTGACACACAATACTAACCACTTTCTCTCCGTGAGCGCACCCCTCTGTTTATCACAGGTAATTATAGATTATGAAATCAAAATATTGTTAACCTTAATCAATAATTCAGGCACCAACTGTAGGATCTGCAAGGAACACAGTTGATTATTTGCTATAATTATCAATTATCAATAATAAATAATTATAACAATTAACAGATTTATTAATATGAACTAACAAATACGAAGCACCATCCCGAAACCAGGACTAATAACCGAACAGGGTAATCTCATAAATGGGAGTTCACCTAGAATGTTAATATCTGAGAGATATCAACATTCAAGGGTAAAAAGAACGGTTAAATTCGAGCTCTGACTCCTTCAATCAGCCACTTTTCACAATATGTTACCAATAATGACAAAAGAACTTCTCTTTAAAGATATAACAGTGTTTATGAAACTTAGCAAAATTAACAAAGTTAACAAATGCTTCATTCAATAAATAGCTATTCTAAAATCTAATTCTACCAAACAAAACACAAACAGCTTTGCACAGGGTTGGACACTTGCAGGGGAATGCGTGTATGTATGTATGTATGTATATATGTATGTGTGTGTGTGTGTGTGTGTGTGTGTGTGTGTGTGTGTGTGTGTGTGTTAGTAGCAAGAGAGGAAGGAGGGAAAGCGATCGTGAGAGGGAGAGAAGCGGCTCTTTTTCCACAGAGAGCGCACGTATGGACGGCAGTCTGTAACGCACGTTGTCTGGTTTCAGATCGACAAATCAGTTTACTTTCTCACTCACGGCAGCACAAACACAGTAGTCCCGAGCGGGACAAACACAAAATAGTCTAGCGTGGTGAACACAACTAACAGGCAGCAAACAGGCAGCAGCGGAGCGTTAACTGCAGCATGACCGAAAGAAGCACAACCAGTTAGCCTCTGCTAGCCTCTCAGCTAACCCCGGCTCTCTGTTTAGATCCAAACGGAGCACCGAGTCCCGATTTGTTATTTAGGTTAAAGCGGAGAACAGGCAGCAAACAGGCAGCAGCGGAGCGTTAACTGCAGCATGACCGAAAGAAGCACAACCAGTTCGCCTCTGCTAGCCTCTCAGCTAACCCCGGCTCTCTGTTTAGATCCAAACGGAGCACCGAGTCCCGATTTGTTATTTAGGTTAAAGCGGAGAACAGGCAGCAAACAGGCAGCAGCGGAGCGTTAATTGCAGCATGACCGAAAGAAGCACAACCAGTTAGCCTCTGCTAGCCTCTCAGCTAACCCCGGCTCTCTGTTTAGATCCAAACGGAGCACCGAGTCCCGAATTGCTATTTAGGTTAAAGCGGAGAGAATCAGCGGGTCTGTCGGCCAGCTGAGTGAAGTGAAACCTGCGGAAAAAACACCGTGACCATCAAGGTAAAACAGGTCGGCGAAAACACGGCAGCTGGCTCTGAGTGGAGTGGCGGAGAGAACAGCAGAGATGACTCGGCGAAGACGCGCAGGGCAGAGCCGGTCCACGTTATCCCGAAGTAACTTCATTTCCTCTTTCTCGGGGGGAATTTGAGGACGCTGGTTGCAGCAGCGGTCTCTCTCGGGTCCAGGAATGTGTTCGGGTGAACACGGGCAAAGTCTCGTCTCGTCCGACGAGGGGAGTCTTCGATGAGGGGAAAACATGTTCGTGGGGTAGTCAAGCTAACTCACAGGGAAACAGGAGTTACCCCTAGCTCAGTGACATGGGAAAGACGTATATTTCGGGCGTGCTCGCTTATAAAGGGGTGGTGATGTCATGGCTGCGTCCTCAGGACGCTCCGCTGTGCAGGAGCGTCTCCGCCAATGAGGGACCGATGTTGACTGCTCCCTGCTGAAGTGTGAAAATCGCAAAGCATCCTTGGAAATGGAGTTTGCTCCACCCTCATGGCAGGTCCATTACAGTTTTAATACGGAGCTCCGGAACTCCAGCCTTCCTGAGTTTTTCCCTCATATAGGCTATAGTTTTTCTTAATCATTACTACAATATATGATTACATATGTAATAGTCTCCTCAGCCAAGTTAGAAAAAATATGTGCATGTATGAACAACAGCAATTGGAGAAGATGACAGTCAAAAAGTGATCATGTTAAATAATCATGATCTCAATATTGAACAAAAATGATTGTGATTATAATTTTTACCATAATCAAGCACCCCTAAAAACAGCAAATTGTGATTTACATACACACACACACACACACACACACAGAGTTTAAATATGTATGTGATAAATTGTAAATATGTATGAAATGAATTGTTTTCTGTAAGAAACTCTTACTTGAACATTTTTCAGTGTGCTCCTAAAGTTATATGTATGCTCCTAATTTCTTTCATTTAGGAGCACATGCGCTCCTTGAAAAGAAGTAAGGATTGAACACTGCTGTCACATGTGTGAAAGCACTAAGTAAGTGGAGTGTGGTGCAGTCCAAGGGCTTCTGTCACAGGCAGTAGATGTTTACTTTACCCATCCCCCCCCTCCCATTCTCTCTCTCTCCCTCACAGTTGGAAGGAAAGATTTCAAAGTGATCTTCTTGTGAAAAATCCTCATAAATCCCATAACTTTGGCCAAATCCTACATAAAAATATCATTTTTTTGTAGGAATTTTCGTCGCGAATCCATTGATACAGGTTTGGAAGTGGTCGGACTTACAGTTTAGACGCCAGATGCCCCAGTTTGGCACAAAGTCCATGCCCAGAATTTGCCTCCCCATTGGTTTACATTGTAAGGTGTAATGTCGCACTCCAACTTTCAGGGCTTACTAAATCTAAACCGTTCGAGTTATTACAAAGTTTTTAATAACTTTTGCTCAACACAGTGTGATAAGTCATGTATTAAAGTTTGAAGCCGATACCATTAACGCCCTAGGAGGAGATAGCGTTTATTCAAGGTCCAAAATTGGCAAAAAATCGTACTTTGAAATGGACATTGCAGATTTCCTGTTGGATTTAGGTCAGGGGTGTCAGCGTATGATTTGTAGGTCTTGATGAGACGAATAATTGAGTTTTGGTTCGATCTCTCTACGACATTCCTACGGGCCGTGGCGGCCGTTTTAGATACATAGGTGGCGCTAGAGAGCACATTTTGGCACTTTGGGGTTTAATTTTTACATTTTATCAAATTTTTCACCATTCCTGATGTGCGTGCCAAATTTGGTGAGTTTTTGAGCATGTTTAGGGGGTCAAATTTAGAGTTAAAGTGGCGTAACAAGAAAGAAAGAATAATAATAATAATAATAATAATAATAATAAAGAAATAAACACACGAAAAACAAGAGGGTCTTCGCCCTTTGGGCTCAGGCCCTAATAATAAAGAAACAAACGCACGAAAAACAATAGGGTCTTCGCCCTTTGGGCTCAGGCCCTAATAATAATAATAATAATAATAATAATAAGAAACAAACAAACACACGAAAAACAAGAGGGTCTTCGCCCTTTGGGCTCAGGCCCTAATAAGAAACAAACAAACACACGAAAAACAAGAGGGTCTTCGCCCTTTGGGCTCAGGCCCTAATTAAAGCTGCAAGCAGCGTTGGACGGGCCTTCGCGCCCTTGCGCACGTCGGGCCGCGGCGCAGTCAGTTGAGCTTGTGGGAACCAAGAAAACGTTTGGAGATGATCAGTGTGAGAGTCTTTTGACACACAATACTAACTACTTTCTCTCCGTGAGCGCACGCCTCTGTTTATCACAGATAATTATGGCTTATGAAATTAAAATATTGTTAACCTTAATCAATAATTCAGGCACCAACTGTAGCATGTATGAGGAACACAGTTGATTATTTGCCATAATTATCAATTATCTAAGATAATTAACTAATTATAATAATTAATAGAATTATTAATATGAACTAACAAGCACGGAGCACCACCCGGAAACCAGGACCAATAACCGAACAAGGTAATCTCATAAATGGGATTTCACCTAGAATGCTAATATCTGCGAGATATCAACATTCAAGGGTGAACAAAGAAGGGTTGAATTCAAGCTCTGACTCCTTTAATCAGCCACTTCTCACAATATGTTACACACAATAATGACAAAAGAACTTCTCTTTAAAGATATAACATTGTTTATTAAACGTAGCAAAATTAACAAAGTTAACATATACTTCATTCAATAAACAGCTATTCTAAAATCTAATTCTACCAAACAAAACACAAACAGCTTTGCACAGAGTTGGACACTTGCAGGGGAATGCGTGTGTGTGTGTGTGTGTGTTAGTAGCAAGAGAGGAAGGAGGGAAAGCGATCGTGAGAGGGAGAGAAGCGGCTCTTTTGACCACAGAGAGCGCACGTACGGACGGCAGTCTGTAACGTACGTTGTCTGGTTTCTGATCTCACGGTGGCACAAAAGTAGCAGTTGTCCCGACCGGGAAAAACACAAAATAGTCTAGCGTGGTGAACACAACTAACAGGCAGCGAACTTAAAATACTCCTCACAGTAAAGCAGAGAAAAATGGACTCGGCGGTCCGTCAACTCACACAACAAGAACAACAGCAATAAAGCTAAAAAGGCTAAATGCTAAACAACAGCAACTGATGCTGAAAAGAACACACAACTAACACTGCCTATGCCCAGACTTATGCCTCTTACTTGGTCGCTTCAGAAAGTGCGCAGGTTGTGTGTGTGTGTAGTCCGTCTTAATGTCCATCTTTGTTCTTGGCTCGGAGGCAGACGGTGCCGTTCTCGCACGTCGTCGAAAACAAGGCAGCTGGCTCTGAGTGGAGTGGCGGAGAGAACAGCAGAGACAACTCGGCGAAGACGCGCAGGGCAGAGCCGGTCCACGTTATCGCGAAGTAACTTCATTTCCTCTTTCTCGGGGGAATTTGAGGACGCTGGTTGCAGCAGCGGTCTCTCTCGGGTCCAGGAATGTGTTCGGGTGAACACGGGCAAAGTCTCGTCTCGTCCGACGAGGGGAGTCTTCGATGAGGGGAAAACATGTTCGTGGGGTAGTCAAGCTAACTCACAGGGGAACAGGAGTTACCCCTAGCTCAGTGACATGGGAAAGACGTGTAGTTTGGGCGTGCTCGCTTATAAAGGGGTGGTGATGTCATGGCTGCGTCCTCAGGACGCTCCGCTGTGCAGGAGAGTCTCCGCCAATGAGGGACCGATGTTGACTGCTCCCTGCTGAGGTGTGAAAATCGCAAAGCATCCTTGGAAATGGAGTTTGCTCCACCCTCATGGCAGGTCCATTACAGTTTTAATACGGAGCTCCGGAACTCCAGCCTTCCTGAGTTTTTCCCTCATATAGGCTATAGTTTTTCTTAATCATTACTACAATATATGATTACATATGTAATAGTCTCCTCAGCCAAGTTAGAAAAAGTATGTGCATGTATGAACAACAGCAATTGGAGAAGATGACAGTCAAAAAGTAATCATGTTAAATAATCATGATCTCAATATTGAACAAAAATGATTGTGATTATAATTTTTGCCATAATCAAGCACCCCTAAAAACAGCAAATTGTGATTTACATACACATACACACACACACACACACACACACACACACACACACACACACAGTTTAAATATGTATGTGATAAATTGTAAATATGTATGTAATGAATTGTTTTATTTAAGAAACTCTTACTTGAACATTTTTCAGTGTGCTCCTAAAGTTATATGTATGCTCCTAATTTCTGTCATTTAGGAGCACATGTACTCCTTGAAAAGAAGTAAGGATTGAACACTGCTGTCACTGCTGCAGTCCAAGGGCTTCTGTCACAGACAGTAGATGTTTACTTTACCCATCCCCCCCCTCCCATTCTCTCTCTCTCCCTCACAGCTGCAGAGAAGATTTTAGTGTACTCTACTTGTGAAATATGCTCATAAATCCCATAACTTTGGCCAAATCCTACATAAAAATATCATTTTTTTGTAGGAATTTTCGTCGCGAATCCATTGATACAGGTTTGAAAGTGGTGGGACTTATAGTTTAGACGCCAGATGCCCCAGTTTGGCACAAAGTCCATGCCCAGAATTTGCCTCCCCATTGGTTTACATTGTAAGGTGTAATGTCGCACTCCAACTTTCAGGGCTTACTAAATCTAAACCGTTCGAGTTATTACAAAGTTTTTAATAACTTTTGCTCAACACAGTGTGATAAGTCATGTATTAAAGTTTGAAGCCGATACCATTAACGCCCTAGGAGGAGATAGCGTTTATTCAAGGTCCAAAATTGGCAAAAAATCATACTTTGAAATGGACATTGCAGATTTCCTGTTGGATTTAGGTCAGGGGTGTCAGCGTATGATTTGTAGGTCTTGATGAGACGAATAATTGGGTTTTGGTTCGATCTCTCTACGACATTCCTATGGGCCGTGGTGGCCGTTTTAGATACATAGGTGGCGCTAGAGAGCACATTTTGGCACTTTGGGGTTTAATTTTTACATTTTATCAAATTTTTCACCATTCCTGATGTGCGTGCCAAATTTGGTGAGTTTTTGAGCATGTTTAGGGGGTCAAATTTAGAGTTAAAGTGGCGTAATAATAAAGAATAATAATAATAATAATAATAATAATAATAATAAGAAACAAACAAACACACGAAAAACAAGAGGGTCTTCGCCCTTTGGGCTCAGGCCCTAATAATAAGAAGAAACAAACAAACACACGAAAAACAAGAGGGTCTTCGCCCTTTGGGCTCAGGCCCTAATTAAAGCTGCAAGCAGCGTTGGACGGGCCTTCGCGCCCTTGCGCACGTCAAGCCGCGGCGCAGTCAGTTGAGCTTGTGGGAACCAAGAAAACGTTTGGAGATGATTAGTGTGAGAGTCTTTTTACACACAATACTAACCAGTGTCTCTCTGTGAGCCCACCCCTCTGTTCACAGACAATTATGAATTATGAAATCAAAATATTGTTAACCTTAAAAAATAATTCAGGTACCAACTGTAGGATCTGCGAAGAACACAGTTAATTATTTGCTATAATTATCAATTATCAATAATAATTAATTATAACAATTAACAGAATTATTAATATGAACTAACAGATACGAAGCACCACCCCGAAACCGGGACCAATAACCGAGCAAGGTAGTCTCATAAATGGGAGTTCACCTAGAATGTTCATATCTGAGAGATAATCATTCAAGGGTGAACAAAGAAGGGTTGAATTCGAGCTCTGACTCCTTCAATCAGCCACTTTTCACAATATGTTACCAATAATGACTAAAGAACTTCTCTTTAAAGACATAACAGTGTTTATTAAACTTAGCAAAATTAACAAAGTTAACAAATGCTTCATTCAATAAATAGCTATTCTAAAATCTAATTCTACCAAACAAAACACAAACAGCTTTGCACAGGGTTGGACACTTGCAGGTTGGACACTTTTGTCCGACGTTATCTGACCATCAGATGTGCAAAACGATGTCGGTGCGTGTATCTGTGCGCGCGTGAGTATGGTGTTAGTCACAAGAGAGGGAGGGAAAGCGATCGTGAGAGAGAGAGAAGCGGTTCTTTTTCCACAGAGAGCGCACGTACGGACGGCAGTCTGTAACGCACGTTGTCTGTTTTAAGATCGACAAATCAGTTTACTTTCTCACTCACGGCAGCACAAACACAGTAGTCCCGAGCGGGACAAACACAAAATAGTCAAGCGTGGTGAACACAACTAACAGGCAGCAAACAGGCAGCAGCGGAGCGTTAACTGCAGCATGACCGAAAGAAGCACAACCAGTTAGCCTCTGCTAGCCTCTCAGCTAACCCCGGCTCTCTGTTTAGATCCAAACGGAGCACCGAGTCCCGAATTGCTATTTAGGTTAAAGCGGAGAGAATCAGCGGGTCTGTCGGCCAGCTGAGTGAAGTGAAACCTGCGGAAAAAACACCGTGACCATCAAGGTAAAACAGGTCGGCGAAAACACGGCAGCTGGCTCTGAGTGGAGTGGCGGAGAGAACAGCAGAGATGACTCGGCGAAGACGCGCAGGGCAGAGCCGGTCCACGTTATCCCGAAGTAACTTCATTTCCTCTTTCTCGGGGGAATTTGAGGACGCTGGTTGCAGCAGCGGTCTCTCTCGGGTCCAGGAATGTGTTCGGGTGAACACGGGCAAAGTCTCGTCTCGTCCGACGAGGGGAGTCTTCGATGAGGGGAAAACATGTTCGTGGGGTAGTCAAGCTAACTCACAGGGAAACAGGAGTTACCCCTAGCTCAGTGACATGGGAAAGACGTATATTTCGGGCGTGCTCGCTTATAAAGGGGTGGTGATGTCATGGCTGCGTCCTCAGGACGCTCCGCTGTGCAGGAGCGTCTCCGCCAATGAGGGACCGATGTTGACTGCTCCCTGCTGAAGTGTGAAAATCGCAAAGCATCCTTGGAAATGGAGTTTGCTCCACCCTCATGGCAGGTCCATTACAGTTTTAATACGGAGCTCCGGAACTCCAGCCTTCCTGAGTTTTTCCCTCATATAGGCTATAGTTTTTCTTAATCATTACTACAATATATGATTACATATGTAATAGTCTCCTCAGCCAAGTTAGAAAAAATATGTGCATGTATGAACAACAGCAATTGGAGAAGATGACAGTCAAAAAGTGATCATGTTAAATAATCATGATCTCAATATTGAACAAAAATGATTGTGATTATAATTTTTGCCATAATCAAGCACCCCTAAAAACAGCAAATTGTGATTTACATACACACACACACACACACACACACACACACACACACACACACAGAGAGAGAGTTTAAATATGTATGTGATCAATTGTAAATATGTATGTAATGAATTGTTTTCTTTAAGAAACTCTTACTTGAACATTTTTCAGTGTGCTCCTAAAGTTATATGTATGCTCCTAATTTCTGTCGTTTAGGAGCACATGTACTCCATGAAAAAAAGTAAGGATTGAACACTGCTGTCAGATATGTAGAAGCATTAAGTAACTGGAGTGTGGTGCAGTCCAAGGGCTTCTGTCACAGGCAGTAGATGTTTACTTTACCCATCCCCCCCCTCCCATTCTCTCTCTCTCCCTCACAGTTGGAAGGAAAGATTTCAAAGTGATCTTCTTGTGAAAAATCCTCATAAATCCCATAACTTTGGCCAAATCCTACATAAAAATATCATTTTTTTGTAGGAATTTTCGTCGCGAATCCATTGATACAGGTTTGAAAGTGGTGGGACTTATGGTTTAGACGCCAGATGCCCCAGTTTGGCACAAAGTCCATGCCCAGAATTTGCCTCCCCATTGGTTTACATTGTAAGGTGTAATGTCGCACTCCAACTTTCAGGGCTTACTAAATCTAAACCGTTCGAGTTATTACAAAGTTTTTAATAACTTTTGCTCAACACAGTGTGATAAGTCATGTATTAAAGTTTGAAGCCGATACCATTAACGCCCTAGGAGGAGATAGCGTTTATTCAAGGTCCAAAATTGGCAAAAAATGGTACTTTGAAATGGACATTGCGGATTTCCTGTTGGATTTAGGTCAGGGGTGTCAGCGTATGATTTGTAGGTCTTGATGAGACGAATAATTGGGTTTTGGTTCGATCTCTCTACGACATTCCTACGGGCCGTGGTGGCCGTTTTAGATACGTAGGTGGCGCTAGAGAGCACATTTTGGCACTTTGGGGTTTAATTTTTACATTTTATCAAATTTTTCACCATTCCTGATGTGCGTGCCAAATTTGGTGAGTTTTTGAGCATGTTTAGGGGGTCAAATTTAGAGTTAAAGTGGCGTAACAAGAAAGAAAGAATAATAATAATAATTAAAGCTGCAAGCAGCGTTGGACGGGCCTTCGCGCCCTTGCGCACGTCGGGCCGCGGCGCAGTCAGTTGAGCTTGTGGGAACCAAGAAAACGTTTGGAGATGATCAGTGTGAGAGTCTTTTTACACACAATACTAACCAGTGTCTCTCTGTGAGCCCACCCCTCTGTTCACAGACAATTATGAATTATGAAATCAAAATATTGTTAACCTTAATCAATAATTCAGGTACCAACTGTAGGATCTGCGAAAAACACAGTTAATTATTTGCTATAATTATCAATGATCAATAATAATTAATTATAACAATTAACAGAATTATTAATATGAACTAACAGATACGAAGCACCACCCCGAAACCGGGACCAATAACCGAGCAAAATAGTCTCATAAATGGGAGTTCACCTAGAATGTTAATATCTGAGAGATAATCATTCAAGGGTGAACAAAGAAGGGTTGAATTCGAGCTCTGACTCCTTCAATCAGCCACTTTTCACAATATGTTACCAATAATGACTAAAGAACTTCTCTTTGAAGATATAACAGTGTTTATTAAACTTAGCAAAATTAACAAAGTTAACAAATGCTTCATTCAATAAATAGCTATTCAAAAATCTAATTCTACCAAACAAAACACAAACAGCTTTGCACAGGGTTGGACACTTGCAAGTTGGACACTTTTGTCCGACGTTATCTGACCATCAGATGTGCAAAACGATGTCAGCAGGCAGCAGCGGAGCGTTAACTGCAGCATGACCGAAAGAAGCACAACCAGTTAGCCTCTGCTAGCCTCTCAGCTAACCCCGGCTATCTGTTTAGATCCAAACGGAGCACCGAGTCCCGATTTGTTATTTAGGTTAAAGCGGAGAACAGGCAGCAAACAGGCAGCAGCGGAGCGTTAACTGCAGCATGACCGAAAGAAGCACAACCAGTTCGCCTCTGCTAGCCTCTCAGCTAACCCTGGCTCTCTGTTTAGATCCAAACGGAGCACTGAGTCCCGATTTGTTATTTAGGTTAAAGCGGAGAACAGGCAGCAGCGGAGCGTTAACTGCAGCATGACCGAAAGAAGCACAACCAGTTCGCCTCTGCTAGCCTCTCAGCTAACCCCGACTCTCTGTTTAGATCCAAACGAAGCACCAACTCCCGATTTGTTATTTAAGTTAAAGCGCAGAGAATCAGCGGATCTGTCGGCCAGCTGAGTGAAGTGAAACCTGCGGAAAAAACACCGTGACCATCACGATAAAACAGTCCGTAGAGAACTACCGTGTTCAGCTGCACAGATAGGAAATCCCTCGGCTGACAGGATGTACCACTCGATGAGGAAAAATATTTTACCCTCGCCTTTTTGGTTGGCAACAACGGTTGGCAACCAGCATATTGGGTGCATTACTGCCACCCTCTCCCTGAGTTTTTCCCTCATATCAGCTATAGTCTTTCTTGATCATTAGTACAATATATGATCACATATGTAATAGTCCCCTCAGCCAAGTTAGAAAAAATATGTGCATGTATGAACAACAGCAATTGGAGAAGATGACAGTCAAAAAGTAATCATGTTAAATAATCATGATCTCAATATTGAAAAAAAATGATCGTGATTATATTTTTTGCCATAATCAAGCACCCCTAAAAACAGCAAATTGTGATTTACATACACACGCGCACACACACACACACACACACACATACACACACACAGAGTTTAAATATGTATGTGATCAATTGTAAATATGTTATAATGAATTGTTTTCTTTAAGAAACTCTTACTTGCACATTTTTCAGTGTGCTCCTAAAGTTATATATATGCTCCTAATTTCTTTCATTTAGGAGCACATGTACTCCTTGAAAAGAAGTAGGGATTGAACACTGCTGTCAGATATGTGGAAACACTAAGTGGAGTGTGGCCAGTCCAAGGGCTTCTGTCACAGGCAGTAGATGTTTACTTTACCCATCCCCCCCTCCCATTCTCTCTCTCTCCCTCACAGCTGCAGAGAAGGATATTAGTGTACTCTACTTGTGAAAAATCCTCATAAATCCCATAACTTTGGCCAAATTCTACATAAAAATCACATTTTTTTGTAGGAATTTTCGTTGCGAATCCATTGATACAGGTTTGAAAGTGGTGGGACTTATCGTTTAGACGCCAGATGCCCCAGTTTGGCACAAAGTCCATGCCCAGAATTTGCCTCCCCATTGGTTTACATTGTAAGGTGTAATGTCGCACTCCAACTTTCAGGGCTTACTAAATCTAAACCGTTCGAGTTATTACAAAGTTTTTAATAACTTTTGCTCAACACAGTGTGATAAGTCATGTATTAAAGTTTGAAGCCGATACCATTAACGCCCTAGGAGGAGATAGCGTTTATTCAAGGTCCAAAATTGGCAAAAAAATCGTACTTTGAAATGGACATTGCAGATTTCCTGTTGGATTTAGGTCAGGGGTGTCAGCGTATGATTTGTAGGTCTTGATGAGACGAATAATTGGGTTTTGGTTCGATCTCTCTACGACATTCCTACGGGCCGTGGTGGCCGTTTTAGATACATAGGTGGCGCTAGAGAGCACATTTTGGCACTTTGGGGTTTAATTTTTACATTTTATCAAATTTTTCACCATTCCTGATGTGCGTGCCAAATTTGGTGAGTTTTTGAGCATGTTTAGGGGGTCAAATTTAGAGTTAAAGTGGCGTAACAAGAAAGAATAATAATAATAATAATAATAAGAAAGAAACAAACACACGAAAAACAAGAGGGTCTTCGCCCTTTGGGCTCAGGCCCTAATTAAAGCTGCAAGCAGCGTTGGACGGGCCTTCGCGCCCTTGCGCACGTCGGGCCGCGGCGCAGTCAGTTGAGCTTGTGGGAACCAAGAAAACGTTTGGAGATGATTAGTGTGAGAGTCTTTTGACACACAATACTAACCAGTGTCTCTCTGTGAGCCCACCCCTCTGTTCACAGACAATTATGAATTATGAAATCAAAATATTGTTAACCTTAATCAATAATTCAGGTACCAACTGTAGGGTCTGCGAAGAACACAGTTAATTATTTGCTATAATTATCAATTATCAATAATAATTAATTATAACAATTAACAGAATTATTAATCTGAACTAACAGATACGAAGCACCACCCCGAAACCGGGACCAGTAACCGAGCAAGGTAGTCTCATAAATGGGAGTTCTCCTAGAATGTTAATATCTGAGAGATAATCATTCAAGGGTGAACAAAGAAGGGTTGAATTCGAGCTCTGACTCCTTCAATCAGCCACTTTTAACAATATGTTACCAATAATGACTAAAGAACTTCTCTTTAAAGATATAACAGTGTTTATGAAACTTAGCAAAATTAACAAAGTTAACAAATGCTTCACTCAATAAATAGCTATTCTAAAATCTAATTCTACCAAACAAAACACAAACAGCTTTGCACAGAGTTGGACACTTGCAGGGGAATGCGTGTATGTATGTATGTATATATATGTGTGTCTGTGTGTGTGTGTGTGTGTGTGTGTGTTAATAGCAAGAGAGGAAGGAGGGAAAGCGATCGTGAGAGGGAGAGAAGCGGCTCTTTTGTCCACAGAGAGCGCACGTACGGACGGCAGTCTGTAACGCACGTTGTCTGGTTTAAGATCGACAAATCAGTTTACTTTCTCACTCACGGCAGCACAAACACAGTAGTCCCGAGCGGGACAAACACAAAATAGTCAAGCGTGGTAAACACAACTAACAGGCAGCAAACAGGCAGCAGCGGAGCGTTAACTGCAGCATGACCGAAAGAAGCACAACCAGTTCGCCTCTGCTAGCCTCTCAGCTAACCCCGGCTCTCTGTTTAGATCCAAACGGAGCACCGAGTCCCGATTTGTTATTTAGGTTAAAGCGGAGAACAGGCAGCAGCGGGGCGTTAACTGCAGCATGACCGAAAGAAGCACAACCAGTTAGCCTCTGCTAGCCTCTCAGCTAACCCTGGCTCTCTGTTTAGATCCAAACGGAGCACCGAGTCCCGATTTGTTATTTAGGTTAAAGCGGACAGAATCAGCGGCTCTGTCGGCCAGCTGAGTGAAGTGAAACCTGCGGAAAAAACACCGTGACCATCACGGTTAAACAGTCCGTAGAGAACTACCGTGTTCAGCTGCACAGATAGGAAATCCCTCGGCTGACAGGATGTACCACTCAGTGAGGAAAAATATTTTACCCTCGCCTTTTTGGTTGGCAACAACGGTTGGCAACCAGCATATTGGGTGCATTACTGCCACCCTCTTCCTGAGTTTTTCCCTCATATCAGCTATAGTCTTTCTTGATCATTAGTACAATATATGATCACATATGTAATAGTCCCCTCAGCCAAGTCAGAAAAAATATGTGCATGTATGAACAACAGCAATTGGAGAAGATGACAGTCAAAAAGTAATCATGTTAAATAATCATGATCTCAATATTGAAAAAAAATGATCGTGATTATATTTTTTGCCATAATCAAGCACCCCTAAAAACAGCAAATTGTGATTTACATACACACACACACACACACACGCACACAGAGTTTAAATATGTATGTGATCAATTGTAAATATGTATGTAATGAATTGTTTTCTTTAAGAAACTCTTACTTGAACATTTTTCAGTGTGCTCCTAAAGTTATATGTATGCTCCTAATTTCTGTTGTTTAGGAGCACATGTACTCCTTGAAAAAAAGTAAGGATTGAACACTGCTGTCAGATATGTAGAAGCATTAAGTAACTGGAGTGTAGTGCAGTCCAAGGGCTTCTGTCACAGGCAGTAGATGTTTACTTTACCCATCCCCCCCCTCCCATTCTCTCTCTCTCCCTCACAGTTGGAAGGAAAGATTTTAAAGTGATCTTCTTGTGAAAAATCCTCATAAATCCCATAACTTTGGCCAAATCCTACATAAAAATATCATTTTTTTGTAGGAATTTTCGTCGCGAATCCATTGATACAGGTTTGAAAGTGGTGGGACTCATAGTTTAGACGCCAGATGCCCCAGTTTGGCACAAAGTCCATGCCCAGAATTTGCCTCCCCATTGGTTTGCATTGTAAGGTGTAATGTCGCACTCCAACTTTCAGGGCTTACTAAATCTAAACCGTTCGAGTTATTACAAAGTTTTTAATAACTTTTGCTCAACACAGTGTGATAAGTCATGTATTCAAGTTTGAAGCCGATACCATTAACGCCCTAGGAGGAGATAGCGTTTATTCAAGGTCCAAAATTGGCAAAAAATCATACTTTGAAATGGACATTGCGGATTTCCTGTTGGATTTAGGTCAGGGGTGTCAGCGTATGATTTGTAGGTCTTGATGAGACGAATAATTGGGTTTTGGTTCGATCTCTCTATGACATTCCTACGGGCCGTGGCGGCCGTTTTAGATACATAGGTGGCGCTAGAGAGCACATTTTGGCACTTTGGGGTTTAATTTTTACATTTTATCAAATTTTTCACCATTCCTGATGTGCGTGCCAAATTTGGTGAGTTTTTGAGCATGTTTAGGGGGTCAAATTTAGAGTTAAAGTGGCGTAACAAGAAAGAAAGAATAATAAGAAACAAACAAACACTCGAAAAACAATAGGGTCTTCGCCCTTTGGGCTCAGGCCCTAATTAAAGCTGCAAGCAGCGTTGAACGGGCCTTCGCGCCCATGCGCACATCGGCCGCGGCGCACTCAGCTGAGCTTCTGGGAACCAAGAAAACGTTTGGAGATGATCAGTGTGAGAGTCTTTTGACACACAATACTAACCACTTTCTCTCCGTGAGCGCACCCCTCTGTTTATCACAGGTAATTATAGATTATGAAATCAAAATATTGTTAACCTTAATCAATAATTCAGGCACCAACTGTAGGATCTGCAAGGAACACAGTTGATTATTTGCTATAATTATCAATTATCAATAATAAATAATTATAACAATTAACAGATTTATTAATATGAACTAACAAATACGAAGCACCATCCCGAAACCAGGACTAATAACCGAACAGGGTAATCTCATAAATGGGAGTTCACCTAGAATGTTAATATCTGAGAGATATCAACATTCAAGGGTAAAAAGAACGGTTAAATTCGAGCTCTGACTCCTTCAATCAGCCACTTTTCACAATATGTTACCAATAATGACAAAAGAACTTCTCTTTAAAGATATAACAGTGTTTATGAAACTTAGCAAAATTAACAAAGTTAACAAATGCTTCATTCAATAAATAGCTATTCTAAAATCTAATTCTACCAAACAAAACACAAACAGCTTTGCACAGGGTTGGACACTTGCAGGGGAATGCGTGTATGTATGTATGTATGTATATATCTATGTGTGTGTGTGTGTGTGTGTGTGTGTGTGTGTGTGTGTGTGTTAGTAGCAAGAGAGGAAGGAGGGAAAGCGATCGTGAGAGGGAGAGAAGCGGCTCTTTTTCCACAGAGAGCGCACGTATGGACGGCAGTCTGTAACGCACGTTGTCTGGTTTCAGATCGACAAATCAGTTTACTTTCTCACTCACGGCAGCACAAACACAGTAGTCCCGAGCGGGACAAACACAAAATAGTCTAGCGTGGTGAACACAACTAACAGGCAGCAAACAGGCAGCAGCGGAGCGTTAACTGCAGCATGACCGAAAGAAGCACAACCAGTTAGCCTCTGCTAGCCTCTCAGCTAACCCCGGCTCTCTGTTTAGATCCAAACGGAGCACCGAGTCCCGATTTGTTATTTAGGTTAAAGCGGAGAACAGGCAGCAAACAGGCAGCAGCGGAGCGTTAACTGCAGCATGACCGAAAGAAGCACAACCAGTTCGCCTCTGCTAGCCTCTCAGCTAACCCCGGCTCTCTGTTTAGATCCAAACGGAGCACCGAGTCCCGATTTGTTATTTAGGTTAAAGCGGAGAACAGGCAGCAAACAGGCAGCAGCGGAGCGTTAATTGCAGCATGACCGAAAGAAGCACAACCAGTTAGCCTCTGCTAGCCTCTCAGCTAACCCCGGCTCTCTGTTTAGATCCAAACGGAGCACCGAGTCCCGAATTGCTATTTAGGTTAAAGCGGAGAGAATCAGCGGGTCTGTCGGCCAGCTGAGTGAAGTGAAACCTGCGGAAAAAACACCGTGACCATCAAGGTAAAACAGGTCGGCGAAAACACGGCAGCTGGCTCTGAGTGGAGTGGCGGAGAGAACAGCAGAGATGACTCGGCGAAGACGCGCAGGGCAGAGCCGGTCCACGTTATCCCGAAGTAACTTCATTTC
The DNA here is from genome assembly GCF_963924715.1 of Thunnus thynnus. NCBI lineage: Eukaryota > Metazoa > Chordata > Actinopteri > Scombriformes > Scombridae > Thunnus > Thunnus thynnus. Next base: position 1,484,897 of record NC_089518.1, read on the forward strand.
CTCTTTCTCGGGGGGAATTTGAGGACGCTGGTTGCAGCAGCGGTCTCTCTCGGGTCCAGGAATGTGTTCGGGTGAACACGGGCAAAGTCTCGTCTCGTCCGACGAGGGGAGTCTTCGATGAGGGGAAAACATGTTCGTGGGGTAGTCAAGCTAACTCACAGGGAAACAGGAGTTACCCCTAGCTCAGTGACATGGGAAAGACGTATATTTCGGGCGTGCTCGCTTATAAAGGGGTGGTGATGTCATGGCTGCGTCCTCAGGACGCTCCGCTGTGCAGGAGCGTCTCCGCCAATGAGGGACCGATGTTGACTGCTCCCTGCTGAAGTGTGAAAATCGCAAAGCATCCTTGGAAATGGAGTTTGCTCCACCCTCATGGCAGGTCCATTACAGTTTTAATACGGAGCTCCGGAACTCCAGCCTTCCTGAGTTTTTCCCTCATATAGGCTATAGTTTTTCTTAATCATTACTACAATATATGATTACATATGTAATAGTCTCCTCAGCCAAGTTAGAAAAAATATGTGCATGTATGAACAACAGCAATTGGAGAAGATGACAGTCAAAAAGTGATCATGTTAAATAATCATGATCTCAATATTGAACAAAAATGATTGTGATTATAATTTTTACCATAATCAAGCACCCCTAAAAACAGCAAATTGTGATTTACATACACACACACACACACACACACACACAGAGTTTAAATATGTATGTGATAAATTGTAAATATGTATGAAATGAATTGTTTTCTGTAAGAAACTCTTACTTGAACATTTTTCAGTGTGCTCCTAAAGTTATATGTATGCTCCTAATTTCTTTCATTTAGGAGCACATGCGCTCCTTGAAAAGAAGTAAGGATTGAACACTGCTGTCACATGTGTGAAAGCACTAAGTAAGTGGAGTGTGGTGCAGTCCAAGGGCTTCTGTCACAGGCAGTAGATGTTTACTTTACCCATCCCCCCCCTCCCATTCTCTCTCTCTCCCTCACAGTTGGAAGGAAAGATTTCAAAGTGATCTTCTTGTGAAAAATCCTCATAAATCCCATAACTTTGGCCAAATCCTACATAAAAATATCATTTTTTTGTAGGAATTTTCGTCGCGAATCCATTGATACAGGTTTGGAAGTGGTCGGACTTACAGTTTAGACGCCAGATGCCCCAGTTTGGCACAAAGTCCATGCCCAGAATTTGCCTCCCCATTGGTTTACATTGTAAGGTGTAATGTCGCACTCCAACTTTCAGGGCTTACTAAATCTAAACCGTTCGAGTTATTACAAAGTTTTTAATAACTTTTGCTCAACACAGTGTGATAAGTCATGTATTAAAGTTTGAAGCCGATACCATTAACGCCCTAGGAGGAGATAGCGTTTATTCAAGGTCCAAAATTGGCAAAAAATCGTACTTTGAAATGGACATTGCAGATTTCCTGTTGGATTTAGGTCAGGGGTGTCAGCGTATGATTTGTAGGTCTTGATGAGACGAATAATTGAGTTTTGGTTCGATCTCTCTACGACATTCCTACGGGCCGTGGTGGCCGTTTTAGATACATAGGTGGCGCTAGAGAGCACATTTTGGCACTTTGGGGTTTAATTTTTACATTTTATCAAATTTTTCACCATTCCTGATGTGCGTGCCAAATTTGGTGAGTTTTTGAGCATGTTTAGGGGGTCAAATTTAGAGTTAAAGTGGCGTAATAATAAAGAATAATAATAATAATAATAAGAAACAAACAAACACACGAAAAACAAGAGGGTCTTCGCCCTTTGGGCTCAGGCCCTAATAATAATAATAAAGAAACAAACGGACGAAAAACAAGAGGGTCTTCGCCCTTTGGGCTCAGGCCCTAATTAAAGCTGCAAGCAGCGTTGAACGGGCCTTCGCGCCCTTGCGCACGTCGGGCCGCGGCGCAGTCAGTTGAGCTTGTGGGAACCAAGAAAACGTTTGGAGATGATCAGTGTGAGAGTCTTTTGACACACAATACTAACTACTTTCTTTCCGTGAGCGCACCCCTCTGTTTATCACAGATAATTATGGCTTATGAAATTAAAATATTGTTAACCTTAATCAATAATTCAGGCACCAACTGTAGCATATATGAGGAACACAGTTGATTATTTGCCATAATTATCAATTATCTAAGATAAATTAACTAATTATAATAATTAATAGAATTATTAATATGAACTAACAAGCACGGAGCACCACCCGGAAACCAGGACCAATAACCGAACAAGGTAATCTCATAAATGGGATTTCACCTAGAATGTTAATATCTGCGAGATATCAACATTCAAGGGTGAACAAAGAAGGGTTGAATTCAAGCTCTGACTCCTTCAATCAGCCACTTCTCACAATATGTTACACACAATAATGACAAAAGAACTTCTCTTTAAAGATATAACATTGTTTATTAAACTTAGCAAAATTAACAAAGTTAACAAATACTTCATTCAATAAACAGCTATTCTAAAATCTAATTCTACCAAACAAAACACAAACAGCTTTGCACAGAGTTGGACACTTGCAGGGGAATGCGTGTATGTATGTATGTGTGTGTGTGTGTGTGTGTGTGTGTGTGTGTGTGTGTATGTGTGTGTGTGTGTGTGTTAGTAGCAAGAGAGGAAGGAGGGAAAGCGATCGTGAGAGGGAGAGAAGCGGCTCTTTTGTCCACAGAGAGCGCACGTACGGACGGCAGTCTGTAACGTACGTTGTCTGGTTTCTGATCGACAAATCAGTTTACTTTCTCACTCACGGTGGCACAGAAGTAGCAGTTGTCCCGACCGGGAAAAACACAAAATAGTCTAGCGTGGTGAACACAACTAACAGGAAGCAAACTTAAAATACTCCTCAGAGTAAAGCAGAGAAAAATGGACTCGGCGGTCCGTCAACTCACACAACAAGAACAATAGCGATAAAGCTAAAAAGGCTAAATGCTAAACAACAGCAACTGATGCTGAAAAGAACACACAACTAACACTGCCTATGCCCAGACTTATGCCTCTTACTTGGTCGCTTCAGAAAGTGCGCAGGTTGTGTGTGTGTGTAGTCCGTCTTAATGTCCATCTTTGTTCTTGGCTCGGAGGCAGACGGTGCCGTTCTCGCACGTCGTCGAAAACAAGGCAGCTGGCTCTGAGTGGAGTGGCGGATAGAACAGCAGAGACGACTCGGCGAAGACGCGCAGGGCAGAGCCGGTCCACGTTATCCCGAAGTAACTTCATTTCCTCTTTCTCGGGGGAATTTGAGGACGCTGGTTGCAGCAGCGGTCTCTCTCGGGTCCAGGAATGTGTTCGGGTGAACACGGGCAAAGTCTCGTCTCGTCCGACGAGGGGAGTCTTCGATGAGGGGAAAACATGTTCGTGGGGTAGTCAAGCTAACTCACAGGGAAACAGGAGTTACCCCTAGCTCAGTGACATGGGAAAGACGTGTAGTTTGGGCGTGCTCGCTTATAAAGGGGTGGTGATGTCATGGCTGCGTCCTCAGGACGCTCCGCTGTGCAGGAGCGTCTCCGCCAATGAGGGACCGATGTTGACTGCTCCCTGCTGAGGTGTGAAAATCGCAAAGCATCCTTGGAAATGGAGTTTGCTCCACCCTCATGGCAGGTCCATTACAGTTTTAATACGGAGCTCCGGAACTCCAGCCTTCCTGAGTTTTTCCCTCATATAGGCTATAGTTTTTCTTAATCATTACTACAATATATGATTACATATGTAATAGTCTCCTCAGCCAAGTTAGAAAAAATATGTGCATGTATGAACAACAGCAATTGGAGAAGATGACAGTCAAAAAGTAATCATGTTAAATAATCATGATCTCAATATTGAACAAAAATGATTGTGATTATAATTTTTGCCATAATCAAGCACCCCTAAAAACAGCAAATTGTGATTTACGTACACACATACACACACACAAAGTTTAAATATGTATGTGATAAATTGTAAATATGTATGTAATGAATTGTTTTCTTTAAGAAACTCTTACTTGAACATTTTTCAGTGTGCTCCTAAAGTTATATGTATGCTCCTAATTTCTGTCATTTAGGAGCACATGTACTCCTTGAAAAAAAGTAATGATTGAACACTGCTGTCACTGCTGCAGTCCAAGGGCTTCTGTCACAGGCAGTAGATGTTTACTTTACCCATCCCCCCCCCTCCCATTCTCTCTCTCTCCCTCACAGTTGGAAGGAAAGATTTCAAAGTGATCTTCTTGTGAAAAATCCTCATAAATCCCATAAATTTGGCCAAATCCTACATAAAAATATCATTTTTTTGTAGGAATTTTCGTCGCGAATCCATTGATACAGGTTTGAAAGTGGTGGGACTTATAGTTTAGACGCCAGATGCCCCAGTTTGGCACAAAGTCCATGCCCAGAATTTGCCTCCCCATTGGTTTACATTGTAAGGTGTAATGTCGCACTCCAACTTTCAGGGCTTACTAAATCTAAACCGTTCGAGTTATTACAAAGTTTTTAATAACTTTTGCTCAACACAGTGTGATAAGTCATGTATTCAAGTTTGAAGCCGATACCATTAACGCCCTAGGAGGAGATAGCGTTTATTCAAGGTCCAAAATTGGCAAAAAATCATACTTTGAAATTGACATTGCAGATTTCCTGTTGGATTTAGGTCAGGGGTGTCAGCGTATGATTTGTAGGTCTTGATGAGACGAATAATTGGGTTTTGGTTCGATCTCTCTACGACATTCCTACGGGCCGTGGTGGCCGTTTTAGATACATAGGTGGCGCTAGAGAGCACATTTTGGCACTTTGGGGTTTAATTTTTACATTTTATCAAATTTTTCACCATTCCTGATGTGCGTGCCAAATTTGGTGAGTTTTTGAGCATGTTTAGGGGGTCAAATTTAGAGTTAAAGTGGCGTAATAATAAAGAATAATAATAATAATAATAATAATAATAATAATAATAAGAAACAAACAAACACACGAAAAACAAGAGGGTCTTCGCCCTTTGGGCTCAGGCCCTAATAAAGAAACAAACGGACGAAAAACAATAGGGTCTTCGCCCTTTGGGCTCAGGCCCTAATTAAAGCTGCAAGCAGCGTTGGACGGGCCTTCGCGCCCTTGCGCACGTCGGGCCGCGGCGCAGTCAGTTGAGCTTGTGGGAACCAAGAAAACGTTTGGAGATGATCAGTGTGAGAGTCTTTTGACACACAATACTAACTACTTTCTCTCCGTGAGCGCACGCCTCTGTTTATCACAGATAATTATGGCTTATGAAATTAAAATATTGTTAACCTTAATCAATAATTCAGGCACCAACTGTAGCATGTATGAGGAACACAGTTGATTATTTGCCATAATTATCAATTATCTAAGATAATTAACTAATTATAATAATTAATAGAATTATTAATATGAACTAACAAGCACGGAGCACCACCCGGAAACCAGGACCAATAACCGAACAAGGTAATCTCATAAATGGGATTTCACCTAGAATGCTAATATCTGCGAGATATCAACATTCAAGGGTGAACAAAGAAGGGTTGAATTCAAGCTCTGACTCCTTTAATCAGCCACTTCTCACAATATGTTACACACAATAATGACAAAAGAACTTCTCTTTAAAGATATAACATTGTTTATTAAACGTAGCAAAATTAACAAAGTTAACATATACTTCATTCAATAAACAGCTATTCTAAAATCTAATTCTACCAAACAAAACACAAACAGCTTTGCACAGAGTTGGACACTTGCAGGGGAATGCGTGTGTGTGTGTGTGTGTGTTAGTAGCAAGAGAGGAAGGAGGGAAAGCGATCGTGAGAGGGAGAGAAGCGGCTCTTTTGACCACAGAGAGCGCACGTACGGACGGCAGTCTGTAACGTACGTTGTCTGGTTTCTGATCTCACGGTGGCACAAAAGTAGCAGTTGTCCCGACCGGGAAAAACACAAAATAGTCTAGCGTGGTGAACACAACTAACAGGCAGCGAACTTAAAATACTCCTCACAGTAAAGCAGAGAAAAATGGACTCGGCGGTCCGTCAACTCACACAACAAGAACAACAGCAATAAAGCTAAAAAGGCTAAATGCTAAACAACAGCAACTGATGCTGAAAAGAACACACAACTAACACTGCCTATGCCCAGACTTATGCCTCTTACTTGGTCGCTTCAGAAAGTGCGCAGGTTGTGTGTGTGTGTAGTCCGTCTTAATGTCCATCTTTGTTCTTGGCTCGGAGGCAGACGGTGCCGTTCTCGCACGTCGTCGAAAACAAGGCAGCTGGCTCTGAGTGGAGTGGCGGAGAGAACAGCAGAGACAACTCGGCGAAGACGCGCAGGGCAGAGCCGGTCCACGTTATCGCGAAGTAACTTCATTTCCTCTTTCTCGGGGGAATTTGAGGACGCTGGTTGCAGCAGCGGTCTCTCTCGGGTCCAGGAATGTGTTCGGGTGAACACGGGCAAAGTCTCGTCTCGTCCGACGAGGGGAGTCTTCGATGAGGGGAAAACATGTTCGTGGGGTAGTCAAGCTAACTCACAGGGGAACAGGAGTTACCCCTAGCTCAGTGACATGGGAAAGACGTGTAGTTTGGGCGTGCTCGCTTATAAAGGGGTGGTGATGTCATGGCTGCGTCCTCAGGACGCTCCGCTGTGCAGGAGAGTCTCCGCCAATGAGGGACCGATGTTGACTGCTCCCTGCTGAGGTGTGAAAATCGCAAAGCATCCTTGGAAATGGAGTTTGCTCCACCCTCATGGCAGGTCCATTACAGTTTTAATACGGAGCTCCGGAACTCCAGCCTTCCTGAGTTTTTCCCTCATATAGGCTATAGTTTTTCTTAATCATTACTACAATATATGATTACATATGTAATAGTCTCCTCAGCCAAGTTAGAAAAAGTATGTGCATGTATGAACAACAGCAATTGGAGAAGATGACAGTCAAAAAGTAATCATGTTAAATAATCATGATCTCAATATTGAACAAAAATGATTGTGATTATAATTTTTGCCATAATCAAGCACCCCTAAAAACAGCAAATTGTGATTTACATACACATACACACACACACACACACACACACACACACACACACACACACACAGTTTAAATATGTATGTGATAAATTGTAAATATGTATGTAATGAATTGTTTTATTTAAGAAACTCTTACTTGAACATTTTTCAGTGTGCTCCTAAAGTTATATGTATGCTCCTAATTTCTGTCATTTAGGAGCACATGTACTCCTTGAAAAGAAGTAAGGATTGAACACTGCTGTCACTGCTGCAGTCCAAGGGCTTCTGTCACAGACAGTAGATGTTTACTTTACCCATCCCCCCCCTCCCATTCTCTCTCTCTCCCTCACAGCTGCAGAGAAGATTTTAGTGTACTCTACTTGTGAAATATGCTCATAAATCCCATAACTTTGGCCAAATCCTACATAAAAATATCATTTTTTTGTAGGAATTTTCGTCGCGAATCCATTGATACAGGTTTGAAAGTGGTGGGACTTATAGTTTAGACGCCAGATGCCCCAGTTTGGCACAAAGTCCATGCCCAGAATTTGCCTCCCCATTGGTTTACATTGTAAGGTGTAATGTCGCACTCCAACTTTCAGGGCTTACTAAATCTAAACCGTTCGAGTTATTACAAAGTTTTTAATAACTTTTGCTCAACACAGTGTGATAAGTCATGTATTAAAGTTTGAAGCCGATACCATTAACGCCCTAGGAGGAGATAGCGTTTATTCAAGGTCCAAAATTGGCAAAAAATCATACTTTGAAATGGACATTGCAGATTTCCTGTTGGATTTAGGTCAGGGGTGTCAGCGTATGATTTGTAGGTCTTGATGAGACGAATAATTGGGTTTTGGTTCGATCTCTCTACGACATTCCTACGGGCCGTGGTGGCCGTTTTAGATACATAGGTGGCGCTAGAGAGCACATTTTGGCACTTTGGGGTTTAATTTTTACATTTTATCAAATTTTTCACCATTCCTGATGTGCGTGCCAAATTTGGTGAGTTTTTGAGCATGTTTAGGGGGTCAAATTTAGAGTTAAAGTGGCGTAATAATAAAGAATAATAATAATAATAATAATAATAATAATAATAATAAGAAACAAACAAACACACGAAAAACAAGAGGGTCTTCGCCCTTTGGGCTCAGGCCCTAATAATAATAAAGAAACAAACGCACGAAAAACAAGAGGGTCTTCGCCCTTTGGGCTCAGGCCCTAATTAAAGCTGCAAGCAGCGTTGAACGGGCCTTCGCGCCCTTGCGCACATCGGGCCGCGGCGCAGTCAGTTGAGCTTGTGGGAACCAAGAAAACGTTTGGAGATGATTAGTGTGAGAGTCTTTTGACACACAATACTAACCAGTGTCTCTCTGTGAGCCCACCCCTCTGTTCACAGACAATTATGAATTATGAAATCAAAATATTGTTAACCTTAATCAATAATTCAGGTACCAACTGTAGGATCTGCGAAGAACACAGTTAATTATTTGCTATAATTATCAATTATCAATAATAATTAATTATAACAATTAACAGAATTATTAATATGAACTAACAGATACGAAGCACCACCCCGAAACCGGGACCAATAACCGAGCAAGGTAGTCTCATAAATGGGAGTTCACCTAGAATGTTAATATCTGAGAGATAATCATTCAAGGGTGAACAAAGAAGGGTTGAATTCGAGCTCTGACTCCTTCAATCAGCCACTTTTCACAATATGTTACCAATAATGACTAAAGAACTTCTCTTTAAAGATATAACAGTGTTTATTAAACTTAGCAAAATTAACAAAGTTAACAAATGCTTCACTCAATAAATAGCTATTCTAAAATCTAATTCTACCAAACAAAACACAAACAGCTTTGCACGGGGTTGGACACCTGCAGGTTGGACACTTTTGTCCGACGTTATCTGACCATCAGATGTGCAAAACGATGTCGGTACGTGTATCTGTGCGCGCGTGAGTGTGGTGTTAGTCACAAGAGAGGGAGGAGGGAAAGCGATCGTGAGAGAGAGAGAGAAGCGGTTCTTTTTCCACAGAGAGCGCACGTACGGACGGCAGTCTGTAACGCACGTTGTCTGGTTTCAGATCGACAAATCAGTTTACTTTCTCACTCACGGCAGCACAAACACAGTAGTCCCGAGCGGGACAAACACAAAATAGTCTAGCGTGGTGAACACAACTAACAGGCAGCAAACAGGCAGCAGCGGAGCGTTAACTGCAGCATGACCGAAAGAAGCACAACCAGTTAGCCTCTGCTAGCCTCTCAGCTAACCCCGGCTATCTGTTTAGATCCAAACGGAGCACCGAGTCCCGATTTGTTATTTAGGTTAAAGCGGAGAACAGGCAGCAAACAGGCAGCAGCGGAGCGTTAACTGCAGCATGACCGAAAGAAGCACAACCAGTTCGCCTCTGCTAGCCTCTCAGCTAACCCTGGCTCTCTGTTTAGATCCAAACGGAGCACTGAGTCCCGATTTGTTATTTAGGTTAAAGCGGAGAACAGGCAGCAGCGGAGCGTTAATTGCAGCATGACCGAAAGAAGCACAACCAGTTCGCCTCTGCTAGCCTCTCAGCTAACCCCGGCTCTCTGTTTAGATCCAAACGGAGCACCGAGTCCCGATTTGTTATTTAGGTTAAAGCGGACAGAATCAGCGGGTCTGTCGGCCAGCTGAGTGAAGTGAAACCTGCGGAAAAAACACCGTGACCATCACGGTAAAACAGGTCGGCGAAAACACGGCAGCTGGCTCTGAGTGGAGTGGCGGAGAGAACAGCAGAGCCGGAAAAATATTTTACCCTCGCCTTTTTGGTTGGCAACAACGGTTGGCAACCAGCATATTGGGTGCATTACTGCCACCCTCTTCCTGAGTTTTTCCCTCATATCAGCTATAGTCTTTCTTGATCATTAGTACAATATATGATCACATATGTAATAGTCCCCTCAGCCAAGTCAGAAAAAATATGTGCATGTATGAACAACAGCAATTGGAGAAGATGACAGTCAAAAAGTAATCATGTTAAATAATCATGATCTCAATATTGAAAAAAAATGATCGTGATTATATTTTTTGCCATAATCAAGCACCCCTAAAAACAGCAAATTGTGATTTACATACACACGCGCACACACACACACACACACATACACACACACAGAGTTTAAATATGTATGTGATCAATTGTAAATATGTTATAATGAATTGTTTTCTTTAAGAAACTCTTACTTGCACATTTTTCAGTGTGCTCCTAAAGTTATATATATGCTCCTAATTTCTTTCATTTAGGAGCACATGTACTCCTTGAAAAGAAGTAGGGATTGAACACTGCTGTCAGATATGTGGAAACACTAAGTAAGTGGAGTGTGGCCAGTTCAAGGGCTTCTGTCACAGGCAGTAGATGTTTACTTTACCCATCCCCCCCTCCCATTCTCTCTCTCTCCCTCACAGCTGCAGAGAAGGATATTAGTGTACTCTACTTGTGAAAAATCCTCATAAATCCCCTAACTTTGGCCAAATCCTACATAAAAATATCATTTTTTTGTAGGAATTTTCGTCGCGAATCCATTGATACAGGTTTGAAAGTGGTCGGACTTACAGTTTAGACGCCAGATGCCCCAGTTTGGCACAAAGTCCATGCCCAGAATTTGCCTCCCCATTGGTTTACATTGTAAGGTGTAATGTCGCACTCCAACTTTCAGGGCTTACTAAATCTAAACCGTTCGAGTTATTACAAAGTTTTTAATAACTTTTGCTCAACACAGTGTGATAAGTCATGTATTAAAGTTTGAAGCCGATACCATTAACGCCCTAGGAGGAGATAGCGTTTATTCAAGGTCCAAAATTGGCAAAAAATCGTACTTTGAAATGGACATTGCAGATTTCCTGTTGGATTTAGGTCAGGGGTGTCAGCGTATGATTTGTAGGTCTTGATGAGACGAATAATTGGATTTTGGTTCGATCTCTCTACGACATTCCTACGGGCCGTGGCGGCCGTTTTAGATACATAGGTGGCGCTAGAGAGCACATTTTGGCACTTTGGGGTTTATTTTTTACATTTTATCAAATTTTTCACCATTCCTGATGTGCGTTCCAAATTTGGTGAGTTTTTGAGCATGTTTAGGGGGTCAAATTTAGAGTTAAAGTGGCGTAATAATAAAGAATAATTAAAGCTGCAAGCAGCGTTGAACGGGCCTTCGCGCCCTTGCGCACAGCGGGCCGCGGCGCAGTCAGTTGAGCTTGTGGGAACCAAGAAAGCGTTTGGAGATGATCAGTGTGAGAGTCTTTTTACACACAATACTAACCAGTGTCTCTCTGTGAGCCCACCCCTCCGTTCACAGACAATTATGAATTATGAAATCAAAATATTGTTAACCTTAATCAGTAATTCAGGTACCAACTGTAGGAATCTGCGAAGAACACAGTTAATTATTTGCTATAATTATCAATTATCAATAATAATTAATTATAACAATTAACAGAATTATTAATATGAACTAACAGATACGAAGCACCACCCCGAAACCGGGGCCAATAACCGAGCAAGGTAGTCTCATAAATGGGAGTTCACCTAGAATGTTAATATCTGAGAGATAATCAGTCAAGGGTGAACAAAGAGGGGTTGAATTTGAGCTCTGACTCCTTCAATCAGCCACTTTTCACAATATGTTACCAATAATGACTAAAGAACTTCTCTTTAAAGATATAACAGTGTTTATGAAACTTAGCAAAATTAACAAAGTTAACAAATGCTTCATTCAATAAATAGCTATTCTAAAATCTAATTCTACCAAACAAAACACAAACAGCTTTGCACAGGGTTGGACACTTGCAGGTTGGACACTTTTGTCCGACGTTATCTGACCATCAGATGTGCAAAACGATGTCGGTGCGTGTATCTTTGCGCACGTGAGTATGGTGTTAGTCACAAGAGAGGGAGGAGGGAAAGCGATCGTGAGAGAGAGAGAAGCGGTTCTTTTTCCACAGAGAGCGCACGTACGGACGGCAGTCTGTAACGCACGTTGTCTGTTTTAAGATCGACAAATCAGTTTACTTTCTCACTCACGGCAGCACAAACACAGTAGTCCCGAGCGGGACAAACACAAAATAGTCAAGCGTGGTGAACACAACTAACAGGCAGCAAACAGGCAGCAGCGGAGCGTTAACTGCAGCATGACCGAAAGAAGCACAACCAGTTAGCCTCTGCTAGCCTCTCAGCTAACCCCGGCTCTTTGTTTAGATCCAAACGGAGCACCGAGTCCCGATTTGTTATTTAGGTTAAAGCGGAGAACAGGCAGCAGCGGAGCGTTAATTGCAGCATGACCGAAAGAAGCACAACCAGTTAGCCTCTGCTAGCCTCTCAGCTAACCCCGGCTCTCTGTTTAGATCCAAACGGAGCACCGAGTCCCGAATTGCTATTTAGGTTAAAGCGGAGAGAATCAGCGGGTCTGTCGGCCAGCTGAGTGAAGTGAAACCTGCGGAAAAAACACCGTGACCATCAAGGTAAAACAGGTCGGCGAAAACACGGCAGCTGGCTCTGAGTGGAGTGGCGGAGAGAACAGCAGAGATGACTCGGCGAAGACGCGCAGGGCAGAGCCGGTCCACGTTATCCCGAAGTAACTTCATTTCCTCTTTCTCGGGGGAATTTGAGGACGCTGGTTGCAGCAGCGGTCTCTCTCGGGTCCAGGAATGTGTTCGGGTGAACACGGGCAAAGTCTCGTCTCGTCCGACGAGGGGAGTCTTCGATGAGGGGAAAACATGTTCGTGGGGTAGTCAAGCTAACTCACAGGGAAACAGGAGTTACTCCTAGCTCAGTGACATGGGAAAGACGTATATTTCGGGCGTGCTCGCTTATAAAGGGGTGGTGATGTCATGGCTGCGTCCTCAGGACGCTCCGCTGTGCAGGAGCGTCTCCGCCAATGAGGGACCGATGTTGACTGCTCCCTGCTGAAGTGTGAAAATCGCAAAGCATCCTTGGAAATGGAGTTTGCTCCACCCTCATGGCAGGTCCATTACAGTTTTAATACGGAGCTCCGGAACTCCAGCCTTCCTGAGTTTTTCCCTCATATAGGCTATAGTTTTTCTTAATCATTACTACAATATATGATTACATATGTAATAGTCTCCTCAGCCAAGTTAGAAAAAATATGTGCATGTATGAACAACAGCAATTGGAGAAGATGACAGTCAAAAAGTGATCATGTTAAATAATCATGATCTCAGTATTGAACAAAAATGATTGTGATTATAATTTTTACCATAATCAAGCACCCCTAAAAACAGCAAATTGTGATTTACATACACACACACACACACACACACACACACACACAGAGTTTAAATATGTATGTGATCAATTGTAAATATGTTATAATGAATTGTTTTCTTTAAGAAACTCTTACTTGCACATTTTTCAGTGTGCTCCTAAAGTTATATATATGCTCCTAATTTCTTTCATTTAGGAGCACATGTACTCCTTGAAAAAAAGTAAGGATTGAACACTGCTGTCACTGCTGCAGTCCAAGGGCTTCTGTCACAGGCAGTAGATGTTTACTTTACCCATCCCCCCCCTCCCATTCTCTCTCTCTCCCTCACAGCTGCAGAGAAGATTTTAGTGTACTCTACTTGTGAAATATGCTCATAAATCCCATAACGTTGGCCAAATCCTACATAAAAATATCATTTTTTTGTAGGAATTTTCGTTGCGAATCCATTGATACAGGTTTGAAACTGGTGGGACTTATAGTTTAGACGCCAGATGCCCCAGTTTGGCACAAAGTCCATGCCCAGAATTTGCCTCCCCATTGGTTTACATTGTAAGGTGTAATGTCGCACTCCAACTTTCAGGGCTTACTAAATCTAAACCGTTCGAGTTATTACAAAGTTTTTAATAACTTTTGCTCAACACAGTGTGATAAGTCATGTATTCAAGTTTGAAGCCGATACCATTAACGCCCTAGGAGGAGATAGCGTTTATTCAAGGTCCAAAATTGGCAAAAAATCATACTTTCAAATGGACATTGCTGATTTCCTGTTGGATTTAGGTCAGGGGTGTCAGCGTATGATTTGTAGGTCTTGATGAGACGAATAATTGAGTTTTGGTTCGATCTCTCTACGACATTCCTACGGGCCGTGGTGGCCGTTTTAGATACGTAGGTGGCGCTAGAGAGCACATTTTGGCACTTTGGGGTTTAATTTTTACATTTTATCAAATTTTTCACCATTCCTGATGTGCGTGCCAAATTTGGTGAGTTTTTGAGCATGTTTAGGGGGTCAAATTTAGAGTTAAAGTGGCGTAACAAGAAAGAATAATAATAAACAAACAAACGCACGAAAAACAATAGGGTCTTCGCCCTTTGGGCTCAGGCCCTAATAAGAAGAAAGAAACAAACACACGAAAAACAATAGGGTCTTCGCCCTTTGGGCTCAGGCCCTAATTAAAGCTGCAAGCAGCGTTGAACGGGCCTTCGCGCCCTTGCGCACATCGGGCCGCGGCGCAGTCAGTTGAGCTTGTGGGAACCAAGAAAACGTTTGGAGATGATTAGTGTGAGAGTCTTTTGACACACAATACTAACCAGTGTCTCTCTGTGAGCCCACCCCTCTGTTCACAGACAATTATGAATTATGAAATCAAAATATTGTTAACCTTAATCAATAATTCAGGTACCAACTGTAGGATCTGCGAAGAACACAGTTAATTATTTGCTATAATTATCAATTATCAATAATAATTAATTATAACAATTAACAGAATTATTAATATGAACTAACAGATACGAAGCACCACCCCGAAACCGGGACCAATAACCGAGCAAGGTAGTCTCATAAATGGGAGTTCACCTAGAATGTTAATATCTGAGAGATAATCATTCAAGGGTGAACAAAGAAGGGTTGAATTCGAGCTCTGACTCCTTCAATCAGCCACTTTTCACAATATGTTACCAATAATGACTAAAGAACTTCTCTTTAAAGATATAACAGTGTTTATTAAACTTAGCAAAATTAACAAAGTTAACAAATGCTTCACTCAATAAATAGCTATTCTAAAATCTAATTCTACCAAACAAAACACAAACAGCTTTGCACGGGGTTGGACACCTGCAGGTTGGACACTTTTGTCCGACGTTATCTGACCATCAGATGTGCAAAACGATGTCGGTACGTGTATCTGTGCGCGCGTGAGTGTGGTGTTAGTCACAAGAGAGGGAGGAGGGAAAGCGATCGTGAGAGAGAGAGAGAAGCGGTTCTTTTTCCACAGAGAGCGCACGTACGGACGGCAGTCTGTAACGCACGTTGTCTGGTTTCAGATCGACAAATCAGTTTACTTTCTCACTCACGGCAGCACAAACACAGTAGTCCCGAGCGGGACAAACACAAAATAGTCTAGCGTGGTGAACACAACTAACAGGCAGCAAACAGGCAGCAGCGGAGCGTTAACTGCAGCATGACCGAAAGAAGCACAACCAGTTAGCCTCTGCTAGCCTCTCAGCTAACCCCGGCTATCTGTTTAGATCCAAACGGAGCACCGAGTCCCGATTTGTTATTTAGGTTAAAGCGGAGAACAGGCAGCAAACAGGCAGCAGCGGAGCGTTAATTGCAGCATGACCGAAAGAAGCACAACCAGTTCGCCTCTGCTAGCCTCTCAGCTAACCCCGGCTCTCTGTTTAGATCCAAACGGAGCACCGAGTCCCGATTTGTTATTTAGGTTAAAGCGGACAGAATCAGCGGGTCTGTCGGCCAGCTGAGTGAAGTGAAACCTGCGGAAAAAACACCGTGACCATCACGGTAAAACAGGTCGGCGAAAACACGGCAGCTGGCTCTGAGTGGAGTGGCGGAGAGAACAGCAGAGCCGGAAAAATATTTTACCCTCGCCTTTTTGGTTGGCAACAACGGTTGGCAACCAGCATATTGGGTGCATTACTGCCACCCTCTTCCTGAGTTTTTCCCTCATATCAGCTATAGTCTTTCTTGATCATTAGTACAATATATGATCACATATGTAATAGTCCCCTCAGCCAAGTCAGAAAAAATATGTGCATGTATGAACAACAGCAATTGGAGAAGATGACAGTCAAAAAGTAATCATGTTAAATAATCATGATCTCAATATTGAAAAAAAATGATCGTGATTATATTTTTTGCCATAATCAAGCACCCCTAAAAACAGCAAATTGTGATTTACATACACACGCGCACACACACACACACACACATACACACACACAGAGTTTAAATATGTATGTGATCAATTGTAAATATGTTATAATGAATTGTTTTCTTTAAGAAACTCTTACTTGCACATTTTTCAGTGTGCTCCTAAAGTTATATATATGCTCCTAATTTCTTTCATTTAGGAGCACATGTACTCCTTGAAAAGAAGTAGGGATTGAACACTGCTGTCAGATATGTGGAAACACTAAGTAAGTGGAGTGTGGCCAGTTCAAGGGCTTCTGTCACAGGCAGTAGATGTTTACTTTACCCATCCCCCCCTCCCATTCTCTCTCTCTCCCTCACAGCTGCAGAGAAGGATATTAGTGTACTCTACTTGTGAAAAATCCTCATAAATCCCCTAACTTTGGCCAAATCCTACATAAAAATATCATTTTTTTGTAGGAATTTTCGTCGCGAATCCATTGATACAGGTTTGAAAGTGGTCGGACTTACAGTTTAGACGCCAGATGCCCCAGTTTGGCACAAAGTCCATGCCCAGAATTTGCCTCCCCATTGGTTTACATTGTAAGGTGTAATGTCGCACTCCAACTTTCAGGGCTTACTAAATCTAAACCGTTCGAGTTATTACAAAGTTTTTAATAACTTTTGCTCAACACAGTGTGATAAGTCATGTATTAAAGTTTGAAGCCGATACCATTAACGCCCTAGGAGGAGATAGCGTTTATTCAAGGTCCAAAATTGGCAAAAAATCGTACTTTGAAATGGACATTGCAGATTTCCTGTTGGATTTAGGTCAGGGGTGTCAGCGTATGATTTGTAGGTCTTGATGAGACGAATAATTGGATTTTGGTTCGATCTCTCTACGACATTCCTACGGGCCGTGGCGGCCGTTTTAGATACATAGGTGGCGCTAGAGAGCACATTTTGGCACTTTGGGGTTTATTTTTTACATTTTATCAAATTTTTCACCATTCCTGATGTGCGTTCCAAATTTGGTGAGTTTTTGAGCATGTTTAGGGGGTCAAATTTAGAGTTAAAGTGGCGTAATAATAAAGAATAATTAAAGCTGCAAGCAGCGTTGAACGGGCCTTCGCGCCCTTGCGCACGTCGGGCCGCGGCGCAGTCAGTTGAGCTTGTGGGAACCAAGAAAACGTTTGGAGATGATCAGTGTGAGAGTCTTTTGACACACAATACTAACTACTTTCTCTCCGTGAGCGCACCCCTCTGTTTATCACAGATAATTATGGCTTATGAAATTAAAATATTGTTAACCTTAATCAATAATTCAGGCACCAACTGTAGCATATATGAGGAACACAGTTGATTATTTGCCATAATTATCAATTATCTAAGATAAATTAACTAATTATAATAATTAATAGAATTATTAATATGAACTAACAAGCACGGAGCACCACCCGGAAACCAGGACCAATAACCGAACAAGGTAATCTCATAAATGGGATTTCACCTAGAATGTTAATATCTGCGAGATATCAACATTCAAGGGTGAACAAAGAAGGGTTGAATTCAAGCTCTGACTCCTTCAATCAGCCACTTCTCACAATATGTTACACACAATAATGACAAAAGAACTTCTCTTTAAAGATATAACATTGTTTATTAAACTTAGCAAAATTAACAAAGTTAACAAATACTTCATTCAATAAACAGCTATTCTAAAATCTAATTCTACCAAACAAAACACAAACAGCTTTGCACAGAGTTGGACACTTGCAGGGGAATGCGTGTATGTATGTATGTGTGTGTGTGTGTGTGTGTGTGTGTGTGTGTGTGTGTATGTGTGTGTGTGTGTGTGTTAGTAGCAAGAGAGGAAGGAGGGAAAGCGATCGTGAGAGGGAGAGAAGCGGCTCTTTTGTCCACAGAGAGCGCACGTACGGACGGCAGTCTGTAACGTACGTTGTCTGGTTTCTGATCGACAAATCAGTTTACTTTCTCACTCACGGTGGCACAGAAGTAGCAGTTGTCCCGACCGGGAAAAACACAAAATAGTCTAGCGTGGTGAACACAACTAACAGGAAGCAAACTTAAAATACTCCTCAGAGTAAAGCAGAGAAAAATGGACTCGGCGGTCCGTCAACTCACACAACAAGAACAATAGCGATAAAGCTAAAAAGGCTAAATGCTAAACAACAGCAACTGATGCTGAAAAGAACACACAACTAACACTGCCTATGCCCAGACTTATGCCTCTTACTTGGTCGCTTCAGAAAGTGCGCAGGTTGTGTGTGTGTGTAGTCCGTCTTAATGTCCATCTTTGTTCTTGGCTCGGAGGCAGACGGTGCCGTTCTCGCACGTCGTCGAAAACAAGGCAGCTGGCTCTGAGTGGAGTGGCGGATAGAACAGCAGAGACGACTCGGCGAAGACGCGCAGGGCAGAGCCGGTCCACGTTATCCCGAAGTAACTTCATTTCCTCTTTCTCGGGGGAATTTGAGGACGCTGGTTGCAGCAGCGGTCTCTCTCGGGTCCAGGAATGTGTTCGGGTGAACACGGGCAAAGTCTCGTCTCGTCCGACGAGGGGAGTCTTCGATGAGGGGAAAACATGTTCGTGGGGTAGTCAAGCTAACTCACAGGGAAACAGGAGTTACCCCTAGCTCAGTGACATGGGAAAGACGTGTAGTTTGGGCGTGCTCGCTTATAAAGGGGTGGTGATGTCATGGCTGCGTCCTCAGGACGCTCCGCTGTGCAGGAGCGTCTCCGCCAATGAGGGACCGATGTTGACTGCTCCCTGCTGAGGTGTGAAAATCGCAAAGCATCCTTGGAAATGGAGTTTGCTCCACCCTCATGGCAGGTCCATTACAGTTTTAATACGGAGCTCCGGAACTCCAGCCTTCCTGAGTTTTTCCCTCATATAGGCTATAGTTTTTCTTAATCATTACTACAATATATGATTACATATGTAATAGTCTCCTCAGCCAAGTTAGAAAAAATATGTGCATGTATGAACAACAGCAATTGGAGAAGATGACAGTCAAAAAGTAATCATGTTAAATAATCATGATCTCAATATTGAACAAAAATGATTGTGATTATAATTTTTGCCATAATCAAGCACCCCTAAAAACAGCAAATTGTGATTTACGTACACACATACACACACACAAAGTTTAAATATGTATGTGATAAATTGTAAATATGTATGTAATGAATTGTTTTCTTTAAGAAACTCTTACTTGAACATTTTTCAGTGTGCTCCTAAAGTTATATGTATGCTCCTAATTTCTGTCATTTAGGAGCACATGTACTCCTTGAAAAAAAGTAATGATTGAACACTGCTGTCACTGCTGCAGTCCAAGGGCTTCTGTCACAGGCAGTAGATGTTTACTTTACCCATCCCCCCCCCTCCCATTCTCTCTCTCTCCCTCACAGTTGGAAGGAAAGATTTCAAAGTGATCTTCTTGTGAAAAATCCTCATAAATCCCATAAATTTGGCCAAATCCTACATAAAAATATCATTTTTTTGTAGGAATTTTCGTCGCGAATCCATTGATACAGGTTTGAAAGTGGTGGGACTTATAGTTTAGACGCCAGATGCCCCAGTTTGGCACAAAGTCCATGCCCAGAATTTGCCTCCCCATTGGTTTACATTGTAAGGTGTAATGTCGCACTCCAACTTTCAGGGCTTACTAAATCTAAACCGTTCGAGTTATTACAAAGTTTTTAATAACTTTTGCTCAACACAGTGTGATAAGTCATGTATTCAAGTTTGAAGCCGATACCATTAACGCCCTAGGAGGAGATAGCGTTTATTCAAGGTCCAAAATTGGCAAAAAATCATACTTTGAAATTGACATTGCAGATTTCCTGTTGGATTTAGGTCAGGGGTGTCAGCGTATGATTTGTAGGTCTTGATGAGACGAATAATTGGGTTTTGGTTCGATCTCTCTACGACATTCCTACGGGCCGTGGTGGCCGTTTTAGATACATAGGTGGCGCTAGAGAGCACATTTTGGCACTTTGGGGTTTAATTTTTACATTTTATCAAATTTTTCACCATTCCTGATGTGCGTGCCAAATTTGGTGAGTTTTTGAGCATGTTTAGGGGGTCAAATTTAGAGTTAAAGTGGCGTAATAATAAAGAATAATAATAATAATAATAATAATAATAATAATAATAAGAAACAAACAAACACACGAAAAACAAGAGGGTCTTCGCCCTTTGGGCTCAGGCCCTAATAAGAAGAAAGAAACAAACACACGAAAAACAATAGGGTCTTCGCCCTTTGGGCTCAGGCCCTAATTAAAGCTGCAAGCAGCGTTGGACGGGCCTTCGCGCCCTTGCGCACAGCGGGCCGCGGCGCAGTCAGTTGAGCTTGTGGGAACCAAGAAAACGTTTGGAGATGATCAGTGTGAGAGTCTTTTTACACACAATGCTAACCAGTGTCTCTCTGTGAGCGCACCCCTCTGTTCACAGACAATTATGAATTATGAAATCAAAATATTGTTAACCTTAATCAGTAATTCAGGTACCAACTATAGGATCTGCGAAGAACACAGTTAATTATTTGCTATAATTATCAATAATAATTAATTATAACAATTAACAGAATTATTAATATGAACTAACAGATACGAAGCACCACCCCGAAACCGGGACCAATAACCGAGCAAGGTAGTCTCATAAATGGGAGTTCACCTAGAATGTTAATATCTGAGAGATAATCATTCAAGGGTGAACAAAGAAGGGTTGAATTCGAGCTCTGACTCCTTCAATCAGCCACTTTTCACAATATGTTACCAATAATGACTAAAGAACTTCTCTTTAAAGACATAACAGTGTTTATTAAACTTAGCAAAATTAACAAAGTTAACAAATGCTTCATTCAATAAATAGCTATTCTAAAATCTAATTCTACCAAACAAAACACAAACAGCTTTGCACAGGGTTGGACACTTGCAGGTTGGACACTTTTGTCCGACGTTATCTGACCATCAGATGTGCAAAACGATGTCGGTGCGTGTATCTGTGCGCGCGTGAGTATGGTGTTAGTCACAAGAGAGGGAGGAGGGAAAGCGATCGTGAGAGAGAGAGAAGCGGTTCTTTTTCCACAGAGAGCGCACGTACGGACGGCAGTCTGTAACGCACGTTGTCTGTTTTAAGATCGACAAATCAGTTTACTTTCTCACTCACGGCAGCACAAACACAGTAGTCCCGAGCGGGACAAACACAAAATAGTCAAGCGTGGTGAACACAACTAACAGGCAGCAAACAGGCAGCAGCGGAGCGTTAACTGCAGCATGACCGAAAGAAGCACAACCAGTTAGCCTCTGCTAGCCTCTCAGCTAACCCCGGCTCTCTGTTTAGATCCAAACGGAGCACCGAGTCCCGAATTGCTATTTAGGTTAAAGCGGAGAGAATCGGCGGGTCTGTCGGCCAGCTGAGTGAAGTGAAACCTGCGGAAAAAACACCGTGACCATCAAGGTAAAACAGGTCGGCGAAAACACGGCAGCTGGCTCTGAGTGGAGTGGCGGAGAGAACAGCAGAGATGACTCGGCGAAGACGCGCAGGGCAGAGCCGGTCCACGTTATCCCGAAGTAACTTCATTTCCTCTTTCTCGGGGGAATTTGAGGACGCTGGTTGCAGCAGCGGTCTCTCTCGGGTCCAGGAATGTGTTCGGGTGAACACGGGCAAAGTCTCGTCTCGTCCGACGAGGGGAGTCTTCGATGAGGGGAAAACATGTTCGTGGGGTAGTCAAGCTAACTCACAGGGAAACAGGAGTTACCCCTAGCTCAGTGACATGGGAAAGACGTATATTTCGGGCGTGCTCGCTTATAAAGGGGTGGTGATGTCATGGCTGCGTCCTCAGGACGCTCCGCTGTGCAGGAGCGTCTCCGCCAATGAGGGACCGATGTTGACTGCTCCCTGCTGAAGTGTGAAAATCGCAAAGCATCCTTGGAAATGGAGTTTGCTCCACCCTCATGGCAGGTCCATTACAGTTTTAATACGGAGCTCCGGAACTCCAGCCTTCCTGAGTTTTTCCCTCATATAGGCTATAGTTTTTCTTAATCATTACTACAATATATGATTACATATGTAATAGTCTCCTCAGCCAAGTTAGAAAAAATATGTGCATGTATGAACAACAGCAATTGGAGAAGATGACAGTCAAAAAGTGATCATGTTAAATAATCATGATCTCAATATTGAACAAAAATGATTGTGATTATAATTTTTACCATAATCAAGCACCCCTAAAAACAGCAAATTGTGATTTACATACACACACACACACACACACACACAGAGTTTAAATATGTATGTGATAAATTGTAAATATGTATGAAATGAATTGTTTTCTGTAAGAAACTCTTACTTGAACATTTTTCAGTGTGCTCCTAAAGTTATATGTATGCTCCTAATTTCTTTCATTTAGGAGCACATGCGCTCCTTGAAAAGAAGTAAGGATTGAACACTGCTGTCACATGTGTGAAAGCACTAAGTAAGTGGAGTGTGGTGCAGTCCAAGGGCTTCTGTCACAGGCAGTAGATGTTTACTTTACCCATCCCCCCCCTCCCATTCTCTCTCTCTCCCTCACAGTTGGAAGGAAAGATTTCAAAGTGATCTTCTTGTGAAAAATCCTCATAAATCCCATAACTTTGGCCAAATCCTACATAAAAATATCATTTTTTTGTAGGAATTTTCGTCGCGAATCCATTGATACAGGTTTGAAAGTGGTGGGACTTATAGTTTAGACGCCAGATGCCCCAGTTTGGCACAAAGTCCATGCCCAGAATTTGCCTCCCCATTGGTTTACATTGTAAGGTGTAATGTCGCACTCCAACTTTCAGGGCTTACTAAATCTAAACCGTTCGAGTTATTACAAAGTTTTTAATAACTTTTGCTCAACACAGTGTGATAAGTCATGTATTCAAGTTTGAAGCCGATACCATTAACGCCCTAGGAGGAGATAGCGTTTATTCAAGGTCCAAAATTGGCAAAAAATCATACTTTGAAATGGACATTGCAGATTTCCTGTTGGATTTAGGTCAGGGGTGTCAGCGTATGATTTGTAGGTCTTGATGAGACGAATAATTGAGTTTTGGTTCGATCTCTCTACGACATTCCTACGGGCCGTGGCGGCCGTTTTAGATACATAGGTGGCGCTAGAGAGCACATTTTGGCACTTTGGGGTTTATTTTTTACATTATATCAAATTTTTCACCATTCCTGATGTGCGTGCCAAATTTGGTGAGTTTTTGAGCATGTTTAGGGGGTCAAATTTAGAGTTAAAGTCGCGTAACAAGAAAGAAAGAATAATAATAATAATAATAATAAAGAAACAAACGCACGAAAAACAAGAGGGTCTTCGCCCTTTGGGCTCAGGCCCTTTGGGCTCAGGCCCTAATTAAAGCTGCAAGCAGCGTTGAACGGGCCTTCGCGCCCTTGCGCACAGCGGGCCGCGGCGCAGTCAGTTGAGCTTGTGGGAACCAAGAAAGCGTTTGGAGATGATCAGTGTGAGAGTCTTTTTACACACAATACTAACCAGTGTCTCTCTGTGAGCCCACCCCTCCGTTCACAGACAATTATGAATTATGACATCAAAATATTGTTAACCTTAATCAGTAATTCAGGTACCAACTGTAGGAATCTGCGAAGAACACAGTTAATTATTTGCTATAATTATCAATTATCAATAATAATTAATTATAACAATTAACAGAATTATTAATATGAACTAACAGATACGAAGCACCACCCCGAAACCGGGGCCAATAACCGAGCAAGGTAGTCTCATAAATGGGAGTTCACCTAGAATGTTAATATCTGAGAGATAATCAGTCAAGGGTGAACAAAGAAGGGTTGAATTCGAGCTCTGACTCCTTCAATCAGCCACTTTTCACAATATGTTACCAATAATGACTAAAGAACTTCTCTTTAAAGATATAACAGTGTTTATGAAACTTAGCAAAATTAACAAAGTTAACAAATGCTTCATTCAATAAATAGCTATTCTAAAATCTAATTCTACCAAACAAAACACAAACAGCTTTGCACAGGGTTGGACACTTGCAGGGGAATGCGTGTATGTATGTATGTATGTATATATGTATGTGTGTGTGTGTG
This sequence comes from Thunnus thynnus, assembly GCF_963924715.1. Taxonomy (NCBI): domain Eukaryota; kingdom Metazoa; phylum Chordata; class Actinopteri; order Scombriformes; family Scombridae; genus Thunnus; species Thunnus thynnus. Next base: position 1,509,126 of record NC_089518.1, read on the forward strand.
TGTGTGTGTGTGTGTGTGTGTGTGTGTGTGTTAGTAGCAAGAGAGGAAGGAGGGAAAGCGATCGTGAGAGGGAGAGAAGCGGCTCTTTTTCCACAGAGAGCGCACGTATGGACGGCAGTCTGTAACGCACGTTGTCTGGTTTCAGATCGACAAATCAGTTTACTTTCTCACTCACGGCAGCACAAACACAGTAGTCCCGAGCGGGACAAACACAAAATAGTCTAGCGTGGTGAACACAACTAACAGGCAGCAAACAGGCAGCAGCGGAGCGTTAACTGCAGCATGACCGAAAGAAGCACAACCAGTTAGCCTCTGCTAGCCTCTCAGCTAACCCCGGCTCTCTGTTTAGATCCAAACGGAGCACCGAGTCCCGATTTGTTATTTAGGTTAAAGCGGAGAACAGGCAGCAAACAGGCAGCAGCGGAGCGTTAACTGCAGCATGACCGAAAGAAGCACAACCAGTTCGCCTCTGCTAGCCTCTCAGCTAACCCCGGCTCTCTGTTTAGATCCAAACGGAGCACCGAGTCCCGATTTGTTATTTAGGTTAAAGCGGAGAACAGGCAGCAAACAGGCAGCAGCGGAGCGTTAATTGCAGCATGACCGAAAGAAGCACAACCAGTTAGCCTCTGCTAGCCTCTCAGCTAACCCCGGCTCTCTGTTTAGATCCAAACGGAGCACCGAGTCCCGAATTGCTATTTAGGTTAAAGCGGAGAGAATCAGCGGGTCTGTCGGCCAGCTGAGTGAAGTGAAACCTGCGGAAAAAACACCGTGACCATCAAGGTAAAACAGGTCGGCGAAAACACGGCAGCTGGCTCTGAGTGGAGTGGCGGAGAGAACAGCAGAGATGACTCGGCGAAGACGCGCAGGGCAGAGCCGGTCCACGTTATCCCGAAGTAACTTCATTTCCTCTTTCTCGGGGGGAATTTGAGGACGCTGGTTGCAGCAGCGGTCTCTCTCGGGTCCAGGAATGTGTTCGGGTGAACACGGGCAAAGTCTCGTCTCGTCCGACGAGGGGAGTCTTCGATGAGGGGAAAACATGTTCGTGGGGTAGTCAAGCTAACTCACAGGGAAACAGGAGTTACCCCTAGCTCAGTGACATGGGAAAGACGTATATTTCGGGCGTGCTCGCTTATAAAGGGGTGGTGATGTCATGGCTGCGTCCTCAGGACGCTCCGCTGTGCAGGAGCGTCTCCGCCAATGAGGGACCGATGTTGACTGCTCCCTGCTGAAGTGTGAAAATCGCAAAGCATCCTTGGAAATGGAGTTTGCTCCACCCTCATGGCAGGTCCATTACAGTTTTAATACGGAGCTCCGGAACTCCAGCCTTCCTGAGTTTTTCCCTCATATAGGCTATAGTTTTTCTTAATCATTACTACAATATATGATTACATATGTAATAGTCTCCTCAGCCAAGTTAGAAAAAATATGTGCATGTATGAACAACAGCAATTGGAGAAGATGACAGTCAAAAAGTGATCATGTTAAATAATCATGATCTCAATATTGAACAAAAATGATTGTGATTATAATTTTTACCATAATCAAGCACCCCTAAAAACAGCAAATTGTGATTTACATACACACACACACACACACACACACAGAGTTAAAATATGTATGTGATAAATTGTAAATATGTATGAAATGAATTGTTTTCTGTAAGAAACGCTTACTTGAACATTTTTCAGTGTGCTCCTAAAGTTATATGTATGCTCCTAATTTCTTTCATTTAGGAGCACATGCGCTCCTTGAAAAGAAGTAAGGATTGAACACTGCTGTCACATGTGTGAAAGCACTAAGTAAGTGGAGTGTGGTGCAGTCCAAGGGCTTCTGTCACAGGCAGTAGATGTTTACTTTACCCATCCCCCCCCTCCCATTCTCTCTCTCTCCCTCACAGTTGGAAGGAAAGATTTCAAAGTGATCTTCTTGTGGAAAATCCTCATAAATCCCATAACTTTGGCCAAATCCTACATAAAAATATCATTTTTTTGTAGGAATTTTCGTCGCGAATCCATTGATACAGGTTTAAAAGTGGTGAGACTCATAGTTTAGACGCCAGATGCCCCAGTTTGGCACAAAGTCCATGCCCAGAATTTGCCTCCCCATTGGTTTACATTGTAAGGTGTAATGTCGCACTCCAACTTTCAGGGCTTACTAAATCTAAACCGTTCGAGTTATTACAAAGTTTTTAATAACTTTTGCTCAACACAGTGTGATAAGTCATGTATTCAAGTTTGAAGCCGATACCATTAACGCCCTAGGAGGAGATAGCGTTTATTCAAGGTCCAAAATTGGCAAAAAATCGTACTTTGAAATGGACATTGCAGATTTCCTGTTGGATTTAGGTCAGGGGTGTCAGCGTATGATTTGTAGGTCTTGATGAGACGAATAACTGGGTTTTGGTTCGATCTCTCTACGACATTCCTACGGGCCGTGGTGGCCGTTTTAGATACATAGGTGGCGCTAGAGAGCACATTTTGGCACTTTGGGGTTTAATTTTTACATTTTATCAAATTTTTCACCATTCCTGATGTGCGTGCCAAATTTGGTGAGTTTTTGAGCATGTTTAGGGGGTCAAATTTAGAGTTAAAGTGGCGTAATAATAAAGAATAATTAAAGCTGCAAGCAGCGTTGGACGGGCCTTCGCGCCCTTGCGCACAGCGAGCCGCGGCGCAGTCAGTTGAGCTTGTGGGAACCAAGAAAACGTTTGGAGATGATTAGTGTGAGAGTCTTTTGACACACAATACTAACCAGTGTCTCTCTGTGAGCCCACCCCTCTGTTCACAGACAATTATGAATTATGAAATCAAAATATTGTTAACCTTAATCAATAATTCAGGTACCAACTGTAGGGTCTGCGAAGAACACAGTTAATTATTTGCTATAATTATCAATCATCAATAATAATTAATTATAACAATTAACAGAATTATTAATATGAACTAACAGATACGAAGCACCACCCCGAAACCGGGACCAGTAACCGAGCAAGGTAGTCTCATAAATGGGAGTTCTCCTAGAATGTTAATATCTGAGAGATAATCATTCAAGGGTGAACAAAGAAGGGTTGAATTCGAGCTCTGACTCCTTCAATCAGCCACTTTTCACAATATGTTACCAATAATGACTAAAGAACTTCTCTTTACAGATATAACAGTGTTTATGAAACTTAGCAAAATTAACAAAGTTAACAAATGCTTCACTCAATAAATAGCTATTCTAAAATCTAATTCTACCAAACAAAACACAAACAGCTTTGCACAGGGTTGGACACTTGCAGGGGAATGCGTGTATGTATGTATGTATATATATGTGTGTGTGTGTGTGTGTGTTAATAGCAAGAGAGGAAGGAGGGAAAGCGATCGTGAGAGAGAGAGAAGCGGTTCTTTTTCCACAGAGAGCGCACGTATGGACGGCAGTCTGTAACGCACGTTGTCTGGTTTAAGATCGACAAATCAGTTTACTTTCTCACTCACGGCAGCACAAACACAGTAGTCCCGAGCGGGACAAACACAAAATAGTCTAGCGTGGTGAACACAACTAACAGGCAGCAGCGGAGCGTTAACTGCAGCATGACCGAAAGAAGCACAACCAGTTCGCCTCTGCTAGCCTCTCAGCTAACCCCGGCTCTCTGTTTAGATCCAAACGGAGCACCGAGTCCCGAATTGCTATTTAGGTTAAAGCGGAGAGAATCAGCGGGTCTGTCGGCCAGCTGAGTGAAGTGAAACCTGCGGAAAAAACACCGTGACCATCACGGTAAAACAGGTCGGCGAAAACATGGCAGCTGGCTCTGAGTGGAGTGGCGGAGAGAACAGCAGACACGACTCGGCGAAGACGCGCGGGGCAGAGCCGGTCCACGTTATCCCGAAGTAACTTCATTTCCTCTTTCTCGGGGGAATTTGAGGACGCTGGTTGCAGCAGCGGTCTCTCTCGGGTCCAGGAATGTGTTCGGGTGAACACGGGCAAAGTCTCGTCTCGTCCGACGAGGGGAGTCTTCGATGAGGGGAAAACATGTTCGTGGGGTAGTCAAGCTAACTCACAGGGGAACAGGAGTTACCCCTAGCTCAGTGACATGGGAAAGACGTGTAGTTTGGGCGTGCTCGCTTATAAAGGGGTGGTGATGTCATGGCTGCGTCCTCAGGACGCTCCGCTGTGCAGGAGCGTCTCCGCCAATGAGGGACCGATGTTGACTGCTCCCTGCTGAAGTGTGAAAATCGCAAAGCATTCTTGGAAATGGAGTTTGCTCCACCCTCATGGCAGGTCCATTACAGTTTTAATACGGAGCTCCGGAACTCCAGCCTTCCTGAGTTTTTCCCTCATATAGGCTATAGTTTTTCTTAATCATTACTACAATATATGATTACATATGTAATAGTCTCCTCAGCCAAGTTAGAAAAAGTATGTGCATGTATGAACAACAGCAATTGGAGAAGATGACAGTCAAAAAGTAATCATGTTAAATAATCATGATCTCAATATTGAACAAAAATGATTGTGATTATAATTTTTGCCATAATCAAGCACCCCTAAAAACAGCAAATTGTGAATTACATACACATACACACACACACACACACACACACACACACACACAGTTTAAATATGTATGTGATAAATTGTAAATATGTATGTAATGAATTGTTTTCTTTAAGAAACTCTTACTTGAACATTTTTCAGTGTGCTCCTAAAGTTATATGTATGCTCCTAATTTCTGTCATTTAGGAGCACATGTACTCCTTGAAAAGAAGTAAGGATTGAACACTGCTGTCACTGCTGCAGTCCAAGGGCTTCTGTCACAGGCAGTAGATGTTTACTTTACCCATCCCCCCCCTCCCATTCTCTCTCTCTCCCTCACAGCTGCAGAGAAGATTTTAGTGTACTCTACTTGTGAAATATGCTCATAAATCCCATAACTTTGGCCAAATCCTACATAAAAATATCATTTTTTTGTAGGAATTTTCGTCGCGAATCCATTGATACAGGTTTGAAAGTGGTCGGACTTATAGTTTAGACGCCAGATGCCCCAGTTTGGCACAAAGGCCATGCCCAGAATTTGCCTCCCCATTGGTTTACATTGTAAAGTGTAATGTCGCACTCCAACTTTCAGGGCTTACTAAATCTAAACCGTTCGAGTTATTACAAAGTTTTTAATAACTTTTGCTCAACACAGTGTGATAAGTCATGTATTCAAGTTTGAAGCCGATACCATTAACGCCCTAGGAGGAGATAGCGTTTATTCAAGGTCCAAAATTGGCAAAAAAATCATACTTTGAAATGGACATTGCAGATTTCCTGTTGGATTTAGGTCAGGGGTGTCAGCGTATGATTTGTAGGTCTTGATGAGACGAATAATTGGGTTTTGGTTCGATCTCTCTACGACATTCCTACGGGCCGTGGCGGCCGTTTTAGATACATAGGTGGCGCTAGAGAGCACATTTTGGCACTTTGGGGTTTAATTTTTACATTTTATCAAATTTTTCACCATTCCTGATGTGCGTGCCAAATTTGGTGAGTTTTTGAGCATGTTTAGGGGGTCAAATTTAGAGTTAAAGTGGCGTAATAATAAAGAATAATAATAATAATAATAATTAAAGCTGCAAGCAGCGTTGGACGGGCCTTCGCGCCCTTGCGCACATCGGGCCGCGGCGCAGTCAGTTGAGCTTGTGGGAACCAAGAAAACGTTTGGAGATGATTAGTGTGAGAGTCTTTTTACACACAATACTAACCAGTGTCTCTCTGTGAGCCCACCCCTCTGTTCACAGACAATTATGAATTATGACATCAAAATATTGTTAACCTTAATCAGTAATTCAGGTACCAACTGTAGGAATCTGCGAAGAACACAGTTAATTATTTTCTATAATTATCAATTATCAATAATAATTAATTATAACAATTAACATAATTATTAATATGAACTAACAGATACGAAGCACCACCCCGAAACCGGGGCCAATAACCGAGCAAGGTAGTCTCATAAATGGGAGTTCACCTAGAATGTTAATATCTGAGAGATAATCATTCAAGGGTGAACAAAGAAGGGTTGAATTCGAGCTCTGACTCCTTCAATCAGCCACTTTTCACAATATGTTACCAATAATGACTAAAGAACTTCTCTTTAAAGATATAACAGTGTTTATGAAACTTAGCAAAATTAACAAAGTTAACAAATGCTTCATTCAATAAATAGCTATTCTAAAATCTAATTCTACCAAACAAAACACAAACAGCTTTGCACGGGGTTGGACACTTGCAGGTTGGACACTTTTGTCCGACGTTATCTGACCATCAGATGTGCAAAACGATGTCGGTGCGTGTATCTGTGCGCACGTGAGTATGGTGTTAGTCACAAGAGAGGGAGGAGGGAGAGCGATCGTGAGAGAGAGAGAAGCGATTCTTTTTCCACAGAGAACGCACGTATGGACGGCAGTCTGTAACGCACGTTGTCTGGTTTAAGATCGACAAATCAGTTTACTTTCTCACTCACGGCAGCACAAACACAGTAGTCCCGAGCGGGACAAACACAAAATAGTCAAGCGTGGTGAACACAACTAACAGGCAGCAAACAGGCAGCAGCGGAGCGTTAACTGCAGCATGACCGAAAGAAGCACAACCAGTTAGCCTCTGCTAGCCTCTCAGCTAACCCCGGCTCTCTGTTTAGATCCAAACGGAGCACCGAGTCCCGAATTGCTATTTAGGTTAAAGCGGAGAGAATCAGCGGGTCTGTCGGCCAGCTGAGTGAAGTGAAACCTGCGGAAAAAACACCGTGAGCATCACGGTAAAACAGGTCGGCGAAAACACGGCAGCTGGCTCTGAGTGGAGTGGCGGAGAGAACAGCAGAGATGACTCGGCGAAGACGCGCAGGGCAGAGCCGGTCCACGTTATCCCGAAGTAACTTCATTTCCTCTTTCTCGGGGGAATTTGAGGACGCTGGTTGCAGCAGCGGTCTCTCTCGGGTCCAGGAATGTGTTCGGGTAAACACGGGCAAAGTCTCGTCTCGTCCGACGAGGGGAGTCTTCGATGAGGGGAAAACATGTTCGTGAGGTAGTCAAGCTAACTCACAGGGGAACAGGAGTTAACCCTAGCTCAGTGACATGGGAAAGACGTGTATTTTGGGCGTGCTCGCTTATAAAGGGGTGGTGATGTCATGGCTGCGTCCTCAGGACGCTCCGCTGTGCAGGAGCGTCTCCGCCGTGCAGGAGCGTCTCCGCCAATGAGGGACCGATGTTGACTGCTCCCTGCTGAGGTGTGAAAATCGCAAAGCATCCTTGGAAATGGAGTTTGCTCCACCCTCATGGCAGGTCCATTACAGTTTTAATACGGAGCTCCGGAACTCCAGCCTTCTTCCTGAGTTTTTCCCTCATATAGGCTATACTTTTTCTTAATAATTACTACAATATATGATTAGATGTGTAATAGTCTCCTCAGCCAAGTTAGAAAAAATATGTGCATGTATGAACAACAGCAATTGGAGAAGATGACAGGCAAAAAGTAATCATGTTAAATAATCATGATCTCAATATTGAACAAAAATTATTGTGATTATAATTTTTGCCATAATCAAGCACCCCTAAAAACAGCAAATTGTGATTTACATACACACACACACACACACACACACACACACACAGAGTTTAAATATGTATGTGATCAATTGTAAATATGTATGAAATTAATTGTTTTCTGTAAGAAACTCTTACTTGAACATTTTTCAGTGTGCTCCTAAAGTTATATGTATGCTCCTAATTTCTTTCATTTAGGAGCACATGCGCTCCTTGAAAAGAAGTAAGGATTGAACACTGCTGTCACATGTGTGAAAGCACTAAGTAAGTGGAGTGTGGTGCAGTCCAAGGGCTTCTGTCACAGGCAGTAGATGTTTACTTTACCCATCCCCCCCCTCCCATTCTCTCTCTCTCCCTCACAGTTGGAAGGAAAGATTTCAAAGTGATCTTCTTGTGAAAAATCCTCATAAATCCCATAACTTTGGCCAAATCCTACATAAAAATATCATTTTTTTGTAGGAATTTTCGTCGCGAATCCATTGATACAGGTTTGAAAGTGGTGGGACTTATAGTTTAGACGCCAGATGCCCCAGTTTGGCACAAAGTCCATGCCCAGAATTTGCCTCCCCATTGGTTTACATTGTAAGGTGTAATGTCACACTCCAACTTTCAGGGCTTACTAAATCTAAACCGTTCGAGTTATTACAAAGTTTTTAATAACTTTTGCTCAACACAGTGTGATAAGTCATGTATTAAAGTTTGAAGCCGATACCATTAACGCCCTAGGAGGAGATAGCGTTTATTCAAGGTCCAAAATTGGCAAAAAATCATACTTTGAAATTGACATTGCAGATTTCCTGTTGGATTTAGGTCAGGGGTGTCAGCGTATGATTTGTAGGTCTTGATGAGACGAATAATTGGGTTTTGGTTCGATCTCTCTACGACATTCCTACGGGCCGTGGTGGCCGTTTTAGATACATAGGTGGCGCTAGAGAGCACATTTTGGCACTTTGGGGTTTAATTTTTACATTTTATCAAATTTTTCACCATTCCTGATGTGCGTGCCAAATTTGGTGAGTTTTTGAGCAGGTTTAGGGGGTCAAATTTAGAGTTAAAGTGGCGTAATAATAAAGAATAATAATAATAATAATAAGAAACAAACAAACACACGAAAAACAAGAGGGTCTTCGCCCTTTGGGCTCAGGCCCTAATTAAAGCTGCAAGCAGCGTTGAACGGGCCTTCGCGCCCTTGCGCACGTCGGGCCGCGGCGCAGTCAGTTGAGCTTGTGGGAACCAAGAAAACGTTTGGAGATGATCAGTGTGAGAGTCTTTTGACACACAATACTAACTACTTTCTCTCCGTGAGCGCACCCCTCTGTTTATCACAGATAATTATGGCTTATGAAATTAAAATATTGTTAACCTTAATCAATAATTCAGGCACCAACTGTAGCATATATGAGGAACACAGTTGATTATTTGCCATAATTATCAATTATCTAAGATAAATTAACTAATTATAATAATTAATAGAATTATTAATATGAACTAACAAGCACGGAGCACCACCCGGAAACCAGGACCAATAACCGAACAAGGTAATCTCATAAATGGGATTTCACCTAGAATGTTAATATCTGCGAGATATCAACATTCAAGGGTGAACAAAGAAGGGTTGAATTCAAGCTCTGACTCCTTCAATCAGCCACTTCTCACAATATGTTACACACAATAATGACAAAAGAACTTCTCTTTAAAGATATAACATTGTTTATTAAACTTAGCAAAATTAACAAAGTTAACAAATACTTCATTCAATAAACAGCTATTCTAAAATCTAATTCTACCAAACAAAACACAAACAGCTTTGCACAGAGTTGGACACTTGCAGGGGAATGCGTGTATGTATGTATGTGTGTGTGTGTGTGTGTGTGTGTGTGTGTGTGTGTGTGTGTGTGTGTGTTAGTAGCAAGAGAGGAAGGAGGGAAAGCGATCGTGAGAGGGAGAGAAGCGGCTCTTTTGTCCACAGAGAGCGCACGTACGGACGGCAGTCTGTAACGTACGTTGTCTGGTTTCTGATCGACAAATCAGTTTACTTTCTCACTCACGGTGGCACAGAAGTAGCAGTTGTCCCGACCGGGAAAAACACAAAATAGTCTAGCGTGGTGAACACAACTAACAGGAAGCAAACTTAAAATACTCCTCAGAGTAAAGCAGAGAAAAATGGACTCGGCGGTCCGTCAACTCACACAACAAGAACAATAGCGATAAAGCTAAAAAGGCTAAATGCTAAACAACAGCAACTGATGCTGAAAAGAACACACAACTAACACTGCCTATGCCCAGACTTATGCCTCTTACTTGGTCGCTTCAGAAAGTGCGCAGGTTGTGTGTGTGTGTAGTCCGTCTTAATGTCCATCTTTGTTCTTGGCTCGGAGGCAGACGGTGCCGTTCTCGCACGTCGTCGAAAACAAGGCAGCTGGCTCTGAGTGGAGTGGCGGATAGAACAGCAGAGACGACTCGGCGAAGACGCGCAGGGCAGAGCCGGTCCACGTTATCCCGAAGTAACTTCATTTCCTCTTTCTCGGGGGAATTTGAGGACGCTGGTTGCAGCAGCGGTCTCTCTCGGGTCCAGGAATGTGTTCGGGTGAACACGGGCAAAGTCTCGTCTCGTCCGACGAGGGGAGTCTTCGATGAGGGGAAAACATGTTCGTGGGGTAGTCAAGCTAACTCACAGGGAAACAGGAGTTACCCCTAGCTCAGTGACATGGGAAAGACGTGTAGTTTGGGCGTGCTCGCTTATAAAGGGGTGGTGATGTCATGGCTGCGTCCTCAGGACGCTCCGCTGTGCAGGAGCGTCTCCGCCAATGAGGGACCGATGTTGACTGCTCCCTGCTGAGGTGTGAAAATCGCAAAGCATCCTTGGAAATGGAGTTTGCTCCACCCTCATGGCAGGTCCATTACAGTTTTAATACGGAGCTCCGGAACTCCAGCCTTCCTGAGTTTTTCCCTCATATAGGCTATAGTTTTTCTTAATCATTACTACAATATATGATTACATATGTAATAGTCTCCTCAGCCAAGTTAGAAAAAATATGTGCATGTATGAACAACAGCAATTGGAGAAGATGACAGTCAAAAAGTAATCATGTTAAATAATCATGATCTCAATATTGAACAAAAATGATTGTGATTATAATTTTTGCCATAATCAAGCACCCCTAAAAACAGCAAATTGTGATTTACGTACACACATACACACACACAAAGTTTAAATATGTATGTGATAAATTGTAAATATGTATGTAATGAATTGTTTTCTTTAAGAAACTCTTACTTGAACATTTTTCAGTGTGCTCCTAAAGTTATATGTATGCTCCTAATTTCTGTCATTTAGGAGCACATGTACTCCTTGAAAAAAAGTAATGATTGAACACTGCTGTCACTGCTGCAGTCCAAGGGCTTCTGTCACAGGCAGTAGATGTTTACTTTACCCATCCCCCCTCCCATTCTCTCTCTCTCCCTCACAGTTGGAAGGAAAGATTTCAAAGTGATCTTCTTGTGGAAAATCCTCATAAATCCCATAACTTTGGCCAAATCCTACATAAAAATACCATTTTTTTGTAGGAATTTTCGTCGCGAATCCATTGATACAGGTTTGAAAGTGGTGGGACTCATAGTTTAGACGCCAGATGCCCCAGTTTGGCACAAAGTCCATGCCCAGAATTTGCCTCCCCATTGGTTTACATTGTAAGGTGTAATGTCGCACTCCAACTTTCAGGGCTTACTAAATCTAAACCGTTCGAGTTATTACAAAGTTTTTAATAACTTTTGCTCTACACAGTGTGATAAGTCATGTATTAAAGTTTGAAGCCGATACCATTAACGCCCTAGGAGGAGATAGCGTTTATTCAAAGTCCAAAATTGGCAAAAAAGCATACTTTGAAATGGACATTGCGGATTTCCTGTTGGATTTAGGTCAGGGGTGTCAGCGTATGATTTGTAGGTCTTGATGAGACGAATAATTGGGTTTTGGTTCGATCTCTCTACGACATTCCTACGGGCCGTGGTGGCCGTTTTAGATACATAGGTGGCGCTAGAGAGCACATTTTGGCACTTTGGGGTTTAATTTTTACATTTTATCAAATTTTTCACCATTCCTGATGTGCGTGCCAAATTTGGTGAGTTTTTGAGCATGTTTAGGGGGTCAAATTTAGAGTTAAAGTGGCGTAATAATAAAGAATAATAATAATAATAATAATAATAATAATAAGAAACAAACAAACACACGAAAAACAAGAGGGTCTTCGCCCTTTGGGCTCAGGCCCTAATAATAATAATAAGAAACAAACAAACACACGAAAAACAAGAGGGTCTTCGCCCTTTGGGCTCAGGCCCTAATAATAATTAAAGCTGCAAGCAGCGTTGGACGGGCCTTCGCGCCCTTGCGCACAGCGGGCCGCGGCGCAGTCAGTTGAGCTTGTGGGAACCAAGAAAACGTTTGGAGATGATCAGTGTGAGAGTCTTTTTACACACAATACTAACCAGTGTCTCTCTGTGAGCCCACCCCTCTGTTCACAGACAATTATGAATTATGAAATCAAAATATTGTTAACCTTAATCAATAATTCAGGTACCAACTGTAGGATCTGCGAAAAACACAGTTAATTATTTGCTATAATTATCAATGATCAATAATAATTAATTATAACAATTAACAGAATTATTAATATGAACTAACAGATACGAAGCACCACCCCGAAACCGGGACCAATAACCGAGCAAAATAGTCTCATAAATGGGAGTTCACCTAGAATGTTAATATCTGAGAGATAATCATTCAAGGGTGAACAAAGAAGGGTTGAATTCGAGCTCTGACTCCTTCAATCAGCCACTTTTCACAATATGTTACCAATAATGACTAAAGAACTTCTCTTTGAAGATATAACAGTGTTTATTAAACTTAGCAAAATTAACAAAGTTAACAAATGCTTCATTCAATAAATAGCTATTCAAAAATCTAATTCTACCAAACAAAACACAAACAGCTTTGCACAGGGTTGGACACTTGCAAGTTGGACACTTTTGTCCGACGTTATCTGACCATCAGATGTGCAAAACGATGTCAGCAGGCAGCAGCGGAGCGTTAACTGCAGCATGACCGAAAGAAGCACAACCAGTTAGCCTCTGCTAGCCTCTCAGCTAACCCCGGCTATCTGTTTAGATCCAAACGGAGCACCGAGTCCCGATTTGTTATTTAGGTTAAAGCGGAGAACAGGCAGCAAACAGGCAGCAGCGGAGCGTTAACTGCAGCATGACCGAAAGAAGCACAACCAGTTCGCCTCTGCTAGCCTCTCAGCTAACCCTGGCTCTCTGTTTAGATCCAAACGGAGCACTGAGTCCCGATTTGTTATTTAGGTTAAAGCGGAGAACAGGCAGCAGCGGAGCGTTAACTGCAGCATGACCGAAAGAAGCACAACCAGTTCGCCTCTGCTAGCCTCTCAGCTAACCCCGACTCTCTGTTTAGATCCAAACGAAGCACCAACTCCCGATTTGTTATTTAAGTTAAAGCGCAGAGAATCAGCGGATCTGTCGGCCAGCTGAGTGAAGTGAAACCTGCGGAAAAAACACCGTGACCATCACGGTAAAACAGTCCGTAGAGAACTACCGTGTTCAGCTGCACAGATAGGAAATCCCTCGGCTGACAGGATGTACCACTCGATGAGGAAAAATATTTTACCCTCGCCTTTTTGGTTGGCAACAACGGTTGGCAACCAGCATATTGGGTGCATTACTGCCACCCTCTCCCTGAGTTTTTCCCTCATATCAGCTATAGTCTTTCTTGATCATTAGTACAATATATGATCACATATGTAATAGTCCCCTCAGCCAAGTTAGAAAAAATATGTGCATGTATGAACAACAGCAATTGGAGAAGATGACAGTCAAAAAGTAATCATGTTAAATAATCATGATCTTAATATTGAAAAAAAATGATCGTGATTATATTTTTTGCCATAATCAAGCACCCCTAAAAACAGCAAATTGTGATTTACATACACACGCACACACACACACACACACACACATACACACACACAGAGTTTAAATATGTATGTGATCAATTGTAAATATGTTATAATGAATTGTTTTCTTTAAGAAACTCTTACTTGCACATTTTTCAGTGTGCTCCTAAAGTTATATATATGCTCCTAATTTCTTTCATTTAGGAGCACATGTACTCCTTGAAAAGAAGTAGGGATTGAACACTGCTGTCAGATATGTGGAAACACTAAGTGGAGTGTGGCCAGTCCAAGGGCTTCTGTCACAGGCAGTAGATGTTTACTTTACCCATCCCCCCCTCCCATTCTCTCTCTCTCCCTCACAGCTGCAGAGAAGGATATTAGTGTACTCTACTTGTGAAAAATCCTCATAAATCCCATAACTTTGGCCAAATTCTACATAAAAATCACATTTTTTTGTAGGAATTTTCGTCGCGAATCCATTGATACAGGTTTGAAAGTGGTGGGACTTATAGTTTAGACGCCAGATGCCCCAGTTTGGCACAAAGTCCATGCCCAGAATTTGCCTCCCCATTGGTTTACATTGTAAGGTGTAATGTCGCACTCCAACTTTCAGGGCTTACTAAATCTAAACCGTTCGAGTTATTACAAAGTTTTTAATAACTTTTGCTCAACACAGTGTGATAAGTCATGTATTCAAGTTTGAAGCCGATACCATTAACGCCCTAGGAGGAGATAGCGTTTATTCAAGGTCCAAAATTGGCAAAAAATCATACTTTGAAATTGACATTGCAGATTTCCTGTTGGATTTAGGTCAGGGGTGTCAGCGTATGATTTGTAGGTCTTGATGAGACGAATAATTGGGTTTTGGTTCGATCTCTCTACGACATTCCTACGGGCCGTGGTGGCCGTTTTAGATACATAGGTGGCGCTAGAGAGCACATTTTGGCACTTTGGGGTTTAATTTTTACATTTTATCAAATTTTTCACCATTCCTGATGTGCGTGCCAAATTTGGTGAGTTTTTGAGCATGTTTAGGGGGTCAAATTTAGAGTTAAAGTGGCGTAATAATAAAGAATAATAATAATAATAATAATAATAATAATAATAATAAGAAACAAACAAACACACGAAAAACAAGAGGGTCTTCGCCCTTTGGGCTCAGGCCCTAATTAAAGCTGCAAGCAGCGTTGGACGGGCCTTCGCGCCCTTGCGCACAGCGGGCCGCGGCGCAGTCAGTTGAGCTTGTGGGAACCAAGAAAACGTTTGGAGATGATCAGTGTGAGAGTCTTTTGACACACAATACTAACCAGTGTCTCTCTGTGAGCCCACCCCTCTGTTCACAGACAATTATGAATTATGAAATCAAAATATTGTTAACCTTAATCAATAATTCAGGTACCAACTGTAGGATCTGCGAAAAACACAGTTAATTATTTGCTATAATTATCAATGATCAATAATAATTAATTATAACAATTAACAGAATTATTAATATGAACTAACAGATACGAAGCACCACCCCGAAACCGGGACCAATAACCGAGCAAAATAGTCTCATAAATGGGAGTTCACCTAGAATGTTAATATCTGAGAGATAATCATTCAAGGGTGAACAAAGAAGGGTTGAATTCGAGCTCTGACTCCTTCAATCAGCCACTTTTCACAATATGTTACCAATAATGACTAAAGAACTTCTCTTTAAAGATATAACAGTGTTAATTAAACTTAGCAAAATTAACAAAGTTAACAAATGCTTCACTCAATAAATAGCTATTCTAAAATCTAATTCTACCAAACAAAACACAAACAGCTTTGCACGGGGTTGGACACCTGCAGGTTGGACACTTTTGTCCGACGTTATCTGACCATCAGATGTGCAAAACGATGTCGGTACGTGTATCTGTGCGCGCGTGAGTGTGGTGTTAGTCACAAGAGAGGGAGGAGGGAAAGCGATCGTGAGAGAGAGAGAAGCGGTTCTTTTTCCACAGAGAGCGCACGTACGGACGGCAGTCTGTAACGCACGTTGTCTGGTTTCAGATCGACAAATCAGTTTACTTTCTCACTCACGGCAGCACAAACACAGTAGTCCCGAGCGGGACAAACACAAAATAGTCTAGCGTGGTGAACACAACTAACAGGCAGCAAACAGGCAGCAGCGGAGCGTTAACTGCAGCATGACCGAAAGAAGCACAACCAGTTCGCCTCTGCTAGCCTCTCAGCTAACCCCGGCTATCTCTTTAGATCCAAACGGAGCACCGAGTCCCGATTTGTTATTTAGGTTAAAGCGGAGAACAGGCAGCAAACAGGCAGCAGCGGAGCGTTAACTGCAGCATGACCGAAAGAAGCACAACCAGTTCGCCTCTGCTAGCCTCTCAGCTAACCCTGGCTCTCTGTTTAGATCCAAACGGAGCACTGAGTCCCGATTTGTTATTTAGGTTAAAGCGGAGAACAGGCAGCAGCGGAGCGTTAATTGCAGCATGACCGAAAGAAGCACAACCAGTTCGCCTCTGCTAGCCTCTCAGCTAACCCCGGCTCTCTGTTTAGATCCAAACGGAGCACCGAGTCCCGATTTGTTATTTAGGTTAAAGCGGACAGAATCAGCGGGTCTGTCGGCCAGCTGAGTGAAGTGAAACCTGCGGAAAAAACACCGTGACCATCACGGTAAAACAGTCCGTAGAGAACTACCGTGTTCAGCTGCACAGATAAGAAATCCCTCGGCTGACAGGATGTACTACTCGGTGAGGAAAAATATTTTACCCTCGCCTTTTTGGTTGGCAACAACGGTTGGCAACCAGCATATTGGGTGCATTACTGCCACCCTCTTCCTGAGTTTTTCCCTCATATCAGCTATAGTCTTTCTTGATCATTAGTACAATATATGATCACATATGTAATAGTCCCCTCAGCCAAGTCAGAAAAAATATGTGCATGTATGAACAACAGCAATTGGAGAAGATGACAGTCAAAAAGTAATCATATTAAATAATCATGATCTCAATATTGAAAAAAAATGATCGTGATTATATTTTTTGCCATAATCAAGCACCCCTAAAAACAGCAAATTGTGATTTACATACACACGCGCACACACACACACACACACACACACACACACACACATACACACACACAGAGTTTAAATATGTATGTGATCAATTGTAAATATGTTATAATGAATTGTTTTCTTTAAGAAACTCTTACTTGCACATTTTTCAGTGTGCTCCTAAAGTTATATATATGCTCCTAATTTCTTTCATTTAGGAGCACATGTACTCCTTGAAAAGAAGTAGGGATTGAACACTGCTGTCAGATATGTGGAAACACTAAGTAAGTGGAGTGTGGCCAGTCCAAGGGCTTCTGTCACAGGCAGTAGATGTTTACTTTACCCATCCCCCCCTCCCATTCTCTCTCTCTCCCTCACAGCTGCAGAGAAGGATATTAGTGTACTCTACTTGTGAAAAATCCTCATAAATCCCATAACTTTGGCCAAATCCTACATAAAAATATCATTTTTTTGTAGGAATTTTCGTCGCGAATCCATTGATACAGGTTTGAAAGTGGTGGGACTTAAAGTTTAGACGCCAGATGCCCCAGTTTGGCACAAAGTCCATGCCAAGAATTTGCCTCCCCATTGGTTTACATTGTAAGGTGTAATGTCGCACTCCAACTTTCAGGGCTTACTAAATCTAAACCGTTCGAGTTATTACAAAGTTTTTAATAACTTTTGCTCAACACAGTGTGATAAGTCATGTATTAAAGTTTGAAGCCGATACCATTAACGCCCTAGGAGGAGATAGCGTTTATTCAAGGTCCAAAATTGGCAAAAAATCGTACTTTGAAATGGACATTGCAGATTTCCTGTTGGATTTAGGTCAGGGGTGTCAGCGTATGATTTGTAGGTCTTGATGAGACGAATAATTGGATTTTGGTTCGATCTCTCTACGACATTCCTACGGGCCGTGGCGGCCGTTTTAGATACATAGGTGGCGCTAGAGAGCACATTTTGGCACTTTGGGGTTTATTTTTTACATTTTATCAAATTTTTCACCATTCCTGATGTGCGTTCCAAATTTGGTGAGTTTTTGAGCATGTTTAGGGGGTCAAATTTAGAGTTAAAGTGGCGTAATAATAAAGAATAATAAGAAGAAAGAAACAAACACACGAAAAACAATAGGGTCTTCGCCCTTTGGGCTCAGGCCCTAATAATAAGAAACAAACAAACACACGAAAAACAAGAGGGTCTTCGCCCTTTGGGCTCAGGCCCTAATAATAAGAAACAAACAAACACACGAAAAACAAGAGGGTCTTCGCCCTTTGGGCTCAGGCCCTAATTAAAGCTGCAAGCAGCGTTGGACGGGCCTTCGCGCCCTTGCGCACAGCGGGCCGCGGCGCAGTCAGTTGAGCTTGTGGGAACCAAGAAAACGTTTGGAGATGATCAGTGTGAGAGTCTTTTTACACACAATACTAACCAGTGTCTCTCTGTGAGCCCACCCCTCTGTTCACAGACAATTATGAATTATGAAATCAAAATATTGTTAACCTTAATCAATAATTCAGGTACCAACTGTAGGATCTGCGAAAAACACAGTTAATTATTTGCTATAATTATCAATGATCAATAATAATTAATTATAACAATTAACAGAATTATTAATATGAACTAACAGATACGAAGCACCACCCCGAAACCAGGACCAATAACCGAGCAAAATAGTCTCATAAATGGGAGTTCACCTAGAATGTTAATATCTGAGAGATAATCATTCAAGGGTGAACAAAGAAGGGTTGAATTCGAGCTCTGACTCCTTCAATCAGCCACTTTTCACAATATGTTACCAATAATGACTAAAGAACTTCTCTTTGAAGATATAACAGTGTTTATTAAACTTAGCAAAATTAACAAAGTTAACAAATGCTTCATTCAATAAATAGCTATTCAAAAATCTAATTCTACCAAACAAAACACAAACAGCTTTGCACAGGGTTGGACACTTGCAAGTTGGACACTTTTGTCCGACGTTATCTGACCATCAGATGTGCAAAACGATGTCAGCAGGCAGCAGCGGAGCGTTAACTGCAGCATGACCGAAAGAAGCACAACCAGTTAGCCTCTGCTAGCCTCTCAGCTAACCCCGGCTATCTGTTTAGATCCAAACGGAGCACCGAGTCCCGATTTGTTATTTCGGTTAAAGCGGAGAACAGGCAGCAAACAGGCAGCAGCGGAGCGTTAACTGCAGCATGACCGAAAGAAGCACAACCAGTTCGCCTCTGCTAGCCTCTCAGCTAACCCTGGCTCTCTGTTTAGATCCAAACGGAGCACTGAGTCCCGATTTGTTATTTAGGTTAAAGCGGAGAACAGGCAGCAGCGGAGCGTTAACTGCAGCATGACCGAAAGAAGCACAACCAGTTCGCCTCTGCTAGCCTCTCAGCTAACCCCGACTCTCTGTTTAGATCCAAACGAAGCACCAACTCCCGATTTGTTATTTAAGTTAAAGCGCAGAGAATCAGCGGATCTGTCGGCCAGCTGAGTGAAGTGAAACCTGCGGAAAAAACACCGTGACCATCACGGTAAAACAGTCCGTAGAGAACTACCGTGTTCAGCTGCACAGATAGGAAATCCCTCGGCTGACAGGATGTACCACTCGATGAGGAAAAATATTTTACCCTCGCCTTTTTGGTTGGCAACAACGGTTGGCAACCAGCATATTGGGTGCATTACTGCCACCCTCTCCCTGAGTTTTTCCCTCATATCAGCTATAGTCTTTCTTGATCATTAGTACAATATATGATCACATATGTAATAGTCCCCTCAGCCAAGTTAGAAAAAATATGTGCATGTATGAACAACAGCAATTGGAGAAGATGACAGTCAAAAAGTAATCATGTTAAATAATCATGATCTTAATATTGAAAAAAAATGATCGTGATTATATTTTTTGCCATAATCAAGCACCCCTAAAAACAGCAAATTGTGATTTACATACACACGCACACACACACACACACACACACATACACACACACAGAGTTTAAATATGTATGTGATCAATTGTAAATATGTTATAATGAATTGTTTTCTTTAAGAAACTCTTACTTGCACATTTTTCAGTGTGCTCCTAAAGTTATATATATGCTCCTAATTTCTTTCATTTAGGAGCACATGTACTCCTTGAAAAGAAGTAGGGATTGAACACTGCTGTCAGATATGTGGAAACACTAAGTGGAGTGTGGCCAGTCCAAGGGCTTCTGTCACAGGCAGTAGATGTTTACTTTACCCATCCCCCCCTCCCATTCTCTCTCTCTCCCTCACAGCTGCAGAGAAGGATATTAGTGTACTCTACTTGTGAAAAATCCTCATAAATCCCATAACTTTGGCCAAATTCTACATAAAAATCACATTTTTTTGTAGGAATTTTCGTCGCGAATCCATTGATACAGGTTTGAAAGTGGTGGGACTTATAGTTTAGACGCCAGATGCCCCAGTTTGGCACAAAGTCCATGCCCAGAATTTGCCTCCCCATTGGTTTACATTGTAAGGTGTAATGTCGCACTCCAACTTTCAGGGCTTACTAAATCTAAACCGTTCGAGTTATTACAAAGTTTTTAATAATTTTTGCTCAACACAGTGTGATAAGTCATGTATTAAAGTTTGAAGCCGATACCATTAACGCCCTAGGAGGAGATAGCGTTTATTCAAGGTCCAAAATTGGCAAAAAATCGTACTTTGAAATGGACATTGCAGATTTCCTGTTGGATTTAGGTCAGGGGTGTCAGCGTATGATTTGTAGGTCTTGATGAGACGAATAATTGGGTTTTGGTTCGATCTCTCTACGACATTCCTACAGGCCGTGGCGGCCGTTTTAGATACATAGGTGGCGCTAGAGAGCACATTTTGGCACTTTGGGGTTTAATTTTTACATTTTATCAAATTTTTCACCATTCCTGATGTGCGTGCCAAATTTGGTGAGTTTTTGAGCATGTTTAGGGGGTCAAATTTAGAGTTAAAGTGGCGTAATAATAAAGAATAATAATAATAATAAGAAACAAACAAACACACGAAAAACAAGAGGGTCTTCGCCCTTTGGGCTCAGGCCCTAATTAAAGCTGCAAGCAGCGATGATCGGGCCCTCGCACCCCAGCGCATGTCGAAGTGACGCTCAGTCGAAGGGCTTTTGTCAGTGACTTGTTGTGTAAAGTTTGAGGCAGATCCAACCATGTACACTCAAGTTATATCAATTTCCTCTGTCATGGCGAAACATCAAAAGTCAACGCCACGCCACGGCCAAACCATCATGATCATACACTACTCTAGATGACACACACTGATTTTGAAGTCCTTACGATGAAATCTGTAGGAGGAGTGCGTTAAAATACAAGGTATGCGAAATGGCCAAGAAAAGGCGAAAATATACCATTTTTCTCAAGATGGCCGACTTCCTGTTCAACTTACAATAAGGCGTCAACAGACTTTTTTGTGCGTCTGGACATTATACATGTGCCCTGTGAATTTCATCTTTCTACGTTAATCTGGAAGGCGGGGCTGCAATTTTGAAATTTTAAAGGGGGCGCTGTTGAGCCATTTTGCCACGCCCATTCAAAGCGACCACATAGGATTTTAGCTGACATCACTCTAGACATGTGTGTCAAGTTTCATGACTGTAGAGCAATCCATTCTCCCTGAAAAACAGTATCATATTTCATGGCGAAGGATGTGTCGCCATGGTAACAGCATTCAGTTTTGGGTCATGAGCTGCCAAATGTAGCATCACCAAGGTCTTGTTTATTAGCTGACTTAATTTCAGGTGCATCAGCCAAATTTCCTAGGAGTAATTAGACAAAGTACGACGCATGATACTTCCTGTTGCCAGTAGGTGGCGCTATGACTTTCGCTAAATATGAGACTGAACATGTGTTCAGATTGGGACTCTTAACAAGCATATGAAATTTGGAAAAGATCAGACCACGTGGAGTCAAGTTATAAGGCATTGAAATTTCATGGCGTCACATCGAAATTCGCCGCGTCGCCATGGCAACACCTTTCAACGAAGGGTCACCAACTTCATAATATAAGATCTCCAAGGTCTTGAGGCTATTCTCAGTAAATTTCAGCTGGATTCCATCACCGTGCTGCCCACAGGGCGTCAGAGCGTAAAACATGTAACTTCCTGTTGCCAGGAGGTGGCGCTATGACTCATATCCTGTATTGTCACATGGACCCGTTCAGGGCGGGACTCTTATGAAGCACAAAAGGTTTGGCTCTCTTAGGATCATGTATGCCGGAGTAATAGCCGTTTCATTTTTCATGGCGAAGGATCGAAATTCGCCGCCCAGCCACGCCCCCTAGGAAAGACTAATGAGAATTGTTTTAATAACTTTTAATCTCCTATGCCTGTAGATGATACGGACCGAATTTGAAAGTCCTGGGGTCAAATCTCTAGGAGGAGTTCGTTAAAGTATGCGGGCTGGAAATGACAAAATCGGTGCAAAATTTCAACTTTGATACAAAATGGCCGACTTCCTGTTGGAGTTAGGCTATGTGTCCTTGAGACTTTTTGGTGCGTCTGGTCATGATACATATGCATACCGAATTTCGTTCTCCTACGACAATCTGTATCGAGGGGCTCAATTTTCTTGACTTTCTAGGTGGCGCTGTCGAGCCATTTTGTCCCGCTTTATTTCGAGACCCATAAAATATCGAAATTTTCGCCAGTCCTGACATCTGTGCAAATTTTCATGAGTTTTCGTGCATGTTTAGGCCCTCAAAAATGCGTTTGTTTCGGAGGAATAATAATAATAATAATAATTAAAGCTGCAAGCAGCGTTGGACGGGCCTTCGCGCCCTTGCGCACAGCGGGCCGCGGCGCAGTCAGTTGAGCTTGTGGGAACCAAGAAAACGTTTGGAGATGATCAGTGTGAGAGTCTTTTTACACACAATACTAACCAGTGTCTCTCTGTGAGCCCACCCCTCTGTTCACAGACAATTATGAATTATGAAATCAAAATATTGTTAACCTTAATCAATAATTCAGGTACCAACTGTAGGATCTGCGAAAAATACAGTTAATTATTTGCTATAATTATCAATGATCAATAATAATTAATTATAACAATTAACAGAATTATTAATATGAACTAACAGATACGAAGCACCACCCCGAAACCGGGACCAATAACCGAGCAAAATAGTCTCATAAATGGGAGTTCACCTAGAATGTTAATATCTGAGAGATAATCATTCAAGGGTGAACAAAGAAGGGTTGAATTCGAGCTCTGACTCCTTCAATCAGCCACTTTTCACAATATGTTACCAATAATGACTAAAGAACTTCTCTTTGAAGATATAACAGTGTTTATTAAACTTAGCAAAATTAACAAAGTTAACAAATGCTTCATTCAATAAATAGCTATTCAAAAATCTAATTCTACCAAACAAAACACAAACAGCTTTGCACAGGGTTGGACACTTGCAAGTTGGACACTTTTGTCCGACGTTATCTGACCATCAGATGTGCAAAACGATGTCAGCAGGCAGCAGCGGAGCGTTAACTGCAGCATGACCGAAAGAAGCACAACCAGTTAGCCTCTGCTAGCCTCTCAGCTAACCCCGGCTATCTGTTTAGATCCAAACGGAGCACCGAGTCCCGATTTGTTATTTAGGTTAAAGCGGAGAACAGGCAGCAAACAGGCAGCAGCGGAGCGTTAACTGCAGCATGACCGAAAGAAGCACAACCAGTTCGCCTCTGCTAGCCTCTCAGCTAACCCTGGCTCTCTGTTTAGATCCAAACGGAGCACTGAGTCCCGATTTGTTATTTAGGTTAAAGCGGAGAACAGGCAGCAGCGGAGCGTTAACTGCAGCATGACCGAAAGAAGCACAACCAGTTCGCCTCTGCTAGCCTCTCAGCTAACCCCGACTCTCTGTTTAGATCCAAACGAAGCACCAACTCCCGATTTGTTATTTAAGTTAAAGCGCAGAGAATCAGCGGATCTGTCGGCCAGCTGAGTGAAGTGAAACCTGCGGAAAAAACACCGTGACCATCACGGTAAAACAGTCCGTAGAGAACTACCGTGTTCAGCTGCACAGATAGGAAATCCCTCGGCTGACAGGATGTACCACTCGATGAGGAAAAATATTTTACCCTCGCCTTTTTGGTTGGCAACAACGGTTGGCAACCAGCATATTGGGTGCATTACTGCCACCCTCTCCCTGAGTTTTTCCCTCATATCAGCTATAGTCTTTCTTGATCATTAGTACAATATATGATCACATATGTAATAGTCCCCTCAGCCAAGTTAGAAAAAATATGTGCATGTATGAACAACAGCAATTGGAGAAGATGACAGTCAAAAAGTAATCATGTTAAATAATCATGATCTTAATATTGAAAAAAAATGATCGTGATTATATTTTTTGCCATAATCAAGCACCCCTAAAAACAGCAAATTGTGATTTACATACACACGCACACACACACACACACACACACACACACACACACACAGAGTTTAAATATGTATGTGATCAATTGTAAATATGTTATAATGAATTGTTTTCTTTAAGAAACTCTTACTTGCACATTTTTCAGTGTGCTCCTAAAGTTATATATATGCTCCTAATTTCTTTCATTTAGGAGCACATGTACTCCTTGAAAAGAAGTAGGGATTGAACACTGCTGTCAGATATGTGGAAACACTAAGTGGAGTGTGGCCAGTCCAAGGGCTTCTGTCACAGGCAGTAGATGTTTACTTTACCCATCCCCCCCTCCCATTCTCTCTCTCTCCCTCACAGCTGCAGAGAAGGATATTAGTGTACTCTACTTGTGAAAAATCCTCATAAATCCCATAACTTTGGCCAAATCCTACATAAAAATATCATTTTTTTGTAGGAATTTTCGTCGCGAATCCATTGATACAGGTTTGAAAGTGGTGGGACTTATAGTTTAGACGCCAGATGCCCCAGTTTGGCACAAAGTCCATGCCCAGAATTTGCCTCCCCATTGGTTTACATTGTAAGGTGTAATGTCGCACTCCAACTTTCAGGGCTTACTAAATCTAAACCGTTCGAGTTATTACAAAGTTTTTAATAACTTTTGCTCAACACAGTGTGATAAGTCATGTATTAAAGTTTGAAGCCGATACCATTAACGCCCTAGGAGGAGATAGCGTTTATTCAAGGTCCAAAATTGGCAAAAAATGGTACTTTGAAATGGACATTGCGGATTTCCTGTTGGATTTAGGTCAGGGGTGTCAGCGTATGATTTGTAGGTCTTGATGAGACGAATAATTGGGTTTTGGTTCGATCTCTCTACGACATTCCTACGGGCCGTGGTGGCCGTTTTAGATACGTAGGTGGCGCTAGAGAGCACATTTTGGCACTTTGGGGTTTAATTTTTACATTTTATCAAATTTTTCACCATTCCTGATGTGCGTGCCAAATTTGGTGAGTTTTTGAGCATGTTTAGGGGGTCAAATTTAGAGTTAAAGTGGCGTAACAAGAAAGAAAGAATAATAATTAAAGCTGCAAGCAGCGTTGAACGGGCCTTCGCGCCCATGCGCACATCGGCCGCGGCGCAGTCAGCTGAGCTTCTGGGAACCAAGAAAACGTTTGGAGATGATCAGTGTGAGAGTCTTTTGACACACAATACTAACCACTTTCTCTCCGTGAGCGCACCCCTCTGTTTATCACAGGTAATTATAGATTATGAAATCAAAATATTGTTAACCTTAATCAATAATTCAGGCACCAACTGTAGGATCTGCAAGGAACACAGTTGATTATTTGCTATAATTATCAATTATCAATAATAAATAATTATAACAATTAACAGATTTATTAATATGAACTAACAAATACGAAGCACCATCCCGAAACCAGGACTAATAACCGAACAGGGTAATCTCATAAATGGGAGTTCACCTAGAATGTTAATATCTGAGAGATATCAACATTCAAGGGTAAAAAGAACGGTTAAATTCGAGCTCTGACTCCTTCAATCAGCCACTTTTCACAATATGTTACCAATAATGACAAAAGAACTTCTCTTTAAAGATATAACAGTGTTTATGAAACTTAGCAAAATTAACAAAGTTAACAAATGCTTCATTCAATAAATAGCTATTCTAAAATCTAATTCTACCAAACAAAACACAAACAGCTTTGCACAGGGTTGGACACTTGCAGGGGAATGCGTGTATGTATGTATGTATGTATGTATATATGTATGTGTGTGTGTGTGTGTGTGTGTGTGTGTGTGTGTGTGTGTGTGTGTGTGTGTGTGTGTGTGTGTTAGTAGCAAGAGAGGAAGGAGGGAAAGCGATCGTGAGAGGGAGAGAAGCGGCTCTTTTTCCACAGAGAGCGCACGTATGGACGGCAGTCTGTAACGCACGTTGTCTGGTTTCAGATCGACAAATCAGTTTACTTTCTCACTCACGGCAGCACAAACACAGTAGTCCCGAGCGGGACAAACACAAAATAGTCTAGCGTGGTGAACACAACTAACAGGCAGCAAACAGGCAGCAGCGGAGCGTTAACTGCAGCATGACCGAAAGAAGCACAACCAGTTAGCCTCTGCTAGCCTCTCAGCTAACCCCGGCTCTCTGTTTAGATCCAAACGGAGCACCGAGTCCCGATTTGTTATTTAGGTTAAAGCGGAGAACAGGCAGCAAACAGGCAGCAGCGGAGCGTTAACTGCAGCATGACCGAAAGAAGCACAACCAGTTCGCCTCTGCTAGCCTCTCAGCTAACCCCGGCTCTCTGTTTAGATCCAAACGGAGCACCGAGTCCCGATTTGTTATTTAGGTTAAAGCGGAGAACAGGCAGCAAACAGGCAGCAGCGGAGCGTTAATTGCAGCATGACCGAAAGAAGCACAACCAGTTAGCCTCTGCTAGCCTCTCAGCTAACCCCGGCTCTCTGTTTAGATCCAAACGGAGCACCGAGTCCCGAATTGCTATTTAGGTTAAAGCGGAGAGAATCAGCGGGTCTGTCGGCCAGCTGAGTGAAGTGAAACCTGCAGAAAAAACACCGTGACCATCAAGGTAAAACAGGTCGGCGAAAACACGGCAGCTGGCTCTGAGTGGAGTGGCGGAGAGAACAGCAGAGATGACTCGGCGAAGACGCGCAGGGCAGAGCCGGTCCACGTTATCCCGAAGTAACTTCATTTCCTCTTTCTCGGGGGGAATTTGAGGACGCTGGTTGCAGCAGCGGTCTCTCTCGGGTCCAGGAATGTGTTCGGGTGAACACGGGCAAAGTCTCGTCTCGTCCGACGAGGGGAGTCTTCGATGAGGGGAAAACATGTTCGTGGGGTAGTCAAGCTAACTCACAGGGAAACAGGAGTTACCCCTAGCTCAGTGACATGGGAAAGACGTATATTTCGGGCGTGCTCGCTTATAAAGGGGTGGTGATGTCATGGCTGCGTCCTCAGGACGCTCCGCTGTGCAGGAGCGTCTCCGCCAATGAGGGACCGATGTTGACTGCTCCCTGCTGAAGTGTGAAAATCGCAAAGCATCCTTGGAAATGGAGTTTGCTCCACCCTCATGGCAGGTCCATTACAGTTTTAATACGGAGCTCCGGAACTCCAGCCTTCCTGAGTTTTTCCCTCATATAGGCTATAGTTTTTCTTAATCATTACTACAATATATGATTACATATGTAATAGTCTCCTCAGCCAAGTTAGAAAAAATATGTGCATGTATGAACAACAGCAATTGGAGAAGATGACAGTCAAAAAGTGATCATGTTAAATAATCATGATCTCAATATTGAACAAAAATGATTGTGATTATAATTTTTACCATAATCAAGCACCCCTAAAAACAGCAAATTGTGATTTACATACACACACACACACACACACACACAGAGTTTAAATATGTATGTGATAAATTGTAAATATGTATGAAATGAATTGTTTTCTGTAAGAAACTCTTACTTGAACATTTTTCAGTGTGCTCCTAAAGTTATATGTATGCTCCTAATTTCTTTCATTTAGGAGCACATGCGCTCCTTGAAAAGAAGTAAGGATTGAACACTGCTGTCACATGTGTGAAAGCACTAAGTAAGTGGAGTGTGGTGCAGTCCAAGGGCTTCTGTCACAGGCAGTAGATGTTTACTTTACCCATCCCCCCCCTCCCATTCTCTCTCTCTCCCTCACAGTTGGAAGGAAAGATTTCAAAGTGATCTTCTTGTGAAAAATCCTCATAAATCCCATAACTTTGGCCAAATCCTACATAAAAATATCATTTTTTTGTAGGAATTTTCGTCGCGAATCCATTGATACAGGTTTGGAAGTGGTCGGACTTACAGTTTAGACGCCAGATGCCCCAGTTTGGCACAAAGTCCATGCCCAGAATTTGCCTCCCCATTGGTTTACATTGTAAGGTGTAATCTCGCACTCCAACTTTCAGGGCTTACTAAATCTAAACCGTTCGAGTTATTACAAAGTTTTTAATAACTTTTGCTCAACACAGTGTGATAAGTCATGTATTAAAGTTTGAAGCCGATACCATTAACGCCCTAGGAGGAGATAGCGTTTATTCAAGGTCCAAAATTGGCAAAAAATCGTACTTTGAAATGGACATTGCAGATTTCCTGTTGGATTTAGGTCAGGGGTGTCAGCGTATGATTTGTAGGTCTTGATGAGACGAATAATTGAGTTTTGGTTCGATCTCTCTACGACATTTCTACGGGCCGTGGCGGCCGTTTTAGATACATAGGTGGCGCTAGAGAGCACATTTTGGCACTTTGGGGTTTAATTTTTACATTTTATCAAATTTTTCACCATTCCTGATGTGCGTGCCAAATTTGGTGAGTTTTTGAGCATGTTTAGGGGGTCAAATTTAGAGTTAAAGTGGCGTAACAAGAAAGAAAGAATAATAATAATAATAATAATAATAATAATAAAGAAATAAACACACGAAAAACAAGAGGGTCTTCGCCCTTTGGGCTCAGGCCCTAATAATTAAAGCTGCAAGCAGCGATGATCGGGCCCTCGCACCCCAGCGCATGTCGAAGTGACGCTCAGTCGAAGGGCTTTTGTCAGTGACTTGTGTAAAGTTTGAGGCAGATCCAACCGTGTACACTCAAGTTATATCAATTTCCTCTGTCATGGCGAAACATCAAAACTCAACGCCACGCCACGGCCAAACCATCATGATCATACACTAGTCTAGATGACACACACTGATTTTGAAGTCCTTACCATGGATTCTGTAGGAGGAGTTCTTTAAAATACAAGGTATGCGAAATGGCCAAGAAAAGGCCAAAATGTACCATTTTTTTCAAGATGGCCGACTTCCTGTTCGACTTACAATAAGGCTTCAAGAGGCTTTTTTGTGCGTGTTGACATTATACATGTGCCCTGTGAATTTCATCTTTCTACGTTAATCTGGAAGGCGGGGCTGCAATTTTGAAATTTTAAAGGGGGCGCTGTTGAGCCATTTTGCCACGCCCATTCAAAGTGACCACATAGGATTTTAGCTGACATCACTCTAGACATGTGTGTCAAGTTTCATGACTGTAGAGCAATCCCTTCTCCCTGAAAAACAGTATCGTATTTCATGGCGAAGGATGTGTCGCCATGGTAACAGCATTCAGTTTTGGGTCATGAGCTGCCAAATGTAGCATCACCAAGGTCTTGTTTATTAGCTGACTTAATTTCAGGTGCATCAGCCAAATTTCCTAGGAGTAATTAGACAAAGTACGACGCATGATACTTCCTGTTGCCAGTAGGTGGCGCTATGACTTTCGCTAAATATGAGACTGAACATGTGTTCAGATCGGGACTCTTAACAAGCATATGAAATTTGGAAAAGATCAGACCACGTGGAGTCAAGTTATAAGGCATTGAAATTTCATGGCGTCACATCGAAATTCGCCGCGTCGCCATGGCAACACCTTTCAACGAAGGGTCACCAACTTCATAATATAAGATCTCCAAGGTCTTGAGGCTATTCTCAGTAAATTTCAGCTGGATTCCATCACCGTGCTGCCCACAGGGCGTCAGAGCGTAAAACATGTAACTTCCTGTTGCCAGGAGGTGGCGCTATGACTCATATCCTGTATTGTCACATGGACCCGTTCAGGGCGGGACTCTTATGAAGCACAAAAGGTTTGGCTCTCTTAGGATCATGTATGCCGGAGTTATAGCCGTTTCATTTTTCATGGCGAAGGATCGAAATTCGCCGCCCAGCCACGCCCCCTAGGAAAGACTAATGAGAATTGTTTTAATAACTTTTAATCTCCTATGCCTGTAGATGATACGGACCGAATTTGAAAGTCCTGGGGTCAAATCTCTAGGAGGAGTTCGTTAAAGTATGCGGGCTGGAAATGACAAAATCGGTGCAAAATTTCAACTTTGATACAAAATGGCCGACTTCCTGTTGGAGTTAGGCTATGTGTCCTTGAGACTTTTTGGTGCGTCTGGTCATGATACATATGCATACCGAATTTCGTTCTCCTACGACAATCTGTATCGAGGGGCTCAATTTTCTTGACTTTCTAGGTGGCGCTGTCGAGCCATTTTGTCCCGCTTTATTTCGAGACCCATAAAATATCGCAATTTTCGCCAGTCCTGACATCTGTGCAAATTTTCATGAGTTTTCGTGCATGTTTAGGCCCTCAAAAATGCGTTTGTTTCGGAGGAATAATAATAATAATAATAATAATAATAATAATAATAACTCCTTTAGTTTCAATAGGGCTTCGCACCGGTCGGTGCTCGGGCCCTAATAATAATAATAATAACTCCTTCAGTTTCAATAGGGCTTCGCACCGGTCGGTGCTCGGGCCCTAATAACTCCTTCAGTTTCAATAGGGCTTCGCACAGGTCGGTGCTCGGGCCCTAATAATAATAATAATAATTAAAGCTGCAAGCAGCGATGATCGGGCCCTCGCACCCCAGCGCATGTCGAAGTGACGCTCAGTCGAAGGGCTTTTGTCAGTGACTTGTTGTGTAAAGTTTGAGGCAGATCCAACCATGTACACTCAAGTTATATCAATTTCCTCTGTCATGGCGAAACATCAAAACTCAACGCCACGCCACGGCCAAACCATCATGATCATACACTAGTCTAGATGACACACACTGATTTTTAAGTCCTTACGATGGATTCTGTAGGAGGAGTTCTTTAAAATACAAGGTATGCGAAATGGCCAAGAAAAGGCGAAAATGTACCATTTTTTTCAAGATGGCCGACTTCCTGTTCGACTTACAATAAGGCTTCAAGAGGCTTTTTTGTGCGTGTTGACATTATACATGTGCCCTGTGAATTTCATCTTTCTACGTTAATCTGGAAGGCGGGGCTGCAATTTTGAAATTTTAAAGGGGGCGCTGTTGAGCCATTTTGCCACGCCCATTCAAAGCGACCACATAGGATTTTAGCTGACCTCACTCTAGACATGTGTGTCAAGTTTCATGACTGTAGAGCAATCCCTTCTCCCTGAAAAACAGTATCATATTTCATGGCGAAGGATGTGTCGCCATGGTAACAGCATTCAGTTTTGGGTCATGAGCTGCCAAATGTAGCATCACCAAGGTCTTGTTTATTAGCTGACTTAATTTCAGGTGCATCAGCCAAATTTCCTAGGAGTAATTAGACAAAGTACGACGCATGATACTTCCTGTTGCCAGTAGGTGGCGCTATGACTTTCGCTAAATATGAGACTGAACATGTGTTCAGATTGGGACTCTTAACAAGCATATGAAATTTGGAAAAGATCAGACCACGTGGAGTCAAGTTATAAGGCATTGAAATTTCATGGCGTCACATCGAAATTCGCCGCGTCGCCATGGCAACACCTTTCAACGAAGGGTCACCAACTTCATAATATAAGATCTCCAAGGTCTTGAGGCTATTCTCAGTAAATTTCAGCTGGATTCCATCACCGTGCTGCCCACAGGGCGTCAGAGCGTAAAACATGTAACTTCCTGTTGCCAGGAGGTGGCGCTATGACTCATATTCTTTATTGTCACATGGACCCGTTCAGGGCGGGACTCTTATGAAGCACAAAAGGTTTGGCTCTCTTAGGATCATGTATGCCGGAGTTATAGCCGTTTCATTTTTCATGGCGAAGGATCGAAATTCGCCGCCCAGCCACGCCCCCTAGGAAAGACTAATGAGAATTGTTTTAACAACTTTTAATCTCCTATGCCTGTAGATGATACGGACCGAATTTGAAAGTCCTGGGGTCAAATCTCTAGGAGGAGTTCGTTAAAGTATGCGGGCTGGAAATGACAAAATCGGTGCAAAATTTCAACTTTGATACAAAATGGCCGACTTCCTGTTGGAGTTAGGCTATGTGTCCTTGAGACTTTTTGGTGCGTCTGGTCATGATACATATGCATACCGAATTTCGTTCTCCTACGACAATCTGTATCGAGGGGCTCAATTTTCTTGACTTTCTAGGTGGCGCTGTCGAGCCATTTTGTCCCGCTTTATTTCGAGACCCATAAAATATCGAAATTTTCGCCAGTCCTGACATCTGTGCAAATTTTCATGAGTTTTCGTGCATGTTTAGGCCCTCAAAAATGCGTTTGTTTCGGAGGAATAATAATAATAATAATAATAATAATAATTCCTTCAGTTCCAATAGGGCTTCGCACCGGTCGGTGCTCGGGCCCTAATTAAAGCTGCAAGCAGCGTTGAACGGGCCTTCGCGCCCTTGCGCACAGCGGGCCGCGGCGCAGTCAGTTGAGCTTGTGGGAACCAAGAAAACGTTTGGAGATGATCAGTGTGAGAGTCTTTTACACACAATACTAACCAGTGTCTCTCTGTGAGCCCACCCCTCTGTTCACAGACAATTATGAATTATGAAATCAAAATATTGTTAACCTTAATCAATAATTCAGGTACCAACTTTAGGATCTGCGATGAACACAGTTAATTATTTGCTATAATTATCAATTATCAATAATAATTAATTATAACAATTAACAGAATTATTAATATGAACTAACAGATACGAAGCACCACCCCGAAACCGGGACCAATAACCGAGCAAGGTAGTCTCATAAATGGGAGTTCACCTAGAATGTTAATATCTGAGAGATAATCATTCAAGGGTGAACAAAGAGGGGTTGAATTCGAGCTCTGACTCCTTCAATCAGCCACTTTTCACAATATGTTACCAATAATGACTAAAGACCTTCTCTTTAAAGATATAACAGTGTTTATTAAACTTAGCAAAATTAACAAAGTTAACAAATGCTTCATTCAATAAATAGCTATTCTAAAATCTAATTCTACCAAACAAAACACAAACAGCTTTGCACAGGGTTGGACACTTGCAGGTTGGACACTTTTGTCCGACGTTATCCGACCATCAGATGTGCAAAACGATGTCGGTGCGTGTATCTGTGCGCACGTGAGTATGGTGTTAGTCACAAGAGAGGGAGGAGGGAGAGCGATCGTGAGAGAGAGAGAAGCGGTTCTTTTTCCACAGAGAGCGCACGTATGGACGGCAGTCTGTAACGCACGTTGTCTGGTTTAAGATCGACAAATCAGTTTACTTTCTCACTCACGGCAGCACAAACACAGTAGTCCCGAGCGGGACAAACACAAAATAGTCAAGCGTGGTGAACACAACTAACAGGCAGCAAACAGGCAGCAGCGGAGCGTTAACTGCAGCATGACCGAAAGAAGCACAACCAGTTAGCCTCTGCTAGCCTGTCAGCTAACCCCGGCTCTCTGTTTAGATCCAAACGGAGCACCGAGTCCCGAATTGCTATTTAGGTTAAAGCGGAGAGAATCAGCGGGTCTGTCGGCCAGCTGAGTGAAGTGAAACCTGCGGAAAAAACACCGTGACCATCAAGGTAAAACAGGTCGGCGAAAACACGGCAGCTGGCTCTGAGTGGAGTGGCGGAGAGAACAGCAGAGATGACTCGGCGAAGACGCGCAGGGCAGAGCCGGTCCACGTTATCCCGAAGTAACTTCATTTCCTCTTTCTCGGGGGAATTTGAGGACGCTGGTTGCAGCAGCGGTCTCTCTCGGGTCCAGGAATGTGTTCGGGTGAACACGGGCAAAGTCTCGTCTCGTCCGACGAGGGGAGTCTTCGATGAGGGGAAAACATGTTCGTGGGGTAGTCAAGCTAACTCACAGGGGAACAGGAGTTAACCCTAGCTCAGTGACATGGGAAAGACGTATATTTCGGGCGTGCTCGCTTATAAAGGGGTGGTGATGTCATGGCTGTGCAGGAGCGTCTCCGCCAATGAGGGACCGATGTTGACTGCTCCCTGCTGAGGTGTGAAAATCGCAAAGCATTCTTGGAAATGGAGTTTGCTCCACCCTCATGGCAGGTCCATTACAGTTTTAATACGGAGCACAATTAACAGGCAGCAAACTTAAAATACTCCTCGCAGTAAAGCAGAGAAAAATGGACTCGGCGGTCCGTCAACTCACACAACAAGAACAATAGCAATAAAGCTTGAGAGCTAAATGCTAAACAACAGCAACTGATGCTGAAAAGAACACACAACTAACACTGCCTATGCCCAGACTTATGCCTACTACTTGGTCGCTTCAGAAAGCGAGCAGGGTGTGTGTGTGTGTAGTCCGTCTTAATGTCCAACTTTGTTCTTGGCTCGGAGGCAGACGGTGCCGTTCTCTTACGGTCGGCGAGAACACGGCAGCTGGCTCCGAGTGGAGTGGCGGAGAGAACACTAGAGTCGACTCGGTGAAGACGTGCAGGGCAGAGCCGGTCCACGTTATCCCGAAGTAACTTCATTTCTTCTTTCTCGGGGGAATTTGAGGACGCTGGTTGCAGCAGCGGTCTCTCTTGGGTCCAGGAATGTGTTCGGGTGAACACGGGCAAAGTCTCGTCTCGTCCGACGAGGAGAAATGAGGGGAAAACATGTTCGTGGGGTAGTCAAGCTAACTCACAGGGGGACAGGAGTTACCCCCAGCTCAGTGACATGGAAAAGACATGTATTTTGGGCGTGCTCGCTTATAAAGGGGTGGTGATGTCATGGCTGCGTCATCAGGACGCTCCGCTGTGCAGGAGCGTCTCTGCCAATGAGGGACCGATGTTGACTGCTCCCTGCTGAGGTGTGAAAATCGCAAAGCATCCTTGGAGATGGAGTTTGCTCCACCCTCATGGCAGGTCCATTACAGTTTTAATACGGAGCTCCGGAACTCCAGCCTTCCTGAGTTTTTCCCTCATATAGGCTATACTTTTTCTTAATCATTACTACAATATATGATTAGATGTGTAATAGTCTCCTCAGCCAAGTTAGAAAAAATATGTGCATGTATGAACAACAGCAATTGGAGAAGATGACAGGCAAAAAGTAATCATGTTAAATAATCATGATCTCAATATTGAACAAAAATGATTGTGATTATAATTTTTGCCATAATCAAGCACCCCTAAAAACAGCAAATTGTGATTTACATACACACACACACACACACACACACACAGAGTTTAAATATGTATGTGATAAATTGTAAATATGTATGAAATGAATTGTTTTCTGTAAGAAACTCTTACTTGAACATTTTTCAGTGTGCTCCTAAAGTTATATGTATGCTCCTAATTTCTTTCATTTAGGAGCACATGCGCTCCTTGAAAAGAAGTAAGGATTGAACACTGCTGTCACATGTGTGAAAGCACTAAGTAAGTGGAGTGTGGTGCAGTCCAAGGGCTTCTGTCACAGGCAGTAGATGTTTACTTTACCCATCCCCCCCCTCCCATTCTCTCTCTCTCCCTCACAGTTGGAAGGAAAGATTTCAAAGTGATCTTCTTGTGAGATATCCTCATAAATCCCATAACTTTGGCCAAATCCTACATAAAAATATCATTTTTTTGTAGGAATTTTCGTCGCGAATCCATTGATACAGGTTTGAAAGTGGTGGGACTTATAGTTTAGACGCCAGATGCCCCAGTTTGGCACAAAGTCCATGCCCAGAATTTGCCTCCCCATTGGTTTACATTGTAAGGTGTAATGTCGCACTCCAACTTTCAGGGCTTACTAAATCTAAACCGTTCGAGTTATTACAAAGTTTTTAATAACTTTTGCTCAACACAGTGTGATAAGTCATGTATTAAAGTTTGAAGCCGGTACCATTAACGCCCTAGGAGGAGATAGCGTTTATTCAAGGTCCAAAATTGGCAAAAAATCATACTTTGAAATGGACATTGCGGATTTCCTGTTGGATTTAGGTCAGGGGTGTCAGCGTATGATTTGTAGGTCTTGATGAGACGAATAATTGAGTTTTGGTTCGATCTCTCTACGACATTCCTACGGGCCGTGGCGGCCGTTTTAGATACATAGGTGGCGCTCTCAAGCACATTTTGGCACTTCGGGGGTTAATTTTTACATTTTATCAAATTTTTCACCATTCCTGATGTGCGTGCCAAATTTGGTGAGTTTTTTGAGCATGTTCAGGGGGTCAAATTTAGAGTTAAAGTCGCGTAACAAGAAAGAAAGAATAATAATAATAAAGAAACAAACGCACGAAAAACAATAGGGTCTTCGCCCTTTGGGCTCAGGCCCTAATTAAAGCTGCAAGCAGCGTTGAACGGGCCTTCGCGCCCTTGCGCACGTCGGGCCGCGGCGCAGTCAGTTGAGCTTGTGGGAACCAAGAAAACGTTTGGAGATGATCAGTGTGAGAGTCTTTTGACACACAATACTAACTACTTTCTCTCCGTGAGCGCACGCCTCTGTTTATCACAGATAATTATGGCTTATGAAATTAAAATATTGTTAACCTTAATCAATAATTCAGGCACCAACTGTAGCATGTATGAGGAACACAGTTGATTATTTGCCATAATTATCAATTATCTAAGATAATTAACTAATTATAATAATTAATAGAATTATTAATATGAACTAACAAGCACGGAGCACCACCCGGAAACCAGGACCAATAACCGAACAAGGTAATCTCATAAATGGGACTTCACCTAGAATGCTAATATCTGCGAGATATCAACATTCAAGGGTGAACAAAGAAGGGTTGAATTCAAGCTCTGACTCCTTTAATCAGCCACTTCTCACAATATGTTACACACAATAATGACAAAAGAACTTCTCTTTAAAGATATAACATTGTTTATTAAACTTAGCAAAATTAACGAAGTTAACAAATACTTCATTCAATAAACAGCTATTCTAAAATCTAATTCTACCAAACAAAACACAAACAGCTTTGCACAGAGTTGGACACTTGCAGGGGAATGCGTGTGTGTGTGTGTGTGTGTGTGTGTGTGTGTGTTAGTAGCAAGAGAGGAAGGAGGGAAAGCGATCGTGAGAGGGAGAGAAGCGGCACTTTTGACCACAGAGAGCGCACGTACGGACGGCAGTCTGTAACGTACGTTGTCTGGTTTCTGATCGACAAATCAATTTACTTTCTCACTCACGGCAGCACAAACACAGTAGTCCCGAGCGGGACAAACACAAAATAGTCAAGCGTGGTGAACACAACTAACAGGCAGCAAACAGGCAGCAGCGGAGCGTTAACTGCAGCATGACCGAAAGAAGCACAACCAGTTAGCCTCTGCTAGCCTCTCAGCTAACCCCGGCTCTTTGTTTAGATCCAAACGGAGCACCGAGTCCCGATTTGTTATTTAGGTTAAAGCGGAGAACAGGCAGCAGCGGAGCGTTAATTGCAGCATGACCGAAAGAAGCACAACCAGTTCGCCTCTGCTAGCCTCTCAGCTAACCCTGGCTCTCTGTTTAGATCCAAACGGAGCACCGAGTCCCGAATTGCTATTTAGGTTAAAGCGGAGAGAATCAGCGGGTCTGTCGGCCAGCTCAGTGAAGTGTAACCTGCGGAAAAAACACCGTGACCATCAAGGTAAAACAAGTCGGCGAAAACACGGCAGCTGGCTCTGAGTGGAGTGGCGGAGAGAACAGCAGAGATGACTCGGCGAAGACGCGCAGGGCAGAGCCGGTCCACGTTATCCCGAAGTAACTTCATTTCCTCTTTCTCCGGGGGAATTTGAGGACGCTGGTTGCAGCAGCGGTCTCTCTCGGGTCCAGGAATGTGTTCGGGTGAACACGGGCAAAGTCTCGTCTCGTCCGACGAGGGGAGTCTTCGATGAGGGGAAAACATGTTCGTGGGGTAGTTAAGCTAACTCACAGGGGAACAGGAGTCACCCCTAGCTCAGTGACATGGGAAAGACGTGTAGTTTGGGCGTGCTCGCTTATAAAGGGGTGGTGATGTCATGGCTGTGTCCTCGAGACGCTCCGCTGTACAGGAGCGTCTCCGCCAATGAGGGACCAATGTGGACTGCTCCCTGCTGAGGTGTGAAAATCGCAAAGCATCCTTGGAAATGGAGTTTGCTCCACCCTCTGTCACAGGCAGTAGATGTTTACTTTACCCATCCCCCCCTCCCATTCTCTCTCTCTCCCTCACAGTTGGAAGGAAAGATTTTAAAGTGTGGAAAATCCTCATAAATCCCATAACTTTGGCCAAATCCTACATAAAAATATCATTTTTTTGTAGGAATTTTCGTCGCGAATCCATTGATACAGGTTTGAAAGTGGTGGGACTCATAGTTTAGACGCCAGATGCCCCAGTTTGGCACAAAGTCCATGCCCAGAATTTGCCTCCCCATTGGTTTACATTGTAAGGTGTAATGTCGCACTCCAACTTTCAGGGCTTACTAAATCTAAACCGTTCGAGTTATTACAAAGTTTTTAATAACTTTTGCTCAACACAGTGTGATAAGTCATGTATTAAAGTTTGAAGCCGATACCATTAACGCCCTAGGAGGAGATAGCGTTTATTCAAGGTCCAAAATTGGCAAAAAATCATACTTTGAAATGGACATTGCAGATTTCCTGTTGGATTTAGGTCAGGGGTGTCAGCGTATGATTTGTAGGTCTTGATGAGACGAATAATTGAGTTTTGGTTCGATCTCTCTACGACATTCCTACGGGCCGTGGCGGCCGTTTTAGATACATAGGTGGCGCTCTCGAGCACATTTTGGCACTTTGGGGTTTAACTTTTACATTTTATCAAATTTTTCACCATTCCTGATGTGCGTGCCAAATTTGGTGAGTTTTTGAGCATGTTTAGGGGGTCAAATTTAGAGTTAAAGTGGCGTAACAAGAAAGAATAATAATAAAGAAACAAACGGACGAAAAACAATAGGGTCTTCGCCCTTTGGGCTCAGGCCCTAATTAAAGCTGCAAGCAGCGTTGGACGGGCCTTCGCGCCCTTGCGCACGTCAAGCCGCGGCGCAGTCAGTTGAGCTTGTGGGAACCAAGAAAACGTTTGGAGATGATTAGTGTGAGAGTCTTTTTACACACAATACTAACCAGTGTCTCTCTGTGAGCCCACCCCTCTGTTCACAGACAATTATGAATTATGAAATCAAAATATTGTTAACCTTAAAAAATAATTCAGGTACCAACTGTAGGATCTGCGAAGAACACAGTTAATTATTTGCTATAATTATCAATTATCAATAATAATTAATTATAACAATTAACAGAATTATTAATATGAACTAACAGATACGAAGCACCACCCCGAAACCGGGACCAATAACCGAGCAAGGTAGTCTCATAAATGGGAGTTCACCTAGAATGTTCATATCTGAGAGATAATCATTCAAGGGTGAACAAAGAAGGGTTGAATTCGAGCTCTGACTCCTTCAATCAGCCACTTTTCACAATATGTTACCAATAATGACTAAAGAACTTCTCTTTAAAGACATAACAGTGTTTATTAAACGTAGCAAAATTAACAAAGTTAACAAATGCTTCATTCAATAAATAGCTATTCTAAAATCTAATTCTACCAAACAAAACACAAACAGCTTTGCACAGGGTTGGACACTTGCAGGTTGGACACTTTTGTCCGACGTTATCTGACCATCAGATGTGCAAAACGATGTCGGTGCGTGTATCTGTGCGCGCGTGAGTATGGTGTTAGTCACAAGAGAGGGAGGGAAAGCGATCGTGAGAGAGAGAGAAGCGGTTCTTTTTCCACAGAGAGCGCACGTACGGACGGCAGTCTGTAACGCACGTTGTCTGTTTTAAGATCGACAAATCAGTTTACTTTCTCACTCACGGCAGCACAAACACAGTAGTCCCGAGCGGGACAAACACAAAATAGTCAAGCGTGGTGAACACAACTAACAGGCAGCAAACAGGCAGCAGCGGAGCGTTAACTGCAGCATGACCGAAAGAAGCACAACCAGTTAGCCTCTGCTAGCCTCTCAGCTAACCCCGGCTCTCTGTTTAGATCCAAACGGAGCACCGAGTCCCGAATTGCTATTTAGGTTAAAGCGGAGAGAATCAGCGGGTCTGTCGGCCAGCTGAGTGAAGTGAAACCTGCGGAAAAAACACCGTGACCATCAAGGTAAAACAGGTCGGCGAAAACACGGCAGCTGGCTCTGAGTGGAGTGGCGGAGAGAACAGCAGAGATGACTCGGCGAAGACGCGCAGGGCAGAGCCGGTCCACGTTATCCCGAAGTAACTTCATTTCCTCTTTCTCGGGGGAATTTGAGGACGCTGGTTGCAGCAGCGGTCTCTCTCGGGTCCAGGAATGTGTTCGGG
Source organism: Thunnus thynnus (assembly GCF_963924715.1). Classification (NCBI taxonomy): domain Eukaryota; kingdom Metazoa; phylum Chordata; class Actinopteri; order Scombriformes; family Scombridae; genus Thunnus; species Thunnus thynnus. The sequence goes on from NC_089518.1 coordinate 1,549,162, forward strand.
TGAACACGGGCAAAGTCTCGTCTCGTCCGACGAGGGGAGTCTTCGATGAGGGGAAAACATGTTCGTGGGGTAGTCAAGCTAACTCACAGGGAAACAGGAGTTACCCCTAGCTCAGTGACATGGGAAAGACGTATATTTCGGGCGTGCTCGCTTATAAAGGGGTGGTGATGTCATGGCTGCGTCCTCAGGACGCTCCGCTGTGCAGGAGCGTCTCCGCCAATGAGGGACCGATGTTGACTGCTCCCTGCTGAAGTGTGAAAATCGCAAAGCATCCTTGGAAATGGAGTTTGCTCCACCCTCATGGCAGGTCCATTACAGTTTTAATACGGAGCTCCGGAACTCCAGCCTTCCTGAGTTTTTCCCTCATATAGGCTATAGTTTTTCTTAATCATTACTACAATATATGATTACATATGTAATAGTCTCCTCAGCCAAGTTAGAAAAAATATGTGCATGTATGAACAACAGCAATTGGAGAAGATGACAGTCAAAAAGTGATCATGTTAAATAATCATGATCTCAATATTGAACAAAAATGATTGTGATTATAATTTTTGCCATAATCAAGCACCCCTAAAAACAGCAAATTGTGATTTACATACACACACACACACACACACACACACAGAGAGAGAGAGAGTTTAAATATGTATGTGATCAATTGTAAATATGTATGTAATGAATTGTTTTCTTTAAGAAACTCTTACTTGAACATTTTTCAGTGTGCTCCTAAAGTTATATGTATGCTCCTAATTTCTGTCGTTTAGGAGCACATGTACTCCATGAAAAAAAGTAAGGATTGAACACTGCTGTCAGATATGTAGAAGCATTAAGTAACTGGAGTGTGGTGCAGTCCAAGGGCTTCTGTCACAGGCAGTAGATGTTTACTTTACCCATCCCCCCCCTCCCATTCTCTCTCTCTCCCTCACAGTTGGAAGGAAAGATTTCAAAGTGATCTTCTTGTGAAAAATCCTCATAAATCCCATAACTTTGGCCAAATCCTACATAAAAATATCATTTTTTTGTAGGAATTTTCGTCGCGAATCCATTGATACAGGTTTGAAAGTGGTGGGACTTATAGTTTAGACGCCAGATGCCCCAGTTTGGCACAAAGTCCATGCCCAGAATTTGCCTCCCCATTGGTTTACATTGTAAGGTGTAATGTCGCACTCCAACTTTCAGGGCTTACTAAATCTAAACTGTTCGAGTTATTACAAAGTTTTTAATAACTTTTGCTCAACACAGTGTGATAAGTCATGTATTAAAGTTTGAAGCCGATACCATTAACGCCCTAGGAGGAGATAGCGTTTATTCAAGGTCCAAAATTGGCAAAAAATGGTACTTTGAAATGGACATTGCGGATTTCCTGTTGGATTTAGGTCAGGGGTGTCAGCGTATGATTTGTAGGTCTTGATGAGACGAATAATTGGGTTTTAGTTCGATCTCTCTACGACATTCCTACGGGCCGTGGTGGCCGTTTTAGATACGTAGGTGGCGCTAGAGAGCACATTTTGGCACTTTGGGGTTTAATTTTTACATTTTATCAAATTTTTCACCATTCCTGATGTGCGTGCCAAATTTGGTGAGTTTTTGAGCATGTTTAGGGGGTCAAATTTAGAGTTAAAGTGGCGTAACAAGAAAGAAAGAATAATAATAATTAAAGCTGCAAGCAGCGTTGAACGGGCCTTCGCGCCCTTGCGCACAGCGGGCCGCGGCGCAGTCAGTTGAGCTTGTGGGAACCAAGAAAGCGTTTGGAGATGATCAGTGTGAGAGTCTTTTTACACACAATACTAACCAGTGTCTCTCTGTGAGCCCACCCCTCCGTTCACAGACAATTATGAATTATGACATCAAAATATTGTTAACCTTAATCAGTAATTCAGGTACCAACTGTAGGAATCTGCGAAGAACACAGTTAATTATTTGCTATAATTATCAATTATCAATAATAATTAATTATAACAATTAACAGAATTATTAATATGAACTAACAGATACGAAGCACCACCCCGAAACCGGGGCCAATAACCGAGCAAGGTAGTCTCATAAATGGGAGTTCACCTAGAATGTTAATATCTGAGAGATAATCAGTCAAGGGTGAACAAAGAGGGGTTGAATTTGAGCTCTGACTCCTTCAATCAGCCACTTTTCACAATATGTTACCAATAATGACTAAAGAACTTCTCTTTAAAGATATAACAGTGTTTATGAAACTTAGCAAAATTAACAAAGTTAACAAATGCTTCATTCAATAAATAGCTATTCTAAAATCTAATTCTACCAAACAAAACACAAACAGCTTTGCACAGGGTTGGACACTTGCAGGTTGGACACTTTTGTCCGACGTTATCTGACCATCAGATGTGCAAAACGATGTCGGTGCGTGTATCTGTGCGCGCGTGAGTATGGTGTTAGTCACAAGAGAGGGAGGAGGGAAAGCGATCGTGAGAGAGAGAGAAGCGGTTCTTTTTCCACAGAGAGCGCACGTACGGACGGCAGTCTGTAACGCACGTTGTCTGTTTTAAGATCGACAAATCAGTTTACTTTCTCACTCACGGCAGCACAAACACAGTAGTCCCGAGCGGGACAAACACAAAATAGTCAAGCGTGGTGAACACAACTAACAGGCAGCAGCGGAGCGTTAACTGCAGCATGACCGAAAGAAGCACAACTAGTTAGCCTCTGCTAGCCTCTCAGCTAACCCCGGCTCTCTGTTTAGATCCAAACGGAGCACCGAGTCCCGAATTGCTATTTAGGTTAAAGCGGAGAGAATCAGCGGGTCTGTCGGCCAGCTGAGTGAAGTGAAACCTGCGGAAAAAACACCGTGACCATCAAGGTAAAACAGGTCGGCGAAAACACGGCAGCTGGCTCTGAGTGGAGTGGCGGAGAGAACAGCAGAGATGACTCGGCGAAGACGCGCAGGGCAGAGCCGGTCCACGTTATCCCGAAGTAACTTCATTTCCTCTTTCTCGGGGGAATTTGAGGACGCTGGTTGCAGCAGCGGTCTCTCTCGGGTCCAGGAATGTGTTCGGGTGAACACGGGCAAAGTCTCGTCTCGTCCGACGAGGGGAGTCTTCGATGAGGGGAAAACATGTTCGTGGGGTAGTCAAGCTAACTCACAGGGAAACAGGAGTTACTCCTAGCTCAGTGACATGGAAAAGACGTATATTTCGGGCGTGCTCGCTTATAAAGGGGTGGTGATGTCATGGCTGCGTCCTCAGGACGCTCCGCTGTGCAGGAGCGTCTCCGCCAATGAGGGACCGATGTTGACTGCTCCCTGCTGAAGTGTGAAAATCGCAAAGCATCCTTGGAAATGGAGTTTGCTCCACCCTCATGGCAGGTCCATTACAGTTTTAATACGGAGCTCCGGAACTCCAGCCTTCCTGAGTTTTTCCCTCATATAGGCTATAGTTTTTCTTAATCATTACTACAATATATGATTACATATGTAATAGTCTCCTCAGCCAAGTTAGAAAAAATATGTGCATGTATGAACAACAGCAATTGGAGAAGATGACAGTCAAAAAGTAATCATGTTAAATAATCATGATCTCAGTATTGAACAAAAATGATTGTGATTATAATTTTTACCATAATCAAGCACCCCTAAAAACAGCAAATTGTGATTTACATACACACACACACACACACACACACACACACACACAAAGAGTTTAAATATGTATGTGATCAATTGTAAATATGTATGTAATGAATTGTTTTCTTTAAGAAACTCTTACTTGAACATTTTTCAGTGTGCTCCTAAAGTTATATGTATGCTCCTAATTTCTGTCGTTTAGGAGCACATGTACTCCTTGAAAAAAAGTAAGGATTGAACACTGCTGTCAGATATGTAGAAGCATTAAGTAGCTGGAGTGTGGTGCAGTCCAAGGGCTTCTGTCACAGGCAGTAGATGTTTACTTTACCCATCCCCCCCCTCCCATTCTCTCTCTCTCCCTCACAGTTGGAAGGAAAGATTTCAAAGTGATCTTCTTGTGAAAAATCCTCATAAATCCCATAACTTTAGCCAAATCCTACATAAAAATATCATTTTTTTGTAGGAATTTCCGTCGCGAATCCATTGATACAGGTTTGAAAGTGGTCGGACTTATAGTTTAGACGCCAGATGCCCCAGTTTGGCACAAAGTCCATGCCAAGAATTTGCCTCCCCATTGGTTTACATTGTAAGGTGTAATGTCGCACTCCAACTTTCAGGGCTTACTAAATCTAAACCGTTCGAGTTATTACAAAGTTTTTAATAACTTTTGCTCAACACAGTGTGATAAGTCATGTATTAAAGTTTGAAGCCGATACCATTAACGCCCTAGGAGGAGATAGCGTTTATTCAAGGTCCAAAATTGGCAAAAAAATCATACTTTAAATTGACATTGCAGATTTCCTGTTGGATTTAGGTCAGGGGTGTCAGCGTATGATTTGTAGGTCTTGATGAGACGAATAATTGAGTTTTGGTTCGATCTCTCTACGACATTCCTACGGGCCGTGGTGGCCGTTTTAGATACGTAGGTGGCGCTAGAGAGCACATTTTGGCACTTTGGGGTTTAATTTTTACATTTTATCAAATTTTTCACCATTCCTGATGTGCGTGCCAAATTTGGTGAGTTTTTGAGCATGTTTAGGGGGTCAAATTTAGAGTTAAAGTGGCGTAACAAGAAAGAATAATAATAAACAAACAAACGCACGAAAAACAATAGGGTCTTCGCCCTTTGGGCTCAGGCCCTAATTAAAGCTGCAAGCAGCGTTGAACGGGCCTTCGCGCCCTTGCGCACATCGGGCCGCGGCGCAGTCAGTTGAGCTTGTGGGAACCAAGAAAACGTTTGGAGATGATTAGTGTGAGAGTCTTTTGACACACAATACTAACCAGTGTCTCTCTGTGAGCCCACCCCTCTGTTCACAGACAATTATGAATTATGAAATCAAAATATTGTTAACCTTAATCAATAATTCAGGTACCAACTGTAGGATCTGCGAAGAACACAGTTAATTATTTGCTATAATTATCAATTATCAATAATAATTAATTATAACAATTAACAGAATTATTAATATGAACTAACAGATACGAAGCACCACCCCGAAACCGGGACCAATAACCGAGCAAGGTAGTCTCATAAATGGGAGTTCACCTAGAATGTTAATATCTGAGAGATAATCATTCAAGGGTGAACAAAGAAGGGTTGAATTCGAGCTCTGACTCCTTCAATCAGCCACTTTTCACAATATGTTACCAATAATGACTAAAGAACTTCTCTTTAAAGATATAACAGTGTTTATTAAACTTAGCAAAATTAACAAAGTTAACAAATGCTTCACTCAATAAATAGCTATTCTAAAATCTAATTCTACCAAACAAAACACAAACAGCTTTGCACGGGGTTGGACACCTGCAGGTTGGACACTTTTGTCCGACGTTATCTGACCATCAGATGTGCAAAACGATGTCGGTACGTGTATCTGTGCGCGCGTGAGTGTGGTGTTAGTCACAAGAGAGGGAGGAGGGAAAGCGATCGTGAGAGAGAGAGAGAAGCGGTTCTTTTTCCACAGAGAGCGCACGTACGGACGGCAGTCTGTAACGCACGTTGTCTGGTTTCAGATCGACAAATCAGTTTACTTTCTCACTCACGGCAGCACAAACACAGTAGTCCCGAGCGGGACAAACACAAAATAGTCTAGCGTGGTGAACACAACTAACAGGCAGCAAACAGGCAGCAGCGGAGCGTTAACTGCAGCATGACCGAAAGAAGCACAACCAGTTAGCCTCTGCTAGCCTCTCAGCTAACCCCGGCTATCTGTTTAGATCCAAACGGAGCACCGAGTCCCGATTTGTTATTTAGGTTAAAGCGGAGAACAGGCAGCAAACAGGCAGCAGCGGAGCGTTAACTGCAGCATGACCGAAAGAAGCACAACCAGTTCGCCTCTGCTAGCCTCTCAGCTAACCCTGGCTCTCTGTTTAGATCCAAACGGAGCACTGAGTCCCGATTTGTTATTTAGGTTAAAGCGGAGAACAGGCAGCAGCGGAGCGTTAATTGCAGCATGACCGAAAGAAGCACAACCAGTTCGCCTCTGCTAGCCTCTCAGCTAACCCCGGCTCTCTGTTTAGATCCAAACGGAGCACCGAGTCCCGATTTGTTATTTAGGTTAAAGCGGACAGAATCAGCGGGTCTGTCGGCCAGCTGAGTGAAGTGAAACCTGCGGAAAAAACACCGTGACCATCACGGTAAAACAGGTCGGCGAAAACACGGCAGCTGGCTCTGAGTGGAGTGGCGGAGAGAACAGCAGAGCCGGAAAAATATTTTACCCTCGCCTTTTTGGTTGGCAACAACGGTTGGCAACCAGCATATTGGGTGCATTACTGCCACCCTCTTCCTGAGTTTTTCCCTCATATCAGCTATAGTCTTTCTTGATCATTAGTACAATATATGATCACATATGTAATAGTCCCCTCAGCCAAGTCAGAAAAAATATGTGCATGTATGAACAACAGCAATTGGAGAAGATGACAGTCAAAAAGTAATCATGTTAAATAATCATGATCTCAATATTGAAAAAAAATGATCGTGATTATATTTTTTGCCATAATCAAGCACCCCTAAAAACAGCAAATTGTGATTTACATACACACGCGCACACACACACACACACACATACACACACACAGAGTTTAAATATGTATGTGATCAATTGTAAATATGTTATAATGAATTGTTTTCTTTAAGAAACTCTTACTTGCACATTTTTCAGTGTGCTCCTAAAGTTATATATATGCTCCTAATTTCTTTCATTTAGGAGCACATGTACTCCTTGAAAAGAAGTAGGGATTGAACACTGCTGTCAGATATGTGGAAACACTAAGTAAGTGGAGTGTGGCCAGTTCAAGGGCTTCTGTCACAGGCAGTAGATGTTTACTTTACCCATCCCCCCCTCCCATTCTCTCTCTCTCCCTCACAGCTGCAGAGAAGGATATTAGTGTACTCTACTTGTGAAAAATCCTCATAAATCCCCTAACTTTGGCCAAATCCTACATAAAAATATCATTTTTTTGTAGGAATTTTCGTCGCGAATCCATTGATACAGGTTTGAAAGTGGTCGGACTTACAGTTTAGACGCCAGATGCCCCAGTTTGGCACAAAGTCCATGCCCAGAATTTGCCTCCCCATTGGTTTACATTGTAAGGTGTAATGTCGCACTCCAACTTTCAGGGCTTACTAAATCTAAACCGTTCGAGTTATTACAAAGTTTTTAATAACTTTTGCTCAACACAGTGTGATAAGTCATGTATTAAAGTTTGAAGCCGATACCATTAACGCCCTAGGAGGAGATAGCGTTTATTCAAGGTCCAAAATTGGCAAAAAATCGTACTTTGAAATGGACATTGCAGATTTCCTGTTGGATTTAGGTCAGGGGTGTCAGCGTATGATTTGTAGGTCTTGATGAGACGAATAATTGGATTTTGGTTCGATCTCTCTACGACATTCCTACGGGCCGTGGCGGCCGTTTTAGATACATAGGTGGCGCTAGAGAGCACATTTTGGCACTTTGGGGTTTATTTTTTACATTTTATCAAATTTTTCACCATTCCTGATGTGCGTTCCAAATTTGGTGAGTTTTTGAGCATGTTTAGGGGGTCAAATTTAGAGTTAAAGTGGCGTAATAATAAAGAATAATAAGAAGAAAGAAACAAACACACGAAAAACAATAGGGTCTTCGCCCTTTGGGCTCAGGCCCTAATAATAATAATAATAAAGAAACAAACGGACGAAAAACAAGAGGGTCTTCGCTCTTTGGGCTCAGGCCCTAATAATAATAAGAAAGAAACAAACACACGAAAAACAATAGGGTCTTCGCCCTTTGGGCTCAGGCCCTAATTAAAGCTGCAAGCAGCGTTGGACGGGCCTTCGCGCCCTTGCGCACAGCGGGCCGCGGCGCATTCAGTTGAGCTTGTGGGAACCAAGAAAACGTGTGGAGATGATCAGTGTGAGAGTCTTTTTACACACAATGCTAACCAGTGTCTCTCTGTGAGCCCACCCCTCTGTTCACAGACAATTATGAATTATGAAATCAAAATATTGTTAACCTTAATCAATAATTCAGGTACCAACTGTAGGATCTGCGAAGAACACAGTTAATTATTTGCTATAATTATCAATTATCAATAATAATTACTTATAACAATTAACAGAATTATTAATATGAACTAACAGATACGAAGCACCACCCCGAAACTGGGACCAATAACCGAGCAAGGTAGTCTCATAAATGGGAATTCACCTAGAATGTTAATATCTGAGAGATAATCATTCAAGGGTGAACAAAGAAGGGTTGAATTCGAGCTCTGACTCCTTCAATCAGCCACTTTTCACAATATGTTACCAATAATGACTAAAGAACTTCTCTTTAAAGATATAACAGTGTTTATTAAACTTAGCAAAATTAACAAAGTTAACAAATGCTTCATTCAATAAATAGCTATTCTAAAATCTAATTCTACCAAACAAAACACAAACAGCTTTGCACAGTGTTGGACACTTGCAGGTTGGACACTTTTGTCCGACGTTATCTGACCATCAGATGTGCAAAACGATGTCGGTGCGTGTATCTGTGCGCGCGTGAGTATGGTGTTAGTCACAAGAGAGGGAGGACGGAAAGCGATCGTGAGAGAGAGAGAAGCGGTTCTTTTTCCACAGAGAGCGCACGTATGGACGGCAGTCTGTAACGCACGTTGTCTGGTTTCAGATCGACAAATCAGTTTACTTTCTCACTCACGGCAGCACAAACACAGTAGTCCCGAGCGGGACAAACACAAAATAGTCTAGCGTGGTGAACACAACTAACAGGCAGCAAACAGGCAGCAGCGGAGCGTTAACTGCAGCATGACCGAAAGAAGCACAACCAGTTAGCCTCTGCTAGCCTCTCAGCTAACCCCGGCTCTCTGTTTAGATCCAAACGGAGCACCGAGTCCCGAATTGCTATTTAGGTTAAAGCGGAGAGAATCAGCGGGTCTGTCGGCCAGCTGAGTGAAGTGAAACCTGCGGAAAAAACACCGTGACCATCAAGGTAAAACAGGTCGGCGAAAACACGGCAGCTGGCTCTGAGTGGAGTGGCGGAGAGAACAGCAGAGATGACTCGGCGAAGACGCGCAGGGCAGAGCCGGTCCACGTTATCCCGAAGTAACTTCATTTCCTCTTTCTCGGGGGAATTTGAGGACGCTGGTTGCAGCAGCGGTCTCTCTAGGGTCCAGGAATGTGTTCGGGTGAACACGGGCAAAGTCTCGTCTCGTCCGACGAGGGGAGCCTTCGATGAGGGGAAAACATGTTCGTGGGGTAGTTAAGCTAACTCACAGGGGAACAGGAGTTACCCCTAGCTCAGTGACATGGGAAAGACGTGTAGTTTGGGCGTGCTCGCTTATAAAGGGGTGGTGATGTCATGGCTGAGTCCTCAGGACGCTCCGCTGTGCAGGAGCGTCTCCGCCAATGAGGGACCGATGTTGACTGCTCCCTGCTGAAGTGTGAAAATCGCAAAGCATCCTTGGAAATGGAGTTTGCTACACCCTCATGGCAGGTCCATTACAGTTTTAATACGGAGCTCCGGAACTCCAGCCTTCCTGAGTTTTTCCCTCATATAGGCTATAGTTTTTCTTAATCATTACTACAATATATGATTACATATGTAATAGTCTCCTCAGCCAAGTTAGAAAAAGTATGTGCATGTATGAACAACAGCAATTGGAGAAGATGACAGTCAAAAAGTAATCATGTTAAATAATCATGATCTCAATATTGAACAAAAATGATTGTGATTATAATTTTTGCCATAATCAAGCACCCCTAAAAACAGCAAATTGTGATTTACATACACATACACACACACACACACACACACACACACACACACACACAGTTTAAATATGTATGTGATCAATTGTAAATATGTATGTAATGAATTGTTTTCTTTAAGAAACTCTTACTTGAACATTTTTCAGTGTGCTCCTAAAGTTATATGTATGCTCCTAATTTCTGTCATTTAGGAGCACATGTACTCCTTGAAAAGAAGTAATGATTGAACACTGCTGTCAGATATATAGAAGCATTAACTAAGTGGAGTGTGGTACAGTCCAAGGGCTTCTGTCACAGGCAGTAGATGTTTACTTTACCCATCCCCCCCCTCCCATTCTCTCTCTCTCCCTCACAGTTGGAAGGAAAGATTTCAAAGTGATCTTCTTGTGGAAAATCCTCATAAATCCCATAACTTTGGCCAAATCCTACATAAAAATATCATTTTTTTGTAGGAATTTTTGTCGCGAATCCATTGATACAGGTTTGAAAGTGGTGGGACTCATAGTTTAGACGCCAGATGCCCCAGTTTGGCACAAAGTCCATGCCCAGAATTTGCCTCCCCATTGGTTTACATTGTAAGGTGTAATGTCGCACTCCAACTTTCAGGGCTTACTAAATCTAAACCGTTCGAGTTATTACAAAGTTTTTAATAACTTTTGCTCAACACAGTGTGATAAGTCATGTATTAAAGTTTGAAGCCGATACCATTAACGCCCTAGGAGGAGATAGCGTTTATTCAAGGTCCAAAATTGGCAAAAAATCATACTTTGAAATGGACATTGCAGATTTCCTGTTGGATTTAGGTCAGGGGTGTCAGCGTATGATTTGTAGGTCTTGATGAGACGAATAATTGGGTTTTGGTTCGATCTCTCTACGACATTCCTACGGGCCGTGGCGGCCGTTTTAGATACATAGGTGGCGCTAGAGAGCACATTTTGGCACTTTGGGGTTTAATTTTTACATTTTATCAAATTTTTCACCATTCCTGATGTGCGTGCCAAATTTGGTGAGTTTTTGAGCATGTTTAGGGGGTCAAATTTAGAGTTAAAGTCGCGTAACAAGAAAGAAAGAATAATAATAAACAAACAAACGCACGAAAAACAATAGGGTCTTCGCCCTTTGGGCTCAGGCCCTAATAATAATAATAATAATAATAAAGAAACAAACGCACGAAAAACAAGAGGGTCTTCGCCCTTTGGGCTCAGGCCCTAATTAAAGCTGCAAGCAGCGTTGGACGGGCCTTCGCGCCCTTGCGCACGTCAAGCCGCGGCGCAGTCAGTTGAGCTTGTGGGAACCAAGAAAACGTTTGGAGATGATTAGTGTGAGAGTCTTTTTACACACAATACTAACCAGTGTCTCTCTGTGAGCCCACCCCTCTGTTCACAGACAATTATGAATTATGAAATCAAAATATTGTTAACCTTAATCAATAATTCAGGTACCAACTGTAGGATCTGCGAAGAACACAGTTAATTATTTGCTATAATTATCAATTATCAATAATAATTAATTATAACAATTAACAGAATTATTAATATGAACTAACAGATACGAAGCACCACCCCGAAACCGGGACCAATAACCGAGCAAGGTAGTCTCATAAATGGGAGTTCACCTAGAATGTTAATATCTGAGAGATAATCATTCAAGGGTGAACAAAGAAGGGTTGAATTCGAGCTCTGACTCCTTCAATCAGCCACTTTTCACAATATGTTACCAATAATGACTAAAGACCTTCTCTTTAAAGATATAACAGTGTTTATTAAACTTAGCAAAATTAACAAAGTTAACAAATGCTTCATTCAATAAATAGCTATTCTAAAATCTAATTCTACCAAAGAAAACACAAACAGCTTTGCACAGGGTTGGACACTTGCAGGTTGGACACTTTTGTCCGACGTTATCTGACCATCAGATGTGCAAAACGATGTCGGTGCGTGTATCTGTGCGCGCGTGAGTATGGTGTTAGTCACAAGAGAGGGAGGAGGGAAAGCGATCGTGAGAGAGAGAGAAGCGGTTCTTTTTCCACAGAGAGCGCACGTATGGACGGCAGTCTGTAACGCACGTTGTCTGGTTTAAGATCGACAAATCAGTTTACTTTCTCACTCACGGCAGCACAAACACAGTAGTCCCGAGCGGGACAAACACAAAATAGTCTAGCGTGGTGAACACAACTAACAGGCAGCAAACAGGCAGCAGCGGAGCGTTAACTGCAGCATGACCGAAAGAAGCACAACCAGTTAGCCTCTGCTAGCCTCTCAGCTAACCCCGGCTCTCTGTTTAGATCCAAACGGAGCACCGAGTCCCGAATTGCTATTTAGGTTAAAGCGGAGAGAATCAGCGGGTCTGTCGGCCAGCTGAGTGAAGTGAAACCTGCGGAAAAAACACCGTGACCATCAAGGTAAAACAGGTCGGCGAAAACACGGCAGCTGGCTCTGAGTGGAGTGGCGGAGAGAACAGCAGAGACGACTCGGCGAAGACGCGCAGGGCAGAGCCGGTCCACGTTATCCCGAAGTAACTTCATTTCCTCTTTCTCGGGGGAATTTGAGGACGCTGGTTGCAGCAGCGGTCTCTCTCGGGTCCAGGAATGTGTTCGGGTGAACACGGGCAAAGTCTCGTCTCGTCCGACGAGGGGAGTCTTGGATGAGGGGAAAACATGTTCGTGGGGTAGTCAAGCTAACTCACAGGGGAACAGGAGTTACCCCTAGCTCAGTGACATGGGAAAGACGTGTAGTTTGGGCGTGCTCGCTTATAAAGGGGTGGTGATGTCATGGCTGCGTCCTCAGGACGCTCCGCTGTGCAGGAGCGTCTCCGCCAATGAGGGACCGATGTGGACTGCTCCCTGCTGAGGTGTGAAAATCGCAAAGCATCCTTGGAAATGGAGTGTGCTCCACCCTCATGGCAGGTCCATTACAGTTTTAATACGGAGCTCCGGAACTCCAGCCTTCCTGAGTTTTTCCCTCATATACGCTATAGTTTTTCTTGACCATTAGTACAATATATGATCACATGTGTAATACTCCCCTCAGCCAAGTTAGAAAAAATGTGTGCATGTATGAACAACAGCAATTGGAGAAGATGACAGTCAAAAAGTAATCATGTTAAATAATCATGATCTCAATATTGAACAAAAATGATCGTGATTATAATTTTTGCCATAATCAAGCACCCCTAAAAACAGCAAATTGTGATTTACACACACACACACACACAGTTTAAATATGTATGTGATCAATTGTACATATGTTATAATGAATTATTTTCTTTAAGAAACTCTTACTTGAACATTTTTCATTGTGCTCCTAAAGTTATATGTATGCTCCTAATTTCTGTCATTTAGGAGCACATGTACTCCTTGAAAAGAAGTAAGGATTGAACACTGCTGTCACATGTGTAAAGCACTAAGTAACTGGAGTGTGGTGCAGTCCAAGGGCTTCTGTCACAGGCAGTAGATGTTTACTTTACCCATCCCCCCCCTCCCATTCTCTCTCTCTCCCTCACAGCTGCAGAGAAGGATGTCACTGTAGACTTCTTGTGAAATATCCTCATAACTCTTATAACTTTGGCCAAATCCTACATAAAAATATCATTTTTTGTAGGAATTTTCGTCGCGAATCCATTGATACAGGTTTGAAAGTGGTCAGACTTATAGTTTAGACGCCAGATGCCCCAGTTTGGCACAAAGTCCATGCCCAGAATTTGCCTCCCCATTGGTTTACATTGTAAGGTGTAATGTCGCACTCCAACTTTCAGGGCTTACTAAATCTAAACCGTTCGAGTTATTACAAAGTTTTTAATAACTTTTGCTCAACACAGTGTGATAAGTCATGTATTAAAGTTTGAAGCCGATACCATTAACGCCCTAGGAGGAGATAGCGTTTATTCAAGGTCCAAAATTGGCAAAAAATGGTATTTTGAAATTGACATTGCAGATTTCCTGTTGGATTTAGGTCAGGGGTGTCAGCGTATGATTTGTAGGTCTTGATGAGACGAATAATTGAGTTTTGGTTCAATCTCTCTACGACATTCCTACGGGCCGTGGCGGCCGTTTTAGATACGTAGGTGGCGCTAGAGAGCACATTTTGGCACTTTGGGGTTTAATTTTTACATTTTATCAAATTTTTCACCATTCCTGATGTGCGTGCCAAATTTGGTGAGTTTTTGAGCATGTTTAGGAGGTCAAATTTAGAGTTAAAGTGGCGTAACAAGAAAGAAAGAATAATAATAATTAAAGCTGCAAGCAGCGTTGGACGGGCCTTCGCGCCCTTGCGCACGTCGGGCCGCGGCGCAGTCAGTTGAGCTTGTGGGAACCAAGAAAACGTTTGGAGATGATCAGTGTGAGAGTCTTTTGACACACAATACTAACTACTTTCTCTCCGTGAGCGCACGCCTCTGTTTATCACAGATAATTATGGCTTATGAAATTAAAATATTGTTAACCTTAATCAATAATTCAGGCACCAACTGTAGCATGTATGAGGAACACAGTTGATTATTTGCCATAATTATCAATTATCTAAGATAATTAACTAATTATAATAATTAATAGAATTATTAATATGAACTAACAAGCACGGAGCACCACCCGGAAACCAGGACCAATAACCGAACAAGGTAATCTCATAAATGGGATTTCACCTAGAATGCTAATATCTGCGAGATATCAACATTCAAGGGTGAACAAAGAAGGGTTGAATTCAAGCTCTGACTCCTTTAATCAGCCACTTCTCACAATATGTTACACACAATAATGACAAAAGAACTTCTCTTTAAAGATATAACATTGTTTATTAAACTTAGCAAAATTAACAAAGTTAACAAATACTTCATTCAATAAACAGCTATTCTAAAATCTAATTCTACCAAACAAAACACAAACAGCTTTGCACAGAATTGGACACTTGCAGGGGAATGCGTGTGTGTGTGTGTGTTAGTAGCAAGAGAGGAAGGAGGGAAAGCGATCGTGAGAGGGAGAGAAGCGGCTCTTTTGACCACAGAGAGCGCACGTACGGACGGCAGTCTGTAACGTACGTTGTCTGGTTTCTGATCGACAAATCAATTTACTTTCTCACTCACGGTGGCACAAAAGTAGCAGTTGTCCCGACCGGGAAAAACACAAAATAGTCTAGCGTGGTGAACACAACTAACAGGCAGCAAACTTAAAATACTCCTCAGAGTAAAGCAGAGAAAAATGGACTCGGCGGTCCGTCAACTCACACAACAAGAACAACAGCGATAAAGCTAAAAAGGCTAAATGCTAAACAACAGCAACTGATGCTGAAAAGAACACACAACTAACACTGCCTATGCCCAGACTTATGCCTCTTACTTGGTCGCTTCAGAAAGTGCGCAGGTTGTGTGTGTGTGTAGTCCGTCTTAATGTCCATCTTTGTTCTTGGCTCGGAGGCAGACGGTGCCGTTCTCGCACGTCGTCGAAAACACGGCAGCTGGCTCTGAGTGGAATGGCGGAGAGAACAGCAGAGACAACTCGGCGAAGACGCGCAGGGCAGAGCCGGTCCACGTTATCCCGAAGTAACTTCATTTCCTCTTTCTCGGGGGAATTTGAGGACGCTGGTTGCAGCAGCGGTCTCTCTCGGGTCCAGGAATGTGTTCGGGTGAACACGGGCAAAGTCTCGTCTCGTCCGACGAGGGGAGTCTTCGATGAGGGGAAAACATGTTCGTGGGGTAGTCAAGCTAACTCACAGGGGAACAGGAGTTACCCCTAGCTCAGTGACATGGGAAAGACGTGTAGTTTGGGCGTGCTCGCTTATAAAGGGGTGGTGATGTCATGGCTGCGTCCTCAGGACGCTCCGCTGTGCAGGAGCGTCTCCGCCAATGAGGGACCGATGTTGACTGCTCCCTGCTGAAGTGTGAAAATCGCAAAGCATCCTTGGAAATGGAGTTTGCTCCACCCTCATGGCAGGTCCATTACAGTTTTAATACGGAGCTCCGGAACTCCAGCCTTCCTGAGTTTTTCCCTCATATAGGCTATAGTTTTTCTTAATCATTACTACAATATATGATTACATATGTAATAGTCTCCTCAGCCAAGTTAGAAAAAGTATGTGCATGTATGAACAACAGCAATTGGAGAAGATGACAGTCAAAAAGTAATCATGTTAAATAATCATGATCTCAATATTGAACAAAAATGATTGTGATTATAATTTTTGCCATAATCAAGCACCCCTAAAAACAGCAAATTGTGATTTACATACCCATACACACACACACACACACACACACACACACACACACAGTTTAAATATGTATGTGATAAATTGTAAATATGTATGTAATGAATTGTTTTCTTTAAGAAACTCTTACTTGAACATTTTTCAGTGTGCTCCTAAAGTTATATGTATGCTCCTAATTTCTGTCATTTAGGAGCACATGTACTCCTTGAAAAAAAGTAAGGATTGAACACTGCTGTCACTGCTGCAGTCCAAGGGCTTCTGTCACAGGCAGTAGATGTTTACTTTACCCATCCCCCCCCTCCCATTCTCTCTCTCTCCCTCACAGCTGCAGAGAAGATTTTAGTGTACTCTACTTGTGAAATATGCTCATAAATCCCATAACTTTGGCCAAATCCTACATAAAAATATCATTTTTTTGTAGGAATTTTCGTCGCGAATCCATTGATACAGGTTTGAAAGTGGTGGGACTTATAGTTTAGACGCCAGATGCCCCAGTTTGGCACAAAGTCCATGCCCAGAATTTGCCTCCCCATTGGTTTACATTGTAAGGTGTAATGTCGCACTCCAACTTTCAGGGCTTACTAAATCTAAACCGTTCGAGTTATTACAAAGTTTTTAATAACTTTTGCTCAACACAGTGTGATAAGTCATGTATTCAAGTTTGAAGCCGATACCATTAACGCCCTAAGAGGAGATAGCGTTTATTCAAGGTCCAAAATTGGCAAAAAATCATACTTTGAAATGGACATTGCGGATTTCCTGTTGGATTTAGGTCAGGGGTGTCAGCGTATGATTTGTAGGTCTTGATGAGACGAATAATTGGGTTTTGGTTCGATCTCTCTACGACATTCCTACGGGCCGTGGCGGCCGTTTTAGATACATAGGTGGCGCTAGAGAGCACATTTTGGAACTTTGGGGTTTAATTTTTACATTTTATCAAATTTTTCACCATTCCTGATGTGCGTGCCAAATTTGGTGAGTTTTTGAGCATGTTTAGGGGGTCAAATTTAGAGTTAAAGTGGCGTAATAATAAAGAATAATAATAATAATAATAATAATAATAATAAGAAACAAACAAACACACGAAAAACAAGAGGGTCTTCGCCCTTTGGGCTCAGGCCCTAATTAAAGCTGCAAGCAGCGTTGAACGGGCCTTCGCGCCCTTGCGCACGTCGGGCCGCGGCGCAGTCAGTTGAGCTTGTGGGAACCAAGAAAACGTTTGGAGATGATCAGTGTGAGAGTCTTTTGACACACAATACTAACTACTTTCTCTCCGTGAGCGCACCCCTCTGTTTATCACAGATAATTATGGCTTATGAAATTAAAATATTGTTAACCTTAATCAATAATTCAGGCACCAACTGTAGCATATATGAGGAACACAGTTGATTATTTGCCATAATTATCAATTATCTAAGATAAATTAACTAATTATAATAATTAATAGAATTATTAATATGAACTAACAAGCACGGAGCACCACCCGGAAACCAGGACCAATAACCGAACAAGGTAATCTCATAAATGGGATTTCACCTAGAATGTTAATATCTGCGAGATATCAACATTCAAGGGTGAACAAAGAAGGGTTGAATTCAAGCTCTGACTCCTTCAATCAGCCACTTCTCACAATATGTTACACACAATAATGACAAAAGAACTTCTCTTTAAAGATATAACATTGTTTATTAAACTTAGCAAAATTAACAAAGTTAACAAATACTTCATTCAATAAACAGCTATTCTAAAATCTAATTCTACCAAACAAAACACAAACAGCTTTGCACAGAGTTGGACACTTGCAGGGGAATGCGTGTATGTATGTATGTGTGTGTGTGTGTGTGTGTGTGTGTGTGTATGTGTGTGTGTGTGTGTGTTAGTAGCAAGAGAGGAAGGAGGGAAAGCGATCGTGAGAGGGAGAGAAGCGGCTCTTTTGTCCACAGAGAGCGCACGTACGGACGGCAGTCTGTAACGTACGTTGTCTGGTTTCTGATCGACAAATCAGTTTACTTTCTCACTCACGGTGGCACAGAAGTAGCAGTTGTCCCGACCGGGAAAAACACAAAATAGTCTAGCGTGGTGAACACAACTAACAGGAAGCAAACTTAAAATACTCCTCAGAGTAAAGCAGAGAAAAATGGACTCGGCGGTCCGTCAACTCACACAACAAGAACAATAGCGATAAAGCTAAAAAGGCTAAATGCTAAACAACAGCAACTGATGCTGAAAAGAACACACAACTAACACTGCCTATGCCCAGACTTATGCCTCTTACTTGGTCGCTTCAGAAAGTGCGCAGGTTGTGTGTGTGTGTAGTCCGTCTTAATGTCCATCTTTGTTCTTGGCTCGGAGGCAGACGGTGCCGTTCTCGCACGTCGTCGAAAACAAGGCAGCTGGCTCTGAGTGGAGTGGCGGATAGAACAGCAGAGACGACTCGGCGAAGACGCGCAGGGCAGAGCCGGTCCACGTTATCCCGAAGTAACTTCATTTCCTCTTTCTCGGGGGAATTTGAGGACGCTGGTTGCAGCAGCGGTCTCTCTCGGGTCCAGGAATGTGTTCGGGTGAACACGGGCAAAGTCTCGTCTCGTCCGACGAGGGGAGTCTTCGATGAGGGGAAAACATGTTCGTGGGGTAGTCAAGCTAACTCACAGGGAAACAGGAGTTACCCCTAGCTCAGTGACATGGGAAAGACGTGTAGTTTGGGCGTGCTCGCTTATAAAGGGGTGGTGATGTCATGGCTGCGTCCTCAGGACGCTCCGCTGTGCAGGAGCGTCTCCGCCAATGAGGGACCGATGTTGACTGCTCCCTGCTGAGGTGTGAAAATCGCAAAGCATCCTTGGAAATGGAGTTTGCTCCACCCTCATGGCAGGTCCATTACAGTTTTAATACGGAGCTCCGGAACTCCAGCCTTCCTGAGTTTTTCCCTCATATAGGCTATAGTTTTTCTTAATCATTACTACAATATATGATTACATATGTAATAGTCTCCTCAGCCAAATTATAAAAAATATGTGCATGTATGAACAACAGCAATTGGAGAAGATGACAGTCAAAAAGTAATCATGTTAAATAATCATGATCTCAATATTGAACAAAAATGATTGTGATTATAATTTTTGCCATAATCAAGCACCCCTAAAAACAGCAAATTGTGATTTACGTACACACATACACACACACAAAGTTTAAATATGTATGTGATAAATTGTAAATATGTATGTAATGAATTGTTTTCTTTAAGAAACTCTTACTTGAACATTTTTCAGTGTGCTCCTAAAGTTATATGTATGCTCCTAATTTCTGTCATTTAGGAGCACATGTACTCCTTGAAAAAAAGTAATGATTGAACACTGCTGTCACTGCTGCAGTCCAAGGGCTTCTGTCACAGGCAGTAGATGTTTACTTTACCCATCCCCCCCCCTCCCATTCTCTCTCTCTCCCTCACAGTTGGAAGGAAAGATTTCAAAGTGATCTTCTTGTGAAAAATCCTCATAAATCCCATAAATTTGGCCAAATCCTACATAAAAATATCATTTTTTTGTAGGAATTTTCGTCGCGAATCCATTGATACAGGTTTGAAAGTGGTGGGACTTATAGTTTAGACGCCAGATGCCCCAGTTTGGCACAAAGTCCATGCCCAGAATTTGCCTCCCCATTGGTTTACATTGTAAGGTGTAATGTCGCACTCCAACTTTCAGGGCTTACTAAATCTAAACCGTTCGAGTTATTACAAAGTTTTTAATAACTTTTGCTCAACACAGTGTGATAAGTCATGTATTCAAGTTTGAAGCCGATACCATTAACGCCCTAGGAGGAGATAGCGTTTATTCAAGGTCCAAAATTGGCAAAAAATCATACTTTGAAATTGACATTGCAGATTTCCTGTTGGATTTAGGTCAGGGGTGTCAGCGTATGATTTGTAGGTCTTGATGAGACGAATAATTGGGTTTTGGTTCGATCTCTCTACGACATTCCTACGGGCCGTGGTGGCCGTTTTAGATACATAGGTGGCGCTAGAGAGCACATTTTGGCACTTTGGGGTTTAATTTTTACATTTTATCAAATTTTTCACCATTCCTGATGTGCGTGCCAAATTTGGTGAGTTTTTGAGCATGTTTAGGGGGTCAAATTTAGAGTTAAAGTGGCGTAATAATAAAGAATAATAATAATAATAATAATAATAATAATAATAATAAGAAACAAACAAACACACGAAAAACAAGAGGGTCTTCGCCCTTTGGGCTCAGGCCCTAATTAAAGCTGCAAGCAGCGTTGAACGGGCCTTCGCGCCCTTGCGCACATCGGGCCGCGGCGCAGTCAGTTGAGCTTGTGGGAACCAAGAAAACGTTTGGAGATGATTAGTGTGAGAGTCTTTTGACACACAATACTAACCAGTGTCTCTCTGTGAGCCCACCCCTCTGTTCACAGACAATTATGAATTATGAAATCAAAATATTGTTAACCTTAATCAATAATTCAGGTACCAACTGTAGGATCTGCGAAGAACACAGTTAATTATTTGCTATAATTATCAATTATCAATAATAATTAATTATAACAATTAACAGAATTATTAATATGAACTAACAGATACGAAGCACCACCCCGAAACCGGGACCAATAACCGAGCAAGGTAGTCTCATAAATGGGAGTTCACCTAGAATGTTAATATCTGAGAGATAATCATTCAAGGGTGAACAAAGAAGGGTTGAATTCGAGCTCTGACTCCTTCAATCAGCCACTTTTCACAATATGTTACCAATAATGACTAAAGAACTTCTCTTTAAAGATATAACAGTGTTAATTAAACTTAGCAAAATTAACAAAGTTAACAAATGCTTCACTCAATAAATAGCTATTCTAAAATCTAATTCTACCAAACAAAACACAAACAGCTTTGCACGGGGTTGGACACCTGCAGGTTGGACACTTTTGTCCGACGTTATCTGACCATCAGATGTGCAAAACGATGTCGGTACGTGTATCTGTGCGCGCGTGAGTGTGGTGTTAGTCACAAGAGAGGGAGGAGGGAAAGCGATCGTGAGAGAGAGAGAGAAGCGGTTCTTTTTCCACAGAGAGCGCACGTACGGACGGCAGTCTGTAACGCACGTTGTCTGGTTTCAGATCGACAAATCAGTTTACTTTCTCACTCACGGCAGCACAAACACAGTAGTCCCGAGCGGGACAAACACAAAATAGTCTAGCGTGGTGAACACAACTAACAGGCAGCAAACAGGCAGCAGCGGAGCGTTAACTGCAGCATGACCGAAAGAAGCACAACCAGTTAGCCTCTGCTAGCCTCTCAGCTAACCCCGGCTATCTGTTTAGATCCAAACGGAGCACCGAGTCCCGATTTGTTATTTAGGTTAAAGCGGAGAACAGGCAGCAAACAGGCAGCAGCGGAGCGTTAACTGCAGCATGACCGAAAGAAGCACAACCAGTTCGCCTCTGCTAGCCTCTCAGCTAACCCTGGCTCTCTGTTTAGATCCAAACGGAGCACTGAGTCCCGATTTGTTATTTAGGTTAAAGCGGAGAACAGGCAGCAGCGGAGCGTTAATTGCAGCATGACCGAAAGAAGCACAACCAGTTCGCCTCTGCTAGCCTCTCAGCTAACCCCGGCTCTCTGTTTAGATCCAAACGGAGCACCGAGTCCCGATTTGTTATTTAGGTTAAAGCGGACAGAATCAGCGGGTCTGTCGGCCAGCTGAGTGAAGTGAAACCTGCGGAAAAAACACCGTGACCATCACGGTAAAACAGTCCGTAGAGAACTACCGTGTTCAGCTGCACAGATAAGAAATCCCTCGGCTGACAGGATGTACTACTCGGTGAGGAAAAATATTTTACCCTCGCCTTTTTGGTTGGCAACAACGGTTGGCAACCAGCATATTGGGTGCATTACTGCCACCCTCTTCCTGAGTTTTTCCCTCATATCAGCTATAGTCTTTCTTGATCATTAGTACAATATATGATCACATATGTAATAGTCCCCTCAGCCAAGTCAGAAAAAATATGTGCATGTATGAACAACAGCAATTGGAGAAGATGACAGTCAAAAAGTAATCATGTTAAATAATCATGATCTCAATATTGAAAAAAAATGATCGTGATTATATTTTTTGCCATAATCAAGCACCCCTAAAAACAGCAAATTGTGATTTACATACACACGCGCACACACACACACACACACACACACACACACATACACACACACAGAGTTTAAATATGTATGTGATCAATTGTAAATATGTTATAATGAATTGTTTTCTTTAAGAAACTCTTACTTGCACATTTTTCAGTGTGCTCCTAAAGTTATATATATGCTCCTAATTTCTTTCATTTAGGAGCACATGTACTCCTTGAAAAGAAGTAGGGATTGAACACTGCTGTCAGATATGTGGAAACACTAAGTAAGTGGAGTGTGGCCAGTCCAAGGGCTTCTGTCACAGGCAGTAGATGTTTACTTTACCCATCCCCCCCTCCCATTCTCTCTCTCTCCCTCACAGCTGCAGAGAAGGATATTAGTGTACTCTACTTGTGAAAAATCCTCATAAATCCCATAACTTTGGCCAAATCCTACATAAAAATATCATTTTTTTGTAGGAATTTTCGTCGCGAATCCATTGATACAGGTTTGAAAGTGGTGGGACTTAAAGTTTAGACGCCAGATGCCCCAGTTTGGCACAAAGTCCATGCCAAGAATTTGCCTCCCCATTGGTTTACATTGTAAGGTGTAATGTCGCACTCCAACTTTCAGGGCTTACTAAATCTAAACCGTTCGAGTTATTACAAAGTTTTTAATAACTTTTGCTCAACACAGTGTGATAAGTCATGTATTAAAGTTTGAAGCCGATACCATTAACGCCCTAGGAGGAGATAGCGTTTATTCAAGGTCCAAAATTGGCAAAAAATCGTACTTTGAAATGGACATTGCAGATTTCCTGTTGGATTTAGGTCAGGGGTGTCAGTGTATGATTTGTAGGTCTTGATGAGACGAATAATTGGATTTTGGTTCGATCTCTCTACGACATTCCTACGGGCCGTGGCGGCCGTTTTAGATACATAGGTGGCGCTAGAGAGCACATTTTGGCACTTTGGGGTTTATTTTTTACATTTTATCAAATTTTTCACCATTCCTGATGTGCGTTCCAAATTTGGTGAGTTTTTGAGCATGTTTAGGGGGTCAAATTTAGAGTTAAAGTGGCGTAATAATAAAGAATAATAAGAAGAAAGAAACAAACACACGAAAAACAATAGGGTCTTCGCCCTTTGGGCTCAGGCCCTAATTAAAGCTGCAAGCAGCGTTGAACGGGCCTTCGCGCCCTTGCGCACAGAGGGCCGCGGCGCAGTCAGTTGAGCTTGTGGGAACCAAGAAAGCGTTTGGAGATGATCAGTGTGAGAGTCTTTTTACACACAATACTAACCAGCGTCTCTCTGTGAGCCCACCCCTCCGTTCACAGACAATTATGAATTATGAAATCAAAATATTGTTAACCTTAATCAGTAATTCAGGTACCAACTGTAGGAATCTGCGAAGAACACAGTTAATTATTTGCTATAATTATCAATTATCAATAATAATTAACTATAACAATTAACAGAATTATTACTATGAACTAACAAGCACAGAGCACCACCCGGAAACCAGGACCAATAACCGAACAAGGTAATCTCATAAATGGGAGTTCACCTAGAATGCTAATATCTGCGAGATATCAACATTCAAGGGTGAACAAAGAAGGGTTGAATTCGAGCTCTGACTCCTTCAATCAGCCACTTTTCACAATATGTTACCAATAATGACTAAAGAACTTCTCTTTAAAGATATAACAGTGTTTATGAAACTTAGCAAAATTAACAAAGTTAACAAATGCTTCATTCAATAAATAGCTATTCTAAAATCTAATTCTACCAAACAAAACACAAACAGCTTTGCACAGGGTTGGACACTTGCAGGTTGGACACTTTTGTCCGACGTTATCTGACCATCAGATGTGCAAAACGATGTCGGTGCGTGTATCTTTGCGCACGTGAGTATGGTGTTAGTCACAAGAGAGGGAGGAGGGAGAGCGATCGTGAGAGAGAGAGAAGCGGTTCTTTTTCCACAGAGAGCGCACGTACGGACGGCAGTCTGTAACGCACGTTGTCTGGTTTAAGATCGACAAATCAGTTTACTTTCTCACTCACGGCAGCACAAACACAGTAGTCCCGAGCGGGACAAACACAAAATAGTCAAGCGTGGTGAACACAACTAACAGGCAGCAAACAGGCAGCAGCGGAGCGTTAACTGCAGCATGACCGAAAGAAGCACAACCAGTTAGCCTCTGCTAGCCTCTCAGCTAACCCCGGCTCTCTGTTTAGATCCAAACGGAGCACCGAGTCCCGAATTGCTATTTAGGTTAAAGCGGAGAGAATCAGCGGGTCTGTCGGCCAGCTGAGTGAAGTGTAACCTGCGGAAAAAACACCGTGACCATCAAGGTAAAACAGGTCGGCGAAAACACGGCAGCTGGCTCTGAGTGGAGTGGCGGAGAGAACAGCAGAGATGACTCGGCGAAGACGCGCAGGGCAGAGCCGGTCCACGTTATCCCGAAGTAACTTCATTTCCTCTTTCTCCGGGGGAATTTGAGGACGCTGGTTGCAGCAGCGGTCTCTCTCGGGTCCAGGAATGTGTTCGGGTGAACACGGGCAAAGTCTCGTCTCGTCCGACGAGGGGAGTCTTCGATGAGGGGAAAACATGTTCGCGGGGTAGTCAAGCTAACTCACAGGGGAACAGGAGTTAACCCTAGCTCAGTGACATGGGAAAGACGTATATTTCGGGCGTGCTCGCTTATAAAGGGGTGGTGATGTCATGGCTGCGTCCTCAGGACGCTCCGCTGTGCAGGAGCGTCTCCGCCAATGAGGGACCGATATTGACTGCTCCCTGCTGAGGTGTGAAAATCGCAAAGCATTCTTGGAAATGGAGTTTGCTCCACCCTCATGGCAGGTCCATTACAGTTTTAATACGGAGCTCCGGAGCTCCAGCCTTCCTGAGTTTTTCCCTCATATAGGCTATACTTTTTCTTAATCATTACTACAATATATGATTAGATGTGTAATAGTCTCCTCAGCCAAGTTAGAAAAAATATGTGCATGTATGAACAACAGCAATTGCAGAAGATGACAGGCAAAAAGTAATCATGTTAAATAATCATGATCTCAATATTGAACAAAAATGATTGTGATTATAATTTTTGCCATAAACAAGCACCCCTAAAAACAGCTAATTGTGATTTACATACACACACACACACACACACACACACACACAGAGTTTAAATATGTATGTGATAAATTGTAAATATGTATGAAATGAATTGTTTTCTGTAAGAAACTCTTACTTGAACATTTTTCAGTGTGCTCCTAAAGTTATATGTATGCTCCTAATTTCTTTCATTTAGGAGCACATGCGCTCCTTGAAAAGAAGTAAGGATTGAACACTGCTGTCACATGTGTGAAAGCACTAAGTAAGTGGAGTGTGGTGCAGTCCAAGGGCTTCTGTCACAGGCAGTAGATGTTTACTTTACCCATCCCCCCCCTCCCATTCTCTCTCTCTCCCTCACAGTTGGAAGGAAAGATTTCAAAGTGATCTTCTTGTGAAAAATCCTCATAAATCCCATAACTTTGGCCAAATCCTACATAAAAATATCATTTTTTTGTAGGAATTTTCGTCGCGAATCCATTGATACAGGTTTGAAAGTGGTGGGACTTATAGTTTAGACACCAGATGCCCCAGTTTGGCACAAAGTCCATTCCCAGAATTTGCCTCCCCATTGGTTTACATTGTAAGGTGTAATGTCGCACTCCAACTTTCAGGGCTTACTAAATCTAAACCGTTCGAGTTATTACAAAGTTTTTAATAACTTTTGCTCAACACAGTGTGATAAGTCATGTATTCAAGTTTGAAGCCGATACCATTAACGCCCTAGGAGGAGATAGCGTTTATTCAAGGTCCAAAATTGGCAAAAAATCGTACTTTGAAATGGACATTGCGGATTTCCTGTTGGATTTAGGTCAGGGGTGTCAGCGTATGATTTGTAGGTCTTGATGAGACGAATAATTGAGCTTTGGTTCGATCTCTCTACGACATTCCTACGGGCCGTGGCGGCCGTTTTAGATACATAGGTGGCGCTAGAGAGCACATTTTGGCACTTTGGGGTTTAATTTTTACATTATATCAAATTTTTCACCATTCCTGATGTGCGTGCCAAATTTGGTGAGTTTTTGAGCATGTTTAGGGGGTCAAATTTAGATTTAAAGTGGCGTATTAATAAAGAATAATAATAATTAAAGCTGCAAGCAGCGTTGGACGGGCCTTCGCGCCCTTGCGCACAGCGAGCCGCGGCGCAGTCAGTTGAGCTTGTGGGAACCAAGAAAACGTTTGGAGATGATTAGTGTGAGAGTCTTTTGACACACAATACTAACCAGTGTCTCTCTGTGAGCCCACCCCTCTGTTCACAGACAATTATGAATTATGAAATCAAAATATTGTTAACCTTAATCAATAATTCAGGTACCAACTGTAGGGTCTGCGAAGAACACAGTTAATTATTTGCTATAATTATCAATCATCAATAATAATTAATTATAACAATTAACAGAATTATTAATATGAACTAACAGATACGAAGCACCACCCCGAAACCGGGACCAGTAACCGAGCAAGGTAGTCTCATAAATGGGAGTTCTCCTAGAATGTTAATATCTGAGAGATAATCATTCAAGGGTGAACAAAGAAGGGTTGAATTCGAGCTCTGACTCCTTCAATCAGCCACTTTTCACAATATGTTACCAATAATGACTAAAGAACTTCTCTTTACAGATATAACAGTGTTTATGAAACTTAGCAAAATTAACAAAGTTAACAAATGCTTCACTCAATAAATAGCTATTCTAAAATCTAATTCTACCAAACAAAACACAAACAGCTTTGCACAGGGTTGGACACTTGCAGGGGAATGCGTGTATGTATGTATGTATATATATGTGTGTGTGTGTGTGTGTGTTAATAGCAAGAGAGGAAGGAGGGAAAGCGATCGTGAGAGAGAGAGAAGCGGTTCTTTTTCCACAGAGAGCGCACGTATGGACGGCAGTCTGTAACGCACGTTGTCTGGTTTAAGATCGACAAATCAGTTTACTTTCTCACTCACGGCAGCACAAACACAGTAGTCCCGAGCGGGACAAACACAAAATAGTCTAGCGTGGTGAACACAACTAACAGGCAGCAGCGGAGCGTTAACTGCAGCATGACCGAAAGAAGCACAACCAGTTCGCCTCTGCTAGCCTCTCAGCTAACCCCGGCTCTCTGTTTAGATCCAAACGGAGCACCGAGTCCCGAATTGCTATTTAGGTTAAAGCGGAGAGAATCAGCGGGTCTGTCGGCCAGCTGAGTGAAGTGAAACCTGCGGAAAAAACACCGTGACCATCACGGTAAAACAGGTCGGCGAAAACATGGCAGCTGGCTCTGAGTGGAGTGGCGGAGAGAACAGCAGACACGACTCGGCGAAGACGCGCGGGGCAGAGCCGGTCCACGTTATCCCGAAGTAACTTCATTTCCTCTTTCTCGGGGGAATTTGAGGACGCTGGTTGCAGCAGCGGTCTCTCTCGGGTCCAGGAATGTGTTCGGGTGAACACGGGCAAAGTCTCGTCTCGTCCGACGAGGGGAGTCTTCGATGAGGGGAAAACATGTTCGTGGGGTAGTCAAGCTAACTCACAGGGGAACAGGAGTTACCCCTAGCTCAGTGACATGGGAAAGACGTGTAGTTTGGGCGTGCTCGCTTATAAAGGGGTGGTGATGTCATGGCTGCGTCCTCAGGACGCTCCGCTGTGCAGGAGCGTCTCCGCCAATGAGGGACCGATGTTGACTGCTCCCTGCTGAAGTGTGAAAATCGCAAAGCATTCTTGGAAATGGAGTTTGCTCCACCCTCATGGCAGGTCCATTACAGTTTTAATACGGAGCTCCGGAACTCCAGCCTTCCTGAGTTTTTCCCTCATATAGGCTATAGTTTTTCTTAATCATTACTACAATATATGATTACATATGTAATAGTCTCCTCAGCCAAGTTAGAAAAAGTATGTGCATGTATGAACAACAGCAATTGGAGAAGATGACAGTCAAAAAGTAATCATGTTAAATAATCATGATCTCAATATTGAACAAAAATGATTGTGATTATAATTTTTGCCATAATCAAGCACCCCTAAAAACAGCAAATTGTGAATTACATACACATACACACACACACACACACACACACACACACACACAGTTTAAATATGTATGTGATAAATTGTAAATATGTATGTAATGAATTGTTTTCTTTAAGAAACTCTTACTTGAACATTTTTCAGTGTGCTCCTAAAGTTATATGTATGCTCCTAATTTCTGTCATTTAGGAGCACATGTACTCCTTGAAAAGAAGTAAGGATTGAACACTGCTGTCACTGCTGCAGTCCAAGGGCTTCTGTCACAGGCAGTAGATGTTTACTTTACCCATCCCCCCCCTCCCATTCTCTCTCTCTCCCTCACAGCTGCAGAGAAGATTTTAGTGTACTCTACTTGTGAAATATGCTCATAAATCCCATAACTTTGGCCAAATCCTACATAAAAATATCATTTTTTTGTAGGAATTTTCGTCGCGAATCCATTGATACAGGTTTGAAAGTGGTCGGACTTATAGTTTAGACGCCAGATGCCCCAGTTTGGCACAAAGGCCATGCCCAGAATTTGCCTCCCCATTGGTTTACATTGTAAAGTGTAATGTCGCACTCCAACTTTCAGGGCTTACTAAATCTAAACCGTTCGAGTTATTACAAAGTTTTTAATAACTTTTGCTCAACACAGTGTGATAAGTCATGTATTCAAGTTTGAAGCCGATACCATTAACGCCCTAGGAGGAGATAGCGTTTATTCAAGGTCCAAAATTGGCAAAAAAATCATACTTTGAAATGGACATTGCAGATTTCCTGTTGGATTTAGGTCAGGGGTGTCAGCGTATGATTTGTAGGTCTTGATGAGACGAATAATTGGGTTTTGGTTCGATCTCTCTACGACATTCCTACGGGCCGTGGCGGCCGTTTTAGATACATAGGTGGCGCTAGAGAGCACATTTTGGCACTTTGGGGTTTAATTTTTACATTTTATCAAATTTTTCACCATTCCTGATGTGCGTGCCAAATTTGGTGAGTTTTTGAGCATGTTTAGGGGGTCAAATTTAGAGTTAAAGTGGCGTAATAATAAAGAATAATAATAATTAAAGCTGCAAGCAGCGTTGAACGGGCCTTCGCGCCCATGCGCACATCGGCCGCGGCGCACTCAGCTGAGCTTCTGGGAACCAAGAAAACGTTTGGAGATGATCAGTGTGAGAGTCTTTTGACACACAATACTAACCACTTTCTCTCCGTGAGCGCACCCCTCTGTTTATCACAGGTAATTATAGATTATGAAATCAAAATATTGTTAACCTTAATCAATAATTCAGGCACCAACTGTAGGATCTGCAAGGAACACAGTTGATTATTTGCTATAATTATCAATTATCAATAATAAATAATTATAACAATTAACAGATTTATTAATATGAACTAACAAATACGAAGCACCATCCCGAAACCAGGACTAATAACCGAACAGGGTAATCTCATAAATGGGAGTTCACCTAGAATGTTAATATCTGAGAGATATCAACATTCAAGGGTAAAAAGAACGGTTAAATTCGAGCTCTGACTCCTTCAATCAGCCACTTTTCACAATATGTTACCAATAATGACAAAAGAACTTCTCTTTAAAGATATAACAGTGTTTATGAAACTTAGCAAAATTAACAAAGTTAACAAATGCTTCATTCAATAAATAGCTATTCTAAAATCTAATTCTACCAAACAAAACACAAACAGCTTTGCACAGGGTTGGACACTTGCAGGGGAATGCGTGTATGTATGTATGTATGTATATATGTGTGTGTGTGTGTGTGTGTGTGTGTGTGTGTGTGTGTGTTAGTAGCAAGAGAGGAAGGAGGGAAAGCGATCGTGAGAGGGAGAGAAGCGGCTCTTTTTCCACAGAGAGCGCACGTATGGACGGCAGTCTGTAACGCACGTTGTCTGGTTTCAGATCGACAAATCAGTTTACTTTCTCACTCACGGCAGCACAAACACAGTAGTCCCGAGCGGGACAAACACAAAATAGTCTAGCGTGGTGAACACAACTAACAGGCAGCAAACAGGCAGCAGCGGAGCGTTAACTGCAGCATGACCGAAAGAAGCACAACCAGTTAGCCTCTGCTAGCCTCTCAGCTAACCCCGGCTCTCTGTTTAGATCCAAACGGAGCACCGAGTCCCGATTTGTTATTTAGGTTAAAGCGGAGAACAGGCAGCAAACAGGCAGCAGCGGAGCGTTAACTGCAGCATGACCGAAAGAAGCACAACCAGTTCGCCTCTGCTAGCCTCTCAGCTAACCCCGGCTCTCTGTTTAGATCCAAACGGAGCACCGAGTCCCGATTTGTTATTTAGGTTAAAGCGGAGAACAGGCAGCAAACAGGCAGCAGCGGAGCGTTAATTGCAGCATGACCGAAAGAAGCACAACCAGTTAGCCTCTGCTAGCCTCTCAGCTAACCCCGGCTCTCTGTTTAGATCCAAACGGAGCACCGAGTCCCGAATTGCTATTTAGGTTAAAGCGGAGAGAATCAGCGGGTCTGTCGGCCAGCTGAGTGAAGTGAAACCTGCGGAAAAAACACCGTGACCATCAAGGTAAAACAGGTCGGCGAAAACACGGCAGCTGGCTCTGAGTGGAGTGGCGGAGAGAACAGCAGAGATGACTCGGCGAAGACGCGCAGGGCAGAGCCGGTCCACGTTATCCCGAAGTAACTTCATTTCCTCTTTCTCGGGGGGAATTTGAGGACGCTGGTTGCAGCAGCGGTCTCTCTCGGGTCCAGGAATGTGTTCGGGTGAACACGGGCAAAGTCTCGTCTCGTCCGACGAGGGGAGTCTTCGATGAGGGGAAAACATGTTCGTGGGGTAGTCAAGCTAACTCACAGGGAAACAGGAGTTACCCCTAGCTCAGTGACATGGGAAAGACGTATATTTCGGGCGTGCTCGCTTATAAAGGGGTGGTGATGTCATGGCTGCGTCCTCAGGACGCTCCGCTGTGCAGGAGCGTCTCCGCCAATGAGGGACCGATGTTGACTGCTCCCTGCTGAAGTGTGAAAATCGCAAAGCATCCTTGGAAATGGAGTTTGCTCCACCCTCATGGCAGGTCCATTACAGTTTTAATACGGAGCTCCGGAACTCCAGCCTTCCTGAGTTTTTCCCTCATATAGGCTATAGTTTTTCTTAATCATTACTACAATATATGATTACATATGTAATAGTCTCCTCAGCCAAGTTAGAAAAAATATGTGCATGTATGAACAACAGCAATTGGAGAAGATGACAGTCAAAAAGTGATCATGTTAAATAATCATGATCTCAATATTGAACAAAAATGATTGTGATTATAATTTTTACCATAATCAAGCACCCCTAAAAACAGCAAATTGTGATTTACATACACACACACACACACACACACACAGAGTTTAAATATGTATGTGATAAATTGTAAATATGTATGAAATGAATTGTTTTCTGTAAGAAACTCTTACTTGAACATTTTTCAGTGTGCTCCTAAAGTTATATGTATGCTCCTAATTTCTTTCATTTAGGAGCACATGCGCTCCTTGAAAAGAAGTAAGGATTGAACACTGCTGTCACATGTGTGAAAGCACTAAGTAAGTGGAGTGTGGTGCAGTCCAAGGGCTTCTGTCACAGGCAGTAGATGTTTACTTTACCCATCCCCCCCCTCCCATTCTCTCTCTCTCCCTCACAGTTGGAAGGAAAGATTTCAAAGTGATCTTCTTGTGAAAAATCCTCATAAATCCCATAACTTTGGCCAAATCCTACATAAAAATATCATTTTTTTGTAGGAATTTTCGTCGCGAATCCATTGATACAGGTTTGGAAGTGGTCGGACTTACAGTTTAGACGCCAGATGCCCCAGTTTGGCACAAAGTCCATGCCCAGAATTTGCCTCCCCATTGGTTTACATTGTAAGGTGTAATGTCGCACTCCAACTTTCAGGGCTTACTAAATCTAAACCGTTCGAGTTATTACAAAGTTTTTAATAACTTTTGCTCAACACAGTGTGATAAGTCATGTATTAAAGTTTGAAGCCGATACCATTAACGCCCTAGGAGGAGATAGCGTTTATTCAAGGTCCAAAATTGGCAAAAAATCGTACTTTGAAATGGACATTGCAGATTTCCTGTTGGATTTAGGTCAGGGGTGTCAGCGTATGATTTGTAGGTCTTGATGAGACGAATAATTGAGTTTTGGTTCGATCTCTCTACGACATTCCTACGGGCCGTGGCGGCCGTTTTAGATACATAGGTGGCGCTAGAGAGCACATTTTGGCACTTTGGGGTTTAATTTTTACATTTTATCAAATTTTTCACCATTCCTGATGTGCGTGCCAAATTTGGTGAGTTTTTGAGCATGTTTAGGGGGTCAAATTTAGAGTTAAAGTGGCGTAACAAGAAAGAAAGAATAATAATAATAATAATAATAATAATAATAAAGAAATAAACACACGAAAAACAAGAGGGTCTTCGCCCTTTGGGCTCAGGCCCTAATTAAAGCTGCAAGCAGCGTTGAACGGGCCTTCGCGCCCTTGCGCACGTCGGGCCGCGGCGCAGTCAGTTGAGCTTGTGGGAACCAAGAAAACGTTTGGAGATGATCAGTGTGAGAGTCTTTTTACACACAATACTAACCAGTGTCTCTCTGTGAGCCCACCCCTCTGTTTATCACAGACAATTATGAATTATGAAATCAAAATATTGTTAACCTTAATCAATAATTCAGGCACCCACTGTCGGATCTGTGAGGAACACAGTTGATTATTTGCCATAATTATCAATTATCTAAGATAATTAACTAATTATAATAATTAATAGAATTATTAATATGAACTAACAGATACGAAGCACCACCCGGAAACCAGGACCAATAACCGAACAAGGTAATCTCATAAATGGGAGTTCACCTAGAATGTTAATATCTGCGAGATATCAACATTCAAGGGTGAACAAAGAAGGGTTGAATTCAAGCTCTGACTCCTTTAATCAGCCACTTCTCACAATATGTTACACACAATAATGACAAAAGAACTTCTCTTTAAAGATATAACATTGTTTATTAAACTTAGCAAAATTAACAAAGTTAACAAATACTTCATTCAATAAACAGTTATTCTAAAATCTAATTCTACCAAACAAAACACAAACAGCTTTGCACAGAGTTGGACACTTGCAGGGGAATGCGTGTGTGTGTGTGTGTGTGTGTGTGTGTGTTAGTAGCAAGAGAGGAAGGAGGGAAAGCGATCGTGAGAGGGAGAGAAGCGGCTCTTTTGACCACAGAGAGCGCACGTACGGACGGCAGTCTGTAACGTACGTTGTCTGGTTTCTGATCTCACGGTGGCACAAAAGTAG
Source organism: Thunnus thynnus (assembly GCF_963924715.1). Classification (NCBI taxonomy): domain Eukaryota; kingdom Metazoa; phylum Chordata; class Actinopteri; order Scombriformes; family Scombridae; genus Thunnus; species Thunnus thynnus. The sequence goes on from NC_089518.1 coordinate 1,582,765, forward strand.
CAGTTGTCCCGACCGGGAAAAACACAAAATAGTCTAGCGTGGTGAACACAACTAACAGGCAGCAAACTTAAAATACTCCTCAGAGTAAAGCAGAGAAAAATGGACTCGGCGGTCCGTCAACTCACACAACAAGAACAACAGCAATAAAGCTAAAAAGGCTAAATGCTAAACAACAGCAACTGATGCTGAAAAGAACACACAACTAACACTGCCTATGCCCAGACTTATGCCTCTTACTTGGTCGCTTCAGAAAGTGCGCAGGTTGTGTGTGTGTGTAGTCCGTCTTAATGTCCATCTTTGTTCTTGGCTCGGAGGCAGACGGTGCCGTTCTCGCACGTCGTCGAAAACACGGCAGCTGGCTCTGAGTGGAATGGCGGAGAGAACAGCAGAGACAACTCGGCGAAGACGCGCAGGGCAGAGCCGGTCCACGTTATCCCGAAGTAACTTCATTTCCTCTTTCTCGGGGGAATTTGAGGACGCTGGTTGCAGCAGCGGTCTCTCTCGGGTCCAGGAATGTGTTCGGGTGAACACGGGCAAAGTCTCGTCTCGTCCGACGAGGGGAGTCTTCGATGAGGGGAAAACATGTTCGTGGGGTAGTCAAGCTAACTCACAGGGGAACAGGAGTTATCCCTAGCTCAGTGACATGGGAAAGACGTGTAGTTTGGGCGTGCTCGCTTATAAAGGGGTGGTGATGTCATGGCTGCGTCCTCAGGACGCTCCGCTGTGCAGGAGCGTCTCCGCCAATGAGGGACCGATGTTGACTGCTCCCTGCTGAAGTGTGAAAATCGCAAAGCATCCTTGGAAATGGAGTTTGCTCCACCCTCATGGCAGGTCCATTACAGTTTTAATACGGAGCTCCGGAACTCCAGCCTTCCTGAGTTTTTCCCTCATATAGGCTATAGTTTTTCTTAATCATTACTACAATATATGATTACATATGTAATAGTCTCCTCAGCCAAGTTAGAAAAAGTATGTGCATGTATGAACAACAGCAATTGGAGAAGATGACAGTCAAAAAGTAATCATGTTAAATAATCATGATCTCAATATTGAACAAAAATGATTGTGATTATAATTTTTGCCATAATCAAGCACCCCTAAAAACAGCAAATTGTGATTTACATACACATACACACACACACACACACACACACACACACACACAGTTTAAATATGTATGTGATAAATTGTAAATATGTATGTAATGAATTGTTTTCTTTAAGAAACTCTTACTTGAACATTTTTCAGTGTGCTCCTAAAGTTATATGTATGCTCCTAATTTCTGTCATTTAGGAGCACATGTACTCCTTGAAAAAAAGTAAGGATTGAACACTGCTGTCACTGCTGCAGTCCAAGGGCTTCTGTCACAGGCAGTAGATGTTTACTTTACCCATCCCCCCCCTCCCATTCTCTCTCTCTCCCTCACAGCTGCAGAGAAGATTTTAGTGTACTCTACTTGTGAAATATGCTCATAAATCCCATAACTTTGGCCAAATCCTACATAAAAATATCATTTTTTTGTAGGAATTTTCGTCGCGAATCCATTGATACAGGTTTGAAAGTGGTGGGACTTATAGTTTAGACGCCAGATGCCCCAGTTTGGCACAAAGTCCATGCCCAGAATTTGCCTCCCCATTGGTTTACATTGTAAGGTGTAATGTCGCACTCCAACTTTCAGGGCTTACTAAATCTAAACCGTTCGAGTTATTACAAAGTTTTTAATAACTTTTGCTCAACACAGTGTGATAAGTCATGTATTCAAGTTTGAAGCCGATACCATTAACGCCCTAAGAGGAGATAGCGTTTATTCAAGGTCCAAAATTGGCAAAAAATCATACTTTGAAATGGACATTGCGGATTTCCTGTTGGATTTAGGTCAGGGGTGTCAGCATATGATTTGTAGGTCTTGATGAGACGAATAATTGGGTTTTGGTTCGATCTCTCTACGACATTCCTACGGGCCGTGGCGGCCGTTTTAGATACATAGGTGGCGCTAGAGAGCACATTTTGGAACTTTGGGGTTTAATTTTTACATTTTATCAAATTTTTCACCATTCCTGATGTGCGTGCCAAATTTGGTGAGTTTTTGAGCATGTTTAGGGGGTCAAATTTAGAGTTAAAGTGGCGTAACAAGAAAGAAAGAATAATAATAATTAAAGCTGCAAGCAGCGTTGAACGGGCCTTCGCGCCCATGCGCACATCGGCCGCGGCGCACTCAGCTGAGCTTCTGGGAACCAAGAAAACGTTTGGAGATGATCAGTGTGAGAGTCTTTTGACACACAATACTAACCACTTTCTCTCCGTGAGCGCACCCCTCTGTTTATCACAGGTAATTATAGATTATGAAATCAAAATATTGTTAACCTTAATCAATAATTCAGGCACCAACTGTAGGATCTGCAAGGAACACAGTTGATTATTTGCTATAATTATCAATTATCAATAATAAATAATTATAACAATTAACAGATTTATTAATATGAACTAACAAATACGAAGCACCATCCCGAAACCAGGACTAATAACCGAACAGGGTAATCTCATAAATGGGAGTTCACCTAGAATGTTAATATCTGAGAGATATCAACATTCAAGGGTAAAAAGAACGGTTAAATTCGAGCTCTGACTCCTTCAATCAGCCACTTTTCACAATATGTTACCAATAATGACAAAAGAACTTCTCTTTAAAGATATAACAGTGTTTATGAAACTTAGCAAAATTAACAAAGTTAACAAATGCTTCATTCAATAAATAGCTATTCTAAAATCTAATTCTACCAAACAAAACACAAACAGCTTTGCACAGGGTTGGACACTTGCAGGGGAATGCGTGTATGTATGTATGTATGTATATATCTATGTGTGTGTGTGTGTGTGTGTGTGTGTGTGTGTGTGTGTGTGTGTTAGTAGCAAGAGAGGAAGGAGGGAAAGCGATCGTGAGAGGGAGAGAAGCGGCTCTTTTTCCACAGAGAGCGCACGTATGGACGGCAGTCTGTAACGCACGTTGTCTGGTTTCAGATCGACAAATCAGTTTACTTTCTCACTCACGGCAGCACAAACACAGTAGTCCCGAGCGGGACAAACACAAAATAGTCTAGCGTGGTGAACACAACTAACAGGCAGCAAACAGGCAGCAGCGGAGCGTTAACTGCAGCATGACCGAAAGAAGCACAACCAGTTAGCCTCTGCTAGCCTCTCAGCTAACCCCGGCTCTCTGTTTAGATCCAAACGGAGCACCGAGTCCCGATTTGTTATTTAGGTTAAAGCGGAGAACAGGCAGCAAACAGGCAGCAGCGGAGCGTTAACTGCAGCATGACCGAAAGAAGCACAACCAGTTCGCCTCTGCTAGCCTCTCAGCTAACCCCGGCTCTCTGTTTAGATCCAAACGGAGCACCGAGTCCCGATTTGTTATTTAGGTTAAAGCGGAGAACAGGCAGCAAACAGGCAGCAGCGGAGCGTTAATTGCAGCATGACCGAAAGAAGCACAACCAGTTAGCCTCTGCTAGCCTCTCAGCTAACCCCGGCTCTCTGTTTAGATCCAAACGGAGCACCGAGTCCCGAATTGCTATTTAGGTTAAAGCGGAGAGAATCAGCGGGTCTGTCGGCCAGCTGAGTGAAGTGAAACCTGCGGAAAAAACACCGTGACCATCAAGGTAAAACAGGTCGGCGAAAACACGGCAGCTGGCTCTGAGTGGAGTGGCGGAGAGAACAGCAGAGATGACTCGGCGAAGACGCGCAGGGCAGAGCCGGTCCACGTTATCCCGAAGTAACTTCATTTCCTCTTTCTCGGGGGGAATTTGAGGACGCTGGTTGCAGCAGCGGTCTCTCTCGGGTCCAGGAATGTGTTCGGGTGAACACGGGCAAAGTCTCGTCTCGTCCGACGAGGGGAGTCTTCGATGAGGGGAAAACATGTTCGTGGGGTAGTCAAGCTAACTCACAGGGAAACAGGAGTTACCCCTAGCTCAGTGACATGGGAAAGACGTATATTTCGGGCGTGCTCGCTTATAAAGGGGTGGTGATGTCATGGCTGCGTCCTCAGGACGCTCCGCTGTGCAGGAGCGTCTCCGCCAATGAGGGACCGATGTTGACTGCTCCCTGCTGAAGTGTGAAAATCGCAAAGCATCCTTGGAAATGGAGTTTGCTCCACCCTCATGGCAGGTCCATTACAGTTTTAATACGGAGCTCCGGAACTCCAGCCTTCCTGAGTTTTTCCCTCATATAGGCTATAGTTTTTCTTAATCATTACTACAATATATGATTACATATGTAATAGTCTCCTCAGCCAAGTTAGAAAAAATATGTGCATGTATGAACAACAGCAATTGGAGAAGATGACAGTCAAAAAGTGATCATGTTAAATAATCATGATCTCAATATTGAACAAAAATGATTGTGATTATAATTTTTACCATAATCAAGCACCCCTAAAAACAGCAAATTGTGATTTACATACACACACACACACACACACACACACAGAGTTTAAATATGTATGTGATAAATTGTAAATATGTATGAAATGAATTGTTTTCTGTAAGAAACTCTTACTTGAACATTTTTCAGTGTGCTCCTAAAGTTATATGTATGCTCCTAATTTCTTTCATTTAGGAGCACATGCGCTCCTTGAAAAGAAGTAAGGATTGAACACTGCTGTCACATGTGTGAAAGCACTAAGTAAGTGGAGTGTGGTGCAGTCCAAGGGCTTCTGTCACAGGCAGTAGATGTTTACTTTACCCATCCCCCCCCTCCCATTCTCTCTCTCTCCCTCACAGTTGGAAGGAAAGATTTCAAAGTGATCTTCTTGTGAAAAATCCTCATAAATCCCATAACTTTGGCCAAATCCTACATAAAAATATCATTTTTTTGTAGGAATTTTCGTCGCGAATCCATTGATACAGGTTTGGAAGTGGTCGGACTTACAGTTTAGACGCCAGATGCCCCAGTTTGGCACAAAGTCCATGCCCAGAATTTGCCTCCCCATTGGTTTACATTGTAAGGTGTAATGTCGCACTCCAACTTTCAGGGCTTACTAAATCTAAACCGTTCGAGTTATTACAAAGTTTTTAATAACTTTTGCTCAACACAGTGTGATAAGTCATGTATTAAAGTTTGAAGCCGATACCATTAACGCCCTAGGAGGAGATAGCGTTTATTCAAGGTCCAAAATTGGCAAAAAATCGTACTTTGAAATGGACATTGCAGATTTCCTGTTGGATTTAGGTCAGGGGTGTCAGCGTATGATTTGTAGGTCTTGATGAGACGAATAATTGAGTTTTGGTTCGATCTCTCTACGACATTCCTACGGGCCGTGGTGGCCGTTTTAGATACATAGGTGGCGCTAGAGAGCACATTTTGGCACTTTGGGGTTTAATTTTTACATTTTATCAAATTTTTCACCATTCCTGATGTGCGTGCCAAATTTGGTGAGTTTTTGAGCATGTTTAGGGGGTCAAATTTAGAGTTAAAGTGGCGTAATAATAAAGAATAATAATAATAATAATAAGAAACAAACAAACACACGAAAAACAAGAGGGTCTTCGCCCTTTGGGCTCAGGCCCTAATAATAATAATAATAAAGAAACAAACGCACGAAAAACAAGAGGGTCTTCGCCCTTTGGGCTCAGGCCCTAATAATAATAAGAAAGAAACAAACACACGAAAAACAATAGGGTCTTCGCCCTTTGGGCTCAGGCCCTAATAATAATAATAATAATAATAATAAAGAAACAAACACACGAAAAACAATAGGGTCTTCGCCCTTTGGGCTCAGGCCCTAATAATAATAATAAGAAAGAAACAAACACAGGAAAAAACAAGAGGGTCTTCGCCCTTTGGGCTCAGGCCCTAATTAAAGCTGCAAGCAGCGTTGGACGGGCCTTCGCGCCCTTGCGCACGTCGGGCCGCGGCGCAGTCAGTTGAGCTTGTGGGAACCAAGAAAGCGTTTGGAGATGATCAGTGTGAGAGTCTTTTGACACACAATACTAACCAGTGTCTCTCTGTGAGCCCACCCCTCTGTTCACAGACAATTATGGATTATGAAATCAAAATATTGTTAACCTTAATCAATAATTCAGGTACCAATTGTAGGATCTGCGAAGAACACAGTTAATTATTTGCTATAATTATCAATGATCAATAATAATTAATTATAACAATTAACAGAATTATCAATATGAACTAACAGATACGAAGCATCACCCCGAAACCGGGACCAATAACCGAGCAAGGTAGTCTCATAAATGGGAGTTCACCTAGAATGTTAATATCTGAGAGATAATCATTCAAGGGTGAACAAAGAAGGGTTGAATTCGAGCTCTGACTCCTTCAATCAGCCACTTTTCACAATATGTTACACACAATAATGACTAAAGAACTTCTCTTTAAAGATATAACAGTGTTTATTAAACTTAGCAAAATTAACAAAGTTAACAAATGCTTCATTCAATAAATAGGCCTAGTTATTCTAAAATCTAATTCTGCCAAACAAAACACAAACAGCTTTGCACAGGGTTGGACACTTGCAGGTTGGACACTTTTGTCCGACGTTATCTGACCATCAGATGTGCAAAACGATGTCGGTGCGTGTATGTGTGCGCACGTGAGTATGGTGTTAGTCACAAGAGAGGGAGGAGGGAAAGCGATCGTGATAGAGAGAGAAGCGGTTCTTTTTCCACAGAGAGCGCACGTATGGACGGCAGTCTGTAACGCACGTTGTCTGGTTTCAGATCGACAAATCAGTTTACTTTCTCACTCACGGCAGCACAAACACAGTAGTCCCGAGCGGGACAAACACAAAATAGTCAAGCGTGGTGAACACAACTAACAGGCAGCAAACAGGCAGCAGCGGAGCGTTAACTGCAGCATGACCGGAAGAAGCACAACCAGTTAGCCTCTGCTAGCCTTTCAGCTAACCCCGGCTCTCTGTTTAGATCCAAACGGAGCACCGAGTCCCAAATTGCTATTTAGGTTAAAGCGGAGAGAATCAGCGGGTCTGTCGGCCAGCTGAGTGAAGTGAAACCTGCGGAAAAAACACCGTGACCATCAAGGTAAAACAGGTCGGCGAAAACACGGCAGCTGGTTCTGAGTGGAATGGCGGAGAGAACAGCAGAGACAACTCTGCGAAGACGCGCAGGGCAGAGCCGGTCCACGTTATCCCGAAGTAACTTCATTTCCTCTTTCTCGGGGGAATTTGAGGACGCTGGTTGCAGCAGCGGTCTCTCTCGGGTCCAGGAATGTGTTCGGGTGAACACGGGCAAAGTCTCGTCTCGTCCGACGAGGGGAGTCTTCGATGACGGGGAAAACATGTTCGTGGGGTAGTCAAGCTAACTCACAGGGGAACAGGAGTTACCCCTAGCTCAGTGACATGGGAAAGACGTGTAGTTTGGGCGTGCTCGCTTATAAAGGGGTGGTGATGTCATGGCTGCGTCCTCAGGACGCTCCGCTGTGCAGGAGCGTCTCCGCCAATGAGGGACCGATGTTGACTGCTCCCTGCTGAAGTGTGAAAATCGCAAAGCATCCTTGGAAATGGAGTTTGCTCCACCCTCATGGCAGGTCCATTACAGTTTTAATACGGAGCTCCGGAACTCCAGCCTTCCTGAGTTTTTCCCTCATATAGGCTATAGTTTTTCTTAATCATTACTACAATATATGATTACATATGTAATAGTCTCCTCAGCCAAGTTAGAAAAAATATGTGCATGTATGAACAACAGCAATTGGAGAAGATGACAGTCAAAAAGTAATCATGTTAAATAATCATGATCTCAATATTGAACAAAAATGATTGTGATTATAATTTTTGCCATAATCAAGCACCCCTAAAAACAGCAAATTGTGATTTACGTACACACATACACACACACAAAGTTTAAATATGTATGTGATAAATTGTAAATATGTATGTAATGAATTGTTTTCTTTAAGAAACTCTTACTTGAACATTTTTCAGTGTGCTCCTAAAGTTATATGTATGCTCCTAATTTCTGTCATTTAGGAGCACATGTACTCCTTGAAAAAAAGTAATGATTGAACACTGCTGTCACTGCTGCAGTCCAAGGGCTTCTGTCACAGGCAGTAGATGTTTACTTTACCCATCCCCCCCCTCCCATTCTCTCTCTCTCCCTCACAGCTGCAGAGAAGATTTTAGTGTACTCTACTTGTGAAATATGCTCATAAATCCCATAACTTTGGCCAAATCCTACATAAAAATATCATTTTTTTGTAGGAATTTTCATCGCGAATCCATTGATACAGGTTTGAAAGTGGTGGGACTTATAGTTTAGACGCCAGATGCCCCAGTTTGGCACAAAGTCCATGCCCAAAATTTGCCTCCCCATTGGTTTACATTGTAAGGTGTAATGTCGCACTCCAACTTTCAGGGCTTACTAAATCTAAACCGTTCGAGTTATTACAAAGTTTTTAATAACTTTTGCTCAACACAGTGTGATAAGTCATGTATTAAAGTTTGAAGCCGATACCATTAACGCCCTAGGAGGAGATAGCGTTTATTCAAGGTCCAAAATTGGCAAAAAATCATACTTTGAAATTGACATTGCAGATTTCCTGTTGGATTTAGGTCAGGGGTGTCAGCGTATGATTTGTAGGTCTTGATGAGACGAATAATTGGGTTTTGGTTCGATCTCTCTACGACATTCCTACGGGCCGTGGTGGCCGTTTTAGATACATAGGTGGCGCTAGAGAGCACATTTTGGCACTTTGGGGTTTAATTTTTACATTTTATCAAATTTTTCACCATTCCTGATGTGCGTGCCAAATTTGGTGAGTTTTTGAGCATGTTTAGGGGGTCAAATTTAGAGTTAAAGTGGCGTAACAAGAAAGAATAATAAAGAAACAAACGCACGAAAAACAATAGGGTCTTCGCCCTTTGGGCTCAGGCCCTAATTAAAGCTGCAAGCAGCGTTGAACGGGCCTTCGCGCCCTTGCGCACAGCGGGCCGCGGCGCAGTCAGTTGAGCTTGTGGGAACCAAGAAAACGTTTGGAGATGATCAGTGTGAGAGTCTTTTTACACACAATACTAACCAGTGTCTCTCTGTGAGCCCACCCCTCCGTTCACAGACAATTATGAATTATGACATCAAAATATTGTTAACCTTAATCAGTAATTCAGGTACCAACTGTAGGAATCTGCGAAGAACACAGTTAATTATTTGCTATAATTATCAATTATCAATAATAATTAATTATAACAATTAACAGAATTATTAATATGAACTAACAGATACGAAGCACCACCCCGAAACCGGGGCCAATAACCGAGCAAGGTAGTCTCATAAATGGGAGTTCACCTAGAATGTTAATATCTGAGAGATAATCAGTCAAGGGTGAACAAAGAAGGGTTGAATTCGAGCTCTGACTCCTTCAATCAGCCACTTTTCACAATATGTTACCAATAATGACTAAAGAACTTCTCTTTAAAGATATAACAGTGTTTATGAAACTTAGCAAAATTAACAAAGTTAACAAATGCTTCATTCAATAAATAGCTATTCTAAAATCTAATTCTACCAAACAAAACACAAACAGCTTTGCACAGGGTTGGACACTTGCAGGTTGGACACTTTTGTCCGACGTTATCTGACCATCAGATGTGCAAAACGATGTCGGTGCGTGTATCTGTGCGCGCGTGAGTATGGTGTTAGTCACAAGAGAGGGAGGAGGGAGAGCGATCGTGAGAGAGAGAGAAGCGGTTCTTTTTCCACAGAGAGCGCACGTACGGACAGCAGTCTGTAACGCACGTTGTCTGGTTTAAGATCGACAAATCAGTTTACTTTCTCACTCACGGCAGCACAAACACAGTAGTCCCGAGCGGGACAAACACAAAATAGTCAAGCGTGGTGAACACAACTAACAGGCAGCAAACAGGCAGCAGCGGAGCGTTAACTGCAGCATGACCGAAAGAAGCACAACCAGTTAGCCTCTGCTAGCCTCTCAGCTAACCCCGGCTCTCTGTTTAGATCCAAACGGAGCACCGAGTCCCGAATTGCTATTTAGGTTAAAGCGGAGAGAATCAGCGGGTCTGTCGGCCAGCTGAGTGAAGTGAAACCTGCGGAAAAAACACCGTGACCATCAAGGTAAAACAGGTCGGCGAAAACACGGCAGCTGGTTCTGAGTGGAGTGGCGGAGAGAACAGCAGAGATGACTCGGCGAAGACGCGCAGGGCAGAGCCGGTCCACGTTATCCCGAAGTAACTTCATTTCCTCTTTCTCGGGGGAATTTGAGGACGCTGGTTGCAGCAGCGGTCTCTCTCGGGTCCAGGAATGTGTTCGGGTGAACACGGGCAAAGTCTCGTCTCGTCCGACGAGGGGAGTCTTCGATGAGGGGAAAACATGTTCGTGGGGTAGTCAAGCTAACTCACAGGGGAACAGGAGTTACCCCTAGCTCAGTGACATGGGAAAGACGTGTAGTTTGGGCGTGCTCGCTTATAAAGGGGTGGTGATGTCATGGCTGCGTCCTCAGGACGCTCCGCTGTGCAGGAGCGTCTCCGCCAATGAGGGACCGATGTTGACTGCTCCCTGCTGAAGTGTGAAAATCGCAAAGCATCCTTGGAAATGGAGTTTGCTCCACCCTCATGGCAGGTCCATTACAGTTTTAATACGGAGCTCCGGAACTCCAGCCTTCCTGAGTTTTTCCCTCATATAGGCTATAGTTTTTCTTAATCATTACTACAATATATGATTACATATGTAATAGTCTCCTCAGCCAAGTTAGAAAAAATATGTGCATGTATGAACAACAGCAATTGGAGAAGATGACAGTCAAAAAGTAATCATGTTAAATAATCATGATCTCAATATTGAACAAAAATGATTGTGATTATAATTTTTGCCATAATCAAGCACCCCTAAAAACAGCAAATTGTGATTTACACACACACACACACAGAGTTTAAATATGTATGTGATCAATTGTAAATATGTATGTAATGAATTGTTTTCTTTAAGAAACTCTTACTTGAACATTTTTCAGTGTGCTCCTAAAGTTATATGTATGCTCCTAATTTCTTTCATTTAGGAGCACATGCGCTCCTTGAAAAGAAGTAAGGATTGAACACTGCTGTCAGATATGTAGAAGCATTAAGTAACTGGAGTGTGGTGCAGTCCAAGGGCTTCTGTCACAGGCAGTAGATGTTTACTTTACCCATCCCCCCCCTCCCATTCTCTCTCTCTCCCTCACAGTTGGAAGGAAAGATTTCAAAGTGATCTTCTTGTGAAAAATCCTCATAAATCCCATAACTTTGGCCAAATCCTACATAAAAATATCATTTTTTTGTAGGAATTTTCGTCGCGAATCCATTGATACAGGTTTGAAAGTGGTCGGACTTATAGTTTAGACGCCAGATGCCCCAGTTTGGCACAAAGGCCATGCCCAGAATTTGCCTCCCCATTGGTTTACATTGTAAGGTGTAATGTCGCACTCCAACTTTCAGGGCTTACTAAATCTAAACCGTTCGAGTTATTACAAAGTTTTTAATAACTTTTGCTCAACACAGTGTGATAAGTCATGTATTAAAGTTTGAGGCCGATACCATTAACGCCCTAGGAGGAGATAGCGTTTATTCAAGGTCCAAAATTGGCAAAAAATCATACTTTGAAATGGACATTGCAGATTTCCTGTTGGATTTAGGTCAGGGGTGTCAGCGTATGATTTGTAGGTCTTGATGAGACGAATAATTGAGTTTTGGTTCGATCTCTCTACGACATTCCTACGGGCCGTGGCGGCCGTTTTAGATACATAGGTGGCGCTAGAGAGCACATTTTGGCACTTTGGGGTTTAATTTTTACATTTTATCAAATTTTTCACCATTCCTGATGTGCGTGCCAAATTTGGTGAGTTTTTGAGCATGTTTAGGGGGTCACATTTAGAGTTAAAGTGGCGTAATAATAAAGAAAGAAACAAACACACGAAAAACAATAGGGTCTTCGCCCTTTGGGCTCAGGCCCTAATTAAAGCTGCAAGCAGCGTTGAACGGGCCTTCGCGCCCATGCGCACATCGGCCGCGGCGCAGTCAGCTGAGCTTCTGGGAACCAAGAAAACGTTTGGAGATGATCAGTGTGAGAGTCTTTTGACACACAATACTAACCACTTTCTCTCTGTGAGCGCACCCCTCTGTTTATCACAGGTAATTATAGATTATGAAATCAAAATATTGTTAACCTTAATCAATAATTCAGGCACCAACTGTAGGATCTGCAAGGAACACAGTTGATTATTTGCTATAATTATCAATTATCAATAATAATTAATTATAACAATTAACAGAATTATTAATATGAACTAACAAATACGAAGCACCATCCCGAAACTGGTACTAATAACCGAACAGGGTAATCTCATAAATGGGAGTTCACCTAGAATGTTAATATCTGCGAGATATCAACATTCAAGGGTGAACAAAGAAGGGTTGAATTCGAGCTCTGACTCCTTCAATCAGCCACTTTTCACAATATGTTACCAATAATGACTAAAGAACTTCTCTTTAAAGATATAACAGTGTTTATTAAACTTAGCAAAATTAACAAAGTTAACAAATGCTTCATTCAATAAATAGCTATTCTAAAATCTAATTCTACCAAACAAAACACAAACAGCTTTGCACAGGGTTGGACACTTGCAGGTTGGACACTTTTGTCCGACGTTATCTGACCATCAGATGTGCAAAACGATGTCGGTGCGTGTATCTGTGCGCGCGTGAGTATGGTGTTAGTCACAAGAGAGGGAGGAGGGAAAGCGATCGTGAGAGAGAGAGAAGCGGTTCTTTTTCCACAGAGAGCGCACGTATGGACGGCAGTCTGTAACGCACGTTGTCTGGTTTAAGATCGACAAATCAGTTTACTTTCTCACTCACGGCAGCACAAACACAGTAGTCCCGAGCGGGACAAACACAAAATAGTCAAGCGTGGTGAACACAACTAACAGGCAGCAAACAGGCAGCAGCGGAGCGTTAACTGCAGCATGACCGAAAGAAGCACAACCAGTTCGCCTCTGCTAGCCTCTCAGCTAACCCCGGCTCTCTGTTTAGATCCAAACGGAGCACCGAGTCCCGATTTGTTATTTAGGTTAAAGCGGAGAACAGGCAGCAGCGGAGCGTTAATTGCAGCATGACCGAAAGAAGCACAACCAGTTAGCCTCTGCTAGCCTCTCAGCTAACCCCGGGTCTCTGTTTAGATCCAAACGGAGCACGGAGTCCCGAATTGCTATTTAGGTTAAAGCGGAGAGAATCAGCGGGTCTGTCGGCCAGCTGAGTGAAGTGAAACCTGCGGAAAAAACACCGTGACCATCAAGGTAAAACAGGTCGGCGAAAACACGGCAGCTGGCTCTGAGTGGAGTGGCGGAGAGAACAGCAGAGACAACTCGGCGAAGACGCGCAGGGTAGAGCCGGTCCACGTTATCCCGAAGTAACTTCATTTCCTCTTTCTCGGGGGAATTTGAGGACGATGGTTGCAGCAGCGGTCTCTCTCGGATCCAGGAATGTGTTCGGGTGAACACGGGCAAAGTCTCGTCTCGTCCGACGAGGGGAGTCTTCGATGAGGGGAAAACATGTTCGTGGGGTAGTCAAGCTAACTCACACGGGAACAGGAATTACCCCTAGCTCAGTGACATGGGAAAGACGTGTAGTTTGGGCGTGCTCGCTTATAAAGGGGTGGTGATGTCATGGCTGCGTCCTCAGGACGCTCCGCTGTGCAGGAGCGTCTCCGCCAATGAGGGACCGATGTTGACTGCTCCCTGCTGAAGTGTGAAAATCGAAAAGCATCCTTGGAAATGGAGTTTGCTCCACCCTCATGGCAGGTCCATTACAGTTTTAATACGGAGCTCCGGAACTCCAGCCTTCCTGAGTTTTTCCCTCATATAGGCTATAGTTTTTCTTAATCATTACTACAATATATGATTACATATGTAATAGTCTCCTCAGCTAAGTTAGAAAAAATATGTGCATGTATGAACAACAGCAATTGGAGAAGATGACAGTCAAAAAGTAATCATGTTAAATAATCATGATCTCAATATTGAACAAAAATGATTGTGATTATAATTTTTGCCATAATCAAGCACCCCTAAAAACAGCAAATTGTGATTTACACACACACACACACAGAGTTTAAATATGTATGTGATCAATTGTAAATATGTATGTAATGAATTGTTTTCTTTAAGAAACTCTTACTTGAACATTTTTCAGTGTGCTCCTAAAGTTATATGTATGCTCCTAATTTCTTTCATTTAGGAGCACATGCGCTCCTTGAAAAGAAGTAAGGATTGAACACTGCTGTCAGATATGTAGAAGCATTAAGTAACTGGAGTGTGGTGCAGTCCAAGGGCTTCTGTCACAGGCAGTAGATGTTTACTTTACCCATCCCCCCCCTCCCATTCTCTCTCTCTCCCTCACAGTTGGAAGGAAAGATTTCAAAGTGATCTTCTTGTGAAAAATCCTCATAAATCCCATAACTTTGGCCAAATCCTACATAAAAATATCATTTTTTTGTAGGAATTTTCGTCGCGAATCCATTGATACAGGTTTGAAAGTGGTGGGACTTATAGTTTAGACGCCAGATGCCCCAGTTTGGCACAAAGTCCATGCCCAGAATTTGCCTCCCCATTGGTTTACATTGTAAGGTGTAATGTCGCACTCCAACTTTCAGGGCTTACTAAATCTAAACCGTTCGAGTTATTACAAAGTTTTTAATAACTTTTGCTCAACACAGTGTGATAAGTCATGTATTAAAGTTTGAAGCCGATACCATTAACGCCCTAGGAGGAGATAGCGTTTATTCAAGGTCCAAAATTGGCAAAAAATCATACTTTGAAATGGACATTGCAGATTTCCTGTTGGATTTAGGTCAGGGGTGTCAGCGTATGATTTGTAGGTCTTGATGAGACGAATAATTGAGTTTTGGTTCGATCTCTCTACGACATTCCTACGGGCCGTGGCGGCCGTTTTAGATACATAGGTGGCGCTAGAGAGCACATTTTGGCACTTCGGGGGTTAATTTTTACATTTTATCAAATTTTTCACCAGACCTGATGTGCGTGCCAAATTTGGTGAGTTTTTGAGCATGTTTAGGGGGTCAAATTTAGAGTTAAAGTGGCGTAACAAGAAAGAAAGAAACAAACACACGAAAAACAATAGGGTCTTCGCCCTTTGGGCTCAGGCCCTAATAATAAAGAAACAAACGCACGAAAAACAATAGGGTCTTCGCCCTTTGGGCTCAGGCCCTAATTAAAGCTGCAAGCAGCGTTGGACGGGCCTTCGCGCCCTTGCGCACGTCGAGCCGCGGCGCAGTCAGTTGAGCTTGTGGGAACCAAGAAAACATTTGGAGATGATTAGTGTGAGAGTCTTTTGACACACAATACTAACCAGTGTCTCTTTGTGAGCCCACCCCTCTGTTCACAGACAATTATGAATTATGAAATCAAAATATTGTTAACCTTAATCAATAATTCAGGTACCAACTGTAGGATCTGCGAAAAACACAGTTAATTATTTGCTATAATTATCAATGATCAATAATAATTAATTATAACAATTAACAGAATTATTAATATGAACTAACAGATACGAAGCACCACCCCGAAACCGGGACCAATAACCGAGCAAAATAGTCT
Source organism: Thunnus thynnus (assembly GCF_963924715.1). Taxonomy (NCBI): domain Eukaryota; kingdom Metazoa; phylum Chordata; class Actinopteri; order Scombriformes; family Scombridae; genus Thunnus; species Thunnus thynnus. The sequence continues at coordinate 1,598,386 of NC_089518.1, forward strand.
CAAAAATGGGAGTTCACCTAGAATGTTAATATCTGAGAGATAATCATTCAAGGGTGAACAAAGAAGGGTTGAATTCGAGCTCTGACTCCTTCAATCAGCCACTTTTCACAATATGTTACCAATAATGACTAAAGAACTTCTCTTTGAAGATATAACAGTGTTTATTAAACTTAGCAAAATTAACAAAGTGAACAAATGCTTCATTCAATAAATAGCTATTCAAAAATCTAATTCTACCAAACAAAACACAAACAGCTTTGCACAGGGTTGGACACTTGCAAGTTGGACACTTTTGTCCGACGTTATCTGACCATCAGATGTGCAAAACGATGTCAGCAGGCAGCAGCGGAGCGTTAACTGCAGCATGACCGAAAGAAGCACAACCAGTTAGCCTCTGCTAGCCTCTCAGCTAACCCCGGCTATCTGTTTAGATCCAAACGGAGCACCGAGTCCCGATTTGTTATTTAGGTTAAAGCGGAGAACAGGCAGCAAACAGGCAGCAGCGGAGCGTTAACTGCAGCATGACCGAAAGAAGCACAACCAGTTCGCCTCTGCTAGCCTCTCAGCTAACCCTGGCTCTCTGTTTAGATCCAAACGGAGCACCGACTCCCGATTAGTTATTTAGGTTAAAGCGGACAGAATCAGCGGGTCTGTCGGCCAGCTGAGTGAAGTGAAACCTGCGGAAAAAACACCGTGACCATCAAGGTAAAACAGGTCGGCGAAAACACGGCAGCTGGCTCTGAGTGGAGTGGCGGAGAGAACAGCAGAGATGACTCGGCGAAGACGCGCAGGGCAGAGCCGGTCCACGTTATCCCGAAGTAACTTCATTTCCTCTTTCTCCGGGGGAATTTGAGGACGCTGGTTGCAGCAGCGGTCTCTCTCGGGTCCAGGAATGTGTTCGGGTGAACACGGGCAAAGTCTCGTCTCGTCCGACGAGGGGAGTCTTCGATGAGGGGAAAACATGTTCGTGGGGTAGTCAAGCTAACTCACAGGGGAACAGGAGTTAACCCTAGCTCAGTGACATGGGAAAGACGTATATTTCGGGCGTGCTCGCTTATAAAGGGGTGGTGATGTCATGGCTGCGTCCTCAGGACGCTCCGCTGTGCAGGAGCGTCTCCGCCAATGAGGGACCGATATTGACTGCTCCCTGCTGAGGTGTGAAAATCGCAAAGCATTCTTGGAAATGGAGTTTGCTCCACCCTCATGGCAGGTCCATTACAGTTTTAATACGGAGCTCCGGAGCTCCAGCCTTCCTGAGTTTTTCCCTCATATAGGCTATACTTTTTCTTAATCATTACTACAATATATGATTAGATGTGTAATAGTCTCCTCAGCCAAGTTAGAAAAAATATGTGCATGTATGAACAACAGCAATTGGAGAGGATGACAGTCAAAAAGTAATCATGTTAAATAATCATGATCTCAATATTGAACAAAAATGATTGTGATTATAATTTTTGCCATAATCAAGCACCCCTAAAAACAGCTAATTGTGATTTACATACACACACACACACACACACACACACACACACACACACACACACAGAGAGTTTAAATATGTATGTGATAAATTGTAAATATGTATGAAATGAATTGTTTTCTGTAAGAAACTCTTACTTGAACATTTTTCAGTGTGCTCCTAAAGTTATATGTATGCTCCTAATTTCTTTCATTTAGGAGCACATGCGCTCCTTGAAAAGAAGTAAGGATTGAACACTGCTGTCACATGTGTGAAAGCACTAAGTAAGTGGAGTGTGGTGCAATCCAAGGGCTTCTGTCACAGGCAGTAGATGTTTACTTTACCCATCCCCCCCCTCCCATTCTCTCTCTCTCCCTCACAGTTGGAAGGAAAGATTTCAAAGTGATCTTCTTGTGAAAAATCCTCATAAATCCCATAACTTTGGCCAAATCCTACATAAAAATCACATTTTTTTGTAGGAATTTTCGTCGCGAATCCATTGATACAGGTTTGAAAGTGGTGGGACTTATAGTTTAGACGCCAGATGCCCCAGTTTGGCACAAAGTCCATGCCCAGAATTTGCCTCCCCATTGGTTTACATTGTAAGGTGTAATGTCGCACTCCAACTTTCAGGGCTTACTAAATCAAAACCGTTCGAGTTATTACAAAGTTTTTAATAACTTTTGCTCAACACAGTGTGATAAGTCATGTATTCAAGTTTGAAGCCGATACCATTAACGCCCTAGGAGGAGATAGCGTTTATTCAAGGTCCAAAATTGGCAAAAAATCGTACTTTGAAATGGACATTGCAGATTTCCTGTTGGATTTAGGTCAGGGGTGTCAGCGTATGATTTGTAGGTCTTGATGAGACGAATAATTGAGTTTTGGTTCGATCTCTCTACGACATTCCTACGGGCCGTGGCGGCCGTTTTAGATACATAGGTGGCGCTAGAGAGCACATTTTGGCACTTTGGGGTTTAATTTTTACATTTTATCAAATTTTTCACCATTCCTGATGTGCGTGCCAAATTTGGTGAGTTTTTGAGCATGTTTAGGGGGTCAAATTTAGAGTTAAAGTGGCGTAACAAGAAAGAAAGAATAATAATAATAATAATAATAATAATAAAGAAATAAACACACGAAAAACAAGAGGGTCTTCGCCCTTTGGGCTCAGGCCCTAATTATTTGCTATAATTATCAATTATCAATAATAATTAACTATAACAATTAACAGAATTATTAATATGAACTAACAGATACGAAGCACCACCCCGAAACCGGGACCAATAACCGAGCAAGGTAGTCTCATAAATGGGAGTTCACCTAGAATGTTCATATCTGAGAGATAATCATTCAAGGGTGAACAAAGAAGGGTTGAATTCGAGCTCTGACTCCTTCAATCAGCCACTTTTCACAATATGTTACCAATAATGACTAAAGAACTTCTCTTTAAAGATATAACAGTGTTTATTAAACTTAGCAAAATTAACAAAGTTAACAAATGCTTCACTCAATAAATAGCTATTCTAAAATCTAATTCTACCAAACAAAACACAAACAGCTTTGCACGGGGTTGGACACCTGCAGGTTGGACACTTTTGTCCGACGTTATCTGACCATCAGATGTGCAAAACGATGTCGGTGCGTGTATCTGTGCGCGCGTGAGTGTGGTGTTAGTCACAAGAGAGGGAGGACGGAAAGCGATCGTGAGAGAGAGAGAGAGAAGCGGTTCTTTTTCCACAGAGAGCGCACGTACGGACGGCAGTCTGTAACGCACGTTGTCTGGTTTAAGATCGACAAATCAGTTTACTTTTTCACTCACGGCAGCACAAACACAGTAGTCCCGAGCGGGACAAACACAAAATAGTCTAGCGTGGTGAACACAACTAACAGGCAGCAAACAGGCAGCAGCGGAGCGTTAACTGCAGCATGACCGAAAGAAGCACAACCAGTTCGCCTCTGCTAGCCTCTCAGCTAACCCTGGCTCTCTGTTTAGACCCAAACGGAGCACCGAGTCCCGATTTGTTATTTAGGTTAAAGCGGAGAGAATCAGCGGGTCTGTCGGCCAGCTGAGTGAAGTGAAACCTGCGGAAAAAACACCGTGACCATCACGGTAAAACAGTCCGTAGAGAACTACCGTGTTCAGCTGCACAGATAGGAAATCCCTCGGCTGACAGGATGTACCACTCGGTGAGGAAAAATATTTTACCCTCGCCTTTTTGGTTGGCAACAACGGTTGGCAACCAGCATATTGGGTGCATTACTGCCACCCTCTTCCTGAGTTTTTCCCTCATATCAGCTATAGTCTTTCTTGATCATTAGTACAATATATGATCACATATGTAATAGTCCCCTCAGCCAAGTCAGAAAAAATATGTGCATGTATGAACAACAGCAATTGGAGAAGATGACAGTCAAAAAGTAATCATGTTAAATAATCATGATCTCAATATTGAACAAAAATGATCGTGATTATATTTTTTGCCATAATCAAGCACCCCTAAAAACAGCAAATTGTGATTTACATATACACACACATACACACACACACACACACAGAGTTTAAATATGTATGTGATAAATTGTAAATATGTATGTAATGAATTGTTTTCTTTAAGAAACTCTTACTTGAACATTTTTCAGTGTGCTCCTAAAGTTATATGTATGCTCCTAATTTCTGTCATTTAGGAGCACATGTACTCCTTGAAAAAAAGTAAGGATTGAACACTGCTGTCAGATATGTAGAAGCATTAAGTAACTGGAGTGTGGTGCAGTCCAAGGGCTTCTGTCACAGGCAGTAGATGTTTACTTTACCCATCCCCCCCCTCCCATTCTCTCTCTCTCCCTCACAGTTGGAAGGAAAGATTTTAAAGTGATCTTCTTGTGAAAAATCCTCATAAATCCCATAACTTTGGCCAAATCCTACATAAAAATATCATTTTTTTGTAGGAATTTTCGTCGCGAATCCATTGATACAGGTTTGAAAGTGGTCGGACTTATGGTTTAGACGCCAGATGCCCCAGTTTGGCACAAAGTCCATGCCCAGAATTTGCCTCCCCATTGGTTTACATTGTAAGGTGTAATGTCGCACTCCAACTTTCAGGGCTTACTAAATCTAAACCGTTCGAGTTATTACAAAGTTTTTAATAACTTTTGCTCAACACAGTGTGATAAGTCATGTATTCAAGTTTGAAGCCGATACCATTAACGCCCTAGGAGGAGATAGCGTTTATTCAAGGTCCAAAATTGGCAAAAAATCGTACTTTGAAATTGACATTGCAGATTTCCTGTTGGATTTAGGTCAGGGGTGTCAGCGTATGATTTGTAGGTCTTGATGAGACGAATAATTGAGCTTTGGTTCGATCTCTCTACGACATTCCTACGGGCCGTGGCGGCCGTTTTAGATACATAGGTGGCGCTAGAGAGCACATTTTGGCACTTTGGGGTTTAATTTTTACATTATATCAAATTTTTCACCATTCCTGATGTGCGTGCCAAATTTGGTGAGTTTTTGAGCATGTTTAGGGGGTCAAATTTAGATTTAAAGTGGCGTATTAATAAAGAATAATAATAATTAAAGCTGCAAGCAGCGTTGGACGGGCCTTCGCGCCCTTGCGCACAGCGAGCCGCGGCGCAGTCAGTTGAGCTTGTGGGAACCAAGAAAACGTTTGGAGATGATTAGTGTGAGAGTCTTTTGACACACAATACTAACCAGTGTCTCTCTGTGAGCCCACCCCTCTGTTCACAGACAATTATGAATTATGAAATCAAAATATTGTTAACCTTAATCAATAATTCAGGTACCAACTGTAGGGTCTGCGAAGAACACAGTTAATTATTTGCTATAATTATCAATCATCAATAATAATTAATTATAACAATTAACAGAATTATTAATATGAACTAACAGATACGAAGCACCACCCCGAAACCGGGACCAGTAACCGAGCAAGGTAGTCTCATAAATGGGAGTTCTCCTAGAATGTTAATATCTGAGAGATAATCATTCAAGGGTGAACAAAGAAGGGTTGAATTCGAGCTCTGACTCCTTCAATCAGCCACTTTTCACAATATGTTACCAATAATGACTAAAGAACTTCTCTTTACAGATATAACAGTGTTTATGAAACTTAGCAAAATTAACAAAGTTAACAAATGCTTCACTCAATAAATAGCTATTCTAAAATCTAATTCTACCAAACAAAACACAAACAGCTTTGCACAGGGTTGGACACTTGCAGGGGAATGCGTGTATGTATGTATGTATATATATGTGTGTGTGTGTGTGTGTGTTAATAGCAAGAGAGGAAGGAGGGAAAGCGATCGTGAGAGAGAGAGAAGCGGTTCTTTTTCCACAGAGAGCGCACGTATGGACGGCAGTCTGTAACGCACGTTGTCTGGTTTAAGATCGACAAATCAGTTTACTTTCTCACTCACGGCAGCACAAACACAGTAGTCCCGAGCGGGACAAACACAAAATAGTCTAGCGTGGTGAACACAACTAACAGGCAGCAGCGGAGCGTTAACTGCAGCATGACCGAAAGAAGCACAACCAGTTCGCCTCTGCTAGCCTCTCAGCTAACCCCGGCTCTCTGTTTAGATCCAAACGGAGCACCGAGTCCCGAATTGCTATTTAGGTTAAAGCGGAGAGAATCAGCGGGTCTGTCGGCCAGCTGAGTGAAGTGAAACCTGCGGAAAAAACACCGTGACCATCACGGTAAAACAGGTCGGCGAAAACATGGCAGCTGGCTCTGAGTGGAGTGGCGGAGAGAACAGCAGACACGACTCGGCGAAGACGCGCGGGGCAGAGCCGGTCCACGTTATCCCGAAGTAACTTCATTTCCTCTTTCTCGGGGGAATTTGAGGACGCTGGTTGCAGCAGCGGTCTCTCTCGGGTCCAGGAATGTGTTCGGGTGAACACGGGCAAAGTCTCGTCTCGTCCGACGAGGGGAGTCTTCGATGAGGGGAAAACATGTTCGTGGGGTAGTCAAGCTAACTCACAGGGGAACAGGAGTTACCCCTAGCTCAGTGACATGGGAAAGACGTGTAGTTTGGGCGTGCTCGCTTATAAAGGGGTGGTGATGTCATGGCTGCGTCCTCAGGACGCTCCGCTGTGCAGGAGCGTCTCCGCCAATGAGGGACCGATGTTGACTGCTCCCTGCTGAAGTGTGAAAATCGCAAAGCATTCTTGGAAATGGAGTTTGCTCCACCCTCATGGCAGGTCCATTACAGTTTTAATACGGAGCTCCGGAACTCCAGCCTTCCTGAGTTTTTCCCTCATATAGGCTATAGTTTTTCTTAATCATTACTACAATATATGATTACATATGTAATAGTCTCCTCAGCCAAGTTAGAAAAAGTATGTGCATGTATGAACAACAGCAATTGGAGAAGATGACAGTCAAAAAGTAATCATGTTAAATAATCATGATCTCAATATTGAACAAAAATGATTGTGATTATAATTTTTGCCATAATCAAGCACCCCTAAAAACAGCAAATTGTGAATTACATACACATACACACACACACACACACACACACACACACACACACACAGTTTAAATATGTATGTGATAAATTGTAAATATGTATGTAATGAATTGTTTTCTTTAAGAAACTCTTACTTGAACATTTTTCAGTGTGCTCCTAAAGTTATATGTATGCTCCTAATTTCTGTCATTTAGGAGCACATGTACTCCTTGAAAAGAAGTAAGGATTGAACACTGCTGTCACTGCTGCAGTCCAAGGGCTTCTGTCACAGGCAGTAGATGTTTACTTTACCCATCCCCCCCCTCCCATTCTCTCTCTCTCCCTCACAGCTGCAGAGAAGATTTTAGTGTACTCTACTTGTGAAATATGCTCATAAATCCCATAACTTTGGCCAAATCCTACATAAAAATATCATTTTTTTGTAGGAATTTTCGTCGCGAATCCATTGATACAGGTTTGAAAGTGGTCGGACTTATAGTTTAGACGCCAGATGCCCCAGTTTGGCACAAAGGCCATGCCCAGAATTTGCCTCCCCATTGGTTTACATTGTAAAGTGTAATGTCGCACTCCAAATTTCAGGGCTTACTAAATCTAAACCGTTCGAGTTATTACAAAGTTTTTAATAACTTTTGCTCAACACAGTGTGATAAGTCATGTATTCAAGTTTGAAGCCGATACCATTAACGCCCTAGGAGGAGATAGCGTTTATTCAAGGTCCAAAATTGGCAAAAAAATCATACTTTGAAATGGACATTGCAGATTTCCTGTTGGATTTAGGTCAGGGGTGTCAGCGTATGATTTGTAGGTCTTGATGAGACGAATAATTGGGTTTTGGTTCGATCTCTCTACGACATTCCTACGGGCCGTGGCGGCCGTTTTAGATACATAGGTGGCGCTAGAGAGCACATTTTGGCACTTTGGGGTTTAATTTTTACATTTTATCAAATTTTTCACCATTCCTGATGTGCGTGCCAAATTTGGTGAGTTTTTGAGCATGTTTAGGGGGTCAAATTTAGAGTTAAAGTGGCGTAATAATAAAGAATAATAATAATAATAATAATTAAAGCTGCAAGCAGCGTTGAACGGGCCTTCGCGCCCATGCGCACATCGGCCGCGGCGCACTCAGCTGAGCTTCTGGGAACCAAGAAAACGTTTGGAGATGATCAGTGTGAGAGTCTTTTGACACACAATACTAACCACTTTCTCTCCGTGAGCGCACCCCTCTGTTTATCACAGGTAATTATAGATTATGAAATCAAAATATTGTTAACCTTAATCAATAATTCAGGCACCAACTGTAGGATCTGCAAGGAACACAGTTGATTATTTGCTATAATTATCAATAATAAATAATTATAACAATTAACAGATTTATTAATATGAACTAACAAATACGAAGCACCATCCCGAAACCAGGACTAATAACCGAACAGGGTAATCTCATAAATGGGAGTTCACCTAGAATGTTAATATCTGAGAGATATCAACATTCAAGGGTAAAAAGAACGGTTAAATTCGAGCTCTGACTCCTTCAATCAGCCACTTTTCACAATATGTTACCAATAATGACAAAAGAACTTCTCTTTAAAGATATAACAGTGTTTATGAAACTTAGCAAAATTAACAAAGTTAACAAATGCTTCATTCAATAAATAGCTATTCTAAAATCTAATTCTACCAAACAAAACACAAACAGCTTTGCACAGGGTTGGACACTTGCAGGGGAATGCGTGTATGTATGTATGTATGTATATATGTATGTGTGTGTGTGTGTGTGTGTGTTAGTAGCAAGAGAGGAAGGAGGGAAAGCGATCGTGAGAGGGAGAGAAGCGGCTCTTTTTCCACAGAGAGCGCACGTATGGACGGCAGTCTGTAACGCACGTTGTCTGGTTTCAGATCGACAAATCAGTTTACTTTCTCACTCACGGCAGCACAAACACAGTAGTCCCGAGCGGGACAAACACAAAATAGTCTAGCGTGGTGAACACAACTAACAGGCAGCAAACAGGCAGCAGCGGAGCGTTAACTGCAGCATGACCGAAAGAAGCACAACCAGTTAGCCTCTGCTAGCCTCTCAGCTAACCCCGGCTCTCTGTTTAGATCCAAACGGAGCACCGAGTCCCGATTTGTTATTTAGGTTAAAGCGGAGAACAGGCAGCAAACAGGCAGCAGCGGAGCGTTAACTGCAGCATGACCGAAAGAAGCACAACCAGTTCGCCTCTGCTAGCCTCTCAGCTAACCCCGGCTCTCTGTTTAGATCCAAACGGAGCACCGAGTCCCGATTTGTTATTTAGGTTAAAGCGGAGAACAGGCAGCAAACAGGCAGCAGCGGAGCGTTAATTGCAGCATGACCGAAAGAAGCACAACCAGTTAGCCTCTGCTAGCCTCTCAGCTAACCCCGGCTCTCTGTTTAGATCCAAACGGAGCACCGAGTCCCGAATTGCTATTTAGGTTAAAGCGGAGAGAATCAGCGGGTCTGTCGGCCAGCTGAGTGAAGTGAAACCTGCGGAAAAAACACCGTGACCATCAAGGTAAAACAGGTCGGCGAAAACACGGCAGCTGGCTCTGAGTGGAGTGGCGGAGAGAACAGCAGAGATGACTCGGCGAAGACGCGCAGGGCAGAGCCGGTCCACGTTATCCCGAAGTAACTTCATTTCCTCTTTCTCGGGGGGAATTTGAGGACGCTGGTTGCAGCAGCGGTCTCTCTCGGGTCCAGGAATGTGTTCGGGTGAACACGGGCAAAGTCTCGTCTCGTCCGACGAGGGGAGTCTTCGATGAGGGGAAAACATGTTCGTGGGGTAGTCAAGCTAACTCACAGGGAAACAGGAGTTACCCCTAGCTCAGTGACATGGGAAAGACGTATATTTCGGGCGTGCTCGCTTATAAAGGGGTGGTGATGTCATGGCTGCGTCCTCAGGACGCTCCGCTGTGCAGGAGCGTCTCCGCCAATGAGGGACCGATGTTGACTGCTCCCTGCTGAAGTGTGAAAATCGCAAAGCATCCTTGGAAATGGAGTTTGCTCCACCCTCATGGCAGGTCCATTACAGTTTTAATACGGAGCTCCGGAACTCCAGCCTTCCTGAGTTTTTCCCTCATATAGGCTATAGTTTTTCTTAATCATTACTACAATATATGATTACATATGTAATAGTCTCCTCAGCCAAGTTAGAAAAAATATGTGCATGTATGAACAACAGCAATTGGAGAAGATGACAGTCAAAAAGTGATCATGTTAAATAATCATGATCTCAATATTGAACAAAAATGATTGTGATTATAATTTTTACCATAATCAAGCACCCCTAAAAACAGCAAATTGTGATTTACATACACACACACACACACACACACACAGAGTTTAAATATGTATGTGATAAATTGTAAATATGTATGAAATGAATTGTTTTCTGTAAGAAACTCTTACTTGAACATTTTTCAGTGTGCTCCTAAAGTTATATGTATGCTCCTAATTTCTTTCATTTAGGAGCACATGCGCTCCTTGAAAAGAAGTAAGGATTGAACACTGCTGTCACATGTGTGAAAGCACTAAGTAAGTGGAGTGTGGTGCAGTCCAAGGGCTTCTGTCACAGGCAGTAGATGTTTACTTTACCCATCCCCCCCCTCCCATTCTCTCTCTCTCCCTCACAGTTGGAAGGAAAGATTTCAAAGTGATCTTCTTGTGAAAAATCCTCATAAATCCCATAACTTTGGCCAAATCCTACATAAAAATATCATTTTTTTGTAGGAATTTTCGTCGCGAATCCATTGATACAGGTTTGGAAGTGGTCGGACTTACAGTTTAGACGCCAGATGCCCCAGTTTGGCACAAAGTCCATGCCCAGAATTTGCCTCCCCATTGGTTTACATTGTAAGGTGTAATGTCGCACTCCAACTTTCAGGGCTTACTAAATCTAAACCGTTCGAGTTATTACAAAGTTTTTAATAACTTTTGCTCAACACAGTGTGATAAGTCATGTATTAAAGTTTGAAGCCGATACCATTAACGCCCTAGGAGGAGATAGCGTTTATTCAAGGTCCAAAATTGGCAAAAAATCGTACTTTGAAATGGACATTGCAGATTTCCTGTTGGATTTAGGTCAGGGGTGTCAGCGTATGATTTGTAGGTCTTGATGAGACGAATAATTGAGTTTTGGTTCGATCTCTCTACGACATTCCTACGGGCCGTGGTGGCCGTTTTAGATACATAGGTGGCGCTAGAGAGCACATTTTGGCACTTTGGGGTTTAATTTTTACATTTTATCAAATTTTTCACCATTCCTGATGTGCGTGCCAAATTTGGTGAGTTTTTGAGCATGTTTAGGGGGTCAAATTTAGAGTTAAAGTGGCGTAATAATAAAGAATAATAATAATTAAAGCTGCAAGCAGCGATGATCGGGCCCTCGCACCCCAGCGCATGTCGAAGTGACGCTCAGTCGAAGGGCTTTTGTCAGTGACTTGTTGTGTAAAGTTTGAGGCAGATCCAACCGTGTACACTCAAGTTATATCAATTTCCTCTGTCATGGCGAAACATCAAAACTCAACGCCACGCCACGGCCAAACCATCATGATCATACACTAGTCTAGATGACACACACTGATTTTTAAGTCCTTACGATGGATTCTGTAGGAGGAGTTCTTTAAAATACAAGGTATGCGAAATGGCCAAGAAAAGGCGAAAATGTACCATTTTTTTCAAGATGGCCGACTTCCTGTTCGACTTACAATAAGGCTTCAAGAGGCTTTTTTGTGCGTGTTGACATTATACATGTGCCCTGTGAATTTCATCTTTCTACGTTAATCTGGAAGGCGGGGCTGCAATTTTGAAATTTTAAAGGAGGCGCTGTTGAGCCATTTTGCCACGCCCATTCAAAGCGACCACATAGGATTTTAGCTGACATCACTCTAGACATGTGTGTCAAGTTTCATGACTGTAGAGCAATCCCTTCTCCCTGAAAAACAGTATCATATTTCATGGCGAAGGATGTGTCGCCATGGTAACAGCATTCAGTTTTGGGTCATGAGCTGCCAAATGTAGCATCACCAAGGTCTTGTTTATTAGCTGACTTAATTTCAGGTGCATCAGCCAAATTTCCTAGGAGTAATTAGACAAAGTACGACGCATGATACTTCCTGTTGCCAGTAGGTGGCGCTATGACTTTGGCTAAATATGAGACTGAACATGTGTTCAGATCGGGACTCTTAACAAGCATATGAAATTTGGAAAAGATCAGACCACGTGGAGTCAAGTTATAAGGCATTGAAATTTCATGGCGTCACATCGAAATTCGCCGCGTCGCCATGGCAACACCTTTCGACGAAGGGTCACCAACTTCATAATATAAGATCTCCAAGGTCTTGAGGCTATTCTCTGTAAATTTCAGCTGGATTCCATCACCGTGCTGCCCACAGGGCGTCAGAGCGTAAAACATGTAACTTCCTGTTGCCAGGAGGTGGCGCTATGACTCATATCCTGTATTGTCACATGGACCCGTTCAGGGCGGGACTCTTATGAAGCACAAAAGGTTTGGCTCTCTTAGGATCATGTATGCCGGAGTTATAGCCGTTTCATTTTTCATGGCGAAGGATCGAAATTCGCCGCCCAGCCACGCCCCCTAGGAAAGACTAATGAGAATTGTTTTAATAACTTTTAGTCTCCTATGCCTGTAGATGATACGGACCGAATTTGAAAGTCCTGGGGTCAAATCTCTAGGAGGAGTTCGTTAAAGTATGCGGGCTGGAAATGACAAAATTTCAACTTTGATACAAAATGGCCGACTTCCTGTTGGAGTTAGGCTATGTGTCCTTGGGACTTTTTGGTGCGTCTGGTCATGATACATATGCATACCGAATTTCGTTCTCCTACGACAATCTGTATCGAGGGGATCAATTCTAGGTGGCGCTGTCGAGCCATTTTGTCCCACTTTATTTCGAGACCCATAAAATATCGCAATTTTCGCCAGTCTTGACATCTGTGCAAATTTTCATGAGTTTTCGTGCATGTTTAGGCCCTCAAAAATGCGTTTGTTTCGGAGGAATAATAATAATAATAATAATAATAATAATAATAATAACTCCTTCAGTTTCAATAGGGCTTCGCACCGGTCGGTGCTCGGGCCCTAATTAAAGCTGCAAGCAGCGTTGGACGGGCCTTCGCGCCCTTGCGCACAGCGGGCCGCGGCGCAGTCAGTTGAGCTTGTGGGAACCAAGAAAACGTTTGGAGATGATCAGTGTGAGAGTCTTTTTACACACAATACTAACCAGTGTCTCTCTGTGAGCCCACCCCTCTGTTCACAGACAATTATGAATTATGAAATCAAAATATTGTTAACCTTAATCAATAATTCAGGTACCAACTGTAGGATCTGCGAAAAACACAGTTAATTATTTGCTATAATTATCAATGATCAATAATAATTAATTATAACAATTAACAGAATTATTAATATGAACTAACAGATACGAAGCACCACCCCGAAACCGGGACCAATAACCGAGCAAAATAGTCTCATAAATGGGAGTTCACCTAGAATGTTAATATCTGAGAGATAATCATTCAAGGGTGAACAAAGAAGGGTTGAATTCGAGCTCTGACTCCTTCAATCAGCCACTTTTCACAATATGTTACCAATAATGACTAAAGAACTTCTCTTTGAAGATATAACAGTGTTTATTAAACTTAGCAAAATTAACAAAGTTAACAAATGCTTCATTCAATAAATAGCTATTCAAAAATCTAATTCTACCAAACAAAACACAAACAGCTTTGCACAGGGTTGGACACTTGCAAGTTGGACACTTTTGTCCGACGTTATCTGACCATCAGATGTGCAAAACGATGTCAGCAGGCAGCAGCGGAGCGTTAACTGCAGCACGACCGAAAGAAGCACAACCAGTTAGCCTCTGCTAGCCTCTCAGCTAACCCCGGCTATCTGTTTAGATCCAAACGGAGCACCGAGTCCCGATTTGTTATTTAGGTTAAAGCGGAGAACAGGCAGCAAACAGGCAGCAGCGGAGCGTTAACTGCAGCATGACCGAAAGAAGCACAACCAGTTCGCCTCTGCTAGCCTCTCAGCTAACCCTGGCTCTCTGTTTAGATCCAAACGGAGCACCGACTCCCGATTAGTTATTTAGGTTAAAGCGGACAGAATCAGCGGGTCTGTCGGCCAGCTGAGTGAAGTGAAACCTGCGGAAAAAACACCGTGACCATCACGGTAAAACAGTCCATAGAGAACTACCTTGTTCAGCTGCACAGATAGGAAATCCCTCGGCTGACAGGATGTACCACTCGGTGAGGAAAAATATTTTACCCACGCCTTTTTGGTTGGCAACAACGGTTGGCAACCAGCATATTGGGTGCATTACTGCCACCCTCTTCCTGAGTTTTTCCCTCATATCAGCTATAGTCTTTCTTGATCATTAGTACAATATACGATCACATATGTAATAGTCCCCTCAGCCAAGTCAGAAAAAATATGTGCATGTATGAACAACAGCAATTGGAGAAGATGACAGTCAATAAGTAATCATGTTAAATAATCATGATCTCAATATTGAAAAAAAATGATCGTGATTATATTTTTTGCCATAATCAAGGACCCCTAAAAACAGCAAATTGTGATTTACATACACACGCACGCACACACACACACACACACACACACACAGAGTTTAAATATGTATGTGATCAATTGTAAATATGTTATAATGAATTGTTTTCTTTAAGAAACTCTTACTTGCACATTTTTCAGTGTGCTCCTAAAGTTATATATATGCTCCTAATTTCTTTCATTTAGGAGCACATGTACTCCTTGAAAAAAAGTAAGGATTGAACACTGCTGTCACTGCTGCAGTCCAAGGGCTTCTGTCACAGGCAGTAGATGTTTACTTTACCCATCCCCCCCCTCCCATTCTCTCTCTCTCCCTCACAGCTGCAGAGAAGATTTTAGTGTACTCTACTTGTGAAATATGCTCATAAATCCCATAACGTTGGCCAAATCCTACATAAAAATATCATTTTTTTGTAGGAATTTTCGTTGCGAATCCATTGATACAGGTTTGAAACTGGTGGGACTTATAGTTTAGACGCCAGATGCCCCAGTTTGGCACAAAGTCCATGCCCAGAATTTGCCTCCCCATTGGTTTACATTGTAAGGTGTAATGTCGCACTCCAACTTTCAGGGCTTACTAAATCTAAACCGTTCGAGTTATTACAAAGTTTTTAATAACTTTTGCTCAACACAGTGTGATAAGTCATGTATTCAAGTTTGAAGCCGATACCATTAACGCCCTAGGAGGAGATAGCGTTTATTCAAGGTCCAAAATTGGCAAAAAATCATACTTTCAAATGGACATTGCTGATTTCCTGTTGGATTTAGGTCAGGGGTGTCAGCGTATGATTTGTAGGTCTTGATGAGACGAATAATTGAGTTTTGGTTCGATCTCTCTACGACATTCCTACGGGCCGTGGTGGCCGTTTTAGATACGTAGGTGGCGCTAGAGAGCACATTTTGGCACTTTGGGGTTTAATTTTTACATTTTATCAAATTTTTCACCATTCCTGATGTGCGTGCCAAATTTGGTGAGTTTTTGAGCATGTTTAGGGGGTCAAATTTAGAGTTAAAGTGGCGTAACAAGAAAGAATAATAATAAACAAACAAACGCACGAAAAACAATAGGGTCTTCGCCCTTTGGGCTCAGGCCCTAATAATAATAAGAAACAAACAAACACACGAAAAACAAGAGGGTCTTCGCCCTTTGGGCTCAGGCCCTAATAATAATAATAAGAAACAAACAAACACACGAAAAACAAGAGGGTCTTCGCCCTTTGGGCTCAGGCCCTAATTAAAGCTGCAAGCAGCGTTGGACGGGCCTTCGCGCCCTTGCGCACAGCGGGCCGCGGCGCAGTCAGTTGAGCTTGTGGGAACCAAGAAAACGTTTGGAGATGATCAGTGTGAGAGTCTTTTTACACACAATACTAACCAGTGTCTCTCTGTGAGCCCACCCCTCTGTTCACAGACAATTATGAATTATGAAATCAAAATATTGTTAACCTTAATCAATAATTCAGGTACCAACTGTAGGATCTGCGAAAAACACAGTTAATTATTTGCTATAATTATCAATGATCAATAATAATTAATTATAACAATTAACAGAATTATTAATATGAACTAACAGATACGAAGCACCACCCCGAAACCGGGACCAATAACCGAGCAAAATAGTCTCATAAATGGGAGTTCACCTAGAATGTTAATATCTGAGAGATAATCATTCAAGGGTGAACAAAGAAGGGTTGAATTCGAGCTCTGACTCCTTCAATCAGCCACTTTTCACAATATGTTACCAATAATGACTAAAGAACTTCTCTTTGAAGATATAACAGTGTTTATTAAACTTAGCAAAATTAACAAAGTTAACAAATGCTTCATTCAATAAATAGCTATTCAAAAATCTAATTCTACCAAACAAAACACAAACAGCTTTGCACAGGGTTGGACACTTGCAAGTTGGACACTTTTGTCCGACGTTATCTGACCATCAGATGTGCAAAACGATGTCAGCAGGCAGCAGCGGAGCGTTAACTGCAGCATGACCGAAAGAAGCACAACCAGTTAGCCTCTGCTAGCCTCTCAGCTAACCCCGGCTATCTGTTTAGATCCAAACGGAGCACCGAGTCCCGATTTGTTATTTAGGTTAAAGCGGAGAACAGGCAGCAAACAGGCAGCAGCGGAGCGTTAACTGCAGCATGACCGAAAGAAGCACAACCAGTTCGCCTCTGCTAGCCTCTCAGCTAACCCTGGCTCTCTGTTTAGATCCAAACGGAGCACTGAGTCCCGATTTGTTATTTAGGTTAAAGCGGAGAACAGGCAGCAGCGGAGCGTTAACTGCAGCATGACCGAAAGAAGCACAACCAGTTCGCCTCTGCTAGCCTCTCAGCTAACCCCGACTCTCTGTTTAGATCCAAACGAAGCACCAACTCCCGATTTGTTATTTAAGTTAAAGCGCAGAGAATCAGCGGATCTGTCGGCCAGCTGAGTGAAGTGAAACCTGCGGAAAAAACACCGTGACCATCACGGTAAAACAGTCCGTAGAGAACTACCGTGTTCAGCTGCACAGATAGGAAATCCCTCGGCTGACAGGATGTACCACTCGATGAGGAAAAATATTTTACCCTCGCCTTTTTGGTTGGCAACAACGGTTGGCAACCAGCATATTGGGTGCATTACTGCCACCCTCTCCCTGAGTTTTTCCCTCATATCAGCTATAGTCTTTCTTGATCATTAGTACAATATATGATCACATATGTAATAGTCCCCTCAGCCAAGTTAGAAAAAATATGTGCATGTATGAACAACAGCAATTGGAGAAGATGACAGTCAAAAAGTAATCATGTTAAATAATCATGATCTTAATATTGAAAAAAAATGATCGTGATTATATTTTTTGCCATAATCAAGCACCCCTAAAAACAGCAAATTGTGATTTACATACACACGCACACACACACACACACACACACATACACACACACAGAGTTTAAATATGTATGTGATCAATTGTAAATATGTTATAATGAATTGTTTTCTTTAAGAAACTCTTACTTGCACATTTTTCAGTGTGCTCCTAAAGTTATATATATGCTCCTAATTTCTTTCATTTAGGAGCACATGTACTCCTTGAAAAGAAGTAGGGATTGAACACTGCTGTCAGATATGTGGAAACACTAAGTGGAGTGTGGCCAGTCCAAGGGCTTCTGTCACAGGCAGTAGATGTTTACTTTACCCATCCCCCCCTCCCATTCTCTCTCTCTCCCTCACAGCTGCAGAGAAGGATATTAGTGTACTCTACTTGTGAAAAATCCTCATAAATCCCATAACTTTGGCCAAATTCTACATAAAAATCACATTTTTTTGTAGGAATTTTCGTCGCGAATCCATTGATACAGGTTTGAAAGTGGTGGGACTTATAGTTTAGACGCCAGATGCCCCAGTTTGGCACAAAGTCCATGCCCAGAATTTGCCTCCCCATTGGTTTACATTGTAAGGTGTAATGTCGCACTCCAACTTTCAGGGCTTACTAAATCTAAACCGTTCGAGTTATTACAAAGTTTTTAATAACTTTTGCTCAACACAGTGTGATAAGTCATGTATTCAAGTTTGAAGCCGATACCATTAACGCCCTAGGAGGAGATAGCGTTTATTCAAGGTCCAAAATTGGCAAAAAATCATACTTTGAAATTGACATTGCAGATTTCCTGTTGGATTTAGGTCAGGGGTGTCAGCGTATGATTTGTAGGTCTTGATGAGACGAATAATTGGGTTTTGGTTCGATCTCTCTACGACATTCCTACGGGCCGTGGTGGCCGTTTTAGATACATAGGTGGCGCTAGAGAGCACATTTTGGCACTTTGGGGTTTAATTTTTACATTTTATCAAATTTTTCACCATTCCTGATGTGCGTGCCAAATTTGGTGAGTTTTTGAGCATGTTTAGGGGGTCAAATTTAGAGTTAAAGTGGCGTAATAATAAAGAATAATAATAATAATAATAATAATAATAATAATAATAAGAAACAAACAAACACACGAAAAACAAGAGGGTCTTCGCCCTTTGGGCTCAGGCCCTAATTAAAGCTGCAAGCAGCGATGATCGGGCCCTCGCACCCCAGCGCATGTCGAAGTGACGCTCAGTCGAAGGGCTTTTGTCAGTGACTTGTTGTGTAAAGTTTGAGGCAGATCCAACCGTGTACACTCAAGTTATATCAATTTCCTCTGTCATGGCGAAACATCAAAACTCAACGCCACGCCACGGCCAAACCATCATGATCATACACTAGTCTAGATGACACACACTGATTTTTAAGTCCTTACCATGGATTCTGTAGGAGGAGTTCTTTAAAATACAAGGTATGCGAAATGGCCAAGAAAAGGCGAAAATGTACCATTTTTTTCAAGATGGCCGACTTCCTGTTCGACTTACAATAAGGCTTCAAGAGGCTTTTTTGTGCGTGTTGACATTATACATGTGCCCTGTGAATTTCATCTTTCTACGTTAATCTGGAAGGCGGGGCTGCAATTTTGAAATTTTAAAGGAGGCGCTGTTGAGCCATTTTGCCACGCCCATTCAAAGCGACCACATAGGATTTTAGCTGACATCACTCTAGACATGTGTGTCAAGTTTCATGACTGTAGAGCAATCCCTTCTCCCTGAAAAACAGTATCATATTTCATGGCGAAGGATGTGTCGCCATGGTAACAGCATTCAGTTTTGGGTCATGAGCTGCCAAATGTAGCATCACCAAGGTCTTGTTTATTAGCTGACTTAATTTCAGGTGCATCAGCCAAATTTCCTAGGAGTAATTAGACAAAGTACGACGCATGATACTTCCTGTTGCCAGTAGGTGGCGCTATGACTTTTGCTAAATATGAGACTGAACATGTGTTCAGATTGGGACTCTTAACAAGCATATGAAATTTGGAAAAGATCAGACCACGTGGAGTCAAGTTATAAGGCATTGAAATTTCATGGCGTCACATCGAAATTCGCCGCGTCGCCATGGCAACACCTTTCAACGAAGGGTCACCAACTTCATAATATAAGATCTCCAAGGTCTTGAGGCTATTCTCAGTAAATTTCAGCTGGATTCCATCACCGTGCTGCCCACAGGGCGTCAGAGCGTAAAACATGTAACTTCCTGTTGCCAGGAGGTGGCGCTATGACTCATATCCTGTATTGTCACATGGACCCGTTCAGGGCGGGACTCTTATGAAGCACAAAAGGTTTGGCTCTCTTAGGATCATGTATGCCGGAGTTATAGCCGTTTCATTTTTCATGGCGAAGGATCGAAATTCGCCGCCCAGCCACGCCCCCTAGGAAAGACTAATGAGAATTGTTTTAATAACTTTTAATCTCCTATGCCTGTAGATGATACGGACCGAATTTGAAAGTCCTGGGGTCAAATCTCTAGGAGGAGTTCGTTAAAGTATGCGGGCTGGAAATGACAAAATCGGTGCAAAATTTCAACTTTGATACAAAATGGCCGACTTCCTGTTGGAGTTAGGCTATGTGTCCTTGAGACTTTTTGGTGCGTCTGGTCATGATACATATGCATACCGAATTTCGTTCTCCTACGACAATCTGTATCGAGGGGCTCAATTTTCTTGACTTTCTAGGTGGCGCTGTCGAGCCATTTTGTCCCGCTTTATTTCGAGACCCATAAAATATCGAAATTTTCGCCAGTCCTGACATCTGTGCAAATTTTCATGAGTTTTCGTGCATGTTTAGGCCCTCAAAAATGCGTTTGTTTCGGAGGAATAATAATAATAATAATAATAATAATAATAATAATAACTCCTTCAGTTTCAATAGGGCTTCGCACCGGTCGGTGCTCGGGCCCTAATTAAAGCTGCAAGCAGCGATGATCGGGCCCTCGCACCCCAGCGCATGTCGAAGTGACGCTCAGTCAAAGGGCTTTTGTCAGTGACTTGTTGTGTAAAGTTTGAGGCAGATCCAACCGTGTACACTCAAGTTATATCAATTTCCTCTGTCATGGCGAAACATCAAAACTCAACGCCACGCCACGGCCAAACCATCATGATCATACACTAGTCTAGATGACACACACTGATTTTTAAGTCCTTACCATGGATTCTGTAGGAGGAGTTCTTTAAAATACAAGGTATGCGAAATGGCCAAGAAAAGGCGAAAATGTACCATTTTTTTCAAGATGGCCGACTTCCTGTTCGACTTACAATAAGGCTTCAAGAGGCATTTTTGTGCGTGTTGACATTATACATGTGCCCTGTGAATTTCATCTTTCTACGTTAATCTGGAAGGCGGGGCTGCAATTTTGAAATTTTAAAGGAGGCGCTGTTGAGCCATTTTGCCACGCCCATTCAAAGCGACCACATAGGATTTTAGCTGACATCACTCTAGACATGTGTGTCAAGTTTCATGACTGTAGAGCAATCCCTTCTCCCTGAAAAACAGTATCATATTTCATGGCGAAGGATGTGTCGCCATGGTAACAGCATTCAGTTTTGGGTCATGAGCTGCCAAATGTAGCATCACCAAGGTCTTGTTTATTAGCTGACTTAATTTCAGGTGCATCAGCCAAATTTCCTAGGAGTAATTAGACAAAGTACGACGCATGATACTTCCTGTTGCCAGTAGGTGGCGCTATGACTTTCGCTAAATATGAGACTGAACATGTGTTCAGATTGGGACTCTTAACAAGCATATGAAATTTGGAAAAGATCAGACCACGTGGAGTCAAGTTATAAGGCATTGAAATTTCATGGCGTCACATCGAAATTCGCCGCGTCGCCATGGCAACACCTTTTGACGAAGGGTCACCAACTTCATAATATAAGATCTCCAAGGTCTTGAGGCTATTCTCAGTAAATTTCAGCTGGATTCGATCACCGTGCTGCCCACAGGGCGTCAGAGCGTAAAACATGTAACTTCCTGTTGCCAGGAGGTGGCGCTATGACTCATATCCTGTATTGTCACATGGACCCGTTCAGGGCGGGACTCTTATGAAGCACAAAAGGTTTGGCTCTCTTAGGATCATGTATGCCGGAGTTATAGCCGTTTCATTTTTCATGGCGAAGGATCGAAATTCGCCGCCCAGCCACGCCCCCTAGGAAAGACTAATGAGAATTGTTTTAATAACTTTTAATCTCCTATGCCTGTAGATGATACGGACCGAATTTGAAAGTCCTGGGGTCAAATCTCTAGGAGGAGTTCGTTAAAGTATGCGGGCTGGAAATGACAAAATCGGTGCAAAATTTCAACTTTGATACAAAATGGCCGACTTCCTGTTGGAGTTAGGCTATGTGTCCTTGAGACTTTTTGGTGCGTCTGGTCATGATACATATGCATACCGAATTTCGTTCTCCTACGACAATCTGTATCGAGGGGCTCAATTTTCTTGACTTTCTAGGTGGCGCTGTCGAGCCATTTTGTCCCGCTTTATTTCGAGACCCATAAAATATCGAAATTTTCGCCAGTCCTGACATCTGTGCAAATTTTCATGAGTTTTCGTGCATGTTTAGGCCCTCAAAAATGCGTTTGTTTCGGAGGAATAATAATAATAATTAAAGCTGCAAGCAGCGATGATCGGGCCCTCGCACCCCAGCGCATGTCGAAGTGACGCTCAGTCGAAGGGCTTTTGTCAGTGACTTGTTGTGTAAAGTTTGAGGCAGATCCAACCATGTACACTCAAGTTATATCAATTTCCTCTGTCATGGCGAAACATCAAAACTCAACGCCACGCCACGGCCAAACCATCATGATCATACACTACTCTAGATGACACACACTGATTTTGAAGTCCTTACGATGAAATCTGTAGGAAGAGTGCGTTAAAATACAAGGTATGCGAAATGGCCAAAAAAAGGCGAAAATTGACCAGTTTTTCAAGATGGCCGACTTCCTGTTCGACTTACAATAAGGCTTCAAGAGGCTTTTTTGTGCGTGTTGACATTATACATGTGCCCTGTGAATTTCATCTTTCTACGTTAATCTGGAAGGCGGGGCTGCAATTTTGAAATTTTAAAGGGGGCGCTGTTGAGCCATTTTGCCACGCCCATTCAAAGCGACCACATAGGATTTTAGCTGACATCACTCTAGACATGTGTGTCAAGTTTCATGACTGTAGAGCAATCCCTTCTCCCTGAAAAACAGTATCATATTTCATGGCGAAGGATGTGTCGCCATGGTAACAGCATTCAGTTTTGGGTCATGAGCTGCCAAATGTAGCATCACCAAGGTCTTGTTTATTAGCTGACTTAATTTCAGGTGCATCAGCCCAATTTCCTAGGAGTAATTAGACAAAGTACGACGCATGATACTTCCTGTTGCCAGTAGGTGGCGCTATGACTTTCGCTAAATATGAGACTGAACATGTGTTCAGATTGGGACTCTTAACAAGCATATGAAATTTGGAAAAGATCAGACCACGTGGAGTCAAGTTATAAGGCATTGAAATTTCATGGCGTCACATCGAAATTCGCCGCGTCGCCATGGCAACACCTTTCAACGAAGGGTCACCAACTTCATAATATAAGATCTCCAAGGTCTTGAGGCTATTCTCAGTAAATTTCAGCTGGATTCCATCACCGTGCTGCCCACAGGGCGTCAGAGCGTAAAACATGTAACTTCCTGTTGCCAGGAGGTGGCGCTATGACTCATATCCTGTATTGTCACATGGACCCGTTCAGGGCGGGACTCTTATGAAGCACAAAAGGTTTGGCTCTCTTAGGATCATGTATGCCGGAGTTATAGCCGTTTCATTTTTCATGGCGAAGGATCGAAATTCGCCGCCCAGCCACGCCCCCTAGGAAAGACTAATGAGAATTGTTTTAGCAACTTTTAATCTCCTATGCCTGTAGATGATACGGACCGAATTTGAAAGTCCTGGGGTCAAATCTCTAGGAGGAGTTCGTTAAAGTATGCGGGCTGGAAATGACAAAATCGGTGCAAAATTTCAACTTTGATACAAAATGGCCGACTTCCTGTTGGAGTTAGGCTATGTGTCCTTGAGACTTTTTGGTGCGTCTGGTCATGATACATATGCATACCGAATTTCGTTCTCCTACGACAATCTGTATCGAGGGGCTCAATTTTCTTGACTTTCTAGGTGGCGCTGTCGAGCCATTTTGTCCCGCTTTATTTCGAGACCCATAAAATATCGAAATTTTCGCCAGTCCTGACATCTGTGCAAATTTTCATGAGTTTTCGTGCATGTTTAGGCCCTCAAAAATGCGTTTGTTTCGGAGGAATAATAATAATAATAATAATTCCTTCAGTTTCAATAGGGCTTCGCACCGGTCGGTGCTCGGGCCCTAATAATTCCTTCAGTTTCAATAGGGCTTCGCACCGGTAGGTGCTCGGGCCCTAATAATAATAATAATTCCTTCAGTTCCAATAGGGCTTCGCACCGGTCGGTGCTCGGGCCCTAATAATTAAAGCTGCAAGCAGCGTTGAACGGGCCTTCGCGCCCATGCGCACATCGGCCGCGGCGCAGTCAGCTGAGCTTGTGGGAACCAAGAAAACGTTTGGAGATGATCAGTGTGAGAGTCTTTTGACACACAATACTAACCACTTTCTCTCTGTGAGCGCACCCCTCTGTTTATCACAGGTAATTATAGATTATGAAATCAAAATATTGTTAACCTTAATCAATAATTCAGGCACCAACTGTAGGATCTGCAAGGAACACAGTTGATCATTTGCTATAATTATCAATTATCAATAATAAATAATTATAACAATTAACAGAATTATTAATATGAACTAACAAATACGAAGCACCATCCCGAAACCGGGACTAATAACCGAACAGGGTAATCTCATAAATGGGAGTTCACCTAGAATGTTAATATCTGAGAGATATCAACATTCAAGGGTAAAAAGAACGGTTAAATTCGAGCTCTGACTCCTTCAATCAGCCACTTTTCACAATATGTTACCAATAATGACACAAGAACTTCTCTTTAAAGATATAACAGTGTTTATGAAACTTAGCAAAATTAACAAAGTGAACAAATGCTTCATTCAATAAATAGCTATTCTAAAATCTAATTCTACCAAACAAAACACAAACAGCTTTGCACAGGGTTGGACACTTGCAGGGGAATGCGTGTATGTATGTATGTATGTATATATGTATGTGTGTGTGTGTGTGTGTGTGTTAGTAGCAAGAGAGGAAGGAGGGAAAGCGATCGTGAGAGGGAGAGAAGCGGCTCTTTTGTCCACAGAGAGCGCACGTACGGACGGCAGTCTGTAACGTACGTTGTCTGGTTTCAGATCGACAAAGCAGTTACTTTCTCACTCACGGCGGCAGAAAGACAGCAGTAGTCCCGAGCGGGACAAACACAAAATAGTCTAGCGTAGTGAACATAACTAACAGGCAGCAAACTTAAAATACTACTCAGAGTAAAGCAGAGAAAAATGGACTCGGCGGTCCGTCAACTCACACAACAAGAACAATAGCAATAAAGCTAAAAGGGCTAAATGCTAAACAACAGCAACTGATGCTGAAAAGAACACACAACTAACACTGCCTATGCCCAGACTTATGCCTCTTACTTGGTCGCCTCAGAAAGTGCGCAGGTTGTGTGTGTGTGTAGTCCGTCTTAATGTCCATCTTTGTTCTTGGCTCGGAGGCAGACGGTGCCGTTCTCGCACGTCGGCGGAAACACGGCAGCTGGCTCTGAGTGGAGTGGCGGAGAGAACAGCAGAGACGACTCGGCGAAGACGCGCAGGGCAGAGCCGGTCCACGTTATCCCGAAGTAACTTCATTTCCTCTTTCTCGGGGGAATTTGAGGACGCTGGTTGCAGCAGCGGTCTCTCTCGGCTCCAGGAATGTGTTCGGGTGAACACGGGCAAAGTCTCGTCTCGTCCGACGAGGGGAGTCTTCGATGAGGGGAAAACATGTTCGTGGGGTAGTCAAGCTAACTCACAGGGGAACAGGAGTTACCCCTAGCTCAGTGACATGGGAAAGACGTGTATTTCAGGCGTGCTCGCTTATAAAGGGGTGGTGATGTCATGGCTGTGCAGGAGCGTCTCCGCCAATGAGGGACCGATGTTGACTGCTCCCTGCTGAGGTGTGAAAATCGCAAAGCATCCTTGGAAATGGAGTAGATGTTTACTTTACCCATCCCCCCCCTCCCATTCTCTCTCTCTCCCTCACAGTTGGAAGGAAAGATTTCAAACTGATCTTCTTGTGAAAAATCCTCATAAATCCCATAACTTTGGCCAAATCCTACATAAAAATATCATTTTTTTGTAGGAATTTTCGTCGCGAATCCATTGATACAGGTTTGAAAGTGGTGGGACTTATAGTTTAGACGCCAGATGCCCCAGTTTGGCACAAAGTCCATGCCCAGAATTTGCCTCCCCATTGGTTTACATTGTAAGGTGTAATGTCGCACTCCAACTTTCAGGGCTTACTAAATCTAAACCGTTCGAGTTATTACAAAGTTTTTAATAACTTTTGCTCAACACAGTGTTATAAGTCATGTATTAAAGTTTGAAGCCGATACCATTAACGCCCTAGGAGGAGATAGCGTTTATTCAAGGTCCAAAATTGGCAAAAAATGGTATTTTGAAATTGACATTGCAGATTTCCTGTTGGATTTAGGTCAGGGGTGTCAGCGTATGATTTGTAGGTCTTGATGAGACGAATAATTGAGTTTTGGTTCGATCTCTCTACGACATTCCTACGGGCCGTGGTGGCCGTTTTAGATACATAGGTGGCGCTAGAGAGCACATTTTGGCACTTTGGGGTTTAATTTTTACATTTTATCAAATTTTTCACCAGACCTGATGTGCGTGCCAAATTTGGTGAGTTTTTGAGCATGTTTAGGGGGTCAAATTTAGAGTTAAAGTGGCGTAATAATAAAGAAAGAAACAAACACACGAAAAACAATAGGGTCTTCGCCCTTTGGGCTCAGGCCCTAAATAGGGTCTTCGCCCTTTGGGCTCAGGCCCTAATTAAAGCTGCAAGCAGCGATGATCGGGCCCTCGCGTCCTTGCGTATGTCGGGGCTTGGCGCTGGTGAAGGGCTTCTGTCACGGGCATATAGATGTCCCCAGACCTGGGCTGTTTTCAGACAGTGCAAGGGGAGATTAACGTCACATCCTCAATCACCTACTCTGCCTGCTGCAGGGGCTGCTGCATTGAAATGTCGTAGGGGGCGCTATGGAGCCAGTTTTCATCACTGACTGAATATTGCTATTTAGACGTGTTCAGGCTGGGAGTCTTATCAAACATGTAAAGTTTGGTGTAGACTCGAGCATTTACACTAAACTTATAGCAATTTCGCCTGTCATGGCGAAACATCAAAACTCAACACCACGCCACGGCCACACGCTTCAATGATAACTAAATCTTTTGATAACTTTTGATCACACACTAGTGTAGATGACACACACTGATTTTGTGAGTTCGTTAAAATACAAGGTATGCGAAATGGTCAAAAAAACGTGAAAAATGACCACTTTTATCAAGATCGCCGACTTCCTGTAGGACTTACAATACGGCTCCAAGAGGCTTTTTTGTGCGTCTTCACATGATACACATACCTCCCAAATTTCATTTTCCTAGGTTAATCTGGAAGGCAGGGCTACAATTTTGAAATTTTCAAGGGGGCGCTGTTGAGCCATATTGTCACATCTTTGCAAATGACCTATCCAGGATTTTCACTGGTGTCGCTCCAGACATGTGTGGCAAGTTTCGTGATTGTAGACCCATCCCTTATCCCTAAAATACAGCATCGTATTTCATGGCGAAGGATGTGTCGCCATGGCAACGGCGTTTGGTCATGGGTCATGACCTGCCCAATGTAGCATCACCAAGGTCTTACATCTTAGCTGAGTCAATTTCAGGTGCATCGGCCAAATTTCCTAGGAGTGATACAACAAAGAACGACGCATGATACTTCCTGTTGCACTCTGGCCCGTCGGGATCAGATCACGCTTTTTAAAAATGAGGGATATTTCTTACAAGTGTGGTGTGCTTTTATTTTGAAAGTTTGATTGACATGTGTACTGTCAGGTGTGTAGAGACAATAAGTAACTGCAGCTGGACACACAAAAATACTCATATATTTGAATGGAGAGTGTGAGCGAACCCACACCTTTTTGAACATTTACTGCTTCCACATAATTTCAGATACAAACTTCATTTGAACTTTAAATGAGTCACGAGACTTTGACCTACAAATCTTGAATTTACATGTGTTTTCTATCTTTTATTGTTTTTGAGATATTAGAGTGTGAGTTTTAAAGTCTTTTCTTGCTCCTCCTGTGATTTTATAATGAGTGTGTATTGCGGAATGTTTCACAGCACTGAGGGAGTGACATCACCAGGAGCAGTTGGAGAGGAGGATTTTAGAGAACGCTTCTCGTGAAATATCCTCATAAATCCCATGACTTTGGCCAAATCTAACATTAAAAATCATATTTTAGTAGGAAATTTCGTTGCAAATCCATTGATACAGGTTTGAAAGTGGTCAGACTTATGGTTTAGACGTCAGAAGCCTCTGTTTGACACAAAGTTCATGCCCATAGATTACCTCCCCATTGGTTTACATTGTAAGGGTGATGTGGGACTGCAACTTTCAGGGCTTATTAAATCCAAACCGTTCGAGTTATTACAAATTTTTCAACAACTTCAGCATAGTGTCATAAGTCATCTATTAAAGTTTGAAGCCGATACCATTAACGCCCTCGGAGGAGATAGCGTTTGTTCGGGGGCCAAAATTGGGGCAAAGTCTTATTTTGAAAAGCTGATTGCAGACTTCCTGTTGGATTTAGGTCAGGGGTGTCAGCGTATGATTTGTAGGTCTTGATGAGACGAATAATTGAGTTTTGGTTTGATCTCTCTACGACATTCCTACGGGCCGTGGCGGCCGTTTTAGATACATAGGTGGTGCTCTCAAGCACATTTTGGCACTTTGGGGGTTAATTTTTACATTTTATCAAATTTTTCACCAGACCTGATGTGCGTGCCAAATTTGGTGAGTTTTCGAGCATGTTTAGGGGGTCAAATTTAGAGTTAAAGTGGCGTATTAATAAAGAATAATAATAAGAAAGAAACAAACACACGAAAAACAATAGGTCTCAGGCCCTTTGGGCTCAGGCCCTAATAATTCCTTTGGAAACAAGAGGGCTTCGCGCTGGTCAGCGCTCGGGCCCTAATAATAATAATAATAATTAAAGCTGCAAGCAGCGTTGAACGGGCCTTCGCGCCCTTGCGCACAGCGGGCCGCGGCGCAGTCAGCTAAGCTTCTGGGAACCAAGAAAACGTTTGGAGATGATCAGTGTGAGAGTCTTTTGACACACAATACTAACCAGTGTCTCTCTGTGAGCCCACCCCTCTGTTCACAGACAATTATGGATTATGAAATCAAAATATTGTTAACCTTAATCGATAATTCAGCCACCAACTGTAGGATTTGTGAGGAACACAGTTGAGTATTTGCTATAATTATCAATTATCAATAATGATTAATTATAACAATTAATAGAATTATTAATATGAACTAGCAAATACGGAGCACCACCCAGAAACCAGGACCAATAACCGAACAAGGTAATCTCATAAATGGGACTTCCCCTAGAATGTTAATATCTGAGAGATATCAACATTCAAGGGTGAACAAAGAAGGGTTGAATTCAAGCTCTGACTCCTTCAATCAGCCACTTTTCACAATATGTTACCAATAATGACAAAAGAACTTCTCTTTAAAGATATAACAGTGTTTATTAAACTTAGCAAAATTAAGAAAGTTAACAAATGCTTCATTCAATAAATAGCTATTCTAAAATCTAATTCTACCAAACAAAACACAAACAGCTTTGCACAGAGTTGGACACTTGCAGGGGAATGCGTGTATGTATGTATGTATATATGTGTACGTGTGTGTGTGTTAGTAGCAAGAGAGGAAGGAGGGAAAGCGATCGTGAGAGGGAGAGAAGCGGCTCTTTTGTCCACAGAGAGCGCACGTATGGACGGCAGTCTGTAACGTACGTTGTCTGGTTTCTGATCGACAAATCAATTTACTTTCTCACTCACGGTGGCACAAAAGTAGCAGTAGTCCCGACCGGGAAAAACACAAAATAGTCTAGCGTGGTGAACACAACTAACAGGCAGCAAACTTAAAATACTCCTCAGAGTAAAGCAGAGAAAAATGGACTCGGCGGTCCGTCAACTCACACAACAAGAACAATAGCAATAAAGCTAAAAAGGCTAAATGCTAAACAACAGCAACTGATGCTGAAAAGAACGCACAACTAACACTGCCTATGCCCAGACTTATGCCTCTTACTTGGTCGCTTCAGAAAGTGCGCAGGTTGTGTGTGTGTGTAGTCCGTCTTAATGTCCATCTTTGTTCTTGGCTCGGAGGCAGACGGTGCCGTTCTCGCACGTCGGCGAAAACACGGCAGCTGGCTCTGAGTGGAGTGGCGGAGAGAACAGCAGAGACGACTCGGCGAGGACGCGCAGGGCAGAGCCGGTGCACGTTATCCCGAAGCAACTTCATTTCTTCTTTCTCGGGGGAATTTGAGGACGCTGGTTGCAGCAGCGGTCTCTCTCGGATCCAGGAATGTGTTCGGGTGAACACGGGCAAAGTCTCGTCTCGTCCGACGAGGGGAGTCTCCGTTGAGGGGAAAACATGTTCGTGGGGTAGTCAAGCTAACTCACAGGGGAACAGGAGTTACCCCTAGCTCAGTGACATGGGAAAGACGTGTAGTTTGGGCGTGCTCGCTTATAAAGGGGTGGTGATGTCATGGCTGCGTCATCAGGACGCTCCGCTGTGCAGGAGCGTCTCCGCCAATGAGGGACCAATGTGGACTGCTCCCTGCTGAGGTGTGAAAATCGCAAAGCATCCTTGGAAATGGAGTTTGCTCCACCCTCATGGCAGGTCCATTACAGTTTTAATACGGAGCTCCGGAACTCCAGCCTTCCTGAGTTTTTCCCTCATATAGGCTATAGTTTTTCTTAATCATTACTACAATATATGATTACATATATAATAGTCTCCTCAGCCAAGTTAGAAAAAATATGTGCATGTATGAACAACAGCAATTGGAGAAGATGACAGGCAAAAAGTAATCATGTTAAATAATCATGATCTCAATATTGAACAAAAATGACTGTGATTATAATTTTTGCCATAATCAAGCACCCCTAAAAACAGCAAATTTTGATTTACACACACACACACACACACACACACAGAGAGTTTAAATACGTATGTGATCAATTGTAAATATGTATGTAATGAATTGTTTTCTTTAAGAAACTCTTACTTGAACATTTTTCAGTGTGCTCCTAAAGTTATATGTATGCTCCTAATTTCTGTCATTTAGGAGCACATGTACTCCTTGAAAAAAAAGTAAGGATTGAACACTGCTGTCAGATATGTAGAAGCACTAAGTAACTGGAGTGTGGTGCAGTCCAAGGGCTTCTGTCACAGGCAGTAGATGTTTACTTTACCCATCCCCCCCTCCCATTCTCTCTCTCCCTCTCAGTTGGAAGGAAAGATTTCAAAGTGATCTTCTTGTGAAATATCCTCATAAATCCCATAACTTTGGCCAAATCCTACATAAAAATCACATTTTTTTGTAGGAATTTTCGTCACGAATCCATTGATACAGGTTTGAAAGTGGTCAGACTTACAGTTTAGACGCCAGATGCCCCAGTTTGGCACAAAGTCCATGCCCAGAGATTGCCTCCCCATTGGTTTACATTGTAAGGTGTAACGTCGCACTCCAACTTTCAGGGCTTACTAAATCTAAACCGTTCGAGTTATTACAAAGTTCTTAATAATTTTTGCTCAACACAGTGTGATAAGTCATGTATTAAAGTTTGAAGCCGATACCATTAACGCCCTAGGAGGAGATAGCGTTTATTCAAGGTCCAAAATTGGCAAAAAATCATATTTTGAAATTGACATTGCGGACTTCCTGTTGGATTTAGGACAGGGGTGTCAGCGTATGATTTGTAGGTCTTGATGAGACGAATAATTGAGTTTTGGTTCGATCTCTCTACGACATTCCTACGGGCCGTGGCGGCCGTTTTAGATACATAGGTGGCGCTCTCGAGCACATTTTGGCACTTTGGGGGTTAATTTTTACATTTTATCAAATTCTTCACCAGACCTGATGTGCGTGCCAAATTTGGTGAGTTTTTGAGCATGTTTAGGGGGTCAAATTTAGAGTTAAAGTGGCGTAATAATAAAGAAGAAGAAAGAAACTAACGCACGAAAAACAATAGGGTCTTCGCCCTTTGGGCTCAGGCCCTAATAATAAAGAAACAAACACACGAAAAACAATAGGGTCTTCGCCCTTTGGGCTCAGGCCCTAATAATAATAATGAAACAAACGCACGAAAAACAATAGGGTCTTCGCCCTTTGGGCTCAGGCCCTAATAATTAAAGCTGCAAGCAGCGATGATCGGGCCCTCGCGTCCTTGCGTATTTCGGGGCGCGGTGCTGGTGAAGGGCTTCTGTCACGGGCATGTAGATGTACCCAGACATGGGCTGTTTTCAGACAGTGCAAGGGGAGATTAACGTCACTTCCTCAATCACCTATTCTGCCTGCTGCTGGATCTGCTGCATTGAAATGTCGTAGGGGGTGCTATGGAGCCAATTTGCATCACTGACTGAATATTATTATGTAGACGTGTTCAGGCCTGGACTGTTCTCAAATGTCAACTTTGAGGCAGATCCGACCATGTTCACTAGAGTCATAGCAACTTCCTCTGTCATGGCGAAACATCAAAACTCAACGCCACGCCACGGCCACACGCTTCAATGATAACTAAATCTTTTGATAACTTTTGATCACACACTACTGTAGATGACACACACTGATTTTGAAGTCGTTACAACGAATTCTGTAGGAGGAGTTCGTTAAAATACAAGGTATGCGAAATGGCCAAAAAAACGTGAAAAATGACCACTTTTATCAAGATAGCCGACTTCCTGTAGGACTTACAATATGGCTCCAAGAGGCTTTTTTGTGCGTCTTGACATGATACATATATCTCCCGAATTTCATTTTTCTACGTTAATCTGGAAGGCGGGGCTACAATTTTGAAATTTTCAAGGGGGCGCTGTTGAGCCATATTGTCACGTCTATGCAAATGACCTATCCAGGATTTTAACTGGTGTCGCTCCAGACATGTGTGCCAAGTTTTGTGACTGTACTCCCATCCCTTGTCCCTAAAATACAGCATCGTATTTCATGGCGAAGGATGTGTCGCCATGGCAACGGCGTTTGGTCATGGATCATGACCTGCTAAATGTAGCATCACCAAGGTCTTACATCTTAGCCGAGTCAATTTAAGGTGCATCGGCCAAATTTCCTAGGAGTAATACAACAAAGAACGACGCATGATACTTCCTGTTGCCAGTAGGTGGCGCTATGACTGTCACTAAATATGGGCCTGAAAATGTGTTCAGACCGAGACTCTTAACAAGAATATGAAATTCTGATGTAAAACTGTTTGGTGACCTCTGCCTGGTGAGTATCATTGGCACAGGCTGCAATGCTTTCTGTGTTAAGGTTTAATAAAAAGTCATTCTTCATTGCAGATGCCCCGTGCGAAGTCCCACCGTCGTGCTCAGGCGGCCAAGCGGAGGATTGCGGAGCGGCAGTCTTGGACCCCTGGGCCACCCATCCCCGAGTTTGTTGCTCGTATGTATAATGTATTTTTGAAATGTTTCAATAAAATGTATCGATTTGCTAGGCATGGGTTGACATTCTTTACCATGATCAACGTTCTAACAGGGCGCGGTACTGGTTACCGCCATCGTGTGCGGAGATGGCGAACTTCGGAGGTGACCCACCGTCCCATCAAGTTCGTCACTCCAGCACAGCGTCCGGACCAGCAGGTATTTGTCTTTTTTTATTCAGAAGACAGTGATGAGTGTATGGAGTCATGGTTGGTGTCTTTGTTCTAACGCACTGTCTCTGTTGCAGCTTGTGTTCGTCGTTGGAGACTCTCACCTGCGGGCCATCGTGGACGGCTTTGTAAGTATGCCACAGGGATCTCTGTCTTTTTCTTTTCTCTCTGTTCCAGGTGGAGCGGCAGCTGACCTGAGGACAGAGGTGATGCATGCTTCCCTCCCGTGGACCCTGGACGTGGTCTGTGTGTGTGCCCCGAGCAACAACCTCACTGCCAGCAGGACCATTGGTGAGGCAGCGTTGGACTTTGGTGCTCTCCTGACCACTGTCTGCAGCCTCTGGCCCAAGGTGTGTATATTTTTGTGAAAAGTTACTGTCAGTATTTGCTTGGTCCTAAATGGTACATCTATTAAGCAAATGCTTATTTTAAGGACATAATTGTAATGTACTTTTTTCTCTGTAGGTGTTTGTGCTGGACTTCCCTCCACGCATCAACACTGATCCGGGCCTGCAGGACCTGCTGCGTTAGGAGTACCATCGTGTCACAGCACGCATGGGTATGTAAAGTTTTGGTCATGTGCAGCCGTAATCAATATACTGTAAATTTTAACACAAATGGTTAATACAGGTTTAAAGATTAGAAGAAGTAATCATGTTTCACTTCTCTGTCAGGTCTCCCATATGTGTCTGTGGCAGAGGACCTTTCTCTGCATCGGTTGGAGCTGTGGTGCCACGACGGTGTAAGTACAGCATACTTTGTTGTTGTGATATGTAACATGGAAGAGTTTTGTTTTGTCAGATGTCAGATAAACACATGTGATTGAAGTCTGCTGTTTGACTGTTTTTCAGGTGCACCTCAGCGACACCGATGGCATGCTGGTCATGGTGGAGCTGCTGTGGGATGCTGCGGTCCGCCAGCTGGTACCCCCTCCACCTGAGCCCCCAGTGTCTCCCCGGACGTCACCGCGTACCAGGGTTTCCCCCAGGCTGGTTGTGACGGGACACGTCCCCGTGCCTCGTCACAGTGACCCCTGGGAGTGGACAGTTGTTGGACGGGAGTGCAAGGCTTTGTGGTGATCCTCAAGAACTCATCATTCACCTTGAAAAAATAGGACAAAAAAGCCATTTATTTATTGTTTGTTATTACTCTCATTTAAAGTTGCAGGGCTATAACAAATATGAGTTTCAAATTTACATCATTAATTACCATGGATAAATAAAAACAGTCAACAGGGTAGAAGTAAATAATTAATCAACTCACATTTCTGTAATTTAGGCACACACACACACACACACACACACACACACACACACACACACAGAGACGCACACAGGAACACGTGTATGCGCAGTTAACTGCTCGGGCTAAGCCTGCCTTACGCCTGGGATACACTGGATGCGTGAGCAGCGCGTGTGTCGCTGAAGTGCTGCGTCTCTCACGCTTGCAGCGTCCACACTGGGAGCGTGTCTGCTGCGGCGCTTCTGCCACTGGCCCTATCTTTCTCGTTTTCCCTGTCTATTTCTGCTGAGAACCACGCGCGTCACGCGGAGAAAATACTCGAGACCTTGAATCTCTAGATGAAGCGACGCAGCAGCACGCGCGACCCAGTCAACAGTGCTGCCACCCAGCTGATAGCGCGCGATGTCCAATTCGACAGCGGCGCCACCCAGCTGATAGCGCCGATTAGGCAGAAATTCAATCGTCTCTCTTAAATCAGAAGTAAGAAGAAACTTTGGAAATAAGTGAAGATCTAAGGCGGGGGAAATTTATATTATTAATATTAATGTGTGCCCTCAAGTCTCTTGATCAGTTGTACCATCATGGATGATCTCAGAACCTGAAGTCGATCTATGCACACTGAATAATAACAAAAGATAGAAATTAGGAGATATAGTCAAGGAAGTTAAGTCTCATCTGCAACAAGGACGGAGTTCATATTTACAGAACACAAATGGATCAAAGGATCCAGAGAGCGGGAAAGTGGCATTTGGAGTGACCATTCCTTGAATTAAGAATTAAAAACAGACATATCAGATGTCAGTATTCACAGCAGAGATGTTGGCAATATTAATGTGCACTTTGGTGAATAGAGGACAATAAACAAGACAACTCAGTCAGTAAGAGAAATCAAATCCAAGTCCAGACCTGATATATTGGCCGAGATTTATCAAACATTGTACAAAAAAAAAAAAAAAAACCTGTAAGAGAACATAGGCTATGGTTTATGTCATTTCAATGTAGACACACGCAGGGTCGCTATTCTGTCTGGAGGAAGCCCTGCATTGTCTGGTAGAAGAGAAGAGAAAAACTTGTATAATAATAAATCTACTCAAGTCCTCCCATAGCCTTTTTTGTATAACTCTAATTTAGCCTGATCTCGTAAATGGTCACATGGTGTAGTAATTAATTTTATGCAACGGCATCTGCACTGCAACATGTCTCAAGAATAAAACATGAGACGCTACTTTCGCTGAAAAGAAAGTTGGAAAAGAAGCCGATGAGCCCTGCTAACCCAATATATCATTCATAAAAAAGTAGAATATTGAGTTATAACTGACTTCTCAGGTGCCATACTGTAAAACTCATTTAGTTTCATTTACATGTCACTAGATGGAGACAGAGACCGTGTGTTCGCATCGAAGACTAGCAAGCAGGCTTACTGTAAACCAAATTATTATTCCCTTTATGGCGAAGGCATGATTCGCCCTACTCTGCCTCTGATTGGCTAGTACTCGGTGCCTTGGTTGGTTGGGTTGGTTAATTTTAGGCATGAGGAGTGAGATTAGTTAGGGTTAGGATAAAAATATCAGGGTCAAACCAATCAGAGACAGAGTAGGGCGGGTCATGACTTGGCTAAAAATATCAAACTCAAAATGACCAAGAGACATTGGAGTAGCTATAACTAGTGATTTTATGAGACCAGACTACAGCAAGGTAAAACACAATTTGTTGTTAGTAAATTTACTAACTGAAGTTTGTAAATTACGAAGTACGTACGAAGAAAAATAGTGAGTTTTGGTTGGACAGTGATAGGAGTTATATTGCTGGAATCTGTGGCATCTCAGGATTCATGTGATGTATCGTTTGTGTGGATAGCATAAAATGAAAAACATCAGGAGCGCCATGTGACAGAGGATGCTTTTGGTAGTAAAAAAAAAAAAGTTATTTCAAAGAAATTTACTGTATTATTTTACAGTTTTTTTTTGTTATGTTATTTCTACATTAAGTGTAAATGCCATAAAAACACAGTAAATTATTTTTATTAAAAATATTCACCATAAATTAAAGGCTGTAATCTATAATTAAAATAATGGAATATTACAGTTTTTTTTTAACAGGATTATTCAATTACTTAATGGTCTTGAATGTTAAATTACACTGAATCCTATGTAAAACTACAAAAAATACACATCCTATTACTGAATGTAAAATTAAGGCAACTTTTTGTTTTTTTACAGCAAAACTTTAAATTTAATGTAAAAAAAAAATGTAAAAAAAAATAAATAAATAAATTTAAAAATAGTAAAAAAAAAAAACAACATAAAAAGTCAGCAGCAAAAGTTGCCAAACAGCGTCAAATAATAGTAAAAAATCCTTTTGTTATTCTACAGAGAATTAAAAAAAAAAAATACAGATATTTACTGTAGAGATAATCTGCATTTTTGCAGTCCAACTGTTGTAAAATAAAAAGAAAAATTCATTATAAAATATTGCTAGAATGTATAAATCTGCACAAAAAAAGAAAAACATTGAAGCAATACCTTAAAATTACCTAATTTAAATAAAGGCTTGTTTTATACAGTATTCTTTTGTAAATTCATAGAATTATCCAATTTATCCTTAAGAATGTCACTTCAAAGCACATATTTCTGGATGTAAAACACAAAAACGTTATGTAAAGTTATATTCAAATTACCCTCCTTTAACACCCATTAATGGTATCTTGAGAGTTTTAGGCTTTAATTGTATGTGATTATCTCATCTATTTACAGTAAATTCCAGGTAAATATTGCTTTTATACTGTTCAAAAAATAGGATCATGTGAAAATGGCTTACAAAAACATAATTTTAATGATCATTACTTTATATAAACATTATTTGAAAGTAATTACAAGCAAATATCCAATATATCTACAGACTTTTACAATTAATGTATGGGATTTACTGTATATAAATAGTATTTGACAGTAATTACAATTAACTATCCAATATATCCATCTGAAACTCTTCTTCAGAGGGAATTTTTTCATATATTGTGGTCTTGATGCACAGCATATTGGTCATGAGATGTGTGTTTGTTGTATCCTATGTCCTATCCTGGTTGTTGAGACTGAAAGATCTCTTAATGATTGACATTGACAATTATGTCCCTTGCCTGTTTGTAATAATGTAGACATGAATAAATCACAGATGTTGGTATAGTGGTCTGCCAACTCCTAGCAGTAGAGTAGGGCTTGTATTTAGCTTAGCAGTTATATGAAGAGGGGTTAACAGCGGTACTGAGACAGGTAGGACCAACCATGCCTTTTTAAGCACTGTAGGAGCCTTTCAACTATCCTGAACATGAACCCTCACTGCATGGCCTCAGCCACTCCGCAGTTCAACAAGACAACCCACAAGCAAGGGCTCTTCTAAGTATAGTTGGATCAATCAATGCAATCATTGTTACAGATTGTACACAGTTGATATACCTTCAAAAATATCATGTATTCATACAGTTAAAGCCCAACTATGGGAATTTTGTCTGTTTTTTGAGCATCACGCAACCCCCGCAAAATGAGTTGTTTCACCATCAGAATTTGATCCGTTTGGTCCAAACATTTGAAAGTCTAGAAGAGCCACATAATTAAATTATTTTGTCCCCATTCAAGTTAGCCGAGAACTAACTGGAAGCTTGTCACTCAGACAGCGGAAGTCTGGATCGCATGCTCTGCCCTTAGAGCATGCACAGTATGCATTCATCTAACCAGCACAAGAATGTTGCCACCGACATAAGATCAAAACATCTATATAATGGCAAATATGAGAGATTTATCTGGCAGTTATAGGCTTCATCAGCATTGTGTGAACTCTGGTGTCTTGTTTTTTTATGAATATGTGTATTATTGATGTCTATTCATTTGTATGCTCTATGGAGGTTTTGCATTTTTTGTATAAACCTATTGGTCTCTTATCTGAGTGTTGCAGTCACAGAATATTTAGTGTGTAAATCGAGCACTTATTTGGCTGTTTTCTTACCATTACTTATTAGATAGATTTCTTGTTACTAATTTTCTTATTTATATGTATTTGCATTATCTATGGAGGTTTTGCACATGATTGGTCTACATTTTTTTCGTTAGCATAGCATGTAAATCTATCGGTCACTTATTTTGCTGTTACTATCACATGTGTGATATATAGAGTAGATCACTCAATATATTATATATATATATATATATATATATATATATGTATAGGGGTCACACCCATAATTGTGTCAGTAACACTGAGGAAAGCCTAGTGCTAGAAACGTGTCTGTATTTTGCTGCTGTGCATCATTAAAAAAGTAATACACACTTATTTGTGAGGGCTGACGACTTAATTTATTTTTGTGAGATGCTGCCCTGACAGTGTTTTTTGTTATCATACATATTGACATGTGCAACATGCTTATTTTAAAAAAGATAAGTAATTTCATTTCAAAAACTGAAGGTAGCTATAATAAAGGCTGTAAATCCACTTTAAAAATGTTGCAAGCTGTCTCCCAATACATTACGTTAGACCACAACTTGAAATTGCATATGTACCATCCATGAGTTTTTTCCTTTTAAAGGTGCAATCATTTGTAGATCTAATTTTTCTTCTCTAAATATTAAGACCCAAACAGTCAGTCTATGTTCAACTAAATTCAAAGCCCTCATTGCAGTCCTACTGCTCCCTGAAATCATTAGGTCACTCCAACATTTCTACAGGTCGAAGTGAACAAAGAGCAAAAAGCAGAGACAATATAAGGTGAATAAAGAGGGACCTCAATATGAGTAAAGCTTTACAACGGTTTACAAATGTTTTTGGGGGGTTTTTTTTAGCAATAGGTGAGAGATGTATGAAAGACTAGGATTTGATGCTAGGACTCAACAGTTCAAGCAAGGCTTGAGCTTTGATAATATGGGTAATATGGGGGTGAAGGGATGTAAGACATGGATGTAAGACCGTAAAATTGTTGAAAAAAACATATAAATTTAAACATAGAAAATGTCTCTATCTGTGCCTCAGACAGATCAAGAAAATGCGCGCAGATTCAAATGAATGTTGTACAATCATTGGATGAATCATGCCGTGGGGAGATGATCTTGACCAATGATATTGTTTCAGTTCTGGGGGTGGGTCCTTCCGGCGTGATTCATCCAATGACTGCGCAACATTCAACTGTTTGAGTATACGCACACTTTGTTCACCTCTGTCTGAAGCGCAGAGACTACAGAGAGACAATTTCTCTAGATAACGTCACGCAAATCATTCACCAAGCCTGTTGATTTGAGGATGATGATTCACATTCAGCTTTCACTAAAGGTAAAGTAACTTAATCATTTTGTTCTTCTTCATGTGAAGTTTCATATAAAGAGAGATATGAACTGAACTTGTCATGAGTTGAGGTAACACCAAGGGCAGCAGAAAAGGAAAGTAAGATAGCAATGCTAAGTTAATTACAACTTGGCATAACTAAAGCGTTGATGTTGCATAATTGTTAGAATTTTAAAATGTATGTGGAATCAGTAGTGCTAACATTAGCATTACTTTTTGTATGCACTAAGCAAGTCTGTGTGGCGTCAGATAACATAACGTTATGCCAGTCCTGATGAAGCCATTAAGGTTAGCCTTGAATCAGAATCTCATATCATCATAGTAATGTTAAATAAGTTACATTTGTCAGTTGACAAATTACATGTTTAAGCTCCAATTCTGTCCTGTGTAAATAAATAAAAACTGTGGCAAGTTGTGACCTGAGAAAGACTTTGAGTGTAAGCTAGTATGCTAGTGTTAATAAGTTTAGCCAGTTAGCTAAGTTACTAATACTATTAATTAAAGAAACATTAGACCGCCCAGCTGCTCCCATTTACTGCTAGTAAAACGTCACCAGTAACCTGCTGCCTACCAACTAAGTTAGTGTTGGTGTGTGTGTTCCTCGACTTTGCAGCAGCAACAACTAACAATAATAACAATCAAATAGCAATATAGCAGCACAGTAACAGCCATATAGCATTTAAAAAAGAAACACAATGCAGTAAGAGTTATAGTGTGGTAGTGATATGTATAGTGTAGTGTGTGTAAACTGCTGTGTGAGTGTGTGAGTGTGTGTGTAATGTGCAGATAGGCAATTAGTGTTCATTTTTCATGAGCCTGGTTGTCTAGTGGAAAAAACTGTCTCGGAGCCTGCTGGTCCGGACTTTTAGGCCGCGGTACCGTTTACCAGATGGCAAAAGCTGAAACAATCCGTAGTTCGGGTTAGAAATACAGTTGTAATACACTTAGAAAATAATAGAATACCTCAAAATATTTATGTTTTAATGTAATGTTAGTATATCAATATGTCACAAATTTATTGATAAAATAAGTATTTTAATCATGATAATTACTATTTGAACTTTGCTTCCCCCAGCCTCTTCCTGAATTGTTTTGCATCGCTGGCATGGTTTTCCCAGGCACAGCCTTACATATGGCCTGCATGGTTATTGAAAGGCTCCAGGCCTCAACATCCCCATGGTCATACCCAGCCTCACCACCCTGCAGGAGGGCGTTCTCAGCCAGGGGAAAGCCAAGTGGAGTTTAAGGAACTGCTTCTGGGTGCTACACTGCGTGACCGAGGCCTACTGTCTGTTTACCAGGTGTGTGCACTAGCTCACTCATTATATAGATCAGTGGCTAAACTGCACTGTCACGCTGGAACTATTGCATGACATTGGGCTAGGTAGAGAGAGCACGATGAAAACTGGAGGAAACTTGGATCATGTCAACACTAAGGCACCTCAGAAGCGCTGTGTGTAAACATTTTGGATTTTACTCTATCAATGGCAAAATTATCAATAAAGATAAGGCTGTTTGCCAACTTTGTATGAAGCAACTACTTTACAATAACATTAACACAACAACAAATGGGGTCACCTGTTAGCTTCTCACTCAAGCAAGGCTAAAGAATCAGAGCACCAGCAGCTACACAACCTCGCCTAACTTCCTTTTTTTTTGCCTATAAGTTACATAACGCTGATGTTCTGTATAATTTGAATTAATTCCATAGCACTGTGAATTCATTCAAACTTTATTTTGGGAAAAAGTGACAGCCCTAGCACATATGCTGCACAGGAGATGGACCTGCTATTCTGCTGCTCTCTTCTTTTTAAGCTTCAAGTCTATTTTCTCCCAACCCTGCGTGTCAGTGAAGCATGGATATGCATACTTTGACTGCTATGTAAATAAACTATATATTCACAGTTAAGAAATCCATACATAATTATGTACTAATTTTGGCCATCTGCACCAAGATTTCAGTTTCTATCGATAGGCTAGATGATCAGTAATTTTGAGAATTTTCACTGTATTGATGATAGCAATTAATCATGTTATTTTACATATAATGTGTATATTTGTTGTTTGTTGTTCTTTTGTTTTAAGCTGTATATTCTGCATAATTCAATCACTGTATTGCAAGTCAAAAACTGAAAATCACTCTCTTGCCTAAGGCTTGTGAAAAATACTGCACCAGAGTTTTAACTGGTTCCAAATGTAGAGACTACTACATCACTCTAAATTAAGCATCCCAACACAGGATATTAGTCAGTTTTACAAATGGTTTTAAGATTTTGTTGATCACATTTAAAGAACAGCTTGATCTGGCCCCAACCCTAATTTCAGACCTTTTTAAACCCTTAATGTCCCTGCACTAAAAGAGGCTAGGCTTGATCATGCTCAATTTCTGTTCAAGCGGCAAACAGCACTCCTTTAGAGCTGCATCCTCATGGCTCCCCTCTGCCATTGCTGTGAGGGTAGGAGGCAAAGTTGACATTGTGTGTACATTGAAAAAAATACAGGCAACAACATTGCCACCTGTTGGTGTGGTTAGGGTTAGGGTTAGGGTTAGGGTGTGTCGGCACTTCTAAGAGCATGATACATATTTTCTATTTTTGTATTCTCAGGACAAGGCTTGCTGAGGCTCATTGCAGAGGATCACAGCCATCGTTGGAATTCTGAAAGGAAGTGGGTGACTTTCAATCTGCCATATGAACTTTAGACTTTTTTTAGCATGCAGATTCACATCTGTATGTTAATACTGATAATGTATTAGCTTATTTGTTTGTTTCTGGAAGGACTTTAGCTCCTGTTTTTGAATTTAGCCCCTATTTCCATGGCCAAGGAAAGTTCAGTCAATATTTGTCAGGGGTGGGGGACTCAAGTCTCATGACTGGACACAAGTCACAAATTTGAGGACTTGCGACCTGTGTCCAGTCTTTTGACTTGAGGCAGATGACAAGAAAAGACTTGACAGTTTTTATTTGGCTGAATCGCCCATTTGCACTATTGTAGATATTGAGCATGAACAGTTAACTTTTTGAGACATGATAGGGTGACTTCTAATGTAGCTTTTGTCTAGCAGGACCTAGAAAATGATGCAAGACAGGATTGAGCTGAAAGCTTGTTGAAAGCATTTTCCCATACCTGCGCTGAGCTTGAGTTGAGCTTAATATTACCAGACCATTTCTGATTTAGACAAGAAAGCATATGAATTGACAGCTTTTCATGACAGAGCTTCATTATTCTCTTTGAGGTCCCTCACGAGTTCAAAGTCAATGTAACTCAACCACAGCAGAATGGTCTCTCCCTCTCTCCAGTCAATTGTGTGACAAATGCAATCCTTCAAGATCAGGCAAACAAGATGGTATTTTTCCTTGATGATGCTTGACGTTTGAACAATTTCAGTGTTCTAAATGAATGGATGTATTAGTCTACACAATCCACGGCAGAAAAAAGTAATCATCAGATAGAATACTGTTTCGTTGCGCAAGCGCCAAATGTGGGTAGATTTTCCATTTGGCTAGTAAATATACCAAAATAGTCATGTGTTGCAGGCAGAGACTAAGGCCGATGCTGGGCTGTAGTATAACTTGGAGTTTTTCTATTTGTGCACTTTACAACTACAACAAAGCGTGATATGTAGCTTACAGTCCACCAGCATATTTTTGCTGCTGTTGAAACCCACTAGCTTTGTGCTAACTACTGCAACTGAAGGAAGTTCCTCTTCTTCTACTACTTCTGCTTCAAAACTCTCACCTTACTCAAAGGCACAACCTGGT
Organism: Thunnus thynnus; assembly: GCF_963924715.1. Taxonomy (NCBI): domain Eukaryota; kingdom Metazoa; phylum Chordata; class Actinopteri; order Scombriformes; family Scombridae; genus Thunnus; species Thunnus thynnus. The sequence goes on from NC_089518.1 coordinate 1,642,089, forward strand.
GACAGAAGTCATACAACATATCCACAAACATTAATACTGCATAAAATACAAAATTATGAACACTAGATCCTGGAAAATATGTTAGATCAGATTATTTATTTTTGTTTTCTTAGTTAATTAATTTAAAGTCAATCTATTAAAAAAACAAAACAAAAAAAAAAACAAGGTATGAACCGAACCAACTTGAGTCTAAACACAGTGACTTAGGACTTGCTTGAGCCTTTAAGATTAAGACTTGAGACTTGCTTGTGACTTGCACATGTCATCCCACTTCTGATATTTGTGAACATGAACTACTTTCTCCCAAGGCCACAAACCAGAGACGTGAGACTCAAATTTTTGATGCCATCCGGAATAAAGTCTGGAGCTGCTTCATAGACAATGAATGTGAAACTAATTTTGTAGTAATTTTTAAATACCCAAGTAAGCTTTATTATATAGTGACCTTTCATATCTGAAAAAGAAAATGTACCTGTATACTAGGGTTGGGTGATGTCTACAGAATTGGCATATGACGATGTCCACAGTGAAACATCGTAATGGACAATGATATTGAGTGGGATAAATTACTGCATTTTGCTGTCATTAATGGATGCACTAAGTTTCTCTTCTCTTCTCTGTTTCACCGCGGGTGTGGCTGATTGATCCTTGCATATGTTAGTGTGTGTACTCTCGGCGGAGCCGAGGAGAGACAGTGAACCACGTGAAGTACTTGAGTTGACAACAACTACAGTCGTTGCATTACTGTAAGTACAATAAATAATTTAATCCATGCAAAAGATGGACAGACAATGGGGGGGGTTTTAAAACACGATGTTACAATGGTAGAGGCTCAGTGGTTGATGACCGTCAGCCATTGGCGATGGACGATGGCATTGCCCATTGGCCCAACCCTACCGTATACTCAGAACATCCCCTTGGGTGTTCTCAGTGTCATCTATAACATCTTTCTCAATTCATTGTTTTTGGAAAAGTTCCAGACATTATCAGATGACATCACAAATTTGAATTTTAGCAAAATAATTTTTGGATTTGGGAGAGATTTGTTCATGTTCACTAACATTTTGAACCATCTTAAAGCATGGGAATATAACATGATACACATATATATCACATAACATGTATGAATTTCTCAATTGGCCATAGTTTCCCTTTTGCTATACTGCAACATGCAAGACATTGTACTGATAAAAGGTACAAAACTGTTTTTGCTTCCATTTATGTCTGTTGAAGTAATCTGAATGAGAAAAAAATAAATATATTCTAGTAAAGTATGCTGTTTGAGCTCTTATTGGGTTGATCAGCTTCAGACCCACATTATAATTCAATATGGCTGTTTATTGGTTTATTAATTCTGAAACTTTAAGGATAACACTGTAAAAATAGTGAATTACTTTGTAAAGCAAGCAGTAAAAGGTATTTTTAGGATACATTATTAAACATCTTGAAATCTCATACACCTAAAATGGGGATCTGCATTGAATGGATTCTAAAATGGCAGTAGACAATTGTTTATAATGATTCAGTGTAAAAGAAGTTGATATAATGGTACTTGTACATAGACCTTCTGGTTTTTGTACATTCAGAACCCCATACATTAATGTGAAATGTCTGTAGATATATTGGGGAGTTGCTTGCAATTACTGTAAAATAATCATGTGAAGTAAACCCCATACATCGACCCATATTGTCCAAAAGCACCATTCACAATTGTTTTTGCTCTTTTCACAGTCAATGCACTTGTGCTCTTTCTTTTAATAAAGGGGAAGGGGTGCTCATAGCAGACTGTTCTCTTGTGTGTGTGTGTGCCCCCGCCCTCTGCAGCATGCACATGGAAGAGCTGAGTTTTTTTTCCTTTTTTCCCTCCTCTTTTTCCCACTCACAGACACAGGGTTTTTCTCTCTGTTCTCTGTTCATTCAGCTTGGGGACTGTAAACCAAAACTTTATTAAGGATTAAATCACCTGGTTATTAATGACTGATCTTCCCTGCAAAGACGGACCATAGTGACTATGCTGATAATGAAACTGAGATAAATGGCTTCAAAGCTTTTTTGACCCTCTAGCCAAATGTGTTATAGGTAGAATAGTGGTTATGTGCTTATTAAATATATGTTCTTAAAGGTATTTTCATGGCTTAAAAATCATGACCACTTATTTGACCTATGACCCCAATTACCAACAGATATGTGGGTGGTGCAGAGTGCAGTAACTACAATCTCAGTATCTTTTTGCTGAGAAAATCCAAATCTAATTTTATTTCTTATTACATTATATCTGTATTTAATTGTTTTATTGTTTGTATGTTTAAAAAAGTTGAAATAGATGTGTCATTAAGAAAAATTCAAGCAATCCTCAAATATTATTTGGTGAGAATCAACCTATAACAATGGTTTGACATATTTATTTTAATTGTAAGGTTTATGTAGACTCATTTTTAGAATTAGAATATGCATAGAATATGAATATAGAATATATTTTTAGAATATGCTCTCATCGAATATAGTCAGGTTCCTGTCTTAATAGAAATAAATTATACCAGTCAAATCTAGGTTAATATACATTAAAATTGTTGTGATGCTGTATAGGTTACAAGCTGAGTTTATATAAATTATGATTTAGCTACATAGTGTGTGCTTATAGATGGCACATCTAACATTGCCTGTTGTGATGAGGTAAAAGCAAGCATCAGATATCACAAAGCCACTGACACTGGCGACAGGAGAGTAGGAAAAAGGCAGAAAGAGAAAAAAGTGTTGGGATGGTTTGTGCACGAGTGCACCATATATCAACAGAAAGGAAAAGAAAGTTGGATTAAGAACAGGCCAAACAGAACACAACACACAAACTAACTAACTCAGCTGCAGTAAGAAGAACTGACTGAACGAAAGACAGATAAGGGAAACACACAAGCTCTGGTGCAGGTACCTGTGGTGACAACAGCACCCCCAACAGGTGGAAGGACCAGTCTACAGCCAACAAACAGACGCTTTTTTGACCAGCTTGTCTAATTGCTTGGTGTTTTTGTTTGTAAGGCTGCCTCCCCAGCACAGCAAAAAAGAGTGCACTGGCCACCACCATGTGGTAGAACATGGTCATCATTTCCACACACACATCAAAGGACCTCAGTGTCCGCAGGAAGAACAGGTGGCTCTGCCCCTTCCTGTAGAGGGCGTCGGTGTTAGGGGACCAGTCCAGCTTGTCATCCACAAGGACCCCTAGATATTTGTAGGTGTGCACCACTTCAGTGTCCACCCCACAGATTTTCACTGGCTTAGACCTGCAGAAAACCACGATCATTTCCTTATTTTTTGAGGTGTTCAGTTGAGGGCAGTTTTTTCGACTCCAGTCACTGAAGGCTGTTATTAGATCCCTGTATTCGGATTCCTGTCCATTCCTGATACATGCCACAATAGCAGTGTAATCCGAGTATTTCTGGATGTGGCAGGACTCAGAGTTGTATTTGAAGTCCGAGGTATACAATGTGAACAGGAATGGAGCCAGTACAGTCCCCTGTGGAGCCACCATGCTGCTCATTACTGTCCCAGAAACACAGTTCCCCAACCTGACAAACTGTGGCCTTTCTGTCAGGTAATCAGTGATCCAGGAAACAAAGGAGGGAACCACTCCCATCTCTCTGAGCTTGTCTTTGAGTATGATGGGTTGGATGGAGTTAAATGCACTTGAAAAATCAAAGAACATGATTCTTACATAAGTGCCTGATTCCTCCAGATGAGAGAGGTCACAGTGGAGCATGTAAAGGACAGCATCATCCACTCCAATGTGTTCTTTGTATGCAAACTGCAGGGGATCGGGTTTGTCTTTGACCTCAAGCCTCAGTAGGCATAGAAGCAGACGCTCCAGGGTTTTTCATGATGTGCAACGTAAGGGCCACCAGTCTGTAGTTGTTTAGTTAAGCTGGACATTTTATTTTTGGTACCGGTACACTGTACTGTAGACTCAGGTTGAAGATCTTCTGGAGAGGTTGACACAGTTGGGCAGCACAGTCTTTAAGCAGCCTTGGACACACACCATCTGGGCCAGCTGCCTTCCGAGAGCAAAGTCTCCTGAGCTCCAACTTCACCCCCATCTCAGTGACAGACTAGGGTGGAGGAGAAGGAGGAGCTGTGGTGGAGAAACACACATGTGGAGGAGAAGAAGGAGCCGCAGTGGAGATGCATCCATGTGGAGGAGAGGGAGCAGCAGTGGAAGTGGGTGTGGCCGCAGTGTCAAATCTGTTGAAGAACTGGTTAAGTTCATTGGCTTTGTCCACATCACCCACTACTGGCTGTCTTTTCTTTTTGTGTAGCCAGAGATGGTGTTGATTCCTCTCCACAACTCCTGGATGTTGCTGTGTTGTAATTTCTTTCAATTTTCTTTTTGTATTCCAACTTTGCCATCTTCAATCTCCTCTTCAATTCATGTTGCACCTGTCTGAGCTGTTCTTTGTCACCGTCTCTAAAAGCTTCCCTTTTCTGGTTGGGGATTGCTTTTATGTCACTTGTGATCCAGAGTTTGTTAATGGGAAACATCGTACAGTCTTTGTAGGTATGATTGTATCTCTACAGAAGTTGATATACTCAGTAAAACAATCAACCTGACCATCAATGTCCATACTGTTCCCGTCTGTTTCCAGCAGCACATTCTGTGCATCCAAAGCATTCCCTTAGAGCCTCACTAATCTCAGGTGTCCATTTCCTGACTGTGTGGGTACAGCACATAGGGCTTATAGCAGGTCTGCAGGTTTTGTTGATACCAAGGCACGGACAGGTAGAAAAACAAAGATTTCAGCCACAAGTGCCAGGAAAATTGTCCAGATTGCAAAAAAAACCCCACACGCAACTTCAGCTGAAAGTTGAATGTGGTTGTTTAGAGATGCATAATAAGGAGGTATTTGAACAAAAATGGGATGTGCAGTCAAGTTGCCAGAAAAAAGCTGTTACTGTGCCAATGCCACAAAACAGCCTGCTTACAATATGTCAAACAGCACCTAGACAAGCCTCAAAACTTCTGGAACAAAGTTATTTGGAGTGATGAGACCAAAATTGACTTTTATGGTCACAACTATGGACACTATGAATGGTACACATCTTGCAGATTCTGCTAAGGTATGTAAACTTATGAGCACAACTGTATGTAGAGCCACAAGGAGCGGCTGTTGCTGTACAACTGCCAGAACATCTCACACAATGGCTTCCTGTCAAAAACACTACACCATGTGACTTTAATGATTGAAAAAGGATTTGAATCACATCAACTGGTGAAATAAGCCAAACAGGAGCAAACTTGGTCCCCCAGAGTGAACCCTTACATCCACATCTCAGCAAACAAACATTTCATTAGGAAATAAAACAAAACAGGAGATCAGGGAATAGCTGAAAACGTGATAGTGGATGACAAACCAGCCATGCAGATGGCATTCATGCAGAAAAGGTGAAGTTGCAGCAAAATACCAGACTGTTTGAGAGTCCATTTTCCATATTTAATAGAATGTTGCTTCAAGATTTGCAGCACCTAGACATTGAAAGCATACGGTGTGTGGATGTTTGCAAATCTGTAGCTCATCAAGAGAATGGTGTGAAAAAGACTCAATAGCAGTTTTAAAAGCATTAGCAGAGGGAGGTCAAAAAGTAAATACACAGCAAATATGCCAGTGTTATTTTTTCAGCGTCAGTGTTAATTTACTGGGGTTACTGTTGTTTTTACTCAGAATTGATCAAAACCAACACTCAAAGTCGTCAATTACTCCAAGTATAAGAGTGGATCGGTCGCTATATCAGCTTGCTAGCTAGCTAAATACTATCCTGCCTGGCCTAGCTAGCTAACATTACCAGACCAGAGATCTTTTAAAAAGACGTTTAAAATCCCATTGTTGTATTTGATGTTACTATCTTGGCCCAGTGTGCTCTCGCATTGCTCTTGCATGACGTGTTAGCTAGCCAGCTAATGTTAGCTAGCACTAGCTTCGGCAAACGTTAGCTGCACAAGCTTGCCAGCTAGTTTAGTATGATATCGGGGTTCTTGATTCTGACAAACGTTATAACATTAGTTAGCGTTAGTAACGTTAAGTTGGCTAATGTAATGTTCTTTTTTCCCTTGCAGTTGCAGAGTTGGCTAGCCTGATAACGTGTTACCATCTGAGATTGGAGCCAAGCAGTCGTTTGGGATAAGGTGCGTGAAAAAAGCTAACGTTAACGCTAGCGATGCATGTGTCTGTGTCTTGTTTCAGAGAAGTTGCTTTATATCGGTAACGTTAGCTAACATTATATGTTTTTGCCACAATGTAGAAATTAATCAAAGATGGCTTGTTGAAAGCTAAGCCCCATGAGCTAGTGTTGGCTCTTGAAATTGGTGATCGTACAGCATGAAACAAGTTCAATTTGTGTGCGCGAGCAGTCCGCGGGGTGATCGGTGGTGTCGAGTCCCAACCGTAACTCCAACCCTGTCTAACATACGGGCAACCCCAGTATTGAAATTGAATGCATCTGGCAAGATGCCAAGTATTGCAGGCAGTGTTTTTTTTCAATTTAGTAAACGTGTCTTGTCACTTCTGTAAGTTGGCTGTGATGGGTCTTAAAGACTGCTCCTCAAACCCAATGATAAAATAGGACCTAGGTAGGATGCAGCCTAGGAATTGAGATGCAGAGACCAGTAGGGTGCTAGCTATGTTTTTGAATTAATGCCAAACTGCTTTTTGATTTTCTTTAGAAAATTGCTTAATTTCCACTAGAACAACCCATTTTAAAAATGTAGATGTGTTTAAATATAAAACTGATATAATTATAGGCTAACATACTCAAGGGGCATACATTTAGGCTATGTAGTAAAGGTTGAACACTTATAGAAAGATAGAGCATAACATTACACATGCACAAGGCACTTTATAAATAGGCCTATATTGTGTTTGGTAGTGTTGTGGGAAACTTATGGTTTGAAATTAGGAATAATAAGAAGTAATGCTATTCTTCTCTTTAAAGTGTCATGCTGGTTCCTGTAGAGTATAAAGGAGTGAGCAAATGGGTCAGGGTACCACAGGCGGAGGATGAGTACAATTACTCCCAGTTTTTGCAAGCAGGTAGGCTAATTTGAGTATTATGTTTATTTGTGCATTTATATTAAGGCTTTCCAATGTTTTCTGTTGAGATATTAAGTAAAGACCCTTGGTGGGTCAGCTCTAGCTCACACGTACAGACATGGTTCCTGGTACTCAGACAACAGCTGGGCCCTCTAGGAACCCCCCCACCCCCGTCCCTCTCTCCCACCCCAAACCTCCCCCCGTCCACCCCTCTCTCCCACCTCACCCTTCCCCTCCACCCATACTCCACCCCTCTCTTCCACCCCCACCCTCCACCCATCTCTCTTCCCACCCTCCATCCTTCTCTCCCACCCCCACACTCCACCTCTTCCACCCCACCCACCTTCCACCCCTCTCTGTAGTTGGTAGGGCAGGTTGTTTACTGACTGAAGGGTTGGTGATTTGAATCCCAGCTCTGCTGTCCACGTATTGGTGTCCTTGGGCAACACACTGAATCCAAAATTGCTTAGGAAATACAGATGAAAATGAGGATTCCTACTATCGCTGGTGTATTTATAGTTCATCACGTATGCTCTGTTCATTTATGCACACTTGTCCCTCTCAAATAAACAAATCATATTGATCTTTCTTCTGTTTTAGTGTTGGCAAAATTCAATTTGCCATGTTCTGCTTCCTTGAGCCTGAAGGATTCTGCAGGCATGGAAGTGGATTCAGACATATTTGATGAACTCTTGAAGTCATCTGGGGTGTCTTTCAAGGCTGAAGAGTGTAATAGTGAGAAATTGCAGGCTTATATTTTTCAAATTGTTTTCAGATTGTTGCTCTGTTATTAATTGTGTGAACAGAATGTTACAATGCAAGGCTGTGTGTTTTCTTAGGTGCTGAGGAGGAGTCATCAGAGTGCTCATCTTTATCAGAGTGGTCACCATCACATGCATCCCAGGGCTCATCATCAGGCTCAGTAATACTGGAATCTACCAAAGCTCGGAAAAGACAGCTAGTTGAAGGACCCCCCCCCCCCCCCCCCGATGCCAATGTTGCAAGAAATGTAAGTTATATTTTAACTGGGCTTTGCCTTGTGGTGAGCCATGTGGCTCAGCCCATCTCCTTTTCCTGCAGCGTGAGGCAGCTTTGGTGTACAAGTACACCACCCTGGACCTGACGCTAGTATGTAAATGTTACTCATATGTTACTTTCAGGATGAAATGGAACACAGCAATCAGCCAGTGAGGAAAGGGATGGACACACCAATAACTGATCTTCCTAGATTGATATTGACCCTGATGTATTGGTCTAACCCTACAATAAAAACATTGTAGTCACAATAGATATGTTAGTTCTGCAGTTACAGTAGGTATGCTCTGCACCTTCAGGCTGACGAGCCTGCTATACTTGCAATGTGAATGTCATGTAATTGCTGTTTCAGACTGTCAAAGCAGTCCTGTATTCAAAGCCAGGTGGAGACCAGATATTCAAGGAGTACGAGAAAACAAGCACCATCAGTGATGTTACAAGAGGAAAGATGGTGAACATACTAGTGGCTGACATGGTGGAGAGTCATGGGTAAGTGAATGTGCACTTGCAATAACAGGTTGTTGTTGTTGTTGTTTTTACCTCCAAAAGTCGGTGCCAATTTTGTCTTCACCCTCAACCATGTGCATATAAACAAATGTTGCATTTTTGGGGGGATGAATGATGCATCTGTCCCTTTTCAGAGGGGTCCCTCCAGTGAATGTGCGCATTTTCTACACACTTGGGATTACAAGTCTGTTCCCAAACTTGAAGGACCTGGATTCAAATAATGGTTATGTGAGTACAAACATTAATGCATCCGTACCTTCACTACTTTCTGAATGCATTGTTTATGCTGCTCTCTTTTCCAAAGATAAAGTTAAGTGCATCATAGCATAGGCAACTTGAACCAGCTTTATCACTTCCTGAAGTTTGGTAGGCATCTTTATTTCCTGTGCCATACTATTGGATGAAGTGATTAATCAGATGTGCGCTGGGTGTGCCACACACCTGATTAATCACTTCTAGGTACAGAAGACATGTAAAGACATGATCATGTGACATAGCCAAGATGGCGCTGTCACGGAATGGGTCCAGCATTGGCTCGTTGAGAGGTAACAGCAGGAGGCGCCAGATAGTTCCACTAGGCAATTGAGGGGTGCGCATGTCTGGCGTGTCGTGCTGTTCTCCCAACATTACAGGGTAGACTTAACAGCGCGTGTACGCTGATGCTGGAGCCTTCCAGTGACAGAGCTATATTGGCTATGTCATGTGATCATGTCTTTACCTGTCAGCCAAACTTGAGGAAGTGATAAAGCTGGTGCAAGTAGTAATGCACATAGTCTATGAATTTCCTTGTTTGGCTAGAAATGCAATCTTTATTGCGGACTGCATAGGAGAGTCCAAGAGGGCACTCACCAGCTAACAGATTAACATTTTTTCTTTAAATCAACAGGAACATTTCTATGATCCCCAGAGCGGCTCCGGTTACCTAGCATGGAGGCTGAAAACGGTTCAGCGCAACTCTGCTCAAGACATCAAGAAATCAAAGTCCACTTTTCAAGAGGGCCCCAAGACTCTATGCAGCATGTGTTCAGTTGAGAAGCAGTTGACCGGTGATGAATGCAAGGAAGCCATGTCGGTGATGCGACCCTCGTCAAAGATAAAATGAAGGCAACATTCCAGCACAGGCAAAAGGTGGTTCAAGACCCAGCTACTGCCTCTACTGTCCTGGATCTCTTTTCAAGATTTCTGGATACATCTGGTTTGGTAAGACGCAATGAATGGCTGACGACTTTATGGTTGCCTTTAGTTTGCTTTGTTTGCTTTGTATCCAATGTTTTGTTGTGTGCAGTATCCAATGTTTTGTTGTAATTCCTTGCAATATATAGCGCTTTTCATGACACAATAGAGTTCTTATTCACATACGCGGAATGTTTTCTGTTGAAGATCGACCAAGACTTCACAAGGCTCTTTGGTGATGAAGTGTCTGGTAAATTCCTTGCAAAATGGCCAACCCTCTTCAAACCAAGGGTCATCACAGACTGCTGCAAAAATCTACTCCAGAGTCCGCGTGTGAATGAGATACTTCTGTCTGCACAACAGGAGTCTGATGGTGGTAAGTGTAAGTTGGACAGTAGATTGAACATGCCTTTAGTGTACACTGCAAGATAACACATCATTGTGTTCTTTCATGTTTTTGGCCCCTTTACTACAAATCACATACTGCACCTTACTGCTGACCATTTTAAACCCATGGTGTAATTTTAGAAAACAAACTTCAGTATGCTGTGACACTTGAAAGTTATTCCTATGGTGTCAATTCTAATTCTTCAGCATGGCATTCTGCAGAGTGGGACTCTGAGATGGCCACCATCCTTCTGCTGCTTCACCTCTTACCCCAGCCTGTAAGGGCAAGATGAGCGCATCAGATGCTGCTGGACGCCTGATCAAGTTCATGAAGGTATTATCTTAGGACTGCACATCACTGATTTAAGGTTCATGTCAACTGATGAATTTCATGGGCCATGATGGCAAGGGGTGATACAGATATATATATTTAAAAAAGTATATTCCATCCATTCCTCTATCACACATTAATTCATTATTGTCCTTGTGCACCATCCATCCATTCATCCATCCACCGCACACTAAATTCATTGAAGTTGTGCACAACCATCCATCCAATCACACATAAATTAAAATGACTTGAGTCAAAACATGGCATAATTCTCTCTCTCTCTGTCTCTCTCTCTTTCTCTCTCTCTGGGGAATAGCATGGAGACCTTCCTCAAGGAAACCGGCCTCAAACAGCCCTTTCTTCTTTGTGTCAGAGAAAGGAGCAACAGCATCCAAGATTTCTACATCATCCTGGAACAGAAGGCCATACCCTGCAGGATGCAGACCGCAGTTGCCGCCTTCGACGAGCTCTTCAAGGCACATTTTGCTTTCGCTGTGTCCTATAATGATGCACTGTCCAGCTTCTTCACATTCATCCAGAGCACCGTGTATGGGATCGATGCAGGCAGTGTGAAGGAGAGGGTCAAGGAAATCAGAGCAAGGCTTCTTCACTGCGCACTTTGAAAAAAACACATTTTTGACCTGAAGTATGTACACCTGTTACATTTGCAAGGCACACCACACATCTTGTTCAGTGTAATTCAGTCATTTGAAGTTCCAGCATGGATTGTTGCCCGCAAAGTCTTTGAGCTTGAACTGTGGAGAGCCTGAATGTTCTTTTGTTTTCTGCACATACTCTGGTTACCAACGTCACTTATCTCGAGCACATGGGGACTGTCTTGATCCAGATCCTGTCAATTTTGAGATTGAGCCTATAGCTGGACCTTCGACAACAATGAATGTTGATCCCCCTATCACTCACTACACACGTTCCTGTTCAACAAAGGAACATTTTGGACATGGCCAGCTCTGTTGTTGCTCAGGTTAAAGCCTGGTACTGTGCAGTCTCTAGTTGGCTCAATGGAAGAACTGTTTTGATCAGCTAGAAAACCCATTTTCACGTCTTAACACAGAATCTAAAAGGAAGAGGTATTTTGAAGAGAAATGGAAGATAGTACAACCTGTAGAGCATGTTCTGGGCGTTCGATTTGATGTAAGAAGAGATAAAATAACAGGGTTGTATAGGCAAGTTCCAGTCAATGATACATTTATATATGTACCCATCCGGGGGTCTCTCTCCTCTATGTTTAGTAACAGTGAACTCTGTAAGAGTTTCCAAGAAGCAAAACCACATCAGGAGAGATTTTACAGAGATGTAAATGATGGGTCCTACTTTAAGAATCATAATTTATCTTCCCAGTAAGAACCTGCACTTCAGATCCAGCTCTACTATGACGATTTTGAAACTGCCAATGCGTTAGGCTCAAAAAAGGGAGTGCACAAACTCGGATGTGTATATTTTATTTTGGGAAATTTGTCGCCAAAGCTCAATTCTGTGTTAATGAACATTCATCTTGTAGCCCTCTTTCACTCAGAGGACCTAAACATATATGGGTTCGAGCCAATTCTGAAGCCACTGATTGATGATCTGAAGATTTTGGAGACTGAAGGAATACAGTTGCCCTTTTCAGCTATACCGGTGAAGGGCTCAGTCTTTTAGGTTACAGGAGACAATTTAGGTCTTCATGGTCTTCTTGGTTTTGTTGAATCATTTAGTGCAACATACTGTTGTAGATTTTGTTCAACTGATAAGAGTGAATTGCAGTCAGTTTTCAGTGAAGATCACCCAGGTTTATCTCTACGTTCAAAAGACCTTCACATTGAACACATTCGTGTCATCCAAGAAAATCCTGCTTTGAAATCAACATTTGGTGTCAAACGAGACTTTCCACTCAATTCCTCCCAGTTTTTCCACTCCTCAAACAACTGCGCTGTAGACATAATGCATGACCTGCTAGAAGGAGTGGTGCAGTACGAGCTAAAGCTTGTTTCAGTATCTGATCAAGAATTCAATATCCTTGAGTTCATTGTCTGAGAGAATTGTGAGCTTTAATTATGGATACACACAGAGAAAGAGCAGGCCAGGTGGGCTAAAGCTTGATGACAACAGCAAAGATCTGGGACTTAATGCTATCCAGTCATGGTGTCTCTTACGCAATGCCCCACTGCTTTTTGGTGATCTAGTTAGCAGGGAGGATAAATGTTGGGGGTTATTGCTCCTTTTAACTCAAATTGTCAACATTGTGTTTTCCCCAACTGTAACCCATGGTGTGACTTGTTACCTGAAACACTTAATTTTTGAACATCACAAGCTTTTTAAATCTATCTTCCCAGACTATAATTTGATTTCAAAACATCATCTAATGATCCATTACCCAAGCTGTATTAGAAGAATTGGACCACTCATACACATCTGGTGCATGAGATTTGAAGGAAAGCACAACTTCTTTAAAAAGTCTGTTAAAAATTTTAAACGTTGCCATGACACTGGCTAAGAAACATCAGGAAGAGTTAGCATCTCATTTCGAGAAATTTAAGTTCAAAAGATTAACGTTTGGTCCCATAAGTCAAGTCTTGGTCAGCAGTTTAGAGGGTGGAGAGGCACTGAATAAAGCTTTTGATGTATTGACTGTTTCCACCACCCCCTTGGTCAAAAGCTATGGCACAGAGTATCAGGTGGGGATGTATGTGGTTACTGGAGTTGAAAATGAGATGCCTTTGTTCAACAGGATTGACAGTATAATTATTAGAGAGGACAATGCCTATCTTTTAATTTGTTAAGTCTCAGCCCTTTTTTTGATGATCATTTCAATGCATTTGCTATTGAGGAGAACACTGGGGTTTTCACAGTAATATCTGTAAACAACCTGTTACATTACAGACCCTGTGATAGGCAATTTTCATATGACACCGATGACCAAGTGTACCTTGTTCCATACTGTATTTATGTATGATGAATCCATGCAGTTTGTTATGCTGTCTGTTGTTAAAGTGATGTGGTGGCCTTTTAATAAAAATATACTTTTCTCAAGAAGTTGTTGCTTTGTGTATTTTTGGTGGGGTGGTTGTGGTGGCTAATGGGGGCATTGGTAGTCACATTTTACACCTATTAGTGTTTATGCATTGGTTGTCAGTGTAACATTTTCAACCCCAGTCAGTGTAGCATTCTGTAAAAATGACGCTACTGTAGAGTACTACTGACACTACACACGTGTTAGCCAGTGTTAATTTTTAACTCCCTACTGTGTTGAAATAACTCCAAAAATATGGCACCAGTGTAAGTGTTAAATTAACACTGAAAAGAGTGGATGCATATAAACACCCCTCTGGTGTTAAATTTAACACTCTCAGAGTTAATTTAACACTGGCGTTTTTGCTGTGTAACAACAAATCATAGCTTTTTGTCGACAGGATGTAGAATACCTTGGCAGAAGACTAATTGGTGAAGATAGATATATTGCTCCTCCACAAATTGAAGCATTTTTGGGAATGGCAGGGTATAGTAGACAGTAGATCTGTGGCTATGTGTTGAAAACAGCACCCCTCAGGGCAATGATTAAAGCAATAGGGCAAATAAATAAATACATTGATTTGATTTATTGATTGGGACAGTGTGCAGTTTTAAACATTAAGGATGCACTGCACCGGAGTTAGCTCAAAGCTTATTTGCATCCATAGTCCCCCACAATCAAAACATGCAACAGCACAAGAACAAACAGTACAAAGCAAAAAAAAAAACCAAAACAAACAAAAAAAACCCCAAAATAAAACAAACAAAAAAAACCCCACACAGAACACACCACACAAAATACAAAATACAAAGCTACACACAGCAGCACATCACATACACCCACAATATCAATTAGAAATTAATAATGTAAACTAGACTCAGTGGTCACACAGCTGATTGGTCTTTAGTACATTTTTTAGTTTGGTCTTGAATGTATTGATAGAGCTACAGTTCTTCATATCATCAGGCAGGGCATTCCACTGAGTTGTGGTTTTCACAGAGAAAGCTGACTGCCCAAATGCAGTGCGACGAAATGGTATGGTACAATCTTGTTTAGAGGATATTCTGGAGGATCTAATAGAACTTACTGAGCGCATGTACACAAAGTCACATAGTGGAGGAAGGGCCAAACCATTTATTTTATAAACTAAGCACAAATTTGAGAATATTCTAAAATTGTCAAAGCTCAGTAAATTGTATTTCTCCAATACCCTACAGTGATTGAAATGCATTGGCTTTTTGTCCAGAGTTTTTAGAGTTTGTTTGTATAAGGACTCAAGAGGTTTTATGGCTGTTTCTCCAGCCTGCCCCCAACATGATGCAATAAGACATGTGGGAAGGAATCATAGCATGCAAAAATATCTTGGCTGCGTCTAAAGAGAGACAGTTTCTAAAATTTGCTAAGTTGTACTTTATGGTTTTAACCGTTTTTTAACGTTTCTTAAAGTTCAAATTTGGATCCAGTGTCACACTAAGATATTTAAAATCAGTAACTTCATTAATTTTTTCACCTTTGATGAAAATATCAGCATTAGGAGGATGTGTGGTGTATTTTCATTAAAAGTCATTGGTGTGCTTAAAGACAATATTAAGCTATGCAGATTGATTTTATAAGTTTATAAGCAATAAGGGCTAATGTGATACAATTTGTATTGGTGTAGTTATTATCTCATGAGCCATATTTAATCACAATGTACATATAGAGGCACAGTAGAAGAATCATAATCATACACTGGAGAAATTTGAGTGTGTTTGTATTACATGTCACTTTGCTTGGGTCTGCCAAAGTCTTCACCTTTTAATTAAAAGGTAACATAATAATTGGTCAAAAATTAGGGACGGTGGATGACAAGGTGTGACCTAAGCCGACCCAAGGGCATAAAAACAATGCCCCAAAGAAAAACCCTTGGAGCGATTTGGTTCGTTGTAAAAGTGCTGATTGCTCCCCCTTTTTGCCGGCATTAAAAAACACTTTGCTGCTTGGACCTCTGACTCCCTTTTTATTTTCAAAAGAGAGTTTTTTGCTCTGGTACATTTTTCTGCAACAATTTGATACAACATACATGGCGAGCCAGCCAGGAGGAAGTCGGATCCTTTGCCAGGCGGCACTCTCACCTCCCCCAGACCTATGGGCCCCCAAATCTCTTAAGGTAAGCAGAGCCTTTTTAATATCTGCCAATTAATAGTGGTGTCTGTGTGGGAGATGTGATCCGCCTAGGTAAATGATCCATTCCTCTGAACCTAACCTGTCTAAATTTAAGCAATTATAAGAGGCCAAGTAGCTGGTATAATATGTGTTAAGTGTTTTTGTCTGTCTTTTGATGTTTGTGTTTGCTTTGCCTCAGCAAAACCTTGGTGCAGAGAGAAATGAATGTGATGAAATCATATTTAATGTATGTATAGC
This sequence comes from Thunnus thynnus, assembly GCF_963924715.1. Classification (NCBI taxonomy): domain Eukaryota; kingdom Metazoa; phylum Chordata; class Actinopteri; order Scombriformes; family Scombridae; genus Thunnus; species Thunnus thynnus. The sequence goes on from NC_089518.1 coordinate 1,658,008, forward strand.
TGTTTGGATGTTAGCAACTGTGGTTTTTGCGGGAGGGTTGATTAGGTTGGCAATAAATCAGGGACAGCTAGAAAGATCAGAGCAGTATTTCCTTGACACCCAATGTAAAAATCAATGAAGCGTCGAGTTAGGAGTTGCATCGTATTTCCATCCTGGACCATTCATTAAGTTGAATCTGGTGGATTGGAATACTATGGGACTCAACAAGCAAAAAAAGATTTAAGCGTTGAGTTAGGAGTTGCATCGTATTTCCATCCTGGACCATTCATTAAGTTGAATCTGGTAGATTGGAATACTATGGGACTCAACAAGCAAAAAAAGATTTAAGCGTCGAGTTAGGAGTTGCATCGTATTTCCATCCTGGACCATTCATTAAGTTGAATCTGGTAGATTGGAATACTATGGGACTTAACAAGCAAAAAAAGATTTAAGTGTTGAAGTTTTTCTTAACCCAATGTAAAAATTAATGAAGGGTTGAGTTGGGAGTTGCATGCTATCTCCATCCTGGACCATTCATTAAGTTGAATCTGGTAGATTGGAATACCATGGAACGCAACCAGCCCAACAGATCAAATGTTGAGGTTTTCTTAAATTAAACTAAATTTTTCTTAAACTAAATCTATTGCGCCATACCTAATCAAAACAAACACAAGTGTGAGTTTTTGTAGGCACTTAGAGTCAAAGAAAAAAAAAAAAAAGGTTCACGGATACCGCTTCCAAGGGTGGGAGGTCTGCACGGGTGAACAAAATATATCTTGAGAATAAGAAATTAGTATTTTAGGATAAAACGAGCCGATAAAAGTTATGCCTCTAGGATAAGGGCATATCTTTTTACATCATCCAGAAGAAGTGATAATTCTGTTAAAGCTAGTATGAAGTAGTGTACATAAATATATATACATGTACGAAATGTAATCAAAAGGCCCTTTTTTAGTGTTAAAAAGTGTATGAACCTGAGTCTAAAAAAGAGAAAAGAAAAAGAAACTCGTCTAAAGAAAACAACAGATAATAAGCCTGGGCGTAATGCTAAGGCAGGGTCCTTCAAGCCTGTGCAGAGCACGCACACACACACACACACACTTACACACATACACACACGCACCTACACGCACTCACACTCACGCACATACACACACATACACACATACACAGGTGCAGAAAAGGTGTATGATTGTGTCGAACATACTAGAATAGCTCCGAACGACATAAAATATTGCAGCATAAAGGGGAAAAAGAAACAAACACACAAGAGTAAAACTAAATACATAGAACAGAGTGTAAAAATAGTGAATGGCTCAACAGAGAGAAGAAAGTGATAGTGATGATGAGGTATTGACCCCCAGTCATTTTTTAAATAAGGAAAATGTGGAAATTAAAGGCGTAAAGACATATTTTTGGCTGGAACGCACATATTTTGACGAGGACGGCATAGTACACTGGCAGACTGAACAAGAAATTAACCAGAAATTGTGGCAACTGACAAAGATCATAAATTTGAATCAAACAAAGAAGAGTTCCCAGCAGTACCTTGGGAAGGCGTGATACGCAGTTTATGGGTGCCATTCACCCTAGCCGTAATATTAGAAAACCTGTGCCTAACCCCCAAAAGTGCAGCTTTTCTTCCTTTGCGCCCTTTTTTAGGAATCCCTGAAAATTTAACAATTGCGGGGAGACATAGGGGGGCAATGGATCCGCGGCTGCAGATTTGGATTGTTCCCAGGAACGTAGAGTGGGAGACAGGTAAATTTGGGTATCTCGAAAAAACCCGAGCCGAAGACAGGAGTGAGTTCTTAAAGTACAACCCAGAGTTAGTACCAAAGTTAAAACAGGCTACTACAGTAGGCAAAATATTAGTTTTAATACTAACAAGGGAAGACGGACAGCCAGAAATCACCAGGCAAGAAGGCAGTGCTAAACAAGGAGTGATGGGAGCTAAAATAACAAAACAGGAAGGACTGCTAACCCCAGTGGAGTTAGTGATAAGACAGCATCCAGACTAGGTCAAACAAATAAGACATTGTATGAAGACGTGGCATAAGCGAACAACAGGCATCCTTCAGTGGCCTGAGAAGGGGACTTTCGATGTGGCCTGCTGTAAAGAAGTAGAAGCTAACATCAAACACTACCAGGCAAAAGACACCAGCAACAGCAGGGAAGGAAAGCGCGCCAGAGAACGTGAAGTGCTCAGATGGTTTAGAGACACTGCTAAACAACATATATTGGACATAAAACAGATGCCCGCTTTGAAAAGCAAGAAAAAGAAGGCAGAGCAGCAAATTACCCCCTCAGCTCCGATGGAAACAAGCCAGCCACCTCCATATTCCCCCCAGCAAGAACTGGTGGGACGAGAAGCTAAAGCAGAGGGAGAAATCACCGGACGATTCATATTGAACTGGGACACACAAGATCTTCCAGCGCACGATGAGTCATCAAGGGTATCAGCTGCCTCCTCTCTCTGTGAGGAAGAGAGAGGAAGTGTGCGGTTCGACGACGCCTATGAGACTTACAGGCAAACTACATGCTCCCTGGAGGATGAATTAGATACAGATAAAGCCAGGACAGCATATCTCGATGCCTGTGAGACTTACGGACAGAAGACACGCTCCCAGGTGGACAAATTAGATCCAAACAAAGCCAGAACATCATATAACGATAAGGAAATGACAGCCTGTGGATCGGAGAGATGACACACCTTACCTGTACAGAGCCAGAAAAAGGAGGAATGCAGCCAGAAGGGGTCACAGTATACAGAACGACGATACCAAACTGACGACATAATGACACCCCATGCTCATTCCCTCCCAAAATGTGAGGGGACTCAGCCCCCATCACCAAGAGGAGCTCACACAGTGGAAGATGAAGTGGAGGGAAAAAGACGCTGAGCAATATTACCTCTTTCGGCCCCTTAGATATGCAACTCCGAAATGGAAAAACTACAGGACCAAACGCTAAACAGGCACCCCTTCGCCAGATGCCATTAGTGACCAAGGGTCGAAACCAGATTCCTCAATATACTCCGTGGTCCTCCTGTGACATGATTGGTCTAGCAGGAAGACTGCCAGACTTGAATGAGGGAGCAAATAAGTGGATCACAGCATTAGAAGAAAGCACAGCAGGAGTCACTTTGGCTTCGGGTGACATCAAAGCATTGCTCATGCACATGGCAGGAACTGCTGCTACAGAAGAAGAAGGGAGCACACATGCCGGCGGTGCTGCTAGGAAACAGCCACAATCCATTAGGATTCAATGGATATCGGAGCCGAATATGGGCCCAGCTGAGGAAACAATACCCTGAAAAGATGGACCCATCTAAATTGGAGGGAGAGAGGCTAAGGGATGAAGAGTGTCCTGCAAAATTCCTAAGGTCTTTTCAAAATAAATGGAGGGAGGAAACTGGTGGAGCATGGAACGAGAACAACACAACTGAAAGCCTGTTCAAGGTTATGGCAAAGAAAGCCATGCCACAAGAAGTGCAAAAGCGCTTGGATAATGTAGTAGGGCTGATGAAAATGGACTGGCCTCTGTTTTCTGAACATCTTGTACATCATGTGGAAAATGTGAGAAAAGAAAAACAGAAAGAAGCGGAAGTAAATAAAAGCCTGGCTAGTAAGCTCACCCAGCTCCAATTGAATGATCTACACTCCAAACAAAAAAAGGAAAAAACAAAAATACAGGCTCCAGTCGTGGCAGTGGAACAACCTTTAGCTCCACAGTCTGCAACACCCCAGACACCCGAACAGCCCCAAGCGCAGCCTGAAGTCACACCTGCTTCCCTACCACCCATTCATGTACATGTTAACCAGCCTCAGGTAAATCAAGGGCCCCCCTATAGAGGACAGCCGAGGTCAAGGGGAGGAAACTATCACCCAGGGAGAGGAAGAGGACAAAATCCACAGATGAACAGACAAACACCGTCCCAAAACCAGTCCGACCCAAACCAAGATGAAGAAATGTTGTGTTGGGGGTGCGACCAGAAAGGACACCGCCGAAGGGACTGCCCCACCAATCCATGGGTGGAACCAGCCAAAGAGCAGGCATGCTAAAACCAACAAAAAGTCCGTGCAACACACCAATTTTTCCTATCAAGAAACCACACTCAAATGATTATCGATTGGTACATGATTTGCGTGCCATTAACGCTATTGTAGACGCAGAAACGCCAGTGGTCCCAGACCCACACACTCTGTTATCTAATATTCCTCATGATGCCTGCTGGTACACAGTCATTGATCTATGTTCAGCATTCTTCAGTGTACCATTGCATCTAGACTCACAATACTTGTTTGCCTTTACATATAAAAAACAGCAGTATACAGTATACACGTCTTGCGCAAGGCTACGTGGACAGCCCATCAATTTTTAACAGATTTCTAGCCAATGATTTGCAACATCTAAACGTCACTAGCACAGTGCTACAGTATGCAGATGATCTGCTGGTTTGTAGTCTGACAAAAGAACAATGTGTACAAGACTCACTCTCAGTTCTACAGGCTTTAGCAAGAGGGGGACATAAGGTGAGCAAAGACAAACTGCAGTTTTGCCAAACACAGGTAGAGTATTTAGGAAGACAGCTATGTGGCAATAAACAAGCAATTGCTCCCTCACAAATCGAGGCAGTATCAAAAGCTCCAAAACCTCAGACAGTGGGCCACATGCTGTCATTCCTGGGAATGACTGGATTTAGTCAACCGTGGATCTGCGACTATGCTATAAAAACAGCCCCACTACATGGCCTAATTCATGCTGCAGGACAAACAAATGGCTCAGCTGAGTTGCAATGGACTGCTGAAGCTGAGGGCGCATTTTTGGCTTTAAAACACGACCTGCAACAAGCACCAGTGTTAGGTAATCCTAACTATGCTAATGTTTTTCATTTATATGTTGCAGAAAAAGCAGGCTATGCGTGTGCGGTACTAATGCAGGATACTCCAACAGGTAAGCAACCACTAGCATACTATAGTACCAAATTGGACAACATTGAAACAGGTCTGCCACCCTGCTATCAGGGGTTAGCAGCAGCTGCCTTTGCCTTTCAGAAGGCATCAGCTATCACAATGGGCCATCCAACCATTTTGTACACATCTCATCAGCTGCACGCTTTGATCACGAGCCCCAGATTTGTGTTAACACAAGCAAGACAAACAGGCTATGAGGTAATCCTCTCAGTCCCAGAACTCACAGTTCAATGATGCACTATAATTAATCCAGCCACACGCATGATGCTGCCTATAGAAGGCACACCACATGATTGTGTCCAGTCTACAGATGTGTTCCTACATCCTCGTCAAGACCTACATAACCAGCCTATAATTGCAGAACTTACACTTTTTGTAGATGGTTCTTGTTTCAGGGATGCTGCAGGAAACCATGCTGGATATGCTATAATACAGTTGCATCCCGATGATACCTTTACGGAAGTACAAACATTGAAATTGCCTCAGCCTTGTTCAGCACAATTGGCAGAAATTAAGGCTTTGACTGCGGCATGTCATTTGGCTGCAGACAAAACGCTGAATGTTTATACAGACTCACAGTATGCATACGCAGTATGCCATGTTCATGGAGTTATTTGGAAACAAAGAGGTTTTTTGAGAGCAGATGGCTCCCCAGTAACCCATGGGGAGGCTATATCAGCTCTGCTGGAAGCTATACATCACCCTAAGGCACTAGCCATCATCAAATGCGGAGCACACCAAAAAACAAACTCATTGATTGCCAAGGGTAACAACTTGGCAGACGAGGCTGCAAAACGTGTAGCTACGTCCACATGTATGGGACCACAGCTAGTGGCAGAAGATTGTGAACCCCTAACAAACTTAGCATCCCTTATTGCAGCACAACAGCAGTCAGGTCCATATGCACACTCTGCATGGCTCCAAAGGGGGGCGGTTAAAATAACAGATGAGGGTCCCTCACAGGGGCTATGGCGCAGTGCACAAGACCACTTTGTTCTCCCCACATCACTGATACAAATTGCAATTCGTGATGCACATGGTCAGGACCATTGTGCAAGGGGGGAGGTATTGAGAAGGCTTCAGAAGGTATGGTGGTCGCCATATTTAGCGGCTATGGTGGATAGAACATTGCATGAATGTGAGGTGTGTGCACAGCATAATGTAAGGAAAGCATTTTCAGCACCAATAGCACACATCCCACCACCAGAAGGACCGTTTCGCCACTTAATGAAGTTTATAGACTTATAAACAAAGTTCGGGAACCAAAGACCACGCCTTGTACGCAACTCATTTCCGCACCACAGGGTATTTAAACACACCATATCCGCTCCTCTTCCCTTCGTCTCAGCTTGCAAGCACCCTGTGACACACCAGCATAAACTTAAAAAAAAAAAAAAAAAAAAAAAAAAAACTTCTTACTCACATCATGGACCTCGAACTGCTCCTCAACGCCTCGGACGAGGACTTGTTCGAAGTCCCGGAGTCCCCCGGCGTCCGATCTTTCCGGCAGCCTCGCCTGCGCTCCTCGGTTTCCCTCATCCCGGCCTCTCGGCCCTCATCATCCGTCGACGACGGTATCGTCGAGCCCTTGATCCCCAGCGGCTCCAGGGGAAGGTCCCGTACTCGGTGTCCGAAGGAAGCTACTCATTCCCGACGCTCACTCCAGCCTCGCTCGAGATCCCGGAGCCCGCCCAAGAGGAGCAGCCACCGCGCGCAGCGCTCTCCTCGCCACCAGCGTACCGACCGCTCCTCGGCCCCAAACATGTCCGAGTGGACCGTCGCTCGCTTAAAGCATTTCCTCAGCCAAAATAACATTCCCTTCCACCGCACCGACAACAAGGCAAGACTGTTTCAATTATACACGAATTCCCTGCAGGACACCACTCTCTCCCGTCCATCTTCCCACGGTCTTCAGGGTTCCCGGCGTCGCGCGCGCGACGACGTCCGTGACGTCACGGCTCGTCGCTCCGCCAGACGCACACCCTCCTCCTCAGCAACCTCAGCCTCTCCAGTACAGTCCGTCTCTAACCCTATGCAGGCCCTCTCTGCTCCACAGCCATTTCCTCCTCCTACTTTCTCTTCAGCCGCACTTACATCCCACGCATATACATCCCACCACCCCAGCATCCCTTCCTACTCTCTGGCACCTATCTCTGCTGCCCCTTCCCTCCCGGCCATCTCAGCCGCTCCTCCACCCGCACCAACCTCGGCAGCCGGTCAGACAGCACAAACAACAGCGGGCCCCAACAGCTCCACGAGTTATACCCAACCTTTTCCCCCCCTTTCTTCTTTTCATCCTCCCTGCCTCCTCCCCTACCCCCCTCCTCCCCACCACCCGCACTCTAGCATTACCTGTACTACAGCACCTGCACCTCCTTATCCAACCGCCTCACACACGGCCAGCCTCGGCCTTTTCCCGGCTCTCGCACCTCCTTCCAGCAGCTACACCCTGGCCACCGCCCAGCCACCAGTGCGCCCCCCAGCATCCGCCCGGCCCTCCCCTGTGTCTCCCACCCTCAGGCAGCAGATTCTAACCGGTAATTACATTGATCTCGCTCAACTCATTCACCCTACATCAATCAATCCTCACATCCCTAGGGAACTGCTCACCTCATTCGGCCCCTTGGAACTTAAACAGCCACTTCCTGCCCGCTCCAAGGACCTCACAGTCGCCGAGTTCGCTTTCGCTTTCTCTCTGTATAGGGACATAATTTGTTCAGCCTTCCCCGACCGCAGGTCCGAGCTCGATGATTACTTGTCATTAATTCTCGACCTGGCCTTGCGTTTCGGCGGCAACGGTTTCTATACCTACCATATCCTCTTCGCCTCCCAAGCCGCTGGTCGCCTCCAACAGTTCAACCAGGGCACGTACTGGGGAACACTGGACCACGAGCTATATTGCCGAGTTTTCGCAGCCCGCGCTTCTCTGCACTGCGAAACGTGTGGTGCCCCTTCCCATCCCGCCGCAGCATGCACCCTCTCCGCCCCCCTGCCCCACGCCTCCGTAACAGACAAACGAAGTCCAGCCATGCCATACCACTTGCCATCGGCAGCTCCCCCACCATCCATCACCCCCAAACCTGCCTTAGATCACCCGTCCATCCTCGGCCCCCTCCCCAAAGGCACGGACAGGAGAGGGAGACCTGTCCTCTACCAGGGAGGACGGATGATCTGCAATAACTTCAATGACCTCGGCTGCAGCTCCTCCAGCTGCAAATTCCTCCACACTTGTTCATTCTGCGGGGGAGCCCACGCCAGAGTCACATGCCCACACAACCCGACAAAGCAACAGCTGTAGTCAGGGCGGACATCACAAGTGCCTTCAAAGTCCTCCCCATCCACCCCGACTACTGGCACCTCTTCAGGGTCTCCTGGAAGGGCGCACACTATTTTGCCGTGCGTCTAAGAGCAGCCCAAAAAAAAAAAAAAAAAAAAAAAAAAATTAATTATAAACTCCCGTACGTCATCCACCTACTTGATGACTTCCTCACGGTCACGCCACCGTCTTCGCCCCCGTCATACGGTCTCGCCACAATGATTTCCGCATTCATTGATCTTGGCGTTCCCCTATCTCCACAGAAAACAGAAGGCCCAAGCACATCCTTGGAATTCCTCGGCATCACCCTCAACTCCATTACACTCCAAGCATCTCTGCCCACTGAGAAACTCCACCGCATTTCTCTACTCATTCAAAACTTTCTCATAGCCAACACATGTACCAAACGTCAATTACTCTCTCTGCTGGGCCTTTTCAACTACGCCACCTGCATCATCCCTCAAGGGCCGATCCTTCTTGTCACACCCTCTCTCCATAGCCACCGCCGTCCCATCCATCCACGACCACGTCACGCTAGACAGCGCGTGCAAGATGGAACTAAAAATGTGGCACCAGTTCCTCCCTTCCTGGAACGGCATCTCCTTCTTTTACGACGACCACGTCACAGATGCCAATGACATCCAGCTATACACCGACGCCGCCCCTTCAGTCGGCTTTGGCGGTTACTACGGCGGCAGATGGTTCTCTGCCGAATGGCCACCCGACTTCTCTTCCCTGGCCCCTTCCTCCACCATTTCGGAAATGTACCCGATTATCATTGCTGCCATCCTTTTGGGGGCATGAGTGGTCCAAAAAGACCATCGCCATCCACTCTGACAACAGTGCCGTTGTCGACATCCTCAACAAAGGCCGGTCACACAATCTGGACATCATGCAGTTCGTGCGCAAGCTCACATTGGTTTCAGCCCAGCACCAGTTCATTATCCGAGCACTCCACATTCCAGGCCACAAAAACGCAATCGCTGATTCACTCTCTCGTTTCCTTTTTCAGAAATTCAGACAACTAGCTCCAGCCTCCAACCCTTTTCCAACTCCAGTCCCACCGTTTTCAGCTACAATCTACAACTGAACCCACAACTGGAACAACTGGTCACCATTTCACGGGACAACATCATCAACAGCGTCGCCCCTCGAACACTATCTTCGTACCTCACCGGCTGGAATTCCTTTAAAGCCTTTCACGTCTCCCACGGACTCCCGTTCCCTTCACTGGACATTCTTAACCTCTCCTGCTTCATTACATTTTCCCACACTCAACTCAAGATCAAGTCTTCCACCATACAGACCTACCTCAGCGGAATCAATTTCTTCGTCAAATTGATCTCCGGGGCACCATGCCCAGCCTTGTCCCACTCTCATATTAATATGCTGATCAAAGGTCTCCGAAAGGCGGAACCGCACCCCGCACCAAAACGTTCACCCCTCACGTCGGACCTTCTGGTCCAATGCATTCACACACTCCGCACAGGCTACTTGTCTCCTCACATAGACAAAACCCTAGAGTCCATGTTTTTACTATCCTTTTTTGGCTTCCTACGCTGCTCAGAAATCACAGCTCCTTCCTACTCCTTCGATCCAGCACTACACGCCACATTGTCCGACATCTCTTTCCACTCTTCAGATACACTCATCTACTACCTCAAACGCAGCAAGACCAACCAGTCGGGCCAACCTCAACCCTTTCCGCCTAGATTCATACATAAGTCCTTACGAACCCATCCACGAGTACATCAACACAAGACTAGCCAACCGAGCTTCCTCTCAAGACCCTCTGTTCATCACGGAAACGGGAAGGGTAGCAACACGTTTTTGGTTCCATCACCACATGCGCTCAGTACTCGCCAGATCCGGAATACCCCCGGACCAGTTCTCAGGACACTCATTCCGCATCGGAGCCGCTTCCACCGCCTCTAGACAAGGCATTCCCGACAACATCATCAAAATCCTCGGCCGTTGGTCATCCCCCGCCTATCATACCTACATCCATCACGACCTGGATAACATTAAGCAATCCCATTCTCGCCTCTCCGGTTGAAGTCTCTTTGGGGGCCTCGTACAGATGCCGGATCATCGAGACAGCACCCCCACCCTGAGTCTCAACCCCCTGTTCCCACTTACCTCCCCGACGTCGACGCCTCTCCTCCTTTCATCTATCACTCTCCTATCCACTCCCTCCTTCCCCTCTTTCCCGCCTGCTCTTCTTTCTCCCCATCCCTCGACCCTCATCCCATTCGACCCCTACCCCCTCATCCCGCATCCCACGACCTCGACCCTCACCCCCGCATCCTCACACCCCCGACCCTCTCCCTTCCCCCATCCATCCTTCCCTCTCCAACCATCCCTCTAACTATCCTTCCTCCTTTTCACCCTGCCTTCTATCACACTCCCAATAAACCATTAAATCCATTTTCTAGAAGGAGTGGTCTTGGTTAGTGAAATGAAGTTTATAGACTTATAAACAAAGTTCGGGAACCAAAGACCACGCCTTGTACGCAACTCATTTCCGCACCACAGGGTATTTAAACACACCATATCCGCTCCTCTTCCCTTCGTCTCAGCTTGCAAGTCCCTCCCACCCGACCCCTCCGCTAACTTTCCTCTCTTCTCTGCTCAAACACAGGAACAGGGGGCCTCGTACAGATGCCGGATCATCGAGACAGCACCCCCACCCTGAGTCTCAACCCCCTGTTCCCACTTACCTCCCCGACGTCGACGCCTCTCCTCCTTTCATCTATCACTCTCCTATCCACTCCCTCCTTCCCCTCTTTCCCGCCTGCTCTTCTTTCTCCCCATCCCTCGACCCTCATCCCATTCGACCCCTACCCCCTCATCCCGCATCCCACGACCTCGACCCTCACCCCCGCATCCTCACACCCCCGACCCTCTCCCTTCCCCCATCCATCCTTCCCTCTCCAACCATCCCTCTAACTATCCTTCCTCCTTTTCACCCTGCCTTCCATCACACTCCCAATAAACCATTAAATCCATTTTCTAGAAGGAGTGGTCTTGGTTAGTGAAATGTTAGATTTCATAGACATGACAGAACGAGTAAAAGGGTTCAGATACATTCTGGTGGTAATTGACAGATTCAGCCTAGGATAGAAGCGATCCCGACGAAAGGTCCAGACTGTAGTTCATTAGCTAAATTCTTGTGCAAAGAGGTTTTTCCGAGATTTGGAATACCAGATACTATCAGTTCTGATAATGGGCCGTCATTTGTAGCAGAGACACTCAAAATAGCCTTAAAGATGTTAGGGATCAAACAAAAGTTTGGGTGTGTGTACCATCCACAGTCTCAGGGGGCTATGGAAAGGGCAAATGGTACCTTAAAGACGAAGCTCAGGAAAATTATGGCAGATAGCCAATACAAGGTTAACTGGGTGGATGCTTTGCCGTTGGCATTGATGTCTATGCGAACACAAGCTAACCGACTAACGCATCTAACACTGCATGAATCGCTTACAGGGAGACCGATGCCGGTTCCCTATCGTAGGGGGCCATATGAAGGGCCACCTCTTGAACAATGTGAAAGAGAACTAACATGTTATCTGCAACATCTAACTCAAATACACAAGGTTGTGTTTCAACAGATAAAAACTGTGGCTGAGAGCAAGGACGTGGAAATCCCAGAACAACTGAGGACTGTCGAGCCTGGTGATTGGGTCTACGTGAAAGTATTCAAACGAAAGTGGGATCAGCCAAGACGAGAAGGACCGTTTAAGGTGATCCTAGCTACCCCAACTGCACTGAAAGTAGAGGGTAAGAGATTTTGGTTTCATCTCAACCATTGCTGCAAAGCACGAAGTCCACAAGAACCAGAAAGGGACGGCAACGCCTCCCAACTGGAAGATAGACAACAGCACCAACAAGAACCAGAAAGGGACAGCAACGCCTCCCGACTGGAGGATAGACAACAGCACCAACAAGAACCAGAAAGGGACGGCAACGCCTCCCGACAAGAGGAGAGACAGCAGTGCGGGCCTCAAGGAGAAAGAAGATCACAAAGATTAGCTGCTAGACGTAGAGAGTCAGTAAGCAGTGGGAGGAGAGACAGATAGAGGGTCAACTAGTGGTGAGCCATTGAATGTAACCCACAGAGTTACTATAATTGGAAGACAAGAGCATGGGAGAAGTCCAGGGAGTAACAGACGGAAAGCGTTGCTACTAGTAGTTTTGGGGATGGGTTTAATGCTCACTAGGTATAGTAGCACAGGAAGAGTGTCAGAAGAAGAGCAGTTGGAAGAGTTCACCCTAGCCACAGGCCTAGTAGCAGCATTAGAGGGAAAGATATGGAAGGAAGAAGTAATTGCACTCACATACATAAGATCAGCCCAGTACAATCAAACCCTAACATTAGGACCTGGAGACGTGAAAATAGACACATATGCAGTCCACCAACAATGCCTGACAGAGGGGATAGTACAAATACGGGTGCAATGCTCTCACAATCAGTGTACAAACATAAGGTCCAATCGCACAATGACTGCCGAAGAAGCGATCAAATTGACTCGGGTGTATGTGAACCATCGTAAAGTTAGAAGCTTGCAGGAAACAGTGCACCAAATTGATGAAGAGGAGGTATTAGGATGGGAGAGCAATTTGTTTTATCAATTGGTAAAATATTCTGCTAGACAGGTCAGCCAACATGCTTGTATTACATGCTATAACTCAAAAAGACTGCCAGAAATAAAACCAATTCCAGGGATAAAAGAGGAAACATGTTCGAATAAATCCACTTGCTTTGCATACTGTGCAACGGTAATGGCAAGTTGGGAGAGTATAACAAATATGAATTGGACTAAAAATACATCTATATGCCCTCAATGAGTAGATAATGAACTGAACACATGGACACCATCCTTAACTAAAATAACCAAAAAGATAAAACATCCCTTCTGTATAACAAGGGGACAAGAAATAAAAAAGAAAATGGTAGCGCTCAATAGTAAGCTACTGCAACAAACTGAAAAGATAACATTGGAACAAATGGGGGCAATGATGGATAATGTTAGCAACTTGGGAATAGTGCTAAGTGTAGAATCAGTAGATGGTGTACGGCTAAATTATAGGTGGCTGCGTATGCCAGAACAGGGGAGAGCTAAACATCTACCAACCAACATGCCCATCTTTATATTTAGTACTACAAACACTGTGGCAATACAATGTGAGCAAGTTATAATAGACCAAGGGCTAGCACTGATTGTTATGAACAATCAGTTCATCTTACCATCCCTAGACAACAGCACAAGACCACTAGCAGATATATTTTGGCTGTGTGACGACAACCAACAAGTAAAAGTAACGTTACCTAAAAAGTGGACAGGGATATGTGCGCCAGTTATGGTAACCGGACAAGTTACTGTAATTAGTGAGCAAGTAGCAAAAGATAGAACAACCAAAAGAATTAGGTGAACGGCTCAGACTCCATGGAAATTGGATGATAACATATATATAGCATGGAACCAGGAGCCGATTGGAGTACCAAAAGACCATCAGGCGGTAGGGGAAGACTGGATAAAATCAGGACAAGGAACAGGGTGGATACCCATAGTGGGAACAATGATAAATTCGCAATATATCGTTTACAACAGCCGATGGTTGAACTACTTATGGTATAATCAGCAGCGCTTCATAAATTGGACTCTGTCAGCTTTGGAAGGTGTAAACCTCCAGTTACATGCTACTACTACAATGACCTTACAGAACAGATTTGCAATTGACAAAATAATGGCTGAAGAACATGGAGTCTGTAGTTACTTTGGAGACGAGTGTTGTACAGTGATACCTACAGTGACAGGAAAAGATGGCAATTTAACATAATTATTGAATAAAATAAAAACCCTCAGAGATGAACATGTGACAAATTCTAATTGGAATACCAAGTCTCAAGCACTATCCTAGCTTTGGGACTGGCTAAGCAATCTATCCTGGAAAAAGATCCTACAGGTGGTGGGAATGTTCATGGGGGGCTTCTTATTGATAGTAGCCATCATTGTGTGTTGTATACTACCCATAATTTCAGCCATGGTCAACAAAGCCACAAAAATGCTTCCCGGACAGTTCCCCTTACAAATTCAGGGGCACGTGACTCTAGAGACAGGATTAGACAACTGGTATGACAATGAAATGCAGGACAGTCAGACAATATTTAAGTAGTTATGAAGCGCAGACAGCGAAGAGGAAAACCAAAGTCACAACGATCACACGAATATCATAAATACCTACAGAACTTTCTGAACCAACTACCTTTTGGGCCTGTCCCAGTAATGCAGTCTTAAACCCACCTCCATCAGACAAATCAAACCGTGCATTCAAAAGATTTCCCATTGCCCGTATCCCCTCACAATATATACATATGGTCCATAAAGTCTAATGCATGGAAAATTCAATCCTATCAAATGGAACAAGGCATTGTGGTGGACTGTGCTAAAATCTCATTAACATATGAATATGATTTAGTAACAGCAGGGTATAATCAGGCAACAGCAAGATATTACGACTATCCTTATTTTCCCTACTTTCCCCTCAGCACTAAATATACAGTCAACATGATTACTATATTCTATGGAGAAGACATATTGTTTAGCACTCACATGTTCCTACAAAGATATGGTAGGGCAGGACTAGAACAACTATCAACTAGATACGAGCAGAAGTATAAAAGGATACTTGAGTTATGGCAGCTTGGCAGGGAGATGGAGGCTGAAGCAGAGGAGGAAGAGGAGTAATAGCTGGCAGAAGTCTGTGTCAATCCTCATTATGTGATGTTCCACCCTAGATAGACATGGCTGAACAGTGGCTGTACTATTACGGCATGGATGGGCAATCCAATGCAGATTACCAGGATGGCCTACACATGCCAACAGGACCAACGCCAGGGGGAAATGCAGCTCCAGATCGGGCTGGTGTGTATACCTGGACATTCCAGCCATTATCAGCAGAACCCACCTGGACCGAGAGCCGGCCACCTCAACCCTCCGCATCATACGAGCCACTTTCGACAGGACCCACCTGGACTGAGAGCCGGCCACCTCAACCCTCCACATCATACGAGCCACTTTCAACAGGACCCACCTGGACTGAGAGCAGACCACCACCAACAGCAGTTCCCGCCATTGGAACCCATGCAGTACTTATAACTGCACTGAATCAGAAGGCATCAAAGGGGGGAAGGGCGTCAGCTCCACTATTAAACGAGAAATTGATAACAACCCAGTGGTGACTGACCTGCTGCCCGCTCCACCCTCCTTGCGGGAAGGACCAAAATCTAGCCCTTCAACTTCAACTGACTCGTTGACAGAATTGAAGCCAGCACCAGCACCCCTTACCAGCCCAATATCCCCAAGACCACTGCCTCCCCAGAACAAAGCTAAGGGCATGCCTGCTACCCCCATTCTACGACAGTTGCTTGAGACCCCTATAACCCAGCAACGACCTCCCACAACCCAGCAACGTCCACCTGTCAGCTATGCACCGCGGAGAGCCCCTACTCGAAGAGAGGTGGGTGCTATGCCAGCATGGCAATACAAGGCCCTTGTGAGCTCCAGCCAGACTCCGGAGGAAGCTGCACAATTATGCCAAATACGGAAAGTGGAAAAGGCCCGTCTTCTCCAGGAGCGCACTCGCATCTCACACAGACAACTGAAGGAAGAACAGCGTCAGTGGATCATAGAAAAGACTCGCTTGACAGCTGAAAGAGGAAAGGTGCCAACTACTGATGGAGGTGACAGACCTTCTGCGCACCAATAGAGATCTCTGGTGAAAGAACAGAGAACTTACTGACAGCAACAAGGATATGAAGGATCAACTAGCCATGGTGGGATGTCACAGTCCTATGGGATTGGGAGAACTGAGAGTCCATCACCAATCTCCATGTGACGGGCCCTCACTGTCTCCTACCACCCCACGTGGATCCTCCGCCCCTTCTACTCCAAGTCCCGACTATAGCAGAGCAATTCGCTTTCCATAACTGACCATAGCACCACCCATCACACTGGCTACGCTGCCAGGGAGATATTGCCTCTGTGACTGCCATTGTGTAAAAATGAAGTACTAATGTGAAAGTAACCCACAGTACAGGAAAAATCCCTCTTATCCTATTTATGCCCCTCTACAGACCCTGCCGAACGAAGCCATACAGGACGGATAAAAATTGGAACCCAAATGGCTGTGCTACATCTCCTGCTACTATCTACTTTGCTGGTGAGGGTTTGGGGGAACCACATTATAACACATGGAGATACAACAGCTGAATATGGCGGAGACGCCTACTACAGATGTACACTACAGAACTCTACAAGTGTGCTCCAGGTCACATGGCAAAAACTGTCTGAAGATGGTTCCCTAGAGAACTTGGCCACCTACAGCAAGAAACATGGACCTTACGTAAATAATCCCTATCAAAAGACATTGACTCTTGCCCACTCATCTCACCGCTCCTCATCCATTGCACTGAGCAACATTACATGGACTGATGAGGGCTGTTACGTCTGTTCTTTCAATATCTATCCAAGTGGGTCTCAAAGACAGCAGACTTGTCTTCCAGTACAAGGACTGTCCGGAATAAGAACTGATGCTGAAGTGCTTGATAGCACCGCTGCAAAAGGACTTGTGAGGATTATGTTCAGTAGCTCAGCTACAGGCAAGCCTCCCCCGGAAATCCAATGGCTTTTTTCCCTTGGTAAAGGCCAGTAATGAGACTGCAGTCACAACACTGATGAATACAGACCACACGTTCACAAGCAAAGGCAATCTCACCCTGACAGTCTCTGTTGACTACGACGAAGATGTGTACTGTCTAGTAACATGGGGAAAGGAAGGTCAGACAGCCCAAAAGATTTTCTCTGCGAACAGGATACGCCCCAAACACGACGGTTGCTCCCCCCACAACATACAAGTCCATTGCGGCAGGGTTGACCACTGTGGTCATACTCTCCTTTCTGATTGTGCTGATGTATCACCTCAAGAGAGATGGTCTAACAGAACTGTGTCGGCCCCGAATCCCTAACCTTGCAGGACGTGTTATGGTCACCCAGGCACCTGCTTGTCCTCAGGAGATAGGACAGCTGAGTACTAACTGTCAATCTCAATGGTCGTCTGCAATGGAACGCAACGTATTCGAACTCCTACCACTGCCATGAATATTGTCAGTGCTTGTCCACCCTTCTGCCCTTGACAGAATTGGTAAAAGAAATCTTGTATGTAATAGATGACGCAACAGCATCCATAAAGGCAATTGGTAACAGAGTTAAAATGTATTTCAAGGGGCCTATGGGCTCAGATGAAACGTAAAGTAGTGCGTATTAAGCTTGCTATTACTTTAGGTCGCTTGACCAAAAAAACAGCATATTCTGCGATTTTGAGTAACCTTAAGTTACCTGTGTTATGTGAACATAACTGATTTTAACTGTACTGATTTTAATCAATAAATAAGTGTGCTTGATTGCATATAGTGATTAGTCATAACATCTGACATTTAGCTGCTAATGATAAATCAACATAGTCCTACAATCAACTAACTACTGTATTGTCCAATGATTGTTTTTGATTTGTTTTCCTTGCTACTTAAGACTACTACTAATGCTTATGGTACTGAAACTAAATGGATGTGCTTGAACCCCTATGACTTTGATGTATTTGTCACCCATTCCCCATATTGCAGGATCCCTGTTATTAAGATATGACATGGTATGTGAACCTGAATACAGTGTACATATATATCGATTGGCAATGGGACCTTATCATCCCCAAGCATTATCGATGGGACTTTTAGTCCCAAAGGGGGGAAATGTGATGTATTTTCATTAAAAGTCATTGGTGTGCTTAAAGACAATATTAAGCTATGCAGATTGATTTTATAAGTTTATAAGCAATAAGGGCTAGTGTGATACAATTTGTATTGGTGTAGTTATAATCTCATGAACCATATTTAATCACAATGTACGTATAGAGGCACGGTAGAAGAATCATAATCATACACTGGAGAAATTTGAGTGTGTTTGTATTACATGTCACTTTGCTTGGGTCTGCTAAAGTCTTCACCTTTAAAAAAAAAATACTCCCTGGAGGAGATCAAGAAATAAGGGTGTAAAATGACTAGAATAACTAGTCAGAAGACAACTTGGCAATAATGGTGTAAAATGATTCCCAATACTTATATAAAAATTGGATATTATCAGGTAGAATTGAATATGCCAGTACATATCCTCAAATAGCTCAAAACCTGTTTTGAAGAGTTTTGACCAACAACGAGTGACGGAGATAAAAAGTAACATAATAATTGGTCAAAAATTAAGGACGGTGGATGATAAGGTGTGACCTAAGCCAACCCAAGGGTATAAAAACAATGCCCCAAAGAAAAAAACTTCGGAGCGATTTGGTTCGTTGTAAAAGTGCTGATTGCTCCCCTTTTTTGCCGGCATTAAAGAACACTTTCCTGCTTGGACCTCTGACTCCCTTTTTATTTTCAAAAGAGAGTTTTTTGCTCTGGTACATTTTTCTGCAACAATGTGATACAACAGATGTACCATAGTTTTAGAGAAAACATACCTTTTGTCTTGTTTGCATTTAGACTCAGACATGATTGATCAAACCAATGTGTGATCCTTTCCAATGCAATTGTTAGCTTAGCAGCAGTTAACTCAGCTGTTTTTGCATGTATGTACACAACAGTGTCATCTGCATACATTTGTAGTTCTACATCATGAAACTGTTGAGGGAGATCATTAATATATAGGCTAAATAATAGGGGACCTAACACTGACCCTTGTGGAACACTCATTGTGCACTTCATGTTACTGGACAGTGTGTCACCAACTTTAACACATATTTATTAGATAAACATGAAGACATCCATGCCAGTGCTCTAGATGAGAAGTTAAAGTTAGAGAGTTTCGATATCAAAACATCATGATTGACTGTGTCGAATGCTTTACGCAGATCTAAAAATACAGCTCCAACTACTTCTCCTTTGTCAAGTCTTGATTTAATTTGCTCTATTAAGTTCAAGGTAGCAGTTTCAGTGGAATGATTTGCTCTAAAGCCAAATTGCATACAATGTAGACCAAAATTGCTCGTATTAAGAAATGTTGTCAGTTGTTTAATGACAACTTTCTCAGCAACCTATGAGAGTACTTGCAGTATACTTATTGGTCTGTAGTTACTGGCTTCAAGGCGGTCTCCAGATTTAATAATAGGCGCGGCAATGGCACATTTCCAGTCATCAGGAAAGGAGCTGTGCTTAAAAGACAAGTTAATTAAATGAGCAATAGTGGGAGTTAAAATATCTTTGTGTGATTTGACTAACATGGTGTCAAATTGGAAAGCATCTCTACTTTTGGAGCTTTTAAAGGAGCTGATGATTTTGTTTACTCGTAACTCATTAATCTCTACCAGCTTGAAAACCTGGCCTGTAGCATCTATAGGAAAAATTTCCAGTTTCCTTTTTTGTAAATATTTTTCCTAACTCATATACTGTCG
This sequence comes from Thunnus thynnus, assembly GCF_963924715.1. Classification (NCBI taxonomy): domain Eukaryota; kingdom Metazoa; phylum Chordata; class Actinopteri; order Scombriformes; family Scombridae; genus Thunnus; species Thunnus thynnus. The sequence goes on from NC_089518.1 coordinate 1,677,778, forward strand.
CCGTCTTGGATTTGACTGTCCCCATCTTTGATTTTCTGAGCCAGAATTGGCCATATTTAGGTGAGAGGGTGGAGCAGACCCTAGCACTAGCTTCTAGCTTGATTATAGTACCAATTAGCACGGTGCATTTACAGTCTATGATTAACTGTGATAATGCTAATGCTAATTTTCAGCAGGCTTAAAACCATTAAAACAAAATGTACTTACCGGAAAAACTGAACAGCCGGCTCCTTAGAGGGTCTTTTAGTACACCCAAGTGCTGAACAAGACTATTTTAGACAACTAAAATGTTACAATTAACTTTCATTAATTGAAAACACGCTGTGAAATAGTGGCAGCTACACCTATACTCTGTGAATCTGGGGTTATACCATGGTTACGTTACATGATCAACGTTTTCACCGTGGTAGCGACTTGACAATCACAAGGTAGCCACACCCTAAAGCATACCCTGCTTTATTGTTTATTTTACTCTAAATGGGACAATGATTTACAAAATGAACACCATGATGTATTGAAGAAGACTTGAAACTAGTGTTTGAGAAATTGGTCTCATAGAACTCCATATAATTGGAACCAGTGGAGTCGCCCACTGCTGGCCATTAGAAAGAATAAGGGTTTAAAGAACTTATGCATTGTCTTCACTTTTCAGACCAGGAGCTACCCACTTGGGTGCACACAACAGTAAACATACACACACATAACAACAAGAGCAAACAAAACAAACATCAACACATTTAGACAATGTCAACAAGACAACTGTGACTTACAGAAATGCTAATGTGTGTTTTAATGTAGATAATAGTTTGCCCAGCACAATGCTAGAAGTGCCTGGTCACCACCATGACAAAGTAATTTTAGTTCCTACCTGCCATTTTTTACCCAGGAGACATTTGTGTAATAGTAAGAGAGTATCGTGCTGATCATGAATGTATTGGTACTGATAGAGTGAGAAATCCACTGTGAATTCTAAATTTGGGTGTACTGCCCTGCCGTGTTGATGTTGTTGGTTAAAGAGGCTTTCCAAAGAGAAACTGTAGCCCACGCCTAGAGTGATTGGAGAAGGCTACTCACCAAGAAATCGGCATTACACCACACTATGATTGCAGTGTGAATTGATAATTTGATGCTGTGTTGTTTTTCTTATTGCTGTCTTGAGAGATGAGTTTACAGTATGTGGTTTTAATAGAGTTTTGAGAAGAACAATATTTGGAGTATCTGATTTTCAAGCTGGAAGACAGCTTTGGAGTATAATGGATGTGTATAATTTATTACACAAAAGCAAACAACAATAGATTTTATTATTGAGCAGTTGCTATGTAATTTATCCACATATAGATTACTCTTTCATCAAATATAAACTGTCTGTGAGCTGCAAACGTATGGACGCTACCTGAAATAACACACAGTCACTGTTTTTGTGGGCTATATCTGGGACCAAGCAGTAAGGCTGACAATAAAACAAAGAAAACAAACAAAAAAAAAAAATTAAGAAAAAAACAAAACTAGCCCAACCCGAGGGCGATAGCCATACCTTTTTTCCTGTTACCACTTGCTCACTTGCCAGGGCAGACAAGTGACATCAACAAATGCATTTTGTTTTGCAAAAAAGAAAAAAACATGGCATGTCTTACAAGAACAAAAAAATATATTCTACAAAGACAAAAAAATATGTGACTTTTGGCAAAATCTTTCCACCATGATTGTGCCAAGAATACCTAACTGCAGACAAAATGGCAGACACAGAGGCAGACATATTGGACCTCCGCAGTTGACAGGAAATCAAGTTAGCAGCGGAAGCTTGTCTTCTTATTATGATATTTTCCCCCCAGTGAAGTAGCACATGGATTTAAAAAAAATATACAAAATTTATTCATTAGAAATATATTTGAAAGCTTAAAGGCTTTATACAGTATTTCAAATTAGAAAGTTTGCAATTAGTACAGATTTTAAAAATGGGATTTTAAAAATATAAAGTCAATTAAGTCTTTAAAAAGGTGCCAAATCTTTTAAATGTTTTATGTAATGTTTAAATTAATTTATTAAACAATTTCTTATAAAAAATGTATTAAACAGTGTAAATAGAGTATGCCTAACTCGAAGACCGTGTGAGCCACTGATGAAAGACAGTGACCCTCAGCACTTTTAGGGGAGACCAGGGATGGTTGTAACATTTTTGACATTTCTGTCTGTAGCTTGGAGCTCTTTTAAACCACTGCATTCAAAATATGATGTAAACTAGTGACATGTGTCTGCTATTAAATGGTGTAGCTTTTATCTATGCAACACAAACAGAAAATGCTTGGTTTAGTTTCAAACACAAGGAGTGAAATTTTACAACTGACCCCCCCATAGTCTGGGTTAGTTGTAACATACCCTGGGGTGAAATGTAACACTATGAAATAAGGATTATGACAAAAACTTAAGATATTTACATATTATTATTATTATTATTATTATTATTATTATTATTATAATTATTATTATTATTATATTTACTTTTTATTCAACACTTAAATGACTCTTTAACATAATTGGGATGTGTTTGTGTGTGTGTGTGTGTGTGTGTGTTTGTGTGTTTGTGTGTCACACTAACATTTGAACATAATAATAAAACTGAAAACAAATGTGCAAATGTGTGTGAGTGTATCTGTGTGTGTCAAGTATGTTAGTCACTGTCAGAATCACAGTGGTGACAAATGTATGGCACTCCTGGAGTGCAGGCTTTGTGGGCCCACAGACTACATGTCATACACCAAACCCAATCTTAGCTTTCCCCGCTCTTTTACATATTTTGATGCTCTCTTGTAAATGTTGAGAGGTACCCGCCCGTCAGTCTTTCTCTTTTAGGACCTAGGCAATTCAAGGTAAACATATAAATATAATGAAATGTTTTGCTTGGGGTAGGTTGCAACATTTTTTCACATGTTGTTACAACTAACCCAGACTCTTGTAGCCATGAACTAGTTTACCTTACAGCTAACAACTAAAACATTAGCACTAACAACTTGCATGAAAGATATCTACACAGACACATAATTAACATGATTTAAATTTGATGAGTTTATCTACAAAATAAATGAAGTAAAAAAAAAAAACTTTCTTACTTCAAAATTAGTTTTTCTCTCTAAAATGGGCTGTTTCTGCCACAGGGCGCTACTTCCTCATATTTTGAACAAGTACTAAATTGAGCATGTGCAGAGTGACTCAGGTGATTTGTAACTTGTTCCTGATTGGAGAAATTGAAAGTGTTACAACTAACCCATGTTACAACCATACCTGGTCTCCCCTACTACGTCAAATCAAAATTAACCTAGCTATTACGTGAAAATAAAGATCTTTTATGTTTGGGGTCAAATTGCCCCCAGTAAACCTACAAGGTACTCTTATGGAAAAGACATGAAATCTGTGCTGGAAACCAAAATCAAACAGGGACATTTGTGCACAATCCTGTATTCCCTCTCTATCAATTCAATGTTCAATTCAAAGGGCTTTGTAGGCTTTATTTTCATGGGGAACATGCATTTACATTGTCAAAGTAAGTGTGAAATAAAAACGAATATAATTGTGATTTTGTTCTCTGCTAGTTTTGGTTTTATTCAAAAAATGCAGCTGCAGTTGCACCAATCTGCCACTGGAAGTCGCTGTCCGACCACTCTGAAGGGGGAAGTTCAGCGTGTAGCGTCTGAATCCAGAGAATTGAAAGAAAAGAGAAGCACACAGTTAATGTCAAAATGACAGAAACAACTAAAATAAAACCATAAACCAATTGATCATCTGTACACATGTGTTGTATTAGCAATCTGTGATAATAGGCGTCACTACTATGTTGAGGTAATTTAGCCAGAAACAGCTTGTTCTCTCATTGAGAAAACGCTGCTAAACCAAACAGTTTTAATTTTTAATACATTAGCAACAAACATTCATTACTCGTCTAATATGACTTAAAACATCCATTCAGTTTGGTCATTAGTCTATTCTGCCTACCGAGAGATTTGGCTACTCTGCGATTCACCAAAATAGCTTTACTTTGACTTTTACAACCAGTTAATCAGCGTTATTTACTACAATCATTTACTGAAACACTGCAGACAACTGCAGGGGAGCGAAGCAAGTCTGACAGCTGAAACTGTATTAAATTAATTGCAAATTATATCATTAATAAGCTGAATTGAGCAAAATCCCTTCTTCATAAATAACATATCTTGAGGTTAAACAAATAAATTGTGGAGGTGTCATTAAAGTGACTTTATCCGATAACACACTGCAATCTCTAAGTTAGTTAGTTTGTACTCAATAGTACAGCATCCATTTTAAACTCATTTGAACTCAGGATTCATTTACACAGATATTTTTTAAAAGTGCTTGCGTCACCTGCAACAATAAGATAAAAATCGTTAACGTTAAATAATTGGGGCCGCTTTGCATTTTCAAATCATTTTCTCCATATCGTTATACCTGTACTTGCTGGATTCTTTGACATGTTAAAGTTTAACAGACAACATTGAATAAAACCTTAAAAAAGCCAACAAACTTTTTAAAAGATCCTTAATCAATTGTATCTCACCGCTGTAAAGTCTTCCCACCTTCTCACCTTTTCTGCCACACATGCACAATGCAGATGTTCATGCAAAAACAACATGTAGAGGACAAACTTCCGCTGCTAAGGTCACGTGATTTCCTGCGAAGGCGGAGGTCCAAGATGTCTGCCTCTGTGTCCACCATTTTGTCTGCATCCAGGTCCCTCTTGATTGTGCGGAGGATTTTCTCACAAATGTCCTGAGCAGGTGGCATTATGAGTCAATTTAAACACTCCAGGAGGTTAAGCAGAGCAGAGCCGATTGAACAGCCACTGCCAGCCACTGTGGACAAGAAGACTTTATTTACATAGGACCCTTCTTAACAAAGAAAAAAATAACATTAAAAATAAAATTAAACACCAAGATCCTAAAACACAGAGGGATTTAAGAATTTTTTTGTAGATATTGAAGGTCTGATGATTTGATTGTGAATGTTGTTTAAGATGCTTTTTATCTTGGACTTTTTTTGTTGTTTGGAATTGTAGTGTATATGAATGAAATTTGTGCTGTATGTATTTGTATGAGTTTCAAAGTATAAATAATTGTATGCATGACACAATAATAAAAAAAATCATTCATTCAGGTAAAATAAAAAACTAGTTTATTAAAATTGCTTTTTTAGATGGAAGAAACCTCTAATTTGGTAAAGTATGTGAAGACCTAACTACACCTAAGGTTTGTAAATTTCATCATTAACAGATTTTTATCAGGAAGTTTAAAAAATAGAAAGAAAAATGGGAAACAGTTTGGACATTCTTTGGATACTACATATCACATTTCAAAATGGTGTCCAGAATGGTGAGTCTGCAGTGATATAACATGTCTTAATGTAATTTGTGCTGTAAACAAAAATTTTCTATTTCATTCAATTTTTGAAAACATTTCACCAAAATATTTGTCAATACACCCGAGAAAAGCAGAGGGCTACTGCACAAAACCTACATAGCTGGGATTAAACGGGGATTTTCCAGTTATCCTGGCTGAATTTAGCCATGCTGAAACCTGCTGAAACTGGGGTTGTCTTTATGCCACCACAGCAGAGTCTCAAGGCCTGACATTGAATTGTATCCAACTTCTTTAGTAATGTATTTGATGCAGACTGATAAATTATGTAGCCATAGTCTAGAACTGCCCTGATTAACCCTATATATACGGTCTTCAGAGAAAACCTACTTGCTCCTATGGCAAGCCATTTTTACATTCAATCGAACCACACTCCTATCTGCGAAGGCCCTATTGTATCTGAAGGAATTATTAGGGCCCAAGCACCGACAGTGCGAAGGCCCTATTGGAATTCAAGGAAGTAGTTTTATTAGGGCCTGAGCACTGGACGCCTTTCCTGTGGTGGCACAGTGAATTTCGATGTTTCCCCATGAACAAACAAAGTGTTATTACTTGACTCTGCATGATCAGATCTTTTCCAAATGTCCCATGCTTGATAAGGGTCCAGGTCTGAGGGCAAGTACAGGCTCATATTGAGTCATATTCATAGCACCACCTACTGGCAACAGGAAGTCTTAAGCGCCACTCTTTTGCTAACTACTCCTAGCAGGTTAGCAAAAAACACATAAAATTTGGTCAGCCAAGGTGTAAGACCTTGACGATGATAACTCCTGAAGCTTTTGAGCAGGGCTAGGACCCTATTGTTTCTCATGTGTTTGTTTGTTTGTCTCTTTCTTTCTTTCTTTCTTTCTTTCTTTCTGTCTTTATTATTGCGCCACTTAAACCCTAATTTTCACCCCCTAAACATGCTAAGAAACTCACCAAATTTGGCACACACATCAGGTCTGGTGAAAAATTTGATAAGATGTAAAATTAACCCCCAAAGTGCCAAAATGTGCTCTCTAGCGCCACCTATGTAACTAAAATGGCCACCACAGCCTGTGGGAATGTTGTAGAGAGATCAAACCAAAACTCAATTATTTATCTCATCAAGACCTACAAATCATAGATGACAGCCCTGACCTAAATCCAACAGGAAGTCCGCAATTAGCCTTTCAAAATAAGACTTTGCCCCAATTTTGGCCCTCGAACAAACGCTATCTCCTCCAAGGGCGTTAATGGTATCAACTTCAAACTTTAATAGATGTCTTATGACACTATGCTAAAAAAAAGTTGTTAAAAACTTTGTAATAACTTAAACGGTTTGGATTTTATAAGTCCTCAAAGTTGCAGTGCCACATCACTCTTACAATGTAAAACAATGGGGAGGCATGAACTTTGTGTCAAACAGAGGCGCCTGACGTCTAAACTATAAGTCTGACCACTTTCAAACCTGTATCAATGGATTTGCCATGAAATTTCCTACTAAAATATAATTTTTAATGTAAGATTTGGCCAAAGTCACGGGGAGACTTATGAGAAGATTTCACAAGAAGTGTACTCTAAAATCCTCCTCTCCACCTGCTCCTAATGATGTCACTCCCTCAGTGCTGTGAAACATTCTGCAAAACACACTCATTATAAAATCACAGGAAGAGCAAGAAAAGACTTTAAAAGTCAAACTCTGATATCTCTAAATCAGTAAAAGATAGAAAAAACATGTACATTCAAGATTTGTAGGTCAAAGTCTCGTGACTCATTTAAAGTTCAAAGTCTGTGTCTCAAACTATGTGGAAGCAGTAAATGTTCAAAAAGGTGTGGGTTCGCTCATACTCTCAATTCAAATATATGACTATTTTTCTGTTTCCAGCTGCAGTTACTTATTGTCTCTACACACCTGTCAATCAAACTTTGAAAAAATAAAGGCACACCACACTTGTAAGAAATATCCCTCATTTTTAAAATGCAAAATGATTTGATTTTTGATTTTTTGATTTTGATTTTGGAACAAAGATTCTTTGATGTGCATGAAATACAGTGAGTTCCTTGCTCTTATCATTATCGACACAATACATATTTTTTCAAATTTTTTTGCCTAGCTGGAAGTCGGCCATTTTTGATTTTGTGCTTCAATTTTCTTTGTACCTATGTTCGAATTAGTAAGTATTGTGATTAGTATCATAATCAGGCTTGGGCATGGCACATCAGCTTTATAGCGCCCCCTAACTACTTTTAGCATTTTTGAGGTGCTAGGTGTGCTCGAAAACTCACATAACTTTGCGCATGTACCAAAAGTGGTGTGACTTGATATCGGATATGGGTCTTGGGCATGGGTGTGGCAAAATGGCTCAAGGCGCCCCCTAGAAAATTTCAAAGTCAAAGCCCCCAGCTTTAATTTTGACGTAGATTTATGAAATTTGGTTGGCAGACGTACCATCAGACTTAAAAAGACCTCTTGGAGCCACACCCTAAGTCCAACAGGAAGTCAGCCATTTTGAATAAACTGCATTTTTTCGCAAAGTGAAGCCATTGTCAGGCGTTGTATTTTAACAAACTCCTCCTAGAGATTTAATCCGAGCAACTTCAAATTTGGTAGGTTACAATTTAAGGCATTTGCAATGCTAAATTGGGAAGCTTTTTATATTTCATAGAACACCCTTAGCATGGTGTGCTGGGGAATTTTGTCCAAAACATGTTGGGGGCATTAAACAGGAAGTTGTTGTAACTCCATTTTACATTGTCCAATGTGCCCCAAATTTCCCATGTTTGATAATAGTCCAGGCATGAACACACCTACATGTCAATATTGACTCATAGTCATAGCACCACCTACTGGCAAAGGGAAATCAGCCGTATGTGAAAAACATGATCATTAACATGAAATTTAAATGGTGTTGTCTACACATGATATACAGAGTTACGTATGTTTAGTGGTTGTTGTCTAGCGCCACACAGTGGACACAGGAGGTGAGAGTTTTTTCCTACATGCAATTTCCATTATTCATGAAAATATGTATCCACGTCAGTTGCCCTCTGTTAAATGTATTGCTGCAATTATATTTCACTTATGTAGTATTGCCTACATTCAACAGGAATTGAGGCCTAAATGACACATAGGCCCTGTTTACACCAGGCATTATCATGCGTCTCGGGCCGATCACAAGTGGACAGCTCTAAGTACAGGTGTGAACGCACCAAAGAAACATTGAGGACGCACTGAGACCACATGCAAAGGTGGTCTGGGCCGCATGTAGCCACATCCTTTTAGCAGTATTAAACGCAATGTGTCCTGGGCCAAAAGGACCGCCTACTCAGCTAACGTCCTAAATTTTCAAGCAGACGAGGTACAAGAAGTGCATTGCTGCTTCCTGGTCTGTGAACCCTCCGTCCAAAGCTGTGTTCAAATTTGATAACAGGATAAAGACATGCATTATTCTGTTTTTCCATTTTTCATGTGAATTAAAAAATGTAATCCACTTCTCGTTTTTTTCCTGCTTTTCCCGTTCCACTAACCCGTTTCCCTCATCTAATTGACGTCTGGAATAGAAATGAAACCATTCATTTTTCGCTTGTCTGTCTAAAAAATATTTCAGAAGCTAAACGTTGCTGGATAATTTCCTCTGTCCTGTTAAATTGATAACTACAGTTTTTTAGTTTTGCTGCGCTGCTCGACAAAATGAGCTCAGGATTTATCAGGAGGACGGCTGCCTTACTTTAAACAGTTTCACTGTATGAACCTGGACTGTGTGTGTAACAGCTGACCTACTGTATGTGTAGACGAACACAGGACATTAATTAACATTAGATCCTGACCGATGCTGTCAGTGTGTCGGAGATTTAAATAATCAATGAAGTTATGCTGCTGTGCCTTGTGCGTAGGCTAAATGCGCACAGCGTCTCTCAATGGGGAGATGCAGCTTTGGGGAGATTGTTGCATATAACTCCATATCCTCCCGCCAGTTAAAAACAACAACAAATTTGGTCTTTGCAAAAGGAAATGATGTCCATGTTTATTTTCATATAGAGTGGAGAAGTGAGATCTGATCACAAGTGGTCACTCACGACACGTGGAGACGCATGTTAATGCCAGGTGTAAACAGACTAATGCATTGTATCATGCATTGCATTTGTTTATCCTGTTGTCAAACAAGTTTAACAGATGAAGGCATATGGCACATTTCATTCCTGTTAAAAAGACGGACAGTGCGTGAGTCCAGTTAGCAATGATCCTTGAGCAGGTACCCACCTTTTCCAATGTAAGTTAATGCCGTTGTGTTTTCTGTTTTGTGGTTGTGGTTTCTGTTTTGCCGTTGTGATTTCTGATTTGTTGTCATGTTTTCTCTTTTGTTAATTTGAATCGCAATTTGTTGTGTTTTATTTGTGTTTTGTGAATTGTTGTTATGATTCCCTATATATCTCGGGTATATATATTTCGCTGTTTTGTGAGTTATGTTTTCCTATTTCCTGTTGATTTGTGATTTGCTGTTGTGATTTCCTATAGACCTATGCCATTGTGTTTTTTGATTTGTTATTGTATTTTCCTATTTGCTGTTGTGATTTGCACTTCACGGCCACGACAGATTTACAACAATTTCAGGCAGTTGAGAGTTGAGAGTATGAGAGAAATAAGTTTGTTTTATAATTTCCAACTTTTTCATGGGGAGTGATGTACATATCTTTCAAGCCCCGTTTTTGTGCATACGCAAGTTATAAATGAGGCCCCCGATGACTAACAGACGTGTTAAATCACCACAAAAGAAATTCCACTCAACTGAATGGGGGTAGGAGATAGGGAGAAATGTCCATTACATATATATATATATATATATATATATATATATATATATATATATATATATATATATATATATATATATATATATATATATATATATATATATATATATATAGAGCTATTTGTATCGCAATAAACGTGGCATCTTATACTATATCATGTAAACAGAAATGTTTATATTGAAGTAAATGCCTATTTGATCCTTGGTGTCCTTTTATATTTTTGCCATTGCTATTGTATTACCGGGTCTTTTGTAATGCTCTACTGTGCAATTATAGGATTGAGTTGAGCCTATTTGTGTATTTGATGATGACGAGGGTTTGGCTACATCTATTAAAGAGGCTAAATAGCGTCAATATACAAGTGCCGCAATGAATAAGATAAAATGGTGCGTGATGAAAGGGCTTTGGTATAATAGTGTGACTGTATTTAGTTAATGAAATTACCTGATGGCATTAAACCGAACTTAAAGTTACTTGCAGCCTGTCTGTGCCGGGTATTCAGGTTATCTCGGCCTCTACCTGCTGGATAAGGTCGGTACCACATACACCACGCGGCGCCATATTAGATAGACATTATATTGCTGCGGACAGAGTCAAGGCAAGGGAATAGTACTCCAGATGACAACAGTGCTCGGACAGCAGTAGTCCATACGCAAAACACTCGTTACAGCTATATGGTTCTCATCAAGTAATTGAGTCAAACATCTCGGGCAGCGGAGTCCGAGGCGTGTTGTTTTCGTCGTTGTTTAGCTAGCTAGCCGGCATGACTTCTTTGACTCAGCGGAGTTCAGGCCTCGTGCAGAGGAGGACCGAAGCCTCGCGCAACGCCGCCGTCAAAGACCGTCCGTCCGGTGAGGAGGACGACGAGCCCCGACGTGGAGACGAGCAGGACGACGACGATACCGGAGACTCCAAAGAAACGCGTCTCACTTTGATGGAAGAAGTGCTGTTGTTAGGACTCAAGGACCGAGAGGTAAAATCTGATGGTCTTTGAGACTGTTAAATTAAGATAAACCTTGACGTTAAACGATGGGAAGTTACCGAAGCCAACGTTAGCTATATTTTGCTAATCGACATAGCTTTTACGTTAGCTAGCGTTCTTGGTTGTTATAATGCCAGCCGAGCTGACGAACGTTTAGTCTTTTGATCAATCCCGGTTAACGCTATGTTGCTATGAAGCGATCTTATACATGCAGTTAACTGTGGCGGTCTGTGAACTGAATGTTGTTTTTTTGACAGTCTTTCTTGTGACGTGTGTGCCTATTATTGCACCAGTTGCTTAACAGCTAGCAAGGTAAACAATAAAACATTTTTTGTCAGTGGTCGGGGTAATTTTGTTGGTGTAAATGTACATTTCAAGAAACGCAGAGTATTGCCACAAAGTGAAACTTTTAATCTGCTGTTCAAGGGTCATTCTGTACTGTGATCTTAACACTGACTAAACAGAATACTACTGAGAGAGAGGTACAATACAGTACCCATCAATAAGTAGGCTGTTGGCACCCCCTTGTATTGTTTCAAGTCATTTTTTTTAAACTCAAAGAAAAACATAAGAGGGAATTAGGATTTGTTCACTCTGATCAACAACAACAACCAACTTTAAAAACCAAACTGAAGACAAAGATCTACAATTTTGATATGGGATTAAACATTCTGATAATGATATGTCATAAACATCTTTATATGGATCCCTTACATTTAGTTAATGAAGAGTTCTGAAAGAGATATATACTGTGCAGGACATTATGCAGTTGAAAAATACACTTGTTTTTATTATCAAAAACGTAACTAATAGCAGCAGTGAACTTCATTGAAATAATAATAATTATTGTTACTGATGGTTATTATAATTGGCAAGCAAGCAAATGTTCTCCTTTTTATAGACAACTATTTATGTAATAGGTATTGGGCTAAATTAATATTTGATTAAGTTACTGTGATTAACAATAGCTTGTCATCAAAGACTGTTTATTTTCATGTATTAATTTTTCCAGTTTATCCTTTTACCCATACGATTTTATTTCTGTCTATACAACAAAAGCTACAGAAAAGCATTTGTCAACTACCATTTATGTCAGCAGATTGAAAAAGTCGTTTACTGTGTGTGTGTAATGATACAATAAACTGATACAGTTACTGAGAGTGAATGCTGCTGCAGAAACAAGACAAATAACTGCATTAGCTTTCACTGTCATTTGCGTCTCTCAATGTGCACACATTAGTTCTTGTGTTTTTCTGCCTAATAATCTCTCTGCCCTCCATTATTACCTATTCTAGCCGATTCAGGCTAGAATGTTTTATGTGATGATCAGACATTAGTTGAGGGGATTAATAACTCTGAAAAGGCACTGTGTCTCAGCCTTTAACTTTTCAGACAAACTACCGATATAATATCTGCAGTGAAAATCAGACATGTGTTTCCAATACATCCACTATAACTGTACTACCACACACTAAAATGTGAGTTGTGGATATATTTAGGCTAGAATAAGTATAACGCTAACCATTAACAACCCATTAGCCAACATCCACACTACTCACAAGCCATGACATGAGCTAGCTTCATGGCTAACAAATTTAGCAACAGAAACTGTAAGCATGTGTTTTATATAGCAGCTGTCAGTGTTACACTGACGAGAAAATGATAGAGCTGTTGTTCATTCACTCACTAGAATGGTTTTACTGACTGTTTCACAAATAAATGTAAAGTTTATTGAGGAGGCCTTGCATGAAGAATTGTCCCGCCAATGTATCGGTCGGGCTCTAATATCTACAACTTGCTGTAAATTGAGTCAAATATAAAACTGATCCATATCATCACTGGTGCCCCCAGTTTCATTATTATTTGAATGGAGATCATCTGTATGTAACCAAGATGTGAGTTATAGTTATACCGACATCTGTGTCTGGAAGTCCCAACAGATGGCTGGTCCATTTCCTCTCAAAACCTATAAAAAAATCATGATATATGAGAAATAAACATTCTTGTCTTCTCAAAAGACAAATCTGCGTCAAGTTTACAGACTAGAAATTGGGGAAGTAATTTTTTGATCAGTGTCAAAAAAATGAGATGATGATACATGTGCAGTAAAAATGAAAATCTTGGTGTCAAAATTTAGAACGCACAATTATGCTTCATTTATTACAGCCAAACAGTTATACATTAACAACATGTGATAGCGGGGAACGTCATTCAAAACTTGGCTACTTCATTACTAATGATTACTATAGCTGAATATGTACAACAGCAATAGAAATGACCATTCAACTCAACTGACAACTGTCCCATTTAATCTAAAGTCTCTAAAAACAATCCAGCACTTCTCTAACAGTCACAAGAAACAGATTCAGAGACAGCTTCAGGACACGCTTCATTAACATCACTAGTAGTTATGGGTTGAGACTGAGAGTATGACCTGCCTTGTTAAGTGATGTGCAAGTAATAACATTATAGCCAGTCAATTTTTTTTTTTCTGTAGTCAGGTGGTTAAATTATGGTTCAACAAATGAACTTGTAAACCTTCGCTATCACATTCAAGTTAGCTATATGAGACTCAACATTAACTTAATGTACGTTATATCACTGCAAAAAAAAAAGTGCATTATTCAGGCATTTTCAGCAGTGTAACTGGGAAACCAGGCATGCTTGTCATCATAGAAATAGATCATAAGACTGTGGTGTTTTTGAAACTTCAGCATAAAGGATTGTGATGTTAATTGCAAGTTCAGCAATATCTGCTGCCTCACCTTCGAAACACAGCTCTGTTTGCTCACCGGAGCTGCTTCAGTCTGCAGGTCTCTGGCACAGCAGCATGCACAGCCTTCAGTGGTGATAGGCTATTTCTCGTGATGTGTAACCAATCAGATGCTGTGGTGCTGTAGGTGGGACAGTGCTTGTGACCACAGAGTGCTGACTACAGACAGAAAGAGGCTGCTGCATCAGAGCTAAAGTAGCACATATCAGCAATCAGATAAAAAAATAAGGATTCCAATAGTTGTAAAAATGCTGAAAGTCGGATCTGATTATCAGTCGACCCCTAAAAAAATTATATATAACATTTTTACTTACAATTTTCATTCTTACTAATAATTCTTACTAATACTTATCTAGTACTCTGGAGAGAAGACCCAAGGCTACACATCATGGCAATGTTAAGTATATCTATGACAAGGCACAGTCACAGTGCTGCTGGATGTTTCTAAAGTAATGACTGAGTGCAGTACTGTGGTGAACTGATGTTTGTTTTGCTTCAGTAACACAGAACTTGTGAGGCCAATGCTAGAGGCATTCTAGGTTGCTTTCCTTTCTGCATATATGGTATAATGCTGAATCTGCATTAGCGCTAAAAAATTTATTTAAACTTTTTGTTTCTGGCTTCATTTGTACTGAGGCGTAGCTTCTGGATTTGGGTATACTTAACTGTTGTTAACTGCATGTTAACTTTTTAACAAACCAGAATTCTGATTCTTTTCCATGATATAGGGCTATACCTCATTTTGGAACGACTGCATTTCATCAGGATTGCGAGGGTGCATGCTGATTGAACTGGCCCTGCGAGGACGCCTTCAGTTGGAGGCCTGTGGCATGAGGAGGAAAGGTCTGCTGGCCAGAAAGGTAGGATATGTTCTTCTGCTTTATGACATAAATAGTTATTTTATTATTGTCTTTTTCACCTTGCTGGTGCTTTTCCACCACCTTAAAGACCTTTTATGCTTTTCCTTAATCTCTCTCTCTCTCTCTCTCTCTCTCTCTCTCTCTCTCTCTCTCTCTCTCTCTCTCTCTCTCTCTTGTATATATATGGGTCAATTACAAATAAGCCTTTTAAATTTTTTTTTTTTTTAATTTTTTTATAATGCCTTAAAAATGTACAGAATACATTTATTTGATGTTGGAAGAGTGGGTTTAAACAAGTCTTAATGGTTGCACAACATTTACAGGGATTTAGTTCAGTTCTAGACTATATTTGCAATTGCACCAGCCAAAAAATGTCAGGTGGTGCAACCAAAAGTTTCTTGAAAAAAAAACACACTTCCTTCTTTTTTTTTAAAGTAATTTTTTTTAGCAAGTATACCTGAGAGTGTCTACTCTGCCTAAAACATTACTATTTTGTGGTTGAGCTGGGCATTAAAAGTATAAATTATATAAATTATAAAATATTATATAAATTATATAAAGTATAGTATACATTTAATTAATATATTTAATGATATACATTTGTATATCTCAGTTTAACATGTTTATTTAATCAAGAAACTACATTCCTTCTGGTTGCACCCCCTGAATTACTGGTTGCGCCACCTGACATTTTCTATTATTTCCCAATTATTCAGGCATCTACTTGGATATGTATTTAACCTTTTGACTTTGCTAGCTAACTCATTCATTCATTTTTACAATACAATAAAGAGTTTTAGACTAAAACAACTTTTTCTTAGTTTTATATTGGTTGTACCACCTGACATGTAAACAGTACAAGTCTAACTATGAAGAGAAAATAGCAATTTTTTAGCAATATATGAGAGAGATTTAGATACCTTTCACTCATCAGTCAAGGTCAGTTGGGATCCTTTAGATGATGCAATATCCTGTTTACTCATCTCTCTCTTCAATTCAAAATAAGTTGTATGAATGCAGTTGCGCCACCCTGACATTTCAGATATACAGATTTCCAGACAAAGTTGTTTTTAATATTCCAAACAATTTAAGAACAATTAAACTATTAAACTTTGTTTATTTGAAAGGTTTTCAATATAAAATTATGCCCCCATATTTATGTTATATTAATTCATATTTTAAATTACATATTTAATACATTTCATATAGTGTTAACTTCCTCGGACGGTTGCGCCACCTGACATTTTGAGGGTTTGAGATGGAAAAACATGAAATATCTATAATTTATATGATAAACTAGAAATATGTTCACTAATAATAACAATAATAATAATAATAAATAGGTTTAATAGAATAAAATGAAGCTTATTATGAATCATTTAAAATTATTTAAAATCAAAGTAGTGCCCTCGGACACAAAACTCTGCATGTCACGTCATTGACCCATATATATGTGTGTATATATATATATATATATATTATACAGCATGGCAAAGTAAAATAAGTTGTTTACCTGTTGGAGGTGTGTTGGTTGTCTGCAGCTTTTCATTAAACATATCACAGTGGCTGTTTCTGCTTGTACTATTTCTCCCTGAATTGTAACTATGTCCATATCTCAGGGCAGTGTTTCCCATAGCATTGGATTCTGTCTGTGGTGGTAGCTGATGAGGGGGCTTTCTTAATAATTCAATAATACTGTTTATGAGGTACTCCACTGTAAATAGCACACAGCTCTGTACAGCTAACCTTGACAACTCAGCTGTATTTTGACAGTGTTGTGTTAAGAACATAGACTAACTTATCAGAGATAACTTGCAGGGTTTTAGTAAGTATTTTAATGTTTTCTACACTAAAATGTGTTATACAAGTAGCGTAGCTACTTTCAGGAATAGCTCAGTGTGCGGTCAAGAGAGAGCATGTGTGTGGCTGCGCTAACACCGGTCTGTAGCGCACAGATGCAGGGACTAGCCAGAGGATGATCACAGCTTAGAACCAGAGCCAGTGGCGTCTATCATTTTTCCAACCCAGTTTAGATGAAACCACACCCACTTCTGTATGATGAAAGCATCAATATAACAAACTGTCCCAAAATGCATTGCATCTCTTCATACTGTGCTATGGCGCAGATGAGCCAGGTTACAAGCTGTCGTAATTTTCGCTGTAGGACTGTTAATATGCCACTTTATGAAGTTTAAATATTTTTTCAGGTTAGAAAGTAACCATGTACATTCGCAATATGTGGTCGGTTTATCCAAATCACGCCTGTTTGTAAATCTGCTCAGACGTTTTCAGACATGAAAAAAAAGCTCATAAACGACAGTACTTCTTAAGGAAACTTAAGAAGGCAAAATTCCCATCCCAAATTCTTGTTAACTTTTACAGAGGAACAAAAGAAAGCCTCCTGACTAGAAACATCAGAATTTGGCATGGGATGTGCACAGCCCAAGACAGGAAGGCTCTGCAGCAGGTGATTAAAACCGGCCAGAACATCATCGGTGCCCATCTACTGAGCATCAGTGATATTGGTTAGGTGAGGTGCCGGCATAGAGCCCAAAGGATACTAAAAGACAATACCCACCCCAACCACAGCTTGTTTACCCTGCTGCCATATGGCAAGAGATACAGAAATATCCGCTGTAGTACCACCAGACTACAGAGCAGTTTCTTTCCTCAGGCTGTGAGACTCCTCAATTCATCCTCTGCACTCATAAAAAGTAGTTTTATTTTAATGACTTATTATTTATTAATCCATTTATATAATTTCTGTTTTTGTGAGTAGCATTAAAGGACTACAAACTACATTTCGTTATACAATCTTGTGTGGTAAAATGATAATAAATTAATCTTGAATTTTGAATGTGAAGAGCTGCTGGCTGAGTGAGACCAGCTGGTCATCTCAGCTGTTAGCAGCCCGACTCCTAAGATGATCGGCCAGTCAACACATTGTCGTTCCGGGGAGAACGTGATCTGATCAACTGATCTGTGCAGCTCTTTGGAGATTTACCACTGGCTCTCCGCAGCATTTTGATATATGATATAATTCCTTTTGGAATATAAATGTTGGTCTCACAGATGAAATCTAAAAGTTGTAGGTGCCACATTAGTTTGTCTGAATGTAAAGTGAAGCCTCCTGTTTTTACTGGACAGAACAACAGCGCTGCCTCTAGGGCTCTATATGTACAGATGTCACCACATTTCAATAAATATAAATGTATTAAAATGAACAGATCAGTCTGTATTACATTTTATTTTATTTTATTAAGCGTCCTCGTCCTCAGAAGTTTGTACTGTGATAAAATAATGTCAAATCAAAGCTCCACTAACACTCTTTTTCTCACGAAAAAAAAATCTTATTGACAGAGAGATGTAGTAAGTAAGTAATGTTTTATTAAACCAAAGTAAATTAATGTGCCAATTAAGGATTAATAAGATATGGGATATGGATGTCAGTATGGTCCAGTGTTTCCCCCATAATAGTACAGGCCTGACGGGCCCCCAGGCCGCTGAGAACCCCTGTCAGGCCAAAAAAATATTTTGTAATGCCAAAAATAATGCCAAACATCCATTCATTCGGAAATCAATAGCGTTTGGGAGCCACTGTACAACTCTGTTTTGAGTCGTGAGTTAACCTCTGTGTTGTTGCCGAGGAAACTCTTGGTAGTGTAGCTCCTTTTTAAGGAACAGGACAGTGCATAAAATGTGGCGTAGCTGGTGAGGGCGTGGTTGAGTGAGCGAGCGAGTGGCAGAAAAGTGATGGTATGCCGGAGCAGAGGAAAAGGTTAGCAGTAAGGTGTCAATCTGGCAGTAAATGTACAGTACAGACTACAGTGTGTCAGTTAATAAATGTTGCAGCTTGTCAAGACCAAGAAAAGTCATGTCTGTTTCCCCAACTGCTGGAAAAGTGGAGGGGGTTAGCCCCAAAGGTAGCAACAATTGGTTAGGCCGTATTCAGACTAAATCAGGCAGTGTGGTGTTCAGCCGCAGGGTTGAGCGGAAGTGTGTGGGGTTGTGGGCGTGTTTATTTATGCTCTAGAGCGTAACCGCTGTGAAACAATCAGAAAATAAAGTTTTATTGATCTGATTCACCAGCTTTCTTGCTACCAACGCTCCCTCTTTTCATTCACTGTCTAGCTTGCTTGACCACAGCTGCTCTGTCTCTCTCTCGCTGGTGCTCTCTATCTCTTTCTCTGTCTCTCTCTCTGTCTCTCTGTCTCTCTCTCTCTCTCTCTCTCTCTCTCTCGTCTTTTTTAAAATGAGTTGGGAAGTTGACAGCACAGTCTACTTTACTTTTAACGTTATCAAACAAAGAGAAATGTCCTCCCCTCCTAGTAACGTGTTTTTACTCCCCCATGGCAGAGTTTACAGCTCTGATCAGTCTGATCTCTGGCTGTGATTGGCCACTGCAGCCTTCAGCCGCAGTGACGTTGGGTTGCATTTCTCCAAAAGTTGACTCTGGCTCAACTTTCCAGCTGCAGTCCGGTGTGGTGCTGCAGCGGCCAAAACGGCCACAGCTTAAACGCACTACCCCCATTCAAATGAATGGGATTTTGTCTGAATATGGCCTTAGCCTAACCTGCAGACTCTAAACAGAGAAATAGAAAACGGAGGAATATGACCCCTGGGCACTGCTGCTAGGCCAAAGCAATCAACCTAGGGGAAACAGTGGTCAGTGGTGTAAGTATGAGTGATGAATGTGAGTGTATATGCTGTAAGATGTGAAACAAGGTATAAAGATAACATAGGACAGCAGAACTAAACCAAACCTAAAACGGGTGGTTATAGAGAAAAGATGAGAGAGGGCTGCCTCAGCAGCAGCAGCATGGCAGAGAGAGAATGGACTAACATACCCAGCTCTCTTATATTGCAATCAGGATGAGTTGATTCACGTCATCCTCCTAGAAAAATATAAAAGTCAAAAGTCAAAAGGTAACTAAGCTCAGTTTTTAAACTTTTAAGCTGTTAATATGAAGGAAAGTTGATTTTCAATTCCCCTCTGCCCCGTCTAATCCCTCTCCTTAGAGGCAGGACATTGAGAGAGGGGTAAGGGGGCAAGAGGACTGTCAAAACCCAATGTCCTGCCTCTGAGGAGAGGGATAAGAGGGGGTAGAGGGGCGTCAAAACCCAATGTCGTGTCTCCGAGGAGAGGGATGAGAGGGGGTAGAGTTCCTTAGTGTTTTTTGGCAAGGGTGGTGTTCAAAGCCACTGATGAACTCTGTGAAAGCTGTGACATTTCACAGGACGCCCAGCTGAAAGACGCCTCTTTGAGCCAGCACCTGACTGCCTGTGTGCCACAGCAGTAGGCTGGCAGCCAATCATCGGGCCTTGAAGTCTGGAAGTCCACCTTAATGTGGCAGCCCTTTTGCTGGTCAGGCTGCTGGACTTCCTGAAAATGTGAATGGCTGACAGCAGTTTGGAGGGGTTGGTCTTCAGGAGGTGGTACTGCTTAGCCATTCCCACTAGCCCAGCAGTGACGAAGGGATTCTGTCCATCTTTTCAAATCCTCCATCATGTCCTCTACAAGAGAGACATCACTTGAATGTGTGATATCTAAGAAGGAAATAAGTTTGAATGATATGTTTATCTTTAAATTTCAAGTTGGCATTATAGGAACTGTCCATTGATCTCCACTGAAGCTATGAATGCTAGAATATGTGTTCGTATAGCATCTTTCTAGTCTTCCAACCACTCAAAGTGCTTTCACACTATGTGTCACATTCACCCATTCCCACACACATTCATACCCACTCTACCTCCTGAGCCACAGCCTCCCCCCTTCATATGAACTGTTATTCTAGATAGGAGAAGTTATTTGAAACAATCTTACCGTGTAAGTAGACATCTTTGTTTTCAAAAGCACCAAATCACATGTGAATATAAACTTACACACTCACAGCTCACCTTCTTGTGGCTTATCAGCAGCAGCACTTGTGAAGGGTTGGGTCTGTTGTCCTGTCAGTACACCTGTGAAGAGTAGTAGATGCTAGTATTAAATCAATTATTAACATTTCTCAAACTGCCCATTTTCTGATGTAATGGTACGAGGCAGAGAAAAGTCTAGCTAGAGACTTGATAAGTCAGACATGTTGGTTACTGTAACAGCTTTAAGGCTTTATGAGAATAATACAATAAAATACTGTACGCTTGTGCTACATATGTA
This sequence comes from Thunnus thynnus, assembly GCF_963924715.1. NCBI lineage: Eukaryota > Metazoa > Chordata > Actinopteri > Scombriformes > Scombridae > Thunnus > Thunnus thynnus. Next base: position 1,698,749 of record NC_089518.1, read on the forward strand.
GAACACATATTAAGTAACAGTGAGGTCTCCAAAATGTCTCATGTAACATATTGCTGGTCAGCTGAAATGTTCATAATTAACCATAATTAAGTTCTTGCAGTTGCTGTTGCTCCTGAGGCATAGTGCTTGGTTCAGTGGTGGCTCCTATAGATATAAAGAAATATATCCATTCTGTGTGTCTCAGGGGTGAACAGTAATTGAACAGAACTACTTTGTTGCTTTACTTAAGTACTACTATATTTTGTATTAGTAATTTTACTGCAGCACTTTGTCCACTATTCAGTTCTTACAAAATGTATGGAAATTAGGACAAGGGGCCATTGGTGTAAAATGTAGTGCTGTTAAAACAGAATCTTGGCAGAAAATATATTTCCTCATTTTTTTTACTATTATTGAAATTACTGTTGTTTATTACTTACCCGTAAATGACTGATATGCCGGCTGAGTAAGCCTTGGGGGTTGTAAGAAGCCCAAAGAGATTGTTTCTGTAAAACATTAGAAGGATCAACATTAACCATGGTCCGGTGGTCCTTGACCCCTAAATTATACAGTGTGGCCACTAAAAACACAGCATTGGTGGCCCCAATAAACATTACTTGCACTGGCCACCAAATTCAGTGGCCTGATTGGCCACTTGAAATGAAATTAAGTGTCTTTCCCTTATTGGGTAATTTAAACTGGAAATGTTGGGAGTCTTACTATCACAGTTATTGTGAAAATATTGGCTTTACTTCTCGATGTTAGTTTTAACAGTTCTGCTCTCTTCTCTGGATTTGTCGGACAAACAGCTGTAGATTTTAGCCACTGCTGCCTGGTGTTTGCATGACGCCCCAGTTTGTCCTGCAGGGCACGAACACAGCTCCAACTCCATGTCCACAACATAGGTTTGCCTGAACCCCTCCACCATGAACTTCTTCTCCTCAGTCTATTGAAAACATAAGTAATACAAGGGGCAGTATATTTGGTGTGTGTGCATATAGATTCCTCTGTGATATAGATTCCTCTGTGACAAACCTGTAGGATGTCAACTAATGACAGCTGTTATGATCCATTACCTGCTGAAAATGCGAATCTTGGGGAAGGAATCTGTATCTCTAGAATGATTCCCAGCGTCCAAGGGCACCATCAACAATGCGTGTCTCCATTGTTTCCCCTATAATTTTACAGGCCTGGTGGACCGCCAGGCCAACAAGAACCCACGCTAGACCAAAAAATATTTGTTTAAATACGAAAAATAATGCCAAATGCCCATTTATTTGGAAATCAATAGCATTTAGGAGCCTCTGAGCAGCGCTGTTTTGTGAGTCAACGTCTGTGTCGTTGCCTGGGAAACTCCTGGTAGCGTATCTCCTTTAAAGTAATAGAGCAGTGTGTAAGCGAGTGAGTGGTTAAGTGAAAGAGCGAGCGGCAGAAAAGTGATGGTGAATGCGAGCAGAGAAAAAGGTTAGCAGTAAATTGTCAATCTGTAAGTGAAGTAGTGTCTGTAAATGTACAGTACAGGCTACAGTGTGTCACTTAACAAATGCTGCAGCTTCTCAAGACTGAGAAAAGTTTTGTTCTTTCCCCATCTGCTGGAAAAGTGAAGGGGGTTAGCCCAGAAGTTAGCAACAATGGGTGAGCCTAACTGGACAAAGATAAACAGAGAAATAGAAAACGGAGAAATGTATGGCTGCTAAGATCGCTCCCTGCCAGGCCAAAGCAGTCAACATAGGGGAAATACTGGTGTCTTGAGCCTCCAGCCTTGATGTCAGGAGGGTGAAGAGCTGTGGAGGATTGAAGGCCTTCGTCCTCTACAGTATTTTGTCCTTGAGGACACACATTGTTGCTTCCGCAAAATTGTTGGTATTGTTTTGTCTGGTGAGAAGACTGCCTCTGTAACTGAGTGCTGGACAACTACCCTATGGTTGTACAGCCATTCCATGTGCTTCAGGTATTTTTCAAACCTGCAATTGATTAAAAAAAAAACCAAATGCACAAAACATGGGAAATGCACATACATCAAAAATGTAGTGGTTTTAATAGCTCCAGCCCTTCAGAAATGGTCTGCTCATCCTCCGACTGGCAGAGGAGAATGCCCAGCGGGAGGCCACCAGCACAGCTGTGGATCAGGAAGAGAAACACTCTGCAGTTCTCCCTGTCCATATTCCCTGAGAAATCTAAGAAGCACAGCTCCCCACTGTTCTTGAGTTGTTGCACTTTCTTCATCAAGGGAGAACACACAGCAACAAGAGGAGCTCCCTGGGAAGATGTGTCCATTAGGGCACAGCTGTCCTTGCACTTCTTGTTGTTGCTCTCCACTTGATTTTGTAGTGCTGCAAACATGGTTGGACCACTTTGAATGCCATACTCCTCCCGAAACACCTTGTGGAACAGTCTAGGAAACACATTAACTTAGTTGGTATGGGTGTTTCTTACATACTGCAGAAAATTGTAATTCCATTCACTGAATATGTTATACTATTTCATTGCATTGTGACAAATACAGTGGGTAGTAGTTATCTTGACTTTTTTTCCCAATGTGATGCCCACATTTGCACATAGGGCAGGTCGGGGCAAATCTCCATGTTGGCAGATGCATACACAAATTTCCGTCCATATTCCATTTGGAGATCTTGTTTAAGTACCGCCAGAGCAGATGTGGGGGTGGTGCCAATTTCAAATAGCCCTGTCAGGACTTCTGTTTCTTTCCCCCAACATCTCGGTGGCGGATGGCGTCCGCAACATACAGGTGGTAATTGTGCCTATTGACTATTCGTACCTCAAACAGGAAATCAGATGTGGGTCTTCAATCCTATAACATATATCTATATATCTATATCTATCTATATATCTATATATATATATCTATCTATCATCTATCTAATCTATCTATCTATCTATATGTGTGTGTGTGTGTGTATATATATATATATATATATATATATATATATATATGTATGTGTGTGTGTATATATATATATATATATATATATATATATATATATATATATATATATATGTATGTGTGTGTATGTATGTGTGTGTATATATATATGTATATCAACATTATGTCTAAAAACAATGAAATTATGAGTGGATCAATAAACTCACTTGCTCTTTTCTCCACCAGTACTCTTCAATGTCACAAGCATTTTAGCTTGACAGCAGATTCTTAGATGCTCTGCTGCTGATTGCAGCTTTCACATTCACCCTTTGCTGACATTTGTAACTTGCCTGAGCAAAATATAGTAGATTTACTGCAGTATTGGCCAAAGGAAAAAGGTCCACTAAGAAGTTGCTTTAGGAAATTTCGACAGCAGAACTCTTACTCCAACCTTGGTCGGGTAATATCCACCCTCCATGTCACCCCTGACAACCCCTTCAACAGTGTCACCCACTCCTTGGCCTATGGCAAGTGGCATCAAAACCAACGTGGTCTCCCAATGAATCCACCTCTTCATAATGGCAGACATGGTACCTGAACATAACAAACTACTATTAATTAAAATCCACACACATAATAAAACTGTCTGCCTTCACATATATCTCATACCCATATCTTAGATATCTGATATTCAAGAAAAATGACAACACTATCAACTACCATACCAACACAGTCACTATTATGGAGAATGACTATGACAGTATTAGGAAAAATAAAACATCTGAGTGATATGTAGGCTAAGCAGTGTTCTGACAAAATGATCTAATACTGTAAGCTAATACAATGAATTAATGAATGATGTTCCTCATAGTAAGTTACTAAGTGACTGATATTGTCAGGTACCTTCAACTGCATGTACTTCTCTATGTTGTCCTGTTGTCCTGAACACGCACAAAGACCAGGTCTGAAATAAAAGCAAAAAAACATTAACAAAACCATCACAATGCAGCAGGCCCAACTTAGCGACATCATTAATTTATTAGCTACGAACAGTACTAGGTTAAACGTCTCTATTAGGCCGTATTCAGACCAAATCAGGCGGTGTGGCAAAAATGCCAGTCCTCCCATTCATTTGAATTGGGGTAGTGTGTTTCAGCTGTGGCTGTTTTGGCTGCTGCGGTGCCACACTGGACTGCGGCCGGAATGTTGAGCCAGAGTTAACATTTGGAGAAACGCAACCTGACGTCACTGCGGCTGAAGGCTGTGGTAGCCAATCACAGCGGGAGATCAGACTGCTCAGAGTTGTAAACTCTGCCACCAGGGAGTACAAAGACGTTACTAGGACAAGGGGAGGACATTTCTCTCTGTGTGATAACGTTAAAAGTTAAGTTTAAATTTTCTGTTGGCTTCCCAACTCATTTAAAAAAAAGACGAGAGAAAGAACTGAAAGCACCAGCGAGAAAGAGAGAGCAGCTATGGTCGAGCGATCTTGAAAGTGAATGAAGAGAGGGAGCCCTGTTAGTGAGAAAGCCAGTGAGTCAGATCAAGAAAACGTTATTTTCTGGTTGTTTCACAGCTGTTATGTTCTAGAGCCCAAATAAACATGCCCACAACCCCACACACCTGCGCTCGACCCAGCGGCTGAACGCCGCACTGCCTGATTTGGTCTGAATACAGCTTTAAGCCCATGTACCATATAAGCCCACTTGCAACTTCTGAGGCAAATAAAAAAGAAAACGTTTGTTTTTTTGATGTGTGAGGTTTCTTCCAATGAAGCTGCTTGTTACATAAATTACACTTTTTATTGTAAGTCAATCATATTTGTCAGTATTGCGTTATCGAAGCACATGTGTTACATGTGCCTGCTGATCCCAGAAGAAGATGCAAAAAAACTTTTAGGAATGCACGATATTATTGGCATGTCATCAGTATCGGCCGATATAAGCTCTAAAATGAAATATCGGCATCAGCCGAAATGAACATTTTCTGCCGATTATGAGAGGCCAATTTGTTGCCTTCTCCTCCGCCGCATAACTGTGCTTCCCTCCACAGACTGTTTCACCCTGACGGTCCCGGTGCTTCCTCTGCATGCTCCACTTCACTCAGCTGCACCAGCTGCTTCTTCTAGCAGAGGCTAGCTGGCTGTGCTTCCCTCCAGCCATTCTGCTGCCAATAACGCTCCACTAGCCTCTCAGCTAACGTTAGCCCTGGCTCTCCGTGTAGATCCAACTAGAGCAATCGAGCCCCGGTTTGTTATTCAGGTTAAAGTGGGAAGAAGCAGTGGGTCTGACAGGCAGCTTGAGTGATGTGGAGCCTGCGGAGGAAGCACCGGGACCGTAAGGGTAAAGAGTCCGCGGAGGAGCTGCTATGTTCGGCTGCACAGACAGGAAACACTTCGGCTGACAGGATGTACCAGTCTGTTGCTCTGTTTGGGGAAAAAATCTTCTTCTTTTTGGTTTATAATGGCGGTTGGCAACCAGCGCATTAGGTGCATTACTGCCACCTTCTGCTCTGGAGTGTGGACCAGAGATTAAATCCTACATGTTAATCCTGTCTGTCTAATGAACTCAATGAAAACTCTACTGTTCCACCCACTTGGCAGGTTCATTAAAGTTTTAATACTGACCTCCTGAACTCCAGTCTTCCTAAGTTCTTCCTTCATATATTGTCTTTCTTGATCATACTTAGTACAATCTATGATTGCATGTGTAATAGTCTCCTCAGCCAGCTGGAAAAAAATATGTGCATATATCGGTATCGGTATCAGCAATAGGCCACAATGAGTTGGAAATATCGGCATATCGGCAAAAAATCCAATATCGTGCATCCCTAAAAACTTTGGTGATTTTGGTACCCTCAGAAGATACCATGTTTTGCCTATTTTTATTCTTGTTTTTGGTAAATACTCATTTGTTATCAAAATTTAAGTGATTAGTGGTTTGAATAAGACAAATGTTAGAATATTAACTTGAATTAGAAATATTTTGAAATCAAAATATGAGTTTTAGCATGCTGGAAAACAACTAGACAACATGCTGCATCAATACAGTAGCTGCACAGTATGGTTCATTGCAATGACATAAAGCATGATAAGCATGTATAGTTTACATTTACATATAGTTTACATATAGCTTACATTATTATACTATTAAATAGTATTAAATGTGTATGTTTATCTTTATTTTTTTAATTAACATTTTTACCTGGTGGGCTTAAAGGGAAGCTACAAAAAAATCACACTGTCGGGGGTGGAAGTAAATGAGTATAGCTAATTACTTCTCTGCATGATAAATTTATACTTTTCGTGTTAGAGCACCATATATAGATTTATTTCGTAAAGTTTTTTTAATGTTAGGTGCATGGAATCAAATATGTTGTCTTTTAACCATAAATTCACCGATGTTCCCTTTAAGCTCACCTGCTCCCATTAAGCCCATTTGAATGTGTTTCAATGGGGATTTTCTCCCTTATGACGTTTGAACCATTTTCTTCCCCAATTTTGACCTCACATGATGAATCAGCTCCATAATTCAGATAACTAATACCCATATTTAAATATCAGTGATATTGCATAGGTCAGTTCATCCTGGATAGGCCTATATTCTATCCTGACATAAGCAATAATTTTGAATCTTTACTTTTCAGATGAGGTTGCTGGTTGGGGCGGATGGTGATCTTCCTGGGGACTGTGATGTCATCAATACATTTACTGATGTAACCGTAGACGGCTGACACATAGTCCTCCAGTTCAACCCTGCCATGTTGGTGCAGCTTCTCTGAATATCTTCCAGTTGATTTGCTCAAAGCAGTTCTGAAGCATGGGAACAGCTGTATTGGACCACACAGTGATGTTCTTCTGTGTGGACTTATTGTGTCTGAGCACAGGACGATGAGCAGGAATCAGCATGATAGAAATGTGGTCAGAGAAGCCCAGATGGGGACAGGGCACTGCTCTGTATGCCTCACGTCTGTTAGTGTACACCCGGTCTAGCGTGTTGTTTCCCTTTGTTGCTATGGAGACATGCTCATAGAACTGAAGCAGAGTGTCTGTCAGCTGAGCGTGGTTAAAGTCCCCTGCTACCATGAAGAATGCCTTCAGATGCTTGTTCTGGAGCTCACAGATGTGGTCATATAGCTCCCCAAGAGCCACGTTAGCATTAGCACTTGGGGGAACATACACAGTCACAATGAACACAACTATAAACTCCCGCGGCAGATAGTGTGGCCAGCACTCAGCATCAGATATTCCACTGCTTTGGAACAATGGCTGCTTACCAGAGAACAGTGGGTACACTAATGCTTATTGATGTATCAATCAATCAATCAATCAGTCAATCAATTTTTATTTATATAGCACCAAATCACAACAAAAGTCATCTCAGGGCACTCTTCATACAGAGCAGGTCAAGACCATACTCTTTAATTTACAGAGACCCAACAATTCCCCCATGAGCAAGCACTTGGCGACAGCGGTCAGGAAAAACTCCCCTTTAACGGGTAGAAACCTCAAGCAGAACCCGGCTCTAGTTGGGCGTCCATCCGCTTTGACCAGTTGGGTTGAGAGAGAGAAAGAAAGGGAGGGGGGCAGAATAGCAACAATCACAACAACGACAACAGCAGCAGCCAGGGAAGGATGCCAACAGGACAGTGAAGGACCATGAAGGCTCGGCTCGGAACCCAGGGTTTCCTGCGAGAGGAGAAAGCACAAAAAAAACTCTGGGGAAGAAGGAAAGTTAGTGGCATGCATTGATGTTACATGAATGCATACAGGTGGAGAGGAGGAGGAGGAGGAGAGAGGAGCTCAGTGCATCATGGGAAGTCCCCCAGCAGTCAAGGCCTATAGCAGCATACCTAAGGGCTGATCCAAGGTGAGCCTGGTCGGCCCTAACTATAAGCTTTATCAAAAAGGAAAGTTTTAAGCCTACTCTTAAACATAGAGAGGGTGTCTGCACCCCGGACCGAATCTGGAAGATGGTTCCACAGGAGAGGAGCCTGATAGCTGAAGGCTCTGCCTCCCGTTCTGCTTTTAAAGACTGTAGGAACCACCAGTAAACCTGCATTCTGGGAGCGCAGTGTTCTAGTGGGATAATACGGTACTATGAGCCAATGAGAAGCCAATGTAGTGAAGCTAAAATGGGAGAAATGTGATCTCTTTTTCTAGTTTTAATCAGTACACGTGCAGCTGCATTCTGGTTCAGCTGGAGAGTCTTTAGAGACTTGTTAGAGTAGCCTGATAATAAGGAATTGCAATAAGCCAGCCTAGAAGTAACAAATGCGTGGACTAGTTTTTCTGCATCTTTTTGGGACAGGATGTGCCTGATTTTTGCGATATTACGTAAGTGAAAAAAGGCAGTCCTTGAGATTTGATTTATGTGGGAGTTATATATATCATATCCTGATCAAAGATAACTCCCAGATTCCTTACGGTGGTGCTGGAGGCCAGGGTAATGCCATCCAGAGTAGCTATATCATTAGATAATGTGTTTCTAAGGTGTTTAGGGCTAAGCACAATAATTTCAGTTTTATCTGAGTTTAGTAGTAGAAAATTGCAGGTCATCCAGGTCTTTATGTCCTTAAGGCATGCTTGGAGTTTGTTTAACTGATTGGTTTCATCAGGCTTCATTGATAAATATAAGTGGGTATCATCTGCATAACAATGAAAATTTATGGAGTGTTTCCTAATAATATTACTTAAAGGAAGCATATACAAGGTGAACAGAATTGGTCCAAGTACAGAACCTTGTGGAGCTCCGTGTCTAACTTTTGCCTTCATGGAGGATTCATCATTAACATGTACAAACTGAAATTGGTCTGATAAATAGGACTGAAACCAGCTTAATGCTGTGTCAATTAATTCTTCCAGTCTCTGCAAAGGGATTTGATGGTCAATTGTGTCGAATGCGGCACTAAGATCTAACAGGACAAGTATGGAGACAAATCCTTTGTCCGATGCAGTTAGGAGGTCATTTGTGACCTTCACCAGTGCTGTCTCTGTGCTATGATGTGCTCTAAATCCTGACTGAAAATCCTCAAATAAACTATTGTTATGTAGAAAGTCACGTAACTGATTAGAGACTGCTTTCTCAAGGATCTTAGAGAGAAATGGAAGGTTAGATATAGGTCTATAATTGGCTAAAACACCTGAATCAAGAGTAGGCTTCTTAAGAAGAGGTTTAATTACAGCTACTTTAAAGGACTGTGGTACATAGCTTGTTACTAAAGACAGATTGATCATATCTAGTAAGGAAGTGCTAACTAAGGGTAAGGCTTCCTTAAGCAACCTAGTTTGGATGGGGTCTAAGAGACAGGTTGATGGTTTGGCTGAACAAATCATTGAAGTTAGTTCAGGAAAGTTGACTGGAGAAAAACAGTCCATATGTATGTCAAGATTTACAGCTGTTTCTAAGGTGCCTGTGTTTGGGGAGAAAATGGTGCCTGTTGTGGGAAGGAGGTGGTTAATTTTGCCTCTAATAGTTAGAAATTTATCATTAAAGAAGCTCATAAAGTCATTACTACTGAGAACTATAGGAATACATGGATCAATAGAGTTATGACTCTTTGTCAGCCTGGCCAAAGTGCTGAAAAGGAACCTAGGGCTGTTTTTATTCTCCTCTATTAATGCTGAGTAATAGGTGGCTCTGGCATTACAGAGGGTCTTCCCATGTTTTAAGACTATCTTGCCAGACTAAGCGAGATTCTTCCACTTTGATGGAACGCCAAATCCTCTCTGATTTTCGCGATGTTTGCTTTAATTTGTGGGTTTGGGAGTTATACCACGGAGCTAACCTCTTTTGTTTTATTATCTTCCTTTTTAAGGGGGCGATGGAGTCGAGTGTTATTCGTAATGAGCCTGCAACACTATCAACAAGATTATCAATTTAGGAGGGACTAAAGTTAACATAGGAGTCCTCTGTAGTATTGAGACATGGCATTGAATCCGGTACTGATGGAATTGCTTCCTTAAATTTATCTAAAACACTATCAGATAGACATCTAGTGAGGACATTTTTGTCCAATCGTGTGAAATCCAGTAATAGGAATTCAAAAGTTATTAAAAATGATCTGATAAAATAGGATTTTGTGGAAAAATTATTAAATGCAACTTCAATCCCATAAGTCAGAACAAGGTCTAGGGTGTGGTTAAGACAGTGAGTGGGATTATTTACACACTGAGAGAAGCCAGTTGAGTCTAATAATGAGATAAATGCAGTACTGAGACTATCATTATTGACGTCCACATGAATATCAAAATCACCTACTATAATTACTTAATCTGTACTAAGGACTAAGTTTGATTAAAAACTCTGAGAATTCAGATAGGAATTCAGAGTACGGGCCAGCCATATTTCTAGATATCAGAGCAGCTCCATCCAACGTGGGATGTATGCCGTCTCTCCTAATCAGACCAGGTCTTCCCCAGAAAGTCTGCCAATTATCTATGAAGCCCACATCGTTTGCTGGACACCACCTCGACAGCCAGCGGTTGAATTGTAACATGCGGCTATACATGTCATCACTGGTCAGATTAGGCAGCCGTCCACAGAAAATTACGGAGTCCGACATTGTTTTTGCAAATGTACACACCGGCTCAACATTAATTTTGGTGACCTCCGATTGGCGTAATCGGGAGTTGTTGCCGCCGACATGGATGACAATCGTACCATATTTACGTTTGTAGGCACCAAGTCCTCCTCCGCGGGTTTCCCCTGACAGCTCATTGCGGTTGGCTCGGAAGAAGAGTAGACCCTTGATCTGGTAAGCTGCGTCAGGCATGTTGTTGTTTAGCCGTGTCTCTGTAAGCAGAAGTGCGCAGCATTTCCTTATCTCCTTGTACCTGCTCAATTGGAGTCTCATTAAGTCTATTTTGTTATCCAGTGAGCAGATATTTGCCAGAAAAGTGTTGGCAAAGCGGGTCTGTTGGTAGCTTCCAGCCTGGCTAGCAGGCTGACTCGCTTGCCCCTTTTCTGCCTCTGGGCACACCGCTTCCTCCTTCCTCTCAGCCGGTGTGTTTCCCTTCTCTAGCCCACTGTTCTCAGGAGCCTCTATCTGCCTAATGCTACCTTGAGCTCTCATTTAATCACCACACTGGGATTCACGAGTTGAAGTAGTTCAGAAAAACAGTACTTCACCGTGTATCCTGTGTTATTAAGTACAACCGACGGTAGCTGAGAAGCCACTGCACTGCTGCACGCTGCCATGTTTTCCGCTGTTTTCCATAAACTGATTATGTGGGGGTTTTGGACTGTTGGTCGGACAAAACAAAACATTTAAAGGATTCAGCCTGGGCTTCTTGGAAAATGATGGGTATTTTTCTCAATTTTCTGATGTTTTTTATAGACCAAACAATTAATCAGAAAAAGTAACTTAATCAGTAAGTAAATCAATAATGAAAATTGATTTTAGTTACAGGCCTAGTTGAGTGAGTGGGTGGACTACAAAGCAGACAGTGTACAAAAGTTGTAAGCAGTTTCAATGTCTGATGTGACTGGGAACGTCAATCAACCATGTGAGCACAGCCTCTATTCATTAAAATAAAAGCATCATTTCACGTCTATTTCAGCAGCTGTCCTCTGATAACTACACTTTGTAATTGGCTGTCATCATTCTGTATTTTCTTTGCAGGTGATTTGTAAGTCAGATGCTCCAACAGGTGACGTGCTCCTGGATGAAGCCCTAAAACACATCAAAGACACCCAACCACCAGAGACTGTGCAGAGCTGGATCGAACTGCTCAGTGGTGAGTTCAGCCCCGCACTGGTGGTGTATCTGTGATGAGATATATAAACAAAACTGACCCATTGTGCTTCGCTCTGTTGGTACCCAACTTAATGTTGAACTATACATCATGTGGTTTGAAAATGCAGGTTGTTTAAAAGTGTATGTCTGCAATTACTGCACAGGCTGTGAGTGCCATTTGTATGAAATTAAAATTGAAAGTTTTGTCCACAAACTGCAACAGAGGCTGATGTTAATATATTTTGGGATAACTTTGATTTTTGATTAGGTTGACACACCCAGTTTTAAACTAGGAATCTGTCAGTATGCTGTCAGACTTGTGCCAACAACAATAAACCAAAAAATGTGTAGTAGTCTTTTTTTTTGACCAAAAAATACCAGGAACTGAGGAGTCCTAGAGTTTAACAGGGAGCTAAATATCCTTTTTGCACTGTTCGTATTTCCCCTGAATCTGATACGACAGGGTTCTCGCAAATCCTAAAAGAGTCTTATAAAACAATATAGAAGATGCTGAAGACAGTTAGCCAGGGGTTCTCAGAGAAGACACATTACCGTTTATTATTTCTGATAGACAGTTCCTACAATCTGGACAGTAATGTTTTAGTGCAGAGCCAAGCACTGACACACTGTATGTGGACAGAGTGAAGGAGAGGAGTGGACTTTTCAATTTGGTAATCACTCAGGTGGTGTTTCCTACAAGATAGCGAAAGTGGATGGAAGGTTAGTAGATATACTATATGTCCACAACTGCTGAGCTAGCTGACATGTATGTGTCTTAATGGGTATTATATACTATACTGTGAGTGAGAGAATGAGCAAGATTACCAGACTTACTTTGTTGTACGTTATCTAATGTCAATTTACTACATTCACTACCGGCTTATCCTGCATGTTTTAAACTAGTGTAGTGTCATAAGGTATCATACAATATTAAACTTGGAAATAACAACAAAAAAAGTGCTTAAATGGGTGCTTGGGGGATTGGTATTGGAATAGGACTATTTGTTTTGTCCTTGGTCTAGACTCAGACTCAGGCTCATTTGGACTCTCTTTACTTAAAATTGGTGTGTTAAGTCTAGACTGGGGTGGTTTTGACAGTTTGTATGTGCATTAGGACAGGGGAAATTATTCAATATTATTATTTGCTGAGTGGAATCCTATCATTATATGATCATACCGCATTATTGTAATACAGAATATTGTCAAATGAACAATTCCAAGCAAATTGTAATTAAAATTTTAAATCAATGTTTATTTTTTTACAGTAGAGTTTTATCTAATGTAAAGCAACAGTGGGATACAGTTAATTGCATTATCCATTAATTTGATTACTTTATGTGATTTTACATATGATTGATACATGGAGATAGAAAAATATCCAGAAAAATGTCCGTATTATTGTGACATTGCTGCCAAACATATGGCTCAGCCCTAACGTGCATTTGTTTTGCTGTGGAAAGGGTAATACATTTTCTATTAGGGCTGGGCGACATAACCAAAATCTCATATCCCAATATAGGTAATTTCATATGATAACGATATCTATCCCAGTATAGCACATTTTAATCCCCCTCTCAGTGCCGGTGGGGCTGAGCCCTCCTCGTGTGCGCAGCGAGGCAGGAAAGACAAACAGCGGTGGAGAGTTGGAGAGTTTAAAACAACTAAACTTGTTATGTTACTGTAAGTGCAATAAAAGCTTTGTGAGTAAAAAGCCAAGAAGAGTAATTTATCAATTTAATCTGTGCAAAAGTTGGACAGACTCCAAATGATGAAAAATATTGCCGTAAAGAGTGTGATTTGTGCCACAACGATATAAAAGATAGAGTATAATATGCAATGATAGACATTTTTCTCTTGTCACATGATATATATCATCATATTGCACAGCCCTATTTTCTATGTTTAGGTCTTAAAAAGGTCTTAAAACACATTACATTTGTGTGAGGCAACCCTGTGTGAAGATAAGTAGTATTGACTGATAAAAGATCAAACAGTAACAGCTCTGTTTTGAGATGCAGTTTTTGCATATGACAAAGCAACTACAGAGTTTTTTTGTTGTAGTTTACAGTGGTTGAATGGAAGTCAAAAGGCAGACATACAGAGGTGGAACAGGTGACGGAAAATAGCATAACACCCAACTCTCAAGAAGCAATGATCCACTGAGACTATAACTCTCATCTTTTCCTAGCAGCTTTAGTGAGTATGTTATACCACTCAGTTGGTTTGAAAGATGATGTCTCCATCTACAGTGGATGTTAGTCCACATCTACCACTGTAGTGTGTGCAGTTACTGAGATACTGGCACTGACTCTGTTCTTTCTGTGGTCTTTGCCATAGCATGTGGTTATACATGTAGATGTACACATCTTTTTGTGACAGCATTAACTGTCTTATTTTTATTGGCTTGTCTTTAGGAGAGACGTGGAACCCCCTGAAGCTTCATTATCAACTGCGGAACGTCCGTGAGCGGCTGGCAAAAAACTTGGTGGAAAAAGGTGTCCTCACCACTGAGAAGCAGAACTTCCTGCTTTTTGATATGACCACACATCCTCTGACCAACAACAACATCAAGCAGCGCCTCATCAAGAAGGTCCAAGAGGCTGTACTGGAAAAGTGGGTGAATGACCCTCATCGAATGGACAAGCGGTTGCTTGCACTCATCTTCTTAGCCCATTCCTCTGACGTCCTGGAAAATGCCTTCGCCCCGCTGCTAGACGACCAATATGACCTGGCCATGAAGAGAGTGCGGCAGTTGCTGGAACTGGAGCCTGAGGGGGAGTGCATGAAGTCCAGTACCAACGAGTTGTTGTGGGCTGTGGTAGCTGCCTTCACCAAATGAGGCTACCACAAAGAGGACAGCAAGCAGTTGTGGCATTCAAGTGGCATTGTACACTGGGGCACTGACCTTAACATGGTAACTTGACTGACTTGCATTCCGTGCCTGGACTTTTGGAATGGGCTGCACTCTTTTCTCACCCCTCCCCTTCCCTAATTTTCTTTTCCTTCCAGATAACTGTACTTCATGTCCCCCCCCCCCCCCTCCCCCTGTCATTTATGTGTTCACTTTTGCTAAAAAAAATACTAAGTCTCATGGAACTTTGAATGAAGTGGTTGGTGATGAAGCCAGAATCAAGATGTCGATACATGTCTGCTTTCTTTTGGGTATATCTTTCAGACACACCTACGAGGTATGTATGGTGCAGGTTGCTCTAGGTACCATCCTGACACATGTACAAACCATTTACAGGGCATGAAAGGAATGAAAGGTTAGCTGATGATTCTGAAAAGTCAAATCTTCTACCAAATGTGATTGAAGTGTATGGATATGAAGTATTTGGTGTCACAGCCTTCTTTGACTTTCATATTAAGCACAGGGAGACATCTAATGCGGTTATATCCAAAAGTGTGAGTCAACTAATAGAATTAGAATTTCAACTCAGTTGATGCCTCTTATTCCATCCCATCTATCCATCGTATGTATATACCTGCCTATCCTGTGCAGGGGGCAGGGGAATCCCAGCCCACACTCTAGGCAAGAGGTGGGGTACATCCCAGTAAATCACGGGGCTGACACATCGTGACGGGGCACTTGGAGAAAATCCAAATCCCACAAAGAAAGACCCCATCTGCCTGCCGGATTCGAATAAGGATTTTTTTGCCGTGAGGTGACAGTGCTGACTACTGAGCCACTGTGCTGCCAAACATTCCATCCCTTCTGGCCTAATGTGTGGAAGATCATTCATTTTGTCAACAGGACTGGGTCTAAGTCTGGACATGCATGGTAGCTTCCTGAGACAACATATAGGCCTTCCTTCCCAGGTAAATCCGAGGAAGATGGAGTGCTGATTTGTTTTAGTTTCCTTGTTGGTTAGGTAGACATCAGCCCTGTTCAATATTTTGGAAACACTTAAAAAATGAAAAGCAAAAATCTGGTGAACATCATTAGACAGACTTGTTAAGGGCGTGGTGTAAAAAGATAGTACTGGAATTACACAAATTGCTAAATTCTGCAAACACTTAGAAATACAAAGAGTGATGGAGGAAACAATTAAATACTTAATATACAAAATATTAATGAACCTCTCTGTCATAATTAATTGAAAACAGGTCTCAGTGGTTTGTGGCCAAAAATGTGTAGTAGTCTTTTTTTTTTTAATTATAACAACATATTAGTTTTGGTGGAGGATTGTTTCTCATCTAGATACACTGTCATGTGTACAGGTCTAATGTAAGTTAGGGTACATTCTGGAATCTAGTCTGAATGGTAACAGTTGAAAGCTTAAGTATCGTAGTCTGGATCCAGTGCCATGATTTTCCATTTTTGCCTGTATCTCCTTGATAAAAAGTGTAATTTATTGGACTGGCAGTCTGCCAGCTAACACCGTGAACACTGGGGTAAAATGGCTCTTTGCACGAGTGGCTGTTGAGAATCAAACTGAAATATTTTAGTAGAAGAAACAAACTCAGGAAAGCGGACCCAATCAATGCCAGTTACTTTTTATTAGCAGAATTCAAATACACATAGTTTTCACTTATTAGTGACTTTAAATAGAAACACAAATTAAGTAATCCACAGGGTTTAACACAGCTTGGGCTTGGTTTACAAATGATTGAACACATTCAAGTCATTCACTCTAGACATTTAGTGATGTACACTAATCTGAAGATGAATGTGAATTCCATCTCTATCCCCAGTACAGCAAGAGGTCCAGAATGTGTGTGTTTAGTTGCTTAAAAAAAAAATTGGATCAGACAAGCTGCTACCACAGCTCTCTCAAACATGAAAAAATAAAGTGCAACAATATCCCAAATGGCCTCATTTACATTATTACATTCATATATATTTTCTCCATTTAAACATACAAAAAACCCCAGAAATGTTTAAATATGGAGTTTTTACTGATTGCGCAGTGACTCCACACAAGATCTTAAAAGTCCTGCCCTTGTAGTGGAGGTTGGAACCCCAATCTATTGTCAGCTAATCAAATCTCTGAGTCAACTTGTTGACCAGCTGGGTAGTCCACTTAGAACAGACAGCTTCAGAGCTGTTGGACGGTGTATTTTGTTAATGGAGCTAGGCTAGCAGTTTCCCCCTCCTCCAGTCTTTGTGCTTAGCTAGGCTAAACATATTCCAGACTCATCACTGTATTGGATGCGTGGAGTTGAAAGTGTTATTGATCTTCTCATGTGAGCATGGTCTTGATGGCAAGCAACTGCATTTCTTAAACTGTCATCGATGCTTTAATGTGCAGACAGTCTTACTCTCAGAATAAATCCATTGTATTTAGCAAACATTTGTAAAAATCTGATGGATTATGTAACACGCTCACCAAAGTCTGACCAGAAGAATCAAAATATGGGCCCACATTCCATAAGTTGATGTATATACGTGTGCAGCAGCTTAATAGTCTGGCACATTAGACATTTTTATTACAATTGTACTATCTGCTATCTCAAATCTGTGGTTCAGCTGCTTTCAGAATGTTGGACATTGTGCTTAAAACATTCAAAGCCTTTTCATCGCCAACCGTATCTTGCTCTTAATTTCATATTGCCTCAATTTTATGAATTTTATTTTCACATTTGTTTAACTGTTCTCTGTTTTAACAAAACTTTTGCTACTCATCCTCATGGATGTTGTGAAAGACTTTGCTTTACTACAGATAGCCTCTTTCTGATCTTGTATGTAGCAAAAAAGCAGGGAGTGATTAGTCAGTGATTGTGGGGGAAGATGAGAGGTGACCAAGAGGTTTATGCATCAGAAAATCACCTCAAATTGTGGAGTGAATATGAGAGATTATATATGTTATCTAAATAAAGGGACCTCTAGTCTGTGTACTTTTCTTGACCCTAGAAAATAAACCAAGAGCTTTGAAGTGCCTAATCATACAACTGATTTAACTTTTTAGTGTTTTTCTGAGTTGTAATGGCAACTTGTTTTCCACTTGGACACATTATTTTTATTGTGGAATACAAATACTAGGCTGTACTTTAATGAGAATGATTTCACGCTGAAAGAAGCCACACTTACCCTGGCATATGGTGTGATGGATTTCTCCCCTCTCCAGACTGTATTTTTTTTTTGCACACATTGAATCCCAGTGGATGTAATGACAGTTTATTAAAAATGTCTCTACAGACAGAATACCAAATTAATAAATTAGAAGTGTAAGTTCTCACTTGCTTTAGTATGACCTTAATCATTATTGGTGCACACAGTAGTATTTAGAAGGCCCAAAATATGTTAAATGGAGTTGACGTAATCAACGTGTGACAGCACATACATTTGTATGCAGAAGGTGCAACAGTTAGTTTGGTCAATTTCATCAAATCTCAGTAAATCAAATGTGCCAGCAGTAAACCTGTCTAGATTTGGCAGTCTGTGTGAATAATTACAAAATTAAACCATAAATCCAAAATTACAAAAAAAAAAACAACAAACAATTTTCTCGTCTCTAGTGTAAGTGAAGCCATTAAGATAGTTTGTCATATGCCAACAGTTTTCAAAAGAAGTTTTTTTCAGTAGAGAGTTGTAGTTCTAAAAAGGGTTGGTGCTAGAGTCAAAGGGACACTTACTGGAAGGACATGTACCTGTTGGATGTTTTAATGTCATTTTTCAGTGAAGCAAGCAGCACAAAATACTGTGTGCCATTCTTCTCAATTGTATTTGTGTAAAGAAATCTGTTAGCAAAATTAAACTAAAACTATCTGCACAGATAGATACCACCAGAGGGAAGTGAGAAAATATGATTTTATTAATTGGGTTAACTGACCCTTTAACCGAGAGACTTAACATATCTGAACTTAAGTGACTTAGACAACTACTCTGGGAATGATGGCACTCAATTGCACGTGAGTACAAAATGCAGATAAGCAGAAAGATGAAGCCCATGTGATTGCAGTCATACTTAAAAGTCCTGGCTGTTTCTACACAGCAGGTTTCACCTTTATTTTGATAGTGTAGAAACAAATGATTAAGTTACTGCTGGTAACTCAGCCCTCATTCAACCTGGCAGTGTTGGGCTGTTTTGCGAGGAATGGGGAAAAATATGCAGTGCACAAGTGTACAAAGCTTTGGGGTGGCTGTGGCTCAGGAGGTAGAGCGGGTTGTCCTCTAATTGGAAGATTGGTGGTTCGATTCCCGGCTCCTCCAGTCTGCATGTTGAAGTTGCTAGGCAAGCTACTGAGCCCCAAATTGAATGTGTGTAAATGCTCAGATTCCTCTGATGGGCAGGTTGGGTCCTTGCATGGTAGTCCCTGTACCCATTCAGCGTATGAATGAGTGAATGGGACTCGTAGTGTAAAAAGTGCTTTGAGTGGTCAGAAAGACTGGAAAAGCGCTATACAAGTACAGTCCATTTCCCATTTAGCTTAGACCTGTCAACACAAATGCAAGGAGATATTTGCTGCCAAAGGTGCCCCTACTACTTAACATTGAATGGACAAGCCAGCATTTATGCCATCAAATAGTTTGTATTTTGAATTGAAGGGTTTAATCATGTGAGCCAAATAAATTGACATGCAGAAACTTGAAAATGAAGCTATATAATGTATAGAGTCTCATCGGTTCTCTTGCTAATCTTGTTCTTCACTGTACCTTTTCAATTTTGAAGAGATCAGTTGACAAATTCAAAGGGGTGGCTATGGGAGCTACAGTGGCGCCCTCTGCAGCCTCCCTCTATGTGGGACGCTTTGTGCTTGAGGAGCAGTGTGTATACAATACAGAGGTCCATCCTTATATACATCTGAGGGTGGCACTGTTACATAGGCAGCATATTCATGATCTGGTCAGGTGAACAGGAGGAATTCTACTCCTTACCCAACACCATAACCTCAAATTGACCATGTCAAAATTATAAGAGAGTATCTGTTTCATGGACATTCTATTAAGTTTGGAGAGTAATTATCTTTCAGCAATATTCACTGACTGGAACCCATTGAACTAGCTTCTTAATACCATCCAAAAGGCCTAAATGACTTCATCTGAAATGCCCAGGACATGATTCTCAGGTTCCAGGGGTGTGGGTATGGCAACAAAACCATCAGAAATTCATATACTCCTACAGAGATCTGTTAGTGCAGCCCACTACAAAACCCACCACTGACCACATACAGTATCTACAGTCTACTTTGACCAAACGAATAAAACGCATCATACTCAGACACTGGCATGTGCTGCAACTGCACAAAACATCTATGGAAAAACCCATCATTGCACACAACACAAACCATTAGTGCTATCCACAAGACACAAACCTTGTGGACATTGTTCTGCCCCCTTTCAGATTAAAGGATGCGTTCACAGTCGTCTGTCTTAAAACAACAGTCGGGTGTCCAAATCAAAGTTGATGAACTTTTAATAGCATTTTGCACAAAATGACACTGTGGATTTTGTCCGCCATCACTTACATTGAGAGCACATTTGAAGGGGATCTTTTAATGGCCAGTATGAACAGAAGGAATGATCATAACGAGGAAAACCTTTTTCAGTGTGTTTTAAGACACACTTGGAAAAATTGTTAATTTATCCTCTAAGGCTGCAGACTAATCATAACCAAATTACTGGTGTAACTGTCACACACCCTCCTTCACCACATACACCTCTAAGGGCGTCATTTATACCATTGAGTACCCCTGCCCTAAACTGTACATCAGTTAAACTTAATGCACCCTCCAAAGTGGGATAATCAAACATAAAGTTGTCATTAAAAGACTCATTCCCCCTTGCCACACATTTTATTCCACAGGGACACTCTTCCAGCGATTTGACGTTCTGGGCAGTGGACTCATCACACCAACAAGCAAAGGTGGTGAATATGATTACTGCCCTTAGCCTGGACACAGGCCATTGGCTTAATGAGGAACTCGCACTGTCATGTCTCATTTAAACCTCTCTTACAATAGGTTTAAATAGTTCTGCATACAAGCATTATCACCTCATTTTGACATATTTTTGGTTTATTTAGCAGGCTGCTTCCAGACATACATGTTTCAGCATGTCTACCCTTATGAATATTGTTTTTCTTGAGTTAAATAAGTCACTTAGAAAGCAACATGTGTAATACTCTAATCCTCTTTATCAATAATGCAACCATCCCATTATCATTTTGTCTAGTTTTACATTATGCTTTATTTACCACATCACTTCCTGCCTTCTCTTTATTTCTTGTTGCTACCTGAGGAAGAGTGCCAAGGTTGAAATGAAGGCAATCCAGTAGTAGCAGTATCTGCTGATCCAAGCCTATTTTGTTCTTAATGCCATTGAGTGCCTGTATTTGTACACATATTGTTCGTCCCTTCTTTCTTCAGTACATCATTTCTTCTTGTACAGTACACTTAAGTGACAGTGGCAACTGGATATAATAGTGTCATACTGCAATTATTGTTAAACATCCCCAACCCCAAAGTTCCTTTTCAGTCATAGCCTGTGTTTGTAGTGACAGTTACTTTCCAGTGCAAGTGAAATAAGTGCAACGATGTAGCAAATGCAGTAGGAACTAGGAATGCAACTAGGAACTAAATCCACTGCAGACATGCATGATGCAAAAAACAAGCGTCAACTCCTTCAACCAACACTCAGCTGTATACCTACTGTACATCTAAAGGTTACTGTTTTGAATACAGCAATGTCCATATTTTGAAGTGAGAAGGCCTGGGCTGAAAGAAAATTGAAGGAAACCATGTGCAGAAACGTCTCAAAAACTCATGAAACAACAGTCCTATCTGCCAAATGTGTTCAGTGACACTAAAAACCAAAAGTGTGTGAACTGTCACAGTCACAGATTGCCATTTTTAATTTCTGATTCGTTGCCAGGCTTCAAGAAGACGGGTCTTATCTATTATGAGCCTGTCAGAGTCTGTGGACTTGCACACAGGCTGCGGATGCGTACATGGCTCCACTCATACTTTTCAGGGTCTGCAGACACAGACGCATTCCACATGTGCACAGTGGTAAACAGGGTTGTAACATGATAACTTTTCGGAGTTGTGAGCATTACAAACCACTACAAAGTGTTTTTCTGATCAGCACTACTCCAACCGGACCTGTGGGACCATATTTGATCGTCTCACCGGCACTTTAAACAACACCCCCACACCAACTCGTATAGTTTTATAGCCATGCATAGTAGTCGGCAAGGGCAAAATCCGAGTGGGTGTGGGGTTTAAGGCATATCTTGGGCTTTAGCTAACTTAAATAAAAATGTCCTGACAGCTCTGATGGAGAGCAGGATTCATCCATAAGGGCTGCTTTATTAGAAACAATTCCACCATATGAACCTGGAATCTGTATGTAACCGCTGATCTCTTTACATAGGCCTACAGTCAATGGTGTAGATGTGAAGCAGAACACAGAGGAATAATTACAGTCAGATCCTGACCGATCATGAGTTTTGAGGAGCAGAAATATGTGGGGCTTAGCTCAAACTATTCAGGGCTGAAGCAGTGGCAGCCCACAGGACCTAAAGGACAGACTGAAAGCACTGCACTCATAGCTGCTGTGTTCACTGTTGTTGATATGAACACAGAAAAGCTCCTGCGTCTTTTAACTTTAAGTGTTGCAATATAGGGGCATTTGAGGGTATACACTGATCGTGACTTAAAGTGAATGTGAGAGGAGGGTAAAGTGTGTGTGTGTATGGGGGGGTGCCATTGCTTGTAGTAGCTTTGATGTCTCCCATGTGGGCATTGATTTACAGCTGTGATTGAGAGTTGGAACACCTGCTACTCTCCCTGGCTTCAAGACTCGCACTGAACCTGACTGTTGTCACAACATTTTTGGATTAGTTTAATGTTATGAAATCTGCCATGTTATTAAGCAAGAGTAGCTAACGTTAGCCCAAGTGCAGTGCTCAGTGTTTCCAGTAAGCTAGCGTTCATCTCGGTCTGAGGTAGCGGGGTGTGTTTCTGGAGCATGAAAGGCAACATCCTGAAATTCTTATCTGGAGTCCTGGCTCCAAACAGAAAAGATGGTTGGCTGGGCTTTAAACTGGCTCCACTGTAAACCAACGGATGACGCCACATCTCACTATGCCCATCTTTATATACAGTCTATGGTCAGAGGGTGAGACAGTTAAATTACAGTGGAGTGTACTTTTTCTGCACAGTTAATTACATTTTTAAAGTATAATACTGTGTATTAGGCCTGAAACACAGTAATCAACATGATACTGTAGGGAATCATAGTAGTGAACACACTATTGTAGAAAATCACAGTTAACATTACATTACTGTAGAAAATCACAGTAACTATTATACTACTGTAGAAAATCACAGTAATAATCCAACCACTGTAGAAAATCAGTTAACATTACATTACTGTAGAGAATCAAAGTAACCATCATGTTACTGTAGAATAACACAGTAACTATAATGCTACTGTAGAAAGTCACAGTAAACAGCATTATTGTAGAAAATAACAATAACCTTTATATTATTGTAGAAAATCACAGTAACCATTATACTACTGTCAAAAATCACAGTAACCATTATGTTACTGTAGAAAGTTGCAGTAAACATTACATTACTGTAGAAAATCAAAGTCACCAGTATGTTACTGTAGAATATCACAGTAATTCAATTAAATTCAATTCAGTTGTATTTATATAGCATCAAATCATAACAAAAGTCATCTCAGGGCACTTTTCACATAGAGCAGGTCTAGACTCTTATTTACAGAGACTCAACAATTCTACCATGAGCAAGCACTTAGCGACAGCAGTAAGGAAAAACTCCCCTTTAACAGGAAAAAACCTCAAGCAGAACCTGGCTCTAGGTGGGCGGTCATCTGCTTTGACTGGTTGAGAGAGGTTGAGAGAGAAACTCATTCAATATTTTGAATGAGGCAAAAGGTGATTTTAAACCCAAAGTACAGGGAAAGTTAATTGAACATCATTTTACTGTTGCTTCTGTCTTTAATAATTTTTTTCTTGAGTCCGTATATGAGTTAAGAAAAAAAAATTACGAAAAAAAACTGGATATTGTTCCTATTGATGCTACAGGTCAGATTTTCGAGCTGGTAGAGACTAATGAGTTACAAGTAAACAAAATCATCAGTTCCTTAAAAAGCTCCAAAAGTAGAGATGCTTTCCAATTTGACACTATATCTGTCAAATCACACAAAGATATTTTAACTCCCCATATTGCTCATTTAATTAACTTGTCTTTTAAACACAGCTCCTTTCCTGATGACTGGAAATGTGCCATTGTCACGCCTATTTATAAATCTGGAGACTGCCTTGAAGCCAGTAACTACGGACCAATAAATATACTGCCAGTACTCTCAAAGGTTGCTGAGAAAGTTGTCATTAAACAACTGATAACATTTCCTAATACGAGCAATTTTGGTCTACATTGTATGCAATTTGGCTTTAGAGCAAATCATTCCACCGAAACTTCTACCTTGCACTTAATAGAGCAAATTAAATCAAGACTTGATAAAGGAGGAGTAGTTGGTGCTGTATTTTTAGACCTGTGTAAAGCATTCGATACAGTCAATCATGATGTTTTAATATCAAAACTCTCTAAATTTAACTTCTCATCTAGAGCACTGGCATGGATGTCTTCATATTTATCCAATAGGATACAATGTGTTAAAGTTGGTGACACACTGTCCAGTAACATGAAGTGCACAATGGGTGTTCCACAAGGGTCAGTGTTAGGTCCCCTATTATTTAGCCTATATGTTAATGATCTCCCTCAACAGTGTCATGATGTAGAACTACAAATGTATGCAGATAACACCATTGTGTACACACATGCAAAAACAGCTGAGTTAGTTGCTGCTAAGATAACAGTTGCATTGGAAAGGATGACACATTGGCTTGATCAATCATGTCTGAGTCTAAATGTAAACAAGACAAAAGGTATGTTTTTCTCTAAAACTATGGTACAACCTCCTAATGCTGATATTTTCATCCAAGGTGAAAAAATTGATCCTCCAGAATATCCTCTATACAAGATTGTACCATACCATTTCATTGCACTGCATTTGGGCAGTCAGCTTTCTCTGTGAACGCCACAACTCAGTAGAATGCCCTACCTGATGATATGAGGAACTGTAGTTCAATCAATACATTCAAGGCCAAACTAAAAAATGTACTAAAGACCAATCAGCTGTGTGACCACTGAGTCTAGTTTACATCAATTTCTGATTGACATTGTGGGTGTATGTGATGTGCTGTTGTGTGTAGCTTTGTATTTTGTATGATATGTTCAGTGTGTTTTATTGTTTTTTTGTTTTTTGTTTTTTTTTGTTTTTTGTTTGTTTGTTTTATTTTTGTTTTTGTTTTTTTCTTTGTACTGCTTGTTGTTGTGCCGTTGTATGTTTTGATTGTGGGGGACTACGGATGCAAATTAGCTTCGTGCTAACTCCGGTGCAGTGCATCTTTAATGTTTAAAACTGCACACTGTCCCAATCAATAAATCAAATCAATCAGATACATGACTAGCAACAGCAAACAGCAGCAACGGCTGGAGAAGGACATCCTCACGGGTAAGGGCCACAGTCCAGTCCCTGGGGCATCCCTGCAGATGAGAAAGCACAAAAAACTCCGGAGAAGAAGCCAAGTTAGTAACATGCAGTAATGGTATATGAATACTTACAGATGGAGAGGAGGAGAGAGGAGCGCAGTGCATCTTGGGAAGATCCCTGGTAGTCTAGGCCTATAGCAGCATAACTAAGGGCTGGTCCAGGGCAAGCTTGGTTGGCCCTAACTAAACATAGCACAAAAAGTGAGGAAATTTGTGTTTGGTAGATTATTTCTCTGTTGTGACAATGCTTCTTGACAATAAATCTTATACTGTTGGAATGCCTGTTTATTTCCCTTTTAAATAGTGCCACATTTGTGAGGAACATGCATTTGTGGGATGAGCAGCAGAGCTGAGTATATGGCTTGCGCCCATGAAAAATATGCCAAATATTTTCTGCCAGTGCCAAACGGCTTATTTTGCTGTTGTTATTGACTCTTGTTTTGAGCTTCTGGTACCCCCAGTCAGGCCAATCAGGTGCCAATCAGCATGGGCCCTGCTACAGTGGTCAGTAGTTGTCTGCTCCAAGAATCGGCAGATCAGTCAAACGTGGCATGCCGATTCTTGGAGCTGACAACTACTGATCACTGTAGCAGGGCCCATGCTCACAGGTGCTGCCAATCAGGTGCCTGATTGTCAATAGCAACAGCAAAATAAGCCGTTTGGCACTGGCAGAGAAGATTTGGCATATTTTTCATGGGCGCAAGCCATATACTCAGCTCTGCTGCTCATCCCACAAATGCATGTTCCTCACAAATGTGGCACCATTTAAAAGGGAAATAAACAGGCTTTACAACGGTATAAGATTTATTGCCAAGAAGCATTGTTACAACAAAGAAATAATCTACCAAACACAAAGTTCATAACTTTTTGTGCTATGTTTATAAGCTTTATCAAAAAGGAAAGTTTTAAGCCTACTCTTAAACATAGAGAGGGTGTCTGCCCCCCAGACCGAATCTGGAAGATGGCTCCATTATGTCACCATTATGTTACTATAGAAAGCCACAATAAACATTACATTACTGTAGAAAATCACAGTAATATTGATACTACTGCAGAAACCATTATGTTACTGTAGAAAATCAAAGTAACTATTGTCGTACTATAAAAAATTACAGTAACCATTATATTACTGTAGGAAATCACAGTAACTATTGTACTACTGTAGAAAATCACAGTAACTATTATAATACTGTAGAAAGTCACTGTAATATTGATACCACTGCAGAAACCATTATGTTATTGTAGAAAATCACAGTAACTATTGTACTACTGTAGAAAATCACAGTAACTATTATAGTACTGTAGAAAGTCACTGTTATCTTCATACCATTGCAGAAACCATTATGTTGCTGTAGAAAATCACAGTAATATTCATACTACTACAGACACCATTATGTTACTCTATTTAAGATAGCAGCTTTCCCTTGAAAATCACCAAACATTATTTTGTAATACTTTCAAATAAAACCCTCAAATTCATGGTGCAGATAAAATAATTTAAACGTGAGTTTGAAATAATTATTTCTTTCATATGAATTCAAATACTTCAAGATGGCATTGTTTTGTCATGCTTCTGCACGCTGTTACTTTCAGTTTTTAAATTGTCTCAACGTTTATCAGGTCATGACAGGCTGTCTGTGAAGTCGTGAGCTGATTGGTTGAGCCAAAGAAAAACATCATGTGATCCCAAATTTGAACAGCGTCACTGAGTCAGTCTAGGCATCAAAGTAATTTACTTCACTGCAGCTGGTTTCACTGCAGCTTTTGGATTACATAATCTTTACCTTGTAGGATTTTCTTTTTCAGAGTGCTCGTATTCTTGTCTGTTTTTCCTTGGTGTAAAGTTGTCAGATGGTATCAATGATGGATAAAGTGCACTTTCTTTAGAAACTGGGGGTATGGAGAGACATTAATGCATAATCATCTTAAGAGGGTACACCTAGTTCAGCAATCAGAGTTACTTAAACCAAGTTCCTGAGACCTCTTTCTGGGGCCTGGCATTAGTCTCTACATATAGTTCCATCTCTAAGTCAGTCCAAAAAGCAGTGAGTAGACACTGGCACATTTTGGAGAGCGACCCTCATATTGCAAGTGCATTTCAAACTGCACCTAGATATTTTTATAACTTATGTGATGTCTTAGTGAGGTTTGATTTGCCTTAGAGTCACACTCACTTCTTGTCTCAGATTCCCAGTGGAAATTTTCCTTGTCATAATAGTTGTGTACATTGTTAGGCTATGATTAAGGGTAATTATTTCATCCATCTGAAATCTGGTGTGGAGATTAAGGTTAGGAGCAGAATCACATGCAATACAAAATATGTTGTTTATTTGTGAAAATGCCATGCGATTCATATTATGTTGGTAAAAAACGAGAGTTAAAAACCAAGATCTGTGAACATAAGTGCTCCATCCACAATCATGACGATAAATCATCAATGGCGAGGCATTTTAACAGCCATAACCATAGCTTGTGTGACCTACATTACATGGCGATTGAAACTGTGAATATGCCACAGAGAGGTGGCAACAGAGACAGAATCCTTCAGCAGAGGGAGACATATTGAATACACTCTCTGAATACCCTCATTTCCAATGGGTTGAATGAGGAGATTTCATTCTCTCGTTTCTTATGAACTGAATATAATTCTCTATGATTTGCTTTATGTCAAGAATCTGCTACATGGTAAGGTGATTTTATTTGCTTGTTTTTCATGAACTAAACAGAATTCATTTTTGCTTTTTGTTTATTATTGTATTTCTATAATGTGTCATGAATCCACATTATATGTTTGTAGCGCCCTCTGCTGGGATGGACCTTTTGTACCAGTTGTGGATATCTATAATTAATCCCACCTGTGTTGAGTGTGTAAATTGCCAGAACACACGCTGAAGAATGGTGTGTTGCCCAATTAAAAAAAGTAAACTAGATGTGCTGTCCTAGCCTTTTTTATTCATTTTCATTACTTAAAGGATTCAGCACCCTGCTTTATTATTGTGAGTCGAGCGTGTTGTGTCATTTTTTTCAGAAAGTCGACTTTCTGACATCTTACAGCTTGCTAACTTTACCAGCTAACATTTAACTGCAGAGTGACTTACTCTGAAATAAAGGACACAACAAACTCAGAATATTCATAAATGAGCACTGGAAGATGTGGAAGACCAAAAAATGTCTGTTGATCAGATATTTTTTGCAGTGTGGACAGTGCACTTCTTGCAGCTTGGTGAGGAGTAACTAATGTTAGCCGTCAGTCAGGAGCAGCAGCAGGAGTCACCAACATCAGCAGCTGATCAGTAAGTGTCTGACATCATTAAAACACTCGTTCCTGACTAACACAAGACACTACCGCAAGCTAGTTTTTGTAGTTAAATTATTCACATTGATTTCTAGCTGCTCAGAAGTGTGTTGTGCTAACATTATTACTACCTAGTGGTCTCTTAGCTAACAGAAATCCAATGTTAACCTGACTGCATTGTGTTAAACTGAAACAGCTTCATGTTACAAATCTAACTGGTCAACATGCCTTGACGTTACAGATGTTAGCTTTATATTTTCTGTGATCATAGCAGATGTGAAAGCACTGTAATGTGTATTTAACCTGTGTCACCCCCTGGCTAACTCAGCACACCAGTTACACCAGTTTTCTGTGAAAAACTCATCCTGTTTTATTTCATTTCTGTAACTTCATAGTTAAGTAAAGCTGCAAGCAGCGTTGAACGGACCTTTGCACCCTTGCGCATATCGGAGTGCGGTGCAGTCCAAGGGCTTCTGACACGGGCATGTAGATATCTCCAGACGTGGGCTGATAGGTCTGACTTTACAAACATGTGAAGTTTGGTGCAGACTGGGCATGTACAATAAAATTATAGCAATTTTCCTCTGTCATGGTGAAACATCAAATCTCAACGGTGTGAAGATGAGAATTTTCTGCAGGGTGAGACATGTCTGTCTTGCTCACCCCTGTATCATCAAAATTATGCAAGTTTTGGGACCTTTCACTGTAATTTCAATTAATAATTTGAAAACTTTTGATGAGTTTGTGTGTAAAAGAAATTCATTTCCTAATTTTCATCAAGTCTATTTTTAGAAAAGGAAAGACTTTTAACGCACATGACCTGGTCAAAGTTTGACATGTGTACTGTCAGGTGTGTAGAGACAATAAGTAACTGCAGCTGGACACAGAAAAATACTCATATATTTGAATAGTGCGGAGCCCCTAAAGGGACAAGGGGAAAATTTTTTTTTTAGATATGTTTCTCGTGCGCGCAAGATACTTCTTCGTGCGCATGAGAAAAACATCTCGTGAGCACGAGATAATCTCCCGTGCACATGTTACTTTCACTGGTATGCTCCAGAAACCGAGGGAATAATCAACAGTAGGAGTTGTGCTTGATGTGATTAAGCCTCCAACACAAACACAAAGGATGGCAGCAGAAGTAGATTTATTCTTGTTCCTGAAAATGCGGAATATACCTGATAGTGTCAGCAGCCAACCCAAAGATAACAAGGTGAGGATGATTGTTAACTTTCACATAAAGTAAGCAATAGCCTACATTTAATGTTACTAGCTTTCTGTAGGCAATGTCATTTTGCAAACGTTTGCCTTGCATTTTACAGATCGACATCAACATCATAGGTGTTATGACAGATGAGGAGTTAAGCCAGTATATCGTAAGATATGGGGACCGACTTGCGCTCAGAGCTTTTTGTCGTCAAAGAACCGTGACAGTTAGTACACTGAGATTGAAATTTTCCACAAGACAGTTAAAGTTTCATAATTTTGATAAGTCAGTAGGGTCTGCTCTCAAAGGTGAATATCCCTTTTTGTACAATTATTACATTTTCATGTGCATCTTTTATGCAATTATTCTGAATGAAGTTCATCATTCAGCATTTTTGTCAGCATTCAACAAAGAAATACCTGTTCAATGCACATACAGTACCATTTCCAATGGCTGTTTTTTATTTGAGCCTCATATGGTAAATATACTGACAGTTAACTACGAAGAGCATAATATTCTCAAATAAATATTCAGTTCCTCTTTCATGTCCTGCCTTGTTGTTTCTCATTGTAGTCAGTGTGCATATAGTGACATATCAATCCTTTTTGCCCCTCAATATCGCTGCAAATGTTCTGTATGTCTGTGGCATAGCACTGTTCCAGTGTAGTCAGTGTGCACATGTTGTACCCCTAAATAATCTGAATAATAATCCATCTCAAATTAGAGAGTGGATGTTATCTCATTCCTCAAATGCAGGTACAAATCCAATGCTTGATAAGCATCAGCTGGAAGATGCAGCTGTGACTCTGCCATCAGAATGTCGCAGATGTTGTAGATGTCTGTGTCACATGGCACTGCTGGTCGAAATGTGCAGTTACTCTGACACAACTGTACATCAGCTCTGTCCACTGGGGAAATGCAGTGATAAGTTGTGTAGAGTTCTGGGAACATGTACATGATTCGGGGGCGACCACAGGGCACCCTGTCATTCTTTGATGGTCTGATGACATGTGAATCCCACACATCGATGGTCTCGTCTAATTCATCCTGGAAAAAGATTATAGAGAGAAAGAAAAGTTAATTAATATGCAATTTGTTATTCTCATCATGCCCTCCTTAAGTAAGTTATGAGATGACTTGAAATAAATCATGTTAAATCTTGAAGTTTTTGATGTAGTTAGGCGAAATTGAGTGGAAAAGGACCAGCATAAATAACTTAATAAATTAATAAAAATAAATTAATAAAAACAATGTTTGCTGCCCACTATGCTTGTACTGGGGGTAGACATGTGTGCCAAGTTTCGTGACTGTATACACATCCCTTGTCCCTAAAATACAGCATCGTATTTCATGGCGAAGGATGTGTCGCCATGGCAACGGCGTTTTGATATGGGTCATGACCTGCCCATTGTAGCATCACCAAGGTCTTACATCTTAGCTGAGTCAATTTCAGGTGTATCGGCCAAATTTCCTAGGAGTAATACAACAAAGAACGACGCATGATACTTCCTGTTGCCAGTAGGTGGTGCTATGACTGTCACTAAATATGGGCCTGACAATGTGTTCAGACCGGGACTCTTAACAAGCATATGAAATTTGGAAAAGATCAGACCATGTGGAGTCATGTTATAAGGCTTTGAAATTTCATGGCGAGACATCGAAATTCGCTGCGTGGTCATGGCAACACCTTTCGATGAAAAGTCACCAACTTCATAATATACCATCTCCAAGGTCTTGAGGCTATTCTGAGTAAATTTGAGGTGGATCCCATCACCGTGCGACCCACAGAGCGTCAAAGTGTAAAACATGTAACTTCCTGTTGCCAGTAGGTGGCGCTATGACTCAGATCCAATATTGACACAGGAATGTGTTCAGGACGGGACTCTTTCCAAGCACAAAAGGTTTGGGTCTCGTAGGATCGTGCATGCCGGAGTTATGGCCGTTTGAATTTTCACGGCGAAGTATCGAAATTCGCCGCCCGACCACACCCCCTCGGCAATGTTGAAAACTCACCGTTTTGATAACTTTTCATCTCCCAGGTCTGTAGATGACACTGACCGAATTTCAAGTTGCTGAGGTCAAATCCCTAGGAGGAGTTCGTTAAGTACGTGGGCTAAAAACGGCAAAATTGGCGTCAAAATGGCAACTTTGAACCAAAATGGCCGACTTCCTGTTGGATTTAGGGTATGGCTCCAAGAGACTTTTTGGTGCGTCTGGTCATGATACATATGCATACTGAATTTCGTTCTCCTACGACAATCTGTATCGAGGGGCTCAATTTTCTTGACTTTCTAGGTGGCGCTGTCGAGCCATTTTGTCCCGCTTTATTTCGAGACCCATAAAATATCGAAATTTTCGCCAGTCCTGACATCTGTGCAAATTTTCATGAGTTTTCGTGCATGTTTAGGCCCTCAAAAATGCGTTTGTTTCGGAGGAATAATAATAATAATAATAATTAAAGCTGCAAGCAGCGATGATCGGGCCCTCGCGTCCTTGCGTATGTCGGGGCTCGGCGCTGGTGAAGGGCTTCTGTCACGGGCATATAGATGTCCCCAGACCTGGGGTCCGTTTTACAAAGCAGGTTTAGTGAAAACTCAGAGTCTGTTAACCCTGAAATGAGGGAAACTCTGAGTTTTCCGTTTCAAAAAGGGAGGTAACTCAAACCAGAGAAAGAGGGATAACTCTAGCCTGTTTCAGAGAGAGGGGTAACTTAAGCTCTCGGTCAGTTACCGTAGCAACAGACTCTATGAATCTAACCTGGTCGGGACCAGGTTTTTCTCAATGAACCTCGACTTTCTCTCAGTCTCCGCCCTCTTTCAGAGCCACACACTCCATTTGATTTCCTCATTCATTCAGGCAGCAGGCGAGTTTTGGCGTAGCCTAGTTCTGCCGTCTGTCATTTAAGAAAATCATTAAAAAAAATAAATAAATTAAAAAAAAAATCAGAGTCAGTATATTAGAAGTCCATTAGGCACAGTAAGTGGCGACTTTTTTTCACTAACATGGCATGTCCTTTTGATAACGATCCCGTGGATGAAGGTGCAGCATTACTGCGCAGAGAATTAAATATTCGTCGAGAGATGGTTATCAGACCACGCATAGATGTTCTAGCATTTCCAGCCATTATCTTTTTGAGCGGTACCATTTCACGTCACAGTCCATCATCTACATACACAACCTAAGCCGTCTTTACATTTGCAACATTACCAATCGTAGTCATGCTCTCACATCCCAGCAGATATTGTGTGTTGCGCTGCGTTTCTTTGCAAATGGTTTGCAAAAGTTTTTTGTACAATGTCGGAGCCAGCCACTGGCCTTCCTAAATTTTGGCTTAGGGCCAGCTCCTCTGCCTCCGTTAGAGGTGGCGGTGCTGGACCACCACCCGTTTTACGGGCATCTGCCTTCTTTCTGTTGGCTGAGTAGAAGTCTGTGTTAGTTTAAATAGGATTAATTATTTAACAGAACATGATGTAGATGAGAAGACATTTATGTGTGTGAAACCAGCATTATGTTGGGGATAAAACAACTGCACAGTCAAACAGCCACTTAATATTTACTTTACAATGTAAAACATGATCAATATGAGGTACCCCCATGAGATTATGCCGAGGTCTCACCTGTTTGAACAATGTTTTTAAATTTCATCCTAAACTGCTGCCAAGTGCGCTTGGACCTAAATGAAATAAATTAATAGGCCACCATTCAAGCAGTTTTCCTCTGTAATATTATTGTGATTACAAAGGACTACATTTAAACTTACGCAATGACCGAGCAGCAGCCGTCTCCCTCTCTTTTGCAGCTGCAGCGGTGTTGCACTTCTTTCTGAAAACATGCTCAAACTCGTCGTATGAGCGAATTAAGATGTCTAGTTCTAGGGGGGCGAAAAACGCAGCCATCCTCTTCCCCGTTGCCATGGTGACTCGTTGAATCGGGGCTCCATTGATGCTGGCTTTTTATAGTTGTGGTGCACGCGCTTAACTCCAGGTGAAACTACTCCGAGTTGATTAAACTGACTCAAATCAGCTGTTCTGGAACCGGAAACTCAGAGTTTTCTATCTCAGAGTAGATCAACTCAGAGTTCAGGATTAGACTCAGAGTTTGTTGAACCTGCTTTGTGAAACGGACCCCTGAGCTGTTTTCAGACAGTGCAAGGGGAAATTAACGTCACATCCTCAATCACCTACTCTGCCTGCTGCAGGGGCTGCTGCATTGAAATGTGGTAGGGGGCGCTATGGAGCCAGTTTTCATCACTGACTGAATATTGGTATTTAGACGTGTTCAGGCTGGGAGTCTTATCAAACATGTAAAGTTTGGTGTAGACTCCAGCATTTACACTAAACTTATAGCAATTTCGCCTGTCATGGCGAAACATCAAAACTCAACGCCACGCCACGGCCACACGCTTCAATGCTAAGTAAATGTTTTGATAACTTTTGATCACACACTAGTGTAGATGACACACACTGATTTTGAAGTCGTTACCATGAATTCTGTAGGAGGAGTTCGTTAAAATACAAGGTATGCGAAATGGTCAAAAAAACGCGAAAAATGACCACTTTTATCAAGATGGCCGACTTCCTGTAGGACTTACGATATGGCTCCAAGAGGCTTTTTTGTGCGTCTTGACATGATACATTAGCCTCCCGAATTTCATTTTCCTAGGTTCATCTGGAAGGCGGGGCTACAATTTTGAAATTTTCAAGGGGGCGCTGTTGAGCCATATTGTCACGTCTATGCAAATGACCTATCCAGGATTTTAGCTGGTGTCGCTCCAGACATGTGTGCCAAGTTTCGTGACTGTAGACCCATCCCTTATCCCTAAAATACAGCATCGTATTTCATGGCGAAGGATGTGTCGCCATGGCAACGGCGTTTGGTCATGGGTCATGACCTACCCAATGTAGCATCACCAAGGTCTTACATCTTAGCTGAGTCAATTTCAGATGCATCGGCCAAATTTCCTAGGAGTAATACAACAAAGAACGACGCATGATACTTCCTGTTGCCAGTAGGTGGCGCTATGACTCTCACTAAATATGGGCCTGAAAATGTGTTCAGACCGGGACTCTTAACAAGCATATGAAATTTGGAAAAGATCAGACCATGTGGAGTCAAGTTATAAGGCTTTGAAATTTCATGGCGAGACATCGAAATTCGCCGCGTCGTCATGGCAACACCTTTCCACGAAAAGTCACCAACTTCATAATATACCATCTCCAAGGTCTTTAGGCTATTCTGAGTAAATTTGAGGTGGATCCCATCACCGTGCCACCCACAGAGCGTCAAAGTGTAAAACATGTAACTTCCTGTTGCCAGTAGGTGGCGCTATGACTTACATCCAATATTGACACATGGATGTGTTCAGGACGGGACTCTTTCCAAGCACAAAAGGTTTGGGTCTCTTAGGATCGTGCATGCCGGAGTTATGGCTGTTTGAATTTTCACGGCGAAGGATCGAAATTCGCCGCCCGACCACACCCCCTCAACAATGTCGAAAACTCACCGTTTTGATAACTTTTCATCTCCCAGGTCTGTAGATGATACTGACCGAATTTCAAGTTGCTCAGGTCAAATCCCTAGGAGGAGTTCGTTAAAGTACGCGGGCTAAAAACGGCAAAATTGGCCTGAAAATGGCAACTTTGAACCAAAATGGCCGACTTCCTGTTGGATTTAGGGTATGGCTCCAAGAGACTTTTTGGTGCGTCTGGTCATGATATATAAGCACACCAAATTTCATTGTTCTACGACCATCTGTATCGTGGGGCTCGCTTTTCTTAATTTTCTAGGTGGCGCTGTCGAGCCATTTTTCCCCGCATTTTTTGCGAGACGCATAAAATCGAAGAAGCGATTTTCACCAGAACTGACGCGCACGCCAATTTCGGTGAGTTTTGGTACACGTTTGTAGAAGTTATTTGAGGTCAAAGAGTCGCAATAATAATAATAATAAGAATAATTAAAGCTGCAAGCAGCGATGATCGGGCCCTCGCACCCCAGCGCATGTCGAAGTGACGCTCAGTCGAAGGGCTTTTGTCAGTGACTTGTTGTGTAAAGTTTGAGGCAGATCCAACCGTGTACACTCAAGTTATATCAATTTCCTCTGTCATGGCGAAACATCAAAAGTCAACGCCACGCCACGGCCAAACCATCATGATCATACACTAGTCTAGATGACACACACTGATTTTTAAGTCCTTACGATGGATTCTGTAGGAGGAGTTCTTTAAAATACAAGGTATGCGAAATGGCCAAGAAAAGGCGAAAATATACCATTTTTCTCAAGATGGCCGACTTCCTGTTCGACTTACAATAAGGCTTCAAGAGGCTTTTTTGTGCGTGTTGACATTATACATGTGCCCTGTGAATTTCATCTTTCTACGTTAATCTGGAAGGCGGGGCTGCAATTTTGAAATTTTAAAGGGGGCGCTGTTGAGCCATTTTGCCACGCCCATTCAAAGCGACCACATAGGATTTTAGCTGACATCACTCTAG
Organism: Thunnus thynnus; assembly: GCF_963924715.1. NCBI lineage: Eukaryota > Metazoa > Chordata > Actinopteri > Scombriformes > Scombridae > Thunnus > Thunnus thynnus. The sequence continues at coordinate 1,734,869 of NC_089518.1, forward strand.
ACATGTGTGTCAAGTTTCATGACTGTAGAGCAATCCCTTCTCCCTGAAAAACAGTATCATATTTCATGGCGAAGGATGTGTCGCCATGGTAACAGCATTCAGTTTTGGGTCATGAGCTGCCAAATGTAGCATCACCAAGGTCTCGTTTATTAGCTGACTTAATTTCAGGTGCATCAGCCAAATTTCCTAGGAGTAATTAGACAAAGTACGACGCATGATACTTCCTGTTGCCAGTAGGTGGCGCTATGACTTTCGCTAAATATGAGACTGAACATGTGTTCAGATTGGGACTCTTAACAAGCATATGAAATTTGGAAAAGATCAGACCACGTGGAGTCAAGTTATAAGGCATTGAAATTTCATGGCGTCACATCGAAATTCGCCGCGTCGCCATGGCAACACCTTTCAACGAAGGGTCACCAACTTCATAATATAAGATCTCCAAGGTCTTGAGGCTATTCTCAGTAAATTTCAGCTGGACTCCATCACCGTGCTGCCCACAGGGCGTCAGAGCGTAAAACATGTAACTTCCTGTTGCCAGGAGGTGGCGCTATGACTCATATCCTGTATTGTCACATGGACCCGTTCAGGGCGGGACTCTTATGAAGCACAAAAGGTTTGGCTCTCTTAGGATCATGTATGCCGGAGTTATAGCCGTTTCATTTTTCATGGCGAAGGATCGAAATTCGCCGCCCAGCCACGCCCCCTAGGAAAGACTAATGAGAATTGTTTTAATAACTTTTAATCTCCTATGCCTGTAGATGATACGGACCGAATTTGAAAGTCCTGGGGTCAAATCTCTAGGAGGAGTTCGTTAAAGTATGCGGGCTGGAAATGACAAAATCGGTGCAAAATTTCAACTTTGATACAAAATGGCCGACTTCCTGTTGGAGTTAGGCTATGTGTCCTTGAGACTTTTTGGTGCGTCTGGTCATGATACATATGCATACCGAATTTCGTTCTCCTACGACAATCTGTATCGAGGGGCTCAATTTTCTTGACTTTCTAGGTGGCGCTGTCGAGCCATTTTGTCCCGCTTTATTTCGAGACCCATAAAATATCGAAATTTTCGCCAGTCCTGACATCTGTGCAAATTTTCATGAGTTTTCGTGCATGTTTAGGCCCTCAAAAATGCGTTTGTTTCGGAGGAATAATAATAATAATTAAAGCTGCAAGCAGCGATGATCGGGCCCTCGCACCCCAGCGCATGTCGAAGTGACGCTCAGTCGAAGGGCTTTTGTCAGTGACTTGTTGTGTAAAGTTTGAGGCAGATCCAACCGTGTACACTCAAGTTATATCAATTTCCTCTGTCATGGCGAAACATCAAAACTCAACGCCACGCCACGGCCAAACCATCATGATCATACACTAGTCTAGATGACACACACTGATTTTTAAGTCCTTACGATGGATTCTGTAGGAGGAGTTCTTTAAAATACAAGGTATGCGAAATGGCCAAGAAAAGGCGAAAATGTACCATTTTTTTCAAGATGGCCGACTTCCTGTTCGACTTACAATAAGGCTTCAAGAGGCTTTTTTGTGCGTGTTGACATTATACATGTGCCCTGTGAATTTCATCTTTCTACGTTAATCTGGAAGGCGGGGCTGCAATTTTGAAATTTTAAAGGAGGCGCTGTTGAGCCATTTTGCCACGCCCATTCAAAGCGACCACATAGGATTTTAGCTGACATCACTCTAGACATGTGTGTCAAGTTTCATGACTGTAGAGCAATCCCTTCTCCCTGAAAAACAGTATCATATTTCATGGCGAAGGATGTGTCGCCATGGTAACAGCATTCAGTTTTGGGTCATGAGCTGCCAAATGTAGCATCACCAAGGTCTTGTTTATTAGCTGACTTAATTTCAGGTGCATCAGCCAAATTTCCTAGGAGTAATTAGACAAAGTACGACGCATGATACTTCCTGTTGCCAGTAGGTGGCGCTATGACTTTCGCTAAATATGAGACTGAACATGTGTTCAGATTGGGACTCTTAACAAGCATATGAAATTTGGAAAAGATCAGACCACGTGGAGTCAAGTTATAAGGCATTGAAATTTCATGGCGTCACATCGAAATTGGCCGCGTCGCCATGGCAACACCTTTCAACGAAGGGTCACCAACTTCATAATATAAGATCTCCAAGGTCTTGAGGCTATTCTCAGTAAATTTCAGCTGGATTCCATCACCGTGCTGCCCACAGGGCGTCAGAGCGTAAAACATGTAACTTCCTGTTGCCAGGAGGTGGCGCTATGACTCATATCCTGTATTGTCACATGGACCCGTTCAGGGCGGGACTCTTATGAAGCACAAAAGGTTTGGCTCTCTTAGGATCATGTATGCCGGAGTTATAGCCGTTTCATTTTTCATGGCGAAGGATCGAAATTCGCCGCCCAGCCACGCCCCCTAGGAAAGACTAATGAGAATTGTTTTAATAACTTTTAATCTCCTATGCCTGTAGATGATACGGACCGAATTTGAAAGTCCTGGGGTCAAATCTCTAGGAGGAGTTCGTTAAAGTATGCGGGCTGGAAATGACAAAATCGGTGCAAAATTTCAACTTTGATACAAAATGGCCGACTTCCTGTTGGAGTTAGGCTATGTGTCCTTGAGACTTTTTGGTGCGTCTGGTCATGATACATATGCATACCGAATTTCGTTCTCCTACGACAATCTGTATCGAGGGGCTCAATTTTCTTGACTTTCTAGGTGGCGCTGTCGAGCCATTTTGTCCCGCTTTATTTCGAGACCCATAAAATATCGAAATTTTCGCCAGTCCTGACATCTGTGCAAATTTTCATGAGTTTTCGTGCATGTTTAGGCCCTCAAAAATGCGTTTGTTTCGGAGGAATAATAATAATAATAATAATTAAAGCTGCAAGCAGCGATGATCGGGCCCTCGCGTCCTTGCGTATGTCGGGGCTCGGCGCTGGTGAAGAGCTTCTGTCAGGGGCATATAGATGTCCCCAGACCTGGGCTGTTTTCAGACAGTGCAAGGGGAGATTAACGTCACATCCTCAATCACCTACTCTTCCTGCTGCAGGGGCTGCTGCATTGAAATGTTGTAGGGGGCGCTATGGAGTCAGTTTTCATCACGGACTGAATATTGATATTTAGACGTGTTCAGGCTGGGAGTCTTATCAAACATGTAAAGTTTGGTGTAGACTCGAGCATTTACACTAAACTTATAGGACTTTCACCTGTCATGGCGAAACATCAAAAGTCAATGCCACGCCACGGCCAAATGCTTCAATGTAAACTAAATCTTTTACTAACTTTTGATTGTACACTAGTGTAGATGACACACACTGATTTTGAAGTCCTTACAATGCGTTCTGTAGGAGGAGTTTTTTAAAATACAAGGCATGACAAAAGGCAGAGAATAAGTTTTTCCAAAATGGTGGACTTCCTGTTGGACTTACAGTATGGCTCCAAGAAGCTTTTTGTGCGTCTGGATATAATACATATGCCCTGTGAATTTCATTTTCTATGTTAATATGTAAGGCAGGGTTTCAATTTTGAAATTGTCAGGGGGGCGCTGTTGAGTTATTTTGTCACAACATGTCAATGACCCATACAAGATTTTAAATGGTGTCTCTCCGGACATGTGTCAAGTTTCGTGTCTTTAGCCCATTCCTTGTCCCTGAAAAACAGCGTAGTATGTCATGGCGAAGGATGTGTTGTCATGGCAACGGCTTTTGATCATGGGTTATTTTTATGTATTGTTGATGCTTTTTTAAAAGGAATAGGATAGGTGGACATGTTAAGTTTCGATTTAACGTCAGTCTATCAGAGGCATAGTAGGGGCGGGTTTATGTGGAGTGTGTGTGAAAAAAATAGGCGGTCAACCAGATCCAATTAAGCAAGGAGAAGGTAAGCATCTTTTTTAAAGTGTTTTCACTTGTTGTTTGTAATAGGAAATATATGAGTTCGCGATATGCGATATGACGAAATAGGTCGTGTGACAATAGAAAACGTGTACTATTACACATATTATGCTATATTTTTTATTTCGTAATACGTAAATCAAACCTTTTATGACAATATTTTTATCGGTTTTGAGTCTGTTCGTCATTTTTCGGTTACTTAGTAGTAAAGTACTCTTCTTGGATTTTTATTCGCAAAGCTTTGGTCATAGTCAATTCTCAACTTCTCATTGCTGTGTGTTGCTGCTCTGCAGCTCTGCACAAATGGTGGGGGATGGGCAGCCTCTCCCGCGCTGAGAAAGTAGAGAAGAGTAGCGAAGTAGCGAGAAGGCGACTTGAAATGATAGCAAAATTCAGCAGAGATTGTAATTGTTTGTGCTATTTATCAAATTACGACACCCGTGTAATTTAAGTGTTAAAGCATCAGCAGGCTTTTGTAGTCGCACACCAACTACTTTTTCTTTGAATTAATAATGTGATGTGATATTTTTGTTTTGTTGTCTTTCCATAGTATGTGGTTATTAATTAAGTATTTATCTATGTTGTTTGTAGTTTATTTATTGTGTCTTGTTTTATGATGTTGCGCAGATGGCTGAAGCATCTCCAAGCAAATTTATAAAAATTGATGATCCGGAGGTGGAGAGGCTGCGGCAAGAGTGCCAGCTTCTTTCAGTAAGTGATAAATGTGGTGTTTTTTGTGTTGTTAGTATTTATGGGATTCCTTATGAGTTGGACAAAACACCTTGGAAAAATAAATATGGAATTTGGAAAATAATATGTATATGAAAATATGGAAAAATAAAATGTGATGCTCATACAAATCAAATTCCATGTACGTAAAACTTTATATAACCTGTCAATCCTATTTTTTTTTTCATCAAAGTGTGATTTTTACCTTGCTATGATTTATTTTTTGTTAATATTTACAAGTAATTGGTCATTCAAAAGCAGAGATGTCAAAGTATACACATTCATTACTTAAGTAGAAGTATAGATACTAGGGTTTTAAAATACTTCTGTAGAAGTTGAAGTATCACCTCAAGCTTTTTACTCAAGTAAAAATATTAAATTACTGCTTTCTAAACTACTTGAAGTATAAAAGTAAAAGTAATGTAAGGTGAAAAAAATGCCAGTAAGGACAAAAGCTTAGGCCATGCCACATGGGCCTATAGTGCACTACCATGCTTCCCTCAAAAAAACATTTTGAAAAGGCCATAATGGCTATAATGTTATATTAAAATGTTAATGTAAAATGTAATGTCAACATTTGGATGCACTAGGCTACTGATTTTGACCGCATATATGCCCATTGAAAATGAATGCATTTTAGTATAGACATTCTCTTCAGTAACTGACATCTTCACACTAGGTCTGCTATGTGTCCTGCTGGGGTGTGGCATACTTTATAAATGTGCAGGTGCAATTGATTGCGTACAAACCAATAGAGTGTTGGAATAGTACATGTTTATTTTTCTCATCCAACCACAATCAAATTCACTCTATTTGGATGGCGCGATTTATATGCATAGGTTTTTTTGTGCTTTTTTAAACAATGATAAGCCGGGAATGAAAATAAGCTGAAATGAAATAGGAGTAACGAGGCTATTTTTAAAATGTAAGGAGTAGAAAGTACAGATAATTGCCTGAAAATGTAAGGAATAGAAGTAGAAAGCTGTCTGAAAAATAATTAGTCCAGTAAAGTATAGTTAACCAAAATTTTTACTTAAGTAAGGTAATGAAGTATTTGTACTTTATTACTTGACATCTCTGTTCAGAAGTAAACTGGAATGTTAGCATTAAAATGTGTTTAGATTTGTACTATTGGAATGTGATCACAAAATATCAAATCAGCATGTTATGATCTGTTGACAGTATGCCTGCAACGATGGAGCTGTCCCAAGGGACCAGCTTTACCAGCAGGCTGTGGGGGTCCATGGTCGCACTTTGAGTGCATTAGTGAGGCAGGTCCGCCTCCGTCGAGCGGCAGAACAAAAGCTGCGCATGGTGCAGACGGAGCTGCACCATGCGCAGCAACAACTGGCTGCAGTGAAAGAGCAGCTGGAGGTGGAGCGAGCCTCTGCCAGTTTTATTAAAGATGGTAATTGTTTGTTCAGTTGTGGTTTGGTTATTGTCCATGTTATGACTGTCGTATGTATGTATATATATATTTTTGTTGTTGAATGCATTATCAAAGAATTGACGTCATAAAAATAGGATTGTCACATTTACTGTTTTTGTATGTTTGTCTACCATGTCTGCAGAAGAAACCTGTGCTGCCTCACCTCCAAGCCCCACCAGTGACCCATCAACCCTTCCCTCCACCCCTTGACTTTTTTGTGTGTGTTCATTGTTCATTGTTCATTGTGTGTGTTGTTTTAATAAAAATGTTTCTAAGTCTTTTTTTGGTTGTTGATTGACTGTTATCAGGTGTATTATTCAAAATATTATGTAACAGCCACCTCTGTTGAAGTCTGTGTTATTCTCGTCTTTATTCAGAGGAGCCCCCTTCCCCAACTATTATTAATAAGTTTAGTTTCATAGATTTCTACTATGTACCTGCTCTATATTTGGGTTTTATTGGTACACAGTCACTCCTCTGTTCGAAAATACAACATTTTATTCAGTTTTCTTTATAGCTTTATGATTATTTTCATAATATAGATTCCTCTGTAAAAAGTTATGTTATTGTTAATATATTTTTTTATATAACAAGGTCATGAAGGTCTCAACATATTACGTCTTGAATCATTAACACTCAGTTTATTTGTGAAGTACTGATTAAATGTAGGAGCTCATTACAATTCTTTTTAATGACATTGTGCACTGAAACACAAATACTTTTATTTTGACAACTTCCGCAATTGTAACCGGTATGTTTTTCTTACAGCTGCTTTGCACAGACCTGTCGGCACTCCTGATTGGTTCATTTGAATTTTGAAAAACGCGCAGGTGAAGGTATAAATACAGGTCAGAATACGTTTGCCGCCTGTTGCTTTGTTTTCGGACATTGTGACAACTGGTGAGAGAGCGAAAGAGCGAACAAGCTAGCTTGTGAGCATTTCAGCGATTTCAGCAGCGATTTCAACAGCTTTGCATTGCATTCTTGGGATCTTCGGTGGACTTTTGGTGAACGCACTGTGAGTGAATTTAATGTTTTATTATAAGCGACAAAATGTAAAGGTAGTTTTGGCTCGTTATCCTTTTACCGTCGTATGTATCATTAGCTCCTTAAACTGTTGCAGCTAAACTGTTTAAATGGTGTCGTGTGAAAGTGGCGGCTGTAGTTGGCGGCATTCTCATATTTGTGGTGATATTTTCTAACATGAAGTCAAATATAGATTTAGGAACAGTGTTTTTTATGCTTTGAGTATAGCTATTGGAAACGTTTATCCTGTGAGTAACTTATATGTTGTTTTAACGGCTGTAGCTGTTTTCGAGCTATCCAAAATTTGAATTAGCAATATTACTTTCATTGTGAAATATACATTGTAAATGCACCTTGTTAAACAAGGTAGCAGCTAGCGTTATGGTTAACGCCATCCTGTCAACCAAATATAGCCACTCTTTCTTACAGCCTATGGTCTGTAAACTTATACACATGGTCGGAGTCCCTAATACTAGCAACATTAACCATTTTATTTTATCAGCAAAAATATATCTCTTGTGGCCGAAGTTGTTTTAATTATTGTGTGTGTGTGTGTGATACACGGACAAGAATTTGTATAATTTTCGCACGACTGTACATAAATGTAAAGATGTATGAAAAATGTAATTGTATATTTATTGTGTGTTATAAGTGTTTTTGTAATGTCGTATTGAATCAATTGTGTCTGCATATTTTCAGATGCCTCGCGACAAGTCCTTTCGCCGTTCTCAGGCAGCTAGGCGGAGAATGGCGGAGCGCCGTCTTGTGGTTTTCGGACCTCAGCGGCCTTCCACTGGCACCTGTGCCCGTATGTATTCAACTGTTTTTTCAGTGCAACTTTTCCTTATATGTATATGCATTACATAGTTGTAGTATAATTGTAACGTATGTGTCCATGCATTTGTTTGTTCCAAATTTTTAATTGAACTTTTTGTGGGGTTGTTGTGTTTTTATAAACAGGTGAGGGCACAGGTTTTCGTCATAAGGTGAAGAAGTGGCCAATTTCTGCTTTGACTGGGCGCAGTCACAAATTGGTCATTCCACCTGAGGATCCTGACAAGAAGGTATTATTGGTTCAGAGTTTAATAAAAAACCTTTGATGTAAAGAGTTGTTATTGATTGTAATTGATTAAATTGTTTGTTGTTCCAGTTCGTTCTTGTCATTGGAGCCTCCCATCTACGGGCCATGGTAGATGGATTTGTGAAGATGCCAGAGGGACGCCTCTCCTTTGGCTTCATGTCGACCCCGGGGGCCTGTGCGTCTGAGTTGAGGACCGAGATGTTGCATGCTGCTGTACCTCGGACACCCGACGCAGTCTGTGTGATGGCCCCCAGCAACAACCTGACCGCCAGCAGGACGGTTGATGAGGCGGGAGCTGACTTTCGACAGTTCCTGCGCAGCGCGCGCAGTCTTTGGACAACGGTATGCTTTATAGTAGTAAATAGTCTTTGGTACTACGCATTATTTGATTGGGTTACCTGGTGAAAATTGTATACAATAATTTTCATCATTATGGAAATACTTTTGTTTTGTATAGGTCTTTGTCCAGGATTTCACACCTCGCCTGAATGCAGACCTGGGTATTCAGGAACTCATGCGGCAAGAGTTCCATCGTGTGGCAGCCAGCATGGGTAAGTTGAAAAGAAAGTTTTAGTGTTAGTTTTGATATGTATAACAGATGATTTCTTTTTGGCCTATCTGATTATAGGAATCAAAGAATTCATTCAGTTAATATGATATAAAGTGACAAATTAATATATGTAGATATTTCACTGTTTCATGATGTGTGTGTGTGTGTGTGTGTGTGTGAGTTTTTTGTTTCAGTGTTGTTGTTTTTTTGTTTTTTTTTAGGTATCAGATACTTTCCCACCGCTGAGCACTTCCCCTTGGATCGCCTGGACTTGTGGAGCAGAGATGGTGTAAGTAGAACAATATCTGATAAGATTGCCAATGAAAAACTTACTATACTCAAGTTTAGTTGATTTTTAAAGTGCAATTCATTGTAGATTCATACAGACATGAAAACTTCTGTTTTGTAAAATGTTATTTATTGCTTATATTTTGCAGGTCCACCTGAGTGATGCTGGCGGTATGGCGATCCTCTCTCAGCTGATTTGGATGTCTGCTTATCAGCTATTGGAGACACCACCACCTACGCCCCAGGTTCCTCTCAGGACTTCACCCCCTGGGAGAGCCTTTGTACCAAAGGTGGTGGTGAAGGGAGAAGCACCTGTGCCGCGTCCGTCAAACCCTTTTGACTGGACAGTTGTCAGCAAGGGCAGGAAGGTGAGACATTGCATATTGTATGTGTGTTTTAGTTTTTGGAGTGGAAGATTTTTCCTGACTAGTGTAACACTGTGCGGACAAAGTGATATCCATTTGTTGCTGTACCTGTGTGCATGTTTTGGCTTATTTTCAAGATACATTTGCAACAATGGTCTTGTTCTTTTGTTTTCCACAGGCAGATGAAACATCAGTCAAGTGTTTCATCCCGCTGAATCCCGTCCGTTTCAGCAGTGCCGTGTTGGATGCGATGGACAAAGCTGTCCCATCGCATCTCCCTAGCCCTGTGTGCACGGCTGTTCCACAAGGCAAACTGGTAATTTGCATTCAAATTGTATTTGTGAGGCCTTTTTATAAGTGTTTTGTCTTGACACAGAATGGGACTGTTATATTGTATGAATTTACTTATGCCCCAAATTTGTATTTGTATTTAAAATGTTTTTGTCTTACATTAGAAGCCAAATGTGGTCCGCCGGCAGAAAGCTGTTGCCTCAAAAAGGAAACGTGGACAGCAGCAGGTTGGTAACTTTTCTTTTTTTAAATGTTATATTTACATTTTTCTTTTGTATAGTTTGAGAAGATAGTAATGACATATTTACCTGTTTGTAATATTCAGGGAGTAATTGTGAAACAATGATAAAGTACATTTATACAGTTCTTTCAATTGTGTTTCCTTCCTAGGTTGTGGCTAAACCTGGCACCCAGCTCGTGTCTTGTGAGGCCTCACCTGGCTGTCCTGTGAAAGACGTTCTGCCGGTGGAGGTTTGTGTGAATGTATTTTACACTTCAGCATTATTTACAATCATGCAAGTCTAGTTTAAATTGGTAGCCTATAAGGTTGCATATAAAAAAACATGGATTAGTTATACGCATTGTATATCTGTAAAGTCGAAGCAAATTGTATAATACAGACCTAATGTTTATAAAGGATGTTTTGTTCTTGCACTAGAAGCCAGAAGATATTTTGTGTCACAGCAGACTTGCAAGGAAGTATTTTAGTAATGTGGTTCATTCATTTTGTTTAATTTTATTTTGTTTTTGCTTTTTGTGTTGTAGGAGGAGGCAACCCCCTGTTTTGTGGAGGTGTTTTCCCAGGATTCACCTACCATTGTCAAGACAGTGGTTGCAGGCGAGGAGGTAGGTGCTCTCACTAAAAATTTTCTGTTTCGTTCTGGTTTCTTGCAATGGAGTTAGTGAAGCTACTTTATTGTCACTGTTCATGTAGTATAAATGATAATTACAAATTGATATTTTTTGTAGCATTAAAGCCCCATGTCTATGCAGTTTATACATTGTGTTTTTTCATGGGGTATTTTGTTTTTTGTGTTGTAGGAGGAGGCAACCCCTTGTGTTGTGGAGGTGTTTTCCCAGGATTCACCTACCAGTGTCAAGACAGTGGCTGCAGGCGAGGAGGTAGGTGCTCTGAATGAAAATTTTCTGTTTCGTTCTGTTTTCTTGTAATGGAGTTAGTGAAGCTACTTTATTGTCACTGTTCATGTAGTACAAATGATAATTACAAATTGATATTTTTTGTAGCATTACAGCCCCATGTCTATGCAGTTTATACATTGTGTTTTTTCATGTGGTATTTTGTTTTTATAGGAGGAGGGAACCCCTTGTGTTGTGGAGCTGTTTTCCCATGATGCACCTACCAGTCCCATTCAATTGGTTGGAACAGAGGAGGTTTGTGCTCTTAGTCTGAATGTTTTTGAATCTAGTCATCAGCTATGCTATTGTTAGTGTAGTATATGCATGATTGAAAACAGTTTTGTTATTATTTGTAGTAGTAGTAGTTGCACTTTGGAAACGTAATATAGTCTAGATGAAATCAAGTGTAAACATGGAAATAGTAACCAGCCTTTTTTGTTGAACTCAATAAATACACCTAACTAGATGAAGACTAACTAAAGGTGTAATACAGTCTGTGATCGAGAGTGTTTTGTTTTGTCTATTTCTGATGAGGATGATGATGGGAGCGCACTGATCAAAATCTCCATTTATCTTTATTACAGATGCCGGACAAGGAGAGTCTTCATCATCAGCACTCATCAGGATCTGGTAAGGTGAAGAGCAAGGCTAGCCCTAGCTCCAGCGTATTATGGTCTTCTGTAGTAGCTGGTACTTCTAGCCATGTTCAACATAGTGTAACAGGTTCGTATCATCAGGGTAGTAATCGCTTTAAATATGGGGGATTCCAATGTATGGCTGTTGGTTTGGTAAGTCTGGCAAAACATGCGGTTGACAGTGTTTTTGCATGGCAGGTAAAAGATCTAGACAGGGTCGTAGTTTTAGGTGATCAGTTGTACACGTCTTTGAGAGACAACAAGAAGATTAGTGGATCATCTAAATTCTTGTGTGTTCCTGATTTGCCAAAGCACTCGGTTATAGATGGACATAACTTTGAGTTTCGTTATGGTGACTATGTTTCGGGTGATGTCAGTGTGGTTGATGGAGAGTTTATTCAGGCTGGCATATTCATGTCTCTACAAAATGGCTTGAAAAACATGTTTGAGAAATATGATACATGTTTGCTAACATTGTGTGGTACCACGTGTGCAGTCATTCGTCAAAACGGACGCTATGCGGTTGTTGATTCCCATGCGCGCAGTGCTGCTGGAATGCCAGATCCTAACGGTAATAGTGTTGTTGTATATTTTAGTTGTCTTAAAGAGGTGTACAGTTTCATATGCAATTTGTCTACATCTCTCACTCAAAATGACAGACCATATGAGATTGCTGGTGTTCGTGTCATTTGCGGGGGCAGTAAGTCTGAGTTGAGAACAACAAAGTGTACTGACACTGTCACGACTTGTGAAGCTGCATCCATGGCTTTCGGTTCATCGCTGGTATGTGGTATTCCTTCAGGAAGTAAAGTTGACCGAGGTACAAAGCGTAAGATTACAGGGCAAACTTGTGCTGCTAAGAAAATGAAAAGGAATAATGTGGCTGTAGTGAATTCAGATGTTGTGTTTGTCAGTGATGTAACTTCGAAAAAGCTGTGGTTTGATCCCATTTGTAAAGATGTTGCGCAGGCTTTATGTACACAGTTTAATGTAGAGTTTGAGAAATATGATGCACCAATGCCTACAGAAGTTGGTCTGTTGGGAACACCGTGTAAGAATGAGAAAATAGTGGCTGACGGTAACTGTTTCTTTAGAGCGATTTCCCAAGCTGTTAGTGGAACACAAAAGAACCATAGGAAAATTAGACTTGCTGTTGTGAAACAATTAGAGAGTAATGCTGCGGACTATAAAAGTATCTTGAGAAGTGAATATTCTTCAGTGGTAGAATACATTAAAAGTTCAAAAATGCGATATGTTGGCAGTTGGGCAACTGAGGTTGAAATACAGGCAGCAGCAGATTGTTTAGGAGTTAATATCTTTACTTATCATGATGATCGATGGCTAGAATATAGTTGCAAATATAGGTGTTTTTCAAAACAGGGGATCTACTTAGAAAATTGTAATGGTAACCATTATGAAAGTGTTGTTTGTGTTCATCAGCCTGAACTCCATAGTTGTTATGGTAGCTGCAAGTTGAACAGGTCTGAGTCCAAAGTGTACAATTTGAGACGGCAGAGTGCAGAGGAATGTTCATGGGTTAGCGCTGTGACAGAGAACACAAGTAAGAGCGATCAGAAAGTCCAGGAACAGAGTACAGCAACAAATAATGCTATTTCTAAGTATTTTATAAAGAAAAAGTATCTACAAATGAAAAAGAAATATCAGGAAATTGTGCAGCATAGGGAGAAACGTAAGGAAAAGATTAAAGTGAAATATCAGAAAAATGTGTTGCATAGGGAGAGAGTTAAGATAATGAGTATCGGGAAATATCAGAAAAATTTGTTGCATAGGGAGAAAGTTAAGATAATGAGTATCAGGAAATATCAGAAAAATTTGTTGCACAGGGAGAAAGTTAAGGAAATGAGTGTAAGCAAATATAGGAGAGATATGTTGCATAGGGAGAAAGTTAAGGAAATGAGTGTAAGCAAATATAGGAGAGATATGTTGCATAGACAAAGTGTAAAAGCCATGACTAAAGCGAGATATTATGGAAATGCTGACCATAAGAAGCGTGTTTTAGCAGCCAACAAAGTGAAGAGGCAACAATTGAAAGAAAAGGCGGAGCAGTTTGATTTTGTTATGGAGCAGTTTTTGGCTAAAGTAAAGGATGGGCCAGAGTTTGTGTGTTGCGTCTGTCATAGATTGTTGTTTAGACATCAGGTTTTGAATTGTAAGAGGGATTTTTATAACAAGAATGAAGCAGTAGCATCATTTGCAGATAAATGTATCACTGAAGTGTATTTACACAAATGTAATAAGGACTGTGAAAAGCCATGTCAGTTGTTGGATACAGCTAGAGGTTGTCTGTGGATTTGTTACAATTGTCATGGTAAGATTAATAAAGGTATAATGCCACCTGAATGTGCAATAAACAGTTTGAAAGTTGATCCCATTCCACCAGAGTTGGCATGTTTGAATAGTTTAGAGCAGCATTTGATTTCTTTACATATACCATTTATGAAAATGTTAGCGTTACCTAAGGGAGGACAGAATGGTGTACATGGACCAGTAACATGTGTTCCAGCAAATATTGTGCAGACTAGTAATGTTCTGCCTCGTTGTAATATGGAAGGATCTTTGTTGCGTGTAAAATTGAAACGCAAGTTAACGTATAAAGGGCATTATGACTATCAGTTTGTTGATACTATGCATGTAAGGCAGGCATTGCAGTATTTAAAAAGGACAAATGTGCATTATAAAGATGTAGAGTTTAATGAAGCTTGGTTAAATGAGTTTTGTAGGGAAGAGGGTGATTTAGGGAAAGACACTGATGGTGATGTTGAAAGTGGTAAAGTTGATTGTGAAGATGAGCTTTTGCACGATAGACAACAACATTGTATGTTTCAGGATACGTGTCTCATGCCTGTGGATATTGGTCAGGAAATGCTGGATCAATATTTTGATGATATATTGAACCTTGCTCCAGCAGAAGGAAATAGTCCTGTAAAATTGCTTTCGGATCATGCAAACGAAGCCAAATGCTTTCCGGTGTTGTTTCCGCAGGGACTTAATACTTATCATGAAAGTAGAGCAAATCGTTTGACGTTGTCGCGATATTTTAATAACAGGATTCTACATGCGGATGGTAGGTTTGCACACAATGTGGAATATATCTTTTTTGCGCAGTACATGTCTGAGATTGAGCAGGTTGTTTCTAATGTATCCATAGCATTACGAAAAGGGAAAGGCTGTATGTCTCAAAACGTACCTGATAATAAGGTAAACGATATGTTAAAAAATGATGAATCTTTGAAAAAGTTGTTGGAGTTTGATGATGGGTATCGTTTCCTTAAACCGATTCGAGGTACCCCAGCTTTTTGGCAAGGAGCACAGCGTGATTTGCTTGCTTGTGTTCGTCAGCTCGGTGTTCCTACCTGGTTTTGTTCCTTTTCTTCTGCTGATATGCGCTGGACAAATCTTCTGGATAGTATTTTGAAGCAGGAAGGTAGAGCACAGACTGCTGCAGGTTTAGAGTGGGCAGACAGGTGTGATCTTTTACGCTGCAATCCTGTCACTGCGGCCAGGATGTTTGATTTCCGCTGGCATGTTTTTTTGAGAGAGGTACTTATGTCGCCATCACATCCGATTGGTAAAATTAAGGATTACTTTTATCGAGTGGAATTTCAGCAGCGCGGTTCACCCCATGTGCATTGTTTGTTTTGGATAGAGAATGCTCCATTGATTGATAAAAACACAGATGAAGAAGTAGTTGAATTTATTGATAAATATATAACATGTGAGTTGCCATCCCAAGATGAGACTTTATTGGAAACTGTCACTTCTGTGCAGCAGCATTCAAAACGACATTCAAAAACTTGTAAAAAGAAAAACACAGTTTGTCGTTTCAATTTTCCGAGGCCAGCATCCGCTCGAACGTTTATATGTCGCCGTAAAGATGATGAAGAGTGCAAAAAAGCATGCAGTTGTGAGACAGATAAATCTTCAACGTGTGTTAATCATAGTCAGAAAACTTCAAATGACATGAAGAAAAAACATGCAGCAGAGATAATGACAAAAATCAAGAATGCTCTTTCCAATGAGAAGAATAGTTTTGATAGTGTGGTACATTTATTCCAAAGTGTAGGGATTGATCAGGTCACTTTTGAGGCTGCATATACGTGTTTAGCTAGAAATACACATATTGTGTTAAAGAGGCAAGTTAATGAAGTCTGGATAAATCAGTATAGCAAACCACTATTAAAATGTTGGCAGGCAAATTTAGACTTGCAATTTGTTGTTGATGCGTATGCGTGCGTTGTTTATATTATCTCTTATATGTCTAAGGCAGAAAGAGAGATGGGATTGTTGTTAGGGAATGCACAGAGAGAAGCATCTAAGGAGGGAAATGTTAGTGCAAAGGAGGCATTGAAAAATCTAGGCAGTGTGTATTTGCATAACAGAGATGTGTGTGCTCAAGAAGCTGTATACAGATTGACAAATATGCATTTAAAGGAATGTTCAAGGAAAGTTGTATTTGTACCGACAGGGGACAATATAGTTAGAATGAGTTTGCCTTTGAGTGTGTTGAAACAAAAGGCAAGATCGCGCGCTTGTACCTCAGAAGATGTTTGGATGACTAGTTTTGTTGACCGTTATAAAAATAGGCCAAATGATAGTGTATTCAATGACATGTGTATGGCAACATTTGCATCTGAATATCGTGTTTTGAGTAAAAATGAAAAATCTCAGGGCAGCATTAAATTAAAGAATGATTGTGGTTTTATCACGAGAAGAACACGAACAGATCCTGCAGTTGTTCGTTACGCGCGCTTTTCTGAGACAAAAAATCCAGAATTGTTTTACCAAAGTATAATGCAGTTGTTCTTGCCGTATCGTGCAGATGTGCAGCTAAAACCTCCAAACTGTGAGACATTTGCACAGTTTTATGAAAATGGTCATGTGAGGTTTAGTGATGGGTCAAGACATCGTGTTAAGTCAGTTGTTGATTTGAATAGAAGTCATTTTGAAATTAAAGCAGATGAATTGGATGAAATCCAGAATACAATTGATAGAGATGGTGTATTAGAGGATGCGTGGTGTGAGTTGTGCCCAGAGCAAGAGTTGGAGCGTTTACAGTGTGACCAAGAACGAAAAGACAAACAACAGATAGTGGAAGAATATGAGGAAAATATTCCAGATTTAGCAGTAACTAGTCAACATGTTGCACATTTGGAAAAAAGAAAAAACATCATGTGTAGAAGTGAAGGTTTGGCTTTAATTAGATCTTTGAATGAGACACAGCTTGCTGTTTTTTATCAAATTCGACAATGGTGTTTACAGAAAGTATTAGGGAAAAATCCAGATCCCTTCCATGTATTCATCACAGGTGGTGCAGGGACAGGAAAAAGTCATTTAATAAAAGCGATTCAATATGAGGCAATGAGGCTATTGTCAACGGTGTGTCGTCATCCAGACAATATTAGTGTGTTATTAACGGCTCCTACAGGGATTGCTGCATATAATTTGCATGCATCTACTATTCACCACACGTTTAGTATCGGAAAAAATGTTGGTTTACCCTACACACCTTTGGGTGAGGAAAAAGTTAATTCTTTGCGCGCTAAATATAGTGATCTTCAGATTTTGATAGTCGACGAAATATCAATGGTTGATCATAGGTTGTTGTCATACATTCACGGTAGGTTAAGACAGATTAAGCAAACCGGTGATTTCTCACCATTTGGAAATGTGAGTGTAGTTGCTGTTGGAGATTTTTTCCAGTTGCCTCCAGTAAAAGGGAAACCCCTATATGTAGATGATGTAGGTGTCAGCTTGTGGTCTAATCTGTTTAAGGTCGTTGAATTAAAACAAATCGTTAGGCAAAAAGATAACGTGTTCGCAGAGCTATTGAACAGGGTGAGAACTCGATCAAAAGGAACCCCAATGTTAAGCAGTGACATACAAATATTGAAACATTGTGAAACTGGTGAAGTCAGCTCAGCTTTACACATATTTCCTACAAATAAACAAGTAAATGAGCATAATTTGGCACAGCTGCTTAACATTTGTCCTGAATATGTCGAGATAGATGCTCAGGATTTTGTGAATAATAAGAAAACAGGCAAACTAGAATTGAAAAATGGACATCATGCGAAAACATATAACACATGTTTGACTGAACAGCTGTTGTTGGGTGAAAATGCGCGTGTAATGCTGTGTAAAAACGTGGATGTTACAGATGGTCTTGTTAATGGGGTTTGCGGTACTGTAACTCATATAGTTGGTGCAGATAAGGGTACGTTTCCTCTCAAAGTGTATGTTAAGTTTGATGATGAGCATGTTGGCGCGCAGAGGAGGAAACAATCGACGAGTAGCTTAGTTTTCTTTGGTTCCACCGGTATTGAACCAGAGGAAGAAAAAGTTACTAACAAAGGTGGTATGCGACGACAGTTTCCGCTGAAACTTGCTTGGGCTTGTACGGTACATAAAGTACAAGGTATTACTGTAGATAGTGCTGTTGTTTCTCTTAAGAAAGTATTTTCTGCAGGCCAGGCATATGTAGCCCTAAGTCGTGTTAGAAGTTTGTCAGGTTTGGTGATTCAAGATTTTGAAGATAAAGCCATATATTGTAAGGATGGTATTCAGGATACAATTCAGAGTATGCCTCAATTCTTGAACCAAAATATAACTAGACACAAATTTAGTACAAGTAATTTTACTGTATTTTTGATGAATGTGCAAAATTTGACACACCATGTATCTGATTTGGCATTATGTACACAGCAATTGCAGCTTAACTGTATTGCTGTTACAGAAACATGGCTACCTGCTGCTTCCTCATTTGAAGCTGTAAAGATTGATGGTTTTACTTTTCATGGTTGTCCACGAAGTTTATCTTACAATAGCAACAATCCAGCACTGATTGAACTTCAAGGACAACAGCATGGTGGAGTCGGCTTTTATAGTGCAGACAATTTGGAATATAATATTATCAAAGCAACAAATGTGAATTTGGAATGTTTTATTTATAACTATGTTACATGTAACATATTAATAGCTGTCATTTATCGACCACCATCTTATCCCATGTCTTTATTTAAAGAACATCTAGGCAAATTAGTTGATTGGCTAGATCCAAAAAGTAACACAATTGCAATCATGGGAGATTTTAATGAGGACATCTTGAAATCATCAACAATCTGCAAATTTCTAACAGACAAAGGGTACATTCAATATGTTACACAGCCCACAACAGAGAAGGGCACATTAATTGACCATGTGTATGTGAAAACATCACATTATGAAATTGAATCAGTAGTGTTGCCAACATATTTTAGTGATCATGAGGCGGTTGTTTGTTCTTTTAAATGTATATCTTCTGACATAGGACAGTAATACTTTACAACTGTTGTAGATGTATGTTTTTAGTGAGCATTATTTGGTGATTTTTAACTTTATGAGTTGTATGTTATTTAAGCTTATTTATGGCCAATCATGAAATATGAAATGAAACTGGTATTTTTAACCATTTTGTGTATTAGGTGTTGTAAAAATAAATGACAAGGGTTTCTTTTTCCTGCATTACAACAGCATTTATAAGTCTAACATGTATTGATAATATTTGATAATGCACAAATGACATTTGGTGAACAACTACAATATAATTGTCATTTTGACATAATATGAAATGCTGCCACATGCTGTGGGTAATGCAGGTTTTGCTTTTCCTTCTATGTAGTGTCAAAAAGCAAAAGGCACCGGTAATGGCTACTCCTGGTTTATACTGGGATGGGGTTCGATTCCCTGCGGTGCCCTGCTGATCAATTTGACATTTACATAAAAACATGTCCTCCAGCGCATGTCGAAGTGTTGCCCAGTCGAAGGTCTTTTGTCAGTGACTTGTAGATGTTTCCGGACTCAGGCTGTTTTCAGACAAATCAAGGAGAGAAACATCACTTCCTTTGTGCACTATTTTGCCTTCAGCTGGGACTGCTGCGTTGAAATGCTGTAGGGGGCGCTATCGAGCCAGTTTGCATCACTGAATGAATATTTTAAAGTAGACATGCTCAGGCCTGGATTGATATCAAACCTGTGAAGTTTGAGGTAGATCCAACCGTGTACACTCAAGTTATATCAATTTCCTCTGTCATGGCGAAACATCAAAAGTCAACGCCACGCCACGGCGTTGATCATACACTAGTCTAGATGACACACACTGATTTTGAAGTCCTTACGATGGATTCTGTAGGAGGAGTTCTTTAAAATACAAGGTATGCGAAATGGCCAAGAAAAGGCCAAAATGTACCATTTTTTTCAAGATGGCCGACTTCCTGTTCGACTTACAATAAGGCTTCAAGAGGCTTTTTTGTGCGTGTTGACATTATACATGTGCCCTGTGAATTTCATCTTTCTACGTTAATCTGGAAGGCGGGGCTGCAATTTTGAAATTTTAAAGGGGGCGCTGTTGAGCCATTTTGCCACGCCCATTCAAAGTGACCACATAGGATTTGAGCTGACATCACTCTAGACATGTGTGTCAAGTTTCATGACTGTAGAGCAATCCCTTCTCCCTGAAAAACAGTATCGTATTTCATGGCGAAGGATGTGTCGCCATGGTAACAGCATTCAGTTTTGGGTCATGAGCTGCCAAATGTAGCATCACCAAGGTCTTGTTTATTAGCTGACTTAATTTCAGGTGCATCAGCCAAATTTCCTAGGAGTAATTAGACAAAGTACGACACATGATACTTCCTGTTGCCAGTAGGTGGCGCTATGACTTTCGCTAAATATGAGACTGAACATGTGTTCAGATCGGGACTCTTAACAAGCATATGAAATTTGGAAAAGATCAGACCACGTGGAGTCAAGTTATAAGGCATTGAAATTTCATGGCGTCACATCGAAATTCGCCGCGTCGCCATGGCAACACCTTTCGACGAAGGGTCACCAACTTCATAATATAAGATCTCCAAGGTCTTGAGGCTATTCTCTGTAAATTTCAGCTGGATTCCATCACCGTGCTGCCCACAGGGCGTCAGAGCGTAAAACATGTAACTTCCTGTTGCCAGGAGGTGGCGCTATGACTCATATCCTGTATTGTCACATGGACCCGTTCAGGGCGAGACTCTTATGAAGCACAAAAGGTTTGGCTCTCTTAGGATCATGTATGCCGGAGTTATAGCCGTTTCATTTTTTAAAGGGGGCGCTGTTGAGCCATTTTGCCACGCCCATTCAAAGCGACCACACAGGATTTTAGCTGACATCACTCTAGACATGTGTGTCAAGTTTCATGACTGTAGAGCAATCCCTTCTCCCTGAAAAACAGTATCGTATTTCATGGCGAAGGATGTGTCGCCATGGTAACAGCATTCCGTTTTGGGTCATGAGCTGCCAAATGTAGCATCACCAAGGTCTCGTTTATTAGCTGACTTAATTTCAGGTGCATCAGCCAAATTTCCTAGGAGTAATTAGACAAAGTACGACGCATGATACTTCCTGTTGCCAGTAGGTGGCGCTATGACTTTGGCTAAATATGAGACTGAACATGTGTTCAGATCGGGACTCTTAACAAGCATATGAAATTTGGAAAAGATCAGACCACGTGGAGTCAAGTTATAAGGCATTGAAATTTCATGGCGTCACATCGAAATTCGCCGCGTCGCCATGGCAACACCTTTCGACGAAGGGTCACCAACTTCATAATATAAGATCTCCAAGGTCTTGAGGCTATTCTCAGTAAATTTCAGCTGGATTCCATCACCGTGCTGCCCACAGGGCGTCAGAGCGTAAAACATGTAACTTCCTGTTGCCAGGAGGTGGCGCTATGACTCATATCCTGTATTGTCACATGGACCCGTTCAGGGCGGGACTCTTATGAAGCACAAAAGGTTTGGCTCTCTTAGGATCATGTATGCCGAAGTTATAGCCGTTTCATTTTTTAAAGGGGGCGCTGTTGAGCCATTTTGCCACGCCCATTCAAAGCGACCACACAGGATTTTAGCTGACATCACTCTAGACATGTGTGTCAAGTTTCATGACTGTAGAGCAATCCCTTCTCCCTGAAAAACAGTATCGTATTTCATGGCGAAGGATGTGTCGCCATGGTAACAGCATTCCGTTTTGGGTCATGAGCTGCCAAATGTAGCATCACCAAGGTCTCGTTTATTAGCTGACTTAATTTCAGGTGCATCAGCCAAATTTCCTAGGAGTAATTAGACAAAGTACGACGCATGATACTTCCTGTTGCCAGTAGGTGGCGCTATGACTTTGGCTAAATATGAGACTGAACATGTGTTCAGATCGGGACTCTTAACAAGCATATGAAATTTGGAAAAGATCAGACCACGTGGAGTCAAGTTATAAGGCATTGAAATTTCATGGCGTCACATCGAAATTCGCCGCGTCGCCATGGCAACACCTTTCGACGAAGGGTCACCAACTTCATAATATAAGATCTCCAAGGTCTTGAGGCTATTCTCTGTAAATTTCAGCTGGATTCCATCACCGTGCTGCCCACAGGGCGTCAGAGCGTAAAACATGTAACTTCCTGTTGCCAGGAGGTGGCGCTATGACTCATATCCTGTATTGTCACATGGACCCGTTCAGGGCGGGACTCTTATGAAGCACAAAAGGTTTGGCTCTCTTAGGATCATGTATGCCGGAGTTATAGCCGTTTCATTTTTTAAAGGGGGCGCTGTTGAGCCATTTTGCCACGCCCATTCAAAGCGACCACACAGGATTTTAGCTGACATCACTCTAGACATGTGTGTCAAGTTTCATGACTGTAGAGCAATCCCTTCTCCCTGAAAAACAGTATCGTATTTCATGGCGAAGGATGTGTCGCCATGGTAACAGCATTCCGTTTTGGGTCATGAGCTGCCAAATGTAGCATCACCAAGGTCTCGTTTATTAGCTGACTTAATTTCAGGTGCATCAGCCAAATTTCCTAGGAGTAATTAGACAAAGTACGACGCATGATACTTCCTGTTGCCAGTAGGTGGCGCTATGACTTTGGCTAAATATGAGACTGAACATGTGTTCAGATCGGGACTCTTAACAAGCATATGAAATTTGGAAAAGATCAGACCACGTGGAGTCAAGTTATAAGGCATTGAAATTTCATGGCGTCACATCGAAATTCGCCGCGTCGCCATGGCAACACCTTTCGACGAAGGGTCACCAACTTCATAATATAAGATCTCCAAGGTCTTGAGGCTATTCTCTGTAAATTTCAGCTGGATTCCATCACCGTGCTGCCCACAGGGCGTCAGAGCGTAAAACATGTAACTTCCTGTTGCCAGGAGGTGGCGCTATGACTCATATCCTGTATTGTCACATGGACCCGTTCAGGGCGGGACTCTTATGAAGCACAAAAGGTTTGGCTCTCTTAGGATCATGTATGCCGGAGTTATAGCCGTTTCATTTTTCATGGCGAAGGATCGAAATTCGCCGCCCAGCCACGCCCCCTAGGAAAGACTAATGAGAATTGTTTTAATAACTTTTAATCTCCTATGCCTGTAGATGATACGGACCGAATTTGAAAGTCCTGGGGTCAAATCTCTAGGAGGAGTTCGTTAAAGTATGCGGGCTGGAAATGACAAAATCGGTGCAAAATTTCAACTTTGATACAAAATGGCCGACTTCCTGTTGGAGTTAGGCTATGTGTCCTTGAGACTTTTTGGTGCGTCTGGTCATGATACATATGCATACCGAATTTCGTTCTCCTACGACAATCTGTATCGAGGGGCTCAATTTTCTTGACTTTCTAGGTGGCGCTGTCGAGCCATTTTGTCCCGCTTTATTTCGAGACCCATAAAATATCGAAATTTTCGCCAGTCCTGACATCTGTGCAAATTTTCATGAGTTTTCGTGCATGTTTAGGCCCTCAAAAATGCGTTTGTTTCGGAGGAATAATAATAATAATAATAATAATAATAATAATAACTCCTTCAGTTTCAATAGGGCTTCGCACCGGTCGGTGCTCGGGCCCTAATAATTCCTTCAGTTTCAATAGGGCTTCGCACCGGTAGGTGCTCGGGCCCTAATAATAATAATAATAATAATAATAATAATAATAATAATTCCTTTGGAAACAAGAGGGCTTCGCGCTGGTCAGCGCTCGGGCCCTAATAATAATAATAATAATAATAATAATAATTCCTTTGGAAACAAGAGGGCTTCGCGCTGGTCAGCGCTCGGGCCCTAATTAAAGCTGCAAGCAGCGATGATCGGGCCCTCGCACCCCAGCGCATGTCGAAGTGACGCTCAGTCGAAGGGCTTTTGTCAGTGACTTGTTGTGTAAAGTTTGAGGCAGATCCAACCATGTACACTCAAGTTATATCAATTTCCTCTGTCATGGCGAAACATCAAAACTCAACGCCACGGCCAAACCATCATGATCATACACTACTCTAGATGACACACACTGATTTTGAAGTCCTTACGATGAAATCTGTAGGAGGAGTGCGTTAAAATACAAGGTATGCGAAATGGCCAAAAAAAGGCGAAAATTGACCAGTTTTTCAAGATGGCCGACTTCCTGTTCAACTTACAATAAGGCGTCAACAGACTTTTTTGTGCGTCTTGACATTATACATGTGCCCTGTGAATTTCATCTCTCTACGTTAATCTGGAAGGCGGGGCTTCAATTTTGAAATTTTAAAGGGGGTGCTGTTGAGCCATTTTGTTACGCCCATTAAGAGGAACTACATAGGTTTTTAGCTGGTGTCTCTCCAGACATGTGTGTCAAGTTTCGTGACTGTAGAGCAATCCATTCTCCCTGTAAAACAGTATTGTATTTCATGGCGAAGGATGTGTCGCCATGGTAACAGCATTCAGTTTTGGGTCATGAGCTGCCAAATGTAGCATCACCAAAGTCTCGTTTATTAGCTGACTTAATTTCAGGTGCATCAGCCAAATTTCCTAGGAGTAATTAGACAAAGTACGACACGTGTTACTTCATGTTGCCAGTAGGTGGCGCTATGACTTTCGCTAAATATGAGACTGAACATGTGTTCAGACCGAGACTCTTAACAAGCATATGAAATTTGGAAAAGATCAGACCACGTGGAGTCAAGTTATAAGACATTGAAATTTCATGGCGTCACATCGAAATTCGCCGCGTCGCCATGGCAACACCTTTCAACGAAGGGTCACCAACTTCATAATATAAGATCTCCAAGGTCTTGAGGCTATTCTCAGTAAATTTCAGCTGGATTCGATCACCGTGCTGCCCACAGGGCGTCAGAGAGTAAAACATGTAACTTCCTGTTGCCAGGAGGTGGCGCTATGACTCATATCCTGTATTGTCACATGGACCCGTTCAGGGCGGGACTCTTATGAAGCACAAAAGGTTTGGCTCTCTTAGGATCATGTATGCCGGAGTTATAGCCGTTTCATTTTTCATGGCGAAGGATCGAAATTCGCCGCCCAGCCACGCCCCCTAGGAAAGACTAATGAGAATTGTTTTGATAACTTTTAATCTCCTATGCCTGTAGATGATACGGACCGAATTTGAAAGTCCTGGGGTCAAATCTCTAGGAGGAGTTCGTTAAAGTATGCGGGCTGGAAATGACAAAATCGGAACAAAATTTCAACTTTGATACAAAATGGCCGACTTCCTGTTGGAGTTAGGCTATGTGTCCTTGAGACTTTTTGGTGCGTCTGGTCATGATACATATGCATACCGAATTTCGTTCTCCTACGACAATCTGTATCGAGGGGCTCAATTTTCTTGACTTTCTAGGTGGCGCTGTCGAGCCATTTTGTCCCGCTTTATTTCGAGACCCATAAAATATCGAAATTTTCGCCAGTCCTGACATCTGTGCAAATTTTCATGAGTTTTCGTGCATGTTTAGGCCCTCAAAAATGAATTTTGAAATTTTAAAGGGGGTGCTGTTGAGCCATTTTGTTACGCCCATTAAGAGGAACTACATAGGTTTTTAGCTGGTGTCTCTCCAGACATGTGTGTCAAGTTTCGTGACTGTAGAGCAATCCATTCTCCCTGTGAAACAGTATTGTATTTCATGGCGAAGGATGTGTCGCCATGGTAACAGCATTCAGTTTTGGGTCATGAGCTGCCAAATGTAGCATCACCAAAGTCTCGTTTATTAGCTGACTTAATTTCAGGTGCATCAGCCAAATTTCCTAGGAGTAATTAGACAAAGTACGACACGTGTTACTTCATGTTGCCAGTAGGTGGCGCTATGACTTTCGCTAAATATGAGACTGAACATGTGTTCAGACCGAGACTCTTAACAAGCATATGAAATTTGGAAAAGATCAGACCACGTGGAGTCAAGTTATAAGGCATTGAAATTTCATGGCGTCACATCGAAATTCGCCGCGTCGCCATGGCAACACCTTTCAACGAAGGGTCACCAACTTCATAATATAAGATCTCCAAGGTCTTGAGGCTATTCTCAGTAAATTTCAGCTGGATTCGATCACCGTGCTGCCCACAGGGCGTCAGAGAGTAAAACATGTAACTTCCTGTTGCCAGGAGGTGGCGCTATGACTCATATCCTGTATTGTCACATGGACCCGTTCAGGGCGGGACTCTTATGAAGCACAAAAGGTTTGGCTCTCTTAGGATCATGTATGCCGGAGTTATAGCCGTTTCATTTTTCAAAGGGGGCGCTGTTGAGCCATTTTGCCACGCCCATTCAAAGCGACCACACAGGATTTTAGCTGACATCACTCTAGACATGTGTGTCAAGTTTCATGACTGTAGAGCAATCCCTTCTCCCTGAAAAACAGTATCGTATTTCATGGCGAAGGATGTGTCGCCATGGTAACAGCATTCCGTTTTGGGTCATGAGCTGCCAAATGTAGCATCACCAAGGTCTCGTTTATTAGCTGACTTAATTTCAGGTGCATCAGCCAAATTTCCTAGGAGTAATTAGACAAAGTACGACGCATGATACTTCCTGTTGCCAGTAGGTGGCGCTATGACTTTGGCTAAATATGAGACTGAACATGTGTTCAGATCGGGACTCTTAACAAGCATATGAAATTTGGAAAAGATCAGACCACGTGGAGTCAAGTTATAAGGCATTGAAATTTCATGGCGTCACATCGAAATTCGCCGCGTCGCCATGGCAACACCTTTCGACGAAGGGTCACCAACTTCATAATATAAGATCTCCAAGGTCTTGAGGCTATTCTCTGTAAATTTCAGCTGGATTCCATCACCGTGCTGCCCACAGGGCGTCAGAGCGTAAAACATGTAACTTCCTGTTGCCAGGAGGTGGCGCTATGACTCATATCCTGTATTGTCACATGGACCCGTTCAGGGCGGGACTCTTATGAAGCACAAAAGGTTTGGCTCTCTTAGGATCATGTATGCCGGAGTTATAGCCGTTTCATTTTTCATGGCGAAGGATCGAAATTCGCCGCCCAGCCACGCCCCCTAGGAAAGACTAATGAGAATTGTTTTAATAACTTTTAATCTCCTATGCCTGTAGATGATACGGACCGAATTTGAAAGTCCTGGGGTCAAATCTCTAGGAGGAGTTCGTTAAAGTATGCGGGCTGGAAATGACAAAATCGGTGCAAAATTTCAACTTTGATACAAAATGGCCGACTTCCTGTTGGAGTTAGGCTATGTGTCCTTGAGACTTTTTGGTGCGTCTGGTCATGATACATATGCATACCGAATTTCGTTCTCCTACGACAATCTGTATCGAGGGGCTCAATTTTCTTGACTTTCTAGGTGGCGCTGTCGAGCCATTTTGTCCCGCTTTATTTCGAGACCCATAAAATATCGAAATTTTCGCCAGTCCTGACATCTGTGCAAATTTTCATGAGTTTTCGTGCATGTTTAGGCCCTCAAAAATGCGTTTGTTTCGGAGGAATAATAATAATAATAATAATAATAATAATAATAACTCCTTCAGTTTCAATAGGGCTTCGCACCGGTCGGTGCTCGGGCCCTAATAATTCCTTCAGTTTCAATAGGGCTTCGCACCGGTAGGTGCTCGGGCCCTAATAATAATAATAATAATAATAATAATAATAATAATAATTCCTTTGGAAACAAGAGGGCTTCGCGCTGGTCAGCGCTCGGGCCCTAATAATAATAATAATAATAATAATAATAATTCCTTTGGAAACAAGAGGGCTTCGCGCTGGTCAGCGCTCGGGCCCTAATTAAAGCTGCAAGCAGCGATGATCGGGCCCTCGCACCCCAGCGCATGTCGAAGTGACGCTCAGTCGAAGGGCTTTTGTCAGTGACTTGTTGTGTAAAGTTTGAGGCAGATCCAACCATGTACACTCAAGTTATATCAATTTCCTCTGTCATGGCGAAACATCAAAACTCAACGCCACGGCCAAACCATCATGATCATACACTACTCTAGATGACACACACTGATTTTGAAGTCCTTACGATGAAATCTGTAGGAGGAGTGCGTTAAAATACAAGGTATGCGAAATGGCCAAAAAAAGGCGAAAATTGACCAGTTTTTCAAGATGGCCGACTTCCTGTTCAACTTACAATAAGGCGTCAACAGACTTTTTTGTGCGTCTTGACATTATACATGTGCCCTGTGAATTTCATCTCTCTACGTTAATCTGGAAGGCGGGGCTTCAATTTTGAAATTTTAAAGGGGGTGCTGTTGAGCCATTTTGTTACGCCCATTAAGAGGAACTACATAGGTTTTTAGCTGGTGTCTCTCCAGACATGTGTGTCAAGTTTCGTGACTGTAGAGCAATCCATTCTCCCTGTAAAACAGTATTGTATTTCATGGCGAAGGATGTGTCGCCATGGTAACAGCATTCAGTTTTGGGTCATGAGCTGCCAAATGTAGCATCACCAAAGTCTCGTTTATTAGCTGACTTAATTTCAGGTGCATCAGCCAAATTTCCTAGGAGTAATTAGACAAAGTACGACACGTGTTACTTCATGTTGCCAGTAGGTGGCGCTATGACTTTCGCTAAATATGAGACTGAACATGTGTTCAGACCGAGACTCTTAACAAGCATATGAAATTTGGAAAAGATCAGACCACGTGGAGTCAAGTTATAAGACATTGAAATTTCATGGCGTCACATCGAAATTCGCCGCGTCGCCATGGCAACACCTTTCAACGAAGGGTCACCAACTTCATAATATAAGATCTCCAAGGTCTTGAGGCTATTCTCAGTAAATTTCAGCTGGATTCGATCACCGTGCTGCCCACAGGGCGTCAGAGAGTAAAACATGTAACTTCCTGTTGCCAGGAGGTGGCGCTATGACTCATATCCTGTATTGTCACATGGACCCGTTCAGGGCGGGACTCTTATGAAGCACAAAAGGTTTGGCTCTCTTAGGATCATGTATGCCGGAGTTATAGCCGTTTCATTTTTCATGGCGAAGGATCGAAATTCGCCGCCCAGCCACGCCCCCTAGGAAAGACTAATGAGAATTGTTTTGATAACTTTTAATCTCCTATGCCTGTAGATGATACGGACCGAATTTGAAAGTCCTGGGGTCAAATCTCTAGGAGGAGTTCGTTAAAGTATGCGGGCTGGAAATGACAAAATCGGAACAAAATTTCAACTTTGATACAAAATGGCCGACTTCCTGTTGGAGTTAGGCTATGTGTCCTTGAGACTTTTTGGTGCGTCTGGTCATGATACATATGCATACCGAATTTCGTTCTCCTACGACAATCTGTATCGAGGGGCTCAATTTTCTTGACTTTCTAGGTGGCGCTGTCGAGCCATTTTGTCCCGCTTTATTTCGAGACCCATAAAATATCGAAATTTTCGCCAGTCCTGACATCTGTGCAAATTTTCATGAGTTTTCGTGCATGTTTAGGCCCTCAAAAATGAATTTTGAAATTTTAAAGGGGGTGCTGTTGAGCCATTTTGTTACGCCCATTAAGAGGAACTACATAGGTTTTTAGCTGGTGTCTCTCCAGACATGTGTGTCAAGTTTCGTGACTGTAGAGCAATCCATTCTCCCTGTGAAACAGTATTGTATTTCATGGCGAAGGATGTGTCGCCATGGTAACAGCATTCAGTTTTGGGTCATGAGCTGCCAAATGTAGCATCACCAAAGTCTCGTTTATTAGCTGACTTAATTTCAGGTGCATCAGCCAAATTTCCTAGGAGTAATTAGACAAAGTACGACACGTGTTACTTCATGTTGCCAGTAGGTGGCGCTATGACTTTCGCTAAATATGAGACTGAACATGTGTTCAGACCGAGACTCTTAACAAGCATATGAAATTTGGAAAAGATCAGACCACGTGGAGTCAAGTTATAAGGCATTGAAATTTCATGGCGTCACATCGAAATTCGCCGCGTCGCCATGGCAACACCTTTCAACGAAGGGTCACCAACTTCATAATATAAGATCTCCAAGGTCTTGAGGCTATTCTCAGTAAATTTCAGCTGGATTCGATCACCGTGCTGCCCACAGGGCGTCAGAGAGTAAAACATGTAACTTCCTGTTGCCAGGAGGTGGCGCTATGACTCATATCCTGTATTGTCACATGGACCCGTTCAGGGCGGGACTCTTATGAAGCACAAAAGGTTTGGCTCTCTTAGGATCATGTATGCCGGAGTTATAGCCGTTTCATTTTTCATGGCGAAGGATCGAAATTCGCCGCCCAGCCACGCCCCCTAGGAAAGACTAATGAGAATTGTTTTGATAACTTTTAATCTCCTATGCCTGTAGATGATACGGACCGAATTTGAAAGTCCTGGGGTCAAATCTCTAGGAGGAGTTCGTTAAAGTATGCGGGCTGGAAATGACAAAATCGGAACAAAATTTCAACTTTGATACAAAATGGCCGACTTCCTGTTGGAGTTAGGCTATGTGTCCTTGAGACTTTTTGGTGCGTCTGGTCATGATACATATGCATACCGAATTTCGTTCTCCTACGACAATCTGTATCGAGGGGCTCAATTTTCTTGACTTTCTAGGTGGCGCTGTCGAGCCATTTTGTCCCGCTTTATTTCGAGACCCATAAAATATCGAAATTTTCGCCAGTCCTGACATCTGTGCAAATTTTCATGAGTTTTCGTGCATGTTTAGGCCCTCAAAAATGCGTTTGTTTCGGAGGAATAATAATAATAATTAAAGCTGCAAGCAGCGATGATCGGGCCCTCGCACCCCAGCGCATGTCCAAGTGACGCTCAGTCGAAGGGCTTTTGTCAGTGACTTGTGTAAAGTTTGAGGCAGATCCAACCGTGTACACTCAAGTTATATCAATTTCCTCTGTCATGGCGAAACATCAAAACTCAATGCCACGCCACGGCCAAACCATCATGATCATACACTAGTCTAGATGACACACACTGATTTTGAAGTCCTTACCATGGATTCTGTAGGAGGAGTTCTTTAAAATACAAGGTATGCGAAATGGCCAAGAAAAGGCGAAAATGTACCATTTTTTTCAAGATGGCCGACTTCCTGTTCGACTTACAATAAGGCTTCAAGAGGCTTTTTTGTGCGTGTTGACATTATACATGTGCCCTGTGAATTTCATCTTTCTACGTTAATCTGGAAGGCGGGGCTGCAATTTTGAAATTTTAAAGGGGGCGCTGTTGAGCCATTTTGCCACGCCCATTCAAAGTGACCACATAGGATTTTAGCTGACATCACTCTAGACATGTGTGTCAAGTTTCATGACTGTAGAGCAATCCCTTCTCCCTGAAAAACAGTATCGTATTTCATGGCGAAGGATGTGTCGCCATGGTAACAGCATTCCGTTTTGGGTCATGAGCTGCCAAATGTAGCATCACCAAGGTCTCGTTTATTAGCTGACTTAATTTCAGGTGCATCAGCCAAATTTCCTAGGAGTAATTAGACAAAGTACGACGCATGATACTTCCTGTTGCCAGTAGGTGGCGCTATGACTTTGGCTAAATATGAGACTGAACATGTGTTCAGATCGGGACTCTTAACAAGCATATGAAATTTGGAAAAGATCAGACCACGTGGAGTCAAGTTATAAGGCATTGAAATTTCATGGCGTCACATCGAAATTCGCCGCGTCGCCATGGCAACACCTTTCGACGAAGGGTCACCAACTTCATAATATAAGATCTCCAAGGTCTTGAGGCTATTCTCTGTAAATTTCAGCTGGATTCCATCACCGTGCTGCCCACAGGGCGTCAGAGCGTAAAACATGTAACTTCCTGTTGCCAGGAGGTGGCGCTATGACTCATATCCTGTATTGTCACATGGACCCGTTCAGGGCGGGACTCTTATGAAGCACAAAAGGTTTGGCTCTCTTAGGATCATGTATGCCGGAGTTATAGCCGTTTCATTTTTTAAAGGGGGCGCTGTTGAGCCATTTTGCCACGCCCATTCAAAGCGACCACACAGGATTTTAGCTGACATCACTCTAGACATGTGTGTCAAGTTTCATGACTGTAGAGCAATCCCTTCTCCCTGAAAAACAGTATCGTATTTCATGGCGAAGGATGTGTCGCCATGGTAACAGCATTCCGTTTTGGGTCATGAGCTGCCAAATGTAGCATCACCAAGGTCTCGTTTATTAGCTGACTTAATTTCAGGTGCATCAGCCAAATTTCCTAGGAGTAATTAGACAAAGTACGACGCATGATACTTCCTGTTGCCAGTAGGTGGCGCTATGACTTTGACTAAATATGAGACTGAACATGTGTTCAGATCGGGACTCTTAACAAGCATATGAAATTTGGAAAAGATCAGACCACGTGGAGTCAAGTTATAAGGCATTGAAATTTCATGGCGTCACATCGAAATTCGCCGCGTCGCCATGGCAACACCTTTCGACGAAGGGTCACCAACTTCATAATATAAGATCTCCAAGGTCTTGAGGCTATTCTCTGTAAATTTCAGCTGGATTCCATCACCGTGCTGCCCACAGGGCGTCAGAGCGTAAAACATGTAACTTCCTGTTGCCAGGAGGTGGCGCTATGACTCATATCCTGTATTGTCACATGGACCCGTTCAGGGCGGGACTCTTATGAAGCACAAAAGGTTTGGCTCTCTTAGGATCATGTATGCCGGAGTTATAGCCGTTTCATTTTTTAAAGGGGGCGCTGTTGAGCCATTTTGCCACGCCCATTCAAAGCGACCACACAGGATTTTAGCTGACATCACTCTAGACATGTGTGTCAAGTTTCATGACTGTAGAGCAATCCCTTCTCCCTGAAAAACAGTATCGTATTTCATGGCGAAGGATGTGTCGCCATGGTAACAGCATTCCGTTTTGGGTCATGAGCTGCCAAATGTAGCATCACCAAGGTCTCGTTTATTAGCTGACTTAATTTCAGGTGCATCAGCCAAATTTCCTAGGAGTAATTAGACAAAGTACGACGCATGATACTTCCTGTTGCCAGTAGGTGGCGCTATGACTTTGGCTAAATATGAGACTGAACATGTGTTCAGATCGGGACTCTTAACAAGCATATGAAATTTGGAAAAGATCAGACCACGTGGAGTCAAGTTATAAGGCATTGAAATTTCATGGCGTCACATCGAAATTCGCCGCGTCGCCATGGCAACACCTTTCGACGAAGGGTCACCAACTTCATAATATAAGATCTCCAAGGTCTTGAGGCTATTCTCTGTAAATTTCAGCTGGATTCCATCACCGTGCTGCCCACAGGGCGTCAGAGCGTAAAACATGTAACTTCCTGTTGCCAGGAGGTGGCGCTATGACTCATATCCTGTATTGTCACATGGACCCGTTCAGGGCGGGACTCTTATGAAGCACAAAAGGTTTGGCTCTCTTAGGATCATGTATGCCGGAGTTATAGCCGTTTCATTTTTTAAAGGGGGCGCTGTTGAGCCATTTTGCCACGCCCATTCAAAGCGACCACACAGGATTTTAGCTGACATCACTCTAGACATGTGTGTCAAGTTTCATGACTGTAGAGCAATCCCTTCTCCCTGAAAAACAGTATCGTATTTCATGGCGAAGGATGTGTCGCCATGGTAACAGCATTCCGTTTTGGGTCATGAGCTGCCAAATGTAGCATCACCAAGGTCTCGTTTATTAGCTGACTTAATTTCAGGTGCATCAGCCAAATTTCCTAGGAGTAATTAGACAAAGTACGACGCATGATACTTCCTGTTGCCAGTAGGTGGCGCTATGACTTTGGCTAAATATGAGACTGAACATGTGTTCAGATCGGGACTCTTAACAAGCATATGAAATTTGGAAAAGATCAGACCACGTGGAGTCAAGTTATAAGGCATTGAAATTTCATGGCGTCACATCGAAATTCGCCGCGTCGCCATGGCAACACCTTTCGACGAAGGGTCACCAACTTCATAATATAAGATCTCCAAGGTCTTGAGGCTATTCTCTGTAAATTTCAGCTGGATTCCATCACCGTGCTGCCCACAGGGCGTCAGAGCGTAAAACATGTAACTTCCTGTTGCCAGGAGGTGGCGCTATGACTCATATCCTGTATTGTCACATGGACCCGTTCAGGGCGGGACTCTTATGAAGCACAAAAGGTTTGGCTCTCTTAGGATCATGTATGCCGGAGTTATAGCCGTTTCATTTTTCATGGCGAAGGATCGAAATTCGCCGCCCAGCCACGCCCCCTAGGAAAGACTAATGAGAATTGTTTTAATAACTTTTAGTCTCCTATGCCTGTAGATGATACGGACCGAATTTGAAAGTCCTGGGGTCAAATCTCTAGGAGGAGTTCGTTAAAGTATGCGGGCTGGAAATGACAAAATTTCAACTTTGATACAAAATGGCCGACTTCCTGTTGGAGTTAGGCTATGTGTCCTTGAGACTTTTTGGTGCGTCTGGTCATGATACATATGCATACCGAATTTCGTTCTCCTACGACAATCTGTATCGAGGGGGTCAATTCTAGGTGGCGCTGTCGAGCCATTTTGTCCCGCTTTATTTCGAGACCCATAAAATATCGCAATTTTCGCTAGTCCTGACATCTGTGCAAATTTTCATGAGTTTTCGTGCATGTTTAGGCCCTCAAAAATGCGTTTGTTTCGGAGGAATAATAATAATAATAATAATAACTCCTTCAGTTTCAATAGGGCTTCGCACCGGTCGGTGCTCGGGCCCTAATAATAATAATTAAAGCTGCAAGCAGCGATGATCGGGCCCTCGCACCCCAGCGCATGTCGAAGTGACGCTCAGTCGAAGGGCTTTTGTCAGTGACTTGTTGTGTAAAGTTTGAGGCAGATCCAACCATGTACACTCAAGTTATATCAATTTCCTCTGTCATGGCGAAACATCAAAACTCAACGCCACGCCACGGCCAAACCATCATGATCATACACTAGTCTAGATGACACACACTGATTTTTAAGTCCTTACGATGGATTCTGTAGGAGGAGTTCTTTAAAATACAAGGTATGCGAAATGGCCAAGAAAAGGCGAAAATGTACCATTTTTTTCAAGATGGCCGACTTCCTGTTCGACTTACAATAAGGCTTCAAGAGGCTTTTTTGTGCGTGTTGACATTATACATGTGCCCTGTGAATTTCATCTTTCTACGTTAATCTGGAAGGCGGGGCTGCAATTTTGAAATTTTAAAGGGGGCGCTGTTGAGCCATTTTGCCACGCCCATTCAAAGCGACCACAGAGGATTTTAGCTGACCTCACTCTAGACATGTGTGTCAAGTTTCATGACTGTAGAGCAATCCCTTCTCCCTGAAAAACAGTATCATATTTCATGGCGAAGGATGTGTCACCATGGTAACAGCATTCAGTTTTGGGTCATGAGCTGCCAAATGTAGCATCACCAAGGTCTTGTTTATTAGCTAACTTAATTTCAGGTGCATCAGCCAAATTTCCTAGGAGTAATTAGATAAAGTACGACGCATGATACTTCCTGTTGCCAGTAGGTGGCGCTATGACTTTCGCTAAATATGAGACTGAACATGTGTTCAGATTGGGACTCTTAACAAGCATATGAAATTTGGAAAAGATCAGACCACGTGGAGTCAAGTTATAAGGCATTGAAATTTCATGGCGTCACATCGAAATTCGCCGCGTCGCCATGGCAACACCTTTCAACGAAGGGTCACCAACTTCATAATATAAGATCTCCAAGGTCTTGAGGCTATTCTCAGTAAATTTCAGCTGGATTCGATCACCGTGCTGCCCACAGGGCGTCAGAGCGTAAAACATGTAACTTCCTGTTGCCAG
Organism: Thunnus thynnus; assembly: GCF_963924715.1. Lineage (NCBI taxonomy): Eukaryota > Metazoa > Chordata > Actinopteri > Scombriformes > Scombridae > Thunnus > Thunnus thynnus. Next base: position 1,770,342 of record NC_089518.1, read on the forward strand.
GAGGTGGCGCTATGACTCATATTCTTTATTGTCACATGGACCCGTTCAGGGCGGGACTCTTATGAAGCACAAAAGGTTTGGCTCTCTTAGGATCATGTATGCCGGAGTTATAGCCGTTTCATTTTTCATGGCGAAGGATCGAAATTCGCCGCCCAGCCACGCCCCCTAGGAAAGACTAATGAGAATTGTTTTAACAACTTTTAATCTCCTATGCCTGTAGGAGATTAATGCCTGGAGGAGTTCGTTAAAGTATGCGGGCTGGAAATGACAAAATCGGTGCAAAATTTCAACTTTGATACAAAATGGCCGACTTCCTGTTGGAGTTAGGCTATGTGTCCTTGAGACTTTTTGGTGCGTCTGGTCATGATACATATGCATACCGAATTTCGTTCTCCTACGACAATCTGTATCGAGGGGCTCAATTTTCTTGACTTTCTAGGTGGCGCTGTCGAGCCATTTTGTCCCGCTTTATTTCGAGACCCATAAAATATCGAAATTTTCGCCAGTCCTGACATCTGTGCAAATTTTCATGAGTTTTCGTGCATGTTTAGGCCCTCAAAAATGCGTTTGTTTCGGAGGAATAATAATAATAATAATAATAATAATAATTCCTTCAGTTCCAATAGGGCTTCGCACCGGTCGGTGCTCGGGCCCTAATTAAAGCTGCAAGCAGCGTTGAACGGGCCTTCGCGCCCATGCGCACATCGGCCGCGGCGCAGTCAGCTGAGCTTCTGGGAACCAAGAAAACGTTTGGAGATGATCAGTGTGAGAGTCTTTTGACACACAATACTAACCACTTTCTCTCTGTGAGCGCACCCCTCTGTTTATCACAGGTAATTATAGATTATGAAATCAAAATATTGTTAACCTTAATCAATAATTCAGGCACCAACTGTAGGATCTGCAAGGAACACAGTTGATTATTTGCTATAATTATCAATTATCAATAATAAATAATTATAACAATTAACAGAATTATTAATATGAACTAACAAATACGAAGCACCATCCCGAAACCGGGACTAATAACCGAACAGGGTAATCTCATAAATGGGAGTTCACCTAGAATGTTAATATCTGAGAGATATCAACATTCAAGGGTAAAAAGAACGGTTAAATTCGAGCTCTGACTCCTTCAATCAGCCACTTTTCACAATATGTTACCAATAATGACAAAAGAACTTCTCTTTAAAGATATAACAGTGTTTATGAAACTTAGCAAAATTAACAAAGTGAACAAATGCTTCATTCAATAAATAGCTATTCTAAAATCTAATTCTACCAAACAAAACACAAACAGCTTTGCACAGGGTTGGACACTTGCAGGGGAATGCGTGTATGTATGTATGTATGTATATATGTATGTGTGTGTGTGTGTGTGTGTGTTAGTAGCAAGAGAGGAAGGAGGGAAAGCGATCGTGAGAGGGAGAGAAGCGGCTCTTTTGTCCACAGAGAGCGCACGTACGGACGGCAGTCTGTAACGTACGTTGTCTGGTTTCAGATCGACAAAGCAGTTACTTTCTCACTCACGGCGGCAGAAAGACAGCAGTAGTCCCGAGCGGGACAAACACAAAATAGTCTAGCGTAGTGAACATAACTAACAGGCAGCAAACTTAAAATACTACTCAGAGTAAAGCAGAGAAAAATGGACTCGGCGGTCCGTCAACTCACACAACAAGAACAATAGCAATAAAGCTAAAAAGGCTAAATGCTAAACAACAGCAACTGATGCTGAAAAGAACACACAACTAACACTGCCTATGCCCAGACTTATGCCTCTTACTTGGTCGCTTCAGAAAGTGCGCAGGTTGTGTGTGTGTGTAGTCCGTCTTAATGTCCATCTTTGTTCTTGGCTCGGAGGCAGACGGTGCCGTTCTCGCACGTCGGCGGAAACACGGCAGCTGGCTCTGAGTGGAGTGGCGGAGAGAACAGCAGAGACGACTCGGCGAAGACGCGCAGGGCAGAGCCGGTCCACGTTATCCCGAAGTAACTTCATTTCCTCTTTCTCGGGGGAATTTGAGGACGCTGGTTGCAGCAGCGGTCTCTCTCGGCTCCAGGAATGTGTTCGGGTGAACACGGGCAAAGTCTCGTCTCGTCCGACGAGGGGAGTCTTCGATGAGGGGAAAACATGTTCGTGGGGTAGTCAAGCTAACTCACAGGGGAACAGGAGTTACCCCTAGCTCAGTGACATGGGAAAGACGTGTATTTCGGGCGTGCTCGCTTATAAAGGGGTGGTGATGTCATGGCTGTGCAGGAGCGTCTCCGCCAATGAGGGACCGATGTTGACTGCTCCCTGCTGAGGTGTGAAAATCGCAAAGCATCCTTGGAAATGGAGTAGATGTTTACTTTACCCATCCCCCCCCTCCCATTCTCTCTCTCTCTCCCTCACAGTTGGAAGGAAAGATTTCAAACTGATCTTCTTGTGAAAAATCCTCATAAATCCCATAACTTTGGCCAAATCCTACATAAAAATATCATTTTTTTGTAGGAATTTTCGTCGCGAATCCATTGATACAGGTTTGAAAGTGGTGGGACTTATAGTTTAGACGCCAGATGCCCCAGTTTGGCACAAAGTCCATGCCCAGAATTTGCCTCCCCATTGGTTTACATTGTAAGGTGTAATGTCGCACTCCAACTTTCAGGGCTTACTAAATCTAAACCGTTCGAGTTATTACAAAGTTTTTAATAACTTTTGCTCAACACAGTGTTATAAGTCATGTATTAAAGTTTGAAGCCGATACCATTAACGCCCTAGGAGGAGATAGCGTTTATTCAAGGTCCAAAATTGGCAAAAAATGGTATTTTGAAATTGACATTGCAGATTTCCTGTTGGATTTAGGTCAGGGGTGTCAGCGTATGATTTGTAGGTCTTGATGAGACGAATAATTGAGTTTTGGTTCGATCTCTCTACGACATTCCTACGGGCCGTGGTGGCCGTTTTAGATACATAGGTGGCGCTAGAGAGCACATTTTGGCACTTTGGGGTTTAATTTTTACATTTTATCAAATTTTTCACCAGACCTGATGTGCGTGCCAAATTTGGTGAGTTTTTGAGCATGTTTAGGGGGTCAAATTTAGAGTTAAAGTGGCGTAATAATAAAGAAAGAAACAAACACACGAAAAACAATAGGGTCTTCGCCCTTTGGGCTCAGGCCCTAATAATTCCTTCAGTTCCAATAGGGCTTCGCACCGGTCGGTGCTCGGGCCCTAATAATAATTAAAGCTGCAAGCAGCGATGATCGGGCCCTCGCGTTCTTGCGTATGTCGGGGCTCGGCGCTGGTGAAGGGCTTCTGTCACGGGCATATAGATGTCCCCAGACCTGGGGTCCGTTTTACAAAGCAGGTTTAGTGAAAACTCAGAGTCTGTTAACCCTGAAATGAGGGAAACTCTGAGTTTTCCGTTTCAAAAAGGGAGGTAACTCAAACCAGAGAAAGAGGGATAACTCTAGCCTGTTTCAGAGAGAGGGGTAACTTAAGCTCTCGGTCAGTTACCGTAGCAACAGACTCTATGAATCTAACCTGGTCGGGACCAGGTTTTTCTCAATGAACCTCGACTGTCTCTCAGTCTCCGCCCTCTTTCAGAGCCACACACTCCATTTGATTTCCTCATTCATTCAGGCAGCAGGCGAGTTTTGGCGTAGCCTAGTTCTGCCGTCTGTCATTTAAAGAAATCATTAAAAAAAATAAATAAATTAAAAAAAAAATCAGAGTCAGTATATTAGAAGTCCATTAGGCACAGTAAGTGGCGACTTTTTTTCACTAACATGGCATGTCCTTTTGATAACGATCCCGTGGATGAAGGTGCAGCATTACTGCGCAGAGAATTAAATATTCGTCGAGAGATGGTTATCAGACCACGCATAGATGTTCTAGCATTTCCAGCCATTATCTTTTTGAGCGGTACCATTTCACGTCACAGTCCATCATCTACATACACAACCTAAGCCGTCTTTACATTTACAACATTACCAATCGTAGTCATGCTCTCACATCCCAGCAGATATTGTGTGTTGCGCTGCGTTTCTTTGCAAATGGTTTGCAAAAGTTTTTTGTACAATGTCGGAGCCAGCCACTGGCCTTCCTAAATTCTGGCTTAGGGCCAGCTCCTCTGCCTCCGTTAGAGGTGGCGGTGCTGGACCACCAGCCGTTTTACGGGCATCTGCCTTCTTTCTGTTGGCTGAGTAGAAGTCTGTGTTAGTTTAAATAGGATTAATTATTTAACAGAACATGATGTAGATGAGAAGACATTTATGTGTGTGAAACCAGCATTATGTTGGGGATAAAACAACTGCACAGTCAAACAGCCACTTAATATTTACTTTACAATGTAAAACATGATCAAAATGAGGTACCCCCATGAGATTATGCCGAGGTCTCACCTGTTTGAACAATGTTTTTAAATTTCATCCTAAACTGCTGCCAAGTGCGCTTGGACCTAAATGAAATAAATTAATAGGCGACCAATCAAGCAGTTTTCCTCTGTAATATTATTGTGATTACAAAGGACTACATTTAAACTTACGCAATGACCGAGCAGCAGCCGTCTCCCTCTCTTTTGCAGCTGCAGCGGTGTTGCACTTCTTTCTGAAAACATGCTCAAACTCGTCGTATGAGCGAATTAAGATGTCTAGTTCTAGGGGGGCGAAAAACGCAGCCATCCTCTTCCCCGTTGCCATGGTGACTGGTTGAATCGGGGCTCCATTGATGCTGGCTTTTTATAGTTGTGGTGCACGCGCTTAACTCCAGGTGAAACTACTCCGAGTTGATTAAACTGACTCAAATCAGCTGTTCTGGAACCGGAAACTCAGAGTTTTCTATCTCAGAGTAGATCAACTCAGAGTTCAGGATTAGACTCAGAGTTTGTTGAACCTGCTTTGTGAAACGGACCCCTGAGCTGTTTTCAGACAGTGCAAGGGGAAATTAACGTCACATCCTCAATCACCTACTCTGCCTGCTGCAGGGGCTGCTGCATTGAAATGTGGTAGGGGGCGCTATGGAGCCAGTTTTCATCACTGACTGAATATTGGTATTTAGACGTGTTCAGGCTGGGAGTCTTATCAAACATGTAAAGTTTGGTGTAGACTCCAGCATTTACACTAAACTTATAGCAATTTCGCCTGTCATGGCGAAACATCAAAACTCAACGCCACGCCACGGCCACACGCTTCAATGCTAAGTAAATGTTTTGATAACTTTTGATCACACACTAGTGTAGATGACACACACTGATTTTGAAGTCGTTACCATGAATTCTGTAGGAGGAGTTCGTTAAAATACAAGGTATGCGAAATGGTCAAAAAAACGCGAAAAATGACCACTTTTATCAAGATGGCCGACTTCCTGTAGGACTTACGATATGGCTCCAAGAGGCTTTTTTGTGCGTCTTGACATGATACATTAGCCTCCCGAATTTCATTTTCCTAGGTTCATCTGGAAGGCGGGGCTACAATTTTGAAATTTTCAAGGGGGCGCTGTTGAGCCATATTGTCACGTCTATGCAAATGACCTATCCAGGATTTTAGCTGGTGTCGCTCCAGACATGTGTGCCAAGTTTCGTGACTGTAGACCCATCCCTTATCCCTAAAATACAGCATCGTATTTCATGGCGAAGGATGTGTCGCCATGGCAACGGCGTTTGGTCATGGGTCATGACCTACCCAATGTAGCATCACCAAGGTCTTACATCTTAGCTGAGTCAATTTCAGATGCATCGGCCAAATTTCCTAGGAGTAATACAACAAAGAACAACGCATGATACTTCCTGTTGCCAGTAGGTGGTGCTATGACTCTCACTAAATATGGGCCTGAAAATGTGTTCAGACCGGGACTCTTAACTAGCATATAGAATTTGGAAAAGATCAGACCATGTGGAGTCAAGTTATAAGGCTTTGAAATTTCATGGCGAGACATCGAAATTCGCCGCGTCGTCATGGCAACACCTTTCCACGAAAAGTCACCAACTTCATAATATACCATCTCCAAGGTCTTTAGGCTATTCTGAGTAAATTTGAGGTGGATCCCATCACCGTGCCACCCACAGAGCGTCAAAGTGTAAAACATGTAACTTCCTGTTGCCAGTAGGTGGCGCTATGACTCATATCCAATATTGACACATGGATGTGTTCAGGACGGGACTCTTTCCAAGCACAAAAGGTTTGGGTCTCTTAGGATCGTGCATGCCGGAGTTATGGCTGTTTGAATTTTCACGGCGAAGGATCGAAATTCGCCGCCCGACCACACCCCCTCAACAATGTCGAAAACTCACCGTTTTGATAACTTTTCATCTCCCAGGTCTGTAGATGATACTGACCGAATTTCAAGTTGCTCAGGTCAAATCCCTAGGAGGAGTTCGTTAAAGTACGCGGGCTAAAAACGGCAAAATTGGCCTGAAAATCGCAACTTTGAACCAAAATGGCCGACTTCCTGTTGGATTTAGGGTATGGCTCCAAGAGACTTTTTGGTGCGTCTGGTCATGATATATAAGCACACCAAATTTCATTGTTCTACGACCATCTGTATCGTGGGGCTCGCTTTTCTTAATTTTCTAGGTGGCGCTGTCGAGCCATTTTTCCCCGCATTTTTTGCGAGACGCATAAAATCTGCGATTTTCACCAGAACTGACGTGCACGCCAATTTCGGTGAGTTTTGGTACACGTTTGTAGAAGTTATTTGAGGTCAAAGAGTCGCAATAATAATAATAATAATAATAATAATAATAATAATTCCTTTGGAAACAAGAGGGCTTCGCGCTGGTCAGCGCTCGGGCCCTAATAATAATAATAATAATAATAATAATTCCTTTGGAAACAAGAGGGCTTCGCGCTGGTCAGCGCTCGGGCCCTAATAATAATAATAATAATAATAATAATAATAATTCCTTTGGAAACAAGAGGGCTTCGCGCTGGTCAGCGCTCGGGCCCTAATTAAAGCTGCAAGCAGCGATGATCGGGCCCTCGCGTCCTTGCGTATGTCGGGGCTCGGCGCTGGTGAAGGGCTTCTGTCACGGGCATATAGATGTCCCCAGACCTGGGGTCCGTTTTACAAAGCAGGTTTAGTGAAAACTCAGAGTCTGTTAACCCTGAAATGAGGGAAACTCTGAGTTTTCCGTTTCAAAAAGGGAGGTAACTCAAACCAGAGAAAGAGGGATAACTCTAGCCTGTTTCACAGAGAGGGGTAACTTAAGCTCTCGGTCAGTTACCGTAGCAACAGACTCTATGAATCTAACCTGGTCGGGACCAGGTTTTTCTCAATGAACCTCGACTTTCTCTCAGTCTCCGCCCTCTTTCAGAGCCACACACTCCATTTGATTTCCTCATTCATTCAGGCAGCAGGCGAGTTTTGGCGTAGCCTAGTTCTGCCGTCTGTCATTTAAAGAAATCATTAAAAAAAATAAATAAATTAAAAAAAAAATCAGAGTCAGTATATTAGAAGTCCATTAGGCACAGTAAGTGGCGACTTTTTTTCACTAACATGGCATGTCCTTTTGATAACGATCCCGTGGATGAAGGTGCAGCATTACTGCGCAGAGAATTAAATATTCGTCGAGAGATGGTTATCAGACCACGCATAGATGTTCTAGCATTTCCAGCCATTATCTTTTTGAGCGGTACCATTTCACGTCACAGTCCATCATCTACATACACAACCTAAGCCGTCTTTACATTTGCAACATTACCAATCGTAGTCATGCTCTCACATCCCAGCAGATATTGTGTGTTGCGCTGCGTTTCTTTGCAAATGGTTTGCAAAAGTTTTTTGTACAATGTCGGAGCCAGCCACTGGCCTTCCTAAATTCTGGCTTAGGGCCAGCTCCTCTGCCTCCGTTAGAGGTGGCGGTGCTGGACCACCACCCGTTTTACGGGCATCTGCCTTCTTTCTGTTGGCTGAGTAGAAGTCTGTGTTAGTTTAAATAGGATTAATTATTTAACAGAACATGATGTAGATGAGAAGACATTTATGTGTGTGAAACCAGCATTATGTTGGGGATAAAACAACTGCACAGTCAAACAGCCACTTAATATTTACTTTACAATGTAAAACATGATCAAAATGAGGTACCCCCATGAGATTATGCCGAGGTCTCACCTGTTTGAACAATGTTTTTAATTTCATCCTAAACTGCTGCCAAGTGCGCTTGGACCTAAATGAAATAAATTAATAGGCCACCATTCAAGCAGTTTTCCTCTGTAATATTATTGTGATTACAAAGGACTACATTTAAACTTACGCAATGACCGAGCAGCAGCCGTCTCCCTCTCTTTTGCAGCTGCAGCGGTGTTGCACTTCTTTCTGAAAACATGCTCAAACTCGTCGTATGAGCGAATTAAGATGTCTAGTTCTAGGGGGGCGAAAAACGCAGCCATCCTCTTCCCCGTTGCCATGGTGACTGGTTGAATCGGGGCTCCATTGATGCTGGCTTTTTATAGTTGTGGTGCACGCGCTTAACTCCAGGTGAAACTACTCCGAGTTGATTAAACTGACTCAAATCAGCTGTTCTGGAACCGGAAACTCAGAGTTTTCTATCTCAGAGTAGATCAACTCAGAGTTCAGGATTAGACTCAGAGTTTGTTGAACCTGCTTTGTGAAACGGACCCCTGAGCTGTTTTCAGACAGTGCAAGGGGAAATTAACGTCACATCCTCAATCACCTACTCTGCCTGCTGCAGGGGCTGCTGCATTGAAATGTGGTAGGGGGCGCTATGGAGCCAGTTTTCATCACTGACTGAATATTGGTATTTAGACGTGTTCAGGCTGGGAGTCTTATCAAACATGTAAAGTTTGGTGTAGACTCCAGCATTTACACTAAACTTATAGCAATTTCGCCTGTCATGGCGAAACATCAAAACTCAACGCCACGCCACGGCCACACGCTTCAATGCTAAGTAAATGTTTTGATAACTTTTGATCACACACTAGTGTAGATGACACACACTGATTTTGAAGTCGTTACCATGAATTCTGTAGGAGGAGTTCGTTAAAATACAAGGTATGCGAAATGGTCAAAAAAACGCGAAAAATGACCACTTTTATCAAGATGGCCGACTTCCTGTAGGACTTACGATATGGCTCCAAGAGGCTTTTTTGTGCGTCTTGACATGATACATTAGCCTCCCGAATTTCATTTTCCTAGGTTCATCTGGAAGGCGGGGCTACAATTTTGAAATTTTCAAGGGGGCGCTGTTGAGCCATATTGTCACGTCTATGCAAATGACCTATCCAGGATTTTAGCTGGTGTCGCTCCAGACATGTGTGCCAAGTTTCGTGACTGTAGACCCATCCCTTATCCCTAAAATACACCATCGTATTTCATGGCGAAGGATGTGTCGCCATGGCAACGGCGTTTGGTCATGGGTCACGACCTACCCAATGTAGCATCACCAAGGTCTTACATCTTAGCTGAGTCAATTTCAGATGCATCGGCCAAATTTCCTAGGAGTAATACAACAAAGAACGACGCATGATACTTCCTGTTGCCAGTAGGTGGCGCTATGACTCTCACTAAATATGGGCCTGAAAATGTGTTCAGACCGGGACTCTTAACAAGCATATGAAATTTGGAAAAGATCAGACCATGTGGAGTCAAGTTATAAAGCTTTGAAATTTCATGGCGAGACATCGAAATTCGCCGCGTCGTCATGGCAACACCTTTCCACGAAAAGTCACCAACTTCATAATATACCATCTCCAAGGTCTTTAGGCTATTCTGAGTAAATTTGAGGTGGATCCCATCACCGTGCCACCCACAGAGCGTCAAAGTGTAAAACATGTAACTTCCTGTTGCCAGTAGGTGGCGCTATGACTCATATCCAATATTGACACATGGATGTGTTCAGGACGGGACTCTTTCCAAGCACAAAAGGTTTGGGTCTCTTAGGATCCTGCATGCCGGAGTTATGGCTGTTTGAATTTTCACGGCGAAGGATCGAAATTCGCCGCCCGACCACACCCCCTCAACAATGTCGAAAACTCACCGTTTTGATAACTTTTCATCTCCCAGGTCTGTAGATGATACGGACCGAATTTCAAGTTGCTGAGGTCAAATCCCTAGGAGGAGTTCGTTAAAGTACGCGGGCTAAAAACGGCAAAATTGGCCTGAAAATCGCAACTTTGAACCAAAATGGCCGACTTCCTGTTGGATTTAGGGTATGGCTCCAAGAGAGTTTTTGGTGCGTCTGGTCATGATATATAAGCACACCAAATTTCCTTGTTCTACGACCATCTGTATCGTGGGGCTCGCTTTTCTTAATTTTCTAGGTGGCGCTGTCGAGCCATTTTTCCCCGCATTTTTTGCGAGACGCATAAAATCTGCAATTTTCACCAGAACTGACGCGCACGCCAATTTCGGTGAGTTTTGGTACACGTTTGTAGAAGTTATTTGAGGTCAAAGAGTCGCAATAATAATAATAATAATAAGAATAATAATTAAAGCTGCAAGCAGCGATGATCGGGCCCTCGCGTCCTTGCGTATGTCGGGGCTCGGCGCTGGTGAAGGGCTTCTGTCACGGGCATATAGATGTCCCCAGACCTGGGGTCCGTTTTACAAAGCAGGTTTAGTGAAAACTCAGAGTCTGTTAACCCTGAAATGAGGAAAACTCTGAGTTTTCCGTTTCAAAAAGGGAGGTAACTCAAACCAGAGAAAGAGGGATAACTCTAGCCTGTTTCAGAGAGAGGGGTAACTTAAGCTCTCGGTCAGTTACCGTAGCAACAGACTCTATGAATCTAACCTGGTCGGGACCAGGTTTTTCTCAATGAACCTCGACTTTCTCTCAGTCTCCGCCCTCTTTCAGAGCCACACACTCCATTTGATTTCCTCATTCATTCAGGCAGCAGGCGAGTTTTGGCGTAGCCTAGTTCTGCCGTCTGTCATTTAAAGAAATCATTAAAAAAAATAAATAAATTAAAAAAAAAATCAGAGTCAGTATATTAGAAGTCCATTAGGCACAGTAAGTGGCGACTTTTTTTCACTAACATGGCATGTCCTTTTGATAACGATCCCGTGGATGAAGGTGCAGCATTACTGCGCAGAGAATTAAATATTCGTCGAGAGATGGTTATCAGACCACGCATAGATGTTCTAGCATTTCCAGCCATTATCTTTTTGAGCGGTACCATTTCACGTCACAGTCCATCATCTACATACACAATCTAAGCCGTCTTTACATTTGCAACATTACCAATCGTAGTCATGCTCTCACATCCCAGCAGATATTGTGTGTTGCGCTGCGTTTCTTTGCAAATGGTTTGCAAAAGTTTTTTGTACAATGTCGGAGCCAGCCACTGGCCTTCCTAAATTCTGGCTTAGGGCCAGCTCCTCTGCCTCCGTTAGAGGTGGCGGTGCTGGACCACCACCCGTTTTACGGGCATCTGCCTTCTTTCTGTTGGCTGAGTAGAAGTCTGTGTTAGTTTAAATAGGATTAATTATTTAACAGAACATGATGTAGATGAGAAGACATTTATGTGTGTGAAACCAGCATTATGTTGGGGATAAAACAACTGCACAGTCAAACAGCCACTTAATATTTACTTTACAATGTAAAACATGATCAAAATGAGGTACCCCCATGAGATTATGCCGAGGTCTCACCTGTTTGAACAATGTTTTTAAATTTCATTCTAAACTGCTGCCAAGTGCGCTTGGACCTAAATGAAATTAATTTATAGGCCACCATTCAAGCAGTTTTCCTCTGTAATATTATTGTGATTACAAAGGACTACATTTAAACTTACGCAATGACCGAGCAGCAGCCGTCTCCCTCTCTTTTGCAGCTGCAGCGGTGTTGCACTTCTTTCTGAAAACATGCTCAAACTCGTCGTATGAGCGAATTAAGATGTCTAGTTCTAGGGGGGCGAAAAACGCAGCCATCCTCTTCCCCGTTGCCATGGTGACTCGTTGAATCGGGGCTCCATTGATGCTGGCTTTTTATAGTTGTGGTGCACGCGCTTAACTCCAGGTGAAACTACTCCGAGTTGATTAAACTGACTCAAATCAGCTGTTCTGGAACCGGAAACTCAGAGTTTTCTATCTCAGAGTAGATCAACTCAGAGTTCAGGATTAGACTCAGAGTTTGTTGAACCTGCTTTGTGAAACGGACCCCTGAGCTGTTTTCAGACAGTGCAAGGGGAAATTAACGTCACATCCTCAATCACCTACTCTGCCTGCTGCAGGGGCTGCTGCATTGAAATGTGGTAGGGGGTGCTATGGAGCCAGTTTTCATCACTGACTGAATATTGGTATTTAGACGTGTTCAGGCTGGGAGTCTTATCAAACATGTAAAGTTTGGTGTAGACTCCAGCATTTACACTAAACTTATAGCAATTTCGCCTGTCATGGCGAAACATCAAAACTCAACGCCACGCCACGGCCACACGCTTCAATGCTAAGTAAATGTTTTGATAACTTTTGATCACACACTAGTGTAGATGACACACACTGATTTTGAAGTCGTTACCATGAATTCTGTAGGAGGAGTTCGTTAAAATACAAGGTATGCGAAATGGTCAAAAAAACGCGAAAAATGACCACTTTTATCAAGATGGCCGACTTCCTGTAGGACTTACGATATGGCTCCAAGAGGCTTTTTTGTGCGTCTTGACATGATACATTAGCCTCCCGAATTTCATTTTCCTAGGTTCATCTGGAAGGCGGGGCTACAATTTTGAAATTTTCAAGGGGGCGCTGTTGAGCCATATTGTCACGTCTATGCAAATGACCTATCCAGGATTTTAGCTGGTGTCGCTCCAGACATGTGTGCCAAGTTTCGTGACTGTAGACCCATCCCTTATCCCTAAAATACAGCATCGTATTTCATGGCGAAGGATGTGTCGCCATGGCAACGGCGTTTGGTCATGGGTCATGACCTACCCAATGTAGCATCACCAAGGTCTTACATCTTAGCTGAGTCAATTTCAGATGCATCGGCCAAATTTCCTAGGAGTAATACAACAAAGAACGACGCATGATACTTCCTGTTGCCAGTAGGTGGCGCTATGACTCTCACTAAATATGGGCCTGAAAATGTGTTCAGACCGGGACTCTTAACAAGCATATGAAATTTGGAAAAGATCAGACCATGTGGAGTCAAGTTATAAGGCTTTGAAATTTCATGGCGAGACATCGAAATTCGCCGCGTCGTCATGGCAACACCTTTCCACAAAAAGTCACCAACTTCATAATATACCATCTCCAAGGTCTTTAGGCTATTCTGAGTAAATTTGAGGTGGATCCCATCACCGTGCCACCCACAGAGCGTCAAAGTGTAAAACATGTAACTTCCTGTTGCCAGTAGGTGGCGCTATGACTTACATCCAATATTGACACATGGATGTGTTCAGGACGGGACTCTTTCCAAGCACAAAAGGTTTGGGTCTCTTAGGATCGTGCATGCCGGAGTTATGGCTGTTTGAATTTTCACGGCGAAGGATCGAAATTCGCCGCCCGACCACACCCCCTCAACAATGTCGAAAACTCACCGTTTTGATAACTTTTCATCTCCCAGGTCTGTAGATGATACTGACCGAATTTCAAGTTGCTCAGGTCAAATCCCTAGGAGGAGTTCGTTAAAGTACGCGGGCTAAAAACGGCAAAATTGGCCTGAAAATCGCAACTTTGAACCAAAATGGCCGACTTCCTGTTGGATTTAGGGTATGGCTCCAAGAGACTTTTTGGTGCGTCTGGTCATGATATATAAGCACACCAAATTTCATTGTTCTACGACCATCTGTATCGTGGGGCTCGCTTTTCTTAATTTTCTAGGTGGCGCTGTCGAGCCATTTTTCCCCGCATTTTTTGCGAGACGCATAAAATCTGCGATTTTCACCAGAACTGACGCGCACGCCAATTTCGGTGAGTTTTGGTACACGTTTGTAGAAGTTATTTGAGGTCAAAGAGTCGCAATAATAATTAAAGCTGCAAGCAGCGATGATCGGGCCCTCGCGTCCTTGCGTATGTCGGGGCTCGGCGCTGGTGAAGAGCTTCTGTCAGGGGCATATAGATGTCCCCAGACCTGGGCTGTTTTCAGACAGTGCAAGGGGAGATTAACGTCACATCCTCAATCACCTACTCTGCCTGCTGCAGGGGCTGCTGCATTGAAATGTCGTAGGGGGCGCTATGGAGCCAGTTTTCATCACTGACTGAATATTGCTATTTAGATGTGTTCAGGCTGGGAGTCTTATCAAACATGTAAAGTTTGGTGTAGACTCCAGCATTTACACTAAACTTATAGCAATTTCGCCTGTCATGGCGAAACATCAAAACTCAACGCCACGCCACGGCCACACGCTTCAATGATAACTAAATCTTTTGATAACTTTTGATCACACACTAGTGCAGATGACACACACTGATTTTGAAGTCGTTAGCATGAATTCTGTAGGAGGAGTTCGTTAAAATACAAGGTATGCGAAATGGCCAAAAAAACGCGAAAAATGACCACTTTTATCAAGATGGCCGACTTCCTGTAGGACTTACGATATGGCTCCAAGAGGCTTTTTTGTGCGTCTTGACATGATACATTAGCCTCCCGAATTTCATTTTCCTAGGTTCATCTGGAAGGCGGGGCTACAATTTTGAAATTTTCAAGGGGGCGCTGTTGAGCCATATTGTCACGTCTATGCAAATGACCTATCCAGGATTTTAGCTGGTGTCGCTCCAGACATGTGTGCCAAGTTTCGTGACTGTAGACCCATCCCTTATCCCTAAAATACAGCATCGTATTTCATGGCGAAGGATGTGTCGCCATGGCAACGGCGTTTGGTCATGGGTCATGACCTACCCAATGTAGCATCACCAAGGTCTTACATCTTAGCTGAGTCAATTTCAGATGCATCGGCCAAATTTCCTAGGAGTAATACAACAAAGAACGACGCATGATACTTCCTGTTGCCAGTAGGTGGCGCTATGACTCTCACTAAATATGGGCCTGAAAATGTGTTCAGACCGGGACTCTTAACAAGCATATGAAATTTGGAAAAGATCAGACCATGTGGAGTCAAGTTATAAGGCTTTGAAATTTCATGGCGAGACATCGAAATTCGCCGCGTCGTCATGGCAACACCTTTCCACGAAAAGTCACCAACTTCATAATATACCATCTCCAAGGTCTTTAGGCTATTCTGAGTAAATTTGAGGTGGATCCCATCACCGTGCCACCCACAGAGCGTCAAAGTGTAAAACATGTAACTTCCTGTTGCCAGTAGGTGGCGCTATGACTCATATCCAATATTGACACATGGATGTGTTCAGGACGGGACTCTTTCCAAGCACAAAAGGTTTGGGTCTCTTAGGATCGTGCATGCCGGAGTTATGGCTGTTTGAATTTTCACGGCGAAGGATCGAAATTCGCCGCCCGACCACACCCCCTCAACAATGTCGAAAACTCACCGTTTTGATAACTTTTCATCTCCCAGGTCTGTAGATGATACTGACCGAATTTCAAGTTGCTCAGGTCAAATCCCTAGGAGGAGTTCGTTAAAGTACGCGGGCTAAAAACGGCAAAATTGGCCTGAAAATCGCAACTTTGAACCAAAATGGCCGACTTCCTGTTGGATTTAGGGTATGGCTCCAAGAGACTTTTTGGTGCGTCTGGTCATGATATATAAGCACACCAAATTTCATTGTTCTACGACCATCTGTATCGTGGGGCTCGCTTTTCTTAATTTTCTAGGTGGCGCTGTCGAGCCATTTTTCCCCGCATTTTTTGCGAGACGCATAAAATCTGCGATTTTCACCAGAACTGACGCGCACGCCAATTTCGGTGAGTTTTGGTACACGTTTGTAGAAGTTATTTGAGGTCAAAGAGTCGCAATAATAATAATAATAATAATAATAATAATAATAATTAAAGCTGCAAGCAGCGATGATCGGGCCCTCGCGTCCTTGCGTATGTCGGGGCTCGGCGCTGGTGAAGAGCTTCTGTCAGGGGCATATAGATGTCCCCAGACCTGGGCTGTTTTCAGACAGTGCAAGGGGAGATTAACGTCACATCCTCAATCACCTACTCTGCCTGCTGCAGGGGCTGCTGCATTGAAATGTCGTAGGGGGCGCTATGGAGCCAGTTTTCATCACTGACTGAATATTGCTATTTAGATGTGTTCAGGCTGGGAGTCTTATCAAACATGTAAAGTTTGGTGTAGACTCCAGCATTTACACTAAACTTATAGCAATTTCGCCTGTCATGGCGAAACATCAAAACTCAACGCCACGCCACGGCCACACGCTTCAATGATAACTAAATCTTTTGATAACTTTTGATCACACACTAGTGCAGATGACACACACTGATTTTGAAGTCGTTACGATGAATTCTGTAGGAGGAGTTCGTTAAAATACAAGGTATGCGAAATGGCCAAAAAAACGCGAAAAATGACCACTTTTATCAAGATGGCCGACTTCCTGTAGGACTTACGATATGGCTCCAAGAGGCTTTTTTGTGCGTCTTGACATGATACATTAGCCTCCCGAATTTCATTTTCCTAGGTTCATCTGGAAGGCGGGGCTACAATTTTGAAATTTTCAAGGGGGCGCTGTTGAGCCATATTGTCACGTCTATGCAAATGACCTATCCAGGATTTTAGCTGGTGTCGCTCCAGACATGTGTGCCAAGTTTCGTGACTGTAGACCCATCCCTTATCCCTAAAATACACCATCGTATTTCATGGCGAAGGATGTGTCGCCATGGCAACGGCGTTTGGTCATGGGTCATGACCTACCCAATGTAGCATCACCAAGGTCTTACATCTTAGCTGAGTCAATTTCAGATGCATCGGCCAAATTTCCTAGGAGTAATACAACAAAGAACGACGCATGATACTTCCTGTTGCCAGTAGGTGGCGCTATGACTCTCACTAAATATGGGCCTGAAAATGTGTTCAGACCGGGACTCTTAACAAGCATATGAAATTTGGAAAAGATCAGACCATGTGGAGTCAAGTTATAAGGCTTTGAAATTTCATGGCGAGACATCGAAATTCGCCGCGTCGTCATGGCAACACCTTTCCACGAAAAGTCACCAACTTCATAATATACCATCTCCAAGGTCTTTAGGCTATTCTGAGTAAATTTGAGGTGGATCCCATCACCGTGCCACCCACAGAGCGTCAAAGTGTAAAACATGTAACTTCCTGTTGCCAGTAGGTGGCGCTATGACTTACATCCAATATTGACACATGGATGTGTTCAGGACGGGACTCTTTCCAAGCACAAAAGGTTTGGGTCTCTTAGGATCGTGCATGCCGGAGTTATGGCTGTTTGAATTTTCACGGCGAAGGATCGAAATTCGCCGCCCGACCACACCCCCTCAACAATGTCGAAAACTCACCGTTTTGATAACTTTTCATCTCCCAGGTCTGTAGATGATACTGACCGAATTTCAAGTTGCTCAGGTCAAATCCCTAGGAGGAGTTCGTTAAAGTACGCGGGCTAAAAACGGCAAAATTGGCCTGAAAATCGCAACTTTGAACCAAAATGGCCGACTTCCTGTTGGATTTAGGGTATGGCTCCAAGAGACTTTTTGGTGCGTCTGGTCATGATATATAAGCACACCAAATTTCATTGTTCTACGACCATCTGTATCGTGGGGCTCGCTTTTCTTAATTTTCTAGGTGGCGCTGTCGAGCCATTTTTCCCCGCATTTTTTGCGAGACGCATAAAATCTGCGATTTTCACCAGAACTGACGCGCACGCCAATTTCGGTGAGTTTTGGTACACGTTTGTAGAAGTTATTTGAGGTCAAAGAGTCGCAATAATAATAATAATAATAAGAATAATAATAATAATAATAATAATAATAATAATAATAATAATAATAATAATAATTCCTTTGGAAACAAGAGGGCTTCGCGCTGGTCAGCGCTCGGGCCCTAATAATAATAATAATAATAATAATTCCTTTGGAAACAAGAGGGCTTCGCGCTGGTCAGCGCTCGGGCCCTAATAATAATAATAATTAAAGCTGCAAGCAGCGATGATCGGGCCCTCGCGTCCTTGCGTATGTCGGGGCTCGGCGCTGGTGAAGAGCTTCTGTCAGGGGCATATAGATGTCCCCAGACCTGGGCTGTTTTCAGACAGTGCAAGGAGAGATTAACGTCACATCCTCAATCACCTACTCTGCATGCTGCAGGGGCTGCTGCATTGAAATGTCGTAGGGGGCGCTATGGAGCCAGTTTTCATCACTGACTGAATATTGCTATTTAGATGTGTTCAGGCTGGGAGTCTTATCAAACATGTAAAGTTTGGTGTAGACTCCAGCATTTACACTAAACTTATAGCAATTTCGCCTGTCATGGCGAAACATCAAAACTCAACGCCACGCCACGGCCACACGCTTCAATGATAACTAAATCTTTTGATAACTTTTGATCACACACTAGTGCAGATGACACACACTGATTTTGAAGTCGTTAGCATGAATTCTGTAGGAGGAGTTCGTTAAAATACAAGGTATGCGAAATGGCCAAAAAAACGCGAAAAATGACCACTTTTATCAAGATGGCCGACTTCCTGTAGGACTTACGATATGGCTCCAAGAGGCTTTTTTGTGCGTCTTGACATGATACATTAGCCTCCCGAATTTCATTTTCCTAGGTTCATCTGGAAGGCGGGGCTACAATTTTGAAATTTTCAAGGGGGCGCTGTTGAGCCATATTGTCACGTCTATGCAAATGACCTATCCAGGATTTTAGCTGGTGTCGCTCCAGACATGTGTGCCAAGTTTCGTGACTGTAGACCCATCCCTTATCCCTAAAATACAGCATCGTATTTCATGGCGAAGGATGTGTCGCCATGGCAACGGCGTTTGGTCATGGGTCATGACCTACCCAATGTAGCATCACCAAGGTCTTACATCTTAGCTGAGTCAATTTCAGATGCATCGGCCAAATTTCCTAGGAGTAATACAACAAAGAACGACGCATGATACTTCCTGTTGCCAGTAGGTGGCGCTATGACTCTCACTAAATATGGGCCTGACAATGTGTTCAGACCGGGACTCTTAACAAGCATATGAAATTTGGAAAAGATCAGACCATGTGGAGTCAAGTTATAAAGCTTTGAAATTTCATGGCGAGACATCGAAATTCGCCGCGTCGTCATGGCAACACCTTTCCACGAAAAGTCACCAACTTCATAATATACCATCTCCAAGGTCTTTAGGCTATTCTGAGTAAATTTGAGGTGGATCCCATCACCGTGCCACCCACAGAGCGTCAAAGTGTAAAACATGTAACTTCCTGTTGCCAGTAGGTGGCGCTATGACTCATATCCAATATTGACACATGGATGTGTTCAGGACGGGACTCTTTCCAAGCACAAAAGGTTTGGGTCTCTTAGGATCCTGCATGCCGGAGTTATGGCTGTTTGAATTTTCACGGCGAAGGATCGAAATTCGCCGCCCGACCACACCCCCTCAACAATGTCGAAAACTCACCGTTTTGATAACTTTTCATCTCCCAGGTCTGTAGATGATACGGACCGAATTTCAAGTTGCTGAGGTCAAATCCCTAGGAGGAGTTCGTTAAAGTACGCGGGCTAAAAACGGCAAAATTGGCCTGAAAATCGCAACTTTGAACCAAAATGGCCGACTTCCTGTTGGATTTAGGGTATGGCTCCAAGAGAGTTTTTGGTGCGTCTGGTCATGATATATAAGCACACCAAATTTCATTGTTCTACGACCATCTGTATCGTGGGGCTCGCTTTTCTTAATTTTCTAGGTGGCGCTGTCGAGCCATTTTTCCCCGCATTTTTTGCGAGACGCATAAAATCTGCGATTTTCACCAGAACTGACGCGCACGCCAATTTCGGTGAGTTTTGGTACACGTGTGTAGAAGTTATTTGAGGTCAAAGAGTCGCAATAATAATAAGAATAATAATAATAATAATAATAATAATAATAATAATAATAATAATAATAATTCCTTTGGAAACAAGAGGGCTTCGCGCTGGTCAGCGCTCGGGCCCTAATAATAATAATAATTAAAGCTGCAAGCAGCGATGATCGGGCCCTCGCGTCCTTGCGTATGTCGGGGCTCGGCGCTGGTGAAGGGCTTCTGTCACGGGCATATAGATGTCCCCAGACCTGGGGTCCGTTTTACAAAGCAGGTTTAGTGAAAACTCAGAGTCTGTTAACCCTGAAATGAGGGAAACTCTGAGTTTTCCGTTTCAAAAAGGGAGGTAACTCAAACCAGAGAAAGAGGGATAACTCTAGCCTGTTTCAGAGAGAGGGGTAACTTAAGCTCTCGGTCAGTTACCGTAGCAACAGACTCTATGAATCTAACCTGGTCGGGACCAGGTTTTTCTCAATGAACCTCGACTTTCTCTCAGTCTCCGCCCTCTTTCAGAGCCACACACTCCATTTGATTTCCTCATTCATTCAGGCAGCAGGCGAGTTTTGGCGTAGCCTAGTTCTGCCGTCTGTCATTTAAAGAAATCATTAAAAAAAATAAATAAATTAAAAAAAAAATCAGAGTCAGTATATTAGAAGTCCATTAGGCACAGTAAGTGGCGACTTTTTTTCACTAACATGGCATGTCCTTTTGATAACGATCCCGTGGATGAAGGTGCAGCATTACTGCGCAGAGAATTAAATATTCGTCGAGAGATGGTTATCAGACCACGCATAGATGTTCTAGCATTTCCAGCCATTATCTTTTTGAGCGGTACCGTTTCACGTCACAGTCCATCATCTACATACACAACCTAAGCCGTCTTTACATTTGCAACATTACCAATCGTAGTCATGCTCTCACATCCCAGCAGATATTGTGTGTTGTGCTGCGTTTCTTTGCAAATGGTTTGCAAAAGTTTTTTGTACAATGTCGGAGCCAGCCACTGGCCTTCCTAAATTCTGGCTTAGGGCCAGCTCCTCTGCCTCCGTTAGAGGTGGCGGTGCTGGACCACCACCCGTTTTACGGGCATCTGCCTTCTTTCTGTTGGCTGAGTAGAAGTCTGTGTTAGTTTAAATAGGATTAATTATTTAACAGAACATGATGTAGATGAGAAGACATTTATGTGTGTGAAACCAGCATTATGTTGGGGATAAAACAACTGCACAGTCAAACAGCCACTTAATATTTACTTTACAATGTAAAACATGATCAAAATGAGGTTCCCCCATGAGATTATGCCGAGGTCTCACCTGTTTGAACAATGTTTTTAAATTTCATCCTAAACTGCTGCCAAGTGCGCTTGGACCTAAATGAAATAAATTAATAGGCCACCATTCAAGCAGTTTTCCTCTGTAATATTATTGTGATTACAAAGGACTACATTTAAACTTACGCAATGACCGAGCAGCAGCCGTCTCCCTCTCTTTTGCAGCTGCAGCGGTGTTGCACTTCTTTCTGAAAACATGCTCAAACTCGTCGTATGAGCGAATTAAGATGTCTAGTTCTAGGGGGGCGAAAAACGCAGCCATCCTCTTCCCCGTTGCCATGGTGACTCGTTGAATCGGGGCTCCATTGATGCTGGCTTTTTATAGTTGTGGTGCACGCGCTTAACTCCAGGTGAAACTACTCCGAGTTGATTAAACTGACTCAAATCAGCTGTTCTGGAACCGGAAACTCAGAGTTTTCTATCTCAGAGTAGATCAACTCAGAGTTCAGGATTAGACTCAGAGTTTGTTGAACCTGCTTTGTGAAACGGACCCCTGAGCTGTTTTCAGACAGTGCAAGGGGAAATTAACGTCACATCCTCAATCACCTACTCTGCCTGCTGCAGGGGCTGCTGCATTGAAATGTGGTAGGGGGCGCTATGGAGCCAGTTTTCATCACTGACTGAATATTGGTATTTAGACGTGTTCAGGCTGGGAGTCTTATCAAACATGTAAAGTTTGGTGTAGACTCCAGCATTTACACTAAACTTATAGCAATTTCGCCTGTCATGGCGAAACATCAAAACTCAACGCCACGCCACGGCCACACGCTTCAATGCTAAGTAAATGTTTTGATAACTTTTGATCACACACTAGTGTAGATGACACACACTGATTTTGAAGTCGTTACCATGAATTCTGTAGGAGGAGTTCGTTAAAATACAAGGTATGCGAAATGGTCAAAAAAACGCGAAAAATGACCACTTTTATCAAGATGGCCGACTTCCTGTAGGACTTACGATATGGCTCCAAGAGGCTTTTTTGTGCGTCTTGACATGATACATTAGCCTCCCGAATTTCATTTTCCTAGGTTCATCTGGAAGGCGGGGCTACAATTTTGAAATTTTCAAGGGGGCGCTGTTGAGCCATATTGTCACGTCTATGCAAATGACCTATCCAGGATTTTAGCTGGTGTCGCTCCAGACATGTGTGCCAAGTTTCGTGACTGTAGACCCATCCCTTATCCCTAAAATACACCATCGTATTTCATGGCGAAGGATGTGTCGCCATGGCAACGGCGTTTGGTCATGGGTCATGACCTACCCAATGTAGCATCACCAAGGTCTTACATCTTAGCTGAGTCAATTTCAGATGCATCGGCCAAATTTCCTAGGAGTAATACAACAAAGAACGACGCATGATACTTCCTGTTGCCAGTAGGTGGCGCTATGACTCTCACTAAATATGGGCCTGAAAATGTGTTCAGACCGGGACTCTTAACAAGCATATGAAATTTGGAAAAGATCAGACCATGTGGAGTCAAGTTATAAGGCATTGAAATTTCATGGCGTCACATCGAAATTCGCCGCGTCGCCATGGCAACACCTTTCCACGAAAAGTCACCAACTTCATAATATACCATCTCCAAGGTCTTTAGGCTATTCTGAGTAAATTTGAGGTGGATCCCATCACCGTGCCACCCACAGAGCGTCAAAGTGTAAAACATGTAACTTCCTGTTGCCAGTAGGTGGTGCTATGACTCACATCCAATATTGACACATGGATGTGTTCAGGACGGGACTCTTTCCAAGCACAAAAGGTTTGGGTCTCTTAGGATCGTGCATGCCGGAGTTATGGCTGTTTGAATTTTCACGGCGAAGGATCGAAATTCGCCGCCCGACCACACCCCCTCAACAATGTCGAAAACTCACCGTTTTGATAACTTTTCATCTCCCAGGTCTGTAGATGATACTGACCGAATTTCAAGTTGCTCAGGTCAAATCCCTAGGAGGAGTTCGTTAAAGTACGCGGGCTAAAAACGGCAAAATTGGCCTGAAAATCGCAACTTTGAACCAAAATGGCCGACTTCCTGTTGGATTTAGGGTATGGCTCCAAGAGACTTTTTGGTGCGTCTGGTCATGATATATAAGCACACCAAATTTCATTGTTCTACGACCATCTGTATCGTGGGGCTCGCTTTTCTTAATTTTCTAGGTGGCGCTGTCGAGCCATTTTTCCCCGCATTTTTTGCGAGACGCATAAAATCTGCGATTTTCACCAGAACTGACGCGCACGCCAATTTCGGTGAGTTTTGGTACACGTTTGTAGAAGTTATTTGAGGTCAAAGAGTCGCAATAATAATAATAATAAGAATAATAATAATAATAATAATAATAATAATAATAATAATTCCTTTGGAAACAAGAGGGCTTCGCGCTGGTCAGCGCTCGGGCCCTAATTAAAGCTGCAAGCAGCGATGATCGGGCCCTCGCACCCCAGCGCATGTCGAAGTGACGCTCAGTCGAAGGGCTTTTGTCAGTGACTTGTTGTGTAAAGTTTGAGGCAGATCCAACCGTGTACACTCAAGTTATATCAATTTCCTCTTTCATGGCGAAACATCAAAACTCAACGCCACGCCACGGCCAAACCATCATGATCATACACTAGTCTAGATGACACACACTGATTTTTAAGTCCTTACGATGGATTCTGTAGGAGGAGTTCTTTAAAATACAAGGTATGCGAAATGGCCAAGAAAAGGCGAAAATGTACCATTTTTTTCAAGATGGCCGACTTCCTGTTCCACTTACAATAAGGCTTCAAGAGGCTTTTTTGTGCGTGTTGACATTATACATGTGCCCTGTGAATTTCATCTTTCTACGTTAATCTGGAAGGCGGGGCTGCAATTTTGAAATTTTAAAGGAGGCGCTGTTGAGCCATTTTGCCACGCCCATTCAAAGCGACCACATAGGATTTTAGCTGACATCACTCTAGACATGTGTGTCAAGTTTCATGACTGTAGAGCAATCCCTTCTCCCTGAAAAACAGTATCATATTTCATGGCGAAGGATGTGTCGCCATGGTAACAGCATTCAGTTTTGGGTCATGAGCTGCCAAATGTAGCATCACCAAGGTCTTGTTTATTAGCTGACTTAATTTCAGGTGCATCAGCCAAATTTCCTAGGAGTAATTAGACAAAGTACGACGCATGATACTTCCTGTTGCCAGTAGGTGGCGCTATGACTTTCGCTAAATATGAGACTGAACATGTGTTCAGATTGGGACTCTTAACAAGCATATGAAATTTGGAAAAGATCAGACCACGTGGAGTCAAGTTATAAGGCATTGAAATTTCATGGCGTCACATCGAAATTCGCCGCGTCGCCATGGCAACACCTTTCCACGAAGGGTCACCAACTTCATAATATAAGATCTCCAAGGTCTTGAGGCTATTCTCAGTAAATTTCAGCTGGATTCCATCACCGTGCTGCCCACAGGGCGTCAGAGCGTAAAACATGTAACTTCCTGTTGCCAGGAGGTGGCGCTATGACTCATATCCTGTATTGTCACATGGACCCGTTCAGGGCGGGACTCTTATGAAGCACAAAAGGTTTGGCTCTCTTAGGATCATGTATGCCGGAGTTATAGCCGTTTCATTTTTCATGGCGAAGGATCGAAATTCGCCGCCCAGCCACGCCCCCTAGGAAAGACTAATGAGAATTGTTTTAATAACTTTTAATCTCCTATGCCTGTAGATGATACGGACCGAATTTGAAAGTCCTGGGGTCAAATCTCTAGGAGGAGTTCGTTAAAGTATGCGGGCTGGAAATGACAAAATCGGTGCAAAATTTCAACTTTGATACAAAATGGCCGACTTCCTGTTGGAGTTAGGCTATGTGTCCTTGAGACTTTTTGGTGCGTCTGGTCATGATACATATGCATACCGAATTTCGTTCTCCTACGACAATCTGTATCGAGGGGCTCAATTTTCTTGACTTTCTAGGTGGCGCTGTCGAGCCATTTTGTCCCGCTTTCTTTCGAGACCCATAAAATATCGAAATTTTCGCCAGTCCTGACATCTGTGCAAATTTTCATGAGTTTTCGTGCATGTTTAGGCCCTCAAAAATGCGTTTGTTTCGGAGGAATAATAATAATAATAATTCCTTCAGTTTCAATAGGGCTTCGCACCGGTCGGTGCTCGGGCCCTAATAATAATTCCTTCAGTTCCAATAGGGCTTCGCACCGGTCGGTGCTCGGGCCCTAATAATAATAATAATAATAATAATAATTCCTTTGGAAACAAGAGGGCTTCGCGCTGGTCAGCGCTCGGGCCCTAATAATAATAATAATAATTAAAGCTGCAAGCAGCGTTGAACGGGCCTTCGCGCCCTTGCGCACGTCGGGCCGCGGCGCAGTCAGTTGAGCTTGTGGGAACCAAGAAAGCGTTTGGAGATGATCAGTGTGAGAGTCTTTTTACACACAATACTAACCAGTGTCTCTCTGTGAGCCCACCCCTCTGTTCACAGACAATTATGGATTATGAAATCAAAATATTGTTAACCTTAATCAATAATTCAGGTACCAACTGTAGGATCTGCGAAGAACACAGTTAATTATTTGCTATAATTATCAATTATCAATAATAATTAATTATAACAATTAACAGAATTATTAATATGAACTAACAGATACGAAGCACCACCCCGAAACCGGGACCAATAACCGAGCAAGGTAGTCTCATAAATGGGAGTTCACCTAGAATGTTCATATCTGAGAGATAATCATTCAAGGGTGAACAAAGAAGGGTTGAATTCGAGCTCTGACTCCTTCAATCAGCGACTTTTCACAATATGTTACACACAATAATGACTAAAGAACTTCTCTTTAAAGATATAACAGTGTTTATTAAACTTAGCAAAATTAACAAAGTTAACAAATGCTTCATTCAATAAATAGGCCTAGTTATTCTAAAATCTAATTCTGCCAAACAAAACACAAACAGCTTTGCACAGGGTTGGACACTTGCAGGGGAATGCGTGTATGTATGTATGTATGTATATATGTATGTGTGTGTATGTGTGTGTGTGTGTGTGTGTGTTAGTAGCAAGAGAGGAAGGAGGGAAAGCGATCGTGAGAGGGAGAGAAGCGGCTCTTTTTCCACAGAGAGCGCACGTATGGACGGCAGTCTGTAACGCACGTTGTCTGGTTTCAGATCGACAAATCAGTTTACTTTCTCACTCACGGCAGCACAAACACAGTAGTCCCGAGCGGGACAAACACAAAATAGTCTAGCGTGGTGAACACAACTAACAGGCAGCAAACAGGCAGCAGCGGAGCGTTAACTGCAGCATGACCGAAAGAAGCACAACCAGTTCGCCTCTGCTAGCCTCTCAGCTAACCCCGGCTCTCTGTTTAGATCCAAACGGAGCACCGAGTCCCGATTTGTTATTTAGGTTAAAGCGGAGAACAGGCAGCAAACAGGCAGCAGCGGAGCGTTAATTGCAACATGACCGAAAGAAGCACAACCAGTTAGCCTCTGCTAGCCTCTCAGCTAACCCCGGGTCTCTGTTTAGATCCAAACGGAGCACGGAGTCCCGAATTGCTATTTAGGTTAAAGCGGAGAGAATCAGCGGGTCTGTCGGCCAGCTCAGTGAAGTGAAACCTGCGGAAAAAACACCGTGACCATCAAGGTAAAACAGGTCGGCGAAAACACGGCAGCTGGCTCTGAGTGGAGTGGCGGAGAGAACAGCAGAGATGACTCGGCGAAGACGCGCAGGGCAGAGCCGGTCCACGTTATCCCGAAGTAACTTCATTTCCTCTTTCTCCGGGGGAATTTGAGGACGCTGGTTGCAGCAGCGGTCTCTCTCGGGTCCAGGAATGTGTTCGGGTGAACACGGGCAAAGTCTCGTCTCGTCCGACGAGGGGAGTCTTCGATGAGGGGAAAACATGTTCGTGGGGTAGTCAAGCTAACTCACAGGGGAACAGGAGTTAACCCTAGCTCAGTGACATGGGAAAGACGTATATTTCGGGCGTGCTCGCTTATAAAGGGGTGGTGATGTCATGGCTGCGTCCTCAGGACGCTCCGCTGTGCAGGAGCGTCTCCGCCAATGAGGGACCGATGTTGACTGCTCCCTGCTGAGGTGTGAAAATCGCAAAGCATTCTTGGAAATGGAGTTTGCTCCACCCTCATGGCAGGTCCATTACAGTTTTAATACGGAGCTCCGGAGCTCCAGCCTTCCTGAGTTTTTCCCTCATATAGGCTATACTTTTTCTTAATCATTACTACAATATAT
The DNA here is from genome assembly GCF_963924715.1 of Thunnus thynnus. NCBI lineage: Eukaryota > Metazoa > Chordata > Actinopteri > Scombriformes > Scombridae > Thunnus > Thunnus thynnus. Next base: position 1,797,717 of record NC_089518.1, read on the forward strand.
GATTAGATGTGTAATAGTCTCCTCAGCCAAGTTAGAAAAAATATGTGCATGTATGAACAACAGCAATTGCAGAAGATGACAGGCAAAAAGTAATCATGTTAAATAATCATGATCTCAATATTGAACAAAAATGATTGTGATTATAATTTTTGCCATAAACAAGCACCCCTAAAAACAGCTAATTGTGATTTACATACACACACACACACACACACACACACACACACACAGAGTTTAAATATGTATGTGATAAATTGTAAATATGTATGAAATGAATTGTTTTCTGTAAGAAACTCTTACTTGAACATTTTTCAGTGTGCTCCTAAAGTTATATGTATGCTCCTAATTTCTTTCATTTAGGAGCACATGCGCTCCTTGAAAAGAAGTAAGGATTGAACACTGCTGTCACATGTGTGAAAGCACTAAGTAACTGGAGTGTGGTGCAGTCCAAGGGCTTCTGTCACAGGCAGTAGATGTTTACTTTACCCATCCCCCCCCTCCCATTCTCTCTCTCTCCCTCACAGTTGGAAGGAAAGATTTCAAAGTGATCTTCTTGTGAAAAATCCTCATAAATCCCATAACTTTGGCCAAATCCTACATAAAAATATCATTTTTTTGTAGGAATTTTCGTCGCGAATCCATTGATACAGGTTTGAAAGTGGTCGGACTTATAGTTTAGACGCCAGATGCCCCAGTTTGGCACAAAGTCCATGCCCAGAATTTGCCTCCCCATTGGTTTACATTGTAAGGTGTAATGTCGCACTCCAACTTTCAGGGCTTACTAAATCTAAACCGTTCGAGTTATTACAAAGTTTTTAATAACTTTTGCTCAACACAGTGTGATAAGTCATGTATTCAAGTTTGAAGCCGATACCATTAACGCCCTAGGAGGAGATAGCGTTTATTCAAGGTCCAAAATTGGCAAAAAATCATACTTTGAAATTGACATTGCAGATTTCCTGTTGGATTTAGGTCAGGGGTGTCAGCGTATGATTTGTAGGTCTTGATGAGACGAATAATTGGGTTTTGGTTCGATCTCTCTACGACATTCCTACGGGCCGTGGTGGCCGTTTTAGATACATAGGTGGCGCTAGAGAGCACATTTTGGCACTTTGGGGTTTAATTTTTACATTTTATCAAATTTTTCACCATTCCTGATGTGCGTGCCAAATTTGGTGAGTTTTTGAGCATGTTTAGGGGGTCAAATTTAGAGTTAAAGTGGCGTAACAAGAAAGAATAATAATTAAAGCTGCAAGCAGCGTTGGACGGGCCTTCGCGCCCTTGCGCACGTCGAGCCGCGGCGCAGTCAGTTGAGCTTGTGGGAACCAAGAAAACATTTGGAGATGATTAGTGTGAGAGTCTTTTGACACACAATACTAACCAGTGTCTCTCTGTGAGCCCACCCCTCTGTTCACAGACAATTATGAATTATGAAATCAAAATATTGTTAACCTTAATCAATAATTCAGGTACCAACTGTAGGATCTGCGAAGAACACAGTTAATTATTTGCTATAATTATCAATTATCAATAATAATTAACTATAACAATTAACAGAAATATTAATATGAACTAACAGATACGAAGCACCACCCCGAAACCGGGACCAATAACCGAGCAAGGTAGTCTCATAAATGGGAGTTCACCTAGAATGTTCATATCTGAGAGATAATCATTCAAGGGTGAACAAAGAAGGGTTGAATTCGAGCTCTGACTCCTTCAATCAGCCACTTTTCACAATATGTTACCAATAATGACTAAAGAACTTCTCTTTAAAGATATAACAGTGTTTATTAAACTTAGCAAAATTAACAAAGTTAACAAATGCTTCACTCAATAAATAGCTATTCTAAAATCTAATTCTACCAAACAAAACACAAACAGCTTTGCACGGGGTTGGACACCTGCAGGTTGGACACTTTTGTCCGACGTTATCTGACCATCAGATGTGCAAAACGATGTCGGTGCGTGTATCTGTGCGCGCGTGAGTGTGGTGTTAGTCACAAGAGAGGGAGGACGGAAAGCGATCGTGAGAGAGAGAGAGAGAAGCGGTTCTTTTTCCACAGAGAGCGCACGTATGGACGGCAGTCTGTAACGCACGTTGTCTGGTTTAAGATCGACAAATCAGTTTACTTTTTCACTCACGGCAGCACAAACACAGTAGTCCCGAGCGGGACAAACACAAAATAGTCTAGCGTGGTGAACACAACTAACAGGCAGCAAACAGGCAGCAGCGGAGCGTTAACTGCAGCATGACCGAAAGAAGCACAACCAGTTCGCCTCTGCTAGCCTCTCAGCTAACCCTGGCTCTCTGTTTAGATCCAAACGGAGCACCGAGTCCCGATTTGTTATTTAGGTTAAAGCGGAGAGAATCCGCGGGTCTGTCGGCCAGCTGAGTGAAGTGAAACCTGCGGAAAAAACACCGTGACCATCACGGTAAAACAGTCCGTAGAGAACTACCGTGTTCAGCTGCACAGATAGGAAATCCCTCGGCTGACAGGATGTACCACTCGGTGAGGAAAAATATTTTACCCTCGCCTTTTTGGTTGGCAACAACGGTTGGCAACCAGCATATTGGGTGCATTACTGCCACCCTCTTCCTGAGTTTTTCCCTCATATCAGCTATAGTCTTTCTTGATCATTAGTACAATATATGATGACATATGTAATAGTCCCCTCAGCCAAGTCAGAAAAAATATGTGCATGTATGAACAACAGCAATTGGAGAAGATGACAGTCAAAAAGTAATCATGTTAAATAATCATGATCTCAATATTGAACAAAAATGATCGTGATTATATTTTTTGCCATAATCAAGCACCCCTAAAAACAGCAAATTGTGATTTACATATACACACACATACACACACACACACACACAGAGTTTAAATATGTATGTGATCAATTGTAAATATGTATGTAATGAATTGTTTTCTTTAAGAAACTCTTACTTGAACATTTTTCAGTGTGCTCCTAAAGTTATATGTATGCTCCTAATTTCTGTCGTTTAGGAGCACATGTACTCCTTGAAAAAAAGTAAGGATTGAACACTGCTGTCAGATATGTAGAAGCATTAAGTAACTGGAGTGTGCTGCAGTCCAAGGGCTTCTGTCACAGGCAGTAGATGTTTACTTTACCCATCCCCCCCCTCCCATTCTCTCTCTCTCCCTCACAGTTGGAAGGAAAGATTTTAAAGTGATCTTCTTGTGGAAAATCCTCATAAATCCCATAACTTTGGCCAAATCCTACATAAAAATACCATTTTTTTGTAGGAATTTTCGTCGCGAATCCATTGATACAGGTTTGAAAGTGGTGGGACTTATAGTTTAGACGCCAGATGCCCCAGTTTGGCACAAAGTCCATGCCCAGAATTTGCCTCCCCATTGGTTTACATTGTAAGGTGTAATGTCGCACTCCAACTTTCAGGGCTTACTAAATCTAAACCGTTCGAGTTATTACAAAGTTTTTAATAACTTTTGCTCTACACAGTGTGATAAGTCATGTATTCAAGTTTGAAGCCGATACCATTAACGCCCTAGGAGGAGATAGCGTTTATTCAAGGTCCAAAATTGGCAAAAAATCGTACTTTGAAATGGACATTGCGGATTTCCTGTTGGATTTAGGTCAGGGGTGTCAGCGTATGATTTGTAGGTCTTGATGAGACGAATAATTGAGTTTTGGTTCGATCTCTCTACGACATTCCTACGGGCCGTGGCGGCCGTTTTAGATACATAGGTGGCGCTCTCGAGCACATTTTGGCACTTTGGGGCTTAATTTTTACATTTTATCAAATTTTTCACCAGACCTGGTGTGCGTGCCAAATTTGGTGAGTTTTTGAGCATGTTTAGGGGGTCAAATTTAGATTTAAAGTGGCGTAATAATAAAGAATAATAAGAAGAAAGAAACAAACACACGAAAAACAATAGGGTCTTCGCCCTTTGGGCTCAGGCCCTAATAAACAAACAAACGCACGAAAAACAATAGGGTCTTCGCCCTTTGGGCTCAGGCCCTAATTAAAGCTGCAAGCAGCGTTGGACGGGCCTTCGCGCCCTTGCGCACGGCGGCGCAGTCAGCTAAGCTTCTGGGAACCAAGAAAACGTTTGGAGATGATCAGTGTGAGAGTCTTTTGACACATAATACTAACCAGTGTCTCTCTGTGAGCCCACCCCTCTGCTCACAGACAATTATGGATTATGAAATCAAAATATTATTAACCTTAATCAATAATTCAGGCACCAACTGTAGGATCTGCAAGGAACACAGTTGATTATTTGCTATAATTATCAATTATCAATAATAAATAATTATAACAAATAACAGAATTATTAATATGAACTAACAAATACGAAGCACCATCCCGAAACCGGGACCAATAACCGAACAAGGTAATCTCATAAATGGGAGTTCACCTAGAATGTTAATATCTGAGAGATAATCATTCAAGGGTGAACAAAGAACGGTTGAATTCGAGCTCTGACTCCTTCAATCAGCCACTTTTCACAATATGTTACCAATAATGACAAAAGAACTTGTCTTTAAAGATATAACAGTGTTAATGAAACTCAGCAAAATTAACAAAGTTAACAAATGCTTCATTCAATAAATAGCTATTCTAAAATCTAATTCTACCAAACAAAACACAAACAGCTTTGCACAGGGTTGGACACTTGCAGGTTGGACACTTTTGTCCGACGTTATCTGACCATCAGATGTGCAAAACGATGTCGGTGCGTGTATCTGTGCGCGCGTGAGTGTAGTGTTAGTCACAAGAGGGAGTAGGGAAAACGATCGTGAGAGAGAGAGAAGCGGTTCTTTTTCCACAGAGAGCGCAAGTACGGACAGCAGTCTGTAACGCACGTTGTCTGGTTTCAGATCGACAAATCAGTTTACTTTCTCACTCACGGCAGCACAAACACAGTAGTCCCGAGCGGGACAAACACAAAATAGTCTAGCGTGGTGAACACAACTAACAGGCAGCAAACAGGCAGCAGCGGAGCGTTAACTGCAGCATGACCGAAAGAAGCACAACCAGTTAGCCTCTGCTAGCCTCTCAGCTAACCCCGGCTCTCTGTTTAGATCCAAACGGAGCACCGAGTCCCGATTTGTTATTTAGGTTAAAGCCGAGAACATGCAGCAGCGGAGCGTTAATTGCAGCATGACCGAAAGAAGCACAACCAGTTAGCCTCTGCTAGCCTCTCAGCTAACCCCGGCTCTCTGTTTAGATCCAAACGGAGCACCGAGTCCCGATTTGTTATTTAGGTTAAAGCCGAGAACAGGCAGCAGCGGAGCGTTAATTGCAGCATGACCGAAAGAAGCACAACCAGTTAGCCTCTGCTAGCCTCTCAGCTAACCCCGGCTCTCTGTTTAGATCCAAACGGAGCACCGAGTCCCGATTTGTTATTTAGGTTAAAGCGGAGAACAGGCAGCAAACAGGCAGCAGCGGAGCGTTAACTGCAGCATGACCGAAAGAAGCACAACCAGTTAGCCTCTGCTAGCCACTCAGCTAACCCCGGCTCTCTGTTTAGATCCAAACGGAGCACCGAGTCCCGATTTGTTATTTAGGTTAAAGCGGAGAACAGGCAGCAGCGGAGCGTTAATTGCAGCATGACCGAAAGAAGCACAACCAGTTAGCCTCTGCTAGCCTCTCAGCTAACCCCGGGTCTCTGTTTAGATCCAAACGGAGCACCGAGTCCCGAATTGCTATTTAGGTTAAAGCGGAGAGAATCAGCGGGTCTGTCGGCCAGCTGAGTGAAGTGAAACCTGCGGAAAAAAGGAATGTAAGTAACTTCATTTCCTCTTTCTCGGGGGAATTTGAGGACGCTGGTTGCAGCAGCGGTCTCTCTCGGCTCCAGGAATGTGTTCGGGTGAACACGGGAAAAGTCTCGTCTCGTCCGACGAGGGGAGTCTTCGATGAGGGGAAAACATGTTCGTGGGGTAGTCAAGCTAACTCACAGGGGAACAGGAGTTACCCCGAGCTCAGTGACATGGGAAAGACGTGTATTTCGGGCGTGCTCGCTTATAAAGGGGTGGTGATGTCATGGCTGTGCAGGAGCGTCTCCGCCAATGAGGGACCGATGTTGACTGCTCCCTGCTGAGGTGTGAAAATCGCAAAGCATCCTTGGAAATGGAGTAGATGTTTACTTTACCCATCCCCCCCCTCCCATTCTCTCTCTCTCCCTCACAGTTGGAAGGACAGATTTTAAACTGATCTTCTTGTGAAAAATCCTCATAAATCCCATAACTTTGACCAAATCCTACATAAAAACATCATTTTTTTGTAGGAATTTTCGTCGCGAATCCATTGATACAGGTTTGAAAGTGGTGGGACTTATAGTTTAGACGCCAGATGCCCCAGTTTGGCACAAAGTCCATGCCCAGAATTTGCCTCCCCATTGGTTTACATTGTAAGGTGTAATGTCGCACTCCAACTTTCAGGGCTTACTAAATCTAAACCGTTCGAGTTATTACAAAGTTTTTAATAACTTTTGCTCAACACAGTGTGATAAGTCATGTATTAAAGTTTGAAGCCGATACCATTAACGCCCTAGGAGGAGATAGCGTTTATTCAAGGTCCAAAATTGGCAAAAAATCATACTTTGAAATTGACATTGCGGATTTCCTGTTGGATTTAGGTCAGGGGTGTCAGCGTATGATTTGTAGGTCTTGATGAGACGAATAATTGGGTTTTGGTTCGATCTCTCTACGACATTCCTACGGGCCGTGGTGGCCGTTTTAGATACATAGGTGGCGCTAGAGAGCACATTTTGGCACTTTGGGGTTTAATTTTTACATTTTATCAAATTTTTCACCATTCCTGATGTGCGTGCCAAATTTGGTGAGTTTTTGAGCATGTTTAGGGGGTCAAATTTAGAGTTAAAGTGGCGTAACAAGAAAGAATAATAATAAATTAAAGCTGCAAGCAGCGTTGAACGGGCCTTCGCGCCCATGCGCACATCGGCCGCGGCGCAGTCAGCTGAGATTCTGGGAACCAAGAAAACGTTTGGAGATGATCAGTGTGAGAGTCTTTTGACACACAATACTAACCACTTTCTCTCTGTGAGCGCACCCCTCTGTTTATCACAGGTAATTATAGATTATGAAATCAAAATATTGTTAACCTTAATCAATAATTCAGGCACCAACTGTAGGATCTGCAAGGAACACAGTTGATTATTTGCTATAATTATCAATTATCAATAATAATTAATTATAACAATTAACAGAATTATTAATATGAACTAACAAATACGAAGCACCATCCCGAAACTGGTACTAATAACCGAACAGGGTAATCTCATAAATGGGAGTTCACCTAGAATGTTAATATCTGCGAGATATCAACATTCAAGGGTGAACAAAGAAGGGTTGAATTCGAGCTCTGACTCCTTCAATCAGCCACTTTTCACAATATGTTACCAATAATGACTAAAGAACTTCTCTTTAAAGATATAACAGTGTTTATGAAACTTAGCAAAATTAACAAAGTTAACAAATGCTTCATTCAATAAATAGCTATTCTAAAATCTAATTCTACCAAACAAAACACAAACAGCTTTGCACAGGGTTGGACACTTGCAGGTTGGACACTTTTGTCCGACGTTATCTGACCATCAGATGTGCAAAACGATGTCGGTGCGTGTATCTTTGCGCACGTGAGTATGGTGTTAGTCACAAGAGAGGGAGGAGGGAGAGCGATCGTGAGAGAGAGAGAAGCGGTTCTTTTTCCACAGAGAGCGCACGTATGGACGGCAGTCTGTAACGCACGTTGTCTGGTTTAAGATCGACAAATCAGTTTACTTTCTCACTCACGGCAGCACAAACACAGTAGTCCCGAGCGGGACAAACACAAAATAGTCAAGCGTGGTGAACACAACTAACAGGCAGCAAACAGGCAGCAGCGGAGCGTTAACTGCAGCATGACCGAAAGAAGCACAACCAGTTCGCCTCTGCTAGCCTCTCAGCTAACCCCGGCTCTCTGTTTAGATCCAAACGGAGCACCGAGTCCCGATTTGTTATTTAGGTTAAAGCGGAGAACAGGCAGCAGCGGAGCGTTAATTGCAGCATGACCGAAAGAAGCACAACCAGTTAGCCTCTGCTAGCCTCTCAGCTAACCCCGGGTCTCTGTTTAGATCCAAACGGAGCACGGAGTCCCGAATTGCTATTTAGGTTAAAGCGGAGAGAATCAGCGGGTCTGTCGGCCAGCTGAGTGAAGTGAAACCTGCGGAAAAAACACCGTGACCATCAAGGTAAAACAGGTCGGCGAAAACACGGCAGCTGGCTCTGAGTGGAGTGGCGGAGAGAACAGCAGAGACAACTCGGCGAAGACGCGCAGGGTAGAGCCGGTCCACGTTATCCCGAAGTAACTTCATTTCCTCTTTCTCGGGGGAATTTGAGGACGATGGTTGCAGCAGCGGTCTCTCTCGGGTCCAGGAATGTGTTCGGGTGAACACGGGCAAAGTCTCGTCTCGTCCGACGAGGGGAGTCTTCGATGAGGGGAAAACATGTTCGTGGGGTAGTCAAGCTAACTCACACGGGAACAGGAGTTACCCCTAGCTCAGTGACATGGGAAAGACGTGTAGTTTGGGCGTGCTCGCTTATAAAGGGGTGGTGATGTCATGGCTGCGTCCTCAGGACGCTCCGCTGTGCAGGAGCGTCTCCGCCAATGAGGGACCGATGTTGACTGCTCCCTGCTGAAGTGTGAAAATCGAAAAGCATCCTTGGAAATGGAGTTTGCTCCACCCTCATGGCAGGTCCATTACAGTTTTAATACGGAGCTCCGGAACTCCAGCCTTCCTGAGTTTTTCCCTCATATAGGCTATAGTTTTTCTTAATCATTACTACAATATATGATTACATATGTAATAGTCTCCTCAGCTAAGTTAGAAAAAATATGTGCATGTATGAACAACAGCAATTGGAGAAGATGACAGTCAAAAAGTAATCATGTTAAATAATCATGATCTCAATATTGAACAAAAATGATTGTGATTATAATTTTTGCCATAATCAAGCACCCCTAAAAACAGCAAATTGTGATTTACACACACACACACACAGAGTTTAAATATGTATGTGATCAATTGTAAATATGTCTGTAATGAATTGTTTTCTTTAAGAAACTCTTACTTGAACATTTTTCAGTGTGCTCCTAAAGTTATATGTATGCTCCTAATTTCTTTCATTTAGGAGCACATGCGCTCCTTGAAAAGAAGTAAGGATTGAACACTGCTGTCACATGTGTGAAAGCACTAAGTAAGTGGAGTGTGGTGCAGTCCAAGGGCTTCTGTCACAGGCAGTAGATGTTTACTTTACCCATCCCCCCCCTCCCATTCTCTCTCTCTCCCTCACAGTTGGAAGGAAAGATTTCAAAGTGATCTTCTTGTGAAAAATCCTCATAAATCCCATAACTTTGGCCAAATCCTACATAAAAATATCATTTTTTTGTAGGAATTTTCGTCGCGAATCCATTGATACAGGTTTGAAAGTGGTGGGACTTATAGTTTAGACGCCAGATGCCCCAGTTTGGCACAAAGTCCATGCCCAGAATTTGCCTCCCCATTGGTTTACATTGTAAGGTGTAATGTCGCACTCCAACTTTCAGGGCTTACTAAATCTAAACCGTTCGAGTTATTACAAAGTTTTTAATAACTTTTGCTCAACACAGTGTGATAAGTCATGTATTCAAGTTTGAAGCCGATACCATTAACGCCCTAGGAGGAGATAGCGTTTATTCAAGGTCCAAAATTGGCAAAAAATCATACTTTGAAATGGACATTGCAGATTTCCTGTTGGATTTAGGTCAGGGGTGTCAGCGTACGATTTGTAGGTCTTGATGAGACGAATAATTGAGTTTTGGTTCGATCTCTCTACGACATTCCTACGGGCCGTGGCGGCCGTTTTAGATACATAGGTGGCGCTAGAGAGCACATTTTGGCACTTTGGGGTTTAATTTTTACATTTTATCAAATTTTTCACCATTCCTGATGGGCGTGCCAAATTTGGTGAGTTTTTGAGCATGTTTAGGGGGTCAAATTTAGAGTTAAAGTGGCGTAATAATAAAGAATAATAATAATAATAATAATAATAATAATAAGAAACAAACAAACACACGAAAAACAAGAGGGTCTTCGCCCTTTGGGCTCAGGCCCTAATTAAAGCTGCAAGCAGCGTTGGACGGGCCTTCGCGCCCTTGCGCACAGCGGGCCGCGGCGCAGTCAGTTGAGCTTGTGGGAACCAAGAAAACGTTTGGAGATGATCAGTGTGAGAGTCTTTTTACACACAATACTAACCAGTGTCTCTCTGTGAGCCCACCCCTCTGTTCACAGACAATTATGAATTATGAAATCAAAATATTGTTAACCTTAATCAATAATTCAGGTACCAACTGTAGGATCTGCGAAAAACACAGTTAATTATTTGCTATAATTATCAATGATCAATAATAATTAATTATAACAATTAACAGAATTATTAATATGAACTAACAGATACGAAGCACCACCCCGAAACCGGGACCAATAACCGAGCAAAATAGTCTCATAAATGGGAGTTCACCTAGAATGTTAATATCTGAGAGATAATCATTCAAGGGTGAACAAAGAAGGGTTGAATTCGAGCTCTGACTCCTTCAATCAGCCACTTTTCACAATATGTTACCAATAATGACTAAAGAACTTCTCTTTGAAGATATAACAGTGTTTATTAAACTTAGCAAAATTAACAAAGTTAACAAATGCTTCATTCAATAAATAGCTATTCAAAAATCTAATTCTACCAAACAAAACACAAACAGCTTTGCACAGGGTTGGACACTTGCAAGTTGGACACTTTTGTCCGACGTTATCTGACCATCAGATGTGCAAAACGATGTCAGCAGGCAGCAGCGGAGCGTTAACTGCAGCATGACCGAAAGAAGCACAACCAGTTAGCCTCTGCTAGCCTCTCAGCTAACCCCGGCTATCTGTTTAGATCCAAACGGAGCACCGAGTCCCGATTTGTTATTTAGGTTAAAGCGGAGAACAGGCAGCAAACAGGCAGCAGCGGAGCGTTAACTGCAGCATGACCGAAAGAAGCACAACCAGTTCGCCTCTGCTAGCCTCTCAGCTAACCCTGGCTCTCTGTTTAGATCCAAACGGAGCACTGAGTCCCGATTTGTTATTTAGGTTAAAGCGGAGAACAGGCAGCAGCGGAGCGTTAACTGCAGCATGACCGAAAGAAGCACAACCAGTTCGCCTCTGCTAGCCTCTCAGCTAACCCCGACTCTCTGTTTAGATCCAAACGAAGCACCAACTCCCGATTTGTTATTTAAGTTAAAGCGCAGAGAATCAGCGGATCTGTCGGCCAGCTGAGTGAAGTGAAACCTGCGGAAAAAACACCGTGACCATCACGGTAAAACAGTCCGTAGAGAACTACCGTGTTCAGCTGCACAGATAGGAAATCCCTCGGCTGACAGGATGTACCACTCGATGAGGAAAAATATTTTACCCTCGCCTTTTTGGTTGGCAACAACGGTTGGCAACCAGCATATTGGGTGCATTACTGCCACCCTCTCCCTGAGTTTTTCCCTCATATCAGCTATAGTCTTTCTTGATCATTAGTACAATATATGATCACATATGTAATAGTCCCCTCAGCCAAGTTAGAAAAAATATGTGCATGTATGAACAACAGCAATTGGAGAAGATGACAGTCAAAAAGTAATCATGTTAAATAATCATGATCTTAATATTGAAAAAAAATGATCGTGATTATATTTTTTGCCATAATCAAGCACCCCTAAAAACAGCAAATTGTGATTTACATACACACGCACACACACACACACACACACACATACACACACACAGAGTTTAAATATGTATGTGATCAATTGTAAATATGTTATAATGAATTGTTTTCTTTAAGAAACTCTTACTTGCACATTTTTCAGTGTGCTCCTAAAGTTATATATATGCTCCTAATTTCTTTCATTTAGGAGCACATGTACTCCTTGAAAAGAAGTAGGGATTGAACACTGCTGTCAGATATGTGGAAACACTAAGTGGAGTGTGGCCAGTCCAAGGGCTTCTGTCACAGGCAGTAGATGTTTACTTTACCCATCCCCCCCTCCCATTCTCTCTCTCTCTCCCTCACAGCTGCAGAGAAGGATATTAGTGTACTCTACTTGTGAAAAATCCTCATAAATCCCATAACTTTGGCCAAATTCTACATAAAAATCACATTTTTTTGTAGGAATTTTCGTCGCGAATCCATTGATACAGGTTTGAAAGTGGTGGGACTTATAGTTTAGACGCCAGATGCCCCAGTTTGGCACAAAGTCCATGCCCAGAATTTGCCTCCCCATTGGTTTACATTGTAAGGTGTAATGTCGCACTCCAACTTTCAGGGCTTACTAAATCTAAACCGTTCGAGTTATTACAAAGTTTTTAATAACTTTTGCTCAACACAGTGTGATAAGTCATGTATTAAAGTTTGAAGCCGATACCATTAACGCCCTAGGAGGAGATAGCGTTTATTCAAGGTCCAAAATTGGCAAAAAATCGTACTTTGAAATGGACATTGCAGATTTCCTGTTGGATTTAGGTCAGGGGTGTCAGCGTATGATTTGTAGGTCTTGATGAGACGAATAATTGGGTTTTGGTTCGATCTCTCTACGACATTCCTACGGGCCGTGGTGGCCGTTTTAGATACATAGGTGGCGCTAGAGAGCACATTTTGGCACTTTGGGGTTTAATTTTTACATTTTATCAAATTTTTCACCATTCCTGATGTGCGTGCCAAATTTGGTGAGTTTTTGAGCATGTTTAGGGGGTCAAATTTAGAGTTAAAGTCGCGTAACAAGAAAGAAAGAATAATAATAATAATAATAAAGAAACAAACGCACGAAAAACAATAGGGTCTTCGCCCTTTGGGCTCAGGCCCTAATTAAAGCTGCAAGCAGCGTTGGACGGGCCTTCGCGCCCTTGCGCACGTCGGGCCGCGGCGCAGTCAGTTGAGCTTGTGGGAACCAAGAAAACGTTTGGAGATGATCAGTGTGAGAGTCTTTTGACACACAATACTAACTACTTTCTCTCCGTGAGCGCACGCCTCTGTTTATCACAGATAATTATGGCTTATGAAATTAAAATATTGTTAACCTTAATCAATAATTCAGGCACCAACTGTAGCATGTATGAGGAACACAGTTGATTATTTGCCATAATTATCAATTATCTAAGATAATTAACTAATTATAATAATTAATAGAATTATTAATATGAACTAACAAGCACGGAGCACCACCCGGAAACCAGGACCAATAACCGAACAAGGTAATCTCATAAATGGGATTTCACCTAGAATGCTAATATCTGCGAGATATCAACATTCAAGGGTGAACAAAGAAGGGTTGAATTCAAGCTCTGACTCCTTTAATCAGCCACTTCTCACAATATGTTACACACAATAATGACAAAAGAACTTCTCTTTAAAGATATAACATTGTTTATTAAACGTAGCAAAATTAACAAAGTTAACATATACTTCATTCAATAAACAGCTATTCTAAAATCTAATTCTACCAAACAAAACACAAACAGCTTTGCACAGAGTTGGACACTTGCAGGGGAATGCGTGTGTGTGTGTGTGTGTGTTAGTAGCAAGAGAGGAAGGAGGGAAAGCGATCGTGAGAGGGAGAGAAGCGGCTCTTTTGACCACAGAGAGCGCACGTACGGACGGCAGTCTGTAACGTACGTTGTCTGGTTTCTGATCTCACGGTGGCACAAAAGTAGCAGTTGTCCCGACCGGGAAAAACACAAAATAGTCTAGCGTGGTGAACACAACTAACAGGCAGCGAACTTAAAATACTCCTCACAGTAAAGCAGAGAAAAATGGACTCGGCGGTCCGTCAACTCACACAACAAGAACAACAGCAATAAAGCTAAAAAGGCTAAATGCTAAACAACAGCAACTGATGCTGAAAAGAACACACAACTAACACTGCCTATGCCCAGACTTATGCCTCTTACTTGGTCGCTTCAGAAAGTGCGCAGGTTGTGTGTGTGTGTAGTCCGTCTTAATGTCCATCTTTGTTCTTGGCTCGGAGGCAGACGGTGCCGTTCTCGCACGTCGTCGAAAACAAGGCAGCTGGCTCTGAGTGGAGTGGCGGAGAGAACAGCAGAGACAACTCGGCGAAGACGCGCAGGGCAGAGCCGGTCCACGTTATCGCGAAGTAACTTCATTTCCTCTTTCTCGGGGGAATTTGAGGACGCTGGTTGCAGCAGCGGTCTCTCTCGGGTCCAGGAATGTGTTCGGGTGAACACGGGCAAAGTCTCGTCTCGTCCGACGAGGGGAGTCTTCGATGAGGGGAAAACATGTTCGTGGGGTAGTCAAGCTAACTCACAGGGGAACAGGAGTTACCCCTAGCTCAGTGACATGGGAAAGACGTGTAGTTTGGGCGTGCTCGCTTATAAAGGGGTGGTGATGTCATGGCTGCGTCCTCAGGACGCTCCGCTGTGCAGGAGAGTCTCCGCCAATGAGGGACCGATGTTGACTGCTCCCTGCTGAGGTGTGAAAATCGCAAAGCATCCTTGGAAATGGAGTTTGCTCCACCCTCATGGCAGGTCCATTACAGTTTTAATACGGAGCTCCGGAACTCCAGCCTTCCTGAGTTTTTCCCTCATATAGGCTATAGTTTTTCTTAATCATTACTACAATATATGATTACATATGTAATAGTCTCCTCAGCCAAGTTAGAAAAAGTATGTGCATGTATGAACAACAGCAATTGGAGAAGATGACAGTCAAAAAGTAATCATGTTAAATAATCATGATCTCAATATTGAACAAAAATGATTGTGATTATAATTTTTGCCATAATCAAGCACCCCTAAAAACAGCAAATTGTGATTTACATACACACACACACACACACACACACACACACACATACACACAGTTTAAATATGTATGTGATAAATTGTAAATATGTATGTAATGAATTGTTTTCTTTAAGAAACTCTTACTTGAACATTTTTCAGTGTGCTCCTAAAGTTATATGTATGCTCCTAATTTCTGTCATTTAGGAGCACATGTACTCCTTGAAAAAAAGTAAGGATTGAACACTGCTGTCACTGCTGCAGTCCAAGGGCTTCTGTCACAGGCAGTAGATGTTTACTTTACCCATCCCCCCCCTCCCATTCTCTCTCTCTCCCTCACAGCTGCAGAGAAGATTTTAGTGTACTCTACTTGTGAAATATGCTCATAAATCCCATAACTTTGGCCAAATCCTACATAAAAATATCATTTTTTTGTAGGAATTTTCGTCGCGAATCCATTGATACAGGTTTGAAAGTGGTCGGACTTATAGTTTAGACGCCAGATGCCCCAGTTTGGCACAAAGTCCATGCCCAGAATTTGCCTCCCCATTGGTTTACATTGTAAGGTGTAATGTCGCACTCCAACTTTCAGGGCTTACTAAATCTAAACCGTTCGAGTTATTACAAAGTTTTTAATAACTTTTGCTCAACACAGTGTGATAAGTCATGTATTAAAGTTTGAAGCCGATACCATTAACGCCCTAGGAGGAGATAGCGTTTATTCAAGGTCCAAAATTGGCAAAAAATCATACTTTGAAATGGACATTGCAGATTTCCTGTCGGATTTAGGTCAGGGGTGTCAGCGTATGATTTGTAGGTCTTGATGAGACGAATAATTGGGTTTTGGTTCGATCTCTCTACGACATTCCTACGGGCCGTGGCGGCCGTTTTAGATACATAGGTGGCGCTAGAGAGCACATTTTGGCACTTTGGGGTTTAATTTTTACATTTTATCAAATTTTTCACCATTCCTGATGTGCGTGCCAAATTTGGTGAGTTTTTGAGCATGTTTAGGGGGTCAAATTTAGAGTTAAAGTGGCGTAATAATAAAGAATAATAATAATAATAATAATAATAATAATAAGAAACAAACAAACACACGAAAAACAAGAGGGTCTTCGCCCTTTGGGCTCAGGCCCTAATTAAAGCTGCAAGCAGCGTTGGACGGGCCTTCGCGCCCTTGCGCACAGCGGGCCGCGGCGCAGTCAGTTGAGCTTGTGGGAACCAAGAAAACGTTTGGAGATGATCAGTGTGAGAGTCTTTTTACACACAATACTAACCAGTGTCTCTCTGTGAGCCCACCCCTCTGTTCACAGACAATTATGAATTATGAAATCAAAATATTGTTAACCTTAATCAATAATTCAGGTACCAACTGTAGGATCTGCGAAAAACACAGTTAATTATTTGCTATAATTATCAATGATCAATAATAATTAATTATAACAATTAACAGAATTATTAATATGAACTAACAGATACGAAGCACCACCCCGAAACCGGGACCAATAACCGAGCAAAATAGTCTCAAAAATGGGAGTTCACCTAGAATGTTAATATCTGAGAGATAATCATTCAAGGGTGAACAAAGAAGGGTTGAATTCGAGCTCTGACTCCTTCAATCAGCCACTTTTCACAATATGTTACCAATAATGACTAAAGAACTTCTCTTTGAAGATATAACAGTGTTTATTAAACTTAGCAAAATTAACAAAGTTAACAAATGCTTCATTCAATAAATAGCTATTCAAAAATCTAATTCTACCAAACAAAACACAAACAGCTTTGCACAGGGTTGGACACTTGCAAGTTGGACACTTTTGTCCGACGTTATCTGACCATCAGATGTGCAAAACGATGTCAGCAGGCAGCAGCGGAGCGTTAACTGCAGCATGACCGAAAGAAGCACAACCAGTTAGCCTCTGCTAGCCTCTCAGCTAACCCCGGCTATCTGTTTAGATCCAAACGGAGCACCGAGTGCCGATTTGTTATTTAGGTTAAAGCGGAGAACAGGCAGCAAACAGGCAGCAGCGGAGCGTTAACTGCAGCATGACCGAAAGAAGCACAACCAGTTCGCCTCTGCTAGCCTCTCAGCTAACCCTGGCTCTCTGTTTAGATCCAAACGGAGCACCGACTCCCGATTAGTTATTTAGGTTAAAGCGGACAGAATCAGCGGGTCTGTCGGCCAGCTGAGTGAAGTGAAACCTGCGGAAAAAACACCGTGACCATCACGGTAAAACAGTCCGTAGAGAACTACCTTGTTCAGCTGCACAGATAGGAAATCCCTCGGCTGACAGGATGTACCACTCGGTGAGGAAAAATATTTTACCCACGCCTTTTTGGTTGGCAACAACGGTTGGCAACCAGCATATTGGGTGCATTACTGCCACCCTCTTCCTGAGTTTTTCCCTCATATCAGCTATAGTCTTTCTTGATCATTAGTACAATATACGATCACATATGTAATAGTCCCCTCAGCCAAGTCAGAAAAAATATGTGCATGTATGAACAACAGCAATTGGAGAAGATGACAGTCAATAAGTAATCATGTTAAATAATCATGATCTCAATATTGAAAAAAAATGATCGTGATTATATTTTTTGCCATAATCAAGGACCCCTAAAAACAGCAAATTGTGATTTACATACACACGCACGCACACACACACACACACACACACACACACACAGAGTTTAAATATGTATGTGATCAATTGTAAATATGTTATAATGAATTGTTTTCTTTAAGAAACTCTTACTTGCACATTTTTCAGTGTGCTCCTAAAGTTATATATATGCTCCTAATTTCTTTCATTTAGGAGCACATGTACTCCTTGAAAAAAAGTAAGGATTGAACACTGCTGTCACTGCTGCAGTCCAAGGGCTTCTGTCACAGGCAGTAGATGTTTACTTTACCCATCCCCCCCCTCCCATTCTCTCTCTCTCCCTCACAGCTGCAGAGAAGATTTTAGTGTACTCTACTTGTGAAATATGCTCATAAATCCCATAACGTTGGCCAAATCCTACATAAAAATATCATTTTTTTGTAGGAATTTTCGTCGCGAATCCATTGATACAGGTTTGAAAGTGGTGGGACTTATAGTTTAGACGCCAGATGCCCCAGTTTGGCACAAAGTCCATGCCCAGAATTTGCCTCCCCATTGGTTTACATTGTAAGGTGTAATGTCGCACTCCAACTTTCAGGGCTTACTAAATCTAAACCGTTCGAGTTATTACAAAGTTTTTAATAACTTTTGCTCAACACAGTGTGATAAGTCATGTATTCAAGTTTGAAGCCGATACCATTAACGCCCTAGGAGGAGATAGCGTTTATTCAAGGTCCAAAATTGGCAAAAAATCATACTTTCAAATGGACATTGCTGATTTCCTGTTGGATTTAGGTCAGGGGTGTCAGCGTATGATTTGTAGGTCTTGATGAGACGAATAATTGAGTTTTGGTTCGATCTCTCTACGACATTCCTACGGGCCGTGGTGGCCGTTTTAGATACGTAGGTGGCGCTAGAGAGCACATTTTGGCACTTTGGGGTTTAATTTTTACATTTTATCAAATTTTTCACCATTCCTGATGTGCGTGCCAAATTTGGTGAGTTTTTGAGCATGTTTAGGGGGTCAAATTTAGAGTTAAAGTGGCGTAACAAGAAAGAATAATAATAAACAAACAAACGCACGAAAAACAATAGGGTCTTCGCCCTTTGGGCTCAGGCCCTAACAAACAAACGCACGAAAAACAATAGGGTCTTCGCCCTTTGGGCTCAGGCCCTAATTAAAGCTGCAAGCAGCGTTGAACGGGCCTTCGCGCCCATGCGCACATCGGCCGCGGCGCACTCAGCTGAGCTTCTGGGAACCAAGAAAACGTTTGGAGATGATCAGTGTGAGAGTCTTTTTACACACAATACTAACCAGTGTCTCTCTGTGAGCCCACCCCTCCGTTCACAGACAATTATGAATTATGACATCAAAATATTGTTAACCTTAATCAGTAATTCAGGTACCAACTGTAGGAATCTGCGAAGAACACAGTTAATTATTTGCTATAATTATCAATTATCAATAATAATTAATTATAACAATTAACAGAATTATTAATATGAACTAACAGATACGAAGCACCACCCCGAAACCGGGGCCAATAACCGAGCAAGGTAGTCTCATAAATGGGAGTTCACCTAGAATGTTAATATCTGAGAGATAATCAGTCAAGGGTGAACAAAGAAGGGTTGAATTCGAGCTCTGACTCCTTCAATCAGCCACTTTTCACAATATGTTACCAATAATGACTAAAGAACTTCTCTTTAAAGATATAACAGTGTTTATGAAACTTAGCAAAATTAACAAAGTTAACAAATGCTTCATTCAATAAATAGCTATTCTAAAATCTAATTCTACCAAACAAAACACAAACAGCTTTGCACAGGGTTGGACACTTGCAGGTTGGACACTTTTGTCCGACGTTATCTGACCATCAGATGTGCAAAACGATGTCGGTGCGTGTATCTGTGCGCGCGTGAGTATGGTGTTAGTCACAAGAGAGGGAGGAGGGAGAGCGATCGTGAGAGAGAGAGAAGCGGTTCTTTTTCCACAGAGAGCGCACGTATGGACGGCAGTCTGTAACGCACGTTGTCTGGTTTAAGATCGACAAATCAGTTTACTTTCTCACTCACGGCAGCACAAACACAGTAGTCCCGAGCGGGACAAACACAAAATAGTCAAGCGTGGTGAACACAACTAACAGGCAGCAAACAGGCAGCAGCGGAGCGTTAACTGCAGCATGACCGAAAGAAGCACAACCAGTTAGCCTCTGCTAGCCTCTCAGCTAACCCCGGCTCTCTGTTTAGATCCAAACGGAGCACCGAGTCCCGAATTGCTATTTAGGTTAAAGCGGAGAGAATCAGCGGGTCTGTCGGCCAGCTGAGTGAAGTGTAACCTGCGGAAAAAACACAGTGACCATCAAGGTAAAACAGGTCGGCGAAAACACGTCAGCTGGCTCTGAGTGGAGTGGCGGAGAGAACAGCAGAGATGACTCGGCGAAGACGCGCAGGGCAGAGCCGGTCCACGTTATCCCGAAGTAACTTCATTTCCTCTTTCTCCGGGGGAATTTGAGGACGCTGGTTGCAGCAGCGGTCTCTCTCGGGTCCAGGAATGTGTTCGGGTGAACACGGGCAAAGTCTCGTCTCGTCCGACGAGGGGAGTCTTCGATGAGGGGAAAACATGTTCGTGGGGTAGTCAAGCTAACTCACAGGGGAACAGGAGTTAACCCTAGCTCAGTGACATGGGAAAGACGTATATTTCGGGCGTGCTCGCTTATAAAGGGGTGGTGATGTCATGGCTGCGTCCTCAGGACGCTCCGCTGTGCAGGAGCGTCTCCGCCAATGAGGGACCGATATTGACTGCTCCCTGCTGAGGTGTGAAAATCGCAAAGCATCCTTGGAAATGGAGTTTGCTCCACCCTCATGGCAGGTCCATTACAGTTTTAATACGGAGCTCCGGAGCTCCAGCCTTCCTGAGTTTTTCCCTCATATAGGCTATACTTTTTCTTAATCATTACTACAATATATGATTAGATGTGTAATAGTCTCCTCAGCCAAGTTAGAAAAAATATGTGCATGTATGAACAACAGCAATTGCAGAAGATGACAGGCAAAAAGTAATCATGTTAAATAATCATGATCTCAATATTGAACAAAAATGATTGTGATTATAATTTTTGCCATAAACAAGCACCCCTAAAAACAGCTAATTGTGATTTACATACACACACACACACACACACACACACACACACACACACACAGAGTTTAAATATGTATGTGATAAATTGTAAATATGTATGAAATGAATTGTTTTCTGTAAGAAACTCTTACTTGAACATTTTTCAGTGTGCTCCTAAAGTTATATGTATGCTCCTAATTTCTTTCATTTAGGAGCACATGCGCTCCTTGAAAAGAAGTAAGGATTGAACACTGCTGTCACATGTGTGAAAGCACTAAGTAAGTGGAGTGTGGTGCAGTCCAAGGGCTTCTGTCACAGGCAGTAGATGTTTACTTTACCCATCCCCCCCCTCCCATTCTCTCTCTCTCCCTCACAGCTGCAGAGAAGATTTTAGTGTACTCTACTTGTGAAATATGCTCATAAATCCCATAACTTTGGCCAAATCCTACATAAAAATATCATTTTTTTGTAGGAATTTTCGTCGCGAATCCATTGATACAGGTTTGAAAGTGGTGGGACTTATAGTTTAGACGCCAGATGCCCCAGTTTGGCACAAAGTCCATGCCCAGAATTTGCCTCCCCATTGGTTTACATTGTAAGGTGTAATGTCGCACTCCAACTTTCAGGGCTTACTAAATCTAAACCGTTCGAGTTATTACAAAGTTTTTAATAACTTTTGCTCAACACAGTGTGATAAGTCATGTATTCAAGTTTGAAGCCGATACCATTAACGCCCTAAGAGGAGATAGCGTTTATTCAAGGTCCAAAATTGGCAAAAAATCATACTTTGAAATGGACATTGCGGATTTCCTGTTGGATTTAGGTCAGGGGTGTCAGCGTATGATTTGTAGGTCTTGATGAGACGAATAATTGGGTTTTGGTTCGATCTCTCTACGACATTCCTACGGGCCGTGGCGGCCGTTTTAGATACATAGGTGGCGCTAGAGAGCACATTTTGGAACTTTGGGGTTTAATTTTTACATTTTATCAAATTTTTCACCATTCCTGATGTGCGTGCCAAATTTGGTGAGTTTTTGAGCATGTTTAGGGGGTCAAATTTAGAGTTAAAGTGGCGTAACAAGAAAGAAAGAATAATTAAAGCTGCAAGCAGCGTTGGACGGGCCTTCGCGCCCTTGCGCACGGCGGGCGGCGGCGCAGTCAGCTAAGCTTCTGGGAACCAAGAAAACGTTTGGAGATGATCAGTGTGAGAGTCTTTTGACACATAATACTAACCAGTGTCTCTCTGTGAGCCCACCCCTCTGCTCACAGACAATTATGGATTATGAAATCAAAATATTGTTAACCTTAATCAATAATTCAGGCACCAACTGTAGGATCTGCAAGGAACACAGTTGATTATTTG
This sequence comes from Thunnus thynnus, assembly GCF_963924715.1. NCBI lineage: Eukaryota > Metazoa > Chordata > Actinopteri > Scombriformes > Scombridae > Thunnus > Thunnus thynnus. Next base: position 1,819,665 of record NC_089518.1, read on the forward strand.
CTATAATTATCAATTATCAATAATAAATAATTATAACAAATAACAGAATTATTAATATGAACTAACAAATACGAAGCACCATCCCGAAACCGGGACCAATAACCGAACAAGGTAATCTCATAAATGGGAGTTCACCTAGAATGTTAATATCTGAGAGATAATCATTCAAGGGTGAACAAAGAAGGGTTGAATTCGAGCTCTGACTCCTTCAATCAGCCACTTTTCACAATATGTTACCAATAATGACAAAAGAACTTGTCTTTAAAGATATAACAGTGTTAATGAAACTCAGCAAAATTAACAAAGTTAACAAATGCTTCATTCAATAAATAGCTATTCTAAAATCTAATTCTACCAAACAAAACACAAACAGCTTTGCACAGGGTTGGACACTTGCAGGTTGGACACTTTTGTCCGACGTTATCTGACCATCAGATGTGCAAAACGATGTCGGTGCGTGTATCTGTGCGCGCGTGAGTGTAGTGTTAGTCACAAGAGGGAGTAGGGAAAACGATCGTGAGAGAGAGAGAAGCGGTTCTTTTTCCACAGAGAGCGCAAGTACGGACAGCAGTCTGTAACGCACGTTGTCTGGTTTCAGATCGACAAATCAGTTTACTTTCTCACTCACGGCAGCACAAACACAGTAGTCCCGAGCGGGACAAACACAAAATAGTCTAGCGTGGTGAACACAACTAACAGGCAGCAAACAGGCAGCAGCGGAGCGTTAACTGCAGCATGACCGAAAGAAGCACAACCAGTTCGCCTCTGCTAGCCTCTCAGCTAACCCTGGCTCTCTGTTTAGATCCAAACGGAGCACTGAGTCCCGATTTGTTATTTAGGTTAAAGCGGAGAACAGGCAGCAGCGGAGCGTTAACTGCAGCATGACCGAAAGAAGCACAACCAGTTCGCCTCTGCTAGCCTCTCAGCTAACCCCGACTCTCTGTTTAGATCCAAACGAAGCACCAACTCCCGATTTGTTATTTAAGTTAAAGCGCAGAGAATCAGCGGATCTGTCGGCCAGCTGAGTGAAGTGAAACCTGCGGAAAAAACACCGTGACCATCACGGTAAAACAGTCCGTAGAGAACTACCGTGTTCAGCTGCACAGATAGGAAATCCCTCGGCTGACAGGATGTACCACTCGATGAGGAAAAATATTTTACCCTCGCCTTTTTGGTTGGCAACAACGGTTGGCAACCAGCATATTGGGTGCATTACTGCCACCCTCTCCCTGAGTTTTTCCCTCATATCAGCTATAGTCTTTCTTGATCATTAGTACAATATATGATCACATATGTAATAGTCCCCTCAGCCAAGTTAGAAAAAATATGTGCATGTATGAACAACAGCAATTGGAGAAGATGACAGTCAAAAAGTAATCATGTTAAATAATCATGATCTCAATATTGAAAAAAAATGATCGTGATTATATTTTTTGCCATAATCAAGCACCCCTAAAAACAGCAAATTGTGATTTACATACACACGCACACACACACACACACACACACATACACACACACACAGAGTTTAAATATGTATGTGATCAATTGTAAATATGTTATAATGAATTGTTTTCTTTAAGAAACTCTTACTTGCACATTTTTCAGTGTGCTCCTAAAGTTATATATATGCTCCTAATTTCTTTCATTTAGGAGCACATGTACTCCTTGAAAAGAAGTAGGGATTGAACACTGCTGTCAGATATGTGGAAACACTAAGTGGAGTGTGGTGCAGTCCAAGGGCTTCTGTCACAGGCAGTAGATGTTTACTTTACCCATCCCCCCCTCCCATTCTCTCTCTCTCCCTCACAGCTGCAGAGAAGGATATTAGTGTACTCTACTTGTGAAAAATCCTCATAAATCCCATAAATTTGGCCAAATCCTACATAAAAATATCATTTTTTTGTAGGAATTTTCGTCGCGAATCCATTGATACAGGTTTGAAAGTGGTGGGACTTATAGTTTAGACGCCAGATGCCCCAGTTTGGCACAAAGTCCATGCCCAGAATTTGCCTCCCCATTGGTTTACATTGTAAGGTGTAATGTCGCACTCCAACTTTCAGGGCTTACTAAATCTAAACCGTTCGAGTTATTACAAAGTTTTTAATAACTTTTGCTCAACACAGTGTGATAAGTCATGTATTCAAGTTTGAAGCCGATACCATTAACGCCCTAGGAGGAGATAGCGTTTATTCAAGGTCCAAAATTGGCAAAAAATCATACTTTGAAATTGACATTGCGGATTTCCTGTTGGATTTAGGTCAGGGGTGTCAGCGTACGATTTGTAGGTCTTGATGAGACGAATAATTGGGTTTTGGTTCGATATCTCTACGACATTCCTACGGGCCGTGGCGGCCGTTTTAGATACATAGGTGGCGCTAGAGAGCACATTTTGACACTTTGGGGTTTAATTTTTACATTTTATCAAATTTTTCACCATTCCTGATGTGCGTGCCAAATTTGGTGAGTTTTTGAGCATGTTTAGGGGGTCAAATTTAGAGTTAAAGTGGCGTAATAATAAAGAATAATAATAATAATAATAATAATAATAATTAAAGCTGCAAGCAGCGTTGAACGGGCCTTCGCGCCCATGCGCACATCGGCCGCGGCGCACTCAGCTGAGCTTCTGGGAACCAAGAAAACGTTTGGAGATGATCAGTGTGAGAGTCTTTTGACACACAATACTAACCACTTTCTCTCCGTGAGCGCACCCCTCTGTTTATCACAGGTAATTATAGATTATGAAATCAAAATATTGTTAACCTTAATCAATAATTCAGGCACCAACTGTAGGATCTGCAAGGAACACAGTTGATTATTTGCTATAATTATCAATTATCAATAATAAATAATTATAACAATTAACAGATTTATTAATATGAACTAACAAATACGAAGCACCATCCCGAAACCAGGACTAATAACCGAACAGGGTAATCTCATAAATGGGAGTTCACCTAGAATGTTAATATCTGAGAGATATCAACATTCAAGGGTAAAAAGAACGGTTAAATTCGAGCTCTGACTCCTTCAATCAGCCACTTTTCACAATATGTTACCAATAATGACAAAAGAACTTCTCTTTAAAGATATAACAGTGTTTATGAAACTTAGCAAAATTAACAAAGTTAACAAATGCTTCATTCAATAAATAGCTATTCTAAAATCTAATTCTACCAAACAAAACACAAACAGCTTTGCACAGGGTTGGACACTTGCAGGGGAATGCGTGTATGTATGTATGTATGTATATATGTATGTGTGTGTGTGTGTGTGTGTGTGTGTGTGTGTGTGTGTTAGTAGCAAGAGAGGAAGGAGGGAAAGCGATCGTGAGAGGGAGAGAAGCGGCTCTTTTTCCACAGAGAGCGCACGTATGGACGGCAGTCTGTAACGCACGTTGTCTGGTTTCAGATCGACAAATCAGTTTACTTTCTCACTCACGGCAGCACAAACACAGTAGTCCCGAGCGGGACAAACACAAAATAGTCTAGCGTGGTGAACACAACTAACAGGCAGCAAACAGGCAGCAGCGGAGCGTTAACTGCAGCATGACCGAAAGAAGCACAAACAGTTAGCCTCTGCTAGCCTCTCAGCTAACCCCGGCTCTCTGTTTAGATCCAAACGGAGCACCGAGTCCCGATTTGTTATTTAGGTTAAAGCGGAGAACAGGCAGCAAACAGGCAGCAGCGGAGCGTTAACTGCAGCATGACCGAAAGAAGCACAACCAGTTCGCCTCTGCTAGCCTCTCAGCTAACCCCGGCTCTCTGTTTAGATCCAAACGGAGCACCGAGTCCCGATTTGTTATTTAGGTTAAAGCGGAGAACAGGCAGCAAACAGGCAGCAGCGGAGCGTTAATTGCAGCATGACCGAAAGAAGCACAACCAGTTAGCCTCTGCTAGCCTCTCAGCTAACCCCGGCTCTCTGTTTAGATCCAAACGGAGCACCGAGTCCCGAATTGCTATTTAGGTTAAAGCGGAGAGAATCAGCGGGTCTGTCGGCCAGCTGAGTGAAGTGAAACCTGCGGAAAAAACACCGTGACCATCAAGGTAAAACAGGTCGGCGAAAACACGGCAGCTGGCTCTGAGTGGAGTGGCGGAGAGAACAGCAGAGATGACTCGGCGAAGACGCGCAGGGCAGAGCCGGTCCACGTTATCCCGAAGTAACTTCATTTCCTCTTTCTCGGGGGGAATTTGAGGACGCTGGTTGCAGCAGCGGTCTCTCTCGGGTCCAGGAATGTGTTCGGGTGAACACGGGCAAAGTCTCGTCTCGTCCGACGAGGGGAGTCTTCGATGAGGGGAAAACATGTTCGTGGGGTAGTCAAGCTAACTCACAGGGAAACAGGAGTTACCCCTAGCTCAGTGACATGGGAAAGACGTATATTTCGGGCGTGCTCGCTTATAAAGGGGTGGTGATGTCATGGCTGCGTCCTCAGGACGCTCCGCTGTGCAGGAGCGTCTCCGCCAATGAGGGACCGATGTTGACTGCTCCCTGCTGAAGTGTGAAAATCGCAAAGCATCCTTGGAAATGGAGTTTGCTCCACCCTCATGGCAGGTCCATTACAGTTTTAATACGGAGCTCCGGAACTCCAGCCTTCCTGAGTTTTTCCCTCATATAGGCTATAGTTTTTCTTAATCATTACTACAATATATGATTACATATGTAATAGTCTCCTCAGCCAAGTTAGAAAAAATATGTGCATGTATGAACAACAGCAATTGGAGAAGATGACAGTCAAAAAGTGATCATGTTAAATAATCATGATCTCAATATTGAACAAAAATGATTGTGATTATAATTTTTACCATAATCAAGCACCCCTAAAAACAGCAAATTGTGATTTACATACACACACACACACACACACACACAGAGTTTAAATATGTATGTGATAAATTGTAAATATGTATGAAATGAATTGTTTTCTGTAAGAAACTCTTACTTGAACATTTTTCAGTGTGCTCCTAAAGTTATATGTATGCTCCTAATTTCTTTCATTTAGGAGCACATGCGCTCCTTGAAAAGAAGTAAGGATTGAACACTGCTGTCACATGTGTGAAAGCACTAAGTAAGTGGAGTGTGGTGCAGTCCAAGGGCTTCTGTCACAGGCAGTAGATGTTTACTTTACCCATCCCCCCCCTCCCATTCTCTCTCTCTCCCTCACAGTTGGAAGGAAAGATTTCAAAGTGATCTTCTTGTGAAAAATCCTCATAAATCCCATAACTTTGGCCAAATCCTACATAAAAATATCATTTTTTTGTAGGAATTTTCGTCGCGAATCCATTGATACAGGTTTGGAAGTGGTCGGACTTACAGTTTAGACGCCAGATGCCCCAGTTTGGCACAAAGTCCATGCCCAGAATTTGCCTCCCCATTGGTTTACATTGTAAGGTGTAATGTCGCACTCCAACTTTCAGGGCTTACTAAATCTAAACCGTTCGAGTTATTACAAAGTTTTTAATAACTTTTGCTCAACACAGTGTGATAAGTCATGTATTAAAGTTTGAAGCCGATACCATTAACGCCCTAGGAGGAGATAGCGTTTATTCAAGGTCCAAAATTGGCAAAAAATCGTACTTTGAAATGGACATTGCAGATTTCCTGTTGGATTTAGGTCAGGGGTGTCAGCGTATGATTTATAGGTCTTGATGAGACGAATAATTGAGTTTCGGTTCGATCTCTCTACGACATTCCTACGGGCCGTGGTGGCCGTTTTAGATACATAGGTGGCGCTAGAGAGCACATTTTGGCACTTTGGGGTTTAATTTTTACATTTTATCAAATTTTTCACCATTCCTGATGTGCGTGCCAAATTTGGTGAGTTTTTGAGCATGTTTAGGGGGTCAAATTTAGAGTTAAAGTGGCGTAATAATAAAGAATAATAATAATAATAATAAGAAACAAACAAACACACGAAAAACAATAGGGTCTTCGCCCTTTGGGCTCAGGCCCTAATTAAAGCTGCAAGCAGCGTTGGACGGGCCTTCGCGCCCTTGCGCACGTCGGGCCGCGGCGCAGTCAGTTGAGCTTGTGGGAACCAAGAAAACGTTTGGAGATGATCAGTGTCAGAGTCTTTTGACACACAATACTAAGCAGTGTCTCTCTGTGAGCCCACCCCTCTGTTCGCAGACAATTATGAATTATGACATCAAAATATTGTTAACCTTAATCAGTAATTCAGGTACCAACTGTAGGAATCTGCGAAGAACACAGTTAATTATTTGCTATAATTATCAATTATCAACAATAATTAATTATAACAATTAACAGAATTATTAATATGAACTAACAGATACGAAGCACCACCCCGAAACCGGGACCAGTAACCGAGCAAGGTAGTCTCATAAATGGGAGTTCTCCTAGAATGTTAATATCTGAGAGATAATCATTCAAGGGTGAACAAAGAAGGGTTGAATTCGAGCTCTGACTCCTTCAATCAGCCACTTTTCACAATATGTTACCAATAATGACTAAAGAACTTCTCTTTAAAGATATAACAGTGTTTATGAAACTTAGCAAAATTAACAAAGTTAACAAATGCTTCACTCAATAAATAGCTATTCTAAAATCTAATTCTACCAAACAAAACACAAACAGCTTTGCACAGAGTTGGACACTTGCAGGGTAATGCGTGTATGTATGTATGTATATATATGTGTGTGTGTGTGTGTGTGTGTTAATAGCAAGAGAGGAAGGAGGGAAAGCGATCGTGAGAGAGAGAGAAGCGGTTCTTTTTCCACAGAGAGCGCACGTATGGACGGCAGTCTGAAACGCACGTTGTCTGGTTTAAGATCGACAAATCAGTTTACTTTCTCACTCACGGCAGCACAAACACAGTAGTCCCGAGCGGGACAAACACAAAATAGTCTAGCGTGGTGAACACAACTAACAGGCAGCAAACAGGCAGCAGCGGAGCGTTAACTGCAGCATGACCGAAAGAAGCACAACCAGTTAGCCTCTGCTAGCCTCTCAGCTAACCCCGGCTCTCTGTTTAGATCCAAACGGAGCACCGAGTCCCGAATTGCTATTTAGGTTAAAGCGGAGATAATCAGCGGGTCTGTCGGCCAGCTGAGTGAAGTGAAACCTGCGGAAAAAACACCGTGACCATCACGGTAAAACAGGTCGGCGAAAACACGGCAGCTGGCTCTGAGTGGAGTGGCGGAGAGAACAGCAGACACGACTCGGCGAAGACGCGCGGGGCAGAGCCGGTCCACGTTATCCCGAAGTAACTTCATTTCCTCTTTCTCGGGGGAATTTGAGGACGCTGGTTGCAGCAGCGGTCTCTCTCGGGTCCAGGAATGTGTTCGGGTGAACACGGGCAAAGTCTCGTCTCGTCCGACGAGGGGAGTCTTCGATGAGGGGAAAACATGTTCGTGGGGTAGTCAAGCTAACTCACAGGGGAACAGGAGTTACCCCTAGCTCAGTGACATGGGAAAGACGTGTAGTTTGGGCGTGCTCGCTTATAAAGGGGTGGTGATGTCATGGCTGCGTCCTCAGGACGCTCCGCTGTGCAGGAGCGTCTCCGCCAATGAGGGACCGATGTTGACTGCTCCCTGCTGAAGTGTGAAAATCGAAAAGCATCCTTGGAAATGGAGTTTGCTCCACCCTCATGGCAGGTCCATTACAGTTTTAATACGGAGCTCCGGAACTCCAGCCTTCCTGAGTTTTTCCCTCATATAGGCTATACTTTTTCTTAATCATTACTACAATATATGATTACATATGTAATAGTCTCCTCAGCCAAGTTAGAAAAAATATGTGCATGTATGAACAACAGCAATTGGAGAAGATGACAGTCAAAAAGTAATCATGTTAAATAATCATGATCTCAATATTGAACAAAAATGATTGTGATTATAATTTTTGCCATAATCAAGCACCCCTAAAAACAGCAAATTGTGATTTACATACACACACACACACACACACACAGAGTTTAAATATGTATGTGATCAATTGTAAATATGTATGAAATGAATTGTTTTCTGTAAGAAACTCTTACTTGAACATTTTTCAGTGTGCTCCTAAAGTTATATGTATGCTCCTAATTTCTTTCATTTAGGAGCACATGCGCTCCTTGAAAAGAAGTAAGGATTGAACACTGCTGTCACATGTGTGAAAGCACTAAGTAAGTGGAGTGTGGCCAGTCCAAGGGCTTCTGTCACAGGCAGTAGATGTTTACTTTACCCATCCCCCCCCCCCTCCCATTCTCTCTCTCTCCCTCACAGTTGGAAGGAAAGATTTCAAAGTGATCTTCTTGTGAAAAATCCTCATAAATCCCATAACTTTGGCCAAATCCTACATAAAAATATCATTTTTTTGTAGGAATTTTCGTCGCGAATCCATTGATACAGGTTTGAAAGTGGTGGGACTTATACTTTAGACGCCAGATGCCCCAGTTTGGCACAAAGTCCATGCCCAGAATTTGCCTCCCCATTGGTTTACATTGTAAGGTGTAATGTCGCACTCCAACTTTCAGGGCTTACTAAATCTAAACCGTTCGAGTTATTACAAAGTTTTCAATAACTTTTGCTCAACACAGTGTGATAAGTCATGTATTCAAGTTTGAAGCCGATACCATTAACGCCCTAGGAGGAGATAGCGTTTATTCAAGGTCCAAAATTGGCAAAAAATCATACTTTGAAATTGACATTGCAGATTTCCTGTTGGATTTAGGTCAGGGGTGTCAGCGTATGATTTGTAGGTCTTGATGAGACGAATAATTGAGTTTTGGTTCGATCTCTCTACGACATTCCTACGGGCCGTGGCGGCCGTTTTAGATACATAGGTGGCGCTAGAGAGCACATTTTGGCACTTTGGGGTTTAATTTTTACATTATATCAAATTTTTCACCATTCCTGATGTGCGTGCCAAATTTGGTGAGTTTTTGAGCATGTTTAGGGGGTCAAATTTAGAGTTAAAGTGGCGTAATAATAAAGAATAATAATAATAATAATAATAATAATAATAAGAAACAAACAAACACACGAAAAACAAGAGGGTCTTCGCCCTTTGGGCTCAGGCCCTAATAAGAAACAAACAAACACACGAAAAACAAGAGGGTCTTCGCCCTTTGGGCTCAGGCCCTAATTAAAGCTGCAAGCAGCGTTGAACGGGCCTTCGCGCCCTTGCGCACGTCGGGCCGCGGCGCAGTCAGTTGAGCTTGTGGGAACCAAGAAAACGTTTGGAGATGATCAGTGTGAGAGTCTTTTGACACACAATACTAACTACTTTCTCTCCGTGAGCGCACCCCTCTGTTTATCACAGATAATTATGGCTTATGAAATTAAAATATTGTTAACCTTAATCAATAATTCAGGCACCAACTGTAGCATATATGAGGAACACAGTTGATTATTTGCCATAATTATCAATTATCTAAGATAAATTAACTAATTATAATAATTAATAGAATTATTAATATGAACTAACAAGCACGGAGCACCACCCGGAAACCAGGACCAATAACCGAACAAGGTAATCTCATAAATGGGATTTCACCTAGAATGTTAATATCTGCGAGATATCAACATTCAAGGGTGAACAAAGAAGGGTTGAATTCAAGCTCTGACTCCTTCAATCAGCCACTTCTCACAATATGTTACACACAATAATGACAAAAGAACTTCTCTTTAAAGATATAACATTGTTTATTAAACTTAGCAAAATTAACAAAGTTAACAAATACTTCATTCAATAAACAGCTATTCTAAAATCTAATTCTACCAAACAAAACACAAACAGCTTTGCACAGAGTTGGACACTTGCAGGGGAATGCGTGTATGTATGTATGTGTGTGTGTGTGTGTGTGTGTGTGTGTGTGTGTGTGTATGTGTGTGTGTGTGTGTGTTAGTAGCAAGAGAGGAAGGAGGGAAAGCGATCGTGAGAGGGAGAGAAGCGGCTCTTTTGTCCACAGAGAGCGCACGTACGGACGGCAGTCTGTAACGTACGTTGTCTGGTTTCTGATCGACAAATCAGTTTACTTTCTCACTCACGGTGGCACAGAAGTAGCAGTTGTCCCGACCGGGAAAAACACAAAATAGTCTAGCGTGGTGAACACAACTAACAGGAAGCAAACTTAAAATACTCCTCAGAGTAAAGCAGAGAAAAATGGACTCGGCGGTCCGTCAACTCACACAACAAGAACAATAGCGATAAAGCTAAAAAGGCTAAATGCTAAACAACAGCAACTGATGCTGAAAAGAACACACAACTAACACTGCCTATGCCCAGACTTATGCCTCTTACTTGGTCGCTTCAGAAAGTGCGCAGGTTGTGTGTGTGTGTAGTCCGTCTTAATGTCCATCTTTGTTCTTGGCTCGGAGGCAGACGGTGCCGTTCTCGCACGTCGTCGAAAACAAGGCAGCTGGCTCTGAGTGGAGTGGCGGATAGAACAGCAGAGACGACTCGGCGAAGACGCGCAGGGCAGAGCCGGTCCACGTTATCCCGAAGTAACTTCATTTCCTCTTTCTCGGGGGAATTTGAGGACGCTGGTTGCAGCAGCGGTCTCTCTCGGGTCCAGGAATGTGTTCGGGTGAACACGGGCAAAGTCTCGTCTCGTCCGACGAGGGGAGTCTTCGATGAGGGGAAAACATGTTCGTGGGGTAGTCAAGCTAACTCACAGGGAAACAGGAGTTACCCCTAGCTCAGTGACATGGGAAAGACGTGTAGTTTGGGCGTGCTCGCTTATAAAGGGGTGGTGATGTCATGGCTGCGTCCTCAGGACGCTCCGCTGTGCAGGAGCGTCTCCGCCAATGAGGGACCGATGTTGACTGCTCCCTGCTGAGGTGTGAAAATCGCAAAGCATCCTTGGAAATGGAGTTTGCTCCACCCTCATGGCAGGTCCATTACAGTTTTAATACGGAGCTCCGGAACTCCAGCCTTCCTGAGTTTTTCCCTCATATAGGCTATAGTTTTTCTTAATCATTACTACAATATATGATTACATATGTAATAGTCTCCTCAGCCAAGTTAGAAAAAATATGTGCATGTATGAACAACAGCAATTGGAGAAGATGACAGTCAAAAAGTAATCATGTTAAATAATCATGATCTCAATATTGAACAAAAATGATTGTGATTATAATTTTTGCCATAATCAAGCACCCCTAAAAACAGCAAATTGTGATTTACGTACACACATACACACACACAAAGTTTAAATATGTATGTGATAAATTGTAAATATGTATGTAATGAATTGTTTTCTTTAAGAAACTCTTACTTGAACATTTTTCAGTGTGCTCCTAAAGTTATATGTATGCTCCTAATTTCTGTCATTTAGGAGCACATGTACTCCTTGAAAAAAAGTAATGATTGAACACTGCTGTCACTGCTGCAGTCCAAGGGCTTCTGTCACAGGCAGTAGATGTTTACTTTACCCATCCCCCCCCCTCCCATTCTCTCTCTCTCCCTCACAGTTGGAAGGAAAGATTTCAAAGTGATCTTCTTGTGAAAAATCCTCATAAATCCCATAAATTTGGCCAAATCCTACATAAAAATATCATTTTTTTGTAGGAATTTTCGTCGCGAATCCATTGATACAGGTTTGAAAGTGGTGGGACTTATAGTTTAGACGCCAGATGCCCCAGTTTGGCACAAAGTCCATGCCCAGAATTTGCCTCCCCATTGGTTTACATTGTAAGGTGTAATGTCGCACTCCAACTTTCAGGGCTTACTAAATCTAAACCGTTCGAGTTATTACAAAGTTTTTAATAACTTTTGCTCAACACAGTGTGATAAGTCATGTATTCAAGTTTGAAGCCGATACCATTAACGCCCTAGGAGGAGATAGCGTTTATTCAAGGTCCAAAATTGGCAAAAAATCATACTTTGAAATTGACATTGCAGATTTCCTGTTGGATTTAGGTCAGGGGTGTCAGCGTATGATTTGTAGGTCTTGATGAGACGAATAATTGGGTTTTGGTTCGATCTCTCTACGACATTCCTACGGGCCGTGGTGGCCGTTTTAGATACATAGGTGGCGCTAGAGAGCACATTTTGGCACTTTGGGGTTTAATTTTTACATTTTATCAAATTTTTCACCATTCCTGATGTGCGTGCCAAATTTGGTGAGTTTTTGAGCATGTTTAGGGGGTCAAATTTAGAGTTAAAGTGGCGTAATAATAAAGAATAATAATAATAATAATAATAATAATAATAATTAAAGCTGCAAGCAGCGTTGGACGGGCCTTCGCGCCCTTGCGCACAGCGGGCCGCGGCGCAGTCAGTTGAGCTTGTGGGAACCAAGAAAACGTTTGGAGATGATCAGTGTGAGAGTCTTTTTACACACAATACTAACCAGTGTCTCTCTGTGAGCCCACCCCTCTGTTCACAGACAATTATGAATTATGAAATCAAAATATTGTTAACCTTAATCAATAATTCAGGTACCAACTGTAGGATCTGCGAAAAACACAGTTAATTATTTGCTATAATTATCAATGATCAATAATAATTAATTATAACAATTAACAGAATTATTAATATGAACTAACAGATACGAAGCACCACCCCGAAACCGGGACCAATAACCGAGCAAAATAGTCTCATAAATGGGAGTTCACCTAGAATGTTAATATCTGAGAGATAATCATTCAAGGGTGAACAAAGAAGGGTTGAATTCGAGCTCTGACTCCTTCAATCAGCCACTTTTCACAATATGTTACCAATAATGACTAAAGAACTTCTCTTTGAAGATATAACAGTGTTTATTAAACTTAGCAAAATTAACAAAGTTAACAAATGCTTCATTCAATAAATAGCTATTCAAAAATCTAATTCTACCAAACAAAACACAAACAGCTTTGCACAGGGTTGGACACTTGCAAGTTGGACACTTTTGTCCGACGTTATCTGACCATCAGATGTGCAAAACGATGTCAGCAGGCAGCAGCGGAGCGTTAACTGCAGCATGACCGAAAGAAGCACAACCAGTTAGCCTCTGCTAGCCTCTCAGCTAACCCCGGCTATCTGTTTAGATCCAAACGGAGCACCGAGTCCCGATTTGTTATTTAGGTTAAAGCGGAGAACAGGCAGCAAACAGGCAGCAGCGGAGCGTTAACTGCAGCATGACCGAAAGAAGCACAACCAGTTCGCCTCTGCTAGCCTCTCAGCTAACCCTGGCTCTCTGTTTAGATCCAAACGGAGCACTGAGTCCCGATTTGTTATTTAGGTTAAAGCGGAGAACAGGCAGCAGCGGAGCGTTAACTGCAGCATGACCGAAAGAAGCACAACCAGTTCGCCTCTGCTAGCCTCTCAGCTAACCCCGACTCTCTGTTTAGATCCAAACGAAGCACCAACTCCCGATTTGTTATTTAAGTTAAAGCGCAGAGAATCAGCGGATCTGTCGGCCAGCTGAGTGAAGTGAAACCTGCGGAAAAAACACCGTGACCATCACGGTAAAACAGTCCGTAGAGAACTACCGTGTTCAGCTGCACAGATAGGAAATCCCTCGGCTGACAGGATGTACCACTCGATGAGGAAAAATATTTTACCCTCGCCTTTTTGGTTGGCAACAACGGTTGGCAACCAGCATATTGGGTGCATTACTGCCACCCTCTCCCTGAGTTTTTCCCTCATATCAGCTATAGTCTTTCTTGATCATTAGTACAATATATGATCACATATGTAATAGTCCCCTCAGCCAAGTTAGAAAAAATATGTGCATGTATGAACAACAGCAATTGGAGAAGATGACAGTCAAAAAGTAATCATGTTAAATAATCATGATCTTAATATTGAAAAAAAATGATCGTGATTATATTTTTTGCCATAATCAAGCACCCCTAAAAACAGCAAATTGTGATTTACATACACACGCACACACACACACACACACACACATACACACACACAGAGTTTAAATATGTATGTGATCAATTGTAAATATGTTATAATGAATTGTTTTCTTTAAGAAACTCTTACTTGCACATTTTTCAGTGTGCTCCTAAAGTTATATATATGCTCCTAATTTCTTTCATTTAGGAGCACATGTACTCCTTGAAAAGAAGTAGGGATTGAACACTGCTGTCAGATATGTGGAAACACTAAGTGGAGTGTGGCCAGTCCAAGGGCTTCTGTCACAGGCAGTAGATGTTTACTTTACCCATCCCCCCCTCCCATTCTCTCTCTCTCCCTCACAGCTGCAGAGAAGGATATTAGTGTACTCTACTTGTGAAAAATCCTCATAAATCCCATAACTTTGGCCAAATTCTACATAAAAATCACATTTTTTTGTAGGAATTTTCGTCGCGAATCCATTGATACAGGTTTGAAAGTGGTGGGACTTATAGTTTAGACGCCAGATGCCCCAGTTTGGCACAAAGTCCATGCCCAGAATTTGCCTCCCCATTGGTTTACATTGTAAGGTGTAATGTCGCACTCCAACTTTCAGGGCTTACTAAATCTAAACCGTTCGAGTTATTACAAAGTTTTTAATAACTTTTGCTCAACACAGTGTGATAAGTCATGTATTAAAGTTTGAAGCCGATACCATTAACGCCCTAGGAGGAGATAGCGTTTATTCAAGGTCCAAAATTGGCAAAAAATCGTACTTTGAAATGGACATTGCAGATTTCCTGTTGGATTTAGGTCAGGGGTGTCAGCGTATGATTTGTAGGTCTTGATGAGACGAATAATTGGGTTTTGGTTCGATCTCTCTACGACATTCCTACGGGCCGTGGTGGCCGTTTTAGATACATAGGTGGCGCTAGAGAGCACATTTTGGCACTTTGGGGTTTAATTTTTACATTTTATCAAATTTTTCACCATTCCTGATGTGCGTGCCAAATTTGGTGAGTTTTTGAGCATGTTTAGGGGGTCAAATATAGAGTTAAAGTGGCGTAATAATAAAGAATAATAATAATAATTAAAGCTGCAAGCAGCGTTGGACGGGCCTTCGCGCCCTTGCGCACAGCGAGCCGCGGCGCAGTCAGTTGAGCTTGTGGGAACCAAGAAAACGTTTGGAGATGATTAGTGTGAGAGTCTTTTGACACACAATACTAACCAGTGTCTCTCTGTGAGCCCACCCCTCTGTTCACAGACAATTATGAATTATGAAATCAAAATATTGTTAACCTTAATCAATAATTCAGGTACCAACTGTAGGGTCTGCGAAGAACACAGTTAATTATTTGCTATAATTATCAATCATCAATAATAATTAATTATAACAATTAACAGAATTATTAATATGAACTAACAGATACGAAGCACCACCCCGAAACCGGGACCAGTAACCGAGCAAGGTAGTCTCATAAATGGGAGTTCTCCTAGAATGTTAATATCTGAGAGATAATCATTCAAGGGTGAACAAAGAAGGGTTGAATTCGAGCTCTGACTCCTTCAATCAGCCACTTTTCACAATATGTTACCAATAATGACTAAAGAACTTCTCTTTACAGATATAACAGTGTTTATGAAACTTAGCAAAATTAACAAAGTTAACAAATGCTTCACTCAATAAATAGCTATTCTAAAATCTAATTCTACCAAACAAAACACAAACAGCTTTGCACAGGGTTGGACACTTGCAGGGGAATGCGTGTATGTATGTATGTATATATATGTGTGTGTGTGTGTGTGTGTTAATAGCAAGAGAGGAAGGAGGGAAAGCGATCGTGAGAGAGAGAGAAGCGGTTCTTTTTCCACAGAGAGCGCACGTATGGACGGCAGTCTGTAACGCACGTTGTCTGGTTTAAGATCGACAAATCAGTTTACTTTCTCACTCACGGCAGCACAAACACAGTAGTCCCGAGCGGGACAAACACAAAATAGTCTAGCGTGGTGAACACAACTAACAGGCAGCAGCGGAGCGTTAACTGCAGCATGACCGAAAGAAGCACAACCAGTTCGCCTCTGCTAGCCTCTCAGCTAACCCCGGCTCTCTGTTTAGATCCAAACGGAGCACCGAGTCCCGAATTGCTATTTAGGTTAAAGCGGAGAGAATCAGCGGGTCTGTCGGCCAGCTGAGTGAAGTGAAACCTGCGGAAAAAACACCGTGACCATCACGGTAAAACAGGTCGGCGAAAACATGGCAGCTGGCTCTGAGTGGAGTGGCGGAGAGAACAGCAGACACGACTCGGCGAAGACGCGCGGGGCAGAGCCGGTCCACGTTATCCCGAAGTAACTTCATTTCCTCTTTCTCGGGGGAATTTGAGGACGCTGGTTGCAGCAGCGGTCTCTCTCGGGTCCAGGAATGTGTTCGGGTGAACACGGGCAAAGTCTCGTCTCGTCCGACGAGGGGAGTCTTCGATGAGGGGAAAACATGTTCGTGGGGTAGTCAAGCTAACTCACAGGGGAACAGGAGTTACCCCTAGCTCAGTGACATGGGAAAGACGTGTAGTTTGGGCGTGCTCGCTTATAAAGGGGTGGTGATGTCATGGCTGCGTCCTCAGGACGCTCCGCTGTGCAGGAGCGTCTCCGCCAATGAGGGACCGATGTTGACTGCTCCCTGCTGAAGTGTGAAAATCGCAAAGCATTCTTGGAAATGGAGTTTGCTCCACCCTCATGGCAGGTCCATTACAGTTTTAATACGGAGCTCCGGAACTCCAGCCTTCCTGAGTTTTTCCCTCATATAGGCTATAGTTTTTCTTAATCATTACTACAATATATGATTACATATGTAATAGTCTCCTCAGCCAAGTTAGAAAAAGTATGTGCATGTATGAACAACAGCAATTGGAGAAGATGACAGTCAAAAAGTAATCATGTTAAATAATCATGATCTCAATATTGAACAAAAATGATTGTGATTATAATTTTTGCCATAATCAAGCACCCCTAAAAACAGCAAATTGTGAATTACATACACATACACACACACACACACACACACACACACACACACACACACAGTTTAAATATGTATGTGATAAATTGTAAATATGTATGTAATGAATTGTTTTCTTTAAGAAACTCTTACTTGAACATTTTTCAGTGTGCTCCTAAAGTTATATGTATGCTCCTAATTTCTGTCATTTAGGAGCACATGTACTCCTTGAAAAGAAGTAAGGATTGAACACTGCTGTCACTGCTGCAGTCCAAGGGCTTCTGTCACAGGCAGTAGATGTTTACTTTACCCATCCCCCCCCTCCCATTCTCTCTCTCTCCCTCACAGCTGCAGAGAAGATTTTAGTGTACTCTACTTGTGAAATATGCTCATAAATCCCATAACTTTGGCCAAATCCTACATAAAAATATCATTTTTTTGTAGGAATTTTCGTCGCGAATCCATTGATACAGGTTTGAAAGTGGTCGGACTTATAGTTTAGACGCCAGATGCCCCAGTTTGGCACAAAGGCCATGCCCAGAATTTGCCTCCCCATTGGTTTACATTGTAAAGTGTAATGTCGCACTCCAACTTTCAGGGCTTACTAAATCTAAACCGTTCGAGTTATTACAAAGTTTTTAATAACTTTTGCTCAACACAGTGTGATAAGTCATGTATTCAAGTTTGAAGCCGATACCATTAACGCCCTAGGAGGAGATAGCGTTTATTCAAGGTCCAAAATTGGCAAAAAAATCATACTTTGAAATGGACATTGCAGATTTCCTGTTGGATTTAGGTCAGGGGTGTCAGCGTATGATTTGTAGGTCTTGATGAGACGAATAATTGGGTTTTGGTTCGATCTCTCTACGACATTCCTACGGGCCGTGGCGGCCGTTTTAGATACATAGGTGGCGCTAGAGAGCACATTTTGGCACTTTGGGGTTTAATTTTTACATTTTATCAAATTTTTCACCATTCCTGATGTGCGTGCCAAATTTGGTGAGTTTTTGAGCATGTTTAGGGGGTCAAATTTAGAGTTAAAGTGGCGTAATAATAAAGAATAATAATAATAATAATAATAATAATAAGAAACAAACAAACACACGAAAAACAAGAGGGTCTTCGCCCTTTGGGCTCAGGCCCTAATAATAATAATAATAATAAGAAACAAACAAACACACGAAAAACAAGAGGGTCTTCGCCCTTTGGGCTCAGGCCCTAATAATAAGAAACAAACAAACACACGAAA
Source organism: Thunnus thynnus (assembly GCF_963924715.1). Lineage (NCBI taxonomy): Eukaryota > Metazoa > Chordata > Actinopteri > Scombriformes > Scombridae > Thunnus > Thunnus thynnus. The sequence goes on from NC_089518.1 coordinate 1,837,682, forward strand.
AACAAGAGGGTCTTCGCCCTTTGGGCTCAGGCCCTAATTAAAGCTGCAAGCAGCGTTGGACGGGCCTTCGCGCCCTTGCGCACGTCGGGCCGCGGCGCAGTCAGTTGAGCTTGTGGGAACCAAGAAAACGTTTGGAGATGATCAGTGTGAGAGTCTTTTGACACACAATACTAACTACTATCTCTCCGTGAGCGCACGCCTCTGTTTATCACAGATAATTATGGCTTATGAAATTAAAATATTGTTAACCTTAATCAATAATTCAGGCACCAACTGTAGCATGTATGAGGAACACAGTTGATTATTTGCCATAATTATCAATTATCTAAGATAATTAACTAATTATAATAATTAATAGAATTATTAATATGAACTAACAAGCACGGAGCACCACCCGGAAACCAGGACCAATAACCGAACAAGGTAATCTCATAAATGGGATTTCACCTAGAATGCTAATATCTGCGAGATATCAACATTCAAGGGTGAACAAAGAAGGGTTGAATTCAAGCTCTGACTCCTTTAATCAGCCACTTCTCACAATATGTTACACACAATAATGACAAAAGAACTTCTCTTTAAAGATATAACATTGTTTATTAAACTTAGCAAAATTAACAAAGTTAACAAATACTTCATTCAATAAACAGCTATTCTAAAATCTAATTCTACCAAACAAAACACAAACAGCTTTGCACAGAGTTGGACACTTGCAGGGGAATGCGTGTGTGTGTGTGTGTGTGTGTGTGTGTGTGTGTGTGTTAGTAGCAAGAGAGGAAGGAGGGAAAGCGATCGTGAGAGGGAGAGAAGCGGCTCTTTTGACCACAGAGAGCGCACGTACGGACGGCAGTCTGTAACGTACGTTGTCTGGTTTCTGATCGACAAATCAATTTACTTTCTCACTCACGGTGGCACAAAAGTAGCAGTTGTCCCGACCGGGAAAAACACAAAATAGTCTAGCGTGGTGAACACAACTAACAGGCAGCAAACTTAAAATACTCCTCAGAGTAAAGCAGAGAAAAATGGACTCGGCGGTCCGTCAACTCACACAACAAGAACAACAGCGATAAAGCTAAAAAGGCTAAATGCTAAACAACAGCAACTGATGCTGAAAAGAACACACAACTAACACTGCCTATGCCCAGACTTATGCCTCTTACTTGGTCGCTTCAGAAAGTGCGCAGGTTGTGTGTGTGTGTAGTCCGTCTTAATGTCCATCTTTGTTCTTGGCTCGGAGGCAGACGGTGCCGTTCTCGCACGTCGTCGAAAACACGGCAGCTGGCTCTGAGTGGAATGGCGGAGAGAACAGCAGAGACAACTCGGCGAAGACGCGCAGGGCAGAGCCGGTCCACGTTATCCCGAAGTAACTTCATTTCCTCTTTCTCGGGGGAATTTGAGGACGCTGGTTGCAGCAGCGGTCTCTCTCGGGTCCAGGAATGTGTTCGGGTGAACACGGGCAAAGTCTCGTCTCGTCCGACGAGGGGAGTCTTCGATGAGGGGAAAACATGTTCGTGGGGTAGTCAAGCTAACTCACAGGGGAACAGGAGTTACCCCTAGCTCAGTGACATGGGAAAGACGTGTAGTTTGGGCGTGCTCGCTTATAAAGGGGTGGTGATGTCATGGCTGCGTCCTCAGGACGCTCCGCTGTGCAGGAGCGTCTCCGCCAATGAGGGACCGATGTTGACTGCTCCCTGCTGAAGTGTGAAAATCGCAAAGCATCCTTGGAAATGGAGTTTGCTCCACCCTCATGGCAGGTCCATTACAGTTTTAATACGGAGCTCCGGAACTCCAGCCTTCCTGAGTTTTTCCCTCATATAGGCTATAGTTTTTCTTAATCATTACTACAATATATGATTACATATGTAATAGTCTCCTCAGCCAAGTTAGAAAAAGTATGTGCATGTATGAACAACAGCAATTGGAGAAGATGACAGTCAAAAAGTAATCATGTTAAATAATCATGATCTCAATATTGAACAAAAATGATTGTGATTATAATTTTTGCCATAATCAAGCACCCCTAAAAACAGCAAATTGTGATTTACATACACATACACACACACACACACACACACACACACACACACACACACACAGTTTAAATATGTATGTGATAAATTGTAAATATGTATGTAATGAATTGTTTTCTTTAAGAAACTCTTACTTGAACATTTTTCAGTGTGCTCCTAAAGTTATATGTATGCTCCTAATTTCTGTCATTTAGGAGCACATGTACTCCTTGAAAAAAAGTAAGGATTGAACACTGCTGTCACTGCTGCAGTCCAAGGGCTTCTGTCACAGGCAGTAGATGTTTACTTTACCCATCCCCCCCCTCCCATTCTCTCTCTCTCCCTCACAGCTGCAGAGAAGGATATTAGTGTACTCTACTTGTGAAAAATCCTCATAAATCCCATAACTTTGGCCAAATCCTACATAAAAATATCATTTTTTTGTAGGAATTTTCGTCGCGAATCCATTGATACAGGTTTGAAAGTGGTGGGACTTATAGTTTAGACGCCAGATGCCCCAGTTTGGCACAAAGTCCATGCCCAGAATTTGCCTCCCCATTGGTTTACATTGTAAGGTGTAATGTCGCACTCCAACTTTCAGGGCTTACTAAATCTAAACCGTTCGAGTTATTACAAAGTTTTTAATAACTTTTGCTCAACACAGTGTGATAAGTCATGTATTAAAGTTTGAAGCCGATACCATTAACGCCCTAGGAGGAGATAGCGTTTATTCAAGGTCCAAAATTGGCAAAAAATCATACTTTGAAATTGACATTGCAGATTTCCTGTTGGATTTAGGTCAGGGGTGTCAGCGTATGATTTGTAGGTCTTGATGAGACGAATAATTGGGTTTTGGTTCGATCTCTCTACGACATTCCTACGGGCCGTGGTGGCCGTTTTAGATACATAGGTGGCGCTAGAGAGCACATTTTGGCACTTTGGGGTTTAATTTTTACATTTTATCAAATTTTTCACCATTCCTGATGTGCGTGCCAAATTTGGTGAGTTTTTGAGCATGTTTAGGGGGTCAAATTTAGAGTTAAAGTGGCGTAACAAGAAAGAAAGAATAATAATAATAATTAAAGCTGCAAGCAGCGTTGGACGGGCCTTCGCGCCCATGCGCACATCGGCCGCGGCGCAGTCAGTTGAGCTTGTGGGAACCAAGAAAACGTTTGGAGATGATTAGTGTGAGAGTCTTTTGACACACAATACTAACCAGTGTCTCTCTGTGAGCCCACCCCTCTGTTCACAGACAATTATGAATTATGAAATCAAAATATTGTTAACCTTAATCAATAATTCAGGTACCAACTGTAGGGTCTGCGAAGAACACAGTTAATTATTTGCTATAATTATCAATCATCAATAATAATTAATTATAACAATTAACAGAATTATTAATATGAACTAACAGATACGAAGCACCACCCCGAAACCGGGACCAGTAACCGAGCAAGGTAGTCTCATAAATGGGAGTTCTCCTAGAATGTTAATATCTGAGAGATAATCATTCAAGGGTGAACAAAGAAGGGTTGAATTCGAGCTCTGACTCCTTCAATCAGCCACTTTTCACAATATGTTACCAATAATGACTAAAGAACTTCTCTTTACAGATATAACAGTGTTTATGAAACTTAGCAAAATTAACAAAGTTAACAAATGCTTCACTCAATAAATAGCTATTCTAAAATCTAATTCTACCAAACAAAACACAAACAGCTTTGCACAGGGTTGGACACTTGCAGGGGAATGCGTGTATGTATGTATGTATATATATGTGTGTGTGTGTGTGTGTGTTAATAGCAAGAGAGGAAGGAGGGAAAGCGATCGTGAGAGAGAGAGAAGCGGTTCTTTTTCCACAGAGAGCGCACGTATGGACGGCAGTCTGTAACGCACGTTGTCTGGTTTAAGATCGACAAATCAGTTTACTTTCTCACTCACGGCAGCACAAACACAGTAGTCCCGAGCGGGACAAACACAAAATAGTCTAGCGTGGTGAACACAACTAACAGGCAGCAGCGGAGCGTTAACTGCAGCATGACCGAAAGAAGCACAACCAGTTCGCCTCTGCTAGCCTCTCAGCTAACCCCGGCTCTCTGTTTAGATCCAAACGGAGCACCGAGTCCCGAATTGCTATTTAGGTTAAAGCGGAGAGAATCAGCGGGTCTGTCGGCCAGCTGAGTGAAGTGAAACCTGCGGAAAAAACACCGTGACCATCACGGTAAAACAGGTCGGCGAAAACATGGCAGCTGGCTCTGAGTGGAGTGGCGGAGAGAACAGCAGACACGACTCGGCGAAGACGCGCGGGGCAGAGCCGGTCCACGTTATCCCGAAGTAACTTCATTTCCTCTTTCTCGGGGGAATTTGAGGACGCTGGTTGCAGCAGCGGTCTCTCTCGGGTCCAGGAATGTGTTCGGGTGAACACGGGCAAAGTCTCGTCTCGTCCGACGAGGGGAGTCTTCGATGAGGGGAAAACATGTTCGTGGGGTAGTCAAGCTAACTCACAGGGGAACAGGAGTTACCCCTAGCTCAGTGACATGGGAAAGACGTGTAGTTTGGGCGTGCTCGCTTATAAAGGGGTGGTGATGTCATGGCTGCGTCCTCAGGACGCTCCGCTGTGCAGGAGCGTCTCCGCCAATGAGGGACCGATGTTGACTGCTCCCTGCTGAAGTGTGAAAATCGCAAAGCATTCTTGGAAATGGAGTTTGCTCCACCCTCATGGCAGGTCCATTACAGTTTTAATACGGAGCTCCGGAACTCCAGCCTTCCTGAGTTTTTCCCTCATATAGGCTATAGTTTTTCTTAATCATTACTACAATATATGATTACATATGTAATAGTCTCCTCAGCCAAGTTAGAAAAAGTATGTGCATGTATGAACAACAGCAATTGGAGAAGATGACAGTCAAAAAGTAATCATGTTAAATAATCATGATCTCAATATTGAACAAAAATGATTGTGATTATAATTTTTGCCATAATCAAGCACCCCTAAAAACAGCAAATTGTGAATTACATACACATACACACACACACACACACACACACACACACACACAGTTTAAATATGTATGTGATAAATTGTAAATATGTATGTAATGAATTGTTTTCTTTAAGAAACTCTTACTTGAACATTTTTCAGTGTGCTCCTAAAGTTATATGTATGCTCCTAATTTCTGTCATTTAGGAGCACATGTACTCCTTGAAAAGAAGTAAGGATTGAACACTGCTGTCACTGCTGCAGTCCAAGGGCTTCTGTCACAGGCAGTAGATGTTTACTTTACCCATCCCCCCCCTCCCATTCTCTCTCTCTCCCTCACAGCTGCAGAGAAGATTTTAGTGTACTCTACTTGTGAAATATGCTCATAAATCCCATAACTTTGGCCAAATCCTACATAAAAATATCATTTTTTTGTAGGAATTTTCGTCGCGAATCCATTGATACAGGTTTGAAAGTGGTCGGACTTATAGTTTAGACGCCAGATGCCCCAGTTTGGCACAAAGGCCATGCCCAGAATTTGCCTCCCCATTGGTTTACATTGTAAAGTGTAATGTCGCACTCCAACTTTCAGGGCTTACTAAATCTAAACCGTTCGAGTTATTACAAAGTTTTTAATAACTTTTGCTCAACACAGTGTGATAAGTCATGTATTCAAGTTTGAAGCCGATACCATTAACGCCCTAGGAGGAGATAGCGTTTATTCAAGGTCCAAAATTGGCAAAAAAATCATACTTTGAAATGGACATTGCAGATTTCCTGTTGGATTTAGGTCAGGGGTGTCAGCGTATGATTTGTAGGTCTTGATGAGACGAATAATTGGGTTTTGGTTCGATCTCTCTACGACATTCCTACGGGCCGTGGCGGCCGTTTTAGATACATAGGTGGCGCTAGAGAGCACATTTTGGCACTTTGGGGTTTAATTTTTACATTTTATCAAATTTTTCACCATTCCTGATGTGCGTGCCAAATTTGGTGAGTTTTTGAGCATGTTTAGGGGGTCAAATTTAGAGTTAAAGTGGCGTAATAATAAAGAATAATAATAATAATAATAATAATAATAATAAGAAACAAACAAACACACGAAAAACAAGAGGGTCTTCGCCCTTTGGGCTCAGGCCCTAATTAAAGCTGCAAGCAGCGTTGAACGGGCCTTCGCGCCCATGCGCACATCGGCCGCGGCGCAGTCAGCTGAGATTCTGGGAACCAAGAAAACGTTTGGAGATGATCAGTGTGAGAGTCTTTTGACACACAATACTAACCACTTTCTCTCTGTGAGCGCACCCCTCTGTTTATCACAGGTAATTATAGATTATGAAATCAAAATATTGTTAACCTTAATCAATAATTCAGGCACCAACTGTAGGATCTGCAAGGAACACAGTTGATTATTTGCTATAATTATCAATTATCAATAATAATTAATTATAACAATTAACAGAATTATTAATATGAACTAACAAATACGAAGCACCATCCCGAAACTGGTACTAATAACCGAACAGGGTAATCTCATAAATGGGAGTTCACCTAGAATGTTAATATCTGCGAGATATCAACATTCAAGGGTGAACAAAGAAGGGTTGAATTCGAGCTCTGACTCCTTCAATCAGCCACTTTTCACAATATGTTACCAATAATGACTAAAGAACTTCTCTTTAAAGATATAACAGTGTTTATGAAACTTAGCAAAATTAACAAAGTTAACAAATGCTTCATTCAATAAATAGCTATTCTAAAATCTAATTCTACCAAACAAAACACAAACAGCTTTGCACAGGGTTGGACACTTGCAGGTTGGACACTTTTGTCCGACGTTATCTGACCATCAGATGTGCAAAACGATGTCGGTGCGTGTATCTTTGCGCACGTGAGTATGGTGTTAGTCACAAGAGAGGGAGGAGGGAGAGCGATCGTGAGAGAGAGAGAAGCGGTTCTTTTTCCACAGAGAGCGCACGTATGGACGGCAGTCTGTAACGCACGTTGTCTGGTTTAAGATCGACAAATCAGTTTACTTTCTCACTCACGGCAGCACAAACACAGTAGTCCCGAGCGGGACAAACACAAAATAGTCAAGCGTGGTGAACACAACTAACAGGCAGCAAACAGGCAGCAGCGGAGCGTTAACTGCAGCATGACCGAAAGAAGCACAACCAGTTCGCCTCTGCTAGCCTCTCAGCTAACCCCGGCTCTCTGTTTAGATCCAAACGGAGCACCGAGTCCCGATTTGTTATTTAGGTTAAAGCGGAGAACAGGCAGCAGCGGAGCGTTAATTGCAGCATGACCGAAAGAAGCACAACCAGTTAGCCTCTGCTAGCCTCTCAGCTAACCCCGGGTCTCTGTTTAGATCCAAACGGAGCACGGAGTCCCGAATTGCTATTTAGGTTAAAGCGGAGAGAATCAGCGGGTCTGTCGGCCAGCTGAGTGAAGTGAAACCTGCGGAAAAAACACCGTGACCATCAAGGTAAAACAGGTCGGCGAAAACACGGCAGCTGGCTCTGAGTGGAGTGGCGGAGAGAACAGCAGAGACAACTCGGCGAAGACGCGCAGGGTAGAGCCGGTCCACGTTATCCCGAAGTAACTTCATTTCCTCTTTCTCGGGGGAATTTGAGGACGATGGTTGCAGCAGCGGTCTCTCTCGGGTCCAGGAATGTGTTCGGGTGAACACGGGCAAAGTCTCGTCTCGTCCGACGAGGGGAGTCTTCGATGAGGGGAAAACATGTTCGTGGGGTAGTCAAGCTAACTCACACGGGAACAGGAGTTACCCCTAGCTCAGTGACATGGGAAAGACGTGTAGTTTGGGCGTGCTCGCTTATAAAGGGGTGGTGATGTCATGGCTGCGTCCTCAGGACGCTCCGCTGTGCAGGAGCGTCTCCGCCAATGAGGGACCGATGTTGACTGCTCCCTGCTGAAGTGTGAAAATCGAAAAGCATCCTTGGAAATGGAGTTTGCTCCACCCTCATGGCAGGTCCATTACAGTTTTAATACGGAGCTCCGGAACTCCAGCCTTCCTGAGTTTTTCCCTCATATAGGCTATAGTTTTTCTTAATCATTACTACAATATATGATTACATATGTAATAGTCTCCTCAGCTAAGTTAGAAAAAATATGTGCATGTATGAACAACAGCAATTGGAGAAGATGACAGTCAAAAAGTAATCATGTTAAATAATCATGATCTCAATATTGAACAAAAATGATTGTGATTATAATTTTTGCCATAATCAAGCACCCCTAAAAACAGCAAATTGTGATTTACACACACACACACACAGAGTTTAAATATGTATGTGATCAATTGTAAATATGTCTGTAATGAATTGTTTTCTTTAAGAAACTCTTACTTGAACATTTTTCAGTGTGCTCCTAAAGTTATATGTATGCTCCTAATTTCTTTCATTTAGGAGCACATGCGCTCCTTGAAAAGAAGTAAGGATTGAACACTGCTGTCACATGTGTGAAAGCACTAAGTAAGTGGAGTGTGGTGCAGTCCAAGGGCTTCTGTCACAGGCAGTAGATGTTTACTTTACCCATCCCCCCCCTCCCATTCTCTCTCTCTCCCTCACAGTTGGAAGGAAAGATTTCAAAGTGATCTTCTTGTGAAAAATCCTCATAAATCCCATAACTTTGGCCAAATCCTACATAAAAATATCATTTTTTTGTAGGAATTTTCGTCGCGAATCCATTGATACAGGTTTGAAAGTGGTGGGACTTATAGTTTAGACGCCAGATGCCCCAGTTTGGCACAAAGTCCATGCCCAGAATTTGCCTCCCCATTGGTTTACATTGTAAGGTGTAATGTCGCACTCCAACTTTCAGGGCTTACTAAATCTAAACCGTTCGAGTTATTACAAAGTTTTTAATAACTTTTGCTCAACACAGTGTGATAAGTCATGTATTCAAGTTTGAAGCCGATACCATTAACGCCCTAGGAGGAGATAGCGTTTATTCAAGGTCCAAAATTGGCAAAAAATCATACTTTGAAATGGACATTGCAGATTTCCTGTTGGATTTAGGTCAGGGGTGTCAGCGTACGATTTGTAGGTCTTGATGAGACGAATAATTGAGTTTTGGTTCGATCTCTCTACGACATTCCTACGGGCCGTGGCGGCCGTTTTAGATACATAGGTGGCGCTAGAGAGCACATTTTGGCACTTTGGGGTTTAATTTTTACATTTTATCAAATTTTTCACCATTCCTGATGGGCGTGCCAAATTTGGTGAGTTTTTGAGCATGTTTAGGGGGTCAAATTTAGAGTTAAAGTGGCGTAATAATAAAGAATAATAATAATAATAATAATAATAATAATAATAATAAGAAACAAACAAACACACGAAAAACAAGAGGGTCTTCGCCCTTTGGGCTCAGGCCCTAATTAAAGCTGCAAGCAGCGTTGGACGGGCCTTCGCGCCCTTGCGCACGTCGGGCCGCGGCGCAGTCAGTTGAGCTTGTGGGAACCAAGAAAACGTTTGGAGATGATCAGTGTGAGAGTCTTTTGACACACAATACTAACTACTTTCTCTCCGTGAGCGCACGCCTCTGTTTATCACAGATAATTATGGCTTATGAAATTAAAATATTGTTAACCTTAATCAATAATTCAGGCACCAACTGTAGCATGTATGAGGAACACAGTTGATTATTTGCCATAATTATCAATTATCTAAGATAATTAACTAATTATAATAATTAATAGAATTATTAATATGAACTAACAAGCACGGAGCACCACCCGGAAACCAGGACCAATAACCGAACAAGGTAATCTCATAAATGGGATTTCACCTAGAATGCTAATATCTGCGAGATATCAACATTCAAGGGTGAACAAAGAAGGGTTGAATTCAAGCTCTGACTCCTTTAATCAGCCACTTCTCACAATATGTTACACACAATAATGACAAAAGAACTTCTCTTTAAAGATATAACATTGTTTATTAAACGTAGCAAAATTAACAAAGTTAACATATACTTCATTCAATAAACAGCTATTCTAAAATCTAATTCTACCAAACAAAACACAAACAGCTTTGCACAGAGTTGGACACTTGCAGGGGAATGCGTGTGTGTGTGTGTGTGTGTTAGTAGCAAGAGAGGAAGGAGGGAAAGCGATCGTGAGAGGGAGAGAAGCGGCTCTTTTGACCACAGAGAGCGCACGTACGGACGGCAGTCTGTAACGTACGTTGTCTGGTTTCTGATCTCACGGTGGCACAAAAGTAGCAGTTGTCCCGACCGGGAAAAACACAAAATAGTCTAGCGTGGTGAACACAACTAACAGGCAGCGAACTTAAAATACTCCTCACAGTAAAGCAGAGAAAAATGGACTCGGCGGTCCGTCAACTCACACAACAAGAACAACAGCAATAAAGCTAAAAAGGCTAAATGCTAAACAACAGCAACTGATGCTGAAAAGAACACACAACTAACACTGCCTATGCCCAGACTTATGCCTCTTACTTGGTCGCTTCAGAAAGTGCGCAGGTTGTGTGTGTGTGTAGTCCGTCTTAATGTCCATCTTTGTTCTTGGCTCGGAGGCAGACGGTGCCGTTCTCGCACGTCGTCGAAAACAAGGCAGCTGGCTCTGAGTGGAGTGGCGGAGAGAACAGCAGAGACAACTCGGCGAAGACGCGCAGGGCAGAGCCGGTCCACGTTATCGCGAAGTAACTTCATTTCCTCTTTCTCGGGGGAATTTGAGGACGCTGGTTGCAGCAGCGGTCTCTCTCGGGTCCAGGAATGTGTTCGGGTGAACACGGGCAAAGTCTCGTCTCGTCCGACGAGGGGAGTCTTCGATGAGGGGAAAACATGTTCGTGGGGTAGTCAAGCTAACTCACAGGGGAACAGGAGTTACCCCTAGCTCAGTGACATGGGAAAGACGTGTAGTTTGGGCGTGCTCGCTTATAAAGGGGTGGTGATGTCATGGCTGCGTCCTCAGGACGCTCCGCTGTGCAGGAGAGTCTCCGCCAATGAGGGACCGATGTTGACTGCTCCCTGCTGAGGTGTGAAAATCGCAAAGCATCCTTGGAAATGGAGTTTGCTCCACCCTCATGGCAGGTCCATTACAGTTTTAATACGGAGCTCCGGAACTCCAGCCTTCCTGAGTTTTTCCCTCATATAGGCTATAGTTTTTCTTAATCATTACTACAATATATGATTACATATGTAATAGTCTCCTCAGCCAAGTTAGAAAAAGTATGTGCATGTATGAACAACAGCAATTGGAGAAGATGACAGTCAAAAAGTAATCATGTTAAATAATCATGATCTCAATATTGAACAAAAATGATTGTGATTATAATTTTTGCCATAATCAAGCACCCCTAAAAACAGCAAATTGTGATTTACATACACATACACACACACACACACACACACACACACACACACACACACACAGTTTAAATATGTATGTGATAAATTGTAAATATGTATGTAATGAATTGTTTTATTTAAGAAACTCTTACTTGAACATTTTTCAGTGTGCTCCTAAAGTTATATGTATGCTCCTAATTTCTGTCATTTAGGAGCACATGTACTCCTTGAAAAGAAGTAAGGATTGAACACTGCTGTCACTGCTGCAGTCCAAGGGCTTCTGTCACAGACAGTAGATGTTTACTTTACCCATCCCCCCCCTCCCATTCTCTCTCTCTCCCTCACAGCTGCAGAGAAGATTTTAGTGTACTCTACTTGTGAAATATGCTCATAAATCCCATAACTTTGGCCAAATCCTACATAAAAATATCATTTTTTTGTAGGAATTTTCGTCGCGAATCCATTGATACAGGTTTGAAAGTGGTGGGACTTATAGTTTAGACGCCAGATGCCCCAGTTTGGCACAAAGTCCATGCCCAGAATTTGCCTCCCCATTGGTTTACATTGTAAGGTGTAATGTCGCACTCCAACTTTCAGGGCTTACTAAATCTAAACCGTTCGAGTTATTACAAAGTTTTTAATAACTTTTGCTCAACACAGTGTGATAAGTCATGTATTAAAGTTTGAAGCCGATACCATTAACGCCCTAGGAGGAGATAGCGTTTATTCAAGGTCCAAAATTGGCAAAAAATCATACTTTGAAATGGACATTGCAGATTTCCTGTTGGATTTAGGTCAGGGGTGTCAGCGTATGATTTGTAGGTCTTGATGAGACGAATAATTGGGTTTTGGTTCGATCTCTCTACGACATTCCTATGGGCCGTGGTGGCCGTTTTAGATACATAGGTGGCGCTAGAGAGCACATTTTGGCACTTTGGGGTTTAATTTTTACATTTTATCAAATTTTTCACCATTCCTGATGTGCGTGCCAAATTTGGTGAGTTTTTGAGCATGTTTAGGGGGTCAAATTTAGAGTTAAAGTGGCGTAATAATAAAGAATAATAATAATAATAATAATAATAATAATAATAATAAGAAACAAACAAACACACGAAAAACAAGAGGGTCTTCGCCCTTTGGGCTCAGGCCCTAATAATTAAAGCTGCAAGCAGCGTTGGACGGGCCTTCGCGCCCTTGCGCACAGCGGGCCGCGGCGCAGTCAGTTGAGCTTGTGGGAACCAAGAAAACGTTTGGAGATGATCAGTGTGAGAGTCTTTTTACACACAATACTAACCAGTGTCTCTCTGTGAGCCCACCCCTCTGTTCACAGACAATTATGAATTATGAAATCAAAATATTGTTAACCTTAATCAATAATTCAGGTACCAACTGTAGGATCTGCGAAAAACACAGTTAATTATTTGCTATAATTATCAATGATCAATAATAATTAATTATAACAATTAACAGAATTATTAATATGAACTAACAGATACGAAGCACCACCCCGAAACCGGGACCAATAACCGAGCAAAATAGTCTCAAAAATGGGAGTTCACCTAGAATGTTAATATCTGAGAGATAATCATTCAAGGGTGAACAAAGAAGGGTTGAATTCGAGCTCTGACTCCTTCAATCAGCCACTTTTCACAATATGTTACCAATAATGACTAAAGAACTTCTCTTTGAAGATATAACAGTGTTTATTAAACTTAGCAAAATTAACAAAGTGAACAAATGCTTCATTCAATAAATAGCTATTCAAAAATCTAATTCTACCAAACAAAACACAAACAGCTTTGCACAGGGTTGGACACTTGCAAGTTGGACACTTTTGTCCGACGTTATCTGACCATCAGATGTGCAAAACGATGTCAGCAGGCAGCAGCGGAGCGTTAACTGCAGCATGACCGAAAGAAGCACAACCAGTTAGCCTCTGCTAGCCTCTCAGCTAACCCCGGCTATCTGTTTAGATCCAAACGGAGCACCGAGTCCCGATTTGTTATTTAGGTTAAAGCGGAGAACAGGCAGCAAACAGGCAGCAGCGGAGCGTTAACTGCAGCATGACCGAAAGAAGCACAACCAGTTCGCCTCTGCTAGCCTCTCAGCTAACCCTGGCTCTCTGTTTAGATCCAAACGGAGCACCGACTCCCGATTAGTTATTTAGGTTAAAGCGGACAGAATCAGCGGGTCTGTCGGCCAGCTGAGTGAAGTGAAACCTGCGGAAAAAACACCGTGACCATCAAGGTAAAACAGGTCGGCGAAAACACGGCAGCTGGCTCTGAGTGGAGTGGCGGAGAGAACAGCAGAGATGACTCGGCGAAGACGCGCAGGGCAGAGCCGGTCCACGTTATCCCGAAGTAACTTCATTTCCTCTTTCTCCGGGGGAATTTGAGGACGCTGGTTGCAGCAGCGGTCTCTCTCGGGTCCAGGAATGTGTTCGGGTGAACACGGGCAAAGTCTCGTCTCGTCCGACGAGGGGAGTCTTCGATGAGGGGAAAACATGTTCGTGGGGTAGTCAAGCTAACTCACAGGGGAACAGGAGTTAACCCTAGCTCAGTGACATGGGAAAGACGTATATTTCGGGCGTGCTCGCTTATAAAGGGGTGGTGATGTCATGGCTGCGTCCTCAGGACGCTCCGCTGTGCAGGAGCGTCTCCGCCAATGAGGGACCGATATTGACTGCTCCCTGCTGAGGTGTGAAAATCGCAAAGCATTCTTGGAAATGGAGTTTGCTCCACCCTCATGGCAGGTCCATTACAGTTTTAATACGGAGCTCCGGAGCTCCAGCCTTCCTGAGTTTTTCCCTCATATAGGCTATACTTTTTCTTAATCATTACTACAATATATGATTAGATGTGTAATAGTCTCCTCAGCCAAGTTAGAAAAAATATGTGCATGTATGAACAACAGCAATTGGAGAGGATGACAGTCAAAAAGTAATCATGTTAAATAATCATGATCTCAATATTGAACAAAAATGATTGTGATTATAATTTTTGCCATAATCAAGCACCCCTAAAAACAGCTAATTGTGATTTACATACACACACACACACACACACACACACAGAGAGTTTAAATATGTATGTGATAAATTGTAAATATGTATGAAATGAATTGTTTTCTGTAAGAAACTCTTACTTGAACATTTTTCAGTGTGCTCCTAAAGTTATATGTATGCTCCTAATTTCTTTCATTTAGGAGCACATGCGCTCCTTGAAAAGAAGTAAGGATTGAACACTGCTGTCACATGTGTGAAAGCACTAAGTAAGTGGAGTGTGGTGCAATCCAAGGGCTTCTGTCACAGGCAGTAGATGTTTACTTTACCCATCCCCCCCCTCCCATTCTCTCTCTCTCCCTCACAGTTGGAAGGAAAGATTTCAAAGTGATCTTCTTGTGAAAAATCCTCATAAATCCCATAACTTTGGCCAAATCCTACATAAAAATCACATTTTTTTGTAGGAATTTTCGTCGCGAATCCATTGATACAGGTTTGAAAGTGGTGGGACTTATAGTTTAGACGCCAGATGCCCCAGTTTGGCACAAAGTCCATGCCCAGAATTTGCCTCCCCATTGGTTTACATTGTAAGGTGTAATGTCGCACTCCAACTTTCAGGGCTTACTAAATCAAAACCGTTCGAGTTATTACAAAGTTTTTAATAACTTTTGCTCAACACAGTGTGATAAGTCATGTATTCAAGTTTGAAGCCGATACCATTAACGCCCTAGGAGGAGATAGCGTTTATTCAAGGTCCAAAATTGGCAAAAAATCGTACTTTGAAATGGACATTGCAGATTTCCTGTTGGATTTAGGTCAGGGGTGTCAGCGTATGATTTGTAGGTCTTGATGAGACGAATAATTGAGTTTTGGTTCGATCTCTCTACGACATTCCTACGGGCCGTGGCGGCCGTTTTAGATACATAGGTGGCGCTAGAGAGCACATTTTGGCACTTTGGGGTTTAATTTTTACATTTTATCAAATTTTTCACCATTCCTGATGTGCGTGCCAAATTTGGTGAGTTTTTGAGCATGTTTAGGGGGTCAAATTTAGAGTTAAAGTGGCGTAACAAGAAAGAAAGAATAATAATAATTAAAGCTGCAAGCAGCGTTGAACGGGCCTTCGCGCCCTTGCGCACAGCGGGCCGCGGCGCAGTCAGTTGAGCTTGTGGGAACCAAGAAAGCGTTTGGAGATGATCAGTGTGAGAGTCTTTTTACACACAATACTAACCAGTGTCTCTCTGTGAGCCCACCCCTCCGTTCACAGACAATTATGAATTATGACATCAAAATATTGTTAACCTTAATCAGTAATTCAGGTACCAACTGTAGGAATCTGCGAAGAACACAGTTAATTATTTGCTATAATTATCAATTATCAATAATAATTAATTATAACAATTAACAGAATTATTAATATGAACTAACAGATACGAAGCACCACCCCGAAACCGGGGCCAATAACCGAGCAAGGTAGTCTCATAAATGGGAGTTCACCTAGAATGTTAATATCTGAGAGATAATCAGTCAAGGGTGAACAAAGAGGGGTTGAATTTGAGCTCTGACTCCTTCAATCAGCCACTTTTCACAATATGTTACCAATAATGACTAAAGAACTTCTCTTTAAAGATATAACAGTGTTTATGAAACTTAGCAAAATTAACAAAGTTAACAAATGCTTCATTCAATAAATAGCTATTCTAAAATCTAATTCTACCAAACAAAACACAAACAGCTTTGCACAGGGTTGGACACTTGCAGGTTGGACACTTTTGTCCGACGTTATCTGACCATCAGATGTGCAAAACGATGTCGGTGCGTGTATCTGTGCGCGCGTGAGTATGGTGTTAGTCACAAGAGAGGGAGGAGGGAAAGCGATCGTGAGAGAGAGAGAAGCGGTTCTTTTTCCACAGAGAGCGCACGTACGGACGGCAGTCTGTAACGCACGTTGTCTGTTTTAAGATCGACAAATCAGTTTACTTTCTCACTCACGGCAGCACAAACACAGTAGTCCCGAGCGGGACAAACACAAAATAGTCAAGCGTGGTGAACACAACTAACAGGCAGCAAACAGGCAGCAGCGGAGCGTTAACTGCAGCATGACCGAAAGAAGCACAACCAGTTAGCCTCTGCTAGCCTCTCAGCTAACCCCGGCTCTTTGTTTAGATCCAAACGGAGCACCGAGTCCCGATTTGTTATTTAGGTTAAAGCGGAGAACAGGCAGCAGCGGAGCGTTAATTGCAGCATGACCGAAAGAAGCACAACCAGTTAGCCTCTGCTAGCCTCTCAGCTAACCCCGGCTCTCTGTTTAGATCCAAACGGAGCACCGAGTCCCGAATTGCTATTTAGGTTAAAGCGGAGAGAATCAGCGGGTCTGTCGGCCAGCTGAGTGAAGTGAAACCTGCGGAAAAAACACCGTGACCATCAAGGTAAAACAGGTCGGCGAAAACACGGCAGCTGGCTCTGAGTGGAGTGGCGGAGAGAACAGCAGAGATGACTCGGCGAAGACGCGCAGGGCAGAGCCGGTCCACGTTATCCCGAAGTAACTTCATTTCCTCTTTCTCGGGGGGAATTTGAGGACGCTGGTTGCAGCAGCGGTCTCTCTCGGGTCCAGGAATGTGTTCGGGTGAACACGGGCAAAGTCTCGTCTCGTCCGACGAGGGGAGTCTTCGATGAGGGGAAAACATGTTCGTGGGGTAGTCAAGCTAACTCACAGGGAAACAGGAGTTACTCCTAGCTCAGTGACATGGGAAAGACGTATATTTCGGGCGTGCTCGCTTATAAAGGGGTGGTGATGTCATGGCTGCGTCCTCAGGACGCTCCGCTGTGCAGGAGCGTCTCCGCCAATGAGGGACCGATGTTGACTGCTCCCTGCTGAAGTGTGAAAATCGCAAAGCATCCTTGGAAATGGAGTTTGCTCCACCCTCATGGCAGGTCCATTACAGTTTTAATACGGAGCTCCGGAACTCCAGCCTTCCTGAGTTTTTCCCTCATATAGGCTATAGTTTTTCTTAATCATTACTACAATATATGATTACATATGTAATAGTCTCCTCAGCCAAGTTAGAAAAAATATGTGCATGTATGAACAACAGCAATTGGAGAAGATGACAGTCAAAAAGTGATCATGTTAAATAATCATGATCTCAGTATTGAACAAAAATGATTGTGATTATAATTTTTACCATAATCAAGCACCCCTAAAAACAGCAAATTGTGATTTACATACACACACACACACACACACACACACACACACACACACAAAGAGTTTAAATATGTATGTGATCAATTGTAAATATGTATGTAATGAATTGTTTTCTTTAAGAAACTCTTACTTGAACATTTTTCAGTGTGCTCCTAAAGTTATATGTATGCTCCTAATTTCTGTCGTTTAGGAGCACATGTACTCCTTGAAAAAAAGTAAGGATTGAACACTGCTGTCAGATATGTAGAAGCATTAAGTAGCTGGAGTGTGGTGCAGTCCAAGGGCTTCTGTCACAGGCAGTAGATGTTTACTTTACCCATCCCCCCCCTCCCATTCTCTCTCTCTCCCTCACAGTTGGAAGGAAAGATTTCAAAGTGATCTTCTTGTGAAAAATCCTCATAAATCCCATAACTTTAGCCAAATCCTACATAAAAATATCATTTTTTTGTAGGAATTTCCGTCGCGAATCCATTGATACAGGTTTGAAAGTGGTCGGACTTATAGTTTAGACGCCAGATGCCCCAGTTTGGCACAAAGTCCATGCCAAGAATTTGCCTCCCCATTGGTTTACATTGTAAGGTGTAATGTCGCACTCCAACTTTCAGGGCTTACTAAATCTAAACCGTTCGAGTTATTACAAAGTTTTTAATAACTTTTGCTCAACACAGTGTGATAAGTCATGTATTAAAGTTTGAAGCCGATACCATTAACGCCCTAGGAGGAGATAGCGTTTATTCAAGGTCCAAAATTGGCAAAAAAATCATACTTTAAATTGACATTGCAGATTTCCTGTTGGATTTAGGTCAGGGGTGTCAGCGTATGATTTGTAGGTCTTGATGAGACGAATAATTGAGTTTTGGTTCGATCTCTCTACGACATTCCTACGGGCCGTGGTGGCCGTTTTAGATACGTAGGTGGCGCTAGAGAGCACATTTTGGCACTTTGGGGTTTAATTTTTACATTTTATCAAATTTTTCACCATTCCTGATGTGCGTGCCAAATTTGGTGAGTTTTTGAGCATGTTTAGGGGGTCAAATTTAGAGTTAAAGTGGCGTAACAAGAAAGAATAATAATAAACAAACAAACGCACGAAAAACAATAGGGTCTTCGCCCTTTGGGCTCAGGCCCTAATTAAAGCTGCAAGCAGCGTTGGACGGGCCTTCGCGCCCTTGCGCACATCGGGCCGCGGCGCAGTCAGTTGAGCTTGTGGGAACCAAGAAAACGTTTGGAGATGATTAGTGTGAGAGTCTTTTTACACACAATACTAACCAGTGTCTCTCTGTGAGCCCACCCCTCTGTTCACAGACAATTATGAATTATGACATCAAAATATTGTTAACCTTAATCAGTAATTCAGGTACCAACTGTAGGAATCTGCGAAGAACACAGTTAATTATTTTCTATAATTATCAATTATCAATAATAATTAATTATAACAATTAACATAATTATTAATATGAACTAACAGATACGAAGCACCACCCCGAAACCGGGGCCAATAACCGAGCAAGGTAGTCTCATAAATGGGAGTTCACCTAGAATGTTAATATCTGAGAGATAATCATTCAAGGGTGAACAAAGAAGGGTTGAATTCGAGCTCTGACTCCTTCAATCAGCCACTTTTCACAATATGTTACCAATAATGACTAAAGAACTTCTCTTTAAAGATATAACAGTGTTTATGAAACTTAGCAAAATTAACAAAGTTAACAAATGCTTCATTCAATAAATAGCTATTCTAAAATCTAATTCTACCAAACAAAACACAAACAGCTTTGCACGGGGTTGGACACTTGCAGGTTGGACACTTTTGTCCGACGTTATCTGACCATCAGATGTGCAAAACGATGTCGGTGCGTGTATCTGTGCGCACGTGAGTATGGTGTTAGTCACAAGAGAGGGAGGAGGGAGAGCGATCGTGAGAGAGAGAGAAGCGATTCTTTTTCCACAGAGAACGCACGTATGGACGGCAGTCTGTAACGCACGTTGTCTGGTTTAAGATCGACAAATCAGTTTACTTTCTCACTCACGGCAGCACAAACACAGTAGTCCCGAGCGGGACAAACACAAAATAGTCAAGCGTGGTGAACACAACTAACAGGCAGCAAACAGGCAGCAGCGGAGCGTTAACTGCAGCATGACCGAAAGAAGCACAACCAGTTAGCCTCTGCTAGCCTCTCAGCTAACCCCGGCTCTCTGTTTAGATCCAAACGGAGCACCGAGTCCCGAATTGCTATTTAGGTTAAAGCGGAGAGAATCAGCGGGTCTGTCGGCCAGCTGAGTGAAGTGAAACCTGCGGAAAAAACACCGTGAGCATCACGGTAAAACAGGTCGGCGAAAACACGGCAGCTGGCTCTGAGTGGAGTGGCGGAGAGAACAGCAGAGATGACTCGGCGAAGACGCGCAGGGCAGAGCCGGTCCACGTTATCCCGAAGTAACTTCATTTCCTCTTTCTCGGGGGAATTTGAGGACGCTGGTTGCAGCAGCGGTCTCTCTCGGGTCCAGGAATGTGTTCGGGTAAACACGGGCAAAGTCTCGTCTCGTCCGACGAGGGGAGTCTTCGATGAGGGGAAAACATGTTCGTGAGGTAGTCAAGCTAACTCACAGGGGAACAGGAGTTAACCCTAGCTCAGTGACATGGGAAAGACGTGTATTTTGGGCGTGCTCGCTTATAAAGGGGTGGTGATGTCATGGCTGCGTCCTCAGGACGCTCCGCTGTGCAGGAGCGTCTCCGCCGTGCAGGAGCGTCTCCGCCAATGAGGGACCGATGTTGACTGCTCCCTGCTGAGGTGTGAAAATCGCAAAGCATCCTTGGAAATGGAGTTTGCTCCACCCTCATGGCAGGTCCATTACAGTTTTAATACGGAGCTCCGGAACTCCAGCCTTCTTCCTGAGTTTTTCCCTCATATAGGCTATACTTTTTCTTAATAATTACTACAATATATGATTAGATGTGTAATAGTCTCCTCAGCCAAGTTAGAAAAAATATGTGCATGTATGAACAACAGCAATTGGAGAAGATGACAGGCAAAAAGTAATCATGTTAAATAATCATGATCTCAATATTGAACAAAAATTATTGTGATTATAATTTTTGCCATAATCAAGCACCCCTAAAAACAGCAAATTGTGATTTACATACACACACACACACACACACACACACACACACACACACACAGAGTTTAAATATGTATGTGATCAATTGTAAATATGTATGAAATTAATTGTTTTCTGTAAGAAACTCTTACTTGAACATTTTTCAGTGTGCTCCTAAAGTTATATGTATGCTCCTAATTTCTTTCATTTAGGAGCACATGCGCTCCTTGAAAAGAAGTAAGGATTGAACACTGCTGTCACATGTGTGAAAGCACTAAGTAAGTGGAGTGTGGTGCAGTCCAAGGGCTTCTGTCACAGGCAGTAGATGTTTACTTTACCCATCCCCCCCCTCCCATTCTCTCTCTCTCCCTCACAGTTGGAAGGAAAGATTTCAAAGTGATCTTCTTGTGAAAAATCCTCATAAATCCCATAACTTTGGCCAAATCCTACATAAAAATATCATTTTTTTGTAGGAATTTTCGTCGCGAATCCATTGATACAGGTTTGAAAGTGGTGGGACTTATAGTTTAGACGCCAGATGCCCCAGTTTGGCACAAAGTCCATGCCCAGAATTTGCCTCCCCATTGGTTTACATTGTAAGGTGTAATGTCACACTCCAACTTTCAGGGCTTACTAAATCTAAACCGTTCGAGTTATTACAAAGTTTTTAATAACTTTTGCTCAACACAGTGTGATAAGTCATGTATTAAAGTTTGAAGCCGATACCATTAACGCCCTAGGAGGAGATAGCGTTTATTCAAGGTCCAAAATTGGCAAAAAATCATACTTTGAAATTGACATTGCAGATTTCCTGTTGGATTTAGGTCAGGGGTGTCAGCGTATGATTTGTAGGTCTTGATGAGACGAATAATTGGGTTTTGGTTCGATCTCTCTACGACATTCCTACGGGCCGTGGTGGCCGTTTTAGATACATAGGTGGCGCTAGAGAGCACATTTTGGCACTTTGGGGTTTAATTTTTACATTTTATCAAATTTTTCACCATTCCTGATGTGCGTGCCAAATTTGGTGAGTTTTTGAGCAGGTTTAGGGGGTCAAATTTAGAGTTAAAGTGGCGTAATAATAAAGAATAATAATAATAATAATAAGAAACAAACAAACACACGAAAAACAAGAGGGTCTTCGCCCTTTGGGCTCAGGCCCTAATTAAAGCTGCAAGCAGCGTTGGACGGGCCTTCGCGCCCTTGCGCACGTCGGGCCGCGGCGCAGTCAGTTGAGCTTGTGGGAACCAAGAAAACGTTTGGAGATGATTAGTGTGAGAGTCTTTTGACACACAATACTAACCAGTGTCTCTCTGTGAGCCCACCCCTCTGTTCACAGACAATTATGAATTATGAAATCAAAATATTGTTAACCTTAATCAACAATTCAGGTACCAACTGTAGGATCTGCGAAGAACACAATTAATTATATGCTATAATTATCAATTATCAATAATAATTAACTATAACAATTAACAGAATTATTAATATGAACTAACAAGCACAGAGCACCACCCGGAAACCAGGACCAATAACCGAACAAGGTAATCTCATAAATGGGAGTTCACCTAGAATGTTAATATCTGCGAGATATCAACATTCAAGGGTGAACAAAGAAGGGTTGAATTCGAGCTCTGACTCCTTCAATCAGCCACTTCTCACAATATGTTACACACAATAATGACAAAATAACTTCTCTTTAAAGATATAACATTGTTTATTAAACTTAGCAAAATTAACAAAGTTAACAAATACTTCATTCAATAAACAGCTATTCTAAAATCTAATTCTACCAAACAAAACACAAACAGCTTTGCACAGAGTTGGACACTTGCAGGGGAATGCGTGTATGTATGTATGTATGTGTGTGTGTGTGTGTGTGCGTGTGTGTTAGTAGCAAGAGAGGAAGGAGGGAAAGCGATCGTGAGAGGGAGAGAAGCGGCTCTTTTTCCACAGAGAGCGCACGTACGGACGGCAGTCTGTAACGCACGTTGTCTGGTTTCTGATCGACAAATCAATTTACTTTCTCACTCACGGTGGCACAAAAGTAGCAGGTGTCCCGACCGGGAAAAACACAAAATAGTCTAGCGCGGTGAACACAACTAACAGGAAGCAAACTTAAAATACTCCTCAGAGTAAAGCAGAGAAAAATGGACTCGGCGGTCCGTCAACTCACACAACAAGAAAAATAGCAATAAAGCTAAAAAGGCTAAATGCTAAACAACAGCAACTGATGTTGAAAAGAACACACAACTAACACTGCCTATGCCCAGACTTATGCCTCTTACTTGGTCGCTTCAGAAAGTGCGCAGGTTGTGTGTGTGTGTGTAGTCCGTCTTAATGTCCATCTTTGTTCTTGGCTCGGAGGCAGACAGTGCCGTTCTCGCACGTCGGCGAAAACACGGCAGCTGGCTCTGAGTGGAATGGCGGAGAGAACAGCAGAGACAACTCGGCGAAGACGCGCAGGGCAGAGCCGGTCCACGTTATCCCGAAGTAACTTCATTTCTTCTTTCTCGGGGGAATTTGAGGACGCTGGTTGCAGCAGCGGTCTCTCTCGGATCCAGGAATGTGTTCGGGTGAACACGGGCAAAGTCTCGTCTCGTCCGACGAGGGGAGTCTTCGATGAGGGGAAAACATGTTCGTGGGGTAGTTAAGCTAACTCACAGGGGAACAGGAGTTACCCCTAGCTCAGTGACATGGGAAAGACGTGTAGTTTGGGCGTGCTCGCTTATAAAGGGGTGGTGATGTCATGGCTGTGTCCTCGAGACGCTCCGCTGTACAGGAGCGTCTCCGCCAATGAGGGACCAATGTGGACTGCTCCCTGCTGAGGTGTGAAAATCGCAAAGCATCCTTGGAAATGGAGTTTGCTCCACCCTCTGTCACAGGCAGTAGATGTTTACTTTACCCATCCCCCCCCTCCCATTCTCTCTCTCTCCCTCACAGTTGGAAGGAAAGATTTCAAAGTGATCTTCTTGTGGAAAATCGTCATAAATCCCATAACTTTGGCCAAATCCTACATAAAAATATCATTTTTTTGTAGGAATTTTCGTCGCGAATCCATTGATACAGGTTTGAAAGTGGTCGGACTTATAGTTTAGACGCCAGATGCCCCAGTTTGGCACAAAGGCCATGCCCAGAATTTGCCTCCCCATTGGTTTACATTGTAAAGTGTAATGTCGCACTCCAACTTTCAGGGCTTACTAAATCTAAACCGTTCGAGTTATTACAAAGTTTTTAATAACTTTTGCTCAACACAGTGTGATAAGTCATGTATTCAAGTTTGAAGCCGATACCATTAACGCCCTAGGAGGAGATAGCGTTTATTCAAGGTCCAAAATTGGCAAAAAATCATACTTTGAAATGGACATTGCAGATTTCCTGTTGGATTTAGGTCAGGGGTGTCAGCGTATGATTTGTAGGTCTTGATGAGACGAATAATTGGGTTTTGGTTCGATCTCTCTACGACATTCCTACGGGCCGTGGCGGCCGTTTTAGATACATAGGTGGCGCTAGAGAGCACATTTTGGCACTTTGGGGTTTAATTTTTACATTTTATCAAATTTTTCACCATTCCTGATGTGCGTGCCAAATTTGGTGAGTTTTTGAGCATGTTTAGGGGGTCAAATTTAGAGTTAAAGTGGCGTAATAATAAAGAATAATAATAATAATAATAATAATAATAATAATAAGAAACAAACAAACACACGAAAAACAAGAGGGTCTTCGCCCTTTGGGCTCAGGCCCTAATTAAAGCTGCAAGCAGCGTTGAACGGGCCTTCGCGCCCATGCGCACATCGGCCGCGGCGCACTCAGCTGAGCTTCTGGGAACCAAGAAAACGTTTGGAGATGATCAGTGTGAGTCTTTTGACACACAATACTAACCACTTTCTCTCCGTGAGCGCACCCCTCTGTTTATCACAGGTAATTATAGATTATGAAATCAAAATATTGTTAACCTTAATCAATAATTCAGGCACCAACTGTAGGATCTGCAAGGAACACAGTTGATTATTTGCTATAATTATCAATTATCAATAATAAATAATTATAACAATTAACAGATTTATTAATATGAACTAACAAATACGAAGCACCATCCCGAAACCAGGACTAATAACCGAACAGGGTAATCTCATAAATGGGAGTTCACCTAGAATGTTAATATCTGAGAGATATCAACATTCAAGGGTAAAAAGAACGGTTAAATTCGAGCTCTGACTCCTTCAATCAGCCACTTTTCACAATATGTTACCAATAATGACAAAAGAACTTCTCTTTAAAGATATAACAGTGTTTATGAAACTTAGCAAAATTAACAAAGTTAACAAATGCTTCATTCAATAAATAGCTATTCTAAAATCTAATTCTACCAAACAAAACACAAACAGCTTTGCACAGGGTTGGACACTTGCAGGGGAATGCGTGTATGTATGTATGTATGTATATATGTATGTGTGTGTGTGTGTGTGTGTGTGTGTGTTAGTAGCAAGAGAGGAAGGAGGGAAAGCGATCGTGAGAGGGAGAGAAGCGGCTCTTTTTCCACAGAGAGCGCACGTATGGACGGCAGTCTGTAACGCACGTTGTCTGGTTTCAGATCGACAAATCAGTTTACTTTCTCACTCACGGCAGCACAAACACAGTAGTCCCGAGCGGGACAAACACAAAATAGTCTAGCGTGGTGAACACAACTAACAGGCAGCAAACAGGCAGCAGCGGAGCGTTAACTGCAGCATGACCGAAAGAAGCACAACCAGTTAGCCTCTGCTAGCCTCTCAGCTAACCCCGGCTCTCTGTTTAGATCCAAACGGAGCACCGAGTCCCGATTTGTTATTTAGGTTAAAGCGGAGAACAGGCAGCAAACAGGCAGCAGCGGAGCGTTAACTGCAGCATGACCGAAAGAAGCACAACCAGTTCGCCTCTGCTAGTCTCTCAGCTAACCCCGGCTCTCTGTTTAGATCCAAACGGAGCACCGAGTCCCGATTTGTTATTTAGGTTAAAGCGGAGAACAGGCAGCAAACAGGCAGCAGCGGAGCGTTAACTGCAGCATGACCGAAAGAAGCACAACCAGTTCGCCTCTGCTAGCCTCTCAGCTAACCCTGGCTCTCTGTTTAGATCCAAACGGAGCACCGACTCCCGATTAGTTATTTAGGTTAAAGCGGACAGAATCAGCGGGTCTGTCGGCCAGCTGAGTGAAGTGAAACCTGCGGAAAAAACACCGTGACCATCAAGGTAAAACAGGTCGGCGAAAACACGGCAGCTGGCTCTGAGTGGAGTGGCGGAGAGAACAGCAGAGATGACTCGGCGAAGACGCGCAGGGCAGAGCCGGTCCACGTTATCCCGAAGTAACTTCATTTCCTCTTTCTCCGGGGGAATTTGAGGACGCTGGTTGCAGCAGCGGTCTCTCTCGGGTCCAGGAATGTGTTCGGGTGAACACGGGCAAAGTCTCGTCTCGTCCGACGAGGGGAGTCTTCGATGAGGGGAAAACATGTTCGTGGGGTAGTCAAGCTAACTCACAGGGGAACAGGAGTTAACCCTAGCTCAGTGACATGGGAAAGACGTATATTTCGGGCGTGCTCGCTTATAAAGGGGTGGTGATGTCATGGCTGCGTCCTCAGGACGCTCCGCTGTGCAGGAGCGTCTCCGCCAATGAGGGACCGATATTGACTGCTCCCTGCTGAGGTGTGAAAATCGCAAAGCATTCTTGGAAATGGAGTTTGCTCCACCCTCATGGCAGGTCCATTACAGTTTTAATACGGAGCTCCGGAGCTCCAGCCTTCCTGAGTTTTTCCCTCATATAGGCTATACTTTTTCTTAATCATTACTACAATATATGATTAGATGTGTAATAGTCTCCTCAGCCAAGTTAGAAAAAATATGTGCATGTATGAACAACAGCAATTGGAGAGGATGACAGTCAAAAAGTAATCATGTTAAATAATCATGATCTCAATATTGAACAAAAATGATTGTGATTATAATTTTTGCCATAATCAAGCACCCCTAAAAACAGCTAATTGTGATTTACATACACACACACACACACACACACACACAGAGAGTTTAAATATGTATGTGATAAATTGTAAATATGTATGAAATGAATTGTTTTCTGTAAGAAACTCTTACTTGAACATTTTTCAGTGTGCTCCTAAAGTTATATGTATGCTCCTAATTTCTTTCATTTAGGAGCACATGCGCTCCTTGAAAAGAAGTAAGGATTGAACACTGCTGTCACATGTGTGAAAGCACTAAGTAAGTGGAGTGTGGTGCAATCCAAGGGCTTCTGTCACAGGCAGTAGATGTTTACTTTACCCATCCCCCCCCTCCCATTCTCTCTCTCTCCCTCACAGTTGGAAGGAAAGATTTCAAAGTGATCTTCTTGTGAAAAATCCTCATAAATCCCATAACTTTGGCCAAATCCTACATAAAAATCACATTTTTTTGTAGGAATTTTCGTCGCGAATCCATTGATACAGGTTTGAAAGTGGTGGGACTTATAGTTTAGACGCCAGATGCCCCAGTTTGGCACAAAGTCCATGCCCAGAATTTGCCTCCCCATTGGTTTACATTGTAAGGTGTAATGTCGCACTCCAACTTTCAGGGCTTACTAAATCAAAACCGTTCGAGTTATTACAAAGTTTTTAATAACTTTTGCTCAACACAGTGTGATAAGTCATGTATTCAAGTTTGAAGCCGATACCATTAACGCCCTAGGAGGAGATAGCGTTTATTCAAGGTCCAAAATTGGCAAAAAATCGTACTTTGAAATGGACATTGCAGATTTCCTGTTGGATTTAGGTCAGGGGTGTCAGCGTATGATTTGTAGGTCTTGATGAGACGAATAATTGAGTTTTGGTTCGATCTCTCTACGACATTCCTACGGGCCGTGGCGGCCGTTTTAGATACATAGGTGGCGCTAGAGAGCACATTTTGGCACTTTGGGGTTTAATTTTTACATTTTATCAAATTTTTCACCATTCCTGATGTGCGTGCCAAATTTGGTGAGTTTTTGAGCATGTTTAGGGGGTCAAATTTAGAGTTAAAGTGGCGTAACAAGAAAGAAAGAATAATAATAATTAAAGCTGCAAGCAGCGTTGGACGGGCCTTCGCGCCCTTGCGCACGTCGGGCCGCGGCGCAGTCAGTTGAGCTTGTGGGAACCAAGAAAACGTTTGGAGATGATTAGTGTGAGAGTCTTTTGACACACAATACTAACCAGTGTCTCTCTGTGAGCCCACCCCTCTGTTCACAGACAATTATGAATTATGAAATCAAAATATTGTTAACCTTAATCAACAATTCAGGTACCAACTGTAGGATCTGCGAAGAACACAATTAATTATATGCTATAATTATCAATTATCAATAATAATTAACTATAACAATTAACAGAATTATTAATATGAACTAACAAGCACAGAGCACCACCCGGAAACCAGGACCAATAACCGAACAAGGTAATCTCATAAATGGGAGTTCACCTAGAATGTTAATATCTGCGAGATATCAACATTCAAGGGTGAACAAAGAAGGGTTGAATTCGAGCTCTGACTCCTTCAATCAGCCACTTCTCACAATATGTTACACACAATAATGACAAAATAACTTCTCTTTAAAGATATAACATTGTTTATTAAACTTAGCAAAATTAACAAAGTTAACAAATACTTCATTCAATAAACAGCTATTCTAAAATCTAATTCTACCAAACAAAACACAAACAGCTTTGCACAGAGTTGGACACTTGCAGGGGAATGCGTGTATGTATGTATGTATGTGTGTGTGTGTGTGTGTGCGTGTGTGTTAGTAGCAAGAGAGGAAGGAGGGAAAGCGATCGTGAGAGGGAGAGAAGCGGCTCTTTTTCCACAGAGAGCGCACGTACGGACGGCAGTCTGTAACGCACGTTGTCTGGTTTCTGATCGACAAATCAATTTACTTTCTCACTCACGGTGGCACAAAAGTAGCAGGTGTCCCGACCGGGAAAAACACAAAATAGTCTAGCGCGGTGAACACAACTAACAGGAAGCAAACTTAAAATACTCCTCAGAGTAAAGCAGAGAAAAATGGACTCGGCGGTCCGTCAACTCACACAACAAGAAAAATAGCAATAAAGCTAAAAAGGCTAAATGCTAAACAACAGCAACTGATGTTGAAAAGAACACACAACTAACACTGCCTATGCCCAGACTTATGCCTCTTACTTGGTCGCTTCAGAAAGTGCGCAGGTTGTGTGTGTGTGTGTAGTCCGTCTTAATGTCCATCTTTGTTCTTGGCTCGGAGGCAGACAGTGCCGTTCTCGCACGTCGGCGAAAACACGGCAGCTGGCTCTGAGTGGAATGGCGGAGAGAACAGCAGAGACAACTCGGCGAAGACGCGCAGGGCAGAGCCGGTCCACGTTATCCCGAAGTAACTTCATTTCTTCTTTCTCGGGGGAATTTGAGGACGCTGGTTGCAGCAGCGGTCTCTCTCGGATCCAGGAATGTGTTCGGGTGAACACGGGCAAAGTCTCGTCTCGTCCGACGAGGGGAGTCTTCGATGAGGGGAAAACATGTTCGTGGGGTAGTTAAGCTAACTCACAGGGGAACAGGAGTTACCCCTAGCTCAGTGACATGGGAAAGACGTGTAGTTTGGGCGTGCTCGCTTATAAAGGGGTGGTGATGTCATGGCTGTGTCCTCGAGACGCTCCGCTGTACAGGAGCGTCTCCGCCAATGAGGGACCAATGTGGACTGCTCCCTGCTGAGGTGTGAAAATCGCAAAGCATCCTTGGAAATGGAGTTTGCTCCACCCTCTGTCACAGGCAGTAGATGTTTACTTTACCCATCCCCCCCCTCCCATTCTCTCTCTCTCCCTCACAGTTGGAAGGAAAGATTTCAAAGTGATCTTCTTGTGGAAAATCGTCATAAATCCCATAACTTTGGCCAAATCCTACATAAAAATATCATTTTTTTGTAGGAATTTTCGTCGCGAATCCATTGATACAGGTTTGAAAGTGGTCGGACTTATAGTTTAGACGCCAGATGCCCCAGTTTGGCACAAAGGCCATGCCCAGAATTTGCCTCCCCATTGGTTTACATTGTAAAGTGTAATGTCGCACTCCAACTTTCAGGGCTTACTAAATCTAAACCGTTCGAGTTATTACAAAGTTTTTAATAACTTTTGCTCAACACAGTGTGATAAGTCATGTATTCAAGTTTGAAGCCGATACCATTAACGCCCTAGGAGGAGATAGCGTTTATTCAAGGTCCAAAATTGGCAAAAAATCATACTTTGAAATGGACATTGCAGATTTCCTGTTGGATTTAGGTCAGGGGTGTCAGCGTATGATTTGTAGGTCTTGATGAGACGAATAATTGGGTTTTGGTTCGATCTCTCTACGACATTCCTACGGGCCGTGGCGGCCGTTTTAGATACATAGGTGGCGCTAGAGAGCACATTTTGGCACTTTGGGGTTTAATTTTTACATTTTATCAAATTTTTCACCATTCCTGATGTGCGTGCCAAATTTGGTGAGTTTTTGAGCATGTTTAGGGGGTCAAATTTAGAGTTAAAGTGGCGTAATAATAAAGAATAATAATAATAATAATAATAATAATAATAAGAAACAAACAAACACACGAAAAACAAGAGGGTCTTCGCCCTTTGGGCTCAGGCCCTAATTAAAGCTGCAAGCAGCGTTGAACGGGCCTTCGCGCCCATGCGCACATCGGCCGCGGCGCACTCAGCTGAGCTTCTGGGAACCAAGAAAACGTTTGGAGATGATCAGTGTGAGTCTTTTGACACACAATACTAACCACTTTCTCTCCGTGAGCGCACCCCTCTGTTTATCACAGGTAATTATAGATTATGAAATCAAAATATTGTTAACCTTAATCAATAATTCAGGCACCAACTGTAGGATCTGCAAGGAACACAGTTGATTATTTGCTATAATTATCAATTATCAATAATAAATAATTATAACAATTAACAGATTTATTAATATGAACTAACAAATACGAAGCACCATCCCGAAACCAGGACTAATAACCGAACAGGGTAATCTCATAAATGGGAGTTCACCTAGAATGTTAATATCTGAGAGATATCAACATTCAAGGGTAAAAAGAACGGTTAAATTCGAGCTCTGACTCCTTCAATCAGCCACTTTTCACAATATGTTACCAATAATGACAAAAGAACTTCTCTTTAAAGATATAACAGTGTTTATGAAACTTAGCAAAATTAACAAAGTTAACAAATGCTTCATTCAATAAATAGCTATTCTAAAATCTAATTCTACCAAACAAAACACAAACAGCTTTGCACAGGGTTGGACACTTGCAGGGGAATGCGTGTATGTATGTATGTATGTATATATGTATGTGTGTGTGTGTGTGTGTGTGTGTGTGTTAGTAGCAAGAGAGGAAGGAGGGAAAGCGATCGTGAGAGGGAGAGAAGCGGCTCTTTTTCCACAGAGAGCGCACGTATGGACGGCAGTCTGTAACGCACGTTGTCTGGTTTCAGATCGACAAATCAGTTTACTTTCTCACTCACGGCAGCACAAACACAGTAGTCCCGAGCGGGACAAACACAAAATAGTCTAGCGTGGTGAACACAACTAACAGGCAGCAAACAGGCAGCAGCGGAGCGTTAACTGCAGCATGACCGAAAGAAGCACAACCAGTTAGCCTCTGCTAGCCTCTCAGCTAACCCCGGCTCTCTGTTTAGATCCAAACGGAGCACCGAGTCCCGATTTGTTATTTAGGTTAAAGCGGAGAACAGGCAGCAAACAGGCAGCAGCGGAGCGTTAACTGCAGCATGACCGAAAGAAGCACAACCAGTTCGCCTCTGCTAGTCTCTCAGCTAACCCCGGCTCTCTGTTTAGATCCAAACGGAGCACCGAGTCCCGATTTGTTATTTAGGTTAAAGCGGAGAACAGGCAGCAAACAGGCAGCAGCGGAGCGTTAATTGCAGCATGACCGAAAGAAGCACAACCAGTTAGCCTCTGCTAGCCTCTCAGCTAACCCCGGCTCTCTGTTTAGATCCAAACGGAGCACCGAGTCCCGAATTGCTATTTAGGTTAAAGCGGAGAGAATCAGCGGGTCTGTCGGCCAGCTGAGTGAAGTGAAACCTGCGGAAAAAACACCGTGACCATCAAGGTAAAACAGGTCGGCGAAAACACGGCAGCTGGCTCTGAGTGGAGTGGCGGAGAGAACAGCAGAGATGACTCGGCGAAGACGCGCAGGGCAGAGCCGGTCCACGTTATCCCGAAGTAACTTCATTTCCTCTTTCTCGGGGGGAATTTGAGGACGCTGGTTGCAGCAGCGGTCTCTCTCGGGTCCAGGAATGTGTTCGGGTGAACACGGGCAAAGTCTCGTCTCGTCCGACGAGGGGAGTCTTCGATGAGGGGAAAACATGTTCGTGGGGTAGTCAAGCTAACTCACAGGGAAACAGGAGTTACCCCTAGCTCAGTGACATGGGAAAGACGTATATTTCGGGCGTGCTCGCTTATAAAGGGGTGGTGATGTCATGGCTGCGTCCTCAGGACGCTCCGCTGTGCAGGAGCGTCTCCGCCAATGAGGGACCGATGTTGACTGCTCCCTGCTGAAGTGTGAAAATCGCAAAGCATCCTTGGAAATGGAGTTTGCTCCACCCTCATGGCAGGTCCATTACAGTTTTAATACGGAGCTCCGGAACTCCAGCCTTCCTGAGTTTTTCCCTCATATAGGCTATAGTTTTTCTTAATCATTACTACAATATATGATTACATATGTAATAGTCTCCTCAGCCAAGTTAGAAAAAATATGTGCATGTATGAACAACAGCAATTGGAGAAGATGACAGTCAAAAAGTGATCATGTTAAATAATCATGATCTCAATATTGAACAAAAATGATTGTGATTATAATTTTTACCATAATCAAGCACCCCTAAAAACAGCAAATTGTGATTTACATACACACACACACACACACACACACAGAGTTTAAATATGTATGTGATAAATTGTAAATATGTATGAAATGAATTGTTTTCTGTAAGAAACTCTTACTTGAACATTTTTCAGTGTGCTCCTAAAGTTATATGTATGCTCCTAATTTCTTTCATTTAGGAGCACATGCGCTCCTTGAAAAGAAGTAAGGATTGAACACTGCTGTCACATGTGTGAAAGCACTAAGTAAGTGGAGTGTGGTGCAGTCCAAGGGCTTCTGTCACAGGCAGTAGATGTTTACTTTACCCATCCCCCCCCTCCCATTCTCTCTCTCTCCCTCACAGTTGGAAGGAAAGATTTCAAAGTGATCTTCTTGTGAAAAATCCTCATAAATCCCATAACTTTGGCCAAATCCTACATAAAAATATCATTTTTTTGTAGGAATTTTCGTCGCGAATCCATTGATACAGGTTTGGAAGTGGTCGGACTTACAGTTTAGACGCCAGATGCCCCAGTTTGGCACAAAGTCCATGCCCAGAATTTGCCTCCCCATTGGTTTACATTGTAAGGTGTAATGTCGCACTCCAACTTTCAGGGCTTACTAAATCTAAACCGTTCGAGTTATTACAAAGTTTTTAATAACTTTTGCTCAACACAGTGTGATAAGTCATGTATTAAAGTTTGAAGCCGATACCATTAACGCCCTAGGAGGAGATAGCGTTTATTCAAGGTCCAAAATTGGCAAAAAATCGTACTTTGAAATGGACATTGCAGATTTCCTGTTGGATTTAGGTCAGGGGTGTCAGCGTATGATTTGTAGGTCTTGATGAGACGAATAATTGAGTTTTGGTTCGATCTCTCTACGACATTCCTACGGGCCGTGGCGGCCGTTTTAGATACATAGGTGGCGCTAGAGAGCACATTTTGGCACTTTGGGGTTTAATTTTTACATTTTATCAAATTTTTCACCATTCCTGATGTGCGTGCCAAATTTGGTGAGTTTTTGAGCATGTTTAGGGGGTCAAATTTAGAGTTAAAGTGGCGTAACAAGAAAGAAAGAATAATAATAATAATAATAATAATAATAAAGAAATAAACACACGAAAAACAAGAGGGTCTTCGCCCTTTGGGCTCAGGCCCTAATAATTAAAGCTGCAAGCAGCGTTGGACGGGCCTTCGCGCCCTTGCGCACGTCGGGCCGCGGCGCAGTCAGTTGAGCTTGTGGGAACCAAGAAAACGTTTGGAGATGATCAGTGTGAGAGTCTTTTGACACACAATACTAACTACTTTCTCTCCGTGAGCGCACGCCTCTGTTTATCACAGATAATTATGGCTTATGAAATTAAAATATTGTTAACCTTAATCAATAATTCAGGCACCAACTGTAGCATGTATGAGGAACACAGTTGATTATTTGCCATAATTATCAATTATCTAAGATAATTAACTAATTATAATAATTAATAGAATTATTAATATGAACTAACAAGCACGGAGCACCACCCGGAAACCAGGACCAATAACCGAACAAGGTAATCTCATAAATGGGATTTCACCTAGAATGCTAATATCTGCGAGATATCAACATTCAAGGGTGAACAAAGAAGGGTTGAATTCAAGCTCTGACTCCTTTAATCAGCCACTTCTCACAATATGTTACACACAATAATGACAAAAGAACTTCTCTTTAAAGATATAACATTGTTTATTAAACGTAGCAAAATTAACAAAGTTAACATATACTTCATTCAATAAACAGCTATTCTAAAATCTAATTCTACCAAACAAAACACAAACAGCTTTGCACAGAGTTGGACACTTGCAGGGGAATGCGTGTGTGTGTGTGTGTGTGTTAGTAGCAAGAGAGGAAGGAGGGAAAGCGATCGTGAGAGGGAGAGAAGCGGCTCTTTTGACCACAGAGAGCGCACGTACGGACGGCAGTCTGTAACGTACGTTGTCTGGTTTCTGATCTCACGGTGGCACAAAAGTAGCAGTTGTCCCGACCGGGAAAAACACAAAATAGTCTAGCGTGGTGAACACAACTAACAGGCAGCGAACTTAAAATACTCCTCACAGTAAAGCAGAGAAAAATGGACTCGGCGGTCCGTCAACTCACACAACAAGAACAACAGCAATAAAGCTAAAAAGGCTAAATGCTAAACAACAGCAACTGATGCTGAAAAGAACACACAACTAACACTGCCTATGCCCAGACTTATGCCTCTTACTTGGTCGCTTCAGAAAGTGCGCAGGTTGTGTGTGTGTGTAGTCCGTCTTAATGTCCATCTTTGTTCTTGGCTCGGAGGCAGACGGTGCCGTTCTCGCACGTCGTCGAAAACAAGGCAGCTGGCTCTGAGTGGAGTGGCGGAGAGAACAGCAGAGACAACTCGGCGAAGACGCGCAGGGCAGAGCCGGTCCACGTTATCGCGAAGTAACTTCATTTCCTCTTTCTCGGGGGAATTTGAGGACGCTGGTTGCAGCAGCGGTCTCTCTCGGGTCCAGGAATGTGTTCGGGTGAACACGGGCAAAGTCTCGTCTCGTCCGACGAGGGGAGTCTTCGATGAGGGGAAAACATGTTCGTGGGGTAGTCAAGCTAACTCACAGGGGAACAGGAGTTACCCCTAGCTCAGTGACATGGGAAAGACGTGTAGTTTGGGCGTGCTCGCTTATAAAGGGGTGGTGATGTCATGGCTGCGTCCTCAGGACGCTCCGCTGTGCAGGAGAGTCTCCGCCAATGAGGGACCGATGTTGACTGCTCCCTGCTGAGGTGTGAAAATCGCAAAGCATCCTTGGAAATGGAGTTTGCTCCACCCTCATGGCAGGTCCATTACAGTTTTAATACGGAGCTCCGGAACTCCAGCCTTCCTGAGTTTTTCCCTCATATAGGCTATAGTTTTTCTTAATCATTACTACAATATATGATTACATATGTAATAGTCTCCTCAGCCAAGTTAGAAAAAGTATGTGCATGTATGAACAACAGCAATTGGAGAAGATGACAGTCAAAAAGTAATCATGTTAAATAATCATGATCTCAATATTGAACAAAAATGATTGTGATTATAATTTTTGCCATAATCAAGCACCCCTAAAAACAGCAAATTGTGATTTACATACACATACACACACACACACACACACACACACACACACACACACACACAGTTTAAATATGTATGTGATAAATTGTAAATATGTATGTAATGAATTGTTTTATTTAAGAAACTCTTACTTGAACATTTTTCAGTGTGCTCCTAAAGTTATATGTATGCTCCTAATTTCTGTCATTTAGGAGCACATGTACTCCTTGAAAAGAAGTAAGGATTGAACACTGCTGTCACTGCTGCAGTCCAAGGGCTTCTGTCACAGACAGTAGATGTTTACTTTACCCATCCCCCCCCTCCCATTCTCTCTCTCTCCCTCACAGCTGCAGAGAAGATTTTAGTGTACTCTACTTGTGAAATATGCTCATAAATCCCATAACTTTGGCCAAATCCTACATAAAAATATCATTTTTTTGTAGGAATTTTCGTCGCGAATCCATTGATACAGGTTTGAAAGTGGTGGGACTTATAGTTTAGACGCCAGATGCCCCAGTTTGGCACAAAGTCCATGCCCAGAATTTGCCTCCCCATTGGTTTACATTGTAAGGTGTAATGTCGCACTCCAACTTTCAGGGCTTACTAAATCTAAACCGTTCGAGTTATTACAAAGTTTTTAATAACTTTTGCTCAACACAGTGTGATAAGTCATGTATTAAAGTTTGAAGCCGATACCATTAACGCCCTAGGAGGAGATAGCGTTTATTCAAGGTCCAAAATTGGCAAAAAATCATACTTTGAAATGGACATTGCAGATTTCCTGTTGGATTTAGGTCAGGGGTGTCAGCGTATGATTTGTAGGTCTTGATGAGACGAATAATTGGGTTTTGGTTCGATCTCTCTACGACATTCCTATGGGCCGTGGTGGCCGTTTTAGATACATAGGTGGCGCTAGAGAGCACATTTTGGCACTTTGGGGTTTAATTTTTACATTTTATCAAATTTTTCACCATTCCTGATGTGCGTGCCAAATTTGGTGAGTTTTTGAGCATGTTTAGGGGGTCAAATTTAGAGTTAAAGTGGCGTAATAATAAAGAATAATAATAATAATAATAATAATAATAATAATAATAAGAAACAAACAAACACACGAAAAACAAGAGGGTCTTCGCCCTTTGGGCTCAGGCCCTAATTAAAGCTGCAAGCAGCGTTGAACGGGCCTTCGCGCCCATGCGCACATCGGCCGCGGCGCACTCAGCTGAGCTTCTGGGAACCAAGAAAACGTTTGGAGATGATCAGTGTGAGAGTCTTTTGACACACAATACTAACCACTTTCTCTCCGTGAGCGCACCCCTCTGTTTATCACAGGTAATTATAGATTATGAAATCAAAATATTGTTAACCTTAATCAATAATTCAGGCACCAACTGTAGGATCTGCAAGGAACACAGTTGATTATTTGCTATAATTATCAATTATCAATAATAAATAATTATAACAATTAACAGATTTATTAATATGAACTAACAAATACGAAGCACCATCCCGAAACCAGGACTAATAACCGAACAGGGTAATCTCATAAATGGGAGTTCACCTAGAATGTTAATATCTGAGAGATATCAACATTCAAGGGTAAAAAGAACGGTTAAATTCGAGCTCTGACTCCTTCAATCAGCCACTTTTCACAATATGTTACCAATAATGACAAAAGAACTTCTCTTTAAAGATATAACAGTGTTTATGAAACTTAGCAAAATTAACAAAGTTAACAAATGCTTCATTCAATAAATAGCTATTCTAAAATCTAATTCTACCAAACAAAACACAAACAGCTTTGCACAGGGTTGGACACTTGCAGGGGAATGCGTGTATGTATGTATGTATGTATATATGTATGTGTGTGTGTGTGTGTGTGTGTGTGTGTGTGTTAGTAGCAAGAGAGGAAGGAGGGAAAGCGATCGTGAGAGGGAGAGAAGCGGCTCTTTTTCCACAGAGAGCGCACGTATGGACGGCAGTCTGTAACGCACGTTGTCTGGTTTCAGATCGACAAATCAGTTTACTTTCTCACTCACGGCAGCACAAACACAGTAGTCCCGAGCGGGACAAACACAAAATAGTCTAGCGTGGTGAACACAACTAACAGGCAGCAAACAGGCAGCAGCGGAGCGTTAACTGCAGCATGACCGAAAGAAGCACAACCAGTTAGCCTCTGCTAGCCTCTCAGCTAACCCCGGCTCTCTGTTTAGATCCAAACGGAGCACCGAGTCCCGATTTGTTATTTAGGTTAAAGCGGAGAACAGGCAGCAAACAGGCAGCAGCGGAGCGTTAACTGCAGCATGACCGAAAGAAGCACAACCAGTTCGCCTCTGCTAGCCTCTCAGCTAACCCCGGCTCTCTGTTTAGATCCAAACGGAGCACCGAGTCCCGATTTGTTATTTAGGTTAAAGCGGAGAACAGGCAGCAAACAGGCAGCAGCGGAGCGTTAATTGCAGCATGACCGAAAGAAGCACAACCAGTTAGCCTCTGCTAGCCTCTCAGCTAACCCCGGCTCTCTGTTTAGATCCAAACGGAGCACCGAGTCCCGAATTGCTATTTAGGTTAAAGCGGAGAGAATCAGCGGGTCTGTCGGCCAGCTGAGTGAAGTGAAACCTGCGGAAAAAACACCGTGACCATCAAGGTAAAACAGGTCGGCGAAAACACGGCAGCTGGCTCTGAGTGGAGTGGCGGAGAGAACAGCAGAGATGACTCGGCGAAGACGCGCAGGGCAGAGCCGGTCCACGTTATCCCGAAGTAACTTCATTTCCTCTTTCTCGGGGGGAATTTGAGGACGCTGGTTGCAGCAGCGGTCTCTCTCGGGTCCAGGAATGTGTTCGGGTGAACACGGGCAAAGTCTCGTCTCGTCCGACGAGGGGAGTCTTCGATGAGGGGAAAACATGTTCGTGGGGTAGTCAAGCTAACTCACAGGGAAACAGGAGTTACCCCTAGCTCAGTGACATGGGAAAGACGTATATTTCGGGCGTGCTCGCTTATAAAGGGGTGGTGATGTCATGGCTGCGTCCTCAGGACGCTCCGCTGTGCAGGAGCGTCTCCGCCAATGAGGGACCGATGTTGACTGCTCCCTGCTGAAGTGTGAAAATCGCAAAGCATCCTTGGAAATGGAGTTTGCTCCACCCTCATGGCAGGTCCATTACAGTTTTAATACGGAGCTCCGGAACTCCAGCCTTCCTGAGTTTTTCCCTCATATAGGCTATAGTTTTTCTTAATCATTACTACAATATATGATTACATATGTAATAGTCTCCTCAGCCAAGTTAGAAAAAATATGTGCATGTATGAACAACAGCAATTGGAGAAGATGACAGTCAAAAAGTGATCATGTTAAATAATCATGATCTCAATATTGAACAAAAATGATTGTGATTATAATTTTTACCATAATCAAGCACCCCTAAAAACAGCAAATTGTGATTTACATACACACACACACACACACACACACACAGAGTTTAAATATGTATGTGATAAATTGTAAATATGTATGAAATGAATTGTTTTCTGTAAGAAACTCTTACTTGAACATTTTTCAGTGTGCTCCTAAAGTTATATGTATGCTCCTAATTTCTTTCATTTAGGAGCACATGCGCTCCTTGAAAAGAAGTAAGGATTGAACACTGCTGTCACATGTGTGAAAGCACTAAGTAAGTGGAGTGTGGTGCAGTCCAAGGGCTTCTGTCACAGGCAGTAGATGTTTACTTTACCCATCCCCCCCCTCCCATTCTCTCTCTCTCCCTCACAGTTGGAAGGAAAGATTTCAAAGTGATCTTCTTGTGAAAAATCCTCATAAATCCCATAACTTTGGCCAAATCCTACATAAAAATATCATTTTTTTGTAGGAATTTTCGTCGCGAATCCATTGATACAGGTTTGGAAGTGGTCGGACTTACAGTTTAGACGCCAGATGCCCCAGTTTGGCACAAAGTCCATGCCCAGAATTTGCCTCCCCATTGGTTTACATTGTAAGGTGTAATGTCGCACTCCAACTTTCAGGGCTTACTAAATCTAAACCGTTCGAGTTATTACAAAGTTTTTAATAACTTTTGCTCAACACAGTGTGATAAGTCATGTATTAAAGTTTGAAGCCGATACCATTAACGCCCTAGGAGGAGATAGCGTTTATTCAAGGTCCAAAATTGGCAAAAAATCGTACTTTGAAATGGACATTGCAGATTTCCTGTTGGATTTAGGTCAGGGGTGTCAGCGTATGATTTGTAGGTCTTGATGAGACGAATAATTGAGTTTTGGTTCGATCTCTCTACGACATTCCTACGGGCCGTGGTGGCCGTTTTAGATACATAGGTGGCGCTAGAGAGCACATTTTGGCACTTTGGGGTTTAATTTTTACATTTTATCAAATTTTTCACCATTCCTGATGTGCGTGCCAAATTTGGTGAGTTTTTGAGCATGTTTAGGGGGTCAAATTTAGAGTTAAAGTGGCGTAATAATAAAGAATTAAAGCTGCAAGCAGCGTTGGACGGGCCTTCGCGCCCTTGCGCACGTCGGGCCGCGGCGCAGTCAGTTGAGCTTGTGGGAACCAAGAAAACGTTTGGAGATGATCAGTGTGAGAGTCTTTTGACACACAATACTAACTACTATCTCTCCGTGAGCGCACGCCTCTGTTTATCACAGATAATTATGGCTTATGAAATTAAAATATTGTTAACCTTAATCAATAATTCAGGCACCAACTGTAGCATGTATGAGGAACACAGTTGATTATTTGCCATAATTATCAATTATCTAAGATAATTAACTAATTATAATAATTAATAGAATTATTAATATGAACTAACAAGCACGGAGCACCACCCGGAAACCAGGACCAATAACCGAACAAGGTAATCTCATAAATGGGATTTCACCTAGATTGCTAATATCTGCGAGATATCAACATTCAAGGGTGAACAAAGAAGGGTTGAATTCAAGCTCTGACTCCTTTAATCAGCCACTTCTCACAATATGTTACACACAATAATGACAAAAGAACTTCTCTTTAAAGATATAACATTGTTTATTAAACTTAGCAAAATTAACAAAGTTAACAAATACTTCATTCAATAAACAGCTATTCTAAAATCTAATTCTACCAAACAAAACACAAACAGCTTTGCACAGAGTTGGACACTTGCAGGGGAATGCGTGTGTGTGTGTGTGTGTGTGTGTGTGTGTTAGTAGCAAGAGAGGAAGGAGGGAAAGCGATCGTGAGAGGGAGAGAAGCGGCTCTTTTGACCACAGAGAGCGCACGTACGGACGGCAGTCTGTAACGTACGTTGTCTGGTTTCTGATCGACAAATCAATTTACTTTCTCACTCACGGTGGCACAAAAGTAGCAGTTGTCCCGACCGGGAAAAACACAAAATAGTCTAGCGTGGTGAACACAACTAACAGGCAGCAAACTTAAAATACTCCTCAGAGTAAAGCAGAGAAAAATGGACTCGGCGGTCCGTCAACTCACACAACAAGAACAACAGCGATAAAGCTAAAAAGGCTAAATGCTAAACAACAGCAACTGATGCTGAAAAGAACACACAACTAACACTGCCTATGCCCAGACTTATGCCTCTTACTTGGTCGCTTCAGAAAGTGCGCAGGTTGTGTGTGTGTGTAGTCCGTCTTAATGTCCATCTTTGTTCTTGGCTCGGAGGCAGACGGTGCCGTTCTCGCACGTCGTCGAAAACACGGCAGCTGGCTCTGAGTGGAATGGCGGAGAGAACAGCAGAGACAACTCGGCGAAGACGCGCAGGGCAGAGCCGGTCCACGTTATCCCGAAGTAACTTCATTTCCTCTTTCTCGGGGGAATTTGAGGACGCTGGTTGCAGCAGCGGTCTCTCTCGGGTCCAGGAATGTGTTCGGGTGAACACGGGCAAAGTCTCGTCTCGTCCGACGAGGGGAGTCTTCGATGAGGGGAAAACATGTTCGTGGGGTAGTCAAGCTAACTCACAGGGGAACAGGAGTTACCCCTAGCTCAGTGACATGGGAAAGACGTGTAGTTTGGGCGTGCTCGCTTATAAAGGGGTGGTGATGTCATGGCTGCGTCCTCAGGACGCTCCGCTGTGCAGGAGCGTCTCCGCCAATGAGGGACCGATGTTGACTGCTCCCTGCTGAAGTGTGAAAATCGCAAAGCATCCTTGGAAATGGAGTTTGCTCCACCCTCATGGCAGGTCCATTACAGTTTTAATACGGAGCTCCGGAACTCCAGCCTTCCTGAGTTTTTCCCTCATATAGGCTATAGTTTTTCTTAATCATTACTACAATATATGATTACATATGTAATAGTCTCCTCAGCCAAGTTAGAAAAAGTATGTGCATGTATGAACAACAGCAATTGGAGAAGATGACAGTCAAAAAGTAATCATGTTAAATAATCATGATCTCAATATTGAACAAAAATGATTGTGATTATAATTTTTGCCATAATCAAGCACCCCTAAAAACAGCAAATTGTGATTTACATACACATACACACACACACACACACACACACACACAGTTTAAATATGTATGTGATAAATTGTAAATATGTATGTAATGAATTGTTTTCTTTAAGAAACTCTTACTTGAACATTTTTCAGTGTGCTCCTAAAGTTATATGTATGCTCCTAATTTCTGTCATTTAGGAGCACATGTACTCCTTGAAAAAAAGTAAGGATTGAACACTGCTGTCACTGCTGCAGTCCAAGGGCTTCTGTCACAGGCAGTAGATGTTTACTTTACCCATCCCCCCCCTCCCATTCTCTCTCTCTCCCTCACAGCTGCAGAGAAGGATATTAGTGTACTCTACTTGTGAAAAATCCTCATAAATCCCATAACTTTGGCCAAATCCTACATAAAAATATCATTTTTTTGTAGGAATTTTCGTCGCGAATCCATTGATACAGGTTTGAAAGTGGTGGGACTTATAGTTTAGACGCCAGATGCCCCAGTTTGGCACAAAGTCCATGCCCAGAATTTGCCTCCCCATTGGTTTACATTGTAAGGTGTAATGTCGCACTCCAACTTTCAGGGCTTACTAAATCTAAACCGTTCGAGTTATTACAAAGTTTTTAATAACTTTTGCTCAACACAGTGTGATAAGTCATGTATTCAAGTTTGAAGCCGATACCATTAACGCCCTAGGAGGAGATAGCGTTTATTCAAGGTCCAAAATTGGCAAAAAATCATACTTTGAAATGGACATTGCGGATTTCCTGTTGGATTTAGGTCAGGGGTGTCAGCGTATGATTTGTAGGTCTTGATGAGACGAATAATTGGGTTTTGGTTCGATCTCTCTACGACATTCCTACGGGCCGTGGCGGCCGTTTTAGATACATAGGTGGCGCTAGAGAGCACATTTTGGCACTTTGGGGTTTAATTTTTACATTTTATCAAATTTTTCACCATTCCTGATGTGCGTGCCAAATTTGGTGAGTTTTTGAGCATGTTTAGGGGGTCAAATTTAGAGTTAAAGTGGCGTAATAATAAAGAATAATAATAATAATAATAATAATAATAATAAGAAACAAACAAACACACGAAAAACAAGAGGGTCTTCGCCCTTTGGGCTCAGGCCCTAATAATAATAATTAAAGCTGCAAGCAGCGTTGGACGGGCCTTCGCGCCCTTGCGCACAGCGGGCCGCGGCGCAGTCAGTTGAGCTTGTGGGAACCAAGAAAACGTTTGGAGATGATCAGTGTGAGAGTCTTTTGACACACAATACTAACTACTATCTCTCCGTGAGCGCACGCCTCTGTTTATCACAGATAATTATGGCTTATGAAATTAAAATATTGTTAACCTTAATCAATAATTCAGGCACCAACTGTAGCATGTATGAGGAACACAGTTGATTATTTGCCATAATTATCAATTATCTAAGATAATTAACTAATTATAATAATTAATAGAATTATTAATATGAACTAACAAGCATGGAGCACCACCCGGAAACCAGGACCAATAACCGAACAAGGTAATCTCATAAATGGGATTTCACCTAGAATGCTAATATCTGCGAGATATCAACATTCAAGGGTGAACAAAGAAGGGTTGAATTCAAGCTCTGACTCCTTTAATCAGCCACTTCTCACAATATGTTACACACAATAATGACAAAAGAACTTCTCTTTAAAGATATAACATTGTTTATTAAACTTAGCAAAATTAACAAAGTTAACAAATACTTCATTCAATAAACAGCTATTCTAAAATCTAATTCTACCAAACAAAACACAAACAGCTTTGCACAGAGTTGGACACTTGCAGGGGAATGCGTGTGTGTGTGTGTGTGTGTGTGTGTGTGTGTGTGTGTGTTAGTAGCAAGAGAGGAAGGAGGGAAAGCGATCGTGAGAGGGAGAGAAGCGGCTCTTTTGACCACAGAGAGCGCACGTACGGACGGCAGTCTGTAACGTACGTTGTCTGGTTTCTGATCGACAAATCAATTTACTTTCTCACTCACGGTGGCACAAAAGTAGCAGTTGTCCCGACCGGGAAAAACACAAAATAGTCTAGCGTGGTGAACACAACTAACAGGCAGCAAACTTAAAATACTCCTCAGAGTAAAGCAGAGAAAAATGGACTCGGCGGTC
This sequence comes from Thunnus thynnus, assembly GCF_963924715.1. Lineage (NCBI taxonomy): Eukaryota > Metazoa > Chordata > Actinopteri > Scombriformes > Scombridae > Thunnus > Thunnus thynnus. The sequence continues at coordinate 1,881,881 of NC_089518.1, forward strand.
CGTCAACTCACACAACAAGAACAACAGCGATAAAGCTAAAAAGGCTAAATGCTAAACAACAGCAACTGATGCTGAAAAGAACACACAACTAACACTGCCTATGCCCAGACTTATGCCTCTTACTTGGTCGCTTCAGAAAGTGCGCAGGTTGTGTGTGTGTGTAGTCCGTCTTAATGTCCATCTTTGTTCTTGGCTCGGAGGCAGACGGTGCCGTTCTCGCACGTCGTCGAAAACACGGCAGCTGGCTCTGAGTGGAATGGCGGAGAGAACAGCAGAGACAACTCGGCGAAGACGCGCAGGGCAGAGCCGGTCCACGTTATCCCGAAGTAACTTCATTTCCTCTTTCTCGGGGGAATTTGAGGACGCTGGTTGCAGCAGCGGTCTCTCTCGGGTCCAGGAATGTGTTCGGGTGAACACGGGCAAAGTCTCGTCTCGTCCGACGAGGGGAGTCTTCGATGAGGGGAAAACATGTTCGTGGGGTAGTCAAGCTAACTCACAGGGGAACAGGAGTTACCCCTAGCTCAGTGACATGGGAAAGACGTGTAGTTTGGGCGTGCTCGCTTATAAAGGGGTGGTGATGTCATGGCTGCGTCCTCAGGACGCTCCGCTGTGCAGGAGCGTCTCCGCCAATGAGGGACCGATGTTGACTGCTCCCTGCTGAAGTGTGAAAATCGCAAAGCATCCTTGGAAATGGAGTTTGCTCCACCCTCATGGCAGGTCCATTACAGTTTTAATACGGAGCTCCGGAACTCCAGCCTTCCTGAGTTTTTCCCTCATATAGGCTATAGTTTTTCTTAATCATTACTACAATATATGATTACATATGTAATAGTCTCCTCAGCCAAGTTAGAAAAAGTATGTGCATGTATGAACAACAGCAATTGGAGAAGATGACAGTCAAAAAGTAATCATGTTAAATAATCATGATCTCAATATTGAACAAAAATGATTGTGATTATAATTTTTGCCATAATCAAGCACCCCTAAAAACAGCAAATTGTGATTTACATACACATACACACACACACACACACACACACACACACACACACACACAGTTTAAATATGTATGTGATAAATTGTAAATATGTATGTAATGAATTGTTTTCTTTAAGAAACTCTTACTTGAACATTTTTCAGTGTGCTCCTAAAGTTATATGTATGCTCCTAATTTCTGTCATTTAGGAGCACATGTACTCCTTGAAAAAAAGTAAGGATTGAACACTGCTGTCACTGCTGCAGTCCAAGGGCTTCTGTCACAGGCAGTAGATGTTTACTTTACCCATCCCCCCCCTCCCATTCTCTCTCTCTCCCTCACAGCTGCAGAGAAGGATATTAGTGTACTCTACTTGTGAAAAATCCTCATAAATCCCATAACTTTGGCCAAATCCTACATAAAAATATCATTTTTTTGTAGGAATTTTCGTCGCGAATCCATTGATACAGGTTTGAAAGTGGTGGGACTTATAGTTTAGACGCCAGATGCCCCAGTTTGGCACAAAGTCCATGCCCAGAATTTGCCTCCCCATTGGTTTACATTGTAAGGTGTAATGTCGCACTCCAACTTTCAGGGCTTACTAAATCTAAACCGTTCGAGTTATTACAAAGTTTTTAATAACTTTTGCTCAACACAGTGTGATAAGTCATGTATTAAAGTTTGAAGCCGATACCATTAACGCCCTAGGAGGAGATAGCGTTTATTCAAGGTCCAAAATTGGCAAAAAATCATACTTTGAAATTGACATTGCAGATTTCCTGTTGGATTTAGGTCAGGGGTGTCAGCGTATGATTTGTAGGTCTTGATGAGACGAATAATTGGGTTTTGGTTCGATCTCTCTACGACATTCCTACGGGCCGTGGTGGCCGTTTTAGATACATAGGTGGCGCTAGAGAGCACATTTTGGCACTTTGGGGTTTAATTTTTACATTTTATCAAATTTTTCACCATTCCTGATGTGCGTGCCAAATTTGGTGAGTTTTTGAGCATGTTTAGGGGGTCAAATTTAGAGTTAAAGTGGCGTAATAATAAAGAATAATAATAAAGCTGCAAGCAGCGTTGAACGGGCCTTCGCGCCCTTGCGCACAGCGGGCCGCGGCGCAGTCAGTTGAGCTTGTGGGAACCAAGAAAGCGTTTGGAGATGATCAGTGTGAGAGTCTTTTTACACACAATACTAACCAGTGTCTCTCTGTGAACCCACCCCTCCGTTCACAGACAATTATGAATTATGACATCAAAATATTGTTAACCTTAATCAGTAATTCAGGTACCAACTGTAGGAATCTGCGAAGAACACAGTTAATTATTTGCTATAATTATCAATTATCAATAATAATTAATTATAACAATTAACAGAATTATTAATATGAACTAACAGATACGAAGCACCACCCCGAAACCGGGGCCAATAACCGAGCAAGGTAGTCTCATAAATGGGAGTTCACCTAGAATGTTAATATCTGAGAGATAATCAGTCAAGGGTGAACAAAGAGGGGTTGAATTTGAGCTCTGACTCCTTCAATCAGCCACTTTTCACAATATGTTACCAATAATGACTAAAGAACTTCTCTTTAAAGATATAACAGTGTTTATGAAACTTAGCAAAATTAACAAAGTTAACAAATGCTTCATTCAATAAATAGCTATTCTAAAATCTAATTCTACCAAACAAAACACAAACAGCTTTGCACAGGGTTGGACACTTGCAGGTTGGACACTTTTGTCCGACGTTATCTGACCATCAGATGTGCAAAACGATGTCGGTGCGTGTATCTGTGCGCGCGTGAGTATGGTGTTAGTCACAAGAGAGGGAGGAGGGAAAGCGATCGTGAGAGAGAGAGAAGCGGTTCTTTTTCCACAGAGAGCGCACGTACGGACGGCAGTCTGTAACGCACGTTGTCTGTTTTAAGATCGACAAATCAGTTTACTTTCTCACTCACGGCAGCACAAACACAGTAGTCCCGAGCGGGACAAACACAAAATAGTCAAGCGTGGTGAACACAACTAACAGGCAGCAAACAGGCAGCAGCGGAGCGTTAACTGCAGCATGACCGAAAGAAGCACAACCAGTTAGCCTCTGCTAGCCTCTCAGCTAACCCCGGCTCTTTGTTTAGATCCAAACGGAGCACCGAGTCCCGATTTGTTATTTAGGTTAAAGCGGAGAACAGGCAGCAGCGGAGCGTTAATTGCAGCATGACCGAAAGAAGCACAACCAGTTAGCCTCTGCTAGCCTCTCAGCTAACCCCGGCTCTCTGTTTAGATCCAAACGGAGCACCGAGTCCCGAATTGCTATTTAGGTTAAAGCGGAGAGAATCAGCGGGTCTGTCGGCCAGCTGAGTGAAGTGAAACCTGCGGAAAAAACACCGTGACCATCAAGGTAAAACAGGTCGGCGAAAACACGGCAGCTGGCTCTGAGTGGAGTGGCGGAGAGAACAGCAGAGATGACTCGGCGAAGACGCGCAGGGCAGAGCCGGTCCACGTTATCCCGAAGTAACTTCATTTCCTCTTTCTCGGGGGAATTTGAGGACGCTGGTTGCAGCAGCGGTCTCTCTCGGGTCCAGGAATGTGTTCGGGTGAACACGGGCAAAGTCTCGTCTCGTCCGACGAGGGGAGTCTTCGATGAGGGGAAAACATGTTCGTGGGGTAGTCAAGCTAACTCACAGGGAAACAGGAGTTACTCCTAGCTCAGTGACATGGGAAAGACGTATATTTCGGGCGTGCTCGCTTATAAAGGGGTGGTGATGTCATGGCTGCGTCCTCAGGACGCTCCGCTGTGCAGGAGCGTCTCCGCCAATGAGGGACCGATGTTGACTGCTCCCTGCTGAAGTGTGAAAATCGCAAAGCATCCTTGGAAATGGAGTTTGCTCCACCCTCATGGCAGGTCCATTACAGTTTTAATACGGAGCTCCGGAACTCCAGCCTTCCTGAGTTTTTCCCTCATATAGGCTATAGTTTTTCTTAATCATTACTACAATATATGATTACATATGTAATAGTCTCCTCAGCCAAGTTAGAAAAAATATGTGCATGTATGAACAACAGCAATTGGAGAAGATGACAGTCAAAAAGTGATCATGTTAAATAATCATGATCTCAGTATTGAACAAAAATGATTGTGATTATAATTTTTACCATAATCAAGCACCCCTAAAAACAGCAAATTGTGATTTACATACACACACACACACACACACACACACACACACACACACAAAGAGTTTAAATATGTATGTGATCAATTGTAAATATGTATGTAATGAATTGTTTTCTTTAAGAAACTCTTACTTGAACATTTTTCAGTGTGCTCCTAAAGTTATATGTATGCTCCTAATTTCTGTCGTTTAGGAGCACATGTACTCCTTGAAAAAAAGTAAGGATTGAACACTGCTGTCAGATATGTAGAAGCATTAAGTAGCTGGAGTGTGGTGCAGTCCAAGGGCTTCTGTCACAGGCAGTAGATGTTTACTTTACCCATCCCCCCCCTCCCATTCTCTCTCTCTCCCTCACAGTTGGAAGGAAAGATTTCAAAGTGATCTTCTTGTGAAAAATCCTCATAAATCCCATAACTTTAGCCAAATCCTACATAAAAATATCATTTTTTTGTAGGAATTTCCGTCGCGAATCCATTGATACAGGTTTGAAAGTGGTCGGACTTATAGTTTAGACGCCAGATGCCCCAGTTTGGCACAAAGTCCATGCCAAGAATTTGCCTCCCCATTGGTTTACATTGTAAGGTGTAATGTCGCACTCCAACTTTCAGGGCTTACTAAATCTAAACCGTTCGAGTTATTACAAAGTTTTTAATAACTTTTGCTCAACACAGTGTGATAAGTCATGTATTAAAGTTTGAAGCCGATACCATTAACGCCCTAGGAGGAGATAGCGTTTATTCAAGGTCCAAAATTGGCAAAAAAATCATACTTTAAATTGACATTGCAGATTTCCTGTTGGATTTAGGTCAGGGGTGTCAGCGTATGATTTGTAGGTCTTGATGAGACGAATAATTGAGTTTTGGTTCGATCTCTCTACGACATTCCTACGGGCCGTGGTGGCCGTTTTAGATACGTAGGTGGCGCTAGAGAGCACATTTTGGCACTTTGGGGTTTAATTTTTACATTTTATCAAATTTTTCACCATTCCTGATGTGCGTGCCAAATTTGGTGAGTTTTTGAGCATGTTTAGGGGGTCAAATTTAGAGTTAAAGTGGCGTAACAAGAAAGAATAATAATAAACAAACAAACGCACGAAAAACAATAGGGTCTTCGCCCTTTGGGCTCAGGCCCTAATTAAAGCTGCAAGCAGCGTTGGACGGGCCTTCGCGCCCTTGCGCACAGCGGGCCGCGGCGCAGTCAGTTGAGCTTGTGGGAACCAAGAAAACGTTTGGAGATGATCAGTGTGAGAGTCTTTTTACACACAATACTAACCAGTGTCTCTCTGTGAGCCCACCCCTCTGTTCACAGACAATTATGAATTATGAAATCAAAATATTGTTAACCTTAATCAATAATTCAGGTACCAACTGTAGGATCTGCGAAAAACACAGTTAATTATTTGCTATAATTATCAATGATCAATAATAATTAATTATAACAATTAACAGAATTATTAATATGAACTAACAGATACGAAGCACCACCCCGAAACCGGGACCAATAACCGAGCAAGGTAGTCTCATAAATGGGAGTTCACCTAGAATGTTAATATCTGAGAGATAATTATTCAAGGGTGAACAAAGAAGGGTTGAATTCGAGCTCTGACTCCTTCAATCAGCCACTTTTCACAATATGTTACCAATAATGACTAAAGAACTTCTCTTTAAAGACATAACAGTGTTTATTAAACTTAGCAAAATTAACAAAGTTAACAAATGCTTCATTCAATAAATAGCTATTCTAAAATCTAATTCTACCAAACAAAACACAAACAGCTTTGCACAGGGTTGGACACTTGCAGGTTGGACACTTTTGTCCGACGTTATCTGACCATCAGATGTGCAAAACGATGTCGGTGCGTGTATCTGTGCGCGCGTGAGTATGGTGTTAGTCACAAGAGAGGGAGGAGGGAAAGCGATCGTGAGAGAGAGAGAAGCGGTTCTTTTTCCACAGAGAGCGCACGTACGGACGGCAGTCTGTAACGCACGTTGTCTGTTTTAAGATCGACAAATCAGTTTACTTTCTCACTCACGGCAGCACAAACACAGTAGTCCCGAGCGGGACAAACACAAAATAGTCAAGCGTGGTGAACACAACTAACAGGCAGCAAACAGGCAGCAGCGGAGCGTTAACTGCAGCATGACCGAAAGAAGCACAACCAGTTAGCCTCTGCTAGCCTCTCAGCTAACCCCGGCTCTCTGTTTAGATCCAAACGGAGCACCGAGTCCCGAATTGCTATTTAGGTTAAAGCGGAGAGAATCGGCGGGTCTGTCGGCCAGCTGAGTGAAGTGAAACCTGCGGAAAAAACACTGTGACCATCAAGGTAAAACAGGTCGGCGAAAACACGGCAGCTGGCTCTGAGTGGAGTGGCGGAGAGAACAGCAGAGATGACTCGGCGAAGACGCGCAGGGCAGAGCCGGTCCACGTTATCCCGAAGTAACTTCATTTCCTCTTTCTCGGGGGAATTTGAGGACGCTGGTTGCAGCAGCGGTCTCTCTCGGGTCCAGGAATGTGTTCGGGTGAACACGGGCAAAGTCTCGTCTCGTCCGACGAGGGGAGTCTTCGATGAGGGGAAAACATGTTCGTGGGGTAGTCAAGCTAACTCACAGGGAAACAGGAGTTACCCCCAGCTCAGTGACATGGGAAAGACGTATATTTCGGGCGTGCTCGCTTATAAAGGGGTGGTGATGTCATGGCTGCGTCCTCAGGACGCTCCGCTGTGCAGGAGCGTCTCCGCCAATGAGGGACCGATGTTGACTGCTCCCTGCTGAAGTGTGAAAATCGCAAAGCATCCTTGGAAATGGAGTTTGCTCCACCCTCATGGCAGGTCCATTACAGTTTTAATACGGAGCTCCGGAACTCCAGCCTTCCTGAGTTTTTCCCTCATATAGGCTATAGTTTTTCTTAATCATTACTACAATATATGATTACATATGTAATAGTCTCCTCAGCCAAGTTAGAAAAAATATGTGCATGTATGAACAACAGCAATTGGAGAAGATGACAGTCAAAAAGTGATCATGTTAAATAATCATGATCTCAATATTGAACAAAAATGATTGTGATTATAATTTTTACCATAATCAAGCACCCCTAAAAACAGCAAATTGTGATTTACATACACACACACACACACACAGAGTTTAAATATGTATGTGATAAATTGTAAATATGTATGAAATGAATTGTTTTCTGTAAGAAACTCTTACTTGAACATTTTTCAGTGTGCTCCTAAAGTTATATGTATGCTCCTAATTTCTTTCATTTAGGAGCACATGCGCTCCTTGAAAAGAAGTAAGGCTTGAACACTGCTGTCACATGTGTGAAAGCACTAAGTAAGTGGAGTGTTGTGCAGTCCAAGGGCTTCTGTCACAGGCAGTAGATGTTTACTTTACCCATCCCCCCCCCTCCCATTCTCTCTCTCTCCCTCACAGTTGGAAGGAAAGATTTCAAAGTGATCTTCTTGTGAAAAATCCTCATAAATCCCATAAATTTGGCCAAATCCTACATAAAAATATCATTTTTTTGTAGGAATTTTCGTCGCGAATCCATTGATACAGGTTTGAAAGTGGTGGGACTTATAGTTTAGACGCCAGATGCCCCAGTTTGGCACAAAGTCCATGCCCAGAATTTGCCTCCCCATTGGTTTACATTGTAAGGTGTAATGTCGCACTCCAACTTTCAGGGCTTACTAAATCTAAACCGTTCGAGTTATTACAAAGTTTTTAATAACTTTTGCTCAACACAGTGTGATAAGTCATGTATTCAAGTTTGAAGCCGATACCATTAACGCCCTAGGAGGAGATAGCGTTTATTCAAGGTCCAAAATTGGCAAAAAATCATACTTTGAAATTGACATTGCAGATTTCCTGTTGGATTTAGGTCAGGGGTGTCAGCGTACGATTTGTAGGTCTTGATGAGACGAATAATTGGGTTTTGGTTCGATATCTCTACGACATTCCTACGGGCCGTGGCGGCCGTTTTAGATACATAGGTGGCGCTAGAGAGCACATTTTGACACTTTGGGGTTTAATTTTTACATTTTATCAAATTTTTCACCATTCCTGATGTGCGTGCCAAATTTGGTGAGTTTTTGAGCATGTTTAGGGGGTCAAATTTAGAGTTAAAGTGGCGTAATAATAAAGAATAATAATAATTAAAGCTGCAAGCAGCGTTGGACGGGCCTTCGCGCCCTTGCGCACGTCGGGCCGCGGCGCAGTCAGTTGAGCTTGTGGGAACCAAGAAAACGTTTGGAGATGATCAGTGTGAGAGTCTTTTGACACACAATACTAACTACTTTCTCTCCGTGAGCGCACGCCTCTGTTTATCACAGATAATTATGGCTTATGAAATTAAAATATTGTTAACCTTAATCAATAATTCAGGCACCAACTGTAGCATGTATGAGGAACACAGTTGATTATTTGCCATAATTATCAATTATCTAAGATAATTAACTAATTATAATAATTAATAGAATTATTAATATGAACTAACAAGCACGGAGCACCACCCGGAAACCAGGACCAATAACCGAACAAGGTAATCTCATAAATGGGATTTCACCTAGAATGCTAATATCTGCGAGATATCAACATTCAAGGGTGAACAAAGAAGGGTTGAATTCAAGCTCTGACTCCTTTAATCAGCCACTTCTCACAATATGTTACACACAATAATGACAAAAGAACTTCTCTTTAAAGATATAACATTGTTTATTAAACTTAGCAAAATTAACAAAGTTAACAAATACTTCATTCAATAAACAGCTATTCTAAAATCTAATTCTACCAAACAAAACACAAACAGCTTTGCACAGAGTTGGACACTTGCAGGGGAATGCGTGTGTGTGTGTGTGTGTGTGTGTGTGTGTGTGTGTGTGTTAGTAGCAAGAGAGGAAGGAGGGAAAGCGATCGTGAGAGGGAGAGAAGCGGCTCTTTTGACCACAGAGAGCGCACGTACGGACGGCAGTCTGTAACGTACGTTGTCTGGTTTCTGATCGACAAATCAATTTACTTTCTCACTCACGGTGGCACAAAAGTAGCAGTTGTCCCGACCGGGAAAAACACAAAATAGTCTAGCGTGGTGAACACAACTAACAGGCAGCAAACTTAAAATACTCCTCAGAGTAAAGCAGAGAAAAATGGACTCGGCGGTCCGTCAACTCACACAACAAGAACAACAGCGATAAAGCTAAAAAGGCTAAATGCTAAACAACAGCAACTGATGCTGAAAAGAACACACAACTAACACTGCCTATGCCCAGACTTATGCCTCTTACTTGGTCGCTTCAGAAAGTGCGCAGGTTGTGTGTGTGTGTAGTCCGTCTTAATGTCCATCTTTGTTCTTGGCTCGGAGGCAGACGGTGCCGTTCTCGCACGTCGTCGAAAACACGGCAGCTGGCTCTGAGTGGAATGGCGGAGAGAACAGCAGAGACAACTCGGCGAAGACGCGCAGGGCAGAGCCGGTCCACGTTATCCCGAAGTAACTTCATTTCCTCTTTCTCGGGGGAATTTGAGGACGCTGGTTGCAGCAGCGGTCTCTCTCGGGTCCAGGAATGTGTTCGGGTGAACACGGGCAAAGTCTCGTCTCGTCCGACGAGGGGAGTCTTCGATGAGGGGAAAACATGTTCGTGGGGTAGTCAAGCTAACTCACAGGGGAACAGGAGTTACCCCTAGCTCAGTGACATGGGAAAGACGTGTAGTTTGGGCGTGCTCGCTTATAAAGGGGTGGTGATGTCATGGCTGCGTCCTCAGGACGCTCCGCTGTGCAGGAGCGTCTCCGCCAATGAGGGACCGATGTTGACTGCTCCCTGCTGAAGTGTGAAAATCGCAAAGCATCCTTGGAAATGGAGTTTGCTCCACCCTCATGGCAGGTCCATTACAGTTTTAATACGGAGCTCCGGAACTCCAGCCTTCCTGAGTTTTTCCCTCATATAGGCTATAGTTTTTCTTAATCATTACTACAATATATGATTACATATGTAATAGTCTCCTCAGCCAAGTTAGAAAAAGTATGTGCATGTATGAACAACAGCAATTGGAGAAGATGACAGTCAAAAAGTAATCATGTTAAATAATCATGATCTCAATATTGAACAAAAATGATTGTGATTATAATTTTTGCCATAATCAAGCACCCCTAAAAACAGCAAATTGTGATTTACATACACATACACACACACACACACACACACACACACACACACAGTTTAAATATGTATGTGATAAATTGTAAATATGTATGTAATGAATTGTTTTCTTTAAGAAACTCTTACTTGAACATTTTTCAGTGTGCTCCTAAAGTTATATGTATGCTCCTAATTTCTGTCATTTAGGAGCACATGTACTCCTTGAAAAAAAGTAAGGATTGAACACTGCTGTCACTGCTGCAGTCCAAGGGCTTCTGTCACAGGCAGTAGATGTTTACTTTACCCATCCCCCCCCTCCCATTCTCTCTCTCTCCCTCACAGCTGCAGAGAAGATTTTAGTGTACTCTACTTGTGAAATATGCTCATAAATCCCATAACTTTGGCCAAATCCTACATAAAAATATCATTTTTTTGTAGGAATTTTCGTCGCGAATCCATTGATACAGGTTTGAAAGTGGTGGGACTTATAGTTTAGACGCCAGATGCCCCAGTTTGGCACAAAGTCCATGCCCAGAATTTGCCTCCCCATTGGTTTACATTGTAAGGTGTAATGTCGCACTCCAACTTTCAGGGCTTACTAAATCTAAACCGTTCGAGTTATTACAAAGTTTTTAATAACTTTTGCTCAACACAGTGTGATAAGTCATGTATTCAAGTTTGAAGCCGATACCATTAACGCCCTAAGAGGAGATAGCGTTTATTCAAGGTCCAAAATTGGCAAAAAATCATACTTTGAAATGGACATTGCGGATTTCCTGTTGGATTTAGGTCAGGGGTGTCAGCGTATGATTTGTAGGTCTTGATGAGACGAATAATTGGGTTTTGGTTCGATCTCTCTACGACATTCCTACGGGCCGTGGCGGCCGTTTTAGATACATAGGTGGCGCTAGAGAGCACATTTTGACACTTTGGGGTTTAATTTTTACATTTTATCAAATTTTTCACCATTCCTGATGTGCGTGCCAAATTTGGTGAGTTTTTGAGCATGTTTAGGGGGTCAAATTTAGAGTTAAAGTGGCGTAATAATAAAGAATAATAATAATAATAATAATAATAATAATAAGAAACAAACAAACACACGAAAAACAAGAGGGTCTTCGCCCTTTGGGCTCAGGCCCTAATTAAAGCTGCAAGCAGCGTTGGACGGGCCTTCGCGCCCTTGCGCACGGCGGGCGGCGGCGCAGTCAGCTAAGCTTCTGGGAACCAAGAAAACGTTTGGAGATGATCAGTGTGAGAGTCTTTTGACACATAATACTAACCAGTGTCTCTCTGTGAGCCCACCCCTCTGCTCACAGACAATTATGGATTATGAAATCAAAATATTGTTAACCTTAATCAATAATTCAGGCACCAACTGTAGGATCTGCAAGGAACACAGTTGATTATTTGCTATAATTATCAATTATCAATAATAAATAATTATAACAAATAACAGAATTATTAATATGAACTAACAAATACGAAGCACCATCCCGAAACCGGGACCAATAACCGAACAAGGTAATCTCATAAATGGGAGTTCACCTAGAATGTTAATATCTGAGAGATAATCATTCAAGGGTGAACAAAGAAGGGTTGAATTCGAGCTCTGACTCCTTCAATCAGCCACTTTTCACAATATGTTACCAATAATGACTAAAGAACTTCTTTTTAAAGATATAACAGTGTTAATTAAACTCAGCAAAATTAACAAAGTTAACAAATGCTTCATTCAATAAATAGCTATTCTAAAATCTAATTCTACCAAACAAAACACAAACAGCTTTGCACAGGGTTGGACACTTGCAGGTTGGACACTTTTGTCCGACGTTATCTGACCATCAGATGTGCAAAACGATGTCGGTGCGTGTATCTGTGCGCGCGTGAGTGTAGTGTTAGTCACAAGAGGGAGTAGGGAAAACGATCGTGAGAGAGAGAGAAGCGGTTCTTTTTCCACAGAGAGCGCAAGTACGGACAGCAGTCTGTAACGCACGTTGTCTGGTTTCAGATCGACAAATCAGTTTACTTTCTCACTCACGGCAGCACAAACACAGTAGTCCCGAGCGGGACAAACACAAAATAGTCTAGCGTGGTGAACACAACTAACAGGCAGCAAACAGGCAGCAGCGGAGCGTTAACTGCAGCATGACCGAAAGAAGCACAACCAGTTAGCCTCTGCTAGCCTCTCAGCTAACCCCGGCTCTCTGTTTAGATCCAAACGGAGCACCGAGTCCCGATTTGTTATTTAGGTTAAAGCGGAGAACAGGCAGCAAACAGGCAGCAGCGGAGCGTTAACTGCAGCATGACCGAAAGAAGCACAACCAGTTAGCCTCTGCTAGCCTCTCAGCTAACCCCGGCTCTCTGTTTAGATCCAAACGGAGCACCGAGTCCCGATTTGTTATTTAGGTTAAAGCGGAGAACAGGCAGCAAACAGGCAGCAGCGGAGCGTTAACTGCAGCATGACCGAAAGAAGCACAACCAGTTAGCCTCTGCTAGCCACTCAGCTAACCCCGGCTCTCTGTTTAGATCCAAACGGAGCACCGAGTCCCGATTTGTTATTTAGGTTAAAGCGGAGAACAGGCAGCAGCGGAGCGTTAATTGCAGCATGACCGAAAGAAGCACAACCAGTTAGCCTCTGCTAGCCTCTCAGCTAACCCCGGGTCTCTGTTTAGATCCAAACGGAGCACCGAGTCCCGAATTGCTATTTAGGTTAAAGCGGAGAGAATCAGCGGGTCTGTCGGCCAGCTGAGTGAAGTGAAACCTGCGGAAAAAAGGAATGTAAGTAACTTCATTTCCTCTTTCTCGGGGGAATTTGAGGACGCTGGTTGCAGCAGCGGTCTCTCTCGGCTCCAGGAATGTGTTCGGGTGAACACGGGCAAAGTTTCGTCTCGTCCGACGAGGGGAGTCTTCGATGAGGGGAAAACATGTTCGTGGGGTAGTCAAGCTAACTCACAGGGGAACAGGAGTTACCCCGAGCTCAGTGACATGGGAAAGACGTGTATTTCGGGCGTGCTCGCTTATAAAGGGGTGGTGATGTCATGGCTGGGGACCGATGTTGACTGCTCCCTGCTGAGGTGTGAAAATCGCAAAGCATCCTTGGAAATGGAGTAGATGTTTACTTTACCCATCCCCCCCCTCCCATTCTCTCTCTCTCCCTCACAGTTGGAAGGACAGATTTTAAACTGATCTTCTTGTGAAAAATCCTCATAAATCCCATAACTTTGACCAAATCCTACATAAAAATATCATTTTTTTGTAGGAATTTTCGTCGCGAATCCATTGATACAGGTTTGAAAGTGGTGGGACTTATAGTTTAGACGCCAGATGCCCCAGTTTGGCACAAAGTCCATGCCCAGAATTTGCCTCCCCATTGGTTTACATTGTAAGGTGTAATGTCGCACTCCAACTTTCAGGGCTTACTAAATCTAAACCGTTCGAGTTATTACAAAGTTTTTAATAACTTTTGCTCAACACAGTGTGATAAGTCATGTATTAAAGTTTGAAGCCGATACCATTAACGCCCTAGGAGGAGATAGCGTTTATTCAAGGTCCAAAATTGGCAAAAAATCATACTTTGAAATTGACATTGCGGATTTCCTGTTGGATTTAGGTCAGGGGTGTCAGCGTATGATTTGTAGGTCTTGATGAGACGAATAATTGAGTTTTGGTTCGATCTCTCTACGACATTCCTACGGGCCGTGGCGGCCGTTTTAGATACATAGGTGGCGCTAGAGAGCACATTTTGGCACTTTGGGGTTTAATTTTTACATTTTATCAAATTTTTCACCATTCCTGATGTGCGTGCCAAATTTGGTGAGTTTTTGAGCATGTTTAGGGGGTCAAATTTAGAGTTAAAGTGGCGTAATAATAAAGAATAATAATAAGAAGAAAGAAACAAACACACGAAAAACAATAGGGTCTTCGCCCTTTGGGCTCAGGCCCTAATAATAATAATAATAATAATAAGAAACAAACAAACACACGAAAAACAAGAGGGTCTTCGCCCTTTGGGCTCAGGCCCTAATTAAAGCTGCAAGCAGCGTTGGACGGGCCTTCGCGCCCTTGCGCACGTCGGGCCGCGGCGCAGTCAGTTGAGCTTGTGGGAACCAAGAAAACGTTTGGAGATGATCAGTGTGAGAGTCTTTTGACACACAATACTAACTACTTTCTCTCCGTGAGCGCACGCCTCTGTTTATCACAGATAATTATGGCTTATGAAATTAAAATATTGTTAACCTTAATCAATAATTCAGGCACCAACTGTAGCATGTATGAGGAACACAGTTGATTATTTGCCATAATTATCAATTATCTAAGATAATTAACTAATTATAATAATTAATAGAATTATTAATATGAACTAACAAGCACGGAGCACCACCCGGAAACCAGGACCAATAACCGAACAAGGTAATCTCATAAATGGGATTTCACCTAGAATGCTAATATCTGCGAGATATCAACATTCAAGGGTGAACAAAGAAGGGTTGAATTCAAGCTCTGACTCCTTTAATCAGCCACTTCTCACAATATGTTACACACAATAATGACAAAAGAACTTCTCTTTAAAGATATAACATTGTTTATTAAACGTAGCAAAATTAACAAAGTTAACATATACTTCATTCAATAAACAGCTATTCTAAAATCTAATTCTACCAAACAAAACACAAACAGCTTTGCACAGAGTTGGACACTTGCAGGGGAATGCGTGTGTGTGTGTGTGTGTGTTAGTAGCAAGAGAGGAAGGAGGGAAAGCGATCGTGAGAGGGAGAGAAGCGGCTCTTTTGACCACAGAGAGCGCACGTACGGACGGCAGTCTGTAACGTACGTTGTCTGGTTTCTGATCTCACGGTGGCACAAAAGTAGCAGTTGTCCCGACCGGGAAAAACACAAAATAGTCTAGCGTGGTGAACACAACTAACAGGCAGCGAACTTAAAATACTCCTCACAGTAAAGCAGAGAAAAATGGACTCGGCGGTCCGTCAACTCACACAACAAGAACAACAGCAATAAAGCTAAAAAGGCTAAATGCTAAACAACAGCAACTGATGCTGAAAAGAACACACAACTAACACTGCCTATGCCCAGACTTATGCCTCTTACTTGGTCGCTTCAGAAAGTGCGCAGGTTGTGTGTGTGTGTAGTCCGTCTTAATGTCCATCTTTGTTCTTGGCTCGGAGGCAGACGGTGCCGTTCTCGCACGTCGTCGAAAACAAGGCAGCTGGCTCTGAGTGGAGTGGCGGAGAGAACAGCAGAGACAACTCGGCGAAGACGCGCAGGGCAGAGCCGGTCCACGTTATCGCGAAGTAACTTCATTTCCTCTTTCTCGGGGGAATTTGAGGACGCTGGTTGCAGCAGCGGTCTCTCTCGGGTCCAGGAATGTGTTCGGGTGAACACGGGCAAAGTCTCGTCTCGTCCGACGAGGGGAGTCTTCGATGAGGGGAAAACATGTTCGTGGGGTAGTCAAGCTAACTCACAGGGGAACAGGAGTTACCCCTAGCTCAGTGACATGGGAAAGACGTGTAGTTTGGGCGTGCTCGCTTATAAAGGGGTGGTGATGTCATGGCTGCGTCCTCAGGACGCTCCGCTGTGCAGGAGAGTCTCCGCCAATGAGGGACCGATGTTGACTGCTCCCTGCTGAGGTGTGAAAATCGCAAAGCATCCTTGGAAATGGAGTTTGCTCCACCCTCATGGCAGGTCCATTACAGTTTTAATACGGAGCTCCGGAACTCCAGCCTTCCTGAGTTTTTCCCTCATATAGGCTATAGTTTTTCTTAATCATTACTACAATATATGATTACATATGTAATAGTCTCCTCAGCCAAGTTAGAAAAAGTATGTGCATGTATGAACAACAGCAATTGGAGAAGATGACAGTCAAAAAGTAATCATGTTAAATAATCATGATCTCAATATTGAACAAAAATGATTGTGATTATAATTTTTGCCATAATCAAGCACCCCTAAAAACAGCAAATTGTGATTTACATACACATACACACACACACACACACACACACACACACACACACACACACAGTTTAAATATGTATGTGATAAATTGTAAATATGTATGTAATGAATTGTTTTATTTAAGAAACTCTTACTTGAACATTTTTCAGTGTGCTCCTAAAGTTATATGTATGCTCCTAATTTCTGTCATTTAGGAGCACATGTACTCCTTGAAAAGAAGTAAGGATTGAACACTGCTGTCACTGCTGCAGTCCAAGGGCTTCTGTCACAGACAGTAGATGTTTACTTTACCCATCCCCCCCCTCCCATTCTCTCTCTCTCCCTCACAGCTGCAGAGAAGATTTTAGTGTACTCTACTTGTGAAATATGCTCATAAATCCCATAACTTTGGCCAAATCCTACATAAAAATATCATTTTTTTGTAGGAATTTTCGTCGCGAATCCATTGATACAGGTTTGAAAGTGGTGGGACTTATAGTTTAGACGCCAGATGCCCCAGTTTGGCACAAAGTCCATGCCCAGAATTTGCCTCCCCATTGGTTTACATTGTAAGGTGTAATGTCGCACTCCAACTTTCAGGGCTTACTAAATCTAAACCGTTCGAGTTATTACAAAGTTTTTAATAACTTTTGCTCAACACAGTGTGATAAGTCATGTATTAAAGTTTGAAGCCGATACCATTAACGCCCTAGGAGGAGATAGCGTTTATTCAAGGTCCAAAATTGGCAAAAAATCATACTTTGAAATGGACATTGCAGATTTCCTGTTGGATTTAGGTCAGGGGTGTCAGCGTATGATTTGTAGGTCTTGATGAGACGAATAATTGGGTTTTGGTTCGATCTCTCTACGACATTCCTATGGGCCGTGGTGGCCGTTTTAGATACATAGGTGGCGCTAGAGAGCACATTTTGGCACTTTGGGGTTTAATTTTTACATTTTATCAAATTTTTCACCATTCCTGATGTGCGTGCCAAATTTGGTGAGTTTTTGAGCATGTTTAGGGGGTCAAATTTAGAGTTAAAGTGGCGTAATAATAAAGAATAATAATAATAATAATAATTAAAGCTGCAAGCAGCGTTGAACGGGCCTTCGCGCCCTTGCGCACGTCGGGCCGCGGCGCAGTCAGTTGAGCTTGTGGGAACCAAGAAAACGTTTGGAGATGATCAGTGTGAGAGTCTTTTGACACACAATACTAACTACTTTCTCTCCGTGAGCGCACCCCTCTGTTTATCACAGATAATTATGGCTTATGAAATTAAAATATTGTTAACCTTAATCAATAATTCAGGCACCAACTGTAGCATATATGAGGAACACAGTTGATTATTTGCCATAATTATCAATTATCTAAGATAAATTAACTAATTATAATAATTAATAGAATTATTAATATGAACTAACAAGCACGGAGCACCACCCGGAAACCAGGACCAATAACCGAACAAGGTAATCTCATAAATGGGATTTCACCTAGAATGTTAATATCTGCGAGATATCAACATTCAAGGGTGAACAAAGAAGGGTTGAATTCAAGCTCTGACTCCTTCAATCAGCCACTTCTCACAATATGTTACACACAATAATGACAAAAGAACTTCTCTTTAAAGATATAACATTGTTTATTAAACTTAGCAAAATTAACAAAGTTAACAAATACTTCATTCAATAAACAGCTATTCTAAAATCTAATTCTACCAAACAAAACACAAACAGCTTTGCACAGAGTTGGACACTTGCAGGGGAATGCGTGTATGTATGTATGTGTGTGTGTGTGTGTGTGTGTGTGTGTGTGTGTGTGTGTATGTGTGTGTGTGTGTGTGTTAGTAGCAAGAGAGGAAGGAGGGAAAGCGATCGTGAGAGGGAGAGAAGCGGCTCTTTTGTCCACAGAGAGCGCACGTACGGACGGCAGTCTGTAACGTACGTTGTCTGGTTTCTGATCGACAAATCAGTTTACTTTCTCACTCACGGTGGCACAGAAGTAGCAGTTGTCCCGACCGGGAAAAACACAAAATAGTCTAGCGTGGTGAACACAACTAACAGGAAGCAAACTTAAAATACTCCTCAGAGTAAAGCAGAGAAAAATGGACTCGGCGGTCCGTCAACTCACACAACAAGAACAATAGCGATAAAGCTAAAAAGGCTAAATGCTAAACAACAGCAACTGATGCTGAAAAGAACACACAACTAACACTGCCTATGCCCAGACTTATGCCTCTTACTTGGTCGCTTCAGAAAGTGCGCAGGTTGTGTGTGTGTGTAGTCCGTCTTAATGTCCATCTTTGTTCTTGGCTCGGAGGCAGACGGTGCCGTTCTCGCACGTCGTCGAAAACAAGGCAGCTGGCTCTGAGTGGAGTGGCGGATAGAACAGCAGAGACGACTCGGCGAAGACGCGCAGGGCAGAGCCGGTCCACGTTATCCCGAAGTAACTTCATTTCCTCTTTCTCGGGGGAATTTGAGGACGCTGGTTGCAGCAGCGGTCTCTCTCGGGTCCAGGAATGTGTTCGGGTGAACACGGGCAAAGTCTCGTCTCGTCCGACGAGGGGAGTCTTCGATGAGGGGAAAACATGTTCGTGGGGTAGTCAAGCTAACTCACAGGGAAACAGGAGTTACCCCTAGCTCAGTGACATGGGAAAGACGTGTAGTTTGGGCGTGCTCGCTTATAAAGGGGTGGTGATGTCATGGCTGCGTCCTCAGGACGCTCCGCTGTGCAGGAGCGTCTCCGCCAATGAGGGACCGATGTTGACTGCTCCCTGCTGAGGTGTGAAAATCGCAAAGCATCCTTGGAAATGGAGTTTGCTCCACCCTCATGGCAGGTCCATTACAGTTTTAATACGGAGCTCCGGAACTCCAGCCTTCCTGAGTTTTTCCCTCATATAGGCTATAGTTTTTCTTAATCATTACTACAATATATGATTACATATGTAATAGTCTCCTCAGCCAAGTTAGAAAAAATATGTGCATGTATGAACAACAGCAATTGGAGAAGATGACAGTCAAAAAGTAATCATGTTAAATAATCATGATCTCAATATTGAACAAAAATGATTGTGATTATAATTTTTGCCATAATCAAGCACCCCTAAAAACAGCAAATTGTGATTTACGTACACACATACACACACACAAAGTTTAAATATGTATGTGATAAATTGTAAATATGTATGTAATGAATTGTTTTCTTTAAGAAACTCTTACTTGAACATTTTTCAGTGTGCTCCTAAAGTTATATGTATGCTCCTAATTTCTGTCATTTAGGAGCACATGTACTCCTTGAAAAAAAGTAATGATTGAACACTGCTGTCACTGCTGCAGTCCAAGGGCTTCTGTCACAGGCAGTAGATGTTTACTTTACCCATCCCCCCCCCTCCCATTCTCTCTCTCTCCCTCACAGTTGGAAGGAAAGATTTCAAAGTGATCTTCTTGTGAAAAATCCTCATAAATCCCATAAATTTGGCCAAATCCTACATAAAAATATCATTTTTTTGTAGGAATTTTCGTCGCGAATCCATTGATACAGGTTTGAAAGTGGTGGGACTTATAGTTTAGACGCCAGATGCCCCAGTTTGGCACAAAGTCCATGCCCAGAATTTGCCTCCCCATTGGTTTACATTGTAAGGTGTAATGTCGCACTCCAACTTTCAGGGCTTACTAAATCTAAACCGTTCGAGTTATTACAAAGTTTTTAATAACTTTTGCTCAACACAGTGTGATAAGTCATGTATTCAAGTTTGAAGCCGATACCATTAACGCCCTAGGAGGAGATAGCGTTTATTCAAGGTCCAAAATTGGCAAAAAATCATACTTTGAAATTGACATTGCAGATTTCCTGTTGGATTTAGGTCAGGGGTGTCAGCGTATGATTTGTAGGTCTTGATGAGACGAATAATTGGGTTTTGGTTCGATCTCTCTACGACATTCCTACGGGCCGTGGTGGCCGTTTTAGATACATAGGTGGCGCTAGAGAGCACATTTTGGCACTTTGGGGTTTAATTTTTACATTTTATCAAATTTTTCACCATTCCTGATGTGCGTGCCAAATTTGGTGAGTTTTTGAGCATGTTTAGGGGGTCAAATTTAGAGTTAAAGTGGCGTAATAATAAAGAATAATAATAATAATAATAATAATAATAATAAGAAACAAACAAACACACGAAAAACAAGAGGGTCTTCGCCCTTTGGGCTCAGGCCCTAATAATAATAATTAAAGCTGCAAGCAGCGTTGAACGGGCCTTCGCGCCCTTGCGCACGTCGGGCCGCGGCGCAGTCAGTTGAGCTTGTGGGAACCAAGAAAACGTTTGGAGATGATCAGTGTGAGAGTCTTTTGACACACAATACTAACTACTTTCTCTCCGTGAGCGCACCCCTCTGTTTATCACAGATAATTATGGCTTATGAAATTAAAATATTGTTAACCTTAATCAATAATTCAGGCACCAACTGTAGCATATATGAGGAACACAGTTGATTATTTGCCATAATTATCAATTATCTAAGATAAATTAACTAATTATAATAATTAATAGAATTATTAATATGAACTAACAAGCACGGAGCACCACCCGGAAACCAGGACCAATAACCGAACAAGGTAATCTCATAAATGGGATTTCACCTAGAATGTTAATATCTGCGAGATATCAACATTCAAGGGTGAACAAAGAAGGGTTGAATTCAAGCTCTGACTCCTTCAATCAGCCACTTCTCACAATATGTTACACACAATAATGACAAAAGAACTTCTCTTTAAAGATATAACATTGTTTATTAAACTTAGCAAAATTAACAAAGTTAACAAATACTTCATTCAATAAACAGCTATTCTAAAATCTAATTCTACCAAACAAAACACAAACAGCTTTGCACAGAGTTGGACACTTGCAGGGGAATGCGTGTATGTATGTATGTGTGTGTGTGTGTGTGTGTGTGTGTGTGTGTGTGTGTGTGTATGTGTGTGTGTGTGTGTGTTAGTAGCAAGAGAGGAAGGAGGGAAAGCGATCGTGAGAGGGAGAGAAGCGGCTCTTTTGTCCACAGAGAGCGCACGTACGGACGGCAGTCTGTAACGTACGTTGTCTGGTTTCTGATCGACAAATCAGTTTACTTTCTCACTCACGGTGGCACAGAAGTAGCAGTTGTCCCGACCGGGAAAAACACAAAATAGTCTAGCGTGGTGAACACAACTAACAGGAAGCAAACTTAAAATACTCCTCAGAGTAAAGCAGAGAAAAATGGACTCGGCGGTCCGTCAACTCACACAACAAGAACAATAGCGATAAAGCTAAAAAGGCTAAATGCTAAACAACAGCAACTGATGCTGAAAAGAACACACAACTAACACTGCCTATGCCCAGACTTATGCCTCTTACTTGGTCGCTTCAGAAAGTGCGCAGGTTGTGTGTGTGTGTAGTCCGTCTTAATGTCCATCTTTGTTCTTGGCTCGGAGGCAGACGGTGCCGTTCTCGCACGTCGTCGAAAACAAGGCAGCTGGCTCTGAGTGGAGTGGCGGATAGAACAGCAGAGACGACTCGGCGAAGACGCGCAGGGCAGAGCCGGTCCACGTTATCCCGAAGTAACTTCATTTCCTCTTTCTCGGGGGAATTTGAGGACGCTGGTTGCAGCAGCGGTCTCTCTCGGGTCCAGGAATGTGTTCGGGTGAACACGGGCAAAGTCTCGTCTCGTCCGACGAGGGGAGTCTTCGATGAGGGGAAAACATGTTCGTGGGGTAGTCAAGCTAACTCACAGGGAAACAGGAGTTACCCCTAGCTCAGTGACATGGGAAAGACGTGTAGTTTGGGCGTGCTCGCTTATAAAGGGGTGGTGATGTCATGGCTGCGTCCTCAGGACGCTCCGCTGTGCAGGAGCGTCTCCGCCAATGAGGGACCGATGTTGACTGCTCCCTGCTGAGGTGTGAAAATCGCAAAGCATCCTTGGAAATGGAGTTTGCTCCACCCTCATGGCAGGTCCATTACAGTTTTAATACGGAGCTCCGGAACTCCAGCCTTCCTGAGTTTTTCCCTCATATAGGCTATAGTTTTTCTTAATCATTACTACAATATATGATTACATATGTAATAGTCTCCTCAGCCAAGTTAGAAAAAATATGTGCATGTATGAACAACAGCAATTGGAGAAGATGACAGTCAAAAAGTAATCATGTTAAATAATCATGATCTCAATATTGAACAAAAATGATTGTGATTATAATTTTTGCCATAATCAAGCACCCCTAAAAACAGCAAATTGTGATTTACGTACACACATACACACACACAAAGTTTAAATATGTATGTGATAAATTGTAAATATGTATGTAATGAATTGTTTTCTTTAAGAAACTCTTACTTGAACATTTTTCAGTGTGCTCCTAAAGTTATATGTATGCTCCTAATTTCTGTCATTTAGGAGCACATGTACTCCTTGAAAAAAAGTAATGATTGAACACTGCTGTCACTGCTGCAGTCCAAGGGCTTCTGTCACAGGCAGTAGATGTTTACTTTACCCATCCCCCCCCCTCCCATTCTCTCTCTCTCCCTCACAGTTGGAAGGAAAGATTTCAAAGTGATCTTCTTGTGAAAAATCCTCATAAATCCCATAAATTTGGCCAAATCCTACATAAAAATATCATTTTTTTGTAGGAATTTTCGTCGCGAATCCATTGATACAGGTTTGAAAGTGGTGGGACTTATAGTTTAGACGCCAGATGCCCCAGTTTGGCACAAAGTCCATGCCCAGAATTTGCCTCCCCATTGGTTTACATTGTAAGGTGTAATGTCGCACTCCAACTTTCAGGGCTTACTAAATCTAAACCGTTCGAGTTATTACAAAGTTTTTAATAACTTTTGCTCAACACAGTGTGATAAGTCATGTATTCAAGTTTGAAGCCGATACCATTAACGCCCTAGGAGGAGATAGCGTTTATTCAAGGTCCAAAATTGGCAAAAAATCATACTTTGAAATTGACATTGCAGATTTCCTGTTGGATTTAGGTCAGGGGTGTCAGCGTATGATTTGTAGGTCTTGATGAGACGAATAATTGGGTTTTGGTTCGATCTCTCTACGACATTCCTACGGGCCGTGGTGGCCGTTTTAGATACATAGGTGGCGCTAGAGAGCACATTTTGGCACTTTGGGGTTTAATTTTTACATTTTATCAAATTTTTCACCATTCCTGATGTGCGTGCCAAATTTGGTGAGTTTTTGAGCATGTTTAGGGGGTCAAATTTAGAGTTAAAGTGGCGTAATAATAAAGAATAATAATAATAATAATAATAATAATAATAATTAAAGCTGCAAGCAGCGTTGGACGGGCCTTCGCGCCCTTGCGCACAGCGGGCCGCGGCGCAGTCAGTTGAGCTTGTGGGAACCAAGAAAACGTTTGGAGATGATCAGTGTGAGAGTCTTTTTACACACAATACTAACCAGTGTCTCTCTGTGAGCCCACCCCTCTGTTCACAGACAATTATGAATTATGAAATCAAAATATTGTTAACCTTAATCAATAATTCAGGTACCAACTGTAGGATCTGCGAAAAACACAGTTAATTATTTGCTATAATTATCAATGATCAATAATAATTAATTATAACAATTAACAGAATTATTAATATGAACTAACAGATACGAAGCACCACCCCGAAACCGGGACCAATAACCGAGCAAAATAGTCTCATAAATGGGAGTTCACCTAGAATGTTAATATCTGAGAGATAATCATTCAAGGGTGAACAAAGAAGGGTTGAATTCGAGCTCTGACTCCTTCAATCAGCCACTTTTCACAATATGTTACCAATAATGACTAAAGAACTTCTCTTTGAAGATATAACAGTGTTTATTAAACTTAGCAAAATTAACAAAGTTAACAAATGCTTCATTCAATAAATAGCTATTCAAAAATCTAATTCTACCAAACAAAACACAAACAGCTTTGCACAGGGTTGGACACTTGCAAGTTGGACACTTTTGTCCGACGTTATCTGACCATCAGATGTGCAAAACGATGTCAGCAGGCAGCAGCGGAGCGTTAACTGCAGCATGACCGAAAGAAGCACAACCAGTTAGCCTCTGCTAGCCTCTCAGCTAACCCCGGCTATCTGTTTAGATCCAAACGGAGCACCGAGTCCCGATTTGTTATTTAGGTTAAAGCGGAGAACAGGCAGCAAACAGGCAGCAGCGGAGCGTTAACTGCAGCATGACCGAAAGAAGCACAACCAGTTCGCCTCTGCTAGCCTCTCAGCTAACCCTGGCTCTCTGTTTAGATCCAAACGGAGCACTGAGTCCCGATTTGTTATTTAGGTTAAAGCGGAGAACAGGCAGCAGCGGAGCGTTAACTGCAGCATGACCGAAAGAAGCACAACCAGTTCGCCTCTGCTAGCCTCTCAGCTAACCCCGACTCTCTGTTTAGATCCAAACGAAGCACCAACTCCCGATTTGTTATTTAAGTTAAAGCGCAGAGAATCAGCGGATCTGTCGGCCAGCTGAGTGAAGTGAAACCTGCGGAAAAAACACCGTGACCATCACGGTAAAACAGTCCGTAGAGAACTACCGTGTTCAGCTGCACAGATAGGAAATCCCTCGGCTGACAGGATGTACCACTCGATGAGGAAAAATATTTTACCCTCGCCTTTTTGGTTGGCAACAACGGTTGGCAACCAGCATATTGGGTGCATTACTGCCACCCTCTCCCTGAGTTTTTCCCTCATATCAGCTATAGTCTTTCTTGATCATTAGTACAATATATGATCACATATGTAATAGTCCCCTCAGCCAAGTTAGAAAAAATATGTGCATGTATGAACAACAGCAATTGGAGAAGATGACAGTCAAAAAGTAATCATGTTAAATAATCATGATCTTAATATTGAAAAAAAATGATCGTGATTATATTTTTTGCCATAATCAAGCACCCCTAAAAACAGCAAATTGTGATTTACATACACACGCACACACACACACACACACACACATACACACACACAGAGTTTAAATATGTATGTGATCAATTGTAAATATGTTATAATGAATTGTTTTCTTTAAGAAACTCTTACTTGCACATTTTTCAGTGTGCTCCTAAAGTTATATATATGCTCCTAATTTCTTTCATTTAGGAGCACATGTACTCCTTGAAAAGAAGTAGGGATTGAACACTGCTGTCAGATATGTGGAAACACTAAGTGGAGTGTGGCCAGTCCAAGGGCTTCTGTCACAGGCAGTAGATGTTTACTTTACCCATCCCCCCCTCCCATTCTCTCTCTCTCCCTCACAGCTGCAGAGAAGGATATTAGTGTACTCTACTTGTGAAAAATCCTCATAAATCCCATAACTTTGGCCAAATTCTACATAAAAATCACATTTTTTTGTAGGAATTTTCGTCGCGAATCCATTGATACAGGTTTGAAAGTGGTGGGACTTATAGTTTAGACGCCAGATGCCCCAGTTTGGCACAAAGTCCATGCCCAGAATTTGCCTCCCCATTGGTTTACATTGTAAGGTGTAATGTCGCACTCCAACTTTCAGGGCTTACTAAATCTAAACCGTTCGAGTTATTACAAAGTTTTTAATAACTTTTGCTCAACACAGTGTGATAAGTCATGTATTAAAGTTTGAAGCCGATACCATTAACGCCCTAGGAGGAGATAGCGTTTATTCAAGGTCCAAAATTGGCAAAAAATCGTACTTTGAAATGGACATTGCAGATTTCCTGTTGGATTTAGGTCAGGGGTGTCAGCGTATGATTTGTAGGTCTTGATGAGACGAATAATTGGGTTTTGGTTCGATCTCTCTACGACATTCCTACGGGCCGTGGTGGCCGTTTTAGATACATAGGTGGCGCTAGAGAGCACATTTTGGCACTTTGGGGTTTAATTTTTACATTTTATCAAATTTTTCACCATTCCTGATGTGCGTGCCAAATTTGGTGAGTTTTTGAGCATGTTTAGGGGGTCAAATTTAGAGTTAAAGTGGCGTAATAATAAAGAATAATAATAATAATAATAATAATAATAAGAAACAAACAAACACACGAAAAACAAGAGGGTCTTCGCCCTTTGGGCTCAGGCCCTAATTAAAGCTGCAAGCAGCGTTGGACGGGCCTTCGCGCCCTTGCGCACAGCGGGCCGCGGCGCATTCAGTTGAGCTTGTGGGAACCAAGAAAACGTGTGGAGATGATCAGTGTGAGAGTCTTTTTACACACAATGCTAACCAGTGTCTCTCTGTGAGCCCACCCCTCTGTTCACAGACAATTATGAATTATGAAATCAAAATATTGTTAACCTTAATCAATAATTCAGGTACCAACTGTAGGATCTGCGAAGAACACAGTTAATTATTTGCTATAATTATCAATTATCAATAATAATTACTTATAACAATTAACAGAATTATTAATATGAACTAACAGATACGAAGCACCACCCCGAAACTGGGACCAATAACCGAGCAAGGTAGTCTCATAAATGGGAATTCACCTAGAATGTTAATATCTGAGAGATAATCATTCAAGGGTGAACAAAGAAGGGTTGAATTCGAGCTCTGAGTCCTTCAATCAGCCACTTTTCACAATATGTTACCAATAATGACTAAAGAACTTCTCTTTAAAGATATAACAGTGTTTATTAAACTTAGCAAAATTAACAAAGTTAACAAATGCTTCATTCAATAAATAGCTATTCTAAAATCTAATTCTACCAAACAAAACACAAACAGCTTTGCACAGTGTTGGACACTTGCAGGTTGGACACTTTTGTCCGACGTTATCTGACCATCAGATGTGCAAAACGATGTCGGTGCGTGTATCTGTGCGCGCGTGAGTATGGTGTTAGTCACAAGAGAGGGAGGACGGAAAGCGATCGTGAGAGAGAGAGAAGCGGTTCTTTTTCCACAGAGAGCGCACGTATGGACGGCAGTCTGTAACGCACGTTGTCTGGTTTCAGATCGACAAATCAGTTTACTTTCTCACTCACGGCAGCACAAACACAGTAGTCCCGAGCGGGACAAACACAAAATAGTCTAGCGTGGTGAACACAACTAACAGGCAGCAAACAGGCAGCAGCGGAGCGTTAACTGCAGCATGACCGAAAGAAGCACAACCAGTTAGCCTCTGCTAGCCTCTCAGCTAACCCCGGCTCTCTGTTTAGATCCAAACGGAGCACCGAGTCCCGAATTGCTATTTAGGTTAAAGCGGAGAGAATCAGCGGGTCTGTCGGCCAGCTGAGTGAAGTGAAACCTGCGGAAAAAACACCGTGACCATCAAGGTAAAACAGGTCGGCGAAAACACGGCAGCTGGCTCTGAGTGGAGTGGCGGAGAGAACAGCAGAGATGACTCGGCGAAGACGCGCAGGGCAGAGCCGGTCCACGTTATCCCGAAGTAACTTCATTTCCTCTTTCTCGGGGGAATTTGAGGACGCTGGTTGCAGCAGCGGTCTCTCTCGGGTCCAGGAATGTGTTCGGGTGAACACGGGCAAAGTCTCGTCTCGTCCGACGAGGGGAGCCTTCGATGAGGGGAAAACATGTTCGTGGGGTAGTTAAGCTAACTCACAGGGGAACAGGAGTTACCCCTAGCTCAGTGACATGGGAAAGACGTGTAGTTTGGGCGTGCTCGCTTATAAAGGGGTGGTGATGTCATGGCTGAGTCCTCAGGACGCTCCGCTGTGCAGGAGCGTCTCCGCCAATGAGGGACCGATGTTGACTGCTCCCTGCTGAAGTGTGAAAATCGCAAAGCATCCTTGGAAATGGAGTTTGCTCCACCCTCATGGCAGGTCCATTACAGTTTTAATACGGAGCTCCGGAACTCCAGCCTTCCTGAGTTTTTCCCTCATATAGGCTATAGTTTTTCTTAATCATTACTACAATATATGATTACATATGTAATAGTCTCCTCAGCCAAGTTAGAAAAAGTATGTGCATGTATGAACAACAGCAATTGGAGAAGATGACAGTCAAAAAGTAATCATGTTAAATAATCATGATCTCAATATTGAACAAAAATGATTGTGATTATAATTTTTGCCATAATCAAGCACCCCTAAAAACAGCAAATTGTGATTTACATACACACACACACACACACACACACACACACACATACACACAGTTTAAATATGTATGTGATAAATTGTAAATATGTATGTAATGAATTGTTTTCTTTAAGAAACTCTTACTTGAACATTTTTCAGTGTGCTCCTAAAGTTATATGTATGCTCCTAATTTCTGTCATTTAGGAGCACATGTACTCCTTGAAAAAAAGTAAGGATTGAACACTGCTGTCACTGCTGCAGTCCAAGGGCTTCTGTCACAGGCAGTAGATGTTTACTTTACCCATCCCCCCCCTCCCATTCTCTCTCTCTCCCTCACAGCTGCAGAGAAGATTTTAGTGTACTCTACTTGTGAAATATGCTCATAAATCCCATAACTTTGGCCAAATCCTACATAAAAATATCATTTTTTTGTAGGAATTTTCGTCGCGAATCCATTGATACAGGTTTGAAAGTGGTCGGACTTATAGTTTAGACGCCAGATGCCCCAGTTTGGCACAAAGTCCATGCCCAGAATTTGCCTCCCCATTGGTTTACATTGTAAGGTGTAATGTCGCACTCCAACTTTCAGGGCTTACTAAATCTAAACCGTTCGAGTTATTACAAAGTTTTTAATAACTTTTGCTCAACACAGTGTGATAAGTCATGTATTAAAGTTTGAAGCCGATACCATTAACGCCCTAGGAGGAGATAGCGTTTATTCAAGGTCCAAAATTGGCAAAAAATCATACTTTGAAATGGACATTGCAGATTTCCTGTCGGATTTAGGTCAGGGGTGTCAGCGTATGATTTGTAGGTCTTGATGAGACGAATAATTGGGTTTTGGTTCGATCTCTCTACGACATTCCTACGGGCCGTGGCGGCCGTTTTAGATACATAGGTGGCGCTAGAGAGCACATTTTGGCACTTTGGGGTTTAATTTTTACATTTTATCAAATTTTTCACCATTCCTGATGTGCGTGCCAAATTTGGTGAGTTTTTGAGCATGTTTAGGGGGTCAAATTTAGAGTTAAAGTGGCGTAATAATAAAGAATAATAATAATAATAATAATAATAATAATAAGAAACAAACAAACACACGAAAAACAAGAGGGTCTTCGCCCTTTGGGCTCAGGCCCTAATTAAAGCTGCAAGCAGCGTTGGACGGGCCTTCGCGCCCTTGCGCACGTCGGGCCGCGGCGCAGTCAGTTGAGCTTGTGGGAACCAAGAAAACGTTTGGAGATGATCAGTGTGAGAGTCTTTTGACACACAATACTAACTACTTTCTCTCCGTGAGCGCACGCCTCTGTTTATCACAGATAATTATGGCTTATGAAATTAAAATATTGTTAACCTTAATCAATAATTCAGGCACCAACTGTAGCATGTATGAGGAACACAGTTGATTATTTGCCATAATTATCAATTATCTAAGATAATTAACTAATTATAATAATTAATAGAATTATTAATATGAACTAACAAGCACGGAGCACCACCCGGAAACCAGGACCAATAACCGAACAAGGTAATCTCATAAATGGGATTTCACCTAGAATGCTAATATCTGCGAGATATCAACATTCAAGGGTGAACAAAGAAGGGTTGAATTCAAGCTCTGACTCCTTTAATCAGCCACTTCTCACAATATGTTACACACAATAATGACAAAAGAACTTCTCTTTAAAGATATAACATTGTTTATTAAACGTAGCAAAATTAACAAAGTTAACATATACTTCATTCAATAAACAGCTATTCTAAAATCTAATTCTACCAAACAAAACACAAACAGCTTTGCACAGAGTTGGACACTTGCAGGGGAATGCGTGTGTGTGTGTGTGTGTGTTAGTAGCAAGAGAGGAAGGAGGGAAAGCGATCGTGAGAGGGAGAGAAGCGGCTCTTTTGACCACAGAGAGCGCACGTACGGACGGCAGTCTGTAACGTACGTTGTCTGGTTTCTGATCTCACGGTGGCACAAAAGTAGCAGTTGTCCCGACCGGGAAAAACACAAAATAGTCTAGCGTGGTGAACACAACTAACAGGCAGCGAACTTAAAATACTCCTCACAGTAAAGCAGAGAAAAATGGACTCGGCGGTCCGTCAACTCACACAACAAGAACAACAGCAATAAAGCTAAAAAGGCTAAATGCTAAACAACAGCAACTGATGCTGAAAAGAACACACAACTAACACTGCCTATGCCCAGACTTATGCCTCTTACTTGGTCGCTTCAGAAAGTGCGCAGGTTGTGTGTGTGTGTAGTCCGTCTTAATGTCCATCTTTGTTCTTGGCTCGGAGGCAGACGGTGCCGTTCTCGCACGTCGTCGAAAACAAGGCAGCTGGCTCTGAGTGGAGTGGCGGAGAGAACAGCAGAGACAACTCGGCGAAGACGCGCAGGGCAGAGCCGGTCCACGTTATCGCGAAGTAACTTCATTTCCTCTTTCTCGGGGGAATTTGAGGACGCTGGTTGCAGCAGCGGTCTCTCTCGGGTCCAGGAATGTGTTCGGGTGAACACGGGCAAAGTCTCGTCTCGTCCGACGAGGGGAGTCTTCGATGAGGGGAAAACATGTTCGTGGGGTAGTCAAGCTAACTCACAGGGGAACAGGAGTTACCCCTAGCTCAGTGACATGGGAAAGACGTGTAGTTTGGGCGTGCTCGCTTATAAAGGGGTGGTGATGTCATGGCTGCGTCCTCAGGACGCTCCGCTGTGCAGGAGAGTCTCCGCCAATGAGGGACCGATGTTGACTGCTCCCTGCTGAGGTGTGAAAATCGCAAAGCATCCTTGGAAATGGAGTTTGCTCCACCCTCATGGCAGGTCCATTACAGTTTTAATACGGAGCTCCGGAACTCCAGCCTTCCTGAGTTTTTCCCTCATATAGGCTATAGTTTTTCTTAATCATTACTACAATATATGATTACATATGTAATAGTCTCCTCAGCCAAGTTAGAAAAAGTATGTGCATGTATGAACAACAGCAATTGGAGAAGATGACAGTCAAAAAGTAATCATGTTAAATAATCATGATCTCAATATTGAACAAAAATGATTGTGATTATAATTTTTGCCATAATCAAGCACCCCTAAAAACAGCAAATTGTGATTTACATACACATACACACACACACACACACACACACACACACACACACACACACAGTTTAAATATGTATGTGATAAATTGTAAATATGTATGTAATGAATTGTTTTATTTAAGAAACTCTTACTTGAACATTTTTCAGTGTGCTCCTAAAGTTATATGTATGCTCCTAATTTCTGTCATTTAGGAGCACATGTACTCCTTGAAAAGAAGTAAGGATTGAACACTGCTGTCACTGCTGCAGTCCAAGGGCTTCTGTCACAGACAGTAGATGTTTACTTTACCCATCCCCCCCCTCCCATTCTCTCTCTCTCCCTCACAGCTGCAGAGAAGATTTTAGTGTACTCTACTTGTGAAATATGCTCATAAATCCCATAACTTTGGCCAAATCCTACATAAAAATATCATTTTTTTGTAGGAATTTTCGTCGCGAATCCATTGATACAGGTTTGAAAGTGGTGGGACTTATAGTTTAGACGCCAGATGCCCCAGTTTGGCACAAAGTCCATGCCCAGAATTTGCCTCCCCATTGGTTTACATTGTAAGGTGTAATGTCGCACTCCAACTTTCAGGGCTTACTAAATCTAAACCGTTCGAGTTATTACAAAGTTTTTAATAACTTTTGCTCAACACAGTGTGATAAGTCATGTATTAAAGTTTGAAGCCGATACCATTAACGCCCTAGGAGGAGATAGCGTTTATTCAAGGTCCAAAATTGGCAAAAAATCATACTTTGAAATGGACATTGCAGATTTCCTGTTGGATTTAGGTCAGGGGTGTCAGCGTATGATTTGTAGGTCTTGATGAGACGAATAATTGGGTTTTGGTTCGATCTCTCTACGACATTCCTACGGGCCGTGGTGGCCGTTTTAGATACATAGGTGGCGCTAGAGAGCACATTTTGGCACTTTGGGGTTTAATTTTTACATTTTATCAAATTTTTCACCATTCCTGATGTGCGTGCCAAATTTGGTGAGTTTTTGAGCATGTTTAGGGGGTCAAATTTAGAGTTAAAGTGGCGTAATAATAAAGAATAATAATAATAATAATAATAATAATAATAATAATAATAATAAGAAACAAACAAACACACGAAAAACAAGAGGGTCTTCGCCCTTTGGGCTCAGGCCCTAATAATAAAGAAACAAACGCACGAAAAACAATAGGGTCTTCGCCCTTTGGGCTCAGGCCCTAATTAAAGCTGCAAGCAGCGTTGGACGGGCCTTCGCGCCCTTGCGCACAGCGGGCCGCGGCGCAGTCAGTTGAGCTTGTGGGAACCAAGAAAACGTTTGGAGATGATCAGTGTGAGAGTCTTTTTACACACAATACTAACCAGTGTCTCTCTGTGAGCCCACCCCTCTGTTCACAGACAATTATGAATTATGAAATCAAAATATTGTTAACCTTAATCAATAATTCAGGTACCAACTGTAGGATCTGCGAAAAACACAGTTAATTATTTGCTATAATTATCAATGATCAATAATAATTAATTATAACAATTAACAGAATTATTAATATGAACTAACAGATACGAAGCACCACCCCGAAACCGGGACCAATAACCGAGCAAAATAGTCTCAAAAATGGGAGTTCACCTAGAATGTTAATATCTGAGAGATAATCATTCAAGGGTGAACAAAGAAGGGTTGAATTCGAGCTCTGACTCCTTCAATCAGCCACTTTTCACAATATGTTACCAATAATGACTAAAGAACTTCTCTTTGAAGATATAACAGTGTTTATTAAACTTAGCAAAATTAACAAAGTTAACAAATGCTTCATTCAATAAATAGCTATTCAAAAATCTAATTCTACCAAACAAAACACAAACAGCTTTGCACAGGGTTGGACACTTGCAAGTTGGACACTTTTGTCCGACGTTATCTGACCATCAGATGTGCAAAACGATGTCAGCAGGCAGCAGCGGAGCGTTAACTGCAGCATGACCGAAAGAAGCACAACCAGTTAGCCTCTGCTAGCCTCTCAGCTAACCCCGGCTATCTGTTTAGATCCAAACGGAGCACCGAGTGCCGATTTGTTATTTAGGTTAAAGCGGAGAACAGGCAGCAAACAGGCAGCAGCGGAGCGTTAACTGCAGCATGACCGAAAGAAGCACAACCAGTTCGCCTCTGCTAGCCTCTCAGCTAACCCTGGCTCTCTGTTTAGATCCAAACGGAGCACCGACTCCCGATTAGTTATTTAGGTTAAAGCGGACAGAATCAGCGGGTCTGTCGGCCAGCTGAGTGAAGTGAAACCTGCGGAAAAAACACCGTGACCATCACGGTAAAACAGTCCGTAGAGAACTACCTTGTTCAGCTGCACAGATAGGAAATCCCTCGGCTGACAGGATGTACCACTCGGTGAGGAAAAATATTTTACCCACGCCTTTTTGGTTGGCAACAACGGTTGGCAACCAGCATATTGGGTGCATTACTGCCACCCTCTTCCTGAGTTTTTCCCTCATATCAGCTATAGTCTTTCTTGATCATTAGTACAATATACGATCACATATGTAATAGTCCCCTCAGCCAAGTCAGAAAAAATATGTGCATGTATGAACAACAGCAATTGGAGAAGATGACAGTCAATAAGTAATCATGTTAAATAATCATGATCTCAATATTGAAAAAAAATGATCGTGATTATATTTTTTGCCATAATCAAGGACCCCTAAAAACAGCAAATTGTGATTTACATACACACGCACGCACACACACACACACACACACACACACACACAGAGTTTAAATATGTATGTGATCAATTGTAAATATGTTATAATGAATTGTTTTCTTTAAGAAACTCTTACTTGCACATTTTTCAGTGTGCTCCTAAAGTTATATATATGCTCCTAATTTCTTTCATTTAGGAGCACATGTACTCCTTGAAAAAAAGTAAGGATTGAACACTGCTGTCACTGCTGCAGTCCAAGGGCTTCTGTCACAGGCAGTAGATGTTTACTTTACCCATCCCCCCCCTCCCATTCTCTCTCTCTCCCTCACAGCTGCAGAGAAGATTTTAGTGTACTCTACTTGTGAAATATGCTCATAAATCCCATAACGTTGGCCAAATCCTACATAAAAATATCATTTTTTTGTAGGAATTTTCGTTGCGAATCCATTGATACAGGTTTGAAAGTGGTGGGACTTATAGTTTAGACGCCAGATGCCCCAGTTTGGCACAAAGTCCATGCCCAGAATTTGCCTCCCCATTGGTTTACATTGTAAGGTGTAATGTCGCACTCCAACTTTCAGGGCTTACTAAATCTAAACCGTTCGAGTTATTACAAAGTTTTTAATAACTTTTGCTCAACACAGTGTGATAAGTCATGTATTCAAGTTTGAAGCCGATACCATTAACGCCCTAGGAGGAGATAGCGTTTATTCAAGGTCCAAAATTGGCAAAAAATCATACTTTCAAATTGACATTGCAGATTTCCTGTTGGATTTAGGTCAGGGGTGTCAGCGTATGATTTGTAGGTCTTGATGAGACGAATAATTGAGTTTTGGTTCGATCTCTCTACGACATTCCTACGGGCCGTGGTGGCCGTTTTAGATACGTAGGTGGCGCTAGAGAGCACATTTTGGCACTTTGGGGTTTAATTTTTACATTTTATCAAATTTTTCACCATTCCTGATGTGCGTGCCAAATTTGGTGAGTTTTTGAGCATGTTTAGGGGGTCAAATTTAGAGTTAAAGTGGCGTAACAAGAAAGAATAATAATAAACAAACAAACGCACGAAAAACAATAGGGTCTTCGCCCTTTGGGCTCAGGCCCTAATAATAATAAGAAACAAACAAACACACGAAAAACAAGAGGGTCTTCGCCCTTTGGGCTCAGGCCCTAATAATTAAAGCTGCAAGCAGCGTTGAACGGGCCTTCGCGCCCTTGCGCACGTCGGGCCGCGGCGCAGTCAGTTGAGCTTGTGGGAACCAAGAAAACGTTTGGAGATGATCAGTGTGAGAGTCTTTTGACACACAATACTAACTACTTTCTCTCCGTGAGCGCACCCCTCTGTTTATCACAGATAATTATGGCTTATGAAATTAAAATATTGTTAACCTTAATCAATAATTCAGGCACCAACTGTAGCATATATGAGGAACACAGTTGATTATTTGCCATAATTATCAATTATCTAAGATAAATTAACTAATTATAATAATTAATAGAATTATTAATATGAACTAACAAGCACGGAGCACCACCCGGAAACCAGGACCAATAACCGAACAAGGTAATCTCATAAATGGGATTTCACCTAGAATGTTAATATCTGCGAGATATCAACATTCAAGGGTGAACAAAGAAGGGTTGAATTCAAGCTCTGACTCCTTCAATCAGCCACTTCTCACAATATGTTACACACAATAATGACAAAAGAACTTCTCTTTAAAGATATAACATTGTTTATTAAACTTAGCAAAATTAACAAAGTTAACAAATACTTCATTCAATAAACAGCTATTCTAAAATCTAATTCTACCAAACAAAACACAAACAGCTTTGCACAGAGTTGGACACTTGCAGGGGAATGCGTGTATGTATGTATGTGTGTGTGTGTGTGTGTGTGTGTGTGTGTGTGTGTGTATGTGTGTGTGTGTGTGTGTTAGTAGCAAGAGAGGAAGGAGGGAAAGCGATCGTGAGAGGGAGAGAAGCGGCTCTTTTGTCCACAGAGAGCGCACGTACGGACGGCAGTCTGTAACGTACGTTGTCTGGTTTCTGATCGACAAATCAGTTTACTTTCTCACTCACGGTGGCACAGAAGTAGCAGTTGTCCCGACCGGGAAAAACACAAAATAGTCTAGCGTGGTGAACACAACTAACAGGAAGCAAACTTAAAATACTCCTCAGAGTAAAGCAGAGAAAAATGGACTCGGCGGTCCGTCAACTCACACAACAAGAACAATAGCGATAAAGCTAAAAAGGCTAAATGCTAAACAACAGCAACTGATGCTGAAAAGAACACACAACTAACACTGCCTATGCCCAGACTTATGCCTCTTACTTGGTCGCTTCAGAAAGTGCGCAGGTTGTGTGTGTGTGTAGTCCGTCTTAATGTCCATCTTTGTTCTTGGCTCGGAGGCAGACGGTGCCGTTCTCGCACGTCGTCGAAAACAAGGCAGCTGGCTCTGAGTGGAGTGGCGGATAGAACAGCAGAGACGACTCGGCGAAGACGCGCAGGGCAGAGCCGGTCCACGTTATCCCGAAGTAACTTCATTTCCTCTTTCTCGGGGGAATTTGAGGACGCTGGTTGCAGCAGCGGTCTCTCTCGGGTCCAGGAATGTGTTCGGGTGAACACGGGCAAAGTCTCGTCTCGTCCGACGAGGGGAGTCTTCGATGAGGGGAAAACATGTTCGTGGGGTAGTCAAGCTAACTCACAGGGAAACAGGAGTTACCCCTAGCTCAGTGACATGGGAAAGACGTGTAGTTTGGGCGTGCTCGCTTATAAAGGGGTGGTGATGTCATGGCTGCGTCCTCAGGACGCTCCGCTGTGCAGGAGCGTCTCCGCCAATGAGGGACCGATGTTGACTGCTCCCTGCTGAGGTGTGAAAATCGCAAAGCATCCTTGGAAATGGAGTTTGCTCCACCCTCATGGCAGGTCCATTACAGTTTTAATACGGAGCTCCGGAACTCCAGCCTTCCTGAGTTTTTCCCTCATATAGGCTATAGTTTTTCTTAATCATTACTACAATATATGATTACATATGTAATAGTCTCCTCAGCCAAGTTAGAAAAAATATGTGCATGTATGAACAACAGCAATTGGAGAAGATGACAGTCAAAAAGTAATCATGTTAAATAATCATGATCTCAATATTGAACAAAAATGATTGTGATTATAATTTTTGCCATAATCAAGCACCCCTAAAAACAGCAAATTGTGATTTACGTACACACATACACACACACAAAGTTTAAATATGTATGTGATAAATTGTAAATATGTATGTAATGAATTGTTTTCTTTAAGAAACTCTTACTTGAACATTTTTCAGTGTGCTCCTAAAGTTATATGTATGCTCCTAATTTCTGTCATTTAGGAGCACATGTACTCCTTGAAAAAAAGTAATGATTGAACACTGCTGTCACTGCTGCAGTCCAAGGGCTTCTGTCACAGGCAGTAGATGTTTACTTTACCCATCCCCCCCCCTCCCATTCTCTCTCTCTCCCTCACAGTTGGAAGGAAAGATTTCAAAGTGATCTTCTTGTGAAAAATCCTCATAAATCCCATAAATTTGGCCAAATCCTACATAAAAATATCATTTTTTTGTAGGAATTTTCGTCGCGAATCCATTGATACAGGTTTGAAAGTGGTGGGACTTATAGTTTAGACGCCAGATGCCCCAGTTTGGCACAAAGTCCATGCCCAGAATTTGCCTCCCCATTGGTTTACATTGTAAGGTGTAATGTCGCACTCCAACTTTCAGGGCTTACTAAATCTAAACCGTTCGAGTTATTACAAAGTTTTTAATAACTTTTGCTCAACACAGTGTGATAAGTCATGTATTCAAGTTTGAAGCCGATACCATTAACGCCCTAGGAGGAGATAGCGTTTATTCAAGGTCCAAAATTGGCAAAAAATCATACTTTGAAATTGACATTGCAGATTTCCTGTTGGATTTAGGTCAGGGGTGTCAGCGTATGATTTGTAGGTCTTGATGAGACGAATAATTGGGTTTTGGTTCGATCTCTCTACGACATTCCTACGGGCCGTGGTGGCCGTTTTAGATACATAGGTGGCGCTAGAGAGCACATTTTGGCACTTTGGGGTTTAATTTTTACATTTTATCAAATTTTTCACCATTCC
Organism: Thunnus thynnus; assembly: GCF_963924715.1. Taxonomy (NCBI): domain Eukaryota; kingdom Metazoa; phylum Chordata; class Actinopteri; order Scombriformes; family Scombridae; genus Thunnus; species Thunnus thynnus. Next base: position 1,920,056 of record NC_089518.1, read on the forward strand.
TGATGTGCGTGCCAAATTTGGTGAGTTTTTGAGCATGTTTAGGGGGTCAAATTTAGAGTTAAAGTGGCGTAATAATAAAGAATAATAATAATAATAATAATAATAATAATAATAATAAGAAACAAACAAACACACGAAAAACAAGAGGGTCTTCGCCCTTTGGGCTCAGGCCCTAATAATAATAATAAAGAAATTAAAGCTGCAAGCAGCGTTGGACGGGCCTTCGCGCCCTTGCGCACAGCGGGCCGCGGCGCAGTCAGTTGAGCTTGTGGGAACCAAGAAAACGTTTGGAGATGATCAGTGTGAGAGTCTTTTTACACACAATACTAACCAGTGTCTCTCTGTGAGCCCACCCCTCTGTTCACAGACAATTATGAATTATGAAATCAAAATATTGTTAACCTTAATCAATAATTCAGGTACCAACTGTAGGATCTGCGAAAAACACAGTTAATTATTTGCTATAATTATCAATGATCAATAATAATTAATTATAACAATTAACAGAATTATTAATATGAACTAACAGATACGAAGCACCACCCCGAAACCGGGACCAATAACCGAGCAAAATAGTCTCATAAATGGGAGTTCACCTAGAATGTTAATATCTGAGAGATAATCATTCAAGGGTGAACAAAGAAGGGTTGAATTCGAGCTCTGACTCCTTCAATCAGCCACTTTTCACAATATGTTACCAATAATGACTAAAGAACTTCTCTTTGAAGATATAACAGTGTTTATTAAACTTAGCAAAATTAACAAAGTTAACAAATGCTTCATTCAATAAATAGCTATTCAAAAATCTAATTCTACCAAACAAAACACAAACAGCTTTGCACAGGGTTGGACACTTGCAAGTTGGACACTTTTGTCCGACGTTATCTGACCATCAGATGTGCAAAACGATGTCAGCAGGCAGCAGCGGAGCGTTAACTGCAGCATGACCGAAAGAAGCACAACCAGTTAGCCTCTGCTAGCCTCTCAGCTAACCCCGGCTATCTGTTTAGATCCAAACGGAGCACCGAGTCCCGATTTGTTATTTAGGTTAAAGCGGAGAACAGGCAGCAAACAGGCAGCAGCGGAGCGTTAACTGCAGCATGACCGAAAGAAGCACAACCAGTTCGCCTCTGCTAGCCTCTCAGCTAACCCTGGCTCTCTGTTTAGATCCAAACGGAGCACTGAGTCCCGATTTGTTATTTAGGTTAAAGCGGAGAACAGGCAGCAGCGGAGCGTTAACTGCAGCATGACCGAAAGAAGCACAACCAGTTCGCCTCTGCTAGCCTCTCAGCTAACCCCGACTCTCTGTTTAGATCCAAACGAAGCACCAACTCCCGATTTGTTATTTAAGTTAAAGCGCAGAGAATCAGCGGATCTGTCGGCCAGCTGAGTGAAGTGAAACCTGCGGAAAAAACACCGTGACCATCACGGTAAAACAGTCCGTAGAGAACTACCGTGTTCAGCTGCACAGATAGGAAATCCCTCGGCTGACAGGATGTACCACTCGATGAGGAAAAATATTTTACCCTCGCCTTTTTGGTTGGCAACAACGGTTGGCAACCAGCATATTGGGTGCATTACTGCCACCCTCTCCCTGAGTTTTTCCCTCATATCAGCTATAGTCTTTCTTGATCATTAGTACAATATATGATCACATATGTAATAGTCCCCTCAGCCAAGTTAGAAAAAATATGTGCATGTATGAACAACAGCAATTGGAGAAGATGACAGTCAAAAAGTAATCATGTTAAATAATCATGATCTTAATATTGAAAAAAAATGATCGTGATTATATTTTTTGCCATAATCAAGCACCCCTAAAAACAGCAAATTGTGATTTACATACACACGCACACACACACACACACACACACATACACACACACATACACACACACAGAGTTTAAATATGTATGTGATCAATTGTAAATATGTTATAATGAATTGTTTTCTTTAAGAAACTCTTACTTGCACATTTTTCAGTGTGCTCCTAAAGTTATATATATGCTCCTAATTTCTTTCATTTAGGAGCACATGTACTCCTTGAAAAGAAGTAGGGATTGAACACTGCTGTCAGATATGTGGAAACACTAAGTGGAGTGTGGCCAGTCCAAGGGCTTCTGTCACAGGCAGTAGATGTTTACTTTACCCATCCCCCCCTCCCATTCTCTCTCTCTCCCTCACAGCTGCAGAGAAGGATATTAGTGTACTCTACTTGTGAAAAATCCTCATAAATCCCATAACTTTGGCCAAATTCTACATAAAAATCACATTTTTTTGTAGGAATTTTCGTCGCGAATCCATTGATACAGGTTTGAAAGTGGTGGGACTTATAGTTTAGACGCCAGATGCCCCAGTTTGGCACAAAGTCCATGCCCAGAATTTGCCTCCCCATTGGTTTACATTGTAAGGTGTAATGTCGCACTCCAACTTTCAGGGCTTACTAAATCTAAACCGTTCGAGTTATTACAAAGTTTTTAATAACTTTTGCTCAACACAGTGTGATAAGTCATGTATTAAAGTTTGAAGCCGATACCATTAACGCCCTAGGAGGAGATAGCGTTTATTCAAGGTCCAAAATTGGCAAAAAATCGTACTTTGAAATGGACATTGCAGATTTCCTGTTGGATTTAGGTCAGGGGTGTCAGCGTATGATTTGTAGGTCTTGATGAGACGAATAATTGGGTTTTGGTTCGATCTCTCTACGACATTCCTACGGGCCGTGGTGGCCGTTTTAGATACATAGGTGGCGCTAGAGAGCACATTTTGGCACTTTGGGGTTTAATTTTTACATTTTATCAAATTTTTCACCATTCCTGATGTGCGTGCCAAATTTGGTGAGTTTTTGAGCATGTTTAGGGGGTCAAATTTAGAGTTAAAGTCGCGTAACAAGAAAGAAAGAATAATAATAATAATAATAAAGAAACAAACGCACGAAAAACAATAGGGTCTTCGCCCTTTGGGCTCAGGCCCTAATAAACACACGAAAAACAAGAGGGTCTTCGCCCTTTGGGCTCAGGCCCTAATTAAAGCTGCAAGCAGCGTTGAACGGGCCTTCGCGCCCTTGCGCACAGCGGGCCGCGGCGCAGTCAGTTGAGCTTGTGGGAACCAAGAAAGCGTTTGGAGATGATCAGTGTGAGAGTCTTTTTACACACAATACTAACCAGTGTCTCTCTGTGAGCCCACCCCTCCGTTCACAGACAATTATGAATTATGAAATCAAAATATTGTTAACCTTAATCAGTAATTCAGGTACCAACTGTAGGAATCTGCGAAGAACACAGTTAATTATTTGCTATAATTATCAATTATCAATAATAATTAATTATAACAATTAACAGAATTATTAATATGAACTAACAGATACGAAGCACCACCCCGAAACCGGGGCCAATAACCGAGCAAGGTAGTCTCATAAATGGGAGTTCACCTAGAATGTTAATATCTGAGAGATAATCAGTCAAGGGTGAACAAAGAGGGGTTGAATTTGAGCTCTGACTCCTTCAATCAGCCACTTTTCACAATATGTTACCAATAATGACTAAAGAACTTCTCTTTAAAGATATAACAGTGTTTATGAAACTTAGCAAAATTAACAAAGTTAACAAATGCTTCATTCAATAAATAGCTATTCTAAAATCTAATTCTACCAAACAAAACACAAACAGCTTTGCACAGGGTTGGACACTTGCAGGTTGGACACTTTTGTCCGACGTTATCTGACCATCAGATGTGCAAAACGATGTCGGTGCGTGTATCTTTGCGCACGTGAGTATGGTGTTAGTCACAAGAGAGGGAGGAGGGAAAGCGATCGTGAGAGAGAGAGAAGCGGTTCTTTTTCCACAGAGAGCGCACGTACGGACGGCAGTCTGTAACGCACGTTGTCTGTTTTAAGATCGACAAATCAGTTTACTTTCTCACTCACGGCAGCACAAACACAGTAGTCCCGAGCGGGACAAACACAAAATAGTCAAGCGTGGTGAACACAACTAACAGGCAGCAAACAGGCAGCAGCGGAGCGTTAACTGCAGCATGACCGAAAGAAGCACAACCAGTTAGCCTCTGCTAGCCTCTCAGCTAACCCCGGCTCTTTGTTTAGATCCAAACGGAGCACCGAGTCCCGATTTGTTATTTAGGTTAAAGCGGAGAACAGGCAGCAGCGGAGCGTTAATTGCAGCATGACCGAAAGAAGCACAACCAGTTAGCCTCTGCTAGCCTCTCAGCTAACCCCGGCTCTCTGTTTAGATCCAAACGGAGCACCGAGTCCCGAATTGCTATTTAGGTTAAAGCGGAGAGAATCAGCGGGTCTGTCGGCCAGCTGAGTGAAGTGAAACCTGCGGAAAAAACACCGTGACCATCAAGGTAAAACAGGTCGGCGAAAACACGGCAGCTGGCTCTGAGTGGAGTGGCGGAGAGAACAGCAGAGATGACTCGGCGAAGACGCGCAGGGCAGAGCCGGTCCACGTTATCCCGAAGTAACTTCATTTCCTCTTTCTCGGGGGAATTTGAGGACGCTGGTTGCAGCAGCGGTCTCTCTCGGGTCCAGGAATGTGTTCGGGTGAACACGGGCAAAGTCTCGTCTCGTCCGACGAGGGGAGTCTTCGATGAGGGGAAAACATGTTCGTGGGGTAGTCAAGCTAACTCACAGGGAAACAGGAGTTTCTCCTAGCTCAGTGACATGGGAAAGACGTATATTTCGGGCGTGCTCGCTTATAAAGGGGTGGTGATGTCATGGCTGCGTCCTCAGGACGCTCCGCTGTGCAGGAGCGTCTCCGCCAATGAGGGACCGATGTTGACTGCTCCCTGCTGAAGTGTGAAAATCGCAAAGCATCCTTGGAAATGGAGTTTGCTCCACCCTCATGGCAGGTCCATTACAGTTTTAATACGGAGCTCCGGAACTCCAGCCTTCCTGAGTTTTTCCCTCATATAGGCTATAGTTTTTCTTAATCATTACTACAATATATGATTACATATGTAATAGTCTCCTCAGCCAAGTTAGAAAAAATATGTGCATGTATGAACAACAGCAATTGGAGAAGATGACAGTCAAAAAGTGATCATGTTAAATAATCATGATCTCAGTATTGAACAAAAATGATTGTGATTATAATTTTTACCATAATCAAGCACCCCTAAAAACAGCAAATTGTGATTTACATACACACACACACACACACACACACACACACACACAAAGAGTTTAAATATGTATGTGATCAATTGTAAATATGTATGTAATGAATTGTTTTCTTTAAGAAACTCTTACTTGAACATTTTTCAGTGTGCTCCTAAAGTTATATGTATGCTCCTAATTTCTGTCGTTTAGGAGCACATGTACTCCTTGAAAAAAAGTAAGGATTGAACACTGCTGTCATATATGTAGAAGCATTAAGTAGCTGGAGTGTGGTGCAGTCCAAGGGCTTCTGTCACAGGCAGTAGATGTTTACTTTACCCATCCCCCCCCTCCCATTCTCTCTCTCTCCCTCACAGTTGGAAGGAAAGATTTCAAAGTGATCTTCTTGTGAAAAATCCTCATAAATCCCATAACTTTAGCCAAATCCTACATAAAAATATCATTTTTTTGTAGGAATTTCCGTCGCGAATCCATTGATACAGGTTTGAAAGTGGTCGGACTTATAGTTTAGACGCCAGATGCCCCAGTTTGGCACAAAGTCCATGCCAAGAATTTGCCTCCCCATTGGTTTACATTGTAAGGTGTAATGTCGCACTCCAACTTTCAGGGCTTACTAAATCTAAACCGTTCGAGTTATTACAAAGTTTTTAATAACTTTTGCTCAACACAGTGTGATAAGTCATGTATTAAAGTTTGAAGCCGATACCATTAACGCCCTAGGAGGAGATAGCGTTTATTCAAGGTCCAAAATTGGCAAAAAAATCATACTTTAAATTGACATTGCAGATTTCCTGTTGGATTTAGGTCAGGGGTGTCAGCGTATGATTTGTAGGTCTTGATGAGACGAATAATTGAGTTTTGGTTCGATCTCTCTACGACATTCCTACGGGCCGTGGTGGCCGTTTTAGATACGTAGGTGGCGCTAGAGAGCACATTTTGGCACTTTGGGGTTTAATTTTTACATTTTATCAAATTTTTCACCATTCCTGATGTGCGTGCCAAATTTGGTGAGTTTTTGAGCATGTTTAGGGGGTCAAATTTAGAGTTAAAGTGGCGTAACAAGAAAGAATAATAATAAACAAACAAACGCACGAAAAACAATAGGGTCTTCGCCCTTTGGGCTCAGGCCCTAATAAGAAACAAACAAACACACGAAAAACAAGAGGGTCTTCGCCCTTTGGGCTCAGGCCCTAATTAAAGCTGCAAGCAGCGTTGGACGGGCCTTCGCGCCCTTGCGCACAGCGGGCCGCGGCGCAGTCAGTTGAGCTTGTGGGAACCAAGAAAACGTTTGGAGATGATCAGTGTGAGAGTCTTTTTACACACAATACTAACCAGTGTCTCTCTGTGAGCCCACCCCTCTGTTCACAGACAATTATGAATTATGAAATCAAAATATTGTTAACCTTAATCAATAATTCAGGTACCAACTGTAGGATCTGCGAAAAACACAGTTAATTATTTGCTATAATTATCAATGATCAATAATAATTAATTATAACAATTAACAGAATTATTAATATGAACTAACAGATACGAAGCACCACCCCGAAACCGGGACCAATAACCGAGCAAAATAGTCTCATAAATGGGAGTTCACCTAGAATGTTAATATCTGAGAGATAATCATTCAAGGGTGAACAAAGAAGGGTTGAATTCGAGCTCTGACTCCTTCAATCAGCCACTTTTCACAATATGTTACCAATAATGACTAAAGAACTTCTCTTTGAAGATATAACAGTGTTTATTAAACTTAGCAAAATTAACAAAGTTAACAAATGCTTCATTCAATAAATAGCTATTCAAAAATCTAATTCTACCAAACAAAACACAAACAGCTTTGCACAGGGTTGGACACTTGCAAGTTGGACACTTTTGTCCGACGTTATCTGACCATCAGATGTGCAAAACGATGTCAGCAGGCAGCAGCGGAGCGTTAACTGCAGCATGACCGAAAGAAGCACAACCAGTTAGCCTCTGCTAGCCTCTCAGCTAACCCCGGCTATCTGTTTAGATCCAAACGGAGCACCGAGTCCCGATTTGTTATTTAGGTTAAAGCGGAGAACAGGCAGCAAACAGGCAGCAGCGGAGCGTTAACTGCAGCATGACCGAAAGAAGCACAACCAGTTCGCCTCTGCTAGCCTCTCAGCTAACCCTGGCTCTCTGTTTAGATCCAAACGGAGCACCGACTCCCGATTAGTTATTTAGGTTAAAGCGGACAGAATCAGCGGGTCTGTCGGCCAGCTGAGTGAAGTGAAACCTGCGGAAAAAACACCGTGACCATCACGGTAAAACAGTCCGTAGAGAACTACCTTGTTCAGCTGCACAGATAGGAAATCCCTCGGCTGACAGGATGTACCACTCGGTGAGGAAAAATATTTTACCCACGCCTTTTTGGTTGGCAACAACGGTTGGCAACCAGCATATTGGGTGCATTACTGCCACCCTCTTCCTGAGTTTTTCCCTCATATCAGCTATAGTCTTTCTTGATCATTAGTACAATATACGATCACATATGTAATAGTCCCCTCAGCCAAGTCAGAAAAAATATGTGCATGTATGAACAACAGCAATTGGAGAAGATGACAGTCAAAAAGTAATCATGTTAAATAATCATGATCTCAATATTGAAAAAAAATGATCGTGATTATATTTTTTGCCATAATCAAGGACCCCTAAAAACAGCAAATTGTGATTTACATACACACGCACGCACACACACACACACACACACACACACACACAGAGTTTAAATATGTATGTGATCAATTGTAAATATGTTATAATGAATTGTTTTCTTTAAGAAACTCTTACTTGCACATTTTTCAGTGTGCTCCTAAAGTTATATATATGCTCCTAATTTCTTTCATTTAGGAGCACATGTACTCCTTGAAAAAAAGTAAGGATTGAACACTGCTGTCACTGCTGCAGTCCAAGGGCTTCTGTCACAGGCAGTAGATGTTTACTTTACCCATCCCCCCCCTCCCATTCTCTCTCTCTCCCTCACAGCTGCAGAGAAGATTTTAGTGTACTCTACTTGTGAAATATGCTCATAAATCCCATAACGTTGGCCAAATCCTACATAAAAATATCATTTTTTTGTAGGAATTTTCGTTGCGAATCCATTGATACAGGTTTGAAACTGGTGGGACTTATAGTTTAGACGCCAGATGCCCCAGTTTGGCACAAAGTCCATGCCCAGAATTTGCCTCCCCATTGGTTTACATTGTAAGGTGTAATGTCGCACTCCAACTTTCAGGGCTTACTAAATCTAAACCGTTCGAGTTATTACAAAGTTTTTAATAACTTTTGCTCAACACAGTGTGATAAGTCATGTATTCAAGTTTGAAGCCGATACCATTAACGCCCTAGGAGGAGATAGCGTTTATTCAAGGTCCAAAATTGGCAAAAAATCATACTTTCAAATGGACATTGCTGATTTCCTGTTGGATTTAGGTCAGGGGTGTCAGCGTATGATTTGTAGGTCTTGATGAGACGAATAATTGAGTTTTGGTTCGATCTCTCTACGACATTCCTACGGGCCGTGGTGGCCGTTTTAGATACGTAGGTGGCGCTAGAGAGCACATTTTGGCACTTTGGGGTTTAATTTTTACATTTTATCAAATTTTTCACCATTCCTGATGTGCGTGCCAAATTTGGTGAGTTTTTGAGCATGTTTAGGGGGTCAAATTTAGAGTTAAAGTGGCGTAACAAGAAAGAATTAAAGCTGCAAGCAGCGTTGGACGGGCCTTCGCGCCCTTGCGCACAGCGGGCCGCGGCGCAGTCAGTTGAGCTTGTGGGAACCAAGAAAACGTTTGGAGATGATCAGTGTGAGAGTCTTTTTACACACAATACTAACCAGTGTCTCTCTGTGAGCCCACCCCTCTGTTCACAGACAATTATGAATTATGAAATCAAAATATTGTTAACCTTAATCAATAATTCAGGTACCAACTGTAGGATCTGCGAAAAACACAGTTAATTATTTGCTATAATTATCAATGATCAATAATAATTAATTATAACAATTAACAGAATTATTAATATGAACTAACAGATACGAAGCACCACCCCGAAACCGGGACCAATAACCGAGCAAAATAGTCTCATAAATGGGAGTTCACCTAGAATGTTAATATCTGAGAGATAATCATTCAAGGGTGAACAAAGAAGGGTTGAATTCGAGCTCTGACTCCTTCAATCAGCCACTTTTCACAATATGTTACCAATAATGACTAAAGAACTTCTCTTTGAAGATATAACAGTGTTTATTAAACTTAGCAAAATTAACAAAGTTAACAAATGCTTCATTCAATAAATAGCTATTCAAAAATCTAATTCTACCAAACAAAACACAAACAGCTTTGCACAGGGTTGGACACTTGCAAGTTGGACACTTTTGTCCGACGTTATCTGACCATCAGATGTGCAAAACGATGTCAGCAGGCAGCAGCGGAGCGTTAACTGCAGCATGACCGAAAGAAGCACAACCAGTTAGCCTCTGCTAGCCTCTCAGCTAACCCCGGCTATCTGTTTAGATCCAAACGGAGCACCGAGTCCCGATTTGTTATTTAGGTTAAAGCGGAGAACAGGCAGCAAACAGGCAGCAGCGGAGCGTTAACTGCAGCATGACCGAAAGAAGCACAACCAGTTCGCCTCTGCTAGCCTCTCAGCTAACCCTGGCTCTCTGTTTAGATCCAAACGGAGCACTGAGTCCCGATTTGTTATTTAGGTTAAAGCGGAGAACAGGCAGCAGCGGAGCGTTAACTGCAGCATGACCGAAAGAAGCACAACCAGTTCGCCTCTGCTAGCCTCTCAGCTAACCCCGACTCTCTGTTTAGATCCAAACGAAGCACCAACTCCCGATTTGTTATTTAAGTTAAAGCGCAGAGAATCAGCGGATCTGTCGGCCAGCTGAGTGAAGTGAAACCTGCGGAAAAAACACCGTGACCATCACGGTAAAACAGTCCGTAGAGAACTACCGTGTTCAGCTGCACAGATAGGAAATCCCTCGGCTGACAGGATGTACCACTCGATGAGGAAAAATATTTTACCCTCGCCTTTTTGGTTGGCAACAACGGTTGGCAACCAGCATATTGGGTGCATTACTGCCACCCTCTCCCTGAGTTTTTCCCTCATATCAGCTATAGTCTTTCTTGATCATTAGTACAATATATGATCACATATGTAATAGTCCCCTCAGCCAAGTTAGAAAAAATATGTGCATGTATGAACAACAGCAATTGGAGAAGATGACAGTCAAAAAGTAATCATGTTAAATAATCATGATCTTAATATTGAAAAAAAATGATCGTGATTATATTTTTTGCCATAATCAAGCACCCCTAAAAACAGCAAATTGTGATTTACATACACACGCACACACACACACACACACACACATACACACACACAGAGTTTAAATATGTATGTGATCAATTGTAAATATGTTATAATGAATTGTTTTCTTTAAGAAACTCTTACTTGCACATTTTTCAGTGTGCTCCTAAAGTTATATATATGCTCCTAATTTCTTTCATTTAGGAGCACATGTACTCCTTGAAAAGAAGTAGGGATTGAACACTGCTGTCAGATATGTGGAAACACTAAGTGGAGTGTGGCCAGTCCAAGGGCTTCTGTCACAGGCAGTAGATGTTTACTTTACCCATCCCCCCCTCCCATTCTCTCTCTCTCCCTCACAGCTGCAGAGAAGGATATTAGTGTACTCTACTTGTGAAAAATCCTCATAAATCCCATAACTTTGGCCAAATTCTACATAAAAATCACATTTTTTTGTAGGAATTTTCGTCGCGAATCCATTGATACAGGTTTGAAAGTGGTGGGACTTATAGTTTAGACGCCAGATGCCCCAGTTTGGCACAAAGTCCATGCCCAGAATTTGCCTCCCCATTGGTTTACATTGTAAGGTGTAATGTCGCACTCCAACTTTCAGGGCTTACTAAATCTAAACCGTTCGAGTTATTACAAAGTTTTTAATAACTTTTGCTCAACACAGTGTGATAAGTCATGTATTAAAGTTTGAAGCCGATACCATTAACGCCCTAGGAGGAGATAGCGTTTATTCAAGGTCCAAAATTGGCAAAAAATCGTACTTTGAAATGGACATTGCAGATTTCCTGTTGGATTTAGGTCAGGGGTGTCAGCGTATGATTTGTAGGTCTTGATGAGACGAATAATTGGGTTTTGGTTCGATCTCTCTACGACATTCCTACGGGCCGTGGTGGCCGTTTTAGATACATAGGTGGCGCTAGAGAGCACATTTTGGCACTTTGGGGTTTAATTTTTACATTTTATCAAATTTTTCACCATTCCTGATGTGCGTGCCAAATTTGGTGAGTTTTTGAGCATGTTTAGGGGGTCAAATATAGAGTTAAAGTGGCGTAATAATAAAGAATAATAATAATAATAATAATAATAATAATAAGAAACAAACAAACACACGAAAAACAAGAGGGTCTTCGCCCTTTGGGCTCAGGCCCTAATAATAATTAAAGCTGCAAGCAGCGATGATCGGGCCCTCGCACCCCAGCGCATGTCGAAGTGACGCTCAGTCGAAGGGCTTTTGTCAGTGACTTGTTGTGTAAAGTTTGAGGCAGATCCAACCATGTACACTCAAGTTATATCAATTTCCTCTGTCATGGCGAAACATCAAAACTCAACGCCACGCCACGGCCAAACCATCATGATCATACACTAGTCTAGATGACACACACTGATTTTGAAGTCCTTACGATGGATTCTGTAGGAGGAGTTCTTTAAAATACAAGGTATGCGAAATGGCCAAGAAAAGGCGAAAATGTACCATTTTTTTCAAGATGGCCGACTTCCTGTTCGACTTACAATAAGGCTTCAAGAGGCTTTTTTGTGCGTGTTGACATTATACATGTGCCCTGTGAATTTCATCTTTCTACGTTAATCTGGAAGGCGGGGCTGCAATTTTGAAATTTTAAAGGGGGCGCTGTTGAGCCATTTTGCCACGCCCATTCAAAGCGACCACATAGGATTTTAGCTGACCTCACTCTAGACATGTGTGTCAAGTTTCATGACTGTAGAGCAATCCCTTCTCCCTGAAAAACAGTATCATATTTCATGGCGAAGGATGTGTCGCCATGGTAACAGCATTCAGTTTTGGGTCATGAGCTGCCAAATGTAGCATCACCAAGGTCTTGTTTATTAGCTGACTTAATTTCAGGTGCATCAGCCAAATTTCCTAGGAGTAATTAGACAAAGTACGACGCATGATACTTCCTGTTGCCAGTAGGTGGCGCTATGACTTTCGCTAAATATGAGACTGAACATGTGTTCAGATTGGGACTCTTAACAAGCATATGAAATTTGGAAAAGATCAGACCACGTGGAGTCAAGTTATAAGGCATTGAAATTTCATGGCGTCACATCGAAATTCGCCGCGTCGCCATGGCAACACCTTTCAACGAAGGGTCACCAACTTCATAATATAAGATCTCCAAGGTCTTGAGGCTATTCTCAGTAAATTTCAGCTGGATTCCATCACCGTGCTGCCCACAGGGCGTCAGAGCGTAAAACATGTAACTTCCTGTTGCCAGGAGGTGGCGCTATGACTCATATTCTTTATTGTCACATGGACCCGTTCAGGGCGGGACTCTTATGAAGCACAAAAGGTTTGGCTCTCTTAGGATCATGTATGCCGGAGTTATAGCCGTTTCATTTTTCATGGCGAAGGATCGAAATTCGCCGCCCAGCCACGCCCCCTAGGAAAGACTAATGAGAATTGTTTTAACAACTTTTAATCTCCTATGCCTGTAGATGATACGGACCGAATTTGAAAGTCCTGGGGTCAAATCTCTAGGAGGAGTTCGTTAAAGTATGCGGGCTGGAAATGACAAAATCGGTGCAAAATTTCAACTTTGATACAAAATGGCCGACTTCCTGTTGGAGTTAGGCTATGTGTCCTTGAGACTTTTTGGTGCGTCTGGTCATGATACATATGCATACCGAATTTCGTTCTCCTACGACAATCTGTATCGAGGGGCTCAATTTTCTTGACTTTCTAGGTGGCGCTGTCGAGCCATTTTGTCCCGCTTTATTTCGAGACCCATAAAATATCGAAATTTTCGCCAGTCCTGACATCTGTGCAAATTTTCATGAGTTTTCGTGCATGTTTAGGCCCTCAAAAATGCGTTTGTTTCGGAGGAATAATAATAATAATAATAATAATAATTCCTTCAGTTCCAATAGGGCTTCGCACCGGTCGGTGCTCGGGCCCTAAATAATAATAATAATAATAATAATAATAATAATAATTCCTTTGGAAACAAGAGGGCTTCGCGCTGGTCAGCGCTCGGGCCCTAATAATAGAGAAGAATTCCTTGAATTACAATAGGGCTTCGCACCGGTAGGTGCTCGGGCCCTAATTAAAGCTGCAAGCAGCGTTGGACGGGCCTTCGCGCCCTTGCGCACGTCGGGCCGCGGCGCAGTCAGTTGAGCTTGTGGGAACCAAGAAAACGTTTGGAGATGATCAGTGTGAGAGTCTTTTGACACACAATACTAACTACTTTCTCTCCGTGAGCGCACGCCTCTGTTTATCACAGATAATTATGGCTTATGAAATTAAAATATTGTTAACCTTAATCAATAATTCAGGCACCAACTGTAGCATGTATGAGGAACACAGTTGATTATTTGCCATAATTATCAATTATCTAAGATAATTAACTAATTATAATAATTAATAGAATTATTAATATGAACTAACAAGCACGGAGCACCACCCGGAAACCAGGACCAATAACCGAACAAGGTAATCTCATAAATGGGATTTCACCTAGAATGCTAATATCTGCGAGATATCAACATTCAAGGGTGAACAAAGAAGGGTTGAATTCAAGCTCTGACTCCTTTAATCAGCCACTTCTCACAATATGTTACACACAATAATGACAAAAGAACTTCTCTTTAAAGATATAACATTGTTTATTAAACTTAGCAAAATTAACAAAGTTAACAAATACTTCATTCAATAAACAGCTATTCTAAAATCTAATTCTACCAAACAAAACACAAACAGCTTTGCACAGAGTTGGACACTTGCAGGGGAATGCGTGTGTGTGTGTGTGTGTGTGTGTGTGTGTTAGTAGCAAGAGAGGAAGGAGGGAAAGCGATCGTGAGAGGGAGAGAAGCGGCTCTTTTGACCACAGAGAGCGCACGTACGGACGGCAGTCTGTAACGTACGTTGTCTGGTTTCTGATCGACAAATCAATTTACTTTCTCACTCACGGTGGCACAAAAGTAGCAGTTGTCCCGACCGGGAAAAACACAAAATAGTCTAGCGTGGTGAACACAACTAACAGGCAGCAAACTTAAAATACTCCTCAGAGTAAAGCAGAGAAAAATGGACTCGGCGGTCCGTCAACTCACACAACAAGAACAACAGCGATAAAGCTAAAAAGGCTAAATGCTAAACAACAGCAACTGATGCTGAAAAGAACACACAACTAACACTGCCTATGCCCAGACTTATGCCTCTTACTTGGTCGCTTCAGAAAGTGCGCAGGTTGTGTGTGTGTGTAGTCCGTCTTAATGTCCATCTTTGTTCTTGGCTCGGAGGCAGACGGTGCCGTTCTCGCACGTCGTCGAAAACACGGCAGCTGGCTCTGAGTGGAATGGCGGAGAGAACAGCAGAGACAACTCGGCGAAGACGCGCAGGGCAGAGCCGGTCCACGTTATCCCGAAGTAACTTCATTTCCTCTTTCTCGGGGGAATTTGAGGACGCTGGTTGCAGCAGCGGTCTCTCTCGGGTCCAGGAATGTGTTCGGGTGAACACGGGCAAAGTCTCGTCTCGTCCGACGAGGGGAGTCTTCGATGAGGGGAAAACATGTTCGTGGGGTAGTCAAGCTAACTCACAGGGGAACAGGAGTTACCCCTAGCTCAGTGACATGGGAAAGACGTGTAGTTTGGGCGTGCTCGCTTATAAAGGGGTGGTGATGTCATGGCTGCGTCCTCAGGACGCTCCGCTGTGCAGGAGCGTCTCCGCCAATGAGGGACCGATGTTGACTGCTCCCTGCTGAAGTGTGAAAATCGCAAAGCATCCTTGGAAATGGAGTTTGCTCCACCCTCATGGCAGGTCCATTACAGTTTTAATACGGAGCTCCGGAACTCCAGCCTTCCTGAGTTTTTCCCTCATATAGGCTATAGTTTTTCTTAATCATTACTACAATATATGATTACATATGTAATAGTCTCCTCAGCCAAGTTAGAAAAAGTATGTGCATGTATGAACAACAGCAATTGGAGAAGATGACAGTCAAAAAGTAATCATGTTAAATAATCATGATCTCAATATTGAACAAAAATGATTGTGATTATAATTTTTGCCATAATCAAGCACCCCTAAAAACAGCAAATTGTGATTTACATACCCATACACACACACACACACACACACACACACACACACACACAGTTTAAATATGTATGTGATAAATTGTAAATATGTATGTAATGAATTGTTTTCTTTAAGAAACTCTTACTTGAACATTTTTCAGTGTGCTCCTAAAGTTATATGTATGCTCCTAATTTCTGTCATTTAGGAGCACATGTACTCCTTGAAAAAAAGTAAGGATTGAACACTGCTGTCACTGCTGCAGTCCAAGGGCTTCTGTCACAGGCAGTAGATGTTTACTTTACCCATCCCCCCCCTCCCATTCTCTCTCTCTCCCTCACAGCTGCAGAGAAGATTTTAGTGTACTCTACTTGTGAAATATGCTCATAAATCCCATAACTTTGGCCAAATCCTACATAAAAATATCATTTTTTTGTAGGAATTTTCGTCGCGAATCCATTGATACAGGTTTGAAAGTGGTGGGACTTATAGTTTAGACGCCAGATGCCCCAGTTTGGCACAAAGTCCATGCCCAGAATTTGCCTCCCCATTGGTTTACATTGTAAGGTGTAATGTCGCACTCCAACTTTCAGGGCTTACTAAATCTAAACCGTTCGAGTTATTACAAAGTTTTTAATAACTTTTGCTCAACACAGTGTGATAAGTCATGTATTCAAGTTTGAAGCCGATACCATTAACGCCCTAAGAGGAGATAGCGTTTATTCAAGGTCCAAAATTGGCAAAAAATCATACTTTGAAATGGACATTGCGGATTTCATGTTGGATTTAGGTCAGGGGTGTCAGCGTATGATTTGTAGGTCTTGATGAGACGAATAATTGGGTTTTGGTTCGATCTCTCTACGACATTCCTACGGGCCGTGGCGGCCGTTTTAGATACATAGGTGGCGCTAGAGAGCACATTTTGGAACTTTGGGGTTTAATTTTTACATTTTATCAAATTTTTCACCATTCCTGATGTGCGTGCCAAATTTGGTGAGTTTTTGAGCATGTTTAGGGGGTCAAATTTAGAGTTAAAGTGGCGTAACAAGAAAGAATAATAATAAACAAACAAACGCACGAAAAACAATAGGGTCTTCGCCCTTTGGGCTCAGGCCCTAATAAGAAACAAACAAACACACGAAAAACAAGAGGGTCTTCGCCCTTTGGGCTCAGGCCCTAATTAAAGCTGCAAGCAGCGTTGGACGGGCCTTCGCGCCCTTGCGCACAGCGGGCCGCGGCGCAGTCAGTTGAGCTTGTGGGAACCAAGAAAACGTTTGGAGATGATCAGTGTGAGAGTCTTTTTACACACAATACTAACCAGTGTCTCTCTGTGAGCCCACCCCTCTGTTCACAGACAATTATGAATTATGAAATCAAAATATTGTTAACCTTAATCAATAATTCAGGTACCAACTGTAGGATCTGCGAAAAACACAGTTAATTATTTGCTATAATTATCAATGATCAATAATAATTAATTATAACAATTAACAGAATTATTAATATGAACTAACAGATACGAAGCACCACCCCGAAACCGGGACCAATAACCGAGCAAGGTAGTCTCATAAATGGGAGTTCACCTAGAATGTTAATATCTGAGAGATAATCATTCAAGGGTGAACAAAGAAGGGTTGAATTCGAGCTCTGACTCCTTCAATCAGCCACTTTTCACAATATGTTACCAATAATGACTAAATAACTTCTCTTTAAAGATATAACAGTGTTTATTAAACTTAGCAAAATTAACAAAGTTAACAAATGCTTCACTCAATAAATAGCTATTCTAAAATCTAATTCTACCAAACAAAACACAAACAGCTTTGCACGGGGTTGGACACCTGCAGGTTGGACACTTTTGTCCGACGTTATCTGACCATCAGATGTGCAAAACGATGTCGGTGCGTGTATCTGTGCGCGCGTGAGTGTGGTGTTAGTCACAAGAGACGGAGGAGGGAAAGCGATCGTGAGAGAGAGAGAGAAGCGGTTCTTTTTCCACAGAGAGCGCACGTACGGACGGCAGTCTGTAACGCACGTTGTCTGGTTTCAGATCGACAAATCAGTTTACTTTTTCACTCACGGCAGCACAAACACAGTAGTCCCGAGCGGGACAAACACAAAATAGTCTAGCGTGGTGAACACAACTAACAGGCAGCAAACAGGCAGCAGCGGAGCGTTAACTGCAGCATGACCGAAAGAAGCACAACCAGTTCGCCTCTGCTAGCCTCTCAGCTAACCCTGGCTCTCTGTTTAGATCCAAACGGAGCACTGAGTCCCGATTTGTTATTTAGGTTAAAGCGGAGAACAGGCAGCAAACAGGCAGCAGCGGAGCGTTAACTGCAGCATGACCGAAAGAAGCACAACCAGTTCGCCTCTGCTAGCCTCTCAGCTAACCCTGGCTCTCTGTTTAGATCCAAACGGAGCACTGAGTCCCGATTTGTTATTTAGGTTAAAGCGGAGAACAGGCAGCAGCGGAGCGTTAATTGCAGCATGACCGAAAGAAGCACAACCAGTTCGCCTCTGCTAGCCTCTCAGCACCGAGTCCCTATTTGTTATTTAGGTTAAAGCGGACAGAATCAGCGGGTCTGTCGGCCAGCTGAGTGAAGTGAAACCTGCGGAAAAAACACCGTGACCATCACGGTAAAACAGTCCGTAGAGAACTACCGTGTTCAGCTGTACAGATAGGAGGGAGAGCGATCGTGAGAGAGAGAGAAGCGGTTCTTTTTCCACAGAGAGCGCACGTATGGACGGCAGTCTGTAACGCACGTTGTCTGGTTTAAGATCGACAAATCAGTTTACTTTCTCACTCACGGCAGCACAAACACAGTAGTCCCGAGCGGGACAAACACAAAATAGTCAAGCGTGGTGAACACAACTAACAGGCAGCAAACAGGCAGCAGCGGAGCGTTAACTGCAGCATGACCGAAAGAAGCACAACCAGTTAGCCTCTGCTAGCCTCTCAGCTAACCCCGGCTCTCTGTTTAGATCCAAACGGAGCACCGAGTCCCGAATTGCTATTTAGGTTAAAGCGGAGAGAATCAGCGGGTCTGTCGGCCAGCTGAGTGAAGTGTAACCTGCGGAAAAAACACCGTGACCATCAAGGTAAAACAGGTCGGCGAAAACACGGCAGCTGGCTCTGAGTGGAGTGGCGGAGAGAACAGCAGAGATGACTCGGCGAAGACGCGCAGGGCAGAGCCGGTCCACGTTATCCCGAAGTAACTTCATTTCCTCTTTCTCCGGGGGAATTTGAGGACGCTGGTTGCAGCAGCGGTCTCTCTCGGGTCCAGGAATGTGTTCGGGTGAACACGGGCAAAGTCTCGTCTCGTCCGACGAGGGGAGTCTTCGATGAGGGGAAAACATGTTCGTGGGGTAGTCAAGCTAACTCACAGGGGAACAGGAGTTAACCCTAGCTCAGTGACATGGGAAAGACGTATATTTCGGGCGTGCTCGCTTATAAAGGGGTGGTGATGTCATGGCTGCGTCCTCAGGACGCTCCGCTGTGCAGGAGCGTCTCCGCCAATGAGGGACCGATATTGACTGCTCCCTGCTGAGGTGTGAAAATCGCAAAGCATTCTTGGAAATGGAGTTTGCTCCACCCTCATGGCAGGTCCATTACAGTTTTAATACGGAGCTCCGGAGCTCCAGCCTTCCTGAGTTTTTCCCTCATATAGGCTATACTTTTTCTTAATCATTACTACAATATATGATTAGATGTGTAATAGTCTCCTCAGCCAAGTTAGAAAAAATATGTGCATGTATGAACAACAGCAATTGCAGAAGATGACAGGCAAAAAGTAATCATGTTAAATAATCATGATCTCAATATTGAACAAAAATGATTGTGATTATAATTTTTGCCATAAACAAGCACCCCTAAAAACAGCTAATTGTGATTTACATACACACACACACACACACACACACACACACACACACACACACAGAGTTTAAATATGTATGTGATAAATTGTAAATATGTATGAAATGAATTGTTTTCTGTAAGAAACTCTTACTTGAACATTTTTCAGTGTGCTCCTAAAGTTATATGTATGCTCCTAATTTCTTTCATTTAGGAGCACATGCGCTCCTTGAAAAGAAGTAAGGATTGAACACTGCTGTCACATGTGTGAAAGCACTAAGTAACTGGAGTGTGGTGCAGTCCAAGGGCTTCTGTCACAGGCAGTAGATGTTTACTTTACCCATCCCCCCCCCTCCCATTCTCTCTCTCTCCCTCACAGTTGGAAGGAAAGATTTCAAAGTGATCTTCTTGTGAAAAATCCTCATAAATCCCATAACTTTGGCCAAATCCTACATAAAAATATCATTTTTTTGTAGGAATTTTCGTCGCGAATCCATTGATACAGGTTTGAAAGTGGTGGGACTTATAGTTTAGACGCCAGATGCCCCAGTTTGGCACAAAGTCCATGCCCAGAATTTGCCTCCCCATTGGTTTACATTGTAAGGTGTAATGTCGCACTCCAACTTTCAGGGCTTACTAAATCTAAACCGTTCGAGTTATTACAAAGTTTTTAATAACTTTTGCTCAACACAGTGTGATAAGTCATGTATTAAAGTTTGAAGCCGATACCATTAACGCCCTAGGAGGAGATAGCGTTTATTCAAGGTCCAAAATTGGCAAAAAATCATACTTTGAAATTGACATTGCAGATTTCCTGTTGGATTTAGGTCAGGGGTGTCAGCGTATGATTTGTAGGTCTTGATGAGACGAATAATTGGGTTTTGGTTCGATCTCTCTACGACATTCCTACGGGCCGTGGCGGCCGTTTTAGATACATAGGTGGCGCTAGAGAGCACATTTTGGCACTTTGGGGTTTAATTTTTACATTTTATCAAATTTTTCACCATTCCTGATGTGCGTGCCAAATTTGGTGAGTTTTTGAGCATGTTTAGGGGGTCAAATTTAGAGTTAAAGTGGCGTAATAATAAAGAATAATAATAAGAAGAAAGAAACAAACACACGAAAAACAATAGGGTCTTCGCCCTTTGGGCTCAGGCCCTAATTAAAGCTGCAAGCAGCGTTGAACGGGCCTTCGCGCCCTTGTGCACGTCGGGCCGCGGCGCAGTCAGTTGAGCTTGTGGGAACCAAGAAAACGTTTGGAGATGATCAGTGTGAGAGTCTTTTTACACACAATACTAACCAGTGTCTCTCTGTGAGCCCACCCCTCTGTTTATCACAGACAATTATGAATTATGAAATCAAAATATTGTTAACCTTAATCAATAATTCAGGCACCCACTGTCGGATCTGTGAGGAACACAGTTGATTATTTGCCATAATTATCAATTATCTAAGATAATTAACTAATTATAATAACTAATAGAATTATTAATATGAACTAACAGATACGAAGCACCACCCGGAAACCAGGACCAATAACCGAACAAGGTAATCTCATAAATGGGAGTTCACCTAGAATGTTAATATCTGCGAGATATCAACATTCAAGGGTGAACAAAGAAGGGTTGAATTCAAGCTCTGACTCCTTTAATCAGCCACTTCTCACAATATGTTACACACAATAATGACAAAAGAATCTCTTTAAAGATATAACATTGTTTATTAAACTTAGCAAAATTAACAAAGTTAACAAATACTTCATTCAATAAACAGCTATTCTAAAATCTAATTCTACCAAACAAAACACAAACAGCTTTGCACAGAGTTGGACACTTGCAGGGGAATGCGTGTGTGTGTGTGTGTGTGTGTGTGTGTGTGTGTGTTAGTAGCAAGAGAGGAAGGAGGGAAAGCGATCGTGAGAGGGAGAGAAGCGGCTCTTTTGACCACAGAGAGCGCACGTACGGACGGCAGTCTGTAACGTACGTTGTCTGGTTTCTGATCTCACGGTGGCACAAAAGTAGCAGTTGTCCCGACCGGGAAAAACACAAAATAGTCTAGCGTGGTGAACACAACTAACAGGCAGCAAACTTAAAATACTCCTCAGAGTAAAGCAGAGAAAAATGGACTCGGCGGTCCGTCAACTCACACAACAAGAACAACAGCAATAAAGCTAAAAAGGCTAAATGCTAAACAACAGCAACTGATGCTGAAAAGAACACACAACTAACACTGCCTATGCCCAGAGTTATGCCTCTTACTTGGTCGCTTCAGAAAGTGCGCAGGTTGTGTGTGTGTGTAGTCCGTCTTAATGTCCATCTTTGTTCTTGGCTCGGAGGCAGACGGTGCCGTTCTCGCACGTCGTCGAAAACACGGCAGCTGGCTCTGAGTGGAGTGGCGGAGAGAACAGCAGAGACAACTCGGCGAAGACGCGCAGGGCAGAGCCGGTCCACGTTATCCCGAAGTAACTTCATTTCCTCTTTCTCGGGGGAATTTGAGGACGCTGGTTGCAGCAGCGGTCTCTCTCGGGTCCAGGAATGTGTTCGGGTGAACACGGGCAAAGTCTCGTCTCGTCCGACGAGGGGAGTCTTCGATGAGGGGAAAACATGTTCGTGGGGTAGTCAAGCTAACTCACAGGGGAACAGGAGTTAACCCTAGCTCAGTGACATGGGAAAGACGTATATTTCGGGCGTGCTCGCTTATAAAGGGGTGGTGATGTCATGGCTGCGTCCTCAGGACGCTCCGCTGTGCAGGAGCGTCTCCGCCAATGAGGGACCGATGTTGACTGCTCCCTGCTGAAGTGTGAAAATCGCAAAGCATCCTTGGAAATGGAGTTTGCTCCACCCTCATGGCAGGTCCATTACAGTTTTAATACGGAGCTCCGGAACTCCAGCCTTCCTGAGTTTTTCCCTCATATAGGCTATAGTTTTTCTTAATCATTACTACAATATATGATTACATATGTAATAGTCTCCTCAGCCAAGTTAGAAAAAGTATGTGCATGTATGAACAACAGCAATTGGAGAAGATGACAGTCAAAAAGTAATCATGTTAAATAATCATGATCTCAATATTGAACAAAAATGATTGTGATTATAATTTTTGCCATAATCAAGCACCCCTAAAAACAGCAAATTGTGATTTACATACACATACACACACACACACACACACACACACACACAGTTTAAATATGTATGTGATCAATTGTAAATATGTATGTAATGAATTGTTTTATTTAAGAAACTCTTACTTGAACATTTTTCAGTGTGCTCCTAAAGTTATATGTATGCTCCTAATTTCTGTCATTTAGGAGCACATGTTCTCCTTGAAAAGAAGTAAGGATTGAACACTGCTGTCACTGCTGCAGTCCAAGGGCTTCTGTCACAGGCAGTAGATGTTTACTTTACCCATCCCCCCCCTCCCATTCTCTCTCTCTCCCTCACAGCTGCAGAGAAGATTTTAGTGTACTCTACTTGTGAAATATGCTCATAAATCCCATAACTTTGGCCAAATCCTACATAAAAATATCATTTTTTTGTAGGAATTTTTGTTGCGAATCCATTGATACAGGTTTGAAAGTGGTGGGACTTATAGTTTAGACGCCAGATGCCCCAGTTTGGCACAAAGTCCATGCCCAGAATTTGCCTCCCCATTGGTTTACATTGTAAGGTGTAATGTCGCACTCCAACTTTCAGGGCTTACTAAATCTAAACCGTTCGAGTTATTACAAAGTTTTTAATAACTTTTGCTCAACACAGTGTGATAAGTCATGTATTAAAGTTTGAAGCCGATACCGTTAACGCCCTAGGAGGAGATAGCGTTTATTCAAGGTCCAAAATTGGCAAAAAATCATACTTTGAAATGCACATTGCAGATTTCCTGTTGGATTTAGGTCAGGGGTGTCAGCGTATGATTTGTAGGTCTTGATGAGACGAATAATTGGGTTTTGGTTCGATCTCTCTACGACATTCCTACGGGCCGTGGCGGCCGTTTTAGATACATAGGTGGCGCTAGAGAGCACATTTTGGCACTTTGGGGTTTAATTTTTACATTTTATCAAATTTTTCACCATTCCTGATGTGCGTGCCTAATTTGGTGAGTTTTTGAGCATGTTTAGGGGGTCAAATTTAGAGTTAAAGTCGCGTAACAAGAAAGAAAGAATAATAATAATTAAAGCTGCAAGCAGCGTTGGACGGGCCTTCGCGCCCTTGCGCACAGCGGGCCGCGGCGCAGTCAGTTGAGCTTGTGGGAACCAAGAAAACGTTTGGAGATGATCAGTGTGAGAGTCTTTTTACACACAATACTAACCAGTGTCTCTCTGTGAGCCCACCCCTCTGTTCACAGACAATTATGAATTATGAAATCAAAATATTGTTAACCTTAATCAATAATTCAGGTACCAACTGTAGGATCTGCGAAAAACACAGTTAATTATTTGCTATAATTATCAATGATCAATAATAATTAAAGCTGCAAGCAGCGTTGGACGGGCCTTCGCGCCCTTGCGCACGTCAAGCCGCGGCGCAGTCAGTTGAGCTTGTGGGAACCAAGAAAACGTTTGGAGATGATCAGTGTGAGAGTCTTTTGACACACAATACTAACCAGTGTCTCTCTGTGAGCCCACCCCTCTGTTCACAGACAATTATGAATTATGAAATCAAAATATTGTTAACCTTAATCAATAATTCAGGTACCAACTGTAGGGTCTGCGAAGAACACAGTTAATTATTTGCTATAATTATCAATCATCAATAATAATTAATTATAACAATTAACAGAATTATTAATATGAACTAACAGATACGAAGCACCACCCCGAAACCGGGACCAGTAACCGAGCAAGGTAGTCTCATAAATGGGAGTTCTCCTAGAATGTTAATATCTGAGAGATAATCATTCAAGGGTGAACAAAGAAGGGTTGAATTCGAGCTCTGACTCCTTCAATCAGCCACTTTTCACAATATGTTACCAATAATGACTAAAGAACTTCTCTTTACAGATATAACAGTGTTTATGAAACTTAGCAAAATTAACAAAGTTAACAAATGCTTCACTCAATAAATAGCTATTCTAAAATCTAATTCTACCAAACAAAACACAAACAGCTTTGCACAGGGTTGGACACTTGCAGGGGAATGCGTGTATGTATGTATGTATATATATGTGTGTGTGTGTGTGTGTGTTAATAGCAAGAGAGGAAGGAGGGAAAGCGATCGTGAGAGAGAGAGAAGCGGTTCTTTTTCCACAGAGAGCGCACGTATGGACGGCAGTCTGTAACGCACGTTGTCTGGTTTAAGATCGACAAATCAGTTTACTTTCTCACTCACGGCAGCACAAACACAGTAGTCCCGAGCGGGACAAACACAAAATAGTCTAGCGTGGTGAACACAACTAACAGGCAGCAGCGGAGCGTTAACTGCAGCATGACCGAAAGAAGCACAACCAGTTCGCCTCTGCTAGCCTCTCAGCTAACCCCGGCTCTCTGTTTAGATCCAAACGGAGCACCGAGTCCCGAATTGCTATTTAGGTTAAAGCGGAGAGAATCAGCGGGTCTGTCGGCCAGCTGAGTGAAGTGAAACCTGCGGAAAAAACACCGTGACCATCACGGTAAAACAGGTCGGCGAAAACATGGCAGCTGGCTCTGAGTGGAGTGGCGGAGAGAACAGCAGACACGACTCGGCGAAGACGCGCGGGGCAGAGCCGGTCCACGTTATCCCGAAGTAACTTCATTTCCTCTTTCTCGGGGGAATTTGAGGACGCTGGTTGCAGCAGCGGTCTCTCTCGGGTCCAGGAATGTGTTCGGGTGAACACGGGCAAAGTCTCGTCTCGTCCGACGAGGGGAGTCTTCGATGAGGGGAAAACATGTTCGTGGGGTAGTCAAGCTAACTCACAGGGGAACAGGAGTTACCCCTAGCTCAGTGACATGGGAAAGACGTGTAGTTTGGGCGTGCTCGCTTATAAAGGGGTGGTGATGTCATGGCTGCGTCCTCAGGACGCTCCGCTGTGCAGGAGCGTCTCCGCCAATGAGGGACCGATGTTGACTGCTCCCTGCTGAAGTGTGAAAATCGCAAAGCATTCTTGGAAATGGAGTTTGCTCCACCCTCATGGCAGGTCCATTACAGTTTTAATACGGAGCTCCGGAACTCCAGCCTTCCTGAGTTTTTCCCTCATATAGGCTATAGTTTTTCTTAATCATTACTACAATATATGATTACATATGTAATAGTCTCCTCAGCCAAGTTAGAAAAAGTATGTGCATGTATGAACAACAGCAATTGGAGAAGATGACAGTCAAAAAGTAATCATGTTAAATAATCATGATCTCAATATTGAACAAAAATGATTGTGATTATAATTTTTGCCATAATCAAGCACCCCTAAAAACAGCAAATTGTGAATTACATACACATACACACACACACACACACACACACACACACACACAGTTTAAATATGTATGTGATAAATTGTAAATATGTATGTAATGAATTGTTTTCTTTAAGAAACTCTTACTTGAACATTTTTCAGTGTGCTCCTAAAGTTATATGTATGCTCCTAATTTCTGTCATTTAGGAGCACATGTACTCCTTGAAAAGAAGTAAGGATTGAACACTGCTGTCACTGCTGCAGTCCAAGGGCTTCTGTCACAGGCAGTAGATGTTTACTTTACCCATCCCCCCCCTCCCATTCTCTCTCTCTCCCTCACAGCTGCAGAGAAGATTTTAGTGTACTCTACTTGTGAAATATGCTCATAAATCCCATAACTTTGGCCAAATCCTACATAAAAATATCATTTTTTTGTAGGAATTTTCGTCGCGAATCCATTGATACAGGTTTGAAAGTGGTCGGACTTATAGTTTAGACGCCAGATGCCCCAGTTTGGCACAAAGGCCATGCCCAGAATTTGCCTCCCCATTGGTTTACATTGTAAAGTGTAATGTCGCACTCCAACTTTCAGGGCTTACTAAATCTAAACCGTTCGAGTTATTACAAAGTTTTTAATAACTTTTGCTCAACACAGTGTGATAAGTCATGTATTCAAGTTTGAAGCCGATACCATTAACGCCCTAGGAGGAGATAGCGTTTATTCAAGGTCCAAAATTGGCAAAAAAATCATACTTTGAAATGGACATTGCAGATTTCCTGTTGGATTTAGGTCAGGGGTGTCAGCGTATGATTTGTAGGTCTTGATGAGACGAATAATTGGGTTTTGGTTCGATCTCTCTACGACATTCCTACGGGCCGTGGCGGCCGTTTTAGATACATAGGTGGCGCTAGAGAGCACATTTTGGCACTTTGGGGTTTAATTTTTACATTTTATCAAATTTTTCACCATTCCTGATGTGCGTGCCAAATTTGGTGAGTTTTTGAGCATGTTTAGGGGGTCAAATTTAGAGTTAAAGTGGCGTAATAATAAAGAATAATAATAATAATAATAATAATAATAATAATAAGAAACAAACAAACACACGAAAAACAAGAGGGTCTTCGCCCTTTGGGCTCAGGCCCTAATTAATTATAACAATTAACAGAATTATTAATATGAACTAACAGATACGAAGCACCACCCCGAAACCGGGACCAATAACCGAGCAAAATAGTCTCAAAAATGGGAGTTCACCTAGAATGTTAATATCTGAGAGATAATCATTCAAGGGTGAACAAAGAAGGGTTGAATTCGAGCTCTGACTCCTTCAATCAGCCACTTTTCACAATATGTTACCAATAATGACTAAAGAACTTCTCTTTGAAGATATAACAGTGTTTATTAAACTTAGCAAAATTAACAAAGTGAACAAATGCTTCATTCAATAAATAGCTATTCAAAAATCTAATTCTACCAAACAAAACACAAACAGCTTTGCACAGGGTTGGACACTTGCAAGTTGGACACTTTTGTCCGACGTTATCTGACCATCAGATGTGCAAAACGATGTCAGCAGGCAGCAGCGGAGCGTTAACTGCAGCATGACCGAAAGAAGCACAACCAGTTAGCCTCTGCTAGCCTCTCAGCTAACCCCGGCTATCTGTTTAGATCCAAACGGAGCACCGAGTCCCGATTTGTTATTTAGGTTAAAGCGGAGAACAGGCAGCAAACAGGCAGCAGCGGAGCGTTAACTGCAGCATGACCGAAAGAAGCACAACCAGTTCGCCTCTGCTAGCCTCTCAGCTAACCCTGGCTCTCTGTTTAGATCCAAACGGAGCACCGACTCCCGATTAGTTATTTAGGTTAAAGCGGACAGAATCAGCGGGTCTGTCGGCCAGCTGAGTGAAGTGAAACCTGCGGAAAAAACACCGTGACCATCAAGGTAAAACAGGTCGGCGAAAACACGGCAGCTGGCTCTGAGTGGAGTGGCGGAGAGAACAGCAGAGATGACTCGGCGAAGACGCGCAGGGCAGAGCCGGTCCACGTTATCCCGAAGTAACTTCATTTCCTCTTTCTCCGGGGGAATTTGAGGACGCTGGTTGCAGCAGCGGTCTCTCTCGGGTCCAGGAATGTGTTCGGGTGAACACGGGCAAAGTCTCGTCTCGTCCGACGAGGGGAGTCTTCGATGAGGGGAAAACATGTTCGTGGGGTAGTCAAGCTAACTCACAGGGGAACAGGAGTTAACCCTAGCTCAGTGACATGGGAAAGACGTATATTTCGGGCGTGCTCGCTTATAAAGGGGTGGTGATGTCATGGCTGCGTCCTCAGGACGCTCCGCTGTGCAGGAGCGTCTCCGCCAATGAGGGACCGATATTGACTGCTCCCTGCTGAGGTGTGAAAATCGCAAAGCATTCTTGGAAATGGAGTTTGCTCCACCCTCATGGCAGGTCCATTACAGTTTTAATACGGAGCTCCGGAGCTCCAGCCTTCCTGAGTTTTTCCCTCATATAGGCTATACTTTTTCTTAATCATTACTACAATATATGATTAGATGTGTAATAGTCTCCTCAGCCAAGTTAGAAAAAATATGTGCATGTATGAACAACAGCAATTGGAGAGGATGACAGTCAAAAAGTAATCATGTTAAATAATCATGATCTCAATATTGAACAAAAATGATTGTGATTATAATTTTTGCCATAATCAAGCACCCCTAAAAACAGCTAATTGTGATTTACATACACACACACACACACACACACACACACACACACACACACAGAGAGTTTAAATATGTATGTGATAAATTGTAAATATGTATGAAATGAATTGTTTTCTGTAAGAAACTCTTACTTGAACATTTTTCAGTGTGCTCCTAAAGTTATATGTATGCTCCTAATTTCTTTCATTTAGGAGCACATGCGCTCCTTGAAAAGAAGTAAGGATTGAACACTGCTGTCACATGTGTGAAAGCACTAAGTAAGTGGAGTGTGGTGCAATCCAAGGGCTTCTGTCACAGGCAGTAGATGTTTACTTTACCCATCCCCCCCCTCCCATTCTCTCTCTCTCCCTCACAGTTGGAAGGAAAGATTTCAAAGTGATCTTCTTGTGAAAAATCCTCATAAATCCCATAACTTTGGCCAAATCCTACATAAAAATCACATTTTTTTGTAGGAATTTTCGTCGCGAATCCATTGATACAGGTTTGAAAGTGGTGGGACTTATAGTTTAGACGCCAGATGCCCCAGTTTGGCACAAAGTCCATGCCCAGAATTTGCCTCCCCATTGGTTTACATTGTAAGGTGTAATGTCGCACTCCAACTTTCAGGGCTTACTAAATCAAAACCGTTCGAGTTATTACAAAGTTTTTAATAACTTTTGCTCAACACAGTGTGATAAGTCATGTATTCAAGTTTGAAGCCGATACCATTAACGCCCTAGGAGGAGATAGCGTTTATTCAAGGTCCAAAATTGGCAAAAAATCGTACTTTGAAATGGACATTGCAGATTTCCTGTTGGATTTAGGTCAGGGGTGTCAGCGTATGATTTGTAGGTCTTGATGAGACGAATAATTGAGTTTTGGTTCGATCTCTCTACGACATTCCTACGGGCCGTGGCGGCCGTTTTAGATACATAGGTGGCGCTAGAGAGCACATTTTGGCACTTTGGGGTTTAATTTTTACATTTTATCAAATTTTTCACCATTCCTGATGTGCGTGCCAAATTTGGTGAGTTTTTGAGCATGTTTAGGGGGTCAAATTTAGAGTTAAAGTGGCGTAACAAGAAAGAAAGAATAATAATAATAATAATAATAATAATAATAAAGAAATAAACACACGAAAAACAAGAGGGTCTTCGCCCTTTGGGCTCAGGCCCTAATTAAAGCTGCAAGCAGCGTTGAACGGGCCTTCGCGCCCTTGCGCACAGCGGGCCGCGGCGCAGTCAGTTGAGCTTGTGGGAACCAAGAAAGCGTTTGGAGATGATCAGTGTGAGAGTCTTTTTACACACAATACTAACCAGTGTCTCTCTGTGAGCCCACCCCTCCGTTCACAGACAATTATGAATTATGACATCAAAATATTGTTAACCTTAATCAGTAATTCAGGTACCAACTGTAGGAATCTGCGAAGAACACAGTTAATTATTTGCTATAATTATCAATTATCAATAATAATTAATTATAACAATTAACAGAATTATTAATATGAACTAACAGATACGAAGCACCACCCCGAAACCGGGGCCAATAACCGAGCAAGGTAGTCTCATAAATGGGAGTTCACCTAGAATGTTAATATCTGAGAGATAATCAGTCAAGGGTGAACAAAGAAGGGTTGAATTCGAGCTCTGACTCCTTCAATCAGCCACTTTTCACAATATGTTACCAATAATGACTAAAGAACTTCTCTTTAAAGATATAACAGTGTTTATGAAACTTAGCAAAATTAACAAAGTTAACAAATGCTTCATTCAATAAATAGCTATTCTAAAATCTAATTCTACCAAACAAAACACAAACAGCTTTGCACAGGGTTGGACACTTGCAGGGGAATGCGTGTATGTATGTATGTATGTATATATGTATGTGTGTGTGTGTGTGTGTGTGTGTGTGTGTGTGTGTGTGTGTGTTAGTAGCAAGAGAGGAAGGAGGGAAAGCGATCGTGAGAGGGAGAGAAGCGGCTCTTTTTCCACAGAGAGCGCACGTATGGACGGCAGTCTGTAACGCACGTTGTCTGGTTTCAGATCGACAAATCAGTTTACTTTCTCACTCACGGCAGCACAAACACAGTAGTCCCGAGCGGGACAAACACAAAATAGTCTAGCGTGGTGAACACAACTAACAGGCAGCAAACAGGCAGCAGCGGAGCGTTAACTGCAGCATGACCGAAAGAAGCACAACCAGTTAGCCTCTGCTAGCCTCTCAGCTAACCCCGGCTCTCTGTTTAGATCCAAACGGAGCACCGAGTCCCGATTTGTTATTTAGGTTAAAGCGGAGAACAGGCAGCAAACAGGCAGCAGCGGAGCGTTAACTGCAGCATGACCGAAAGAAGCACAACCAGTTCGCCTCTGCTAGCCTCTCAGCTAACCCCGGCTCTCTGTTTAGATCCAAACGGAGCACCGAGTCCCGAATTGCTATTTAGGTTAAAGCGGAGAGAATCAGCGGGTCTGTCGGCCAGCTGAGTGAAGTGAAACCTGCGGAAAAAACACCGTGACCATCAAGGTAAAACAGGTCGGCGAAAACACGGCAGCTGGCTCTGAGTGGAGTGGCGGAGAGAACAGCAGAGATGACTCGGCGAAGACGCGCAGGGCAGAGCCGGTCCACGTTATCCCGAAGTAACTTCATTTCCTCTTTCTCGGGGGGAATTTGAGGACGCTGGTTGCAGCAGCGGTCTCTCTCGGGTCCAGGAATGTGTTCGGGTGAACACGGGCAAAGTCTCGTCTCGTCCGACGAGGGGAGTCTTCGATGAGGGGAAAACATGTTCGTGGGGTAGTCAAGCTAACTCACAGGGAAACAGGAGTTACCCCTAGCTCAGTGACATGGGAAAGACGTATATTTCGGGCGTGCTCGCTTATAAAGGGGTGGTGATGTCATGGCTGCGTCCTCAGGACGCTCCGCTGTGCAGGAGCGTCTCCGCCAATGAGGGACCGATGTTGACTGCTCCCTGCTGAAGTGTGAAAATCGCAAAGCATCCTTGGAAATGGAGTTTGCTCCACCCTCATGGCAGGTCCATTACAGTTTTAATACGGAGCTCCGGAACTCCAGCCTTCCTGAGTTTTTCCCTCATATAGGCTATAGTTTTTCTTAATCATTACTACAATATATGATTACATATGTAATAGTCTCCTCAGCCAAGTTAGAAAAAATATGTGCATGTATGAACAACAGCAATTGGAGAAGATGACAGTCAAAAAGTGATCATGTTAAATAATCATGATCTCAATATTGAACAAAAATGATTGTGATTATAATTTTTACCATAATCAAGCACCCCTAAAAACAGCAAATTGTGATTTACATACACACACACACACACACACACACAGAGTTAAAATATGTATGTGATAAATTGTAAATATGTATGAAATGAATTGTTTTCTGTAAGAAACGCTTACTTGAACATTTTTCAGTGTGCTCCTAAAGTTATATGTATGCTCCTAATTTCTTTCATTTAGGAGCACATGCGCTCCTTGAAAAGAAGTAAGGATTGAACACTGCTGTCACATGTGTGAAAGCACTAAGTAAGTGGAGTGTGGTGCAGTCCAAGGGCTTCTGTCACAGGCAGTAGATGTTTACTTTACCCATCCCCCCCCTCCCATTCTCTCTCTCTCCCTCACAGTTGGAAGGAAAGATTTCAAAGTGATCTTCTTGTGGAAAATCCTCATAAATCCCATAACTTTGGCCAAATCCTACATAAAAATATCATTTTTTTGTAGGAATTTTCGTCGCGAATCCATTGATACAGGTTTAAAAGTGGTGAGACTCATAGTTTAGACGCCAGATGCCCCAGTTTGGCACAAAGTCCATGCCCAGAATTTGCCTCCCCATTGGTTTACATTGTAAGGTGTAATGTCGCACTCCAACTTTCAGGGCTTACTAAATCTAAACCGTTCGAGTTATTACAAAGTTTTTAATAACTTTTGCTCAACACAGTGTGATAAGTCATGTATTAAAGTTTGAAGCCGATACCATTAACGCCCTAGGAGGAGATAGCGTTTATTCAAGGTCCAAAATTGGCAAAAAATCATACTTTGAAATGGACATTGCAGATTTCCTGTTGGATTTAGGTCAGGGGTGTCAGCGTATGATTTGTAGGTCTTGATGAGACGAATAATTGGGTTTTGGTTCGATCTCTCTACGACATTCCTACGGGCCGTGGTGGCCGTTTTAGATACATAGGTGGCGCTAGAGAGCACATTTTGGCACTTTGGGGTTTAATTTTTACATTTTATCAAATTTTTCACCATTCCTGATGTGCGTGCCAAATTTGGTGAGTTTTTGAGCATGTTTAGGGGGTCAAATTTAGAGTTAAAGTGGCGTAATAATAAAGAATAATAATAATTAAAGCTGCAAGCAGCGTTGAACGGGCCTTCGCGCCCTTGCGCACAGCGGGCCGCGGCGCAGTCAGCTAAGCTTCTGGGAACCAAGAAAACGTTTGGAGATGATCAGTGTGAGAGTCTTTTGACACACAATGCTAACCAGTGTCTCTCTGTGAGCCCACCCCTCTGTTCACAGACAATTATGGATTACGAAATCAAAATATTGTTAACCTTAACAACCTTATCAACTTTCAAGGGTGAACAAAGAAGGGTTGAATTCAAGCTCTGACTCCTTCAATTAGCCACATCTCACAATATGTTACACACAATAATGACAAAAGAACTTCTCTTTAAAGATATAACATTGTTTATTAAACTTAGCAAAATTAACAAAGTTAACAAATACTTCATTCAATAAACAGCTATTCTAAAATCTAATTCTACCAAACAAAACACAAACAGCTTTGCACTGGGTTGGACACTTGCAGGCGAATGCGTATATG
The DNA here is from genome assembly GCF_963924715.1 of Thunnus thynnus. Taxonomy (NCBI): domain Eukaryota; kingdom Metazoa; phylum Chordata; class Actinopteri; order Scombriformes; family Scombridae; genus Thunnus; species Thunnus thynnus. The sequence continues at coordinate 1,953,335 of NC_089518.1, forward strand.
TATGTATGTATATATATGTGTGTGTGTGTGTGTGTGTGTGTGTGTGTGTGTGTGTGTTAGTAGCAGCGGCGCAGTCAGTTGAGCTTGTGGGAACCAAGAAAACGTGTGGAGATGATCAGTGTGAGAGTCTTTTGACACACAATACTAACCAGTGTCTCTCTGTGAGCCCACCCCTCTGTTCACAGACAATTATGAATTATGAAATCAAAATATTGTTAACCTTAATCAATAATTCAGGTACCAACTGTAGGGTCTGCGAAGAACACAGTTAATTATTTGCTATAATTATCAATTATCAATAATAATTAATTATAACAATTAACAGAATTATTAATATGAACTAACAGATACGAAGCACCACCCCGAAACCGGGACCAGTAACCGAGCAAGGTAGTCTCATAAATGGGAGTTCTCCTAGAATGTTAATATCTGAGAGATAATCATTCAAGGGTGAACAAAGAAGGGTTGAATTCGAGCTCTGACTCCTTCAATCAGCCACTTTTCACAATATGTTACCAATAATGACTAAAGAACTTCTCTTTAAAGATATAACAGTGTTTATGAAACTTAGCAAAATTAACAAAGTTAACAAATGCTTCACTCAATAAATAGCTATTCTAAAATCTAATTCTACCAAACAAAACACAAACAGCTTTGCACAGAGTTGGACACTTGCAGGGGAATGCGTGTATGTATGTATGTATATATATGTGTGTGTGTGTGTGTGTTAATAGCAAGAGAGGAAGGAGGGAAAGCGATCGTGAGAGAGAGAGAAGCGGTTCTTTTTCCACAGAGAGCGCACGTATGGACGGCAGTCTGTAACGCACGTTGTCTGGTTTAAGATCGACAAATCAGTTTACTTTCTCACTCACGGCAGCACAAACACAGTAGTCCCGAGCGGGACAAACACAAAATAGTCTAGCGTGGTGAACACAACTAACAGGCAGCAAACAGGCAGCAGCGGAGCGTTAACTGCAGCATGACCGAAAGAAGCACAACCAGTTCGCCTCTGCTAGCCTCTCAGCTAACCCCGGCTCTCTGTTTAGATCCAAACGGAGCACCGAGTCCCGAATTGCTATTTAGGTTAAAGCGGAGAGAATCAGCGGGTCTGTCGGCCAGCTGAGTGAAGTGAAACCTGCGGAAAAAACACCGTGACCATCAAGGTAAAACAGGTCGGCGAAAACACGGCAGCTGGCTCTGAGTGGAGTGGCGGAGAGAACAGCAGAGATGACTCGGCGAAGACGCGCAGGGCAGAGCCGGTCCACGTTATCCCGAAGTAACTTCATTTCCTCTTTCTCGGGGGAATTTGAGGACGCTGGTTGCAGCAGCGGTCTCTCTCGGGTCCAGGAATGTGTTCGGGTGAACACGGGCAAAGTCTCGTCTCGTCCGACGAGGGGAGTCTTCGATGAGGGGAAAACATGTTCGTGGGGTAGTCAAGCTAACTCACAGGGAAACAGGAGTTACTCCTAGCTCAGTGACATGGGAAAGACGTATATTTCGGGCGTGCTCGCTTATAAAGGGGTGGTGATGTCATGGCTGCGTCCTCAGGACGCTCCGCTGTGCAGGAGCGTCTCCGCCAATGAGGGACCGATGTTGACTGCTCCCTGCTGAAGTGTGAAAATCGCAAAGCATCCTTGGAAATGGAGTTTGCTCCACCCTCATGGCAGGTCCATTACAGTTTTAATACGGAGCTCCGGAACTCCAGCCTTCCTGAGTTTTTCCCTCATATAGGCTATAGTTTTTCTTAATCATTACTACAATATATGATTACATATGTAATAGTCTCCTCAGCCAAGTTAGAAAAAATATGTGCATGTATGAACAACAGCAATTGGAGAAGATGACAGTCAAAAAGTGATCATGTTAAATAATCATGATCTCAGTATTGAACAAAAATGATTGTGATTATAATTTTTACCATAATCAAGCACCCCTAAAAACAGCAAATTGTGATTTACATACACACACACACACACACACACACACACACACAAAGAGTTTAAATATGTATGTGATCAATTGTAAATATGTATGTAATGAATTGTTTTCTTTAAGAAACTCTTACTTGAACATTTTTCAGTGTGCTCCTAAAGTTATATGTATGCTCCTAATTTCTGTCGTTTAGGAGCACATGTACTCCTTGAAAAAAAGTAAGGATTGAACACTGCTGTCAGATATGTAGAAGCATTAAGTAGCTGGAGTGTGGTGCAGTCCAAGGGCTTCTGTCACAGGCAGTAGATGTTTACTTTACCCATCCCCCCCCTCCCATTCTCTCTCTCTCCCTCACAGTTGGAAGGAAAGATTTCAAAGTGATCTTCTTGTGAAAAATCCTCATAAATCCCATAACTTTAGCCAAATCCTACATAAAAATATCATTTTTTTGTAGGAATTTCCGTCGCGAATCCATTGATACAGGTTTGAAAGTGGTCGGACTTATAGTTTAGACGCCAGATGCCCCAGTTTGGCACAAAGTCCATGCCAAGAATTTGCCTCCCCATTGGTTTACATTGTAAGGTGTAATGTCGCACTCCAACTTTCAGGGCTTACTAAATCTAAACCGTTCGAGTTATTACAAAGTTTTTAATAACTTTTGCTCAACACAGTGTGATAAGTCATGTATTAAAGTTTGAAGCCGATACCATTAACGCCCTAGGAGGAGATAGCGTTTATTCAAGGTCCAAAATTGGCAAAAAAATCATACTTTAAATTGACATTGCAGATTTCCTGTTGGATTTAGGTCAGGGGTGTCAGCGTATGATTTGTAGGTCTTGATGAGACGAATAATTGAGTTTTGGTTCGATCTCTCTACGACATTCCTACGGGCCGTGGTGGCCGTTTTAGATACGTAGGTGGCGCTAGAGAGCACATTTTGGCACTTTGGGGTTTAATTTTTACATTTTATCAAATTTTTCACCATTCCTGATGTGCGTGCCAAATTTGGTGAGTTTTTGAGCATGTTTAGGGGGTCAAATTTAGAGTTAAAGTGGCGTAACAAGAAAGAATAATAATAAACAAACAAACGCACGAAAAACAATAGGGTCTTCGCCCTTTGGGCTCAGGCCCTAATAATAATAATAATAATAGTAAGAAACAAACAAACACACGAAAAACAAGAGGGTCTTCGCCCTTTGGGCTCAGGCCCTAATTAAAGCTGCAAGCAGCGTTGGACGGGCCTTCGCGCCCTTGCGCACGTCAAGCCGCGGCGCAGTCAGTTGAGCTTGTGGGAACCAAGAAAACGTTTGGAGATGATTAGTGTGAGAGTCTTTTTACACACAATACTAACCAGTGTCTCTCTGTGAGCCCACCCCTCTGTTCACAGACAATTATGAATTATGAAATCAAAATATTGTTAACCTTAAAAAATAATTCAGGTACCAACTGTAGGATCTGCGAAGAACACAGTTAATTATTTGCTATAATTATCAATTATCAATAATAATTAATTATAACAATTAACAGAATTATTAATATGAACTAACAGATACGAAGCACCACCCCGAAACCGGGACCAATAACCGAGCAAGGTAGTCTCATAAATGGGAGTTCACCTAGAATGTTCATATCTGAGAGATAATCATTCAAGGGTGAACAAAGAAGGGTTGAATTCGAGCTCTGACTCCTTCAATCAGCCACTTTTCACAATATGTTACCAATAATGACTAAAGAACTTCTCTTTAAAGACATAACAGTGTTTATTAAACTTAGCAAAATTAACAAAGTTAACAAATGCTTCATTCAATAAATAGCTATTCTAAAATCTAATTCTACCAAACAAAACACAAACAGCTTTGCACAGGGTTGGACACTTGCAGGTTGGACACTTTTGTCCGACGTTATCTGACCATCAGATGTGCAAAACGATGTCGGTGCGTGTATCTGTGCGCGCGTGAGTATGGTGTTAGTCACAAGAGAGGGAGGGAAAGCGATCGTGAGAGAGAGAGAAGCGGTTCTTTTTCCACAGAGAGCGCACGTACGGACGGCAGTCTGTAACGCACGTTGTCTGTTTTAAGATCGACAAATCAGTTTACTTTCTCACTCACGGCAGCACAAACACAGTAGTCCCGAGCGGGACAAACACAAAATAGTCAAGCGTGGTGAACACAACTAACAGGCAGCAAACAGGCAGCAGCGGAGCGTTAACTGCAGCATGACCGAAAGAAGCACAACCAGTTAGCCTCTGCTAGCCTCTCAGCTAACCCCGGCTCTCTGTTTAGATCCAAACGGAGCACCGAGTCCCGAATTGCTATTTAGGTTAAAGCGGAGAGAATCAGCGGGTCTGTCGGCCAGCTGAGTGAAGTGAAACCTGCGGAAAAAACACCGTGACCATCAAGGTAAAACAGGTCGGCGAAAACACGGCAGCTGGCTCTGAGTGGAGTGGCGGAGAGAACAGCAGAGATGACTCGGCGAAGACGCGCAGGGCAGAGCCGGTCCACGTTATCCCGAAGTAACTTCATTTCCTCTTTCTCGGGGGAATTTGAGGACGCTGGTTGCAGCAGCGGTCTCTCTCGGGTCCAGGAATGTGTTCGGGTGAACACGGGCAAAGTCTCGTCTCGTCCGACGAGGGGAGTCTTCGATGAGGGGAAAACATGTTCGTGGGGTAGTCAAGCTAACTCACAGGGAAACAGGAGTTACCCCTAGCTCAGTGACATGGGAAAGACGTATATTTCGGGCGTGCTCGCTTATAAAGGGGTGGTGATGTCATGGCTGCGTCCTCAGGACGCTCCGCTGTGCAGGAGCGTCTCCGCCAATGAGGGACCGATGTTGACTGCTCCCTGCTGAAGTGTGAAAATCGCAAAGCATCCTTGGAAATGGAGTTTGCTCCACCCTCATGGCAGGTCCATTACAGTTTTAATACGGAGCTCCGGAACTCCAGCCTTCCTGAGTTTTTCCCTCATATAGGCTATAGTTTTTCTTAATCATTACTACAATATATGATTACATATGTAATAGTCTCCTCAGCCAAGTTAGAAAAAATATGTGCATGTATGAACAACAGCAATTGGAGAAGATGACAGTCAAAAAGTGATCATGTTAAATAATCATGATCTCAATATTGAACAAAAATGATTGTGATTATAATTTTTGCCATAATCAAGCACCCCTAAAAACAGCAAATTGTGATTTACATACACACACACACACACACACACACACACACACACACACAGAGAGAGAGTTTAAATATGTATGTGATCAATTGTAAATATGTATGTAATGAATTGTTTTCTTTAAGAAACTCTTACTTGAACATTTTTCAGTGTGCTCCTAAAGTTATATGTATGCTCCTAATTTCTGTCGTTTAGGAGCACATGTACTCCATGAAAAAAAGTAAGGATTGAACACTGCTGTCAGATATGTAGAAGCATTAAGTAACTGGAGTGTGGTGCAGTCCAAGGGCTTCTGTCACAGGCAGTAGATGTTTACTTTACCCATCCCCCCCCTCCCATTCTCTCTCTCTCCCTCACAGTTGGAAGGAAAGATTTCAAAGTGATCTTCTTGTGAAAAATCCTCATAAATCCCATAACTTTGGCCAAATCCTACATAAAAATATCATTTTTTTGTAGGAATTTTCGTCGCGAATCCATTGATACAGGTTTGAAAGTGGTGGGACTTATGGTTTAGACGCCAGATGCCCCAGTTTGGCACAAAGTCCATGCCCAGAATTTGCCTCCCCATTGGTTTACATTGTAAGGTGTAATGTCGCACTCCAACTTTCAGGGCTTACTAAATCTAAACCGTTCGAGTTATTACAAAGTTTTTAATAACTTTTGCTCAACACAGTGTGATAAGTCATGTATTAAAGTTTGAAGCCGATACCATTAACGCCCTAGGAGGAGATAGCGTTTATTCAAGGTCCAAAATTGGCAAAAAATGGTACTTTGAAATGGACATTGCGGATTTCCTGTTGGATTTAGGTCAGGGGTGTCAGCGTATGATTTGTAGGTCTTGATGAGACGAATAATTGGGTTTTGGTTCGATCTCTCTACGACATTCCTACGGGCCGTGGTGGCCGTTTTAGATACGTAGGTGGCGCTAGAGAGCACATTTTGGCACTTTGGGGTTTAATTTTTACATTTTATCAAATTTTTCACCATTCCTGATGTGCGTGCCAAATTTGGTGAGTTTTTGAGCATGTTTAGGGGGTCAAATTTAGAGTTAAAGTGGCGTAACAAGAAAGAAAGAATAATAATTAAAGCTGCAAGCAGCGTTGAACGGGCCTTCGCGCCCATGCGCACATCGGCCGCGGCGCACTCAGCTGAGCTTCTGGGAACCAAGAAAACGTTTGGAGATGATCAGTGTGAGAGTCTTTTGACACACAATACTAACCACTTTCTCTCCGTGAGCGCACCCCTCTGTTTATCACAGGTAATTATAGATTATGAAATCAAAATATTGTTAACCTTAATCAATAATTCAGGCACCAACTGTAGGATCTGCAAGGAACACAGTTGATTATTTGCTATAATTATCAATTATCAATAATAAATAATTATAACAATTAACAGATTTATTAATATGAACTAACAAATACGAAGCACCATCCCGAAACCAGGACTAATAACCGAACAGGGTAATCTCATAAATGGGAGTTCACCTAGAATGTTAATATCTGAGAGATATCAACATTCAAGGGTAAAAAGAACGGTTAAATTCGAGCTCTGACTCCTTCAATCAGCCACTTTTCACAATATGTTACCAATAATGACAAAAGAACTTCTCTTTAAAGATATAACAGTGTTTATGAAACTTAGCAAAATTAACAAAGTTAACAAATGCTTCATTCAATAAATAGCTATTCTAAAATCTAATTCTACCAAACAAAACACAAACAGCTTTGCACAGGGTTGGACACTTGCAGGGGAATGCGTGTATGTATGTATGTATGTATATATGTATGTGTGTGTGTGTGTGTGTGTGTGTGTGTGTGTGTGTGTGTGTGTGTGTGTTAGTAGCAAGAGAGGAAGGAGGGAAAGCGATCGTGAGAGGGAGAGAAGCGGCTCTTTTTCCACAGAGAGCGCACGTATGGACGGCAGTCTGTAACGCACGTTGTCTGGTTTCAGATCGACAAATCAGTTTACTTTCTCACTCACGGCAGCACAAACACAGTAGTCCCGAGCGGGACAAACACAAAATAGTCTAGCGTGGTGAACACAACTAACAGGCAGCAAACAGGCAGCAGCGGAGCGTTAACTGCAGCATGACCGAAAGAAGCACAACCAGTTAGCCTCTGCTAGCCTCTCAGCTAACCCCGGCTCTCTGTTTAGATCCAAACGGAGCACCGAGTCCCGATTTGTTATTTAGGTTAAAGCGGAGAACAGGCAGCAAACAGGCAGCAGCGGAGCGTTAACTGCAGCATGACCGAAAGAAGCACAACCAGTTCGCCTCTGCTAGCCTCTCAGCTAACCCCGGCTCTCTGTTTAGATCCAAACGGAGCACCGAGTCCCGATTTGTTATTTAGGTTAAAGCGGAGAACAGGCAGCAAACAGGCAGCAGCGGAGCGTTAATTGCAGCATGACCGAAAGAAGCACAACCAGTTAGCCTCTGCTAGCCTCTCAGCTAACCCCGGCTCTCTGTTTAGATCCAAACGGAGCACCGAGTCCCGAATTGCTATTTAGGTTAAAGCGGAGAGAATCAGCGGGTCTGTCGGCCAGCTGAGTGAAGTGAAACCTGCGGAAAAAACACCGTGACCATCAAGGTAAAACAGGTCGGCGAAAACACGGCAGCTGGCTCTGAGTGGAGTGGCGGAGAGAACAGCAGAGATGACTCGGCGAAGACGCGCAGGGCAGAGCCGGTCCACGTTATCCCGAAGTAACTTCATTTCCTCTTTCTCGGGGGGAATTTGAGGACGCTGGTTGCAGCAGCGGTCTCTCTCGGGTCCAGGAATGTGTTCGGGTGAACACGGGCAAAGTCTCGTCTCGTCCGACGAGGGGAGTCTTCGATGAGGGGAAAACATGTTCGTGGGGTAGTCAAGCTAACTCACAGGGAAACAGGAGTTACCCCTAGCTCAGTGACATGGGAAAGACGTATATTTCGGGCGTGCTCGCTTATAAAGGGGTGGTGATGTCATGGCTGCGTCCTCAGGACGCTCCGCTGTGCAGGAGCGTCTCCGCCAATGAGGGACCGATGTTGACTGCTCCCTGCTGAAGTGTGAAAATCGCAAAGCATCCTTGGAAATGGAGTTTGCTCCACCCTCATGGCAGGTCCATTACAGTTTTAATACGGAGCTCCGGAACTCCAGCCTTCCTGAGTTTTTCCCTCATATAGGCTATAGTTTTTCTTAATCATTACTACAATATATGATTACATATGTAATAGTCTCCTCAGCCAAGTTAGAAAAAATATGTGCATGTATGAACAACAGCAATTGGAGAAGATGACAGTCAAAAAGTGATCATGTTAAATAATCATGATCTCAATATTGAACAAAAATGATTGTGATTATAATTTTTACCATAATCAAGCACCCCTAAAAACAGCAAATTGTGATTTACATACACACACACACACACACACACACAGAGTTTAAATATGTATGTGATAAATTGTAAATATGTATGAAATGAATTGTTTTCTGTAAGAAACTCTTACTTGAACATTTTTCAGTGTGCTCCTAAAGTTATATGTATGCTCCTAATTTCTTTCATTTAGGAGCACATGCGCTCCTTGAAAAGAAGTAAGGATTGAACACTGCTGTCACATGTGTGAAAGCACTAAGTAAGTGGAGTGTGGTGCAGTCCAAGGGCTTCTGTCACAGGCAGTAGATGTTTACTTTACCCATCCCCCCCCTCCCATTCTCTCTCTCTCCCTCACAGTTGGAAGGAAAGATTTCAAAGTGATCTTCTTGTGAAAAATCCTCATAAATCCCATAACTTTGGCCAAATCCTACATAAAAATATCATTTTTTTGTAGGAATTTTCGTCGCGAATCCATTGATACAGGTTTGGAAGTGGTCGGACTTACAGTTTAGACGCCAGATGCCCCAGTTTGGCACAAAGTCCATGCCCAGAATTTGCCTCCCCATTGGTTTACATTGTAAGGTGTAATGTCGCACTCCAACTTTCAGGGCTTACTAAATCTAAACCGTTCGAGTTATTACAAAGTTTTTAATAACTTTTGCTCAACACAGTGTGATAAGTCATGTATTAAAGTTTGAAGCCGATACCATTAACGCCCTAGGAGGAGATAGCGTTTATTCAAGGTCCAAAATTGGCAAAAAATCGTACTTTGAAATGGACATTGCAGATTTCCTGTTGGATTTAGGTCAGGGGTGTCAGCGTATGATTTGTAGGTCTTGATGAGACGAATAATTGAGTTTTGGTTCGATCTCTCTACGACATTCCTACGGGCCGTGGTGGCCGTTTTAGATACATAGGTGGCGCTAGAGAGCACATTTTGGCACTTTGGGGTTTAATTTTTACATTTTATCAAATTTTTCACCATTCCTGATGTGCGTGCCAAATTTGGTGAGTTTTTGAGCATGTTTAGGGGGTCAAATTTAGAGTTAAAGTGGCGTAATAATAAAGAATAATAATAATAATAATAAGAAACAAACAAACACACGAAAAACAAGAGGGTCTTCGCCCTTTGGGCTCAGGCCCTAATAATAATTAAAGCTGCAAGCAGCGTTGGACGGGCCTTCGCGCCCTTGCGCACGTCGGGCCGCGGCGCAGTCAGTTGAGCTTGTGGGAACCAAGAAAACGTTTGGAGATGATCAGTGTGAGAGTCTTTTTACACACAATACTAACCAGTGTCTCTCTGTGAGCCCACCCCTCTGTTCACAGACAATTATGAATTATGAAATCAAAATATTGTTAACCTTAATCAATAATTCAGGTACCAACTGTAGGATCTGCGAAGAACACAGTTAATTATTTGCTATAATTATCAATGATCAATAATAATTAATTATAACAATTAACAGAATTATTAATATGAACTAACAGATACGAAGCACCACCCCGAAACCGGGACCAATAACCGAGCAAGGTAGTCTCATAAATGGGACTTCACCTAGAATGTTAATATCTGAGAGATAATCATTCAAGGGTGAACAAAGAAGGGTTGAATTCGAGCTCTGACTCCTTCAATCAGCCACTTTTCACAATATGTTACCAATAATGACTAAAGAACTTCTCTTGAAAGATATAACAGTGTTTATTAAACTTAGCAAAATTAACAAAGTTAACAAATGCTTCACTCAATAAATAGCTATTCTAAAATCTAATTCTACCAAACAAAACACAAACAGCTTTGCACGGGGTTGGACACCTGCAGGTTGGACACTTTTGTCCGACGTTATCTGACCATCAGATGTGCAAAACGATGTCGGTGCGTGTATCTGTGCGCGCGTGAGTGTGGTGTTAGTCACAAGAGACGGAGGAGGGAAAGCGATCGTGAGAGAGAGAGAGAAGCGGTTCTTTTTCCACAGAGAGCGCACGTACGGACGGCAGTCTGTAACGCACGTTGTCTGGTTTAAGATCGACAAATCAGTTTACTTTCTCACTCACGGCAGCACAAACACAGTAGTCCCGAGCGGGACAAACACAAAATAGTCTAGCGTGGTGAACACAACTAACAGGCAACAAACAGGCAGCAGCGAAGAATTAACTGCAACATGACCGAAAGAAGCACAACCAGTTAGCCTCTGCTTGCCTCTCAGCTAACCCCGGCTCTCTGTTTTGATCCAAACGGAGCACCGAGTCCCGATTTGTTATTTAGGTTAAAGCACAGAGAATCAGCGGGTGTGTCGGCCATCTGAGTGAAGTGAAACCTGCAGAAAAAACACCGTGACCATCACGGTAAAACAGTCCGTAGAGAACTACTGTGTTCAGCTGCACAGATAGGAAATCCCTCGGCTGACAGGATGTACCACTCTGTGAGGAATAATATTTTACCCTCCCCTATTTGGTTTATAACAACGGTTGGCAAACAGCATATTAGGTGCATTACTGCCACTCTCTTCCTGAGTTATTCCCTCATATAAGCCAAGTCAGTCTTGATCATTAGTACAATATATGATTACATATGTAATAGTCCCCTCAGCCAAGTTAGAAAACATATGTGCATGTATGAACAACAGCAATTGGAGAAGATGACAGGCAAAAAGTAATCATGTTAAATAATCATGATCTCAATATTGAACAAAAATGATTGTGATTATAATTTATGCCATAATCAAGCACCCCTAAAAACAGCAAATTGTGATTTACACACCGCACACACACACACACACACACACACACATACACACAGAGTTTAAATATGTATGTGATCAATTGTAAATATGTTATAATGAATTGTTTTCTGTAAGAAACTCTTACTTGAACATTTTTCAGTGTGCTCCTAAAGTTATATGTATGCTCCTAATTTCTTTCATTTAGGAGCACATGCGCTCCTTGAAAAGAAGTAAGGATTGAACACTGCTGTCACATGTGTGAAAGCACTAAGTAAGTGGAGTGTGGTGCAGTCCAAGGGCTTCTGTCACAGGCAGTAGATGTTTACTTTACCCATCCCCCCCCTCCCATTCTCTCTCTCTCCCTCACAGTTGGAAGGAAAGATTTTAAAGTGATCTTCTTGTGAAAAATCCTCATAAATCCCATAACTTTGGCCAAATCCTACATAAAAATATCATTTTTTTGTAGGAATTTTCGTCGCGAATCCATTGATACAGGTTTGAAAGTGGTGGGACTTATAGTTTAGACGCCAGATGCCCCAGTTTGGCACAAAGTCCATGCCCAGAATTTGCCTCCCCATTGGTTTACATTGTAAGGTGTAATGTCGCACTCCAACTTTCAGGGCTTACTAAATCTAAACCGTTCGAGTTATTACAAAGTTTTTAATAACTTTTGCTCAACACAGTGTGATAAGTCATGTATTAAAGTTTGAAGCCGATACCATTAACGCCCTAGGAGGAGATAGCGTTTATTCAAGGTCCAAAATTGGCAAAAAATCATACTTTGAAATGGACATTGCAGATTTCCTGTTGGATTTAGGTCAGGGGTGTCAGCGTATGATTTGTAGGTCTTGATGAGACGAATAATTGGGTTTTGGTTCGATCTCTCTACGACATTCCTATGGGCCGTGGTGGCCGTTTTAGATACATAGGTGGCGCTAGAGAGCACATTTTGGCACTTTGGGGTTTAATTTTTACATTTTATCAAATTTTTCACCATTCCTGATGTGCGTGCCAAATTTGGTGAGTTTTTGAGCATGTTTAGGGGGTCAAATTTAGAGTTAAAGTGGCGTAATAATAAAGAATAATAATAATTAAAGCTGCAAGCAGCGTTGAACGGGCCTTCGCGCCCATGCGCACATCGGCCGCGGCGCACTCAGCTGAGCTTCTGGGAACCAAGAAAACGTTTGGAGATGATCAGTGTGAGAGTCTTTTGACACACAATACTAACCACTTTCTCTCCGTGAGCGCACCCCTCTGTTTATCACAGGTAATTATAGATTATGAAATCAAAATATTGTTAACCTTAATCAATAATTCAGGCACCAACTGTAGGATCTGCAAGGAACACAGTTGATTATTTGCTATAATTATCAATTATCAATAATAAATAATTATAACAATTAACAGATTTATTAATATGAACTAACAAATACGAAGCACCATCCCGAAACCAGGACTAATAACCGAACAGGGTAATCTCATAAATGGGAGTTCACCTAGAATGTTAATATCTGAGAGATATCAACATTCAAGGGTAAAAAGAACGGTTAAATTCGAGCTCTGACTCCTTCAATCAGCCACTTTTCACAATATGTTACCAATAATGACAAAAGAACTTCTCTTTAAAGATATAACAGTGTTTATGAAACTTAGCAAAATTAACAAAGTTAACAAATGCTTCATTCAATAAATAGCTATTCTAAAATCTAATTCTACCAAACAAAACACAAACAGCTTTGCACAGGGTTGGACACTTGCAGGGGAATGCGTGTATGTATGTATGTATGTATATATGTATGTGTGTGTGTGTGTGTGTGTGTGTGTGTGTGTGTGTGTGTGTGTGTGTTAGTAGCAAGAGAGGAAGGAGGGAAAGCGATCGTGAGAGGGAGAGAAGCGGCTCTTTTTCCACAGAGAGCGCACGTATGGACGGCAGTCTGTAACGCACGTTGTCTGGTTTCAGATCGACAAATCAGTTTACTTTCTCACTCACGGCAGCACAAACACAGTAGTCCCGAGCGGGACAAACACAAAATAGTCTAGCGTGGTGAACACAACTAACAGGCAGCAAACAGGCAGCAGCGGAGCGTTAACTGCAGCATGACCGAAAGAAGCACAACCAGTTAGCCTCTGCTAGCCTCTCAGCTAACCCCGGCTCTCTGTTTAGATCCAAACGGAGCACCGAGTCCCGATTTGTTATTTAGGTTAAAGCGGAGAACAGGCAGCAAACAGGCAGCAGCGGAGCGTTAACTGCAGCATGACCGAAAGAAGCACAACCAGTTCGCCTCTGCTAGCCTCTCAGCTAACCCCGGCTCTCTGTTTAGATCCAAACGGAGCACCGAGTCCCGATTTGTTATTTAGGTTAAAGCGGAGAACAGGCAGCAAACAGGCAGCAGCGGAGCGTTAATTGCAGCATGACCGAAAGAAGCACAACCAGTTAGCCTCTGCTAGCCTCTCAGCTAACCCCGGCTCTCTGTTTAGATCCAAACGGAGCACCGAGTCCCGAATTGCTATTTAGGTTAAAGCGGAGAGAATCAGCGGGTCTGTCGGCCAGCTGAGTGAAGTGAAACCTGCGGAAAAAACACCGTGACCATCAAGGTAAAACAGGTCGGCGAAAACACGGCAGCTGGCTCTGAGTGGAGTGGCGGAGAGAACAGCAGAGATGACTCGGCGAAGACGCGCAGGGCAGAGCCGGTCCACGTTATCCCGAAGTAACTTCATTTCCTCTTTCTCGGGGGGAATTTGAGGACGCTGGTTGCAGCAGCGGTCTCTCTCGGGTCCAGGAATGTGTTCGGGTGAACACGGGCAAAGTCTCGTCTCGTCCGACGAGGGGAGTCTTCGATGAGGGGAAAACATGTTCGTGGGGTAGTCAAGCTAACTCACAGGGAAACAGGAGTTACCCCTAGCTCAGTGACATGGGAAAGACGTATATTTCGGGCGTGCTCGCTTATAAAGGGGTGGTGATGTCATGGCTGCGTCCTCAGGACGCTCCGCTGTGCAGGAGCGTCTCCGCCAATGAGGGACCGATGTTGACTGCTCCCTGCTGAAGTGTGAAAATCGCAAAGCATCCTTGGAAATGGAGTTTGCTCCACCCTCATGGCAGGTCCATTACAGTTTTAATACGGAGCTCCGGAACTCCAGCCTTCCTGAGTTTTTCCCTCATATAGGCTATAGTTTTTCTTAATCATTACTACAATATATGATTACATATGTAATAGTCTCCTCAGCCAAGTTAGAAAAAATATGTGCATGTATGAACAACAGCAATTGGAGAAGATGACAGTCAAAAAGTGATCATGTTAAATAATCATGATCTCAATATTGAACAAAAATGATTGTGATTATAATTTTTACCATAATCAAGCACCCCTAAAAACAGCAAATTGTGATTTACATACACACACACACACACACACACACACAGAGTTTAAATATGTATGTGATAAATTGTAAATATGTATGAAATGAATTGTTTTCTGTAAGAAACTCTTACTTGAACATTTTTCAGTGTGCTCCTAAAGTTATATGTATGCTCCTAATTTCTTTCATTTAGGAGCACATGCGCTCCTTGAAAAGAAGTAAGGATTGAACACTGCTGTCACATGTGTGAAAGCACTAAGTAAGTGGAGTGTGGTGCAGTCCAAGGGCTTCTGTCACAGGCAGTAGATGTTTACTTTACCCATCCCCCCCCTCCCATTCTCTCTCTCTCCCTCACAGTTGGAAGGAAAGATTTCAAAGTGATCTTCTTGTGAAAAATCCTCATAAATCCCATAACTTTGGCCAAATCCTACATAAAAATATCATTTTTTTGTAGGAATTTTCGTCGCGAATCCATTGATACAGGTTTGGAAGTGGTCGGACTTACAGTTTAGACGCCAGATGCCCCAGTTTGGCACAAAGTCCATGCCCAGAATTTGCCTCCCCATTGGTTTACATTGTAAGGTGTAATGTCGCACTCCAACTTTCAGGGCTTACTAAATCTAAACCGTTCGAGTTATTACAAAGTTTTTAATAACTTTTGCTCAACACAGTGTGATAAGTCATGTATTAAAGTTTGAAGCCGATACCATTAACGCCCTAGGAGGAGATAGCGTTTATTCAAGGTCCAAAATTGGCAAAAAATCGTACTTTGAAATGGACATTGCAGATTTCCTGTTGGATTTAGGTCAGGGGTGTCAGCGTATGATTTGTAGGTCTTGATGAGACGAATAATTGAGTTTTGGTTCGATCTCTCTACGACATTCCTACGGGCCGTGGTGGCCGTTTTAGATACATAGGTGGCGCTAGAGAGCACATTTTGGCACTTTGGGGTTTAATTTTTACATTTTATCAAATTTTTCACCATTCCTGATGTGCGTGCCAAATTTGGTGAGTTTTTGAGCATGTTTAGGGGGTCAAATTTAGAGTTAAAGTGGCGTAATAATAAAGAATAATAATAATAATAATAATAATAATAATAAGAAACAAACAAACACACGAAAAACAAGGGGGTCTTCGCCCTTTGGGCTCAGGCCCTAATTAAAGCTGCAAGCAGCGTTGGACGGGCCTTCGCGCCCTTGCGCACAGCGAGCCGCGGCGCAGTCAGTTGAGCTTGTGGGAACCAAGAAAACGTGTGGAGATGATCAGTGTGAGAGTCTTTTGACACACAATACTAACCAGTGTCTCTCTGTGAGCCCACCCCTCTGTTCACAGACAATTATGAATTATGAAATCAAAATATTGTTAACCTTAATCAATAATTCAGGTACCAACTGTAGGGTCTGCGAAGAACACAGTTAATTATTTGCTATAATTATCAATTATCAATAATAATTAATTATAACAATTAACAGAATTATTAATATGAACTAACAGATACGAAGCACCACCCCGAAACCGGGACCAGTAACCGAGCAAGGTAGTCTCATAAATGGGAGTTCTCCTAGAATGTTAATATCTGAGAGATAATCATTCAAGGGTGAACAAAGAAGGGTTGAATTCGAGCTCTGACTCCTTCAATCAGCCACTTTTCACAATATGTTACCAATAATGACTAAAGAACTTCTCTTTAAAGATATAACAGTGTTTATGAAACTTAGCAAAATTAACAAAGTTAACAAATGCTTCACTCAATAAATAGCTATTCTAAAATCTAATTCTACCAAACAAAACACAAACAGCTTTGCACAGAGTTGGACACTTGCAGGGGAATGCGTGTATGTATGTATGTATATATATGTGTGTGTGTGTGTGTGTTAATAGCAAGAGAGGAAGGAGGGAAAGCGATCGTGAGAGAGAGAGAAGCGGTTCTTTTTCCACAGAGAGCGCACGTATGGACGGCAGTCTGTAACGCACGTTGTCTGGTTTAAGATCGACAAATCAGTTTACTTTCTCACTCACGGCAGCACAAACACAGTAGTCCCGAGCGGGACAAACACAAAATAGTCTAGCGTGGTGAACACAACTAACAGGCAGCAAACAGGCAGCAGCGGAGCGTTAACTGCAGCATGACCGAAAGAAGCACAACCAGTTCGCCTCTGCTAGCCTCTCAGCTAACCCCGGCTCTCTGTTTAGATCCAAACGGAGCACCGAGTCCCGAATTGCTATTTAGGTTAAAGCGGAGAGAATCAGCGGGTCTGTCGGCCAGCTGAGTGAAGTGAAACCTGCGGAAAAAACACCGTGACCATCACGGTAAAACAGGTCGGCGAAAACACGGCAGCTGGCTCTGAGTGGAGTGGCGGAGAGAACAGCAGACACGACTCGGCGAAGACGCGCGGGGCAGAGCCGGTCCACGTTATCCCGAAGTAACTTCATTTCCTCTTTCTCGGGGGAATTTGAGGACGCTGGTTGCAGCAGCGGTCTCTCTCGGGTCCAGGAATGTGTTCGGGTGAACACGGGCAAAGTCTCGTCTCGTCCGACGAGGGGAGTCTTCGATGAGGGGAAAACATGTTCGTGGGGTAGTCAAGCTAACTCACAGGGGAACAGGAGTTACCCCTAGCTCAGTGACATGGGAAAGACGTGTAGTTTGGGCGTGCTCGCTTATAAAGGGGTGGTGATGTCATGGCTGCGTCCTCAGGACGCTCCGCTGTGCAGGAGCGTCTCCGCCAATGAGGGACCGATGTTGACTGCTCCCTGCTGAGGTGTGAAAATCGCAAAGCATTCTTGGAAATGGAGTTTGCTCCACCCTCATGGCAGGTCCATTACAGTTTTAATACGGAGCTCCGGAACTCCAGCCTTCCTGAGTTTTTCCCTCATATAGGCTATAGTTTTTCTTAATCATTACTACAATATATGATTACATATGTAATAGTCTCCTCAGCCAAGTTACAAAAAATATGTGCATGTATGAACAACAGCAATTGGAGAAGATGACAGTCAAAAAGTAATCATGTTAAATAATCATGATCTCAATATTGAACAAAAATGATTGTGATTATAATTTTTGCCATAATCAAGCACCCCTAAAAACAGCAAATTGTGATTTACATACACACACACACACACACACACACACACACACAGAGTTTAAATATGTATGTGATCAATTGTAAATATGTATGTAATGAATTGTTTTCTTTAAGAAACTCTTACTTGAACATTTTTCAGTGTGCTCCTAAAGTTATATGTATGCTCCTAATGTCTGTCATTTAGGAGCACATGTACTCCTTGAAAAGAAGTAAGGATTGAACACTGCTGTCACTGCTGCAGTCCAAGGGCTTCTGTCACAGGCAGTAGATGTTTACTTTACCCATCCCCCCCCTCCCATTCTCTCTCTCTCCCTCACAGCTGCAGAGAAGATTTTAGTGTACTCTACTTGTGAAATATGCTCATAAATCCCATAACTTTGGCCAAATCCTACATAAAAATATCATTTTTTTGTAGGAATTTTCGTCGCGAATCCATTGATACAGGTTTGAAAGTGGTCGGACTTATAGTTTAGACGCCAGATGCCCCAGTTTGGCACAAAGGCCATGCCCAGAATTTGCCTCCCCATTGGTTTACATTGTAAGGTGTAATGTCGCACTCCAACTTTCAGGGCTTACTAAATCTAAACCGTTCGAGTTATTACAAAGTTTTTAATAACTTTTGCTCAATACAGTGTGATAAGTCATGTATTAAAGTTTGAAGCCGATACCATTAACGCCCTAGGAGGAGATAGCGTTTATTCAAGGTCCAAAATTGGCAAAAAATCATACTTTGAAATGGACATTGCAGATTTCCTGTTGGATTTAGGTCAGGGGTGTCAGCGTATGATTTGTAGGTCTTGATGAGACGAATAATTGGGTTTTGGTTCGATCTCTCTACGACATTCCTACGGGCCGTGGCGGCCGTTTTAGATACATAGGTGGCGCTAGAGAGCACATTTTGGCACTTTGGGGTTTAATTTTTACATTTTATCAAATTTTTCACCATTCCTGATGTGCGTGCCTAATTTGGTGAGTTTTTGAGCATGTTTAGGGGGTCAAATTTAGAGTTAAAGTGGCGTAATAATAAAGAATAATAATAATAATAATAATAATAATAATAAGAAAGAAACAAACACACGAAAAACAAGAGGGTCTTCGCCCTTTGGGCTCAGGCCCTAATTAAAGCTGCAAGCAGCGTTGGACGGGCCTTCGCGCCCTTGCGCACGTCGGGCCGCGGCGCAGTCAGTTGAGCTTGTGGGAACCAAGAAAACGTTTGGAGATGATCAGTGTGAGAGTCTTTTGACACACAATACTAACTACTTTCTCTCCGTGAGCGCACGCCTCTGTTTATCACAGATAATTATGGCTTATGAAATTAAAATATTGTTAACCTTAATCAATAATTCAGGCACCAACTGTAGCATGTATGAGGAACACAGTTGATTATTTGCCATAATTATCAATTATCTAAGATAATTAACTAATTATAATAATTAATAGAATTATTAATATGAACTAACAAGCACGGAGCACCACCCGGAAACCAGGACCAATAACCGAACAAGGTAATCTCATAAATGGGATTTCACCTAGAATGCTAATATCT
The DNA here is from genome assembly GCF_963924715.1 of Thunnus thynnus. NCBI lineage: Eukaryota > Metazoa > Chordata > Actinopteri > Scombriformes > Scombridae > Thunnus > Thunnus thynnus. Next base: position 1,972,500 of record NC_089518.1, read on the forward strand.
GCGAGATATCAACATTCAAGGGTGAACAAAGAAGGGTTGAATTCAAGCTCTGACTCCTTTAATCAGCCACTTCTCACAATATGTTACACACAATAATGACAAAAGAACTTCTCTTTAAAGATATAACATTGTTTATTAAACGTAGCAAAATTAACAAAGTTAACATATACTTCATTCAATAAACAGCTATTCTAAAATCTAATTCTACCAAACAAAACACAAACAGCTTTGCACAGAGTTGGACACTTGCAGGGGAATGCGTGTGTGTGTGTGTGTGTGTTAGTAGCAAGAGAGGAAGGAGGGAAAGCGATCGTGAGAGGGAGAGAAGCGGCTCTTTTGACCACAGAGAGCGCACGTACGGACGGCAGTCTGTAACGTACGTTGTCTGGTTTCTGATCTCACGGTGGCACAAAAGTAGCAGTTGTCCCGACCGGGAAAAACACAAAATAGTCTAGCGTGGTGAACACAACTAACAGGCAGCGAACTTAAAATACTCCTCACAGTAAAGCAGAGAAAAATGGACTCGGCGGTCCGTCAACTCACACAACAAGAACAACAGCAATAAAGCTAAAAAGGCTAAATGCTAAACAACAGCAACTGATGCTGAAAAGAACACACAACTAACACTGCCTATGCCCAGACTTATGCCTCTTACTTGGTCGCTTCAGAAAGTGCGCAGGTTGTGTGTGTGTGTAGTCCGTCTTAATGTCCATCTTTGTTCTTGGCTCGGAGGCAGACGGTGCCGTTCTCGCACGTCGTCGAAAACAAGGCAGCTGGCTCTGAGTGGAGTGGCGGAGAGAACAGCAGAGACAACTCGGCGAAGACGCGCAGGGCAGAGCCGGTCCACGTTATCGCGAAGTAACTTCATTTCCTCTTTCTCGGGGGAATTTGAGGACGCTGGTTGCAGCAGCGGTCTCTCTCGGGTCCAGGAATGTGTTCGGGTGAACACGGGCAAAGTCTCGTCTCGTCCGACGAGGGGAGTCTTCGATGAGGGGAAAACATGTTCGTGGGGTAGTCAAGCTAACTCACAGGGGAACAGGAGTTACCCCTAGCTCAGTGACATGGGAAAGACGTGTAGTTTGGGCGTGCTCGCTTATAAAGGGGTGGTGATGTCATGGCTGCGTCCTCAGGACGCTCCGCTGTGCAGGAGAGTCTCCGCCAATGAGGGACCGATGTTGACTGCTCCCTGCTGAGGTGTGAAAATCGCAAAGCATCCTTGGAAATGGAGTTTGCTCCACCCTCATGGCAGGTCCATTACAGTTTTAATACGGAGCTCCGGAACTCCAGCCTTCCTGAGTTTTTCCCTCATATAGGCTATAGTTTTTCTTAATCATTACTACAATATATGATTACATATGTAATAGTCTCCTCAGCCAAGTTAGAAAAAGTATGTGCATGTATGAACAACAGCAATTGGAGAAGATGACAGTCAAAAAGTAATCATGTTAAATAATCATGATCTCAATATTGAACAAAAATGATTGTGATTATAATTTTTGCCATAATCAAGCACCCCTAAAAACAGCAAATTGTGATTTACATACACATACACACACACACACACACACACACACACACACACACACACACAGTTTAAATATGTATGTGATAAATTGTAAATATGTATGTAATGAATTGTTTTATTTAAGAAACTCTTACTTGAACATTTTTCAGTGTGCTCCTAAAGTTATATGTATGCTCCTAATTTCTGTCATTTAGGAGCACATGTACTCCTTGAAAAGAAGTAAGGATTGAACACTGCTGTCACTGCTGCAGTCCAAGGGCTTCTGTCACAGACAGTAGATGTTTACTTTACCCATCCCCCCCCTCCCATTCTCTCTCTCTCCCTCACAGCTGCAGAGAAGATTTTAGTGTACTCTACTTGTGAAATATGCTCATAAATCCCATAACTTTGGCCAAATCCTACATAAAAATATCATTTTTTTGTAGGAATTTTCGTCGCGAATCCATTGATACAGGTTTGAAAGTGGTGGGACTTATAGTTTAGACGCCAGATGCCCCAGTTTGGCACAAAGTCCATGCCCAGAATTTGCCTCCCCATTGGTTTACATTGTAAGGTGTAATGTCGCACTCCAACTTTCAGGGCTTACTAAATCTAAACCGTTCGAGTTATTACAAAGTTTTTAATAACTTTTGCTCAACACAGTGTGATAAGTCATGTATTAAAGTTTGAAGCCGATACCATTAACGCCCTAGGAGGAGATAGCGTTTATTCAAGGTCCAAAATTGGCAAAAAATCATACTTTGAAATGGACATTGCAGATTTCCTGTTGGATTTAGGTCAGGGGTGTCAGCGTATGATTTGTAGGTCTTGATGAGACGAATAATTGGGTTTTGGTTCGATCTCTCTACGACATTCCTATGGGCCGTGGTGGCCGTTTTAGATACATAGGTGGCGCTAGAGAGCACATTTTGGCACTTTGGGGTTTAATTTTTACATTTTATCAAATTTTTCACCATTCCTGATGTGCGTGCCAAATTTGGTGAGTTTTTGAGCATGTTTAGGGGGTCAAATTTAGAGTTAAAGTGGCGTAATAATAAAGAATAATAATAATAATAATAATAATAATAATAATAATAAGAAACAAACAAACACACGAAAAACAAGAGGGTCTTCGCCCTTTGGGCTCAGGCCCTAATAATAATAATAAAGAAACAAACGGACGAAAAACAAGAGGGTCTTCGCCCTTTGGGCTCAGGCCCTAATTAAAGCTGCAAGCAGCGTTGGACGGGCCTTCGCGCCCTTGCGCACGTCAAGCCGCGGCGCAGTCAGTTGAGCTTGTGGGAACCAAGAAAACGTTTGGAGATGATCAGTGTGAGAGTCTTTTTACACACAATACTAACCATTGTCTCTCTGTGAGCCCACCCCTCCGTTCACAGACAATTATGAATTATGAAATCAAAATATTGTTAACCTTAATCAATAATTCAGGTACCAACTGTAGGATCTGCGAAGAACACAGTTAATTATTTGCTATAATTATCAATTATCAATAATAATTAATTATAACAATTAACAGAGTTATTAATATGAACTAACAGATACGAAGCACCACCCCGAAACCGGGACCAATAACCGAGCAAGGTAGTCTCATAAATGGGAGTTCACCTAGAATGTTCATATCTGAGAGATAATCATTCAAGGGTGAACAAAGAAGGGTTGAATTCGAGCTCTGACTCCTTCAATCAGCCACTTTTCACAATATGTTACCAATAATGACTAAATAACTTCTCTTTAAAGATATAACAGTGTTTATTAAACTTAGCAAAATTAACAAAGTTAACAAATGCTTCACTCAATAAATAGCTATTCTAAAATCTAATTCTACCAAACAAAACACAAACAGCTTTGCACGGGGTTGGACACCTGCAGGTTGGACACTTTTGTCCGACGTTATCTGACCATCAGATGTGCAAAACGATGTCGGTGCGTGTATCTGTGCGCGCGTGAGTGTGGTGTTAGTCACAAGAGACGGAGGAGGGAAAGCGATCGTGAGAGAGAGAGAGAAGCGGTTCTTTTTCCACAGAGAGCGCACGTACGGACGGCAGTCTGTAACGCACGTTGTCTGGTTTCAGATCGACAAATCAGTTTACTTTTTCACTCACGGCAGCACAAACACAGTAGTCCCGAGCGGGACAAACACAAAATAGTCTAGCGTGGTGAACACAACTAACAGGCAGCAAACAGGCAGCAGCGGAGCGTTAACTGCAGCATGACCGAAAGAAGCACAACCAGTTCGCCTCTGCTAGCCTCTCAGCTAACCCTGGCTCTCTGTTTAGATCCAAACGGAGCACTGAGTCCCGATTTGTTATTTAGGTTAAAGCGGAGAACAGGCAGCAAACAGGCAGCAGCGGAGCGTTAACTGCAGCATGACCGAAAGAAGCACAACCAGTTCGCCTCTGCTAGCCTCTCAGCTAACCCTGGCTCTCTGTTTAGATCCAAACGGAGCACTGAGTCCCGATTTGTTATTTAGGTTAAAGCGGAGAACAGGCAGCAGCGGAGCGTTAATTGCAGCATGACCGAAAGAAGCACAACCAGTTCGCCTCTGCTAGCCTCTCAGCACCGAGTCCCTATTTGTTATTTAGGTTAAAGCGGACAGAATCAGCGGGTCTGTCGGCCAGCTGAGTGAAGTGAAACCTGCGGAAAAAACACCGTGACCATCACGGTAAAACAGTCCGTAGAGAACTACCGTGTTCAGCTGTACAGATAGGAGGGAGAGCGATCGTGAGAGAGAGAGAAGCGGTTCTTTTTCCACAGAGAGCGCACGTATGGACGGCAGTCTGTAACGCACGTTGTCTGGTTTAAGATCGACAAATCAGTTTACTTTCTCACTCACGGCAGCACAAACACAGTAGTCCCGAGCGGGACAAACACAAAATAGTCAAGCGTGGTGAACACAACTAACAGGCAGCAAACAGGCAGCAGCGGAGCGTTAACTGCAGCATGACCGAAAGAAGCACAACCAGTTAGCCTCTGCTAGCCTCTCAGCTAACCCCGGCTCTCTGTTTAGATCCAAACGGAGCACCGAGTCCCGAATTGCTATTTAGGTTAAAGCGGAGAGAATCAGCGGGTCTGTCGGCCAGCTGAGTGAAGTGTAACCTGCGGAAAAAACACCGTGACCATCAAGGTAAAACAGGTCGGCGAAAACACGGCAGCTGGCTCTGAGTGGAGTGGCGGAGAGAACAGCAGAGATGACTCGGCGAAGACGCGCAGGGCAGAGCCGGTCCACGTTATCCCGAAGTAACTTCATTTCCTCTTTCTCCGGGGGAATTTGAGGACGCTGGTTGCAGCAGCGGTCTCTCTCGGGTCCAGGAATGTGTTCGGGTGAACACGGGCAAAGTCTCGTCTCGTCCGACGAGGGGAGTCTTCGATGAGGGGAAAACATGTTCGTGGGGTAGTCAAGCTAACTCACAGGGGAACAGGAGTTAACCCTAGCTCAGTGACATGGGAAAGACGTATATTTCGGGCGTGCTCGCTTATAAAGGGGTGGTGATGTCATGGCTGCGTCCTCAGGACGCTCCGCTGTGCAGGAGCGTCTCCGCCAATGAGGGACCGATATTGACTGCTCCCTGCTGAGGTGTGAAAATCGCAAAGCATTCTTGGAAATGGAGTTTGCTCCACCCTCATGGCAGGTCCATTACAGTTTTAATACGGAGCTCCGGAGCTCCAGCCTTCCTGAGTTTTTCCCTCATATAGGCTATACTTTTTCTTAATCATTACTACAATATATGATTAGATGTGTAATAGTCTCCTCAGCCAAGTTAGAAAAAATATGTGCATGTATGAACAACAGCAATTGCAGAAGATGACAGGCAAAAAGTAATCATGTTAAATAATCATGATCTCAATATTGAACAAAAATGATTGTGATTATAATTTTTGCCATAAACAAGCACCCCTAAAAACAGCTAATTGTGATTTACATACACACACACACACACACACACACACACACACACACACAGAGTTTAAATATGTATGTGATAAATTGTAAATATGTATGAAATGAATTGTTTTCTGTAAGAAACTCTTACTTGAACATTTTTCAGTGTGCTCCTAAAGTTATATGTATGCTCCTAATTTCTTTCATTTAGGAGCACATGCGCTCCTTGAAAAGAAGTAAGGATTGAACACTGCTGTCACATGTGTGAAAGCACTAAGTAACTGGAGTGTGGTGCAGTCCAAGGGCTTCTGTCACAGGCAGTAGATGTTTACTTTACCCATCCCCCCCCCTCCCATTCTCTCTCTCTCCCTCACAGTTGGAAGGAAAGATTTCAAAGTGATCTTCTTGTGAAAAATCCTCATAAATCCCATAACTTTGGCCAAATCCTACATAAAAATATCATTTTTTTGTAGGAATTTTCGTCGCGAATCCATTGATACAGGTTTGAAAGTGGTCGGACTTATAGTTTAGACGCCAGATGCCCCAGTTTGGCACAAAGTCCATGCCCAGAATTTGCCTCCCCATTGGTTTACATTGTAAGGTGTAATGTCGCACTCCAACTTTCAGGGCTTACTAAATCTAAACCGTTCGAGTTATTACAAAGTTTTTAATAACTTTTGCTCAACACAGTGTGATAAGTCATGTATTAAAGTTTGAAGCCGATACCATTAACGCCCTAGGAGGAGATAGCGTTTATTCAAGGTCCAAAATTGGCAAAAAATCATACTTTGAAATTGACATTGCAGATTTCCTGTTGGATTTAGGTCAGGGGTGTCAGCGTATGATTTGTAGGTCTTGATGAGACGAATAATTGGGTTTTGGTTCGATCTCTCTACGACATTCCTACGGGCCGTGGCGGCCGTTTTAGATACATAGGTGGCGCTAGAGAGCACATTTTGGCACTTTGGGGTTTAATTTTTACATTTTATCAAATTTTTCACCATTCCTGATGTGCGTGCCAAATTTGGTGAGTTTTTGAGCATGTTTAGGGGGTCAAATTTAGAGTTAAAGTCGCGTAACAAGAAAGAAAGAATAATAATAATTAAAGCTGCAAGCAGCGTTGGACGGGCCTTCGCGCCCTTGCGCACGTCAAGCCGCGGCGCAGTCAGTTGAGCTTGTGGGAACCAAGAAAACGTTTGGAGATGATTAGTGTGAGAGTCTTTTTACACACAATACTAACCAGTGTCTCTCTGTGAGCCCACCCCTCTGTTCACAGACAATTATGAATTATGAAATCAAAATATTGTTAACCTTAAAAAATAATTCAGGTACCAACTGTAGGATCTGCGAAGAACACAGTTAATTATTTGCTATAATTATCAATGATCAATAATAATTAATTATAACAATTAACAGAATTATTAATATGAACTAACAGATACGAAGCACCACCCCGAAACCGGGACCAATAACCGAGCAAGGTAGTCTCATAAATGGGAGTTCACCTAGAATGTTCATATCTGAGAGATAATCATTCAAGGGTGAACAAAGAAGGGTTGAATTCGAGCTCTGACTCCTTCAATCAGCCACTTTTCACAATATGTTACCAATAATGACTAAAGAACTTCTCTTTAAAGACATAACAGTGTTTATTAAACTTAGCAAAATTAACAAAGTTAACAAATGCTTCATTCAATAAATAGCTATTCTAAAATCTAATTCTACCAAACAAAACACAAACAGCTTTGCACAGGGTTGGACACTTGCAGGTTGGACACTTTTGTCCGACGTTATCTGACCATCAGATGTGCAAAACGATGTCGGTGCGTGTATCTGTGCGCGCGTGAGTATGGTGTTAGTCACAAGAGAGGGAGGAGGGAAAGCGATCGTGAGAGAGAGAGAAGCGGTTCTTTTTCCACAGAGAGCGCACGTACGGACGGCAGTCTGTAACGCACGTTGTCTGTTTTAAGATCGACAAATCAGTTTACTTTCTCACTCACGGCAGCACAAACACAGTAGTCCCGAGCGGGACAAACACAAAATAGTCAAGCGTGGTGAACACAACTAACAGGCAGCAAACAGGCAGCAGCGGAGCGTTAACTGCAGCATGACCGAAAGAAGCACAACCAGTTAGCCTCTGCTAGCCTCTCAGCTAACCCCGGCTCTCTGTTTAGATCCAAACGGAGCACCGAGTCCCGATTTGTTATTTAGGTTAAAGCGGAGAACAGGCAGCAGCGGAGCGTTAATTGCAGCATGACCGAAAGAAGCACAACCAGTTAGCCTCTGCTAGCCTCTCAGCTAACCCCGGCTCTCTGTTTAGATCCAAACGGAGCACCGAGTCCCGAATTGCTATTTAGGTTAAAGCGGAGAGAATCAGCGGGTCTGTCGGCCAGCTGAGTGAAGTGAAACCTGCGGAAAAAACACCGTGACCATCAAGGTAAAACAGGTCGGCGAAAACACGGCAGCTGGCTCTGAGTGGAGTGGCGGAGAGAACAGCAGAGATGACTCGGCGAAGACGCGCAGGGCAGAGCCGGTCCACGTTATCCCGAAGTAACTTCATTTCCTCTTTCTCGGGGGAATTTGAGGACGCTGGTTGCAGCAGCGGTCTCTCTCGGGTCCAGGAATGTGTTCGGGTGAACACGGGCAAAGTCTCGTCTCGTCCGACGAGGGGAGTCTTCGATGAGGGGAAAACATGTTCGTGGGGTAGTCAAGCTAACTCACAGGGAAACAGGAGTTACCCCTAGCTCAGTGACATGGGAAAGACGTATATTTCGGGCGTGCTCGCTTATAAAGGGGTGGTGATGTCATGGCTGCGTCCTCAGGACGCTCCGCTGTGCAGGAGCGTCTCCGCCAATGAGGGACCGATGTTGACTGCTCCCTGCTGAAGTGTGAAAATCGCAAAGCATCCTTGGAAATGGAGTTTGCTCCACCCTCATGGCAGGTCCATTACAGTTTTAATACGGCGCTCCGGAACTCCAGCCTTCCTGAGTTTTTCCCTCATATAGGCTATAGTTTTTCTTAATCATTACTACAATATATGATTACATATGTAATAGTCTCCTCAGCCAAGTTAGAAAAAATATGTGCATGTATGAACAACAGCAATTGGAGAAGATGACAGTCAAAAAGTGATCATGTTAAATAATCATGATCTCAATATTGAACAAAAATGATTGTGATTATAATTTTTACCATAATCAAGCACCCCTAAAAACAGCAAATTGTGATTTACATACACACACACACACACACACACACAGAGTTTAAATATGTATGTGATAAATTGTAAATATGTATGAAATGAATTGTTTTCTGTAAGAAACTCTTACTTGAACATTTTTCAGTGTGCTCCTAAAGTTATATGTATGCTCCTAATTTCTTTCATTTAGGAGCACATGCGCTCCTTGAAAAGAAGTAAGGATTGAACACTGCTGTCACATGTGTGAAAGCACTAAGTAAGTGGAGTGTGGTGCAGTCCAAGGGCTTCTGTCACAGGCAGTAGATGTTTACTTTACCCATCCCCCCCCTCCCATTCTCTCTCTCTCCCTCACAGTTGGAAGGAAAGATTTCAAAGTGATCTTCTTGTGAAAAATCCTCATAAATCCCATAACTTTGGCCAAATCCTACATAAAAATATCATTTTTTTGTAGGAATTTTCGTCGCGAATCCATTGATACAGGTTTGGAAGTGGTGGGACTTATAGTTTAGACGCCAGATGCCCCAGTTTGGCACAAAGTCCATGCCCAGAATTTGCCTCCCCATTGGTTTACATTGTAAGGTGTAATGTCGCACTCCAACTTTCAGGGCTTACTAAATCTAAACCGTTCGAGTTATTACAAAGTTTTTAATAACTTTTGCTCAACACAGTGTGATAAGTCATGTATTCAAGTTTGAAGCCGATACCATTAACGCCCTAGGAGGAGATAGCGTTTATTCAAGGTCCAAAATTGGCAAAAAATCATACTTTGAAATGGACATTGCAGATTTCCTGTTGGATTTAGGTCAGGGGTGTCAGCATATGATTTGTAGGTCTTGATGAGACGAATAATTGAGTTTTGGTTCGATCTCTCTACGACATTCCTACGGGCCGTGGCAGCCGTTTTAGATACATAGGTGGCGCTAGAGAGCACATTTTGGCACTTTGGGGTTTAATTTTTACATTTTATCAAATTTTTCACCATTCCTGATGTGCGTGCCAAATTTGGTGAGTTTTTGAGCATGTTTAGGGGGTCAAATTTAGAGTTAAAGTGGCGTAACAAGAAAGAATAATAATAATAATAATAAAGAAACAAACGCACGAAAAACAAGAGGGTCTTCGCCCTTTGGGCTCAGGCCCTAATTAAAGCTGCAAGCAGCGATGATCGGGCCCTCGCACCCCAGCGCATGTCGAAGTGACGCTCAGTCGAAGGGCTTTTGTCAGTGACTTGTGTAAAGTTTGAGGCAGATCCAACCGTGTACACTCAAGTTATATCAATTTCCTCTGTCATGGCGAAACATCAAAACTCAACGCCACGCCACGGCCAAACCATCATGATCATACACTAGTCTAGATGACACACACTGATTTTGAAGTCCTTACCATGGATTCTGTAGGAGGAGTTCTTTAAAATACAAGGTATGCGAAATGGCCAAGAAAAGGCCAAAATGTACCATTTTTTTCAAGATGGCCGACTTCCTGTTCGACTTACAATAAGGCTTCAAGAGGCTTTTTTGTGCGTGTTGACATTATACATGTGCCCTGTGAATTTCATCTTTCTACGTTAATCTGGAAGGCGGGGCTGCAATTTTGAAATTTTAAAGGGGGCGCTGTTGAGCCATTTTGCCACGCCCATTCAAAGTGACCACATAGGATTTTAGCTGACATCACTCTAGACATGTGTGTCAAGTTTCATGACTGTAGAGCAATCCCTTCTCCCTGAAAAACAGTATCGTATTTCATGGCAAAGGATGTGTCGCCATGGTAACAGCATTCAGTTTTGGGTCATGAGCTGCCAAATGTAGCATCACCAAGGTCTTGTTTATTAGCTGACTTAATTTCAGGTGCATCAGCCAAATTTCCTAGGAGTAATTAGACAAAGTACGACGCATGATACTTCCTGTTGCCAGTAGGTGGCGCTATGACTTTCGCTAAATATGAGACTGAACATGTGTTCAGATCGGGACTCTTAACAAGCATATGAAATTTGGAAAAGATCAGACCACGTGGAGTCAAGTTATAAGGCATTGAAATTTCATGGCGTCACATCGAAATTCGCCGCGTCGCCATGGCAACACCTTTCAACGAAGGGTCACCAACTTCATAATATAAGATCTCCAAGGTCTTGAGGCTATTCTCAGTAAATTTCAGCTGGATTCCATCACCGTGCTGCCCACAGGGCGTCAGAGCGTAAAACATGTAACTTCCTGTTGCCAGGAGGTGGCGCTATGACTCATATCCTGTATTGTCACATGGACCCGTTCAGGGCGGGACTCTTATGAAGCACAAAAGGTTTGGCTCTCTTAGGATCATGTATGCCGGAGTTATAGCCGTTTCATTTTTTAAAGGGGGCGCTGTTGAGCCATTTTGCCACGCCCATTCAAAGTGACCACATAGGATTTTAGCTGACATCACTCTAGACATGTGTGTCAAGTTTCATGACTGTAGAGCAATCCCTTCTCCCTGAAAAACAGTATCGTATTTCATGGCGAAGGATGTGTCGCCATGGTAACAGCATTCAGTTTTGGGTCATGAGCTGCCAAATGTAGCATCACCAAGGTCTTGTTTATTAGCTGACTTAATTTCAGGTGCATCAGCCAAATTTCCTAGGAGTAATTAGACAAAGTACGACGCATGATACTTCCTGTTGCCAGTAGGTGGCGCTATGACTTTCGCTAAATATGAGACTGAACATGTGTTCAGATCGGGACTCTTAACAAGCATATGAAATTTGGAAAAGATCAGACCACGTGGAGTCAAGTTATAAGGCATTGAAATTTCATGGCGTCACATCGAAATTCGCCGCGTCGCCATGGCAACACCTTTCAACGAAGGGTCACCAACTTCATAATATAAGATCTCCAAGGTCTTGAGGCTATTCTCAGTAAATTTCAGCTGGATTCCATCACCGTGCTGCCCACAGGGCGTCAGAGCGTAAAACATGTAACTTCCTGTTGCCAGGAGGTGGCGCTATGACTCATATCCTGTATTGTCACATGGACCCGTTCAGGGCGGGACTCTTATGAAGCACAAAAGGTTTGGCTCTCTTAGGATCATGTATGCCGGAGTTATAGCCGTTTCATTTTTTAAAGGGGGCGCTGTTGAGCCATTTTGCCACGCCCATTCAAAGTGACCACATAGGATTTTAGCTGACATCACTCTAGACATGTGTGTCAAGTTTCATGACTGTAGAGCAATCCCTTCTCCCTGAAAAACAGTATCGTATTTCATGGCGAAGGATGTGTCGCCATGGTAACAGCATTCAGTTTTGGGTCATGAGCTGCCAAATGTAGCATCACCAAGGTCTTGTTTATTAGCTGACTTAATTTCAGGTGCATCAGCCAAATTTCCTAGGAGTAATTAGACAAAGTACGACGCATGATACTTCCTGTTGCCAGTAGGTGGCGCTATGACTTTCGCTAAATATGAGACTGAACATGTGTTCAGATCGGGACTCTTAACAAGCATATGAAATTTGGAAAAGATCAGACCACGTGGAGTCAAGTTATAAGGCATTGAAATTTCATGGCGTCACATCGAAATTCGCCGCGTCGCCATGGCAACACCTTTCAACGAAGGGTCACCAACTTCATAATATAAGATCTCCAAGGTCTTGAGGCTATTCTCAGTAAATTTCAGCTGGATTCCATCACCGTGCTGCCCACAGGGCGTCAGAGCGTAAAACATGTAACTTCCTGTTGCCAGGAGGTGGCGCTATGACTCATATCCTGTATTGTCACATGGACCCGTTCAGGGCGGGACTCTTATGAAGCACAAAAGGTTTGGCTCTCTTAGGATCATGTATGCCGGAGTTATAGCCGTTTCATTTTTCATGGCGAAGGATCGAAATTCGCCGCCCAGCCACGCCCCCTAGGAAAGACTAATGAGAATTGTTTTAATAACTTTTAATCTCCTATGCCTGTAGATGATACGGACCGAATTTGAAAGTCCTGGGGTCAAATCTCTAGGAGGAGTTCGTTAAAGTATGCGGGCTGGAAATGACAAAATCGGTGCAAAATTTCAACTTTGATACAAAATGGCCGACTTCCTGTTGGAGTTAGGCTATGTGTCCTTGAGACTTTTTGGTGCGTCTGGTCATGATACATATGCATACCGAATTTCGTTCTCCTACGACAATCTGTATCGAGGGGCTCAATTTTCTTGACTTTCTAGGTGGCGCTGTCGAGCCATTTTGTCCCGCTTTATTTCGAGACCCATAAAATATCGCAATTTTCGCCAGTCCTGACATCTGTGCAAATTTTCATGAGTTTTCGTGCATGTTTAGGCCCTCAAAAATGCGTTTGTTTCGGAGGAATAATAATAATAATAATAATAATAATAATAATAATAATAATAACTCCTTCAGTTTCAATAGGGCTTCGCACCGGTCGGTGCTCGGGCCCTAATTAAAGCTGCAAGCAGCGTTGAACGGGCCTTCGCGCCCTTGCGCACAGCAGGCCGCGGCGCAGTCAGTTGAGCTTGTGGGAACCAAGAAAGCGTTTGGAGATGATCAGTGTGAGAGTCTTTTTACACACAATACTAACCAGTGTCTCTCTGTGAGCCCACCCCTCCGTTCACAGACAATTATGAATTATGACATCAAAATATTGTTAACCTTAATCAGTAATTCAGGTACCAACTGTAGGAATCTGCGAAGAACACAGTTAATTATTTGCTATAATTATCAATTATCAATAATAATTAATTATAACAATTAACAGAATTATTAATATGAACTAACAGATACGAAGCACCACCCCGAAACCGGGGCCAATAACCGAGCAAGGTAGTCTCATAAATGGGAGTTCACCTAGAATGTTAATATCTGAGAGATAATCAGTCAAGGGTGAACAAAGAGGGGTTGAATTTGAGCTCTGACTCCTTCAATCAGCCACTTTTCACAATATGTTACCAATAATGACTAAAGAACTTCTCTTTAAAGATATAACAGTGTTTATGAAACTTAGCAAAATTAACAAAGTTAACAAATGCTTCATTCAATAAATAGCTATTCTAAAATCTAATTCTACCAAACAAAACACAAACAGCTTTGCACAGGGTTGGACACTTGCAGGTTGGACACTTTTGTCCGACGTTATCTGACCATCAGATGTGCAAAACGATGTCGGTGCGTGTATCTGTGCGCGCGTGAGTATGGTGTTAGTCACAAGAGAGGGAGGAGGGAAAGCGATCGTGAGAGAGAGAGAAGCGGTTCTTTTTCCACAGAGAGCGCACGTACGGACGGCAGTCTGTAACGCACGTTGTCTGTTTTAAGATCGACAAATCAGTTTACTTTCTCACTCACGGCAGCACAAACACAGTAGTCCCGAGCGGGACAAACACAAAATAGTCAAGCGTGGTGAACACAACTAACAGGCAGCAAACAGGCAGCAGCGGAGCGTTAACTGCAGCATGACCGAAAGAAGCACAACCAGTTAGCCTCTGCTAGCCTCTCAGCTAACCCCGGCTCTTTGTTTAGATCCAAACGGAGCACCGAGTCCCGATTTGTTATTTAGGTTAAAGCGGAGAACAGGCAGCAGCGGAGCGTTAATTGCAGCATGACCGAAAGAAGCACAACCAGTTAGCCTCTGCTAGCCTCTCAGCTAACCCCGGCTCTCTGTTTAGATCCAAACGGAGCACCGAGTCCCGAATTGCTATTTAGGTTAAAGCGGAGAGAATCAGCGGGTCTGTCGGCCAGCTGAGTGAAGTGAAACCTGCGGAAAAAACACCGTGACCATCAAGGTAAAACAGGTCGGCGAAAACACGGCAGCTGGCTCTGAGTGGAGTGGCGGAGAGAACAGCAGAGATGACTCGGCGAAGACGCGCAGGGCAGAGCCGGTCCACGTTATCCCGAAGTAACTTCATTTCCTCTTTCTCGGGGGAATTTGAGGACGCTGGTTGCAGCAGCGGTCTCTCTCGGGTCCAGGAATGTGTTCGGGTGAACACGGGCAAAGTCTCGTCTCGTCCGACGAGGGGAGCCTTCGATGAGGGGAAAACATGTTCGTGGGGTAGTTAAGCTAACTCACAGGGGAACAGGAGTTACCCCTAGCTCAGTGACATGGGAAAGACGTATATTTCGGGCGTGCTCGCTTATAAAGGAGTGGTGATGTCATGGCTGCGTCCTCAGGACGCTCCGCTGTGCAGGAGCGTCTCCGCCAATGAGGGACCGATGTTGACTGCTCCCTGCTGAAGTGTGAAAATCGCAAAGCATCCTTGGAAATGGAGTTTGCTCCACCCTCATGGCAGGTCCATTACAGTTTTAATACGGAGCTCCGGAACTCCAGCCTTCCTGAGTTTTTCCCTCATATAGGCTATAGTTTTTCTTAATCATTACTACAATATATGATTACATATGTAATAGTCTCCTCAGCCAAGTTAGAAAAAATATGTGCATGTATGAACAACAGCAATTGGAGAAGATGACAGTCAAAAAGTGATCATGTTAAATAATCATGATCTCAGTATTGAACAAAAATGATTGTGATTATAATTTTTACCATAATAAAGCACCCCTAAAAACAGCAAATTGTGATTTACATACACACACACACACACACACACACACACACACACACAAAGAGTTTAAATATGTATGTGATCAATTGTAAATATGTATGTAATGAATTGTTTTCTTTAAGAAACTCTTACTTGAACATTTTTCAGTGTGCTCCTAAAGTTATATGTATGCTCCTAATTTCTGTCGTTTAGGAGCACATGTACTCCTTGAAAAAAAGTAAGGATTGAACACTGCTGTCAGATATGTAGAAGCATTAAGTAGCTGGAGTGTGGTGCAGTCCAAGGGCTTCTGTCACAGGCAGTAGATGTTTACTTTACCCATCCCCCCCCTCCCATTCTCTCTCTCTCCCTCACAGTTGGAAGGAAAGATTTCAAAGTGATCTTCTTGTGAAAAATCCTCATAAATCCCATAACTTTAGCCAAATCCTACATAAAAATATCATTTTTTTGTAGGAATTTCCGTCGCGAATCCATTGATACAGGTTTGAAAGTGGTCGGACTTATAGTTTAGACGCCAGATGCCCCAGTTTGGCACAAAGTCCATGCCAAGAATTTGCCTCCCCATTGGTTTACATTGTAAGGTGTAATGTCGCACTCCAACTTTCAGGGCTTACTAAATCTAAACCGTTCGAGTTATTACAAAGTTTTTAATAACTTTTGCTCAACACAGTGTGATAAGTCATGTATTAAAGTTTGAAGCCGATACCATTAACGCCCTAGGAGGAGATAGCGTTTATTCAAGGTCCAAAATTGGCAAAAAAATCATACTTTAAATTGACATTGCAGATTTCCTGTTGGATTTAGGTCAGGGGTGTCAGCGTATGATTTGTAGGTCTTGATGAGACGAATAATTGAGTTTTGGTTCGATCTCTCTACGACATTCCTACGGGCCGTGGTGGCCGTTTTAGATACGTAGGTGGCGCTAGAGAGCACATTTTGGCACTTTGGGGTTTAATTTTTACATTTTATCAAATTTTTCACCATTCCTGATGTGCGTGCCAAATTTGGTGAGTTTTTGAGCATGTTTAGGGGGTCAAATTTAGAGTTAAAGTGGCGTAACAAGAAAGAATAATAATAAACAAACAAACGCACGAAAAACAATAGGGTCTTCGCCCTTTGGGCTCAGGCCCTAATTAAAGCTGCAAGCAGCGTTGAACGGGCCTTCGCGCCCTTGCGCACAGCGGGCCGCGGCGCAGTCAGTTGAGCTTGTGGGAACCAAGAAAGCGTTTGGAGATGATCAGTGTGAGAGTCTTTTTACACACAATACTAACCAGTGTCTCTCTGTGAGCCCACCCCTCCGTTCACAGACAATTATGAATTATGACATCAAAATATTGTTAACCTTAATCAGTAATTCAGGTACCAACTGTAGGAATCTGCGAAGAACACAGTTAATTATTTGCTATAATTATCAATTATCAATAATAATTAATTATAACAATTAACAGAATTATTAATATGAACTAACAGATACGAAGCACCACCCCGAAACCGGGGCCAATAACCGAGCAAGGTAGTCTCATAAATGGGAGTTCACCTAGAATGTTAATATCTGAGAGATAATCAGTCAAGGGTGAACAAAGAGGGGTTGAATTTGAGCTCTGACTCCTTCAATCAGCCACTTTTCACAATATGTTACCAATAATGACTAAAGAACTTCTCTTTAAAGATATAACAGTG
The DNA here is from genome assembly GCF_963924715.1 of Thunnus thynnus. Classification (NCBI taxonomy): domain Eukaryota; kingdom Metazoa; phylum Chordata; class Actinopteri; order Scombriformes; family Scombridae; genus Thunnus; species Thunnus thynnus. The sequence goes on from NC_089518.1 coordinate 1,989,297, forward strand.
TTTATGAAACTTAGCAAAATTAACAAAGTTAACAAATGCTTCATTCAATAAATAGCTATTCTAAAATCTAATTCTACCAAACAAAACACAAACAGCTTTGCACAGGGTTGGACACTTGCAGGTTGGACACTTTTGTCCGACGTTATCTGACCATCAGATGTGCAAAACGATGTCGGTGCGTGTATCTGTGCGCGCGTGAGTATGGTGTTAGTCACAAGAGAGGGAGGAGGGAAAGCGATCGTGAGAGAGAGAGAAGCGGTTCTTTTTCCACAGAGAGCGCACGTACGGACGGCAGTCTGTAACGCACGTTGTCTGTTTTAAGATCGACAAATCAGTTTACTTTCTCACTCACGGCAGCACAAACACAGTAGTCCCGAGCGGGACAAACACAAAATAGTCAAGCGTGGTGAACACAACTAACAGGCAGCAAACAGGCAGCAGCGGAGCGTTAACTGCAGCATGACCGAAAGAAGCACAACCAGTTAGCCTCTGCTAGCCTCTCAGCTAACCCCGGCTCTTTGTTTAGATCCAAACGGAGCACCGAGTCCCGATTTGTTATTTAGGTTAAAGCGGAGAACAGGCAGCAGCGGAGCGTTAATTGCAGCATGACCGAAAGAAGCACAACCAGTTAGCCTCTGCTAGCCTCTCAGCTAACCCCGGCTCTCTGTTTAGATCCAAACGGAGCACCGAGTCCCGAATTGCTATTTAGGTTAAAGCGGAGAGAATCAGCGGGTCTGTCGGCCAGCTGAGTGAAGTGAAACCTGCGGAAAAAACACCGTGACCATCAAGGTAAAACAGGTCGGCGAAAACACGGCAGCTGGCTCTGAGTGGAGTGGCGGAGAGAACAGCAGAGATGACTCGGCGAAGACGCGCAGGGCAGAGCCGGTCCACGTTATCCCGAAGTAACTTCATTTCCTCTTTCTCGGGGGAATTTGAGGACGCTGGTTGCAGCAGCGGTCTCTCTCGGGTCCAGGAATGTGTTCGGGTGAACACGGGCAAAGTCTCGTCTCGTCCGACGAGGGGAGCCTTCGATGAGGGGAAAACATGTTCGTGGGGTAGTTAAGCTAACTCACAGGGGAACAGGAGTTACCCCTAGCTCAGTGACATGGGAAAGACGTATATTTCGGGCGTGCTCGCTTATAAAGGAGTGGTGATGTCATGGCTGCGTCCTCAGGACGCTCCGCTGTGCAGGAGCGTCTCCGCCAATGAGGGACCGATGTTGACTGCTCCCTGCTGAAGTGTGAAAATCGCAAAGCATCCTTGGAAATGGAGTTTGCTCCACCCTCATGGCAGGTCCATTACAGTTTTAATACGGAGCTCCGGAACTCCAGCCTTCCTGAGTTTTTCCCTCATATAGGCTATAGTTTTTCTTAATCATTACTACAATATATGATTACATATGTAATAGTCTCCTCAGCCAAGTTAGAAAAAATATGTGCATGTATGAACAACAGCAATTGGAGAAGATGACAGTCAAAAAGTGATCATGTTAAATAATCATGATCTCAGTATTGAACAAAAATGATTGTGATTATAATTTTTACCATAATAAAGCACCCCTAAAAACAGCAAATTGTGATTTACATACACACACACACACACACACACACACACACACACACAAAGAGTTTAAATATGTATGTGATCAATTGTAAATATGTATGTAATGAATTGTTTTCTTTAAGAAACTCTTACTTGAACATTTTTCAGTGTGCTCCTAAAGTTATATGTATGCTCCTAATTTCTGTCGTTTAGGAGCACATGTACTCCTTGAAAAAAAGTAAGGATTGAACACTGCTGTCAGATATGTAGAAGCATTAAGTAGCTGGAGTGTGGTGCAGTCCAAGGGCTTCTGTCACAGGCAGTAGATGTTTACTTTACCCATCCCCCCCCTCCCATTCTCTCTCTCTCCCTCACAGTTGGAAGGAAAGATTTCAAAGTGATCTTCTTGTGAAAAATCCTCATAAATCCCATAACTTTAGCCAAATCCTACATAAAAATATCATTTTTTTGTAGGAATTTCCGTCGCGAATCCATTGATACAGGTTTGAAAGTGGTCGGACTTATAGTTTAGACGCCAGATGCCCCAGTTTGGCACAAAGTCCATGCCAAGAATTTGCCTCCCCATTGGTTTACATTGTAAGGTGTAATGTCGCACTCCAACTTTCAGGGCTTACTAAATCTAAACCGTTCGAGTTATTACAAAGTTTTTAATAACTTTTGCTCAACACAGTGTGATAAGTCATGTATTAAAGTTTGAAGCCGATACCATTAACGCCCTAGGAGGAGATAGCGTTTATTCAAGGTCCAAAATTGGCAAAAAAATCATACTTTAAATTGACATTGCAGATTTCCTGTTGGATTTAGGTCAGGGGTGTCAGCGTATGATTTGTAGGTCTTGATGAGACGAATAATTGAGTTTTGGTTCGATCTCTCTACGACATTCCTACGGGCCGTGGTGGCCGTTTTAGATACGTAGGTGGCGCTAGAGAGCACATTTTGGCACTTTGGGGTTTAATTTTTACATTTTATCAAATTTTTCACCATTCCTGATGTGCGTGCCAAATTTGGTGAGTTTTTGAGCATGTTTAGGGGGTCAAATTTAGAGTTAAAGTGGCGTAACAAGAAAGAATAATAATAAACAAACAAACGCACGAAAAACAATAGGGTCTTCGCCCTTTGGGCTCAGGCCCTAATTAAAGCTGCAAGCAGCGTTGAACGGGCCTTCGCGCCCTTGCGCACAGCGGGCCGCGGCGCAGTCAGTTGAGCTTGTGGGAACCAAGAAAGCGTTTGGAGATGATCAGTGTGAGAGTCTTTTTACACACAATACTAACCAGTGTCTCTCTGTGAGCCCACCCCTCCGTTCACAGACAATTATGAATTATGACATCAAAATATTGTTAACCTTAATCAGTAATTCAGGTACCAACTGTAGGAATCTGCGAAGAACACAGTTAATTATTTGCTATAATTATCAATTATCAATAATAATTAATTATAACAATTAACAGAATTATTAATATGAACTAACAGATACGAAGCACCACCCCGAAACCGGGGCCAATAACCGAGCAAGGTAGTCTCATAAATGGGAGTTCACCTAGAATGTTAATATCTGAGAGATAATCAGTCAAGGGTGAACAAAGAGGGGTTGAATTTGAGCTCTGACTCCTTCAATCAGCCACTTTTCACAATATGTTACCAATAATGACTAAAGAACTTCTCTTTAAAGATATAACAGTGTTTATGAAACTTAGCAAAATTAACAAAGTTAACAAATGCTTCATTCAATAAATAGCTATTCTAAAATCTAATTCTACCAAACAAAACACAAACAGCTTTGCACAGGGTTGGACACTTGCAGGTTGGACACTTTTGTCCGACGTTATCTGACCATCAGATGTGCAAAACGATGTCGGTGCGTGTATCTGTGCGCGCGTGAGTATGGTGTTAGTCACAAGAGAGGGAGGAGGGAAAGCGATCGTGAGAGAGAGAGAAGCGGTTCTTTTTCCACAGAGAGCGCACGTACGGACGGCAGTCTGTAACGCACGTTGTCTGTTTTAAGATCGACAAATCAGTTTACTTTCTCACTCACGGCAGCACAAACACAGTAGTCCCGAGCGGGACAAACACAAAATAGTCAAGCGTGGTGAACACAACTAACAGGCAGCAAACAGGCAGCAGCGGAGCGTTAACTGCAGCATGACCGAAAGAAGCACAACCAGTTAGCCTCTGCTAGCCTCTCAGCTAACCCCGGCTCTTTGTTTAGATCCAAACGGAGCACCGAGTCCCGATTTGTTATTTAGGTTAAAGCGGAGAACAGGCAGCAGCGGAGCGTTAATTGCAGCATGACCGAAAGAAGCACAACCAGTTAGCCTCTGCTAGCCTCTCAGCTAACCCCGGCTCTCTGTTTAGATCCAAACGGAGCACCGAGTCCCGAATTGCTATTTAGGTTAAAGCGGAGAGAATCAGCGGGTCTGTCGGCCAGCTGAGTGAAGTGAAACCTGCGGAAAAAACACCGTGACCATCAAGGTAAAACAGGTCGGCGAAAACACGGCAGCTGGCTCTGAGTGGAGTGGCGGAGAGAACAGCAGAGATGACTCGGCGAAGACGCGCAGGGCAGAGCCGGTCCACGTTATCCCGAAGTAACTTCATTTCCTCTTTCTCGGGGGAATTTGAGGACGCTGGTTGCAGCAGCGGTCTCTCTCGGGTCCAGGAATGTGTTCGGGTGAACACGGGCAAAGTCTCGTCTCGTCCGACGAGGGGAGCCTTCGATGAGGGGAAAACATGTTCGTGGGGTAGTTAAGCTAACTCACAGGGGAACAGGAGTTACCCCTAGCTCAGTGACATGGGAAAGACGTATATTTCGGGCGTGCTCGCTTATAAAGGAGTGGTGATGTCATGGCTGCGTCCTCAGGACGCTCCGCTGTGCAGGAGCGTCTCCGCCAATGAGGGACCGATGTTGACTGCTCCCTGCTGAAGTGTGAAAATCGCAAAGCATCCTTGGAAATGGAGTTTGCTCCACCCTCATGGCAGGTCCATTACAGTTTTAATACGGAGCTCCGGAACTCCAGCCTTCCTGAGTTTTTCCCTCATATAGGCTATAGTTTTTCTTAATCATTACTACAATATATGATTACATATGTAATAGTCTCCTCAGCCAAGTTAGAAAAAATATGTGCATGTATGAACAACAGCAATTGGAGAAGATGACAGTCAAAAAGTGATCATGTTAAATAATCATGATCTCAGTATTGAACAAAAATGATTGTGATTATAATTTTTACCATAATAAAGCACCCCTAAAAACAGCAAATTGTGATTTACATACACACACACACACACACACACACACACACACACACAAAGAGTTTAAATATGTATGTGATCAATTGTAAATATGTATGTAATGAATTGTTTTCTTTAAGAAACTCTTACTTGAACATTTTTCAGTGTGCTCCTAAAGTTATATGTATGCTCCTAATTTCTGTCGTTTAGGAGCACATGTACTCCTTGAAAAAAAGTAAGGATTGAACACTGCTGTCAGATATGTAGAAGCATTAAGTAGCTGGAGTGTGGTGCAGTCCAAGGGCTTCTGTCACAGGCAGTAGATGTTTACTTTACCCATCCCCCCCCTCCCATTCTCTCTCTCTCCCTCACAGTTGGAAGGAAAGATTTCAAAGTGATCTTCTTGTGAAAAATCCTCATAAATCCCATAACTTTAGCCAAATCCTACATAAAAATATCATTTTTTTGTAGGAATTTCCGTCGCGAATCCATTGATACAGGTTTGAAAGTGGTCGGACTTATAGTTTAGACGCCAGATGCCCCAGTTTGGCACAAAGTCCATGCCAAGAATTTGCCTCCCCATTGGTTTACATTGTAAGGTGTAATGTCGCACTCCAACTTTCAGGGCTTACTAAATCTAAACCGTTCGAGTTATTACAAAGTTTTTAATAACTTTTGCTCAACACAGTGTGATAAGTCATGTATTAAAGTTTGAAGCCGATACCATTAACGCCCTAGGAGGAGATAGCGTTTATTCAAGGTCCAAAATTGGCAAAAAAATCATACTTTAAATTGACATTGCAGATTTCCTGTTGGATTTAGGTCAGGGGTGTCAGCGTATGATTTGTAGGTCTTGATGAGACGAATAATTGAGTTTTGGTTCGATCTCTCTACGACATTCCTACGGGCCGTGGTGGCCGTTTTAGATACGTAGGTGGCGCTAGAGAGCACATTTTGGCACTTTGGGGTTTAATTTTTACATTTTATCAAATTTTTCACCATTCCTGATGTGCGTGCCAAATTTGGTGAGTTTTTGAGCATGTTTAGGGGGTCAAATTTAGAGTTAAAGTGGCGTAACAAGAAAGAATAATAATAAACAAACAAACGCACGAAAAACAATAGGGTCTTCGCCCTTTGGGCTCAGGCCCTAATTAAAGCTGCAAGCAGCGTTGAACGGGCCTTCGCGCCCTTGCGCACAGCGGGCCGCGGCGCAGTCAGTTGAGCTTGTGGGAACCAAGAAAGCGTTTGGAGATGATCAGTGTGAGAGTCTTTTTACACACAATACTAACCAGTGTCTCTCTGTGAGCCCACCCCTCCGTTCACAGACAATTATGAATTATGACATCAAAATATTGTTAACCTTAATCAGTAATTCAGGTACCAACTGTAGGAATCTGCGAAGAACACAGTTAATTATTTGCTATAATTATCAATTATCAATAATAATTAATTATAACAATTAACAGAATTATTAATATGAACTAACAGATACGAAGCACCACCCCGAAACCGGGGCCAATAACCGAGCAAGGTAGTCTCATAAATGGGAGTTCACCTAGAATGTTAATATCTGAGAGATAATCAGTCAAGGGTGAACAAAGAGGGGTTGAATTTGAGCTCTGACTCCTTCAATCAGCCACTTTTCACAATATGTTACCAATAATGACTAAAGAACTTCTCTTTAAAGATATAACAGTGTTTATGAAACTTAGCAAAATTAACAAAGTTAACAAATGCTTCATTCAATAAATAGCTATTCTAAAATCTAATTCTACCAAACAAAACACAAACAGCTTTGCACAGGGTTGGACACTTGCAGGTTGGACACTTTTGTCCGACGTTATCTGACCATCAGATGTGCAAAACGATGTCGGTGCGTGTATCTGTGCGCGCGTGAGTATGGTGTTAGTCACAAGAGAGGGAGGAGGGAAAGCGATCGTGAGAGAGAGAGAAGCGGTTCTTTTTCCACAGAGAGCGCACGTACGGACGGCAGTCTGTAACGCACGTTGTCTGTTTTAAGATCGACAAATCAGTTTACTTTCTCACTCACGGCAGCACAAACACAGTAGTCCCGAGCGGGACAAACACAAAATAGTCAAGCGTGGTGAACACAACTAACAGGCAGCAAACAGGCAGCAGCGGAGCGTTAACTGCAGCATGACCGAAAGAAGCACAACCAGTTAGCCTCTGCTAGCCTCTCAGCTAACCCCGGCTCTTTGTTTAGATCCAAACGGAGCACCGAGTCCCGATTTGTTATTTAGGTTAAAGCGGAGAACAGGCAGCAGCGGAGCGTTAATTGCAGCATGACCGAAAGAAGCACAACCAGTTAGCCTCTGCTAGCCTCTCAGCTAACCCCGGCTCTCTGTTTAGATCCAAACGGAGCACCGAGTCCCGAATTGCTATTTAGGTTAAAGCGGAGAGAATCAGCGGGTCTGTCGGCCAGCTGAGTGAAGTGAAACCTGCGGAAAAAACACCGTGACCATCAAGGTAAAACAGGTCGGCGAAAACACGGCAGCTGGCTCTGAGTGGAGTGGCGGAGAGAACAGCAGAGATGACTCGGCGAAGACGCGCAGGGCAGAGCCGGTCCACGTTATCCCGAAGTAACTTCATTTCCTCTTTCTCGGGGGAATTTGAGGACGCTGGTTGCAGCAGCGGTCTCTCTCGGGTCCAGGAATGTGTTCGGGTGAACACGGGCAAAGTCTCGTCTCGTCCGACGAGGGGAGTCTTCGATGAGGGGAAAACATGTTCGTGGGGTAGTCAAGCTAACTCACAGGGAAACAGGAGTTACCCCTAGCTCAGTGACATGGGAAAGACGTATATTTCGGGCGTGCTCGCTTATAAAGGGGTGGTGATGTCATGGCTGCGTCCTCAGGACGCTCCGCTGTGCAGGAGCGTCTCCGCCAATGAGGGACCGATGTTGACTGCTCCCTGCTGAAGTGTGAAAATCGCAAAGCATCCTTGGAAATGGAGTTTGCTCCACCCTCATGGCAGGTCCATTACAGTTTTAATACGGAGCTCCGGAACTCCAGCCTTCCTGAGTTTTTCCCTCATATAGGCTATAGTTTTTCTTAATCATTACTACAATATATGATTACATATGTAATAGTCTCCTCAGCCAAGTTAGAAAAAATATGTGCATGTATGAACAACAGCAATTGGAGAAGATGACAGTCAAAAAGTGATCATGTTAAATAATCATGATCTCAATATTGAACAAAAATGATTGTGATTATAATTTTTACCATAATCAAGCACCCCTAAAAACAGCAAATTGTGATTTACATACACACACACACACACACACAGAGTTTAAATATGTATGTGATAAATTGTAAATATGTATGAAATGAATTGTTTTCTGTAAGAAACTCTTACTTGAACATTTTTCAGTGTGCTCCTAAAGTTATATGTATGCTCCTAATTTCTTTCATTTAGGAGCACATGCGCTCCTTGAAAAGAAGTAAGGATTGAACACTGCTGTCACATGTGTGAAAGCACTAAGTAAGTGGAGTGTGGTGCAGTCCAAGGGCTTCTGTCACAGGCAGTAGATGTTTACTTTACCCATCCCCCCCCTCCCATTCTCTCTCTCTCCCTCACAGTTGGAAGGAAAGATTTCAAAGTGATCTTCTTGTGAAAAATCCTCATAAATCCCATAACTTTGGCCAAATCCTACATAAAAATATCATTTTTTTGTAGGAATTTTCGTCGCGAATCCATTGATACAGGTTTGGAAGTGGTGGGACTTATAGTTTAGACGCCAGATGCCCCAGTTTGGCACAAAGTCCATGCCCAGAATTTGCCTCCCCATTGGTTTACATTGTAAGGTGTAATGTCGCACTCCAACTTTCAGGGCTTACTAAATCTAAACCGTTCGAGTTATTACAAAGTTTTTAATAACTTTTGCTCAACACAGTGTGATAAGTCATGTATTCAAGTTTGAAGCCGATACCATTAACGCCCTAGGAGGAGATAGCGTTTATTCAAGGTCCAAAATTGGCAAAAAATCATACTTTGAAATGGACATTGCAGATTTCCTGTTGGATTTAGGTCAGGGGTGTCAGCGTATGATTTGTAGGTCTTGATGAGACGAATAATTGAGTTTTGGTTCGATCTCTCTACGACATTCCTACGGGCCGTGGCAGCCGTTTTAGATACATAGGTGGCGCTAGAGAGCACATTTTGGCACTTTGGGGTTTAATTTTTACATTTTATCAAATTTTTCACCATTCCTGATGTGCGTGCCAAATTTGGTGAGTTTTTGAGCATGTTTAGGGGGTCAAATTTAGAGTTAAAGTGGCGTAACAAGAAAGAATAATAATAATTAAAGCTGCAAGCAGCGTTGGACGGGCCTTCGCGCCCTTGCGCACGGCGGGCGGCGGCGCAGTCAGCTAAGCTTCTGGGAACCAAGAAAACGTTTGGAGATGATCAGTGTGAGAGTCTTTTGACACATAATACTAACCAGTGTCTCTCTGTGAGCCCACCCCTCTGCTCACAGACAATTATGGATTATGAAATCAAAATATTGTTAACCTTAATCAATAATTCAGGCACCAACTGTAGGATCTGCAAGGAACACAGTTGATTATTTGCTATAATTATCAATTATCAATAATAAATAATTATAACAAATAACAGAATTATTAATATGAACTAACAAATACGAAGCACCATCCCGAAACCGGGACCAATAACCGAACAAGGTAATCTCATAAATGGGAGTTCACCTAGAATGTTAATATCTGAGAGATAATCATTCAAGGGTGAACAAAGAAGGGTTGAATTCGAGCTCTGACTCCTTCAATCAGCCACTTTTCACAATATGTTACCAATAATGACAAAAGAACTTGTCTTTAAAGATATAACAGTGTTAATGAAACTCAGCAAAATTAACAAAGTTAACAAATGCTTCATTCAATAAATAGCTATTCTAAAATCTAATTCTACCAAACAAAACACAAACAGCTTTGCACAGGGTTGGACACTTGCAGGTTGGACACTTTTGTCCGACGTTATCTGACCATCAGATGTGCAAAACGATGTCGGTGCGTGTATCTGTGCGCGCGTGAGTGTAGTGTTAGTCACAAGAGGGAGTAGGGAAAACGATCGTGAGAGAGAGAGAAGCGGTTCTTTTTCCACAGAGAGCGCAAGTACGGACAGCAGTCTGTAACGCACGTTGTCTGGTTTCAGATCGACAAATCAGTTTACTTTCTCACTCACGGCAGCACAAACACAGTAGTCCCGAGCGGGACAAACACAAAATAGTCTAGCGTGGTGAACACAACTAACAGGCAGCAAACAGGCAGCAGCGGAGCGTTAACTGCAGCATGACCGAAAGAAGCACAACCAGTTCGCCTCTGCTAGCCTCTCAGCTAACCCTGGCTCTCTGTTTAGATCCAAACGGAGCACTGAGTCCCGATTTGTTATTTAGGTTAAAGCGGAGAACAGGCAGCAGCGGAGCGTTAACTGCAGCATGACCGAAAGAAGCACAACCAGTTCGCCTCTGCTAGCCTCTCAGCTAACCCCGACTCTCTGTTTAGATCCAAACGAAGCACCAACTCCCGATTTGTTATTTAAGTTAAAGCGCAGAGAATCAGCGGATCTGTCGGCCAGCTGAGTGAAGTGAAACCTGCGGAAAAAACACCGTGACCATCACGGTAAAACAGTCCGTAGAGAACTACCGTGTTCAGCTGCACAGATAGGAAATCCCTCGGCTGACAGGATGTACCACTCGATGAGGAAAAATATTTTACCCTCGCCTTTTTGGTTGGCAACAACGGTTGGCAACCAGCATATTGGGTGCATTACTGCCACCCTCTCCCTGAGTTTTTCCCTCATATCAGCTATAGTCTTTCTTGATCATTAGTACAATATATGATCACATATGTAATAGTCCCCTCAGCCAAGTTAGAAAAAATATGTGCATGTATGAACAACAGCAATTGGAGAAGATGACAGTCAAAAAGTAATCATGTTAAATAATCATGATCTCAATATTGAAAAAAAATGATCGTGATTATATTTTTTGCCATAATCAAGCACCCCTAAAAACAGCAAATTGTGATTTACATACACACGCACACACACACACACACACACACACACACACACACACAGTTTAAATATGTATGTGATAAATTGTAAATATGTATGTAATGAATTGTTTTCTTTAAGAAACTCTTACTTGAACATTTTTCAGTGTGCTCCTAAAGTTATATGTATGCTCCTAATTTCTGTCATTTAGGAGCACATGTACTCCTTGAAAAAAAGTAAGGATTGAACACTGCTGTCACTGCTGCAGTCCAAGGGCTTCTGTCACAGGCAGTAGATGTTTACTTTACCCATCCCCCCCCTCCCATTCTCTCTCTCTCCCTCACAGCTGCAGAGAAGATTTTAGTGTACTCTACTTGTGAAATATGCTCATAAATCCCATAACTTTGGCCAAATCCTACATAAAAATATCATTTTTTTGTAGGAATTTTCGTCGCGAATCCATTGATACAGGTTTGAAAGTGGTGGGACTTATAGTTTAGACGCCAGATGCCCCAGTTTGGCACAAAGTCCATGCCCAGAATTTGCCTCCCCATTGGTTTACATTGTAAGGTGTAATGTCGCACTCCAACTTTCAGGGCTTACTAAATCTAAACCGTTCGAGTTATTACAAAGTTTTTAATAACTTTTGCTCAACACAGTGTGATAAGTCATGTATTCAAGTTTGAAGCCGATACCATTAACGCCCTAAGAGGAGATAGCGTTTATTCAAGGTCCAAAATTGGCAAAAAATCATACTTTGAAATGGACATTGCGGATTTCCTGTTGGATTTAGGTCAGGGGTGTCAGCGTATGATTTGTAGGTCTTGATGAGACGAATAATTGGGTTTTGGTTCGATCTCTCTACGACATTCCTACGGGCCGTGGCGGCCGTTTTAGATACATAGGTGGCGCTAGAGAGCACATTTTGGAACTTTGGGGTTTAATTTTTACATTTTATCAAATTTTTCACCATTCCTGATGTGCGTGCCAAATTTGGTGAGTTTTTGAGCATGTTTAGGGGGTCAAATTTAGAGTTAAAGTGGCGTAACAAGAAAGAAAGAATAATAATAATAATAATAATAAAGAAACAAACGCACGAAAAACAAGAGGGTCTTCGCCCTTTGGGCTCAGGCCCTAATTAAAGCTGCAAGCAGCGTTGAACGGGCCTTCGCGCCCTTGCGCACGTCGGGCCGCGGCGCAGTCAGTTGAGCTTGTGGGAACCAAGAAAACGTTTGGAGATGATCAGTGTGAGAGTCTTTTGACACACAATACTAACTACTTTCTCTCCGTGAGCGCACCCCTCTGTTTATCACAGATAATTATGGCTTATGAAATTAAAATATTGTTAACCTTAATCAATAATTCAGGCACCAACTGTAGCATATATGAGGAACACAGTTGATTATTTGCCATAATTATCAATTATCTAAGATAAATTAACTAATTATAATAATTAATAGAATTATTAATATGAACTAACAAGCACGGAGCACCACCCGGAAACCAGGACCAATAACCGAACAAGGTAATCTCATAAATGGGATTTCACCTAGAATGTTAATATCTGCGAGATATCAACATTCAAGGGTGAACAAAGAAGGGTTGAATTCAAGCTCTGACTCCTTCAATCAGCCACTTCTCACAATATGTTACACACAATAATGACAAAAGAACTTCTCTTTAAAGATATAACATTGTTTATTAAACTTAGCAAAATTAACAAAGTTAACAAATACTTCATTCAATAAACAGCTATTCTAAAATCTAATTCTACCAAACAAAACACAAACAGCTTTGCACAGAGTTGGACACTTGCAGGGGAATGCGTGTATGTATGTATGTGTGTGTGTGTGTGTGTGTGTGTGTGTGTGTGTGTGTATGTGTGTGTGTGTGTGTGTTAGTAGCAAGAGAGGAAGGAGGGAAAGCGATCGTGAGAGGGAGAGAAGCGGCTCTTTTGTCCACAGAGAGCGCACGTACGGACGGCAGTCTGTAACGTACGTTGTCTGGTTTCTGATCGACAAATCAGTTTACTTTCTCACTCACGGTGGCACAGAAGTAGCAGTTGTCCCGACCGGGAAAAACACAAAATAGTCTAGCGTGGTGAACACAACTAACAGGAAGCAAACTTAAAATACTCCTCAGAGTAAAGCAGAGAAAAATGGACTCGGCGGTCCGTCAACTCACACAACAAGAACAATAGCGATAAAGCTAAAAAGGCTAAATGCTAAACAACAGCAACTGATGCTGAAAAGAACACACAACTAACACTGCCTATGCCCAGACTTATGCCTCTTACTTGGTCGCTTCAGAAAGTGCGCAGGTTGTGTGTGTGTGTAGTCCGTCTTAATGTCCATCTTTGTTCTTGGCTCGGAGGCAGACGGTGCCGTTCTCGCACGTCGTCGAAAACAAGGCAGCTGGCTCTGAGTGGAGTGGCGGATAGAACAGCAGAGACGACTCGGCGAAGACGCGCAGGGCAGAGCCGGTCCACGTTATCCCGAAGTAACTTCATTTCCTCTTTCTCGGGGGAATTTGAGGACGCTGGTTGCAGCAGCGGTCTCTCTCGGGTCCAGGAATGTGTTCGGGTGAACACGGGCAAAGTCTCGTCTCGTCCGACGAGGGGAGTCTTCGATGAGGGGAAAACATGTTCGTGGGGTAGTCAAGCTAACTCACAGGGAAACAGGAGTTACCCCTAGCTCAGTGACATGGGAAAGACGTGTAGTTTGGGCGTGCTCGCTTATAAAGGGGTGGTGATGTCATGGCTGCGTCCTCAGGACGCTCCGCTGTGCAGGAGCGTCTCCGCCAATGAGGGACCGATGTTGACTGCTCCCTGCTGAGGTGTGAAAATCGCAAAGCATCCTTGGAAATGGAGTTTGCTCCACCCTCATGGCAGGTCCATTACAGTTTTAATACGGAGCTCCGGAACTCCAGCCTTCCTGAGTTTTTCCCTCATATAGGCTATAGTTTTTCTTAATCATTACTACAATATATGATTACATATGTAATAGTCTCCTCAGCCAAGTTAGAAAAAATATGTGCATGTATGAACAACAGCAATTGGAGAAGATGACAGTCAAAAAGTAATCATGTTAAATAATCATGATCTCAATATTGAACAAAAATGATTGTGATTATAATTTTTGCCATAATCAAGCACCCCTAAAAACAGCAAATTGTGATTTACGTACACACATACACACACACAAAGTTTAAATATGTATGTGATAAATTGTAAATATGTATGTAATGAATTGTTTTCTTTAAGAAACTCTTACTTGAACATTTTTCAGTGTGCTCCTAAAGTTATATGTATGCTCCTAATTTCTGTCATTTAGGAGCACATGTACTCCTTGAAAAAAAGTAAGGATTGAACACTGCTGTCACTGCTGCAGTCCAAGGGCTTCTGTCACAGGCAGTAGATGTTTACTTTACCCATCCCCCCCCTCCCATTCTCTCTCTCTCCCTCACAGTTGGAAGGAAAGATTTCAAAGTGATCTTCTTGTGAAAAATCCTCATAAATCCCATAACTTTGGCCAAATCCTACATAAAAATATCATTTTTTTGTAGGAATTTTCGTCGCGAATCCATTGATACAGGTTTGAAAGTGGTGGGACTTATAGTTTAGACACCAGATGCCCCAGTTTGGCACAAAGTCCATGCCCAGAATTTGCCTCCCCATTGGTTTACATTGTAAGGTGTAATGTCGCACTCCAACTTTCAGGGCTTACTAAATCTAAACCGTTCGAGTTATTACAAAGTTTTTAATAACTTTTGCTCAACACAGTGTGATAAGTCATGTATTAAAGTTTGAAGCCGATACCATTAACGCCCTAGGAGGAGATAGCGTTTATTCAAGGTCCAAAATTGGCAAAAAATCATACTTTGAAATGGACATTGCAGATTTCCTGTCGGATTTAGGTCAGGGGTGTCAGCGTATGATTTGTAGGTCTTGATGAGACGAATAATTGGGTTTTGGTTCGATCTCTCTACGACATTCCTACGGGCCGTGGCGGCCGTTTTAGATACATAGGTGGCGCTAGAGAGCACATTTTGGCACTTTGGGGTTTAATTTTTACATTTTATCAAATTTTTCACCATTCCTGATGTGCGTGCCAAATTTGGTGAGTTTTTGAGCATGTTTAGGGGGTCAAATTTAGAGTTAAAGTGGCGTAATAATAAAGAATAATAATAATAATAATAATAATAATAAGAAACAAACAAACACACGAAAAACAAGAGGGTCTTCGCCCTTTGGGCTCAGGCCCTAATTAAAGCTGCAAGCAGCGTTGGACGGGCCTTCGCGCCCTTGCGCACAGCGAGCCGCGGCGCAGTCAGTTGAGCTTGTGGGAACCAAGAAAACGTTTGGAGATGATTAGTGTGAGAGTCTTTTGACACACAATACTAACCAGTGTCTCTCTGTGAGCCCACCCCTCTGTTCACAGACAATTATGAATTATGAAATCAAAATATTGTTAACCTTAATCAATAATTCAGGTACCAACTGTAGGGTCTGCGAAGAACACAGTTAATTATTTGCTATAATTATCAATCATCAATAATAATTAATTATAACAATTAACAGAATTATTAATATGAACTAACAGATACGAAGCACCACCCCGAAACCGGGACCAGTAACCGAGCAAGGTAGTCTCATAAATGGGAGTTCTCCTAGAATGTTAATATCTGAGAGATAATCATTCAAGGGTGAACAAAGAAGGGTTGAATTCGAGCTCTGACTCCTTCAATCAGCCACTTTTCACAATATGTTACCAATAATGACTAAAGAACTTCTCTTTACAGATATAACAGTGTTTATGAAACTTAGCAAAATTAACAAAGTTAACAAATGCTTCACTCAATAAATAGCTATTCTAAAATCTAATTCTACCAAACAAAACACAAACAGCTTTGCACAGGGTTGGACACTTGCAGGGGAATGCGTGTATGTATGTATGTATATATATGTGTGTGTGTGTGTGTGTGTTAATAGCAAGAGAGGAAGGAGGGAAAGCGATCGTGAGAGAGAGAGAAGCGGTTCTTTTTCCACAGAGAGCGCACGTATGGACGGCAGTCTGTAACGCACGTTGTCTGGTTTAAGATCGACAAATCAGTTTACTTTCTCACTCACGGCAGCACAAACACAGTAGTCCCGAGCGGGACAAACACAAAATAGTCTAGCGTGGTGAACACAACTAACAGGCAGCAGCGGAGCGTTAACTGCAGCATGACCGAAAGAAGCACAACCAGTTCGCCTCTGCTAGCCTCTCAGCTAACCCCGGCTCTCTGTTTAGATCCAAACGGAGCACCGAGTCCCGAATTGCTATTTAGGTTAAAGCGGAGAGAATCAGCGGGTCTGTCGGCCAGCTGAGTGAAGTGAAACCTGCGGAAAAAACACCGTGACCATCACGGTAAAACAGGTCGGCGAAAACATGGCAGCTGGCTCTGAGTGGAGTGGCGGAGAGAACAGCAGACACGACTCGGCGAAGACGCGCGGGGCAGAGCCGGTCCACGTTATCCCGAAGTAACTTCATTTCCTCTTTCTCGGGGGAATTTGAGGACGCTGGTTGCAGCAGCGGTCTCTCTCGGGTCCAGGAATGTGTTCGGGTGAACACGGGCAAAGTCTCGTCTCGTCCGACGAGGGGAGTCTTCGATGAGGGGAAAACATGTTCGTGGGGTAGTCAAGCTAACTCACAGGGGAACAGGAGTTACCCCTAGCTCAGTGACATGGGAAAGACGTGTAGTTTGGGCGTGCTCGCTTATAAAGGGGTGGTGATGTCATGGCTGCGTCCTCAGGACGCTCCGCTGTGCAGGAGCGTCTCCGCCAATGAGGGACCGATGTTGACTGCTCCCTGCTGAAGTGTGAAAATCGCAAAGCATTCTTGGAAATGGAGTTTGCTCCACCCTCATGGCAGGTCCATTACAGTTTTAATACGGAGCTCCGGAACTCCAGCCTTCCTGAGTTTTTCCCTCATATAGGCTATAGTTTTTCTTAATCATTACTACAATATATGATTACATATGTAATAGTCTCCTCAGCCAAGTTAGAAAAAGTATGTGCATGTATGAACAACAGCAATTGGAGAAGATGACAGTCAAAAAGTAATCATGTTAAATAATCATGATCTCAATATTGAACAAAAATGATTGTGATTATAATTTTTGCCATAATCAAGCACCCCTAAAAACAGCAAATTGTGAATTACATACACATACACACACACACACACACACACACACACACACACAGTTTAAATATGTATGTGATAAATTGTAAATATGTATGTAATGAATTGTTTTCTTTAAGAAACTCTTACTTGAACATTTTTCAGTGTGCTCCTAAAGTTATATGTATGCTCCTAATTTCTGTCATTTAGGAGCACATGTACTCCTTGAAAAGAAGTAAGGATTGAACACTGCTGTCACTGCTGCAGTCCAAGGGCTTCTGTCACAGGCAGTAGATGTTTACTTTACCCATCCCCCCCCTCCCATTCTCTCTCTCTCCCTCACAGCTGCAGAGAAGATTTTAGTGTACTCTACTTGTGAAATATGCTCATAAATCCCATAACTTTGGCCAAATCCTACATAAAAATATCATTTTTTTGTAGGAATTTTCGTCGCGAATCCATTGATACAGGTTTGAAAGTGGTCGGACTTATAGTTTAGACGCCAGATGCCCCAGTTTGGCACAAAGGCCATGCCCAGAATTTGCCTCCCCATTGGTTTACATTGTAAAGTGTAATGTCGCACTCCAACTTTCAGGGCTTACTAAATCTAAACCGTTCGAGTTATTACAAAGTTTTTAATAACTTTTGCTCAACACAGTGTGATAAGTCATGTATTCAAGTTTGAAGCCGATACCATTAACGCCCTAGGAGGAGATAGCGTTTATTCAAGGTCCAAAATTGGCAAAAAAATCATACTTTGAAATGGACATTGCAGATTTCCTGTTGGATTTAGGTCAGGGGTGTCAGCGTATGATTTGTAGGTCTTGATGAGACGAATAATTGGGTTTTGGTTCGATCTCTCTACGACATTCCTACGGGCCGTGGCGGCCGTTTTAGATACATAGGTGGCGCTAGAGAGCACATTTTGGCACTTTGGGGTTTAATTTTTACATTTTATCAAATTTTTCACCATTCCTGATGTGCGTGCCAAATTTGGTGAGTTTTTGAGCATGTTTAGGGGGTCAAATTTAGAGTTAAAGTGGCGTAATAATAAAGAATAATAATAATAATAATAATAATAATAATAAGAAACAAACAAACACACGAAAAACAAGAGGGTCTTCGCCCTTTGGGCTCAGGCCCTAATTAAAGCTGCAAGCAGCGTTGGACGGGCCTTCGCGCCCTTGCGCACGTCGGGCCGCGGCGCAGTCAGTTGAGCTTGTGGGAACCAAGAAAACGTTTGGAGATGATTAGTGTGAGAGTCTTTTGACACACAATACTAACCAGTGTCTCTCTGTGAGCCCACCCCTCTGTTCACAGACAATTATGAATTATGAAATCAAAATATTGTTAACCTTAATCAATAATTCAGGTACCAACTGTAGGATCTGCGAAGAACACAATTAATTATTTGCTATAATTATCAATTATCAATAATAATTAACTATAACAATTAACAGAATTATTAATATGAACTAACAAGCACGGAGCACCACCCGGAAACCAGGACCAATAACCGAACAAGGTAATCTCATAAATGGGAGTTCACCTAGAATGTTAATATCTGCGAGATATCAACATTCAAGGGTGAACAAAGAAGGGTTGAATTCGAGCTCTGACTCCTTCAATCAGCCACTTCTCACAATATGTTACACACAATAATGACTAAAGAACTTCTCTTTAAAGATATAACATTGTTTATTAAACTTAGCAAAATTAACAAAGTTAACAAATACTTCATTCAATAAACAGCTATTCTAAAATCTAATTCTACCAAACAAAACACAAACAGCTTTGCACAGAGTTGGACACTTGCAGGGGAATGCGTGTATGTATGTATGTGTATGTATGTATGTGTGTGTGTGTGTGTGTGTGTGTGTGTGTGTGTGTTAGTAGCAAGAGAGGAAGGAGGGAAAGCGATCGTGAGAGGGAGAGAAGCGGCTCTTTTTCCACAGAGAGCGCACGTACGGACGGCAGTCTGTAACGCACGTTGTCTGGTTTCTGATCGACAAATCAATTTACTTTCTCACTCACGGTGGCACAAAAGTAGCAGGTGTCCCGACCGGGAAAAACACAAAATAGTCTAGCGCGGTGAACACAACTAACAGGAAGCAAACTTAAAATACTCCTCAGAGTAAAGCAGAGAAAAATGGACTCGGCGGTCCGTCAACTCACACAACAAGAACAATAGCAATAAAGCTAAAAAGGCTAAATGCTAAACAACAGCAACTGATGTTGAAAAGAACACACAACTAACACTGCCTATGCCCAGACTTATGCCTCTTACTTGGTCGCTTCAGAAAGTGCGCAGGTTGTGTGTGTGTGTAGTCCGTCTTAATGTCCATCTTTGTTCTTGGCTCGGAGGCAGACAGTGCCGTTCTCGCACGTCGGTGAAAACACGGCAGCTGGCTCTGAGTGGAATGGCGGAGAGAACAGCAGAGACAACTCGGCGAAGACGCGCAGGGCAGAGCCGGTCCACGTTATCCCGAAGTAACTTCATTTCTTCTTTGTCGGGGGAATTTGAGGACGCTGGTTGCAGCAGCGGTCTCTCTCGGATCCAGGAATGCGTTCGGGTGAACACGGGCAAAGTCTCGTCTCGTCCGACGAGGGGAGTCTTCGATGAGGGGAAAACATGTTCGTGGGGTAGTTAAGCTAACTCACAGGGGAACAGGAGTTACCCCTAGCTCAGTGACATGGGAAAGACGTGTAGTTTGGGCGTGCTCGCTTATAAAGGGGTGGTGATGTCATGGCTGCGTCCTCAGGACGCTCCGCTGTGCAGGAGCGTCTCCGCCAATGAGGGACCGATGTTGACTGCTCCCTGCTGAAGTGTGAAAATCGCAAAGCATCCTTGGAAATGGAGTTTGCTCCACCCTCTGTCACAGGCAGTAGATGTTTACTTTACCCATCCCCCCTCCCATTCTCTCTCTCTCCCTCACAGTTGGAAGGAAAGATTTCAAAGTGATCTTCTTGTGGAAAATCCTCATAAATCCCATAACTTTGGCCAAATCCTACATAAAAATACCATTTTTTTGTAGGAATTTTCGTCGCGAATCCATTGATACAGGTTTGAAAGTGGTGGGACTCATAGTTTAGACGCCAGATGCCCCAGTTTGGCACAAAGTCCATGCCCAGAATTTGCCTCCCCATTGGTTTACATTGTAAGGTGTAATGTCGCACTCCAACTTTCAGGGCTTACTAAATCTAAACCGTTCGAGTTATTACAAAGTTTTTAATAACTTTTGCTCTACACAGTGTGATAAGTCATGTATTAAAGTTTGAAGCCGATACCATTAACGCCCTAGGAGGAGATAGCGTTTATTCAAAGTCCAAAATTGGCAAAAAAGCATACTTTGAAATGGACATTGCGGATTTCCTGTTGGATTTAGGTCAGGGGTGTCAGCGTATGATTTGTAGGTCTTGATGAGACGAATAATTGGGTTTTGGTTCGATCTCTCTACGACATTCCTACGGGCCGTGGTGGCCGTTTTAGATACATAGGTGGCGCTAGAGAGCACATTTTGGCACTTTGGGGTTTAATTTTTACATTTTATCAAATTTTTCACCATTCCTGATGTGCGTGCCAAATTTGGTGAGTTTTTGAGCATGTTTAGGGGGTCAAATTTAGAGTTAAAGTGGCGTAACAAGAAAGAAAGAATAATAATAATAATAATAATAATAAAGAAACAAACACACGAAAAACAATAGGGTCTTCGCCCTTTGGGCTCAGGCCCTAATTAAAGCTGCAAGCAGCGTTGGACGGGCCTTCGCGCCCTTGCGCACGTCGGGCCGCGGCGCAGTCAGTTGAGCTTGTGGGAACCAAGAAAACGTTTGGAGATGATCAGTGTGAGAGTCTTTTGACACACAATACTAACTACTTTCTCTCCGTGAGCGCACGCCTCTGTTTATCACAGATAATTATGGCTTATGAAATTAAAATATTGTTAACCTTAATCAATAATTCAGGCACCAACTGTAGCATGTATGAGGAACACAGTTGATTATTTGCCATAATTATCAATTATCTAAGATAATTAACTAATTATAATAATTAATAGAATTATTAATATGAACTAACAAGCACGGAGCACCACCCGGAAACCAGGACCAATAACCGAACAAGGTAATCTCATAAATGGGATTTCACCTAGAATGCTAATATCTGCGAGATATCAACATTCAAGGGTGAACAAAGAAGGGTTGAATTCAAGCTCTGACTCCTTTAATCAGCCACTTCTCACAATATGTTACACACAATAATGACAAAAGAACTTCTCTTTAAAGATATAACATTGTTTATTAAACGTAGCAAAATTAACAAAGTTAACATATACTTCATTCAATAAACAGCTATTCTAAAATCTAATTCTACCAAACAAAACACAAACAGCTTTGCACAGAGTTGGACACTTGCAGGGGAATGCGTGTGTGTGTGTGTGTGTGTTAGTAGCAAGAGAGGAAGGAGGGAAAGCGATCGTGAGAGGGAGAGAAGCGGCTCTTTTGACCACAGAGAGCGCACGTACGGACGGCAGTCTGTAACGTACGTTGTCTGGTTTCTGATCTCACGGTGGCACAAAAGTAGCAGTTGTCCCGACCGGGAAAAACACAAAATAGTCTAGCGTGGTGAACACAACTAACAGGCAGCGAACTTAAAATACTCCTCACAGTAAAGCAGAGAAAAATGGACTCGGCGGTCCGTCAACTCACACAACAAGAACAACAGCAATAAAGCTAAAAAGGCTAAATGCTAAACAACAGCAACTGATGCTGAAAAGAACACACAACTAACACTGCCTATGCCCAGACTTATGCCTCTTACTTGGTCGCTTCAGAAAGTGCGCAGGTTGTGTGTGTGTGTAGTCCGTCTTAATGTCCATCTTTGTTCTTGGCTCGGAGGCAGACGGTGCCGTTCTCGCACGTCGTCGAAAACAAGGCAGCTGGCTCTGAGTGGAGTGGCGGAGAGAACAGCAGAGACAACTCGGCGAAGACGCGCAGGGCAGAGCCGGTCCACGTTATCGCGAAGTAACTTCATTTCCTCTTTCTCGGGGGAATTTGAGGACGCTGGTTGCAGCAGCGGTCTCTCTCGGGTCCAGGAATGTGTTCGGGTGAACACGGGCAAAGTCTCGTCTCGTCCGACGAGGGGAGTCTTCGATGAGGGGAAAACATGTTCGTGGGGTAGTCAAGCTAACTCACAGGGGAACAGGAGTTACCCCTAGCTCAGTGACATGGGAAAGACGTGTAGTTTGGGCGTGCTCGCTTATAAAGGGGTGGTGATGTCATGGCTGCGTCCTCAGGACGCTCCGCTGTGCAGGAGAGTCTCCGCCAATGAGGGACCGATGTTGACTGCTCCCTGCTGAGGTGTGAAAATCGCAAAGCATCCTTGGAAATGGAGTTTGCTCCACCCTCATGGCAGGTCCATTACAGTTTTAATACGGAGCTCCGGAACTCCAGCCTTCCTGAGTTTTTCCCTCATATAGGCTATAGTTTTTCTTAATCATTACTACAATATATGATTACATATGTAATAGTCTCCTCAGCCAAGTTAGAAAAAGTATGTGCATGTATGAACAACAGCAATTGGAGAAGATGACAGTCAAAAAGTAATCATGTTAAATAATCATGATCTCAATATTGAACAAAAATGATTGTGATTATAATTTTTGCCATAATCAAGCACCCCTAAAAACAGCAAATTGTGATTTACATACACATACACACACACACACACACACACACACACACACACACACACACAGTTTAAATATGTATGTGATAAATTGTAAATATGTATGTAATGAATTGTTTTATTTAAGAAACTCTTACTTGAACATTTTTCAGTGTGCTCCTAAAGTTATATGTATGCTCCTAATTTCTGTCATTTAGGAGCACATGTACTCCTTGAAAAGAAGTAAGGATTGAACACTGCTGTCACTGCTGCAGTCCAAGGGCTTCTGTCACAGACAGTAGATGTTTACTTTACCCATCCCCCCCCTCCCATTCTCTCTCTCTCCCTCACAGCTGCAGAGAAGATTTTAGTGTACTCTACTTGTGAAATATGCTCATAAATCCCATAACTTTGGCCAAATCCTACATAAAAATATCATTTTTTTGTAGGAATTTTCGTCGCGAATCCATTGATACAGGTTTGAAAGTGGTGGGACTTATAGTTTAGACGCCAGATGCCCCAGTTTGGCACAAAGTCCATGCCCAGAATTTGCCTCCCCATTGGTTTACATTGTAAGGTGTAATGTCGCACTCCAACTTTCAGGGCTTACTAAATCTAAACCGTTCGAGTTATTACAAAGTTTTTAATAACTTTTGCTCAACACAGTGTGATAAGTCATGTATTAAAGTTTGAAGCCGATACCATTAACGCCCTAGGAGGAGATAGCGTTTATTCAAGGTCCAAAATTGGCAAAAAATCATACTTTGAAATGGACATTGCAGATTTCCTGTTGGATTTAGGTCAGGGGTGTCAGCGTATGATTTGTAGGTCTTGATGAGACGAATAATTGGGTTTTGGTTCGATCTCTCTACGACATTCCTATGGGCCGTGGTGGCCGTTTTAGATACATAGGTGGCGCTAGAGAGCACATTTTGGCACTTTGGGGTTTAATTTTTACATTTTATCAAATTTTTCACCATTCCTGATGTGCGTGCCAAATTTGGTGAGTTTTTGAGCATGTTTAGGGGGTCAAATTTAGAGTTAAAGTGGCGTAATAATAAAGAATAATAATAATAATAATAATTAAAGCTGCAAGCAGCGTTGGACGGGCCTTCGCGCCCTTGCGCACGTCGGGCCGCGGCGCAGTCAGTTGAGCTTGTGGGAACCAAGAAAACGTTTGGAGATGATCAGTGTGAGAGGCTTTTGACACACAATACTAACTACTTTCTCTCCGTGAGCGCACCCCTCTGTTTATCACAGATAATTATGGATTATGAAATCAAAATAATGTTAACCTTAATCAATAATTCAGGTACCAACTGTAGGATCTGCGAAGAACACAGTTAATTATTTGCTATAATTATCAATTATCAATAATAATTAATTATAACAATTAACAGAGTTGTTAACCTTAATCAATAATTCAGGCACCAACTGTAGCATATATGAGGAACACAGTTGATTATTTGCCATAATTATCAATTATCTAAGATAAATTAACTAATTATAATAATTAATAGAATTATTAATATGAACTAACAAGCACGGAGCACCACCCGGAAACCAGGACCAATAACCGAACAAGGTAATCTCATAAATGGGATTTCACCTAGAATGTTAATATCTGCGAGATATCAACATTCAAGGGTGAACAAAGAAGGGTTGAATTCAAGCTCTGACTCCTTCAATCAGCCACTTCTCACAATATGTTACACACAATAATGACAAAAGAACTTCTCTTTAAAGATATAACATTGTTTATTAAACTTAGCAAAATTAACAAAGTTAACAAATACTTCATTCAATAAACAGCTATTCTAAAATCTAATTCTACCAAACAAAACACAAACAGCTTTGCACAGAGTTGGACACTTGCAGGGGAATGCGTGTATGTATGTATGTGTGTGTGTGTGTGTGTGTGTGTGTGTGTGTGTGTGTATGTGTGTGTGTGTGTGTGTTAGTAGCAAGAGAGGAAGGAGGGAAAGCGATCGTGAGAGGGAGAGAAGCGGCTCTTTTGTCCACAGAGAGCGCACGTACGGACGGCAGTCTGTAACGTACGTTGTCTGGTTTCTGATCGACAAATCAGTTTACTTTCTCACTCACGGTGGCACAGAAGTAGCAGTTGTCCCGACCGGGAAAAACACAAAATAGTCTAGCGTGGTGAACACAACTAACAGGAAGCAAACTTAAAATACTCCTCAGAGTAAAGCAGAGAAAAATGGACTCGGCGGTCCGTCAACTCACACAACAAGAACAATAGCGATAAAGCTAAAAAGGCTAAATGCTAAACAACAGCAACTGATGCTGAAAAGAACACACAACTAACACTGCCTATGCCCAGACTTATGCCTCTTACTTGGTCGCTTCAGAAAGTGCGCAGGTTGTGTGTGTGTGTAGTCCGTCTTAATGTCCATCTTTGTTCTTGGCTCGGAGGCAGACGGTGCCGTTCTCGCACGTCGTCGAAAACAAGGCAGCTGGCTCTGAGTGGAGTGGCGGATAGAACAGCAGAGACGACTCGGCGAAGACGCGCAGGGCAGAGCCGGTCCACGTTATCCCGAAGTAACTTCATTTCCTCTTTCTCGGGGGAATTTGAGGACGCTGGTTGCAGCAGCGGTCTCTCTCGGGTCCAGGAATGTGTTCGGGTGAACACGGGCAAAGTCTCGTCTCGTCCGACGAGGGGAGTCTTCGATGAGGGGAAAACATGTTCGTGGGGTAGTCAAGCTAACTCACAGGGAAACAGGAGTTACCCCTAGCTCAGTGACATGGGAAAGACGTGTAGTTTGGGCGTGCTCGCTTATAAAGGGGTGGTGATGTCATGGCTGCGTCCTCAGGACGCTCCGCTGTGCAGGAGCGTCTCCGCCAATGAGGGACCGATGTTGACTGCTCCCTGCTGAGGTGTGAAAATCGCAAAGCATCCTTGGAAATGGAGTTTGCTCCACCCTCATGGCAGGTCCATTACAGTTTTAATACGGAGCTCCGGAACTCCAGCCTTCCTGAGTTTTTCCCTCATATAGGCTATAGTTTTTCTTAATCATTACTACAATATATGATTACATATGTAATAGTCTCCTCAGCCAAGTTAGAAAAAATATGTGCATGTATGAACAACAGCAATTGGAGAAGATGACAGTCAAAAAGTAATCATGTTAAATAATCATGATCTCAATATTGAACAAAAATGATTGTGATTATAATTTTTGCCATAATCAAGCACCCCTAAAAACAGCAAATTGTGATTTACGTACACACATACACACACACAAAGTTTAAATATGTATGTGATAAATTGTAAATATGTATGTAATGAATTGTTTTCTTTAAGAAACTCTTACTTGAACATTTTTCAGTGTGCTCCTAAAGTTATATGTATGCTCCTAATTTCTGTCATTTAGGAGCACATGTACTCCTTGAAAAAAAGTAATGATTGAACACTGCTGTCACTGCTGCAGTCCAAGGGCTTCTGTCACAGGCAGTAGATGTTTACTTTACCCATCCCCCCCCCTCCCATTCTCTCTCTCTCCCTCACAGTTGGAAGGAAAGATTTCAAAGTGATCTTCTTGTGAAAAATCCTCATAAATCCCATAAATTTGGCCAAATCCTACATAAAAATATCATTTTTTTGTAGGAATTTTCGTCGCGAATCCATTGATACAGGTTTGAAAGTGGTGGGACTTATAGTTTAGACGCCAGATGCCCCAGTTTGGCACAAAGTCCATGCCCAGAATTTGCCTCCCCATTGGTTTACATTGTAAGGTGTAATGTCGCACTCCAACTTTCAGGGCTTACTAAATCTAAACCGTTCGAGTTATTACAAAGTTTTTAATAACTTTTGCTCAACACAGTGTGATAAGTCATGTATTCAAGTTTGAAGCCGATACCATTAACGCCCTAGGAGGAGATAGCGTTTATTCAAGGTCCAAAATTGGCAAAAAATCATACTTTGAAATTGACATTGCAGATTTCCTGTTGGATTTAGGTCAGGGGTGTCAGCGTATGATTTGTAGGTCTTGATGAGACGAATAATTGGGTTTTGGTTCGATCTCTCTACGACATTCCTACGGGCCGTGGTGGCCGTTTTAGATACATAGGTGGCGCTAGAGAGCACATTTTGGCACTTTGGGGTTTAATTTTTACATTTTATCAAATTTTTCACCATTCCTGATGTGCGTGCCAAATTTGGTGAGTTTTTGAGCATGTTTAGGGGGTCAAATTTAGAGTTAAAGTGGCGTAATAATAAAGAATAATAATAATAATAATAATAATAATAAGAAACAAACAAACACACGAAAAACAAGAGGGTCTTCGCCCTTTGGGCTCAGGCCCTAATAATAATAATAATAATAAGAAACAAACAAACACACGAAAAACAAGAGGGTCTTCGCCCTTTGGGCTCAGGCCCTAATTAAAGCTGCAAGCAGCGTTGAACGGGCCTTCGCGCCCATGCGCACATCGGCCGCGGCGCAGTCAGCTGAGCTTCTGGGAACCAAGAAAACGTTTGGAGATGATCAGTGTGAGAGTCTTTTGACACACAATACTAACCACTTTCTCTCTGTGAGCGCACCCCTCTGTTTATCACAGGTAATTATAGATTATGAAATCAAAATATTGTTAACCTTAATCAATAATTCAGGCACCAACTGTAGGATCTGCAAGGAACACAGTTGATTATTTGCTATAATTATCAATTATCAATAATAAATAATTATAACAATTAACAGATTTATTAATATGAACTAACAAATACGAAGCACCATCCCGAAACCAGGACTAATAACCGAACAGGGTAATCTCATAAATGGGAGTTCACCTAGAATGTTAATATCTGAGAGATATCAACATTCAAGGGTAAAAAGAACGGTTAAATTCGAGCTCTGACTCCTTCAATCAGCCACTTTTCACAATATGTTACCAATAATGACAAAAGAACTTCTCTTTAAAGATATAACAGTGTTTATGAAACTTAGCAAAATTAACAAAGTTAACAAATGCTTCATTCAATAAATAGCTATTCTAAAATCTAATTCTACCAAACAAAACACAAACAGCTTTGCACAGGGTTGGACACTTGCAGGGGAATGCGTGAATGTATGTATGTATGTATGTATGTATATATGTATGTGTGTGTGTGTTAGTAGCAAGAGAGGAAGGAGGGAAAGCGATCGTGAGAGGGAGAGAAGCGGCTCTTTTGTCCACAGAGAGCGCACGTACGGACGGCAGTCTGTAACGTACGTTGTCTGGTTTCAGATCGACAAAGCAGTTACTTTCTCACTCACGGCGGCAGAAAGACAGCAGTAGTCCCGAGCGGGACAAACACAAAATAGTCTAGCGTAGTGAACATAACTAACAGGCAGCAAACTTAAAATACTACTCAGAGTAAAGCAGAGAAAAATGGACTCGGCGGTCCGTCAACTCACACAACAAGAACAATAGCAATAAAGCTAAAAAGGCTAAATGCTCAACAACAGCAACTGATGCTGAAAAGAACACACAACTAACACTGCCTATGCCCAGACTTATGCCTCTTACTTGGTCGCTTCAGAAAGTGCGCAGGTTGTGTGTGTGTGTAGTCCGTCTTAATGTCCATCTTTGTTCTTGGCTCGGAGGCAGACGGTGCCGTTCTCGCACGTCGGCGGAAACACGGCAGCTGGCTCTGAGTGGAGTGGCGGAGAGAACAGCAGAGACGACTCGGCGAAGACGCGCAGGGCAGAGCCGGTCCACGTTATCCCGAAGTAACTTCATTTCCTCTTTCTCGGGGGAATTTGAGGACGCTGGTTGCAGCAGCGGTCTCTCTCGGGTCCAGGAATGTGTTCGGGTAAACACGGGCAAAGTCTCGTCTCGTCCGACGAGGGGAGTCTTCGATGAGGGGAAAACATGTTCGTGAGGTAGTCAAGCTAACTCACAGGGGAACAGGAGTTAACCCTAGCTCAGTGACATGGGAAAGACGTGTATTTTGGGCGTGCTCGCTTATAAAGGGGTGGTGATGTCATGGCTGCGTCCTCAGGACGCTCCGCTGTGCAGGAGCGTCTCCGCCGTGCAGGAGCGTCTCCGCCAATGAGGGACCGATGTTGACTGCTCCCTGCTGAGGTGTGAAAATCGCAAAGCATCCTTGGAAATGGAGTTTGCTCCACCCTCATGGCAGGTCCATTACAGTTTTAATACGGAGCTCCGGAACTCCAGCCTTCTTCCTGAGTTTTTCCCTCATATAGGCTATACTTTTTCTTAATAATTACTACAATATATGATTAGATGTGTAATAGTCTCCTCAGCCAAGTTAGAAAAAATATGTGCATGTATGAACAACAGCAATTGGAGAAGATGACAGGCAAAAAGTAATCATGTTAAATAATCATGATCTCAATATTGAACAAAAATTATTGTGATTATAATTTTTGCCATAATCAAGCACCCCTAAAAACAGCAAATTGTGATTTACATACACACACACACACACACACACACACACACACACACACACAGAGTTTAAATATGTATGTGATCAATTGTAAATATGTATGAAATTAATTGTTTTCTGTAAGAAACTCTTACTTGAACATTTTTCAGTGTGCTCCTAAAGTTATATGTATGCTCCTAATTTCTGTCGTTTAGGAGCACATGTACTCCTTGAAAAAAAGTAAGGATTGAACACTGCTGTCAGATATGTAGAAGCATTAAGTAAGTGGAGTGTGCTGCAGTCCAAGGGCTTCTGTCACAGGCAGTAGATGTTTACTTTACCCATCCCCCCCTCCCATTCTCTCTCTCTCCCTCACAGTTGGAAGGAAAGATTTTAAAGTGATCTTCTTGTGGAAAATCCTCATAAATCCCATAACTTTGGCCAAATCCTACATAAAAATACCATTTTTTTGTAGGAATTTTCGTCACGAATCCATTGATACAGGTTTGAAAGTGGTGGGACTTATAGTTTAGACGCCAGATGCCCCAGTTTGGCACAAAGTCCATGCCCAGAATTTGCCTCCCCATTGGTTTACATTGTAAGGTGTAATGTCGCACTCCAACTTTCAGGGCTTACTAAATCTAAACCGTTCGAGTTATTACAAAGTTTTTAATAACTTTTGCTCTACACAGTGTGATAAGTCATGTATTCAAGTTTGAAGCCGATACCATTAACGCCCTAGGAGGAGATAGCGTTTATTCAAGGTCCAAAATTGGCAAAAAATCATACTTTGAAATGGACATTGCGGATTTCCTGTTGGATTTAGGTCAGGGGTGTCAGCGTATGATTTGTAGGTCTTGATGAGACGAATAATTGAGTTTTGGTTCGATCTCTCTACGACATTCCTACGGGCCGTGGTGGCCATTTTAGATACATAGGTGGCGCTCTCGAGCACATTTTGGCACTTTGGGGCTTAATTTTTACATTTTATCAAATTTTTCACCAGACCTGGTGTGCGTGCCAAATTTGGTGAGTTTTTGAGCATGTTTAGGGGGTCAAATTTAGATTTAAAGTGGCGTAATAATAAAGAATAATAAGAAGAAAGAAACAAACACACGAAAAACAATAGGGTCTTCGCCCTTTGGGCTCAGGCCCTAATAATAATAAAGAAACAAACGCACGAAAAACAAGAGGGTCTTCGCCCTTTGGGCTCAGGCCCTAATTAAAGCTGCAAGCAGCGTTGAACGGGCCTTCGCGCCCTTGCACACAGCGGGCCGCGGCGCAGTCAGTTGAGCTTGTGGGAACCAAGAAAGCGTTTGGAGATGATCAGTGTGAGAGTCTTTTTACACACAATACTAACCAGTGTCTCTCTGTGAGCCCACCCCTCCGTTCACAGACAATTATGAATTATGACATCAAAATATTGTTAACCTTAATCAGTAATTCAGGTACCAACTGTAGGAATCTGCGAAGAACACAGTTAATTATTTGCTATAATTATCAATTATCAATAATAATTAATTATAACAATTAACAGAATTATTAATATGAACTAACAGATACGAAGCACCACCCCGAAACCGGGGCCAATAACCGAGCAAGGTAGTCTCATAAATGGGAGTTCACCTAGAATGTTAATATCTGAGAGATAATCAGTCAAGGGTGAACAAAGAAGGGTTGAATTCGAGCTCTGACTCCTTCAATCAGCCACTTTTCACAATATGTTACCAATAATGACTAAAGAACTTCTCTTTAAAGATATAACAGTGTTTATGAAACTTAGCAAAATTAACAAAGTTAACAAATGCTTCATTCAATAAATAGCTATTCTAAAATCTAATTCTACCAAACAAAACACAAACAGCTTTGCACAGGGTTGGACACTTGCAGGTTGGACACTTTTGTCCGACGTTATCTGACCATCAGATGTGCAAAACGATGTCGGTGCGTGTATCTGTGCGCACGTGAGTATGGTGTTAGTCACAAGAGAGGGAGGAGGGAGAGCGATCGTGAGAGAGAGAGAAGCGGTTCTTTTTCCACAGAGAGCGCACGTATGGACGGCAGTCTGTAACGCACGTTGTCTGGTTTAAGATCGACAAATCAGTTTACTTTCTCACTCACGGCAGCACAAACACAGTAGTCCCGAGCGGGACAAACACAAAATAGTCAAGCGTGGTGAACACAACTAACAGGCAGCAAACAGGCAGCAGCGGAGCGTTAACTGCAGCATGACCGAAAGAAGCACAACCAGTTAGCCTCTGCTAGCCTCTCAGCTAACCCCGGCTCTCTGTTTAGATCCAAACGGAGCACCGAGTCCCGAATTGCTATTTAGGTTAAAGCGGAGAGAATCAGCGGGTCTGTCGGCCAGCTCAGTGAAGTGTAACCTGCGGAAAAAACACCGTGACCATCAAGGTAAAACAGGTCGGCGAAAACACGGCAGCTGGCTCTGAGTGGAGTGGCGGAGAGAACAGCAGAGATGACTCGGCGAAGACGCGCAGGGCAGAGCCGGTCCACGTTATCCCGAAGTAACTTCATTTCCTCTTTCTCCGGGGGAATTTGAGGACGCTGGTTGCAGCAGCGGTCTCTCTCGGGTCCAGGAATGTGTTCGGGTGAACACGGGCAAAGTCTCGTCTCGTCCGACGAGGGGAGTCTTCGATGAGGGGAAAACATGTTCGTGGGGTAGTCAAGCTAACTCACAGGGGAACAGGAGTTAACCCTAGCTCAGTGACATGGGAAAGACGTATATTTCGGGCGTGCTCGCTTATAAAGGGGTGGTGATGTCATGGCTGCGTCCTCAGGACGCTCCGCTGTGCAGGAGCGTCTCCGCCAATGAGGGACCGATATTGACTGCTCCCTGCTGAGGTGTGAAAATCGCAAAGCATTCTTGGAAATGGAGTTTGCTCCACCCTCATGGCAGGTCCATTACAGTTTTAATACGGAGCTCCGGAGCTCCAGCCTTCCTGAGTTTTTCCCTCATATAGGCTATACTTTTTCTTAATCATTACTACAATATATGATTAGATGTGTAATAGTCTCCTCAGCCAAGTTAGAAAAAATATGTGCATGTATGAACAACAGCAATTGCAGAAGATGACAGGCAAAAAGTAATCATGTTAAATAATCATGATCTCAATATTGAACAAAAATGATTGTGATTATAATTTTTGCCATAAACAAGCACCCCTAAAAACAGCTAATTGTGATTTACATACACACACACACACACACACACACACACACACACACACACACACACACACAGAGTTTAAATATGTATGTGATAAATTGTAAATATGTATGAAATGAATTGTTTTCTGTAAGAAACTCTTACTTGAACATTTTTCAGTGTGCTCCTAAAGTTATATGTATGCTCCTAATTTCTTTCATTTAGGAGCACATGCGCTCCTTGAAAAGAAGTAAGGATTGAACACTGCTGTCACATGTGTGAAAGCACTAAGTAACTGGAGTGTGGTGCAGTCCAAGGGCTTCTGTCACAGGCAGTAGATGTTTACTTTACCCATCCCCCCCCCTCCCATTCTCTCTCTCTCCCTCACAGTTGGAAGGAAAGATTTCAAAGTGATCTTCTTGTGAAAAATCCTCATAAATCCCATAACTTTGGCCAAATCCTACATAAAAATATCATTTTTTTGTAGGAATTTTCGTCGCAAATCCATTGATACAGGTTTGAAAGTGGTGGGACTTATAGTTTAGACGCCAGATGCCCCAGTTTGGCACAAAGTCCATGCCCAGAATTTGCCTCCCCATTGGTTTACATTGTAAGGTGTAATGTCGCACTCCAACTTTCAGGGCTTACTAAATCTAAACCGTTCGAGTTATTACAAAGTTTTTAATAACTTTTGCTCAACACAGTGTGATAAGTCATGTATTAAAGTTTGAAGCCGATACCATTAACGCCCTAGGAGGAGATAGCGTTTATTCAAGGTCCAAAATTGGCAAAAAATCATACTTTGAAATGCACATTGCAGATTTCCTGTTGGATTTAGGTCAGGGGTGTCAGCGTATGATTTGTAGGTCTTGATGAGACGAATAATTGGGTTTTGGTTCGATCTCTCTACGACATTCCTACGGGCCGTGGTGGCCGTTTTAGATACATAGGTGGCGCTAGAGAGCACATTTTGGCACTTTGGGGTTTAATTTTTACATTTTATCAAATTTTTCACCATTCCTGATGTGCGTGCCAAATTTGGTGAGTTTTTGAGCATGTTTAGGGGGTCAAATTTAGAGTTAAAGTGGCGTAATAATAAAGAATAATAATAATAAGAAAGAAACAAACGGACGAAAAACAATAGGGTCTTCGCCCTTTGGGCTCAGGCCCTAATTAAAGCTGCAAGCAGCGTTGAACGGGCCTTCGCGCCCATGCGCACATCGGCCGCGGCGCAGTCAGCTGAGCTTCTGGGAACCAAGAAAACGTTTGGAGATGATCAGTGTGAGAGTCTTTTGACACACAATACTAACCACTTTCTCTCTGTGAGCGCACCCCTCTGTTTATCACAGGTAATTATAGATTATGAAATCAAAATATTGTTAACCTTAATCAATAATTCAGGCACCAACTGTAGGATCTGCAAGGAACACAGTTGATTATTTGCTATAATTATCAATTATCAATAATAATTAATTATAACAATTAACAGAATTATTAATATGAACTAACAAATACGAAGCACCATCCCGAAACTGGTACTAATAACCGAACAGGGTAATCTCATAAATGGGAGTTCACCTAGAATGTTAATATCTGCGAGATATCAACATTCAAGGGTGAACAAAGAAGGGTTGAATTCGAGCTCTGACTCCTTCAATCAGCCACTTTTCACAATATGTTACCAATAATGACTAAAGAACTTCTCTTTAAAGATATAACAGTGTTTATTAAACTTAGCAAAATTAACAAAGTTAACAAATGCTTCATTCAATAAATAGCTATTCTAAAATCTAATTCTACCAAACAAAACACAAACAGCTTTGCACAGGGTTGGACACTTGCAGGTTGGACACTTTTGTCCGACGTTATCTGACCATCAGATGTGCAAAACGATGTCGGTGCGTGTATCTGTGCGCGCGTGAGTATGGTGTTAGTCACAAGAGAGGGAGGAGGGAAAGCGATCGTGAGAGAGAGAGAAGCGGTTCTTTTTCCACAGAGAGCGCACGTATGGACGGCAGTCTGTAACGCACGTTGTCTGGTTTAAGATCGACAAATCAGTTTACTTTCTCACTCACGGCAGCACAAACACAGTAGTCCCGAGCGGGACAAACACAAAATAGTCAAGCGTGGTGAACACAACTAACAGGCAGCAAACAGGCAGCAGCGGAGCGTTAACTGCAGCATGACCGAAAGAAGCACAACCAGTTCGCCTCTGCTAGCCTCTCAGCTAACCCCGGCTCTCTGTTTAGATCCAAACGGAGCACCGAGTCCCGATTTGTTATTTAGGTTAAAGCGGAGAACAGGCAGCAGCGGAGCGTTAATTGCAGCATGACCGAAAGAAGCACAACCAGTTAGCCTCTGCTAGCCTCTCAGCTAACCCCGGGTCTCTGTTTAGATCCAAACGGAGCACGGAGTCCCGAATTGCTATTTAGGTTAAAGCGGAGAGAATCAGCGGGTCTGTCGGCCAGCTGAGTGAAGTGAAACCTGCGGAAAAAACACCGTGACCATCAAGGTAAAACAGGTCGGCGAAAACACGGCAGCTGGCTCTGAGTGGAGTGGCGGAGAGAACAGCAGAGACAACTCGGCGAAGACGCGCAGGGTAGAGCCGGTCCACGTTATCCCGAAGTAACTTCATTTCCTCTTTCTCGGGGGAATTTGAGGACGATGGTTGCAGCAGCGGTCTCTCTCGGGTCCAGGAATGTGTTCGGGTGAACACGGGCAAAGTCTCGTCTCGTCCGACGAGGGGAGTCTTCGATGAGGGGAAAACATGTTCGTGGGGTAGTCAAGCTAACTCACACGGGAACAGGAGTTACCCCTAGCTCAGTGACATGGGAAAGACGTGTAGTTTGGGCGTGCTCGCTTATAAAGGGGTGGTGATGTCATGGCTGCGTCCTCAGGACGCTCCGCTGTGCAGGAGCGTCTCCGCCAATGAGGGACCGATGTTGACTGCTCCCTGCTGAAGTGTGAAAATCGAAAAGCATCCTTGGAAATGGAGTTTGCTCCACCCTCATGGCAGGTCCATTACAGTTTTAATACGGAGCTCCGGAACTCCAGCCTTCCTGAGTTTTTCCCTCATATAGGCTATAGTTTTTCTTAATCATTACTACAATATATGATTACATATGTAATAGTCTCCTCAGCTAAGTTAGAAAAAATATGTGCATGTATGAACAACAGCAATTGGAGAAGATGACAGTCAAAAAGTAATCATGTTAAATAATCATGATCTCAATATTGAACAAAAATGATTGTGATTATAATTTTTGCCATAATCAAGCACCCCTAAAAACAGCAAATTGTGATTTACACACACACACACACAGAGTTTAAATATGTATGTGATAAATTGTAAATATGTATGTAATGAATTGTTTTCTTTAAGAAACTCTTACTTGAACATTTTTCAGTGTGCTCCTAAAGTTATATGTATGCTCCTAATTTCTTTCATTTAGGAGCACATGCGCTCCTTGAAAAGAAGTAAGGATTGAACACTGCTGTCACATGTGTGAAAGCACTAAGTAAGTGGAGTGTGGTGCAGTCCAAGGGCTTCTGTCACAGGCAGTAGATGTTTACTTTACCCATCCCCCCCCTCCCATTCTCTCTCTCTCCCTCACAGTTGGAAGGAAAGATTTCAAAGTGATCTTCTTGTGAAAAATCCTCATAAATCCCATAACTTTGGCCAAATCCTACATAAAAATATCATTTTTTTGTAGGAATTTTCGTCGCGAATCCATTGATACAGGTTTGAAAGTGGTGGGACTTATAGTTTAGACGCCAGATGCCCCAGTTTGGCACAAAGTCCATGCCCAGAATTTGCCTCCCCATTGGTTTACATTGTAAGGTGTAATGTCGCACTCCAACTTTCAGGGCTTAACGATGGTTGCAGCAGCGGTCTCTCTCGGGTCCAGGAATGTGTTCGGGTGAACACGGGCAAAGTCTCGTCTCGTCCGACGAGGGGAGTCTTCGATGAGGGGAAAACATGTTCGTGGGGTAGTCAAGCTAACTCACACGGGAACAGGAGTTACCCCTAGCTCAGTGACATGGGAAAGACGTGTAGTTTGGGCGTGCTCGCTTATAAAGGGGTGGTGATGTCATGGCTGCGTCCTCAGGACGCTCCGCTGTGCAGGAGCGTCTCCGCCAATGAGGGACCGATGTTGACTGCTCCCTGCTGAAGTGTGAAAATCGAAAAGCATCCTTGGAAATGGAGTTTGCTCCACCCTCATGGCAGGTCCATTACAGTTTTAATACGGAGCTCCGGAACTCCAGCCTTCCTGAGTTTTTCCCTCATATAGGCTATAGTTTTTCTTAATCATTACTACAATATATGATTACATATGTAATAGTCTCCTCAGCTAAGTTAGAAAAAATATGTGCATGTATGAACAACAGCAATTGGAGAAGATGACAGTCAAAAAGTAATCATGTTAAATAATCATGATCTCAATATTGAACAAAAATGATTGTGATTATAATTTTTGCCATAATCAAGCACCCCTAAAAACAGCAAATTGTGATTTACACACACACACACACAGAGTTTAAATATGTATGTGATCAATTGTAAATATGTATGTAATGAATTGTTTTCTTTAAGAAACTCTTACTTGAACATTTTTCAGTGTGCTCCTAAAGTTATATGTATGCTCCTAATTTCTTTCATTTAGGAGCACATGCGCTCCTTGAAAAGAAGTAAGGATTGAACACTGCTGTCACATGTGTGAAAGCACTAAGTAAGTGGAGTGTGGTGCAGTCCAAGGGCTTCTGTCACAGGCAGTAGATGTTTACTTTACCCATCCCCCCCCTCCCATTCTCTCTCTCTCCCTCACAGTTGGAAGGAAAGATTTCAAAGTGATCTTCTTGTGAAAAATCCTCATAAATCCCATAACTTTGGCCAAATCCTACATAAAAATATCATTTTTTTGTAGGAATTTTCGTCGCGAATCCATTGATACAGGTTTGAAAGTGGTGGGACTTATAGTTTAGACGCCAGATGCCCCAGTTTGGCACAAAGTCCATGCCCAGAATTTGCCTCCCCATTGGTTTACATTGTAAGGTGTAATGTCGCACTCCAACTTTCAGGGCTTACTAAATCTAAACCGTTCGAGTTATTACAAAGTTTTTAATAACTTTTGCTCAACACAGTGTGATAAGTCATGTATTAAAGTTTGAAGCCGATACCATTAACGCCCTAGGAGGAGATAGCGTTTATTCAAGGTCCAAAATTGGCAAAAAATCATACTTTGAAATGGACATTGCGGATTTCCTGTTGGATTTAGGTCAGGGGTGTCAGCGTATGATTTGTAGGTCTTGATGAGACGAATAATTGGGTTTTGGTTCGATCTCTCTACGACATTCCTACGGGCCGTGGCGGCCGTTTTAGATACATAGGTGGCGCTAGAGAGCACATTTTGGAACTTTGGGGTTTAATTTTTACATTTTATCAAATTTTTCACCATTCCTGATGTGCGTGCCAAATTTGGTGAGTTTTTGAGCATGTTTAGGGGGTCAAATTTAGAGTTAAAGTGGCGTAACAAGAAAGAAAGAATAATAATAATAATTAAAGCTGCAAGCAGCGTTGAACGGGCCTTCGCGCCCTTGCGCACAGCGGGCCGCGGCGCAGTCAGTTGAGCTTGTGGGAACCAAGAAAGCGTTTGGAGATGATCAGTGTGAGAGTCTTTTTACACACAATACTAACCAGTGTCTCTCTGTGAGCCCACCCCTCCGTTCACAGACAATTATGAATTATGACATCAAAATATTGTTAACCTTAATCAGTAATTCAGGTACCAACTGTAGGAATCTGCGAAGAACACAGTTAATTATTTGCTATAATTATCAATTATCAATAATAATTAATTATAACAATTAACAGAATTATTAATATGAACTAACAGATACGAAGCACCACCCCGAAACCGGGGCCAATAACCGAGCAAGGTAGTCTCATAAATGGGAGTTCACCTAGAATGTTAATATCTGAGAGATAATCAGTCAAGGGTGAACAAAGAAGGGTTGAATTCGAGCTCTGACTCCTTCAATCAGCCACTTTTCACAATATGTTACCAATAATGACTAAAGAACTTCTCTTTAAAGATATAACAGTGTTTATGAAACTTAGCAAAATTAACAAAGTTAACAAATGCTTCATTCAATAAATAGCTATTCTAAAATCTAATTCTACCAAACAAAACACAAACAGCTTTGCACAGGGTTGGACACTTGCAGGTTGGACACTTTTGTCCGACGTTATCTGACCATCAGATGTGCAAAACGATGTCGGTGCGTGTATCTGTGCGCACGTGAGTATGGTGTTAGTCACAAGAGAGGGAGGAGGGAGAGCGATCGTGAGAGAGAGAGAAGCGGTTCTTTTTCCACAGAGAGCGCACGTATGGACGGCAGTCTGTAACGCACGTTGTCTGGTTTAAGATCGACAAATCAGTTTACTTTCTCACTCACGGCAGCACAAACACAGTAGTCCCGAGCGGGACAAACACAAAATAGTCAAGCGTGGTGAACACAACTAACAGGCAGCAAACAGGCAGCAGCGGAGCGTTAACTGCAGCATGACCGAAAGAAGCACAACCAGTTAGCCTCTGCTAGCCTCTCAGCTAACCCCGGCTCTCTGTTTAGATCCAAACGGAGCACCGAGTCCCGAATTGCTATTTAGGTTAAAGCGGAGAGAATCAGCGGGTCTGTCGGCCAGCTGAGTGAAGTGTAACCTGCGGAAAAAACACCGTGACCAT
Source organism: Thunnus thynnus (assembly GCF_963924715.1). Lineage (NCBI taxonomy): Eukaryota > Metazoa > Chordata > Actinopteri > Scombriformes > Scombridae > Thunnus > Thunnus thynnus. The sequence continues at coordinate 2,028,241 of NC_089518.1, forward strand.
CAAGGTAAAACAGGTCGGCGAAAACACGGCAGCTGGCTCTGAGTGGAGTGGCGGAGAGAACAGCAGAGATGACTCGGCGAAGACGCGCAGGGCAGAGCCGGTCCACGTTATCCCGAAGTAACTTCATTTCCTCTTTCTCCGGGGGAATTTGAGGACGCTGGTTGCAGCAGCGGTCTCTCTCGGGTCCAGGAATGTGTTCGGGTGAACACGGGCAAAGTCTCGTCTCGTCCGACGAGGGGAGTCTTCGATGAGGGGAAAACATGTTCGTGGGGTAGTCAAGCTAACTCACAGGGGAACAGGAGTTAACCCTAGCTCAGTGACATGGGAAAGACGTATATTTCGGGCGTGCTCGCTTATAAAGGGGTGGTGATGTCATGGCTGCGTCCTCAGGACGCTCCGCTGTGCAGGAGCGTCTCCGCCAATGAGGGACCGATATTGACTGCTCCCTGCTGAGGTGTGAAAATCGCAAAGCATTCTTGGAAATGGAGTTTGCTCCACCCTCATGGCAGGTCCATTACAGTTTTAATACGGAGCTCCGGAGCTCCAGCCTTCCTGAGTTTTTCCCTCATATAGGCTATACTTTTTCTTAATCATTACTACAATATATGATTAGATGTGTAATAGTCTCCTCAGCCAAGTTAGAAAAAATATGTGCATGTATGAACAACAGCAATTGCAGAAGATGACAGGCAAAAAGTAATCATGTTAAATAATCATGATCTCAATATTGAACAAAAATGATTGTGATTATAATTTTTGCCATAAACAAGCACCCCTAAAAACAGCTAATTGTGATTTACATACACACACACACACACACACACACACACACAGAGTTTAAATATGTATGTGATAAATTGTAAATATGTATGAAATGAATTGTTTTCTGTAAGAAACTCTTACTTGAACATTTTTCAGTGTGCTCCTAAAGTTATATGTATGCTCCTAATTTCTTTCATTTAGGAGCACATGCGCTCCTTGAAAAGAAGTAAGGATTGAACACTGCTGTCACATGTGTGAAAGCACTAAGTAAGTGGAGTGTGGTGCAGTCCAAGGGCTTCTGTCACAGGCAGTAGATGTTTACTTTACCCATCCCCCCCCTCCCATTCTCTCTCTCTCCCTCACAGTTGGAAGGAAAGATTTCAAAGTGATCTTCTTGTGAAAAATCCTCATAAATCCCATAACTTTGGCCAAATCCTACATAAAAATATCATTATTTTGTAGGAATTTTCGTCGCGAATCCATTGATACAGGTTTGAAAGTGGTGGGACTTATAGTTTAGACACCAGATGCCCCAGTTTGGCACAAAGTCCATTCCCAGAATTTGCCTCCCCATTGGTTTACATTGTAAGGTGTAATGTCGCACTCCAACTTTCAGGGCTTACTAAATCTAAACCGTTCGAGTTATTACAAAGTTTTTAATAACTTTTGCTCAACACAGTGTGATAAGTCATGTATTCAAGTTTGAAGCCGATACCATTAACGCCCTAGGAGGAGATAGCGTTTATTCAAGGTCCAAAATTGGCAAAAAATCGTACTTTGAAATGGACATTGCGGATTTCCTGTTGGATTTAGGTCAGGGGTGTCAGCGTATGATTTGTAGGTCTTGATGAGACGAATAATTGAGTTTTGGTTCGATCTCTCTACGACATTCCTACGGGCCGTGGCGGCCGTTTTAGATACATAGGTGGCGCTAGAGAGCACATTTTGGCACTTTGGGGTTTAATTTTTACATTTTATCAAATTTTTCACCATTCCTGATGTACGTGCCAAATTTGGTGAGTTTTTGAGCATGTTTAGGGGGTCAAATTTAGAGTTAAAGTGGCGTAACAAGAAAGAAAGAATAATAATAATTAAAGCTGCAAGCAGCGTTGAACGGGCCTTCGCGCCCTTGCGCACGTCGGGCCGCGGCGCAGTCAGTTGAGCTTGTGGGAACCAAGAAAACGTTTGGAGATGATCAGTGTGAGAGTCTTTTGACACACAATACTAACTACTTTCTCTCCGTGAGCGCACCCCTCTGTTTATCACAGATAATTATGGCTTATGAAATTAAAATATTGTTAACCTTAATCAATAATTCAGGCACCAACTGTAGCATATATGAGGAACACAGTTGATTATTTGCCATAATTATCAATTATCTAAGATAAATTAACTAATTATAATAATTAATAGAATTATTAATATGAACTAACAAGCACGGAGCACCACCCGGAAACCAGGACCAATAACCGAACAAGGTAATCTCATAAATGGGATTTCACCTAGAATGTTAATATCTGCGAGATATCAACATTCAAGGGTGAACAAAGAAGGGTTGAATTCAAGCTCTGACTCCTTCAATCAGCCACTTCTCACAATATGTTACACACAATAATGACAAAAGAACTTCTCTTTAAAGATATAACATTGTTTATTAAACTTAGCAAAATTAACAAAGTTAACAAATACTTCATTCAATAAACAGCTATTCTAAAATCTAATTCTACCAAACAAAACACAAACAGCTTTGCACAGAGTTGGACACTTGCAGGGGAATGCGTGTATGTATGTATGTGTGTGTGTGTGTGTGTGTGTGTGTGTGTGTGTGTGTATGTGTGTGTGTGTGTGTGTTAGTAGCAAGAGAGGAAGGAGGGAAAGCGATCGTGAGAGGGAGAGAAGCGGCTCTTTTGTCCACAGAGAGCGCACGTACGGACGGCAGTCTGTAACGTACGTTGTCTGGTTTCTGATCGACAAATCAGTTTACTTTCTCACTCACGGTGGCACAGAAGTAGCAGTTGTCCCGACCGGGAAAAACACAAAATAGTCTAGCGTGGTGAACACAACTAACAGGAAGCAAACTTAAAATACTCCTCAGAGTAAAGCAGAGAAAAATGGACTCGGCGGTCCGTCAACTCACACAACAAGAACAATAGCGATAAAGCTAAAAAGGCTAAATGCTAAACAACAGCAACTGATGCTGAAAAGAACACACAACTAACACTGCCTATGCCCAGACTTATGCCTCTTACTTGGTCGCTTCAGAAAGTGCGCAGGTTGTGTGTGTGTGTAGTCCGTCTTAATGTCCATCTTTGTTCTTGGCTCGGAGGCAGACGGTGCCGTTCTCGCACGTCGTCGAAAACAAGGCAGCTGGCTCTGAGTGGAGTGGCGGATAGAACAGCAGAGACGACTCGGCGAAGACGCGCAGGGCAGAGCCGGTCCACGTTATCCCGAAGTAACTTCATTTCCTCTTTCTCGGGGGAATTTGAGGACGCTGGTTGCAGCAGCGGTCTCTCTCGGGTCCAGGAATGTGTTCGGGTGAACACGGGCAAAGTCTCGTCTCGTCCGACGAGGGGAGTCTTCGATGAGGGGAAAACATGTTCGTGGGGTAGTCAAGCTAACTCACAGGGAAACAGGAGTTACCCCTAGCTCAGTGACATGGGAAAGACGTGTAGTTTGGGCGTGCTCGCTTATAAAGGGGTGGTGATGTCATGGCTGCGTCCTCAGGACGCTCCGCTGTGCAGGAGCGTCTCCGCCAATGAGGGACCGATGTTGACTGCTCCCTGCTGAGGTGTGAAAATCGCAAAGCATCCTTGGAAATGGAGTTTGCTCCACCCTCATGGCAGGTCCATTACAGTTTTAATACGGAGCTCCGGAACTCCAGCCTTCCTGAGTTTTTCCCTCATATAGGCTATAGTTTTTCTTAATCATTACTACAATATATGATTACATATGTAATAGTCTCCTCAGCCAAGTTAGAAAAAATATGTGCATGTATGAACAACAGCAATTGGAGAAGATGACAGTCAAAAAGTAATCATGTTAAATAATCATGATCTCAATATTGAACAAAAATGATTGTGATTATAATTTTTGCCATAATCAAGCACCCCTAAAAACAGCAAATTGTGATTTACGTACACACATACACACACACAAAGTTTAAATATGTATGTGATAAATTGTAAATATGTATGTAATGAATTGTTTTCTTTAAGAAACTCTTACTTGAACATTTTTCAGTGTGCTCCTAAAGTTATATGTATGCTCCTAATTTCTGTCATTTAGGAGCACATGTACTCCTTGAAAAAAAGTAATGATTGAACACTGCTGTCACTGCTGCAGTCCAAGGGCTTCTGTCACAGGCAGTAGATGTTTACTTTACCCATCCCCCCCCCTCCCATTCTCTCTCTCTCCCTCACAGTTGGAAGGAAAGATTTCAAAGTGATCTTCTTGTGAAAAATCCTCATAAATCCCATAAATTTGGCCAAATCCTACATAAAAATATCATTTTTTTGTAGGAATTTTCGTCGCGAATCCATTGATACAGGTTTGAAAGTGGTGGGACTTATAGTTTAGACGCCAGATGCCCCAGTTTGGCACAAAGTCCATGCCCAGAATTTGCCTCCCCATTGGTTTACATTGTAAGGTGTAATGTCGCACTCCAACTTTCAGGGCTTACTAAATCTAAACCGTTCGAGTTATTACAAAGTTTTTAATAACTTTTGCTCAACACAGTGTGATAAGTCATGTATTCAAGTTTGAAGCCGATACCATTAACGCCCTAGGAGGAGATAGCGTTTATTCAAGGTCCAAAATTGGCAAAAAATCATACTTTGAAATTGACATTGCAGATTTCCTGTTGGATTTAGGTCAGGGGTGTCAGCGTATGATTTGTAGGTCTTGATGAGACGAATAATTGGGTTTTGGTTCGATCTCTCTACGACATTCCTACGGGCCGTGGTGGCCGTTTTAGATACATAGGTGGCGCTAGAGAGCACATTTTGGCACTTTGGGGTTTAATTTTTACATTTTATCAAATTTTTCACCATTCCTGATGTGCGTGCCAAATTTGGTGAGTTTTTGAGCATGTTTAGGGGGTCAAATTTAGAGTTAAAGTGGCGTAATAATAAAGAATAATAATAATAATAATAATAATAATAATAAGAAACAAACAAACACACGAAAAACAAGAGGGTCTTCGCCCTTTGGGCTCAGGCCCTAATAATTAAAGCTGCAAGCAGCGTTGGACGGGCCTTCGCGCCCATGCGCACATCGGCCGCGGCGCAGTCAGCTGAGCTTCTGGGAACCAAGAAAACGTTTGGAGATGATCAGTGTGAGAGTCTTTTGACACACAATACTAACCACTTTCTCTCCGTGAGCGCACCCCTCTGTTTATCACAGGTAATTATAGATTATGAAATCAAAATATTGTTAACCTTAATCAATAATTCAGGCACCAACTGTAGGATCTGCAAGGAACACAGTTGATTATTTGCTATAATTATCAATTATCAATAATAAATAATTATAACAATTAACAGATTTATTAATATGAACTAACAAATACGAAGCACCATCCCGAAACCAGGACTAATAACCGAACAGGGTAATCTCATAAATGGGAGTTCACCTAGAATGTTAATATCTGAGAGATATCAACATTCAAGGGTAAAAAGAACGGTTAAATTCGAGCTCTGACTCCTTCAATCAGCCACTTTTCACAATATGTTACCAATAATGACAAAAGAACTTCTCTTTAAAGATATAACAGTGTTTATGAAACTTAGCAAAATTAACAAAGTTAACAAATGCTTCATTCAATAAATAGCTATTCTAAAATCTAATTCTACCAAACAAAACACAAACAGCTTTGCACAGGGTTGGACACTTGCAGGGGAATGCGTGTATGTATGTATGTATGTATATATGTATGTGTGTGTGTGTGTGTGTGTGTGTGTGTGTGTGTTAGTAGCAAGAGAGGAAGGAGGGAAAGCGATCGTGAGAGGGAGAGAAGCGGCTCTTTTTCCACAGAGAGCGCACGTATGGACGGCAGTCAGTAACGCACGTTGTCTGGTTTCAGATCGACAAATCAGTTTACTTTCTCACTCACGGCAGCACAAACACAGTAGTCCCGAGCGGGACAAACACAAAATAGTCTAGCGTGGTGAACACAACTAACAGGCAGCAAACAGGCAGCAGCGGAGCGTTAACTGCAGCATGACCGAAAGAAGCACAACCAGTTAGCCTCTGCTAGCCTCTCAGCTAACCCCGGCTCTCTGTTTAGATCCAAACGGAGCACCGAGTCCCGATTTGTTATTTAGGTTAAAGCGGAGAACAGGCAGCAAACAGGCAGCAGCGGAGCGTTAACTGCAGCATGACCGAAAGAAGCACAACCAGTTCGCCTCTGCTAGCCTCTCAGCTAACCCCGGCTCTCTGTTTAGATCCAAACGGAGCACCGAGTCCCGATTTGTTATTTAGGTTAAAGCGGAGAACAGGCAGCAAACAGGCAGCAGCGGAGCGTTAATTGCAGCATGACCGAAAGAAGCACAACCAGTTAGCCTCTGCTAGCCTCTCAGCTAACCCCGGCTCTCTGTTTAGATCCAAACGGAGCACCGAGTCCCGAATTGCTATTTAGGTTAAAGCGGAGAGAATCAGCGGGTCTGTCGGCCAGCTGAGTGAAGTGAAACCTGCGGAAAAAACACCGTGACCATCAAGGTAAAACAGGTCGGCGAAAACACGGCAGCTGGCTCTGAGTGGAGTGGCGGAGAGAACAGCAGAGATGACTCGGCGAAGACGCGCAGGGCAGAGCCGGTCCACGTTATCCCGAAGTAACTTCATTTCCTCTTTCTCGGGGGGAATTTGAGGACGCTGGTTGCAGCAGCGGTCTCTCTCGGGTCCAGGAATGTGTTCGGGTGAACACGGGCAAAGTCTCGTCTCGTCCGACGAGGGGAGTCTTCGATGAGGGGAAAACATGTTCGTGGGGTAGTCAAGCTAACTCACAGGGAAACAGGAGTTACCCCTAGCTCAGTGACATGGGAAAGACGTATATTTCGGGCGTGCTCGCTTATAAAGGGGTGGTGATGTCATGGCTGCGTCCTCAGGACGCTCCGCTGTGCAGGAGCGTCTCCGCCAATGAGGGACCGATGTTGACTGCTCCCTGCTGAAGTGTGAAAATCGCAAAGCATCCTTGGAAATGGAGTTTGCTCCACCCTCATGGCAGGTCCATTACAGTTTTAATACGGAGCTCCGGAACTCCAGCCTTCCTGAGTTTTTCCCTCATATAGGCTATAGTTTTTCTTAATCATTACTACAATATATGATTACATATGTAATAGTCTCCTCAGCCAAGTTAGAAAAAATATGTGCATGTATGAACAACAGCAATTGGAGAAGATGACAGTCAAAAAGTGATCATGTTAAATAATCATGATCTCAATATTGAACAAAAATGATTGTGATTATAATTTTTACCATAATCAAGCACCCCTAAAAACAGCAAATTGTGATTTACATACACACACACACACACACACACACACACACAGAGTTTAAATATGTATGTGATAAATTGTAAATATGTATGAAATGAATTGTTTTCTGTAAGAAACTCTTACTTGAACATTTTTCAGTGTGCTCCTAAAGTTATATGTATGCTCCTAATTTCTTTCATTTAGGAGCACATGCGCTCCTTGAAAAGAAGTAAGGATTGAACACTGCTGTCACATGTGTGAAAGCACTAAGTAAGTGGAGTGTGGTGCAGTCCAAGGGCTTCTGTCACAGGCAGTAGATGTTTACTTTACCCATCCCCCCCCTCCCATTCTCTCTCTCTCCCTCACAGTTGGAAGGAAAGATTTCAAAGTGATCTTCTTGTGAAAAATCCTCATAAATCCCATAACTTTGGCCAAATCCTACATAAAAATATCATTTTTTTGTAGGAATTTTCGTCGCGAATCCATTGATACAGGTTTGGAAGTGGTCGGACTTACAGTTTAGACGCCAGATGCCCCAGTTTGGCACAAAGTCCATGCCCAGAATTTGCCTCCCCATTGGTTTACATTGTAAGGTGTAATGTCGCACTCCAACTTTCAGGGCTTACTAAATCTAAACCGTTCGAGTTATTACAAAGTTTTTAATAACTTTTGCTCAACACAGTGTGATAAGTCATGTATTAAAGTTTGAAGCCGATACCATTAACGCCCTAGGAGGAGATAGCGTTTATTCAAGGTCCAAAATTGGCAAAAAATCGTACTTTGAAATGGACATTGCAGATTTCCTGTTGGATTTAGGTCAGGGGTGTCAGCGTATGATTTGTAGGTCTTGATGAGACGAATAATTGAGTTTTGGTTCGATCTCTCTACGACATTCCTACGGGCCGTGGCGGCCGTTTTAGATACATAGGTGGCGCTAGAGAGCACATTTTGGCACTTTGGGGTTTAATTTTTACATTTTATCAAATTTTTCACCATTCCTGATGTGCGTGCCAAATTTGGTGAGTTTTTGAGCATGTTTAGGGGGTCAAATTTAGAGTTAAAGTGGCGTAACAAGAAAGAAAGAATAATAATAATAATAATAATAATAATAATAAAGAAATAAACACACGAAAAACAAGAGGGTCTTCGCCCTTTGGGCTCAGGCCCTAATTAAAGCTGCAAGCAGCGTTGAACGGGCCTTCGCGCCCTTGCGCACGTCGGGCCGCGGCGCAGTCAGTTGAGCTTGTGGGAACCAAGAAAACGTTTGGAGATGATCAGTGTGAGAGTCTTTTGACACACAATACTAACTACTTTCTCTCCGTGAGCGCACGCCTCTGTTTATCACAGATAATTATGGCTTATGAAATTAAAATATTGTTAACCTTAATCAATAATTCAGGCACCAACTGTAGCATGTATGAGGAGCACAGTTGATTATTTGCCATAATTATCAATTATCTATGATAATTAACTAATTATAATAATTAATAGAATTATTAATATGAACTAACAAGCACGGAGCACCACCCGGAAACCAGGACCAATAACCGAACAAGGTAATCTCATAAATGGGATTTCACCTAGAATGCTAATATCTGCGAGATATCAACATTCAAGGGTGAACAAAGAAGGGTTGAATTCAAGCTCTGACTCCTTTAATCAGCCACTTCTCACAATATGTTACACACAATAATGACAAAAGAACTTCTCTTTAAAGATATAACATTGTTTATTAAACTTAGCAAAATTAACAAAGTTAACAAATACTTCATTCAATAAACAGCTATTCTAAAATCTAATTCTACCAAACAAAACACAAACAGCTTTGCACAGAGTTGGACACTTGCAGGGGAATGCGTGTGTGTGTGTGTGTGTGTGTGTGTGTGTGTGTTAGTAGCAAGAGAGGAAGGAGGGAAAGCGATCGTGAGAGGGAGAGAAGCGGCACTTTTGACCACAGAGAGCGCACGTACGGACGGCAGTCTGTAACGTACGTTGTCTGGTTTCTGATCGACAAATCAATTTACTTTCTCACTCACGGTGGCACAAAAGTAGCAGTTGTCCCGACCGGGAAAAACACAAAATAGTCTAGCGTGGTGAACACAACTAACAGGCAGCAAACTTAAAATACTCCTCAGAGTAAAGCAGAGAAAAATGGACTCGGCGGTCCGTCAACTCACACAACAAGAACAACAGCAATAAAGCTAAAAAGGCTAAATGCTAAACAACAGCAACTGATGCTGAAAAGAACACACAACTAACACTGCCTATGCCCAGACTTATGCCTCTTACTTGGTCGCTTCAGAAAGTGCGCAGGTTGTGTGTGTGTGTGTAGTCCGTCTTAATGTCCATCTTTGTTCTTGGCTCGGAGGCAGACGGTGCCGTTCTCGCACGTCGTCGAAAACACGGCAGCTGGCTCTGAGTGGAATGGCGGAGAGAACAGCAGAGACAACTCGGCGAAGACGCGCAGGGCAGAGCCGGTCCACGTTATCCCGAAGTAACTTCATTTCTTCTTTCTCGGGGGAATTTGAGGACGCTGGTTGCAGCAGCGGTCTCTCTCGGATCCAGGAATGTGTTCGGGTGAACACGGGCAAAGTCTCGTCTCGTCCGACGAGGGGAGTCTTCGATGAGGGGAAAACATGTTCGTGGGGTAGTTAAGCTAACTCACAGGGGAACAGGAGTCACCCCTAGCTCAGTGACATGGGAAAGACGTGTAGTTTGGGCGTGCTCGCTTATAAAGGGGTGGTGATGTCATGGCTGTGTCCTCGAGACGCTCCGCTGTACAGGAGCGTCTCCGCCAATGAGGGACCAATGTGGACTGCTCCCTGCTGAGGTGTGAAAATCGCAAAGCATCCTTGGAAATGGAGTTTGCTCCACCCTCTGTCACAGGCAGTAGATGTTTACTTTACCCATCCCCCCCTCCCATTCTCTCTCTCTCCCTCACAGTTGGAAGGAAAGATTTCAAAGTGTGGAAAATCCTCATAAATCCCATAACTTTGGCCAAATCCTACATAAAAATATCATTTTTTTGTAGGAATTTTCGTCGCGAATCCATTGATACAGGTTTGAAAGTGGTGGGACTCATAGTTTAGACGCCAGATGCCCCAGTTTGGCACAAAGTCCATGCCCAGAATTTGCCTCCCCATTGGTTTACATTGTAAGGTGTAATGTCGCACTCCAACTTTCAGGGCTTACTAAATCTAAACCGTTCGAGTTATTACAAAGTTTTTAATAACTTTTGCTCAACACAGTGTGATAAGTCATGTATTAAAGTTTGAAGCCGATACCATTAACGCCCTAGGAGGAGATAGCGTTTATTCAAGGTCCAAAATTGGCAAAAAATCATACTTTGAAATGGACATTGCAGATTTCCTGTTGGATTTAGGTCAGGGGTGTCAGCGTATGATTTGTAGGTCTTGATGAGACGAATAATTGAGTTTTGGTTCGATCTCTCTACGACATTCCTACGGGCCGTGGCGGCCGTTTTAGATACATAGGTGGCGCTCTCGAGCACATTTTGGCACTTTGGGGTTTAACTTTTACATTTTATCAAATTTTTCACCATTCCTGATGTGCGTGCCAAATTTGGTGAGTTTTTGAGCATGTTTAGGGGGTCAAATTTAGAGTTAAAGTGGCGTAACAAGAAAGAATAATAATAAAGAAACAAACGGACGAAAAACAATAGGGTCTTCGCCCTTTGGGCTCAGGCCCTAATTAAAGCTGCAAGCAGCGTTGAACGGGCCTTCGCGCCCTTGCGCACGTCGGGCCGCGGCGCAGTCAGTTGAGCTTGTGGGAACCAAGAAAACGTTTGGAGATGATCAGTGTGAGAGTCTTTTTACACACAATACTAACCAGTGTCTCTCTGTGAGCCCACCCCTCTGTTTATCACAGACAATTATGAATTATGAAATCAAAATATTGTTAACCTTAATCAATAATTCAGGCACCCACTGTCGGATCTGTGAGGAACACAGTTGATTATTTGCCATAATTATCAATTATCTAAGATAATTAACTAATTATAATAACTAATAGAATTATTAATATGAACTAACAGATACGAAGCACCACCCGGAAACCAGGACCAATAACCGAACAAGGTAATCTCATAAATGGGAGTTCACCTAGAATGTTAATATCTGCGAGATATCAACATTCAAGGGTGAACAAAGAAGGGTTGAATTCAAGCTCTGACTCCTTTAATCAGCCACTTCTCACAATATGTTACACACAATAATGACAAAAGAACTTCTCTTTAAAGATATAACATTGTTTATTAAACTTAGCAAAATTAACAAAGTTAACAAATACTTCATTCAATAAACAGTTATTCTAAAATCTAATTCTACCAAACAAAACACAAACAGCTTTGCACAGAGTTGGACACTTGCAGGGGAATGCGTGTGTGTGTGTGTGTGTGTGTGTGTGTTAGTAGCAAGAGAGGAAGGAGGGAAAGCGATCGTGAGAGGGAGAGAAGCGGCTCTTTTGACCACAGAGAGCGCACGTACGGACGGCAGTCTGTAACGTACGTTGTCTGGTTTCTGATCTCACGGTGGCACAAAAGTAGCAGTTGTCCCGACCGGGAAAAACACAAAATAGTCTAGCGTGGTGAACACAACTAACAGGCAGCAAACTTAAAATACTCCTCAGAGTAAAGCAGAGAAAAATGGACTCGGCGGTCCGTCAACTCACACAACAAGAACAACAGCAATAAAGCTAAAAAGGCTAAATGCTAAACAACAGCAACTGATGCTGAAAAGAACACACAACTAACACTGCCTATGCCCAGACTTATGCCTCTTACTTGGTCGCTTCAGAAAGTGCGCAGGTTGTGTGTGTGTGTAGTCCGTCTTAATGTCCATCTTTGTTCTTGGCTCGGAGGCAGACGGTGCCGTTCTCGCACGTCGTCGAAAACACGGCAGCTGGCTCTGAGTGGAATGGCGGAGAGAACAGCAGAGACAACTCGGCGAAGACGCGCAGGGCAGAGCCGGTCCACGTTATCCCGAAGTAACTTCATTTCCTCTTTCTCGGGGGAATTTGAGGACGCTGGTTGCAGCAGCGGTCTCTCTCGGGTCCAGGAATGTGTTCGGGTGAACACGGGCAAAGTCTCGTCTCGTCCGACGAGGGGAGTCTTCGATGAGGGGAAAACATGTTCGTGGGGTAGTCAAGCTAACTCACAGGGGAACAGGAGTTACCCCTAGCTCAGTGACATGGGAAAGACGTGTAGTTTGGGCGTGCTCGCTTATAAAGGGGTGGTGATGTCATGGCTGCGTCCTCAGGACGCTCCGCTGTGCAGGAGCGTCTCCGCCAATGAGGGACCGATGTTGACTGCTCCCTGCTGAAGTGTGAAAATCGCAAAGCATCCTTGGAAATGGAGTTTGCTCCACCCTCATGGCAGGTCCATTACAGTTTTAATACGGAGCTCCGGAACTCCAGCCTTCCTGAGTTTTTCCCTCATATAGGCTATAGTTTTTCTTAATCATTACTACAATATATGATTACATATGTAATAGTCTCCTCAGCCAAGTTAGAAAAAGTATGTGCATGTATGAACAACAGCAATTGGAGAAGATGACAGTCAAAAAGTAATCATGTTAAATAATCATGATCTCAATATTGAACAAAAATGATTGTGATTATAATTTTTGCCATAATCAAGCACCCCTAAAAACAGCAAATTGTGATTTACATACACATACACACACACACACACACACACACACACACACACACAGTTTAAATATGTATGTGATAAATTGTAAATATGTATGTAATGAATTGTTTTCTTTAAGAAACTCTTACTTGAACATTTTTCAGTGTGCTCCTAAAGTTATATGTATGCTCCTAATTTCTGTCATTTAGGAGCACATGTACTCCTTGAAAAAAAGTAAGGATTGAACACTGCTGTCACTGCTGCAGTCCAAGGGCTTCTGTCACAGGCAGTAGATGTTTACTTTACCCATCCCCCCCCTCCCATTCTCTCTCTCTCCCTCACAGCTGCAGAGAAGATTTTAGTGTACTCTACTTGTGAAATATGCTCATAAATCCCATAACTTTGGCCAAATCCTACATAAAAATATCATTTTTTTGTAGGAATTTTCGTCGCGAATCCATTGATACAGGTTTGAAAGTGGTGGGACTTATAGTTTAGACGCCAGATGCCCCAGTTTGGCACAAAGTCCATGCCCAGAATTTGCCTCCCCATTGGTTTACATTGTAAGGTGTAATGTCGCACTCCAACTTTCAGGGCTTACTAAATCTAAACCGTTCGAGTTATTACAAAGTTTTTAATAACTTTTGCTCAACACAGTGTGATAAGTCATGTATTCAAGTTTGAAGCCGATACCATTAACGCCCTAAGAGGAGATAGCGTTTATTCAAGGTCCAAAATTGGCAAAAAATCATACTTTGAAATGGACATTGCGGATTTCCTGTTGGATTTAGGTCAGGGGTGTCAGCGTATGATTTGTAGGTCTTGATGAGACGAATAATTGGGTTTTGGTTCGATCTCTCTACGACATTCCTACGGGCCGTGGCGGCCGTTTTAGATACATAGGTGGCGCTAGAGAGCACATTTTGGAACTTTGGGGTTTAATTTTTACATTTTATCAAATTTTTCACCATTCCTGATGTGCGTGCCAAATTTGGTGAGTTTTTGAGCATGTTTAGGGGGTCAAATTTAGAGTTAAAGTGGCGTAACAAGAAAGAAAGAATAATAATAATAATAATAATAATAAAGAAACAAACGCACGAAAAACAAGAGGGTCTTCGCCCTTTGGGCTCAGGCCCTAATTAAAGCTGCAAGCAGCGTTGAACGGGCCTTCGCGCCCATGCGCACATCGGCCGCGGCGCAGTCAGCTGAGCTTCTGGGAACCAAGAAAACGTTTGGAGATGATCAGTGTGAGAGTCTTTTGACACACAATACTAACCACTTTCTCTCTGTGAGCGCACCCCTCTGTTTATCACAGGTAATTATAGATTATGAAATCAAAATATTGTTAACCTTAATCAATAATTCAGGCACCAACTGTAGGATCTGCAAGGAACACAGTTGATTATTTGCTATAATTATCAATTATCAATAATAAATAATTATAACAATTAACAGATTTATTAATATGAACTAACAAATACGAAGCACCATCCCGAAACCAGGACTAATAACCGAACAGGGTAATCTCATAAATGGGAGTTCACCTAGAATGTTAATATCTGAGAGATATCAACATTCAAGGGTAAAAAGAACGGTTAAATTCGAGCTCTGACTCCTTCAATCAGCCACTTTTCACAATATGTTACCAATAATGACAAAAGAACTTCTCTTTAAAGATATAACAGTGTTTATGAAACTTAGCAAAATTAACAAAGTTAACAAATGCTTCATTCAATAAATAGCTATTCTAAAATCTAATTCTACCAAACAAAACACAAACAGCTTTGCACAGGGTTGGACACTTGCAGGGGAATGCGTGAATGTATGTATGTATGTATGTATGTATGTATATATGTATGTGTGTGTGTGTTAGTAGCAAGAGAGGAAGGAGGGAAAGCGATCGTGAGAGGGAGAGAAGCGGCTCTTTTGTCCACAGAGAGCGCACGTACGGACGGCAGTCTGTAACGTACGTTGTCTGGTTTCAGATCGACAAAGCAGTTACTTTCTCACTCACGGCGGCAGAAAGACAGCAGTAGTCCCGAGCGGGACAAACACAAAATAGTCTAGCGTAGTGAACATAACTAACAGGCAGCAAACTTAAAATACTACTCAGAGTAAAGCAGAGAAAAATGGACTCGGCGGTCCGTCAACTCACACAACAAGAACAATAGCAATAAAGCTAAAAAGGCTAAATGCTCAACAACAGCAACTGATGCTGAAAAGAACACACAACTAACACTGCCTATGCCCAGACTTATGCCTCTTACTTGGTCGCTTCAGAAAGTGCGCAGGTTGTGTGTGTGTGTAGTCCGTCTTAATGTCCATCTTTGTTCTTGGCTCGGAGGCAGACGGTGCCGTTCTCGCACGTCGGCGGAAACACGGCAGCTGGCTCTGAGTGGAGTGGCGGAGAGAACAGCAGAGACGACTCGGCGAAGACGCGCAGGGCAGAGCCGGTCCACGTTATCCCGAAGTAACTTCATTTCCTCTTTCTCGGGGGAATTTGAGGACGCTGGTTGCAGCAGCGGTCTCTCTCGGGTCCAGGAATGTGTTCGGGTGAACACGGGCAAAGTCTCGTCTCGTCCGACGAGGGGAGTCTTCGATGAGGGGAAAACATGTTCGTGGGGTAGTCAAGCTAACTCACAGGGGAACAGGAGTTACCCCTAGCTCAGTGACATGGGAAAGACGTGTATTTCGGGCGTGCTCGCTTATAAAGGGGTGGTGATGTCATGGCTGCGTCCTCAGGACGCTCCGCTGTGCAGGAGCGTCTCCGCCAATGAGGGACCGATGTTGACTGCTCCCTGCTGAGGTGTGAAAATCGCAAAGCATTCTTGGAAATGGAGTTTGCTCCACCCTCATGGCAGGTCCATTACAGTTTTAATACGGAGCTCCGGAACTCCAGCCTTCCTGAGTTATTCCCTCATATAGGCTATAGTTTTTCTTAATCATTACTACAATATATGATTAGATGTGTAATAGTCTCCTCAGCCAAGTTAGAAAAAATATGTGCATGTATGAACAACAGCAATTGGAGAGGATGACAGTCAAAAAGTAATCATGTTAAATAATCATGATCTCAATATTGAACAAAAATGATTGTGATTATAATTTTTGCCATAATCAAGCACCCCTAAAAACAGCAAATTGTGATTTACATACACACACACACACACACACAGAGTTTAAATATGTATGTAATGAATTGTTTTCTTTAAGAAACTCTTACTTGAACATTTTTCAGTGTGCTCCTAAAGTTATATGTATGCTCCTAATTTCTGTCATTTAGGAGCACATGTGCTCCTTGAAAAAAAGTAAGGATTGAACACTGCTGTCAGATATGTAGAAGCATTAAGTAACTGGAGTGTGGTGCAGTCCAAGGGCTTCTGTCACAGGCAGTAGATGTTTACTTTACCCATCCCCCCCCTCCCATTCTCTCTCTCTCCCTCACAGTTGGAAGGAAAGATTTCAAAGTGATCTTCTTGTGAAATATCCTCATAAATGCCATAACTTTGGCCAAATCCTACATAAAAATATCATTTTTTTGTAGGAATTTTCGTCGCGAATCCATTGATACAGGTTTGAAAGTGGTGGGACTTATAGTTTAGACGCCAGGTGCCCCAGTTTGGCACAAAGTCCATGCCCAGAATTTGCCTCCCCATTGGTTTACATTGTAAGGTGTAATGTCGCACTCCAACTTTCAGGGCTTACTAAATCTAAACCGTTCGAGTTATTACAAAGTTTTTAATAACTTTTGCTCAACACAGTGTGATAAGTCATGTATTCAAGTTTGAAGCCGATACCATTAACGCCCTAGGAGGAGATAGCGTTTATTCAAGGTCCAAAATTGGCAAAAAATGGTATTTTGAAATTGACATTGCAGATTTCCTGTTGGATTTAGGTCAGGGGTGTCAGCGTATGATTTGTAGGTCTTGATGAGACGAATAATTGAGTTTTGGTTCGATCTCTCTACGACATTCCTACGGGCCGTGGTGGCCGTTTTAGATACATAGGTGGCGCTAGAGAGCACATTTTGGCACTTTGGGGTTTAATTTTTACATTTTATCAAATTTTTCACCATTCCTGATGTGCGTGCCAAATTTGGTGAGTTTTTGAGCATGTTTAGGGGGTCAAATTTAGAGTTAAAGTGGCGTAACAAGAAAGAAAGAATAATAAAGAAACAAACACACGAAAAACAATAGGGTCTTCGCCCTTTGGGCTCAGGCCCTAATAATAAAGAAACAAACGCACGAAAAACAATAGGGTCTTCGCCCTTTGGGCTCAGGCCCTAATAATAATAAAGAAACAAACGCACGAAAAACAAGAGGGTCTTCGCCCTTTGGGCTCAGGCCCTAATAAAGAAACAAACGCACGAAAAACAATAGGGTCTTCGCCCTTTGGGCTCAGGCCCTAATAAAGAAACAAACGGACGAAAAACAATAGGGTCTTCGCCCTTTGGGCTCAGGCCCTAATAAACAAACAAACGCACGAAAAACAATAGGGTCTTCGCCCTTTGGGCTCAGGCCCTAATTAAAGCTGCAAGCAGCGTTGGACGGGCCTTCGCGCCCTTGCGCACGTCGAGCCGCGGCGCAGTCAGTTGAGCTTGTGGGAACCAAGAAAACATTTGGAGATGATTAGTGTGAGAGTCTTTTGACACACAATACTAACCAGTGTCTCTCTGTGAGCCCACCCCTCTGTTCACAGACAATTATGAATTATGAAATCAAAATATTGTTAACCTTAATCAATAATTCAGGTACCAACTGTAGGATCTGCGAAGAACACAGTTAATTATTTGCTATAATTATCAATTATCAATAATAATTAACTATAACAATTAACAGAAATATTAATATGAACTAACAGATACGAAGCACCACCCCGAAACCGGGACCAATAACCGAGCAAGGTAGTCTCATAAATGGGAGTTCACCTAGAATGTTCATATCTGAGAGATAATCATTCAAGGGTGAACAAAGAAGGGTTGAATTCGAGCTCTGACTCCTTCAATCAGCCACTTTTCACAATATGTTACCAATAATGACTAAAGAACTTCTCTTTAAAGATATAACAGTGTTTATTAAACTTAGCAAAATTAACAAAGTTAACAAATGCTTCACTCAATAAATAGCTATTCTAAAATCTAATTCTACCAAACAAAACACAAACAGCTTTGCACGGGGTTGGACACCTGCAGGTTGGACACTTTTGTCCGACGTTATCTGACCATCAGATGTGCAAAACGATGTCGGTGCGTGTATCTGTGCGCGCGTGAGTGTGGTGTTAGTCACAAGAGAGGGAGGACGGAAAGCGATCGTGAGAGAGAGAGAGAGAAGCGGTTCTTTTTCCACAGAGAGCGCACGTATGGACGGCAGTCTGTAACGCACGTTGTCTGGTTTAAGATCGACAAATCAGTTTACTTTTTCACTCACGGCAGCACAAACACAGTAGTCCCGAGCGGGACAAACACAAAATAGTCTAGCGTGGTGAACACAACTAACAGGCAGCAAACAGGCAGCAGCGGAGCGTTAACTGCAGCATGACCGAAAGAAGCACAACCAGTTAGCCTCTGCTAGCCTCTCAGCTAACCCCGGCTATCTGTTTAGATCCAAACGGAGCACCGAGTCCCGATTTGTTATTTAGGTTAAAGCGGAGAACAGGCAGCAAACAGGCAGCAGCGGAGCGTTAACTGCAGCATGACCGAAAGAAGCACAACCAGTTCGCCTCTGCTAGCCTCTCAGCTAACCCTGGCTCTCTGTTTAGATCCAAACGGAGCACCGACTCCCGATTAGTTATTTAGGTTAAAGCGGACAGAATCAGCGGGTCTGTGGTCGGACTTATGGTTTAGACGCCAGATGCCCCAGTTTGGCACAAAGTCCATGCCAAGAATTTGCCTCCCCATTGGTTTACATTGTAAGGTGTAATGTCGCACTCCAACTTTCAGGGCTTACTAAATCTAAACCGTTCGAGCTTTGCACAGGGTTGGACACTTGCAAGTTGGACACTTTTGTCCGACGTTATCTGACCATCAGATGTGCAAAACGATGTCAGCAGGCAGCAGCGGAGCGTTAACTGCAGCATGACCGAAAGA
The DNA here is from genome assembly GCF_963924715.1 of Thunnus thynnus. Taxonomy (NCBI): domain Eukaryota; kingdom Metazoa; phylum Chordata; class Actinopteri; order Scombriformes; family Scombridae; genus Thunnus; species Thunnus thynnus. The sequence goes on from NC_089518.1 coordinate 2,047,208, forward strand.
AGCACAACCAGTTAGCCTCTGCTAGCCTCTCAGCTAACCCCGGCTATCTGTTTAGATCCAAACGGAGCACCGAGTCCCGATTTGTTATTTAGGTTAAAGCGGAGAACAGGCAGCAAACAGGCAGCAGCGGAGCGTTAACTGCAGCATGACCGAAAGAAGCACAACCAGTTCGCCTCTGCTAGCCTCTCAGCTAACCCTGGCTCTCTGTTTAGATCCAAACGGAGCACCGACTCCCGATTAGTTATTTAGGTTAAAGCGGACAGAATCAGCGGGTCTGTCGGCCAGCTGAGTGAAGTGAAACCTGCGGAAAAAACACCGTGACCATCACGGTAAAACAGTCCGTAGAGAACTACCTTGTTCAGCTGCACAGATAGGAAATCCCTCGGCTGACAGGATGTACCACTCGGTGAGGAAAAATATTTTACCCACGCCTTTTTGGTTGGCAACAACGGTTGGCAACCAGCATATTGGGTGCATTACTGCCACCCTCTTCCTGAGTTTTTCCCTCATATCAGCTATAGTCTTTCTTGATCATTAGTACAATATACGATCACATATGTAATAGTCCCCTCAGCCAAGTCAGAAAAAATATGTGCATGTATGAACAACAGCAATTGGAGAAGATGACAGTCAATAAGTAATCATGTTAAATAATCATGATCTCAATATTGAAAAAAAATGATCGTGATTATATTTTTTGCCATAATCAAGGACCCCTAAAAACAGCAAATTGTGATTTACATACACACGCACGCACACACACACACACACACACACAGAGTTTAAATATGTATGTGATCAATTGTAAATATGTTATAATGAATTGTTTTCTTTAAGAAACTCTTACTTGCACATTTTTCAGTGTGCTCCTAAAGTTATATATATGCTCCTAATTTCTTTCATTTAGGAGCACATGTACTCCTTGAAAAAAAGTAAGGATTGAACACTGCTGTCACTGCTGCAGTCCAAGGGCTTCTGTCACAGGCAGTAGATGTTTACTTTACCCATCCCCCCCCTCCCATTCTCTCTCTCTCCCTCACAGCTGCAGAGAAGATTTTAGTGTACTCTACTTGTGAAATATGCTCATAAATCCCATAACGTTGGCCAAATCCTACATAAAAATATCATTTTTTTGTAGGAATTTTCGTTGCGAATCCATTGATACAGGTTTGAAACTGGTGGGACTTATAGTTTAGACGCCAGATGCCCCAGTTTGGCACAAAGTCCATGCCCAGAATTTGCCTCCCCATTGGTTTACATTGTAAGGTGTAATGTCGCACTCCAACTTTCAGGGCTTACTAAATCTAAACCGTTCGAGTTATTACAAAGTTTTTAATAACTTTTGCTCAACACAGTGTGATAAGTCATGTATTCAAGTTTGAAGCCGATACCATTAACGCCCTAGGAGGAGATAGCGTTTATTCAAGGTCCAAAATTGGCAAAAAATCATACTTTCAAATGGACATTGCTGATTTCCTGTTGGATTTAGGTCAGGGGTGTCAGCGTATGATTTGTAGGTCTTGATGAGACGAATAATTGGGTTTTGGTTCGATCTCTCTACGACATTCCTACGGGCCGTGGTGGCCGTTTTAGATACGTAGGTGGCGCTAGAGAGCACATTTTGGCACTTTGGGGTTTAATTTTTACATTTTATCAAATTTTTCACCATTCCTGATGTGCGTGCCAAATTTGGTGAGTTTTTGAGCATGTTTAGGGGGTCAAATTTAGAGTTAAAGTGGCGTAACAAGAAAGAATAATAATAAACAAACAAACGCACGAAAAACAATAGGGTCTTCGCCCTTTGGGCTCAGGCCCTAATTAAAGCTGCAAGCAGCGTTGAACGGGCCTTCGCGCCCTTGCGCACAGCGGGCCGCGGCGCAGTCAGTTGAGCTTGTGGGAACCAAGAAAACGTTTGGAGATGATCAGTGTGAGAGTCTTTTGACACACAATACTAACTACTTTCTCTCTGTGAGCGCACCCCTCTGTTTATCACAGATAATTATGGATTATGAAATCAAAATAATGTTAACTTTAATCAATAATTCAGGCACCAACTGTAGGATCTATGAGGAACACAGTTGATTATTTGCCATAATTATCAATTATCTAAGATAATTAACTAATTATAATAATTAATAGAATTATAAATATGAACTAACAAACACGGAGCACCACCCGGAAACCAGGACCAATAACCGAACAAGGTAATCTCATAAATGGGACTTCACCTAGAATGTTAATATCTGCGAGATATCAACATTCAAGGGCGAACAAAGAAGGGTTGAATTCAAGCTCTGACTCCTTCAAGCAGCCACTTCTCACAATATGTTATACACAATAATGACAAAAGAACTGCTCTTTAAAGATATAACATTGTTTATTAAACTTAGCAAACTTAACAAATACTTCATTCAATAAACAGCTATTCTAAAATCTAATTCTACCAAACAAAACACAAACAGCTTTGCACAGAGTTGGACACTTGCAGGGGAATGCGTGTATGTATGTATATATGTGTGTGTGTGTGTGTGTGTGTGTGTGTGTGTGTGTGTGTGTGTGTGTGTTAGTAGCAAGAGAGGAAGGAGGGAAAGCGATCGTGAGAGGGAGAGAAGCGGCTCTTTTGTCCACAGAGAGCGCACGTACGGACGGCAGTCTGTAACGTACGTTGTCTGGTTTCTGATCGACAAATCAATTTACTTTCTCACTCACGGTGGCACAAAAGTAGCAGTAGTCCCGACCGGGAAAAACACAAAATAGTCTAGCGTGGTGAACACAACTAACAGGCAGCAAACTTAAAATACTCCTCAGAGTAAAGCAGAGAAAAATGGACTCGGCGGTCCGTCAACTCACACAACAAGAATAATAGCAATAAAGCTAAAAAGGCTAAATGCTAAACAACAGCAACTGATGCTGAAAAGAACACACAACTAACACTGCCTATGCCCAGACTTATGCCTCTTACTTGGTCGCTTCAGAAAGTGCGCAGGTTGTGTGTGTGTGTAGTCCGTTTTAATGTCCATCTTTGTTCTTGGCTCGGAGGCAGACGGTGCCGTTCTCGCACGTCGGCGAAAACACGGCAGCTGGTTCTGAGTGGAGTGGCGGAGAGAACAGCAGAGACGACTCGGCGAAGACGCGCAGGGCAGAGCCGGTCCACGTTATCCCGAAGTAACTTCATTTCCTCTTTCTCGGGGGAATTTGAGGACGCTGGTTGCAGCAGCGGTCTCTCTCGGGTCCAGGAATGTGTTCGGGTGAACACGGGCAAAGTCTCGTCTCGTCCGACGAGGGGAGTCTTCGATGAGGGGAAAACATGTTCGTGGGGTAGTCAAGCTAACTCACAGGGGAACAGGAGTTACCCCTAGCTCAGTGACATGGGAAAGACGTGTAGTTTGGGCGTGCTCGCTTATAAAGGGGTGGTGATGTCATGGCTGCGTCCTCAGGACGCTCCGCTGTGCAGGAGCGTCTCCGCCAATGAGGGACCGATGTTGACTGCTCCCTGCTGAAGTGTGAAAATCGCAAAGCATCCTTGGAAATGGAGTTTGCTCCACCCTCATGGCAGGTCCATTACAGTTTTAATACGGAGCTCCGGAACTCCAGCCTTCCTGAGTTTTTCCCTCATATAGGCTATAGTTTTTCTTAATCATTACTACAATATATGATTACATATGTAATAGTCTCCTCAGCCAAGTTAGAAAAAATATGTGCATGTATGAACAACAGCAATTGGAGAAGATGACAGTCAAAAAGTAATCATGTTAAATAATCATGATCTCAATATTGAACAAAAATTATTGTGATTATAATTTTTGCCATAATCAAGCACCCCTAAAAACAGCAAATTGTGATTTACATACACACACACACACACACACACACACACACACACACAGAGTTTAAATATGTATGTGATCAATTGTAAATATGTATGTAATGAATTGTTTTCTTAAAGAAACTCTTACTTGAACATTTTTCAGTGTGCTCCTAAAGTTATATGTATGCTCCTAATTTCTGTCGTTTAGGAGCACATGTACTCCTTGAAAAAAAGTAAAGATTGAACACTGCTGTCAGATGTGTAGAAGCATTAAGTAACTGGAGTGTGGTGCAGTCCAAGGGCTTCTGTCACAGGCAGTAGTTGTTTACTTTACCCATCCCCCCCCTCCCATTCTCTCTCTCTCCCTCACAGTTGGAAGGAAAGATTTCAAAGTGATCTTCTTGTGAAAAATCCTCATACATCCCATAACTTTGGCCAAATCCTACATAAAAATATCATTTTTTTGTAGGAATTTTCGTCGCGAATCCATTGATACAGGTTTGAAAGTGGTCGGACTTATAGTTTAGACGCCAGATGCCCCAGTTTGGCACAAAGGCCATGCCCAGAATTTGCCTCCCCATTGGTTTACATTGTAAGGTGTAATGTCGCACTCCAACTTTCAGGGCTTACTAAATCTAAACCGTTCGAGTTATTACAAAGTTTTTAATAACTTTTGCTCAACACAGTGTGATAAGTCATGTATTCAAGTTTGAAGCCGATACCATTAACGCCCTAGGAGGAGATAGCGTTTATTCAAGGTCCAAAATTGGCAAAAAATCATACTTTGAAATGGACATTGCAGATTTCCTGTTGGATTTAGGTCAGGGGTGTCAGCATATGATTTGTAGGTCTTGATGAGACGAATAATTGAGTTTTGGTTCGATCTCTCTACGACATTCCTACGGGCCGTGGCGGCCGTTTTAGATACATAGGTGGCGCTAGAGAGCACATTTTGGCACTTTGGGGTTTAATTTTTACATTTTATCAAATTTTTCACCATTCCTGATGTACGTGCCAAATTTGGTGAGTTTTTGAGCATGTTTAGGGGGTCAAATTTAGAGTTAAAGTGGCGTAATAATAAAGAAAGAAACAAACACACGAAAAACAATAGGGTCTTCGCCCTTTGGGCTCAGGCCCTAATTAAAGCTGCAAGCAGCGTTGGACGGGCCTTCGCGCCCTTGCGCACGGCGGGCGGCGGCGCAGTCAGCTAAGCTTCTGGGAACCAAGAAAACGTTTGGAGATGATCAGTGTGAGAGTCTTTTGACACATAATACTAACCAGTGTCTCTCTGTGAGCCCACCCCTCTGCTCACAGACAATTATGGATTATGAAATCAAAATATTGTTAACCTTAATCAATAATTCAGGCACCAACTGTAGGATCTGCAAGGAACACAGTTGATTATTTGCTATAATTATCAATTATCAATAATAAATAATTATAACAAATAACAGAATTATTAATATGAACTAACAAATACGAAGCACCATCCCGAAACCGGGACCAATAACCGAACAAGGTAATCTCATAAATGGGAGTTCACCTAGAATGTTAATGTCTGAGAGATAATCATTCAAGGGTGAACAAAGAAGGGTTGAATTCGAGCTCTGACTCCTTCAATCAGCCACTTTTCACAATATGTTACCAATAATGACTAAAGAACTTCTTTTTAAAGATATAACAGTGTTAATTAAACTCAGCAAAATTAACAAAGTTAACAAATGCTTCATTCAATAAATAGCTATTCTAAAATCTAATTCTACCAAACAAAACACAAACAGCTTTGCACAGGGTTGGACACTTGCAGGTTGGACACTTTTGTCCGACGTTATCTGACCATCAGATGTGCAAAACGATGTCGGTGCGTGTATCTGTGCGCGCGTGAGTGTAGTGTTAGTCACAAGAGGGAGTAGGGAAAACGATCGTGAGAGAGAGAGAAGCGGTTCTTTTTCCACAGAGAGCGCAAGTACGGACAGCAGTCTGTAACGCACGTTGTCTGGTTTCAGATCGACAAATCAGTTTACTTTCTCACTCACGGCAGCACAAACACAGTAGTCCCGAGCGGGACAAACACAAAATAGTCTAGCGTGGTGAACACAACTAACAGGCAGCAAACAGGCAGCAGCGGAGCGTTAACTGCAGCATGACCGAAAGAAGCACAACCAGTTAGCCTCTGCTAGCCTCTCAGCTAACCCCGGCTCTCTGTTTAGATCCAAACGGAGCACCGAGTCCCGATTTGTTATTTAGGTTAAAGCGGAGAACAGGCAGCAAACAGGCAGCAGCGGAGCGTTAACTGCAGCATGACCGAAAGAAGCACAACCAGTTAGCCTCTGCTAGCCTCTCAGCTAACCCCGGCTCTCTGTTTAGATCCAAACGGAGCACCGAGTCCCGATTTGTTATTTAGGTTAAAGCGGAGAACAGGCAGCAAACAGGCAGCAGCGGAGCGTTAACTGCAGCATGACCGAAAGAAGCACAACCAGTTAGCCTCTGCTAGCCACTCAGCTAACCCCGGCTCTCTGTTTAGATCCAAACGGAGCACCGAGTCCCGATTTGTTATTTAGGTTAAAGCGGAGAACAGGCAGCAGCGGAGCGTTAATTGCAGCATGACCGAAAGAAGCACAACCAGTTAGCCTCTGCTAGCCTCTCAGCTAACCCCGGGTCTCTGTTTAGATCCAAACGGAGCACCGAGTCCCGAATTGCTATTTAGGTTAAAGCGGAGAGAATCAGCGGGTCTGTCGGCCAGCTGAGTGAAGTGAAACCTGCGGAAAAAAGGAATGTAAGTAACTTCATTTCCTCTTTCTCGGGGGAATTTGAGGACGCTGGTTGCAGCAGCGGTCTCTCTCGGCTCCAGGAATGTGTTCGGGTGAACACGGGCAAAGTTTCGTCTCGTCCGACGAGGGGAGTCTTCGATGAGGGGAAAACATGTTCGTGGGGTAGTCAAGCTAACTCACAGGGGAACAGGAGTTACCCCGAGCTCAGTGACATGGGAAAGACGTGTATTTCGGGCGTGCTCGCTTATAAAGGGGTGGTGATGTCATGGCTGGGGACCGATGTTGACTGCTCCCTGCTGAGGTGTGAAAATCGCAAAGCATCCTTGGAAATGGAGTAGATGTTTACTTTACCCATCCCCCCCCTCCCATTCTCTCTCTCTCCCTCACAGTTGGAAGGACAGATTTTAAACTGATCTTCTTGTGAAAAATCCTCATAAATCCCATAACTTTGACCAAATCCTACATAAAAATATCATTTTTTTGTAGGAATTTTCGTCGCGAATCCATTGATACAGGTTTGAAAGTGGTGGGACTTATAGTTTAGACGCCAGATGCCCCAGTTTGGCACAAAGTCCATGCCCAGAATTTGCCTCCCCATTGGTTTACATTGTAAGGTGTAATGTCGCACTCCAACTTTCAGGGCTTACTAAATCTAAACCGTTCGAGTTATTACAAAGTTTTTAATAACTTTTGCTCAACACAGTGTGATAAGTCATGTATTAAAGTTTGAAGCCGATACCATTAACGCCCTAGGAGGAGATAGCGTTTATTCAAGGTCCAAAATTGGCAAAAAATCATACTTTGAAATTGACATTGCGGATTTCCTGTTGGATTTAGGTCAGGGGTGTCAGCGTATGATTTGTAGGTCTTGATGAGACGAATAATTGAGTTTTGGTTCGATCTCTCTACGACATTCCTACGGGCCGTGGCGGCCGTTTTAGATACATAGGTGGCGCTAGAGAGCACATTTTGGCACTTTGGGGTTTAATTTTTACATTTTATCAAATTTTTCACCATTCCTGATGTGCGTGCCAAATTTGGTGAGTTTTTGAGCATGTTTAGGGGGTCAAATTTAGAGTTAAAGTGGCGTAATAATAAAGAATAATAATAAGAAGAAAGAAACAAACACACGAAAAACAATAGGGTCTTCGCCCTTTGGGCTCAGGCCCTAATTAAAGCTGCAAGCAGCGTTGGACGGGCCTTCGCGCCCTTGCGCACGTCGGGCCGCGGCGCAGTCAGTTGAGCTTGTGGGAACCAAGAAAACGTTTGGAGATGATTAGTGTGAGAGTCTTTTTACACACAATGCTAACCAGTGTCTCTCTGTGAGCGCACCCCTCTGTTCACAGACAATTATGAATTATGAAATCAAAATATTGTTAACCTTAATCAGTAATTCAGGTACCAACTATAGGATCTGCGAAGAACACAGTTAATTATTTGCTATAATTATCAATAATAATTAATTATAACAATTAACAGAATTATTAATATGAACTAACAGATACGAAGCACCACCCCGAAACCGGGACCAATAACCGAGCAAGGTAGTCTCATAAATGGGAGTTCACCTAGAATGTTAATATCTGAGAGATAATCATTCAAGGGTGAACAAAGAAGGGTTGAATTCGAGCTCTGACTCCTTCAATCAGCCACTTTTCACAATATGTTACCAATAATGACTAAAGAACTTCTCTTTAAAGACATAAGTGTCTATTAAACTTAGCAAAATTAACAAAGTTAACAAATGCTTCATTCAATAAATAGCTATTCTAAAATCTAATTCTACCAAACAAAACACAAACAGCTTTGCACAGGGTTGGACACTTGCAGGTTGGACACTTTTGTCCGACGTTATCTGACCATCAGATGTGCAAAACGATGTCGGTGCGTGTATCTGTGCGCGCGTGAGTATGGTGTCACAAGAGAGGGAGGAGGGAAAGCGATCGTGAGAGAGAGAGAAGCGGTTCTTTTTCCACAGAGAGCGCACGTACGGACGGCAGTCTGTAACGCACGTTGTCTGTTTTAAGATCGACAAATCAGTTTACTTTCTCACTCACGGCAGCACAAACACAGTAGTCCCGAGCGGGACAAACACAAAATAGTCAAGCGTGGTGAACACAACTAACAGGCAGCAAACAGGCAGCAGCGGAGCGTTAACTGCAGCATGACCGAAAGAAGCACAACCAGTTAGCCTCTGCTAGCCTCTCAGCTAACCCCGGCTCTCTGTTTAGATCCAAACGGAGCACCGAGTCCCGATTTGTTATTTAGGTTAAAGCGGAGAACAGGCAGCAGCGGAGCGTTAATTGCAGCATGACCGAAAGAAGCACAACCAGTTAGCCTCTGCTAGCCTCTCAGCTAACCCCGGCTCTCTGTTTAGATCCAAACGGAGCACCGAGTCCCGAATTGCTATTTAGGTTAAAGCGGAGAGAATCAGCGGGTCTGTCGGCCAGCCGAGTGAAGTGAAACCTGCGGAAAAAACACCGTGACCATCAAGGTAAAACAGGTCGGCGAAAACACGGCAGCTGGCTCTGAGTGGAGTGGCGGAGAGAACAGCAGAGATGACTCGGCGAAGACGCGCAGGGCAGAGCCGGTCCACGTTATCCCGAAGTAACTTCATTTCCTCTTTCTCGGGGGAATTTGAGGACGCTGGTTGCAGCAGCGGTCTCTCTCGGGTCCAGGAATGTGTTCGGGTGAACACGGGCAAAGTCTCGTCTCGTCCGACGAGGGGAGTCTTCGATGAGGGGAAAACATGTTCGTGGGGTAGTCAAGCTAACTCACAGGGGAACAGGAGTTACCCCTAGCTCAGTGACATGGGAAAGACGTGTAGTTTGGGCGTGCTCGCTTATAAAAGGGTGGTGATGTCATGGCTGCGTCCTCAGGACGCTCCGCTGTGCAGGAGCGTCTCCGCCAATGAGGGACCGATGTTGACTGCTCCCTGCTGAAGTGTGAAAATCGCAAAGCATCCTTGGAAATGGAGTTTGCTCCACCCTCATGGCAGGTCCATTACAGTTTTAATACGGAGCTCCGGAACTCCAGCCTTCCTGAGTTTTTCCCTCATATAGGCTATAGTTTTTCTTAATCATTACTACAATATATGATTACATATGTAATAGTCTCCTCAGCCAAGTTAGAAAAAATATGTGCATGTATGAACAACAGCAATTGGAGAAGATGACAGTCAAAAAGTGATCATGTTAAATAATCATGATCTCAATATTGAACAAAAATGATTGTGATTATAATTTTTGCCATAATCAAGCACCCCTAAAAACAGCAAATTGTGATTTACGTACACACATACACACACACAAAGTTTAAATATGTATGTGATAAATTGTAAATATGTATGTAATGAATTGTTTTCTTTAAGAAACTCTTACTTGAACATTTTTCAGTGTGCTCCTAAAGTTATATGTATGCTCCTAATTTCTGTCATTTAGGAGCACATGTACTCCTTGAAAAAAAGTAATGATTGAACACTGCTGTCACTGCTGCAGTCCAAGGGCTTCTGTCACATGCAGTAGATGTTTACTTTACCCATCCCCCCCCCTCCCATTCTCTCTCTCTCCCTCACAGTTGGAAGGAAAGATTTTAAAGTGATCTTCTTGTGAAATATCCTCATAAATGCCATAACTTTGGCCAAATCCTACATAAAAATATCATTTTTTTGTAGGAATTTTCGTCGCGAATCCATTGATACAGGTTTGAAAGTGGTGGGACTTATAGTTTAGACGCCAGATGCCCCAGTTTGGCACAAAGTCCATGCCCAGAATTTGCCTCCCCATTGGTTTACATTGTAAGGTGTAATGTCGCACTCCAACTTTCAGGGCTTACTAAATCTAAACCGTTCGAGTTATTACAAAGTTTTTAATAACTTTTGCTCAACACAGTGTGATAAGTCATGTATTCAAGTTTGAAGCCGATACCATTAACGCCCTAGGAGGAGATAGCGTTTATTCAAGGTCCAAAATTGGCAAAAAATCGTACTTTGAAATTGACATTGCGGATTTCCTGTTGGATTTAGGTCAGGGGTGTCAGCGTATGATTTGTAGGTCTTGATGAGACGAATAATTGAGTTTTGGTTCGATCTCTCTACGACATTCCTACGGGCCGTGGCGGCCGTTTTAGATACATAGGTGGCGCTAGAGAGCACATTTTGGCACTTTGGGGTTTAATTTTTACATTTTATCAAATTTTTCACCATTCCTGATGTGCGTGCCAAATTTGGTGAGTTTTTGAGCATGTTTAGGGGGTCAAATTTAGAGTTAAAGTGGCGTAATAATAAAGAATAATAATAAGAAGAAAGAAACAAACACACGAAAAACAATAGGGTCTTCGCCCTTTGGGCTCAGGCCCTAATAATAATTAAAGCTGCAAGCAGCGTTGGACGGGCCTTCGCGCCCTTGCGCACGGCGGCGCAGTCAGCTAAGCTTCTGGGAACCAAGAAAACGTTTGGAGATGATCAGTGTGAGAGTCTTTTGACACATAATACTAACCAGTGTCTCTCTGTGAGCCCACCCCTCTGCTCACAGACAATTATGGATTATGAAATCAAAATATTATTAACCTTAATCAATAATTCAGGCACCAACTGTAGGATCTGCAAGGAACACAGTTGATTATTTGCTATAATTATCAATTATCAATAATAAATAATTATAACAAATAACAGAATTATTAATATGAACTAACAAATACGAAGCACCATCCCGAAACCGGGACCAATAACCGAACAAGGTAATCTCATAAATGGGAGTTCACCTAGAATGTTAATATCTGAGAGATAATCATTCAAGGGTGAACAAAGAACGGTTGAATTCGAGCTCTGACTCCTTCAATCAGCCACTTTTCACAATATGTTACCAATAATGACAAAAGAACTTGTCTTTAAAGATATAACAGTGTTAATGAAACTCAGCAAAATTAACAAAGTTAACAAATGCTTCATTCAATAAATAGCTATTCTAAAATCTAATTCTACCAAACAAAACACAAACAGCTTTGCACAGGGTTGGACACTTGCAGGTTGGACACTTTTGTCCGACGTTATCTGACCATCAGATGTGCAAAACGATGTCGGTGCGTGTATCTGTGCGCGCGTGAGTGTAGTGTTAGTCACAAGAGGGAGTAGGGAAAACGATCGTGAGAGAGAGAGAAGCGGTTCTTTTTCCACAGAGAGCGCAAGTACGGACAGCAGTCTGTAACGCACGTTGTCTGGTTTCAGATCGACAAATCAGTTTACTTTCTCACTCACGGCAGCACAAACACAGTAGTCCCGAGCGGGACAAACACAAAATAGTCTAGCGTGGTGAACACAACTAACAGGCAGCAAACAGGCAGCAGCGGAGCGTTAACTGCAGCATGACCGAAAGAAGCACAACCAGTTAGCCTCTGCTAGCCTCTCAGCTAACCCCGGCTCTCTGTTTAGATCCAAACGGAGCACCGAGTCCCGATTTGTTATTTAGGTTAAAGCCGAGAACATGCAGCAGCGGAGCGTTAATTGCAGCATGACCGAAAGAAGCACAACCAGTTAGCCTCTGCTAGCCTCTCAGCTAACCCCGGCTCTCTGTTTAGATCCAAACGGAGCACCGAGTCCCGATTTGTTATTTAGGTTAAAGCCGAGAACAGGCAGCAGCGGAGCGTTAATTGCAGCATGACCGAAAGAAGCACAACCAGTTAGCCTCTGCTAGCCTCTCAGCTAACCCCGGCTCTCTGTTTAGATCCAAACGGAGCACCGAGTCCCGATTTGTTATTTAGGTTAAAGCGGAGAACAGGCAGCAAACAGGCAGCAGCGGAGCGTTAACTGCAGCATGACCGAAAGAAGCACAACCAGTTAGCCTCTGCTAGCCTCTCAGCTAACCCCGGCTCTCTGTTTAGATCCAAACGGAGCACCGAGTCCCGATTTGTTATTTAGGTTAAAGCGGAGAACAGGCAGCAGCGGAGCGTTAATTGCAGCATGACCGAAAGAAGCACAACCAGTTAGCCTCTGCTAGCCTCTCAGCTAACCCCGGGTCTCTGTTTAGATCCAAACGGAGCACCGAGTCCCGAATTGCTATTTAGGTTAAAGCGGAGAGAATCAGCGGGTCTGTCGGCCAGCTGAGTGAAGTGAAACCTGCGGAAAAAACACCGTGACCATCAAGGTAAAACAGGTCGGCGAAAACACAGCAGCTGGCTCTGAGTGGAGTGGCGGAGAGAACAGCAGAGACGACTCGGCGAAGACGCGCAGGGCAGAGCCGGTCCACGTTATCCCGAAGTAACTTCATTTCCTCTTTCTCGGGGGAATTTGAGGACGCTGGTTGCAGCAGCGGTCTCTCTCGGGTCCAGGAATGTGTTCGGGTGAACACGGGAAAAGTCTCGTCTCGTCCGACGAGGGGAGTCTTCGATGAGGGGAAAACATGTTCGTAGGGTAGTCAAGCTAACTCACAGGGGAACAGGAGTTACCCCTAGCTCAGTGACATGGGAAAGACGTGTATTTCGGGCGTGCTCGCTTATAAAGGGGTGGTGATGTCATGGCTGTGCAGGAGCGTCTCCGCCAATGAGGGACCGATGTTGACTGCTCCCTGCTGAGGTGTGAAAATCGCAAAGCATCCTTGGAAATGGAGTAGATGTTTACTTTACCCATCCCCCCCCTCCCATTCTCTCTCTCTCCCTCACAGTTGGAAGGAAAGATTACAAAGTGATCTTGTGAAAAATCCTCATAAATCCCATAACTTTGGCCAAATCCTACATAAAAATCACATTTTTTTGTAGGAATTTTCGTCGCGAATCCATTGATACAGGTTTGAAAGTGGTGGGACTTATAGTTTAGACGCCAGATGCCCCAGTTTGGCACAAAGTCCATGCCCAGAATTTGCCTCCCCATTGGTTTACATTGTAAGGTGTAATGTCGCACTCCAACTTTCAGGGCTTACTAAATCAAAACCGTTCGAGTTATTACAAAGTTTTTAATAACTTTTGCTCAACACAGTGTGATAAGTCATGTATTAAAGTTTGAAGCCGATACCATTAACGCCCTAGGAGGAGATAGCGTTTATTCAAGGTCCAAAATTGGCAAAAAATCGTACTTTGAAATTGACATTGCAGATTTCCTGTTGGATTTAGGTCAGGGGTGTCAGCGTATGATTTGTAGGTCTTGATGAGACGAATAATTGAGTTTTGGTTCGATCTCTCTACGACATTCCTACGGGCCGTGGCGGCCGTTTTAGATACATAGGTGGCGCTAGAGAGCACATTTTGGCACTTTGGGGTTTAATTTTTACATTTTATCAAATTTTTCACCATTCCTGATGTGCGTGCCAAATTTGGTGAGTTTTTGAGCATGTTTAGGGGGTCAAATTTAGAGTTAAAGTGGCGTAATAATAAAGAATAATAATAAGAAGAAAGAAACAAACACACGAAAAACAATAGGGTCTTCGCCCTTTGGGCTCAGGCCCTAATAATAATAAAGAAACAAACGCACGAAAAACAAGAGGGTCTTCGCCCTTTGGGCTCAGGCCCTAATAATTAAAGCTGCAAGCAGCGTTGAACGGGCCTTCGCGCCCTTGCGCACGTCGGGCCGCGGCGCAGTCAGTTGAGCTTGTGGGAACCAAGAAAACGTTTGGAGATGATCAGTGTGAGAGTCTTTTGACACACAATACTAACTACTTTCTCTCCGTGAGCGCACGCCTCTGTTTATCACAGATAATTATGGCTTATGAAATTAAAATATTGTTAACCTTAATCAATAATTCAGGCACCAACTGTAGCATGTATGAGGAACACAGTTGATTATTTGCCATAATTATCAATTATCTAAGATAATTAACTAATTATAATAATTAATAGAATTATTAATATGAACTAACAAGCACGGAGCACCACCCGGAAACCAGGACCAATAACCGAACAAGGTAATCTCATAAATGGGATTTCACCTAGAATGCTAATATCTGCGAGATATCAACATTCAAGGGTGAACAAAGAAGGGTTGAATTCAAGCTCTGACTCCTTTAATCAGCCACTTCTCACAATATGTTACACACAATAATGACAAAAGAACTTCTCTTTAAAGATATAACATTGTTTATTAAACTTAGCAAAATTAACAAAGTTAACAAATACTTCATTCAATAAACAGCTATTCTAAAATCTAATTCTACCAAACAAAACACAAACAGCTTTGCACAGAGTTGGACACTTGCAGGGGAATGCGTGTGTGTGTGTGTGTGTGTGTGTGTGTGTGTGTGTGTGTGTGTGTGTGTGTGTGTGTGTGTGTGTGTTAGTAGCAAGAGAGGAAGGAGGGAAAGCGATCGTGAGAGGGAGAGAAGCGGCTCTTTTGACCACAGAGAGCGCACGTACGGACGGCAGTCTGTAACGTACGTTGTCTGGTTTCTGATCGACAAATCAATTTACTTTCTCACTCACGGTGGCACAAAAGTAGCAGTTGTCCCGACCGGGAAAAACACAAAATAGTCTAGCGTGGTGAACACAACTAACAGGCAGCAAACTTAAAATACTCCTCAGAGTAAAGCAGAGAAAAATGGACTCGGCGGTCCGTCAACTCACACAACAAGAACAACAGCGATAAAGCTAAAAAGGCTAAATGCTAAACAACAGCAACTGATGCTGAAAAGAACACACAACTAACACTGCCTATGCCCAGACTTATGCCTCTTACTTGGTCGCTTCAGAAAGTGCGCAGGTTGTGTGTGTGTGTAGTCCGTCTTAATGTCCATCTTTGTTCTTGGCTCGGAGGCAGACGGTGCCGTTCTCGCACGTCGTCGAAAACACGGCAGCTGGCTCTGAGTGGAATGGCGGAGAGAACAGCAGAGACAACTCGGCGAAGACGCGCAGGGCAGAGCCGGTCCACGTTTTCCCGAAGTAACTTCATTTCCTCTTTCTCGGGGGAATTTGAGGACGCTGGTTGCAGCAGCGGTCTCTCTCGGGTCCAGGAATGTGTTCGGGTGAACACGGGCAAAGTCTCGTCTCGTCCGACGAGGGGAGTCTTCGATGAGGGGAAAACATGTTCGTGGGGTAGTCAAGCTAACTCACAGGGGAACAGGAGTTACCCCTAGCTCAGTGACATGGGAAAGACGTGTAGTTTGGGCGTGCTCGCTTATAAAGGGGTGGTGATGTCATGGCTGCGTCCTCAGGACGCTCCGCTGTGCAGGAGCGTCTCCGCCAATGAGGGACCGATGTTGACTGCTCCCTGCTGAAGTGTGAAAATCGCAAAGCATCCTTGGAAATGGAGTTTGCTCCACCCTCATGGCAGGTCCATTACAGTTTTAATACGGAGCTCCGGAACTCCAGCCTTCCTGAGTTTTTCCCTCATATAGGCTATAGTTTTTCTTAATCATTACTACAATATATGATTACATATGTAATAGTCTCCTCAGCCAAGTTAGAAAAAGTATGTGCATGTATGAACAACAGCAATTGGAGAAGATGACAGTCAAAAAGTAATCATGTTAAATAATCATGATCTCAATATTGAACAAAAATGATTGTGATTATAATTTTTGCCATAATCAAGCACCCCTAAAAACAGCAAATTGTGATTTACATACACATACACACACACACACACACACACACACACACACACACACACACACACAGTTTAAATATGTATGTGATAAATTGTAAATATGTATGTAATGAATTGTTTTCTTTAAGAAACTCTTACTTGAACATTTTTCAGTGTGCTCCTAAAGTTATATGTATGCTCCTAATTTCTGTCATTTAGGAGCACATGTACTCCTTGAAAAAAAGTAAGGATTGAACACTGCTGTCACTGCTGCAGTCCAAGGGCTTCTGTCACAGGCAGTAGATGTTTACTTTACCCATCCCCCCCCTCCCATTCTCTCTCTCTCCCTCACAGCTGCAGAGAAGATTTTAGTGTACTCTACTTGTGAAATATGCTCATAAATCCCATAACTTTGGCCAAATCCTACATAAAAATATCATTTTTTTGTAGGAATTTTCGTCGCGAATCCATTGATACAGGTTTGAAAGTGGTGGGACTTATAGTTTAGACGCCAGATGCCCCAGTTTGGCACAAAGTCCATGCCCAGAATTTGCCTCCCCATTGGTTTACATTGTAAGGTGTAATGTCGCACTCCAACTTTCAGGGCTTACTAAATCTAAACCGTTCGAGTTATTACAAAGTTTTTAATAACTTTTGCTCAACACAGTGTGATAAGTCATGTATTAAAGTTTGAAGCCGATACCATTAACGCCCTAGGAGGAGATAGCGTTTATTCAAGGTCCAAAATTGGCAAAAAATCGTACTTTGAAATGGACATTGCAGATTTCCTGTTGGATTTAGGTCAGGGGTGTCAGCGTATGATTTGTAGGTCTTGATGAGACGAATAATTGGGTTTTGGTTTGATCTCTCTACGACATTCCTACGGGCCGTGGTGGCCGTTTTAGATACATAGGTGGCGCTAGAGAGCACATTTTGGCACTTTGGGGTTTAATTTTTACATTTTATCAAATTTTTCACCATTCCTGATGTGCGTGCCAAATTTGGTGAGTTTTTGAGCATGTTTAGGGGGTCAAATTTAGAGTTAAAGTGGCGTAACAAGAAAGAAAGAATAATAATAATTAAAGCTGCAAGCAGCGTTGGACGGGCCTTCGCGCCCTTGCGCACAGCGGGCCGCGGCGCAGTCAGTTGAGCTTGTGGGAACCAAGAAAACGTTTGGAGATGATCAGTGTGAGAGTCTTTTTACACACAATACTAACCAGTGTCTCTCTGTGAGCCCACCCCTCTGTTCACAGACAATTATGAATTATGAAATCAAAATATTGTTAACCTTAATCAATAATTCAGGTACCAACTGTAGGATCTGCGAAAAACACAGTTAATTATTTGCTATAATTATCAATGATCAATAATAATTAATTATAACAATTAACAGAATTATTAATATGAACTAACAGATACGAAGCACCACCCCGAAACCGGGACCAATAACCGAGCAAAATAGTCTCATAAATGGGAGTTCACCTAGAATGTTAATATCTGAGAGATAATCATTCAAGGGTGAACAAAGAAGGGTTGAATTCGAGCTCTGACTCCTTCAATCAGCCACTTTTCACAATATGTTACCAATAATGACTAAAGAACTTCTCTTTGAAGATATAACAGTGTTTATTAAACTTAGCAAAATTAACAAAGTTAACAAATGCTTCATTCAATAAATAGCTATTCAAAAATCTAATTCTACCAAACAAAACACAAACAGCTTTGCACAGGGTTGGACACTTGCAAGTTGGACACTTTTGTCCGACGTTATCTGACCATCAGATGTGCAAAACGATGTCAGCAGGCAGCAGCGGAGCGTTAACTGCAGCATGACCGAAAGAAGCACAACCAGTTAGCCTCTGCTAGCCTCTCAGCTAACCCCGGCTATCTGTTTAGATCCAAACGGAGCACCGAGTCCCGATTTGTTATTTAGGTTAAAGCGGAGAACAGGCAGCAAACAGGCAGCAGCGGAGCGTTAACTGCAGCATGACCGAAAGAAGCACAACCAGTTCGCCTCTGCTAGCCTCTCAGCTAACCCTGGCTCTCTGTTTAGATCCAAACGGAGCACTGAGTCCCGATTTGTTATTTAGGTTAAAGCGGAGAACAGGCAGCAGCGGAGCGTTAACTGCAGCATGACCGAAAGAAGCACAACCAGTTCGCCTCTGCTAGCCTCTCAGCTAACCCCGACTCTCTGTTTAGATCCAAACGAAGCACCAACTCCCGATTTGTTATTTAAGTTAAAGCGCAGAGAATCAGCGGATCTGTCGGCCAGCTGAGTGAAGTGAAACCTGCGGAAAAAACACCGTTCCCATCACGGTAAAACAGTCCGTAGAGAACTACCGTGTTCAGCTGCACAGATAGGAAATCCCTCGGCTGACAGGATGTACCACTCGATGAGGAAAAATATTTTACCCTCGCCTTTTTGGTTGGCAACAACGGTTGGCAACCAGCATATTGGGTGCATTACTGCCACCCTCTCCCTGAGTTTTTCCCTCATATCAGCTATAGTCTTTCTTGATCATTAGTACAATATATGATCACATATGTAATAGTCCCCTCAGCCAAGTTAGAAAAAATATGTGCATGTATGAACAACAGCAATTGGAGAAGATGACAGTCAAAAAGTAATCATGTTAAATAATCATGATCTTAATATTGAAAAAAAATGATCGTGATTATATTTTTTGCCATAATCAAGCACCCCTAAAAACAGCAAATTGTGATTTACATACACACGCACACACACACACACACACACACATACACACACACAGAGTTTAAATATGTATGTGATCAATTGTAAATATGTTATAATGAATTGTTTTCTTTAAGAAACTCTTACTTGCACATTTTTCAGTGTGCTCCTAAAGTTATATATATGCTCCTAATTTCTTTCATTTAGGAGCACATGTACTCCTTGAAAAGAAGTAGGGATTGAACACTGCTGTCAGATATGTGGAAACACTAAGTGGAGTGTGGCCAGTCCAAGGGCTTCTGTCACAGGCAGTAGATGTTTACTTTACCCATCCCCCCCCTCCCATTCTCTCTCTCTCCCTCACAGCTGCAGAGAAGATTTTAGTGTACTCTACTTGTGAAATATGCTCATAAATCCCATAACTTTGGCCAAATCCTACATAAAAATATCATTTTTTTGTAGGAATTTTCGTCGCGAATCCATTGATACAGGTTTGAAAGTGGTGGGACTTATAGTTTAGACGCCAGATGCCCCAGTTTGGCACAAAGTCCATGCCCAGAATTTGCCTCCCCATTGGTTTACATTGTAAGGTGTAATGTCGCACTCCAACTTTCAGGGCTTACTAAATCTAAACCGTTCGAGTTATTACAAAGTTTTTAATAACTTTTGCTCAACACAGTGTGATAAGTCATGTATTAAAGTTTGAAGCCGATACCATTAACGCCCTAGGAGGAGATAGCGTTTATTCAAGGTCCAAAATTGGCAAAAAATCGTACTTTGAAATGGACATTGCAGATTTCCTGTTGGATTTAGGTCAGGGGTGTCAGCGTATGATTTGTAGGTCTTGATGAGACGAATAATTGGGTTTTGGTTCGATCTCTCTACGACATTCCTACGGGCCGTGGTGGCCGTTTTAGATACATAGGTGGCGCTAGAGAGCACATTTTGGCACTTTGGGGTTTAATTTTTACATTTTATCAAATTTTTCACCATTCCTGATGTGCGTGCCAAATTTGGTGAGTTTTTGAGCATGTTTAGGGGGTCAAATTTAGAGTTAAAGTCGCGTAACAAGAAAGAAAGAATAATAATAATTAAAGCTGCAAGCAGCGTTGGACGGGCCTTCGCGCCCTTGCGCACGTCGGGCCGCGGCGCAGTCAGTTCAGCTTGTGGGAACCAAGAAAACGTTTGGAGATGATTAGTGTGAGAGTCTTTTTACACACAATACTAACCAGTGTCTCTCTGTGAGCCCACCCCTCTGTTCACAGACAATTATGAATTATGACATCAAAATATTGTTAACCTTAATCAGTAATTCAGGTACCAACTGTAGGAATCTGCGAAGAACACAGTTAATTATTTTCTATAATTATCAATTATCAATAATAATTAATTATAACAATTAACAGAATTATTAATATGAACTAACAGATACGAAGCACCACCCCGAAACCGGGGCCAATAACCGAGCAAGGTAGTCTCATAAATGGGAGTTCACCTAGAATGTTAATATCTGAGAGATAATCATTCAAGGGTGAACAAAGAAGGGTTGAATTCGAGCTCTGACTCCTTCAATCAGCCACTTTTCACAATATGTTACCAATAATGACTAAAGAACTTCTCTTTAAAGATATAACAGTGTTTATGAAACTTAGCAAAATTAACAAAGTTAACAAATGCTTCATTCAATAAATAGCTATTCTAAAATCTAATTCTACCAAACAAAACACAAACAGCTTTGCACGGGGTTGGACACTTGCAGGTTGGACACTTTTGTCCGACGTTATCTGACCATCAGATGTGCAAAACGATGTCGGTGCGTGTATCTGTGCGCACGTGAGTATGGTGTTAGTCACAAGAGAGGGAGGAGGGAGAGCGATCGTGAGAGAGAGAGAAGCGATTCTTTTTCCACAGAGAGCGCACGTATGGACGGCAGTCTGTAACGCACGTTGTCTGGTTTAAGATCGACAAATCAGTTTACTTTCTCACTCACGGCAGCACAAACACAGTAGTCCCGAGCGGGACAAACACAAAATAGTCAAGCGTGGTGAACACAACTAACAGGCAGCAAACAGGCAGCAGCGGAGCGTTAACTGCAGCATGACCGAAAGAAGCACAACCAGTTAGCCTCTGCTAGCCTCTCAGCTAACCCCGGCTCTCTGTTTAGATCCAAACGGAGCACCGAGTCCCGAATTGCTATTTAGGTTAAAGCGGAGAGAATCAGCGGGTCTGTCGGCCAGCTGAGTGAAGTGAAACCTGCGGAAAAAACACCGTGAGCATCACGGTAAAACAGGTCGGCGAAAACACGGCAGCTGGCTCTGAGTGGAGTGGCGGAGAGAACAGCAGAGATGACTCGGCGAAGACGCGCAGGGCAGAGCCGGTCCACGTTATCCCGAAGTAACTTCATTTCCTCTTTCTCGGGGGAATTTGAGGACGCTGGTTGCAGCAGCGGTCTCTCTCGGGTCCAGGAATGTGTTCGGGTGAACACGGGCAAAGTCTCGTCTCGTCCGACGAGGGGAGTCTTCGATGAGGGGAAAACATGTTCGTGGGGTAGTCAAGCTAACTCACAGGGGAACAGGAGTTACCCCTAGCTCAGTGACATGGGAAAGACGTGTAGCTTGGGCGTGCTCGCTTATAAAGGGGTGGTGATGTCATGGCTGCGTCCTCAGGACGCTCCGCTGTACAGGAGCGTCTCCGCCAATGAGGGACCGATGTTGACTGCTCCCTGCTGAAGTGTGAAAATCGCAAAGCATCCATGGAAATGGAGTTTGCTCCACCCTCATGGCAGGTCCATTACAGTTTTAATACGGAGCTCCGGAACTCCAGCCTTCCTGAGTTTTTCCCTCATATAGGCTATAGTTTTTCTTAATCATTACTACAATATATGATTACATATGTAATAGTCTCCTCAGCCAAGTTAGAAAAAATATGTGCATGTATGAACAACAGCAATTGGAGAAGATGACAGTCAAAAAGTAATTATGTTAAATAATCATGATCTCAATATTGAACAAAAATGATCGTGATTATATTTTTTGCCATAATCAAGCACCCCTAAAAACAGCAAATTGTGATTTACATACACACACACGTACACACACACACACACACACAGAGTTTAAATATGTATGTGATAAATTGTAAATGTGTATGAAATGAATTGTTTTCTGTAAGAAACTCTTACTTGAACATTTTTCAGTGTGCTCCTAAAGTTATATGTATGCTCCTAATTCCTTTCATTTAGGAGCACATGCGCTCCTTGAAAAAAAGTAAGGATTGAACACTGCTGTCACATGTGTGAAAGCACTAAGTAAGTGGAGTGTAGTGCAGTCCAAGGGCTTCTGTCACAGGCAGTAGATATTTACTTTACCCATCCCCCCCCTCCCATTCTCTCTCTCTCCCTCACAGTTGGAAGGACAGATTCCAAAGTGATCTTCTTGTGAAAAATCCTCATAAATCCCATAACTTTGGCCAAATCCTACATAAAAATATCATTTTTTTGTAGGAATTTTCGTCGCGAATCCATTGATACAGGTTTGAAAGTGGTGGGACTTATAGTTTAGACGCCAGATGCCCCAATTTGGCACAAAGTCCATGCCCAGAATTTGCCTCCCCATTGGTTTACATTGTAAGGTGTAATGTCGCACTCCAACTTTCAGGGCTTACTAAATCTAAACCGTTCGAGTTATTACAAAGTTTTTAATAACTTTTGCTCAACACAGTGTGATAAGTCATGTATTAAAGTTTGAAGCCGATACCATTAACGCCCTAGGAGGAGATAGCGTTTATTCAAGGTCCAAAATTGGCAAAAAATCATACTTTGAAATGGACATTGCGGATTTCCTGTTGGATTTAGGTCAGGGGTGTCAGCGTATGATTTGTAGGTCTTGATGAGACGAATAATTGGGTTTTGGTTCGATCTCTCTACGACATTCCTATGGGCCGTGGTGGCCGTTTTAGATACATAGGTGGCGCTAGAGAGCACATTTTGGCACTTTGGGGTTTAATTTTTACATTTTATCAAATTTTTCACCATTCCTGATGTGCGTGCCAAATTTGGTGAGTTTTTGAGCATGTTTAGGGGGTCAAATTTAGAGTTAAAGTGGCGTAATAATAAAGAATAATAATAATAATAATAATAATAATAAGAAACAAACAAACACACGAAAAACAAGAGGGTCTTCGCCCTTTGGGCTCAGGCCCTAATTAAAGCTGCAAGCAGCGTTGGACGGGCCTTCGCGCCCATGCGCACATCGGCCGCGGCGCACTCAGCTGAGCTTCTGGGAACCAAGAAAACGTTTGGAGATGATCAGTGTGAGAGTCTTTTGACACACAATACTAACCACTTTCTCTCCGTGAGCGCACCCCTCTGTTTATCACAGGTAATTATAGATTATGAAATCAAAATATTGTTAACCTTAATCAATAATTCAGGCACCAACTGTAGGATCTGCAAGGAACACAGTTGATTATTTGCTATAATTATCAATTATCAATAATAAATAATTATAACAATTAACAGATTTATTAATATGAACTAACAAATACGAAGCACCATCCCGAAACCAGGACTAATAACCGAACAGGGTAATCTCATAAATGGGAGTTCACCTAGAATGTTAATATCTGAGAGATATCAACATTCAAGGGTAAAAAGAACGGTTAAATTCGAGCTCTGACTCCTTCAATCAGCCACTTTTCACAATATGTTACCAATAATGACAAAAGAACTTCTCTTTAAAGATATAACAGTGTTTATGAAACTTAGCAAAATTAACAAAGTTAACAAATGCTTCATTCAATAAATAGCTATTCTAAAATCTAATTCTACCAAACAAAACACAAACAGCTTTGCACAGGGTTGGACACTTGCAGGGGAATGCGTGTATGTATGTATGTATGTATATATGTATGTGTGTGTGTGTGTGTGTGTTAGTAGCAAGAGAGGAAGGAGGGAAAGCGATCGTGAGAGGGAGAGAAGCGGCTCTTTTTCCACAGAGAGCGCACGTATGGACGGCAGTCTGTAACGCACGTTGTCTGGTTTCAGATCGACAAATCAGTTTACTTTCTCACTCACGGCAGCACAAACACAGTAGTCCCGAGCGGGACAAACACAAAATAGTCTAGCGTGGTGAACACAACTAACAGGCAGCAAACAGGCAGCAGCGGAGCGTTAACTGCAGCATGACCGAAAGAAGCACAACCAGTTAGCCTCTGCTAGCCTCTCAGCTAACCCCGGCTCTCTGTTTAGATCCAAACGGAGCACCGAGTCCCGATTTGTTATTTAGGTTAAAGCGGAGAACAGGCAGCAAACAGGCAGCAGCGGAGCGTTAACTGCAGCATGACCGAAAGAAGCACAACCAGTTCGCCTCTGCTAGCCTCTCAGCTAACCCCGGCTCTCTGTTTAGATCCAAACGGAGCACCGAGTCCCGATTTGTTATTTAGGTTAAAGCGGAGAACAGGCAGCAAACAGGCAGCAGCGGAGCGTTAATTGCAGCATGACCGAAAGAAGCACAACCAGTTAGCCTCTGCTAGCCTCTCAGCTAACCCCGGCTCTCTGTTTAGATCCAAACGGAGCACCGAGTCCCGAATTGCTATTTAGGTTAAAGCGGAGAGAATCAGCGGGTCTGTCGGCCAGCTGAGTGAAGTGAAACCTGCGGAAAAAACACCGTGACCATCAAGGTAAAACAG
The DNA here is from genome assembly GCF_963924715.1 of Thunnus thynnus. Taxonomy (NCBI): domain Eukaryota; kingdom Metazoa; phylum Chordata; class Actinopteri; order Scombriformes; family Scombridae; genus Thunnus; species Thunnus thynnus. The sequence continues at coordinate 2,071,675 of NC_089518.1, forward strand.
GTCGGCGAAAACACGGCAGCTGGCTCTGAGTGGAGTGGCGGAGAGAACAGCAGAGATGACTCGGCGAAGACGCGCAGGGCAGAGCCGGTCCACGTTATCCCGAAGTAACTTCATTTCCTCTTTCTCGGGGGGAATTTGAGGACGCTGGTTGCAGCAGCGGTCTCTCTCGGGTCCAGGAATGTGTTCGGGTGAACACGGGCAAAGTCTCGTCTCGTCCGACGAGGGGAGTCTTCGATGAGGGGAAAACATGTTCGTGGGGTAGTCAAGCTAACTCACAGGGAAACAGGAGTTACCCCTAGCTCAGTGACATGGGAAAGACGTATATTTCGGGCGTGCTCGCTTATAAAGGGGTGGTGATGTCATGGCTGCGTCCTCAGGACGCTCCGCTGTGCAGGAGCGTCTCCGCCAATGAGGGACCGATGTTGACTGCTCCCTGCTGAGGTGTGAAAATCGCAAAGCATCCTTGGAAATGGAGTTTGCTCCACCCTCATGGCAGGTCCATTACAGTTTTAATACGGAGCTCCGGAACTCCAGCCTTCCTGAGTTTTTCCCTCATATAGGCTATAGTTTTTCTTAATCATTACTACAATATATGATTACATATGTAATAGTCTCCTCAGCCAAGTTAGAAAAAATATGTGCATGTATGAACAACAGCAATTGGAGAAGATGACAGTCAAAAAGTGATCATGTTAAATAATCATGATCTCAATATTGAACAAAAATGATTGTGATTATAATTTTTACCATAATCAAGCACCCCTAAAAACAGCAAATTGTGATTTACATACACACACACACACACACACACAGAGTTTAAATATGTATGTGATAAATTGTAAATATGTATGAAATGAATTGTTTTCTGTAAGAAACTCTTACTTGAACATTTTTCAGTGTGCTCCTAAAGTTATATGTATGCTCCTAATTTCTTTCATTTAGGAGCACATGCGCTCCTTGAAAAGAAGTAAGGATTGAACACTGCTGTCACATGTGTGAAAGCACTAAGTAAGTGGAGTGTGGTGCAGTCCAAGGGCTTCTGTCACAGGCAGTAGATGTTTACTTTACCCATCCCCCCCCTCCCATTCTCTCTCTCTCCCTCACAGTTGGAAGGAAAGATTTCAAAGTGATCTTCTTGTGAAAAATCCTCATAAATCCCATAACTTTGGCCAAATCCTACATAAAAATATCATTTTTTTGTAGGAATTTTCGTCGCGAATCCATTGATACAGGTTTGGAAGTGGTCGGACTTACAGTTTAGACGCCAGATGCCCCAGTTTGGCACAAAGTCCATGCCCAGAATTTGCCTCCCCATTGGTTTACATTGTAAGGTGTAATGTCGCACTCCAACTTTCAGGGCTTACTAAATCTAAACCGTTCGAGTTATTACAAAGTTTTTAATAACTTTTGCTCAACACAGTGTGATAAGTCATGTATTAAAGTTTGAAGCCGATACCATTAACGCCCTAGGAGGAGATAGCGTTTATTCAAGGTCCAAAATTGGCAAAAAATCGTACTTTGAAATGGACATTGCAGATTTCCTGTTGGATTTAGGTCAGGGGTGTCAGCGTATGATTTGTAGGTCTTGATGAGACGAATAATTGAGTTTTGGTTCGATCTCTCTACGACATTCCTACGGGCCGTGGCGGCCGTTTTAGATACATAGGTGGCGCTAGAGAGCACATTTTGGCACTTTGGGGTTTAATTTTTACATTTTATCAAATTTTTCACCATTCCTGATGTGCGTGCCAAATTTGGTGAGTTTTTGAGCATGTTTAGGGGGTCAAATTTAGAGTTAAAGTGGCGTAACAAGAAAGAAAGAATAATAATAATAATAATAATAATAATAAAGAAATAAACACACGAAAAACAAGAGGGTCTTCGCCCTTTGGGCTCAGGCCCTAATTAAAGCTGCAAGCAGCGTTGGACGGGCCTTCGCGCCCTTGCGCACGTCGGGCCGCGGCGCAGTCAGTTGAGCTTGTGGGAACCAAGAAAACGTTTGGAGATGATCAGTGTGAGAGTCTTTTGACACACAATACTAACTACTTTCTCTCCGTGAGCGCACGCCTCTGTTTATCACAGATAATTATGGCTTATGAAATTAAAATATTGTTAACCTTAATCAATAATTCAGGCACCAACTGTAGCATGTATGAGGAACACAGTTGATTATTTGCCATAATTATCAATTATCTAAGATAATTAACTAATTATAATAATTAATAGAATTATTAATATGAACTAACAAGCACGGAGCACCACCCGGAAACCAGGACCAATAACCGAACAAGGTAATCTCATAAATGGGATTTCACCTAGAATGCTAATATCTGCGAGATATCAACATTCAAGGGTGAACAAAGAAGGGTTGAATTCAAGCTCTGACTCCTTTAATCAGCCACTTCTCACAATATGTTACACACAATAATGACAAAAGAACTTCTCTTTAAAGATATAACATTGTTTATTAAACGTAGCAAAATTAACAAAGTTAACATATACTTCATTCAATAAACAGCTATTCTAAAATCTAATTCTACCAAACAAAACACAAACAGCTTTGCACAGAGTTGGACACTTGCAGGGGAATGCGTGTGTGTGTGTGTGTGTGTTAGTAGCAAGAGAGGAAGGAGGGAAAGCGATCGTGAGAGGGAGAGAAGCGGCTCTTTTGACCACAGAGAGCGCACGTACGGACGGCAGTCTGTAACGTACGTTGTCTGGTTTCTGATCTCACGGTGGCACAAAAGTAGCAGTTGTCCCGACCGGGAAAAACACAAAATAGTCTAGCGTGGTGAACACAACTAACAGGCAGCGAACTTAAAATACTCCTCACAGTAAAGCAGAGAAAAATGGACTCGGCGGTCCGTCAACTCACACAACAAGAACAACAGCAATAAAGCTAAAAAGGCTAAATGCTAAACAACAGCAACTGATGCTGAAAAGAACACACAACTAACACTGCCTATGCCCAGACTTATGCCTCTTACTTGGTCGCTTCAGAAAGTGCGCAGGTTGTGTGTGTGTGTAGTCCGTCTTAATGTCCATCTTTGTTCTTGGCTCGGAGGCAGACGGTGCCGTTCTCGCACGTCGTCGAAAACAAGGCAGCTGGCTCTGAGTGGAGTGGCGGAGAGAACAGCAGAGACAACTCGGCGAAGACGCGCAGGGCAGAGCCGGTCCACGTTATCGCGAAGTAACTTCATTTCCTCTTTCTCGGGGGAATTTGAGGACGCTGGTTGCAGCAGCGGTCTCTCTCGGGTCCAGGAATGTGTTCGGGTGAACACGGGCAAAGTCTCGTCTCGTCCGACGAGGGGAGTCTTCGATGAGGGGAAAACATGTTCGTGGGGTAGTCAAGCTAACTCACAGGGGAACAGGAGTTACCCCTAGCTCAGTGACATGGGAAAGACGTGTAGTTTGGGCGTGCTCGCTTATAAAGGGGTGGTGATGTCATGGCTGCGTCCTCAGGACGCTCCGCTGTGCAGGAGAGTCTCCGCCAATGAGGGACCGATGTTGACTGCTCCCTGCTGAGGTGTGAAAATCGCAAAGCATCCTTGGAAATGGAGTTTGCTCCACCCTCATGGCAGGTCCATTACAGTTTTAATACGGAGCTCCGGAACTCCAGCCTTCCTGAGTTTTTCCCTCATATAGGCTATAGTTTTTCTTAATCATTACTACAATATATGATTACATATGTAATAGTCTCCTCAGCCAAGTTAGAAAAAGTATGTGCATGTATGAACAACAGCAATTGGAGAAGATGACAGTCAAAAAGTAATCATGTTAAATAATCATGATCTCAATATTGAACAAAAATGATTGTGATTATAATTTTTGCCATAATCAAGCACCCCTAAAAACAGCAAATTGTGATTTACATACACATACACACACACACACACACACACACACACACACACACACACACAGTTTAAATATGTATGTGATAAATTGTAAATATGTATGTAATGAATTGTTTTATTTAAGAAACTCTTACTTGAACATTTTTCAGTGTGCTCCTAAAGTTATATGTATGCTCCTAATTTCTGTCATTTAGGAGCACATGTACTCCTTGAAAAGAAGTAAGGATTGAACACTGCTGTCACTGCTGCAGTCCAAGGGCTTCTGTCACAGACAGTAGATGTTTACTTTACCCATCCCCCCCCTCCCATTCTCTCTCTCTCCCTCACAGCTGCAGAGAAGATTTTAGTGTACTCTACTTGTGAAATATGCTCATAAATCCCATAACTTTGGCCAAATCCTACATAAAAATATCATTTTTTTGTAGGAATTTTCGTCGCGAATCCATTGATACAGGTTTGAAAGTGGTGGGACTTATAGTTTAGACGCCAGATGCCCCAGTTTGGCACAAAGTCCATGCCCAGAATTTGCCTCCCCATTGGTTTACATTGTAAGGTGTAATGTCGCACTCCAACTTTCAGGGCTTACTAAATCTAAACCGTTCGAGTTATTACAAAGTTTTTAATAACTTTTGCTCAACACAGTGTGATAAGTCATGTATTAAAGTTTGAAGCCGATACCATTAACGCCCTAGGAGGAGATAGCGTTTATTCAAGGTCCAAAATTGGCAAAAAATCATACTTTGAAATGGACATTGCAGATTTCCTGTTGGATTTAGGTCAGGGGTGTCAGCGTATGATTTGTAGGTCTTGATGAGACGAATAATTGGGTTTTGGTTCGATCTCTCTACGACATTCCTATGGGCCGTGGTGGCCGTTTTAGATACATAGGTGGCGCTAGAGAGCACATTTTGGCACTTTGGGGTTTAATTTTTACATTTTATCAAATTTTTCACCATTCCTGATGTGCGTGCCAAATTTGGTGAGTTTTTGAGCATGTTTAGGGGGTCAAATTTAGAGTTAAAGTGGCGTAATAATAAAGAATAATAATAATAATAATAATAATAATAATAAGAAACAAACAAACACACGAAAAACAAGAGGGTCTTCGCCCTTTGGGCTCAGGCCCTAATAATTAAAGCTGCAAGCAGCGTTGGACGGGCCTTCGCGCCCTTGCGCACGTCGGGCCGCGGCGCAGTCAGTTGAGCTTGTGGGAACCAAGAAAACGTTTGGAGATGATCAGTGTGAGAGTCTTTTGACACACAATACTAACTACTTTCTCTCCGTGAGCGCACGCCTCTGTTTATCACAGATAATTATGGCTTATGAAATTAAAATATTGTTAACCTTAATCAATAATTCAGGCACCAACTGTAGCATGTATGAGGAACACAGTTGATTATTTGCCATAATTATCAATTATCTAAGATAATTAACTAATTATAATAATTAATAGAATTATTAATATGAACTAACAAGCACGGAGCACCACCCGGAAACCAGGACCAATAACCGAACAAGGTAATCTCATAAATGGGATTTCACCTAGAATGCTAATATCTGCGAGATATCAACATTCAAGGGTGAACAAAGAAGGGTTGAATTCAAGCTCTGACTCCTTTAATCAGCCACTTCTCACAATATGTTACACACAATAATGACAAAAGAACTTCTCTTTAAAGATATAACATTGTTTATTAAACTTAGCAAAATTAACAAAGTTAACAAATACTTCATTCAATAAACAGCTATTCTAAAATCTAATTCTACCAAACAAAACACAAACAGCTTTGCACAGAGTTGGACACTTGCAGGGGAATGCGTGTGTGTGTGTGTGTGTGTGTGTGTGTGTGTGTGTGTGTGTGTGTGTGTGTGTGTGTGTGTGTTAGTAGCAAGAGAGGAAGGAGGGAAAGCGATCGTGAGAGGGAGAGAAGCGGCTCTTTTGACCACAGAGAGCGCACGTACGGACGGCAGTCTGTAACGTACGTTGTCTGGTTTCTGATCGACAAATCAATTTACTTTCTCACTCACGGTGGCACAAAAGTAGCAGTTGTCCCGACCGGGAAAAACACAAAATAGTCTAGCGTGGTGAACACAACTAACAGGCAGCAAACTTAAAATACTCCTCAGAGTAAAGCAGAGAAAAATGGACTCGGCGGTCCGTCAACTCACACAACAAGAACAACAGCGATAAAGCTAAAAAGGCTAAATGCTAAACAACAGCAACTGATGCTGAAAAGAACACACAACTAACACTGCCTATGCCCAGACTTATGCCTCTTACTTGGTCGCTTCAGAAAGTGCGCAGGTTGTGTGTGTGTGTAGTCCGTCTTAATGTCCATCTTTGTTCTTGGCTCGGAGGCAGACGGTGCCGTTCTCGCACGTCGTCGAAAACACGGCAGCTGGCTCTGAGTGGAATGGCGGAGAGAACAGCAGAGACAACTCGGCGAAGACGCGCAGGGCAGAGCCGGTCCACGTTATCCCGAAGTAACTTCATTTCCTCTTTCTCGGGGGAATTTGAGGACGCTGGTTGCAGCAGCGGTCTCTCTCGGGTCCAGGAATGTGTTCGGGTGAACACGGGCAAAGTCTCGTCTCGTCCGACGAGGGGAGTCTTCGATGAGGGGAAAACATGTTCGTGGGGTAGTCAAGCTAACTCACAGGGGAACAGGAGTTAACCCTAGCTCAGTGACATGGGAAAGACGTGTAGTTTGGGCGTGCTCGCTTATAAAGGGGTGGTGATGTCATGGCTGCGTCCTCAGGACGCTCCGCTGTGCAGGAGCGTCTCCGCCAATGAGGGACCGATGTTGACTGCTCCCTGCTGAAGTGTGAAAATCGCAAAGCATCCTTGGAAATGGAGTTTGCTCCACCCTCATGGCAGGTCCATTACAGTTTTAATACGGAGCTCCGGAACTCCAGCCTTCCTGAGTTTTTCCCTCATATAGGCTATAGTTTTTCTTAATTATTACTACAATATATGATTACATATGTAATAGTCTCCTAAGCCAAGTTAGAAAAAGTATGTGCATGTATGAACAACAGCAATTGGAGAAGATGACAGTCAAAAAGTAATCATGTTAAATAATCATGATCTCAATATTGAACAAAAATGATTGTGATTATAATTTTTGCCATAATCAAGCACCCCTAAAAACAGCAAATTGTGATTTACATACACACACACACACACACAGTTTAAATATGTATGTGATAAATTGTAAATATGTATGTAATGAATTGTTTTCTTTAAGAAACTCTTACTTGAACATTTTTCAGTGTGCTCCTAAAGTTATATGTATGCTCCTAATTTCTGTCATTTAGGAGCACATGTATTCCTTGAAAAAAAGTAAGGATTGAACACTGCTGTCACTGCTGCAGTCCAAGGGCTTCTGTCACAGGCAGTAGATGTTTACTTTACCCATCCCCCCCCTCCCATTCTCTCTCTCTCTCCCTCACAGCTGCAGAGAAGATTTTAGTGTACTCTACTTGTGAAATATGCTCATAAATCCCATAACTTTGGCCAAATCCTACATAAAAATATCATTTTTTTGTAGGAATTTTCGTCGCGAATCCATTGATACAGGTTTGAAAGTGGTGGGACTTATAGTTTAGACGCCAGATGCCCCAGTTTGGCACAAAGTCCATGCCCAGAATTTGCCTCCCCATTGGTTTACATTGTAAGGTGTAATGTCGCACTCCAACTTTCAGGGCTTACTAAATCTAAACCGTTCGAGTTATTACAAAGTTTTTAATAACTTTTGCTCAACACAGTGTGATAAGTCATGTATTAAAGTTTGAAGCCGATACCATTAACGCCCTAGGAGGAGATAGCGTTTATTCAAGGTCCAAAATTGGCAAAAAATCATACTTTGAAATTGACATTGCAGATTTCCTGTTGGATTTAGGTCAGGGGTGTCAGCGTATGATTTGTAGGTCTTGATGAGACGAATAATTGGGTTTTGGTTCGATCTCTCTACGACATTCCTACGGGCCGTGGCGGCCGTTTTAGATACATAGGTGGCGCTAGAGAGCACATTTTGGCACTTTGGGGTTTAATTTTTACATTTTATCAAATTTTTCACCATTCCTGATGTGCGTGCCAAATTTGGTGAGTTTTTGAGCATGTTTAGGGGGTCAAATTTAGAGTTAAAGTGGCGTAACAAGAAAGAATTAAAGCTGCAAGCAGCGTTGAACGGGCCTTCGCGCCCTTGCGCACGTCGGGCCGCGGCGCAGTCAGTTGAGCTTGTGGGAACCAAGAAAACGTTTGGAGATGATCAGTGTGAGAGTCTTTTGACACACAATACTAACTACTTTCTCTCCGTGAGCGCACCCCTCTGTTTATCACAGATAATTATGGCTTATGAAATTAAAATATTGTTAACCTTAATCAATAATTCAGGCACCAACTGTAGCATATATGAGGAACACAGTTGATTATTTGCCATAATTATCAATTATCTAAGATAAATTAACTAATTATAATAATTAATAGAATTATTAATATGAACTAACAAGCACGGAGCACCACCCGGAAACCAGGACCAATAACCGAACAAGGTAATCTCATAAATGGGATTTCACCTAGAATGTTAATATCTGCGAGATATCAACATTCAAGGGTGAACAAAGAAGGGTTGAATTCAAGCTCTGACTCCTTCAATCAGCCACTTCTCACAATATGTTACACACAATAATGACAAAAGAACTTCTCTTTAAAGATATAACATTGTTTATTAAACTTAGCAAAATTAACAAAGTTAACAAATACTTCATTCAATAAACAGCTATTCTAAAATCTAATTCTACCAAACAAAACACAAACAGCTTTGCACAGAGTTGGACACTTGCAGGGGAATGCGTGTATGTATGTATGTGTGTGTGTGTGTGTGTGTGTGTGTATGTGTGTGTGTGTGTGTGTTAGTAGCAAGAGAGGAAGGAGGGAAAGCGATCGTGAGAGGGAGAGAAGCGGCTCTTTTGTCCACAGAGAGCGCACGTACGGACGGCAGTCTGTAACGTACGTTGTCTGGTTTCTGATCGACAAATCAGTTTACTTTCTCACTCACGGTGGCACAGAAGTAGCAGTTGTCCCGACCGGGAAAAACACAAAATAGTCTAGCGTGGTGAACACAACTAACAGGAAGCAAACTTAAAATACTCCTCAGAGTAAAGCAGAGAAAAATGGACTCGGCGGTCCGTCAACTCACACAACAAGAACAATAGCGATAAAGCTAAAAAGGCTAAATGCTAAACAACAGCAACTGATGCTGAAAAGAACACACAACTAACACTGCCTATGCCCAGACTTATGCCTCTTACTTGGTCGCTTCAGAAAGTGCGCAGGTTGTGTGTGTGTGTAGTCCGTCTTAATGTCCATCTTTGTTCTTGGCTCGGAGGCAGACGGTGCCGTTCTCGCACGTCGTCGAAAACAAGGCAGCTGGCTCTGAGTGGAGTGGCGGATAGAACAGCAGAGACGACTCGGCGAAGACGCGCAGGGCAGAGCCGGTCCACGTTATCCCGAAGTAACTTCATTTCCTCTTTCTCGGGGGAATTTGAGGACGCTGGTTGCAGCAGCGGTCTCTCTCGGGTCCAGGAATGTGTTCGGGTGAACACGGGCAAAGTCTCGTCTCGTCCGACGAGGGGAGTCTTCGATGAGGGGAAAACATGTTCGTGGGGTAGTCAAGCTAACTCACAGGGAAACAGGAGTTACCCCTAGCTCAGTGACATGGGAAAGACGTGTAGTTTGGGCGTGCTCGCTTATAAAGGGGTGGTGATGTCATGGCTGCGTCCTCAGGACGCTCCGCTGTGCAGGAGCGTCTCCGCCAATGAGGGACCGATGTTGACTGCTCCCTGCTGAGGTGTGAAAATCGCAAAGCATCCTTGGAAATGGAGTTTGCTCCACCCTCATGGCAGGTCCATTACAGTTTTAATACGGAGCTCCGGAACTCCAGCCTTCCTGAGTTTTTCCCTCATATAGGCTATAGTTTTTCTTAATCATTACTACAATATATGATTACATATGTAATAGTCTCCTCAGCCAAGTTAGAAAAAATATGTGCATGTATGAACAACAGCAATTGGAGAAGATGACAGTCAAAAAGTAATCATGTTAAATAATCATGATCTCAATATTGAACAAAAATGATTGTGATTATAATTTTTGCCATAATCAAGCACCCCTAAAAACAGCAAATTGTGATTTACGTACACACATACACACACACAAAGTTTAAATATGTATGTGATAAATTGTAAATATGTATGTAATGAATTGTTTTCTTTAAGAAACTCTTACTTGAACATTTTTCAGTGTGCTCCTAAAGTTATATGTATGCTCCTAATTTCTGTCATTTAGGAGCACATGTACTCCTTGAAAAAAAGTAATGATTGAACACTGCTGTCACTGCTGCAGTCCAAGGGCTTCTGTCACAGGCAGTAGATGTTTACTTTACCCATCCCCCCCCCTCCCATTCTCTCTCTCTCCCTCACAGTTGGAAGGAAAGATTTCAAAGTGATCTTCTTGTGAAAAATCCTCATAAATCCCATAAATTTGGCCAAATCCTACATAAAAATATCATTTTTTTGTAGGAATTTTCGTCGCGAATCCATTGATACAGGTTTGAAAGTGGTGGGACTTATAGTTTAGACGCCAGATGCCCCAGTTTGGCACAAAGTCCATGCCCAGAATTTGCCTCCCCATTGGTTTACATTGTAAGGTGTAATGTCGCACTCCAACTTTCAGGGCTTACTAAATCTAAACCGTTCGAGTTATTACAAAGTTTTTAATAACTTTTGCTCAACACAGTGTGATAAGTCATGTATTCAAGTTTGAAGCCGATACCATTAACGCCCTAGGAGGAGATAGCGTTTATTCAAGGTCCAAAATTGGCAAAAAATCATACTTTGAAATTGACATTGCAGATTTCCTGTTGGATTTAGGTCAGGGGTGTCAGCGTATGATTTGTAGGTCTTGATGAGACGAATAATTGGGTTTTGGTTCGATCTCTCTACGACATTCCTACGGGCCGTGGTGGCCGTTTTAGATACATAGGTGGCGCTAGAGAGCACATTTTGGCACTTTGGGGTTTAATTTTTACATTTTATCAAATTTTTCACCATTCCTGATGTGCGTGCCAAATTTGGTGAGTTTTTGAGCATGTTTAGGGGGTCAAATTTAGAGTTAAAGTGGCGTAATAATAAAGAATAATAATAATTAAAGCTGCAAGCAGCGTTGGACGGGCCTTCGCGCCCTTGCGCACGTCGAGCCGCGGCGCAGTCAGTTGAGCTTGTGGGAACCAAGAAAACATTTGGAGATGATTAGTGTGAGAGTCTTTTGACACACAATACTAACCAGTGTCTCTCTGTGAGCCCACCCCTCTGTTCACAGACAATTATGAATTATGAAATCAAAATATTGTTAACCTTAATCAATAATTCAGGTACCAACTGTAGGATCTGCGAAGAACACAGTTAATTATTTGCTATAATTATCAATTATCAATAATAATTAACTATAACAATTAACAGAAATATTAATATGAACTAACAGATACGAAGCACCACCCCGAAACCGGGACCAATAACCGAGCAAGGTAGTCTCATAAATGGGAGTTCACCTAGAATGTTCATATCTGAGAGATAATCATTCAAGGGTGAACAAAGAAGGGTTGAATTCGAGCTCTGACTCCTTCAATCAGCCACTTTTCACAATATGTTACCAATAATGACTAAAGAACTTCTCTTTAAAGATATAACAGTGTTTATTAAACTTAGCAAAATTAACAAAGTTAACAAATGCTTCACTCAATAAATAGCTATTCTAAAATCTAATTCTACCAAACAAAACACAAACAGCTTTGCACGGGGTTGGACACCTGCAGGTTGGACACTTTTGTCCGACGTTATCTGACCATCAGATGTGCAAAACGATGTCGGTGCGTGTATCTGTGCGCGCGTGAGTGTGGTGTTAGTCACAAGAGAGGGAGGACGGAAAGCGATCGTGAGAGAGAGAGAGAGAAGCGGTTCTTTTTCCACAGAGAGCGCACGTATGGACGGCAGTCTGTAACGCACGTTGTCTGGTTTAAGATCGACAAATCAGTTTACTTTTTCACTCACGGCAGCACAAACACAGTAGTCCCGAGCGGGACAAACACAAAATAGTCTAGCGTGGTGAACACAACTAACAGGCAGCAAACAGGCAGCAGCGGAGCGTTAACTGCAGCATGACCGAAAGAAGCACAACCAGTTCGCCTCTGCTAGCCTCTCAGCTAACCCTGGCTCTCTGTTTAGACCCAAACGGAGCACCGAGTCCCGATTTGTTATTTAGGTTAAAGCGGAGAGAATCCGCGGGTCTGTCGGCCAGCTGAGTGAAGTGAAACCTGCGGAAAAAACACCGTGACCATCACGGTAAAACAGTCCGTAGAGAACTACCGTGTTCAGCTGCACAGATAGGAAATCCCTCGGCTGACAGGATGTACCACTCGGTGAGGAAAAATATTTTACCCTCGCCTTTTTGGTTGGCAACAACGGTTGGCAACCAGCATATTGGGTGCATTACTGCCACCCTCTTCCTGAGTTTTTCCCTCATATCAGCTATAGTCTTTCTTGATCATTAGTACAATATATGATGACATATGTAATAGTCCCCTCAGCCAAGTCAGAAAAAATATGTGCATGTATGAACAACAGCAATTGGAGAAGATGACAGTCAAAAAGTAATCATGTTAAATAATCATGATCTCAATATTGAACAAAAATGATCGTGATTTTTTGCCATAATCAAGCACCCCTAAAAACAGCAAATTGTGATTTACATATACACACACATACACACACACACACACACAGAGTTTAAATATGTATGTGATAAATTGTAAATATGTATGTAATGAATTGTTTTCTTTAAGAAACTCTTACTTGAACATTTTTCAGTGTGCTCCTAAAGTTATATGTATGCTCCTAATTTCTGTCATTTAGGAGCACATGTACTCCTTGAAAAAAAGTAAGGATTGAACACTGCTGTCAGATATGTAGAAGCATTAAGTAACTGGAGTGTGGTGCAGTCCAAGGGCTTCTGTCACAGGCAGTAGATGTTTACTTTACCCATCCCCCCCCTCCCATTCTCTCTCTCTCCCTCACAGTTGGAAGGAAAGATTTTAAAGTGATCTTCTTGTGAAAAATCCTCATAAATCCCATAACTTTGGCCAAATCCTACATAAAAATATCATTTTTTTGTAGGAATTTTCGTCGCGAATCCATTGATACAGGTTTGAAAGTGGTCGGACTTATGGTTTAGACGCCAGATGCCCCAGTTTGGCACAAAGTCCATGCCCAGAATTTGCCTCCCCATTGGTTTACATTGTAAGGTGTAATGTCGCACTCCAACTTTCAGGGCTTACTAAATCTAAACCGTTCGAGTTATTACAAAGTTTTTAATAACTTTTGCTCAACACAGTGTGATAAGTCATGTATTCAAGTTTGAAGCCGATACCATTAACGCCCTAAGAGGAGATAGCGTTTATTCAAGGTCCAAAATTGGCAAAAAATCGTACTTTGAAATTGACATTGCAGATTTCCTGTTGGATTTAGGTCAGGGGTGTCAGCGTATGATTTGTAGGTCTTGATGAGACGAATAATTGAGCTTTGGTTCGATCTCTCTACGACATTCCTACGGGCCGTGGCGGCCGTTTTAGATACATAGGTGGCGCTAGAGAGCACATTTTGGCACTTTGGGGTTTAATTTTTACATTATATCAAATTTTTCACCATTCCTGATGTGCGTGCCAAATTTGGTGAGTTTTTGAGCATGTTTAGGGGGTCAAATTTAGATTTAAAGTGGCGTATTAATAAAGAATAATAATAATAATAATAAGAAAGAAACAAACACACGAAAAACAATAGGGTCTTCGCCCTTTGGGCTCAGGCCCTAATAATTAAAGCTGCAAGCAGCGTTGGACGGGCCTTCGCGCCCTTGCGCACGTCAAGCCGCGGCGCAGTCAGTTGAGCTTGTGGGAACCAAGAAAACGTTTGGAGATGATCAGTGTGAGAGTCTTTTGACACACAATACTAACCAGTGTCTCTCTGTGAGCCCACCCCTCTGTTCACAGACAATTATGAATTATGAAATCAAAATATTGTTAACCTTAATCAATAATTCAGGTACCAACTGTAGGGTCTGCGAAGAACACAGTTAATTATTTGCTATAATTATCAATCATCAATAATAATTAATTATAACAATTAACAGAATTATTAATATGAACTAACAGATACGAAGCACCACCCCGAAACCGGGACCAGTAACCGAGCAAGGTAGTCTCATAAATGGGAGTTCTCCTAGAATGTTAATATCTGAGAGATAATCATTCAAGGGTGAACAAAGAAGGGTTGAATTCGAGCTCTGACTCCTTCAATCAGCCACTTTTCACAATATGTTACCAATAATGACTAAAGAACTTCTCTTTACAGATATAACAGTGTTTATGAAACTTAGCAAAATTAACAAAGTTAACAAATGCTTCACTCAATAAATAGCTATTCTAAAATCTAATTCTACCAAACAAAACACAAACAGCTTTGCACAGGGTTGGACACTTGCAGGGGAATGCGTGTATGTATGTATGTATATATATGTGTGTGTGTGTGTGTGTGTTAATAGCAAGAGAGGAAGGAGGGAAAGCGATCGTGAGAGAGAGAGAAGCGGTTCTTTTTCCACAGAGAGCGCACGTATGGACGGCAGTCTGTAACGCACGTTGTCTGGTTTAAGATCGACAAATCAGTTTACTTTCTCACTCACGGCAGCACAAACACAGTAGTCCCGAGCGGGACAAACACAAAATAGTCTAGCGTGGTGAACACAACTAACAGGCAGCAGCGGAGCGTTAACTGCAGCATGACCGAAAGAAGCACAACCAGTTCGCCTCTGCTAGCCTCTCAGCTAACCCCGGCTCTCTGTTTAGATCCAAACGGAGCACCGAGTCCCGAATTGCTATTTAGGTTAAAGCGGAGAGAATCAGCGGGTCTGTCGGCCAGCTGAGTGAAGTGAAACCTGCGGAAAAAACACCGTGACCATCACGGTAAAACAGGTCGGCGAAAACATGGCAGCTGGCTCTGAGTGGAGTGGCGGAGAGAACAGCAGACACGACTCGGCGAAGACGCGCGGGGCAGAGCCGGTCCACGTTATCCCGAAGTAACTTCATTTCCTCTTTCTCGGGGGAATTTGAGGACGCTGGTTGCAGCAGCGGTCTCTCTCGGGTCCAGGAATGTGTTCGGGTGAACACGGGCAAAGTCTCGTCTCGTCCGACGAGGGGAGTCTTCGATGAGGGGAAAACATGTTCGTGGGGTAGTCAAGCTAACTCACAGGGGAACAGGAGTTACCCCTAGCTCAGTGACATGGGAAAGACGTGTAGTTTGGGCGTGCTCGCTTATAAAGGGGTGGTGATGTCATGGCTGCGTCCTCAGGACGCTCCGCTGTGCAGGAGCGTCTCCGCCAATGAGGGACCGATGTTGACTGCTCCCTGCTGAAGTGTGAAAATCGCAAAGCATTCTTGGAAATGGAGTTTGCTCCACCCTCATGGCAGGTCCATTACAGTTTTAATACGGAGCTCCGGAACTCCAGCCTTCCTGAGTTTTTCCCTCATATAGGCTATAGTTTTTCTTAATCATTACTACAATATATGATTACATATGTAATAGTCTCCTCAGCCAAGTTAGAAAAAGTATGTGCATGTATGAACAACAGCAATTGGAGAAGATGACAGTCAAAAAGTAATCATGTTAAATAATCATGATCTCAATATTGAACAAAAATGATTGTGATTATAATTTTTGCCATAATCAAGCACCCCTAAAAACAGCAAATTGTGAATTACATACACATACACACACACACACACACACACACACACACACACAGTTTAAATATGTATGTGATAAATTGTAAATATGTATGTAATGAATTGTTTTCTTTAAGAAACTCTTACTTGAACATTTTTCAGTGTGCTCCTAAAGTTATATGTATGCTCCTAATTTCTGTCATTTAGGAGCACATGTACTCCTTGAAAAGAAGTAAGGATTGAACACTGCTGTCACTGCTGCAGTCCAAGGGCTTCTGTCACAGGCAGTAGATGTTTACTTTACCCATCCCCCCCCTCCCATTCTCTCTCTCTCCCTCACAGCTGCAGAGAAGATTTTAGTGTACTCTACTTGTGAAATATGCTCATAAATCCCATAACTTTGGCCAAATCCTACATAAAAATATCATTTTTTTGTAGGAATTTTCGTCGCGAATCCATTGATACAGGTTTGAAAGTGGTCGGACTTATAGTTTAGACGCCAGATGCCCCAGTTTGGCACAAAGGCCATGCCCAGAATTTGCCTCCCCATTGGTTTACATTGTAAAGTGTAATGTCGCACTCCAACTTTCAGGGCTTACTAAATCTAAACCGTTCGAGTTATTACAAAGTTTTTAATAACTTTTGCTCAACACAGTGTGATAAGTCATGTATTCAAGTTTGAAGCCGATACCATTAACGCCCTAGGAGGAGATAGCGTTTATTCAAGGTCCAAAATTGGCAAAAAAATCATACTTTGAAATGGACATTGCAGATTTCCTGTTGGATTTAGGTCAGGGGTGTCAGCGTATGATTTGTAGGTCTTGATGAGACGAATAATTGGGTTTTGGTTCGATCTCTCTACGACATTCCTACGGGCCGTGGCGGCCGTTTTAGATACATAGGTGGCGCTAGAGAGCACATTTTGGCACTTTGGGGTTTAATTTTTACATTTTATCAAATTTTTCACCATTCCTGATGTGCGTGCCAAATTTGGTGAGTTTTTGAGCATGTTTAGGGGGTCAAATTTAGAGTTAAAGTGGCGTAATAATAAAGAATAATAATAATAATAATAATAATTAAAGCTGCAAGCAGCGTTGGACGGGCCTTCGCGCCCTTGCGCACGTCAAGCCGCGGCGCAGTCAGTTGAGCTTGTGGGAACCAAGAAAACGTTTGGAGATGATTAGTGTGAGAGTCTTTTTACACACAATACTAACCAGTGTCTCTCTGTGAGCCCACCCCTCTGTTCACAGACAATTATGAATTATGAAATCAAAATATTGTTAACCTTAAAAAATAATTCAGGTACCAACTGTAGGATCTGCGAAGAACACAGTTAATTATTTGCTATAATTATCAATGATCAATAATAATTAATTATAACAATTAACAGAATTATTAATATGAACTAACAGATACGAAGCACCACCCCGAAACCGGGACCAATAACCGAGCAAGGTAGTCTCATAAATGGGAGTTCACCTAGAATGTTCATATCTGAGAGATAATCATTCAAGGGTGAACAAAGAAGGGTTGAATTCGAGCTCTGACTCCTTCAATCAGCCACTTTTCACAATATGTTACCAATAATGACTAAAGAACTTCTCTTTAAAGACATAACAGTGTTTATTAAACTTAGCAAAATTAACAAAGTTAACAAATGCTTCATTCAATAAATAGCTATTCTAAAATCTAATTCTACCAAACAAAACACAAACAGCTTTGCACAGGGTTGGACACTTGCAGGTTGGACACTTTTGTCCGACGTTATCTGACCATCAGATGTGCAAAACGATGTCGGTGCGTGTATCTGTGCGCGCGTGAGTATGGTGTTAGTCACAAGAGAGGGAGGAGGGAAAGCGATCGTGAGAGAGAGAGAAGCGGTTCTTTTTCCACAGAGAGCGCACGTACGGACGGCAGTCTGTAACGCACGTTGTCTGTTTTAAGATCGACAAATCAGTTTACTTTCTCACTCACGGCAGCACAAACACAGTAGTCCCGAGCGGGACAAACACAAAATAGTCAAGCGTGGTGAACACAACTAACAGGCAGCAAACAGGCAGCAGCGGAGCGTTAACTGCAGCATGACCGAAAGAAGCACAACCAGTTAGCCTCTGCTAGCCTCTCAGCTAACCCCGGCTCTCTGTTTAGATCCAAACGGAGCACCGAGTCCCGATTTGTTATTTAGGTTAAAGCGGAGAACAGGCAGCAGCGGAGCGTTAATTGCAGCATGACCGAAAGAAGCACAACCAGTTAGCCTCTGCTAGCCTCTCAGCTAACCCCGGCTCTCTGTTTAGATCCAAACGGAGCACCGAGTCCCGAATTGCTATTTAGGTTAAAGCGGAGAGAATCAGCGGGTCTGTCGGCCAGCTGAGTGAAGTGAAACCTGCGGAAAAAACACCGTGACCATCAAGGTAAAACAGGTCGGCGAAAACACGGCAGCTGGCTCTGAGTGGAGTGGCGGAGAGAACAGCAGAGATGACTCGGCGAAGACGCGCAGGGCAGAGCCGGTCCACGTTATCCCGAAGTAACTTCATTTCCTCTTTCTCGGGGGAATTTGAGGACGCTGGTTGCAGCAGCGGTCTCTCTCGGGTCCAGGAATGTGTTCGGGTGAACACGGGCAAAGTCTCGTCTCGTCCGACGAGGGGAGTCTTCGATGAGGGGAAAACATGTTCGTGGGGTAGTCAAGCTAACTCACAGGGAAACAGGAGTTACCCCTAGCTCAGTGACATGGGAAAGACGTATATTTCGGGCGTGCTCGCTTATAAAGGGGTGGTGATGTCATGGCTGCGTCCTCAGGACGCTCCGCTGTGCAGGAGCGTCTCCGCCAATGAGGGACCGATGTTGACTGCTCCCTGCTGAAGTGTGAAAATCGCAAAGCATCCTTGGAAATGGAGTTTGCTCCACCCTCATGGCAGGTCCATTACAGTTTTAATACGGCGCTCCGGAACTCCAGCCTTCCTGAGTTTTTCCCTCATATAGGCTATAGTTTTTCTTAATCATTACTACAATATATGATTACATATGTAATAGTCTCCTCAGCCAAGTTAGAAAAAATATGTGCATGTATGAACAACAGCAATTGGAGAAGATGACAGTCAAAAAGTGATCATGTTAAATAATCATGATCTCAATATTGAACAAAAATGATTGTGATTATAATTTTTACCATAATCAAGCACCCCTAAAAACAGCAAATTGTGATTTACATACACACACACACACACACACACACAGAGTTTAAATATGTATGTGATAAATTGTAAATATGTATGAAATGAATTGTTTTCTGTAAGAAACTCTTACTTGAACATTTTTCAGTGTGCTCCTAAAGTTATATGTATGCTCCTAATTTCTTTCATTTAGGAGCACATGCGCTCCTTGAAAAGAAGTAAGGATTGAACACTGCTGTCACATGTGTGAAAGCACTAAGTAAGTGGAGTGTGGTGCAGTCCAAGGGCTTCTGTCACAGGCAGTAGATGTTTACTTTACCCATCCCCCCCCTCCCATTCTCTCTCTCTCCCTCACAGTTGGAAGGAAAGATTTCAAAGTGATCTTCTTGTGAAAAATCCTCATAAATCCCATAACTTTGGCCAAATCCTACATAAAAATATCATTTTTTTGTAGGAATTTTCGTCGCGAATCCATTGATACAGGTTTGGAAGTGGTGGGACTTATAGTTTAGACGCCAGATGCCCCAGTTTGGCACAAAGTCCATGCCCAGAATTTGCCTCCCCATTGGTTTACATTGTAAGGTGTAATGTCGCACTCCAACTTTCAGGGCTTACTAAATCTAAACCGTTCGAGTTATTACAAAGTTTTTAATAACTTTTGCTCAACACAGTGTGATAAGTCATGTATTCAAGTTTGAAGCCGATACCATTAACGCCCTAGGAGGAGATAGCGTTTATTCAAGGTCCAAAATTGGCAAAAAATCATACTTTGAAATGGACATTGCAGATTTCCTGTTGGATTTAGGTCAGGGGTGTCAGCGTATGATTTGTAGGTCTTGATGAGACGAATAATTGAGTTTTGGTTCGATCTCTCTACGACATTCCTACGGGCCGTGGCAGCCGTTTTAGATACATAGGTGGCGCTAGAGAGCACATTTTGGCACTTTGGGGTTTAATTTTTACATTTTATCAAATTTTTCACCATTCCTGATGTGCGTGCCAAATTTGGTGAGTTTTTGAGCATGTTTAGGGGGTCAAATTTAGAGTTAAAGTGGCGTAACAAGAAAGAATAATAATAATTAAAGCTGCAAGCAGCGTTGGACGGGCCTTCGCGCCCTTGCGCACGTCGGGCCGCGGCGCAGTCAGTTGAGCTTGTGGGAACCAAGAAAACGTTTGGAGATGATCAGTGTGAGAGTCTTTTGACACACAATACTAACTACTTTCTCTCCGTGAGCGCACGCCTCTGTTTATCACAGATAATTATGGCTTATGAAATTAAAATATTGTTAACCTTAATCAATAATTCAGGCACCAACTGTAGCATGTATGAGGAACACAGTTGATTATTTGCCATAATTATCAATTATCTAAGATAATTAACTAATTATAATAATTAATAGAATTATTAATATGAACTAACAAGCACGGAGCACCACCCGGAAACCAGGACCAATAACCGAACAAGGTAATCTCATAAATGGGATTTCACCTAGAATGCTAATATCTGCGAGATATCAACATTCAAGGGTGAACAAAGAAGGGTTGAATTCAAGCTCTGACTCCTTTAATCAGCCACTTCTCACAATATGTTACACACAATAATGACAAAAGAACTTCTCTTTAAAGATATAACATTGTTTATTAAACGTAGCAAAATTAACAAAGTTAACATATACTTCATTCAATAAACAGCTATTCTAAAATCTAATTCTACCAAACAAAACACAAACAGCTTTGCACAGAGTTGGACACTTGCAGGGGAATGCGTGTGTGTGTGTGTGTGTGTTAGTAGCAAGAGAGGAAGGAGGGAAAGCGATCGTGAGAGGGAGAGAAGCGGCTCTTTTGACCACAGAGAGCGCACGTACGGACGGCAGTCTGTAACGTACGTTGTCTGGTTTCTGATCTCACGGTGGCACAAAAGTAGCAGTTGTCCCGACCGGGAAAAACACAAAATAGTCTAGCGTGGTGAACACAACTAACAGGCAGCAAACTTAAAATACTCCTCACAGTAAAGCAGAGAAAAATGGACTCGGCGGTCCGTCAACTCACACAACAAGAACAACAGCAATAAAGCTAAAAAGGCTAAATGCTAAACAACAGCAACTGATGCTGAAAAGAACACACAACTAACACTGCCTATGCCCAGACTTATGCCTCTTACTTGGTCGCTTCAGAAAGTGCGCAGGTTGTGTGTGTGTGTAGTCCGTCTTAATGTCCATCTTTGTTCTTGGCTCGGAGGCAGACGGTGCCGTTCTCGCACGTCGTCGAAAACAAGGCAGCTGGCTCTGAGTGGAGTGGCGGAGAGAACAGCAGAGACAACTCGGCGAAGACGCGCAGGGCAGAGCCGGTCCACGTTATCGCGAAGTAACTTCATTTCCTCTTTCTCGGGGGAATTTGAGGACGCTGGTTGCAGCAGCGGTCTCTCTCGGGTCCAGGAATGTGTTCGGGTGAACACGGGCAAAGTCTCGTCTCGTCCGACGAGGGGAGTCTTCGATGAGGGGAAAACATGTTCGTGGGGTAGTCAAGCTAACTCACAGGGGAACAGGAGTTACCCCTAGCTCAGTGACATGGGAAAGACGTGTAGTTTGGGCGTGCTCGCTTATAAAGGGGTGGTGATGTCATGGCTGCGTCCTCAGGACGCTCCGCTGTGCAGGAGAGTCTCCGCCAATGAGGGACCGATGTTGACTGCTCCCTGCTGAGGTGTGAAAATCGCAAAGCATCCTTGGAAATGGAGTTTGCTCCACCCTCATGGCAGGTCCATTACAGTTTTAATACGGAGCTCCGGAACTCCAGCCTTCCTGAGTTTTTCCCTCATATAGGCTATAGTTTTTCTTAATCATTACTACAATATATGATTACATATGTAATAGTCTCCTCAGCCAAGTTAGAAAAAGTATGTGCATGTATGAACAACAGCAATTGGAGAAGATGACAGTCAAAAAGTAATCATGTTAAATAATCATGATCTCAATATTGAACAAAAATGATTGTGATTATAATTTTTGCCATAATCAAGCACCCCTAAAAACAGCAAATTGTGATTTACATACACATACACACACACACACACACACACACACACACACACACACACACAGTTTAAATATGTATGTGATAAATTGTAAATATGTATGTAATGAATTGTTTTATTTAAGAAACTCTTACTTGAACATTTTTCAGTGTGCTCCTAAAGTTATATGTATGCTCCTAATTTCTGTCATTTAGGAGCACATGTACTCCTTGAAAAGAAGTAAGGATTGAACACTGCTGTCACTGCTGCAGTCCAAGGGCTTCTGTCACAGACAGTAGATGTTTACTTTACCCATCCCCCCCCTCCCATTCTCTCTCTCTCCCTCACAGCTGCAGAGAAGATTTTAGTGTACTCTACTTGTGAAATATGCTCATAAATCCCATAACTTTGGCCAAATCCTACATAAAAATATCATTTTTTTGTAGGAATTTTCGTCGCGAATCCATTGATACAGGTTTGAAAGTGGTGGGACTTATAGTTTAGACGCCAGATGCCCCAGTTTGGCACAAAGTCCATGCCCAGAATTTGCCTCCCCATTGGTTTACATTGTAAGGTGTAATGTCGCACTCCAACTTTCAGGGCTTACTAAATCTAAACCGTTCGAGTTATTACAAAGTTTTTAATAACTTTTGCTCAACACAGTGTGATAAGTCATGTATTCAAGTTTGAAGCCGATACCATTAACGCCCTAGGAGGAGATAGCGTTTATTCAAGGTCCAAAATTGGCAAAAAATCATACTTTGAAATTGACATTGCAGATTTCCTGTTGGATTTAGGTCAGGGGTGTCAGCGTATGATTTGTAGGTCTTGATGAGACGAATAATTGGGTTTTGGTTCGATCTCTCTACGACATTCCTACGGGCCGTGGTGGCCGTTTTAGATACATAGGTGGCGCTAGAGAGCACATTTTGGCACTTTGGGGTTTAATTTTTACATTTTATCAAATTTTTCACCATTCCTGATGTGCGTGCCAAATTTGGTGAGTTTTTGAGCATGTTTAGGGGGTCAAATTTAGAGTTAAAGTGGCGTAATAATAAAGAATAATAATAATAATAATAATAATAATAAGAAACAAACAAACACACGAAAAACAAGAGGGTCTTCGCCCTTTGGGCTCAGGCCCTAATAATAATAAGAAACAAACAAACACACGAAAAACAAGAGGGTCTTCGCCCTTTGGGCTCAGGCCCTAATAATAATAATAATAATAATAATAAGAAACAAACAAACACACGAAAAACAAGAGGGTCTTCGCCCTTTGGGCTCAGGCCCTAATTAAAGCTGCAAGCAGCGTTGGACGGGCCTTCGCGCCCTTGCGCACGTCAAGCCGCGGCGCAGTCAGTTGAGCTTGTGGGAACCAAGAAAACGTTTGGAGATGATTAGTGTGAGAGTCTTTTTACACACAATACTAACCAGTGTCTCTCTGTGAGCCCACCCCTCTGTTCACAGACAATTATGAATTATGAAATCAAAATATTGTTAACCTTAAAAAATAATTCAGGTACCAACTGTAGGATCTGCGAAGAACACAGTTAATTATTTGCTATAATTATCAATGATCAATAATAATTAATTATAACAATTAACAGAATTATTAATATGAACTAACAGATACGAAGCACCACCCCGAAACCGGGACCAATAACCGAGCAAGGTAGTCTCATAAATGGGAGTTCACCTAGAATGTTCATATCTGAGAGATAATCATTCAAGGGTGAACAAAGAAGGGTTGAATTCGAGCTCTGACTCCTTCAATCAGCCACTTTTCACAATATGTTACCAATAATGACTAAAGAACTTCTCTTTAAAGACATAACAGTGTTTATTAAACTTAGCAAAATTAACAAAGTTAACAAATGCTTCATTCAATAAATAGCTATTCTAAAATCTAATTCTACCAAACAAAACACAAACAGCTTTGCACAGGGTTGGACACTTGCAGGTTGGACACTTTTGTCCGACGTTATCTGACCATCAGATGTGCAAAACGATGTCGGTGCGTGTATCTGTGCGCGCGTGAGTATGGTGTTAGTCACAAGAGAGGGAGGAGGGAAAGCGATCGTGAGAGAGAGAGAAGCGGTTCTTTTTCCACAGAGAGCGCACGTACGGACGGCAGTCTGTAACGCACGTTGTCTGTTTTAAGATCGACAAATCAGTTTACTTTCTCACTCACGGCAGCACAAACACAGTAGTCCCGAGCGGGACAAACACAAAATAGTCAAGCGTGGTGAACACAACTAACAGGCAGCAAACAGGCAGCAGCGGAGCGTTAACTGCAGCATGACCGAAAGAAGCACAACCAGTTAGCCTCTGCTAGCCTCTCAGCTAACCCCGGCTCTCTGTTTAGATCCAAACGGAGCACCGAGTCCCGATTTGTTATTTAGGTTAAAGCGGAGAACAGGCAGCAGCGGAGCGTTAATTGCAGCATGACCGAAAGAAGCACAACCAGTTAGCCTCTGCTAGCCTCTCAGCTAACCCCGGCTCTCTGTTTAGATCCAAACGGAGCACCGAGTCCCGAATTGCTATTTAGGTTAAAGCGGAGAGAATCAGCGGGTCTGTCGGCCAGCTGAGTGAAGTGAAACCTGCGGAAAAAACACCGTGACCATCAAGGTAAAACAGGTCGGCGAAAACACGGCAGCTGGCTCTGAGTGGAGTGGCGGAGAGAACAGCAGAGATGACTCGGCGAAGACGCGCAGGGCAGAGCCGGTCCACGTTATCCCGAAGTAACTTCATTTCCTCTTTCTCGGGGGAATTTGAGGACGCTGGTTGCAGCAGCGGTCTCTCTCGGGTCCAGGAATGTGTTCGGGTGAACACGGGCAAAGTCTCGTCTCGTCCGACGAGGGGAGTCTTCGATGAGGGGAAAACATGTTCGTGGGGTAGTCAAGCTAACTCACAGGGAAACAGGAGTTACCCCTAGCTCAGTGACATGGGAAAGACGTATATTTCGGGCGTGCTCGCTTATAAAGGGGTGGTGATGTCATGGCTGCGTCCTCAGGACGCTCCGCTGTGCAGGAGCGTCTCCGCCAATGAGGGACCGATGTTGACTGCTCCCTGCTGAAGTGTGAAAATCGCAAAGCATCCTTGGAAATGGAGTTTGCTCCACCCTCATGGCAGGTCCATTACAGTTTTAATACGGCGCTCCGGAACTCCAGCCTTCCTGAGTTTTTCCCTCATATAGGCTATAGTTTTTCTTAATCATTACTACAATATATGATTACATATGTAATAGTCTCCTCAGCCAAGTTAGAAAAAATATGTGCATGTATGAACAACAGCAATTGGAGAAGATGACAGTCAAAAAGTGATCATGTTAAATAATCATGATCTCAATATTGAACAAAAATGATTGTGATTATAATTTTTACCATAATCAAGCACCCCTAAAAACAGCAAATTGTGATTTACATACACACACACACACACACACACACAGAGTTTAAATATGTATGTGATAAATTGTAAATATGTATGAAATGAATTGTTTTCTGTAAGAAACTCTTACTTGAACATTTTTCAGTGTGCTCCTAAAGTTATATGTATGCTCCTAATTTCTTTCATTTAGGAGCACATGCGCTCCTTGAAAAGAAGTAAGGATTGAACACTGCTGTCACATGTGTGAAAGCACTAAGTAAGTGGAGTGTGGTGCAGTCCAAGGGCTTCTGTCACAGGCAGTAGATGTTTACTTTACCCATCCCCCCCCTCCCATTCTCTCTCTCTCCCTCACAGTTGGAAGGAAAGATTTCAAAGTGATCTTCTTGTGAAAAATCCTCATAAATCCCATAACTTTGGCCAAATCCTACATAAAAATATCATTTTTTTGTAGGAATTTTCGTCGCGAATCCATTGATACAGGTTTGGAAGTGGTGGGACTTATAGTTTAGACGCCAGATGCCCCAGTTTGGCACAAAGTCCATGCCCAGAATTTGCCTCCCCATTGGTTTACATTGTAAGGTGTAATGTCGCACTCCAACTTTCAGGGCTTACTAAATCTAAACCGTTCGAGTTATTACAAAGTTTTTAATAACTTTTGCTCAACACAGTGTGATAAGTCATGTATTCAAGTTTGAAGCCGATACCATTAACGCCCTAGGAGGAGATAGCGTTTATTCAAGGTCCAAAATTGGCAAAAAATCATACTTTGAAATGGACATTGCAGATTTCCTGTTGGATTTAGGTCAGGGGTGTCAGCGTATGATTTGTAGGTCTTGATGAGACGAATAATTGAGTTTTGGTTCGATCTCTCTACGACATTCCTACGGGCCGTGGCAGCCGTTTTAGATACATAGGTGGCGCTAGAGAGCACATTTTGGCACTTTGGGGTTTAATTTTTACATTTTATCAAATTTTTCACCATTCCTGATGTGCGTGCCAAATTTGGTGAGTTTTTGAGCATGTTTAGGGGGTCAAATTTAGAGTTAAAGTGGCGTAACAAGAAAGAATAATAATAATAATAATAAAGAAACAAACGCACGAAAAACAAGAGGGTCTTCGCCCTTTGGGCTCAGGCCCTAATTAAAGCTGCAAGCAGCGTTGGACGGGCCTTCGCGCCCTTGCGCACGTCAAGCCGCGGCGCAGTCAGTTGAGCTTGTGGGAACCAAGAAAACGTTTGGAGATGATCAGTGTGAGAGTCTTTTTACACACAATACTAACCAGTGTCTCTCTGTGAGCCCACCCCTCCGTTCACAGACAATTATGAATTATGAAATCAAAATATTGTTAACCTTAATCAATAATTCAGGTACCAACTGTAGGATCTGCGAAGAACACAGTTAATTATTTGCTATAATTATCAATTATCAATAATAATTAATTATAACAATTAACAGAGTTATTAATATGAACTAACAGATACGAAGCACCACCCCGAAACCGGGACCAATAACCGAGCAAGGTAGTCTCATAAATGGGAGTTCACCTAGAATGTTCATATCTGAGAGATAATCATTCAAGGGTGAACAAAGAAGGGTTGAATTCGAGCTCTGACTCCTTCAATCAGCCACTTTTCACAATATGTTACCAATAATGACTAAATAACTTCTCTTTAAAGATATAACAGTGTTTATTAAACTTAGCAAAATTAACAAAGTTAACAAATGCTTCACTCAATAAATAGCTATTCTAAAATCTAATTCTACCAAACAAAACACAAACAGCTTTGCACGGGGTTGGACACCTGCAGGTTGGACACTTTTGTCCGACGTTATCTGACCATCAGATGTGCAAAACGATGTCGGTGCGTGTATCTGTGCGCGCGTGAGTGTGGTGTTAGTCACAAGAGACGGAGGAGGGAAAGCGATCGTGAGAGAGAGAGAGAAGCGGTTCTTTTTCCACAGAGAGCGCACGTACGGACGGCAGTCTGTAACGCACGTTGTCTGGTTTCAGATCGACAAATCAGTTTACTTTTTCACTCACGGCAGCACAAACACAGTAGTCCCGAGCGGGACAAACACAAAATAGTCTAGCGTGGTGAACACAACTAACAGGCAGCAAACAGGCAGCAGCGGAGCGTTAACTGCAGCATGACCGAAAGAAGCACAACCAGTTCGCCTCTGATAGCCTCTCAGCTAACCCTGGCTCTCTGTTTAGATCCAAACGGAGCACTGAGTCCCGATTTGTTATTTAGGTTAAAGCGGAGAACAGGCAGCAAACAGGCAGCAGCGGAGCGTTAACTGCAGCATGACCGAAAGAAGCACAACCAGTTCGCCTCTGCTAGCCTCTCAGCTAACCCTGGCTCTCTGTTTAGATCCAAACGGAGCACTGAGTCCCGATTTGTTATTTAGGTTAAAGCGGAGAACAGGCAGCAGCGGAGCGTTAATTGCAGCATGACCGAAAGAAGCACAACCAGTTCGCCTCTGCTAGCCTCTCAGCACCGAGTCCCGATTTGTTATTTAGGTTAAAGCGGACAGAATCAGCGGGTCTGTCGGCCAGCTGAGTGAAGTGAAACCTGCGGAAAAAACACCGTGACCATCACGGTAAAACAGTCCGTAGAGAACTACCGTGTTCAGCTGTACAGATAGGAGGGAGAGCGATCGTGAGAGAGAGAGAAGCGGTTCTTTTTCCACAGAGAGCGCACGTATGGACGGCAGTCTGTAACGCACGTTGTCTGGTTTCAGATCGACAAATCAGTTTACTTTTTCACTCACGGCAGCACAAACACAGTAGTCCCGAGCGGGACAAACACAAAATAGTCTAGCGTGGTGAACACAACTAACAGGCAGCAAACAGGCAGCAGCGGAGCGTTAACTGCAGCATGACCGAAAGAAGCACAACCAGTTCGCCTCTGATAGCCTCTCAGCTAACCCTGGCTCTCTGTTTAGATCCAAACGGAGCACTGAGTCCCGATTTGTTATTTAGGTTAAAGCGGAGAACAGGCAGCAAACAGGCAGCAGCGGAGCGTTAACTGCAGCATGACCGAAAGAAGCACAACCAGTTCGCCTCTGCTAGCCTCTCAGCTAACCCTGGCTCTCTGTTTAGATCCAAACGGAGCACTGAGTCCCGATTTGTTATTTAGGTTAAAGCGGAGAACAGGCAGCAGCGGAGCGTTAATTGCAGCATGACCGAAAGAAGCACAACCAGTTCGCCTCTGCTAGCCTCTCAGCACCGAGTCCCGATTTGTTATTTAGGTTAAAGCGGACAGAATCAGCGGGTCTGTCGGCCAGCTGAGTGAAGTGAAACCTGCGGAAAAAACACCGTGACCATCACGGTAAAACAGTCCGTAGAGAACTACCGTGTTCAGCTGTACAGATAGGAGGGAGAGCGATCGTGAGAGAGAGAGAAGCGGTTCTTTTTCCACAGAGAGCGCACGTATGGACGGCAGTCTGTAACGCACGTTGTCTGGTTTAAGATCGACAAATCAGTTTACTTTCTCACTCACGGCAGCACAAACACAGTAGTCCCGAGCGGGACAAACACAAAATAGTCAAGCGTGGTGAACACAACTAACAGGCAGCAAACAGGCAGCAGCGGAGCGTTAACTGCAGCATGACCGAAAGAAGCACAACCAGTTAGCCTCTGCTAGCCTCTCAGCTAACCCCGGCTCTCTGTTTAGATCCAAACGGAGCACCGAGTCCCGAATTGCTATTTAGGTTAAAGCGGAGAGAATCAGCGGGTCTGTCGGCCAGCTCAGTGAAGTGTAACCTGCGGAAAAAACACCGTGACCATCAAGGTAAAACAGGTCGGCGAAAACACGGCAGCTGGCTCTGAGTGGAGTGGCGGAGAGAACAGCAGAGATGACTCGGCGAAGACGCGCAGGGCAGAGCCGGTCCACGTTATCCCGAAGTAACTTCATTTCCTCTTTCTCCGGGGGAATTTGAGGACGCTGGTTGCAGCAGCGGTCTCTCTCGGGTCCAGGAATGTGTTCGGGTGAACACGGGCAAAGTCTCGTCTCGTCCGACGAGGGGAGTCTTCGATGAGGGGAAAACATGTTCGTGGGGTAGTCAAGCTAACTCACAGGGGAACAGGAGTTAACCCTAGCTCAGTGACATGGGAAAGACGTATATTTCGGGCGTGCTCGCTTATAAAGGGGTGGTGATGTCATGGCTGCGTCCTCAGGACGCTCCGCTGTGCAGGAGCGTCTCCGCCAATGAGGGACCGATATTGACTGCTCCCTGCTGAGGTGTGAAAATCGCAAAGCATTCTTGGAAATGGAGTTTGCTCCACCCTCATGGCAGGTCCATTACAGTTTTAATACGGAGCTCCGGAGCTCCAGCCTTCCTGAGTTTTTCCCTCATATAGGCTATACTTTTTCTTAATCATTACTACAATATATGATTAGATGTGTAATAGTCTCCTCAGCCAAGTTAGAAAAAATATGTGCATGTATGAACAACAGCAATTGCAGAAGATGACAGGCAAAAAGTAATCATGTTAAATAATCATGATCTCAATATTGAACAAAAATGATTGTGATTATAATTTTTGCCATAAACAAGCACCCCTAAAAACAGCTAATTGTGATTTACATACACACACACACACGCACACACACACACACACACACACACACACATACACACATACACACACACACAGAGTTTAAATATGTATGTGATCAATTGTAAATATGTTACAATGAATTGTTTTCTGTAAGAAACTCTTACTTGCACATTTTTCAGTGTGCTCCTAAAGTTATATATATGCTCCTAATTTCTTTCATTTAGGAGCACATGTACTCCTTGAAAAGAAGTAAGGATTGAACACTGCTGTCACATGTGTGAAAGCACTAAGTAACTGGAGTGTGGTGCAGTCCAAGGGCTTCTGTCACAGGCAGTAGATGTTTACTTTACCCATCCCCCCCCCTCCCATTCTCTCTCTCTCCCTCACAGTTGGAAGGAAAGATTTCAAAGTGATCTTCTTGTGAAAAATCCTCATAAATCCCATAACTTTGGCCAAATCCTACATAAAAATATCCTTTTTTTTGTAGGAATTTTCGTCGCGAATCCATTGATACAGGTTTGAAAGTGGTGGGACTTATAGTTTAGACGCCAGATGCCCCAGTTTGGCACAAAGTCCATGCCCAGAATTTGCCTCCCCATTGGTTTACATTGTAAGGTGTAATGTCGCACTCCAACTTTCAGGGCTTACTAAATCTAAACCGTTCGAGTTATTACAAAGTTTTTAATAACTTTTGCTCAACACAGTGTGATAAGTCATGTATTCAAGTTTGAAGCCGATACCATTAACGCCCTAGAAGGAGATAGCGTTTATTCAAGGTCCAAAATTGGCAAAAAATCGTACTTTGAAATGGACATTGCGGATTTCCTGTTGGATTTAGGTCAGGGGTGTCAGCGTATGATTTGTAGGTCTTGCTGAGACGAATAATTGAGTTTTGGTTCGATCTCTCTACGACATTCCTACGGGCCGTGGTGGCCGTTTCAGATACATAGGTGGCGCTAGAGAGCACATTTTGGCACTTTGGGGTTTAATTTTTACATTTTATCAAATTTTTCACCATTCCTGATGTGCGTGCCAAATTTGGTGAGTTTTTGAGCATGTTTAGGGGGTCAAATTTAGAGTTAAAGTGGCGTAATAATAAAGAATTAAAGCTGCAAGCAGCGTTGGACGGGCCTTCGCGCCCTTGCGCACAGCGGGCCGCGGCGCATTCAGTTGAGCTTGTGGGAACCAAGAAAACGTGTGGAGATGATCAGTGTGAGAGTCTTTTTACACACAATGCTAACCAGTGTCTCTCTGTGAGCCCACCCCTCTGTTCACAGACAATTATGAATTATGAAATCAAAATATTGTTAACCTTAATCAATAATTCAGGTACCAACTGTAGGATCTGCGAAGAACACAGTTAATTATTTGCTATAATTATCAATTATCAATAATAATTACTTATAACAATTAACAGAATTATTAATATGAACTAACAGATACGAAGCACCACCCCGAAACTGGGACCAATAACCGAGCAAGGTAGTCTCATAAATGGGAATTCACCTAGAATGTTAATATCTGAGAGATAATCATTCAAGGGTGAACAAAGAAGGGTTGAATTCGAGCTCTGAGTCCTTCAATCAGCCACTTTTCACAATATGTTACCAATAATGACTAAAGAACTTCTCTTTAAAGATATAACAGTGTTTATTAAACTTAGCAAAATTAACAAAGTTAACAAATGCTTCATTCAATAAATAGCTATTCTAAAATCTAATTCTACCAAACAAAACACAAACAGCTTTGCACAGTGTTGGACACTTGCAGGTTGGACACTTTTGTCCGACGTTATCTGACCATCAGATGTGCAAAACGATGTCGGTGCGTGTATCTGTGCGCGCGTGAGTATGGTGTTAGTCACAAGAGAGGGAGGACGGAAAGCGATCGTGAGAGAGAGAGAAGCGGTTCTTTTTCCACAGAGAGCGCACGTATGGACGGCAGTCTGTAACGCACGTTGTCTGGTTTCAGATCGACAAATCAGTTTACTTTCTCACTCACGGCAGCACAAACACAGTAGTCCCGAGCGGGACAAACACAAAATAGTCTAGCGTGGTGAACACAACTAACAGGCAGCAAACAGGCAGCAGCGGAGCGTTAACTGCAGCATGACCGAAAGAAGCACAACCAGTTAGCCTCTGCTAGCCTCTCAGCTAACCCCGGCTCTCTGTTTAGATCCAAACGGAGCACCGAGTCCCGAATTGCTATTTAGGTTAAAGCGGAGAGAATCAGCGGGTCTGTCGGCCAGCTGAGTGAAGTGAAACCTGCGGAAAAAACACCGTGACCATCAAGGTAAAACAGGTCGGCGAAAACACGGCAGCTGGCTCTGAGTGGAGTGGCGGAGAGAACAGCAGAGATGACTCGGCGAAGACGCGCAGGGCAGAGCCGGTCCACGTTATCCCGAAGTAACTTCATTTCCTCTTTCTCGGGGGAATTTGAGGACGCTGGTTGCAGCAGCGGTCTCTCTCGGGTCCAGGAATGTGTTCGGGTGAACACGGGCAAAGTCTCGTCTCGTCCGACGAGGGGAGCCTTCGATGAGGGGAAAACATGTTCGTGGGGTAGTTAAGCTAACTCACAGGGGAACAGGAGTTACCCCTAGCTCAGTGACATGGGAAAGACGTGTAGTTTGGGCGTGCTCGCTTATAAAGGGGTGGTGATGTCATGGCTGAGTCCTCAGGACGCTCCGCTGTGCAGGAGCGTCTCCGCCAATGAGGGACCGATGTTGACTGCTCCCTGCTGAAGTGTGAAAATCGCAAAGCATCCTTGGAAATGGAGTTTGCTCCACCCTCATGGCAGGTCCATTACAGTTTTAATACGGAGCTCCGGAACTCCAGCCTTCCTGAGTTTTTCCCTCATATAGGCTATAGTTTTTCTTAATCATTACTACAATATATGATTACATATGTAATAGTCTCCTCAGCCAAGTTAGAAAAAGTATGTGCATGTATGAACAACAGCAATTGGAGAAGATGACAGTCAAAAAGTAATCATGTTAAATAATCATGATCTCAATATTGAACAAAAATGATTGTGATTATAATTTTTGCCATAATCAAGCACCCCTAAAAACAGCAAATTGTGATTTACATACACACACACACACACACACACACACACACACATACACACAGTTTAAATATGTATGTGATAAATTGTAAATATGTATGTAATGAATTGTTTTCTTTAAGAAACTCTTACTTGAACATTTTTCAGTGTGCTCCTAAAGTTATATGTATGCTCCTAATTTCTGTCATTTAGGAGCACATGTACTCCTTGAAAAAAAGTAAGGATTGAACACTGCTGTCACTGCTGCAGTCCAAGGGCTTCTGTCACAGGCAGTAGATGTTTACTTTACCCATCCCCCCCCTCCCATTCTCTCTCTCTCCCTCACAGCTGCAGAGAAGATTTTAGTGTACTCTACTTGTGAAATATGCTCATAAATCCCATAACTTTGGCCAAATCCTACATAAAAATATCATTTTTTTGTAGGAATTTTCGTCGCGAATCCATTGATACAGGTTTGAAAGTGGTCGGACTTATAGTTTAGACGCCAGATGCCCCAGTTTGGCACAAAGTCCATGCCCAGAATTTGCCTCCCCATTGGTTTACATTGTAAGGTGTAATGTCGCACTCCAACTTTCAGGGCTTACTAAATCTAAACCGTTCGAGTTATTACAAAGTTTTTAATAACTTTTGCTCAACACAGTGTGATAAGTCATGTATTAAAGTTTGAAGCCGATACCATTAACGCCCTAGGAGGAGATAGCGTTTATTCAAGGTCCAAAATTGGCAAAAAATCATACTTTGAAATGGACATTGCAGATTTCCTGTCGGATTTAGGTCAGGGGTGTCAGCGTATGATTTGTAGGTCTTGATGAGACGAATAATTGGGTTTTGGTTCGATCTCTCTACGACATTCCTACGGGCCGTGGCGGCCGTTTTAGATACATAGGTGGCGCTAGAGAGCACATTTTGGCACTTTGGGGTTTAATTTTTACATTTTATCAAATTTTTCACCATTCCTGATGTGCGTGCCAAATTTGGTGAGTTTTTGAGCATGTTTAGGGGGTCAAATTTAGAGTTAAAGTGGCGTAATAATAAAGAATAATAATAATAATAATAATAATAATAATAAGAAACAAACAAACACACGAAAAACAAGAGGGTCTTCGCCCTTTGGGCTCAGGCCCTAATAATAATAATAAGAAAGAAACAAACGGACGAAAAACAATAGGGTCTTCGCCCTTTGGGCTCAGGCCCTAATTAAAGCTGCAAGCAGCGTTGAACGGGCCTTCGCGCCCTTGCGCACATCGGGCCGCGGCGCAGTCAGTTGAGCTTGTGGGAACCAAGAAAACGTTTGGAGATGATTAGTGTGAGAGTCTTTTGACACACAATACTAACCAGTGTCTCTCTGTGAGCCCACCCCTCTGTTCACAGACAATTATGAATTATGAAATCAAAATATTGTTAACCTTAATCAATAATTCAGGTACCAACTGTAGGATCTGCGAAGAACACAGTTAATTATTTGCTATAATTATCAATTATCAATAATAATTAATTATAACAATTAACAGAATTATTAATATGAACTAACAGATACGAAGCACCACCCCGAAACCGGGACCAATAACCGAGCAAGGTAGTCTCATAAATGGGAGTTCACCTAGAATGTTAATATCTGAGAGATAATCATTCAAGGGTGAACAAAGAAGGGTTGAATTCGAGCTCTGACTCCTTCAATCAGCCACTTTTCACAATATGTTACCAATAATGACTAAAGAACTTCTCTTTAAAGATATAACAGTGTTAATTAAACTTAGCAAAATTAACAAAGTTAACAAATGCTTCACTCAATAAATAGCTATTCTAAAATCTAATTCTACCAAACAAAACACAAACAGCTTTGCACGGGGTTGGACACCTGCAGGTTGGACACTTTTGTCCGACGTTATCTGACCATCAGATGTGCAAAACGATGTCGGTACGTGTATCTGTGCGCGCGTGAGTGTGGTGTTAGTCACAAGAGAGGGAGGAGGGAAAGCGATCGTGAGAGAGAGAGAAGCGGTTCTTTTTCCACAGAGAGCGCACGTACGGACGGCAGTCTGTAACGCACGTTGTCTGGTTTCAGATCGACAAATCAGTTTACTTTCTCACTCACGGCAGCACAAACACAGTAGTCCCGAGCGGGACAAACACAAAATAGTCTAGCGTGGTGAACACAACTAACAGGCAGCAAACAGGCAGCAGCGGAGCGTTAACTGCAGCATGACCGAAAGAAGCACAACCAGTTCGCCTCTGCTAGCCTCTCAGCTAACCCCGGCTATCTCTTTAGATCCAAACGGAGCACCGAGTCCCGATTTGTTATTTAGGTTAAAGCGGAGAACAGGCAGCAAACAGGCAGCAGCGGAGCGTTAACTGCAGCATGACCGAAAGAAGCACAACCAGTTCGCCTCTGCTAGCCTCTCAGCTAACCCTGGCTCTCTGTTTAGATCCAAACGGAGCACTGAGTCCCGATTTGTTATTTAGGTTAAAGCGGAGAACAGGCAGCAGCGGAGCGTTAATTGCAGCATGACCGAAAGAAGCACAACCAGTTCGCCTCTGCTAGCCTCTCAGCTAACCCCGGCTCTCTGTTTAGATCCAAACGGAGCACCGAGTCCCGATTTGTTATTTAGGTTAAAGCGGACAGAATCAGCGGGTCTGTCGGCCAGCTGAGTGAAGTGAAACCTGCGGAAAAAACACCGTGACCATCACGGTAAAACAGTCCGTAGAGAACTACCGTGTTCAGCTGCACAGATAAGAAATCCCTCGGCTGACAGGATGTACTACTCGGTGAGGAAAAATATTTTACCCTCGCCTTTTTGGTTGGCAACAACGGTTGGCAACCAGCATATTGGGTGCATTACTGCCACCCTCTTCCTGAGTTTTTCCCTCATATCAGCTATAGTCTTTCTTGATCATTAGTACAATATATGATCACATATGTAATAGTCCCCTCAGCCAAGTCAGAAAAAATATGTGCATGTA
This sequence comes from Thunnus thynnus, assembly GCF_963924715.1. Lineage (NCBI taxonomy): Eukaryota > Metazoa > Chordata > Actinopteri > Scombriformes > Scombridae > Thunnus > Thunnus thynnus. The sequence continues at coordinate 2,107,520 of NC_089518.1, forward strand.
TGAACAACAGCAATTGGAGAAGATGACAGTCAAAAAGTAATCATATTAAATAATCATGATCTCAATATTGAAAAAAAATGATCGTGATTATATTTTTTGCCATAATCAAGCACCCCTAAAAACAGCAAATTGTGATTTACATACACACGCGCACACACACACACACACAGAGTTTAAATATGTATGTGATCAATTGTAAATATGTTATAATGAATTGTTTTCTTTAAGAAACTCTTACTTGCACATTTTTCAGTGTGCTCCTAAAGTTATATATATGCTCCTAATTTCTTTCATTTAGGAGCACATGTACTCCTTGAAAAGAAGTAGGGATTGAACACTGCTGTCAGATATGTGGAAACACTAAGTAAGTGGAGTGTGGCCAGTCCAAGGGCTTCTGTCACAGGCAGTAGATGTTTACTTTACCCATCCCCCCCTCCCATTCTCTCTCTCTCCCTCACAGCTGCAGAGAAGGATATTAGTGTACTCTACTTGTGAAAAATCCTCATAAATCCCATAACTTTGGCCAAATCCTACATAAAAATATCATTTTTTTGTAGGAATTTTCGTCGCGAATCCATTGATACAGGTTTGAAAGTGGTGGGACTTAAAGTTTAGACGCCAGATGCCCCAGTTTGGCACAAAGTCCATGCCAAGAATTTGCCTCCCCATTGGTTTACATTGTAAGGTGTAATGTCGCACTCCAACTTTCAGGGCTTACTAAATCTAAACCGTTCGAGTTATTACAAAGTTTTTAATAACTTTTGCTCAACACAGTGTGATAAGTCATGTATTAAAGTTTGAAGCCGATACCATTAACGCCCTAGGAGGAGATAGCGTTTATTCAAGGTCCAAAATTGGCAAAAAATCGTACTTTGAAATGGACATTGCAGATTTCCTGTTGGATTTAGGTCAGGGGTGTCAGCGTATGATTTGTAGGTCTTGATGAGACGAATAATTGGATTTTGGTTCGATCTCTCTACAACATTCCTACGGGCCGTGGCGGCCGTTTTAGATACATAGGTGGCGCTAGAGAGCACATTTTGGCACTTTGGGGTTTATTTTTTACATTTTATCAAATTTTTCACCATTCCTGATGTGCGTTCCAAATTTGGTGAGTTTTTGAGCATGTTTAGGGGGTCAAATTTAGAGTTAAAGTGGCGTAATAATAAAGAATAATAAGAAGAAAGAAACAAACACACGAAAAACAATAGGGTCTTCGCCCTTTGGGCTCAGGCCCTAATTAAAGCTGCAAGCAGCGTTGGACGGGCCTTCGCGCCCTTGCGCACGGCGGGCGGCGGCGCAGTCAGCTAAGCTTCTGGGAACCAAGAAAACGTTTGGAGATGATCAGTGTGAGAGTCTTTTGACACATAATACTAACCAGTGTCTCTCTGTGAGCCCACCCCTCTGCTCACAGACAATTATGGATTATGAAATCAAAATATTGTTAACCTTAATCAATAATTCAGGCACCAACTGTAGGATCTGCAAGGAACACAGTTGATTATTTGCTATAATTATCAATTATCAATAATAAATAATTATAACAAATAACAGAATTATTAATATGAACTAACAAATACGAAGCACCATCCCGAAACCGGGACCAATAACCGAACAAGGTAATCTCATAAATGGGAGTTCACCTAGAATGTTAATATCTGAGAGATAATCATTCAAGGGTGAACAAAGAAGGGTTGAATTCGAGCTCTGACTCCTTCAATCAGCCACTTTTCACAATATGTTACCAATAATGACTAAAGAACTTCTCTTTAAAGATATAACAGTGTTAATTAAACTCAGCAAAATTAACAAAGTTAACAAATGCTTCATTCAATAAATAGCTATTCTAAAATCTAATTCTACCAAACAAAACACAAACAGCTTTGCACAGGGTTGGACACTTGCAGGTTGGACACTTTTGTCCGACGTTATCTGACCATCAGATGTGCAAAACGATGTCGGTGCGTGTATCTGTGCGCGCGTGAGTGTAGTGTTAGTCACAAGAGGGAGTAGGGAAAACGATCGTGAGAGAGAGAGAAGCGGTTCTTTTTCCACAGAGAGCGCAAGTACGGACAGCAGTCTGTAACGCACGTTGTCTGGTTTCAGATCGACAAATCAGTTTACTTTCTCACTCACGGCAGCACAAACACAGTAGTCCCGAGCGGGACAAACACAAAATAGTCTAGCGTGGTGAACACAACTAACAGGCAGCAAACAGGCAGCAGCGGAGCGTTAACTGCAGCATGACCGAAAGAAGCACAACCAGTTAGCCTCTGCTAGCCTCTCAGCTAACCCCGGCTCTCTGTTTAGATCCAAACGGAGCACCGAGTCCCGATTTGTTATTTAGGTTAAAGCCGAGAACAAGCAGCAGCGGAGCGTTAATTGCAGCATGACCGAAAGAAGCACAACCAGTTAGCCTCTGCTAGCCTCTCAGCTAACCCCGGCTCTCTGTTTAGATCCAAACGGAGCACCGAGTCCCGATTTGTTATTTAGGTTAAAGCGGAGAACAGGCAGCAAACAGGCAGCAGCGGAGCGTTAACTGCAGCATGACCGAAAGAAGCACAACCAGTTAGCCTCTGCTAGCCACTCAGCTAACCCCGGCTCTCTGTTTAGATCCAAACGGAGCACCGAGTCCCGATTTGTTATTTAGGTTAAAGCGGAGAACAGGCAGCAGCGGAGCGTTAATTGCAGCATGACCGAAAGAAGCACAACCAGTTAGCCTCTGCTAGCCTCTCAGCTAACCCCGGGTCTCTGTTTAGATCCAAACGGAGCACCGAGTCCCGAATTGCTATTTAGGTTAAAGCGGAGAGAATCAGCGGGTCTGTCGGCCAGCTGAGTGAAGTGAAACCTGCGGAAAAAAGGAATGTAAGTAACTTCATTTCCTCTTTCTCGGGGGAATTTGAGGACGCTGGTTGCAGCAGCGGTCTCTCTCGGCTCCAGGAATGTGTTCGGGTGAACACGGGCAAAGTCTCGTCTCGTCCGACGAGGGGAGTCTTCGATGAGGGGAAAACATGTTCGTGGGGTAGTCAAGCTAACTCACAGGGGAACAGGAGTTACCCCGAGCTCAGTGACATGGGAAAGACGTGTATTTCGGGCGTGCTCGCTTATAAAGGGGTGGTGATGTCATGGCTGTGCAGGAGCGTCTCCGCCAATGAGGGACCGATGTTGACTGCTCCCTGCTGAGGTGTGAAAATCGCAAAGCATCCTTGGAAATGGAGTAGATGTTTACTTTACCCATCCCCCCCCCTCCCATTCTCTCTCTCTCCCTCACAGTTGGAAGGACAGATTTTAAACTGATCTTCTTGTGAAAAATCCTCATAAATCCCATAACTTTGACCAAATCCTACATAAAAATCACATTTTTTTGTAGGAATTTTCGTCGCGAATCCATTGATACAGGTTTGAAAGTGGTGGGACTTATAGTTTAGACGCCAGATGCCCCAGTTTGGCACAAAGTCCATGCCCAGAATTTGCCTCCCCATTGGTTTACATTGTAAGGTGTAATGTCGCACTCCAACTTTCAGGGCTTACTAAATCTAAACCGTTCGAGTTATTACAAAGTTTTTAATAACTTTTGCTCAACACAGTGTGATAAGTCATGTATTAAAGTTTGAAGCCGATACCATTAACGCCCTAGGAGGAGATAGCGTTTATTCAAGGTCCAAAATTGGCAAAAAATCATACTTTGAAATTGACATTGCGGATTTCCTGTTGGATTTAGGTCAGGGGTGTCAGCGTATGATTTGTAGGTCTTGATGAGACGAATAATTGAGTTTTGGTTCGATCTCTCTACGACATTCCTACGGGCCGTGGCGGCCGTTTTAGATACATAGGTGGCGCTAGAGAGCACATTTTGGCACTTTGGGGTTTAATTTTTACATTTTATCAAATTTTTCACCATTCCTGATGTGCGTGCCAAATTTGGTGAGTTTTTGAGCATGTTTAGGGGGTCAAATTTAGAGTTAAAGTGGCGTAATAATAAAGAATAATAAGAAGAAAGAAACAAACACACGAAAAACAAGAGGGTCTTCGCCCTTTGGGCTCAGGCCCTAATTAAAGCTGCAAGCAGCGTTGGACGGGCCTTCGCGCCCTTGCGCACGGCGGGCGGCGGCGCAGTCAGCTGAGCTTCTGGGAACCAAGAAAACGTTTGGAGATGATCAGTGTGAGAGTCTTTTGACACATAATACTAACCAGTGTCTCTCTGTGAGCCCACCCCTCTGCTCACAGACAATTATGGATTATGAAATCAAAATATTGTTAACCTTAATCAATAATTCAGGCACCAACTGTAGGATCTGCAAGGAACACAGTTGATTATTTGCTATAATTATCAATTATCAATAATAAATAATTATAACAAATAACAGAATTATTAATATGAACTAACAAATACGAAGCACCATCCCGAAACCGGGACCAATAACCGAACAAGGTAATCTCATAAATGGGAGTTCACCTAGAATGTTAATATCTGAGAGATAATCATTCAAGGGTGAACAAAGAAGGGTTGAATTCGAGCTCTGACTCCTTCAATCAGCCACTTTTCACAATATGTTACCAATAATGACTAAAGAACTTCTCTTTAAAGATATAACAGTGTTAATTAAACTCAGCAAAATTAACAAAGTTAACAAATGCTTCATTCAATAAATAGCTATTCTAAAATCTAATTCTACCAAACAAAACACAAACAGCTTTGCACAGGGTTGGACACTTGCAGGTTGGACACTTTTGTCCGACGTTATCTGACCATCAGATGTGCAAAACGATGTCGGTGCGTGTATCTGTGCGCGCGTGAGTGTAGTGTTAGTCACAAGAGGGAGGAGGGAAAGCGATCGTGAGAGAGAGAGAAGCGGTTCTTTTTCCACAGAGAGCGCACGTACGGACGGCAGTCTGTAACGCACGTTGTCTGGTTTCAGATCGACAAATCAGTTTACTTTCTCACTCACGGCAGCACAAACACAGTAGTCCCGAGCGGGACAAACACAAAATAGTCTAGCGTGGTGAACACAACTAACAGGCAGCAAACAGGCAGCAGCGGAGCGTTAACTGCAGCATGACCGAAAGAAGCACAACCAGTTAGCCTCTGCTAGCCTCTCAGCTAACCCCGGCTCTCTGTTTAGATCCAAACGGAGCACCGAGTCCCGATTTGTTATTTAGGTTAAAGCGGAGAACAGGCAGCAAACAGGCAGCAGCGGAGCGTTAACTGCAGCATGACCGAAAGAAGCACAACCAGTTAGCCTCTGCTAGCCACTCAGCTAACCCCGGGTCTCTGTTTAGATCCAAACGGAGCACCGAGTCCCGAATTGCTATTTAGGTTAAAGCGGAGAGAATCAGCGGGTCTGTCGGCCAGCTGAGTGAAGTGAAACCTGCGGAAAAAAGGAATGTAAGTAACTTCATTTCCTCTTTCTCGGGGGAATTTGAGGACGCTGGTTGCAGCAGCGGTCTCTCTCGGCTCCAGGAATGTGTTCGGGTGAACACGGGCAAAGTCTCGTCTCGTCCGACGAGGGGAGTCTTCGATGAGGGGAAAACATGTTCGTGGGGTAGTCAAGCTAACTCACAGGGGAACAGGAGTTACCCCGAGCTCAGTGACATGGGACAGACGTGTATTTCGGGCGTGCTCGCTTATAAAGGGGTGGTGATGTCATGGCTGTGCAGGAGCGTCTCCGCCAATGAGGGACCGATGTTGACTGCTCCCTGCTGAGGTGTGAAAATCGCAAAGCATCCTTGGAAATGGAGTAGATGTTTACTTTACCCATCCCCCCCCTCCCATTCTCTCTCTCTCCCTCACAGTTGGAAGGACAGATTTTAAACTGATCTTCTTGTGAAAAATCCTCATAAATCCCATAACTTTGACCAAATCCTACATAAAAATATCATTTTTTTGTAGGAATTTTCGTCGCGAATCCATTGATACAGGTTTGAAAGTGGTGGGACTTATAGTTTAGACGCCAGATGCCCCAGTTTGGCACAAAGTCCATGCCCAGAATTTGCCTCCCCATTGGTTTACATTGTAAGGTGTAATGTCGCACTCCAACTTTCAGGGCTTACTAAATCTAAACCGTTCGAGTTATTACAAAGTTTTTAATAACTTTTGCTCAACACAGTGTGATAAGTCATGTATTAAAGTTTGAAGCCGATACCATTAACGCCCTAGGAGGAGATAGCGTTTATTCAAGGTCCAAAATTGGCAAAAAATCATACTTTGAAATTGACATTGCGGATTTCCTGTTGGATTTAGGTCAGGGGTGTCAGCGTATGATTTGTAGGTCTTGATGAGACGAATAATTGAGTTTTGGTTCGATCTCTCTACGACATTCCTACGGGCCGTGGCGGCCGTTTTAGATACATAGGTGGCGCTAGAGAGCACATTTTGGCACTTTGGGGTTTAATTTTTACATTTTATCAAATTTTTCACCATTCCTGATGTGCGTGCCAAATTTGGTGAGTTTTTGAGCATGTTTAGGGGGTCAAATTTAGAGTTAAAGTGGCGTAATAATAAAGAATAATTAAAGCTGCAAGCAGCGTTGGACGGGCCTTCGCGCCCTTGCGCACAGCGGGCCGCGGCGCAGTCAGTTGAGCTTGTGGGAACCAAGAAAGCGTTTGGAGATGATCAGTGTGAGAGTCTTTTTACACACAATACTAACCAGTGTCTCTCTGTGAGCCCACCCCTCCGTTCACAGACAATTATGAATTATGACATCAAAATATTGTTAACCTTAATCAGTAATTCAGGTACCAACTGTAGGAATCTGCGAAGAACACAGTTAATTATTTGCTATAATTATCAATTATCAATAATAATTAATTATAACAATTAACAGAATTATTAATATGAACTAACAGATACGAAGCACCACCCCGAAACCGGGGCCAATAACCGAGCAAGGTAGTCTCATAAATGGGACTTCACCTAGAATGTTAATATCTGAGAGATAATCAGTCAAGGGTGAACAAAGAAGGGTTGAATTCGAGCTCTGACTCCTTCAATCAGCCACTTTTCACAATATGTTACCAATAATGACTAAAGAACTTCTCTTTAAAGATATAACAGTGTTTATGAAACTTAGCAAAATTAACAAAGTTAACAAATGCTTCATTCAATAAATAGCTATTCTAAAATCTAATTCTACCAAACAAAACACAAACAGCTTTGCACAGGGTTGGACACTTGCAGGTTGGACACTTTTGTCCGACGTTATCTGACCATCAGATGTGCAAAACGATGTCGGTGCGTGTATCTGTGCGCGCGTGAGTATGGTGTTAGTCACAAGAGAGGGAGGAGGGAGAGCGATCGTGAGAGAGAGAGAAGCGGTTCTTTTTCCACAGAGAGCGCACGTATGGACGGCAGTCTGTAACGCACGTTGTCTGGTTTAAGATCGACAAATCAGTTTACTTTCTCACTCACGGCAGCACAAACACAGTGGTCCCGAGCGGGACAAACACAAAATAGTCAAGCGTGGTGAACACAACTAACAGGCAGCAAACAGGCAGCAGCGGAGCGTTAACTGCAGCATGACCGAAAGAAGCACAACCAGTTCGCCTCTGCTAGCCTCTCAGCTAACCCCGGCTCTCTGTTTAGATCCAAACGGAGCACCGAGTCCCGATTTGTTATTTAGGTTAAAGCGGAGAACAGGCAGCAGCGGAGCGTTAATTGCAGCATGACCGAAAGAAGCACAACCAGTTAGCCCCTGCTAGCCTCTCAGCTAACCCCGGCTCTCTGTTTAGATCCAAACGGAGCACCGAGTCCCGAATTGTTATTTAGGTTAAAGCGGAGAGAATCAGCGGGTCTGTCGGCCAGCTGAGTGAAGTGAAACCTGCGGAAAAAACACCGTGACCATCAAGGTAAAACAGGTCGGCGAAAACACGGCAGCTGGCTCTGAGTGGAGTGGCGGAGAGAACAGCAGAGATGACTCGGCGAAGACGCGCAGGGCAGAGCCGGTCCACGTTATCCCGAAGTAACTTCATTTCCTCTTTCTCGGGGGAATTTGAGGACGCTGGTTGCAGCAGCGGTCTCTCTCGGGTCCAGGAATGTGTTCGGGTGAACACGGGCAAAGTCTCGTCTCGTCCGACGAGGGGAGTCTTCGATGAGGGGAAAACATGTTCGTGGGGTAGTCAAGCTAACTCACAGGGAAACAGGAGTTACCCCTAGCTCAGTGACATGGGAAAGACGTATATTTCGGGCGTGCTCGCTTATAAAGGGGTGGTGATGTCATGGCTGCGTCCTCAGGACGCTCCGCTGTGCAGGAGCGTCTCCGCCAATGAGGGACCGATGTTGACTGCTCCCTGCTGAAGTGTGAAAATCGCAAAGCATCCTTGGAAATGGAGTTTGCTCCACCCTCATGGCAGGTCCATTACAGTTTTAATACGGAGCTCCGGAACTCCAGCCTTCCTGAGTTTTTCCCTCATATAGGCTATAGTTTTTCTTAATCATTACTACAATATATGATTACATATGTAATAGTCTCCTCAGCCAAGTTAGAAAAAATATGTGCATGTATGAACAACAGCAATTTTAGAAGATGACAGTCAAAAAGTGATCATGTTAAATAATCATGATCTCAATATTGAACAAAAATGATTGTGATTATAATTTTTACCATAATCAAGCACCCCTAAAAACAGCAAATTGTGATTTACATACACACACACACACACACACACACACACACACACACACAGAGTTTAAATATGTATGTGATAAATTGTAAATATGTATGTAATGAATTGTTTTCTTTAAGAAACTCTTACTTGAACATTTTTCAGTGTGCTCCTAAAGTTATATGTATGCTCCTAATTTCTTTCATTTAGGAGCACATGCGCTCCTTGAAAAGAAGTAAGGATTGAACACTGCTGTCACATGTGTGAAAGCACTAAGTAAGTGGAGTGTGGTGCAGTCCAAGGGCTTCTGTCACAGGCAGTAGATGTTTACTTTACCCATCCCCCCCCTCCCATTCTCTCTCTCTCCCTCACAGTTGGAAGGAAAGATTTCAAAGTGATCTTCTTGTGAAAAATCCTCATAAATCCCATAACTTTGGCCAAATCCTACATAAAAATATCATTTTTTTGTAGGAATTTTTGTCGCGAATCCATTGATACAGGTTTGAAAGTGGTCGGACTTATAGTTTAGACGCCAGATGCCCCAGTTTGGCACAAAGTCCATGCCCAGAATTTGCCTCCCCATTGGTTTACATTGTAAGGTGTAATGTCGCACTCCAACTTTCAGGGCTTACTAAATCTAAACCGTTCGAGTTATTACAAAGTTTTTAATAACTTTTGCTCAACACAGTGTTATAAGTCATGTATTAAAGTTTGAAGCCGATACCATTAACGCCCTAGGAGGAGATAGCGTTTATTCAAGGTCCAAAATTGGCAAAAAATCATACTTTGAAATTGACATTGCGGATTTCCTGTTGGATTTAGGTCAGGGGTGTCAGCGTATGATTTGTAGGTCTTGATGAGACGAATAATTGGGTTTTGGTTCTATCTCTCTACGACATTCCTACGGGCCGTGGCGGCCGTTTTAGATACATAGGTGGCGCTAGAGAGCACATTTTGGCACTTCGGGGTTTAATTTTTACATTTTATCAAATTTTTCACCATTCCTGATGTGCGTGCCAAATTTGGTGAGTTTTTGAGCATGTTCAGGGGGTCAAATTTAGAGTTAAAGTCGCGTAACAAGAAAGAAAGAATAATAATAATAAAGAAACAAACGCACGAAAAACAATAGGGTCTTCGCCCTTTGGGCTCAGGCCCTAATAATAAAGAAACAAACGCACGAAAAACAATAGGGTCTTCGCCCTTTGGGCTCAGGCCCTAATAATAAAGAAACAAACGCACGAAAAACAATAGGGTCTTCGCCCTTTGGGCTCAGGCCCTAATTAAAGCTGCAAGCAGCGATGATCGGGCCCTCGCACCCCAGCGCATGTCGAAGTGACGCTCAGTCGAAGGGCTTTTGTCAGTGACTTGTTGTGTAAAGTTTGAGGCAGATCCAACCATGTACACTCAAGTTATATCAATTTCCTCTGTCATGGCGAAACATCAAAACTCAACGCCACGCCACGGCCAAACCATCATGATCATACACTACTCTAGATGACACACACTGATTTTGAAGTCCTTACGATGAAATCTGTAGGAAGAGTGCGTTAAAATACAAGGTATGCGAAATGGCCAAAAAAAGGCGAAAATTGACCAGTTTTTCAAGATGGCCGACTTCCTGTTCGACTTACAATAAGGCTTCAAGAGGCTTTTTTGTGCGTGTTGACATTATACATGTGCCCTGTGAATTTCATCTTTCTACGTTAATCTGGAAGGCGGGGCTGCAATTTTGAAATTTTAAAGGGGGCGCTGTTGAGCCATTTTGCCACACCCATTCAAAGCGACCACATAGGATTTGAGCTGACATCACTCTAGACATGTGTGTCAAGTTTCATGACTGTAGAGCAATCCCTTCTCCCTGAAAAACAGTATCATATTTCATGGCGAAGGATGTGTCGCCATGGTAACAGCATTCAGTTTTGGGTCATGAGCTGCCAAATGTAGCATCACCAAGGTCTTGTTTATTAGCTGACTTAATTTCAGGTGCATCAGCCAAATTTCCTAGGAGTAATTAGACAAAGTACGACGCATGATACTTCCTGTTGCCAGTAGGTGGCGCTATGACTTTCGCTAAATATGAGACTGAACATGTGTTCAGATTGGGACTCTTAACAAGCATATGAAATTTGGAAAAGATCAGACCACGTGGAGTCAAGTTATAAGGCATTGAAATTTCATGGCGTCACATCGAAATTCGCCGCGTCGCCATGGCAACACCTTTCGACGAAGGGTCACCAACTTCATAATATAAGATCTCCAAGGTCTTGAGGCTATTCTCAGTAAATTTCAGCTGGATTCCATCACCGTGCTGCCCACAGGGCGTCAGAGCGTAAAACATGTAACTTCCTGTTGCCAGGAGGTGGCGCTATGACTCATATCCTGTATTGTCACATGGACCCGTTCAGGGCGGGACTCTTATGAAGCACAAAAGGTTTGGCTCTCTTAGGATCATGTATGCCGGAGTTATAGCCGTTTCATTTTTCATGGCGAAGGATCGAAATTCGCCGCCCAGCCACGCCCCCTAGGAAAGACTAATGAGAATTGTTTTAATAACTTTTAATCTCCTATGCCTGTAGATGATACGGACCGAATTTGAAAGTCCTGGGGTCAAATCTCTAGGAGGAGTTCGTTAAAGTATGCGGGCTGGAAATGACAAAATCGGTGCAAAATTTCAACTTTGATACAAAATGGCCGACTTCCTGTTGGAGTTAGGCTATGTGTCCTTGAGACTTTTTGGTGCGTCTGGTCATGATACATATGCATACCGAATTTCGTTCTCCTACGACAATCTGTATCGAGGGGCTCAATTTTCTTGACTTTCTAGGTGGCGCTGTCGAGCCATTTTGTCCCGCTTTCTTTCGAGACCCATAAAATATCGAAATTTTCGCCAGTCCTGACATCTGTGCAAATTTTCATGAGTTTTCGTGCATGTTTAGGCCCTCAAAAATGCGTTTGTTTCGGAGGAATAATAATAATAATAATTCCTTCAGTTTCAATAGGGCTTCGCACCGGTCGGTGCTCGGGCCCTAATAATAAAGAAACAAACGCACGAAAAACAATAGGGTCTTCGCCCTTTGGGCTCAGGCCCTAATAATAAGAAACAAACAAACACACGAAAAACAAGAGGGTCTTCGCCCTTTGGGCTCAGGCCCTAATTAAAGCTGCAAGCAGCGTTGGACGGGCCTTCGCGCCCTTGCGCACGTCGGGCAGCGGTGCAGTCAGTTGAGCTTGTGGGAACCAAGAAAACGTTTGGAGATGATCAGTGTGAGAGTCTTTTTACACACAATACTAACCAGTGTCTCTCTGTGAGCCCACCCCTCTGTTCACAGACAATTATGAATTATGAAATCAAAATATTGTTATCCTTAATCAATAATTCAGGTACCAACTGTAGGATCTGCGAAGAACACAGTTAATTATTTGCTATAATTATCAATGATCAATAATAATTAATTATAACAATTAACAGAATTATTAATATGAACTAACAGATACGAAGCACCACCCCGAAACCGGGACCAATAACCGAGCAAGGTAGTCTCATAAATGGGAGTTCACCTGAATGTTAATATCTGAGAGATAATCATTCAAGGGTGAACAAAGAAGGGTTGAATTCGAGCTCTGACTCCTTCAATCAGCCACTTTTCACAATATGTTACCAATAATGACTAAAGAACTTCTCTTTAAAGATATAACAGTGTTTATGAAACTTAGCAAAATTAACAAAGTTAACAAATGCTTCACTCAATAAATAGCTATTCTAAAATCTAATTCTACCAAACAAAACACAAACAGCTTTGCACAGGGTTGGACACTTGCAGGTTGGACACTTTTGTCCGACGTTATCTGACCATCAGATGTGCAAAACGATGTCGGTGCGTGTATCTGTGCGCGCGTGAGTATGGTGTTAGTCACAAGAGAGGGAGGAGGGAAAGCGATGGTGAGAGAGAGAGAAGCGGTTCTTTTTCCACAGAGAGCGCACGTATGGACGGCAGTCTGTAACGCACGTTGTCTGGTTTCAGATCGACAAATCAGTTTACTTTCTCACTCACGGCAGCACAAACACAGTAGTCCCGAGCGGGACAAACACAAAATAGTCTAGCGTGGTGAACACAACTAACAGGCAGCAAACAGGCAGCAGCGGAGCGTTAACTGCAGCATGACCGAAAGAAGCACAACCAGTTAGCCTCTGCTAGCCTCTCAGCTAACCCCGGCTCTCTGTTTAGATCCAAACGGAGCACCGAGTCCCGATTTGTTATTTAGGTTAAAGCGGAGAACAGGCAGCAAACAGGCAGCAGCGGAGCGTTAATTGCAGCATGACCGAAAGAAGCACAACCAGTTAGCCTCTGCTAGCCTCTCAGCTAACCCCGGGTCTCTGTTTAGATCCAAACGGAGCACGGAGTCCCGAATTGCTATTTAGGTTAAAGCGGAGAGAATCAGCGGGTCTGTCGGCCAGCTCAGTGAAGTGAAACCTGCGGAAAAAACACCGTGACCATCAAGGTAAAACAGGTCGGCGAAAACACGGCAGCTGGCTCTGAGTGGAGTGGCGGAGAGAACAGCAGAGACGACTCGGCGAAGACGCGCAGGGCAGAGCCGGTCCACGTTATCCCGAAGTAACTTCATTTCCTCTTTCTCGGGGGAATTTGAGGACGCTGGTTGCAGCAGCGGTCTCTCTCGGGTCCAGGAATGTGTTCGGGTGAACACGGGCAAAGTCTCGTCTCGTCCGACGAGGGGAGTCTTCCATGAGGGGAAAACATGTTCGTAGGGTAGTCAAGCTAACTCACAGGGGAACAGGAGTTACCCCTAGCTCAGTGACATAGGAAAGACGTGTAGTTTGGGCGTGCTCGCTTATAAAGGGGTGGTGATGTCATGGCTGCGTCCTCAGGACGCTCCGCTGTGCAGGAGCGTCTCCGCCAATGAGGGACCGATGTTGACTGGTCCCTGCTGAGGTGTGAAAATCGCAAAGCATCCTTGGAAATGGAGTTTGCTCCACCCTCATGACAGGTCCATTACAGTTTTAATACGGAGCTCCGGAACTCCAGCCTTCCTGAGTTTTTCCCTCATATAGGCTATAGTTTTTCTTAATCATTACTACAATATTTGATCACATGTGTAATAGTCTCCTCAGCCAAGTTAGAAAAAATATGTGCATGTATGAACAACAGCAATTGGAGAAGATGACAGTCAAAAAGTAATCATGTTAAATAATCATGATCTCAATATTGAACAAAAATGATTGTGATTATAATTTTTGCCATAATCAAGCACCCCTAAAAACAGCAAATTGTGATTTACATACACACACACACACACACAGTTTAAATATGTATGTGATAAATTGTAAATATGTATGTAATGAATTGTTTTCTTTAAGAAACTCTTACTTGAACATTTTTCAGTGTGCTCCTAAAGTTATATGTATGCTCCTAATTTCTGTCATTTAGGAGCACATGTACTCCTTGAAAAAAAGTAAGGATTGAACACTGCTGTCAGATATGTAGAAGCATTAAGTAACTGGAGTGTGGTGCAGTCCAAGGGCTTCTGTCACAGGCAGTAGATGTTTACTTTACCCATCCCCCCCCTCCCATTCTCTCTCTCTCCCTCACAGTTGGAAGGAAAGATTTCAAAGTGATCTTCTTGTGAAAAATTCTCATAAATCCCATAACTTTGGCCAAATCCTACATAAAAATATCATTTTTTTGTAGGAATTTTCGTCGCGAATCCATTGATACAGGTTTGAAAGTGGTGGGACTTATAGTTTAGACGCCAGATGCCCCAGTTTGGCACAAAGTCCATGCCCAGAATTTGCCTCCCCATTGGTTTACATTGTAAGGTGTAATGTCGCACTCCAACTTTCAGGGCTTACTAAATCTAAACCGTTCGAGTTATTACAAAGTTTTTAATAACTTTTGCTCAACACAGTGTGATAAGTCATGTATTAAAGTTTGAAGCTGATACCATTAACGCCCTAGGAGGAGATAGCGTTTATTCAAGGTCCAAAATTGGCAAAAAATCGTATATTGAAATTGACATTGCGGATTTCCTGTTGGATTTAGGTCAGGGGTGTCAGCGTATGATTTGAAGGTCTTGATGAGAAGAATAATTAAGTTTTGGTTCGATCTGTCTACGACATTCCTACGGGCCGTGATGGCCATTTTAGATACATAGGTGGCGCTAGAGAGCACATTTTGGCACTTTGGGGTTTAATTTTTACATTTTATCAAATTTTTCACCATTCCTGATGTGCGTGCCAAATTTGGTGAGTTTTTGAGCATGTTTAGGGGGTCAAATTTAGAGTTAAAGTGGCGTAACAAGAAAGAATTAAAGCTGCAAGCAGCGTTGAACGGGCCTTCGCGCCCTTGCGCACATCGGCCGCGGCGCAGTCAGCTGAGCTTCTGGGAACCAAGAAAACGTTTGGAGATGATCAGTGTGAGAATCTTTTGACACACAATACTAACCAGTGTCTCTCTGTGAGCCCACCCCTCTGTTCACAGACATTTATGAATTATGAAATCAAAATATTGTTAACCTTAATCAATAATTCAGGCACCAACTGTAGGATCTGCGAGGAACACAGTTGATTATTTGCTATAATTATCAATTATCAATAATAAATAATTATAACAATTAACAGAATTATTAATATGAACTAACAAATACGAAGCACCACCCCGAAACCGGGACTAATAACCGAACAGGGTAATCTCATAAATGGGAGTTCACCTAGAATGTTAATATCTGAGAGATAATCATTCAAGGGTGAACAAATGATGAGATACATAAACGCGAAAAATGACCACTTTTATCAAGATGGCCGACTTCCTGTAGGACTTACAATATGGCTCCAAGAGGCTTTTTTGTGCGTCTTCACATGATACATAAGGCTCCCGAATTTCTTTTTCCTAGGTTAATCTGGAAGGCGGGGCTACAATTTTGAAATTTTCAAGGGGGCGCTGTTGAGCCATATTGTCACGTCTATGCAAATGAAGTATCGAGGATTTTAACTGGTGTCACTCCAGACATGTGTGCCAAGTTTTGTGATTGTAGACCCATCCCTTGTCCCTAAAATACAGCATCGTATTTCATGGCGAAGGATGTGTCGCCATGGCAACGGCGTTTGGTCATGGGTCATGACCTGCCCAATGTAGCATCACCAAGGTCTTACATCTTAGCTGAGTGAATTTCAGGTGCATCGGCCAAATTTCCTAGGAGTAATACAACAAAGAACGACGCATGATACTTCCTGTTGCACTCTGGCCCGTCAGGATCAGATCACGCTTTTTAAAAATGAGGGATATTTCTTATAAGTGTGGTGTGCTTTTATTTTGAAAGTTTGATTGACATGTGTACTGTCAGGTGTGTAGAGACAATAAGTAACTGCAGCTGGACACAGAAAAATACTCATATATTTGAATGGAGAGTGTGAGCGAACCCACACCTTTTTGAACATTTACTGCTTCCACATAGTTTTAGATACAAACTTCATTTGAACTTTAAATGAGTCACGAGACTTTGACCTACAAATCTTGAATTTACATGTGTTTTCTATCTTTTATTGTTTTTGAGATATTAGAGTGTGAGTTTTAAAGTCTTTTCTTGCTCCTCCTGTGATTTTATAATGAGTGTGTATTGCGGAATGTTTCACAGCACTGAGGGAGTGACATCACCAGGAGCAGTTGGAGAGGAGGATTTTAGAGAACGCTTCTTGTGAAATATCCTCATAAATCCCATGACTTTGGCCAAATCCTACATAAAAATCACATTTTTTTGTAGGAATTTTCGTCGCGAATCCATTGATACAGGTTTGAAAGTGGTCAGACTTATAGTTTAGATGCCAGATGCCCCAGTTTGGCACAAAGTCCATGCCCAGAGATTGCCTCTCCATTGGTTTACATTGTAAGGTGTAATGTCGCACTCCAACTTTCAGGGCTTACTAAATCTAAACCGTTCGAGTTATTACAAAGTTTTTAATAACTTTTGCTCAACACAGTGTGATAAGTCATGTATTCAAGTTTGAAGCCGATACCATTAACGCCCTAGGAGGAGATAGCGTTTGTTCGGGGGCCAAAATTGGGGCAAAGTCTTATTTTGAAAAGCTGATTGCAGACTTCCTGTTGGATTTAGGTCAGGGGTGTCAACATATGATTTGTAGGTCTTGATGAGACGAATAATTGAGTTTTGGTTTGATCCCTCTACGAAATTCCTACGGGCCGTGGCGGCCGTTTTAGATACATAGGTGGCGCTAGAGAGCACATTTTGGCACTTCGGGGGTTAATTTTTACATTTTATCAAATTTTTCACCAGACCTGATGTGCGTGCCAAATTTGGTGAGTTTTTGAGCATGTTTAGGGGGTCAAATTTAGAGTTAAAGTGGCGTAACAAGAAAGAAGAAAGAAACAAACACACGAAAAACAATAGGGTCTTCGCCCTTTGGGCTCAGGCCCTAATTAAAGCTGCAAGCAGCGTTGGACGGGCCTTCGCGCCCTTGCGCACAGCGGGCCGCGGCGCATTCAGTTGAGCTTGTGGGAACCAAGAAAACGTGTGGAGATGATCAGTGTGAGAGTCTTTTTACACACAATGCTAACCAGTGTCTCTCTGTGAGCCCACCCCTCTGTTCACAGACAATTATGAATTATGAAATCAAAATATTGTTAACCTTAATCAATAATTCAGGTACCAACTGTAGGATCTGCGAAGAACACAGTTAATTATTTGCTATAATTATCAATTATCAATAATAATTACTTATAACAATTAACAGAATTATTAATATGAACTAACAGATACGAAGCACCACCCCGAAACTGGGACCAATAACCGAGCAAGGTAGTCTCATAAATGGGAATTCACCTAGAATGTTAATATCTGAGAGATAATCATTCAAGGGTGAACAAAGAAGGGTTGAATTCGAGCTCTGAGTCCTTCAATCAGCCACTTTTCACAATATGTTACCAATAATGACTAAAGAACTTCTCTTTAAAGATATAACAGTGTTTATTAAACTTAGCAAAATTAACAAAGTTAACAAATGCTTCATTCAATAAATAGCTATTCTAAAATCTAATTCTACCAAACAAAACACAAACAGCTTTGCACAGTGTTGGACACTTGCAGGTTGGACACTTTTGTCCGACGTTATCTGACCATCAGATGTGCAAAACGATGTCGGTGCGTGTATCTGTGCGCGCGTGAGTATGGTGTTAGTCACAAGAGAGGGAGGACGGAAAGCGATCGTGAGAGAGAGAGAAGCGGTTCTTTTTCCACAGAGAGCGCACGTATGGACGGCAGTCTGTAACGCACGTTGTCTGGTTTCAGATCGACAAATCAGTTTACTTTCTCACTCACGGCAGCACAAACACAGTAGTCCCGAGCGGGACAAACACAAAATAGTCTAGCGTGGTGAACACAACTAACAGGCAGCAAACAGGCAGCAGCGGAGCGTTAACTGCAGCATGACCGAAAGAAGCACAACCAGTTAGCCTCTGCTAGCCTCTCAGCTAACCCCGGCTCTCTGTTTAGATCCAAACGGAGCACCGAGTCCCGAATTGCTATTTAGGTTAAAGCGGAGAGAATCAGCGGGTCTGTCGGCCAGCTGAGTGAAGTGAAACCTGCGGAAAAAACACCGTGACCATCAAGGTAAAACAGGTCGGCGAAAACACGGCAGCTGGCTCTGAGTGGAGTGGCGGAGAGAACAGCAGAGATGACTCGGCGAAGACGCGCAGGGCAGAGCCGGTCCACGTTATCCCGAAGTAACTTCATTTCCTCTTTCTCGGGGGAATTTGAGGACGCTGGTTGCAGCAGCGGTCTCTCTCGGGTCCAGGAATGTGTTCGGGTGAACACGGGCAAAGTCTCGTCTCGTCCGACGAGGGGAGCCTTCGATGAGGGGAAAACATGTTCGTGGGGTAGTTAAGCTAACTCACAGGGGAACAGGAGTTACCCCTAGCTCAGTGACATGGGAAAGACGTGTAGTTTGGGCGTGCTCGCTTATAAAGGGGTGGTGATGTCATGGCTGAGTCCTCAGGACGCTCCGCTGTGCAGGAGCGTCTCCGCCAATGAGGGACCGATGTTGACTGCTCCCTGCTGAAGTGTGAAAATCGCAAAGCATCCTTGGAAATGGAGTTTGCTACACCCTCATGGCAGGTCCATTACAGTTTTAATACGGAGCTCCGGAA
Source organism: Thunnus thynnus (assembly GCF_963924715.1). Lineage (NCBI taxonomy): Eukaryota > Metazoa > Chordata > Actinopteri > Scombriformes > Scombridae > Thunnus > Thunnus thynnus. The sequence goes on from NC_089518.1 coordinate 2,126,293, forward strand.
CTCCAGCCTTCCTGAGTTTTTCCCTCATATAGGCTATAGTTTTTCTTAATCATTACTACAATATATGATTACATATGTAATAGTCTCCTCAGCCAAGTTAGAAAAAGTATGTGCATGTATGAACAACAGCAATTGGAGAAGATGACAGTCAAAAAGTAATCATGTTAAATAATCATGATCTCAATATTGAACAAAAATGATTGTGATTATAATTTTTGCCATAATCAAGCACCCCTAAAAACAGCAAATTGTGATTTACATACACATACACACACACACACACACACACACACACACACACACACACAGTTTAAATATGTATGTGATCAATTGTAAATATGTATGTAATGAATTGTTTTCTTTAAGAAACTCTTACTTGAACATTTTTCAGTGTGCTCCTAAAGTTATATGTATGCTCCTAATTTCTGTCATTTAGGAGCACATGTACTCCTTGAAAAGAAGTAATGATTGAACACTGCTGTCAGATATATAGAAGCATTAACTAAGTGGAGTGTGGTACAGTCCAAGGGCTTCTGTCACAGGCAGTAGATGTTTACTTTACCCATCCCCCCCCTCCCATTCTCTCTCTCTCCCTCACAGTTGGAAGGAAAGATTTCAAAGTGATCTTCTTGTGGAAAATCCTCATAAATCCCATAACTTTGGCCAAATCCTACATAAAAATATCATTTTTTTGTAGGAATTTTTGTCGCGAATCCATTGATACAGGTTTGAAAGTGGTGGGACTCATAGTTTAGACGCCAGATGCCCCAGTTTGGCACAAAGTCCATGCCCAGAATTTGCCTCCCCATTGGTTTACATTGTAAGGTGTAATGTCGCACTCCAACTTTCAGGGCTTACTAAATCTAAACCGTTCGAGTTATTACAAAGTTTTTAATAACTTTTGCTCTACACAGTGTGATAAGTCATGTATTAAAGTTTGAAGCCGATACCATTAACGCCCTAGGAGGAGATAGCGTTTATTCAAGGTCCAAAATTGGCAAAAAATCATACTTTGAAATGGACATTGCAGATTTCCTGTTGGATTTAGGTCAGGGGTGTCAGCGTATGATTTGTAGGTCTTGATGAGACGAATAATTGGGTTTTGGTTCGATCTCTCTACGACATTCCTACGGGCCGTGGCGGCCGTTTTAGATACATAGGTGGCGCTAGAGAGCACATTTTGGCACTTTGGGGTTTAATTTTTACATTTTATCAAATTTTTCACCATTCCTGATGTGCGTGCCAAATTTGGTGAGTTTTTGAGCATGTTTAGGGGGTCAAATTTAGAGTTAAAGTCGCGTAACAAGAAAGAAAGAATAATAATAAACAAACAAACGCACGAAAAACAATAGGGTCTTCGCCCTTTGGGCTCAGGCCCTAATAATAATAATAATAATAAGAAAGAAACAAACACACGAAAAACAAGAGGGTCTTCGCCCTTTGGGCTCAGGCCCTAATAATAAGAAGAAAGAAACAAACACACGAAAAACAATAGGGTCTTCGCCCTTTGGGCTCAGGCCCTAATTAAAGCTGCAAGCAGCGTTGGACGGGCCTTCGCGCCCTTGCGCACGGCGGGCGGCAGCGCAGTCAGCTAAGCTTCTGGGAACCAAGAAAACGTTTGGAGATGATCAGTGTGAGAGTCTTTTGACACATAATACTAACCAGTGTCTCTCTGTGAGCCCACCCCTCTGCTCACAGACAATTATGGATTATGAAATCAAAATATTGTTAACCTTAATCAATAATTCAGGCACCAACTGTAGGATCTGCAAGGAACACAGTTGATTATTTGCTATAATTATCAATTATCAATAATAAATAATTATAACAAATAACAGAATTATTAATATGAACTAACAAATACGAAGCACCATCCCGAAACCGGGACCAATAACCGAACAAGGTAATCTCATAAATGGGAGTTCACCTAGAATGTTAATATCTGAGAGATAATCATTCAAGGGTGAACAAAGAAGGGTTGAATTCGAGCTCTGACTCCTTCAATCAGCCACTTTTCACAATATGTTACCAATAATGACTAAAGAACTTCTCTTTAAAGATATAACAGTGTTAATTAAACTCAGCAAAATTAACAAAGTTAACAAATGCTTCATTCAATAAATAGCTATTCTAAAATCTAATTCTACCAAACAAAACACAAACAGCTTTGCACAGGGTTGGACACTTGCAGGTTGGACACTTTTGTCCGACGTTATCTGACCATCAGATGTGCAAAACGATGTCGGTGCGTGTATCTGTGCGCGCGTGAGTGTAGTGTTAGTCACAAGAGGGAGTAGGGAAAACGATCGTGAGAGAGAGAGAAGCGGTTCTTTTTCCACAGAGAGCGCAAGTACGGACAGCAGTCTGTAACGCACGTTGTCTGGTTTCAGATCGACAAATCAGTTTACTTTCTCACTCACGGCAGCACAAACACAGTAGTCCCGAGCGGGACAAACACAAAATAGTCTAGCGTGGTGAACACAACTAACAGGCAGCAAACAGGCAGCAGCGGAGCGTTAACTGCAGCATGACCGAAAGAAGCACAACCAGTTAGCCTCTGCTAGCCTCTCAGCTAACCCCGGCTCTCTGTTTAGATCCAAACGGAGCACCGAGTCCCGATTTGTTATTTAGGTTAAAGCCGAGAACAGGCAGCAGCGGAGCGTTAATTGCAGCATGACCGAAAGAAGCACAACCAGTTAGCCTCTGCTAGCCTCTCAGCTAACCCCGGCTCTCTGTTTAGATCCAAACGGAGCACCGAGTCCCGATTTGTTATTTAGGTTAAAGCGGAGAACAGGCAGCAAACAGGCAGCAGCGGAGCGTTAACTGCAGCATGACCGAAAGAAGCACAACCAGTTAGCCTCTGCTAGCCACTCAGCTAACCCCGGCTCTCTGTTTAGATCCAAACGGAGCACCGAGTCCCGATTTGTTATTTAGGTTAAAGCGGAGAACAGGCAGCAGCGGAGCGTTAATTGCAGCATGACCGAAAGAAGCACAACCAGTTAGCCTCTGCTAGCCTCTCAGCTAACCCCGGGTCTCTGTTTAGATCCAAACGGAGCACCGAGTCCCGAATTGCTATTTAGGTTAAAGCGGAGAGAATCAGCGGGTCTGTCGGCCAGCTGAGTGAAGTGAAACCTGCGGAAAAAAGGAATGTAAGTAACTTCATTTCCTCTTTCTCGGGGGAATTTGAGGACGCTGGTTGCAGCAGCGGTCTCTCTCGGCTCCAGGAATGTGTTCGGGTGAACACGGGAAAAGTCTCGTCTCGTCCGACGAGGGGAGTCTTCGATGAGGGGAAAACATGTTCGTGGGGTAGTCAAGCTAACTCACAGGGGAACAGGAGTTACCCCGAGCTCAGTGACATGGGAAAGACGTGTATTTCGGGCGTGCTCACTTATAAAGGGGTGGTGATGTCATGGCTGTGCAGGAGCGTCTCCGCCAATGAGGGACCGATGTTGACTGCTCCCTGCTGAGGTGTGAAAATCGCAAAGCATCCTTGGAAATGGAGTAGATGTTTACTTTACCCATCCCCCCCCTCCCATTCTCTCTCTCTCCCTCACAGTTGGAAGGACAGATTTTAAACTGATCTTCTTGTGAAAAATCCTCATAAATCCCATAACTTTGACCAAATCCTACATAAAAATATCATTTTTTTGTAGGAATTTTCGTCGCGAATCCATTGATACAGGTTTGAAAGTGGTGGGACTTATAGTTTAGACGCCAGATGCCCCAGTTTGGCACAAAGTCCATGCCCAGAATTTGCCTCCCCATTGGTTTACATTGTAAGGTGTAATGTCGCACTCCAACTTTCAGGGCTTACTAAATCTAAACCGTTCGAGTTATTACAAAGTTTTTAATAACTTTTGCTCAACACAGTGTGATAAGTCATGTATTAAAGTTTGAAGCCGATACCATTAACGCCCTAGGAGGAGATAGCGTTTATTCAAGGTCCAAAATTGGCAAAAAATCATACTTTGAAATTGACATTGCGGATTTCCTGTTGGATTTAGGTCAGGGGTGTCAGCGTATGATTTGTAGGTCTTGATGAGACGAATAATTGAGTTTTGGTTCGATCTCTCTACGACATTCCTACGGGCCGTGGCGGCCGTTTTAGATACATAGGTGGCGCTAGAGAGCACATTTTGGCACTTTGGGGTTTAATTTTTACATTTTATCAAATTTTTCACCATTCCTGATGTGCGTGCCAAATTTGGTGAGTTTTTGAGCATGTTTAGGGGGTCAAATTTAGAGTTAAAGTGGCGTAATAATAAAGAATTAAAGCTGCAAGCAGCGATGATCGGGCCCTCGCGTCCTTGCGTATGTCGGGGCTCGGCGCTGGTGAAGAGCTTCTGTCAGGGGCATATAGATGTCCCCAGACCTGGGCTGTTTTCAGACAGTGCAAGGGGAGATTAACGTCACATCCTCAATCACCTACTCTTCCTGCTGCAGGGGCTGCTGCATTGAAATGTTGTAGGGGGCGCTATGGAGTCAGTTTTCATCACGGACTGAATATTGATATTTAGACGTGTTCAGGCTGGGAGTCTTATCAAACATGTAAAGTTTGGTGTAGACTCGAGCATTTACACTAAACTTATAGGACTTTCACCTGTCATGGCGAAACATCAAAAGTCAATGCCACGCCACGGCCAAATGCTTCAATGTAAACTAAATCTTTTACTAACTTTTGATTGTACACTAGTGTAGATGACACACACTGATTTTGAAGTCCTTACAATGCGTTCTGTAGGAGGAGTTTTTTAAAATACAAGGCATGACAAAAGGCAGAGAATAAGTTTTTCCAAAATGGTGGACTTCCTGTTGGACTTACAGTATGGCTCCAAGAAGCTTTTTGTGCGTCTGGATATAATACATATGCCCTGTGAATTTCATTTTCTATGTTAATATGTAAGGCAGGGTTTCAATTTTGAAATTGTCAGGGGGGCGCTGTTGAGTTATTTTGTCACAACATGTCAATGACCCATACAAGATTTTAAATGGTGTCTCTCCGGACATGTGTCAAGTTTCGTGTCTTTAGCCCATTCCTTGTCCCTGAAAAACAGCGTAGTATGTCATGGCGAAGGATGTGTTGTCATGGCAACGGCTTTTGATCATGGGTTATTTTTATGTATTGTTGATGCTTTTTTAAAAGGAATAGGATAGGTGGACATGTTAAGTTTCGATTTAACGTCAGTCTATCAGAGGCATAGTAGGGGCGGGTTTATGTGGAGTGTGTGTGAAAAAAATAGGCGGTCAACCAGATCCAATTAAGCAAGGAGAAGGTAAGCATCTTTTTAAAAGTGTTTTCACTTGTTGTTTGTAATAGGAAATATATGAGTTCGCGATATGCGATATGACGAAATAGGTCGTGTGACAATAGAAAACGTGTACTATTACACATATTACGCTATATTTTTTATTTCGTAATACGTAAATCAAACCTTTTATGACAATATTTTTATCGGTTTTGAGTCTGTTCGTCATTTTTCGGTTACTTAGTAGTAAAGTACTCTTCTTGGATTTTTATTCGCAAAGCTTTGGTCATAGTCAATTCTCAACTTCTCATTGCTGTGTGTTGCTGCTCTGCAGCTCTGCACAAATGGTGGGGGATGCGGGTGTGTCGGCCATCTGAGTGAAGTGAAACCTGCAGAAAAAACACCGTGACCATCACAGTAAAACAGTCCGTAGAGAACTACTGTGTTCAGGTGCACAGATAGGAAATCCCTCGGCTGACAGGATGTACCACTCTGTGAGGAATAATATTTTACCCTCCCCTATTTGGTTTATAACAACGGTTGGCAAACAGCATATTAGGTGCATTACTGCCACTCTCTTCCTGAGTTATTCCCTCATATAAGCCAAGTCTGTTTTGATCATTAGTACAATATATGATTACATATGTAATAGTCCCCTCAGCCAAGTTAGAAAACATATGTGCATGTATGAACAACAGCAATTGGAGAAGATGACAGGCAAAAAGTAATCATGTTAAATAATCATGATCTCAATATTGAACAAAAATGATTATGATTATAATTTTTGCCATAATCAAGCACCCCTAAAAACAGCAAATTGTGATTTACATACACACACACGAACACACACACACACACACACACACACACACACACACACACACACACACACACACACAGAGTTTAAATATGTATGTGATCACTTGTAAATGTGTATGAAATGAATTGTTTTCTGTAAGAAACTCTTACTTGAACATTTTTCAGTGTGCTCCTAAAGTTATATGTATGCTCCTAATTCCTTTCATTTAGGAGCACATGCGCTCCTTGAAAAAAAGTAAGGATTGAACACTGCTGTCACATGTGTGAAAGCACTAAGTAAGTGGAGTGTAGTGCAGTCCAAGGGCTTCTGTCACAGGCAGTAGATATTTACTTTACCCATCCCCCCCCTCCCATTCTCTCTCTCTCCCTCACAGTTGGAAGGACAGATTCCAAAGTGATCTTCTTGTGAAAAATCCTCATAAATCCCATAACTTTGGCCAAATCCTACATAAAAATATCATTTTTTTGTAGGAATTTTCGTCGCGAATCCATTGATACAGGTTTGAAAGTGGTGGGACTTATAGTTTAGACGCCAGATGCCCCAATTTGGCACAAAGTCCATGCCCAGAATTTGCCTCCCCATTGGTTTACATTGTAAGGTGTAATGTCGCACTCCAACTTTCAGGGCTTACTAAATCTAAACCGTTCGAGTTATTACAAAGTTTTTAATAACTTTTGCTCAACACAGTGTGATAAGTCATGTATTAAAGTTTGAAGCCGATACCATTAACGCCCTAGGAGGAGATAGCGTTTATTCAAGGTCCAAAATTGGCAAAAAATCATACTTTGAAATTGACATTGCGGATTTCCTGTTGGATTTAGGTCAGGGGTGTCAGCGTATGATTTGTAGGTCTTGATGAGACGAATAATTGGGTTTTGGTTCGATCTCTCTACGACATTCCTACGGGCCGTGGCGGCCGTTTTAGATACATAGGTGGCGCTAGAGAGCACATTTTGGCACTTTGGGGTTTAATTTTTACATTTTATCAAATTTTTCACCATTCCTGATGTACGTGCCAAATTTGGTGAGTTTTTGAGCATGTTTAGGGGGTCAAATTTAGAGTTAAAGTGGCGTAACAAGAAAGAAAGAATAATAATAATAATAATAATAATAATTAAAGCTGCAAGCAGCGTTGAACGGGCCTTCGCGCCCTTGCGCACGTCGGGCCGCGGCGCAGTCAGTTGAGCTTGTGGGAACCAAGAAAACGTTTGGAGATGATCAGTGTGAGAGTCTTTTGACACACAATACTAACTACTTTCTCTCCGTGAGCGCACGCCTCTGTTTATCACAGATAATTATGGCTTATGAAATTAAAATATTGTTAACCTTAATCAATAATTCAGGCACCAACTGTAGCATGTATGAGGAACACAGTTGATTATTTGCCATAATTATCAATTATCTAAGATAATTAACTAATTATAATAATTAATAGAATTATTAATATGAACTAACAAGCACGGAGCACCACCCGGAAACCAGGACCAATAACCGAACAAGGTAATCTCATAAATGGGATTTCACCTAGAATGCTAATATCTGCGAGATATCAACATTCAAGGGTGAACAAAGAAGGGTTGAATTCAAGCTCTGACTCCTTTAATCAGCCACTTCTCACAATATGTTACACACAATAATGACAAAAGAACTTCTCTTTAAAGATATAACATTGTTTATTAAACTTAGCAAAATTAACGAAGTTAACAAATACTTCATTCAATAAACAACTATTCTAAAATCTAATTCTACCAAACAAAACACAAACAGCTTTGCACAGAGTTGGACACTTGCAGGGGAATGCGTGTGTGTGTGTGTGTGTGTGTGTGTGTGTGTGTTAGTAGCAAGAGAGGAAGGAGGGAAAGCGATCGTGAGAGGGAGAGAAGCGGCACTTTTGACCACAGAGAGCGCACGTACGGACGGCAGTCTGTAACGTACGTTGTCTGGTTTCTGATCGACAAATCAATTTACTTTCTCACTCACGGTGGCACAAAAGTAGCAGTTGTCCCGACCGGGAAAAACACAAAATAGTCTAGCGTGGTGAACACAACTAACAGGCAGCAAACTTAAAATACTCCTCAGAGTAAAGCAGAGAAAAATGGACTCGGCGGTCCGTCAACTCACACAACAAGAACAACAGCAATAAAGCTAAAAAGGCTAAATGCTAAACAACAGCAACTGATGCTGAAAAGAACACACAACTAACACTGCCTATGCCCAGACTTATGCCTCTTACTTGGTCGCTTCAGAAAGTGCGCAGGTTGTGTGTGTGTGTGTAGTCCGTCTTAATGTCCATCTTTGTTCTTGGCTCGGAGGCAGACGGTGCCGTTCTCGCACGTCGTCGAAAACACGGCAGCTGGCTCTGAGTGGAATGGCGGAGAGAACAGCAGAGACAACTCGGCGAAGACGCGCAGGGCAGAGCCGGTCCACGTTATCCCGAAGTAACTTCATTTCTTCTTTCTCGGGGGAATTTGAGGACGCTGGTTGCAGCAGCGGTCTCTCTCGGATCCAGGAATGTGTTCGGGTGAACACGGGCAAAGTCTCGTCTCGTCCGACGAGGGGAGTCTTCGATGAGGGGAAAACATGTTCGTGGGGTAGTTAAGCTAACTCACAGGGGAACAGGAGTCACCCCTAGCTCAGTGACATGGGAAAGACGTGTAGTTTGGGCGTGCTCGCTTATAAAGGGGTGGTGATGTCATGGCTGTGTCCTCGAGACGCTCCGCTGTACAGGAGCGTCTCCGCCAATGAGGGACCAATGTGGACTGCTCCCTGCTGAGGTGTGAAAATCGCAAAGCATCCTTGGAAATGGAGTTTGCTCCACCCTCTGTCACAGGCAGTAGATGTTTACTTTACCCATCCCCCCCTCCCATTCTCTCTCTCTCCCTCACAGTTGGAAGGAAAGATTTCAAAGTGTGGAAAATCCTCATAAATCCCATAACTTTGGCCAAATCCTACATAAAAATATCATTTTTTTGTAGGAATTTTCGTCGCGAATCCATTGATACAGGTTTGAAAGTGGTGGGACTCATAGTTTAGACGCCAGATGCCCCAGTTTGGCACAAAGTCCATGCCCAGAATTTGCCTCCCCATTGGTTTACATTGTAAGGTGTAATGTCGCACTCCAACTTTCAGGGCTTACTAAATCTAAACCGTTCGAGTTATTACAAAGTTTTTAATAACTTTTGCTCAACACAGTGTGATAAGTCATGTATTAAAGTTTGAAGCCGATACCATTAACGCCCTAGGAGGAGATAGCGTTTATTCAAGGTCCAAAATTGGCAAAAAATCATACTTTGAAATGGACATTGCAGATTTCCTGTTGGATTTAGGTCAGGGGTGTCAGCGTATGATTTGTAGGTCTTGATGAGACGAATAATTGAGTTTTGGTTCGATCTCTCTACGACATTCCTACGGGCCGTGGCGGCCGTTTTAGATACATAGGTGGCGCTCTCGAGCACATTTTGGCACTTTGGGGTTTAACTTTTACATTTTATCAAATTTTTCACCATTCCTGATGTGCGTGCCAAATTTGGTGAGTTTTTGAGCATGTTTAGGGGGTCAAATTTAGAGTTAAAGTGGCGTAACAAGAAAGAATAATAATAAAGAAACAAACGGACGAAAAACAATAGGGTCTTCGCCCTTTGGGCTCAGGCCCTAATAATAATAATAATAAAGAAACAAACACACGAAAAACAATAGGGTCTTCGCCCTTTGGGCTCAGGCCCTAATTAAAGCTGCAAGCAGCGTTGGACGGGCCTTCGCGCCCTTGCGCACAGCGGGCCGCGGCGCAGTCAGTTGAGCTTGTGGGAACCAAGAAAACGTTTGGAGATGATCAGTGTGAGAGTCTTTTTACACACAATACTAACCAGTGTCTCTCTGTGAGCCCACCCCTCTGTTCACAGACAATTATGAATTATGAAATCAAAATATTGTTAACCTTAATCAATAATTCAGGTACCAACTGTAGGATCTGCGAAAAACACAGTTAATTATTTGCTATAATTATCAATGATCAATAATAATTAATTATAACAATTAACAGAATTATTAATATGAACTAACAGATACGAAGCACCACCCCGAAACCGGGACCAATAACCGAGCAAAATAGTCTCATAAATGGGAGTTCACCTAGAATGTTAATATCTGAGAGATAATCATTCAAGGGTGAACAAAGAAGGGTTGAATTCGAGCTCTGACTCCTTCAATCAGCCACTTTTCACAATATGTTACCAATAATGACTAAAGAACTTCTCTTTGAAGATATAACAGTGTTTATTAAACTTAGCAAAATTAACAAAGTTAACAAATGCTTCATTCAATAAATAGCTATTCAAAAATCTAATTCTACCAAACAAAACACAAACAGCTTTGCACAGGGTTGGACACTTGCAAGTTGGACACTTTTGTCCGACGTTATCTGACCATCAGATGTGCAAAACGATGTCAGCAGGCAGCAGCGGAGCGTTAACTGCAGCATGACCGAAAGAAGCACAACCAGTTAGCCTCTGCTAGCCTCTCAGCTAACCCCGGCTATCTGTTTAGATCCAAACGGAGCACCGAGTCCCGATTTGTTATTTAGGTTAAAGCGGAGAACAGGCAGCAAACAGGCAGCAGCGGAGCGTTAACTGCAGCATGACCGAAAGAAGCACAACCAGTTCGCCTCTGCTAGCCTCTCAGCTAACCCTGGCTCTCTGTTTAGATCCAAACGGAGCACCGACTCCCGATTAGTTATTTAGGTTAAAGCGGACAGAATCAGCGGGTCTGTCGGCCAGCTGAGTGAAGTGAAACCTGCGGAAAAAACACCGTGACCATCACGGTAAAACAGTCCGTAGAGAACTACCTTGTTCAGCTGCACAGATAGGAAATCCCTCGGCTGACAGGATGTACCACTCGGTGAGGAAAAATATTTTACCCACGCCTTTTTGGTTGGCAACAACGGTTGGCAACCAGCATATTGGGTGCATTACTGCCACCCTCTTCCTGAGTTTTTCCCTCATATCAGCTATAGTCTTTCTTGATCATTAGTACAATATACGATCACATATGTAATAGTCCCCTCAGCCAAGTCAGAAAAAATATGTGCATGTATGAACAACAGCAATTGGAGAAGATGACAGTCAATAAGTAATCATGTTAAATAATCATGATCTCAATATTGAAAAAAAATGATCGTGATTATATTTTTTGCCATAATCAAGGACCCCTAAAAACAGCAAATTGTGATTTACATACACACGCACGCACACACACACACACACACACACACACACACAGAGTTTAAATATGTATGTGATCAATTGTAAATATGTTATAATGAATTGTTTTCTTTAAGAAACTCTTACTTGCACATTTTTCAGTGTGCTCCTAAAGTTATATATATGCTCCTAATTTCTTTCATTTAGGAGCACATGTACTCCTTGAAAAAAAGTAAGGATTGAACACTGCTGTCACTGCTGCAGTCCAAGGGCTTCTGTCACAGGCAGTAGATGTTTACTTTACCCATCCCCCCCCTCCCATTCTCTCTCTCTCCCTCACAGCTGCAGAGAAGATTTTAGTGTACTCTACTTGTGAAATATGCTCATAAATCCCATAACGTTGGCCAAATCCTACATAAAAATATCATTTTTTTGTAGGAATTTTCGTTGCGAATCCATTGATACAGGTTTGAAACTGGTGGGACTTATAGTTTAGACGCCAGATGCCCCAGTTTGGCACAAAGTCCATGCCCAGAATTTGCCTCCCCATTGGTTTACATTGTAAGGTGTAATGTCGCACTCCAACTTTCAGGGCTTACTAAATCTAAACCGTTCGAGTTATTACAAAGTTTTTAATAACTTTTGCTCAACACAGTGTGATAAGTCATGTATTCAAGTTTGAAGCCGATACCATTAACGCCCTAGGAGGAGATAGCGTTTATTCAAGGTCCAAAATTGGCAAAAAATCATACTTTCAAATGGACATTGCTGATTTCCTGTTGGATTTAGGTCAGGGGTGTCAGCGTATGATTTGTAGGTCTTGATGAGACGAATAATTGAGTTTTGGTTCGATCTCTCTACGACATTCCTACGGGCCGTGGTGGCCGTTTTAGATACGTAGGTGGCGCTAGAGAGCACATTTTGGCACTTTGGGGTTTAATTTTTACATTTTATCAAATTTTTCACCATTCCTGATGTGCGTGCCAAATTTGGTGAGTTTTTGAGCATGTTTAGGGGGTCAAATTTAGAGTTAAAGTGGCGTAACAAGAAAGAATAATAATAAACAAACAAACGCACGAAAAACAATAGGGTCTTCGCCCTTTGGGCTCAGGCCCTAATTAAAGCTGCAAGCAGCGTTGGACGGGCCTTCGCGCCCTTGCGCACAGCGGGCCGCGGCGCAGTCAGTTGAGCTTGTGGGAACCAAGAAAACGTTTGGAGATGATCAGTGTGAGAGTCTTTTTACACACAATACTAACCAGTGTCTCTCTGTGAGCCCACCCCTCTGTTCACAGACAATTATGAATTATGAAATCAAAATATTGTTAACCTTAATCAATAATTCAGGTACCAACTGTAGGATCTGCGAAAAACACAGTTAATTATTTGCTATAATTATCAATGATCAATAATAATTAATTATAACAATTAACAGAATTATTAATATGAACTAACAGATACGAAGCACCACCCCGAAACCGGGACCAATAACCGAGCAAAATAGTCTCATAAATGGGAGTTCACCTAGAATGTTAATATCTGAGAGATAATCATTCAAGGGTGAACAAAGAAGGGTTGAATTCGAGCTCTGACTCCTTCAATCAGCCACTTTTCACAATATGTTACCAATAATGACTAAAGAACTTCTCTTTGAAGATATAACAGTGTTTATTAAACTTAGCAAAATTAACAAAGTTAACAAATGCTTCATTCAATAAATAGCTATTCAAAAATCTAATTCTACCAAACAAAACACAAACAGCTTTGCACAGGGTTGGACACTTGCAAGTTGGACACTTTTGTCCGACGTTATCTGACCATCAGATGTGCAAAACGATGTCAGCAGGCAGCAGCGGAGCGTTAACTGCAGCATGACCGAAAGAAGCACAACCAGTTAGCCTCTGCTAGCCTCTCAGCTAACCCCGGCTATCTGTTTAGATCCAAACGGAGCACCGAGTCCCGATTTGTTATTTAGGTTAAAGCGGAGAACAGGCAGCAAACAGGCAGCAGCGGAGCGTTAACTGCAGCATGACCGAAAGAAGCACAACCAGTTCGCCTCTGCTAGCCTCTCAGCTAACCCTGGCTCTCTGTTTAGATCCAAACGGAGCACCGACTCCCGATTAGTTATTTAGGTTAAAGCGGACAGAATCAGCGGGTCTGTCGGCCAGCTGAGTGAAGTGAAACCTGCGGAAAAAACACCGTGACCATCACGGTAAAACAGTCCGTAGAGAACTACCTTGTTCAGCTGCACAGATAGGAAATCCCTCGGCTGACAGGATGTACCACTCGGTGAGGAAAAATATTTTACCCACGCCTTTTTGGTTGGCAACAACGGTTGGCAACCAGCATATTGGGTGCATTACTGCCACCCTCTTCCTGAGTTTTTCCCTCATATCAGCTATAGTCTTTCTTGATCATTAGTACAATATACGATCACATATGTAATAGTCCCCTCAGCCAAGTCAGAAAAAATATGTGCATGTATGAACAACAGCAATTGGAGAAGATGACAGTCAATAAGTAATCATGTTAAATAATCATGATCTCAATATTGAAAAAAAATGATCGTGATTATATTTTTTGCCATAATCAAGGACCCCTAAAAACAGCAAATTGTGATTTACATACACACGCACGCACACACACACACACACACACACACACACAGAGTTTAAATATGTATGTGATCAATTGTAAATATGTTATAATGAATTGTTTTCTTTAAGAAACTCTTACTTGCACATTTTTCAGTGTGCTCCTAAAGTTATATATATGCTCCTAATTTCTTTCATTTAGGAGCACATGTACTCCTTGAAAAAAAGTAAGGATTGAACACTGCTGTCACTGCTGCAGTCCAAGGGCTTCTGTCACAGGCAGTAGATGTTTACTTTACCCATCCCCCCCCTCCCATTCTCTCTCTCTCCCTCACAGCTGCAGAGAAGATTTTAGTGTACTCTACTTGTGAAATATGCTCATAAATCCCATAACGTTGGCCAAATCCTACATAAAAATATCATTTTTTTGTAGGAATTTTCGTTGCGAATCCATTGATACAGGTTTGAAACTGGTGGGACTTATAGTTTAGACGCCAGATGCCCCAGTTTGGCACAAAGTCCATGCCCAGAATTTGCCTCCCCATTGGTTTACATTGTAAGGTGTAATGTCGCACTCCAACTTTCAGGGCTTACTAAATCTAAACCGTTCGAGTTATTACAAAGTTTTTAATAACTTTTGCTCAACACAGTGTGATAAGTCATGTATTCAAGTTTGAAGCCGATACCATTAACGCCCTAGGAGGAGATAGCGTTTATTCAAGGTCCAAAATTGGCAAAAAATCATACTTTCAAATGGACATTGCTGATTTCCTGTTGGATTTAGGTCAGGGGTGTCAGCGTATGATTTGTAGGTCTTGATGAGACGAATAATTGAGTTTTGGTTCGATCTCTCTACGACATTCCTACGGGCCGTGGTGGCCGTTTTAGATACGTAGGTGGCGCTAGAGAGCACATTTTGGCACTTTGGGGTTTAATTTTTACATTTTATCAAATTTTTCACCATTCCTGATGTGCGTGCCAAATTTGGTGAGTTTTTGAGCATGTTTAGGGGGTCAAATTTAGAGTTAAAGTGGCGTAACAAGAAAGAATAATAATAAACAAACAAACGCACGAAAAACAATAGGGTCTTCGCCCTTTGGGCTCAGGCCCTAATTAAAGCTGCAAGCAGCGATGATCGGGCCCTCGCACCCCAGCGCATGTCGAAGTGACGCTCAGTCGAAGGGCTTTTGTCAGTGACTTGTTGTGTAAAGTTTTAGGCAGATCCAACCGTGTACACTCAAGTTATATCAATTTCCTCTGTCATGGCGAAACATCAAAACTCAACGCCACGCCACGGCCAAACCATCATGATCATACACTACTCTAGATGACACACACTGATTTTCAAGTCCTTACGATGGATTCTGTAGGAGGAGTTCTTTAAAATACAAGGTATGCGAAATGGCCAAGAAAAGGCGAAAATGTACCATTTTTTTCAAGATGGCCAACTTCCTGTTCGACTTACAATAAGGCTTCAAGAGGCTTTTTTGTGCGTCTTGACATTATACATGTGCCCTGTGAATTTCATCTTTCTACGTTAATCTGGAAGGCGGGGCTGCAATTTTGAAATTTTAAAGGGGGCGTTGTTGAGCCATTTTGCCACGCCCATTCAAAGCGACCACATAGGATTTTAGCTGACATCACTCTAGACATGTGTGTCAAGTTTCATGACTGTAGAGCAATCCCTTCTCCCTGAAAAACAGTATCATATTTCATGACGAAGGATGTGTCGCCATGGTAACAGCATTCAGTTTTGGGTCATGAGCTGCCAAATGTAGCATCACCAAGGTCTTGTTTATTAGCTGACTTAATTTCAGGTGCATCAGCCAAATTTCCTAGGAGTAATTAGACAAAGTACGACGCATGATACTTCCTGTTGCCAGTAGGTGGCGCTATGACTTTCGCTAAATATGAGACTGAACATGTGTTCAGATTGGGACTCTTAACAAGCATATGAAATTTGGAAAAGATCAGACCACGTGGAGTCAAGTTATAAGGCATTGAAATTTCATGGCGTCACATCGAAATTCGCCGCGTCGCCATGGCAACACCTTTCAACGAAGGGTCACCAACTTCATAATATAAGATCTCCAAGGTCTTGAGGCTATTCTCAGTAAATTTCAGCTGGATTCCATCACCATGCTGCCCACAGGGCGTCAGAGCGTAAAACATGTAACTTCCTGTTGGCAGGAGGTGGCGCTATGACTCATATCCTGTATTGTCACATGGACCCGTTCAGGGCGGGACTCTTATGAAGCACAAAAGGTTTGGCTCTCTTAGGATCATGTATGCCGGAGTTATAGCCGTTTCATTTTTCATGGCGAAGGATCGAAATTCGCCGCCCAGCCACGCCCCCTAGGAAAGACTAATGAGAATTGTTTTGATAACTTTTAATCTCCTATGCCTGTAGATGATACGGACCGAATTTGAAAGTCCTGGGGTCAAATCTCTAGGAGGAGTTCGTTAAAGTATGTGGGCTGGAAATGACAAAATCGGTGCAAAATTTCAACTTTGATACAAAATGGCCGACTTCCTGTTGGAGTTAGGCTATGTGTCCTTGAGACTTTTTGGTGCGTCTGGTCATGATACATATGCATACCGAATTTCGTTCTCCTACGACAATCTGTATCGAGGGGCTCAATTTTCTTGACTTTCTAGGTGGCGCTGTCGAGCCATTTTGTCCCGCTTTATTTCGAGACCCATAAAATATCGAAATTTTCGCCAGTCCTGACATCTGTGCAAATTTTCATGAGTTTTCGTGCATGTTTAGGCCCTCAAAAATGCGTTTGTTTCGGAGGAATAATAATAATAATAATAATTCCTTCAGTTTCAATAGGGCTTCGCACCGGTCGGTGCTCGGGCCCTAATTAAAGCTGCAAGCAGCGATGATCGGGCCCTCGCACCCCAGCGCATGTCGAAGTGACGCTCAGTCGAAGGGCTTTTGTCAGTGACTTGTTGTGTAAAGTTTGAGGCAGATCCAACCGTGTACACTCAAGTTATATCAATTTCCTCTGTCATGGCGAAACATCAAAAGTCAACGCCACGCCACGGCCAAACCATCATGATCATACACTAGTCTAGATGACACACACTGATTTTGAAGTCCTTACCATGGATTCTGTAGGAGGAGTTCTTTAAAATACAAGGTATGCGAAATGGCCAAGAAAAGGCGAAAATGTACCATTTTTTTCAAGATGGCCGACTTCCTGTTCCACTTACAATAAGGCTTCAAGAGGCTTTTTTGTGCGTGTTGACATTATACATGTGCCCTGTGAATTTCATCTTTCTACGTTAATCTGGAAGGCGGGGCTGCAATTTTGAAATTTTAAAGGGGGCGCTGTTGAGCCATTTTGCCACGCCCATTCAAAGCGACCACATAGGATTTGAGCTGACATCACTCTAGACATGTGTGTCAAGTTTCATGACTGTAGAGCAATCCCTTCTCCCTGAAAAACAGTATCATATTTCATGGCGAAGGATGTGTCGCCATGGTAACAGCATTCAGTTTCGGGTCATGAGCTGCCAAATGTAGCATCACCAAGGTCTTGTTTATTAGCTGACTTAATTTCAGGTGCATCAGCCAAATTTCCTAGGAGTAATTAGACAAAGTACGACGCATGATACTTCCTGTTGCCAGTAGGTGGCGCTATGACTTTCGCTAAATATGAGACTGAACATGTGTTCAGATTGGGACTCTTAACAAGCATATGAAATGTGGAAAAGATCAGACCACGTGGAGTCAAGTTATAAGGCATTGAAATTTCATGGCGTCACAGCGAAATTCGCCGCGTCGCCATGGCAACACCTTTCAACGAAGGGTCACCAACTTCATAATATAAGATCTCCAAGGTCTTGAGGCTATTCTCAGTAAATTTCAGCTGGATTCCATCACCGTGCTGCCCACAGGGCGTCAGAGCGTAAAACATGTAACTTCCTGTTGCCAGGAGGTGGCGCTATGACTCATATCCTGTATTGTCACATGGACCCGTTCAGGGCGGGACTCTTATGAAGCACAAAAGGTTTGGCTCTCTTAGGATCATGTATGCCGGAGTTATAGCCGTTTCATTTTTCATGGCGAAGGATCGAAATTCGCCGCCCAGCCACGCCCCCTAGGAAAGACTAATGAGAATTGTTTTAATAACTTTTAATCTCCTATGCCTGTAGATGATACGGACCGAATTTGAAAGTCCTGGGGTCAAATCTCTAGGAGGAGTTCGTTAAAGTATGCGGGCTGGAAATGACAAAATCGGTGCAAAATTTCAACTTTGATACAAAATGGCCGACTTCCTGTTGGAGTTAGGCTATGTGTCCTTGAGACTTTTTGGTGCGTCTGGTCATGATACATATGCATACCGAATTTCGTTCTCCTACGACAATCTGTATCGAGGGGCTCAATTTTCTTGACTTTCTAGGTGGCGCTGTCGAGCCATTTTGTCCCGCTTTATTTCGAGACCCATAAAATATCGAAATTTTCGCCAGTCCTGACATCTGTGCAAATTTTCATGAGTTTTCGTGCATGTTTAGGCCCTCAAAAATGCGTTTGTTTCGGAGGAATAATAATAATAATAATAATTCCTTCAGTTTCAATAGGGCTTCGCACCGGTAGGTGCTCGGGCCCTAATAATAAAGAAACAAACGCACGAAAAACAATAGGGTCTTCGCCCTTTGGGCTCAGGCCCTAATAATAATAATAAGAAACAAACAAACACACGAAAAACAAGAGGGTCTTCGCCCTTTGGGCTCAGGCCCTAATAATAATAATAAGAAAGAAACAAACACACGAAAAACAAGAGGGTCTTCGCCCTTTGGGCTCAGGCCCTAATAATAATAATAAGAAAGAAACAAACACACGAAAAACAAGAGGGTCTTCGCCCTTTGGGCTCAGGCCCTAATTAAAGCTGCAAGCAGCGATGATCGGGCCCTCGCACCCAAGCGCATGTCGAAGTGACGCTCAGTCGAAGGGCTTTTGTCAGTGACTTGTTGTGTAAAGTTTGAGGCAGATCCAACCATGTACACTCAAGTTATATCAATTTCCTCTGTCATGGCGAAACATCAAAAGTCAACGCCACGCCACGGCCAAACCATCATGATCATACACTAGTCTAGATGACACACACTGATTTTTAAGTCCTTACGATGGATTCTGTAGGAGGAGTTCTTTAAAATACAAGGTATGCGAAATGGCCAAGAAAAGGCGAAAATGTACCATTTTTTTCAAGATGGCCGACTTCCTGTTCCACTTACAATAAGGCTTCAAGAGGCTTTTTTGTGCGTGTTGACATTATACATGTGCCCTGTGAATTTCATCTTTCTACGTTAATCTGGAAGGCGGGGCTGCAATTTTGAAATTTTAAAGGGGGCGCTGTTGAGCCATTTTGCCACGCCCATTCAAAGCGACCAAATAGGATTTTAGCTGACATCACTCTAGACATGTGTGTCAAGTTTCATGACTGTAGAGCAATCCCTTCTCCCTGAAAAACAGTATCATATTTCATGGCGAAGGATGTGTCGCCATGGTAACAGCATTCAGTTTTGGGTCATGAGCTGCCAAATGTAGCATCACCAAGGTCTCGTTTATTAGCTGACTTAATTTCAGGTGCATCAGCCAAATTTCCTAGGAGTAATTAGACAAAGTACGACGCATGATACTTCCTGTTGCCAGTAGGTGGCGCTATGACTTTCGCTAAATATGAGACTGAACATGTGTTCAGATCGGGACTCTTAACAAGCATATGAAATTTGGAAAAGATCAGACCACGTGGAGTCAAGTTATAAGGCATTGAAATTTCATGGCGTCACATCGAAATTCGCCGCGTCGCCATGGCAACACCTTTCAACGAAGGGTCACCAACTTCATAATATAAGATCTCCAAGGTCTTGAGGCTATTCTCAGTAAATTTCAGCTGGATTCGATCACCGTGCTGCCCACAGGGTGTCAGAGCGTAAAACATGTAACTTCCTGTTGCCAGGAGGTGGCGCTATGACTCATATCCTGTATTGTCACATGGACCCGTTCAGGGCGGGACTCTTATGAAGCACAAAAGGTTTGGCTCTCTTAGGATCATGTATGCCGGAGTTATAGCCGTTTCATTTTTCATGGCGAAGGATCGAAATTCGCCGCCCAGCCACGCCCCCTAGGAAAGACTAATGAGAATTGTTTTAGCAACTTTTAATCTCCTATGCCTGTAGATGATACGGACCGAATTTGAAAGTCCTGGGGTCAAATCTCTAGGAGGAGTTCGTTAAAGTATGCGGGCTGGAAATGACAAAATCGGTGCAAAATTTCAACTTTGATACAAAATGGCCGACTTCCTGTTGGAGTTAGGCTATGTGTCCTTGAGACTTTTTGGTGCGTCTGGTCATGATACATATGCATACCGAATTTCGTTCTCCTACGACAATCTGTATCGAGGGGCTCAATTCTAGGTGGCGCTGTCGAGCCATTTTGTCCCGCTTTATTTCGAGACCCATAAAATATCGAAATTTTCGCCAGTCCTGACATCTGTGCAAATTTTCATGAGTTTTCGTGCATGTTTAGGCCCTCAAAAATGCGTTTGTTTCGGAGGAATAATAATAATAATAATAATAATTAAAGCTGCAAGCAGCGATGATCGGGCCCTCGCACCCAAGCGCATGTCGAAGTGACGCTCAGTCGAAGGGCTTTTGTCAGTGACTTGTTGTGTAAAGTTTGAGGCAGATCCAACCATGTACACTCAAGTTATATCAATTTCCTCTGTCATGGCGAAACATCAAAAGTCAACGCCACGCCACGGCCAAACCATCATGATCATACACTAGTCTAGATGACACACACTGATTTTTAAGTCCTTACGATGGATTCTGTAGGAGGAGTTCTTTAAAATACAAGGTATGCGAAATGGCCAAGAAAAGGCGAAAATGTACCATTTTTTTCAAGATGGCCGACTTCCTGTTCCACTTACAATAAGGCTTCAAGAGGCTTTTTTGTGCGTGTTGACATTATACATGTGCCCTGTGAATTTCATCTTTCTACGTTAATCTGGAAGGCGGGGCTGCAATTTTGAAATTTTAAAGGGGGCGCTGTTGAGCCATTTTGCCACGCCCATTCAAAGCGACCACATAGGATTTTAGCTGACATCACTCTAGACATGTGTGTCAAGTTTCATGACTGTAGAGCAATCCCTTCTCCCTGAAAAACAGTATCATATTTCATGGCGAAGGATGTGTCGCCATGGTAACAGCATTCAGTTTTGGGTCATGAGCTGCCAAATGTAGCATCACCAAGGTCTTGTTTATTAGCTGACTTAATTTCAGGTGCATCAGCCAAATTTCCTAGGAGTAATTAGACAAAGTACGACGCATGATACTTCCTGTTGCCAGTAGGTGGCGCTATGACTTTCGCTAAATATGAGACTGAACATGTGTTCAGATTGGGACTCTTAACAAGCATATGAAATTTGGAAAAGATCAGACCACGTGGAGTCAAGTTATAAGGCATTGAAATTTCATGGCGTCACATCGAAATTCGCCGCGTCGCCATGGCAACAACTTTCAACGAAGGGTCACCAACTTCATAATATAAGATCTCCAAGGTCTTGAGGCTATTCTCAGTAAATTTCAGCTGGATTCGATCACCGTGCTGCCCACAGGGCGTCAGAGCGTAAAACATGTAACTTCCTGTTGCCAGGAGGTGGCGCTATGACTCATATCCTGTATTGTCACATGGACCCGTTCAGGGCGGGACTCTTATGAAGCACAAAAGGTTTGGCTCTCTTAGGATCATGTATGCCGGAGTTATAGCCGTTTCATTTTTCATGGCGAAGGATCAAAATTCGCCGCCCAGCCACGCCCCCTAGGAAAGACTAATGAGAATTGTTTTAGCAACTTTTAATCTCCTATGCCTGTAGATGATACGGACCGAATTTGAAAGTCCTGGGGTCAAATCTCTAGGAGGAGTTCGTTAAAGTATGCGGGCTGGAAATGACAAAATCGGTGCAAAATTTCAACTTTGATACAAAATGGCCGACTTCCTGTTGGAGTTAGGCTATGTGTCCTTGAGACTTTTTGGTGCGTCTGGTCATGATACATATGCATACCGAATTTCGTTCTCCTACGACAATCTGTATCGAGGGGCTCAATTCTAGGTGGCGCTGTCGAGCCATTTTGTCCCACTTTATTTCGAGACCCATAAAATATCGAAATTTTCGCCAGTCCTGACATCTGTGCAAATTTTCATGAGTTTTCGTGCATGTTTAGGCCCTCAAAAATGCGTTTGTTTCGGAGGAATAATAATAATAACTCCTTCAGTTTCAATAGGGCTTCGCACCGGTCGGTGCTCGGGCCCTAATAATAATAATTCCTTCAGTTTCAATAGGGCTTCGCACCGATCGGTGCTCGGGCCCTAATAACTCCTTCAGTTTCAATAGGGCTTCGCACCGGTCGGTGCTCGGGCCCTAATAATAATAATTCCTTCAGTTTCAATAGGGCTTCGCACCGGTCGGTGCTCGGGCCCTAATAACTCCTTCAGTTTCAATAGGGCTTCGCACCGGTCGGTGCTCGGGCCCTAATAATAACTCCTTCAGTTTCAATAGGGCTTCGCACCGGTCGGTGCTCGGGCCCTAAGAAGAAAGAAACAAATACACGAAAAACAATAGGGTCTTCGCCCTTTGGGCTCAGGCCCTAATAATAATAATAATTCCTTTGGAAACAAGAGGGCTTCGCGCTGGTCAGTGCTCGGGCCCTAATAATTCCTTTGGAAACAATAGGGCTTCGCGCTGGTCAGCGCTCGGGCCCTAATTAAAGCTGCAAGCAGCGATGATTGGGCCCTCGCGTCCTTGCGTACGTTCTGTTGTGCTCAGGTGAATTGTTTCTGTCAGGGGCATGTAGATGTCTTCAGACTTGGCCATGTTTAGACAGTGCAGAAGTTCAATTTGATCCCCTGTATGTGTTCACATAGTGTTTTAGGCATAGTTTTGTGTATTAGATACAGGAAGACAGCATTGTATGATATAGTTCATGTGATTTACATGCAATGTACAGGGTCTTTCCCTTGCAGAAAGTGCAGTGTAACATATGATCATAGGATATTTACTGGTGCTACATATTGTAAAGTGAAACAGCATGTGGCATAGTAATGTGATTTTGAGAATTGTGCACAAGTCACTTATGTTGTTTTGATTTTTGTGGTATGATGGCAAATTCAAACCAGAAGTTGAGAAAATGTTGCAGTTCTTGTTAGTGTTGTAGTGCATGACAGAAAAAGTAATGTTATCTTAGTGAAATTTTGTGAAGCACATTCGGTAGTTGGAGGCTGTTTTATTTTAGTTATTGACAAATAGCAAAGAAAGCGAAGGAATTTGACATGTTGTGGTATCATAGCATTGCAAAACAATCAGCACGACACTGCAGGGAATTGAACCCCATCCTGGTTTATCAGGAGTACCATTACCAGTGTCTTTTGTTGTTTTTTTGTGCTATATGGAAGGTAAAAGAAAACCTGCATTATCAACAGCATAAGTTGTCACAATTTCATATATGTCATTGAATCAATATGTAAATTAAAAGCAGAAGTGCTATTTGTCAGTGTTATGTTTAAATATGACCTTTTAAGATAGTTTAGCGTGTGCCATTGTTGTACATGAGTGCATCTATTCATAATATGGCATTCATGTACTTGTGCACTAATATTTAATGACGCATTTTATAATAAGTGCTGCGTTGGTAATTCATTGATGTGAGCTGTTAAGTGTATAAATAATATTTGTAGTATTTATTACATATGTAATTTTTGTATATCATACTTATATATGCTGTATAATGCAGTAAAAGAAACCTGTATTAGTGTCACGGCGAATAGGTAAAAGGTAGTGATTCAACTTATGTAGTGTTGTTATGGTTTGCAGAGAAGAATGTGAAATGAGAATATAGTAATAGTGTTAATATGTGATGAAACAATTAGTGAAAGGCTTTGCTATGCCATTAGGAAAGGATAGAATACTTTGTTGTGAGTTGTTTTTATCAAAAAGCAGAGCTGTTAGTGTGTTAGCAGTTACTGTCAGAAGTGATTATGACATGCTATTTGTACATGTAAATGAACAGAGTATTCCCTCATAGTCACTGAAATAAGTTGGTAATACAACTGCTTTTATGTCATAGTGTGTTGTTTTGACATACACATGGTCTATTAATGTGCCTCTTTCAGTGGTTGCTGTTGTTACATGCTGCACATATCCTTTCTTGGTTATAAATTTGCAGATGTTTGATGACTTAAAGATGTCGTCATTGAAGTCGCCCATGACAGCAATAGTATTACATTTTGAGTCCAGTCAATTAAGTAGTTTACCCAGATGTTCTGTAAACAATGACAAAGGATAACATGGTGGCCTATATATGACAGCTAGTAATATGTTATAAGTAATAAAGTTGTATAGCAAACATTCTAAGTTGGTGTGTGGTAGTGCAATCAATTCATATGCCACATTGTTTGCAGTGTATATGCCAACTCCCCCATGTTGTTTACTTTGCAAGGACATTAAGGTAGGGTTGTTGCTACTGTATGCAAATCTCCTTGGAGAATTGTGAAATGTGAAGCCGTCAATGCTAACCATGTCATTGGTGGAGTCATCAGTTAGCCATGTTTCTGTTACAGCAATACAGCTAAGGTGTAAATGCTGTGTTGTGGATGCCAAATCTGAAACATGTGGCGTCAGTTTTTGGATATTAATCAAAAACACATTAAAAGTATATGGAGTGACTATGTTGTGTGTAATATTTTCAGTTAAGAAGGGTTGCATACTTTTAATTGCGTCTTTAATGCTGTCATTACAATAAATTGCTTTTTCTGTGAAGTCTTTGATAATTAAACCGGACAAACTCTTAACGCGACTGAGTGCTACATAGGCCTGTCCAGATGCAAATATTTTCTTCATGGACACAACAGCTTTGTCAACAGTGATACCCTGCACTTTATGCACTGTACAAGCCCATGCAAGTTCAAACCACCCTTATTAGTGACTTTTTCTTCTTCTGGTTTGATTGCGATTGAATTCATTAATTGTTTAGAGGGATATGCAGTTTTTTTCCTTGTCTGTGCTCCAACTTGGTTATCATCAAATTGAATGTACACTGTGTGAGGAAAGTTGTTTTTGTTAGAAATAGCGATATGAGTTACTGTGCCACACACTCCATTAACTAGTCCATCGTCAACATCTACATTTTTACATAAATTAAGTTTATAGACTTATAAACAAAGTTCGGGAACCAAAGACCACGCCTTGTACGCAACCCATTTCCGCACCACAGGGTATTTAGACACACCATATCCGCTCCTCTCCCCTCTGTCTCAGCTTGCAAGCACCCTGTGACACACCAGCATAAACTTAAAACTTCTTACTCACATCATGGACCTCGAACTGCTCCTCAACGCTTCGGACGAGGACTCGTTCGAAGTCCCGGAGTCCCCCGGCGTCCGATCTTTCCGGCAGCCTCGCCTGCGCTCCTCGGTTTCCCTCATCCCGGCCTCTCGGCCCTCATCCTCCGTCGACGACGGTATCGTCGAGCCCTCGATCCCCAGCGGCTCCAGGGGAAGGTCCCGTACTCGGCGTCCGAAGGAAGCTACTTATTCCCGACGCTCACTCCAGCCTCGCTCGAGATCCCGGAGCCCGCCCAAGAGGAGCAGCCACCGCGCGCAGCGCTCTCCTCGCCTCCGGCGTACGGACCGCTCCTCGGCCCCAAACATGTCCGAGTGGACCGTCGCTCGCTTAAAGCATTTCCTCAGCCAAAATAACATTCCCTTCCACCGCACCGACAACAAGGCAAGACTGTTTCAGTTACACACAAACTCCCTGAAGGACAGCACTCTCTCCCGTCCATCTTCCCACGATCTTCCGGGTTCCCGACGTCGCGCGCGCGACGACGTCCGTGACGTCACGGCACGTCGCTCCGCCACACGCACACCTTCCTCCTCAGCAACCTCAGCCTCCCCAGTACAGTCTGCTTCTAACCCTATGCAGGCTCTCTCTGCTCCACAGCCATTTCCTCCTCCTACTTTCTCTTCAGCCGCACTTACATCCCATGCATATACATTCCATCACCCCAGCATCCCTTCCTCCTCTCCGGCTCCTATCTTTGCTGCTCCTTCCCTCCCGGCCATCTCAGCTGCTCCTCCACCCGCACCAACCACGGCAGCCGCTCAGACAGCACAAACAACAGCGGGCCCCAGCAGCTCCACGAGTTACACCCAACCTGTTCCTCCTCTTTCTTCTTTTCACCCTCCCTGTCTCCTCCCCTACCCCCCGGCTCCCCACGACCTGCACTCTAGCATTACCCGTACTACAGCACCTGCACCTCCTTATCCTACAGCCTTACACACGGCCAGCCTCGGCCTTTTCCTGGCTCCCACACCTCCATCCAGCAGCTACACCCTGGCCACCGCCCAGCCACCAGTGCGCCCCCTAGCATCCGCCCGGCCCTCCCCCGTGTCTCCCACCCTCAGGCAGCAGATCCTAACCGGTAATTACATTGATCTCGCTCAACTCATTCACCCTACATCAATTAATCCTCACATCCCCAGGGAACTGCTCACCTCATTCGGCCCCTCGGAACTTAAACAGCCACTTCCTGCTCGCTCCAAGGACCTCACAGTCGCCGAGTTCGCTTTTGCGTTCTCATTGTATAGAGACATAATTTGTTCAGCCTTCCCCGACCGCAGGTCCGAGCTCGATGATTACTTGTCATTAATTCTCGACCTGGCCTTGCGTTTCGGCGGCAACGGTTTCTATACCTATCATATCCTCTTCGCCTCCCAAGCCGCCGGTCGCCTCCAACAGTTCAACCAGGGCACGTACTGGGGAACATTGGACCACGAGCTATACTGCCAAGTTTTCGCAGCTCGCGCTTCTCTGCACTGCAAAACGTGCGGCGCCCCTTCCCATCCCGCCGCAGCATGCACCCTCTCCGCCCCCCTGCCCCGCGCCTCGGTAACAGACAAGCGAAGCCCAGCCATGCCACACTACTTGCCATCGGTGGCTCCCCCACCATCCATCACCCCCAAACCTGCCTTAGATCACCCGTCCATCCTCGGCCCCCTCCCCAAAGGCACAGACAGGAGAGGGAGACCTGTCCTCTACCAGGGAGGACGGATGATCTGCAATAACTTCAATGACCTCAGTTGCAGCTCCTCCAGCTGCAAATTCCTCCACACTTGTTCATTCTGCGGGGGAGCCCACGCCAGAGCCACATGCCCACACAACCCGACAAAGCAACAGCTGTGTAAGCATCTCAATACCCCTGTTAACATCAACGCCCTAGCCACCGCCCTACAAAACCATCCAGACACCCAGTTTGTCAACTTCCTCATTCAGGGCTTCACTTACGGTTTCCATCCGGGTCTGCAGGCCACGCCTGAGTCCACTCACATATGCAACAACTTGCAATCAGCCCTGTCTGAACCCACCACAGTTGACAGACTACTGCAAAAAGAAGTTGATGACGCCTTCATGATTGGCCCTTTCTCCAGCCCCCCTTTCCCGTCTTTCAGAGTCAGCCCAATCGGAGTGGCAGGAAGTACTCTGGGAAAAAGAGGCTCATCATCGACCTTTCGTCCCCCCACGGTTCCACTGTTCCAAGCATTAACAGCCTGATTCCCAGCCTGGACTTTTCCATGCAATACGCCACCATAGACCACGCCATTTCCCTCATCCGACTCGCGGGCCAGGGAGCATGGTTGTCCAAGGCGGACATCACAAGTGCTTTCAAAGTCCTCCCCATCCACCCCAACTACTGGCACCTCTTCGGGGTCTCCTGGAAGGGCGCATACTATTTTGCCGTGCGTCTAACCTTCGGCTGCAAGAGCAGCCCAAAAATTTTCAACTCATTGTCCGAAGCCCTCTGCTGGATTCTTTCCAACAATTATAAACTCCCATACGTCATCCACCTACTTGACGACTTCCTCACGGTCACGCCACCGTCTTCGCCCCCGTCTCACCACAATGATTTCCGCATTCACTGATCTCGGCGTTCCCCTGTCTCCAGAGAAAACAGAAGGCCCAAGCACATCCTTGGAATTCCTCGGCATCACCCTCAACTCCATTACACTCCAAGCATCTCTGCCTACTGAGAAACTCCACCGCATTTCTCTACTCATTCAAAACTTTCTCATGGCCAACACATGCACCAAACGTCAATTACTCTCTCTGCTGGGCCATTTCAACTACGCCACCCGCATCATCCCTCAGGTCCGATCTTTCTTGTCACACCTTCTCTCCATAGCCACCGCCGTCCCATCCATCCACGACCACGTCACGCTAGACAGCGCGTGCAAGATGGAACTAAAAATGTGGCACCAGTTCCTCTCTTCCTGGAACGGCATCTCCTTCTTTTACGACGTCCACGTTACAGATGCCAATGACATCCAGCTATACACCGACGCCGCCCCTTCAGTCGGCTTCAGTGGTTACTACGGTGGCAGATGGTTCTCTGCCGAATGGCCACCCGACTTCTCTTCCCTGGCCCCTTCCTCCACCATTTCAGAAATGTACCCGATTGTCATCGCTGCCATTCTTTGGGGGCATGAATGGTCCAAAAAGACCATCGCCATCCACTCTGACAACAGCGCCGTCGTCGACATCCTCAACAAAGGCCGGTCACACAATCTGGACATCATGCAGTTCGTGCGCAAGCTCACATTGGTTTCAGCCCAGCACCAGTTCATCATCCGAGCACTCCACATTCCAGGCCACAAAAACGCAATCGCCGATTCACTCTCTCGTTTCATGTTTCAGAAATTCAGACAACTAGCTCCAGCCTCCAACCCTCTTCCAACTCCAGTCCCACCGTTTTCAGCCACAATCTACAACTGAACCCGCAACTGGAACAACTGGTCACCACTTCACGGGACAACATCATCAACAGCGTCACCCCTTGAACACTATCTCCATACTTCACCGGCTGGAATTCCTTTAAAACCTTTCACGTCTCCCACGGACTCCCATTCCCTTCAACGGACATTCTTACCCTCTCCTGCTTCATTACATTCTCCCACACTCAACTCAAGATCAAGTCTTCCACCATACAGACCTACCTCAGCGGAATCAATTTCCCGGATTCCCGGAGCACCATACGACGTCGACGCATCTCCTCCTTTCATCTATCACTCTCCTATCCACTCCCTCCTTCCCCTCTTTCCCGCCTGCTCTTCTTTCTCCCCATCCCTCGACCCTCATCCCTTCGACCCCTACCCCCTCATCCCGCATCCCACGACCTCGACCCTCACCCCCGCATCCTCACACCCCCCAACCCTCTCCCTTCCCCCATCCATCCTTCCCTCTCCAACCATCCCTCTAACTATCCTTCCTCCTTTTCACCCTGCCTTCCATCACACTCCCAATAAACCATTAAATCCATATTCTAGAAGGAGTGGTCTTGGTTAGTGAAATGAAGTTTATAGACTTATAAACAAAGTTCGGGAACCAAAGACCACGCCTTGTACGTAACCCATTTCCGCACCACAGGGTATTTAGACACACCATATCCGCTCCTCTCCCCTCTGTCTCAGCTTGCAAGTCCCTCCCACCCGACCCCTCCGCTAACTTTCCTCTCTTCTCTGCTCAAACACAGGAACAGGGGGGCCTCGTACAGATGCCAGATCATCGAGACAGCACCCCCACCCTGAGTCTCAACCCCTGTTCCCACTTACCTCCCTGACGTCGACGCATCTCCTCCTTTCATCTATCACTCTCCTATCCACTCCCTCCTTCCCCTCTTTCCCGCCTGCTCTTCTTTCTCCCCATCCCTCGACCCTCATCCCTTCGACCCCTACCCCCTCATCCCGCATCCCACGACCTCGACCCTCACCCCCGCATCCTCACACCCCCCGACCTTCTCCCTTCCCCCATCCATCCTTCCCTCTCCAACCATCCCTCTAACTATCCTTCCTCCTTTTCACCCTGCCTTCCATCACACTCCCAATAAACCATTAAATCCATATTCTAGAAGGAGTGGTCTTGGTTAGTGAACATGACACGAGCATTTTCTCCTAAAAGCAGCTTTTCAGCTAAACATGTGTTGTAAGTTTTGGTGTCAAATAATTTTTCAGTTCTAATTTCCCTGTTTTGTGACTAGGTACAAAGTCTTGGGCATGTATTTCTATGTAGTCAGGGCAAGTCTTAAGTAGCTGTTGTATATTATGCTCAGTTACCTGTTTATTGGTAGGAAATATATGTAAAGCTGTGCTGTCTTCCCCAGTTTCACACTGCTTCAATATTTGAATATCATTATCTAACATGTCTGTCCCTTTGGAATGTGATCTTATCCGGTTTAACAACTGTGCAAACGCAGCATCCTTTTGCCTGACAATTTTTTGCATCTCTACAACTTTAAATAAGTTTGACCATAAGTTACCACCTATTTCATCTACATATAGGAGTTTACCTTTCACTGGGGGCAACTGATAGAAATCTCCAACAGCAATAACAGTGACATTTCCAAATGGGCAGAAGTTACCAGTTTGTTTTATTTGTCGTAATCTACCATGTATGTATGCTAAGAGTTTATGATCTACCATGGATATTTCATCTATGATCAAAATTTGTAGATTGCCATATTTTGCACGCAAAGAATTCAGTTTTTCCTCACCCAAAGGTGTGTATGTTAAACGGATATCTTTGCCAATGCAAAATGTGTGATGAATAGTGGCTGCATGTAAATTGTATGCAGCTATTCCAGTTGGAGCCGTTAACAAGACACAAATCTCATCTGGATGGTTATACATAGTTGATAATAATCTCACAGCTTCATATTGAATGGTTTTGATTAAATGGCTCTTCCCTGTCCCTGCACCACCTGCAATGAAAATTTGCAATAGATCTGGCTTTTTCCCTGCGAGTTTGTCAAGGCACCATTGTCTGATCTGATAAAAAATTGACAGCTGTGTGTCATTCAGTGTTCTAATTAGAGCTATTCCATCAGCTCTGGACAAGATGTTATTATTTTTCTCCAAATGTGCAATTTGTTTACTGGTAATAGCAGGAATATGCTCTGTATGTTCATCCACATCATGTTCTTTATCTTTCCATTCTTGCTGACATTCTAAACGTTCCAGTTCTTGTTGTGGGCACAGTTCACTCCAGGCATCTTCCATCACGCCGTTATTATCAATAGAATTTTGTATATTATCTAATTCATCAGCATTTATTTCAAACATGTTTCTATTTCTGTTGACAACTGAATTGACCAAATGCTGCGAACCATCACTTAATTTCACATGGCCAGTTTTGTAAAACTGTTCAAAAGACACAAAATTGGCAGGTTTGAGGTCATGATCGTGACGATATGGCAGGAACAACTGTAATTGTGTTTAATAGAATAGTTCAGGGTTCTTTGTTACAGAGAATCGCGCATATCGAACAACAGCAGGCTGTGTGCGTGTTCTTTTTACAACAAAACCAATATTGTTGTTTAATGTAATCTTATTAGGAGAATTTTCATTTTTGTACTGATCACGGTATTCAGAGACAAATTGTGCAACACACATGTCATTGAAAATGGCGTGTATGGGCCTATTTTTATAACAATCTATTCTACTTGTCATCCACATGTTTTCATTTGTAACATTATTTGATGCTGCCCTTATTTTGAGTTGTTTTAAAGGCTTACTCAATTTAATTATGTTTTCACCTGTAGGCACAAAATCAACCCTTCTTGAACATTCTTTTAGGTGCATGCCTGTCAATCTATACACAGCCTCTTGTGCACACACATCTCTGTTGTGTAAGTACACACTGCCTAGATTTTTTAGAGCTTCTTTGGCATTAACATTATTTTGTTGGGTTGCTTCTCTATGTGCATTTTGTAACAACTAGCCCATTTCCTTTTCTGCCTTACTAATGTAAGAAATTATATAAACTACACAGGCATATGCATCGACAACATATTGGATGTCAATATTAGCATTCCAACATTTTAACAATGGCTTGCTATATTGGTTGATCCAAACTTCATTAACCTGACGTTTCAGTACAACATGTGTTTTTTTACTGATGCGTTCATATGCAGCTTCAAAAGTTGATTGAGTAATACCTAAACTAGTAAACAAATGTTCAACACTTGAATAGTTACTGTTTTCTCGGCAAGAGCTTTCTTAATTGCAGTCATAATTTGTTCAGCATGTTTTTTTTTCATTTTATAAGACTCTTGATGTACACATGCACAGTCTGATACATTAGCTGTGTTATGTAGGTTACAGTTGCATGTGTTATGGGTCTCTACAGTACTTTTGCCACGACATATAAAGGTTCTAGCAGATACTGGCTTAGGAAAATTGAAACGACAAGTAGTGTTCTTTTTTTTTTACATGTTTTTGAGTGACGTCGTGAATGTTGCTGCACAGAAGATACAATGTCTAACATTGTGCTGTCTTGTGAAGGCAATTCACATGTGATGTATTTATCTAAAAAGTCAGTGACTTCCTCATCAGTATTTTTATCTATCTGTGGCGCATTCTCTATCCAAAATAGACAATGCACATGAGGCGAACCACGTTGTTGAAATTCCACACGGTAAAAATAATCTTTTATTTTGCCAATAGGATTTGATGGGGACATAAGGACCCCCTTTAAAAAACTATGCCAACGAAAGTCGAACATCCTAGCTGCTGTGACAGGATTGCGATGTAAAAGATCACATTTGTCTTCCCAAGCTAATTGTTCAACTGTCTCTGTTCTTCCTTCCTGTTGTAAAATACTGTAGAGAAGATTTTTCCATCTCATATCTGCCGATGAAAATGAACAAAACCAAGAAGGTATTCCAAGCTGCCGGACACATGCTAGTAGATCTCGTTGTGCACTTTGCCAGAATGCTGGGGTACCTCTAATAGGTTTGAGAAAACGATACCCATTATCGAATCAGAACAATTCTCTCAAAGAGTCATCATTATTCAATAGATCAGCACTGATGTTCTTCGATGTACAATTTTGTCCTTTCCGTAATGCAATTGATACATTTGACAGAACTTGTTCGAGTTCTGACATATACTGTGCAAAAAATATATACTCTACATTGTGGGCAAATCTGCCATCAGCATGTAAAATCCTATTATTAAAGTGTCGTGACAAAGTCAATCGATGCGGTCTACTATCATGGTAGGTATTACACCCACGTGGAAACAGGACTGGGAAGCGTTTGGCTTCATTTGCATGATCTGCAAGCAATTTTACTGGGCTATTCCCATTCTGCTGGAGCCAAATTCAATGTGTCATCAAAGTAGTGATCTAGTGCTTCTTGACCAATATCTACTGGCATGAGACATGTGTCTTGGAACATACAGTGTTGCTGCCTATCATGTAAATACTCATCAATTTCATTATCACCAACATCACCATTAGAACTGTGATCCATTTCATAATTTTGTTCTCTATAAAATTCATTAATCCAAGACTCATTAAATTGTACATCTTGATAATGCATATTTGTGGCTTTTAAGTATGACAATGCTTGTCGTATATGCATTGTGTCCACGAATTTATATTCATAGTGGCCTTTGTAGGTTAGTTTACGTTTCAGTTTCACGCGTAACAGAGAGCCTTCCATATTTGAACATAGCAGTAGTGTGGTAGTTTGTACAATATTTGCAGAAACACATGTTACTGGACCATATACTCCATTTTGTGCACTTTTCGGTAAAGCTAACAATTTCATGAAGGGGATATGTAGAGCAATCAAATGTTGCTCTAAACTATTCAAACATGTCAACTGTGGTGGAATTGGATCAACACTAAGATTATTTAATGCACTCTCTGGTGGCATTTTACCTTTACTTATCTTAGAGTGACAATTGTAACAAATCCACATTTGCCCTCTAGCAGTTTTCACTATGTGACATGGTACTGAACAGTTTTCTGTACATGTGTGTAAATAATTTGAGGTCAGACATTTATCTGCAAGTGAAAGTATTGCCTTAGTATTGTTGTAATTATCTTTTTTACAAATTAGCACCTGGTGTCTGAATAACAACCTATGGCAAACACAGCAGATATAATCTGGACCGTCTTTTACAGTAGCAAGAAATTGCTCCATAACATCATTAAACTGTTCTGCCATTTGTTTCATTTGTATCCTCTTCAATTTGTTAGCTGCTAGAACATGCAATTTATGCGTTATGTTTGTGTGATACTTCTTTATGCTCATTGCTTTAACAGTCTGTCTGTGAATGAGATTATGTTTGTATTTGTGTTTACTTTTTGCCTTAACATTTTGCCGATGCAACATATTATTATAATATTTGCTTATACTTGTTGAACGAACTTTATTCCTATGCAATATGTTGTTGTGATATTTGTTTACACTTAGTGCCTTAACTTTGTTCCTATACAAAACATCATCCTTATATTTGTTGATACTCATTTTTTAACTCTTTCCCTATACAAATTATCATTTTTATGTTTATTTATACTCATTGCCTTTACTCTGTCCCTATGCAAAACATCATCCTTATATTTATTAATACTCCTTTATTTAACTCTTTGCCTATGCAAATTATCATCCTTATATTTATTTATACTCATTGCTTTTACTTTGTTCCTATGCAAAACACCATCCTTATATTTATTGATACTCATTTTTTAAATTCTTTCTTTATGCAAAACATCATCCTTATATTTGGTGATACTCCTTTTTTTAATTCTTTCTTTATGCAAAACATCATGCTTATATTTATTGATAGTCATTATTTTAACTCTGGCCCTATGCAAAACATCATCCTTATATTTTTTAATACTCATTCTTTTTTACTTTTGTCCTATGTAAATTATCATCTTTATATTTATTAATACTCATTGCTTTAAGTCTGTCCCTGTGCAAAACATTATGGTGATATTTGCCTATGCTCATAGCCTTAGCTCTTATGTTATGCAAAACATCAGTCTTATATTTGTAGATACTTCGTGCCTTTACTTTTTGCCTATGCAAAATGTTATCCTGATATTTTTTTATACTATTTGCCTTAAGTGTCTCTTTTCGCGTGATATTTATGTGGTAGAGATTTTTGGAAAGCAATTTCCTCTTACATTTCATGTATTTTGAAAAACAAGCTTCTGGTTTAGCAGGACTATGTGATTGTATATTGGAACCCCTTCTATACATGTATTGTGTATTTGAAGAATTGGGTAATTTGCACAAGTCACAGCAAACTTGTTCATTACGTTTAACACAAAGCAGTGGTTCAAAATGATCATTCTTACTGTGATTCAGATATATTCCTTCAAGCATTGACATTGTACTACTAGTACTGTATTTGACCCATGTTTCAGCACTGTATACAAATATGTTCACCCCTAATGCATCAGCAGTTGCTTGTATTTCTATTTCTGTGGCACTATTACCAACATACATCATATTAGTGTGTTTTATATAGTCAGATATAGAATCATAAGCTTTTCCTACACATGTCATGTACTTTGCATTGTGATCCTCCATGTACTTAACTACAGTAGATCTTATCTTGCGATGACCCTTCTGAGAACCAGAGATCACTTTAGCTACCGATCTAGAATAACTGTTACTATCATGCACAATCTCATCTGTTTTATATAACCCCACATGTACCATACACAGTTGAAACTTGTGTGTCCTGCTTCTCATATTCCAATTTACATTTGATGCACAAGGCTTTTGCTATGTCATTTGAAATAGGACAAAATGGGATTGTGGTTTTGCTAGTAGCAGCCACAGTGTTAACACAAGAGTCATTAACTACTTCAACATCACCTTCTAAATCTATTACTGAAGCACAGCATGTGTTATTCTGCATTGCATTTGATGAAGTATTATACTGTTGATTACTCATTGAATGCAAGTGATTTTCAACAACCGCAGTATTTTTGTGATCTCATATTGTAACCCTTGGAACAGGGTATTGTGCTTTTACAAAAGCCATAACATCTATGATTTCCAGGCTCATGAACACAAATTACAGTCTCATAGTGGTGTCCATTACAGTTTTCTAAGTAGATACTGTGTTTTGACAAGAGCTTGTTGTTACAGTTATATTTCAACCAACGACCATCATAAAAAGTAAATACATTGACACCTAAGTAATCTGCTGCTGTCTGTATTTCAACTTCTGTAGCCCAACTGTTAACATTATGCATTTTGGATTTGTTAATGTAGTCTGCTACTGAAGAATAGCCGCTCCTCAAAATGTTGCGATATTTACTATCATTTTTACATGGAACTCCTATCAAACCTATATGTGCAGACGCTGGTACACAATGTTTATCAAACTCCACATTTAGATGTGAGCATAAAGATTGACATACAAAATCACAAAGTGGACTAAAGTACAGTTTCTGATCTACTCCATCAGCAATGAATATAACTTCTTTATCACTTTCTGAATAGTCATGTCTTTTTACTTTCTTAGATGTAAATGAACCCATTGAAGCTTTACGCTTTCTGTCTACATGTGTTGAACTACATTTCAGCTCACTGGTCTCCACAGTTTTAGTCAAATCTTGACAACTTGCAGTTACTCCAACAACATGATGTCTAATATTAAGACTTTCTGCTGCAGCTTTTGAAGATTGCAAACACAAGTTGTCAATGGTTAGCATGTGTCCAATATCACCAAATGTGACTGGAGGACTTACAGGCAAGTGGGTTTTACCTATAGCTGCACAAGTGACATGAACACCAGCTATCTCAAAAGGCTTCGCATTATTACTGAGCCCTCTAGCCAAACTGCAAATGTGATTACAGACATCGTCAACAGAAACCAAATACACAACAACACTGTTACCATTTCCATCAACCATGCCAGTAGCATTGCGTGCATGTGAATCAACAACTGCATAATGTCCATTATCATGAATCACAGCAACTGTGGTGCCACACAATGTAAGGAGGCATGTACTAAACTGCTCTAAAATCTGTGTCAGTCCACATAGTAAAGTACTCAAAACACCATTTGCTATATATTCACCATCAACCACATCTACATTTCCACTGATAACATTGTTACCATATTCAAACAAAAAAGTCTGTCCATCAATAACAGACTGCTGAGGCAGTTCAGGAACACTCAGCATCATTGATGAATCCCTGATCATGTTACTTTTTCTCAAATCTGTATACAACTTGTCACCCCAAGAAACAACATTATTTAGATCAACCCTTTTCCAAGACATGACACTACGAACTGTATGACTGGCTAGACTAACCAAAGCTATTGTCATACACTGAAGGCCTCCATATTGAAACCTCTTATCTGCCTGATGAAATGTTCCTGATAGACTATTTACAACATGTTTATTATAAGTATGGTCGCGCTGACTACTTTTTCTAGTAACAGTCTTACCTGTGGTGGATCTTGGCTCACCATGCATATGTCCACCCTTCTCACCAAGCATCTGCAATTACACAATAACATATATAGTCTCAAATATGTCCATCATTATGATTACAACATCATTACTAAATAGTTCATACTCAATCATTGCCTATATGTCATTGTAATTTTGGCTTCACATTATCTACTGAATCTACACATATTAGCAACAAAAAATCTAAAACTGGAAATATGACTTTATTAATAAGCAACAATAATAATGAACTGGTGTCTATATATTATTTTA
Organism: Thunnus thynnus; assembly: GCF_963924715.1. Taxonomy (NCBI): domain Eukaryota; kingdom Metazoa; phylum Chordata; class Actinopteri; order Scombriformes; family Scombridae; genus Thunnus; species Thunnus thynnus. Next base: position 2,163,748 of record NC_089518.1, read on the forward strand.
CACAATCAGTGTTAACAGAATGGCTTTGCTATTGACTCTTACAAAGTGCACAAATTGTATCATGTACCAACCTTGCCCTCTGTCACTGTCACAGCACTGACAGCTGACACATTTGAAGACACCTCCAGGACTGGTGTTGCCTCCACCTGAAGAAATATGACAATGTGTGTCATTATTCTATACAATCAGCAATAACACAATGGCTTTGCTATTCACTCTTACAAAGTGCACAAACTGTAAGATGACTAACCTTTTCCTCTGTCACTATCACATCACTATCAGCTAATACGGTTGCAGACACCTCCAGGACTGGTGTTGCTTTCACGTGAAGGAAATACATAACAATGTGTTAACATTAATGATATAATCAGTGTTTATGGAATAATTTTGCTGTTCAGCCATACAAAGTGCAAAAACTGTAGAATATACCAACCTTGTCCTCCGTTACTGTCACAACACTGATCTGTTTGCCTCCACCTTAAGGACATACATAACACTTTATTATCAAAGTCTGTTATATATGAACAGAAATAGACAGCAATTACATCTGTGAGGATCATTAGCATAGTATGCATTATATGAAGATATCACATTAACCATTTCCTTACATACAACTTTAACTGTGATACAAACAGTACAAACCTGATGCAGAACTCGACGTGTCTTACCGCCACACAACTGCTCAGTTTCCCTGGGCTGGGACACCTGTAAAGATCAGTAGCATAGTATATATCAAGTACAGACATCGTATTTGACCATTACTTTCAATGTAACTTTACACATGTACAAACAGTACAAACCTGATGCAGAACTCTGCATTGCATACCACCACACGAGGGCTCGGTTTCCCTGGGCTGAGACACCTGTAAAGAAAGTCACATAGTATTTATTAGACAATTACATAGTATGTGACCATACTTTTATACACTGTTTACAATATACAAGTTGTCATACTCGCACACTGCACAATGATAATGTGCAACTTCTTTCTGTCATGAACTGGCAAACAACTAACCCCTTTTTATGATGATAGTCATTTATATAGACATCAAATGACCTTTACATGAATTACAAACATTGGGCATCATGAATCCTTAGATACCCAAACTTGTTTTTATTATTGAAATTACTATGTACAAATAGTCACATTACATGTCACCATACACCCAAACATAAAATACACATTAAACTAACCTTGTGCTTAACACTTGCTTCTGAGGCCTCACAGGACTGGCCACCTTTCCCGGGGTGGGACACCTGTAAAGACAAATCACATTGTTTGTTTTCTTTATTCTACAAACTGTTAAAACAATAGCTTATTCCAAAACATATGGTCCCTGCAAACACTGTACTTAAAATTCCATTCTGCATTGTTTTAACCAACTTCATTTTATTGTATTTTGACTGTCAATTATATCAATGAACATACATATTGGATGAATTACTATGATTATCATCATTTTAATGTGTAATGTTCATACATAGTGACATATTGGCTTACATAAAAGGCATCAGTCTTCAATTACTACACATACATGTCACCATGCAAATTGCACATAATAATAATCACTAACCTGATGCAGAACACTGCGTTTGGACGCATCACTGCACTGCTCTGGTTTCCTGGGCTGGGACACCTGTATTGAAAAATAGATCAATGATTATTAGCAAAAACAATCTTTTTACAACTGTTTACAATACAGACCTTTTCAACAAGCACTCTCCACAATGACATTTACAACTTAGTACTTTATGTGCTGTACAACAATTGTCCATTACTTCATTTTAGTCACCCTCTACATATACATACACATTCAATAACATATAGATAAATCACATACATATTTCAGTGAGCATTATGTATGCCTACTGAGTCACATATTATGAAGACACAATATTACACTCTGGCTACTCATAAAGGGAAAGGGCACAATTACACTGTGACAGTAGTTTTTCCCTTCTTGTCCAACAACTCTTTACTCACTTGCTAACACTACTGAAGTTACGAATATATTACTACAACATAAATATATGTGGAAAAGTCTTTGACTCCAGTTTAAACTTTATTGACTATTCATTATAATCAGGGACACCAACAAATGTACCCAAAGGTTTCAACCAGCAACAATAATTAAACTATAAATTATCTTTTTTCTTTGAGGAGTAGCTTTACAAACCACAGGCTTAGACGAAGGTGATGCAACATCCTCTTCTACTGCATCCAAAAATGCACTGCTAAAGTGCACAGGTGATAGTGGAATGAAGCACTCTTTCAAAACCACTGGCGACAAGTCCACCTGTGAGAAAAACACAAAAACAATCATTACAATGTGTTTTTTCCAAAAGACTTATACATTAATTCTTTGAAAATGCACCTTTACAAAAGACGAACAAGTACACCTGAGGCTGCGCACTCCTTTCTGGAGAGGTGCTGGACTGGTCAGGTTCTGCAAGCTGGGTCACCTTCAAACACAAATAGCACAGTTTGTATTACACAAATAGGCATCAATACAAGCTCAACAGTTACAAAAACACATGTCTTTAATTCCTCAAGATCAACTTAAAGAATTACTATACACAATGTACCTTTTTGCTGCGTCCAACAACCTTCCACTCAGAAGGATCTCATGGACATGTCACCTTCACTTCCCCAGTCACCACCACTTTTGGACAGACACGTTTAGTGGGTGCTGAAGGTCTGGGAGACACCTGTGCCTTAGGTGCAGGTGCCAGCAACTCCAGAGCAGCAAAATAACTAAGCAGCTCCTGGAGTCTCGGCATCCCCTCATTGTCACTCAGGTGGACCTGTAAAGATAACACATTGCAACAGGCTTAAAAAACCTGTCTGTCAATGTCATCTGTCATGACATAACTTGTGATATGATGTAGTATAATTCCCTCTACATGTTTGTATCTCAGCAACAATGAATGTACTTACACCATCTCTGCTCCATATGTCACGACGACTCATAGGGTAGTATGCAGCAGTATCATAGTACTTCACTCCTAAGAAAGGAAAAAAACATATTAAAGACATTGTTCATAGATATGTTGCAAGTACACAATGACAAAACCACTATGACAACTACGTTAACTTGTTGATATAAAATAGAAAGCAATTTCATTGTAGTTATACTGTTCCTTTCACTCAAATTGTCCACAACAAATTAAGTTGATCAACATGTCACAGATTTCACTATTACTCACTAACCCCAAGTATGAGCCTGACACCTGTAAACGTCACACAGGTCCTCCTGCAACCTCAGGTCAATGTTCAGACGACGAGGAAAGTCCACAACAAAGACCTACAAAACACCATAAATAATACTTACAAAACTACTTATCTTCTGCAATGTATTCATTAATGAAAAACACCATTTCCAATATGCTACTAATCATACAAACAAAATAATCTATACTACCACCAAAACATATATATATATAGTCAAAATGTGTGTATAAATATTTAAGACTAAATATAGGTAACAAAGGCCTACCTTGGGCCAAAGGCTGCAGACAATGGCAAGGAGCATGCCAAAATCCTCTCCTGCCTCAAAGATGGTCCTCCTCAGGTCAGCTGCACTGCCCCCCGGTGTCGACATGAAACCAAAGGCGACAGGACCTTCTGGGAACTCAACTATGCCATCCACAAAGCCTCGCAGATGGGAGTCACCAACAACCAGCACAAACTGAAACAACACAAAAAATAGCTATAAAATTAACATCACTGATTTTCTCTCAAGCTACATTATGTTCACACTTTCAGTTGAATTCATACCTTTTTATTAGGAGACATCGTTGGAATGACCATCTTGTGGGAACGCCCAGTGAAAGGAGAGATTGGCCATTCGTTGACACGATGCCTCCAACCAGTTCCACAACCTATTATAAACAGACAAGAACAAACGATACCTATTGATAAGCCTATACAAACCACACATCACATTAATACAACAAACACACAGTCTCAACAACATACAAAACAAACCATTTTTGTAATAATACAACCAAACTACACTTACAAGATTTGTATGGACAAACAATTAGATACATACAGGCAGAAGTAACGTTGGCAGGACGTTGAGGTTCAAACACCAGAGGATGACCACCATCCTCCGCTTAGCAGCCTGGGAACGCTTGAAGGACTTTCCACGAGGCATCTGATAATGTGCAAGAAATTGTGTTACTTATAATTGCATAATCTGCATAACAGTTTAAAACCAACTGTGACATTGATATGTAAGCATCACAAACACAATAACATGTTTGCATATGTGTATAACAATATATACTTAAGCATAAATCTGCAAATATTAAACATTACCATTTACAACTCACTATCTCATATAAGTGCTACTATTCCTAAGAATATTTTGAACCTAACACAATGTTAAAAACTTTTTGCATGCATATAGCTGAACACTGTTGTAATTAACCAAAACACATTTGCTATGTTATTAATATGCCCTACACAACAAGAAACACAAAACCAAGTTCAGTAACACAATTCATATAACATGACAAATCACTTCCTTTTATAGTTATAAAAACATGGTTCTTCACACAAAATTGTCCCATTTACACTATTCTTAGAAATTGCAGCTGCTGGATCCCACAAGATAAAACTATATGAAAAAGACACGTCAACAAACTTAACACTTTTTAAACCAACTGTGACATTGACATTCAAGCATTGCATTCCCAGTACCATATTCACATATGTTTCCAACAACATATACTTTAGCAATGACATCTGCACATTTTAAACATTACCATTCACCACTCACTATCTAAAATGCTCATATAACAATCATAGCATAATGACACATCGTTATATATCAACCTTTAAACTACAGCACTATGTTATGATATCCTGTGACTTATCCATGAAATATATTTTATAAATATAGACCTACAGTTTACCTTGAAAATTGGTGAATGGGTATACTTCACTGAAGAAACTGCAAGTTAAACCAACAAACACAGCAAACCCAAGTAATTGGTACGCCTTCACCTACTATGCTATATATATAGCTTTCTTGTGTGTGGGTGTAGCCATGTCAAAACAACCAATCACGCCACAACACACCTCTACAGCCCACCTTCATCCTACATTCTCTGTTATTGTCCTCCACATACAATCAAAATGGCCCATCAACCATTCAACCTAAATGCTCATTAGCACACCTGTAGAGCATAGTCTGTCTGTTTAAAAACAAAACACATCCCTGAAAAACAAGATCTTGGCTTACAAATTCTGATTCCCCTACCTCTCTTTTCTTAGTCATCAATAACTGCAAAACAAACCACCATTCCATTCTATGGAACTCCTTCAAATATTGATCTACCAAGGGCCTGTTTCAGAAAGCAAGTTTAGTGAAGATCTGAGTTTGTTCACCAAGAGATGAGGGACACGCTGGATTTTCAGGTTCAGAAAAACAGTTAACTTAAACTTGGGGTCAGTTACCAGATTAACAAGCTCTGTGCACCTAACCTGATCCCTGAAAGGTTTCTTTCAATAAACCCTGTTTTGTCTCTGTCTCCTTTATTTTAACAAAGCCAAACCAATGTTTCATATCCCCATTCATTTCGTTCTTATCAAAGTATTCTTTAACGAAGGCTTGCTATCTGTAAGCATTGCAATCCTGGTTAGATATTAATGTAGTTACTCACAACTTCCTAAGGTTACCACTTTTATGTGCATTAGTCTTTTCTCAGAACTGCATTTTTTTCCCTCTCCCATTCAAATACTACACAATGTAAAATCAGTGTCAACTCAGAATAAAGTTGCTAGCTTGTAACACTAACTCATGTACTGAATCTTTGATACACATAATATGTAATCTAAGTTTAAATTCAAAATGTCATAAAGAAGCTTTAGATATGTGGAATCAATAATAATTCTCTCTATCACTCATGATGTGATTGGTCGCACTGATGACACATCATTTCTATAATATTGTAGATTATATGTTAATATGCTGAGTGAGCACAAATGTTGTAAAACTGCAAAATATAGTTTGAAAGTGAGAGTATTACATAGGGAGCATGATCTTAACATGTTTTCGCTGCATTTCAGTGACACTGTTAAATTTACTACATTTGTTAAAGTAGCAGAATGACCTCACTGACTGCTGTTGATCTGAGATACAAATAGACTTGTAATCTATACATATATATAAATTTACACTATTTACAATTTGATTTACTCTGTGTTTTTAACTTGAAAACTTCTCTAGTACAAATCACCAGCACTTCATTACTCGATCAGACTATGGGCTTACAGTCATGTATCTGTGTTTTTGATCTGTAAATGCTTTAAATTATTGACTATATTTTTCATTTTAAGTTCCTGCTTCCTGTGTTTTGTCTGTCAGATTAGGGCTGAACAAATATATGTAAAATGTACTGACCTGCATCATGATACACAATAAATTCAACGTGACCATCATTTAGAAAATGTTAATCAGCTAAATGATGCATTAATGTACAACACTCAATAAAACATTATTGTGTTAACGTATCAACACTTTCTCTGCTTTCACTCAGGCTCTCCTTTACAGATAAAAAATGTGCAAGATCGGCATGCACATACATTTATATTTCTATGTCTAGGCTCTGCCTTTTATTTACCTGCTGCCATAATAACTTGTAATATCAAAGTTCCACTGATAATAGCTTGTTTTATTAATCACGCACAAGCATTACTCAAAGTGACATACTCAGAATTGATAAAGCTGACTCTGATCAGCTGTTCTGAAACCGTACACTCTCCCATCATAAGGTGCATCAACCTGTAGTTCAATGTTACACTCAGAGTTGGCTGCATCTGCTTTCTGTAACAAGCCCCTGTTTAGTAGTAGTACTACAACAACAATTAGTAGTAATACAACAAAGAACGACGCATGATACTTCCTGTTGCCAGTAGGTGGCGCTATGACTCTAACTAAATATGGTCCTGAAAATGTGTTCAGACCGGGACTCTTAACAAGAATATGAAATTTGGAAAAGATCACACCATGTGGAGTCAAGTTATAAGGCTTTGAAATTTCATGGCGAGACATCGAAATTCGCCGCGTTGTCATGGCAACACCTTTTGACGAAAAGTCACCAACTTCATAATATATGATCTCCAAGGTCTTTAGGCTATACTGAGTAAATTTGAGGTGGATCCCATCACCGTGCGACCCACAGAGCGTCAACGTGTAAAACATGTAACTTCCTGTTGCCATTAGGTGGCGCTATGACTTAGATCCAATATTGACACAGGAATGTATTCAGGACGGGACTCTTTCCAAGCACAAAAGGTTTGGGTCTCTTAGGTTCGTGCATGCCGGAGTTATGGCCGTTTGAATTTTCACGGCGAAGGATCGAAATTCGCTGCCCGACCACACTCCCTCGGCAATGTCAAAAACTCACTGTTTTGATAACTTTTCATCTCCCAGGTCTGTAGATGATACTGACCGAATTTCAAGTTGCTGAGGTCAAATCCCTAGGAGTTCGTTAAATTATGCGGGCTAAAAACGGCAAAATTGGCCTGAAAATGGCAACTTTGAACCAAAATGGCCGACTTCCTGTTGGATTTAGGGTATAGCTCCAAGAGAGTTTTTGGTGCGTCTGGTCATGATATATAAGCACACCAACTTTCATTGTTCTACGACGATCTGTATCGTGGGGCTCGCTTTTCTTAATTTTCTAGGTGGCGCTGTCGAGCCATTTTTCCACGCATTTTTTGCGAGACCCATAAAATCTGCGATTTTCACCAGAACTGACGCGCACGCCAATTTTGGTGAGTTTTGGTACACGTTTGTAGAAGTTATTTGAGGTCAAAGAGTTGTAATAATAATAATAATAATAATAATAATAATAATAATAATAATAATAATAATAATAATAATAATAATTCCTTTGGAAACAAGAGGGCTTCGCGCTGGTCAGCGCTTGGGCCCTAATAATAATAATAATTCCTTTGGAAACAAGAGGGCTTCGCGCTGGTCAGCGCTCGGGCTCTAATAATAATAATAATAATAATAATAATAATAATGATAATAATAATTCCTTTGGATACAATAGGGCTTCGCGCTGGTCAGCGCTCGGGCCCTAATAATAATTCCTTTGGATGCAAGAGGGCTTTGCGCTGGTTTGCGCTCTTGCCCTAATAATAATTCCTTTGGATACAAGAGGGCTTCGTGCTGGTCAGCGCTCGGGCCCTAATAATAATTCCTTTGGATGCAAGAGGGCTTCGCGCTGGTCAGCGCTCGGGCCCTAATAATAATTCCTTTGGATACAAGAGGGCTTCGCGCTGGTCAGCGCTCGGGCCCTAATAATAAGAAAGAAACAAACACACGGAAAACAAAAGGGTCTTCGCCCTTTGGGCTCATGCCCTAATTAAAGCTGCAAGTAGCGTTGAATGGGCCTTCGCACCCTTGCGCACGTTGGGCCGCGGCACAATCGAAAGGCTTCTGTCACGGGCATGTAGATGTCTTCAGACCCGGGCTGTTTTCAGACAGTGGAAGAAGGAGATAAACATCACTTCCTTTTTCCACTATTTTGCCCGCTGTTGGGGCTGCTTTACTGAAATTTTGTAGGGGGCGCTATTCAGCCAGCTTGCATCACTGATGGAATATTGTCATGTACACGCGTTCAGGCCGGGAGTCTTAACAACCATGTAAAGTTTGGTGCAGATTGGAGCATTTACAGTAAAGGTATAGCAACTTCCTCTGTCATGGCGAAATATCAAATCTTAACGGTGTGAGGATGAGAATTTTCTGCAGGATGAGACATGGTTGCCTTGCTCACACCTGTGTCATAAAAATCATGCAAGTTTTGTGCCCATTCACTTGAATTTCAGTTAGTAAATTGAAAACCCTTGATGAGTTTGTGTATAAAACAAATTAATTTCCTAATTTTTATCAAGTCTATTTTTATTAATGTAAAGACTTTTAACATGGGATGCACGACATTAGATTTTTGCTGATATCCGATATGCTGATATTTCCAACTCATTGTGGCCGATTGCTGATGCTGATATATGCACATATTTTTACCAGCTGGCTGAGGAGGCTATTATGCATGCAAGCATAGATTATACTATGATCAAGAAAGACAATATATGAAGGAAGAACTTAGGAAGACTGGAGTTCAGTAGCTCAGCATTAAAGTTCTTCCCTCATATTGGCTATAGTCTTTCTTGATCATTAGTACGATATATGATTGCATGTATAATAGTCTCCTCAGTCAAGTGGAAAAAGTATGTGCATATGTCAACATCGGCAACTGACAAAAACGACAGTCAAAAACTGATCATGTTAAATAATCAAGATCTCAATATTGAACAAAAATAATTGTGATTATGATTTTTGCCATAATTGAGCAACCCTAAAAACAACAACACAATAAATTGTGATTTACATACACACACACACACACACACAAAGAGTTTAAATATGTATGTGATAAATTGTAAATATGTATGTAATGAATTGTTTTCTTTAAGAAACTGTTACTTGAACATTTTTCAGTGTGCTCCTAAAGTTATATGTGTGCTCCTAATTTTTTTCTTTTAGGAGCACATGTGCTCCTTGGAAAAAAAAGTAAGGATTGAACACTGCTGTCAGATGTGTAGAAACACTAAGTAACTGGAGTGTGGCGCAGTCCAAGGGCTTCTGTTTTTAATAACATTTTTATTTTATAACTTTTAATAACTTTTGTTCAGCACAGTGTGATAAGTCATGTATTAAAGTTTGAAGCCGATACCATTAACGCCCTAGGAGGAGATAGCCTTTATTCAAGGTCCAAAATTGGCACAAAATCGTACTTTGAAATTGAGATTGCAGACTTCCTGTTGGATTTAGGTCAGGGGTGTCAGCATATGATTTGTAGGTCTTGATGAGATGAATAATTGAGTTTTGGTTCGATCTCTCTACGACATTCCTACGGGCCGTGGCAGCCGTTTTAGCTACATAGGCAGCGCTCTCGAGGACATTTTGGCATTTTGGGGGTTAATTTTTATATTTATCAAATTTCTTACCAGACCTGATGTGTGTGCCAAATTTGGTAAGTTTTTGAGCATGTTTAGCTGGTCAAATTTAGAGTTAAAGTGGCAGATTAATAAAGAAAGAATAATAATAATAATAATAAAGAAACAAACACACGAAAAACAATAGGGTCTCTGCCCATTGGGCTCAGGCCCTAATAAGAAAGAAACAAACACACGAAAAACAATAGGGTCTTCGCCCTTTAGGCTCAGGCCCTAATTAAAGCTGCAAACAGCGTTGAGCGGGCCTTCGCGCCCTTGCGCACATCGGGTCGCGGCGCAGTCAGCTAAGCTTCTGGGAACCAAGAAAACATTTGGAGATGATCAGTGTGAGAGTCTTTTGACACACAATACTAACCAGTTTCTCTCTGTGAGCCCACTCCTCTGTTTATCACAGATAATTATGAATTATGAAATCAAAATATTGTTAACCTTAATCAATAATTCGGGCACCAACTGTTGGATCTGTGAGGAACACAGTTGATTATTTGCAATAATTATCAATGATCAAAGATAATTAACTAATTATAACAATTAATAGAATTATTAATATGAACTAACAAATACGGGGCACCACCTGGAAACCGGGACCAATAACCGAACAAGGTAGTCTCATAAATGGCAGTTCACCTAGAATGTTAATGTCTGAGAGATAAACATTCAAGGGTGAACAAAGAAGGGTTGAATTCGAGCTCTGACTCCTTCAATCAGCCACTTTTCACAATATGTTACACACAATAATGACAGAAGAACTCTTTAAAGATATAACATTGTTTATTAAACTTAGCAAAATCAACAAAGTTAACAAATGCTTCATTCAATAAACAGCTATTCTAAAATCAAATTCTACCAAACAAAACACAACAGCTATGTACAGGGTTGAACACATGCAGGGGAATGCATGTATGTGTATGTGTGTGCGACAAGATGGCGACTGGGCCTGACGTGATGACGTCGTCGGTCTGCGATGCGGACGTGACTGTGGGAGGAAGTCACGTCACGCGAGACCCGAATGGCAGAAGTACGGCGGTGTCGTGGCTAGACAAAAGCAAGATGGCGCCGCCCGGTGGTCAGCGTCTTGCTCTCACCCAATTCCGTGAAAAACACGTCTGATGGTGGATAAGGAAAGACAAAGCAAAGCTTTGTCCGATGTTATCTGACCATCAGATGTGCAAAAAGATGTCGGTGCGTGTATCTGTGCGCGTGTGAGTGTGTATGTTAGTCGCGGGGGGGGTGGGGGGGGGTGGGAAGAAGCAGCGGGTCTGTCGGTCAGTTAAGTGAAGTGAAGCCTTTGGAAGAAATAATGGGACCATCGGGTTGAAACAGTCCGTGGAGGAGTTGCTGTCATGGATGTATCATAAGAGCTGGATACTGGACTAAAAATGGCGCCCATTCAATCCTATAGGAATTGCTCGCCTGGCACATGCGCCAAAAAAAGTTTCTAGCTTCTGGGTTTGCTTCCATGTTGTGCAGCCCACTGAATATGCACAGTAGTGTTTCCCCCGCTGGCACTGCCCGCGAGCTCCCTCTTGGCCCGTAGACTTTACATTGTGATGACGTCACAGATTTTTAAATCGCTTTTCTCGGCTCGAGGAAAGTTTTACAAACATAAAACCTCCATGGATCAAATGTTCATAATAGAAAGAGTCATAAGTGACGTTGTTTGCAGTTTGAGGCGTCCTTTCAAATGTTTTACAGGTGTCTCTTTTACAGTGGTGGTCTATGGGGAAAGTCCTTTTTAGGCCGCAGGGGGATTTTTCGCTGCAATATCGCGAGTGGCCACTGGGAAAAACTGGCTGAAAGGCTGAGCGGCAGCACCCTATCCAGCTCTTATTATACATCCATGGTTGCTGTGTTTGGCTGACAGGATGTACCACTCTGTTTGAAAAAACAGCCCAGGCTCTCTGTTTAGATCCAACCGGACCACAGAGCCCCAGTTTGTTATTCAGGTTAAAGTGGGAAGAACCAGGGGGTCTGTCAGTCAGTTAAGTGAAATGAAGCCTGCGGAAGAAACACCGAGACCATCAGGGTGAAACAGTCCGTGAAGGAGTTGCTGTGTTCGGCTGCACAGATAGGAAATCCCTCGGCTGACAGGATGTACCACTCTGTTTGAAATAACAGCAATTGGCAACTAGCATATTAGGCACATTACCGCCACCCTCCACTTCAGACTGTAGACTAAATATTAAATCTTACACATCAATCCTGTCTGTCTAATAAACTCAAAAAAAAAAACCCAAAAAACTGCTGCTCCACCCACTTGGCAGGTGCATTAAAGTTTTAATGCTGAGCTCCAGAGCTCTAGTCTTCCTGAGTTCTTCCCTCATATATTGTCTTTTTTGAACATACTTAGTACAATCTATGCTTGCATGTGTAATAGTTTCCTCAGCCAAGTGGGAAAAAATATGTGCATATATCGGCAATCACCAAAAAGTAATCGTGTTAAATAACTGTGATGTCAATATCAAGCAAAAATAATTGTGATTATGCTTTTTGCCATAATCTAGCACCCCTAAAGAGAACATAAATTTTGATTTACATACACACACACACACAAAGCATTTAAATATGTATGTGATAAATTGTTGTCTTTAATGAACAGTTACTTGAACATTTTTCAGTGTGCTCCTAAATTTGTGTCACATCTTGCCTGGACTTTGGGTGTTTTTTGGTCTTTTTATGTTCTTGTGTTCTGAGGGGTCTCCTGGTTTGCACTTCTGTTTAGTCCTTCGGTTCATAAGGGTTTTCTTGTGTGATTTGGGTGGTGGGTTTAGAGGACTGCATCATTAGTTTGTTGGGTTGTGTGCTTTGGTTTGTGTTTGTGGTTGGTTTTGGAAACAGTTTGTCTCTGCTGGGTCCATTACTGGTTGGATCGTTCTGTCAGGAGGGGAAGCAGGAGTGGACCTAAACGCAGAGGCCGGAATGCAGATATGATGAAAAAATCTCCTTTAATCGTGAATGGTCATGAACAGGCAAACAGAGCTGAACAGAACTAGCAGATGAAACAACACAAAACGATCCAACAAGGACTGAACAGAAAACCAGAACTTAAAAAGAAACTGAACTAACAAGGAGATGAGGTGCAGGTGGGGAGATGGGTGCAGAACTCAAGAGAGGGGAGTGAACATACAGGGAGCTGATTGGCTGAGTAAACACAGGGAGCAGGGCAGGGCTGACGAGGCTAACGCAGGGCAGGTGTGGGGAAAACAGAGCAGGGCAGGTGTGGAGGAGTACATGAACACGCAAGGGAACCAGAGAACAAAAACCCAGAAAACAAACTCAACGCCCCCTACACTAACCCATCCAAAACCAACCACGAACATAAACCCAAGCACACAACCCAACAAACTAATTATGCAGTCCTCTAAACCCACCACCCAAATCACACAAGAAAACCCTTATGAACCGAAGGACTAAACAGAAGTGCAAACCAGGAGACCCCAAAGAACACAAGAACATAAAAAGACCAAAAAACACCCAAAGTCCAGGCAAGATGTGACAAATTTCTATGTGTGCTCCTAATTTTTTTCATTTAGGAACACATATACTCCTTGACAAAAAAGTAAGCACTGAACACTGTTGTCAGATGTGTAGAGACAATAAGTAACTGCAGCTGGACACAGAAAAATACTCATATATTTGAATGGAGAGTGTGAGCGAACTGCTAGGTGCTTGGAAAAACTGCAGTACAGAGCTACAAATTTTAGTTTTGATTTTATTTTTCTGCAGCACTTTATCACTAAACTGTCACTCTCACTCCATTTTTTCCCTTCCCCTCATAGGTCATCACCACTAAAAAAAAAGAAAATATATGAGGGAAGAACTCAGGAAGAGTTCCGGAGCTCAGCATCAAAACTTTAATGCACCTGCCAAGTGGGTGGAGTTGCAGTTTTTTTTTTTTTTTTTTAGTTTATTAGACAGACAGGATTGATGTGTAGGATTTAATATTTGGTCTACAGTCTGAAGTGGAGGGTGGCGGTAATGTGCCTAATATGGTATAGTTGAGCTATCGTTGAAGCGTGTGGCCATGGCGTGGCGTTGAGTTTTGATGTTTCACTATGACAGAGGAAATTGCTATAACTTTAGTGCAAATGCTCCAGTCTGCACCAAACTTTGCATGTTTGATAAGAGTCCTGGCCTGAACACGTCCTCATGACAATATTCAGTCAGTGATGCAAACTGGCTGAATAGCGCCCCCTACAAAATTGCAGCAAAGCAGCCCCAGCAGCGGGCAAAATAGTGGACAAAGGAAGTGATGTTTATCTCCTTCTTGCACTGCCTGAAAACAGCCCAGGTCTGAAGACATCTTGTGAGAGGTAATGGGAAACACACATTGTCATATTAATCCCAGTGCTGATTTAAACTTATGTTAACCAAGTATGTTTAATATGCCTTGTTCACTTGAGAAGTGGTATCGAAAGGTCATGTCCTTTGCTTGCCACTGTCGCTGTCAACAGGATGAGTTATGCAACAATAAGTGGAAGTTAAAAGTTCACTGTTTTCTGAGTATTGTGTCTGCAGACGCATAAGCAAGAAAGTAGAAGTATGTGGTTAGATATGTGGATTAAGAGCATATAGAGAACTAGATCGAACCAGACTGAGGGAGACAGAAATAACCTTAAGCGTGGGTGGTGAATTGGGGTAAAAAAAAATGAAGGAGGAAGACAGCTCCTTTTCTAAGAAATGATAGACAAAGAGCCAATTGGGGTCCAAACAATAGATACACCCAAAAAGGGGGTGAAAACAAGGTATAAAATGCTCTGGCATGTAGACAAAAGCTCAGAACACAGGGCGCTTTGCCAAATGCAGGTTTTTCTGTAAAGTGTTCTCCGAAGATCTTCGATAAATAAATTCTGCTGCTACAAAGACATTACTCGACTGTGGTTTCGTTCTTCTCGCATCAACCAACTCGGGGAGGTTGCCTGAAAGGCTTCCTCAACAATTTGGGGGCTCGTCCGGGATGTGAGAAAACGTTTTGATTTGGACAAATTGATCTCAAGAATTTATCTGCAAGGACAGAGGTCGACCTCACAAGAAAAGGTAAACAGAAACCTGTTTATAAACAAATTCTGTAAATTGGATTAAAACCAAATTACTTTGTCTGAACAGAATATATTCTGAGCTAAATAATTAGGAGTAATGCGTTTAAAGTCGCTTACGTAACAAGCGTATAAAAGCAACATAAGGGAAAAGGGAAAGAGGGTTCGTATGCGTTTAAAGTCGCGAGTGGTCGAAAGCAACAGTCAAGTACTAGAACCCACCAAACTTGAATTCGGAGTAAGGGTGTTTTGGCACACATATGTGAAATTCGTATGAAGTCCAACGCATGATAGTGGCGAATCCTGCTATAATCTGACGAGGTTATAGTGTCGGATCCATGGAAAAGGACCGACGCTGGGTGTGATAGTGTCCCAGGGAAGTGGCGCCCCCTAAATCTATCTATTGAGCATTTAAAACGAAAAACAAGTTTGGTACCATAAAATAATCACTTTGTTTGAAGTCTTATAGATCGGTGTTACTGGAAACAAAGAAGAAGTGGAAGAAGAAAAAGAGTAAGGAAAACAACTCCCGGGAGGTAAAGTATCAAACACTAACACAAACTTAGAGGGTGGGAATTGTTTCAGTGTCCTGACGAAAACTGTATAAAACAGAAACTGTTGAGTCACGGAAACCTAATGGTGATAACAAAGTGACAAGAAACAGGAAAACTGAGTCACGGAAACCTAACGGTGACAACGAAAGTGGCCGGTTTTCGTCACAAGGGTCAGTTGCTCGGAACGAATGTGTCATACAAACTGACTGGCTGAAACAATTAGGAACAATGGACGGAGAATTTGACAGAGAAGTAGGTGATGATGGGTGGGGTACACCAAATTGGAAACCATTGTTAGTACAGGTTCAAAGAGTGGTAGAAACCAAGGAAGGACTACACTCTCCAAAAGAGAAAGAGAAAAAGAAAAGAGAAACCTGGGAAGAACTAAAAGGGTTTTTAAAAAATAAAGGTAAAGACGGAACAGAAAAGGAGCCATTGGGGAAGTTAATGTGGGAAAAAGAGAAGGAGTATGGGGCAGAAATAAAACAGGCGGAGGAGGAAGAAGAGAAGGCAAGCATAATACAGAAGACAAGGGAACAGATTGAGGTACACAGCCGCAAAACATCGCTTAGGCCGCACCCCAAACAAACCCAACATTTTGCGATGCCTTTGATTACAGCAGGGAACGGAGGGCAGAAGTACAGACCATTTGGATTAGGGGACGTGCAGGCTATTGTGGATAAGATGCCACCCATCTCAGAGGGAGGAGGCAGATGGTTAGGGAAATTGGATAGCTTGACCGCAGGACAGACGATGGCGCTAGGGGATTTCCGAGCGGTTGCCTGCAGATGCATGAGTAGTGCAGAAGAAAAAGAGATAGAACAGGAAGCTAAAACGCACCGTTTGGACGACAATACTCCATTACTACACGTAGTCGACGACCTAGGACAAGCATTGAGGAACAAATACCCCCTGCCAAACACTGCTGCAGTTCCGAAAATGAAGTGGGATGGTGAACAAAACCCCAGAGAGTATTTGGATAAATGTAAAGATATGTGGACCCAACAGACAGGATGTCACCCAGGTAAACCAGGAGTTCAGCAGGAGTGGTATCGACAGGCGATATTAGAAGGAATTCCTGAGACAGTAAAAAACGCCATGAAAGATAACCCTGACATGGCGGGGTGCGACTCCCACACCTGGGAGAAACATCTCATACATCATTTGACCAGAGCGCTAGACAAAGTTCAGGAAGAGAAGGCCACCATTAAAGATCTGCAGTCCCAGCTCCTTAAGCTTCAGCTAGGGGAGGCCAGACAGAAAGTTAACGAGGCAAAAAAGAAAGATGTGAAAAATAACACGGTTATGGTGGCAGCGGCCACGTCAGACACACCTGATCTCTTCCTGCATTGCAACGCAGGAACAGGACAGGGGCAATATCTCATAAGCCCCATAGAGGAGCAACAAGCCGAGATTTATTGGGGACGGCTACTCCCCGACACACCTGAACACAAAGGCATCCTCTCTGCCTTCATGGCGTGGAAGCCCTGGATCGCTTCTCTTGAGCCTTACGTGCCTCCCCTCGACCCCCCACATGTCACCCTGTTCTATGACAGAAACCAGACAGAATGGTACCAAGAACAATTTCAGGAGCAGTTAGCAGGACAGGAATGGCAAACAGACACTTGTGATTTGTATATAGCGCCAGAGGGTGTAGCTGCAGCAGTGCACCTCAACACAGAGCAGAAGCCATGGTACAGGATGAATGATGAAGCCGTTCCACACGTCTCTCTGGCGCTTCACCCTGAACATGAGGCTAGGGAGCTGGGGGGCATGGTCAAAAGAGCTGTGCAGTCTACAGATTGGCAGAACACCCAAATACCCTCGGTTAGTTTTTCACAATCTAGCAACACATACAGGATAAAAGTCACCGCTGTCGATCATTGTCTGTTAGAGGCAACGCAAATCTCTAGACATCATGGCAGGGAAAGAAAAGACCATCCGGATGCGGCAGGTGTAATTGAAGCCATGCCATCACACTTGTGGGCTCAGGGGCCAACGGATGTTGGGTTTGTGAGTTGTCAGCCTATCACATTCTCTGTTAAAACACTCGAACCTATCTGGATCAACCAATACCCCCATAAACCACAAGCTGAGGAAGGCATTGCTGATACCATAGAAGGACTATGGTCCCAGGGAGTGTTAGAGCTCTCCTCCTCAGAGTGGAACACTCCAATTCTGCCAGTTGAAAAGAAAGGGACAGGTAAATACCGTATGGCGCATGACCTCAGAGCAATCAATAACATCCTGTTGACGCCCACCGTCCCTGTACCTAACCCTTATGTCGCTTTAACGAACCTGTCTCCCGAACACTCCTGGTTCACCTGCATCGACTTAGCTGATGCGTTCTTTTGTCTTCCCCTAGCTGAGGAATGCGGAGACATTTTCTCGTTCACGTACAAAGGACAATGGCTCAGGTACACCAGATTACCACAGGGATTCGCTCTCTCGCCTGGTTTGTTTAATCAGGTGCTCAAAGACGCATTACTCACCTGTCCACTGCCGGAAAGTGTAACACTCGTGCAATACGTTGACGACCTCCTGTTAGCCGCACCAACCGCCCTCTCTTGTTTGGAGGCCACGTGTGTATTGCTTCTTCATTTGGCACAGCATGGGTTCAAAGTCAGTAGAACTAAATTACAGGCAGTCAGGAAACAGGTCTCTTTCTTAGGCCGAGTTATTTCACAACAGCGTGCAGACCTGTCACCCTCGCATCGTGCCAACATACTTCACCACCCACAGCCTTGCACAGTCAAAGACATGCTGTCGTTCCTTGGTCTGACTGGATACAGCAGAAATTACATCCCAAATTACACAGGGCTTACGCAGCCCTTGCGAAACACTATAAAAGAGGCTGGGATGCGTAACCTCTCAGCTCACATAAATTGGACATTGGAAGCCGAAGAAGCATTCATCAACCTCAAACAGTCTCTAGCAGCTGCAGCAGATTTGGCGACACCAGATTACACTGCACCATTCCATTTGGATGTTTCTGGAACAGGGAAAGTTGTAAATGGCGTCCTGTTCCAGAAAAAAGGGGGAGGTAGACAGGTATTAATGTACGCCAGTGTCATGCTAGACAACATGGAACAAAGACATCCCACATGCACACAATACGCGGCCGGATTGGCAAAACTGATTCAAAAGATAGCTCACATAGTGATGGGACATGGTCTACAAGTACTGAAAACACATGGCGTAGTAGCATACGTCAATTCACAAGCATTCACCCTCACATCGCTGCGCCAGCAAAAACTAAGCAGAATACTCGACGCCCCAAACATCACGTACACTCATGAAGGCATCAATATGGCAGACAGAATAGGGACTGGAGAACCACAGAGGTGTACAGAGAGGGTCTGGGTAGAGCTTAAACCTAGAACAGACCTGCAGGCGGAAGCCATAGAAGGGGGAAGGAACTACTACACAGACGGGTGTTGTTATAGAGATGAAAAAGAGGGACTCAAAGCAGTGTACGCGGTAGTGGAGGAGCAGGAAGGAGGGTTTCAGGTGAGAGTAGCAGGGAGGCTGCAAGGACAACAGTCAGCACAAAGAGCAGAAATTAGGGCGCTGATCGAAGCTCTGAAAGCAGGGGAGGGAGACATTGTAAATATTTATACAGATTCAGCATATGCAACAGGAGCCGTGCATGTAGAACTAGGACAGTGGCTGAGAGCAGGGTTCCTGACAGCCACTAACAAACCAATAAAGCATGAAGAGGAGATGAAAGAATTAGCGGAAGCCTTAATGTTACCATCTCAGGTGGCGGTGATCAAGTGCAAAGGCCATGACACCAGTAGAAGCCAGGTAGCACGAGGAAATGCAGCAGCAGACAGGGCTGCAAAGGAGGCCGCGGGATATACTGACAGGGCAATGTTAGTAAGAACAGAAGATGAGGAAAGGTTAGACATGAGCCTAGAAAATGTCTCCAAGATGCAGAGACAAGCCTCGCCACAAGAGAAAATTATGTGGGAAGCGAGGGGGGCGGTAGAGAAAGACGGGGTATGGAGAAGCACTGACGGAAGGTTAATTCTGCCCCCCGGTATGAGGAGCACCGCTCTAGAGGAAGCCCATGGGGTAGGTCATGTAGGAGTAGCTCAGATGATGAGAAATCTGAAACATTGGTGGCACCCATTCATGAAGGAAATGGCAAAAGAAATGATACAGACATGCGAAGTGTGTAGCAGACACAACCCCAGAACCACCATTAAACCAGAAGCAGGAAGGTACCCTCTGATTACTCAGGCAGGTAAAGAGATCGTTATCGACTATACAGACATGATTGAAGCGCACAAAGGCTATCAATATGTACTCATGTGTGTGGACGCTTATACAGGTTGGCCAGAGGCAATTCCCACAAAAAGATAAAATCCGAAAAGATAAGATCCGATAATGGGACCCACTTCAAAAACCAAGACCTACAAAAGGTAGAAAGACTGCTGGGCCTAAAACACGCTTTCGGTACGGTCTACCACCCCCAGTCTCAGGGAAAGGTAGAGCGAAACACGGTTGGCCAAAATATGTGAACAGACAAAACTCAACTGGGTTGATGCCCTGCCACTAGCCTTAATGTCCATCAGAGCATCAGTTAACCAGGGTACGGGACACACACCATTTGAGCTACAGACCGGTAGGATGTTTCCAGGTCCTGGGGAAAGAATGATAGGAGTAGCAGAAACTGAGAACATAATACCCGCCAGGACCTACTTTAATGATCTCCAAGCTTTGCTTTCAGAATACTCCACCCAGGCCCTCCAGAAGGATCAGGGCCAAGAGAGAGCAGAGGTGGTGCCCACAGCCGACTGGGTTCGTTTGAGAGTCATCAAGCGGAAGTGGTCAGAGCCAAGGTGGACTGGCCCATATCGAGTCACAGAGAGAACATCCCACGCGGTCCGCTTGCAAGGTAAAGGGGACACCTGGTTCCATTGGAGCCAGTGCACAGCAGCAGAGGAGCCTAGGAGGTTGCAGAGACAGGTCCAGGGGGACCTGTTGAACCAGAGCTCAGGACCGGCTGGTCCTGAGACCGAGCTTTCCAAGAAAGGGGCAGAATAATCCCCTGGAAAGCTCATTGGGGACGTAGGGCAGTCTACCCCTAGGTCCCGAAGAGGAGAGATCACGCACCCTCCAACCAACAACAGGAAGAAGAACTATATGCAGCCCGTACCAAGACGAGTGAGAGAAAGAGCCCTAACCCTAACGAACTATCAGGCAGAGTTTAAAAGGGCTCCTTGAAGGGAGTCCCTTGGGGCTGAAAGATTTGGAAGGTCCATATGGGGCAGATGAGTGATCTCTTTAGTAGAGATCAAAAGGGGGAATTGTGAGAGGTAATGGGAAACACACATTGTCATATTAATCCCAATGCTGATTTAAACTTATGTTAACCAAGTATGTTTTATATGCCTTGTTCAATTGAGAAGTGATATCGAAAGGTCATGTCCTTTGCTTGCCACGGTTGCTGTCAACAGGATGAGTTATGCAACAATAAGTGGAAGTTAAAAGTTCACTGTTTTCTGAGTATTGTGTCTGCAGACGCATAAGCAAGAAAGTAGAAGTATGTGGTTAGATATGTGGATTAAGAGCATATCGAGAACTAGATCAAACCAGACTGAGGGAGACAGAAATAACCTTAAGCGTGGGTGGTGAATTGGGGTAAAAAAAATGGAGGAAGACAGCTCCTTTTCTAAGAAATGATAGACAAAGAGCCAATTGGGGCCCAAACAATAGATACACCCAAAAAGGGGATGAAAACAAGGTATAAAATGCTCTGGCATGTAGACAAAAGCTCAGAACACAGGGCGCTTTGCCAAATGCAGGTTTTTCTGTAAAGTGTTCTCCGAAGATCTTCGATAAATAAATTCTGCTGCTACAAAGACATTACTCGACTGTGGTTTCGTTCTTCTCGCATCAACCAACTCGGGGAGGTTGCCTGAAAGGCTTCCTCAACAATCTACATGCCCGTGACAGAAGCCCTTCGACTGCACCACAGCCTGACGTGCGCAAAGGCGCGAGGGCCCGTTCAATGCTGCTTGCAGCTTTAATTAATAAGTAATCAGTCTCAGTAAAAATGTTTTCCAAAGTCGTGTGCAGCTCTTAATCCTGATGCCTTTCTTCATCTTATTTCTACACCTCACAGGTGATGATCACTCCTGCTTTTGAGTCCAGTCTCTCCCATCATCCAGGTCTTACTGTGCAAGGTAAGATTTAAAATCCACAGACAAAGCCAAGTTATTCAGTTCTTGTGGTAGTTGTGCTTGTTATACTATGTGCCTGTTTTTAGATATTTTACATTTATTTTAGCTTAAACACAAACAACTCAGCAGTCATCTCCTTAGATCTGTTCCCATGTACTAACTCACACAAACAATGTTGACTCTGTTGTGTAAGTTTCTTAGTTCTCACAGAGAAAACAGTACTTTGCAGTGATAGAGTTGTTGTCAGTTCAGTGTTTGATTATTACTCATCAGGAGAACCTGAACCTGAGATCCTGCGTACGATCAAATGGATGCTGCTGATGGAGACTTGACTTCACCACCACCTTGGCTGTCCTCTTCACATCTTGCTATATGGTCAGTTCTATCTGGAGTCTGTTCAAAAGGTATTGCTCATCAACATTTTTAAATCACATCCTATTTCCTTTAGATTCTTTTCACTTGCATTTTCCCTGTGATTAACATTGCTATTAAGATGTATTTAAAAGTTTGTTGCCATAGGTAATTAAAATCTTGTTAGGTGTAACCTACTCTACAAAAGCTTAGTTTTGTGTTTGACAGCCTTAAAATCATGGGTTTTGATCATAGCCTGGCTATTACACATACTGTAATGGTAAAACATTTGTATTTTTCTGTCATCTGCAGATAGCTGTCATTCAATTTGCTAAAGAACATGAAGCAGCAGCTCCTGACCTGCAAGGATCCAAAGTCTTTTGGCCCAACAGACTTGTGATGCAAAGTGGACACATTCACAAACACAATTTTAAATACTCTATGGACACCTGAGTACTTGCTGACTTTACATCTCCCACAGTACTCAAGAGTGTATTCTTTCAAGGAAATAACAGTGTCTAGTAGGGATGTGCAGAGAGCCCAGTATTTGTATTTGTATCTGTATTTGTTGAGGCAGCAAAATTATTTGTATTTGTATGTGTATTCAAATAAAAGTGGAAAGAGGCTTAAAAATCCTGTTTTTGTGTTTATTGCACTTTTTATTTTAGAAAATTTAAGTGTTACAATAAGTGTTCATGAATAAACTACCTGATAAAGGAGTTCCCCACACCAGGTCATGAACTGGAGTCTCCCAGATCATAGACAACTGCGCTGACTACTGAGCTAAAACTTAACTCATCACCTCATTGCAAACAGACCTCTACCTATTTATACACCCATAACACAGAGACAGCACACGGTGTAACATAGTGAAGAACTTCAAAGGTGATTCTTGCTTTGCACTTTTCATTTATTGCTTATTTATTACAACCTAACTTTGTGGAAAGGAGAAGGGGAAAAACAGGTTACAGAGGGTCTCTTGAGAGCACTTTGCGGAACACCCCCAAGTCCAGGAGTGATGTCCAAATAAGACGATGTGCGTCATGTAGCGAGTGGATGTGACTCCTCTCATTGAGACCTGCTGATAGATGTAACAGTGGTGCAGAGGACAGAGACTGAGATAGCGATGTAACCAACCTGTGCACTGGTATTTGGCATGTTTTTTTTCTTCCTGAAAACAAATAATTTTTAAAATATTTGTATGAAACAAATATTCATAGAAAACCCAGTATTTGTGCTTTGCTGAATAACATATTTGTATTCGGGCACACCCCTAGTTTCCAGTGTCTCTCTCTCTCTCTCTCTCTCTCTCTCTCTCTCGCTCTCTCTCTCTCTCTCTCTCTCTCTCTCTCTCTCTATATATATATGATAGATCTCAAGTTCAGTGATTTGATATGTTTGTTTTTGGGTTTTTTTTAAAAAACTTAAACTAGTGGGCTTAGGAAGTGACATCAATATTATTTTTTTCATGATAATTTGTTTAACTGTGGCCACAGATTTAAACAAGCTTTTTAAATATTGGATTTTTAACACTGTCTTTGTAATATTTACTATTGTTTGTAATATAAACATTTGAAAACTTCGTTACAGAGTGATATTTACAGGACAGAAAGTTGCACATGGTCCCTGATTCTTTTATGGCTAGAGGAGATGTGGTAGAATGTTTTCAGAAATTATAAGAACTGGAAACTGAAAAGAAAACATTCTTATTTACTGTGTTAAGTTAAGCTGTCTTAAGTAAGCCCATGCAGTATTTCAGCCCATGCAACATTTCCTGCTGTTGCTACTTCACATTAAAAGCTTCTCACTGGTGTACCACTGTGTGGCTTTTATTATGAAGCATGTGCAGGAAATGCAAAACTTATTTTGTTCTGCTATCCTGTCTGAGGGAAAATCATTTGCACTGTGTATCACATATAATTGCAGCAGTTCACTATTCAGCATGGGTATTTCTGCCATATGGAAGAAGGCCATTAGATTTCTGTAAACATAAGTTTTAAGTAAAATGTAGTAAATGTAGTAGTTGCTGTTCAACAGTTAACAAATGATTGTCATTTAAAGAGTTGGTTTTGTACTCATTTATTCAAATTTAAAAGTATGGTTTGAAAGTTTACAGCATTATATGAATAACAGTAATCTAATTTACTGCAAAATGTCTGTTTTGCAGCTACTGCAACAGTATATACAGTATCATATTACTGTTTCATTTTACATTTATGATTTCCTTACTGTGATTTTCAGTACAGTACCATTAAATTATTGTGTTCCATTTTACAGTGACATTGCTACTGTAAATAAAAGCACAGTAAACTTACTGTAAATTATTTTACAGTAACTTACAGTAATTCAGTTTACAGTAAGTTACTTGTCAATTGTGGCCAGTATATTACTGTTAAAATCACAAGTTTTTTACAGTGTACGGTTTCTATGTATGTGTGTATTTGTTAACCTACATTAACTGAAACCAACACCAAGCTCAGTGCATGGTTGGCAACAAGAAGAAATTAAATCCCTCACACCAAACAACAAATCATTTTACTAGTGTATGTGCCATGACAGAAAAAAATACTTTAAAATTGAAAACACAAGCTATATGTGAAATTCTAAATACTATGTAAAAAGATAGCCCAATTACCTCTTTGCCTCTTCACGAAACTAGACTACTTATATGTCAGAAAGTTCAGAAAAGCTTTAACAGACCAGTAAAAATTGACTATATAAAATCTTTTTTAAAATTATTTATTTATATTCAGTTAGTTAGTTTAGATAGTTGCAGAGATTTTTTATTGTCACATTATCTGAACATAAATAACAAAATGAGTCAGCAAACAATAATCCAAGAAGAATACCCATTAACAAAAATAGAATGGTTAAAGAAAACAGAAAAATACATCTTTGTATGGTTGACTAATTATAGTACATAAAATTACATTAAAATTCCATTATCCCTCCTGGTTTGTAGTCCACTATGGCATAATGCCTTACATTTAAACGTGTGTGCATTTGAAAATGTGATGGTGTTTGTCCCTAACTTTTTGAGATGGTCATGTTATTTAGTCTCTTTAAAACGTCATCTTAGCAAATGTCAAACCTTAATGTGACTCATTCAATTCCCTTGACTTTCAGCTCATCTTGAACTCGTTTGAGATAATCAGGATCTGGGTATCCATAGCTGCAAACACAATGACAGAAATTCAGTGACTTCAAACGGACACTTGCATAGCTATGATGAAAATCCATACAGTTATACTTGTAGTGTGCCTCCTGTGAAACTATATCTGAGTATGAGACTTCTGTATTTATGATTACATTTACGACACAGTATAAATTTCTCTTGTCATACATACATAGATGTAAAAAAAGGAATCATGTTATGATACCAAATAAAAGAGTTCTTACTGAGTTGGTCCTCCATGTGTCGAAGTTTTGTGGTGAATATCATTCCATGTGACAGCATTGTTCCTGCCACTGGTGGTGGAGCGACCAACAGTGAAGATGAGTCTCTGATCAAAGGCTTGCCTCAGTAGTTTTAGGATCCTCCTGCCCTCTGAGGAGTCTGGCAGGTAGGCTGTACGAGATGCACCTTCATATGGCTGACCAGGGTTAGGATGGTCCACCTGCAGACAGATAGTAGAGGTTCGCCTGCTTAATGATGTTCTGTCAAGCTGGAAATTAGCTCTTCTTTTGTTCTGTTTGTTTGTGTTATTCAATTTTGAATGAAGGCACATGCACACAGAAATAAGCAATCTCAAACTTAAGGAGGCAAGGATTATGCCTGAGAAATATTCTCCTCTCAGTGATTGACAGATTTAAAGAGGAACTTTCATTTACGTAGCAGCAGAACAGATTGACAAGGAATAGTTTTCTCTGGAATCCTGGATATAAATGTTGAAAGTGCCCTCCGTTAAAATACTGCCAAATTATGTAAATATAAGAACCATTTGTATCCAAAGAACAAACACTACAATCTGGTGATGATATGACCCTAAGTAAATGGAGTCTATGCGGAGAGAGATACACTGAATTTGAAGTGTATATATTGATGGTTGGGATTATGCGATGAAAGAGACATAGTTACTGATTTTAAATATCTTGGTATGACACTGGATCCAAATTTGAACTTTAAGAAACATGTTAAAAAAACAGTTCAAACCATAAAGTACAACTTAGCAAATTTTAGACATATTAGAAACTGTCTTTCTTTGGATGCAGCCAAGATATTTATGCATGCTATGATCCTCTTGAGTCCTTACACAAACAAACTCTAAAAACTCTGGACAAAAAGCCAATGCATTTCCATCAGTGTAGGGTACTGGAGAAAAACAATTTACTGAGCTTTGAAAATTTTAGATTATTCTCAAATTTGTGCCTAGGATATAAAATTTGAAATGGTTTGGCCCCTCCTCCACTATGTGCCTTTATGTACACTCGCTCAGTAAGTTCTATTAGATCCTCCAGAATATCCTCTATACAAGATTGTAATATACCATTTCATCACAGTGCATTTGGGCAGTCAGCTTTCTCTGTGAAAGCCACAACTCAGTGAAATGCCCTACTTGAACTGTAGTTCTATCAATACATTCAAGGCCAAACTAAGAAATGTACTAAAGACCAATCAGCTGTGTGACCACTAAGTTATTATTAGTTTTCTTATTAGTTTCTAATTGACATTGTGGGTGTATGTAATGTGCTGTTGTGTGTAGCTTTGTGTTTTGTATGGTGTGTTCTTTGTGTGTTTTTTTTTGTTAGTTTGTTTGTTTTCTTGGGATTTTTTTTTTTTTTTTTTTTTTGCTTTGTACTGTTTGTTGTTGTGCTGTATGTTTTGATTGTGGGGGACTTCGGATGCAAATTAGCTTCGAGCTAACTCCGGCACAGTGCATCTTTAATGTTTAAAACTGCACAGTGTCCCAATCAATAGATCAAATCAAATATATTCTTTCAAGTGATTTGCCGGTGAAGACCTGAGTTAGAAGACTGAATATTTAGGCAACAGTAGCTGAAAACAGATGAGATCATTTTAAAGTGAATAACTTAAAGGGACAGTTCACCCCAATACATGATGACCTGTAGTTTAAAGTAAACTACAGAAAAATCGACCCATGAGAATCTTCCATTTGCACTGGTTCACATTGCCATGCTGAGTGTGTTGATCCTGATGTGGATGTGTTATGAATATTCTACCTGCACTGTTCAGATTTGACAAAGGACCTGGCAACTCACGGACAAATCTTCCCCATGTTATCTTTGAAGCCACTGGACAGGACACACAAACTGCATTCCATAGCCTCCTGAGACCCAGGAAAAAAAATGTTTTTTTAATTTTTTTTACATAAATTAAGTGTTTGGGTGGTAAAAAACACCTTGCAAAGAAAAAAATGTTAAAACTTAATTTTTTTTCAAATTTTGTTTCATTGTTCTCAAACATGAAACATTTAAAGGTCCAGTGTGTAATATGTGTGTATTTAGCGGCCTCTAACGGTGAGGTTCTAGATTGAAGCACTCTGCCGCTCACCCCTCCCCTCCCTAAGACTTTGGAGAGATTCCAGAAGCTACGGTGGCCTTCAAGGACAAGAGGCTATTTGCTGAAGATGTCATCCACGACAACTTTGAGCATTTCTAACAAATCAAGCGATGAGATGAAGATGTATTTAATTATTTAGTCTATAATACTATAGGTTATAGCTCACAAGTGACAACACGTACACTGTAAACAAAACTTACATTATTTTATTCTAATGTTAGGCATTATTGATAGTGAGATAGCGTTGGCAGGATAAAGTTACATATTTTATTATCTGTTTGCAGAGTCAAGTTCTGGAGGTTAGAGGAGGAGGAAGAGAGCGAGAAAGAGGGCGAGTTAGCGGTTCTGCTGGGCCAGGCGAGGGAGGAGAGCGAACACCGACACCGTGGAAGCAGGGGAAGAGGCTGGAAACCGTCTGAAAGGACTGAAGCGGCTGAGGTTTGTGACGTTATTTATACAATTATTTTATCATATTCCTACCCGTTCTGCATGATATTAAAAATGCCAACACAAAGTGGGATTTACATAGCAGCTCTGTGCTTTACATTACTGCAGTCTGTATAGTTTGATGTGTTATCAGTGTAATGTGAGTCAGTAGCCCCTTTTACACAGCCCGTTCAAGGCGGGAATACTGCGCCTGTAATCCGCCTCGCTGTTCTGTTTAGCCCGCATTCAGACCAAATCAGGTGGCATAGCGCACAGCTGCAGGGTTGAAGAGGTGTGAGGGTGTGTTTGTGCTTTAGAAGCTAACCACTGTGAAACAATCAGAAAATAATGTTTATCGATCTGATTCACCGGCTTCCTCACTAACGTAACTAACATTACTCCCTCTCTTCATTCACCCTCTAGCTCACTCGACCACAGCTGCTCTCTCTCTCTTTCTCTCGTCTTTTTAAAATGAGTCAGGAAGCCGACAGAAAAGTCTAACTTTACTTTTAACTTTATCAAACGAAGAGAAATGTCCTCCCCTTGGATACCCTTTTACGGCTATAATGCGGGTTCTCTGTATAAAAGAGGCTACTGAAAACATCAGCAACACTACTGAATGATTATATAAATACTATATAGGAACAGTATCGAGCAGCAGTATTTTGACTTTTTAAAAAAAATCATGTTATTGTTGTAGACATGTTTGGGAACACTGGACAGCCTACAATCCATATTCTGCACTACCATTACCATATTTCCAACATATCATGAAACTTCTTGAAGTGATGACCTTGGAGGAGCACAGGCAGCTCACCAGTAAACTGCTTCAGAGGCAGCCAGGGTTCATTTTTGATGCCTTGATGATGCATCAGTGCATGCATGGCGTCCCACTGTTTGCTGGAGTGCCAGGGGTACCATGGTGTACTTGTAGTAACCATACAGACATGCCTACGGAACAGGAGAGGAAATGCTGTGGCCAGTACCCTGCAGATTGTGTAATAATAATACCGCACTTCTCCCAGTACTGTCTTGAAAATGCTTTTTATGCATTCACTGGTGGTACTGGGAGGACATTATGGTATTTGGCCAAACCAGGAAGCCTGAGGATGACAACCAGGAGTACCGTTATGCTGCCTATAGACATTTCATCTATTGACAACATGGCTCTTTAGGCCAGGGAAACCAACTTGTCATCCCCAGTTGCTGTGTTTGAAGGATCAGGGACAAGTTCCCTGGTCCTCCAAAGACATCACATTGGTTTCACACCTGGCCTCTGAGTTTCCCTCCAGGTCCTCTGGAACGTCCACACAGTATCTCAGGTACTCACACACCTGCCTGTTCATCATCAAGGCATCAAATAATCTCATATTTATTTGTTACATTTCTGATATTTTATTTGTTTTATACTTGTTCTATACATTTTCTATATTTATATATTTTCTGGATAATTATTGAACTTTTTGTTTATATATTCACATTTGTTCAACTTAAATGTGCAAGTGTACCAAATAAGATATTCAACAGATGTGCTGTGATAATTGCAATGATAAACATATTAATATATACTTATACAATGACAGTACTTCCCTGCAGTCAGTATATTGTCATTACCACTTCCATCATTAATTTATATTGTCATTATTTATATTTATAAAGCAACATAAAACAGTAGTGAAGTTGGAATACCACTGATCCTCAGAACAGGGCACTGTAGTACATGTTATGGATTAATTTTCATTGCCACTTCAGGTTATGTTAACTGTAATTCACTAGTTTGAACCACAAAATAAAAATATAAAAAACAACACTAAAAATAATGACATTTGTAATAAAAATATATTTTATTTAACAGAAACATTTTTGGACATCCTTTTCAATCTGGACAATATAAAGATAACATAAACATGCAGCTTTTACTGTTCAAACAAACATTTTGACAGCTTATTCTGTGTTCCTCAGAGTTGATTCTGATAAAGACAGAATAGCAGTGTGATTAAACTTATCTGATCACCTTCCAGCAGTCAAATTGCTGCACATATAATAGCTGACAAGGGTCAGACCAATACCACACCAAAGGTATTGAATTTACTGCTCTGGATGAAAATGCTCTCATGGCAGGAACAACACCCATGATTCACTGGCATTGCTGTTCCTCGTCTGCTCAAGGAGCTGTGTGTATAGCAGCAGCTGCATGGAAAACTGCTTCTGTGGAAGACAGTACCATTACACATAGAGATAATTTACTATTTCATACATTTTATACAGTTGTACATGTGAAAATAGTGCTATTTAACCGAGAGTAGGACTTACAGGGTAAGTTAATATGCTACATGGACAAACAAATGTGTATCACTTACCTGAACCTCTCCTGACTTGTGTCTGCAATACTTCTGATATGGCGGGTGTGAATGTCACAGACATGGTGAATAATGCCAACCCATAGTGCCTGAGAAAAATAAAACAGCACAAATGAATGAACTTACTATTATAAATCATCTATCTATCTATCTATCTATCTATCTATCTATCTATCTATCTATCTATCTAATGTGTTCACCAGAAACTGTTCAACCTTATTCCATGCAGATTTTCATCCCAACAACAGACTAGATAAAATTATTTAATTGATTAACACACTTTCAGCCAGAGACAAGTAGCTATTCAGTGAAATCAACTTTTGTTGTCTTTGGTTGTAATGAAAACCAACGTACTCCCAGCCATCAATGGCACATGGTGAAATACCCCTGACCTATTACACAGTCACTTTAGGATCGAGATAAAGGCAATACCATGCATCAATGCCACAGGGCCTCTCTCATAGAGGGAGAAACAACAGCAACATCAAGAAAATAAGCGCTACATGACACAGTCACAAACCCTTGTAATACATTATGTTATGTCCTAAGATGCTGGGAGCCTTGGCTGGCCTGGATAAACAAACCAAAATAAATAACAGAAAAATTCCACTTCTGACTGATAAATGTAAAATTAAAACTCTGGTAGCAATTACATGTTTTTCAACATTGAAACGGGGAAATTACTTGTGTTGGACTATAAGCTAACTTTAACTAAGCTAACTATAAGCCCCCCAATGTGTACATGTGCTCCTAAATGACAAATTAGGAGCAAACAATGAAATCATGGAGCACTGTGAAAAATATAAATATAAATTCACAGGATGAATTAACTTGGTGATGAGCAGACTTCTTCTCCATTATTACATTATAACTCATTACTCTGACTTACTGTCTTTAGCACATCACCAGCGCTAAATATCTTAGTTATCAGTCAATGTGTTGTCTTACTGCCACAGAAAATGAATAAATCGTTGGGTTATTAGCACAACGTTGCCTCCCTGTCGTCTCTTATCAGACCACCAGCTCCGTGAGAGGCACAAACTGAGGCTAAAGTGTGCTAATATTTAATGTTACGTGGCGGCGTTTCTTTTCAGGGAAACTAATGTACTGCTAATAAACACTGTACATCATCTAGGTTTTGGACCATTACCAGCGGGGTAAAGTAAATATACATTACACTCTTACCTGTCCAGCAGTAAACAGGAAACTTCGGTGTTAGTCTGCAAACATTTCTCTCATCAGGAATTTCCATCTGGATTTATCCTTGTTTTATGCCTTTGCTTGTCCGAATTTCGTTTAGCTTCTTCGTGTTTTCGTTTCTTTGATGATGACAATTCACGCTCCTGTGATTTTCTAAATAAGTATGATCCTCCATTTATCAGATTTTGGTTTCAAAAACTTCTCACAATACAAAATGTTTGGTCCGTTCTTCCTCTTCGTTTTAAAACCGGTGCATTTCCGGTAGTCACCCACTGAATCTAAAACACGTAAAGCCCTCACTGGAGCCAGTGTTAGGTTTGTCCGTTCTGCGCTACTGTAGAAACATGGCGATGCAGCATGGCGGCCACCGTGGAGGGGGACCCGCTCCCATGTAAATATAAAGGGCTTATTTCTAAGGTAACAAAAACACAATTTTTATTTTCAGCTGATTAGACACTAATTAAGATATACTTATAAATAATCTATTCAATTTTTACCAAGTCTGTTCTTTTAGATGTTACTAAATACTGCACACTGGACCTTTAAAGTAAAGTTTTTACATGGAAAGATCCACTGGAATCCTAAAATACAACATGACATACAAAACAAATAGCAAATGTAGATTTTCCATTCTTTTGTATTAACTTCACCATTTCACCTGAACCACATCCAGATCATTAACCACTTTCAGCGTAGATCTGATCTTGTAAAAATGATCTTGTGTCATGGAATCAGTTATAATTGGGACTCTAGTTTTGGCAGCCCAATACATTTTAATTCTTGGGTATCCAAGGCATGCCATGTACACTGAGATTCTGAAAAGGGTCTTGATCTCTTCTGGTATTGTGTTCAAGCTGCAGCCTGAATCTTGTACCATGCGCTGGTTGGTGAAGACAGACAGATGCTGACTTAATTGTTCATCAATGTACTGCTGGCAGCACTGCAGTGGGCTCCAGTCTGTGCAGCTTAGGGCAGCATTATCTAGTGTAATTCTGCATTCTTATAACAGAGGCTTGAACCTTAGGAGAAAGACAAAGCACACACAATAATTTAACACAATTAACATGTTATCAAAATGTTAAAGGGTAAGTTCACTTGAGAACACTTTTGCACTTAGTTTCATATGTCCATCCTTCTAATTAATTTAACATTTTTTCCACATTAATTGTTCATTTAGGTTAAAAAAACAGTTTGGATCTCTTTCCTGGAACACATCTCTGTAGGTTATCCCTCCATTTTTGCTCTGATTAAAAACCTCAGAGCCCCACGTGTTAGTTTTGGCCCACAGAGGACAATAGGCACACATCATCTGTCTTTGTCCACCTCATCTGGGTCCTCCTCATCTTAGCTTTCAGCCTCACCTCTCTCACTGGACTCTCATCCTCTGATAGATCTATGTCTGAATCTCCCTCAATGATTCTCTTAAGAATCCTCTCTGTGTCTGTCATAGAGCTGTCCACTAAAAAAATGTGAAACAAACATAAGTACAAAGTCCTGATGTCCAGCACAGAGTACATTTATAAATTAGCTGTTTTACAAATGAAAATAAATAAGCTCTGCTCTGAAAAAATATTCCTGAGATGTTTATTTACTCAAAACAATCAAAATATAACATTAAAAAATGTGTAATTATGAATACCAGGCTTACCTTTCTTTTTTCCATAAAATGTGCTAGTTGTGATGACAGCCATTTTGGAAAGACAGGCACAGGCAAGTTGGCAAGGTCACACCCCCCCCACATGATATGTCACTTTAAAGCCTCAGTTGTCCTCTTTAAGGAACAACAGGACTTAATAGAGTGACATGTATAGTATGAGAGATATGAGCAAAAAGTTAATGTCCACTAGAATGGACATAAATGAATTGCTCGGTCTCAGGAGGATAGAATATTATGTAGATGTTATAAGAGAGAAAATAAAGCTACAAGCTACAACAGAGCAGATGGGAAAGAAGACATCCATGCCCTGCTGTGTTCCTTCTATCTTGTGCACATACAGAGGGAGTAGGGTTTATGCTATCCAAGAAGACCCATCAAATCAAGGATCATTACAGCAAAATTTCATCTCAAAATGAGATCAGCCACATTTGCATCAACCTGAAATTTAGGCACACACTGCTGGATGTCAGAGTAAAAAGGTGAGCTGTCACTGGGTCTGAACATCACCTACTCATATTGAGGACACAGCTGAAACTGAAATGCATGAACCCCAGGGAAGGAAGAGTCAAATTCAGTGTACAGTAATTTCGAGATATAGGCACTTCAGAACAATACCAAGTTACATTACACAACTGGTTTCAAGCACTACAAGAACGAGGAGAAGACGTGAAGAAATAGTAGGGAGAGAAAAGACAACCAAACCCTGGCTATCCACAGAAACATACAAAAAAGTGAGTGAGAGAAGGTAAAAAGAAGGTACTAAATAGAAGTAAAGCTAGAACAAAAAAGGCATCAGCACAGAATGAATATGAGGCAGCAAACAAAGCTGTGAAGAAAAGTGTCAGAAGGGACAAAAAGTAGTACAACAAGGATTTGGCACAGCAGGCAAAAGATGCAGCAGGAAAAAACAATCTGAAGGAACTATATATAACCACAAACAAGCACAAGTACACATTAAGGACAAAAAAGGCACACTCCTCACAATCAGGAAAGATCAACTTCAGAGATGGACTGAACACTTAAGAATAGCAGCTCAACAGACAGCCCCTTTGAATAACAGCAGAGATTCCACCAGCCCCAAACCTGCTGGAGATAAACTGCAACCCCCACCCCTGCCCCAAGATGGAACTTAGGAAGGCTATTATGGCCTTGAGAGGAGGTAAGGCAGAAGGGCCGGATGAGATACCAGCAGAAGCCCTCAAGGCAGAATTGTCATAGTGCTTACTGTTGCCATGACTGTTGCCATGAGGACGAAGGTTGCATAACTTTAAGGAATACCCTGTTTCAAGTGATCATTTTAACCAAAAGCATGATCTTTCCCTAACCCTAACTAAGTGGTTTAAACACAATTATTTTTTATGCTTACTACCTATAGAGGTGTCATATTAGAAAATGCTCCTATGGGTCGCTCTGGAGTGCAGCTACAATCAACCTATTTATCTAGGCATTTAAAGGGGCAATTCCTTTTCCCATTTGCATTTTCATTTCCTTGCTGCTTTTCCTTTTCCTATTCCTTTTAGCCTCTCCATTCAGCCTTTCCGTGACACTTTGGTCCCTGCGCTGCTAAAACAAAGCATATTAGTCACCCCTGGAGGCCCCCCCTACCGTGAGCAGCTCCTGGTCTTCATAATAAAAGCTTTGTTGAGACTCGTCAGTACAGGTTGTCATTTTATGCCATGGTTTGATTGTTTGTAGTGATACTCAGGTTTTATTCTAACAAATGTGAGCTAGCTATGTTGTATGTATGTAAATAAAATATATCTAATTGAAGATTAAATAATTTTAAATCAAGATACACTTAATTTTTCTGGTATCAACTGCATCTCACAGTCTTCATCAGTGGGTGGAGTTGACTCAGTTGTTATCACATGGCCTAAGTGTTCTTCACACTTCCTCTTTAAAATGATAATAGGTGCTTGTATATGGGGGGAGATGGTAACCCCAGTTTCTGTACAAAGATGCTCTGTGACGTTGGATGTGAATGTCCTCCTTGATCTACTCAGTGCAAAACATGCACCGTAGTGACCAAGTTACTGTATATCTGCAGGAGATCAATAACCAGACTTCTCCTTTACCTCCAACCTTATTTTGGACATATGATTTGCTTATTGTAACTGTACTGATAAGTCTATTTTTTTCAGGCAGGCAGACACACAGAGCAAAAATGTATGAACTGAACAAAAATAGTCAAATTTTTAATGGTGGTAACAAACTTTTTTAGGCCTATCGACGCTCCTTTGTGTTAATTTTAGTCAGACTTTGGACAGAATGATTTTAAATACAAGGATGCATAGCTCCGTGTTGCAATCTCTCTTTTCCTCCCACACTCTGCTGTTACTTTTCCTTTCTGCAGTCTTTTGTTATGCACAAACATACATGTAAAAAATCTGTCTTTAAGGTTAACAAGAAGAGATCTAAAGATGTTGAATGGTTTGTGGTAAGTTCGGACTCCTTGTCACTTGAAGGCTCTGACAGTCCAGGCATGTAAGAGCATCCCACAGTGATGCTTCTGGTGCTCTCTGTTGATCCCTCTGTCATCATATGACCAGAGTTCAATTCTCTGGTCAAGACAACTGAGACAACTTCATTCACTGATGAAGACTGTGAGATGCAGTTGAAAGCCTGGAAGAGCTAGTTAGTGGACCTTTAGTTATTTTGTCAAACTGCTGTTTCTAAGGTCAAGGATGACATTTGGTGCTCAAAGTGTTCAGTGTTGTATCTGTAGTCTTACCTTTTGGATGCCACTTGGAATAGTATAATGGATGATTATTGTTCCATATCTCTCATATCCAGGCAAAGATGAAGAGTTTTGGGTGACATCCATTCTGCCCCCATCTGGTTGTGTCCCTGTCAAAAGGCCGTATAACTCTCCACATGTAGGGCAGACCGGCTTGTAGTCAAAAGCTGTTTTCAGACAGTGTCTGCAGAATGAGTGTTTGCATCGCAGAGTCTCCTTGTCTGTTGTTACTATTGGTTCCATACAGATTGGACATGATTCATCTTCAGAATCTTTGCTGTGTGTGGGTGAAGGACCTGAGTTACTTCTCTTTGGAGAGACAGCTGGACCTCTGTGCACTTGACTCTTGCTTGAGCTCGGTGTATTTTGTAAAAGAAACTCTTTTAATCTGGCAGTGTGCACAAAAGGCCCGGTCACTGTTACTTCATATTTCTTGTGGCTGGGTTTAAAAAGGAGGTGTGGAAATCTCCTCTGCAGCTCTTTGTGGTCATGTGAACCCACAGGGACAGATGTGACCTGCAGGTCGGAGGCAGTTCTCTGGTAGAATGTTATGAATCGTTGTCTGACACAGTCAGCAGGAACATGGTATGTGGAGACATGGTGTTGTCTGACAGTTACTTGTACTGTGCTGGTAGGGTTATTGTGCACTGTTCTGATAAGGCTGCTCTGATGAGGCTGTGTTTCAATGACAAAATTGTTCCCCAGAATTTTGCCAAGTGCTTTTGCACATTTTTGCTTAATGTAGGCCATAACAACCCCAGATACATCCACTGATTTGACATGAGTTGAAGCCTGTTCACCCTGCTGACAGGTGAGTCCATGTGTGGCAGGAATGGAACAATGCCTCACCGCTGACAGTGTGATTGAAAGGTTTTCTAGTTCCTCATATGTTCCCCTCACTTTGTAGCAGGAACCGTTTTTCTCAGGACTGTAAGCTTGAAGAATCTTTCTTAATTTTCCATGGTCTTTGTAATCAGCTTCATCAATGATGATAATGATGTCTTTGATAAACTGTAACAGGAAATGAAAACTGTTAGCTCTTAGCTACACACATACAGTACCTCTATCTAAATGTTACATAGCTCTTACTTGCATTTACAAATTTCCATAAAAATGTTTCACCACATCGTCCCATCAGGGCCCCAAACCCAGGTAACTGTCATAAAAGTAGCTTAGTACTTCTAGGGAAGAGTTTTTTGTCCATCTGATAATGTATGCATTGGTCGAATAAGGCGAAAAGTTCTACATCAACAGCCTTCCAGGATTAATACATTATTTCCTGCGGCGGGAGGGACAGACTAACAAATTACCTGTGAAAATGTGTATTCAAAACACCCCCGTTGTTTACAGAAATTTGAACTCACCCAACCTAATGGAGACTGCTAGGTCCAACTATATTCAATGTTTACTGAGTTTTTACTGAACGTACTGAACGTTTACTGAATCAGTGTTTCTCCTATAATTATAACAACAAGAACTCCCGCCAGGCCAAAACAATATTTTTAAGGTCAAAAATAACGCCAAATATCCATTCATTCAGAAATCAATACCATTTGGGTGTCTCTGTGCAGTGCTGTTCCGGTACGTGAGTCTACCTCTGTGTTGTTGCCTGGGAAACTATTGGTAGCGTAACCTCGTTAAGGAACACAGCGTTGCGCTGTGTTCCTGAACGAGGTTATGGGTTTGTGTAGTGAGTGGGAAAGAGCAAGCAGTAGGGAAGACAATGGATGCCAGCGGAGCGGAGGAAAAGGTTAGCAGTAAGTTGTCAGTCTGGCAGTAAATGTACAGAACAGACTCCAGTGTAACAGTTCATAAATGCTAAAAAAGTCAAGTCTGTTCTCTCCCCAAGTGCTGGAAAAGTGAAGGGGGTTAGTTCCAAAGTTAGCAACAATGGAATAGCCTAACTTGAAGGTCATCTAAATATGGTATGTACCAAGTTTGGTTAAGATTGGATTGTGCCAACAGAAGCAAAATATGTGTTCACCAAAAAATACAAAATGGCGTAAAACTTTTTAAGGTGCAAATGGGTGTACCCTATATCAGTCTATTTGGCATAATCCAAGGAAGGCACTGTTCAAATATTTTTTTGATAGGCCTCATGGTTCATGAGTTATTAGCCAAAACGTAAAACACATAATAACTGACCACATGGTGGCACTGTTGATTCCATGTTTTAATATGTTGAGCACTTCCTCATGAAATGAGGAAATGATTAAAAAAACAACCACATAAGTTTTGTGTGGGGTCATCCAAATATGTTATGTATGGTGAAGATTAGATGAAATATGTGCCAACAGAAGCAATAAATGTGTTTACAAAAAAATCCAAAGTGGCAGAATTTTTTTTTTTTTTTTTTTTTTTTTTTAGGTGTTTACGAAAAAAATCCAAAATGGCGGAAATTTTTTTTAGGTGGAAATGGGCATGGCCTCTATCAGTCTAATTGGCATCATCCAAGGAACACACTGTGCAAATATTGTAATATGCCAACAGAAGCAAAAAATGATGAAAATGTGCCAACAGAAGCAATACAAGTGTTTACGAGATAAACCAAAATGGCAGAAATTTTTTTTAGGTGTTTATGAAAAAATCCAAACTGGTGGAAATGGGCATGGCCTCTATCAGTCTAATCGGCATCATCCAAGGAACACACTGTGCAAATATTGTAAAGATTAAAGATGCTTTATTAACTCTTCAATACTGAATTGGATTACAACCAAATTTGGGAATGTTGTACATTGTATGTAATATTACACACTTGTACTACACTGCACAAGTGTGTAACATTTGATACAATTCTGCCCACAAGGGGCGCTACTGTAATATTATAACATGATATTTCACAGTTCTGTTGTCTTTAATAAAAAGAAACTTGGTATGCAAGATCTGGTATGAGAATGTGCACTGCATGTTGAAGCATGGCACCAACAGAACCACCCTGTGGCCATTAGTTAAAAACCACCATACTACTTATCAACTGCCACATCTCTTAAATGTAGTTTTCCAGGATAACCAAGTTCAGCAGATTTGTACAGATGGGGATGCTGAACAAGTCTGCAACATTTGATACAATTTCACCTGTAGGTGGAGCTACAAGATTTTAAAAAATTCCTGCAGATTTCTGTATTTCCAGCATTGCTTTTCACTTTATTTCAGCTGTCAGCATTTACACACATTTTCTTTCACAGGAAGTGCATTCTCTATTGTCAGGTATGTCATGAAATGACCAACTAATTTGGGCAATCTTACCGTGATTCTTCAAGATGCATTATGGTAAGATGTTCTGGTAGAGGGCTGAAGCTTGCAATATTTAATTTACTGGAAGTGAAATGTGGCAAAAGACTCCAAATTCACCCTTAACCCTAACTTAACCCTAACCAGGCTTTTTTTTTTTTTTTTTTTTTTTTTACAAACCCTGTTGTGTGATCAAACATTGTTTAAACTCACAATAGTGGAAGATCACAAATTTTCTAATGATATATACTACTATATAGCATGTTGGATTTTTGTCTCATTTAAGTCTCAGTGAAGTGTTGAAACAATTCAGTTTATATGTATATATCATACATATAGTGAGTGATACCATCATATAGGGCTGGATGACATGGCAAAAATGTTTTGCTTATCTTTTTCCATATCAGCTGATATTGATATATAACACAATATGAATCAAGTTAATATATTTGAATTTCAAAGTTATCTTAAACTTAAATTTCTGATAGGATTTCACCTAAGTGGATTCAGAATGTGAAAAATGACCAAGAAGTGTATGGGATGCAAACAGAAAACTCATTCTAATAAAGAAATTATACAAAAATCAAGTTAAATCCTCTAAATGTAAACTCTTTGTTGTGCAACAGCCTTCAAGTATTACATGACACTAAGGGCCCTATCTTCTGCCTGGCGCAAAGCGGCTCCAAATACAGCGCAAATGTCTTTGTTATTTTAAGACCGACGCAGTTGTCATTTTCCCGTCCAGCGCCCACGTTGTTAAAATAGCAATGGCCTGTGTGTTAGTCTAAAAGTAAGGTGCGGTCAGGCACGTTGACGGCGCATTGCTATCTTGAGGCAGCAGAGACCGATTGCGCTATTGACCAACAAAAACCTGGTCTAAAGTCAATGGCGCAATGTTTCACTGTTATTTTAAGGGCACATTATCAGAACAGTAATATGCACCTACACAGGCGGGTGCAAAACATACACTCTGCTTGTTACACACACAGGACGCGCAGCAGCGCACAAACATGCAAAAGGTAACAATGAAATATTATTATTGTGTATATTAACATATTTAAAAGAAAATACATGTCATAATGCTTAGTCATAATATTTATCAGAATTGACTAATCGCAGTAATGACGGATTAAATTGTTTAATTATTTGACCAAATTGTGGGAATAGTTGTAGGTATTTAAACAACATATCAGACACAGATTGACTTTCCTGCTGCATCAATACATGATGACATGAGGAACACATGAGGTGGAAACAATGATTAAACTAAAGAAGGAAATAAATCTTGGAGAGTTGATCAAGACCTGATAACTGTGTTGATGAGTCTTTACATGATTAAAATTAAATTTAATTTTTGAACAATATTTATCAAATATTCTTTAACATTTTTGAGAGTATACATCTATCAGGTTTCCATACTTTCAGCCATTAAAACCCTGCTGATTTGACCTGTTACTCCATGACTGAACAAAACGATTTTAAAGAAACCAAAGCTGAAGTTAAAAAAAAAAAACCTTTTCAAAAACCAAACGAAGATAAATTTGCACACGAGCACATCCGTTACCTCTGCAGAGAAGCGCTCCTTCTTACTACTTGGCAAATGCGCCGTCATAATAGCAATCTGCCAAGGTACAAGCGCACCTGGCTCTTAAAGGGAATGGGAGATGACACTGTGATTGGTTTATTACATGTTACGCCGAAAACACCCATGATTAATTAGGAGACTATGGACAACCCCTTTGAACCATGCGCCTGGCGCAGCGACCATTTTTCCGCCGTTAAAACAGCAAAAGTGGATTTATACACACCCTAAATGCAATTGCGCCATGCGCTTCAAACCATGCGCTTTAGATCGTTAAAACAGGGCCCTAAAAAGTACTCTTACACAAACTTGGTTTCCAAAAGTGCTCAGTCAGAACACACTCTTTGCTTTTCTTTTAGCTTTCGGGTCCATTACTTTCTTTTTGCTTTGTCGTATAATGTAACACTGGAAAACACCAACAGGACAGTTTGTTGCTGGGGCTTTTCTCTGAGCAGCTCCTTACTCATTCTCGGGGACATGCTTGCTGGTGGTTGTGACTGTAACAGCGTGATACCCTCAGGATAATGATACCTTATGATGTCCCGTGTCATGTATTGGTTTCTTGCGACTTATTATTGTTATTGATACTGAGCAGGTAGGACCAGAGCAAATAGGCAGAAATAGCAACAAGACTGAAAATCAGTTTACCATGAATAAAGGCAATAAGAAGAAAATGCTACAGTTAAAATTATCAAAATTAGGATTATAAATCAGTTAAAGACCATTTCATTCTATGATTCATTCTCAATTCATCTTCCCCGTATTGGTTACATTTTTCAGTTCATGAAATAGTTTGAAAATGACTGAACAACGCCATCTAAAGGCGTTATACCACATTTATTGTGGACCGGAACATTCCAATAAGAGACTGTGATTAAGAAGCCAAGTTCAGCGTCGTGTATCAGTGTACCACGTAATGGAAAGCAATAATAGCCTAGGCAAAGCGCATTTGCGGTTTCTGCAACACCGACTACTGAGCTATGAACAAGCCAGCATCTCTATGCATTTACATTGTATGAATGTGAACGCGGTTGAAGGAAAAGCCAAAACCAAATAGCGCACTTCTTCAGCCGAAAATCAAACATGTCATAGGTAGTAGTTTGCTTTTGTGACTAAATCAGAGAGACACGAAATCGCAGCTGTTTGCTACGTTCTTTCAGAAAAACAACAACAAAGGAAATGACCTATCAGATGGGTAAAACATTTCCTACACCGACCATAAAATCCATTCCTGCTTCCATACCTCACCTTCTTTTAGCCTGGTAAAAACTGTTTTAAATATATAGCCTATGAAACCTACCTCCATGCTGCAGACGTCCGCTAAAACATCACAACTATTTCTCTGATCGCCGTGAAGACCTGTCTGCTTTTCAGTTTCACTTTCAACGATCACCACGTGTCTTTCAGCGAGCCCTTTCGGTAACCAAGGAAATAACAATCAACATAAAAACCACAAAAAAAGATATCAGTCGCAGGCCATCACAAAACCTGTGATATCTACATAGTGGCGAAAAGTAACTAAGTACATAAACTCATTTATTTGACAGTTGTGGTTACATTCATTTGGTTTTGAAAACACACATATGGGTCATAAATTAGGAGAAATCCCTTTCCTCTGTTAAATACTGTCCTGTCCTTATTCGGTAGTGGTGGAAAATAACTACATTTAATCAAGTATACTGTACTTAAGTACAATTTTAAGGTACTTGTACTTTACTTGATGCCACTTTATACTTCCACTACCCTTCAGAGGGAAATATTGTACTTTCTACTCCACTACATTTATTTGACAGCTTTAGTTACTTTTCAGATGAAGATTTGAGACAATGAATAATATAACAAGCTTTTAAAATACAACACATTGTTAAAGATGAAATCAGTGGCTTACACACTGATTCTTCAGTATTAATAATCTGATGATGTCATATATAATAATATATCAGTCAGAGGGACCAAACCACTACTTTTACTGCAATACTTAAACTACATCAAGCTCATAATATTTATGTACTTTTACTGTAGGAGGATTTTTCATGCAGGACTTTTACTTGTAATAGAGTATTTTACATTGCCTCACTTTTACTTTAGTAAGGGATTTGAGTACTTCTTCCACCGCTTTTATTCAGTCAAATGGACAAAGGGAACATGTGTCAAAGTCTATAAGCCAGTATCTAATCTTTCCTAATTGTGTTACATTAAGCATAACAACAGAATGCTATGCCAGGAATAACTAAGTGAAAGGTTACAGGCTGTATGATCTAATGAGACACCAAAATGCTTTTTCTGTAACTATATAACAAAGTTTCTACACTTGCAGTTTTTACACTGTTTTGTAGGCTATGTTGCTTTTCACTGCTGGTTCTGCAAATATATTTTTTCCTTCTTTTCTTTTATCTCTGGCTGTAGGCATTGAAACCATTGGGATTGCACAACAAAACCAAAACAACCAATCACAGTGGTGTTCAACCTTATAGCATACATCACATAATCTACTGGCACTTTTGAGTTGTTGTTTTTTCTTTTTTAGGGAAATCAAGTCATGTTTAAAAGGCCACGATTTGGTGTAATCTGCTCTTTTTTAAACGTGAATTTCAGATGGCCAATCACATAGCTGTAAAATGTTGGATGAAAAACAAAACGCAGATTAGTGGCCTCTAAAAAATAAATATAATTTTACTCGTGAACCCAGTCATGGCAGTCTATTCTAATATTCAGATGGTTATAACAGCATCACCCCGCCAAAGGACGCCACAGATATAAAGAAGAAAGTCATGGAACATCAAGTTGAAGTTTACGAGGAGCACCCGAAGGCAGCATCCCTGCTCACATTGTAGTGTCACTAATTGTCCAGCAGATGTCAGTTGAGCTCTACACACGGATTTTTGTTTGCTTCAGACTGTCAACAAATCCACAACAGTGACGCTGACTGTCCACCATGTTACCAGACTGACCCCGCAGCAGCTGCGTGTTCCATCAAACACGGCCTGTTTATTTACTGTGTTTTCTCTATTGTTAGACAGGAGCTTCTCATTCATTTGAGCTGTCTGGGTCTTAACGGTCTTGAAAGTCGTCTGTCCTGTTCCTGTCGCTCCGCCGGTGACTTCTCATCAGTGATTGACTATAAAGTGAGGTGGTTCCAGCCGGTGCACCCTCTCAGGTATCCCGGTCTCAGCACAGTGCAGACAGAACACCGCAATCACATAGTGCAGATGATTGAAGCCTTAGATCGTTATTTGCCTTTCCTGTGGTTTGTATGTCTACATGTCCTGTGTAGATTTCTGAACAGTGTTGGTCTGATTTGTGTTCGAACAGAGCCCGCTGTGCTTGGCATGTGTGAAGTTAAATCCCCGTAAAGTATAGTCGGTGAAAAGAGGAAAAGTAATGATCAAAAACAAGCCACACAAGACAAGAGAAGACAAGAAAAATATCTGTTAGAACACACGTATCATTTTACTCGCTTATTGTTTTTTTGATAAATTATTACTGGCCAGTGAGTGAATTTTGTCCAAACTCGAGCAGCAAATAAGCGGATTATTGTTCAAATTCAGCGATGCCTCAAACAGACCTAGGCCTATTCAAAAATAAAAGGCATCGCAATTTTATTTTAAAAGATATCATAAAATGGAATTAAAAGAAATGACTATTCTGCAGTTGTGCTTAAAAATGTCTTCTGCACCTTATTAATCTGAATCTTTCCTTTTTTTTCACGAAGTCAAATTGATTTCTAGCTTAAATTTTAACAGCCGGTCAACGACTCAGATATTAACTGGCGGAGGAGAGAAAGTGTAGGAAGTGAACTGAATCTGTCTGCTAGT
This sequence comes from Thunnus thynnus, assembly GCF_963924715.1. NCBI lineage: Eukaryota > Metazoa > Chordata > Actinopteri > Scombriformes > Scombridae > Thunnus > Thunnus thynnus. The sequence continues at coordinate 2,208,448 of NC_089518.1, forward strand.
GTTGGCTATCAGCCTGTTTTCCGCGTTTAGATTTTAGATAATATTTAAAGAAGAGCGCAGTGATGGCTCCTTCGCAGGGACGGATTGACAGGTTTAGACATCTGTCAGATTCAGCCAATAGGATAACAATATATTAGTAGCCTAATACTGAAAAACGAGGAGTGAAAGGGTATTAAGTCCAGTTTCTAATCTGGTCAGATGGAAGCAAAACAACGCCTCCAAAGCGTCATGGATAGCATGAAAAAAGATCAATTTATAGTCATGATTTAGACTAGTAAATTAGGCTAGAAGGGTAAATTAGGAGATAGATAACATCTTATTTGATTTAACTTTATACTTTTTGATTTAAAAATGTACTCAGTGTGTTGAATTCAAGTGTCGCAAACGGCCTTTGAGCATCAGCTGTGCAGTTGCTGGTTGTCAGTGTATCAGAGCTGCCTGTCAAACATCCTCTGATCTGAAGGTCAAGCTGCGTCTCGCTGCAGTCCGATACTAAACATATATCCAGTTTTGGTCGGTTTTCAGTTTTCAGGTCAGTTGGACGATTAAAGCCTCTGTATGTGTTGAGAATACCCAGGCTCATGAAAACACACCCAGTTGTGTGGAAAAATTACAATCGTCATCCTTAAAGAAGTTGTTTTTCTTAATCCCTGATTTTTTTTTTTATTGCTGTTAAAGTTTTCTTGTTCTATCTATTGCACCGTGCAGCAACAGAATCAGCAGCTGCCTCACAGATCTAATGCAGCAAAACACTCATTAGGCCATAATTACTGTAAACATTATTTCATACAGTTGTACCATTTCTGCAGTGAAAATAAATAAATTAAATGTAACAAGAATTTGTCAGAATGTTATGTACTCAAGAACAAAGAAATTTTGAAAATGATTCGTTTTAGAAAAAACACAAACACCATTTGACTATTTAAGTCAAAAATTAATTTATCCTTTTTTAATTTAACCTTTACTATGTGATTTTAAATACTGTAGCCTTTACTGATTACTGATTGATTGCACTGATAATTATTGTAATATTAATTTTATCCATTTTTGCCGTGGAATAAATGGAATAAACCCTAAACCAATCCTCATCAGGCTCTTTTGCCCTGTGGTCTCTTTGTCAGCTCTCAGAACTCCGAATGATGTTCTATGTTTTATTACTTTATTACTTCCACCCTCTTTATTGTACCTCAGGTGGTTGTTCATCCTATTCTTCCTGTTGAGTGGAATTTAATTCAAACCTGCGTAACTCATTAAATCCCTGTACATCATGTAATTTCCAAAATTCAATAATTATTTGCTGGTATTTCACTGTGTAGCCTTTTTTCTTTTGTTCTGTTTCGCACTTTAAAATTACTGTTGTTCTGTTTTGTTATTGAACAATCCTCATTATTTACCAGGGCTCCTATTCCCAAAAGGATAAGGACTAAAATCCTCTGAGCCTTAAGATGCTTTTCAAACATGGACTCCAGGTTGTTAGTGTAACAGAGAATTCACAGAAAATTAAACTGTTTTAAATAAAGTGATTCATATTTATTATTCTATTTATCATTTCAGTCATTCGATTATTTGAATTGATATGTTATATTTATTTGTACTTTTTAAAAAAATTACTCTAATCTACTTTGTTATTTTGAAAATATACCATGGCCAAAAAAGTCCTGTTTCTCATTGGCTGACAGGAGTTTAGATCATAGATGGGACACCTCAAACATCGCTCAGGTCTGTAGTTTTATCACTCTTAATCAGCGAGCAAGGTAAATTAGACAGTAGGTAACCATAGCAACATTATGTAACCAGTTAGCTCAATGGTGAAATTAAACCTAAGTAACATGAATTAAACTGACTACAAACCCACTTTAAAAATGGAAGACTCTTTTTTCCTTTGGGAAGTGGCCATGGCATAAGAACCATCACATATAGAAGATAATGGATCTTCTGAAGGAAAGGCCACAATACAAATGATTGATATTTTCTACCGTCATTACACCTTTGTGAATTACTACATACTTTGCAATTCTTATCATAAAAAAATCTCTCTCTGCATATAAATAAGCCCTTGAGAGATCCTGACTCCAGTAAAATTATGTGTATAATTCATTGTCAAAAAAATCCTCTTATATTCCACAACGTTACTGGAGCCTAAACATACTGATCTGGTCAGTGCGATCATTGTTATCATACACACCTTTGATATGACATGAGTCCTTGTGCATTGCTCTCCGTGGTGCTGAAAACAGTTTCTTTACAGCTCATTCATTTCCAACTCAAACATGCTGCTTTTTGATAAGGACATGTCCAATTATGAACTTTTAGACAGTACTATTTATAACAATAGTCTATGATGCTAAAGTCACTGTCATGCTAGCAATTACGCAACAATAGTTGTGTTTGTCAGTAGCAAGTGAGACAGGGTGACTAACAAGCTGCTGTTTATTGCTGCAGGCAGCAACCATTATTCTGGAGTGTGGCTGTGCTCTTTCACTCAGAGCGGCTCATTAACTCATATTCATAGAGCACTAATTGATGTTGTATGGATATTTGTCTGCAATGTGGGCCACATGAGTTCTTGTACATGTTTTTCAAACTTGGTGTCCTCCAACCAAACCACATGGCAGTGCTAGAAACACAAATCAGAAAGTGACACATTTATGGCAAAGGCTGATTCTAGATCATCTGTGTGACATGAAGCTCACCACCTCCTGGACTTAAACACTGAAGGACTTGTGTGTGCTGAACCAATGGAGTCTGTCTGTCATTGTAAAGAGATATCATCCCTTTAACTTACACTGGTGTAGCACGTTTACTGGCTTTTAAGTCCAGCTGAAATTACATGTAGTCTTCTTTTTTGCAGCGTTATTTTAAATTCACTTTTAATAGTTTTTTATCATTAAAAGGAAGAAAAAAATTTTCTAGTAGGGGAGGAGGGAGGGGTGTGTCGTTCCGTGTCTGATTGACAGCAGCCGGCAGACTGAGCAGTGGCAGCAGAGCTACAGACAAAGTAAATAAATTTGTGCTGTAGTTAAATGTCATGGGCGGACATTGTGGTTTTAGCAGTGGTATCGAAGAGTAAGAACCACACCAGCATCTAATGGGACCAAAGTGACATTTGCAGGAGTGTTTACATGCTGTTTAATGTGCTGCAGCTGAGCAGCTAATTAGCTATGTAGCCTGCTAACTGATGTCATCAGTGTACTTTTCTCCTGTGAATGTTTGGTGGCTCATTCAACAAGCTAAGGTACAGGACAAAACAGCTACTGTACTTACCATAAGGATTAGTCTTAGTCAACTAATAGTCACTGGACTTCTTTATTACCATGAGTAGCTCATTTCCTACAAAAACATCATATAAACAGCAATCAGCTATAATTTTAGAAGTAAACCTTTACCTTAGTGATGTGATAAGTAAAATTGAATTATACATATTGTTTCAGAGTGCAGAGGAGGTGCAGGGGCAAAGCACTTGCCCAGCGCTGTAGCTGTGCTTGGTATGGTGGTGGATTTCATTTATGGTTGATTGGTGGTGGTGTAATGAACACAACTGATTGTGTTCATGGACAGGTGAACCAAACGACACCTAGTTTTTGGTCAGAGCCCCTGCAAGAGGTTTTCATTAGAATGACTCTGTACGTGCTTCCCATTAAAGAGTAACTCACTAACCTCTTCAAAGAGACAATAAGAGGTTGAGACATTGTAATGTTAAGCACTGGTCTCAGGTTTCATTGTGGTAGCTGTAACAGTACCTCCTGTCTACACTGGATGATACTGTTCCTCAGCCTTGGAATTGATTCTACACGTCTCTGGAACTCTTCTGGAGGGATGAACACCATTCCTCCAAAAGATTTTCCCTCATTTGGTGTTTTGATGATGGTGGTGGAGAGCGCTGTCTAACACGTCAGTCCAAAATCTCCCATAGGTGTTCAATTGGGTTGAGATCTGGTGACTGTGAAGGTCATAGCATATGATTCACATCATTTTCATACTCATCAAACCATTCAATGGCCCCTCGTGCCCTGTGAATGGGGGCATTGTCATCATGGAAGAGACCACTCCCATCAGGATAGAAATGTTTCATCATAGGATAAAAGTGAGGACTCAGAACAACTTTGTGTTGATTTGCAGTGAACCTTCCCTCTAAAGGGACAAGTGGACCCAAACCATGCCAGCAAAATGCCCCCCACAGCATAACAGAGCCACTGGATCCCCTCACTGCAGGGGTCAAACATTCAGGCCTGAAAAATTTGGACAAATTCCCTCAAAGTTCAGCAGATTTGGTATATTTGAAAACTGTCCAACAGTTGTTTTGTACAAAAAAGTTGTGACATTGAGTTTGACATACCTGTAAAAATGTAATAAAAGTAAAACTTATCTTATGGCTCTTTTCTTGTTTTTTTCTTGTTTTGTTTTTGCCTGCCTGAGAGTGATCACATCTTGAATAACCTTTGACAACTATAATAATTCTATGGATTGTCACTGTCACATTAACACTGGATTTATTCATCACAACACAGTCTGATCTGTTGAGGCTCCTGCTGTTTTTTCATTGGGCTCAGATCTGAAGCTGATGGAGTTTATTTTCAGCAGATCTGCTTCAGGAAGTGGAGCAATGAAATGATGAGCTGCAGTGAAAGAGAGTGGGCCAAGTGGGTTGAACTTATTTTACTGACTGGAGCTTCACTGGAAGTTGGGATCACCTCTCATCTGGATAATGACTCAACTTGATGATCATTAACACTGGTTCAACACCGGCAGACAGAAACAATTTCTGTCTGGACTGTTGGCCTTTTAATGCACCACAGATCAGTTATTACTCCATCAAAACATCACAAACAAATTACACAAATGACTTGAACAGGTACGGCAGGGCTTACATGTGAACAGCAGCTCTTTTGATTTCTCCAAAATTAATGATTTGGCCCTTGGACCATTGCACTAATAATGATGGAAACAGTGTGAGATTGAGCGCAAAAATAAATGAATTCAAAGTCAATTAGAATTATGTTTGAAATTATGTTTTGAGATTGGTTGTACATACACAGTTGATTGTGTTAAAAGTCATAATTTACTGTGAATTTCTAAGTTGATTTATAGCTTTCAGACTGATGCAGGTTAAACCCTCACAGGCAGCCAGTTTGTGATGGATTCAACATGAAAAAGACACTACTCAGCATTGAGGTATCACGTGAATAACGTTAACAAGTGAAATTAATTTTGTTTATTCTTATGATGTTTACATGACATTCAGGCTATGTAGAAAACTACCTGCTAGTCTAAGGAAGAGAAATCCTTCCAACTAAAAGACAAAAGGTATTTGTCATTTCCTTTCTTAATGATTTCTGAGCCAGACACTTTGTACCACCAATGACAATCTCACTGGAGGAACAATATAAGAGCTCAACTAAGTCTTTTTTTCTTTTTCTGCACCAGTGTTGTTGTTGTTCTGTAGTGTTGTGGAGATAATGGTGTGGAGTAGGGATGTGCAGAGGGCCCAGTATTTGTATCTGTATTTGTTGAGGCAGCACAATTATTTGTATTTGTATTTGTATTCGAATAAAAGTGGAAAGAGGCTTAAAAATCCTGTTTTTGTTTTTATTACGCTTATAATTTTAGAAAATTAAAGATGAAAATTAAAATGATGTCATATGCGTCATGTAGCAGGTGGTCATTGAGACCTGCTGATAGACAGTGGAGCAGAGGAGAGAGACTGAGATAGTGACTATAACTGGCCTGCTTGCTGGTATTTGACATGTTTTGGTTTATTCTTCCCAAAAACAAATAATTTTAAAAATATTTGTATGAAACAAATATTTGTAAAAAAAAAATCCACTATTTGTGCTTTGCCGAATGACAATATTTGTATTCGGGCACACCCCTAGTGTGGAGTGGACGTGCCACAAAAGCTTGTGCCAACAGGACACTGGACAGTAGATGCAGGTATTAGATTAATGCATGAGGAGATATTTTTCCGCCATGTTACTCCGCTCTGATGGGATCCACTGATTAATACTAGTTCAGTGATATTGGATAAAGTGGCAAACAGAACAGAATATATGGTAGTACTACGAGGACAGTGTGGCTACAAGACAGGGGGTTTCAGCAGCTCATGGCAAATTGCTCATTAGCTTTTGATGATAATTTGTGTATATTAAGATATGTTGGGCTTATGTTGTACTAGACTATGCTAGACAAAAGGTCAGAAGGTCATCAAGTGCACAGATTTGTATGCTGATACAACCCTGTCTCCTAGAAATTACATTCATATACAACTAAATTGTTTTTTCAATTATGCTGCCCCGGCAAACGTAATTGTTTCCTGGATTATGTTCACAGGTATGAATTTATAAATTGCACTCACAGTCACTGGGAGAAGGTCAGGCTGGATGGCAGGTGTACAAGATGCAGGGCTTTCACACCAGAGACCTGGGCTCATATGTTGAGTCCCACGTGTGTTCATGTTAGTGAAAGATGATCTTTTCATTTAAATGTAAATAAAATGAATGTGCTTAAAGTCACTGCAGACTTTTTTTTTGTATTAAACCAAGACAGCAATATGTCTCTAACCTTAAACAAGTGCTGCCAGAGTCTAACCTAACCAGAAAAAGTTTAATGATGCTGTTGTTTCTACTAGTAGATATTGTGCTGCAAGATCGGACATTTTGGTGGGGAAAAAATAACTAGGTACATTGGCTGTGAACATTTCACTCATACATTCAGTACCAGCATATTTTCAACTTGCCAAATATATTAACAACATTTTTTCATTAGTTGACAGAAAATTCAGTCAGCATTATATTTCTAGCAAAACATATTTGCTGTTGCAATTTAGCTGTAGGCCTATATGAAGGTAATTTCCAGGAGACAGGATTAGCTGGTGACCTCATGGACAAGTACCATTTCAGAAAGCCCCTTAGTAATCATAAGGTCAGGTCTAATCAGATCTTTGATTTCCTCAGTGTAATAGAATGGAATAGAGAATACATACTTGGTAGGTGGACTTAATACAATCTAATCCAGACCAGGAACAAGATTTTCCCACCTCAGTGATGTTAATGTCCAGCTTCAGTGGATAAACAACTCTGTGTGTGACATCATGTCTGCGGTGCATGCTTTGTAGAAGAAGCTGGAGGCTATTAAACTTGACAAACAGGAGGGCATGCTGCACTTTCCAAACCTTTCAGAACAGACCTGAAGAAAAAAATTACCTTCAGAATAATTTTCCTGCTGATGTCCTATAGAAGCTGACTGAAAATTTACAAATTTGCTTTGAGGACTTCAGTTTGGGAATACATGTTATACTGTGCATTGAAAACCCATTTATTGTTAGAAATGTCACAGAATTCTCAATGTGAGTGGAGATAATCTGCTCCTGGGCAAACTGAGTTCCTAGAGCTTTGATATGACTTTATACATGTTGTATTGTATGTACATCTAACTTTTACTTAGCTTTCAGACTCTGTCTAGTGTTGACACTAAACAGACTTCTCATCACTTACTCTAGGGGTTCTCTCAGCCTAGAGAGAAGCCATTCCTCATGAGCACTAAGCCCCTGCCTGAGGAAACTTGAAGACATCACTTAAAGGTGGCAAAATGACAATCTGACAGATGCCCTGTTTAGACTACCAGCCTATATGCACTGATTCGCATGCATTTTCTTACAGTTACTAATGGACCTCTGTCAGGTGACTGCTTTAGCAAAGACCAAAGAGATAGTTACCATGGAGACAGGCATAAATTAAAGCCCTTAAACGAGTGTGGGGTGGGGTGGTAGGGAGAGGGGTTGGGGTTGAGGGTGTGGGGGGTGTGGGGGGGGGGGGGGGGGTATCCTTCATGCTCCACTTGTTTCCCCTCTAAAAGGTACAAAATTCGTGATGGCCTAACAAAGGAAGTAACTTCTCAAACAACATTTGACATTTGGGGCTTGGATAGTGTATAAAGATGCCAAGACTGATAAATTGAGACAACAGCCAGTGCAGACCTTGAGGAAGGCCTCAAACATGGCATAGCACTCTGCCATTTTTCATCTCAACAAACACTGTGAGAGCTCAAGAGCCCTTTAGAAACCGCAACAGATAAAATAGGAAGTTTTGAGAACAGTGTAAATAGCTCTCATTATCAGGCCCATACTCCCTGTCAAAAGGGCAAACAGTGTTTTGTGTGAAAGAAGAGAACATTGTTTATATGAAATCTGTCAGCTGCTGGTGTTAATCACCTCTCTGTAGGCAGCAGGATGTGCATGTTTGAATTTGTGCATGTACTGAAGTGATTTTTACAATATCAGCATGGAATGATATCTTTCCACAAATGTACATCTGCTTATTAAACAAAGTTAATGCTATTGGGCACTCAATAAGTTGCTTTGGACAAAAGTGCCTGCTAAACAAATGTGATGTCATGTAATTTCAACAACTGTTGGCACAGAATAGATGCCAAAGAAAATAACAGCAGGAATGCGTGTTGAGTGAATGAGTGTGGTGCTTTTTCTTTTGACAAATCAAAAATCTTTCCTGTTCTTCTACCAACTGCCTCTTTGTCATTTTCTTAAGTAAGGTTTTCAAGTCCAGAAAAGATTGTTACACCATCATTTATGTTTTCTTTCAGTTTTTATTCCTGAAAAATCTGAAAAATGAAAAATCTTTTCATCACTAGCCTGTTCATAGTCTCTAATCAATATTTTGTCAAAATATTTATTTTTTCCAGATAAAGATGTTTTATGCTAAAAAGCTAGTTTTACATCAATACATTGTTTTTTCTGTCTGAAAATTAAGCTACTTGAATACGTATTTATGCAAACACATACATTTGACAATCTTTAAATGTTTTGAGTAGTCAAACTTTGAGTGAAATACAAGCTTATCTCAAATATAAACTGGATTAATTCAATTCTAATTTACTTAAAACATGTATGTTGTTCAAGGCATCCATAATTTTGTACTACTCAAAATTAAATATTCAAGAGACTTTACTTCCATTTGCACAGGCATAGGGTACACGCACATTGAAATTCTTGTGCGGATCACTGAGTCAGGTAAAAAAAAGACACATTTACAATAAATTAAATTTAGATTAAATAAAAAAAATAAGTAAAAATGAAAAAAGAGTAGCAAGATATGAGAGATATTACTATTTACAACAGTTATTTACAGTACTCCAACAGTTATTTACAGAGCTTCTAATGAAGTACTGGAGCAGGAGCTGGAAGAAGGTATTCCACATTAATAAAAAAACAAAACAGATATTGCACCAGCAATGAATGGATATTTCACCACAGTGTAGCAGCATGTTATACATGTTATATACTGATGGCAAAATGGAGAATCTGGTTCAAACAGAAACTGTTGGTAACCCAATAGTGCATAGTGCAGTACAGCTTTTATACTAAATATGTACATTATCATATGCTTACCAGTAATTTGCAACCACACAGGAAAAAGTCAATATTTTGCATGTTGAGCTGAGCTGTTGACCACTGAGTCAAACACTCACATTCTTAAAAAAAGGTATCCTTGCCAGATTATACCTAGTATACACAATAAGTAGCATGAACAGCTTTTTATGTAATTGATGCTTTTAGAATCATGCCTGTATAGGAGGGCTTCCTCTGCTCAGTGTCTTTAAAGATGCTCACTTTTGGATTCAGCAGTTTGTATTTCTCACATAAATTTCCAAATGAGAGCACAGTTAAGTACAGGGGATGGGACCTAGAAGTGAAACATTATCTTTTTAAGTGAAATGAGAAATGTCAGGCTACTTCTCATTGGTCCTCATTCACTAATATATGCGTAGAAATGTTCTTACTTTGCACACAAAATAAGTGTGCACGCAAAATACCGTTGGATTCAGGACACGTGTGTACTGGCCAATTTTGTTCTTACCACCGTCAGTGAATCAGAATCATTCTAAATTGACAGGTGCGTGCCTGCTATTGGTAAGTAATTGGTCATTTCTCTATATAAGGTAAACTCTGTTGGAGCAGTGCAACAGTGGAGAGAGCTGTCACTCATTGCAAAGAGGGCTGTAATGGTAAAAATGTAGAAAAACTTTACTGCTACTTTAGTGCTAGAGCAAACAATAGTTTCAGAAATGGAAGCCAGAAAAAGCAGATTTGGCTGGTAATCATGTCATTAGCACAACCATTTGGAGCCAGATTGTGAATCCTGTATACAACCTGCATATCTGTTGCACCACTACCACGCAGTGCATCTGTAACAAAATAAAAAGTTGGTAAATGTGTAGATCTGTGGAACTGATCTAAATAAATCTCTACTGCTGCACCAGGTGTGCATTGTGTTTCGTCCCTGTCCAAAACAGGCTGTGATGTAGTGAAAGCAGACTGTTCCTCCCTGTACCACTCATAGACTGTTAAAAATATGGATGTAATCACCGTGACGTCACCCATTGGTTTGTGCACTGCCGTTTTGAAGCCTCAAGTTTAGCGATTTGACCATCGCCATCTTGGATTTGACCGTTGCCATGTTTGAATTTTGGAGCCAGAAGTGACCAAATTTGGACGAGAGGGTGGAACTGACCATAGCGCTAGCTGCTAGCTTGGTTAGCGTGGTGCATTTACAATCTATGGTTAACAGTGATAATGCTAATGCTAATTTCTGCTTCTGCAAAACAAGCCTAAACCCATTAAAACAAAATGCACTCACCGAAATAGCTGAAAATATGACTCATTAGAGGATATTTTATCACAACTTAATGCTGGAAAAGACCACAATGTTACAATTTACTTTCATGAACTGAAAACACACCGTGAAATGGCAGCAGCTACGCCTATACTCTGTGAATCCTTGGCTTACGCCCAAGCGGCAACTTCCGAGGCTGAAAAATGAAGCCAATGCGGAAGTGCCAAAAACCGCAATTCCTTGAATGGCCACTTGAGGCTGGCTCCAAAAGCGAGTTAATCCCCATAGACCCCCATGTTAAAATGCCCAACTTTACAGCAGAAATAAACATGTTTACAGCCTGGTACAAAAAACGGTTTTGGTCTCTATAGCTAATTTCCCCTTTCATGACAACTGTACTGGGGGGGTGAATTTTTTTATAATTCACCCGTTTAAATTTTTTTAAGCTGTTAAGTTTTGCATGATGAAGGATGTGGCCGCTTTGAGTGACAGGTCCGCCAGCTGCTAGGTGGCTTGTTTCTGCCATTCGGCTCGCCTCTTTTCCCATTTTTGATTGGCTGGGAGTTAGGTAGAGTCACACACTGCCAAGATGGCGATGGCCGGAGCGGCCCGCTTTGAGCCTCAAAACTGCTCTTCAGAAACCAACGGGTGACGTCACAGTAGCTACATCCATATTTTTATACAGTCTCTGGTTATGCCATGGTTACGTTACATAATCAGTGTTGTCGCTGTGGTACCGATTTATCAATCACAACGTAGCCACGCCCTAAAGCATACACTGCTTTATCGTCTATTTTACTCTAAATGGGACCATAATTTACAAAATGAACATCATGATACTAGCAATAGAGACCATAAACTCATTAGGAAAGTGTTTACTGGGATCATAAATCAAGTGAGAAGTAGGGTCATTTTCTCATAGATTTCCATACAATCTGACTTCTTGCAGCCAGTGCAGTCGCCCCTTGCTGTGACCATGTCTTATCGCTACAGGGCTGTGGCTAACCTTTGGAGACTGCTACATGTTACAGATGCCAATAGAGACTGTTGATAGTAAATACAACATGGAGGTTGAAGAAAGTCTCTTCTGTGTGGCAGTGCAAACCCCCATTTCACTCTGCTCATTGGTCTCTATAACAAAGTGAATGAAATAATGTAAACCTATTTACTCTGGGTATCTAGTATAATAATGGATGGGTGACTAATAAACTTCAGCTGTTAAACAAATTTGTATTTTGTGATTTATACTTTGTGATATTTCCTCGTTATTGTTATGCTCCAGGTATTAGCTAATTGTGTGTTTGGTGTCCAGATGTAGTTAATATACTCCTGAATGATCTGATACATCTCTAAACCCTATTGTATATCACAGTCTACAATTTGATGTCTCTTTGTGTTGTACATGAAAAATAATAGATTTTTAAGACAGAGTGAGAGTGGTGAGAAAGTAAACCACATTTGTAATGAGTGGAATTTCCTCCATGTGTCTACATTGCCAATTTCTTTACACACTCTCTAACATTAATGTCTGTGGGTTTATCATTTTGGTCAAGTTGGAGTCTAAGATGGGTTGCAATTTGAAATTCCAGTCTCCTCCACAAATTCCAATACATCTGTTCCTATTATGTCAAATATTGTTTTAATTAACATTCGATCATTTCCTGGTGATCTGTCAACATGAAGTAATGTTACCTCTAGAATCATTTGGTGAGCTCAAAAGCCACTGTATTTGAAATGACTATTGCCACTCTTCTTGCATGTCCTGTACCATAAGATTAGTAAAATGTGTTTCTAAACCACTTTGTCATGTTCAGCATGTGAGAGATGAGTTTCCTGCCAGAAGATTACATGTTGATTTTATCTTTTTATCTTAGGTATGAGCTCACCTCTTTTGATTATATTTTGTACTAGTCTAAACATAACCACTTAAAAGTTTAATAATGCTTGCTTGCAAAATATTTTTGTGGAAAAAAAGAAATTCTCACCAAATATTTTACTCATATGTACAGTAACAACATTTTTGAAAGCAGGTTTCTTATGTTCCATGTAATGTAATCAAACCGGGACACTAGTGTGCATATAAATATATATGGGAGAGTCGCTTTAAATGTAATGTGTTGCAGTTATAACATACATGTTTTCTCTTGCTACGTAAATACCATCATGACCTCATCATGTTGGCATGTGGCCAGTGAAATACTAAACATCCCTGTGAAATGTCAACAGGATTCATCCACTCTGCAAGCAGTGGCGGCTGGAAAACCGGTTTAGCACAAAGTACGTAAAAATTAAGATCCAGTTGTGTTTGTATTTTGTGGAGCTAAAATCCACATGGTTGTCTGCGTATATCTGTTCTCTGTCAGATACATGCATAGATTTCACATCATGCATGCTAGTTCTGATCTGTAAGGAATGCCAAAGCATGGATGCGACCAGCGGCTCATTTTGTAACACGTTACATTTGTAACTGCCTAGATTCGGGAGCTTAATTGATTTTCCCCTTTGTTTGCTTGTTTGTTTGCTTTTCTAGAATGCCACCAAATAGGGAGAGGAAGAGAGGGTTAGTGCCCAGGGATGTGCGAGAAAAAGCATCTGAAGAAGTCATTGTAGAGGGTCTCTCTACAATTACATACTGGCTGCGAAAAGCATATGCTGTATTTGCCAATACTCTGTGTTCAGTCAGATGTCGTTCAGTCATATTCTAAATCAGATTAGGGTAGTACCTTTGACAATTTCCAAGACTGACAGCTGTCAATCTGTCAGTCACCGTGACTGACTGACATCTTGCACTCTCTATCAGATTCATGAAAACTTCCTCTCTTATGTGACTGACGTCATACTACATTGTGCATGCACTGTCAGAAAGTGGTTTTGTGTAGCTAGCAGCTAGATGAAAGTTGGAAACTATGGCTAAACAGATATCTCTGAACCACTTAAAAAACACACATCTTGAGGATGAAGCATGTTTGGACCAGGCTGTGCCTAAAGAGAAGTTGCAGCAGGATGGTTGTGAGAGACTTTTCTCCACAACAAATCAGATCCACACCTGAGATCATTCATGTTGACTGGACGCCAACAACTTGATGATTTTGTCTTTTGAAAGAGAATTCATTGACACTTCGGATTTCAATGACATAATCAACCTTTTCAACTCAAAACCCAGAGGACTCCACCTTGTGTGGGTATAGTAGCTGCTGGTAAGCCAATGCTTTTATTCTGGCCCACTGTAGCATGTTATGATTGCAGTTTCTGTCAGGAAGTTCTGATTTGTAACATATTCGTTGTTCCATTTGTGTTTGTAGCTACTCTTGTAACAAGGGTTATGCAGTGTTGGATTTGTTATTATCATGTTACTTCCTCTTTTATGTATAGATAGCCATTCATCTCATTCATTTCTCAACCCAACCAGTCAAAGCAGATGGCCACCCACCTAGAGCTGGGTTCTGCTTGAGGTTTCTTCCTGTTAAAAGGGAGTTTTTCCTTGCTGCTGTCGCCAAGTGCTCGCTCATGGGGGAATTGTTGGGTCTCTGTAAATTAAGGAGTATGTTCTAGACATGCTCTATGCGAACAGTGCCCAGACTATGACTTTTGTTCTGATTTGGCGCTATATAAATAAAATTGAACTGAATTGAATTGAATTGAACTCATTTTACTGGCTCATTGATATACCTGTGGTGTTCTGACATGAGTACTAGGCATAGTAAAATTCACTACTGGTCCGCCAGTATTTTCCCCTATATGATTTTTTTTTTTTTTTTACATATCTAAGCTTGAAAAGTCTTTAGCCATGATCTGCATCTGCCATTATTCTGACTGTATTTTTATTAATATAATATATCACAACTAAAATGCTTTGAAGATCCAAGTGCAGACAGTGTGTGGGTGTTCATCACTTTTTCTTATTTAATTAAGAGGTTATCTTTTAACTTTTAATTTTAACGGATTACAATATTATTTCAACCTATAATGAAACATGATGACATTTTAGCAGCATTAGTGTAGAATGTTACAGCTAACAGTAGTCCCTCACTGGCTCCTCAGCTTTGTTCAGCAGCTTTGACTTGTCCCAGCTCATGAAAAAGGTGGCCTCAGTAACTGAGGAGGAGAAAGCAGCCTTGGCCAGCTGCCCTCAGCCTTTCACATGGACGCATTGCTGTGATCCCTAACTGGAGGCAGCAAAGCAAGACGTTTATTCAGCAGGGAGCCAGGCTTTTGATATGGTTCATGGGGATCACTTCTAACTGCAGACAAGCATTGAGGCTGAGTGGATTGCCATCTTTGACTTGATCAACCAATGATAGGGGAGCAGCGGCGCTACAGCTTTAAAATGAGCTGAAGTAAAATGGGTCTCTGTGCCACCAGCACCCAGCTGAATAAAAATGTTGTCTTTTATTCCAAACCCATTAGCAACCTCCCGACACATGCTATAATAAAAATACACATTTATTTTGGTCAAAATGGGATGAACACAGCACTTCAAAGCTCTTGGAGATTGAAGTAGCAATTTGGAGGTTTCATTTTTTCCTCTTTCATTGCATTGGTGTAGTTTTGGTCATGAGGAGACCTATTCACAAAGCCCAGGATTGCCCATTCAGAAAGATGATTCTTTAATGAAGAGATATCATTTCCTCTATTAATGTATAGACTTGTGTTTGTGTGGTTGTGCTCCCATGTGTGTATGTGTGCGTGTGTGATTCCAGTCAAGAGAGGATGAAAGTAGGCTAATGGAGTTTTAGGCTGCCTAGACTCTCTCACCATTCACAACAAAAAAAAAAAAAAAAAACTTTCTACAAAAAGGAATACAGTACTCTGGAACTTGTGGAAATTATTTTCACAAGCATAAAATCAATATTAAAAGAATTTAGTTGCACATGAGCCACATCAAAATGAGCATAAATAACATCTCATTGATGCAATATGCCCTTTAGACTTAGATTCTTTATTGAAGGTAAAACTGCCTTCAGAACCCCAAAGAATATGTCAACAATTTGTCTATATCATGATTTATGATTTATTTATTTATTGAATGGGACAGTGTGCAGTTTGAAACATTAAAGATGCACTGCACCAGAGTTAGCTTGAAGCTAATTTGCATCTGTAGTCTCTGACAAAAAACATACAACAGCACAACAACAAACAGTAAAAAGCAACCCCCACCCCCCCAAAACAAACAAACAAACAAAAACAAAAACAAAAAACGCACAGAGCACACCATACAAAGTACAAAATACAAAGCTACACACAGCACATCACATACACCCACAATGTCAATTAGAAATAATGTAAACTTAACTCAGCTGTGTGACTCAATGGTCACACAGCTGATTGGTCTTTAGTACATGTTTCAGTCTGATCTTGAATGCATTGATAGAACTACAGTTCTTCATATCATTCCACTGAGTTGTGGCTTTCACAAATGCAGTACGACGAAATGGTATGGTACAATCTTTTATAGAGGATATTCTGGAGGATTTCATAGAACTTACTGAGTGTGTGTACACAAAGTCACATAGTGGAGGAGGGGCTAAACCATTTAATATTTTATAAACTAGGCACAAATTTGAGAATAATCTAAAATTCTCAAAGCTCAGTAAATTGTATTTCCCCAGTGCCCTACAGTGATGGAAATGCATTGGCTTTTTGTCTAGAGTTTTTAGAGTTTGTTTGTATAAGGACTCAAGAGGTTTTATGGCTGTTTCTCCAGCCTGCCCCCATCATGTGATGCAATAAGACATATGGGAAAGAATCATAGCATGCATAAATATCTTGGCTGCGTCCAAAGAGAGACAATTTCTCAAAAACTCTAAAATTTGCTAAATTGTACTTTGTGGTTTTAACCGTTTTTTTTAACATGTTTCTTAAAGTTCAAATTTGGATCCAGTGTCACACCAAGATATTTAAAATCAGTAACTCCATCAATTTTGTCACCTTTTATGAAAATATCAGCATTAGGAGGTTGTACCATAGTCTTAGAGAAAAACATGCCCTTTGTCTGGTTTACATTTAGACTCAGACATCATCAAATCAAATCAAATTTACTTATAAAGCACATTTAAAAACAACCACAGTTGACCAAAGTGCTGTACAATAAGATATCAGGAATAAATTAAAATAACACGACAGGGTAACAGCAAACAAGAAACAAGAACAAATAGAAAACAAATAATAGTGGAACACTGGGTTTTAACGACAGCGAACAAGTGAGTCTTTAGTTTGGCCTTAAAAGTGTCTAGGGAAGGGGAACACTTAATTCCAAGAGGTAAGCTGTTCCAAAGTTTTGGGGCAGCTACAGCAAATGCATGGTCACCCTTACCCCTCATTGAGGGACAGCGAGCAACAGTTGGCCAGAGGATCTAGAGAGATCTGGTGTTGTGAAGGGGGCAGATGAGCTCTGAGATGTACTGGGGTGCCAGGCCATGTAGAGCCTTAAAAACAAATAAAAGTACCTTAAACTCAGTCCTATACTTGACTGGTAACCAATGCAGGGAGGCCAGTATAGGTGTGATGCTGTCTCTCTTCCTTGTGCCAGTTATTAGCTGAGCAGCAGCATTCTGCACTAGTTGCAAGCGAGACAGGGAAGACTGGCTAACACTCAAATAAAGGGCATTGCAATAGTCCAGATGGGGGGAAATCAGAGCGGTCGTGACAGTCTTCAAGTTGTTGAATGAGAGGAGTGGTTTCAATTTGGCAATGTTTCGTAGGTGGAAATAACAACCTTTGACAACAGAATTAATTTGTTTATCAAATTTTAGGGCCGAATCAAAAATAACACCAAGATTTCTGGCGTGAGAATGAAGGTAAGGGGCCAGGGGCCCCAAGAGATTAGCTATACCCCACTGAAATCGGCGGGACCGAATAAAACCACTTCAGTCTTACTAGCATTTAACTGAAGATAGTTTTGTGCCATCCAATTTTGTATATCCAGGACACAGTCAAGAAGGGACTCCGCAGGTGATGGGAGCAGACGAGGAGAAGAGGTTTCCAATTTTGACAGAGAATGACCTGTCTGCTAGGTAGGAGTCAAACCACTGGATGGCGCTGCCCTGAATACCAACTTGATGCTCAAGATGGTGCAGGAGGATAGTGTGGTTGACTGTGTCAAAAGCGCAGCTAAGGTCCAGAAGAATCAGGATGGCACATTTTCCAGAGTCAAGGGATAAGAGCAGATCATTGGAGACTTTCAGCAGAGCTGTCTCTGTGCTGTGATGGGCCCTGAAACCTGATTGAAATTTCTCCATAATATTGTTATTTTCTAAGGACAGAAGCTGTGAGTAGACGATTTTTTCCAAGACTTTTGATAGCAATTGCAGTTTTGAGATAGTTATCTAGAACGGTTGAATCGAGGTTGGGCTTTTTAATAATGGGATGTACTATTACTATACACCCTACATGGACTATTATTCTTTGAACAGAGGTGGGCAGAGCGTGCAGCAAACACGGGAGCTTTAGCAGGATGTCGGGGACTGTGGCTCCGGGAAAACAGTGTGTTGCTGCGTTGAAGAAATGAATGTTCCTGATTATGGAGTCCCCGACTATCAGTGTAGTCGGGGCGAAGAGGGGGCAAGGTGATGTTGAATGTGAGATCACAGGGCTAGACCCCGTATGATCAGTTTCCATTCTGCACATTGGGATCCCTGACTTAGTCTTATTTGGAAAGCCTGTACTGAGCATGGATGGAGGGGTGGCTGACAAAGGAGACTTCATCCGGAGAGCTGGGGTGGATGGAGAAGACTGGACAGAGAAGCGGGTAGGAGCCCGCTGCGGCGCTGGTGTAGAGTGCGGTACAGAGCGGCGAGCCCTGATGGGAGCATTGTGCTCAGGTATGGGTGGTGGGGATATCTGATGATACGAAGAGCTGTGGGATTCATGGAACAATAGGGGAGATGGAGGAGGAGGTGACTGGGATGCGGCTGCCAGCGGGGGGAAATCATGTAGGTCGAGGATGTCATATTTGTTCTCCAACTGGATGTTATGGTGAGGAGGAACACGAGAGGAGTGCCTCTCTTTCCTGCTACGAGCACCAACCTGGGACCAGGACTCGTGATGGGATGGCGTGGAGCTGACCAGGGCTTTAGGTTTAGCCCCGAGCCATGTCCAGGAATCATCTGGGACGGTAACCGGGGGAGGAATATCAGCACCTGTATAGCGAGCGGTGACATCCGGCTCTGGAGGAGAGGCAGCTACAGCGGCAATGACAGCAGGGCAGGGAGCAGCATCCACAGGCAGTCGGGCAACGGATGTGATGGGTTGTACTGGACTGAAGATGATGGTCCATTAGCGTCTCAGTGTCCTGGATCTGGTACAGCATCGATATTCTACCTTCCAGCTCTGTGACCTTATCGGCCAGACGGGTGCAGCTGACACAGCCAGATGGGGAGGTGAGCGGAGCCATGGATAGTAGACGTGGTGGCGGCATGGGTCCAACAGTGGACCTGCTGCTGTTGTTAGTCTTCCTCTTGCAGATTGTGGCTCGTCTTGGCCCGGTAATCTGCAGTCCTCAATTGTGATAGCTAGGCTAAAAACAAACTGGTAGTGCTAACCTCAACTGGTTATCCAGACCAGTGAGCGTACAGCAAAGATCCGAGTGAATGAATTGTAAAAATTTTCAACTTCGTCAGAAACTTAAAGGCACAACAGCCAGGGTAAGACAGCCAGGGACTAAAAGTGTAACAAAATAGGGCTTAAAAGCTAGATAAGAATGAAATGTATGAGAGGGCTCCTGGCAAACACAACCATACCGAACGCTGACGCATGCGCCCAATTCACTGTAACTTTCGTAAAATAATAATAATCTATGATTGATCAAGCCAATGTGTGATCCTTTCCAATGGGATTGTTAGCTTAGCAGCAGCTAACTCAGCTGTTTTTGCATGTGTGTACACAACAGTGTCATCTGCATACATTTGTAGTTCTGCATCATGACACTGTTGAGGGAGATCATTAATATATAGGCTAAATAATAGGGGACCTAACACTGACCCTTGTGGAACACTCACTGTGCACTTCATGTTACTGGACAGTGTGTCACCAACTTTAACACATATTTATTAGATAAATATGAAGACATTCATGCCAGTGCTCTAGATGAGAAGTTAATATGAAAACATCATGACTGACTGTGTCGAATGCTTTACGCAGATCCAAAAGTACAGCACCAACTACTTCTCCTTTGTGAAGTCTTGATTTAGTTTGCTCTATTAAGTGCAAGGTAGCAGTTTCAGTGGAATGATTTGCTCTAAAGCCAAATTGCATACAATGTAGACCAAAATTGCTTGTATTAAGAAATGTTGTCAGTTGTTTAATGACAACTTTCTCAGCAACCTTTGAGAGTACTGGCAGTATACTTATTGGTCTGTAGTTACTGGCTTCAAGGTGGTCTCCAGATTTAAAAATAGGCATGACAATGGCACATTTCAAGTCATCAGGAAAGGAGCTGTGTTTAAAAGTTAATTAAATGAGCAATAGGGGGAGTTAAAATATCTTTGTGTGATTTGACAAACGTGGTGTCAAATTGGAAAGCACCTCTACTTTTGGAGCTTTTTAAGGAGCTGATTATTTTGTTTACTTGTAACTCATTAGTTTCTACCAGCTTGAAAACCTGGCCTGTAGCATCTATAGGAACAATATCCATTTTTTTTGGCAAATTTTATTCCTAACTCATATACAGACTCAAGAAAAAATTAGTAAAGACAGTGGCAACAGTAAGATGATCTTCAATTAACTTTCCCTGTACTTAGAGTTTAAAATCTCCTAAAAATTTTGGGTCCCTCCTTGTGAGATTATTGATGTTTTTCCAGATCAATTTACTGTTGCCTTTTGCCTCATTCAAAATATTGAGATAAAAACGAGATTTAGCTTTTCTTATCTCTTGGATAACTTTGTTCCTTAAACCTTTATTAATCAGCATGTCAGTGTCTCTTCTAGTTTTAATTGCCTTCCTTAGTGCAGCATCTCTAGATTTCATTAGTTTCCAAAACTTTTCATTAAACCACAGTAAATTGTTTTTATCTGTACCCTCTCATTAAATCTTTCCCTCACAGAGTTGATTCTGTGAGTAAAAGTATCACAGCCATAGTCCAGATCATCAGAGGACAGTACATCATCCCAGTTCAAGCTGTTAATTTCATTGGTAAATTCTTCTTGCTTAGCTCTTGGTATGCATTGAAGGATCATTGTCCTAGTTGCTGTGGTCTTAAATCTACTTTTAGTCAATTTTCTTGCACATAGGGTTAGGTTATGATCTGATAAGCCAGTGATTAAATCATAACTTTTAGTTATTCTTTCTGGTTTGTTAGTAAATATCAAATCGCTTTGTGTACTGGAGCATTTTGCAGTCCTAGTTGGGCCTTTTACTACTTGTTGTAGTTGGAATTTCTCTGTGATCATTTTTAGTTTTTTCCTCTTAGTTTTATCCTCCCAGCTCACATTAAAATCACCCATAAGTAATAATTCTTTGTTGAGATCACACTCTTTCAAGACTTCTGTGAGTTGATCATAGAAAGTGTCATCTGCAGAAAGGGGCCTATAGACACCTATGATGTTAAAAGACATTTGTTGGGATAACATTATTTGTATCCCAACATATTCTAATGTGTTACCTGCTTTTTAAATCGCATGTTCACATTTGATGTTGTCTCTCACATTAAAAAGCACCCCTCCCCCTCTTCCATCAGGTCTGTCTCTTCTGAAACACTGGTATCTGGGTACTGTGAACACACTCGCAGGAGTTGTTTGTTTCAACCATGTTTCAGTCAGACAGAGAAAGTCCAGATTTGAGTCAGACACAAGATGAGTCAGCTGATTGCTCTTTGCAGTAATGCTTCTGATGTTGAAATGTCCACAGAATAGCCCCTTTGGTTTCAGCTTCGGGTCCCATAAGACTTTTGAATGATTGACAGTTTGGAAGATTTTGAATAACCTCTGCCTCCTCACTGCAGGGTTTTGACAGGCAGTGGTGTCAGCAGCAGGTTTTGTGAGAGACACTGGACCTATCAAGGTTTCCACAGCCCAATAGTGAAAAGTTATTCATGGAGCCATCATGCCTGGTGTTAACAAAGTTTAGTCTGTTAAGGGAGAAGCCCAGCTCAGAAAGTTGCTGCTCATTCGTCACTGGCACCAGAGGAGTCCCAGACACACTCGGGCACAAATCAGCATCGAAGTTCTGCAGCACTCCAGGTGTCACTGGTCCAGGATTTAGCTGAACAGGAAAGCAGGATCAGCATGAAGAGGAGACCTGCTATTCTCTGAAATGGGGTGGCAGATGATCGGTCCACTGGATCAGTGATTTGCTCTGGTACCTGGGCTCGTCCATGCCGCAGGACAGAGGAATAGATTGCAAAATATCCCAGTAAGTTATGATGAAAACTCACTGTAGGAGCGTCAACTGGCCATGAGCCAGCATTTGTCCCAAGCTCAATCACTTGGTGTTGCAGTTGTTTTCCATCAATGTTGATTTCTCTGGCCAGACAGACACGTACAGACAGTGTACAGCAGTGAGTACCAACCGTAGTCCAAAAAGCACTCCATGAAACACAGCCCAGGTGTTTTTGCTGATGAAACACTGCTTTGAACTTGACGCAGGTTTTGACAGGCATGCTCTGTGGTACGATTAACGGCCTTGGAGGACAGTCCTATGCAGAGGTCCCATCCAGGATCCCAGTGGCCAGAGGGCAGAAGCTCCTCTTAAGCCCCACAGCTGGAACCTCCTCTCGACCTCAGCGGGGTGAAAAGGCCGCCATCCGCGCAGTTAGGAACCCCAGAAGATCCATGTGGCCAGGACTGTTTCCTTCGATGTTGAGATGGATGTACAGATGGTCTTACTTGATGTGTAATCTGATGTTTATGTTTGAAAACGTGGACTGGCCTGGTAGCAGAGTCAGCAGGGGAGTGAGCTGACCATCTCCCCATCCTGATGAGTGACCCCCAGTCATATGCCATTGCTTCTCGAATCCAGGGTGCATCGAGGGGCTCCAGCATGCATGGATTACATTACCAGCAAGGATCCTTTAAGTTTTCTTCTTGTTTAAAAAACAAAAAAAACAAAAACCAAAAAACAAACAAAACTCTGTCAACTTCTTTAGCGCTGTATCTCCTTTGGAATGTTAGTAACAGTAGGTAGCAGTTAACAGTTGACAGCTAGCTAGTTGTTTGGATTTGAAAAATATATCCAAAGATGATGTTTTCTCCTCTGTTCTTGCAGATCAATGCTATTACTTCTTCTATAGAGTCCTTTCTGAAGATTTTTTAGTGTTAATTTACAAAATGTTGGGGTCTAAGTTTGAGGTGTAATCATAATACTGTATATTATTGTTAAGAGATGGGATGCACCCTATGTTATTTTAAAGAGGTAATAGAATAAAGATCGACGTTTAAAAATTGAAAATTAGCTCTCTGGTTTTGGCACCTAATAATGACAACAAATATCTGTTAGTATTTTAAATGTTAAACATGTTTGACAATTAAGTTTCAAAAGGAGTCACTTCATATTTTTAAAAAAAGCTTTGTCAGCATTCTACATGCGTTTGTCTAAAATGACAGCAATTATTTTATTTTATTTTATTTAGTTTATTTGTTTTTCAAATAAAAACAAAAAAATATTCTTAAATTGGACTATCTTGGTCAGGACAATCACATTGGTTAGAAAGTGATTACAGCAGCATTTCTGCATGAACATTAGTTAGGCGGCAAAGTGGCACACAGGCCAACATGTTCTCACTCCCAACTCGTCACATATTGAAGCTTGGTCAGGACCCCCTGGTGTCACT
The DNA here is from genome assembly GCF_963924715.1 of Thunnus thynnus. NCBI lineage: Eukaryota > Metazoa > Chordata > Actinopteri > Scombriformes > Scombridae > Thunnus > Thunnus thynnus. The sequence continues at coordinate 2,231,837 of NC_089518.1, forward strand.
TTTTAACGCACGGGGTACCCCTTTAGCGTAATTTTTCAATGCGCAGTATCATGGTAGTCAGTGTTAAAAAATAATTATATCTTATGGTGTGACAACGTGGTGGTTAAGGTCTGGTAAGATTTCGGCATAAAAACCACTTGATTAGGGTTAGGAAAAGATCATGGTTTGAGTTAAAATTAAAAAAAATTAAAAAACGGCAAGGTGGTCTCAAACCGTGCTCTGTGCTGACTCTGTGCTGATTTCCAAGTTTCTGCCAACAACATTACAATCCATCCACCGGCCCCTCCACCTCCTAATAAGAAAGTAAGTCAGCTTGTATAGATGTCATGTAAAGTACGTCAATTCAGAAATGTCGATATGATACGTATTGTTGAAATGTTAATATGCTCTGTATTACAGGTGTTGAAGTGTACATATTCAGATCTGTGGTTTGCAGAAACATACAATGCCAACGTTTTATTCTGGTGACCAGTGTTGAGCCATGGCTACGAGTTTGGCTATCAGCAATAATTATTGATTATCAAAGATTATCATTAATTATTAAAATCGATAAAATTATTAATAAGAATTAATAATAACGGGGCACCACCCTGGACTCAGGGAAAAAGATAGCCAATTCAGTCTCAAAGTGTACTAATCTATGAATTTGGGACCTTGATTAATAATTAATTTAATAACTATAAACAAAATCACCATATCAGTAATTAGTTATGGTTAAAGGATTTGGAGTTCTTTACAGAGCAGAGGTTGGCAAAACTCATTCTTGTGCAACATTAAAATAGACAACAGGTATATCCAAAAGCATTTATTAAACAAAAGGGTAAAAGCAACACACAATACTAATCTAGCTAAGTGTACCTATATACAAGTGTGAGTGTGTATGTGTGTGTGTGTATGTGTGTGTGTGTGTAGGGAAGACAATAGCAAGATGGCTGCAGTCACCTGGTGACTGAGCACATGGCATGCTGACAATTTGGCTGATAAAGGGAACTACAGAGATAAAAGGCAAGACCATGTGATGTTTTGAACCACATATGCTGCCTGAACCAAAATTTGCCAAACTAGGTTTTAACCTCTTAACTGTGTGGTTCTCTATTCAAGGCCAATTGGTGTATGCTAAAGGTGCCAGGTTACAATGAGGTTAGTTGCATGCAAGGCCTAGTTACTGGATGTAACATGTGTTAAGCATAACATTAACCTAGCGGTGTGGCTATGCAGTAACCTGACTATAAGCAACAAGGACATCACAACAACAGCTCAATGTATAGCCTTAACCAAATCAATACACGTACAGTACATTGTTTGAGTTAAACATTCTTGCTTAGCCGTACTATGCTTCACTGTGTTGCTAGGCTATGCCCAGTTGTTACCAGTCCATGAAAGAAGAGATGCTTTGTGGCATTCTGCTTTGTAGCCGGTGAATCTGTGGGTGAGTCAGGCTGAGAAGGCTTTGGCTCTGAAGCTGAAAGATGCAGGCGTCGCTGGGGAGACAGCACTCCAGTGCAGAGGGCCCAGGTCACTCCTTTGTGTAGAGTTAGCAGCAAGCTAACTCCATTTCGCGGCTCCTGTACTTGTTGAACTGGCCAGCAGACTTGTGTGTTAGCTGCTAGCACAAGGAAACTTAGTTTCTGAGTCTTAGGCAGGCTCATGCGTCTTCTGCCGTAAAGAAGACTGTGTGTGTCTGCTGTGAGCAGGCCACACAAGAGAGCAGAGAGCTGCTCCAGCAGCTGCTGGAGGTGTGAAAGAGCAAGCAGATGCTCCTGCAGCTGAAGGAGAAAGAGAGCAAGGAGCTGCTCCTGCTGCAGCTCAGGGAGAAAAGAGGAAGATAAGAGGGGAATCTCTAGTTTTGATAACCTGGATCCATGGGTGGAGCTTCACACAAACCTGAGCCCTTCACCCAGGCCTCAGGTTTCTTGGAGTCTTGAAACATGCGGTAAACTGTGGTCCACATGTAGTCCTAACACCAGGCTGAAATTTGTCACCTTATTTAGACATCATCGGTCTTATAGCGTCTATTTCAGACGTTGTGGGAGCTCAACAGAAGTCTATGAGACTACCCTGCACGTTAAAAAATGATGCTAAAGGGCTACCCAGTGCATTAAAAAGCGACACCACAGGGTCCTGACCAAGCTTCGATATGTGACGAGTTGGGAGTGAGAACGGGCTGCACAGGCAGAGCGAGTTGCAAGCGACCTGCCTCCCCCTCATGTCAAAGTGAGTGTCAGTGTTTACAACTTCGATGAAAGGATAAAGTGTAACCATCCTTTTGGTCATGAAAAGAGAGAGAGAAAAAAACCCCACCAGAGAGTGAATTGCGGGAACAGCAATTAAGGAAACTTGTGTTCTCTCCTCTCCAAGTCTGATATCAGCAAAAAACAGTAACATTAAGTTGATGTGCTAGCTTGCAGTGCATCTCTCTCTAGTCTGTCTCGCTAACCTAGCTGGGCAGTGCATCTCTTGGTCTGTCTGTGTCTTGCTTGCTTGCCATCCACTTCCAGGGCTGTGTTTTGTGACTCTGTGCCTCACAAAATTGAGAATGAAATACAACTATCTATTATGTTTGATGAACACCAACAGGCAACGGTGTTTATAAACTGCAGTTGGGAAGAGATAACCACGTCATGTGTGAACATGCGTTCATATGCATATGCATGAAATGAAACTTGTGCTTTTCAGCAGCAACCTTTGTGGGGACTAGTCCAGACAATATATGGGCATGATGGCGCTCCTCATAGGTGCACATAATTTTAAAACAAGACAATGATAATCTAGTTTATACCTCATTCTGTTCTGTATAGGTCTACTTATTCTTAGACTGACAGATGGAACAAACTGTTGTAAAAGATTGTAGTGGGGGCACTGGGGTGTCAGGTGTGACTGTGTGGCAATGGCAAATGGTTTACATGGTTCACAGGTCAGGTAGGAGGGCCCCTCAGCAGAATTTTTGTTAGGGCCCCAGAAAGGTAAGCAGCAGTGCTTCCTCGCAGGCAACATAATAGTCCCAAATAAAAGAAGCAATTCTGGAGAAAAGAGATGCCTGAAGGACGTTACTTTCAAATTAAACCCAACAGTCATGTAGTTAAGGTTGGCCGTGAGTTGGGGTTAGAAGCTACACCTACTAAGACACCAGTCGACCACTGGGTCCTCCTAATTGTTGGATAGATGTCTAACAGTACATAACCAACACTAGATGAGCTTGGTGAAACAAGGAAACAAGTCTTGTATCAACATTCAGGGCTATGAGTGGCTTTAGTCTGAAGTGCAAAACAGAAGCTGACAGTGCGTCACACCCGAAACTTATGTGATATTCACATCATAGGGGGTGGATGGTAGAGATGGGAAATAATCCAGTATTAATGACATTCAAGAGTTCACATCATCTGACAACTCAAGAAGGCTGTATGATCACAGAGTTGGTTGTGTGAAGGTTTAAAATATTGTGCATTAACAAAATTACATTATATCCATTAAATTTGGGTTTAATTACATTAAACGACAGACTTCAGCTGATGTGAGGTGCCCATGTTTGCTTGGTTTTCAGCCACATGACACTTATTATGTGCCAAATCAGTTTTTAGAATCTGAGTTTCCCAGTCGAAGTTAGGACTTGGAGTTTGACGTGAACACTATTTACATGTCAGCCAGGTGTAAACACAATAACTCTGATATGGCATGAACATGGCATAAGACACTTGGCACAAACAGTTTTATCATTTTTCTGAGGAATGCACAATCATTATCATGCACAATAGTTGCAGTATCATTCTAATTTAGATGTTCATAAAAAGTGAGGAGAATCCCAGTTTCAGTTTGACTTCAAACAATTACTCTTTATTGTCTTAGTTAAGATGATGACAGCTGACCAGTTTCATCATGTTTGTCTTGTTGAATCAATTCTAGATCTTCATTCATGATGTTTGCGGTGATGAACATGAATAAGAACATTAGCTGCTTCTTAGATTTTCATGCATTCTTTTACCGAGAAATGTTATGCCATTATTCCTTTTTTTTTTAAAAAAAGTACATACTATAATTTTTGTTTAGTCATAATTAGAGATGACTTTGTGATCATGGAGGTTAATAATGACGGATGTACTTTTCATTAAAGGCTTTCAAGCTGCCTCAAAGGAAGCCAGAAGAAAGAGATGTTGAATAATGTAAATCATCTGCCTTTTGGTCCAAATGTATTATCCATCTAAAGAGAAACTGCTCTCACATTTTGCTCTAATGTGTTTTGAAAGTGGCTGAAAACCTGTTCCAGAAGCCTGCAGTCAAGTCTATAAGCACTGCCTCTTTTATTGCTCATGAGTTTTTGGAGTGTTTTCATGGAATTAACCTCACTGATTATCTGTTATTCTTTTCAATAATTGATGAAAGCAATGTGTACTGTTCAATTTGCCTCCCTGGTCAGAACATGACAGTAGGCCAAAATGGGAGTGTTTCCAACAGCAGTTACATGCATGTGTGCATCTCCTTCTAGCAGCATATTAGTAATCCTGGGCACTAGTAGTGCATACCTCTGAGTCTGGTGTACAACAGCCACTTTAACAGCATCAGGGTGATGTTAGCGTATGTAGCTCCAAGTCCCAGTGGGTCTAATTCAACACTTGTTTGTGGCACTGTGGCACCTAGAGACTAGTAGTCTGATGTCTGACATGCTGTTGCCCATGGCTCCTATCCAGCTCAGCATCAGTCGGGGATCAGCAGCTGTGTAAAACAGGCCCACGCGACCTGAAACTTTAATGCTGACATGAAGGCTACCAGGCTTGGTTGTGCAAATCATGATTGTGTATGTGGTAGGGGTCCCACCTAAGTCTTCATTAGAGGGACATGGTAATGAACACAAGAGACTAATTTTCAGATGTCACGACAAGTAAGTCATATGACAAGTGGGGTGCCATGGCCATGACCATAGTGCAGGAGAAATTGGCAGTTCCAAATTGGTAGAAAAAGTATTCAGTTGTCACATTCACATACACATACACACACACACACACACACACACACACACACACACACACACACACACACACACACACACACCCTACTCCTAGCTTCTGCCTGACTTCTTCTACCACACCACTGGCACTCTGTGAGCAGCATGCAGCACTTAATTATTGAGCACCTGAAGAGCAGCACAGCTCTTGGCCTGCTGCTGTCTGGCTGTTTAAAATAGTTTTCCACACATTCTGTGTGGAGAACACACACTGTATACACCAAATCACATATGATGCTGCCTTGTCACCATATACCATTCTGTCCTTTGTTGGCCAAAGCCACTCCTATTCAACTTGTGTCATCTTAATAACAGTAATTATCAACATCATAATTTGTTATTCTTTTTCACTCTGCATGCCAAGTAAGTGGAGTATAATCAAAGATTACCATGTCAGGTACAGAGAGTACAGGGATACATGGTGAGTAGTGAAGATCTGTAATAATCTGCTGTTGAGCAGTAGACAAATGAAGCATCACTGTGATAGAGTTCAGCACATAGCTAGAAAACATTTCAACACCTCACAGGTCAAATTACAGCTTGACTGACTTTTTGTAAAGGTGATACCAGTTTGACCCTTTTTTAAAAGCAAAAATCAAGTGTTTGCCCCAAAATTCAATATCTTTAAATATGACAATATCATTCTCCCAAAAGTACAAAGATTCAATGCTTCTTTTATTTTGATATCAAGGTAAAAAATGCTTCTTAAACGCACAATATGTAATTGCAGCCGTTAGGGGTCTCTCAATCAAAACAATAACAAAAGACAGAGTGTGATGACGGTGTGAAGTAGCAAGGGATCATGGGAGTTGTTGTCTTCATTGTTAAACAACCATCTTCTCCGGGATAGGATTACTCCAGTGTTAATTGTTCAGGATGTTTTTACTGGGAGCCGAATTACCCGCAGAGGTTTCCTCCTCTCCAAAACAAATGGACCCGGAGATTACAGGTAAAAACACTGAATAAAGCAGTTTCACCTAAAAAATCAGTGTTTCTCTGATGATGTTCAGCGAGCACCAGAGGTCCAGTAGGGGCTGTTAGCCGAGCTGCTGTTAGCCGAGCTGCTGCTAACGTTTGCTCGGTTTATTTCTCTTATAACTTAAATTCCAGATGTCCGACGACTAAAATCTTTCATCTGGCTAAAAGATATAGTTAAAAACGACCAAAATTTATCATGAAAATGTGACTTTAAACTGAATAAAAGTCAATTTATAACAGTTTCTGTGGAACAACCACAACGCCGATGTATTATCTTGTATGTGTATAAGTTACTCTTTGGTAGACGCAATTGTAGTGGACAAACACAACGCCGAGGCATACATCTTGTGCACTATATTCTTTGGTAGAGGGGTATGACACCATTGACAGGCGACCAAATGAAACGGTCTGAACTGATTAAAAGTACAGATTTCTCTGGGTTTAAAAATTGTTGGAAACATTTGGGATAATGTTAGTACACAACTCAACAAAATATTTAACATAGGTCTAGTTGTTTTTAGACATTTTAATGCGGAATAATTACATATTATAGCTTTAAACCCATCATGTTACACTAAAACTCCACTGTAACCCATCCAATCCTGTGATGCTTTAGGACAAGCAGTTCTACACAGAATGACAAGACATGTTGCTATGATGGTAGTGACTATTGAGTTAGTACTGGATCTCCATTGTCCAGAACCAAAATATCACTCCTGAGCTGTTGTGCTGCTATCGGTATTAGAATGTTATTCACTGCCTTGTGGGCATTTTCAATTTTCATACTGTAAAATACTATATTTGTTTATGTGTCTCGCTGTCCACTTTTCCTATTGTTGTCCATGTTGCTGCCATTTCGAAATGTATATAGCAAAATGTATTGCAACATCAAATATGACTTCTATTAATCAAACTATCCCAATGACACTGTCTCAATGAAACATGAGTTGTTTCAGCAAATGCCCTGAAAAAATGTGTTTATATTCAAGTGACAGAAGCTCTCTCATGGCCACAGGAATTCTGGCTCTTGTTCGTCGGTAGCATAGGAGAAAGTCAGGTGAACTAATTAATTATGAAGCAACATATTCTGCATAGGGAAGGTGGTTGGTACTGATACATCACCCCTGCATCTCTGGGGTGCTGCTTTAGCTCGTATGTTGGCAGCAGTGGCTGACATTTTCTTGCCAATTCTGTCATCTGTCATTTGTGAAACAAACATAATGATGACAACAATTAGGGCCCTCTTTGTGGCCCAGGGGGCATGTGTGTTGTTAAGAGTCAGAATGATTAGTTTTCGTATCTACATTAAAATAAAATCTGTGGTGAAAGGCTATTTCATTGTCCAGCTTTCATTCATGACCAGTGTGCCAACACCAAAGATTTAACAGATTTTTTTTTTCTAGAAACGTAGAAAAATGTTTTACTTACTTAAAATCATTGTACTTTTTTTCTTACAAGATTTTGATATAAAGACTATAGTAGAAGTCCTCCCTCCAAAATGACCTGTGGAAAACCTAACCAAACCCAACATCCATAAATTAATTTTTCAAAAAAAAAAAAGGGACTTGATTCAAAGGGATTGAGGATAATTAGACCTGATCCAAAATGCAGAGTCAACCCAAACAGACCTGAACAGAGAGAACTCAAACACTGGCACCAGCATGATATGACATTAGTTAATTTGATTAATTAACAAGCAGCCACTTGGGAAAGAGCAGCAATATAATAACGATCATAATAATAATAATACCTTAAGAACGAATGTAAAGTCATAGAAAGTAAAACAATTTGTTTATATGCTTCAAAGACAAATTTCTATAAATAATTGAAAGTCCTATTCCACTTCCTGTATCAACAATAAAATCTTCTGTACCTGACTGGGCAATCGACAGTCAGAAAACAATGTTGTAATCTATTAAATATCTGTGAATCAAGTTCCAAAAATTTAACAGCATCAATCTTGTAGACTACGCCCACTGACTTTCCTTACATAAGTTTGGCTTCACTTCCCTTGTCAGAACTTGCATACAATAGGAGTAAACAGCTGATTTTACCTCCTTGTTCTCCTTTTCCTTTAACTTGTTCTTCACTTCGACCAAGACCACCTCCATTTTTCTGATCACTTCACAGTTTAGGTATCCAGGATGAGGATGAACGATGACCTCCTTTATTTCACAGCTTTGTTGAATACTTGATTCTGATTGGACAATTACGGCATTCTACGGTCTGTTACTTCTGAATAGCAAACCGCTGCTATGAATAACAGACTGTTGCTAAGGAAGTAGTTCTGTTCATAGACTCTGAAGGACCACATCCAATCATATCAATCCACAGAAAGAAATCCGGTAAAATTACCAACTATCACTCATCCTCAACACCATGTGGCAAGAAAACGATAGAGATAATGTCTGTGACTGGGCACAGATGTGACGGCAGTCTGAAGAGCTACTGGGCTCCAACCATTACAGAAAGGGAAAAGTTTAGCAAGATCCTGTCCTCCAATCCAGGCAAGGCAGCAGATCTGGTGAGTGCCTCTCTTAGTTGCGTAACACTGCACACTAACTTAAGTGATAAGCGGTAGTGATAATAGTAATATTGTTACCAGTTGTTTGGTCTAATATATAAGCTGCACTGAAAAGACCCGATATGCTGCTGTTCTCCTCTGGCCCCTGGTGCAACAGGTTGTTGCTGTTTAGCAAGATAACACTCTGGTACGTTGTGGTTTCATTCTGTGAGTCGAGGCAGCGATGCTGTGTGTTTTACGCTGTTTTTTTACGTCCTCTAGCAGCTACCTGCTCCCACGTGTTGAGTCTTCTGCCTGATTATTGCGCAATTTGCACATAGGAGAGGTAAATATTGATGTTTGCCTATGTTATGCATTTGTTTGGCAGTGTGAGTTAATTAATTTTAACTGGTTTCTTTTGTAGATACTGACTGCCACTGCTGTTTTGTTTAAACTACACACAAAGAAAACCAACTCTGAACTAAACTAACGAAAAAAAAAACAAAACAAAATCAATCCTTGTCTCGTGAGCCCAGATAAACAGCCACTGTATCCAGCCGACAACGCCAGAATGTGGCCGGGCCCAGCCAAGCAAGGCCCATCTTTGGTTCTGTTAGAATTATAGGTTGCACTGACACATTAATATTCAACTCACACCAGATAAAAGGCCACAGATCCCTTATAATGATACAGATAATGGACTGAGACAAGGAGTTCCCCCAAGATTACAAAATTTATTAATAAAATAATAACTAATAATTTAACAAGAAGTTAAAACAGGAGATTTATTAAATACTGACTACTTTAAAATTGTGCAAAAGTACAAAAGATATTTCAGTAACAATAGACTATTATAAGAAAATGGGAGCGCTAAGGCGTGGTCGGCCATAGCCGCCGACAGGGAGAGGGCAAGTTATACTGGTACAGAGCACCCACCACGCCGCTGTGCCCTACACACACACACACACAGCGAGGCAAAAACCAAAGGGGAAAAAAACTAAATTGTGAAGGAAGTGCAAAAATGACTACCAAACACGCTTTTATGGGGGTGAGAAGCAACAGTGAGGACTCTATCACCAAAACCCTCCATCATCTAGGCGGCCACGCTCTCCACAGGTCCACAGGCAGCACTACAACAAAGAAACACTGGTTAAACGACAGCACACTACATTACTGATTTCTTGGGGGAAAATGATCAACTCCACGATGGGCGGCAAGAGGTAACAAAAGAAGAGACCACCTAATGAAACTAAAGGCTAATACCACAAAGAAAAATAAAACAATTAAAGCAAACTAACCAATTGTATTATCAAAGCAACCATGAAAACAAAATATAGAAAAGAAAAATTAAGCTAGACCAAACAAAACAAAACTAATCAAAATAACAAAATGACGCAAAACAAAACAGCAGTGGCAGTTAGTATCTACAGAAGAAACGGGTTAAATTAATTAACTCACACTGCCAAACAAATGCATAACATAGGCAAACATCAATATTTACCTCTCCTATGTGCAAATTGCGCAATAATCAGGCAGAGGACTCAACACGTGGGAGCAGGTGGCTGCTAGAGGACGGGACCTACGGTGAATAAAAAAACAGCGTAAAACACGGCATCGCTGCCTTGACTCACGGAATGAAACCACTACGTATCAGAGCGTTATCTTGCTAAACACCAACAACCTGTTGCACCGGGGCCAGAGGAGAACAGCAGCATATCCGGTCTTTTCAGTGCAGCTTATATATCAGACCAACAAAATTGACAACCAGGAAAGGGCGGTGCTACAGCCTGTCTAGCCCTACGGTAGCCCAGGAGGGACATTTGCCGGCTACATTTGCACACAGTTCCAACTGTAGAATCTAACGGACTATTTTTTTAGCTTAATTTTTGAATCAATAAAATCATTTCTAAATCAATATTTTGTGTCAAATTTTTTATTTCTTTAGTAAATAGCGAGCGGGAAATTATTGTGAAATAAACCCCTTCAGGCCGATTCAAGATCCCTCCACTTCGCCCTGCATCACCCTGCCAGGGTTCATTTCACATTAATGACTCGCTTGCTGTACATCATCCCTTACTTAATCCGTCCTTTAACTTAGGGTAGAGGGTCCCATTTGTTCACAGGAGGTCCATTTAGGTCAACAAATAGTGTGAAAGTTAACTTTAAAACAGCGACATCTGTGCCCTCGGTAGAATCTCACTTGGAAAAGAACGACTGAGCCCCACTGCTGGAGCCTGGCCTGGTAGACAGGTCTGTACCCATGGGGTCTGGTTAGGCTCAGCCTCAAGAAACAATATGGAGCCTTTGATAATCTGTCCAAAGCATAATAAAGTGCTTCATTTTTCTAAAGGAAAATCTTCAGGGGCATTGTTGTAATATCATTATTAGCTTTAATGCCAGAAAATGCAGTAAAAGATCAATGATAAACATTCCATAATAATGCTGTGTCATTTTTGTGTGCTGGTCTTAGGTTGTTCTTCTCCTGTTGGAAAATGCACTAAATTATGTCGGCACTTACGGATGTGCATGTTCAAACCATACTGCAGATTTGTCAGTAGAGGTCACTGTCAGTGTCAGACACCAGTTCCATAAAGGAAGAAATGCATCATCAGGAGCTTTCAGTTTGACCGTCTTTATGCAGGTATTGACTTAGTTCTGACCATAACCTACAGATAGCCAACCATAAGTATGATAATTAGCTAATTTCTGCCAATAAATCATAGCTGTCCACCACAGGACTCAGTTTTACTTCATAACAGACTAAGGGGCACTGTCAGGGACAAACAGCCATGGATCAAAAACATCACTCTTCTTATATTCTCCTAACAGTGCTTTCATGTCGCCTATTATAGAAAGAACCATAACAAACTGTCAAATGTAGTCTAGCACATCATGAATTCCAAACTATTTGTGATGTCACAAATCATGCTTGTTGACCCCCCCTAAAATTGGATTGTCACTGAGCTCAGAGAAACTTTCCACTTTCAGCAGATGAATGTGAAAACAAACTCTGTACATACATTATTCTGTACAAGCTCATACATTCAACTGCAGGAACATGAAAAAAAATGATTTTTGAGTGAAGGGGAGCTTTAATTCCTATTTTTACAATAAATGTTTTTAATTAGCCTTATGGATATAGTATATAAACAAAGGTTGCCTTTGTGTATGTTCTTTACATACAGACCTTGGTTCCTTCCAGCTGGAATTACTATGCAGTGCAAAGCAGAGCTTATGGAACCGCAGTTTGAGATGTGAATTACCAATCTCAGCTTGCACCATAAAAATGTTTTGATTTCCCTGTTTAAAGTGATTTTAGCATGAGTGGTTTTAACTGTAACCTGCAAGTCAGTAACATTAGTGTTAGCTTGTGGTCCTTTGCTATTATTAGTAGCTAAATTATTTTTTTTGTCAAAACAAATTTGCAGCACTTAAATGTGTCCTACAAAACAGGATGGACATGAGTGATGTGAGCTTTCTTTACTTCACACTGAAAAATCAACAGTACTGCTAGCTAACCGGCTAACATTAGCCCTGAGTTTAAAGCCTTTTCACTAACATTTTCTTTTTCAATATTGCTATTAAATGCAATATAATGTTGATAAGTGTCATTCAGTTAGAGGTGAAGATAGTTACCGATAGGAGGGCGGTTTGATCATAAACATAGAAGCCAAAGCAGATAGTTACTGGTAACAACTTGGTTCTGTGTGAATATTAACATGTGCATTTTGATACTGTGCCCCCTTAAAAAAATTGACTGCATGACACCCCTCTATGTCCTACTAAACTAACAAAAGTCTGGAGGCAGGTCTGAAAAGGAAACAAACATAAACATATTAAATATAAATATAAAAGGAACATCCATGCAAATGTGAGTGACCCTGTGCACATTCACCTACATGCAGCAAAGAGATGCAAGGTTCCAGCTTTAGTCCTTTGCTTCATCTCTACGTTCAATATGAAAAAAGACTAGATAAAGATAAAAGCAAAAATCTTGTAGTCTGAAGCCATGTTCTGCAGCAATGCTTTCCTCCAGAGGGGCAATAAAGTTATCTTGTGTATCTATGATGTGGATAAATTTAATAGGTTTTAGCTCTTAATTGTTGTTTTCAGTTTATTATGAATATTGTGATAATAGTGTTTACAGGGATACTGTCGTCTGTGATGATCATACCATGAATGTGATGTACAGGGCTCCATGTCTAAATATACAGACACTGGTATTTGTGTTTTCATGTGCATGTGTGTATTTGTGTTTGCTTTATGCTCTTTTGTGTTTTTTGTTTGTTCAGGACTATAAGTGTACAGGTGTGTGTGTGTGTGTGTGTGTGTGTGTGTGTGTGTGTGTGTGTGTGTGTGTGTGTGCGTGTGTGTGTGTGTGCGTGTATGTGCACATGAATGCTCATGTAGTATGTGTTTGTGTGTGATTGTCTCTGAGGGCGATGCTGTTTGTCTCATGTTTTAACTGGATATGACACTCAGTCTATTCCAATCACTGTTTTCAGGAGCTGCTCTACTGAGGTCTGGGCAGATGCCTTTGACAACACAATGACCATATATATATATATATATATATATATATGTGTGTGTGTGTGTGTGTATATATATATATATATATGTGCACACACATACATACATATATATATATTATCATCAATATATACAATATATATTTATAGTGAGTGAGAGAGAGCATGATGCATGCAACCTCCAAAAAGGAAAGGGGATATTTAATGTTGCATTTAGAGTAAATCAGGCAGGCAGAGAAACAGGCAGCTGTTCCCCAGTGACCTGAATGGGGAGTCACGAGAGAATACCCATTTGAGCTGCTCTCCGCTAAATGCACTCTCATATTAATATTTTAGAATCACCCATAATGCTGCTGGAGAAAAAAGAAAAGAGGTCCAGAAGGAGGAGGAGGAGACATACATCAATTTGCCCAAGGTCCTCACTCCAGGAACTTGAAATAGAGGGATATTTTGCCATTAGATGAAATAGTTCATTATGCCAGCTTCTCAGGAGCATATAAAGCAGCCTGTCTCTTTTTTTCACAAACACACACATGCACACATACACACACCCACGCATGTGTGCACGCACCCATGCACCCACACACATCATGCAAAGACATGCATCATCTGCTCAGCTCAGTGAAGAACTGAGCCACACCTTGGTGTGAGCCTGGGTTGCTGTTGTTACATATGAGGTGTATGGAAGGCCAGAGCAGTCATGCTTCAAAATGTTTCAGTGTTGTATATTCATGTGATAGATAGATATTTTGTGACATGACATGCTTTGTTTTTTTGGAAATATGTCTCTCACAATTTCAATAAAACTGGATCACTGGATGAAAATTATTCTGATGTGGTAATCATCGACATAAGGTCAGCAGAGATACATCCTTGCTGGCTGTTCACATTAAACATCAGCAAATAGCCGCAACCAAACAAAGTCCCTGTTAAATTTCTGGATAATATTTCTTTGCGGATGGAATTCTAAATCATGATCCCATTTTACTGTAACGTCACAAGATTCACATGATTCCAGTAGTTACACAGCTGTCAAGATGTCATGTGACATTTTTTTTTCTAAAGAAAAAATCTGATCTGTGCAGTATGTGGATGATTCAGCATTTTTTCATTGAGAGGACATTAAGCAAATTTCCATATATTATCAAAAATATCAAGCAGAATCTCCTGTGGAATCACCAGCTTACCATGGGGTCCTGACTCCACAGTTTAAGAAACTCTGTTTACAGTGTAATGACCAAATTAGACATATGGCCTCGCACAACCCTGTTTCTAAATGTCTAATGTTTTTTTCTGAATATGCTTTTTAAAAAATGTACAGCAATTGCCACCTGGATTATATTTCACTGGCAACATTTCTTTACACAAACATTTTGCATCCAAAGAACAACACTTTGACACCAGACCAGCAAGTGTGTTCTGAGTCCCACATACATTTAGGCTAAAGCACTTAGGTTACGGAAAAATCATGATTTAGCTAAATATTAAGGAAGTAAGCACATCCCTCTAAATGTCTCATGCTTCAAGTTACAGTTGACTTTTCAATGTGAAACTAAGACTACCATCTTTCCCAAATCTTAACAAAGTTTTACATGTGATCATGATAATTGCTATCATCTCTACACTCAGTATAAGTGATACTGCACTTCAGACCAAAGACACCACTTTTGTTATATCTATGTTCATGCGTCACCTGCATGTGAATGCTGGACTCAGGGAGAGAGGGGTTAAATCATATTTGCGGTGATGATATATGCCAGTTTATTGATAATGGTAATTATAGCAAATGCTAATGCTAAAAAGAATGTGTGATTTGATAAGATCCAGGCCAGCTCAACAAAGCAGAGTGTTTGGTCCTCTCAGTTTGTTAGCCCTCCATCCATCACCTTGCCGGATACTTACTTTTACACATTTCATGTGAAATTCATTAGCATATCATTGACGGTGACCATAATTGTTTAATGACTCATTAATAGCTAACACAGTAATTAGCATCAGTGGCATAATTATATGTAGTGGGTGAAGCATTTTGTTTGGAATAATTATCACAATTGACAGCCTTTTCCACAAACAAGCAGAACCCTGAGAGGCAGTGGAGGGTGTACACAAACTGCTGGAAACACAAACAATATACTCCATCTGAGAAGCAACGTGACTAAACATAACACACAAATAAAACAACAACCACAAACATGCTGAGCCCAGTTCAGGGCTACAGCCAGCATTTTACAAATACTGAGGTCATGAGTCCAAATGCAGCAAACCCCACCCCTGCAGACTACTTTGATCAGAAGCCATTTATTCTAAACTGTGACATTTTTTCTATCAATCTAGGTTTTTGAAGAACGTTGTATTTGTACAATTTATTATTCACTTACATGTGCAGAACAAACTGCTCCTAAAACCACCATATTTTCCTAATAAATAAAAAATATATTCTTGTTTGTCATATTTAAATTTCCTATGGCTTATGTGTTTTTCTGCATTTCAAAAATGTTTCCAGTGTTGGAGGATTTGCAGATTTCCAGTAGTGGAGCAGTTTTGTTTTAATAAATGTAATGGGGAAAAGGGAACTACCAAAATCCAAGTGTATCCCATGTTGATTTGCATAAAAAGATAAAATACAATGCAATTCAACCGCAGGAATTTGAGGAGAAAATTATAAAATTAAAACATTTATTTATTTTTATTTTATTTAACCTTTATTTCATCAGGCAAGGCATTAAGAACAGTTTCTTATTAACATAACACATCAGCAAAGCATTTACATATAATGTGCACAATTATGAAGAAAACATAAAAAGTAATGTCTCTATTACTGGAACAAAACATTATGGACATAATGTAAATAAATTAAGAGATGTGAAAGCAGAGCATGCATACATGCATAAAGTGTCAGGAAGCAGAGATGTGCAAAAGAAAAAAACAAAAAACTGTACAGTTACTGTCTATTCACAGATGAGTTGATTAAAATGTATACAGTGTGCCATTGCCATCATATTTTGTATGATTTCGATTTTTCTAATTAATTAACTGAATTTCAATTGTTTTTGCAGTGTAAACACTTTCCCTTGTTTTTGCTTAGCATACATTTCTTGCTGATGTGGTCTATTAAGTAAGCTCTATTACAGCTATGTCCTGCCTGTTTTTAGTGTTGTGTGACTTTGAGAATATGTTTGAATTGTGGCATTGAACATGGCTCCATATAAATAAATGAAATGAGATAGATAAATAAGCCCTATCAGTATTTTTTTACAATATAAATTACATATATATATAAAAACTATAAAGAAAAAATATGTAATCTGATAATTTAGATAACATTATAAGAAAACATTACATCAGATTTATTTGGTGTCTAGTATACAAAAATTTCTATATACACTCAAACATTCGTATGGCTACATAATAAACATGCATACATGAATAGATGTAATATCAAACATTTATGACATATTTGATTGTAGTTTACTGTTCATAAATTTGGGACTAACATTAGGACTAACATTTAGTCACAGGGTTACTCTTTTGTCCTATGGACGGTGCCTTTAAAGAAACTGGAAGCAGCCTCATGTTCACCCTGATGAAGCAAATGTAGCTGAAAACACTGTGGGGAATAAATGTGATAGAAGCATTGTACAGCCTGATTTATTTCAATGAGCCTGCAGCTCGGTGTGCTCTGTGAATGTGAAATTTATTGACAGTCCACAAAAACATTTCTTGAAAAATAAAAAAGACATTTAGTAAAGGAAAGCCCGACTGTAAATGGATGAATACAAACACCATGATGTTGGCTGAGCAGACAAAGACATGGAAACATTCTATAAAACCCACAGCACTTCAGCTCAGTCTGTCTGTTATCTGCCTCCTCTCCTCTGAAACACAATTATGTGACCATTGGCAAACACTGGTGCCAAACACAGCCATTTTTCCTCCTTGCCACCAGATGGTTCCATTGAGAATAGAGTCAGGCCCACTGTTTGTCTTCTACTTAGAGCTGGGGTCGTAATGGAGTCACTAATGATTATAAAACACCTGCTCTGAAAATAAAACAAACAGAAACACTGGCCAGGGCCGAGAGCTAAATACCTATGTGATCAGGTTGAAAAGGTACTGGGCTTGTGCTTGGCTAGTACTTACGCAGGGACACAAACCTTCAGCAGATGTCCCACCTATAGAGGTAAGAGGCTGCAACCTCAACCCCAAGAAGCAGACACACAAACATCCTCACATTCAGTCTCCATAATACCTAATTGGCTGTTTGCTCAATGAGGAAAAAGGCTTGTGTCCACAAAGGGGTCATGTCTGTGATGGTCTGTGGTCTCTTTGGATGCCAGCTAGGGTTTCATGTGGTTTAGAGGTTATCAATGCCCCAAAGCTGCCTTAAAATGGAAATGTTTGTACAGTGCTATGACAAGTATGAGACGGCAATAGTGGTTAAGCAATAAGTGACACACATGTAACTATTTCATATTCAGTGTTCTGTTTATTGTTTCTCTATTAATGGATTCAGCATTTAAAACCATGTCAGTTAAATTTTAATCACATTATAGCTGAAGAGTTTGGGTTTATCTCAGTATACCTGCTTTATCAAACACGCCCTAGGCCAGGATTTGCAACCATGATTGGTTGAGACACATCCAAAATTGGTGATCAACCTACAGGAGGTCAGCAAGAATGTGAAGCTGCTGTTAAGTTGCTTGTTACAGGTTAATTTACATTGGTAATATTCGTAGATATTGTGGTATATTATATATTTTATTATGATTAAATGAGAAACACACAAATTAATCATTTTCCATGTCTACAGTACACACCTCAACTTTATGTAGTCAAAAGAAATATAGATTTCTTTAGAATTACTTTTGTGTTTCTGCCATTGTTTTGGTGTCTTTGGTTGAACTACACAGTCCACTCCTTCATCTCAGAAAAAAACATGTCATATTACTTATCTTACAATTAAGTACAAATTTCTTTTGGGAAGAGACTGATCATAATTTGATAAAATTTCAGTTGCTCATGACCAATGTCAGTAAATAGATTTGCTAACATCGCTGTCAAACATAAACAGCTATTTAAAAGACCTATGTGGTTAAGGTTAGGGACTGATTGTAGCCATGCTTAAAAAGAACATTGACTATGATTCAGCACCAAACTCCTCCCATATGATGTTTGGGTGCTCTGTAACAATGCCTCTGACATACAACAGTCATAATTCACATAGCCGCTAGAGGTCCTTGAATCCACGGGAAACAGTGGAAAAAGGCTTCCCAAATTGGATCAATGAAAATACTCAGAAAAGAGGGAGGGCGCCATGAAAAGCAAAAAAAATCTCTTACTTTTTGCATTTTATGGCTTGTTTTTTTGCTAGAGGTCTTTGTCAGGTAAATGTAAATATGTCATTTTTAGGCATTTGAACTAACAACTAACTGATGCTGTCATTATTTGGGAGGACAGTAGACTCGGACCGTAGAGAAGTGGATCGTGCTGCAATATTGATACCCCCCCCATTGTTACTGTTTAAATGCAAGCTGACTACAGCTGCCATCCATAAAGAAGCAAGACACAAACTTTAAAATGATATCCCTGGCAGTGTGGAGAAGCCTTTCAAGCAAAATGTAGACCATTATGTAACTGAACAATTAAACAAATCGTTTAAATCATTGTTATTCATTGTTATAAAATATAGGTAATATTTTGGTGTGCAAATATGCATGTAAAATATATGAATATTGATCTCATTCTAAATACAAAGACAAATCAATATTTATGAATAACTTTGTCTCAATTTATTGATTCCTGAAAATGTTTTTCTGTCTCAACAATATGATGTCATTCTATGATCACCAATGTTATTGGTAAATTTTGACCCTACACAGGATCAGCAGGTATGGAATTTGGATGGATGAATGAATGAATACTACTGATTAACTTATGAACAATATGCTGACAATTAAAGTCATCAGGATATAACATTTATTCTTAGAAAAAGAGGAAACATGTCCCCTCTGAATATCTTTTGTGGCTTAAAACAAAGACTCCCGGGTTTCTGTAACCCTGAAACATACAGATTAACAGGCTGAAAAACTGCATGTGGGTGGGGGTGGGGTGATGCTGGAGCTTCCCCTCCCCTCTGGTCTTCAACATCTCAATCATGTCTCCTGGGCTCCGCCCCTTTGTATTAGCCCCCAGAAAGTGATGGGCATCCTTTCACTGGCTGCCTGACCTCTAGTAATCCTGTTTCACAAACCAGCTCACTGCTGAAGCCAACACAATGGCAGGCGCTCAGCCTTCACCCAGTCAATATTCCAAGAGACTTGATAGAGCAAATTAGTATCCTTTGGTAAGGGCATGACCAAAGACCTTTTCAGCACCCTACCAGAATCAATAAAGACCAGAAAACAGCGTGTTTCTTTCTTTTTTGCCCTTTTACTTCCCTTCCCTTCCACTTTGTGTGACTTCTATCCAGGGTTCAAGCTCTGGTGTGTGTGTCCAACAAACTGCCTCCACTATTGGGTGGAGATCAAAGGTTAAAATGCCTGATGGTCAGTGTGTAATCAAGTTTTCACTCCTGCTTGTAGTAAAAGAGTTGTTACATGATATACTGTATGACTAAGGCTGGTGAGTGGCCATAAAAAGAAAAATGATTAAAAAAAAATTAATGAAAAGTGAAGTTAGAGATTTTTGGGTACCAGGTAAATGCAAAATATACTTTACATATTTTATTTTAATTTCTTTAAAGGATAAGTCTGGTGATATTTAATATTGTTCTTATTGTCAACAATCTCATGGAAAGGCTAAATCCTTCAACAAATGGAAATATTGTGTGTGCATTGTGTGTATCAAAGCCTGATATATCTTATTCCTTTGTACCATAGAGCTCCATTGTTGTCTAAAAGCTATTAAAAACACAACAATGAGCCACACTGCTCCACTGGGTGACATGTTCAATTGAATATTTCTTACTGTTTGAGTAATGTTTGCTTAAAAACTACAGCTGTTTTTGGAAAGGAAAATACTGAGCCTTTGTTAAAAATTTTTTTTACTATTGCTTTTAAGATTTATGTCCTCAGTAGGAACCGATGGGCTTGGAGATGAATGTCATAGAGTAGAGAAGTCAGAAAGTACTAAGAGTGACTATTGTTGGTTTTACTCTTTTCATGGGTTTTGTTGACATGAAAGAGAATATAAAATAACAGCAGATTTATCAGTTGAGAAAGGGGGAATAAAACATAACAGGAAGCCATTTTAAACACAAAAACTATACTTTCGAACATATGTACTCGCTGATCTCAGTCTTTAAAATGTCACTGACTTTAAGACCATTTCAATGGCCAGTGTACTTCATAACTACTTCTTTGTCTGTATTCATGTATGTGTTCCTGCTCCACGTATGCACAGGCATATGCATGCATGTTTGCATTTGTACGTATGCACATGTTCAAATGCACTTATACAGTATGTATCTGTATGAAATATGTATTTGTACAGCTACATAGTCTATCCATGTGTGTATAAGCATATTAACTGTATGTCCGTGTCCTTTATGTTTTCTTGCTCTTCTTTTGGAATGTGATATACATTTGCAGCATATTCTGCAAGTATTTCTCAACTTATAGTATCAAATAAATTTATATCTGTTTTTTCTTTTTTTCCTTTCTTTTCTTTTCACATGTAAGATTGTTGTCTATTGATGATAAAAATGGTGTGTCTAAAACACGACATAAAGTTTATGGCCTTCCTATTAAAAATAAATATTAGGAAACATGAACAGGTATCATAACGTCAACAGATATTTGTGTTTTTGAATTATTATTTTGTTTTAGGAGACTCAGAGATTGAAACATAGATTGACATCAAAATCAATCAAAAATATTCTTCAGATATGCAGCAAACCTCTAAAAGCATAAATCTGCAAATAGCAGCAAAAACCAAACACTTTGTGATGTCAAATTCCAAGTCATCATGTTTCATGTGGAAACAAAATCTGTCATGCAACTTTCATCAGTTTCATCACTTTTATCATTGTAACTTAAAAGTTCTATATGTAGGAATCAGACATTTCTTCTCATTAGTGACACCTGTGGCTGTTAAATAAGCTGTAGTGAATATCCTGGTGCTAGCACTTGCGTGCATGCTCTATTGCAGGTGATGTCTTTTTCTACACTTACACTTTTTCCTCGCTTACACTTCTCATAATTACATAAAAGATCTCTAACGTGTTTTGCACTGTGTTTCTTGAATAGATCATGCTCTGCATGTACTGTTCTAGTGAACTGTAAAAAGATTCTTAGAATAGAGATAAAATGCTGATCACTTCACTTTTCTATGCAGCCTAAATCACAAAAATAGAAAACTAAGTAGTAGGGATGTGCAGAGATGTATCTCTTTTCCATTTTATGTAACATTTATCACATCAAGTCTATGTAACCAACACAACTTGTTCAGTATTACCACCAAGCTATAATTGAACATTTTTAGGTGTAGTGCATGGTTAATTTTACTCAGTGTGGTAAATAGCACTCTATCAGTGAAGCCATGGCTGTTGTTGCAAAACTGTTTTAGTGTTAAGAGACACACTTTTGAGAGTGGCCTATACTGCCATCAGAGAGACAACAGGGACGTTTGTTTGAGCCATGCATCAGTTATCATGTGCAGACAAAAGGTCTTTTGCATTTTATAAACATAGCACAAAAAGTAAGGAAATTTGTGTTTGGTACCTGGGGGTACCAGAAGCTCAAAACAAGAGTCAATAGCAACAGCAAAATAAGCTGTTTGGCACTGGCAGAGAAGATTTGGCAAATTTTTCATTGGCGCAAGACACATACTCAGCTCTGCTGCTCATCCCACAAATGCATGTTCCTTACAAATGTGGCACCATTTAAAAGGGAAATAAACAGGCTTTCCAACGGTATAAGATTTATTGCCAAGAAGCATTGTTAAAACAAAGAAATAATCTACCAAACACAAATTCTAATCTACCAAAACTTTTTGTGCTATGTTTATTAGTCCAATGCAGCAAAGAGCAGAACATGTTTCTGATGATGTTTCAGCACAGTGATTTCCGTTGTTGTGATGAAAAAAGATTAGGTCTGGTTAGGTTTAGGCACAAAGAAAACTTGGTCAGGTTTAAGAAAAGATCATGGTTTGGGTTGAACTTACAACTTCGTAAAGGGTAGGGGACGTTTGTCGCCATGGTTACAATCAACTAACTGTCATGCTCATGTTTGAAGAAACCAACGCTGACTGACAGTAGGAAACAGTCTGAATAATCTAGAATAACATCACCTGACATCCTCCTTTGCTGGATGGACAAGAGTCATAATTGCCATGGCTTCTGGAGGATGCTGTTACTTCAATGTAAACATACTGTTTTGGGGCATTTGCTGAAACAACTAATTCTGTTATTTTTGACTCTGTAAATCCTGTTCTGCATTTGCATGTTATGGCCCATTTACTACTACATATGTTTACATTACTGCTTCCCCTTTTCCAAAGCATGCTGTGTTTCAATTTTAGGTAAACATTGGCTGCCATTTATATGGTATCATAATCAAGTTGCAGAGACCGGAAACTTCAATTTATTATTCTCAGATAATATGAAAACAACGACAACAACAGCAACAACAAAACCAAAATTTAAAAGGCAAACATTAACATTAATAATGACATTAAAACAT
The DNA here is from genome assembly GCF_963924715.1 of Thunnus thynnus. Classification (NCBI taxonomy): domain Eukaryota; kingdom Metazoa; phylum Chordata; class Actinopteri; order Scombriformes; family Scombridae; genus Thunnus; species Thunnus thynnus. The sequence continues at coordinate 2,254,523 of NC_089518.1, forward strand.
TAAAAAGACAATATATATATATATATATATATATATATATATATATATATATATATATATATATATGTATGTATATATGTGTGTGTGTGTGTGTGTGTGTGTGTGTGTGTGTGTGTGTATATATATATATTCTCAATAAATTTCTCAGGACATTGGCTGGGAAAAGCACATATAACACATCTCATTGTCTGCAATAATGAAACACTGCTCCTGACTTTAAATATGAGTTAAAACATGGACTGTCCTTGGTGAAACTGATGTGCACACACCTACTAATGATGGTTTCAGGGGTACCAATTACACATGCTTGGAGCTTCCTGACACATTTATGACAGTAAGATCCTCCCCTCCTGCTGTTCAGCTCTTTTGTCCCATGAGGAATGTCTCTCAATTGGCAATATTCAATAATCACCACTAGGACCTCACAGTGTGCTGTCTGCTCAGGCAGGTGTTAGGACACTCCACAGCAAGTCACTAGTTCACTCTAGTCTATCCTGTGCTAAGCACCATGTTCAACCCTGTAGCTCCACCAGGCTATGCCCTCCAAACACACACCTACATCACTACTACATATGATGTGATCTGTTCCTCCTAATGAGAGAGAGGTCAGAGAACCAGATCACTGGGCAGGGTATTGACAGTTACATATGATCAATAGATTTGATCATAACAATATTTCTTTAAATATTTTTTGACATTTTACAACATGATGCACACAATTTTGAGTAGTTACTAAAGAATGAATCAGGAATGAATCAGTGACAACCTGATAATTGATGAATCATTAGTAAGTAGTTCTTGAATAACTCTGAATCAAGGACTATGCAGTAGATAATGATAAATTACTAGAGAACAGACTGGGAGATACTATATTAATGAAGGATTAGGTAATGATCAGTTCATTTGTTCATCTGTAAATCAACATACTGACCACTTTCTTCATGAGTTGAATGATTCCTCATTACTTTGACATTATCTTACCATTACTTATCTTTTTTGGCCCCAAGTATAGCATCATCCTACAAAACTAACCAGTAGCTAGAGGACTTACTGGGGATTTCAGTTTTTTCCTTAAGCGTAATTTCTTCTTCACTTCTTTTTTTTTAAATCAATGTGGATATACCACAAAAAGAAGAACACTATCACTGCTCACTAAATCTTGGCAGAAATAAAGATCAATTAAGCTATTACTACAAAAAGGTAAAAACTTGAAAAAGTTGGTGTGGCGAGTTGGTGTGTCTGTTGTTTTTGACAGTTATACAGTATGGCCTTCAACATATGTGGGTTATGAAGGGGATTCCTACACACAGGTATATACTATACATGTGAACTTTTGCACTTGGCAGATTCCTGAGTGTATGGTGGATGCCACTGGGTCAGATATTTGTGAAGATGAGCAGCAGGAGATTGGCAGTGTTTAGTGGCTGCACTTTGTCACAACAGATAAATGACACCTTTCCCTCTGAGCAGCCAGCCTTTGTGAACTTGTCTGCTCTGATAAAGAATCAATAGTGTTGCTGCTTCTCACAGGAGGCTGCCTACAGGCCGATCACTGCCTGTTTGTAGACAGCCATGCTGTGACCATTCATGTCAGTGTTAGGCTTAAGTAAACAAGCTGCCATTAATGTCCCTGTAAACATGCACAGGAACATCCATCCATCCATCCATCCAGTCAGCCAGCCAGCCAGCCAGTCCAAAGTTTCTTCTCTCCAGGCCAATGTCCTTCCACACCAGGAAAGATTATCCTTCCATCATTATACAGTGCTGCTTGAAAGTTTGTGAACCCTTTAAGTTTTTCTCTATTCCTGCATAAATATGTGATCAGGTTTTTTTAAGTCCTAAAACTAAATAAAGGGAACACAATTAAACAAATGAGACAAAAACATTAAACTTATTAATTTATTTATTGAGGAAATTTATCTAATCTTACATGTTCATCTGAGGCAAAAGTGTGTGAACCCTTGCTTTCAGTAACTGGTGTGACCCCCTTTTGCAGCAATATCTTCAACCAAACATTTCTGGTAACTGTTTATCAGCCCTGCACATCAGCTTGGAGGAATTTCAGCTCATTCCTTCTTACAGAACAGTCTCAATTCAGGGATGTTAGTGGGCTTCTTTGCATGACCTGTCCGCTTCAGGTCCTTCCACAGCATTTCTGTAGGATTAAGGTCAGGACTTTGACTGAGCCATTCCAAAACATTAACTTTCTTCTGCTCTAACCATTCTTAGAACAACTTGTGTGTTTAGGGTTGTTGTTTTACTGTATGACCCACTTTCTGTTGAGCTTCAGCTCACAGACCGATACCTTGACATTTTCCTATAGAATATGCTGGTACAACTTGAAGCGGTTTGAGCAAATTTAACTCAGTCAAGTCTGAGTGAGACACACTTGCAACCCCACAAAGGATACATGTTTTCACTATGACCCCAGGTAATGTTCCAAATACAGATAAACCACAGACACACCACTTAATAAAAATAAAGTAATTTCCACCACACCACCACTTGAATTTTCACAAAATTATATTAGAGCACAATTAGACAAAACAAAATTCGTCGATAAATCAGTCCAGGTCCATAAAAATTATAAAGGAAACAAGTGGTCAACTTCGGGTTTTTCCCAGTTTGTCAGTTCAGTTCAGTTCAGTTCATGGAACAAAAATAATCCACCTCAGGTTCTCCCGGTATCCCCAAAACACACTCAAAACAAGGAAGTAAGCTCAGTTCATACAGTCCATCAAAACCCCAAAGCCCCAGTCAAAAAGAAAAGATAAGATAACGAAAAGAAAACACTTAGACATCCGGCTTCAGCCAACTCATGGTTTCGGTGTAAGTGAGAAAAGTGTGCAGTGTCCGGAGTCGTTAAGACGCCAGATACTCTGCAATTTCCGTGGAGAGGACAAGATGCATTTTCCAAGCTGCACGAGGGCACACAAGGCGAATATGAATCGACGCGGACTGAAACACATGCAGATTGCCAGAGATAGGCTTACAAACGGAGGTTAAACGTCTCCCCTGCTCCTCACTTGTCGGCGTCAGACGCCATACTGAATTTTTCATCACCTGATATGTAAAATGTAAGAGGCCGGACTCCGCGGGAGTGGCAGAACGGGGCTATATGACTAGCTGACTGAGCTAGCAGGGTGTGGAGGTGAGTAAACAAAACACAATATGGGCGATCACATAACATAACATAACATATTAAGAGTATGAATGTATGGTTTTTAGATGATACATAAAACAAATCATATAGTCATGAAAATAACACAAATGAAAAAGAAATAAAAAACTTTCAAATCATCATTAAACCATTATTTACCAATACCCTGTATAACGTAGTATGTTAATTGACATAACTATCATTAATTATAATTTGGGTGATCGCCACACTCTTCCCCCCTTGAAAAAAAAGAAAAAAAAGACAAAAAACGAAACAACACAACCTCCAAGATAGGGCAACATTAATGCCAGCCCATTGGTTTTCTCTTTTTTTATAGGTCTATTAGGCTTTTATCCTCCTCTACTGACTCAAACTCTTGCATTTTCACTTTCTCAGGGGAACGAGATGTTGGCATAGCAGGACTTACTGGAAACCCAAATAAATCCTCATCCACGGTTTCTGCTTCAAATATCTCCTTCACCTGCTGTTTTTGCTGCTCTTCCACTTGTTGTGCCATGGGATAACAAGGTCTGAGGAGGGAGATATGTGCAATCTGTCGGTCTTTTCCACTCTCCTCCAGCACCACCTCATAGTTTAGAGGTCCAACTTGCTGAAGTACACAGTAGGGGCCCTTCCACTTGGGAGCAAGTTTTGCTGTGAATGCTTTTTCAGCCTTGGAAAAGGGATGGGTTCGTAGCCAGACTCGAGTCTTGTCTTCCAAAATCATCTCTTTGCGATGCTTATCATAGTTTCTCTTCTGTCACTTACGGGCCAGAGAGGTTCTTTGAGACAAAAGCTTTGAGGTCATCGAGCTGTGTGATATTTTGGTAGACTGAAGAGTCAGTTAGGGCATTTCTGGGCTGTAGCAAGACATCCAGCGGTCCCCTGAGTGGTCAGTGTAAGTTGAGTTCAGCTGGTGTAACTCCTGTGGACTCCTGTACAGCAGAGTTCAAGGCAAACCTGAATTCATGCATACAACCCCCCCCCTGCTGGATGGGATATGTATAGTCCTCTTACTGATCCTTTTGTTTGTGCTCTCTCTCCCAGGTGGCCTTAGTGGATAATTGACGGGAGGGCCTATAAAGAGGGAATGAAGGGCTTGGACTCTCTCTCTCATCTTCCCAGCCTGATCAGCATTTTTTGGTGGCATCATTTGGTGGTTTTGAACACCCACAGGAGCGAGGAATGATCTGTAACCACCATAAAAAGGCGCCCTTCCAAGTATACTCTCCACTTTTCTACAGCCCAAACTACAGCCAGACATTCCAGCTCCATAGTAGAGTAGTTTTTTTCAGCTGGGTTAAGACTGTGGCTGCCATAAACCAGGATTTCTTCAGTCCCTAGGTCAGTACATTGAACAATCACTGCACCAAGCCCTACCTCACTGACATCGATGTAAACCAGAGATAGATAGGAGATCAAAGTTTGGATGTCCCAGGATAGGAGGATTCGTTAAGCGCTCTTTGAGAGTATCAAAGGCAGTTTGACATTCCGGGGACCAGCAGAACTTGACCCCCTTTCTTTTCAGGGCATTGCAGGTTTGGCACAAACCAATGGTACCATCCTGCCATACCCAGGATCCGCTCCAGAGATTTCTTGTTGGTGGGCACTGGGAAGTTCTGGACAGCCTGGGTTTTTTCTTGTTCCACCTGAACCCCATGTGAAGACACAACAACAAGGAATGTCAAGGAGGTACAGAAGAATTTACTCTTCTTCACATTGACAGTGAGCCCTGCCTGTCTGAGCTTGTCCATAATGGCTTGGACGTCCTTGAAATGTTGTTGCCAGGAGTCAGAATAGATGATTATGTCATCCAGGCACACAAAGCAAGTCTCTCCCTTGAGTTCACCTAAGACCATCCATGTCCATGAGCCGTTGGAAGGTGGCTGGTGCATTTTTCAGGCCAAAGGGCATTACCTTGATCTGGTACAGGCCATACGGACAGATGAAGGTGGTCATGGCTCGAGATTTTGGATCCATCTCCACTTGCCAGTATCCACTGTTAAGGTCTGGAGCTGTGAATACGGTGGCTCCAGCAAGGGACTCAAGGATTTCCTGGATGGTAGGGAGGGGATAGATATCAGTAAGAGTTCTGGCATTGGGTTTTCTGTAATCCTCACAGAACCTAGGCTTTCCACTTTTCCTGGGGATTATCACCACTGGAGAAGCCCATGGGGAAGATGAAGGTTCTATTACTTCACTTTCCAACATTTCATCCAGAAGCTCCTTTAATACCTTCTGCTTTGGTGGAGAGAGACGGTAAGGTTTCTGTTTTATCGGCAAATCCTCAGTCATGAAGATTTGATGTCTAAGCAGTCCAGTGCGCCCAACCTTGGTGGTGCAGACATTATCGTTATAATGCAACATCTCTATAAGTCTCTCTCTCATTTCTCCCTCCAGGTGCGAGCCTTGAAACTGCCTTTTCAAAAAGATCTGATATGTCTGGTAAGGGAGGTTGTAAGATCTCCGGGGCATTTGCTAAGAAGAGAGCAACATGGTTGTCAGCCCCCTCCCCCTCTAGTGTGCCGGGGTGAGAGGCTTGGAAAAAGCACCTCGGAGAGTGCGCCTGATTTGAATCCCCTTTTTCCTTTGGTCATACTGTGCCTGGCTCAGTTTGTCCTTCTCCAGCTGCTGCCTCAGTCTGACCAATTCCTCCACTGTTTCCACCCTGCCTCGCAGTTTGCTGGTCATACGGGGATTGATTTTCCTGAGGATAAGCTTTATGATAGCCTTCTCTGTAAGGTCAGGCCTCCAGCGACAGCATAAGGAACGGTACAAATAAGCAAAGTCTCTTATACTCTCACCCTCTCCTTGAACCCGTGTCCATACCCTTTCTGCCAGCTCATCCTCATAGTCCTCAGACAAGAAAGCAGAGAGGAACTTGGACTGCAAGTCCTTCCATGTATGTATAGCCACACGCATCACATCCCACCAATCCCTTGCAGTACCAAACAGCACATTCCTGAAAGTCACCATCAACTCCCCATCAGTAAGTGGATTGAGGGCCAAGAAATCTTTGCACCTGTCCAAGTACAAAAGCGGGTCAGGGCTGTCCTCCATCCTGCCAAAGGTAGGGAACTGCAGTTTAAGAGGACACTTCCCCATGAATCGGCGGCCCAAATCCCCTGAGATGGGAGAGTCATCTGGTGAACATTGCAGACTCTCCGACAATCCTGCATGCATTGTTGACTGCAGCCGATGCCGCTGAGGAAGTGCCACCTGTTCACCACCAGGACAGGTTTGAACCGAGGCATCGGCCAGTGCTTACACACGGAGACTCTGTGTTCTCATAGTGAACATCTCAACCACCATCCCCTCCAGACGTTGGGAGCACTTTCAGACCTCAGATTGCAGGTGCGTGATAATCTGTACCATGGGACTTAGGGTTTTTTTCATCTCCTTCAATAGGTCTGCATGGTGGTGTTGCAAACGCCAGTTCAATGTAGCTGAATACTGATCGCAAACATACTTGAACGGTTTGTCCATGGCTGACCTCAACTGTATCATTTGCTCCTCATAGTATGCGGTAAGGTCCTTTGTCAAACCACTTAGAGCAAGTTCATCCTTATGGCTGCTTTGTTCTCTTGAAATTGACTGGAATTCTTCCTGGATGTGTACATGCAGAGATTCCTGGGCTAAGTGCTTGAGCCCTGAACCAGTGGCATCCTCCGATGAAGCAGCACTGCCTTGAGGCAAAGCAAGCAAAGGCAGTGACAAGTTGGAGTCCCCACACAAATCCATGTCCAATAACGAGTGACTTGTTTTTGGTGAACCAGAGATTGGTAAAGGGTCTTTCAATACTCCAGCATTTAACACAGAACTTTCTGTTTCAGGTCCTGTTTTGTGACCCTCAGAGGGAAACTCCAAGATATCCTCCAGAGCTGAAGTCATCATTTGCACACAGACACAAACGCAGCACACAACCAGTTATGATTCCTTGCAGTCCTTTCGTTTGTTTGCCTGAATGGATGTTTGTTCCCCAGTGCTTTGTTGTCCACATGCAATGAAACACCTTCTCCAAACACAGTCCTGTGTTTCGCTCAGTCCTCCTTGTCCACCACAATTTGTTGGAGTATATGGCCTTGCAATATCAGTGTTCAGCCTTCAATGGATAGACGGCGGATTTCTTTCTCCTCTTTTTTTTTCTTTTTTTTAAAATTTTGCCTTTTTCTTTTTTTGTGTGTTTTCTATGATTTTTCGTCCTTGTCTAATGTTATTATACTTATTGATTTATTTATCTAGTTTTTGTCCTTTTTTATTTTGTCTTATTTTATTTTATGGTTTAGTATTTGGATTTTTTTTGTTCATTTAGTATTTCAAGGTTCTTTTGTCATTGGACACCATTTATTTATGTAGCGGTTTGAGAAAATTTAACTCAGTCAGGTCTTAGTGAGACACACTTGCAACCCCACAAAGGATATATGTTTTCACTATGACCCCAGGTAATGTTCCAAATACAGATAAACCACAGACACACCACTTAATAAAAATAAAGTAATTTCCACCACACCACCACTTGAATTTTCACAAAATTATATTAGAGCACAATTAGACAAAACAAAATTCTTCAATAAATCAGTCCAGGTCCATAAAAATTATAAAGGAAACAAGTGGTCAACTTCGGGTTTTTCCCAGTTTGTCAGTTCAGTTCAGTTCAGTTCATGAAACAAAAATAATCCACCTCAGGTTCTCCCGGTATCCCCAAAACACACTCAAAACAAGGAAGTAAGCTCAGTTCATACAGTCCATCAAAACCCCAAAGCCCCAGTCAAAAAGAAAAGATAAGATAACGAAAAGAAAACACTTAGACACCCAGCTTCAGCCAACTCACGGTTTCGGTGTAAGTGAGAAAAGTGTGTGGTGTCCGGAGTTGTTAAGACCCCGGATACTCTGCAATTTCCGTGGAGAGGACAAGATGCATTTTCCAAGCTGCATTAGGGCACACAAGGCGAATATGAATCGACGCGGATTGAAACACGCGCAGATTGTTAGAGATAGGCTTACAAACGGAGGTTAAATGTCTCCCCTGTTCCTCACTTGTCGGCGTCAGACGCCATACTGAATTTTTCGTCACCTGATATGTAAAACGTAAGAGGCTGGACTCCGAGGGAGCTGCAAAACGGGGCTATATGACTGACTGACTGAGCTAGCAGGGTGTGGAAGTGAGTAAACAAAACACAATATGGGCAGTCACATAACATAACAACATATGTATGAATGAGTATGAATGTATGGTTTTTAGATGATACATAAAACAAATCATATAGTCATGAAAATAACACAAATGACAAAGAAATAAAAAACTTTCAAATCATCATTAAACTATTATTTACCAATACCCTGTATAACATAGTATGTTAATTGACATAACTATCATTAATTATAATTTGGGTGATCGCCACAAACTCATTATTACTTTAAAGTCCATGTAAAGCAATAATAAATATGTGTTTTGAGTTTATCACACCACTGAAAAAATGTGTAATGTAACCACTCAGCCAAATTTGAACAATTAAAAAAATCGCTAAGTATATAAAATTAGGTTTCAAAATCGTAGAAAAATATGCAGTAAGCTATTCTCTGCCCTGAAACGCTGAGGGTGTGTCTACTTAAGGCGCTGAAAGCACGGCCCAACTGAACAGCCTCTGAGTTAACAACACTCATACTAAACTCCTGTGTAAAAATACACAATTTAAAAGAGCAAAAACATGGATGATATTTTAAGAATAAAGTAACATTAGGAGCCACTGTTTAAATGGGCACATATTTTGTAGGTGTGGGCTTCTTTCAGTAAAAATGTAACTTAAATGACTAGTTAACAAGAGAACCATCACCAGTCATCGTTATGTTAAATTTGTTAAAAAAAAGAGTTTGGTGCACATTTGAAATGTTAACCAAAATATCACAATTACTACTTTCTACTATTTCCTCTCCACAGAGGGCCTGAGGTACTAGGAGCATTGCTACCATATGCTGTGACAAAGAAAGTGTTTGATAAACTACTGTGTTTACCCTAATCCCCTCCTGTTTCAGAATTTTGCAATTCTCTATGAGGTATTTGACTACATTGCATAGGCTGTGATCTCCCTGAACATATTTACAGATTCACATCCCCAGCAGACATTAAGAATAAGTCCTGGAATAAGAGCAACAATGTACCAGCCTTGGCCTCACCATGCTATGTAGATGAATCTTATTCCCTGGTGTAGCACATTTAAAGCCCTCGGCTGCTCTATATTTGTTCATATTTGCTTCAGGAATAAAGCTGAAAAGCAGATGAGTGCCATGGGACTTTCTTTATGTGTCAGTGGCAAAGGTCAAGCACCTATTGTTTATTGGAAAAACTGTTATTCACAAACTGGGCCTGAGTGAACACTACTGGAAGGCTATGGACCAAAACCAATGTAGTCACTCATGAGGGTACTCCACAAACAGATAACAATTTTAACTAAAAAGGGCTTTTCTAATATAGTTTTCCACCATGTTTCCTTTGTAGATGAAGACTTAAAAGTTATTAGCCTATGTTCTACAAAGGATACATTTCTAAAAAAAAAAAAAAAAACCCCCAAAACACATGCACATTCTGCACATAGGTGTGTATTCTGCATAAAATTGGGTATCATTTTTTGATTTCATTGTGGATATGATACTTGAGTCTTGGTACAGTTACCAGACAAAAAGAAACCAAAGTTGTCAAATGTTGTACAAGACCTTCACTTCAATAAAACAGAATAAAAGAGGCAAAGTTTTTATTCAAGCCAGGACCTGTTCAAAGAATAAACAAGATTATGAGTCTGACCAGACATTCAATACTAGCTTTCAGTATAGTTTTTGATGCTGTCTGTTATAGGGACATATCTCAATTGGTACCGAAAAGAGTACATACCATAGGTTTGATAGGTGACCCTAACTGGACAAATTAATTTATTAATTTATAATTGAATTTATACAATTTCCAATCCTACTTTATAGATTGCACACTTCAGTTTTTTTTTATATCTAACTTTTTACACTCAAAAGAACTGGCCTGAAACTTTAAGCACCCTAAGTACAACTTAAGCAACAGCTATAAGTGATACCCTTACATTGTTTAAACCAGATTTTAGAACCCTAAAATTCCAAAATGTCCTTCCAGTTTTCCAGTTTATATTATTAAAATACAGCATATAGAGCAGATGTGAAAAAAGCAGCCCAGTCATACCATGAGATAAAATGAATTCCCTGCCATGCCCATGAGCAGCAGTTCCAGAAATAACAGAAAAAATAAAGGACCAGGGGACCTCTGGACCACCTTCTGGAGTTTTATCAGAGGCATTCTGTGGACTTGTCTTCTCCCTTAAGAGGGGAAAGAGTGGTGAGCAGACACTTTCCTTTCTTAGGAGGGCAGGCAAACAAACTCAGCTAACATAGAGGATCTCCCTAGGGAGCTTAGATGCAACCTCTAAAGAGATCCTGGATTTGTTGTCACACCCTGAATACTGTAATAACTGGTGCAACAGTTACAACAATGCAGTGAGTTCTTCTTTCAAACCACCTATTTTTCTTTGTTCTTGACCAATCTGAACATTGACAGAAAAGGATCCTGATATCAATATATCTTCACCTTCACGATCTTCCCTGCTGTTGATGTTAGGATTAGGCTCCAGGCTGCACTGGGTGTGTATGTGTTTAAAACCCTGTAAAGTGGGAGTATAAAAAATCAGGTGGTGACCTTGGGTCCATTTTCTGCAGGGCAGCGTGTAGTGCCAGTGAATGGCTGGACACAGCGGGGCTTGGAGGCACCTGGCCGGACGGCTTGGGCGCTCTACAATGCTGTCTGGGGGGTAATTACCACAAGGTATTCTTTAAAAAGACCAGATGGGGATGAGGTCCCACCCCACCCCATCATTTACAACAGAACCCCATTCAATGGCATACTTAATCCACCCACCAGTTAGCTCTTTCAGAGTCTGCTGTTGTTGTGCTTGTTCCTTTATGCTAATTCAGCCCCACACCTCCCTCACAAATAGACCGAGAGAGAGAGAGAGGGTAAGTGAGAAAGGCATAAGTGCCTCAAGGAACTCAAAAAGCATTATTCATTTTCAAATTGTTTCCGCCACAGCAAGTACAGTAACATTTGTACCTCCCCTTCTCTCTTTTCTGTCTCTCTGCTGTCCTGAAGTGCTGCCTTGCTCTTTGAGGAAGACTCGCTGAGGGGAAGCTGAGCAACAGCAGGAGGAAAATAAAGGGGGAAGGGCAGGAGACCTAGGCGGAGACAGAGAGAGAAGCCTTTATGTACAAGGTTAAGTCAGAGTTCAGGGTTCATGGTGGCACCAGCTGAGGTTGGGGGGGAAGGGGGGGGCACCTGTTATATTGTGGGCACATACTGTATCTGTTTTGTTTCCAGCTGGATTCCTCCCTCCTCCCTCCCCAACACTACCCCAATCTAGTTAACCAGGACCACCACTTTGAGCATCCCCAGAGAATACATAATCAGATCCTCTCATTTTTTATAGCTGTGTCCTCTTCTTCTCACTGCAGGGTAATGATTCATAAGCCTGGTAGGATGGAATCACAAGCTGCAAGATGTTCACATCATGGTCTCCTATTAAGTCTTCAGTATTTGAATCAATCACCCTCAAAAAAATTCTCAACCGCCTTTATAAGAATGACTTAAACAACAACTTGCTTCTCTTATGTCTCTGGTGTATTAGAGAATACTGGTATTAACCAATAAACAATGCAATGCCACACATTTTGTCACTGTAATAATGTTCAGTTTTTTCAAGAGCTTAAAGTTCAATCAATCAATCAATCAATCTTTATTTATATAGCGCCATATCACAACAGAAGTCATCTCAAGGCACTTTTCACATAGAGCAGGTCAAGACCGTACTCTTTAATTTACAGAGACCCAACAATTCCCCCATGAGCAAGCACTTGGCGACAGCGGTAAGGAAAAACTCCCCTTTAACGGGTAGAAACCTCAAGCAGACCCCGGCTCTTGGTGGGCGGCCATCTGCTTTGACCGGTTGGGTTGAGAGAGAGAAAGAGAGAGGGAAAGGGGGAGGGGGGACAGAAGAAAAACAATCACAACAACAAACAACAACAAGCACAAGCAGCAACAGCCAGGGAAGGATGCCATCAGGACTGTGAAGGACCGCGAAGGTTCGGCCCGGGAGTCAGGTTTTTCTGTGAGATGAGAAAGCACAAAAAACTCCGTTGAAAACTATTGTTCCTTTTTGCCATTTTTAGAAAAAGCTTGAAATAATTAGGTGAAACAAATATCTCATCTCAATAGGAGCAAAGAAACAACTGAATTAAATAAGAATAACACACTCAAATAAAATAGTATGTAGTTTTTTGTCTAGCAGATGAACCATGTATGTTTATTAAAAAACTATTCTATAGATCTCTTTCAGGGTGTATAGCTCAAATTCATATGTCAGCTGTCAGATCTGCAAAAAACCTCTTCATACAATTTAAAAACAGAGTCATCAAAGTCAGCACAATAACATTATGGAAAACACACAAATTCAATGTGGAGAGACAATCTCCAAATTTGAATATCATTATGGTTATGTCTTGTTCTATCTCACACAGGCTCTGCCCTCTACTGGACTCTATTGGTAACACTCTTCTCCTATCACACGCACGCAATCGCCCATTGAAATTTGCATGTGTGTAGCTAGCCAATCAGGACGTGTCTACTGATTAAGTGTGTCTCATACAGTGTATAAGGCTTATTCATACTCACTTCAGCACTGCGCACTGGTCTTACTTCTCCACGGATGGAGTTGCCACTCATCATCGCCACTGGACAGTAGTTGGTGTTAAATGTGCACAGAGTCACTCCTCACTCACTCTCTCTCTCTCTGTCTCTCTCTCTCTTAAAATCTTCAAGCTTGTGAAGCACTGAATGAAACTGAATTGATACTGACTGATATCAATGGTGAAATCTTCAGTCAGACATTTGGGGAGGATCAAGTGGGTATGGGGTGGTAGGCTTATCTTGGACTTTCAGCTACTTAAAAATAAAAATGTCCTGACAGTGCTGAGCTCAGGATTCATCCATAAGTGCTGCTGTATTACAAACAATTGCACCATATATCCAGTATCATTGTATATACCAATCCGATGTTAATGAAGTTACCGCTGCTGTGCTGCGTGCGTAAATACTCACAAGAGGAGATATATTCTCTCTCTGAGAAGATCCAGGACCTGTTGCTAAAACAGGCTGTCTCGATCTTTCCCACTCATGACAGACAGAGGGGGTGTTACTCTTCGTACTTCCTGGTTCCCAAGAGGAAGGAAGGTTTCAGACCCATTTTGGATCTCTGCATTCTGAACCAGGAGATTGCTGGAACTGGTTCAACCAGGCGACTGGTTCACCACCATTGACCTGAAAGATACATATTTTCACATTGAGGTGGCGCTGAAACACAAGAAGTTCCTGTGTTTCACCTTCCAGGGGATAGTCTACGAGTACAACAGGCTACTGTTTGGCTACTCCCTGGCTCCCCACACATTCAGCAAGTGTGTGAATGCGACACTGCAGCTGCTGCATGTTCAGGGCATAAGAGCATCTTGTACTTAGACAACCTCATTGTCATGGCCAGGTCCAAGTAATGGGCCATTTTCCACACAGCCAAGTTGATGCTGCACCTAACCTAGTTAGGTTTCACCATCAACTGGAAGAACAACACTCCCCAGCCACGCCAACAGGTGGAGTATCTGGGAGTTGTGCTTGACTCGGTCAGTCTATGGGCCGTTCTGTCGGAATCCAGAAGGATGGCCCTGCAGCAGGTAGTCCTCAGACTCTGAGGGGAGCAGCGGTGACAGCTTTGTCTGTCATGCAGGTGTTGGGGCTCATGGTGGTGGGCCATCCAGTGGTTCCACTGGGGCTCCTGCATATGCACTGCCCATGTTGGGCCAACCTAACCAGGCTTGGTTCATGAGAGGAACAGGCTGATGTGGACTGGACTGTCTACGCAGGTGGTGCAGACCATCCAGGCTGCAAGAGCAGGATCCACCATTGCTTGCTACAAAGCTGAGTGGTTGGGATTCCAACACTGGTGCGAGGAAAGCAGATTAGACCCCATGACATGTGCAGTGGGGGATGTTCTTTCCCTTCTACAGTATCTGGTGGAAAATGGGCTGTCTCATGCCACTGTTAAAGTGTATATTGCAGCTATTTCCTCCTGTCATGAGGGTTTTGGCGAAACCTGTCTTCGCCCACCCTTATGTAAGATGTCCTACAGGGGGTTAGGAGACAACGCATGGTGATGTGTGTATCTGCCTCCCAGGGGGAACTATTACTGGTCCTCCAGGCCCAAACGAGTGAGCCTCTGGAGCACATCTTTCTGAAGGCGATGTCATTCAAGACAGCTTTGCTGCTTGCACTGACTTCAGCTAAGATGTCGGTTCACCCCAGCTGTTTGTGAACTATAGTAGTTCAGCTCATGATGTTCAACAGATGCCATTTTCGGGTTGAGTCAAGAGTTCTTGTAAAGAAAGCACTAAGTCTAGGTAATACCATCAGTACACTGAAAAAAAAAAGTCGGATTTACATGAAAAAAATATGTATGTATGCATAGGTTGCACATATTAAACTTGTTAAATCAAAATGATGTATTCATGTTCTACACACTACATTTTTATTTGTTTAAACAACATGACTTATTTTATATTAATTTAATACTTTTATTTAATGTAAAGTATATTTAATTGTCCCCGGTAAACTAACATGACTTTTTATGTGAAGTGCACACAGTGATGTGACATACTGACCTCAGCTCCTCAGGTAAATCTGACACTGTTAAGTTATAAAGCTTTGGCATACCTTATCAATTTTACATGTTGAAATTATTTTTGTAAGCTGATTTCTGTTATTTAAGTAATCTATTTTGTACATCCCTCTACTTGATCCAGTCTAATCTTTTACCTACAGCATGTACTACAGTTTTTGTAGAAAGCAAATGTGGCAATAAACAAACACATTTCTCCACAGATAAAACATATCTGTATTTAATATAACAATATTGTACATCCATTGCACTAGTGTGAGGATTTTAAAGTTTTGGCTTTTCGTTCCTCCATCAGCCAAAACCCCCGCAGTGTGCATATAAACATGAAAACATTTGAAAAAGCACTATTGTGAGGATTTGAACAAGTTTGGGTTCTTCCTCCCTCTATCATTAACTTTTCCAGGAAAAAAAAATCAGCCAAAAACCTCTCAGTGCGCATATATAGATCAAAACATTATTTCAAAAACCGCTTTGTCCTTCGCAAGGACAATACTGAGGTATAATATGTTATCAAGAAAGTGCATTGTAAACATCCATAACATCTGGAACCTAATGCAACACTGTAGGTCCTTAAAACATCTGCTTCATTACAAGAAACTGACTTCAACAGAAAATGATCCACAATGATTAAATCAAGAGTTATGTAGTGCAAATAGTTCTTATATACTTCCCATCATGTCACTGGACGACAAATGTCTCTTATAAATGGCTCAGGAGGCACAATTGGTGAAATGTTATCAAGCAAAGCACTAAAACTGGCTCGATTATCACTAGAGCATAATAAGCCTGAGCCACAACAGACGAAACCTGAAAAGAACACTACAAGTTTAAGAAGGCAGTTCTAACAAAACAAGATGCAGCGTTGGAAGTTTGTTAATAAATGCCTCATAAATGTGTGCAAGTGCTCTGAAACAATTATAATGGCTTGCTTCCCATCATTACAGTATTCAAAGTAAATGATGCATAAATAAACTACCTCCAAAACTCCACAAGTAGAGAAAATACTGTGCCAGTTCCACTGGAAAAAAAGAAAATCTGCATATTTAACAAGGCACTTGGATGCAAGGGTTACACATGCTCACAAAATCAAAGATGAATGTCACCAAAAAGAAAAAAAAAGAAGTAGAAAATTGTGGAACAGGTGGAAGGGGTAGTTCTGAGGCCAAGCTACCTAGCTCTATTCGGTGATTCACTCCAAAACATGACAGTTCATTGATAAAGTCTGTTTTTAAGGACTTGGGCTTTCTTGGAGAGTGTGTTGCCTTCTAGCTCCATGAGAACCTTCTGAAGTACTTTGAACGTGTACTTGAGTTCAGGAGTGTACTTTAGGTTCAAAGCATACATTAGGCCAAACAACATGGCAGCAGCTATATTATACTGAAAATCTGCATTAAAGGTCCAGTGTGTAGTATTTGGTAACATCTAAAAGAACAGACTTGGTAAAAATTGAATAGATTATTTATAAGTATATCTTAATTAGTATTTAATCAGCTGAAAATAATATTTGTTGTATTTTCGTTATCTTAGAAATAAGCCCTTTATATCTACATGGGAGCGGGTCCCCCTCCAAGGTGGCCGCCATGTTGCATCGCCATGTTTCTACAGTAGCGCAGAACGGACAAACCTAACACTGGCTCCAGTGAGGGCCTTACGCGTTTTAGATTCAGTGGGTGACTACCAGAAATAAATGGAGGATCATACTTATTTAGAAAATCACAGGAGTGTGAAATGTCGTTGTCAAAGAAACGAAAACACGAAGAAGCTAAACGAAATCGGGACAAGCAATGGCATAAAACGAGGATATGTCCAGATGGAAATCCCTGATGAGAGAAATGTTTGCAGACTGACGCTGAAGTTTCCTGTTTACTGCTGGACAGTTAAGAGTGTAATGTATATTTATTTTGCCCCGCTGGTAATGGTTCAAAACCTAGATGATGTACAATGTTTATTAGCAGTACATTAGTTTCCCTGAAAAGAAACGCCACCACGTAACATTAAATATTAGCACACTTTAGCCTCAGTTTGTGCCTCTCACGGAGCTGGTGGTCTGATAAGAGACAACAGGGAGGCAACGTCGTGCTATTAACCCAATGATTTATTAATTTTCTGTGGCTGTAAGACAACACATTGACTGATAACTAAGATATTTAGCACTGGTAATGTGCTAAAGACAGTAAGTCAGAGTAATGAGTTAGTGTGAAAGACAAACTGAGGAGAAGTCTGCTCATCACCGAGTTAATACATCCTGTGAATTTATATTTATATTTTTCACAGTGCTCCATGATTTCATTGTTTGCTCCTAATTTGTCATTTAGGAGCACATGTACACATTGGGGGGCAAAGTTAGCTTATAGTCCAACACAAGTAACGTTTTCCCCATTTCAATGTTGAAAAACATGTAATTGTGACCAGAATTTTAATTTTATATTCATCAGTCAGAAGCAGAATTTTTCTGTTATTTATTTTGGTGTGTTTATCCAGGCCAGCCAAGGCTCCCAGCATCTTAGGACGTAACATAATGTATTACAAGGGTTTGTGACTGTGTCATAAAGCACTTATTTTCTTGATGTTGCTGTTGTTTCTCCAGCTATGAGAGAGGTCCTGCAGCATCGATGCATGGTATTGCCTTTATGTGCATCCTAAAGTGACTGTGTAATAGGTCAGGAGTATTTCACCATGTGCCATTGATGGCTCGGAGTACGTTGGTTTTCATTACAACCAAAGACAACAAAAGTTGATTTCACTGAATAGCTACTCATCTCTGGCTGAAAGTGTGTTAATCAATAAAATAATCTGATCTAGTCTGTTGTTGGGATGAAAATCTGCATGGAATAAGGCTGAACAGTTTCTGGTGAGCACATTAGATAGATAGATAGATAGATAGATAGATAGATAGATGATTTATAATAGTAAGTTCATTCATTTGTGCTGTATTATTTTTCTCAGGCACTATGGGTTGGCATTATTCACCATGTCTGTGACATTCACACCCGCTATATCAAAAGTACTGCAGACCAAGTCAGGAGAGGTCTAGGTAAGTGATACACATTTGTTTGCCTATGTAGCATATTAACTTACCCTGTAAGTCCTACTCTTGGTTAAATAGCACTATTTTCACATGTACAACTGTATAAAATGTATGAAATAGTAAATTAACTCTATGTGTAACGGTACTGTCTTCCACAGAAGCAGTTTTCCATGCAGCTGCTGCTCTACACACAGCTCCTGGAGCAGATGAGGAACAGCAGTGCCAGTGAATCATGGGTGTTGTTCCTGCCATGAGAGCGTCTTCATCCAGAGCAGTAAATTGAGTACCTTTGGTGTGGTTTTGGTCTGACCCTTGTCAGCTATTATATGTGCAGCAATTTGACTGCTGGAAGGGGATCAGATAAGTTTAATCACACTGCTTTTAGTGTTCAAACAGACTAATGATTTCATAGATTATTCTGTCTTTATCAGAATCAACTCTGAAGAATACAGAATAAGCTGTCAAAATGTTTGTGTTTGAACAGTAAAAACTGCATGTTTATATTATCTTTATATTGTCCAGATTGAAAAGGATGTCCAAAAATGTTTCTGTTAAATAAAATATATTTTTATTACAAATGTCATTATTCTTAGTGTTGTCTTTTATATTTTTATTTTGTGGTTCAAACTAGTGAATTACAGTTAACATAACCTGAAGTGGTGATGAAAATTAATCCATAACATGTACTACAGCTACAACTACAGTACTCCAACTTCACTACTGTTTTATGTTGCTTTATAAATATAAATAATGACAATATAAATTAATGGTGGAAGTGGTAATGACAATATACTGACTGCAGGGAAATACTGTTATTGTGTAAGTATATATTAATATGTTTATCATTGCAATTATCACAGCACAACTGATGAATATCTTTTATTTGGTAAACTTGCACATTTAAGTTGAACAAATGTGAATATATAAACAAAAAGTTTAATAATTATTCAGAAAAAATATAAATATAGAAAATGTATAGAACAAGTATAAAATAAATAAAATATCAGAAATGTAACAAATAAATATGAGATGATTTGATGCCTTGATGATGAACAGGCAGGTGTGTGAGTACCTGAGATACTGTGTGGACGTTCCAGAGGGCCTGGAGGGAAAGTCAGAGGCCAGGTGTGAAACCAGTGTGATGTCTTTGGAGGACCAGGGAGCTTGTCCCTGATCCTCCAAACACAGCAACTGAGGATGACAAGTCGGTTTCCCTGGCCTAAAGAGCCATGCTGTCAATAGATGAAATGTCTATAGGCAGCATAACGATACTCCTGGTTGTCATACCCAGGCTTCCTGGTTTGGCCAAACACAATAATGTTCTCCCGGTACCACCTGTGAATGCATAAAAAGCATTTTCAAGACAGTACTGGGGGAAGTGCGGTATTAGGCTCACACAATCTGCAGGGTACTGGCCACAGCATTTCCTCTCCCGGTCCGTAGGCATGTCTGTATGGTTACTACAAGTACCATGGTACCCCTGGCACTCCAGCAAACGGTGGGACGCCATGCATGCACTGATGCATGATCAAGGCATCAAAAATGAACCCTGGCTACCTCTGAAGCAGTTCACTGGTGAGCTGCCTGTGCTCCTCCAAGGTCATCTCTTCAAGAAGTTTCTGAAAAAATAAAACACAGGAAAAACACAGATAAGGCTTTATAGGTTATAAGTTTCATGATATGTTGGAAATATGGTAATGGTAGTGCAGAATATGGATTGTAGGCTGTCCAGTGTTCTCAAACATGTCTACAACAATAACATGATTTTTTAAAAAAAGTCAAAATATTGCTGCTCGATACTGTTCTTGTATAGTATTTATATAATCATTCAGTAGTGTTGCTGATGTTTTCAGTAACCTCTTTCATACAGAGAACCTGCATTATAGCCATAAAGAGGATCCAAGGGGAGGACATTTCTCTTCGTTTGATAACGCTAAAGTAAAGTTAGACTTTTCTGTCGGCCTCCCGACTCATTTTGAAAAGACGAGAGAAAGAGAGAGAGAGAGAGAGCAGCTGTGGTCGAGTGAGCTGGAGGGTGATCGCTGGTAATGAGAAAGCCGGTGAATCAGATCAATAAACGGTTATCTTCTGATTGTTTCACAGCGGTTAGCTTCTAAAGCACAAACACACCCACACACCTCTTCAACCCTGCATGTACGCTGCGCCGCCTGATTTGGTCTGAATACAGGCTAAACAGAACAGCGAGGCAGATTACAGGCGCAGTATTCCCGCCTTGAATGGGCTGTGTAAAAGGGACTATTGACTCAGTTACACTGATAATACATCAAACTATACAGACTACAGTAATGTAAAGCACAGAGCTACTATGTAAATACAACTTTGTGTTGTATTGGCATTTTTAATATCGTGCAGAACGAGTAGGAATATGATAAAATAATTGTATAAATAACGGCACAAACCTCAGTCACTTCGGTCCCTTTGGGGGGTTTCCAGCCTCTTCCCCTGCTTCTGCTAACTCGCCCCTTCCTCTCCCTCTAACCTTCAGTACTTGACTCTGCAAACGGATAATAAAATATGTGACGTTATCCTGCCAACGCTATCTCACTATCAATAATGCCTAACATTAGAATAAAATAACGTAAGTTTTGTTTAGCATGACGTTGCTAATGTTAGCTTGTATTACCAAAACAATAAAACACTCATAATTGCTATCTTACTTGTGGGCTATAACCTATAGTACTATAGACTAAATAACTAAATACATCTTCACCTCATTGCTTGACGTGTTAGAAATGCTCGAAGTTGTCTTCAGCAAATAGCTTCTTGTCCTTCTTGTAGGGTGAGCGGCAGAGTGCTTCAATCTAGAACCTCACTGTTAGAGGCCGCTAAATACCACACATATACTGCAGAGAAGAGGCTGCAGCACGACCATACATGACACCAAAACTTGGTAGAGAACTCTTAGGATAGTTTCTCTCTGTTCATTCAGCTTAGGCTCTGTGAAAAAATGCTTAAGCATTGGATAATGGTATAGAAAAACCCTAGACTGTGTATGATAGGCCAAGAAATCACATAACTACTACAACAAAAAAGGAACAGATGATTAAATACATTCAATGTCTGTATGCATCCATTTCTTTTTTGTGATACATGCAGATTTACAGCCAAAATTAGACAATTTCTTATTTTCACTTGGCTACACTATTAACATGCTAATATTTAAGCCTAGTTGTTTTTAAAATAAAGATAAGTGAAGAATTATAAACTGCTCTGATATTCACTGTGATACTCAAATACAACATTTTTAAATTGCTTTATTATTTTCCCTAAAAATAGATTTATTAAAGAAACTTAAATGTTTGAAAGCTGAACGGCATTAAGAAATCTAACCTGCAAAGAATGTTATCTGGATCAAAGCACTCCTTTAAAGAGGACCTATTATGCTCGTTTCCAGCTCTAAATTTTTATTTTTGGACTCCACTAGAATAGCTTTCCATGATTCACAGTTCAAAAATCATATACCTTATACTGACCCATTGTGCAGCCCCTCAGTATACATTGTTTCTTTTCAGTCCATTTTAGCTTCTGTCTCTTTAAGGCCCCCCTCTCAATGAGCCCACTCTGTTCTGATTGGCCAGCTTTATGTATTAAGAGTTGTGTAAAATTGCTGATGACGCAAACCCAATATTTCCCTCTGTACTGCTTCAGATTAAAAGCTTTTAAATTACTAATTAACAGGAGTCTTTTACTGTGAAGACTTTACGGGAAGTGAAATACATTCCTCACCGAATTAGCAGAACTTCATTAGTGGCACTACAAAGCGGTCGAAACAACACCATATGGACACATTTGGAGCTATTTGTTGAGCAGATCAGTTAGAAATCCGTCACCAGCCAACGTTGACTCGGGCTGAAAGTTAAAAAAAACTGTTGGATTCAGAGCAGAGCATTCAGAGCAGCCTGAAGCAAGTGCTTTTTGATCACAGGAGTTACTTCTACATATGTTTACCTTGCTATTTGACCTGCAGGGCTGTCGTGATGAAGGAATCTCCCCTGTGGTGACTCAGGGTGGTTCAACAGCGTGGTATGTGGTCTATGCGATATTAACGCTTTTTTGTGAAAATCAGGTATATTACATTATATTAGTCTGATCAGACGAACGGAGCAGTAGTAGGCTACCTGACAAACATGGAAAACACTTTACATTGTGTTGTGGCAGGAAACAATGTTGGGCTATATCTGAGTCTCATTAAACCTAGGTTTTAAAAATGGAGTCTGGCCAGATGTGCCTTTAGATTGTATGCTGGGCTTCCGCCAGTGTATTGCAAGCCCGACAGCCTGAGCTGACCACCCACTGGGCCTAAGGATCAGGGATTATTTTTAAAAATGTATTTGAAGATGTTTTCTAAACTAAAATGTGTCGAGAGAGAGAGAGCATGCGTGTGAGGCTGCATCTATCCGAGAGCAGGCTGAGGAGGCAGAGGAGAGTTTCTGCCAAAAACAAGCACCAAGAACCATGGAGACATAAGAGCTAAGAGCTACATGTGTTTACAACAGAGCGCACTCTGCTGCTGCTACGGACAGTCAAAGCAGACATTTTCAGTTTATAATTTTACACTTTACACACAGCAATAAGTTTTGCTCAACAACAACCCCAACTTATAACTGAGACAAAATATTCATACAGACATGTTTTTAACTAACAAGCATCGGGGCTGACCCCCTGTTAGCTCACCCAAAGTCTGGCTCTGTTATGAGGGCTGGGCACCGGGTTGGCTGGCGCTCAGCGTGTTAGATGCTGCACTCAGGCAGGATCCTCTGGATCCACTGGACCAGACCAGACTTGGAGAGCAGCTGAGCATTCAATACACATGCATTGAAGTGTAAAACAAGAAGGGCCTAGCCTCATAAAAACAAGAAAAACGTGAACATAGTGTGGTTGTGGTGGTTGCTTGCCTTCCACTGCGGTTGACTTGTCTATAGCCCGATATTGCAATATTGCAGTTATTGCGACAGCCCTATTGACACGTCGGCCACTTTTAACATGAACATCCAATATTGTGACACCATATTTATGTCTGAAAATAAGGAAAAGCACTATTTCCTATATTTTGTATGCATGTATTTTGGATAATAAGTAAAGATTTCTGTTAGTGAATGTTCATGAATTTAAATATTGTGTTGTATGTCTTTTAAATGTCATCATATAATGTAAGGCTGCAACTAACACTTACTCTCCATTATTGCTAAATGTGATGATTATTTTTTTGATTGGTAGTTTTACCTATGAAATGTCAGAAAAAAGAGGGGAAAAATGCCTATCATAATTTCCTAGAGCCCAAGGTAACATGTTTAAATAGCTTGTTTTATTTTATACAACAAACAATCCAAAACATGCAGGAAATCATCATCTTCCCACATAGTTTTACTTGTAAACAAAAACAATTTAAATAGTAAATAACAATTTAATCTATTTGCCTTTTAAATCTGAAATTGCTTATGCCGGGATCAGACTACACAAATTTATCAGTGACTGCTTTCTTGATTTCAGTTATACCTGAAAAACTATAAAGTGATACATATAACTGAAATCAAGAAAGAAAACAGTCACTGATGACTTTCTGTGTCGCTGTTTATATATGTGCACCAGAGAGCGCTTCAGCTATTGCGATTTTGACATTTGATATTAAAACATATCTTTGTGTCTAAATTTACCAGAGTATATAATTGTGAAAACCCAATCATTTTTTCCTGCACAAGACCTCCCATTTACATACAGCGAATGTGGTAGCTGTTTATGTAATGTTCTTGACATCTTAACACATTCTCAAGTTATCTCAAGTTCTCTTTTGACAGATAGACAGTCCATAATGTCATCTTTGTGACATTCAGATGATTGATCAGGGTCATACTTGTAGTGTTGCCAGTCTCCCGACCAAGACACAGCAAGAATTTATGGCACTATGATTGCCTAATCTGGCATGGTGACCATTGAGAAAGACAAAAATATTGTGTAGTCTGATTCCAGCATTAACCACACACTGACCCATTTTAAGATCACCATTTTGATACAAGTTCACTAAAGGCCTTTACACACTGGGGGAACATGTCAATATGTTTTTTGAAAGGTTTTTGTCATGAGTACTTTCACACAGAATGCAAATATTTGGCGGCGAAAAAGCAACATCATTTTTTTTGGAACAAAATCGATTTTTCACAGTGAATAAAAGCATCAACCAATCATGAAGCGTAATCTGCACAGACGGTTGTTTATTGCGAAGGCCCATGTGGGGTGTTGAATATCCAACTGTGCGTGTTCTGAACGTATTTATCATATCTACAATGATTGAGTATTCACAGGCGAGTGTTTCGCATTTTTGTGTCGTTTATTTGTCAGGCCCCTGGTGTGTAAAGGCCTTAAGGAGCAGAACTTTTGCACACCTGTAGATCAACAGGTGCCTTGGAGAAGACCATGAGCAGACTATAGTAGAACAAAGAACTCCTGCACACTGTCTTCTTCACTAGCAATTAGAAAAGACTTTACTGGGAACACCGTTTCGGTACACAGACCTTCATCAGGTTCTTTTGAGTGAGGTCTGTGTACTGAAACATTGTTCCCTATAAAATCTTTTCTAATTGCTCTTGAAAAAGATGGTGTGCTGGGGTTCTTTGTTTGTCTGATATAAGATCACTACCATGTTTACATCAGCCTAGTTGGCTGAGTGTTCTATGTAATTAGAATAACTAGATGTTTTAAAGCAGACAGAATATGAAAGATAAAATCTGGACATACTGAACCTCAGGAATTGTACTCACCATGTACTCTCACAAGATTTTCTGGGTCCTCATTGAGGTACACACAGAGTGCCTTGATGACACATTATCTCCCCAAATCAACGTAATCATCCTACACAACAAGTTGTTTGGTTAGAGGCCTTTTTTCTTCAATCAAGACAACAGAGCAGTATTATTTTTCCAGAAAGCATACTTACCTGAACCATGGGTGCCATGGTGCTGTCTAGTCACTTGCCTATTTGCCCTCCTCTTTTTTGAAAAAAGATTTATCAGTTTCTTAGATTGCACATCTAACTGTGAGAGAAATCTGGACTGCAGGGGCATGGTGGTAATGCGCTAAAATTCTGCATGTATCTGAAAACAAGAATGATTACAGACATAAACATGCTGTACAGCAAATTTGGAAAGGCATTCATTTAGGAAAAAGTTTAACACCAGTGAAGTTACCATGACCAACATTGAGCTCAAGTTAAATTAGAAGTACAGTAGGAAAATAATTCCACAAGTGCCTTGTCATTATTTTATTACTTTATTTTCTAGTACTCTTATGTTATGATTATATTCAAAATATAATTTATCCCCTCAATATGTTGTTTTTCAGGTGCAAGTTGCTGCTTTTCAATCAGTGTACAAGTACATCGATTCAAAATCCTGGGTCAACAGTAACAAATGATTACCACCTTCCAGTGACAAGTTTTAACAAATTTCCTGTTTTAGGTAAAAATACTATAAAGAGAAAATTACCCAGTCAAACTTGAATCATGACTAGGGATGGGCATCGTTAGGATTTTATCAATACTACTACTCTTATCGATTCTCTAGGTTCTTTTTAAATACCAAGGAATTACTTTTTAAAAATATAATTGTCACGTAGAAATGTTTCAACAAAGCCATTGTTTCAACAAAGCCAAAGCGAAGTCAGGATATTTTTAATTTACCCCTCCCCCCACACTTCTTAGCTTGTTTAATACTATGTTTTAAGCCACTGCCCTTAGGCGGATTTCAAAAGACAAGTGGACCTATATTTTATATAATTTCCAATTCTAAAAACACATGCCATGCATGCATTATGTTAATACACATAAAAAGATATTTAAGGACTGCTAACATTAGCATTGCTAGTGAATGATAGTTACTGTTAGCGTTAAGATGGACTTTGTTTTGTATTACTGGCAAATAAAACTCTAAACTTTTTAAAACATTGCATATAAACAGACTACCTCTAACTCTGACTGACATTTGATAGGTTTCAGTTACCTTCACCATGTAGAGTGCTGTCCAAAGTCACAGTAAATCTTCCAAAGTGAGGGAAAAGATTTTCACAGCAACAGTTTTCTGTCCAGGGGCCTGCCCCGAGGAGGTGGGATTTCCCATTTCCGGCTAATAGAACATATCTACTTTCATTCCTCTTAATGTGACTGAGCTAGCAGAATTTAAATCCTTCAAGATTGGAATAATTTTAAAAGATTTAAACATGTCCAGAAAAAAAAGATTAGAAAGATTAATCAATTCTGTAGAATATACAAACTGCATATTTGTAAATTTAACAACCCTCTATCTACCATTTTGTCAGTGTATTATTTCAAATAATGCAACACACAATTGGGTATATCACATTGCGGGACTGAGATATGCATTTCTATTATAAATGAGCAAGATCGATCGAAAAACATGGCCAGCATCAACCAAATTATCTTTGCAAAGGGTGGAGCTTAGCAAATATTGGCCATAACACATTAACCATTTCAGAATTCCAGACAGAAGACTCAGTTGCCCAATAAGTCAATAAA
The DNA here is from genome assembly GCF_963924715.1 of Thunnus thynnus. Classification (NCBI taxonomy): domain Eukaryota; kingdom Metazoa; phylum Chordata; class Actinopteri; order Scombriformes; family Scombridae; genus Thunnus; species Thunnus thynnus. Next base: position 2,281,042 of record NC_089518.1, read on the forward strand.
GTTTAATGTATTTTTTCTGTGCTTACAAAAAATGCAACATCTAAAAGTGTGTCCTTTTGTTATTTGGGTAATTTGGGTAAACTTACCCTTTAATCTCATTGCTATAACCCGGCCACATGATTTGTCATAGTCAAGATAATTTGTGATAGCCATCTGCATTCAGAAATCACATTCAGCCCAGAAAAACAGATATGTGAAATAATTTATTTTTAATCTAATAACTTTTATATACAGCAACAATAATATAACCTTCATTTACATGAAAATGATCTAGACATCTTGCAGTGTAGCAGCAATGACATGATCCCTCACTGGCTTCCCACCCGCAGACACAGGCATCTGTGTTCAGTGGAGCACCCACAAAAGCCTGAATCAATGCTGCCTGGGACTGATAGTAGATCTCTGTAGTGTGGGGTTGTCATAGAGGAACTTTCCTATGTCTGCTTTTGATGCCTCTTTTATATGGGTCACTAAGAACTGTTGGGCCACTGATGGTAATGTTTTCATAGACTCTTGCTATTTTGAAATTTTCAGAAAATACAATTTGACATTCTTCAAATAACGACCAGTAACTAATCACAATTCTTAATTTAGTTACTTAAGTTGTGTGTCATTTCTTGGACTACCTCCCCTGGATTCAGGTAAACAAGAGATGCAATATTCTTTTTCCTAAATATGGAGGACGTAACTGGTGTATCCTCTGTCCACAGTATTAAACAAATCCATTGCTTGTGTGATCCCATTTTTAGAGACAGTCCTCATTAGAAAAACAAGAGCATTGTATGCATTCTTGTAACATCAATGCATGTCACTAACTTTGCTTCTTCCCCGGAGTTTTTTTTTGTGCTTTCTCATCTCACAGGAAAACCTGAGTCCTGGGCCGAACCTTCGCGGTCCTTCACAGTCCTGATGGCATCCTTCCCTGGCTGTTGCTGCTTGTGCTTGTTGTTGTTGTGATTGTTTTTCTTCCGTCCCCCCTCCCCCTTTCCCTCTCTCTTTCTCTCTCTCAACCCAACCGGTCAAAGCAGATGGCCGCCCACCAAGAGCCGGGGTCTGCTTGAGGTTTCTACCCGTTAAAGGGGAGTTTTTCCTTACCGCTGTCGCCAAGTGCTTGCTCATGGGGGAATTGTTGGGTCTCTGTAAATTAAAGAGTACGGTCTTGACCTGCTCTATGTGAAAAGTGCCTTGAGATGACTTCTGTTGTGATATGGCGCTATATAAATAAAAATTGATTGATTGATTGATTGATTGATTGGTCATTGTTCACACTTCAAATTACCTATGTTTATGTTTTTCCTGACCCATATGGTCATAAAAAGAATGGCCATAGTCTCTCAGCAGCAAATGTGGAAGTAGGAGGTTTGGGTGGGTGAATGGGCATAATTAATTGACCACGGAGACTGCTGTTGAGATTTCAATGACTCTAGGCTATTCGTGTTTTGGTGGAAATATTCCCCAAACACGAATATTCCAATCCACACCCACCATCTGATCCTTGGCAACCTAGTCTCACATCAAAATATGTAATAGCTACGTTGGTTCACAGCGCAAAACAATATTCACAATAACAGCTCTAAAATTGTGAAATGCCTGCACTTTTTTTGGGCTAATCCTTTCTATTGGCTTGTGTCCACCACACGTGACTATCAAGTTTCTGTTGCAAAAACAAACAAAATGGCTGACATTCCTTTTATTCTCAGTGGAAAATGAAATCTCTCTTAAAACATAGTCTTCCTCAATTAATATTGAGCCACGTCATCCAGTAATGCACACCAACATTGTGTGTGTGTGTGTGTGTGTGTGTGTGTGTGTGTGTGTGTGTGTATCAACTCTTGTACCATGGCCATATAAATGGGATGAAGATGGGGTTATCAAACTTGACTTTACATTTCACATCCCTCATCCTCCCTGTACTTGTCACTTTCATATATTTCATCAAACTGGACTTTAGATGTAATTATTTATACACGTCACATATAATTTTTGCTCTTGTCACCTTAATATATTTCACTTCATTTCTTTATCTATAGCTTATTCCCAACCAGTCAAAGCAGATGGCCGCCCACCAAGAGCCGGGTTCTGCTTGAGGTTTCTACCCGTTAAAGGGGAGTTTTTCCTTACCGCTGTCGCCAAGTGCTTGCTCATGGGGGAATTGTTGGGTCTCTGTAAATTAAAGAGAACGGTCTTGACCTGCTCTATGTGAAAAGTGCCTTGAGATGACTTTTGTGATTTGGCGCTATATAAATAAAAATTGATTGATTGATTGATTGATTGATTATTTTATTTATTTCATATTGATCTGTGCAGGTGGGTGTGGCCTATCACATATTAGCTCGTAACTCAAGATGTCGTGATTTAACTCACTGTAGACATCCAGCGCTACATCCTGAACATACATACCGAGTTTCGTTCAAATCGGATGAAGGGGGGGCAAATGGCAGAACTTTGAGTGAACAATTATTGAAATGCTGCAGGCTTTCTGATGATGAAACCAGTGTGTAATTGGTCTCACTCCTTCCTTAAACAGAATTAAACTAGCTGAAGTGACTTTGCTCACCTTTGTGAAGCCTGAAACCTGATCATATTTGCTTGCGGCTTTAATTTTGGAAGACTGAGTTGCTTTCCTCTGTTGAGTGCCAAAAGGTTTGAACCCACAAATTGCTGCTTGTGGCTATATTTATTAGGGCCTGAGCCCAAAGGGCGAAGACCCTCTTGTTTTTCGTGTGTTTGTTTCTTTATTATTATTAGGGCCTGAGCCCAAAGGGCGAAGACCCTATTGTTTTTCGTGTGTTTGTTTCTTTATTATTAGGGCCTGAGCCCAAAGGGCGAAGACCCTATTGTTTTTCGTGTGTTTCTTTCTTTATTCTTTCTTTATTAATACGCCACTTTAACTCTAAATTTGACCCCCTAAACATGCTCAAAAACTCACCAAATTTGGCACGCACATCAGGAATGGTGAAAAATTTGATATAATGTAAAAATTAAACCCCAAAGTGCCAAAATGTGCTCTCTAGCGCCACCTATGTATCTAAAACGGCCACCACGGCCCGTAAGAATGTCGTAGAGAGATCGAACCAAAACTCAATTATTCGTCTCATCAAGACCTACAAATCATACGCTGACACCCCTGACCTAAATCCAACAGGAAATCTGCAATGTCAATTTCAAAATACGATTTTTTGCCAATTTTGGACCTTGAATAAACGCTATCTCCTCCTAGGGCGTTAATGGTATCGGCTTCAAACTTTAATACATGACTTATCACACTGTGTTGAGCAAAAGTTATTAAAAACTTTGTAATAACTCGAACGGTTTAGATTTAGTAAGCCCTGAAAGTTGGAGTGCGACATTACACCTTACAATGTAAACCAATGGGGAGGCAAATTCTGGGCATGGACTTTGTGCCAAACTGGGGCATCTGGCGTCTAAACTATAAGTCCCACCACTTTCAAACCTGTATCAATGGATTCGCGACGAAAATTCCTACAAAAAAATGATATTTTTATGTAGGATTTGGCCAAAGTTATGGGATTTATGAGGATATTTCACAAGAAGATCACTTTGAAATCTTTCCTTCCAACTGTGAGGGAGAGAGAGAATGGGAGGGGGGGGATGGGTAAAGTAAACATCTACTGCCTGTGACAGAAGCCCTTGGACTGCACCACACTCCAGTTACTTAGTGCTTTCACACATGTGACAGCAGTGTTCAATCCTTACTTCTTTTCAAGGAGCGCATGTGCTCCTAAATGAAAGAAATTAGGAGCATACATATAACTTTAGGAGCACACTGAAAAATGTTCAAGTAAGAGTTTCTTACAGAAAACAATTCATTTCATACATATTTACAATTTATCACATACATATTTAAACTCTGTGTGTGTGTGTGTGTGTGTGTGTGTGTGTGTATGTAAATCACAATTTGCTGTTTTTAGGGGTGCTTGATTATGGCAAAAATTATAATCACAATCATTTTTGTTCAATATTGAGATCATGATTATTTAACATGATTACTTTTTGCCTGTCATCTTCTCCAATTGCTGTTGTTCATACATGCACATATTTTTTCTAACTTGGCTGAGGAGACTATTACACATCTAATCATATATTGTAGTAATGATTAAGAAAAACTATAGCCTATATGAGGGAAAAACTCAGGAAGGCTGGAGTTCCGGAGCTCAGTATTAAAACTGTAATGGACCTGCCATGAGGGTGGAGCAAACTCCATTTCCAAGAATGCTTTGCGATTTTCACACCTCAGCAGGGAGCAGTCAACATCGGTCCCTCATTGGCGGAGACGCTCCTGCACAGCGGAGCGTCCTGAGGACGCAGCCATGACATCACCACCCCTTTATAAGCGAGCACGCCCGAAATATACGTCTTTCCCATGTCACTGAGCTAGGGTTAACTCCTGTTCCCCTGTGAGTTAGCTTGACTACCCCACGAACATGTTTTCCCCTCATCGAAGACTCCCCTCGTCGGACGAGACGAGACTTTGCCCGTGTTCACCCGAACACATTCCTGGACCCGAGAGAGACCGCTGCTGCAACCAGCGTCCTCAAATTCCCCCGAGAAAGAGGAAATGAAGTTACTTCGGGATAACGTGGACCGGCTCTACCCTGCGCGTCTTCGCCGAGTCGTCTCTGCTGTTCTCTCCGCCACTCCACTCAGAGCCAGCTGCCGTGTTTTCGCCGACCTGTTTTACCTTGATGGTCACGGTGTTTTTTCCGCAGGTTTCACTTCACTCAGCTGGCCGACAGACCCGCTGATTCTCTCCGCTTTAACCTAAATAGCAATTCGGGACTCGGTGCTCCGTTTGGATCTAAACAGAGAGCCGGGGTTAGCTCAGAGGCTAGCAGAGGCTAACTGGTTGTGCTTCTTTCTGTGCTGCTGCCTGTTTGCTGCCTGTTAGTTGTGATCACCACGCTAGACTATTTTGTGTTTGTCCCGCTCGGGACTACTGTGTTTGTGCTGCCGTGAGTGAGAAAGTAAACTGATTTGTCGATCTGAAACCAGACAACGTGCGTTACAGACTGCCGTCCATACGTGCGCTCTCTGTGGAAAAAGAACCGCTTCTCTCTCTCTCACGATCGCTTTCCCTCCTCCCTCTCTTGTGACTAACACCATACTCACGCGCGCACAGATACACGCACCGACATCGTTTTGCACATCTGATGGTCAGATAACGTCGGACAAAAGTGTCCAACCTGCAAGTGTCCAACCCTGTGCAAAGCTGTTTGTGTTTTGTTTGGTAGAATTAGATTTTAGAATAGCTATTTATTGAATGAAGCATTTGTTAACTTTGTTAATTTTGCTAAGTTTAATAAACACTGTTATATCTTTAAAGAGAAGTTCTTTAGTCATTATTGGTAACATATTGTGAAAAGTGGCTGATTGAAGGAGTCAGAGCTCGAATTCAACCCTTCTTTGTGCACCCTTGAATGATTATCTCTCAGATATTAACATTCTAGGTGAAGTCCCATTTATGAGACTACCTTGCTCGGTTATTGGTCCCGGTTTCGGGGTGGTGCTTCGTATCTGTTAGTTCATATTAATAATTCTGTTAATTGTTATAATTAATTATTATTGATAATTGATAATTATAGCAAATAATTAACTGTGTTCTTCGCAGATCCTACAGTTGGTACCTGAATTATTGATTAAGGTTAACAATATTTTGATTTCATAATTCATAATTGTCTGTGAACAGAGGGGTGGGCTCACAGAGAGACACTGGTTAGTATTGTGTGTCAAAAGACTCTCACACTGATCATCTCCAAACGTTTTCTTGGTTCCCACAAGCTCAACCTACTGCGCCGCGGCCCGACGTGCGCAAGGGCGCGAAGGCCCGTCCAACGCTGCTTGCAGCTTTAATTAGGGCCTGAGCCCAAAGGGCGAAGACCCTATTGTTTTTCGTGTGTTTCTTTCTTTATTCTTTCTTTATTAATACGCCACTTTAACTCTAAATTTGACCCCCTAAACATGCTCAAAAACTCACCAAATGTGGCACGCACATCAGGAATGGTGAAAAATTTGATATAATGTAAAAATTAAACCCCAAAGTGCCCAAATGTGCTCTCTAGCGCCACCTATGTATCTAAAACGGCCACCACGGCCCGTAGGAATGTCGTAGAGAGATCGAACCAAAACTCAATTATTCGTCTCATCAAGACCTACAAATCATACGCTGACACCCCTGACCTAAATCCAACAGGAAATCTGCAATGTCAATTTCAAAATACGATTTTTTGCCAATTTTGGACCTTGAATAAACGCTATCTCCTCCTAGGGCGTTAATGGTATCGGCTTCAAACTTTAATACATGACTTATCACACTGTGTTGAGCAAAAGTTATTAAAAACTTTGTAATAACTCGAACGGTTTAGATTTAGTAAGCCCTGAAAGTTGGAGTGCGACATTACACCTTACAATGTAAACCAATGGGGAGGCAAATTCTGGGCATGGACTTTGTGCCAAACTGGGGCATCTGGCGTCTAAACTATAAGTCCCACCACTTTCAAACCTGTATCAATGGATTCGCGACGAAAATTCCTACAAAAAAATGATATTTTTATGTAGGATTTGGCCAAACTTATGGGATTTATGAGGATATTTCACAAGAAGATCACTTTGAAATCTTTCCTTCCAACTGTGAGGGAGAGAGAGAATGGGGGGGGGGGGATGGGTAAAGTAAACATCTACTGCCTGTGACAGAAGCCCTTGGACTGCACCACACTCCAGTTACTTAGTGCTTTCACACATGTGACAGCAGTGTTCAATCCTTACTTCTTTTCAAGGAGCACATGTGCTCCTAAATGAAAGAAATTAGGAGCATACATATAACTTTAGGAGCACACTGAAAAATGTTCAAGTAAGAGTTTCTTACAGAAAACAATTCATTTCATACATATTTACAATTTATCACATACATATTTAAACTCTGTGTGTGTGTGTGTGTGTGTGTGTGTGTGTGTGTGTGTATGTAAATCACAATTTGCTGTTTTTAGGGGTGCTTGATTATGGCAAAAATTATAATCACAATCATTTTTGTTCAATATTGAGATCATGATTATTTAACATGATTACTTTTTGCCTGTCATCTTCTCCAATTGCTGTTGTTCATACATGCACATATTTTTTCTAACTTGGCTGAGGAGACTATTACACATCTAATCATATATTGTAGTAATGATTAAGAAAAACTATAGCCTATATGAGGGAAAAACTCAGGAAGGCTGGAGTTCCGGAGCTCCGTATTAAAACTGTAATGGACCTGCCATGAGGGTGGAGCAAACTCCATTTCCAAGAATGCTTTGCGATTTTCACACCTCAGCAGGGAGCAGCCAACATCGGTCCCTCATTGGCGGAGACGCTCCTGCACAGCGGAGCGTCCTGAGGACGCAGCCATGACATCACCACCCCTTTATAAGCGAGCACGCCCGAAATATACGTCTTTCCCATGTCACTGAGCTAGGGGTAACTCCTGTTCCCCTGTGAGTTAGCTTGACTACCCCACGAACATGTTTTCCCCTCATCGAAGACTCCCCTCGTCGGACGAGACGAGACTTTGCCCGTGTTCACCCGAACACATTCCTGGAGCCGAGAGAGACCGCTGCTGCAACCAGCGTCCTCAAATTCCCCCGAGAAAGAGGAAATGAAGTTACTTCGGGATAACGTGGACCGGCTCTGCCCTGCGTGTCTTCGCCGAGTCGTCTCTGCTGTTCTCTCCGCCACTCCACTCAGAGCCAGCTGCCGTGTTTTCGCCGACCTGTTTTACCTTGATGGTCACGGTGTTTTTTCCGCAGGTTTCACTTCACTCAGCTGGCCGACAGACCCGCTGATTCTCTCCGCTTTAACCTAAATAGCAATTCGGGACTCGGTGCTCCGTTTGGATCTAAACAGAGAGCCGGGGTTAGCTCAGAGGCTAGCAGAGGCGAACTGGTTGTGCTTCTTTCGGTCATGCTGCAATTAACGCTCCGCTGCTGCCTGTTCTCCGCTTTAACCTAAATAACAAATCAGGACTCGGTGCTCCGTTTGGATCTAAACAGAGAGCCGGGGTTAGCTGAGAGGCTAGCAGAGGCGAACTGGTTGTGCTTCTTTCGGTCATGCTGCAGTTAACGCTCCGCTGCTGCCTGTTTGCTGCCTGTTAGTTGTGTTCACCACGCTTGACTATTTTGTGTTTGTCCCGCTCGGGACTACTGTGTTTGTGCTGCCGTGAGTGAGAAAGTAAACTGATTTGTCGGTCTTAAACCAGACAACGTGCGTTACAGACTGCCGTCCATACGTGCGCTCTCTGTGGAAAAAGAACCGCTTCTCTCTCTCTCACGATCGCTTTCCCTCCTCCCTCTCTTGTGACTAACACCATACTCACGTGCGCACAGATACACGCACCGACATCGTTTTGCACATCTGATGGTCAGATAACGTGGGACAAAAGTGTCCAACCTGCAAGTGTCCAACCCCGTGCAAAGCTGTTTGTGTTTTGTTTGGTAGAATTAGATTTTAGAATAGCTATTTATTGAATGAAGCATTTGTTAACTTTGTTAATTTTGCTAAGTTTAATAAACACTGTTATATCTTTAAAGAGAAGTTCTTTTGTCATTATTGTGTGTAACATATTGTGAAAAGTGGCTGATTGAAGGAGTCAGAGCTCGAATTCAACCCTTCTTTGTTCACCCTTGAATGATTATCTCTCAGATATTAACATTCTAGGTGAACTCCCATTTATGAGACTACCTTGCTCGGTTATTGGTCCCGGTTTCGGGGTGGTGCTTCGTATCTGTTAGTTCATATTAATAATTCTGTTAATTGTTATAATTAATTATTATTGATAATTGATAATTATAGCAAATAATTGACTGTGTTCTTCGCAGATTCCTACAGTTGGTACCTGAATTACTGATTGAGGTTAACAATATTTTGATTTCATAATTCATAATTGTCTGTGAACAGAGGGGTGGGCTCACAGAGAGACACTGGTTAGTATTGTGTGTAAAAAGACTCTCACACTGATCATCTCCAAACGTTTTCTTGGTTCCCACAAGCTCAACTGACTGCGCCGCGGCCCGCTGTGCGCAAGGGCGCAAAGGCCCGTTCAGCGCTGCTTGCAGCTTTAATTAGGGCCTGAGCCCAAAGGGCGAAGACCCTATTGTTTTTCGTGTGTTTGTTTCTTTCTTCTTCTTTATTATTACGCCAATTTAACTCTAAATTTGACCCCCTAAACATGCTCAAAAACTCACCAAATTTGGCACGCACATCAGGAATGGTGAAAAATTTGATAAAATGTAAAAATTAAACCCCAAAGTGCCAAAATGTGCTCGAGAGCGCCACCTATGTATCTAAAACGGCCACCACGGCCCGTAGGAATGTCGTAGAGAGATCGAACCAAAACCCAATTATTCGTCTTATCAAGACCTACAAATCATACGCTGACACCCCTGACCTAAATCCAACAGGAAATCCGCAATGTCAATTTCAAAATACGATTTTTTGCCAATTTTGGACCTTGAATAGACACTATCTCCTCCTAGGGCGTTAGTGGTATCGGCTTCAAACTTGAATACATGACTTATCACACTGTGTTGAGCAAAAGTTATTAAAAACTTTGTAATAACTCGAACGGTTTAGATTTAGTAAGCCCTGAAAGTTGGAGTGCGACATTACACCTTACAATGTAAACCAATGGGGAGGCAAATTCTGGGCATGGACTTTGTGCCAAACTGGGGCATCTGGCGTCTAAACTATAAGTCCCACCACTTTCAAACCTGTATCAATGGATTCGCGACGAAAATTCCTACAAAAAAATGATATTTTTATGTAGGATTTGGCCAAAGTTATGGCATTTATGATGATATTTCACAAGAAGATCACTTTAAAATCTTTCCTTCCAACTGTGAGGGAGAGAGAGAGAATGGGAGGGGGGGGATGGGTAAAGTAAACATCTACTGCCTGTGACAGAAGCCCTTGGACTGCACCACACTCCAGTTACTTAATGCTTCTACATATCTGACAGCAGTGTTCAATCCTTACTTTTTTTCAAGGAGCACATGTGCTCCTAAATGACAGAAATTAGGAGCATACATATAACTTTAGGAGCACACTGAAAAATGTTCAAGTAAGAGTTTCTTAAAGAAAACAATTCATTACATACATATTTAAACTCTGTGTGTGTGTGTGTGTGTGTGTATGTAAATCACAATTTGCTGTTTTTAGGGGTGCTTGATTATGGCAAAAATTATAATCACAATCATTTTTGTTCAATATTGAGATCATGATTATTTAACATGATTACTTTTTGACTGTCATCCTCTCCAATTGCTGTTGTTCATACATGCACATATTTTTTCTAACTTGGCTGAGGAGACTATTACACATCTAATCATATATTGTAGTAATGATTAAGAAAAACTATAGCCTATATGAGGGAAAAACTCAGGAAGGCTGGAGTTCCGGAGCTCCGTATTAAAACTGTAATGGACCTGCCATGAGGGTGGAGCAAACTCCATTTCCAAGGATGCTTTGCGATTTTCACACCTCAGCAGGGAGAAGTCTACATCGGTCCCTCATTGGCGGAGACGCTCCTGCACAGCGGAGCGTCCTGAGGACGCAGCCATGACATCACCACCCCTTTATAAGCGAGCACGCCCGAAATACACGTCTTTCCCATGTCACTGAGCTAGGGTTAACTCCTGTTCCCCTGTGAGTTAGCTTGACTACCCCACGAACATGTTTTCCCCTCATCGAAGACTCCCCTCGTCGGACGAGACGAGACTTTGCCCGTGTTCACCCGAACACATTCCTGGACCCGAGAGAGACCGCTGCTGCAACCAGCGTCCTCAAATTCCCCCGAGAAAGAGGAAATGAAGTTACTTCGGGATAACGTGGACCGGCTCTGCCCTGCGCGTCTTCGCCGAGTCGTCTCTGCTGTTCTCTCCGCCACTCCACTCAGAGCCAGCTGCCGTGTTTCCGCCGACGTGCGAGAACGGCACCGTCTGCCTCCGAGCCAAGAACAAAGATGGACATTAAGACGGACTACACACACACACAACCTGCGCACTTTCTGAAGCGACCAAGTAAGAGGCATAAGTCTGGGCATAGGCAGTGTTAGTTGTGTGTTCTTTTCAGCATCAGTTGCTGTTGTTGAGCATTTAGCCTTTTTAGCTTTATTGCTATTGTTCTTGTTGTGTGAGTTGACGGACCGCCGAGTCCATTTTTCTCTGCTTTACTCTGAGTAGTATTTTAAGTTTGCTGCCTGTTAGTTATGTTCACTACGCTAGACTATTTTGTGTTTGTCCCGCTCGGGACTACTGCTGTCTTTCTGCCGCCGTGAGTGAGAAAGTAACTGCTTTGTCGATCTGAAACCAGACAACGTACGTTACAGACTGCCGTCCGTACGTGCGCTCTCTGTGGACAAAAGAGCCGCTTCTCTCCCTCTCACGATCGCTTTCCCTCCTTCCTCTCTTGCTACTAACACACACACACACACACACACACACACACATACATATATACATACATACATACATACACGCATTCCCCTGCAAGTGTCCAACCCTGTGCAAAGCTGTTTGTGTTTTGTTTGGTAGAATTAGATTTTAGAATAGCTATTTATTGAATGAAGCATTTGTTAACTTTGTTAATTTTGCTAAGTTTCATAAACACTGTTATATCTTTAAAGAGAAGTTCTTTTGTCATTATTGGTAACATATTGTGAAAAGTGGCTGATTGAAGGAGTCAGAGCTCGAATTTAACCGTTCTTTTTACCCTTGAATGTTGATATCTCTCAGATATTAACATTCTAGGTGAACTCCCATTTATGAGATTACCCTGTTCGGTTATTAGTCCTGGTTTCGGGATGGTGCTTCGTATTTGTTAGTTCATATTAATAAATCTGTTAATTGTTATAATTATTTATTATTGATAATTGATAATTATAGCAGATAATTAACTGTGTTCCTTGCAGATTCCTACAGTTGGTACCTGAATTACTGATTAAGGTTAACAATATTTTGATTTCATAATTCATAATTGTCTGTGAACAGAGGGGTGGGCTCACAGAGAGACACTGGTTAGTATTGTGTGTAAAAAGACTCTCACACTGATCATCTCCAAACGTTTTCTTGGTTCCCACAAGCTCAACTGACTGCGCCGCGGCCCGCTGTGCGCAAGGGCGCGAAGGCCCGTTCAGCGCTGCTTGCAGCTTTAATTAGGGCCTGAGCCCAAAGGGCGAAGACCCTATTGTTTTTCGTGTGTTTGTTTCTTTCTTCTTCTTTATTATTACGCCAATTTAACTCTAAATTTGACCCCCTAAACATGCTCAAAAACTCACCAAATTTGGCACGCACATCAGGAATGGTGAAAAATTTGATAAAATGTAAAAATTAAACCCCAAAGTGCCAAAATGTGCTCGAGAGCGCCACCTATGTATCTAAAACGGCCACCACGGCCCGTAGGAATGTCGTAGAGAGATCGAACCAAAACCCAATTATTCGTCTTATCAAGACCTACAAATCATACGCCGACACCCCTGACCTAAATCCAACAGGAAATCCGCAATGTCAATTTCAAAATACGATTTTTTGCCAATTTTGGACCTTGAATAGACACTATCTCCTCCTAGGGCGTTAGTGGTATCGGCTTCAAACTTGAATACATGACTTATCACACTGTGTTGAGCAAAAGTTATTAAAAACTTTGTAATAACTCGAACGGTTTAGATTTAGTAAGCCCTGAAAGTTGGAGTGCGACATTACACCTTACAATGTAAACCAATGGGGAGGCAAATTCTGGGCATGGACTTTGTGCCAAACTGGGGCATCTGGCGTCTAAACTATAAGTCCCACCACTTTCAAACCTGTATCAATGGATTCGCGACGAAAATTCCTACAAAAAAATGATATTTTTATGTAGGATTTGGCCAAAGTTATGGCATTTATGATGATATTTCACAAGAAGATCACTTTAAAATCTTTCCTTCCAACTGTGAGGGAGAGAGAGAGAATGGGAGGGGGGGGATGGGTAAAGTAAACATCTACTGCCTGTGACAGAAGCCCTTGGACTGCACCACACTCCAGTTACTTAATGCTTCTACATATCTGACAGCAGTGTTCAATCCTTACTTTTTTTCAAGGAGCACATGTGCTCCTAAATGACAGAAATTAGGAGCATACATATAACTTTAGGAGCACACTGAAAAATGTTCAAGTAAGAGTTTCTTAAAGAAAACAATTCATTACATACATATTTAAACTCTGTGTGTGTGTGTGTGTGTGTGTATGTAAATCACAATTTGCTGTTTTTAGGGGTGCTTGATTATGGCAAAAATTATAATCACAATCATTTTTGTTCAATATTGAGATCATGATTATTTAACATGATTACTTTTTGACTGTCATCCTCTCCAATTGCTGTTGTTCATACATGCACATATTTTTTCTAACTTGGCTGAGGAGACTATTACACATCTAATCATATATTGTAGTAATGATTAAGAAAAACTATAGCCTATATGAGGGAAAAACTCAGGAAGGCTGGAGTTCCGGAGCTCCGTATTAAAACTGTAATGGACCTGCCATGAGGGTGGAGCAAACTCCATTTCCAAGGATGCTTTGCGATTTTCACACCTCAGCAGGGAGAAGTCTACATCGGTCCCTCATTGGCGGAGACGCTCCTGCACAGCGGAGCGTCCTGAGGACGCAGCCATGACATCACCACCCCTTTATAAGCGAGCACGCCCGAAATACACGTCTTTCCCATGTCACTGAGCTAGGGTTAACTCCTGTTCCCCTGTGAGTTAGCTTGACTACCCCACGAACATGTTTTCCCCTCATCGAAGACTCCCCTCGTCGGACGAGACGAGACTTTGCCCGTGTTCACCCGAACACATTCCTGGACCCGAGAGAGACCGCTGCTGCAACCAGCGTCCTCAAATTCCCCCGAGAAAGAGGAAATGAAGTTACTTCGGGATAACGTGGACCGGCTCTGCCCTGCGCGTCTTCGCCGAGTCGTCTCTGCTGTTCTCTCCGCCACTCCACTCAGAGCCAGCTGCCGTGTTTCCGCCGACGTGCGAGAACGGCACCGTCTGCCTCCGAGCCAAGAACAAAGATGGACATTAAGACGGACTACACACACACACAACCTGCGCACTTTCTGAAGCGACCAAGTAAGAGGCATAAGTCTGGGCATAGGCAGTGTTAGTTGTGTGTTCTTTTCAGCATCAGTTGCTGTTGTTGAGCATTTAGCCTTTTTAGCTTTATTGCTATTGTTCTTGTTGTGTGAGTTGACGGACCGCCGAGTCCATTTTTCTCTGCTTTACTCTGAGTAGTATTTTAAGTTTGCTGCCTGTTAGTTATGTTCACTACGCTAGACTATTTTGTGTTTGTCCCGCTCGGGACTACTGCTGTCTTTCTGCCGCCGTGAGTGAGAAAGTAACTGCTTTGTCGATCTGAAACCAGACAACGTACGTTACAGACTGCCGTCCGTACGTGCGCTCTCTGTGGACAAAAGAGCCGCTTCTCTCCCTCTCACGATCGCTTTCCCTCCTTCCTCTCTTGCTACTAACACACACACACACACACACACACACACACATACATATATACATACATACATACATACACGCATTCCCCTGCAAGTGTCCAACCCTGTGCAAAGCTGTTTGTGTTTTGTTTGGTAGAATTAGATTTTAGAATAGCTATTTATTGAATGAAGCATTTGTTAACTTTGTTAATTTTGCTAAGTTTCATAAACACTGTTATATCTTTAAAGAGAAGTTCTTTTGTCATTATTGGTAACATATTGTGAAAAGTGGCTGATTGAAGGAGTCAGAGCTCGAATTTAACCGTTCTTTTTACCCTTGAATGTTGATATCTCTCAGATATTAACATTCTAGGTGAACTCCCATTTATGAGATTACCCTGTTCGGTTATTAGTCCTGGTTTCGGGATGGTGCTTCGTATTTGTTAGTTCATATTAATAAATCTGTTAATTGTTATAATTATTTATTATTGATAATTGATAATTATAGCAGATAATTAACTGTGTTCCTTGCAGATTCCTACAGTTGGTACCTGAATTACTGATTAAGGTTAACAATATTTTGATTTCATAATTCATAATTGTCTGTGAACAGAGGGGTGGGCTCACAGAGAGACACTGGTTAGTATTGTGTGTAAAAAGACTCTCACACTAATCATCTCCAAACTTTTTCTTGGTTCCCAGAAGCTCAACTGACTGCGCCGCGGCCCGACGTGCGCAAGGGCGTGAAGGCCCGTTCAACGCTGCTTGCAGCTTTAATTTCTTATTATTATTCTTTATTAATACGCCACTTTAACTCTAAATTTGACCCTCTAAACATGCTCAAAAACCAAATTTGGCACGCACATCAGGTCTGGTGAAAACTTGATAAAATGTAAAAATTAACCCCCAAAGTGCCAAAATGTGCTCAAGAGCGCCACCTATGTGTCTAAGACGGCTGCCACGGCCCGTAGGAATGTTGTAGAGAGATCGAACCAAAACTCAATTATTCATCTCATCAAGCCCTACAAATCATACGCTGACACCCCTGACCTAAATCCAACAGGAAGTCTGCAATCTCAATTTCAAGGTACAATTTTGTGCCAATTTTGGACCTTGAATAAACGCTATCTCCTTCTAGGGCGTTAATGGTATCGGCTTCAAACTTTGATACATGACTTATCAAACTGTGCTGAACAAAAGTTATTAAAAACTTTGTAATAACTCGAACGGTTTAGATCTAGTAAGCCCTGAAATTTGGAGTGTGACATCACACCTTACAATGTAAACCAATGGGGAGGCAATCTCTGGGCATGGACTTTGTGCCAAACTGGGGCATCTGGCGTCTAAACTATAAGTCCAACCACTTTCAAACCTGTATCAATGGATTCGCGACGAAAATTCCTACAAAAAAATGATATTTTTATGTAGGATTTGGCCAAAGTTATGGGATTTATGAGGATATTTCACAAGAAGAGTATACCGATGTCCTTCTCTGCAGCTGTGAGGGAGAGAGAGAGAATGGGAGGGGGGGATGGGTAAAGTAAACATCTACTGCCTGTGACAGAAGCCCTTGGACTACGCCACACTCCAGTTATTTAGTGTTTAAACACATCTGACAGCAGTGTTCAATCCTTACTTTTTTTTCAAGGAGTACATGTGCTCCTAAATAAAAAATAAAAAAAATAGGAGCACACATATAACTTTAGGAGCACACTGAAAAATGTTCAAGTAAGAGTTTCTTAAAGAAAACAATTCATTACATACATATTTACAATTTATCACATACATATTTAAACTCTTTGTGTGTGTGTGTGTGTGTATGTAAATCAGAATTTGTTGTTTTTAGGGGTGCTTGATTATGGCAAAAATCATAATCACGATCATTTTTGTTCAATATTGAGATCATGATTATTTAACATGATCACTTTTTGACTAATTTTTGCCAATTGCTGATGTTGATATATGGACATATTTTTTCCCTCTTGGCTGAGGAGACTATTACACATGTAATCATATATTGTACTAATGATCAAGAAAGACTATAGCCTATATGAGGGAAGAACTCAGGAAGACTGGAGTTCCGGAGCTCAGCATTAAAACTTTAATGGACCTGCCATGAGGGTGGAGCAGCAGTTTTTTTTTTTAAATTCATTAGACAGACAGGATTAATGTGTAGGCTTTAATCATTGGTTAGTAGTCCGAAGCGGAGGGTGGCAGTAATGCACCTAATATGCTGGTTACTGTTGGGCCTCAAACCACAAGGTCACACAGAGAAGGCCTACATGTAACCTGTGAGACTTGACCATGAGGTGCTTTTTCTTCTGTTTCCCCCGAGACAAAGGCATAGCGCCCAAATGCTGCTTACAGACAATGGGAGTCCATTGCAAACTCCTTTTCCAAGGATGCTTTGCATTTTTCACACCTCAGCACGGAATAGTCAACATACAGTCCCTCACTGGCGGAGACACTCCTGCACGGCGGAGCGTCCTGATGATGCAGCCATGACATCAACGCCCCCTTAAAAACTGAGCACGCCCTGAAACACATGTCTTTCCCATGTCACTGAACTAGGGGTAACTTCTGTTCCTGTATGAGTTAGCTTGATTAAAGGGGGTACCCCACGCACATGCTTTCCTCTCATCGAAGACTCCCCTCGCCGGACGAGACTTTGCCCATGTTCACCCGAACACATTCCTGGACCCAAGAGAGACCGCTGCTGCAACCAGCGTCCTAAAATTCCCTCGAAAAGGAAGAAACAAAATTACATCGGGAAAACGTGGGGCGTCTCTTCCCCGCTCGTATTCACCGAGTCGACTCTGCTCTCTGTTCTCTCCGCGACGCCACTGAGAGCCAGCTGCCGTGATTTCGCCGACCATGCGAGAACGGCCACCGTCTGCATCTAAGCCAAGGACAAAGTTGGACATGAAGAAGAATACCCTTTTGGGAGCAGACTTAATAATTAAGGGAGAACACACATTTGGTTTGGAGACTTGATAATCAAGTGACGTCTGAGACAACTCTTTGATCAAACATATGCCAATTGTCCTTTCCACCTCCTGACCCCTGCTGATTTGACCCCTCCTGTCTTGCCCCTGGATTTGCCTTGATCTTGTATGTAAATGCCCTCCCCTCCTATCTTTTGTTTACCATTTGTTGGTCACTACTTTGATCCTTACTGTATAAAGGCTTTCCATTTCTTCTGCTCTGGGTCAGTCTACTGTATCAGACCAGCTCTGTGTCAGTAAGCTCACCACATTTCCAGAATGCTATTAAACCCCTTCCACCACAGCAAACTTTGAACAAGGACTTGAGTGAATTTTCTTCAACAAATGGTGCCGTGACCCGGATGGCAAGAGACCTTCAACGGAGACTCCTTTCCCAGACCAAAAACAAGCCAGTGACCAAATCCAAATTTCAGAGGTAAGGTCCTTTTGAAAACCTAATTACTGTTGCTGTGTATTGTTGGAGGTCTGTGGAATTGGAGTCCCAGAGAAGGGTGACGCCATCCTGATTTCAAGTAAGTTTGCTGTGTGGTTGTGTATGGGGGTTAATGAGATGTGTTCTCTGTAAGATGTTTCAGTAGATGTTTAGGAACGCTTGTAGTTTCATAACCTAGGAATCTTGACTTTGTTGTGAGGTTACTTTCTTCTTCCTTGCCTTAGAATCTGACTTGCTCTTCTTAAGGTTTTATATCTCCAGTAACATCCAGTTACAGATAAAATGGCCATTTTGAAATAGATCCTGGAGAGGATAGGGCCAAGGGTTGGTCCACAGTGTTTGGGAAACACTGAGAAATAGTCCAGAAGGGGACTAGTGAAGTCCAGTTGGGACTAGTGAGTAGGCCTATACAGGTTCCAGTAGAAAGAAGTAGGGTGATTTGTTCTCCCAGGGATTGACTAGTTCTCCCAATACTCAGAACAGGTATATTTCATTTGTAGGGATCTGATTTACTCTCCTTACACAAACAAAATGACTTGTATCTTCTGAGTAGAATGTTGATTGGAAGGATTTGATTTAGATTTTATTCATATGCCGAAGTGTGATGGATATGATAATGTTCTTGTATGTATAGATATGTTTTCAAACTGGCCTGAAGCCTGGCCTTGCAAAAAGACTGACTCTGCTTCTGTAGTGAAATGCTTGCTGAAAGACATTGTTCCAAGATTCAGTATCCCACAGAGCATCAACTCAGACAGAGGAACTCATTTCACTGGACAAATAATGACTGAACTCTGTAACTCACTTGGGATTAAACAAAGATTACATTGTCCATACCATCCTCAGTCTGCAGGGCTAGTTGAACGACAAAATGGTGTTCTGAAAAACAAACTAGCCAAACTGTGTGCTGAAACAGGTCTGAAATGGACATCACTATTGCCATTGGCCCTCATGTCAATGAGGTCCACACCCATCAGGAAACACAAACTTACACCTCATGAGATTATTACGGATAGACCAATGACTGTACCAAGTAATTCAATACTATGCATGAAGAAGATGGATCTTCATGCTATGGATGACTCAATGATATCATTCTGCTCTGCTCTAACCTCTGCTGTTCAGTCAATCCACAGGCAAGTAAAAGCTGTCCAGTCTCCTCCTAGTGACCAGCCGTGCCATAACATCCAACCAGGAGACTGGGTCTGCATCAGAGAGTTCCGACGCAAAAACGCCCTGAAACTCCGCTGGTCCAAACCACAACACGTCCTGCTTACCACCAACACAGCAATCAAGTGTGAGGGTCGTCCCACGTGTGTCCACGCATCCCACTGTAAGAAGACGCCTCCTCCACCATGCACCCGAAAACGGCAGAATCCATCTTCATCCTGTGGACCTTCTTCTTCATCACCTGTGGGCCCGTAGAGGGGTGGCTGCAGCTCTGGGAAAAAACTCCTCCCCCGAAGGACAACACAGGGCTGACAGCCCCAGAAGAAGAGGTACAGTGCCCGCAGCCGCCGGAGGAGAAGAGGAGCACTGCACGGCCCAGAGCCCCAGAAGAAGAGGTACAACACCTAGCGAGAGGCATAACAGGCACCAGAGACCCAGGAAAAGATACACGACAAACCCCAACACACTCACGGCCATCAAAGGAGCAGACCAGACAATCCTACAAACATCACAAACGAGACCTTTCGATCCAACAAGAGGGGAACACATCCAATATCAGTGCTCTCAAGTTACGGAGCCATGGCAGCTTTGGATCAAATAAGAGACCTTTCTCATTCGGTTGAAGATCTTGCAAACACTACCGAAAAAGGCATGTCCATGCTCTCACAAGAAATGACTGCTGTGAGAATGATGACTTTACAAAATTGTGCTACACTGGATTATTTACTGACCTCTCAAGGAGGAACCTGTGCAGTAATTGGAGCTGAATGTTGTACTTTCATACCTGACCACAATGCCACCATACAAGAAATAACTAACCATTTGAATAATATTGCCAAAACCTTACATAACCCTGTCACCACTGGTCTGTTTGACTGGTTTAAACAGAAATTAGGAGCATTAGGTTATATAATCTTTGAATTTGTCTTGCTTGGATTTGGAGTCTTGACTGTTGTAAGCCTTTTGATCACCTGTCTTAAATCCATTTGTAACTCATTTATCACTAAAACAACCACTAAAATCATGTACACCACTGCAACTCAACCTATTCTACCAATGGAGTTGGAAAATTCAGATTTTTTGTTTAAAATTGAAGTAGATTTAGACTAAGTAGACTATAGCCACATTAAAAAAAAAAAAAAAAAAAAAAAAAAAAGCGTGGATTGAAGAAGAATACCCTTTTGGGAGCAGATTTAATAATTAAAGGAGAACACACATTTGGTTTGGAGACTTGATAATCAAGGGACATCTGAGACAACTCTTTGATCAAACATATGCCAATTGTCCTTTCCACCTCCTGACCCCTGCTGATTTGACCCCTCCTGTCTTGCCCCTGGATTTGCCTTGATCTTGTATGTAAATGCCCTCCCCTCCTATCTTTTGTTTACCATTTGTTGGTCACTACTTTGATCCTTACTGTATAAAGTCTTTCCATTTCTTCTGCTCTGGGTCAGTCTACTGTATCAGACCAGCTCTGTGTCAGTAAGCTCACCGCATTTCCGGAATGCTATTAAACCACTTCCACCACAGCAAACGTTGAACAAGGACTTGAGTGAATTTTCTTCAATAGACAGAAAGACGGACTACACACACACCCTCCTCGCTTTCTGAAGCGACCAAGTAAGAGGCATGAGTCTGGGCAGAGGCAGTGTTAGTTGTGTGTTCTTTTCAGCATCAGTTGCTGTTGTTTAGCATTTAGCTTTTTAGCTTTATTGCTATTGTTCTTGTTGTGTGAGTTGACGGACCGCCGAGTCCATTTGCTTTACTCTGAGGAGTATTTTAAGTTTGCTGCCTGTTAGTTGTGTTCACCATGCTAGACTATTTTGTGTTTGTCTCGCTCGGGACTACTGCTGTGTTTGTGCCACCGTGAGTGAGAAAGTAAATTGCTTTGTCAGTCAGAAACCAAGCAACGTGCGTCACAGACTGCCGTCCGTACACACGCTGTCTGTGGACAAAGGAACCGCTTCTCTCCCTCTCACGATCGCTTTCCCTCCTCCCTCTCTTGCAACTAACACACACACACGCACACAGATACACGCACCAACATCTTTTTGCACATCTGATGGTCAGATAACGTCGGACAAAGCTTTGCTTTGTCTTTCCTTATCCACCATCAGACACATGTTTTTCATGGAATTGGGTGAGAGCAAGACGCCGACCACCAGGCGGCGCCATCTTGCTTTTGTCTAGCCAAGACACCGCCGTACTTCTGCCATTCGGGTCTTGCATGACGTGACTTCCTCCCACAGTCACGTCCGCACTGCAGACCGACGACGTCATCACGTCAGGCCCAGTTGCCATCTTGTCGCACACACATACACATATATGCATTCCCCTGCATGTGTTCAACCCTGTACATAGCTGTTGTGTTTTGTTTGGTAGAATTTGATTTTAGAATAGCTGTTTATTGAATGAAGCATTTGTTAACTTTTAATGAATGTTTAATGAACAATGTTATATCTTTAAAGAGAAGTTCTTCTGTCATTATTTTGTGTAACATATTGTGAAAAGTGGCTGATTGAAGGAGTCAGAGCTCGAATTCAACCCTTCTTTGTTCACCCTTGAATGTTTATCTCTCAGACATTAACATTCTAGGTGAACTCCCATTTATGAGACTACCTTATTCGGTTATTGGTCCCGGTTTCCGGGTGGTGCCCCGTATTTATTAGTTCATATTAATAATATATTAATTGTTATAATTAGTTAATTATCTTTGATAATTGATAATTATTGCAAATAATCAACTGTGCTCCTCCAACAGTTGGTGCCCGAATTATTGATTAAGGTTAACAATATTTTGATTTCATAATTCATAATTATCTGTGATAAACAGAGGGGTGCGCTCACGGAGAGAAATTGGTTAGTATTGTGTGTCAAAAGACTCTCACACTGATCATCTCCAAACGTTTTCTTGGTTCCCAGAAGCTTAACTGACAGCGCCGCAGCCCGATGTGAGCAAGGGCGCGAAGGCCCGTTCAACACTGCTTGCAGCTTTAATATATTGTCTTTCTTGATCATAGTATAATCTATGCTTACATGCATAATAGCCTCCTCAGCCAGCTGGTAAAAATATGTGCATGTATCGGCATCGGCACAATGAGTTGGAAATATCAGCATATTGGATATCGGCAAAAATCCAATGTCGTGCATCCCTAGTTAAAAGTCTTTACATTCCTAAAAATAGACTTGATGAAAATTAGGAAATTAATTTGTTTTACACACAAACTCATCAAGAGTGTTCAATTTACTGATTGAAATTCAAGTGAATGGGCACAAAACTTGCATGATTTTTATGATACAGGTGTGAGCAAGGCAGCCATGTCTCACCCTGCAGAAAATTCTCTTCCTCACATTGTTGAGATTTGATGTTTCGCCATGACAAAGGAAGTTGCTATAACTTTTTTGTAAATGCTCCAGTCTGCACCAAACTTTACATGTTTGATAAGACTCCCAGCCTGAACACGTGTACATGACAATATTCCATCAGTGATGCAAACTGGCTGAATAGCGCCCCCTACGAAATTTCAGTAAAGCAGCCCCAACAGCGGGCAAAATAGTGGACAAAGAAAGTGATGTTTATCTCCTTCTTGCACTGTCTGAAAACAGCCAGGGTCTGTAGACATCTACATGCCCGTCACAGAAGCCCTTCGATTGCGCCGCGGCCCGACATGCGCAAGGGCGCGAAGGCCCATTCAACGCTGCTTGCAGCTTTAATTAGGGCCTGAGCCCAAAGGGCGAAGACCCTATTGTTTTTCTTGTGTTTGTTTCTTTCTTATTATTCTTTCTTTATTAATCCGCCACTTTAACTCTAAATCTGACCCCCTAAACATGCTCAAAAGCTCACAAAATTTGGCACACACATCAGGTCTGGTGAAAAATTTGATAAAATGTAAAAATTAACCCCCAAAGTGCCAAAATGTGCTCGAGAGCGCCACTTATGTATCTAAAATGGCCGCCACGGCCCGTAGGACACCCCTGACCTAAATCCAACAGGAAGTCCGCAATGTCAATTTCAAAGTACAATTTTGTGCCAATTTTGGACCTTGAATAAAGGCTATCTCCTCCTAGGGCGTTAATGCTATCGGCTTCAAACTTTAGTACATGACTTATCACACTGTGCTGAGCAAAAGTTATTAAAAACTTTGTAATAACTCGAACGGTTTAGATCTAATAAGCCCCGAAAGTTGGAGTGCGACATTAAACCTTACAATGTAAACCAATGGGGAGGCAATCTCTGGGCATGGACTTTGTGCCAAACTGGGTCATCCTACGTCTAAACTATAAGTCCGACCACTTTCAAACCTGTATCAATGGATTCGCGATGAAAATTCCTACAAAAAGATGTGATTTTTATGTAGGATTTGGCCACAGTTATGGGATTTATGAGGATATTTCACAAGAAGAGTACAGTGATATCCTTCTCTCCAGCTGAGAGGGAGAGAGAATGGGAGGGGGGGGATGGGTAAAGTAAACATCTACTGCCCGTGACAGAAGCCCTTAGACTGTGCTACGCTCCACTTACTTAGTGCTTCTACATATCTGACAGCAGTGTTCAATCCTTACTTCTTTTCAAGGAATACATGTGCTCCTAAATGAAAGAAATTAGGAGCATACATATAACTTTAGGAGCACACTGAAAAATGTTCAAGTAAGAGTTTCTTAAAGAAAACAATTCATTACATACATATTTAAACTCTGTGTGTGTGTGTGTGTACCTATGTAAATCACAATTTGCTGTTTTTAGGGGTGCTTGATTATGGCAAAAATTATAATCACAATCATTTTTGTTCAATATTGAGATCATGATTATTTAACATGATTACTTTTTAACTGTCATCTTCTCCAATTGCTGATGTTCATATATGCACATATTTTTTCCCACTTGGCTGAGGAGACAATTACACATGTAATCATATAGTGTACTAATGATCAAGAAAGACTATAGCCTATATGAGGGAAAATATGCTGGTTGCCAACCGTTGTTATAAACCAAAAAGGGGAGGGTAAAATATTTTTCCTCACAGAGTGGTACATCCTGTCAGCCGAGGGATTTCCTATCTGTGCAGCTGAACACAGTAGTTCTCTACGGACTGTTTTACCGTGATGGTCACGGTGTTTTTTCTGCAGGTTTCACTTCACTCAGCTGGCCGACAGACCCGCTGATTCTCTCCGCTTTAACCTAAATAACAAATCGGGACTCGGTGCTCCGTTTGGATCTAAACAGAGAGCCGGGATTAGCTGAGAGGCTAGCAGAGGCTAACTGGTTGTGCTTCTTTCGGTCATGCTGCAGTTAACGCTCCGCTGCCCTTACAAGCGTCACCACTCGTTTCAACTTTCAATCCCTCTAGAATTCATATACTTTTATGGTTGCAATTTGTAGTCGCACAGTGTACGAGTATTTTTTTTCCACTTCGCACACATCTATTTTTAGCCAAGGACAAAGTTGGACATTAAGACGGACTACACACACACCCTGCTCGCTTTGTGAAGCGACCAAGTAAGAGGCATAAGTCTAGGCAGGGGCAGAGTAGTTGTGTGTTCTTTTCAGCATCAGTTGCTGTTGTTTAGCATTTAGCTTTTTAGCTTTACTACTATTGTTCTTGTTGTTTGAGTTGACAGACCGCCGAGTCCATTTTTCTCTGCTTTACTCTGAGGAGTATTTTAAGTTTGCTGCCTGTTAGTTGTGTTCACCATGCTAGACTATTTTGTGTTTGTCCCGCTCGGGACTACTGCTGTGTTTGTGCCACCGTGAGTGAGAAAGTAAATTGATTTGTTGATCAGAAACCAGACAATGTGCGTCACAGACTGCCTTCCGTACGTGCTCTCTTTGTGGACAAAGGAACCGCTTCTCTCCCTCTCACGATCGCTTTCCCTCCTCCCTCTCTTGCGACTAACACACACACGCGCACACAGATACACGCACCGACATCTTTTTGCACATCTGATGGTCAGATAACATCGGACAAAGCTTTGCTTTGTGTTTCCTTATCCACCATCAGACACGTGTTTTTCACGGAATTGGATGAGAGCAAGACGCCGACCACCAGGCGGCGCCATCTTGTTTTTGTCTAGCCAAGACACCGCTGTACTCCTGCCATTCGGGTCTCGCGTGACGTGACTTACTCCCACAGTCACGTCCGCATCGCAGACCGACGACATCATCATGTCAGGCCCAGTCGCCATCTTGTCGCACACACATACACATACATGCATTCCCCTGCATGTGTCCAACCCTGTGCGTAGCTGTTGTGTTTTCTTTGGTAGAATTAGATTTTAGAATAGCTGTTTATTGAATGAAGCATTTATTAATTTTGTTAATTTTGCTAAGTTGAATAAACACTGTTATATCTTTAAAGAGAAGTTCTTTTGACATTATTGTGTAACATATTGTTGGGACTACATGTGGACCACAGTTTACCACGTTTCAAGACTCCAAGAAACCTGAGCCCTGGGGGTTCGCACCCAAAGTGTGAAGCTCCACCCATGGATCCAGGTTATCAAAACTAGAGATTCCCCTCTTATCTCTCTTTTTTTCTCCACGAGCTGCAGCAGGAGCAGCTCCTTGCTCTCTTTCACACCTCCAGCAGCTGCTGGAGCAGCTCTCTGCTCTCTTGTGTGGCCTGCTCACAGCAGACACACACAGTCTTCTTTACGGCAGAAGACGCGAGAGCCTGCCTAAGACTCAGAAACTAAGTTTCCTTGTGCCAGCAGCTAACACACAAGTCTGCTGGCCAGTTTAACAAGTACAGGAGCCGCGAAATGGAGTTAGCTTGCCGCTAACTCTACACCAAGGAGTGACCTGGGCCCTCTGCACGACTGGAGTGCTGTCTGCCCAGCAACGCCTGCATCTTTCAGCTTCAGAGCCAAAGCCTTCTCAGCCTGACTCACCCACGGATTCACCGGCTACAAAGCAGGACACCACAAAGCATCTCTTACTTCATGGACTGGTAACAACTGGGCATAGCCTAGCAACACAGTGAAGCATAGTACAGCTAAGCAAGAATGTTTAACTCAAACAATGTACTGTACGTGTATTGATTTGGTTAAGGTTATACATTGAACTGTTGTTGTGATGTCCTTGTTGCCTATAGTCAGGTTACTGCATAGCCACACCGCTAGGTTAATGTTAGCATGCTTAACACATGTTACATCCAGTAACTAGGCCTTGCATGCAATTAACCTCGTTTTAACCTGGCACCTTTAGCATACACCAATTGGCCTTGAATAGAGAACCACACAGTTAAGAGGTTAAAACCTAGTTTGGCAAACTTTGGTTCAGGCAGCACATGTGGTTCAAGACACCACATGGTCTGGCCTTTTATCCCTGTAGTTCCCTTTATCAGCCAAAGTGTCGGCATGCCATGTGCTCAGTCACCAGGTGACTGCAGCCATCTTGCTATTGTCTTCCCTACACACACACACACACACACACACACACACACTCACACATTCACACTTGTATATAGATACACTTAGCTGGATTAGTATTGTGTGTTGCTTTTACCCTTTTGTTAAATAAATGCTTTTGGATATACCTGTTGTCTGTTTTAATGTTGCACAAGAATGAGTTTTGCCAACCTCTGCTCTGTAAAGAACTCCAAATCCTTCAACCTTAACTAGCTATTGATATGGTGATTTTGTTTATAGTTATTAAATTAATTATTAATCAAAGTCCCAAATTCATAGATTAGTACACTTTGAGACTGAATTGGCTATCTTTTTCCCTGAGTCCAGGGTGGTGCCCCGTTATTATTAATTATTATTAATAATTTTATTGATTTTAATAATTAACGATTATCTTTGATAATCGTTAATTATTGCTGATAGCCAAACTTGTAGCCACGGCCCAACAATATTGTGAAAAGTGGCTGACTGAAGGAGTCAGATCTTGAATTCAACCCTTCTTTGTTCACCCTTGAATGTTGATATCTCTCAGATATTAACATTCTAGGTGAACTCCCATTTATGAGACTACCTTGTTTGGTTATTGGTCCCGGTTTCCGGTTGTTGCCCTGTATTTGTTAGTTCATATTAATAATTCTATTAATTGTTATAATTAGTTAATTATCTTTGATAATTGATAATTATTGCAAATAATCAACTGTGTTCCTCACAGATCCAACAGTTGGTGCCCAAATTATTGATTAAGGTTAACAATATCTTGATTTCATAATTCATAATTATCTGTGATAAACAGAGGGGTGCGCTCACGGAGAGAAACTGGTTAGTATTGTGTGTCAAAAGACTCTCAAACTGATCATCTCCAAACGTTTTCTTGGTTCCCAGAAGCTTAGCTGACTGTGCCGCGATCCAATGTGTGCAAAGACGCGAAGGCCTGTTCAAGCTGCTTGCAGCTTTAATTATTATCATTATTATTATTATTACTATTATTATTATTATAATTACTATTATTATTATTATTATTATTATTATTATAATCATCATCATCCTTCACCAAGACATATTCTTTGTAAGCTTGGCTAACAAAACAGATTATGATTGAATGGGCTGTGCCATGCTGACATAAAATCCCAAAACCAAGAAAAAAATCTCCAGGTATTTGACGACCTGGGAAAGAGAAGGGGTTAGTCTTTTCAGCCTAATCCTAACCCTAACCCAAGCACTTCAGGCCTTCCTCCAAGTCTGTAGTAATGCCGTAGATTGTCAACAGTATTATAATCTCTGGAGGTGACTCATTTTGGTCACAATTTCTGCTCTCTGAAACTAGGCCTGGGATGCCTTGTGTCCATTAAATGAGAAAATTAAAACTTTGACATAGAGCTAAACGAAATATATTGTTGCGAAGGTCTCGACCTGGAGAGTAACATATGTCAGTATGAAGATTCTATATGGCTCTTGCTTTGAAAGACTTACCTTTCAACCTTGACCTTGGTGCATTTTTGAAGGCTTATAACTCAGTAAAAAAAAGGGGATAAAGACAAGGGACCAACTGTTGTGATGAGCTCTTGACCTAAGCTATCATGTAAGTATAGTCAACAACTGGGGGTGCTGTCAAATATGGGTAAAATATGGTTAAAATTAATTTTCACCCATTTAACAATTAGATGTTTAACATCTGATTACACAAATTTGTTAACCATCCCCTTAAAACTCCTCAGTGTACTCTCAATTCAGTATTTACAACTTCCAATTCCAGGAAAAACACTAATATTTAAAAAAAACTCCATTTCCCCAGAGCCGTGCCATGCAGCTTGATACAAATCAGCACCACAGATGTAGTTCTTCCAGTTCACAAAGTAGGGTTGTAAATATAGGGTTGTGAAAAGATATATCTACTAAATATATCAAATATCTAGTACAGCCGAACTAGTAATTTACACTGCATCTAGATGATATGTGTAAAGAAAAAGTAAAGACATTGGTTTATTTCAGATATTTTAGCCAAAACAGGAGACAAATGCACCAGGTCCGCCCACAACATGTTGTACAAGCTATGACATCCCACATTGTGTGTATGTGTGTGTGTGAATGGGGTGGTGGGGACTCATTGAACCAGCTGCACACAAAAATCTTAATCAGTTTTGAATAGTAATTAATCAGTGAATCAGTAATTAAAAGTAAATAGTATATATAATAGTAAATAAAAGTTTTGTAATGTAACACAAAGCAGACTGTCTTCGTCTCCATAGTAATGGTCAATGACGCTCATGCTTTATGAAGCTGCTCCCACAATTGAAAACTGACGAAAAATCTTTATCTCTCAGAATCGAAAGAGAAATAATTTAAACTGATGGCCTTAACATGGACCTATTGTATTGTTGAGTTATCAAGGACACTTTCATGTTTTTGTAAAAGATATCATTAAAAGAAAACCTTAATACGGTGACAGTGAGGAAAATACTTCAGTGGATCCTCTGCTCAGCCAATCACAAAGCTTTAAATGCTGGATTTCAAATTCAGTTCATCCCTGGGATGCTCTAATATCTACAGTTTTAATTGAAAGAACATCATCAAACAGTTACATAAAATAACACAAATAACATAACAGCAATGATTCAAACAACATGCAACTATGTGGTTTCAGCGAATGCAGTGTCCATAGCACTCATCATAGCAATGATAGGAAATATTGCATTTCTAGAATTTTCTGGTGGGACCTGAAACAGGCCTCAAAATAACTGACAAACTAAATATCATATACCTTCACTGAACGAAGATTATGAAAATAAAATTCACATTTCTTCTTAGAAATGTTACCAAATGCATTTGAATGCAAATCCGTCTTAAAATACTGCATTTTCCACTGAAAAAGGGAATGGCAGCCATTTTGTTGGTTTCCATAGACGCCTACTTTGCAGGCCAATAGAAAACAATAGGCGAAAAAAATGTAGGCATCTCACAATTGTAGAGCTGTTATTGTGAAACTCATATGTTTTGCAGTGTTGACCAACGCAGCTATTACATATTTTGATGTGAGACTGGGTCGTCCTTGGACAGAGACGTTTTTAGTGACCCCCCCAACCTTTCCTCAAGTGCCACATCAGTTCAAAATCATTTCCATCATGGAAGCCTAATACAGTATGTAGTGCCAATGTCTTTCATTATACATTTATTTGAAAGCTGTAAATCACTTGTGTGAGTTAAAGTGCATGTAAGAAGGATGGAGAGACATCAGTAGTTTGTAAAATAAAAAAGAGAGAACACATAGATTGTTGTAGATGTTATCAGGCTTGAGCAACCTACACACAGTACAATTCAGCAGCTTCTCCTCCAGCCAGGTGATTTGTATTCTGATGATGAATATTTTATTGTTTTCCAAGTGATGTTCTAAAATTAAGTCATAAATGAATATCCATAGTCAATGTTGCTCTTGACTAGCATTGTATTGTCTGCCAAGTCACTGAGTGTCTTTTATAAAAAAGACTTTTATATGAAAATCAGGAGCTTAGGATGAAAGACAGAAAATGCAACAATATCCTGCAAATTGTGTCCTTTGTCTGAGAGGGATTACTCCATTAGGGAAATTTATGGAAATGCAGCCAATTTTACTTTGTTGAACTTTCATTTATGTAGCAATATCATTTTAAAACCTGAACAAAAGTATGATTTATTTAAAAGTGTGATTTATTTGGAATTAAGATAAGCAGAGGCAGTTATGTATTTGGATAGGTAATTTTGTGTTCATACAAAGTAGCAAACCTTTTGGCAACAACTTCCTGCCATCAGATAACAAAGGTCACCCTCATATTATCTGCTGCCACAGCAGCTATACAGATGGGAAACATGAAATTTACTTTACTTTTCATTTACTGCCCCTTTCACTACAAGTGAAAGTGGCTCTGATTTCAATCACATCTTTTTTACTCGTATGTGTGAATTGTGTTTTAGGTGATAGGGTAAGCTTTTTCTGATTGGGTTGATCAACAAATATTTAAAGTTTCTCACAGGGTTTTCAGGTATCTGCATTTTGGAGCTGAAAGAACATGAAAGTACTACTGACTGACTTCCCTCTGACTTACTGCACAGATGAAATAATATAATAACAAAATCATTTAGTGATATGACTCTTCCAAACTTTTGATCTTGTTGGATCTGATGGCTCAAATTCTAGTACCAAGTATAGAACCAAGAGTCATTTTACAGTTTGTCAACTCAAGGTCCTCTTACTAGATTTGTTTGGATCTTAAAACTGTATCACATGGTCTTTCTCAGTGGATGGAGTTTGCTCAGTGGACTTCAAGTTGCAATTGTATTGTCAAACTACTTTTTCATTTTTTTATTAGAATGTTTGTGATGCTTGGAAAAATGTAGCCATTGTTTCAACAGTTGTTTCTTTTCTGACTCTGTGAGGGGAAAAGTCTTATCACAGTCATTGTCTCACATGACTTTTTTCAATTCGGACTGTGGCTACTTTTTCTGGGAGCTTGTTCTACCCTCTTCACAGGCCAACAATGGAAGTTAGCAATGACAATGACCATGGTGCAGGAGGAATTGGCATTTCCAAACTGGGATAAAAAGTGCTGAGTTGTCAGTTGTAAAAATAAATAAAATAAAATGTTATTTGTCAAATAAAATAACAGAAAAATACAACTTGGAGTGGTATTCTTGAGCAAGAGAGATAACAGAAGCTCCAACTTTCACAACAGCCTCTCAGGTAAAATTATGTCTCTCTGCTCACATATCCTGGTGCAGACTGCAATCACGTACTGGTAACACTGAAAACATAATAAAATGCTTTTCAGCTTTTACGCTTGCAGTGTAAACTAACATTATAGACTGTACCACTTTTAAATCTTCATAATTACTGTACAGATATATACATTTACAGCCATTCATAGCTGGTCATAAGGACCTGGATTTACAATTAAAACCCACAGTTAATCTTGGGAAATTGAGCAGCCAGAAGGACACGTAGAGGTTGTATTTAAAATTTGAATTAATTGAAATGATGACCTCACACCAGAATTTTCAGCATGACATGTTTGGAGAGGTAAGACAATGTGTAAGAGTGTGTGATCACAGTTCATGATCAATAAGACTGCATTTGTATCATTAATATAAAGTGGTGTGCTACCAATAATTTAATATGGTGCATCTACAAAGGAGTAGGAAGGTGGGTGTTTTTTGACATTAAAACTTCTATTGCTGAGATGTTAATGCATTTGCATTCAACACATTGTTCAATGGGCTGCTAACAACTCAAGAGGCTGTCAAATTCACATTCTCCTATTCACCATGTCCACTCACTGTGTGTCTTCTGGGTTTGATTTTCACACAAAAGAACTTGTCAGTGTCACACTGTTCAACAGCCAACTCTCTCACATGAACATAACTCAGCCAAGACTTTGTAAAGGGGTTTGCATTTTCAGCTGCTCAGCCATGCAATTGAAATGGTAAATCTGACAAAAAATAAAGTTTCATTCACAAAACAAATGAAATAAGAACACCCCAAATGTGTGCAAAATACAAAAAATAAATGGACTAAAACCAACAAGAAATTAAACTAAAGTAAGACCAAACTTCAGTAGTGGCTAATATCCTGCAAACTGTTCAAGTCCTAATAATAATAAAGGTGCACAATTATCACTTCCAGAGCAGCAGTGTTTTTATCTCTGCAGCCTATTTTCGCTTAAACTGTTTGACAAAAGCCTGCACGTTAACAAAAGCCTGCATTCTGTATTTATTCTGTGTAGCAGATCAGTCCTGCTAAGACGCTGAATACACATGAACCATTTCTACTGGCAGAAATTTGTATTTATCAATTATTTGCATCTGCATTTTTTGATATTCTGATGGCAATTAATGATTTAATAACTCATATTATGATTAAGATATCTTAAAAACTGGAAATTATTTATTAGGCCAAATGTTTAAGGGGAGTCCAAATTATCTAATGTATATCAAACCTGGCACTCAGAAATTTTCAGCCTCACATGTGACTGAATGGACATCACAATAAATAATATTTAATAAATATATAAATGTGTTTAAAAAGTGTCCTTTAATTTTATCCATAATAAAAGTTAATGGAGAAATGACAGATTGTGAAAATTTTCTTTTCATAGTCTGTTATTTCTCTATTGTATTAATTTTTCTTTCTAATTCAATTCAGTTCAATTCAATTCAGTTCAATTCAGTTTTGTTTATATAGCACCAAATCATGACAAAAGTTATCTAAGGCTGGCCCTAACTCTAAGCTTTATCAAAAAGGAAAGTGTTAAGCCTACTCTTAAATGTAGAGAGGGTGTCTGCCCCCCAGACTGAATCTGGAAGATGGTTCCACAGGAGAGGGGCCTGATAGCTGAAGGCCCTGCCTCTCATTTTATTTTTGGAGACTGTAGGAACCATAAGTAAGCCTGCATTCTGGGAGTGCAGCGTTCTAGTGGGGGTAATAGGGTACTATGAGCTCTTTAAGATATGATGAAGCTTGACCATTAAAGGCTTTGTAGGTGAGGAGAAGGATTTTAAACTATATTCTAGATTTTACAGGAAGCCAGTGCAGAGAAGCTAAAATGGGAGAAATATGATCTCTTTTTCTAGTTTTTGTCAGTACATGGGCAGCTGCATTCTGGACCAGCTGGAGAGTCCTTAGAGACTTCTTAGGGCAGCCTGATAATAAGGAATTGGAATAATCCAGCCTAGAAGTAACAAATGCGTGGACTAGTTTTTCCTGCATCTTTTTGAGACAGGCTGTGCCTGATTTTTGCAATATTACGTAAGTGAAAAAAGGCAGTCCTTGAAATTAGTTTTATGTGGGATTTGTTTTATGTTGAAGGACATTTCCTGATCAAAGATAACTCCCAGATTCCTTACCGTGGTGCTGGAGGCCAAGGTAATGCCATCCAGAGTAGCTATATCATTAGATAAGGTTTTTAGGGCAAAGCACAATAACTTCAGTTTTGTCTGAGTTCAGTAGCAGAAAATTGCAGGTCATCCAGGTCCTTTATGTCCTCAAGGTGTGCTTGGAGTTTCGTTAACTGATTCATCTGGCTTCATTGATAAAAAATAATTGTTTTTGAGTAATATTACCTAAAGGGAGCATATATATGGTGAATAATATTGGTCCAAGCACAGAACCTAACTTTTGCCTTCATGGAGGATTCATTGTTAACATGTAAAAACTGAAATCGATCTGATAAATAGGATTTAAACCAGCTTAAAGCAGTTCCTTTAATGCCAAATACATATTCCAGTCTCTGTAATAGGATGTGATGGTCAGTGGTGGCACTAAAATCTAGCAAGACAAGTACAGAGAGAAGTCCATCATCCAAGACAGTTAGGAGATCATTTGTAAGTTTCACCAGTGCTGTCTCTGTGCTATGATGTGCTCTAAATCCTGACTGAAAATCCTCAAATAAACTATTGTTATGTAGAAAGTCACACAAGTGATTGGCTGTTTTCTCAAGGATCTTAGAGAGAAAGGGAAGATTAGATATGGGTCTATAGTTGGCTAATGTGCCTGAATCAAGAGTAGGCTTCTTAAGAAGAGGTTTAATTACATCTACTTTCAATGACTGTGGTACATAGCCTGTTACTAAAGAAAGATTGATCATATCTAGTAAGGACGTGCTAACTAAGGGTAAGACTTCCTTAAGCAGCCTAGCTGGGATGGGGTCTAAGAGACAGGTTGAAGGTTTAGATGAAGAAATCATTGAGGTTACTTCAGGAAGGTCAATTGGAGAAAAAAAGGTCTAAATATATATCAGGTTTTACAGGAGTTTCTAAGGTTCCTGTGTTTGGGGATAAATCTGTGCCTGCTGAGGGCAGGAGGTGATTTATTTGTCTCTAATAAATAATTTTATCATTAAAGAAGCTCATAAAGTCATTACTACTGAGAACTATAGGAATACATGGATCAATAGAGTTATGACTCTTTGCCAGCCTGGCCAAAGTGCTGAAAAGGAACCTAGGGCTGTTTTTATTCTCCTCTATTAATGAATAGTAATAGGCACCTCTGGCATTACAGAGGGCCTTCCTATGTTTTAAGACTATCTTGCCAGACTAAGTACGACTGAGCAGCTCCATCAAAAGACGCGGATAACTTCTTTGCCCTGCTCTTCTTCAACTAAGTCAACTCTGCTGTTTTCTCCACCACACAGTTGAGGATCAGCTTGCCATCAAACCCGCTGACAGAGTGGGAGGACGGCCCCATCAGCATCTGAGCCAAGGAATCGAGCCAGACCCAAAAGACGCTCTGAAACACACACCCCCTGTGTTATATTGTGTGTTGTAAGGTATTAGCTTTTTAAGATTTATTGTTGTGTGAATTGACGGACTGCCCATTCCTTTTGCCTACTACAACATTACTCTGAGGAGTAGTTAAAGTTTGCTGCCTGCTTAGTTGTGTTCACCACGCTAGACTGCCTTGTGTTTGTCCCACTCGGGACTGCTGTGTTTGTGCCACCATGAGTCCGAAAGTAAATCGTTTGTCGATCAAAAATCAGACTACGTGTGTTACAGACTGCTGTCTGTACGTGCACTCTCTGTGGACAAAGCAACCACTTCTCTCCTCCCCACAGTCACTTTCCCACCTTTCTTTCCCTCTCTTGCTACTAACCCGCACACACACATGCACACACATATACACAACACATGCACCTCTCTCACACATCTGATGGTCAGATAGCGTAGGATACAGCGTCGCTCTGCCCCTTGTTATTTACCATCTGACACGTGTGTTTGATGAATTGAATTGGGTGAGTGCAGAGATGCCGACCCCCAGGCACTGCCATCTTGCTATTGTCTAACCAAAGCACTGCAGTCACATCCGCCATTTGGTTCTCGTGTGATGTGAATTCCTCCCATAGTCACGTCCACAAATGGTGTTCATCCCTCCAGAAGAGTTCCAGAGACTTGTAGAATCAATGCCAAGGCTGAGGAACACCATTCTTCCAAAAGATATTCCCTCAGTTGGTGTTTTGATGATGGTGGTGGAGAGTGCTGTCTAACATGTCAGTCCAAAATCTCCTATTGGTTTTCAATTGGGTTGTGATCTGATGACTGTGAAGGTCATAGCAAATGATTTACATCATTTTCACCCTATCAAACTATTCAGTGACCCCTCGTGCCCTGTGAATCGGGGCATTGTCTTCCTGGAAGAGACCACTCCCATTATAATAGAAATAAGATAAAAGTGATCACTCAGAGCAACTTTGTATTTATTTGCAGTGACCCTTCCCTCTCAGGGGACAAGTGGACCCAAACCAAGCCAGCAAAAGGCCCCCAACAGCATAACAGAGTCACCAGTTCCCCTCACTGTTGGGGTCAAGCATTCAGACCTGTACTGGTGGTTTTTCCTTTACTTTTTCACCCATCTGTATGTATTAATTGAAACAATAAGGATTTAATAAATTAAATGGTTTTAATCTTGACAGAGACTTCACCAGTGAGACTAAACTGAGGTTGAACTGTAGAAGCAGTTTACGGCCTTCCATTGGTTGATTCTGCTGCCAGTCAAATGTGTCTGCACTCCTATTGTCTAGTTTTACTGCCTCCACCTTTGTTTTTTTCTCTTGTCTGCGCTTGTTCTTCTCTCTCGGGCAGTTTAACTGAGCAGGGTGCGTGCCTTTGTCCTGCTCAGCAAGTCAGAGCCCAGAAGCCTCACCCCACTGTGATGTGACAGTGTTTATATCAAACAGCCCCCACTGCACTCAGACATGGAGCTGGCCGACTCACTGTTCACTTGTTTATTCAAAGTTTATTAAACGTGTCGCATGTCCAAATAACTTCACACTTGACACTGTACTTCCTTGGGTCCTCAGCAGTACACGCACCAAGTGTGAAGTCGAGTTAGAGCCCTGAAACCCTGCCCCACTGTGATGTGACAGTGTTTAAATCAAACAACCCCTGCTGCATTCAGACACAGATCTCAGGGGGTCGCTGTTCGATTGTTTATTCTAAGCATATTAATACTAAACATGTCACATTTCCAAATTGCACCAAAAGAGCATCTGTCTCAACAGTAAATCACCTGCTGAGTGTTTGATGGTTGTTTATTTGTGCTTTAGAATGTGACTGCCATGAAACAATCAGAAAATAACGTATTTCTGTTATTCACAGGCTTTCTCTCTCTCAGAGAAAGCTTTCGAGCACTGTCTCTCTGTCGCTCGCTTGCACTCTCAGCTCACTTGTTCACCCTCTCTCTCATTTTTTCTTGTCTTTTTTAAAATGAGTCAGGAAACTCACAACAAAGCTGTCTTAGCAGACACTTTTATCCAAAGCGACATACATCTGAGAGCTGAGAGGTGTTCATGAAAGAGCTGGGTCTTTAGTCTTTTCTTAAAGATTAAGAGGGACTCTGCAGATCGAACAGAGTTTGGTAACTTGTTCCACCACTGGGGAACTATAGAAGACAAGAGTCTAGCTGGCGACTTAGGGCCCTGTTGTGGTGGTGGTACCAGGCGCCTTTCATTAGCAGAACGTAGTGAGCAGGAGGGAGTGTAGACCTGAATGAGGGAGTTCAGGTAGGTGGGATCCATTTTAGTTGCTGTTTTGTGAGTGTGAGTGTCAGGGTTTTGAATTTGATGTGGACACTAGCTGGGAGCCAGTGGAGGGATATGAAGATATGATACATGGAGGGTGACGTGCTGTTTTGGACGATAGACCAGCTGTGGCGCTGCGTTCTGGATCATCTCTAGTGGTTTGAATGTACATACGGGGAGGCCTGCCAGTAAGGATTTGCAGTAGCCAATACCTAATAGTAGTACTATTACAAGTGGTAATAGTAGTAGTGGTAGTCAATGGTTTCTAAAATAGATAAATCATTTAAACCAAATTTTAAACATAAAGGTAGCAGATGAGGAAACACTCATACAAATCACTCTTGTAAAGGTTGTGAGCATTTTGGATGGGGCTGACAGATGATGTTGTTTAGTTTGGAGGTCTTACCAATCTTCTACACTAAATGCATTTGAAATGAGTAAGTTTCTTTTTTTTGCAAAGCTAAAACATGCAAAAACATCTGTTTTGTCTTTGAAGGGGACAGAGCTGTGCTGTCCAGTACAAGCACTGTAACACTGAACACATTCAGAAAGACATAAAACAATATTTGTGCTTTGGTGAATATTGTATTTAGCCTTCCTACTTCAGACACCACCACACAGACAGCCGGAAGTTAGATAGAGCAGGGGTCAGATCTCTAATACCCCTCCATCATCCCCCATACAACTGCCAGCCCCACCCCAGCTGCCCTCCCCCTCATGTCCAGCATTCCCAGCAGCATGTTTACCGTGCCACCTTCTTGATCAGTAAATAAATAATGGCAACAATAAGTGTAGTGTTGAGCAGGAACTGAGATTGGTTAACAGTCGGGAATATGTGGAAGACTCTGAAATATTAATGATCCTGATTACTTTCTGCAGTGGTGACACAGCCTTCCTGAATTGCTTCATGATGGCGACGGGCTTTATTGTGGATAAGCTGCAGCAGCAAATCAAGTACAGAACTGTAGAAATCAGAGGACACATAATAATACAATATTAGTATACAAATAATGTCACAAATGAATGGTGGAAAGTTGGACATGACTTTGAAACTGATGGCCAGGGTCAAAAATCCCACTCTTTCTATAACCTGAACCTTAGGTAGCCACTGCTTTTCTTTAATTTATTCTACTATATAACTTTAAAAAAAAAAAAATCTCCCTCTCACCCCCCTTCCCATGGGGGGTGGTGGTGTGTCTTCCTCAAGCTCAGGTCCTCTACCAGAGGCCTGGGAGTTTGAGGGTTCTGCGCAGTATCTTAGCTGTTCCTAGCACTGCGCTCTTCTGGACAAAGACCTCAGATGTTGTACCCGGAATCTGCTGGAGCCACTCTCCCAGTTTGTGGGTCACAGCCCCCAGTGCTCCAATTACCACTGGCACCACTGTTGCCTTTACTCCCCACATCTTTTCTAGCTCCTCTTTCAGCCCTTGGTATTTTTCGATCTTCTCGTGTTCCTTCTTCTTGATGTTGCTGTCGCTTGGGATTGCTACGTCTACCCCCACCGCCTTCTTCTGTTGTTTGTCAATCAACATGATGTCCGGTTGGTTAGCGATCACCAGCTTGTCAGTCTGGATCTGGAAGTCCCACAGGATCTTGGCTTGGTCATTCTCAACCACCTTAGGAGGTGTCTTCCATTGTGACCTTGGGACCTCCAACCCATACTCAGTGCAGATGTTCCTGCACACTATGCCAGCCACTTGGTTATGGTGTTCCATGTACGCTGTTCCTGCCTTCATCTTACACCCTGCTATTATGTGCTGAACTGTCTCAGGAGCATCTTTGCACAGCCTGCACCTGGGGTCCTGTCTGGTGTGGTAGATCCCCGCCTCTATTGATCTTGTACTGAGTGCCTGTTCTTGTGCTGCCATGATTAGTGCTTCTGTGCTGTACTTCAGTCCAGCCTTTTCCAGCCACTGGTGGGATTTCTTGATATCAGCCACTTCTTCTATCTGTCGGTGGTACATGCCGTGTAGGGGCTTGTCCCTCCATGGTGGTTCCTCCTCTTCCTCTGCATCATCAGGTTTCTGCTGCCTAAGGTATTCACTTAGCATTTCATCTTTTGAGGCCATCTTCCTGATGTATTCCTGGATGTTGGTTGTTTCGTCCTGGACAGTGGCTCTGACGCTCACTAGTACTCGGCCTCCCTCGTTCTGCTTAGTGTACAGTCTCAGAGTGCTGGACTTCCCATTCAGCCGACTTTTCAGGACCTGCCTTACTCTGTGTAGGTATTTGGCTGTGGCTGACTTCCTAGCGGCCTCCTCAAGGTTCCCATTTGCCTGCAGGATCCTAAGGTATTTGTAGCTGTCCTGAACATCTGCAATGCTGCCTTCTGGTAGCTCAACCCCCTCGGTCCTGATCATCTTCCCTCTCTTCGATACCATTCGACCACACTTATCTAGTCCGAATGACATTCTGATGTCGTTGCTGTAGATCCTGGTGTGGTGGATCAGTGAGTCGATGTCTCGCTCATTCCTGGCATACAGCTTGATGTCATCCGTGTAGAGGAGGTGACTGATGGTTGTTCCACTTCGGAACCGGTACCCGTAGCCACTCTTTGAGATGATCTGGCTGAGGGGGTTCAGGCCTATGCAGAACAGCAGCGGGGATAGTGCATCACCTTGGTATATATATATATATATATATATATATATATATATATATATATCAGTGGCCTCTATCTCCTGGTTCCCTAACACCTGACGCGGACCTTGTTGACCCGATGCTGGCTTGTTGATGCTGCTAGCCTACCTCAGTATGAGTGAAACCGCGAATTCAAGAGTCATACCGGCTTGGACGTCACCCGGGTCAACATGGTCCGCATCAGGTGTTTGGGAACCAGGACACTCTGATGAGAAATGGGCTACTGGAACAAGACATAGATGGAGCAGAGCAGAGAATAGGGATCTGTTGGAATGCTACTATACAAGTAACCCCGATGAGAGGGGCTACATGCAGAGGTTGTGGGATATATGGATGCTTCGAAACCCTACATCTAAGCTTACAAAGAAACAACTACTAGCTCAGTGTTCCAACATCCGGAAACAGCAAGTGCTATCACAACTAGAGATTGATGAGGTACAACGAACATGCTACGGCAAGGGGGAGCCAGGACGACAAGTAAGAGGGGAGATATCATCATCCTCCCCACACTCCGAGATTGGGTACCAAGCTCCAACAAGCCCTTACGACCTTAACAAAAGGGCAACTGACCTAAGAATGACTATCATAACTAAGCTGGACACCCAGCACCCCCGTAGCCGATTACCAAGGCTAAGTGACAAAGTACCCTCTGAAAGTCTGCTAAAGGATGTGAATGCAGTGCTACGTACTATCCCTACTAGGACCGTAACAGATTGTTTTTTGTACTATATAAAAATCAGCTTTAGGCTTGAACCTTGCCTGGGTTAGGTAATCCATTGTGATTAACATAATATCTGCTCTTACAGTCATAGTTACATTTTATTTTTTGTGTGTGGTAATGCCTGAAAAGTGTGTATGGGATCACTGTGCAGCAATTATCCAACCAAAGCAAATTTCACATCTCTGCTGGTTGATTTAAATACCATCCTGAAATAAATGCAAATCAGTAGCAGCCTAGTGGGTAAATCTGTAACACAATAGTATGCTTTTGGAAATAACTGACAATAATGTAAAATATATGTGACTGTGGTTAATGGCCAGAAACATGCAGTGAAGTCAGCAGTCCAAGATGAGCATCGTCACTATGAATATCACTTTAGTTGAGGGTGTTAATGTGGAGGAGGTCCCCACATTTCATTGTGTGTCTCAAGTAGTTTTATCCTCAGTAGACCCTGTTTGGGGCCCCGCTGGAGTCTCCAGATGCCTGCTGAAAGGAGAAACACAATGTAGACAAGCCCCCTGACAGAACAGGGCCCCTCTGAATTATCACCCCACTCCTCCCGGCTAATTAAAATTTTGCTTGTAACTTATGGCAGCCATTTGAAGGCTGACAATTCCCTAACCTCCCCCTCATTTTAATTTGTGGCACGTGTGCATAAATTGTTAGGGAGGGGAGTGGCAGCGATGCCCAGCACAAATTGATTCGTGTTTTTAGTCGCTCTAAATGCTCTGCCTCCCCCTAGGTGGGTCTGGCTGGGTTTAGAGGTCCTCCACTTCACTGAGGATGACTTGATTAATAAATGCCAGGGAGGATTTGTCAAAGCAACTAGACTGCCCCCAGTGGGATGTCAATATGGTTCATTTAGACTACCACCAGGCTTACATTGCCTGTAGAGAGGAGATGCTAAAGAGACTGGTGGGGAACTGTGAGTAAAGCCAGACTAGCACTGCTGCTGCTCTACAGGCTAGTGTTCTACAAGAAAGGAAATGGCTAACTCCTGTATGGAGGGATGAATTAGCAGGGAACAGCTTGCTGTGTGTGTGTGTGTGCGTGTGTGTGCGCGTGTGTGCACGCTTGTATGCGTGCGTCCATGCGTGTGTGTGAGAGAGAGAGGAAAAATGGAGGGAGCCAGCTAAAAGTGCAGAGACGGTGTGTGTGTGTGTGTGTGTGTGTGTTTGATTGGAAGACAGTGAGAAAGTGGGTTTGTGTGTGTCTATGTGTGTGTCAGGCTAGAGTGCTCAAGAGTGAGGGTGATCTGGGGTTCAGCATGTGATTGGCTCAGCTCAGCTGGAGGAGCTTTTAGTCCATTTCCCAGCAGCCTCTAGGACAGATGCACTGCCCTGAGCCATAATCTGTGTCTTGCTTCAAATGACAAATGGCACAGTGTAGAATATTGCATTATATATTAAGTACCAGTAGTCAGTAAGTTATAGGACGATGCTGCTGCTGGCAGCACTTGTCGCTCACTAAGAAGACTCTGTTTTACAACAACCAATTAGATCCAAACCGCAACCTGCCACTCAATCCTGGCCTACTCAGATCAGTCATTTGTCTTTGGATATGTGGTAAAATACATGAGTCTGTCTATTTAAACATGTTTGTCCTCTTTAAAAATCCTTAAATGTTTGGCTTTTTAAAGACTGACCTAGTTCAACAATTTTAAGAAATCACTACAGTGATGATAATCACATATTTGGTTATTATAAATACAATACACCTAATTCATAGTTCATTGGTGCTGAAACCATATTTAAAAACACTGATGTCATATGTAGTTTAATTTTCTGTAGATTTTATCTCCCTGAATTATTTATTTTTTTTACATTTATATACATTTTAAAAAATTGGGTAGCCTTAAAACCTAGCATGCATAGTTTGTATGTAGGTGTAGATTTATCCCAGAGACAATTTGATTTCCAAGTTCTGCTGAAAGGAGTTCCAATGAGAATTTTGGCGATGACTGTTTTACACAAAACTATCTCATATGATAACAGCAATAACAAATTTAAAAACAAGACATCAGTGTCATTTTAAGTCTATGTATGCTTAATTTTGATTTACCACTGCTTTCAACCACATCTCCTGATCTTGACACCTGAGCCATGACAAGCAAAAGGAAACTAATGAAATCTAGAGATGCTGCACTAAGGAAGGAAAGAAGAAGGTTTAAGGAACAAAGTTATCCAAGAGCTAAGAGAAGCTAAATCTCATTTTTATCTCAATATATTGAATGAGGCAAAAGGCAACAATAAATTGATCTGGAAAAACATTGATAATCTCACAAGGAGGAACCCGAAATTTTAAGGAGATTTCAAACTCAAAGTGCAGAGAGAGTTAACTGAAGATCATATTACTGTTGTCTGTCTTCTGTCTTTAATATTTTTTTTCTTGAGTTTGTATATGAGTTAGGAAAAAAATTACAAAAAGGAAACTGGATATTGTTCCTATAGATGCTACAGGCCAGGTTTTTGAGCTGGTAGATACTAATGAGTTACAAGTAAACAAAATCATCAGCTCATTAAAAAGCTCCAAAAGTAGAGATGCTTTCCAATTTGACACTATGTTTGTCAAATCACACAAAGATATTTTAACTCCCCCTATTGCTCATTTAATTAACTTGTCTTTTAAACACAGCTCCTTTCCTGATGACTGGAAATGTGCCATCGTCACACCTATTTTTAAATCTGGAGACCGCCTTGAAGCCTGTAACTACAGACTAATAAGTATACTGCCAGTACTCTCAAAGGCTGCTGGGAAAGTTGTCATTAAACAACTGACAA
This sequence comes from Thunnus thynnus, assembly GCF_963924715.1. NCBI lineage: Eukaryota > Metazoa > Chordata > Actinopteri > Scombriformes > Scombridae > Thunnus > Thunnus thynnus. The sequence goes on from NC_089518.1 coordinate 2,324,247, forward strand.
CATTTCTTAATACAAGCAATTTTGGTCTACATTGTATGCACTTTGGCTTTATAGCAAATCATTCCACTGAAACTGCTACCTTGCACTTAATAGAACAAATTAAATCAAGACTTGACAAAGGAGGCGTAGTTGGTGCTGTATTTTCAGATCTGTGTAAAGCATTCAGCAGTCAATCATGATGTTTTAATATAGAAACACTCTAACTTTAACTTCTCATCTAGAGCACTGGCACGAATGTCTTCATATTTATCTAATAAATATGTGTTAAAGTTGGTGACACACTGTCCAGTAACATGAAGTGCACAATGGGTGTTCCACAAGGGTCAGTGTTATGTCCTCTATTATTTAACCTGCATGTTAATGATCTCCCTCAACACTGTCATGATGTAGAACTACAAATGTATGCAGATGACACTGTTGTGTACACACATGCAAAAACAGACAGAGTTAGCTGCTGCTAAGATAACAATTGCATTGGAAAGGATGACACATTGGCTTGACAAATCATGTCTGAGTCTAAATGTAAACAAGACAAATGGTATGTTTTTCTCTAAAACCATGGTACAACCTCCTAATGCTGATATTATCATCAAAGGTGAAAAGATTGCAGAGTCATTGATTTTAAATATCTTGGTGTGACATTGGATCCAAATTTGAACTTTAAGAGACATGTTGAAAAAAGGGTTAAAACCATAAAGTACAACTTCGTAAATTTTAGATATATCAGAAACTGTCTCTCTTTGGATGCAGATATTTATGCATGCTATGATTCTTTCCCATATGTCTTACTGCATCACATGTTGGGGGCAGGCTGGAGAAACAGCCATAAGATCTCTTTATACACTCCTTATACAAACAAACTCTAAAAACTCTGGATAAAAAGCCTATGCATTTCCATCACTGTAGGGTAGTGGAGAAATACAACTTACTGAGCTTTGAGAATTTTAGATTATTCTCAAATTTGTGCCTACTTTATAAAATAAATGGTTCAGGGAATTAAAAAATCTACTAAAAACCACTCAGCTCTGTAACCACTGAATCTAAATTTCATCTATGGTCTTCTCATTAACGCAAATAATCTTCCTTTTAATTTGACAAGTTTGTGTTCTGTGTCCTTTTTGCTTTGTACTGTTTGTTATTGTGCTGTTATATGTTTTAATTGTAAGGGACTGCAGATGAAAATTAGCTTGAAGCTAAATCTGGCACAGTGCATCATTTATATTAAAAACTGTACAATTTCCCGATAAATAATACAATACAAAAAACTCCAACTGCTGATGAAATGTGGTTGAAAGCTCCAAAGGCTAGAAGGTGTACTGTCAGTTAAGATTATTTTGTAAAAGTATTGTTCCTAAGGTGAAGAATGAACTCTTATATACAGATATTTTGAATTTATAAAGTGATACAAAATGTTAACCCATTTAAAAAAAAAACCACTGTGAATGGATGAAACAACTGATGAGTGCACACGCTGGACAACATTTCCAACTTATCAGTGAAACAATATTGCAAAAACTGTGGCATCTACTGGTAACTTGGTTGGGAATGGGTTTGAAAGAGAGAGAGAGAGACAGACAGACAGACAGACAGACAGACAGACAGAATTACATTACATTACACCCTCATCTGATTAGCTGGCCACATGGAGAACTACAAAATAGGTAGTTAATACTTAAACTACATACTACAATAGCATGTCATCCATGCACTCTAGAATGACACACTGAAGTGTTTTCTGATCTGATGTCTATCGGCAGGACAACACTGTCTTTTGTCTGAACATTCCAAAAATGTTATAAACCACTGCTGAAAAATGAATATATTTTATAATGTGACAATGCCATGTTTAGGGTTTGGTTAGGTTTAGCACAAAAACAATTTGGTTTGGTTTAGGGAAAGTACTTGGTTAAGGTCAGAGAAACATTGTGGTTTGGTTTAAAAGTACTACTTTATTAAAGTTAAGTATTTTTTATTTCAAGTATTGTACTTTGCTACATTCCCTCAAGCCACAGTATAGGAGCTGCACACAACTCCAGTGGGGGAAGAGTGAGTTCTCACATACATCAGCTGCCATTTCATGCCAGCTCATGTCAGCTCAGCAGAAGGTATTGTGTCACCAGATGTGAGTTACTTACTATTGTTTAGAACTGAGTCAATATGACTTTGACATTTAGCATGGAGTAGGCAGCCAATACCCTAATGCTGATGCCATGTTGAGGTGAGCCATCAAACATTAAAGCAGATGAGACTGATACCAAGCTGGAAACAACTTCTCTGACCTGATATGTCATGGCTCTAAGTCCTGCCAAAGAGTTCATGAGCAGTGGGCAAGATTTGAGGACGACGTTGATGGCGTTGTGCCACTGGCTGTGAGGTGCATCCAGTCAGGCAGTGGGACTGGTGGCACTGACATTCAACCGGCCACATGTACCTACATTGAAGACTCCAGCAGATAACTTTTTTTCAAAATTTTATATAGGTCAATAGTGGAAATCACAAATTTGCCTCAAAGATATTCAGTCTGTTCAGCATATGACACCCTCTATCTACAAGACCCTCGATTTGGAGAAGGACCCCCTCCACCAATAAACAAACAAACAAACCAAAGAAAACCTTAACAGGTTCTGGCTTGGCTAGGCTCAGGTTGTTGCAAGAAATTCTGTACTACTCCTTGGAGAGAGTACGAGCCAAACATTCAACTTTGCTGCTGCTGGTTCCACTTTCCATGCAAATAGAGGCTCTGCAGGCTTGCCACAGTCTTTTGGTACTCTTGGGGAAGTGCCTATGCCAGAGCTACCACTGGTATGGAATGGGTGGTGATGTCCATGTGTCTGTAAAGAGATGCCAGCACTGCTATGCATGTAAAGCCACATGATTAGTAAAGAAAGCCAGCTGCAAAGCTACCTTGCAGAAGCACCTCTGGACAATCTCTATGCAGACATCCTCGGCCCATTCTCAGTATCCGACTGTATCTCATCATGATTAATTAGTTTACCTGATGATCAAGGGACTGAATGGTGTCAGCTGAACCATCTTTGCATCGCTCCTCTTCACCAAAGGTTGGACACAGGTCGGACATTGGCCGGTTTTGGAGAGCTGGTGCTGCAGAGCTCAAATATGACCAAATAGAGGTACAGGATTTCCTCTACAGCCAGGAAAAAGGTCACACAACACTGTGACAACAACTATGCAACAGTGGAAGTCAGGCAAGTCCCCTCCCTCCCCTAACAAATACTGTGTGTTGCTTAGTGTTTTGGGTGACCAGTTTTCCAATCCCCGGGGGTATGATGGTACCCTTAAGCATACCGCACATTCAGGCACGTGCACATACATGCACTTATTGATGCACCATAGGCGTTTTCATCAGGATGGTGGACAATTGTTTCAGTGCTTAGCACACCTACCAAGCACACCTTTCAATACCATGGACAGCACCTCAACAGTCGAAAAATAATGTTTTGTCTCCCAGAGTTCACCAAGGTATTTGTTAGTATGCACAAGCAGAGGCTGCCAGCCAAATGGCCAATTGTAACACATTCTCTTCCAGCTTTTTTTTTTTTTCAAACAAAACACAGTACAAATCTCTTTGTGGCCTATAGATAACTTTATAGGCTATAACATAAAAATAACTTTAACTTATATCTTTACAACACTACGCCAAGAGCTGGTTGCGAGTTTACAAAGATTAAAACATCAAAACATTAAATCCCAATTGCATCTTGTTAATAACAAAAACTGAGACAGAGCCTTTAAAGAAAGTTACTTATAAAAAATTGCTGGGTACTTTACACTTAAGCACTTAGTTAGAGTTTCTTTTCTGGAATTCTCAACTCAAGGGGAAACCACTGCTTATGTTTGGCTGCCTTAATATGATCTTTTATATCGGCATTTCCACCATGCATGATCAAAACTACTTTACAAGAGAAGGAGTAAGCCCCCTGGGGCTCATTAAATAAATGATTTTGATTTTCTCTTCGGCATGATAGCAAACCGTTAACATACTGATAAGTTCTGTCAGAACAACAGCCTTAACAATGACACATTAATTGATTGATACACATGCAGACAAATCAGTGTTGAATTCAGACACATGGTGCATTGTTTATGTTTTTATATTGGGTTAGGTAATAATGAGTTGGACAGAACATGATAAATGTCTATGTAAGTGCTGAAAACAAGTTTAATATTATAATTATTATTATTATTTTAATTCTGATGAGAACTGGGACAATTTGGTAATGAATGCTGAAAACCGGGACATTTTAGTGTTTTACAGATATTTGTTGGGACTCAGGATAACCAGCTTGAAACTGGGACAATACCGGACAAACAATCCCGGATGTCTGGTCACCATATTGTCGTTACATATAACATGTTGATGGGTCGTTGAACGTGAGGTGGAATGGTGCTCACAGCATGAGCACAACCCAGCATAATTGCCACCACTGATGTAAATGGCTGTATGTTCTGCCCTCATCTGCTCAAAAATAAGATAACAAAAACACAAGACTCCTTTTCTGTTAAGTGATTTCCACCCACACACATCCAGATGAAGTAGCCTTGCTTAACTTAAGCAACCCATGCTTGACGGAGTGAGAAGATAAATATAAATATGATGTCTGTGTATTCAGTACAGATTAGCATAGCTTAGAAAGAAGATTGGAAGCAAAGGGTAACAGCTAGCCTGGCTCTGTCCAGTTCAAAAGTACACCGTTGTTGGGCCATGGCTACAAGTTTGGCTATCAGCAATAATTAATGATTACCAAAGATAATTGTTAATTATTAAAATCAATAAAATTATTGATAAGAATTAATAATAACAGGGCACCACCCTGGACTCAGGGAAAAAGATAGCCAATTCAGTCTCAAAGTGTACTAATCTATGAATTTGGGGCTTTGATTAATAATTAATTTAATAACTATAAACAAAATCACCATATCAATAGCTAGTTAAGGTTGAAGGATTTGGAGTTCTTTACAGAGCAGGGGTTAGCAAAACTCATTCTTGTGCAACATTAAAACAGACAACAGGTATATCCAAAAGCATTTATTTAACAAAGGGTAAAAGCAACACACAATACTAATCTAGCTAAGTGTACCTATATACAACTGTGAGTGTGTGTGTGTGTGTGTGTGTGTGTGTGTGTGTGTGTGTAGGGAAGACAATAGCAAGATGGCTGCAGTCACCTGGTGACTGAGCACATGGCATGCCGACAATTAGGCTGATAAAGGGAACTACAGAGATAAAAGGCCAGACCATGTGATATTTTGAACCACATATGCTGCCTGAACCAAAGTTTGCCAAACTAGGTTTTAACCTCTTAACTGTGTGGTTCTCTATTCAAGGCCAATTGGTGTATGCTAAAGGTGCCAGGTTAAAATGAGGTTAGTTGCATGCAAGGCCTAGTTACTGGATGTAACATGTGTTAAGCACGCTAACATTAACCTAGCGGTGTGGCTATGCAGTAACCTGACTATAAGCAACAAGGACATCACAACAACAGTTCAATGTATAACCTTAACCAAAACAAAACACGTACAGTACATTGTTTGAGTTAAACATTCTTGCTTAGCTGTACTATGCTTCACTGTGTTGCTAGGCTATGCCCAGTTGTTACCAGTCCATGAAGGAAGAGATGCTTTGTGGCATCCTGCTTTGTAGCCGGTGAATCCATGGGTGAGTCATGCTGTGAAGGCTTTGGCTCTGAAGCTGAAAGATGCAGGTGTTGCTGGGGAGACAGCACTCCAGTTGTGCAGAGGGCCCAGGTCACTCCTTTGTGTAGAGTTAGCGGCAAGCTAACTCCATTTCGCGGCTCCTGTACTTGTTAAACTGGCCAGCAGACTTGTGTGTTAGCTGCTGGCATAAGGAAACTTAGTTTCTGAGTCTTAGGCAGGCTCTCGCGTCTTCTGCCGTAAAGAAGACTGTGTGTGTCTGCTGTGAGCAGGCCACACAAGAGAGCAGAGAGCTGCTCCAGCAGCTGCTGGAGGTGTGAAAGAGCAAGCAGCTGCTCCTGCAGCTGAAGGAGAAAGAGAGCAAGGAGCTGCTCCTGCTGCAGCTTGTGGAGAAAAGAGCGAGATAAGAGGGGAATCTCTAGTTTTGAAACCCTGGATCTGTGGGTGGAGCTTCACACTTTGGGTGTGAACCCCCAGGGCTCAGGTTTCTTAGAGTCTTGAAACATGTGGTAAACTGTGGTCCACATGTAGTCCCAACACTGTGGCCTACTAGCTACCTTGCTAGTTCAAGTATTGCACTTTGCTACATTTCAAGTCACATCAATTACAGTGTAAGAAAAAAAGTCACATGAAAAATTAATTTGAACAAAAGAAAGGTACCAAAACAGCAGCTGCACTAAACAGGAAGCTGCTGGTGAGACTGAGACCACAGGAGGGCCGAGCTCCATTGGGTGCCATTCTGCACTCATATTCTGAAAAAGATACATATTCTAAATTCACTGATGGAGTGTCAGAAGATGTGACAGGTGCGATTGCACCTCAGATGGACCTAGCAGGGTACAATAAATGAATAACAGTATAATAAAATTAAGGATAAATTCATTATGGGTTATGCTTAAGGTTAGCATTATTGTACCTTGATAAAAAGGTAGCATGACCAACAGGTGCATGCTGGTGCTGGCAAAAATGCTCATGGTGGACCCTTGAGCAGCAACTTCTACATTCACCCAGGAACTTCTACCTTCAGTGGGGTGTGCATGGCCCCTGTGCTGATTTTGACTATCCCTCCCACAGTTGTGACTTCTGAGCCCTGAAACAGCTAAAGTCAGACTAAAATCATACAAGCACCTTTATTCATGATTTGCTTGTCTTTCTACTTTTATTCTATGTGTTTTAACTAGCTGATAAGTGATCACACAGGAAAAAAGTTTTATTCTGATTAATGTTATTAATGTCAGAGAGACAGGATAAACTAAACTAAACCAAATAATTTTTACCAGCTTTGTAATCCACAATCACTAGTATAATTTACTGATCATCTGTTCACCAATCCTTTTTTTTTTAGAAATGTGTTATGGCATTTTTGCCTTTATTGAAAAGTAGATAGTTAAGAGGCAGACAGGAAACAAAGTGAGAGAGAGATGGGTATGACATGCAACATAGGTCCCTGGCTGAAATCAAACTAGAGACAGTGTAGTTATCTGGCATGTGAAGTAACAATTCGGCTACCAGGGCGCTCCATCTGACTTCATTTTAAGAGTCTGGCCAAAATGCACCTGGAGCTCCAAATCTTTAATTACTATAGAGGTAGACATGAGTTCAGGGTAAATTTCATAGTACTGTTCCCACAAGCCAAAGTGTGTTATTTTAAAAATCCTAATTTCTTTGCAGATTTCATTACCAGGATCATGTTTATATTGGGGTGTACCCAAATACAAATATGTTCAGTAAAACACAAATAGTGTTTTTTTTTTTAACAAATATTTGTTTCATACAAATATTTTAAAAATTATTTGTTTTCAGGAAGAAAAAAACCCATATCAAATACCAGCATGCACGTTAGGCTGAAAGAAATAGGCAACAAATGAAAAGTGCAAAGCAATAATCTTTGAATTTCCTCCCTACACATTACACGCTGTGCTGTCTCTGTGTTATGGGTGTATAAATAGGTAGAGGTCTGTCCGCAATGAGACGATGAGTTAAGTTTTAGCTCAGTAGTCAGTGCAGTCGTAACAAAAACAGGATTTTTAAGCCTCTTTCCACTTTATTTGAACACAAATACAAACACAAATACAGATACAAATACAAATACTAGGCTCTCTGCACATCCCTAGTTTATATTGCAGTATGAAGATTCAACAGGGAACTATTTTGTTTCTAGTTTGTAAAACAGTCAAATCTAACAGATTTGAAATTAATAAATGATTTCAAAACTAAAAATATGACATGAAAAATACTAGACCACATTTAAAATTCTACTTTCATTTTATATATGCACCTGATGGTATTTCACTGCAGATTGTTTATCTTGCAAAACAGCTGATCCACGAGATCACGAGATCACAAGATCACGCGAGAATCCATCTCGTCAAGCTTCAAGTTATGCGCTTGTGTCCGAACCACTGGTGGTTTGGACCAATCAGCATTGTGACTCCGGCTGCCTGACAAGGTAAGACGGTTCATCCAATCACCAGCCAAGTATTTTTTGAAAGTGCCTGTCCTTTTCCAAACAGTTTCCATTGACAACCCTCAGATTATTCTATGTAACAAACCATCTGGCGCATCAGGTTAGACTATTGTATGGATCATTGTGATACCAAATAATATCAAGCATATATCGGAAAACATGGTGACTGATGCATCATCAATGTGTCCAGAAAACTGGATTTAACTTAAAAAGAGTCACCATCTGCTCTTGAAAGTAAATTTGAGTTGATTTATTTGTATTTGAAACTGTTTGTATCCTAGACAATAAATTTCCTCTGAACTCTCAGTGTGCCATGGTGGGGAAAGCCCTGTGTTTAGAGGTGATGAAAGTAGTGAACGTGATTGGCCATGATTGTGACAGACTCTGACCTGGCCACCTATAATGTATAATAATTTGTTCTTTCTGATCACACCCTGTATCCAAGTGCACAAAAATAGAGCCCAAGATGTTCAAATCAGAGCAAACAAAGGAGCTGCAAACAAAAATATCTTGAAAACTGGAGGAAAACTGTTTGGTCTTCTGTCGACTGCTGAACTTTTCTGACATCATGCCATTGCATTTCATCAGAGCTCTGACCCTGTGTCCTCATCGTGACCCCACCACTGAAGAATGGCCTGCATCACAGCTCCCTTCCAAACAATTAGGCACAGTTGTTGTTACCTTAGCCTTAAAGGGCACTGCAGGATTTGGGATAGACAGACAAGCAGAGGCTTTCTCACTGACGGTCCCAGTAGGTGGATAAAGTGGGCAGAGATGCCTGGAAAACATCTGACCTACATGAAGGTCTCCTCCTGTCATATGCATTACAGAGCTCTCAGTAGACCTGTGGAAACCTCCAGAGACCCACAGGACCGACAGCTTCTCTTTCTTAGAAAAATGGACATCTTCCTGAAAAAATATTGAGTTGCTCATAGAAAAGATAGTCAAATATTTATGGAAGGTTTAATGTCAAATTAATAGATATTGATTACAAAATATTACCTTACAATTAAATTAATTACATAATGTAGTATAATTTAAGGGAACTTCACATTACATATTATATAAATAAATATATACAGTTAGCCCTGACATTCTTCTCTTCAGCCACATCATCCCAGTCTTACTGTAAAGTATTCCTGGAACAGATGGGATATGTAATCCCTCCAGCATGTTCTTAGTCTGTCCCTGGGTCTGCTACCGGTTGGATGTGCCTGAAAAGTGCAGGACTGATTAAGAGCCTGCACCACCTCAACTGGCTCCTTTTAATTTGAAGATACTGTTCTCCTCTGGATGTCTGAGTTTATTACCATCCCCTGAAGGATGAGGAGATTGGACCACCTATGAGGGAAACTCATTACACTCAGTGCTCATGGCCATCGGGGAGACCTGGGACTTGAAACCAAGATGTGTGCAGGTCACAGTCTGATGAAGCCAACAGAACCACATTATCAATAAGAAGCAGACATGCAATCCTGAAGTCACCAAACTGTGCCCCCTGCACTCTTCAGCTGATCTCAGAGATTCCCTCCATTAAAACCACAAACAGAAGCATGACATGACACAACCTTGTCAGCAGTGTAGCATGCAAACAGGGTGCAAACAGTAATTCCACATAAGCTTTATTGTTAGTGCTGTTGCTGTTGTGTGGAAACTAAACAGTTCCACAGTGTATAATGTATTTATCAAAGCAAATTATTTGTAAATAAATATATTTTGCAGGAGACCGGGTTCAAAATGGAGAAGTCAGACTGCAAACTCAATGAGATGAAACTTGACTGAGTGTGAGACATCTAGGTGTGCACAGGTTACAGCAGACATGCTGTATTGTTTGGTGGTCTTAGTTGATGCATTCACTTAGAAAAAATCTGCTGACTGGCAGTGTGACAACAACAGAGAAGGCTGCCAGCCCAGAGAGCTGCAGTATTGGATACCAAAATTAATGCCAAGAATTTTTCACTGCACACCAACAAGCCCCCTTGGTGTGTGTCTGGCTTCTATAATTGGACACTAGCTTGTTTCAGAGAGAGAAGTTGCAAAGGGAAGCAGACACAGATCTGGCACAGGATAAAGCCAGTAAAGCAGATAAATAGGACTGTTCTTTCTTGGGTACAAACATTAAATCACATACTCTGTAGGCTGCATGTCATTTCATGCAAGGCTTCTGAAACAAGCAAACACCTGGAGGTTCTTTATAACAACGTATTTAATTATTTGTATTTAAATTTAATTCCAGTCATCACAACTGTATTAGGATTGAGACACAAATCTCAGAGACAGATATCTTAAAACCTGGACAATAGAGACTTCTCAGAGCAGACATTTTGACTTGACAAAGCAGGAAAAGCACAGGTGTAACTGATAACATTGATAAGATCATGATTATTGATCTTGAAGAAGGCTTGAGGGCCGAAACGTCATCCAAGTAAAAGAGAAATATATATGGAGCCAGAGTGTACAACACTTTTCCTGCTTTTGTAACTGACAACATTAAGAAACAACGCCATCGCATTAGTTGTTCTAGTAAGCCATGTCAGTGAATGAGCATTGACAATATCAGAGCCTGGAACTGGCTCACCTGAATGGAATGCAGCCAACATTTATGCTAGTAATTCCACATGTGCTTTTCCAGCTTTGATAACTCAAAATGTCCGCTCTGAAAAGGGTCTATTAAAACCAAACAATCTGCAGGGTTGGATACCATTAGCGGTGCAGTACATGAGAAAGTATGATTTTTAAAATCTGGGGAAACTGTCCCCATTAAGGACAGGAAGTGTGTAATTTTGTTTCCTTCTTGGGATACCTGTTTATTAGGTACGCCTGTGCAATGCAATCTAATCTAATGCAATCTAAAACAGCGCTGCAATAAATTTGACACTGTACGCAAGAGGTGTTGATTCAGCGCTAGAGGCTGTTGTTAGAGGTACTGTTGGATTTAACTGTATTACATTAAAACATATTTCTATTATTTGCCCTAATGACAAATAGGTGAACAGTATTTACCAGTTATTTATCACAGCAAATATTTTTCCTAAATATTTTGACTCATCTCTTGTGTAGACAACAAAATATAAGTAGTCAGCATAATGCTGTTTTGGAAGTAATTTAATCTCAATTTTTTTTTCTTTCAGGGGTTGTCAGATAAAAGAGACAGACTGTGAAGTTGGCTGAAAAGACAGGAAGTGAAGCCTCCAACTCCGCCCAGTCTAATTCTGTTTGCTGTCAGACCAAGCTGCACTGCAATTATCAGAATGAATGGTGCCTGTAGAACATAATTGCTTTGTTTTTCAATTATTTCATGAGGCTCTGGTAATTTACTTCATTCTATTAAAATATGCCAATTAGACATTATAATTACAGTTTTCACTGTATCACTTTCCGTTGTCACTGAAAAGATGTAATACTGCTATTAGAGGAGAGCACAGGGACAGTTTAATATTGCCCATGCAGATTCATTGCTGTCTTGTTTGGAATTAATATAGATGTGGAAAAAACCCACATGGTTTCTTTTATCTGCTTGAATTTTACTTGTAACCAAGCACAGAAAAAGATGAAGATTGTAATAATGTTTGAAATCTTGATTTGCTAGCTTAATAGATAAGAAGATACATTGGGCCCTGGCACTGAAAGTGCAAAGAAACTATTGTTTTTGTAAAGATTATTATTATTATTATTAGAGCTTGAGCATGAAAGTGCAAGGAACCTATTGTTTTTGTAAAGATTATTAGGGCCTGAGCAGGAAATTGCCAGGGCACAACAGTCCCAGGCACTGAGGGTGCGAGGAACCTATTGTTTTTGTAAGGATTATTAGGGCCCGAGCACCGAGTGGTGTGAAGGTCCTATTGTAATTCAAAGAATTATTATTATTGATTGAGAGCTGCAAAGCAGCTCGCACACTAGTTATCTTTGCTCTTTATTGTGTGATTGCTGAAAGTAATCACACATTTTTCCTCTCACTCTTTCTCTCTTTGAGACTCAACTACTCAGACATCCCTTGTCCTACAGACCTCATTCCAACTTTAACACGTTCACAAAACTTTGAATTTTAAAAGTTTTCAGATTGTTTTATGATATCTTTTGTACTTATGGAACAGTGTATGGCCAAAGTGAGGACTTTCACAGGTTTTACAGATCTCACTAGTGTGTCATGTGATCAGGCACAGATATTTTAAGACCAGAAAAAAAAATCTAAACAGTTCTAACTTGCACAGTTGTAACTCTTCAAGCTCATATCTGACCTAAATATGTTGCTACAAGCCTCATCTCTCTCACAATGAAAATGCATTTTCCATAAGACTTATAGTTGTTTGAGATATGAACCTTAATTGATAGGGAGTCCCTGTCATGCTCTCATTGACTGCAATGCAGTCTGCAGGCTGTGTATCTCTTCTCACTCTAGTTTCTTAAACTTAAAGGTACTCTCCTCCCTCAAACACTTTGTACACATCTCATACATTCTCATGGTAAGCTAGTCCTGCTTTCACTAATGATATACAAATTTCTGTGCTACAAAATCTAGTTTTAGGCAAATACATTTCTCAACAAAATAGGAACTTTTTTCTCCCAATAGGGAATGTCTGTTGGCTTAATGGTTTGGAACACTGTTCTCATGGTCAGCTTTCCCTGTTAGATGAGAAGCTTCTGAGTTTGATACCCACTCTTTGCATTGTTCCTCATAATACTGCTTTTATGAACAAAGTTATCTTAGACATTTATCGTGTGCTATCATTCAATGTGACATGAGTGCTCCTAAATATTATATTTTTTAAAATGTAGATTTAAATGGATGTTACAGACATCCTTTGGTGTCATGAAGTGTGTGTCTGAGTAGTCTAGTGGTTTAACATCATGCCAATTCTGATACTACTTTAGATCCAAAAGTTATGAGTTCAAACCCCACTTAGGGCAGAACTCGGTAGAGTTGAAGGTGAAAAAAAATGCAGAAGAACACAGGTGCTGGCAGTCTGCTGATTGAGACTGCAAAACGCAGTCCTTCCTTCCCTCTCACTTTTCTGTTTTTAACTGTTAGAGCCAAACGTTCAGCTTTCATTTACAATTCAGTCTTTAACTCACAAACAAAAAAAAACAATACACACAAAAACAATCAGATACTGGCATGCACAAACACATGCAAATAATAGTCAAGAAAACTTTCTTTCTGGAAAACTGACAACCCATATATTTCACACAAGTAAAAGTCTAAACACAAAAATCTGACCTTGTATTGCTGTGTGGCATGTTAGCTTGGTGCATAGCATGTCTGACTTACTCACATTAGGGTGTAGGTTCAATTCTACCCGTGGCTGACTTTTACTCCTGGTAGAGATTTTTGTATTTTTTTATAGATGCATTTTTTTCTTCTTTTGGCACATTTTTCATCCAATCTTAACCAAACTTGGTGGATAGCATATATAGATGACCCCAAACAAAGCTTTTATGTTCATTTTGTGGTATCACTTATTATTTTTCTGTAATTGGTTACCAAACTTTTGAAGACGTGGCCTGATGCACTTCATGGGCCATAATTCTTCAATACTGAATTTGATTGCAACAAAGTTTGGGAATGTTGTACATAAAGCCACACTGTATGAGTGTGTAACATTTGATACAATTCTACCCCCAGGGGGCACTATTGTAATGTTATAAATTGATTTATCTACAATTCTGGTGTCTTCAATGAAATGAAATATAGTACACAAGTTCTTCATGTCAATGTGCACGACATATTGATACATCACACCTTGTGGCCAATAATGAAACACCGCCATAGAACATAAGTTCCATATCTCTTATATATAATATTCCATGATGACCAAATTCAGCAAATTTGTACAGATGGGAATGCTGAACAAGTCATTAGCTCGTTAGCATTTCATACAATTTCACCTGTAGGTGGTGCTACAAAATTTAAAAAAATTGTTGCCAGAGCAGAAACTTGCAATGGCAGCATCAGCTCCAGCAACTGGTAGCAGCTGTCAGCAGCAGCAGCTGCAGCTTGCAGTTTGCAGCTCTAACACGCAATTTCTTTAGAAATTGCAGAATTTTCTAGTTATATCCCAGATAGCATAGCATACGGAATTGGGCCACTTCAGGCAATGATGCGGCCCTGCTGGCCTTCTTCTGGCCCAGACAAAATGGATGTGAGCCTGAAGTGGCCTACGTGTAAAATAACAAATATGGCCCAAATATTCCATTTTGGGCAAAGATGCAGTTCTCTTGGCGATGTGTAAACTGGATGTGACCCTAAAGTCGCCCATGTGATATATAGTGAATATGGCCCAAATATCCCAAAACAAATGTGGGCCACCTTTGGCAAAGATCTGGCACAGTCGACAATAGTTAATGTGGGTATAAACCAAAAGTGGCCCACATATGGTGCAGCAAATGTGGCCCAGTTTTCTTAAAACATACCTAGGCCAGTTCTGACAAAGATACGGCACAGTATGCACTGGCTTGACTTGATGTGAACCTAAAGTGGCCAACATATGATACAGCAAATATGGCCTAAATACTATACAACAAATTTGGCCCACCTTTGGCAATGGTATGTCACAGCCAGCACTGGCTGTAATAGTGTGAGCCTAATGTGGCCCACATTTGAAATAGTAAATATGGCCTATATGTTGCTGAACATTATTGGGCCAATTGATACTGGCTTATCTGAATGTGAGCCTGAAGTGGCACACATATGATGCAGCAAATGTTGCCCGTTTATCTTAAACATATCTGGGCCAGTTCTGGCAAATATACATCACAGTAAGCACTGGGTAATCAGGGTGTGAGCCTAGAATGGCCCATTTTTGAAATGGTGAATATGGCCCAAATATGGTTGAACAGTATTGGGCCACTATAGGTAAAGATGCGGCACAATTAGTACTGGTTAATCTGGAAATGAGCCTGAGGTAGTCAACATATGATGCAGCAAATGTAGCCCGGTCATCTTAAAACATATTTGAGCCAGTTTTGGCCAAGATACGGCACACTCAGAACTGGCTAATCTGGATGTGACATGATATGATATGATATGAGATATGATTTACTGTGGTTCTAAATTAATCATAGAATTTTAGAGGTGAAGCTCAGTGTAGGTGCATACACACTGATAATGTTTACAACTGGGAAGGTAAGATCCTCTGGAAATGCTCCCAGAAGATTATTTTTCTACAGCAAAGTTTACCTTGGCCTCCTCCTCTTATAAACATAGAATTTACTGTTCTATGTCAGTCCAGGGATCATTGTCCTAACAGTCCAGCCACAGTCCCCACCCCTAGTCTAAGAACTGGTTTCCACTGTCTTGTTTGGTGCATTTAGGGTTGAACCTCACATGTACCCAATTGAACTGATTAACTGATAGCACCTTGTTGGGGGCTGCACAGCTTAAGGCAGCTGTCTTTCCGCAGACAAACAATTGTTTTATCCACAGGTCCTGGAACTGGCAAACCATGTTGACTGTGGTGACTGCAAAAACGATGTTGCTAGGCCTGTTGCTGGCAAACAGGAGTGCATTGCCAAAATGCCACCATTCCATGCAGGATGTGGGCCATATGAACATTAGGAATGCCACTTCTTGTTTATTTGGTTCGTTCTTGGTTGATATGCGGTATTGCTATGGCTTTCTTGTTGCCCGGATCTGGCAAACAGGTGTAGAACGCCCCAGTGCCATCATTCCATGCAGTATTTGGGCCAAATGAGGATATGGAATACGGGCTGGATTAGGGCCAGAATAAAAATGAACCGTGGTCCAGATTTGGGCCAGATATTGTTTATTTGGTTCGTTTTTGGTTGACATGCAGTAATGCTATGGTTTGCTTGTGGCCTGGATCTGGCAAACAGGAGCAGACCGCCCACGTGCCATCATTCAACGCGGTATATGGGCCACATGAAAGTGTCGGGTATGGGCCGGATATGTGCCACAGCAATTTTGCTATCTGGGATATTTATTATTTTGCCGTTTTTTGGCGTCTAACTACTCCTATACGATTTGTTGTATCAACTTTGTTTCAGTGTCAACTGTAATAGCATACATCTCCATAAGGAGAACTATGCTATTACTTTTTATTTTTGTTACATGTTTCAATGATGTGATATCATTTTTTTAATTATCAAAATTTATAATGGAAAGTGTACGGGAGCAATGTTTGAAAGTTCATATCTCAAAAAGTAAAAGCGCTTAAGTATTCATGCTTCATGCACGGGTGACCCATGAGTAAATGTTTAACATATTAAAACTTGGAATCAACAGCACCACTATGTGGTCAATTATCATGTGTTATACGTTTTGGCTAGTAACTCATGAACCGTGAGGCCAATGTAAACAATATTTGCGCAGTATATTCCTTAGATAACGGCAAGTAGACTGATATAGGTCATGCCCATTTGCGCCTAGAATACATTTTCGCCATTTTGGATTTTTTTTTTTTTGTAAACATATTTTTTGCTTCTGTTGGCACATATTTCATCCAATCTAACCACATTTGGTACATGCTATATTTAGATGACCCCAAACAAATCTTATGTGTTCATTTTTTGGTGTCACTTACTGTTTCTCTATAATTGGTTACCAAACTTTTGAAGGAGGGGCCTGATGCACTAGACAGGACATAACTATTTAATACTGAAATGAATTTCAACCAAATTTGGGAATATTGTACAAAACACCTCACTACACAAGTGTGTAACATCTCATACAATTCTGTCCACAGGAGCACTAAAGTAGCATTATAACATGATATTTCTGCAATTCTTTTGTCTTTAATGAAATTAAACTTAGGTTCTCTCTGAGAATCTGTATGATATACTGAACCATGGCACAAATAGTATCGCCTTGTGGTCATTAAGAAAAAAAACACCGTACTACTTAATAACATACAATTCCACCTGTAGGTGGCAGTACAAAAAAATCCTACTGGAGCAGCAGCTGGCTGTTACTGCAATTTTATTGGGATCTAACTACCAACTAAAATTTTGTCACCTAAGTTGTAAGACGGTGTTGGTGCTGAATTGTGAATCTTTTGAATTTTCATCAAAAGCTGTTGCCATGGTGACACATTATCCGCCATTAAACAGGAAGACATTTTTCAGGGACTAGGGATGCTTGAAAACTCACAAACTTGGCACACATCAGAAAGAGTGTATTTAGTTGTCTGATATGGGTCTTGGCCTCGGTGGGGCAACATGACTCGAGGGCGCCCCCTACAAAATTTCAGCATCAAAGCCCCCACCTTTAAATTTTTGTCTAGATGAACAAAATTTGGTAGGCACATGTATCATGTCCAATTGCAAAAAAAGCCTCCAGGAGCCATACCCCAGGTCCAACAGGAAGTCAGCCATTTTGAATTTACTTTGTGATTTTTGTGCAGTTTTTTACATTTCCAGGCATTAAATGAACTTCTCCAAGAGATTCAACCTGACCAACTCCAAATTTGTTCAGTGTCATTTAAAGACTTTTGCGATGTAAAATGATCAAAAACTTGAGTTGCCATTGAATGCCCTTGCCATTGCGATGCAGCAAACTGTGATGTTTTGCAATGAAACAAGAAGTTGGTGTACCTTCAAAGTACATTGTCCAACCTGCACCAAATGCCTTGTGCTTGATTAGAGTCCCAGCCTGAACATGTCACCTACTGACAACAGGAAGTCAGCCTTATATGACAAACATCATCTGATTCATGTGAAAGTTGTGGTCTACAACTGATATACAGCAACATCATGTATAGGAGGTGATATTTAACATCCGATAAGAACCTGGTTGTGAACACATCTGCATGCCTGCAATAATAGCCCTTTGACTGCGGCACATCCCGACTTGTGTGAAGGTATGAGGGCCTGATAGTCGCTGCTTGCAGCTTTAATTAGCATCGAATGGTGTGAAGGCCCTCTTGTAACTGACGGAATTATTATTAGGGCCTGAACCCGACAGGCGAAGGCCCTTTTGTATTTGTGTGTTTGTTTGTTTCTTTCTTTCTTTCTTTCTTTCTTTCTTTCTTTCTTTCTTTATTATTACGGGACATCAGACCTAAATTTGACCCCCTAAACATGCTCAAAAAATTACCAAATTTGGCATGCACATCAGGTGTGGTGAAAAATGTGATAAAATGTAAAGATTAACCCCCAAAGTGCCAAAATGTGCTCTCTAGTGCCACCTGTGTAACTAAAATTGCCGCCACAGCCCGTAGGAATGTCATAGAGAGATCAAACCAAAACCAACTTATTTGTCTCATCAAGACCTACAGACACCCCTGATCTAAATCCAACAGGAAGTCCACAATTAGCCTTTCAAAATAAGACTTTGCCCCAATTTTGACCCCTAAACAAATGCTATCTACTCTGAGGGTGTTAATGGTATTGGCTTCATGAGTTTTCACTGCAATGCGGTGAATTTCAATGTTTCGCCATAAAACTGGAAGTCCTTATAACTCCAACGTTCATTGTCCAATCTGCCCCAAATTTCTCATGCTTCATGAGGGTCCCATCTTAAATACTTCTATGTGTCAATATTGAGACATACTCATAGAGTGTCTTTGTTGATTCCATATTGTGAAAATGGTGAGTTTTCACTTGACACCTTTGCTGTGGTGGTGCGGCGAATTTCGATGTTTCGCCATGAACAAAGTGTTATCTCTGCATGATCAAATCTTTTACAAATTTCCCATGCTTGATATGGGTCCTAGTCTGAAGGCAAGTATAGGCTCATATTGAGTCATAGTCATAGCGCCACCTACTGGCAACAGGAAGTCGTAAGCGCCACTCTTTTGCAAACTACTCCTAACAGGCTGGCCAGAAACACATAAAATTTGGTCAGCCAAGATGTAAGACCTTGATGACAATAACTCCTGAAGATTTTGACTTTTCATCAAAAGCCGTTGCCATGGCAACACCTTGTTCGCCACAAAATAGGAAGCTGTTTTTAAGGGGCTAGACATCACAAACTCACAAAACTCTGTACACACATGACAGGTCTTAAGTTCTGTAATATTGCATAGGTGATGGATATGGGTGTGGCAGAACAGCTCAACAGTGTCCCCTACAATATTTCAACGAAGCAGCCCCCGCACCACGCTAAACCTATATGTACTACGCATGAAAAAGACTCTTAGACTCATAGCTTAAACCCAACAGGATGTCAGCCATTTTGAATTTAGTGGTCAACTTTGGCAATGCCTTGTATTTTAACGAACTCCTCCTACAGAATTCATCATAACAACTTCAAAATCAGTGTGTGTCATGTCATCTACACTAGTTTGTGATCAAAAGGTATTAAAAGATGTAGCTATTGTTGAAGCGTTTGGCTGTGGCGTCGCGTTGAGTTTTGATGTTTCGCCATGACAGAGGAAATTGCGATAACTTTAGTGTAAATGCTCCAATTCGCACCAAACTTTACACATTTGACAACAGTCCTGACCTGAACACGTCTACATGACAGTATTCCATCAGTGATGCAGTTTGGCTTCATAGCGCTCCCTACGAAATTTCAATGAAGCAGCCCCAGCAGCAAGCAAAATAGTGGACAAAGGAAGTGATGTTTATCTCCGTCTTGCACTGTCTGGAAACAGCCCAGGTCTGAAGACATTTACATGCCTATGACAGAAGCCCTTGGATTGCACTACAACCCGACGTGTGCAGAGGTGCGAGGGCCCGATCATCGCTGCTTGCCACTTTAATTTAAAACACCCTTGGCGTGGCGTGCCAGTCAGTTTTGCCCAAAGGACGTTTAGGGCATTAAACAAGAATTTGTTGCAACTCCACTTTACATTGTCCAATCTGCCCCACTTTTCTCATGTTTGATAAGAGTCTAGGCTTGAACATATCTACATGTCAATATTGAGTCATAGTCAGCACCATTTACTGACAACAGGAAATCAGCCTTATGTGGCAAATTTCATCTGATTTACATAGTGTGCTCTAGCACTACGTAGTGGACACAGGAAGTGATTGTTATCTCCTACATGCAATGTCCAATATTCACAAAAATGTATATCCATGTTAGTTGCCCTCTGGTATTGCTGCATTATTATTTCACTTATATATTATTGCCTATGTGCAACAGGAAGTGAGGCCTAAATGACACATATTTCATCAAATGTATACACAATTTCTAATGAGTCATCTCCAGTGCCACATACTGCACACAGGAAATAATATTTTACCCATTCATACAGTGTCTGATAATCCTAATAATCCAGAGCCATGTCAACAGACCTCCAATAGCGATACCATGGCTGCCACTCCCTGTGTCACGCATGAGGTGCAAGAGCCCGTTTATTGCTGCTTGCAGCTTTATTCATCAGATGTATTTGTTCATTGGTGCAAAGGTGACATATAAGTCAGGGTACTTAGATACCAGAAAAATAATCAATCCATTTTTTACAAGTTGTGGTTTTTGCTGTTGCCATGACAATGCTAAATGGCAAAGTGAAAACTATCACCTGGTGTGGCAATAGCAGTCACCTTCTCTCTCCTTGCTGCCACCTGCCTCTGTGGAAGAAAAGTAGATATTAACACAACAACTACAGACTGCTGCCCTTACATACTGTACGATTATGTGTGTTTACCCATGCTAATGACTGTTTGCCTGGAATGTGCATTGTCCAATTTAAGAAACAGTTCTAATTCACAAATGATTCACAAATAAAATGAGTGAAAAGAAAGAGAATCGGTCTGTGGATTTTCTATCAATCAGAATCAGGGTTTTTTTCTTTTTCTGAAAACATCCAGAAAACATTAATGAATGAGGACCATTGTGTCTGGTGAGAAATAATCCTTATCGCTGGGGTGAGTTATATGTAATGTGCTCTTAGTTATGTCTATTAATCAGAGCTGACAGGAGTACTTAACTGTTCTGATTTATTTTCTAAAGCAATCTTTTTTTCTTTTTTTACTGAGCTTTCTCATTTTGTATCTTTCCCCAAATGAAGATGTCAGAGTTGTGAAATCATTGGCTTGACCATGGTGTGAGTGTCACATCAGAATGGGGATACCAAACTTTGACACCAAATTTCCAAATAGAAACATTTTCATTTTCATTTATACTGCTGCTCTTCCTGGGAGGTGTGCGCTCTGTTATTGTAAGTAATGCATTAGGGGAAATTCTGGATTAATGAAGCCATAAATATTTGGATCATTTTGGAGTGAGGTGGCAGTTGGAATAAACCATATCCTTGTGTTAAAACCTTTTAGTGGAAGAGAGAGAGAGATCTCACTGCTGGGTATGGGAATGCAAACTTTAATGGATAGCTGACAGACTCTCCATTTCACTCTTTACATATCACTGTGTTGAACTGCATGACTGTGACGTAACTCTGATCTGGCCAGAGGTAGAGGGGGTTGATAATGAAAGCTTTATTTCAGGTGGGAAGTAACAGCACATTTAATCAAATTGAAGTAAGTAAGTTTGCTTTGTTTTCATGTGCATTGCTGCCAGGGTGCATCCCCCAGAATGTGACTTCACTGAATGTTACTGAATGTGTTTTTTATTTTGCTGTTATTTGCTTCCACAGCTGTTGGATAAACAGACAGACTGGCCAATATTGCCTATGCTTTACCTCATGAAGCATCAAAAATGCAATGCAATGCAATGCAATAAAATAAAATAAAATAAAATAAAATTAAAAAAATACCGCAGTGGCATATCAGGTTATAGCACATCATGGATGTCTTTAAAACAGGCTCAGTTATCTCCTTTTTGGAGGGGTTTGGTTGTCAGCTACCCAAAGTGTAGGGATCCCTGCAGGTATCTATACATCACTTAATAATGTGTCCATACATCAACACAGAACATCACCCATTGGTTTGCATTGGAGCTTAGAGATGCTGCTTACGGTCAGCGCTGTCTTTTCCGTTTTGAGCCAGGACCTTCCAAATGAGGAGCACAGGGTGCAGGGAGATGCTTTCATGTTCTGGAAACACACCCTGCTACCTCAGACCAAAGCTAACGCTAGCTTACTGGGAATACCAAGCACTGCACTTGGGCTAACATTAGCTATTTTAGCTAAATTGTGCTAACAGGGCAGGTATCATAATCAAGTAACATTAAACTTAGTGAAATATTATGACAATAGTCCAACCCAGTGTGAGTCCCGGAGCTGTGGAGAGCAGCAGGTGAGCCAACTGTCAATCATAGCTGTTAATCAATGCAAATATTATAAATGGAGCAATAATTTCAAAAATGACCACCAGCACACTCATTAGAGGACCCAAATGTAGTGATTGAGACCATAATGACTTGTTGAAAAAAATGATTGACTTTGTATTTGTAGAAAGAAGTTGAAGCTTTTTGAATGGGAGTCAATCTAGCCGCCATCAGTGGCATTGCACCTTAAGGTACTTCCATATCACCTTCAGCCTCAGCTTGTTGGCAACATGATGCAGTAACAAGCTCATAGTGTGTTCAGCCTTTGAGAAGCAACAGGACTGTAATGGCCTTCACAGGTTGTCAGCACCTCTGCATGATCCATGGCCTCTTCTCTCCTAAACATAAAATGTAAATAATCTGTGTTAATAACATTTTGTCCAGCTTCCTCTGGACACCACTGAGTCCTCTCCTGCAACATGAGGAATTTATTAGCTTATGTACTGCTGCTGTAGCATTTATGCATTCATGAGTCCACAGTCAGGGAACCACAGAGGCGCCTAGACTGTCAGACTGAACCAAAGGGCCTCTGAGGAGCTATCTTCACTTTTGGGCTCTCTGCCACCGAGGTATCCTCATTTATTATAATACCTCCATGGTAGGCTAGCACCAATCCACTTAGTGAATGGGAAGGCATGGTTTGAATCCCATCTATGCGTGTGTTGTGAAGTGGTACAGGCCAGCTGACGCCAGGAAGGTAAACACAGGTACAGATTGGGTGGGGGGTGGGGGGTGGGGGGTTGTGAAAGGGTGCCTTTTGGAACAGTGCCAAAGAACTCTTCTGTTATTGGGAGTTTTAGACAACATTGTGTCTGCTGACTCACTGGTCTAAAATTTAGTAACATGCCAATGTAAATTAGTTGTTTGGCTCCTGTTTTGGTGCAGTTTGGATATTTGACACTCCCATCAGCATACTGCATGACTACCCAGTTTGCATGTCTAAAGAGATCTTGCTATTCTTAAAGACACTGTAACTGAACAAAACCTGGGGCATTAAACTCCGCGAAACTCATTAACATTTGTATTTGCTCATGACTTTTTAACAATGGAGTTGGCAATGTGCATCTTGTTTCAGGTAAGGGTTCTGGTATAGCTGCAAGGCTTAGGGCCAGGTTATGCTTGGAAACAAATTGTTTTTATGACTATTGTCCAACCTTTTCAGAGGGAAAAAATTTTTGTAGTTGTTCAGAACAGCCGCAGTCGAAGGAGGAATACATCATGCATTTTGAATGTTGGATTGTCAGTTTTGAAAAGTTGCAGAAATTGACGGTCACAGAAACTACTGTATCTTCAGTAAAGGTCTGGTGCCCTAAAATATTCCCATGCAACAATTTCAATCAGGAGAGACAAGTGAATAAAGCAAAAAGAATTGTTTATTATACAGATGATAATGATGTCTCATCAAAAGTTTTGTCAAAAGTCCTTGGCGCTTAGACTAGGCTTGAAGTGACGCACTGATGAATCTGTGAAGACTGGGCAGTGATGGGGAGGTGGTGGGGTGTGCATAACAGCAGCATGAAATCATTATGGCAGGGAGGGAGAAAACATATTTAAAAAGACAGCCACAAGATGATAGGCTGACACTGAAAGTGTGTCACCATGCTATTGGTTAGATGTGACCAGCTGATGTGAATAGCAGACAATGACAGCAAAGAAATTATGAGTGCATATGCGTGAGTGATAGGAATGACAGATGGTTTGAGAAATAAAACTACAAACTTGAGCATGCAAAAGATAGTCTTCCTGACTGAAATTTTGCTAAAGCTCCATTTGATTTTGCTGTGGCATTTAATGTGGACATGTGTGGTGCTTGTTAAAAATTGACTAACATTCTACTGATTTGACCATCAGAAACCTGCAAGCTCATACATGTAATGTAGGAATTGGTTGAATTCATGTTGGGCTTAGTCAAAATCGCACTTTTAGCAGTCTGATCACCTTTTCAGGAGGGACCATCCATGAGGCTCAGACAGACATCTGAACAGAGAAAGGCTTTGAGAGGACAGAGAACAAACACACAGCTCCCCACCCCCAAGAGCATCCAACACACTCTCTGTATCCATCCATCCATTTACTGGCTGAGTAAATCTCCTTTAA
Source organism: Thunnus thynnus (assembly GCF_963924715.1). NCBI lineage: Eukaryota > Metazoa > Chordata > Actinopteri > Scombriformes > Scombridae > Thunnus > Thunnus thynnus. The sequence continues at coordinate 2,348,612 of NC_089518.1, forward strand.
TTTGATGAAAACAAAACAGATTAGAGGACTAAGAAGTGAGCATCTCATTAAACAATAGAATTCTTCTTGGCCTCTCCTCCATGGAGAATATCATAGTGTGTTTACTCCTCAGTTTAGCAGCTGTATGTAATTATCAGACCTGCCATGCCTATGACTGTTTGGTGGTTTCAGTGATAAAATATTGATTCACAGAGATCTGTCCAATATAGGCAATGTCTAGACATGTAAACACAACAATGAGCATTGACAGACTGAGGTTAATGTTCCTATTGTGATGCATCAGTTCATGTTGTTTTTGATCCAGGGGAGAAAGACTGTTTGGAAACATTACTTTTACATGAACACACAAAGACAGACACATTAAGACAAATCTGAAAAGTCCTGTTGTAAGATAGTTATTATCGTATTTGTATCTGTTTAACCTCTTTGTTTTGTTTTACATTATTCACTGTTATTTCTGTTCTTTCCCACTGCAGCTGCTTGTTAACTGATCAAATTAATTGATAGTGCATTGTGCTGCTGCTGGTGTTTGTGTTCTCTCTTTGTTAGAATCTCTTTGGGTCAACCACATTTTGGATCGGGTCTATTTGGGTCTTTCTCTTTTGAAAATTAATTTATGCTTGGGTTAGACTAAGTTTTCCATGGGTCTGTTTTGGATTGGTCCACAATTTTTGACCCATGAAGACCTCTACCTCAGAGCACTCCTTTTATCATTGTCAGTGTGCCACCCCCCACACACTACAGATGAATGGACTATTACACCACACAATTGTTTGCTTAGGGCAAAACATTGCGGTAACATGCTATCTCACACAGCATCAAACTGTGAAACCAAGTTATTCCAGTGGGTATTTCAAAGAGAACAACAAAAGGGAACATAAAGCTCCCCCTGAAACTGCTAGCAGTACCAGAGTTTCAAACTTTTTACCTGCTAAATATCAGTGGTGTAAAGTAGCCAAGTAAATTACTTAAGTATTGTAGCCTATTTCAGTGCAATTTCATTTATCTGTCAGCTTGTAACTTGTTACTTAGCAGATTTAGATTTTACACAAAACATAAGATAGACACACAAACATAAGAATAAAATACATGGTTAAAATAAATTGTTATATTAAATTATCAAGCAGTATGTAAAGTAGTTTAATACGGGGGTGCCTGAATACAAATATGTTGTTTGGCAAAGCACAAATAGTGGGTTTTTTACGAATATTTGTTTCATACAAATATTTTAAAAATTATTTTTGCAGTGCAGGTTGGTTACATCATGATCTCAGTCTCTATCTACTGTTATGTCTATCAGCAGGTCTCGTCGAGGGGAGTCACATCCACCTGCTGCATGACGCTGGTTTCCTTATCACTCCCGCAGTTGGGGGTGTTCCTCAAAGATAAAGCTGAGCCACTGACATATGCAAAGTGCTCCCAAGGGACTCTCCATAACCTTTTGTTCCCCTTCTCCTTTTCACAAAGTTAGGTTGTAAAAAATAAGCAATAAATGAAAAGTACAAAGCAAGAATTGCCTTTGAAGTTCTTCCCCACACATTACACGGTGTGCTGTCTCTGTGTTATGGATGTATAAATAGGTAGAGGTCTGTTTGCAATGAGACAACAAGTAAAGTTTTAGCTCAGTAGTTAGCACAGTCGTCTATGGGAGACTCCAGTTCGAGACCTGGTGTGGGGACATCCTTCGTAAGGTAATTTATCCATGAACACTTATTGTAACACTTTCATTTTCTAAAATTAAAAGAGTAATAAAAACAAAAACAAGGTTTTTAAGCCTCTTTTCACTTTTATTCAAATACAAATACAAATACAAATAATTTTGCTGCCTCAACAAATACAGATACAAATACTGGGTCCTCTCCACATCCCTATAGTTTAGAATAGCTCCACCTTGAACAGACTAAGTAAATTTACATTGTCCTACAGAGTATTTCAACATTGTGGTTAATATAAATAGTTAATATAAATTAATAGTTACTTAAAGATCTAGAACTTCTTCCACCATTATCAATTAGAGAAGGGGCAAGTTTCACCAATCACTAAATCCACCACTGGGTAAAACCATACATGCTTTTTTTAAGCATTTCCTTTTATTTGTTTATTTATTTGAGGATGCATTTTTTTTACAGTAATCCCTTGGGATAAAGCACACACAAGAATGAAAGCACACACTTTAAGAAAAATGTGCTCCAACTCAAGGAATACTACAAATACCAAAACACAAACAACAAGACTAGGTCAAAACCTAGTATATGGCTGGACCGTGTATGGTCAATATGTGAAATTGTGGCCAATTTGTTACAGAGATATTCAATAGTAGTGTCACTGCACACACCTTTCAGAATTACCATCCACAGGCATATGTGCATTTTGAACAACAGCACAATGATAATCTGGGCCCCATTTCCCAAAAGTATCTTAAGGCTAAAATGATCTTAGACCCATTATAATCCTAGTCTTAAAATATAATCTTAAGTGTTTTTGGGAAACAGTCCTGGTCAGTTAGCAGCAGACCCATTTTTTTAAAGGCAAGTGACTGAATGAAACTTCGATCATCCCCCTGCCTGTTACAATGAAAATCACCCATCCAGCTGTAAACAACAGGAGCAGGAACATACTGGTATATATTTAAACTATATAGCTGTTGTGTTCACTGGGTGACATGTACACCCAATCCTGTCTTCTAGCAATTGCATTTATATATTACTAAATTGTTCCCCAATTACATTGCATTGACAAACGTAATTGCTGCCTGTTTACATGTTAACTTTTTTAGATGACTGAAGTGCTACAGTTATACAGTATACCACACTAACTTGTAGGGAGGTGATCATGGTGGATGGTGGGTTTACAGACCACAGGACCTTCATTCTGGAGACCAAGGTTTGATCATGAGTCTTGTGTCTGGTTAGGTTTAGGCAACAAAAGCACTTGGATTAATGTTAGTGAAAGATTGTGATTTGGTTAAAAGGCAATACACTTCTTGTGTCTTGGGCTTCAAGTCAGTGCACATGCTTTCTGTACTCTCTTTCTGTAAAATGCTAAAAAAAAAAAAAAAAAAAAAGCTGAATAATGCTTTAATCAGTATTATTATTATTATCATTTATTACACTTTTGCCCAGAAAAAAAGATATGTTGCTGGTGAACATTTGAGTCATATGCCTTTTGAAATTGTTACAAATGACCATTACAAAATTACAAAATTATCCATATCATTGTTTTCTGATCTGCCACCTCTATGAAAAAGGTTTGGTTAGCTGTCACATGCTTTCTGTGTCTAATGACCCACATCGACCAGCCCCTCTTTACACATCAACCTATATACGTGCACCTTTACACGTGGACTCAGCTTGACCACTCTTTAGAGCCAATGCTGTGAAAAGTTTTTACAGTGTTGAAGCAATGTCACAGTACATCCTGCTTTGATTCTTCTCAATAACAAGGTCACAAAAACATATTTTTCTCACATGGCTAAAGCTGTACCATTTCCAATTCAGACTGGCACTGAAATGATGTTATTACAATGAACATGTTGTTATTCCAATTTGTTACATTAGTGTATTAACCCACCGCTAACAGTGTCTTATCTGACGTTCCAGTTAGAAGTTCAGATCTTCCACTGCCTTGTTTTTTTTTTTTTTGTTTGTTTGTTTTTTTTGAAGTTCCTAATGTTTACCAAATGATTCCTGAAGAGGCTGCTTTTTATTTTTATTCCACTGTGGAACATCCTTCCTCTTGATCTTTTAAACCTGGCTTTTAATTCGAGGTGACCCTACTTTCTCAGCTTTTAAGGTGCTCTTCTCTGCTTATGTCTTGAATGAAATAGGATAGTTTTTAGTAATTATTATTATTTGTATTCTAGTTTTTTGCTTACTTTGGGTTTTTTTTGTTTGTGAGCACTTTGGGCTGCACCAACGCATGAATAATGCTGTAAATTATTATTGGTATTATTATTGTATTTAGTGGATTTATTGGTGGTCAGCACCTTGTTTAATAGTACATGTAATTATATTTTTCATATCATAAAGCTTTTTTTTCGAATAGGTCAAAGGGGGTGTCGGATTGTGTGGGTGTCAATCATTAGTCTTTTGCAGGGTTAACTGTTACAGTTAGAGGCAACTGACACTCTCTAATTTACCTAAGCTGCACATCTTCGAATTGTTGAGTAATATACATTTCAGATATAGTGAAAGCACCACACAACTCCATTTTCACCTGGTACCAACCTGTGAGCTTTATTTGGGTGTGCTATTTTACCTTTGCAGAAGAAGGTCTCATCGCTGTTTTTGACGGACAGGTTGAGATAGCAGGAAGAGATGGAGTTAGATGACATTCCAACTTGTTATTTTTAAGTGTGTGTCCGAACTGTACAGGTGTCATTTTACCTGACTGAAATGTGATCCCTCAGCATTCTGATTTCATGGTGTTTGGCAAGCATTTGCATGAAGGTTTTTCCTGATCCAGATAAGGTGTCCAGATCCAAATCACTGTTAATACCAGGTGGAGATGGGGTCCCAAACTCTGAAGCTTTTAGTTAAAGGTCCAGTGTGTAGTATTCAGTAACAGCTAAAAGAACAGACTTGGTAAAAATTGAATAGATTATTTATAAGTATATTTTAATTAGCGTCTAATCAGCTGAAAATAATAATTGTTGTGTTTTCGTTATCTTAGAAATAAGCCCTTTATATCTACATGGGAGCGGGTCCCCCTCCAAGGTGGCCGCCATGTTGCATTGCCATGTTTCTACAGTAACGCAGAATGGACAAACCTAACACTGGCTCCAGTGAGGGCCTTACGCGTTTTAGATTCAGTGGGCGACTACCGGAAATGCACTGGTTTTAAAACGAGGAACAGACTAAACATTTTGTATTGTGAGAAGTTTTTGAAACCATAATCTGATAAATGGAGGATCATACTTATTTAGTAAATCACAGGAGCGTGAATTGTCGTCATCAAAGAAATGAAAACACAAAGAAGCTAAACGAAATCAGGACGAGCAACAGCATAAAACGAGGATAAACCCAGATGGAAATCCCTGATGAGAGAAATGTTTGCAGACTAACGCCGAAGTTTCCTGTTTACTGCTGGACAGATAGGAGTCTAATGTATATTTATTTTGCCCTGCTGGTAATGGTTCAAAACCTAGATGATGTACAATGTTTATTAGCAGTACATTAGTTTCCCTGAAAAGAAACGTCGCCATGTAACATTAAAGATTAGCACACTTGAGCTTCAGTTTGTGCCTCTCACGGAGCTGGTGGTCTGATAAGAGACAACAGGGAGGTGACGTCGTGCTAATAACCCAACAATTTATTCATTTTCTGTAGCAGTAAGACAACACATTGACTGATAACTAAGGTTTAGTGCTGGTGATGTGCTAAAACAGTGAGTCAGAATAATGAGTTAGTGTGAAAGATAAACTGAGGAGAAGTCTGCTCATCACCGAGTTAATATATCCTGTGAATTTATATTTATATTTTTCACAGTGCTCCATGATTTCAATGTTTGCTCCTAATTTGTCATTTAGGAGCACATGTACACATTGGGGGGCAAAGTTAGCTTATAGTCCAACACAAGTAACATTTTCCCTGTGTTCAAAAACATGTAATTGCGACCAGAATTTTAATCCAGTGTTTATCCAGGCCAGCCAAGGCTCCCAGCATCTTAGGACATAACATAATGTATTACAAGGGTTTGTGACTGTGTCATAAAGCACTTATTTTCTTGATGTTGCTGTTGTTTCTCCAGCTATGAGAGAGGTCCTGCAGCATCGATGCATGGTATAGCCTTTATCTTCATCCTAAAGTGACTGTGTAATAGGTCAGGTGTATTTCACCATGTGCCCTTGATGGCTGGGAGAACGTTGGTTTTTATTACAACCAAAGACAACAAAAGTTGATTTCACTGAATAGCTACTTGTCTCTGACTGAAAGTGTGTTAATCAATTAAATAATCTGATCTAGTCTGTTGTTGGGATGAAAATCTGCATGAAATAAGGTTGAACAGTTGGTGTGTCTGGTGAGCACATTAGATAGATAGATAGATAGATAGATAGATAGATAGATAGATAGATAGATAGATAGATAGATAGATATAGATTTATAATAGTAAATTCATTAATTTGTGCTGTTTTATTTTTCTCAGGCACTATTGGTTGGCATTATTCACCATGTCTGTGACATTCACACCTGCCATATCAGAAGTATTGCAGACCAAGTCAGGAGAGGTCTAGGTAAGTGATACACATTTGTTTGCCTATGTAGCATATTAACTTACCCTGTAAGTCATACTCTTGGTTAAATAGAACTATTTTCACATGTACAACTGTATAAAATGTATGAAATAGTAAATTAACTCTATGTGTAATGGTACTGTCTTTCACAGAAGCAGTTTTCCATGCAGCTGCTGCTCTACACACAGCTCCTGGAGCAGATGAGGAACAGCAGTGCCAGTGAATCATGGGTGTTGTTCCTGCCACGAGAGCATCTTCATCCAGAGCAGTAAACTGAATACCTTTGGTGTGGTTTTGGTCTGACCCTTGTCAGCTATTATATGTGAAGCAATTTGACTGCTGGGAGGTGATCAGATAAGTTTAATCACACTGCTTTTAGTGTTCAAACAGACTAATGATTTGATAGATTATTCTGTCTTTATCAGAATCAACTCTGAAGAACACAGAATAAGCTGTCAAAATGTTTGTTTGAACAGTAAAAGCTGCATGTTTATGTTATCCTTTTATTGTCCAGATTGAAATGGATGTCCAAAAGTGTTATATATATTTTTATTACAAATGTCATTATTCTTAGTGTTGTTTTTCATATTTTTATTTTGTGTTTCAAACAAGTGAATTACAGTTTACATAACCTGAAGTGGCAATGAAAATTAATCCATAACATGTACTACAGTGCCCTGTTCTGAGGATCAGTGGTATTTAACTTCACTACTGTTTTATGTTGCTTTATAAATATAAATAATGACAATATAAATTAATGGTGGAAGTGGTAATGACAATATACTGACTGCAGGGAAATACTGTCATTGTATAAGTATATATTAATATGTTTATCATTGCAATTATCACAGCACATCTGATGAATATTTTTTATTTGGTAAACTTGCACATTTAAGTTGAACAAATGTGAATATATAAACAAAACATTTCATAATTATCCAGAAAATATATAAATATAGAAAATGTATAAAATAAATAAAATATGAGAAATGTAACAAATAAATATGAGATGATTTGATGCCTTGATGATGAATAGGCAGGTGTTTGAGTACCTGAGGTACTGTGTGGACATTCCAGAGGGCCTGGAGGGAAACTCAGAGGCCAGGTGTGAAATCATTGTGATGTCTTTGGGGGACCAGGGAACTTGTCCCTGATCCTCCAAACACAGCAACTGGGGATGACAAGTCGGTTTCCCTGGCCTAAAGAGCCATGCTGTTAATAGATGAAATGTCTATAGGCAGCATAACGATACTCCCGGTTGTTATAATATAATGTCCTCCCAGTGCGGTATTATTATTACACAATCTGTGGGGTCCTGGCCACAGCATTTCCTCTCCTGGTCCATAGGGATGTCTGTACAGTTACTACAAGTACACCATGGTACCCCTGGCACTCCAGCAAACGGTGGGACACCATGCCTGCACTGATGCATCATCAAGGCATCAAAAATGAACCCTGGCTGCCTCTGAAGCAGTTCACTGGTTAGCTGCCTGTGCTCCTCCAAGGTCATCTTTTCAAGAAGTTTCTGAAAAAATAAAACACAGGAAAAACACAGATAAGGCTTTATAGGTTATAAGTTTCATGATATGTTGGAAATATGGTAATGGTAGTGCAGAATGTGGATTGTAGGCTGTCCAGTGTTCCCAAACATGTCTACAACAATAACATGATTTTTTTAAAAAGTCAAAATATTGCTGCTCGATACTGTTCCTATATAGTATTTATATAATCATTCAGTAGTGTTGCTGATGTTTTCAGTAGCCTCTTTTATACAGAGAACCTGCATTAAAGCCGTAAAGAGGATCCAAGGGGAGGATATTTCTCTACGTTTGATAACGTTAAAAGTAAAGTTAGACTTTTCTGTCGGCCTCCCGACTCATTTTAAAAAGATGAGAGAAAGAGAGAGAGAGCAGCTGTGGTCGAGTGAGCTAGAGGGTGAATGAAGAGAGGGAGCGCAAGTAAAGTTAGTGAGTAAGCCGGTGAATCATATCAATAAACGTTATTTTCTGATTGTTTTACAGTGGTTAGCTTCTAAAGCACAAACACACCTACACACCTCTTCAACCCTGCAGCTGTGCACTGCGCCGCCTGATTTGGTCTGAATACGAGCTAAACAGAGCAGCAAGGCGGATTACAGGCGCAGTATTCCCGCCTTGAACGGGCTGTGTAAAAGGGGCTACTGACTCACGTTACACTGACAACACATCAAACTATACAGACTACAGTAATGTAAAGCACAGAGCTGCTATGTAAATACAACTTTGTGTTGTTCTGGCATTTTTAATATCGTGCAGAACGGGTAGGAATATAATAAAGTAATTGTATAAATAACATCACAAACCTCAGTCGCTTCAGCCCCTTTGGGGAGTTTCCAGCCTCTTCCCCTGCTTCCGCAGTGCTGGTGTTTGCTCTCCTCCCTCGCCTGGCCCTGCTTGCAAAAGCATCGCTAACTCGCCCTCTTCCTCTCCCTAGAAATGCTCAGAGCTGTCGTGGACGATGACATCTTCAGCAAATAGCTTCTTGTCCTTGAGGGCCACCGTAGCTTCTGGAACCTCTCCAAAGTCTTAGTGAGGGGAGGGGTGAGCGGCGGAGTGCTTCAATCTAGAACCTCACCGTTAGAGGCCGCTAAATACCACACATATTACACACTGGACCTTTAAATGGGCATTGCTCTAACCACTGAGTCACTGTACCACTCCCACAGTATGTTAAAGAGTTTATTTTACACATGAAGGTCAGTTCGTGAGGAACCTATCAAAATGGTTGTATTATGTCATCTGTGGTTCTGGAGAGAACTTTCTAAAGTCTGTGAAAGATATGCTGGGTTTAAAATAACTCCTTGAGTGCTAACGTTGACCGAAAATGGTCCCATTCACGAGTAACGGTGGATTATCCAAAGTGAATCCCAGTTGTCTCTGATGAAAGTTTTTAAAACTACCTGATTTAAAAATAGTAACTATGAGTAGCACTCTAATGTTTATATAGGGGGGTAAGGGTCATGCTAGTAACCCCTCTATGTCACTGAGCCACCATTTCAGGCCTGCTCAAAAAATCCTGAACACAGAAATGATGAAAAACAGTTTAACACTAACTCCACAATTCAGTACTACATAGATCAAAGTCTTTTCATGTTTTCAGCAATTATTTTCTAAAATGTATAATGTGTTTAAAAAGAGATCACTGATTTTTGTTTACACAGACTTCAATGACATGAAGTGTCATACAGTACAGTATACATTATAAAGCAGCTGTGGGCAACAGATACTGTAAGACTCACCCACATTCATTTATATATCAATGCACACTGATTTACTGACGTTTAATCACATTAAAATATTTTAAAGCATTAATCCGTTATTGCAGCACATTTGCTGCAAGCATTTAGTTTGCTGTTGTTGATAAAATCACCAAAGTGTCAGTTGAGTGATGTTGCTCCAAAAACAGACATGGTTCTGACGTCTATTCTCAGCGCAAAGTCTAGGACCCAATTTCCACCAAAATACCAACAACTTCCCACCTGTTTGCACCTCTCTTCCCAGGTGGGCACCAGAATACCACACAGGCAAGCAAAGCAAATTAACCCATAATCAAATACAGCATACAGTGCAGGATACTGTAGGGTTGCACAACACCCAGGGGAAATACCTACATGATAAAAATGAAGCAAAATCTACTGAAGATGAACAGATTTATAACTGAAGAATAACACTTGGAAAATGCTAATTAGTCCTGCTAACATTAATGGAAAGTTTGTAGTAAGGTGTGCCAAGAACTCTAAAATATACAGTATAGTTTACTAATCTACTGGTACAGTAAGTCAATGTGAACATTTGTACAGTTTGTACCACATCCAAAGTTACTGTGTATATGTTAGCTCAAAGAAGGCAAAGTAAATCTTTGAAATTGACATTTAAAAGATTCCTGAGGAGTGGCTGCACTGGGAGTGAGCTCCTGATTAAATCTCAAACTTGGACCCAAAAAAGTAGAACATTTTGCAAAATAACATTCAAAAATCTTCAGAAAGGACTCTATAGAAGAAGTGATAGCACTGACCAGCAAGAACAGAAGAGAATACATCATCTTTGGATATATTTTTCAAATCAAAACAACTAGTTAGCTGTCAACTGCTAACTGCTACCTGCTGTTACCAATATTCCAAAGGGGATACAGCACTAAAGAATCAATCAATCAATTTTTATTTATATAGCGCCAAATCACAAAAGTCATCTCAAGGCACTTTTCACATAGAGCAGGTCAAGACCATACTCTTTGATTTACAGAGACCCAACAATTCCCCATTAGCAAGCACTAGGCGACAGCGGTAAGGAAAAACTCCCCTTTAACGGGTGGAAACCTCAAGCAGAACCCGGCTCTTGGTGGGTGGCCATCTGCTTTGACCGGTTGGGTTGAGAGAGAGAAAGAGAGAGGGAAGGGGGGGGGGATAACGACAACAGCATCAGCAACAGCAACAGCCAGGGAAGGAGGCCAACAGGACTGCGAAGGACCGCAAAGCCTCGGCCCGGAACCCAGGGTTTCCTGTGAGATGAAAAAGCACAAAAAAAACTCTGGGGAAGAAGCAAAGTTAGTGACATGCATTGATGTTACATGAATGCATACAGATGGAGATGAGGAGGAGGAGGGAGGAGCTCAGTGCATCATGGGAAGTCCCCCAGCAGTCTCGGCCTATGGCAGCATAACTAAGGGCTGACCCAAGGTGAGACTGGTTGGCCCTAACTATAAGCTTTATCAAAAACAAAAGTTTTAAGCCTACTCTTAAACATAAAGAGGGTGAAGATGGATCCACAGGAGAGGAGCCTGATAGCTGAAGGCTCTGCCTCCAATTCTACTTTTAAAGACTAAAGAAGCTGACAGAAGAGTATATTTTTAAAACAAGAAGAAAACTTAAAGGATCCTTGCTGGTAATGTAATCTTCACATGCTGGAGCCTCTCTGTGCACCCTGGATTGAAGAAGTGATGGCATATGACTGGGGGTCACTCATCAGGATGGGGACATGGTCAGCTCAACCCCCTGCCAAATCTGCCACCAGGCCAGTCCAGGTCTTCAAATGTACACATCAGATTAAACATCAAGTAAGACCATCTGTACTAGGGGTGTGCCTGAATACAAATACATTATTCAGCAAAGCACAAATACTGGGTTTTTAACAAATATTTGTTTCATACAAATATTTTAAAAATGATTTTTTTTCGGGGAGAAAAGAAAAACATGACAAATACCAGAGTGCAGGTCAGTTATATCGCTATCTCAGTCTGTCTCTTCTGTTCTCAGAGTTGGGGGTGTTCCCCAGAGATACAGCTGAGCTACTGACACACACGAAGTGGGAGCCCAAGGGACTCTACATAACCTGTTGTTCCTCTTATCCTTTCCACAAAGTTAGGTTGTAAAAAAATAGGCAATAAATGAAAAGTGCAAAGCAAGAATCACCTTTTAATTTCTTCCCTACAAATTACATGCTGTGCTGTCTCTGTGCTGTGGTTGTATAAATTGGTAGAGGTCTGTGTGCAATGAGGCAATGAGTAAAGTTTTAGCTCAGCAGTCAGCGCAGTCATCTACGATCTAGGAGACTCGAGTTCGAGACCCGGTGCGGGGACCTCCTTCATAAGGTAGTTTCCTCTTCATTAGGTAGTTTCCTCTTAAGAGGAGCTTCTACCCTCTGGACACCAGGATCCTGGATGGGATTGTTACATAGGACTGTCATCCGAGGCCGTTTAATGTACCACAGAGCATGCATGTCAAAAACCGCGTCAAGTTCAAAGCAGCGTTTCATCAGCAAAAACACCTGGGCTGTGTTTCATGGAGTGCTTTTTGGACTACTGTTGGTACTCACTGCTGTACACTGTCTGTACGTGTCTGTCTGGCCAGAGAAATCAACATTGATGGAAAACAACTGCAACACCAAGTGATTGAGCTTGGGACAAATGTTGGCTCATGGCCAGTTGATGCTCCTACAGTGAGTTTTCATCATGACTTACTGGGATATTTTGCAATCTATTCCTCTGTCCTGCGGCACGGACGAGCCCAAGTACCAGAGCAAATCGCAGATCCAGTGGACCGGTCATCTGCCACCCATTTCAGAGAATAGCAGGTCTCATCTTCATGCTTATCCTGCTCTCAGGAGATGTTCAGTTAACCCCTGGAGTGCTGCAGAACTTCGATGCTGATTTGTGCTTGAGTGTGTCTGGGACTCCTCTGGTGCCAGTGATGAATGAGCAGCAACTTTCTGAGCCGGGCTTCTCCCTTAACAGACTAAACTTTGTTAACACCAGGCATGATGGCTCCATGAATAACTTTTCACTATTGGGCTGTGGAAACCTTGATAGGTCCAGTGTCTCTCACAAAACCTGCTGCTGACACCACTGCATGTCGAAACCCTGCAGTGAGGAGGCAGAGGTTATTCAAAACTTTCCAAACTGTCAATCATGCAAAAGTCTTATGGGACCCAAAGCTGAAACGAAAGGGGCTATTCTGTGGATATTTTAACATCAGAAGCATTACTGCAAAGAACAATCAGTTAACTCATCTTGTGTCTGACTCAAATTTGGACTTTCTCTGTCTGACTGAAACATGGTTGAAACAAACAACTCCTGTGAGTGTGTTCACGGTACCTGGATACCAATGTTTCAGAAGAGACAGACCTGATGGAAAAGGAGGAGGGGTGCTTTTTTATTTGAGAGACATCATCAAATGTGAAGGTGTAGTTTACAATGCGGGTAACACGTTAGAATATGTTGGGATAAAAATAATGTTATCCCAACAAATGTCTTTTAACATCATAGGTGTCTATAGGCCCCCTTCTGCAGATGACACTTTCTATGATCAACTCACAGAAGTCTTGAAAGAGTGCGATCTCAACAAAGAATTTTTACTTATGGGTGATTTTAATGTGAACTGGGGGGATAAAACTAAGAAGAAAAAACTAAAAATGATCACAGAGAAATTCCAACTACAACAAGTAGTAAAAGACCCAACTAGGACTGCAAAATGCTCCAGTACACAAATTGATCTGATATTTACAAACAAACCAGAAAGAAACTAAAAGTTATAATTTAATCACTGGCTTATCAGATCATACCTAACCTAATGAGAAAACTGGCTAAAAGTAGATATAAGACCACGGCAACTAAGACAATGATCCTTCAATACATACCCAGAGCTAAGCAAGAAGAATTTATCAATGAAATTAACAGCTTGAACTGGGATGATGTACTGTCCTCAGATGATCTGGACTATGGCTGTCATACTTTTACTCACAGAATCAACTCTGAAGGAAAATAAATTAAATTAAATGTGAGGATACAGATAAAAATCTAAAAATAAAAACAATTTACTGTGGTTTAATGAAAATTTTTGGAAACTAATGAAATCTAGAGATGCTGCACTAAGGAAGGCAATTAAAACTAGAAGAGACACCGACATGCTGATTTATAAAGGTTTAAGGAACAAAGTTATCCAAGAGCTAAAAGAAGCTCAATCTTGTTTTTATCTCAATATTTTGAATGAGGCAAAAGGCAACAGTAAATTGATTTGGAAAAACATTGATAATCTCACAAGGAGGGACCCAAAATTTTTTAGGAGATTTTAAACTCAAAGTACAGGGAAAGTACAGTTCTTGAGTCTGTATATGAGTTAGGAAAAAAATTACGAAAAGGAAACTGGATATTGTTCCTATAGATGCTACAGGCCAGGTTTTCGATTTCTAACAATTGCATTGGAAAGGATCACACATTGGCTTGACCAATCATGTCTGAGTCTAAATGTAAACAAGACAAAAAGTATGTTTTTCTCTAAAACTATGGTACAACCTTTTAACGCTGATATTTTCATCAGTTGAAAAAATTGACATAGTGTTTGACACTGGATCCAAATTTGAACTTTAAGAAATATGTATAAAAAATGATTAAAACCATAAAGTACAACTTAGCAAATTTTAGACATATTAGAAACTGTCTCACTTTGCGCACAGACGAGATATTTATGCATGCTATGATTCTTTCCCATATGTCTTGTTGCATCACATGTTGGGGGCAGGCTGGAGAAACAGCCATAAGACCTCTTGAGTCCTTATATAAACAAACTCTTAAAACTCTGGACAAAAAGCCAATGCATTTCCATCACTGTAGGGTAGGGGAGAAATACAATTTACTGAGCTTTGAGAAATTTAGATTATTCTCAAATTTGTGCCTAGTTTATAAAATAAATGGTTTGGCCCCTCCTCCACTATGTGACTTTGTGTACACTGGCTCAGTAAGTTCTATTAGATCCTCCAGAATATCCTCTATACAAGATTGTACCATACCATTTCATCGCACTGCATTTGGGCAGTCAGCTTTCTCTGTGAAAGCCACAACTCAGTGGAATGCCCTGCCTGATGATATGAAGAACTGTAGTTCAATCAATACATTCAAGGCCAAATTAAAAAAATGACTAAAGACCAATCAGCTGTGTGACCACTGAGTCTAAGCTTTATCTATGGTCTTCTCATTAGCACAGGTAGTCTTGCTTTTAATTTGACGAGTTTACATTATTAATTATAATAAAATAATAAATATTGTGGGTGTGTGTGATGTGCTGTTGCATTTAGCTTTGTATTTTATATTTTGTGTGGTGTGGTCTGTGTGTTTTTTGCTTTGTACTGTTTTTGTTGTGCTGTTGTATGTTTTGATTGTGGGGGACTGCGAATGTAAATTAGCTTTGAGCTAACTCCAGTGTAGTGCATCATTTATGTTTAAAACTGCACACTGTCCCAATCAATAAATAAATACAATTCTCCTGGAAAAGTTACAGCAGAGCTGACCACTGCCGCAGACTAGGGATGTGCAGAGCACAGTACTTGTATTTGTATCTGTATTAGTTGAGGCAGCAAAATTATTTGTATTTGTAATTGAATAAAAGTGGAAAGAGGCTAAAAAATCTTATTTTTGTTTCTGTTATGCTTTTAATTTTGGAAAATTAAAATGTTACAATAAGTGTTCATGAATAAACTACCTTACAAAGGAGGCCCCTTCACCAGGTCTTGAACTGGAGTCCCCCAGGTCATAGATGCAGACAGACCTCTACCTATTTATACACCCATAACACAGAGACAGCACAACATGTAATGTGTAGGGAAGAACTTCAAAGGCCATTATTGCTTTGCACTTTTCATTTATTCCCTATTTTTTGTAACCTAACTTTGTGGAAAGGAGAAGGAGAACAACAGGTTATGGAGAGTCCCTTGGGAGCACTTTGCATGTGTCAGCTTTATCTCTCGGGAACACCCCCAACTCAGAGGGTTATGTCCAAATTAGGAAATGTGTGTCATGTAGCAGGTGGATGTGACTCCCCTTGTTGAGACCTGATAGACGTAACAATGGAGAAGAGGAGAGAGACTGAGATAGCTTTGTAACCTGCATGCTGGTATTTGACATGTTTTTCTTTTCTTCCCGAAAACAAATAATTCTTAAATATTTGTATGAAACAAATATCCAGAAAAAACCTACCATTTGTGCTTTGCCGAATAATGTATTTGTATTCAGCCCCCTACCGCAGACCATGGCTCTTTTTTCTCTCTTGCTATTGGATAGCTATTGTGCATTTCAAAACCTCAAGCCAATAGGACATGTCCATTGTCAATGGTTAATTTTTTTGATCACTGATTTAGACTGATAGCCAACTGTCTGCCAAGAACATGTTGAGTGAAATGTAGCCAAGCATATGTGGCAAACAGTTAGCACCACACAATTTCACTGCCTATGTCGAGTTCCAAATTCAGGAAGTAGTGTGTCCTTTATGTAGCATGGTGAAAAGTATGAAGTGATGTGGGTGATAGGTGTCTAGCATGTTGACCTTTTCATTAACCTTAAATCTGTCCCTTACCTTTACAATGTGAAGATATTGTCGAAGGTAATAATTTTAAAGAACGTCATTTAGACGTAATCATGGGTTTCACACAATCGTCCAATACTGATGTTTTGTCATTCAAAAATTAGAAGAGAAAATATATTTATGAACGAGTTTGCTTTGACTTTGAATGAACAATTTTGATCTAAATAACACCTTCAAAACTGGCAACTGTCAATGCTGAGTTTTTGACAGTATACTTAGGTGGGACTCAGCAGTGTTGTGCTCATTTGTTGTTTAGCCTCTGCTCCTTACATGTGATGAAATTTGCCTGCAGTCATGGCCCAGGGCTACAGCTGCCCTCGAGACAAAGGAAGAAGCGCTGCTACCATCACGTTTAACCGCCCCTGACACATCATCGCCCTTATTGTGCCTCAATCTGAACACACACACACACACTCTCTCTATTCCTCTCACACGTACATGCATGCACACACACACACACACACACACACACACACACTCTCTCTCTCTCTCTCTCTCTCTCTCTCTCTCTCTCTCTTTGTGTCACATGCACGCACACACAGACGCACACACACACACACACATACACAAAGAGCAGTAGCAGTCCGGGGCAGCAGCAGTGCTGGAGCACCATCTGTCAGCCTGGTGTCAAGTGGCTCTTGTCTCCAGTGATTATGAGAGCTCCTGCTGCCTCAGGTGGTCCATGGACCAGCTCGCCCATCTAGAGGGGCCAGGCCAGGCCATATGGTCTGTGGGGCACAGGGGGCACCCAGGGGAGGCAGCTCTCCTCCCCTGCCACTGGACAGGACAGACATCAGCCACATCCTACGCCTGTGACTGTGGCTGTCTGCTGAAATGTCCTAATCAGTCCTGAGTGGACAGTGAAGGGCTTGACAGATGAGGAGGACTGGGAGGGAGGAGCACAAAGTGTGAGGTCACTCAGGTCAAGGCCAGCTTGTTAGTGCTTTTATATTCTAAACATAAGACAGAATTGTGGAAATGTAAGATCGCAGAATTGCAGCACTGCTTATGTGTGCTTTATAAATGAGAAGACAATTAAGTTTGCATGTAGACAATATGGTCATGAATATGTGATTGCAGCTGAAATAATCCAATTATTACCTTTGTTCAAAATAGCATTTTTTAAAAAAGCTAACCATAAGCTACCATACTAGTGTGTGTATCCAAATTAAATGCCCAAATATGTTGTTTGACCATGTGACTTCAGAACAACACATAGAAACATTTTCTAATCTGGCGCCCCTATCGGCAGTAATCAGCAGGACAGCATCATGTGTCTGTGCTTTCCAAAACTGTTCAAAATCACAATAATGATGTTTTATGATGTGACAATGCTGTGGTCAAGGTCTGGTTATGTTTAAGCACAAAAACCACTTGGTTAGGTTTAGGGGAAGATCATGGCTTGGGTTAAAATGATCACTTTGTTAAGGTTAGAGAAAAAGGTTAGGCCACCTTCATTGTCATGGCTACAATAATAACCACAGGGTTAAGCTAAGGGGACGATCGTAGTTAATGCCTCCATCCACCCCTCCTCCTCTGAATGAGGAAATCAAAATCTGCATTTGCTGTTGACCAAATGCAAACTGTGTGAACCAAAGCTGGATTCACCAAGCCCCTGGGAACAGCGCCGGGCAGTGAAGCCAATTTGACACAGCAGCAAAACCGTGTAATTACAGCATCACATGATGCTATTGGGCCCAAAAAGACTTTTTCCCATAGACTTACATTGTGAAAGAGACGTCTCTAAATCAGTGGATAATTTTTTTTGAGCATCACAGCCCCTGCAAAATGACTTGTCTCACTATCAGAATTTGATCCATTCGGTCCGATCACAAGTCTAGAGGAGCTACATGATTGAATTGTTTTATCCCCATTCAAGTTAGCTGGAGGGCTAAACAGGAAGTAGCTGGCTTTGCCGGCAAAAGTCATTAGTGCGCTTGCTTGCAAATGCGGAGGCAATGCAGAAGAAGTTGAACTTTTTTGACTTCATGCGCCACTGAGCAGCTTTCATCGGAATGAACGTTGGCCTGCCTCCGATGCTGTATCCAGTTCTCTTTATACATCCATGGGATTCACCTACTAGAGGGCCCTTGGGCAAAAATGAGGGCCCCTACTGACCCCCAGTACCCCCTCCTCTCTTTGCATTGTGCGGTTTTGCACCAAGTTTGCTGTGCTTTGCACAGTTGGTAATCCATCGTTGGTCTGGCCAGTGGTGACTTTTGAGGGAACAAAGACCCAGCAAGTCAAATACGGAGGAAGCAACCAGATTAGCTGTGTCACACCATCCAGTTTTCTATAACCTTGCTGTGCTGGAGTATAAACTACTCCACTAAAGAGATGCAGCATCTGCAGTCATCAGACAGGAGTTGATGGTACAAACTCTAGATCACCAAGCTTCCAGCACCACCTATTTCACAAGGATTCATGAATTAATTTTGCTGTGTCATTTTCATGCATTAATATGTTAACAACAACACAGACAATACAATAGCTCATTATCTAATGAGAGCCTGCAAAAACTCCCACATATCTTGAATAGTAACATCCAGACATGAATGATTTTTCTTGTTAGCAGTCTATATAGGTCAGCCGCGTATCCCAAGGAATCATATCGGACTACCCTGCAACAGAAGATTTATGTCCAGTGTTGACGTTCAGTGCCAGTGAAGAAAGTAGCATGGAGGACGGGTGGTGGATTAAGTGCATCTGACTTTCATGCAGGAGACTGAATTTTGTGTCCCATCACAGACCTGCATTTCATGGCCTGAACAACCACTCATAGCAGCATTAACTGGCTATACAATAACAATAATTATTATAATAATTATTGTTATTACTATTCTTATTATTATTATGGGCAGTGGTGGCCTAAAGGTTGGAGAAGGGAGCTTCTCACCGCAAGGTCATCAGTTCAATCCCCGGACTGGCAAGATAAATCTGGGTGGGGAAAGTGAAAAAGCAGCGCTTACCCCTCCCTCATTACCACTGAAGTTCCCTTATGCAAGGCCCTTAATCCCAACTGCTCCAGTGGAGCAGGAGAATAAAAATTACAGCACAGTTATAGTGCCGTGCACGATATTAATGAATCATTCCAAATTTAAATTAATCTTTTCACTGAATGACGTGAATTGTCTGAAAACCTTGTGTGCCTGGTGCAAAATGTTCACACATTAAATAGTTGTCATATGATGAACTCACATTCATTTACTCTTTTGTAAGAGTTAAGTTGCCTGTTTCTCATGTGTGAAATACTATTTCATATTTGACATTACAGGTGAATATATGTGTCTTACATTTCACTTGTGACATATCTGAAAATCACATGAGCAAATATCAAATATGATGGTTTTGGCACATGATAAATATTTGATAAATTTATTTCTGCTCATTTCTATTCTATTCTATTTTATTCGATTAGGATATAGCAGTATGCCATATGAGTTGGATGATACTGACAAATAGGTATAAATATTTGGATTATAATGAGAACGACACTCGACTTCCATGATGATGAAAATGATGTGTTACTTTTACCTTTATTATTGAGAGCAGATAGGCATTATTCCAAAGTTTTTGCCAGATAAAACATTTCTATTGCACAATTTTGCAAAACCCTACATTATGTTTTGTATTTCTTTTTTACAATATGGAAACAATGGCATTGTTAAGATTAGGAAACAATCATGATTACATTTAAAAAAAAACAAACAAACATTAAGTTGTAACAGGACATAAACTTCAGTTTCCCATATGTCAATCCCGATCATCTCAACCTCCACACTCTGTCTTTCTGCCTAAAAACACGCTACTTCCTGCATTGGCACTGAAAGTTTGCACTGGACGTAAATTGTGCTCTTGTGTGCTTCAGAAAACAATAATTCCTGAGACAACTGAACTACAGAAAAACCTAAACACATAACCTTTAAGGTGTTTGAACAAAAAAATTAAATGTTGGGCTTCTTCTGGTAAGGACAGTTTCGACGATAAGATAGTCTACTGATGTATCACCCAGCTCTGGTATGGTGAAATCAATCTGTGCAGCCTCAATTAGCAACAGCAAGGCAATTTGCATGTTTCTTCTGTTTTGTTTTGTTTGTTTGTGTCTGGTTTGTTTTATGCATTGGTCATATGTCCTTAATGTGTTTTTTTCACTCCAGGGTCTGTGAAAGCTTTCTAGTTTAATTGTGATACATGAGGCCCTGATGCACCACTCAGTGAAGCTTCACTGGTCTGTTACCCAAAAATCTCTATGAGGACCAGTCAAAGTGGTTGTTCAGGAGCAGAACTGAATTTAGGGGAAAGACCCTCTTACCAATGAAAACAACGTTTTATTACAACAGTTAGAATATTTCTTGAGTCATCAGTTAGTTTGATGGATTCTGACATTTGGCTGAGCAGTAAGATCATTACAGTTCATCATAATCACAGAACTAACTAATAATCTAACAAGCTAACTACATACACTACTGTAGCCTGAGCACTAAAAACACGCCTAATGGAGAAAAGGGACATGGCGTCCAGTCGTGAGAGTGAGGCTGTATTTATGCAGAATTTACACTGTCTCGTGGTATTTTGTCCTGTAAATCCAGCGTTTTCTCATATTGTAGAAACGGAATCTCTGTACCCTTGTGTGCACAGAGAAACAACTAACCCACACGCTGTGCGCAGAGAAAGTACTGAGGAGGTGCTGATTCATGAGGAATAATAACATACCACATATTATTATTATTATTATTATTATTGTTGTTGTTGTTGTTGTTGTTGTTGTTATTGTTGTTATTGTTATTATTATCATCATCATCATCATCATCATTATTATAATATATGTTTAAGATCTTTTGTTTTTAAATTTTGCAGTTTTAAACCAAATCAATAGCAGCTGCGCTTGTTACAGGTTTTATATTTCATCCATCATATGGATAATATCTATATTATTTATCTATAATATTATTCTCACACAAATGTCAGATTTGACTATAGAAAATAAAATATATATCAGCTGTTTTTTTCTAAACATTAATACGCGCAGGTCACTGTCGTGCGCATGCACGGCTCTTGGGCAGCCCCTCCTGACAACATATTCCGACGCGTAACATGGCGTTGCTACAAGGGAATCTTACAACAGATTATAACTTTATCAGTTTTAAGTTCATTTTTTCTATCTACAGTCCGTCGAATAATCAATCAGACAGACATATCAAATAGCTATTGGAGCCCATCTAGACTCCATATTTTTATGGCTGCACCATAATGGAAATATTCCATAAGCTTTCTGCATCCTTTTATACATATCTCTTTCAGTATCTTTGGAAATGTTTTGGATTTGGATTAGTCTTTCACATTAAATTCATTTGGTTGCATAGCATCAGTCTGTAAGGATGGCAGTAATAAAATTTGATAAAAATAATTTAGTAGGTTTGTCAACTTTTCACCATAGAAAATAGACTATAAAAGTATGGCAAGAAAGTCTGACACATCACTTAATTCTGGTTTAAGTGTGTTTTTAACACATAACCTATAAAGACTGACATTTGTGTTTAGACTACAAGAAAAAAACAACAGTTATTGCTGTCTGCCGGTGGCGGCAAAGTTTAATTTCATTGTTTCATCATCACTGCTCAGACTCTACATATTCCTTTTACTTTCAACCATAAGTCTGTTTGAAAAGACATGCTGTGGGTGTTCTCTGTCTGCTGCTGTTGTTGCTCCTGCTGTGTGTTTCTGGCGTTAGTAGATTACTAACACAAGAGGGCGTATTGGTGTGTGTCAGAGCTGCTGCTGCGGGGCCTGGCCTGTCACCGCTCTGATTCAGGGCTTACACCATCTCTGCTGACAAACCGTTGCAACTTTGCCGTTTTGGTGATATTTTTCGTTAGGTTGAAGGATTAGATGTTCCTCTAGGTGTTTAGAAAATTCTCCAAAACGTTTCAGGCTCGCTTTTAAAGCATTCCCTCAAAAACGCCTTGTCATTGAGCTTAAAACAAGGCTGTTTTCTGAGTTTATGAAAAGTTCACATTGTGGCGATAAAAGGTTTCCATCTGTCAGCAGCACAAAGAAACCTTTAATCGGTACTAGTCCATATACTCCTATATGTCCATGTTCAGGAGTGCATGTCCAGGAATTTTCCTCTATGGCCTGCTCCATGTCCAGTAAAAGGGACAGATGAAGTGTATGTTTTCCTTTATGTGACCATGTAAAAAAACAACCCAGTCAGCACCAGCAGACCGAGGAATAAGACAGACAGAAAATGGCAAGAAAAACTGAAAAACAAATGATTTGCAGCACTAAGTGTTCCAGTTTGTGCGCGCGCGCGTGTGTGTGTGTGTGTGGTGGTGGTGGTGGTGGTGGTGGTGGTGGGGGGGGGGGGGGGGGGGGGCAGAGCCAATCAGCTGCTCATGCAGATGACGTGCTGCTGTCCTACGTCAACCCCACCGCTTGTCAGGATCAGAGCTCTATACACACCGGGAAGAAACACACATACACACATACACACACACACACTCCCTCTCCGAGCTGGACAGCGCAGCCCCTGGCCCGGCAGCCCGGCAGCGGAGGACACATCCAGGCTTCCATGCGCTGCAGCCCGCTGTGACAGTGGACCTCATATCGCCTTACTTTGTGGACATGGGAGACATGGGGGATCCGCCGAAAAGTAAGACACTCGTTCGGTGATGGGATGCGATTCTGGAACTAAATTCTTCCCAACTTGAGTTGACTTAGTTGTATTGTGATGAATGTATACAGAACATATTTTCATGGCCTATACTGCATTTTATAGAAGTGTCAGAAAAGCTTTAAGTCAACGGATGTTAGCTATAGACTTTTTTCAGGCAATGTAACAACAACAATAATAATAATAACCTATTAATAATCATCATCATATTATTTTAAAGCCATTTGGTACATTATTGGATGAGTCTACTTTAATCAGCGAACAGCTGTGGACAGTGTGTGTAATGTGTCCTGCTCGTGCTGTTCTTCTAGAGAAGCGGCTGGTGTCTCTGTGCGTTGGCTGCGGGAACCAGATCCACGACCAGTACATCCTGCGGGTCTCCCCGGACCTGGAGTGGCACGCCGCCTGTCTCAAATGTGCCGAGTGCAGTCAGTACCTGGACGAGTCCTGCACGTGCTTCGTCAGGGACGGAAAGACTTACTGTAAACGGGACTACATCAGGTAGGATGGCCGGGACGGGACGAACGGGACGACCCCCTTCAGATATACACGACCGGAGCTGGAGCTGCATGGCGATTGGAATTATTATTGTAAAATATTTACATGAGAATATTCGGACAGATTCAAGTCACAAGGAGTTCTGATTTCAGTGGGCTAACATGATTTTAAATATTGTGATTAACCATCTTTATTGCTACAACAACTTGATGTAGTGCATCCTCATAAGATATGTCAGTATGCCATTGTAGGCTATTATGTTTCCATCACATGCATTTTAAAAACCTGTAACAATGCACATCAGGCCTTTAATCAATGATTCCGATCAGCGTAGCATCCTATAAGTCCTGCTTTGTGACAGATGGACATGTACAAAATCATTAAAAAAAACATCCTGACTTGAGTTTTTTTTTTTTTTTTTAAATCATACAGCCTATACATTACTCACTGATTTGGGGTTGTTATTACAACACGAGAATAATTATTAGATTACAACTTATGACAAAATAATGCACAATGTCGATACAAATATATAACATCGTTCAGAAAAACAACCACTAGAATTTTCACAAGGTAGGCCTGTGTCATATGGGCCTATGCCGAATGCCACCGCTGTTGCTAATATGACAATAATAGTAGTAGTAATAATAATAATAATAATAATAATAATAACAATAATAATAATAATAATAATAATAAGCTTCATCATCATCATTGCTCGCTTTTTCAAAATGGAAATATCGTTTCACAGAAACAAATAATGTTTATTTGTCTATATAGAAATGTCAGTAACTTAGCTTACTGGAAACCAACATTTATTATCATTATTATTCATATTAATATTAAGATTGCAATTATAATTACAATTATTATTATATATATTGGTTATTATCAAGCCAAATTATCGATCGTGTCATTTCTATGGTTACTACAGCCTATAGATGTTATCATTAGGCTAGATTTGTGCCTGAGCTGCCTGCAGTCAAACTGATCGGACCCCTTGTGTGTGTGTGTGTGTGTGTGTGTGTCTGTCTGTCTGTCTGTCTGTCCCACAGGTTGTATGGGATTAAATGCGCTAAATGCAACATCGGTTTCAGTAAGAACGACTTCGTGATGAGGGCCCGTTCCAAGGTGTACCACATCGAGTGTTTCCGCTGCGTGGCCTGCAGCCGGCAGCTAATCCCAGGGGACGAGTTCGCTCTGCGGGAAGACGGGCTCTTCTGCCGGGCCGATCACGATGTGGTGGAGCGGGCCAGCCTGGGCCCCGGAGACCCGCTCAGTCCGCTGCACCCCGCCAGACCACTGCAGATGGCAGGTAAAGTCCCGGGGAGTGGGAGACAGGACAGGTTACTGCAGGTAAAGGCTAGCTGAAATCGACTTTTTCTTTTTTCAAAGCCTTTTTCCGTAGTTGGATTTTGTCCAGCTGCTCCTTAAACATAAACTGTCTCTCCGAGTTAGACTCAGATGTTTCATGATAACTTTTTAAAACTGCATCTCTTGTATTCCACATTGCAACTGATTTCTGTCGAGGCGCACTGAGACACAGAATGTAATGTAAGGGTGATTTACTGGCCATGTTTCATCTACGTTTTGATGTTGGCTAAACGCCGTTCCGTCGCGGAGAAGCTGCTCTTGGTGCCATAACTCACAAGAGGAGCTTTTCTGTGTACATATTTGTGTGTGTTCATAACGTTGGTGTTTTCTGTTGGACTGGTACTGGTTTCTGCTTCTGTAGCCTAGATATTTGTTGTCTTTTGGATTTCCTTTTCTACATACCAGTCAGGCTAGTCTCGGTAGATTAGATTTAGTTGGCGCTGCTGTTAGAAATAGCCTATACAGGTTATCACTGCTGGAGGATAAATGCAGACCATTGCTGTGGATACGGGACACGTATGGTCAAACTAGAAATGCTGCACAATGCTCTGATTGTCTGTGACGGGTTAGATGTTTTCTCTAGTAAAGAGTAGGCTAGCCTGCCCTGCCGTATCTCCATCTGGTCTGGTGGTTTTATGACCTTGGATCAGATGAGTCAGTAGGTCGACCAGAGCTGCGCTGTTCTTCTACATTCAAATCCTTCTCCTGAAATCATGACATGTGGTCATATTTAGAAGACATTTAACTCAGGACTGTTTTAAGTAGAATGGACAAACGCCATGTGGTTGTGGCTATTTTACAAAAATGCTTGGATATGATCTTTAATAGGATCAAGCCTATAATGTTAGCAACATTGTGTTTGGAAAGTAGTCTATTACTACGCCAGTAAAGTTTTCAGAACAATTAAAACAGACTCATAATTGGCAAAAGTTGTGCATCGTGAGTTGTGGGCTATGGCTATTCTTCTATAAATCTTGTAACTTGTCCGTCCAGATACAGCAGTCTGTCCTCATCTTTATCTGGGCTTGTGACAGATAAATTGATGTTGCCTTCTCTGGGCTGTTTTCCCGTCCTTTCTCAACAGCAGAACCTATCTCGGCCCGACAGCCCGCGCTGCGGCCTCACGTCCACAAACAACCGGAGAAGACCACC
Source organism: Thunnus thynnus (assembly GCF_963924715.1). NCBI lineage: Eukaryota > Metazoa > Chordata > Actinopteri > Scombriformes > Scombridae > Thunnus > Thunnus thynnus. Next base: position 2,374,427 of record NC_089518.1, read on the forward strand.
CGGGTCCGGACTGTACTAAACGAGAAGCAGCTGCACACGCTGCGAACTTGCTACAACGCCAACCCGAGGCCCGATGCCCTGATGAAGGAGCAGTTGGTGGAGATGACTGGCCTCAGCCCGCGGGTGATCCGTGTCTGGTTCCAGAACAAGCGGTGCAAAGACAAGAAGAGGAGCCTGCTGATGAAGCAGCTGCAGCAGCAGCAGCCCAATGACAAGACGGTAAGAGGACGAAGCAGGCTGCAGCAGCCTGACTGAACTTGAACATTTCATATTCACATTATGCTGATTATGAACAGGCTACAGTAGGACAAAATGTATGTATTTTGTTCTTAGACAATAGACAAGCCCTAAATGTTGCAACTCTCTCCCTTTCTTACACCGTTAATCAAGATGTTTAACCCCTGAGTAAATTTAAGGTATCCTTTATTTACGCTTGCAAAGTAGTCTATTATTTATAAAGCCCCAGCACTAACTTTTCCCAGAGTATCTGACAGGGGCGATGTAAGGTTCCAAATGTTTATATAAAGGGATGCGCGCATACACTGAAACATGATGAAGGCCTGGAGCTTTTTTATCACGCTCACACAGAGCTGTGATGTCAAGCACACCTGCGCAAAAGCGCCAGTAAGTTATTTTCATGTTTCTGTGTATTTACGTCTTTGTTTATTTAGCCTACTTATTTATTGAGTGTTCTGCTGATTGACTGGTGGAATCAATTTCAGACGACCCCCTCCCCCCAACACACACGCGCGTGCACACACAGACACACACAGACACACACAACCACACCCAGCCACCCACACTGCATCATCTTTGATCACCCACAGTGAAAGATGTGTAGGAATATTCTGGGTGCTGACCACGAAGGGTGTTCTTGCAGAATATCCAGGGAATGACAGGCACCCCGATGGTGGCGGCCAGTCCAGAGAGGCACGATGGCGGCATCCAGGCAAATCCGGTGGAGGTGCAGAGCTACCAGCCGCCCTGGAAGGTCCTCAGCGACTTCGCGCTGCAGAGCGACATCGACCAACCGGCCTTCCAGCAACTGGTGCGTTGTTTTTGTTCACTAAGTAATTAAGCAACGCATTCTTTAAGTGTATTTATTTGCTTATAATATACAACAACGAGCTTATTAGACAGTGCATTGTTAACATTCGATGTTCAGTGCTTCCTTCCTGCAGACAAATATATTTTTATCCGTATGGAAAGGTATTTTAAGGAATTTGATCTGCATTCAAACCACAATTTACACTTTTCATGAAACTGGCCTTCCATGGAGGAGCTTTTTCTCCATTCCTTTGTTATTCAGTCATAATTTCTCCGTTGGTATGAAGATGCGCATTATCACATCTAAAATGACAGAATGGGTTCATGTCGGGACAGATGCCCCCCCCCCCCCCCAATATGGTCTAAAGCAAATAGTTGTTTTTTCCCCAAGAGAATACGAACAGGTTTTATTTGTTTGTTTGTTTTTTTGACAGAGCAGAATAGGAAGATCTGTGCTCATTTTAATGAAGCCGTTACAATTGGTTTACATTGTGGATTTTGAGCATCCTAGACTACTGATGTCAGTCATCTAACCGTCAAATCTTGTTCACTAGTTTTCGATTAAATGTATATTCTTACAGATAGGCCTGTTTGTATTTTGGCTAGAACACTCTCGGAAAAGGGGACTGTTCACTCAGTGATGCTCCAAGTGAGAAAACAGGCCACAGGCCCACTGATGGCTTTTAAAATTTTAGAGATAAATGTATTCTATCCCATTGTATTTATTTCCTCCGGAGTGACCCATCAAATACATCATGACACAGACTCCTGAAATCTCCTGAAATTAGCTCCAATGTAGAGGCGCGGACGCTGCAGGCGTTCCTCCGCCATAGAAGTGGATTATTAGCATGTTTGACACGGACAGGGATATGACAACTAATTCATGTGATCTTGGGTGGCGGGGAAAGCTGAACTTTGTTTGGAAAACAGTGTTAGTTAAGGACCAAGATAACGATGGAGAACTATTTCATTTAGTTGAAAACCAGGGTTAAGATCTCTGCTATGGCTAAATAAAACATGTCCATAATTAAGGTATTATCCCCAGCAGAACATTCCTACTACCCGATTAGCTGAGCTCACTTCGTGGTCAGAATCTATGGTGTTTATTTTTTCTTTTTTACCCCACAAGTTTCGATGTTATTTTCCAACCTTCTAGGTTGCCACTGTTTTTTAATTTACGAAACAATTAGACGCATAGACTTGAATCTTCAATAAGACAGATAATCCATCAGAGCAAACATCAGGTCTGCTTTTATTATAGTGATTAGTGATTAGTGTTCCTTTGCATTGCAGTACAAATCAATGTGCAATTAATGTACAATTAATAACATTAATCATTGTTAATCAAACTTTGACAGATGTGACAATTAAACTCAAACAATTAAAGTTACATATCTTTTCAACTTCAATTTCATGGGTAATTATACCTAGTGAAATAATTGGCTGCAGTGGCCTTCGGCATGCTTTGGAAGTACTGGGCAATGATGTTGTAAATGAATTAAAGCATGTAGAAGAAGCGGTATGATCCTTGAAATGCGTGTATCCATATAGCGCTATTATCTGCCCAGCTTCTCGGTGCAGCCTCCATCCCTCCTGGAGAGAAAAATAATTTGCGTTTCAAGCCATGGCACACACTCCTCTGTTGTGTTTCCAGATGTTTCTGACCGTTGTTTGTTGTGCTCTGCAGGTCAGTTTCTCGGAAGGGGGGCCGGGTTCGAACTCGACGGGCAGCGAGGTAGCGTCCATGTCGTCTCAGCTTCCAGACACGCCGAACAGCATGGTATCCAGCCCCATCGAGGCATGAGTAGAGGTCGCATGGACGGACTGAACAAACCGCCCCTGTTCATCCCATCCCTCCCGACTGCACCAAACAACTCCTGGTTGTATTTTGACACTGTGAAGACAATCATGGGATTTTACCGCAGCGACCCACTCCTGTGTCCATCCAGACATATGCGTCATCATGACCGGTGCCGCTTGTTCACACGCCTGGTTATAGTTTTGCCAAAAGAGAAGACATGAACCTGACTCCATCGATAAATGGGACCTCTGAGTAGGAGAAAAATCTAAACCCTGCACTCTCGAAATGCTGTGCGCTACTTTGAATAAAAAATGACCGGTGATTTTTTTTAATTCGGTAAAGGCACCTCATCATTACAATAGACCTTTGGAGGGGGACGGCACTGCTTTTCTTCATCTAATTACACGATTCCATCATGACCCAAGTACTAAAGCATTTGCAACAAGGTATACCTCTATTTTGCCACAAGCTTCGTGGGACATTTGTGTGAGTTAGTGTCCGTCCGAGAATATTTTTTTTCTTTCCCAAAGATGTGTATAATTAAGTTAAAGTTAGCCCTGGAAGAAAATGTTTGTTTGTTCCCGTGCAACAAAAATTATTTATTATTTATTGTCGACAAATTTGCCACCTTTTGTGTAACTTTCTTAACTGAAGTAAAAAGAAACAAAAAAGAATGTAGTTTGGTTTGTGGATTTTCTATTGCAAATTTAATGTCTCATGTTTTCTTTAATGATTTACAAAATAGGACAATGAGGAGAGTTTTATTGTATCTAAAGGGATTTTTCTGTTTGTCAATATTCCCACGAGGTGGAACATCAGATGGCTGGGTGGATTGTTGGCTGTGGTTAATTAGTTTTCAAGTTGGTGCAGGTGCTGTCTCAGTTTTTGCTGCCTACCTGCTTTAGAACAAATACTGCAAAACAGCTTAATCTTAACAAGGCTGCTGACCTCTTATTTTCTTGAAAAAAGTGATAAAGTCTGATTCTGAAATTAGATTATTTTTAAACAGATGAATTTGATTCAAGAGATGTTAACAACCACGTCATCATCTTGATTGTAATGCTGTGATCTGACCTCATTTTTACATGACAGAGTTTGAAAATTCCAACACAATGGAGACTGGCAACCCAGTCATCAGAAGAAAACGTTGGCATTGAGCGTCTATGCAAACCACAGAAACGTTGAATATATATGTTTCAACACGTGAAATATGTATCATATCAACACTTCTACAAACGTTGCACATTAACATTTCTACCCTTTGAATAATGATGTTTTATGGTGTAACAACGCTGTGGTTAAGGTCTGGTTAGGTTTAGGCACTTGGTTAGGGTTAGGGAAAGGTCTTGGTTTGAGTTAAAATAAAAAATCAAAATCAAAATAAAAACGGCCGATGTCTCACGAAAAACACACGGTTTTCTCGCCAGAAAAACGGCTGCACATGTCCTGACGTCTCGCTAAAAACACCCACCCGCTTTTGTCGGTTGAAACGGGAAGCGGACATTTGTTTCGAGATGGTCTCGAACCGTGCTCTCTGCTGACTTCCAACTTGCCTCCAAGAAACTTCCTTACCATCCATTTGCCCCTCCTCCCCCCGGGGGAAAGATCAGCTCATACAGATCGCATGTGAACTACGTCACTACAAATGTTGAGATGATACGTATTTTGGAAATGTTGATATGATACGTTTTGTTGACAATTTGATATGATACGTTTTGTAGAAATACTGAGATGATACGTTTTGCTGACATTTTGATATGATACGTATTGTTGAAATGTTAATATGCTACGTTTTGTAGAAATGTTGATGTGATACGTTTTGTTGAAATGTTAATATGCTACGTATTTCACGTGTTGAAACGTAGATATTCAACGTGTCTGTGGTTTGCAGTAACGTAAACTGCCAACGTTTTATTCTGGCGACTAGGCTGTGACTGCAAGCACAATTATATGATCACAACATTTTTTTGTGTTTTAAGATAAATCTAAAATGAAATAACTTCCGACAGATATTCCTGGCTCTGTGGCTTTTGGCCATCAAACATCTGAGATAGACATAGACAGAAATATTAAACAAATGTTTAGTTTAGAATGGAAGTGTCTGACGTTTTGATCCCATTTGTTACAAGAATAATGCATTTGTTGGGATTTAAATTTTTTTGCATCAAAACTTTGTCAGAAATTGCTTTTCTTACTCTTCAGCTATAACAAACATTTATTGCTATAAGAATATTTGAAGTCACAATTTCATGATGAGGGTGTTAAGATTTGAGAGGCTGCACAGACCTTGCTTGCCATTTTAACCATTCCTACTGATGTAAAAAATATCCCGCAAGTACCACAACCATTTAATTTTTACTTTTTATAAAGCTGGTTATTGTGTGAGGATCTGTAAGAGCTGTGTCAACCTCATAAGCAGGAAATATTATATCTCTAAAAAAACACTCAAATCTGACCAGGTAATGTTTTGATGTGTCAAAAACCAAGCTTTACTGTTAAAACTGTAGTTTCTGCGTGTGTGTGTGTGTGTAAATGTCTATGCTGATAGGGTTATAGAACTGAAGGTTCACCGTCCTCCTCTGAAACCTTAAAACTAAGGGTTCTCACTGAAAATCTGTAATTTGGTTAATGCAGACACGTCATTTCCACAAGTTTGAGATTGTTCACTGAGATCCAGAAAAGACAGAGAGAGGACTGTTACTTTGCTCAGTGACGTCAGTTCAGATTTGCAGAAACCACACTTCACAGCATCTTACCTGGAACTGAATTTACAGCCAAAGTTGACTAAGAGTTGTAAGATTTTTTTGACTTACTGAGTTGCTGATTTAAAAGAAAAAAAAACAAAAACTGCCAAATTGTGTCTCCAGGAACATTGTCCCTCTGAAGGTAAATACACTCAAGGGGGCTCTCTTTAAATCGAGCATGTATTGTGAATATGTAAAGACTACATTCTATTTGTGAATACTTATGGCTATCATTTTCCAGCTATAACTATTGACAAATGGCTCATTTGCCATAAAGACAATACACAACAATAGAAATTGACTACAAATGTTTAAGTTGACTAAGACCCAAACAACTGCTTAATTAGCTAAGACAGGGCATTGAACACACCATAAATGTTTTCAAAGCATTTCTTCCTCTCCAAGAATTGAGCATAAACCATGAACTGTTCAAAGAGGGAACACCAGGAAATAAAATGCTTTTGTCATGTTATCTTTATTGAAGCTGATACAATGAAATACAAATGATGTTGCATGATGGGAAAAAAAGGCTGCTAATAACTAGATTAAAGACATTTTTCATTCATTTTATCATTTTAATTCCCTTAATTTAGAGGGTTTTTTGATTTTTCATTTTTTCCAGAACTGATGTATGCCTTGTGAAAGAGTGCTTGAAATTACTGAACAAAAGAAAGCCAACTGCTGCTGGCCTTCATCTGGGATTATAAGCAAAGCATATTCTACGAAGTCAAAAATGAGGACACAGCAGTCAATCACTGAAGTCTATTCAGTAATACTGCAAGGTATTGGAAACAATGACAAACTGAAAATATGTTTGAATTCTGCTTGAGTTCAAGTGTAACAACTGTCTGAGGCTGTCTCCCAGTGCTTCACTACCTCTGTGATAGTGTGCCATCCTTTTTAAATCTCATACTTTCATGAGGATAGCATGCATATTTGTTAATAGCGTGTCCAATTGTTACTGAAAATGAGTTGGCAAATTTCCACTGGTCTGCCTTTATCCAGAGAGCTATACATTGTAGATGTTTTTAGTAGAAAATAGAAAGAGAAAACATTTGAATACAATACTGTTGACTAGTGTTTGCTCTGCAACAACAGCGACACTTGTCTTTATCGTAGATAGCATGACTACTCTACATCCTATGTGAAATTGATTTCTGTATAAAAATACAAGTACATTCAGATGGAGATTATCATTTCTTGAAAAAAGGAATTAAAGCAAATGTCCTTTATAGCAGGTACTTTAATGTACAATATATGGATAAAGGATGACATCTGTACTGGATTTGTTTCCGAAAAAGAGGGCAAACACAATGTCCTGTTGAAATTCAGGTGGTGACCATGAAGGGAGGTTACCACCAATAGTACCACCTGTATCAGTTTGCAATGGGGAAACTCACACCAGACGCTAAATTCAATGATCAATACAAAAGATCTTTCATTAGTTGATGGAATTGCTCAAAATCTTCAGTTTTCTTCTTTTTAGGTTTTATGAATCCATTTCAATAAAGACACTGTCAGTGTTTTCATTTGACAATGCTGTTGAGTGAGCACAAAACAAATTTGTATGATCAAAAGACAAGATTTGACAGCATGCTGGAACAGACTGGAAAGCTCTGAACAAGTTTTCAAAATGAGCAAGGACAGGGGGCTATATCTTGGTACGAGTGTGTTGCTGGTGGCCACAGTGAGGAAAATGCCACACACACTTTGCCTATCTGTCTGGTATTACCATGTCTCGCCTTGTGGAGAGGTGCAGTAGGGGGAATGTTACTGGCAATCCAGCAATACACTGTAATTTTGGTGTCAAGATTCAGTGCATTTTGCACCTTTTGCCTCCTACCCAGAACAGGGTAACAACATACTGCACAGTGCACCTATGCACCCATATGGCACCCTTTCTATGTATGTTTTTCTTGTCTGTTTTGCTTTCACCCTACACTTAACAACCATTAAAACATGTACAGGCACCCGAAAGATATGTTTTTATCCAAATGTGGCATTATGGCAACAATTTCACACAGCAGAGTAGAGATTAATGTCTGATTATCAGCAGCAGCTGTCATTCACAACAGCTTTTACGCTATATGAAGGCTTTCTCTTTCAGTTTATTGACTCCCCACACATCCATTTGAAGATGGGCAAAATGTTTTTCATTTGCAGTAATTTGAGTGATGCATATTGGGGTTACATAGTGCAGCTGATATCCACTGGTTATCTTGATTAGATCTGGCACAACAGGCACATAACAGATGGAAAACATCCCCCTGTTAGTGACTGTATTCAACAGCTTTCTAGTTCAGATGTAAAAAATATCAGTAGTGTTGCAGATGGTGACTTAACAGAATAGAATTAAGGCAAATGAAACTTCTCTCTCCTCTTTACATCACTGATTTCCCTGAGGATTGTCCATCCTCATCACTCAAATCAAAACCAAAGGCACTGACTTACTGCAGCATCCTCTTCTTTCCATTTTAATTGTGATGTCGTAAGGCTTGTAGGCTGTAAATGTGGTTATAACATAATGATTGTGATTTCATATTAACCTGTTCATCATTAGGCATGTGAAACAAGATGGCCTTGAAACATGAATTCAGCATCAAAAGGGAAATCATCTGCCCTTGGCAGCATAAATGTATTATTTTTCTTCCAAATCTGCACAATTTGGATGACAATATAAGGTTCCTCTCAAGACAAACTGGTCTTGACTCTGCACCTCATAACCAGACCAATGAGGAACCCATGCGATTAGCCATAATCAGAGCAGTCTTTAACATATTGAGACCATGTTGCAAATAAGTTTCCCACTTTTACATGTTATCAGTTGGATTTTTTATATTGGCAATCCTTAAATATATCATATATCATTGCAACCAGCCTTGCTGATCCCTTTCTTTGTAATTAGGCACTATTTCAAAAGGTCCTCCATGTATGTTTTTATTTCCGTTTAAAAAATGACCCAGATAAGCATTTTCTGATGCCCTTATCAGTAGGAACAGTGCTTTCCAAAACTGTTCAAAAACAAATCTCTCTTACAAGAATGTTTGTTAAAGTTTGTATGACAGTTTTCTCATCTGCCACCAATATGGTTGATGTTTAGTTGCATTGAGACACCAAAATTACTTGGTTAGGGTTTGGCAATTGTAATGTTTTGGATTAAAAGGTTTGGGAATCTTCATTAGCATGGTTAAAAGAATACTTACTTTGTTGACATTAGGGACATTAAGGAAAATTGTTTCCTTTCAAAGTCGCACAGTTGATCCATCCTCCAACGCCTCCTTCCTATGAAGTTTTGAGTCTCTTCTGCCTTTGATCTGGACAGGCAAGAATCATAATTCATAATTCAATAGAGCAGTGGAAACTCCAGAATTTACCTAGAGGTGAAAAGTGTAATGCTGTTAGACTCTGTCCTCTAAGTCCTCTAATGTCTGGCTACGTCCTATTGCAGTACATCTGCTTTTACATTACTAGAGGCATAAAGTAACTGGGAAATTACTGACCCTAAAGTCATGTCCAGACTGACAATAGCTCCAGCAAGAAAACACAGAATAGTCCAGGAAAATTGTTGATCCCGGCTGAACATTTACCAGAGCGCACCGCAACTGAGACCACCTCCTTTAAAGGATCTTGGTATGGTTATTTTGGTCTGCACTCAAATGAATCCTCCAAAGGGGGGAAACTGAACCAGAGTCTGATTCAAATGGACTAAAAAGTGCAGGTGTGAAAACACCTTTAGATATAAGACAACTTGCTTGAAAACAAGAATGTAACTTTTGTAGAAGGCTATAGCTTAAATAGGTAATTCAATGCAGTCACAAATGGCAGCTAGTGGCAGTCATAATACTGAGTAATATAAACACAAATAAACTGGTTGTTTAAAGTGTTCAGAAATTACCTGTTTCCATTGTTCCAATGGGCAGCACAGATAAGAGGCCCCCTTACTCTCAATACTGGGAGCATGTATGAAGTTTTGCCAGAAAATATACCAGACATAATCCATGCCAGTTGTCTAGGGCAAATTTCTCGAAAGTTATGGTCATGGTAGTGGAGCGTGTTGGCCTTCCTTTGCCTCATCCATCCTGCCCAAGACAGTCAGCCAGTTCCGTGAAGGATTTTACAACCCGGCTCATCCTGCTCAACCAGTCTTCATTTCGTCTCCTCTACCAGACATCTGGCAATGCGTCGAAGCGCTGGAGTCACCAGTGGCGGGGCTGGTATCCTTCCTGAGTGTGCAGGGCCACACAGAGACAGGCTGTCCTGGTGTGCCCCCCACAGAAGAGGCCCTCACAGTCCTCCTGATTCCCCACTCGGCTGGGTGGGCAGTGGCGAGAAAGCTGCAGCTTCTGTTGGTGCAGGACAGAGACACGCTGGAATATTTAGAAAAAAAATTCTGGCTGGGCGTGCAGCTGGCAGCAGCAGCGAACAATCTTGGTGTGTTGGGCGTTGCAGCAACAAATACACCACTACACACCTCCTTCATGACAGAACAGGTTGAATATCTGGGTCGAACCATCATTCAGATTAACAACCTCATTCTAGGTGTTGTGTCTGCTGCAAGACAGGTGATATCGTTTGCTGCAATAGGCTCACGTCAAGTGTGGTTGGAATTCACCGCCCTACAGAGGGAGGACAGAGAGGACCTCCTGGGAGCTCCCATAACGCCGAACAGTCTCTTCGGATCCCTCTCCTCTGTCACTCAGCACTTCAAGAGGCTCGAAGAAGAGAAGGCGTACTGACGTGCTACAGTAAGCGTATTGTGTCATTTCCGGTTGCTGACTGTGGTTACTGATAGTGTTTTTGCTGCTCCCAGCTCAGTTAACTTTGCTATACGTCTCACTACTACTAGTACTAGTAGTACTACTACTACCTGCCATATATTTAAACGTACGCTAGCTCTGCTTAAGTACTCTTAGTTCTCTCCTTCTTTTACCAACTTTTCTCGCTGATCCCACAATGGTTAGTTATCTTTAGCTCAGCAGTTAGCTTAGCAGCTAAACCTAGTAAAACAGTTAGCAATGGCTTCTCTCTCTCCCTCTCACTCTCCTGCTTTCTCTTGCTCAGTGTGTCAAATGTTTAGTTATTCCTCTGCCTCCTTTGGTGAAAACGGTATGTGTAATAAATGTAGTTTATTTGCAGTGTTGGAGGCAAGGCTCAGTGAATTCGAAGAGTGGCTCCTCATCATGGAAAACGAATCAGTAGCTAATGTAATTAGCCAGCCCCCAGTATCCGGTGCGGGCCAATGTAGCGTAGCTACTACTCCCCGGGTAGTTCCTGAGCAGCCAGGAAGCCAGGGTGGCTGGGTGACTGTCCAAAGGAAGTATAGTCCTAAGCAGAAGCCCACGGTTCACCACCAAACAGTTCATGTTTCTAACAGGTTCTCCCCACTCAGCAACACACCTGCTGAGAAACCAACTCTGATTATTGGCAGCTCCATAGTCAGAAACATGAAGTTAGCGACACCAGCAGCCATAGTTAAATGTATTCCTGGTGACATAGAATCAAATTTAAAACTGCTAGCTAGGGATAAACGTAAATATGGGACAAGTGTTATTCGCATTGGTGGGAACGACTCTCAATTATGCCAGTCGGAGGTAACTACAATTAATGTTGAGTTGGTGTGTACATATGCAAAAACAATGTCGGACTCTGTAGTTTTCTCTGGGCCCCTGCCAAACCTGACCAGTGATAACATGTATAGCCGCATGTTACAATTCAACCGCTGGCTGTCAAGATGGATGGTGTCTAGCATACAATGTGGGCTTCATAGATAATTGGCAGACTTTCTGGGAAAGACCGGTTTGATTAGGAGAGACGGCATATATCCCACTTTGGATGGAACTGCTCTCATATCTAGAAATATGGCTGAGTTTATTAGTAGACCAAAACCATGACAACCCAGAGTTGAGAGATTAAAGCAAACATCACGAAAATTTGAAAGGATTTGGTGTTCCACCAAAGTGGAAGAATCTCGCTTAGTCTGGCAAGATAGTCATAGGAACGCCCTCTGTAATGCCAGAGCTGCCTGTTACTCAGCATTAATAGAGGAGGAAAAAAAACAGCCCTAGGTTCCTTTTCAGCACTTCGGGCAGGCTAACAAAGAGTCATAACTCTATTGATCCATGTATTCCTATAGCTCTCAGTAGTAACGGCGGCTGTGGCTCAGGAGGTAGAGCGGGTCGTCCACTAATCGGAAGAGCGGCGGTTTGATTCCCGGCTCCTCCAGTCCACATGCTGATGTGTCCTTGGGCAAGACACTTAACCCCAAATTGCTCCTGATGGCTGTGCCATCAGTGTATGAATGTGTGTGAATGCTTAGCTTCCTCTGATGGGCAGGTTGGGACCTTGCATGGTAGCCCCTGTACCCATTCAGCGTATGAATGTGTGTGAATGGGTGAATGTGATTCGTAGTGTAAAAAGCGCTTTGAGTGGTCGGAAGACTAGAAAGGCGCTATACAAGTACAGTCTATTTACCATTTAACGACTTTTTGAGCCTCTTCAATGATAAAAATCTAACTATTAGAGACAAAATTCACCACCTCCTGCCCTCAACAGGTACCGACTTATCCCTAAACACAGGAACCTTAGAAACAGCTGTAAATCCTGACATATATTTGGACTGTTTTTCTCCAGTCGACTTTCCTGAACTAACTTCAATGATTTGTTCAGCTAAACCATCAACCTGTCTCTTAGACCCCATCCCAACTAGGTTGCTTAAGGAAGCCTCACCCTTAGTTAGTGCTTCTTTACTAGATATGATCAATCTGTCTTTAGTAACAGGCTATGTACCACAGTCCTTTAAAGTAGCTGTAATTAAACCTCTTCTTAAAAAGCCTTCTCTTGATTCAGGCATTTTAGCCAACTGTAGACTTATATCTAATCTTCCTTTTCTCTCCAAGATCTTTGAGAAGGCAGTCTCTAATCAGTTATGTGACTTTCTACATAACAATAGTTTATTTGAGGATTTTCAATCAGGATTTAGAGCGCATCATAGTACAGAGACAGCACTGGTGAAAGTCACAAACAACCTCCTAACTGCATTGGACAAAGGATTTCTCTCCATACTTGTCTTGTCAGATCTTAGTGCCGCATTTGACACAATTGACCATCACATCCTATTACAGAGACTGGAACATTTAATTGGCATTAAAGGAACTGCATTAAGCTGGTTTAAGTCCTATTTATCAGACCGATTTCAGTTTGTACACGTTAATGATGAATCCTCCGTGAAGGCAAAAGTTAGACATGGAGTTCCACAAGGTTCTGTGCTTGGACCAATACTATTCACCTTGTATATGCCTCCTTTAGGTTATATTATTCGGAAACACTCCATAAATTTTCATTGTTAAGCAGATGATACCCAAATATATTTATCTATGAAGGCTGATGAAACCAATCAGTTAAACAAACTCCAAGCATGCCTTAAGGACATAAAGACCTGGATGACCTGCTATTTTCTACTACTAAACTCAGATAAAACTGAAGTTATTGTGCTTGGCCCAAAACACCTTAGAAATACATTATTTAATGATATAACTACTCTGGATAGCATTATCCTGGCCTCCAGCACCACCGTAAGGAATCTGGGAGTTATCTTTTATCAGGATGTGTCCTTTAACTCCCACATAAAACAAATTTCAAGGACTACCTTTTTCACTTATGTAATATTGCAAAAATCAGGCACATCCTGTCCCAAAAAGATGCAGAAAAACTAGTCCACACATTTGTTACTTCTAGGTTGGATTATTGCAATTCCTTATTATCAGGCTGCCTTAACAAGTCTCTAAAGACTTCAGCTGGTCCAGAATGTAGCTGCATGTGTACTAACAAAAACTAAAAAAAGAGATCATATTTCTCACATTTTAGCTTTGCTACACTGGCTTCCTGTAAAATCTAGAATAGAATTTAAAATCCTTCTCCTAACTTACAAAGCTCTTAATGGTCAGGCACCATCATATCTTGAAGAGCTCATAGTACCGTATTACCCCACTAGAACACTGCACTCCCAGAATGCAGGCTCACTGGTGGTTCCTACAGTCTTTAAAAGTAGAACGGGAGGCAGAGTCTTCAGCTATCAGGCTCTTCTCCTGTGGAACCATCTTCCAGATTCGGTCCGGGGGGCAGACACCCTAGGCCTAGACTGCCGGGGAACTTCCCATGATGCACTGAGCTCCTCTCTCCTCCTCCTCCTCTCCATCTGTATGCATTCATGTTCCATCAATGTATGTTACTAACTTGGCTTCCTCCCCAGAGTTTTTTGTGCTTTCTCATCTCGCGGGAAACCTTGGGTTGCAGGCCAAGCCTTTGTGGTCCTTCGCAGTCCTGTTGGTGTCCTTCATCAGCTATTGCTGCTGTTATTGTTATTGTTATGATTGTTGTTATTCTGTCCCCGAGGAGATCAGAGAGGAGATGAGGTGCGACGCTGCAATGCCACAGCAAGGAGGAGAGCACACAGACAGGGTAGAGCACTGACAGCCTCCATTGTTTCAGCCACCTCACCGGCAAGGAGTGCAGACAAACCTCCGCTGAAACTGAATTACATTCGAGGAAGTCAGCGGCACTGAAATGACTGTCAGTGGGAGGGAGTGCCACATCTGTGCGGGCCGCATTCAACAGCCCCCCTGGATGTGCCAGCGGAGTTCACCGCCCCCTCCCACCCCATTCAAGTTCATGTTCTGTGTGTGTCTGTGCACATCATGCTAAAAACGTTGATCACACCGAGATGGTTGAAAACGTTGAAAATGTTTTAATATAAAGTTACATTTTCCAAAGAGCACTATCCTCCACCCTCCCCTCTCCATCCTCTTCAGCTGTCTGTGATGCTGGGATGATAATGGCTCAGTCTGTTTCATCCAGACGATCACAGAGTCTGTGTAATACAGAAAACACTTGCTCTGCCGATACCCCTGCTTCTTTTCTCTCTGTCAGAGAAGCAGACAGTGGGAGGCTTTGTTCAGCTGCAGACGGTGTGAGCCAAAAACAGCCCAGCGTATTCATAAGCACTATGTTAGGTGCGATGTGGTGAGAAAGAACACAGATCCGGCCCAGGATAGCAACGTTCAAAAGCGGGTTTGTGTCTTTCTGTGCTTGCTGGTACCATTATTTTTTGGACCAGCCAGCACAGTGCGTCTCCCCAGGAAAGTGACATAGCGAGCAATGTTATATCCACACACAGGAATACCCCATGCCCACACACTGACCAGATTGAGGACACTTCATGTCTGCTTAGTGTCAGCTCTGTCTCCTGCAGTTCATGCCACCCTGCTCAGGACTGGCGTACACAGCACTCCACTTGGGGTTACGTTAGTGTGGCCGACGGCATTACTTCCTCATTAGAGAGTAATGCTGTGGGCCCACTTATCCACTGTGGAGAAGAGACACCTAGCCTGCTCCGCTCCTCTCCAGTTATTTCTGTGAGAAATGCGGAGTGCTGGACATACTGACACAAACACTGAAGCTGTGTTGGGACAGCTGACAGTGATTTGTTCATGGAATATCAGCTCTGTGGTCAGCCCAGCCCTTTCGATGCTGGTCCCCCTTGGGCCAATCTTCCATTTATGTAAAGTTTGGTGGTGGAGAGGGCAGAAGCGGAGTATCACACTTCCTGGCTAATGTCCCCCGGCTGACCGCCTGTCCTCTGATGCAGTTTTATGAGGAATGGCATCACAGCTGCATGTTATCGGAGTGGATGGACAAAACACTGAGTTATTCTCTCCAGCTCTGCCGTGTTACTCCTCCGTTCTCAGGCATCAAGGAGATAAATCTATCCTCCCGAGAGGAAATAGATTTTCTTTGACTGCTGGAACTGCGAGCTTTGGCTGTCATGCAGACGTTGGAGCTCCTGGCAGCAGGCCATCCAGTCATTCCACTGGGGCTCCTGCACATGTACTGCCTGCAACAGTGGTTTGCCAGTCTGCACTTGGATCCACAGAGGCACAAGCATCGCTTGGTGAATACTCTACTGCACTACTGGGGACCCCCACAGCATCTGTTGGTAGGGACACCGCTAGGCCGAATGACCTCCTACATGTTCACAGATGTGTCCCTGACGGGGTTGTGGGGCACCTGTCTGGGGAGAGTGATAAGTATTGTGTGGCCTTCAGGGGAAAACCGACACATCTACTTCCTCAAACTTCAGGCAGTGCTCCTGGTTCTCCAACACTTCCTGACTCTGGTTCAGGGGAGACGTGTTGGTGAGAACGGACAGCCACACCACAGTTGCCTACATCAACAGGTGGGGCAGAGTCCACTTCGCAGTCCTGTTGAAGATAGCGGAGAACCTGTTGGTGTGGGCCTCAGAACACCTTCTGTCTCTGAGAGCCCTCCACGTTCCAGGTCTGTTGAACAGGGGCGCTGACCTTATGTCAGGGGACGGTCCTCTGCCAGACAAGTGGGTGCTGTACCCTGAGGTGGTGCGGCAGATTTGGAACCAGTTCAGGAGAGTGGAAGTGGATCTGTTTGCCAACCGAAAGAACACCCACTGCCCACTCTGGTTCTACCACACGACCTTCCACCCTTGGGGATGGATGCATTTGCACATGCACCATGGCCAAGAAGGCTGCTTTATGCCTCTCCCCCTCTTTGCTTTATTCCCCTGCTGCTGGAAAGCATGAGACAAAAATGGTTGTTGGTCATCCTGACCAACGTTTGGTGCCGTGGTATGCAGAGATGACTCAGATGTTGGCGGCCCAGCCCTGGTCCATTCCCTAGGTGTGAGGGGCTTTGTCCCAGGAGGTGGGCTCAATAGGCACTCTGCCCACGTTAGGCCAACCTCTCTGGGCTTGTCTTCGCCCACTCCCTTGTGAAGCATTTCCTGTAAGGGGTCAGGAGACAATGGCTGGTGAGATGGTTGAGACTGGGTTGGGCCCTCTACTGCTCCACTAAGCAGCTGGGATTATAAAGTAGTAGGTGGGCCGCGGTGACTAACCTGTGGCTGGCCGGACTCAGTGAGGCAGTCTGAGGATATGGTGCGGCAGGGTATACATTCATCGGGCTCCGCCTACTGTACCCAGAGTCCAGTAGAGGGCAGAGCCTGTGTGAGACAGAACAAAAGTTACAATATTGTAACCATAGTTCTATAAGCACAGGCGAAGCCCTCTACAAATGGACCCTGCTGCTCTCACGCCATCCACTGAAGTGGTTTTGGATGGTGAGCAGCAGCAAGACAATGCCTATATAGGGTGTGGGATGCACGTAATCAGTAGGTGCATCCTGATTGGCAAATTTCAGTGAGTGACTGCGTGTGTGTGATTGGAGGGGAGTATTACCCGTAGAGTCCAGTGGACTTCTCCACCTGTGCTTATAGAACAAGGGTTACAATATTGTAACCTTCTATTTGCTCCATGAAGATGCAACCACATAAAAATCTAATTTTACCTCTATTTTTCCATCAAGACACCATTTATTTATCATTACTTATGAGTCAGATTTTCTTAACTGCTCTAATTTCTACCTTGCATAGTCATCTGTATCATGAATTCACCTTTCTTCAGCAAATGAAGGGAGAGTAGGCATTGACACGCAGGGTAATTGGTAATAAGTCCTTCCTTTCAGACAGCCATTTGTTTCCATTCATTTCACTTCAGGATGACTAAACTTAGAGTGACTTGATGATCAAAGTTAAGGCCGCTATAATTGTCATCAAACTTATGTTACTGTTGATGATAATGTCGTGCAGATTTTCCAAATCCATCTGCACTTTTAATTGCATCACCACGCAACAGTAAAATGACTGTAAACAGCATAATCTAATATTTTGTTAGCATTAATAATTTAGTCATAGTCTAGTCATTTTACCTAATAGTTTTAACAGAAGTATACCATAACCAAATGAATAGAAAGTAATGGCTGCCTGGATGGAATATCACATTGAGAAATATTAACCACTATAGTGAGCTTCGGAAAGGGTCAGCATTAATCTAAAATACACAGCTTGTAAACTGGCTAAAATATGGAGAAACAGCACTGTGGTCCTCTGTGGGCAGGTTTATGATTTTATCAGTTTCTCATTGCTTAAATGTAGAAAAAAAATCCCTGATCAAGTTCACACATTTCAGTATGAATTTCCTGTAAAATTAGGTAGAGCATCATTATCATCATGTATTAAAATTGTGAATCAGGAGTCATGTTAGCTGAGTTTGTTGAGCCTCTATACAGTGACTAAGGGAAACACTGAGAAAGACTCTTTGCCCACAATTGTGCCTCTTTACTGTTGTACGGATGGGGATCTGGGCAGGGGAAGCTTAAAAACAGGACAAAGAGTCCTGATAACATACCCTACAGGTTTGTCTGGCTCTGGGACTTTATTCAGAGTTGATGGCGAGATGGAACAAAAGCAGCACTGTACTTTGAGCAGGCTGAACAAAACAATTGCAGGCCTCTTGATGAGACCACATTGAATTGGGATGGGAAATGAGCAAGGGAGCTAACCCTTCCAGAAAACTGGCGCCTGACTCCCAAAAGCCCAATATAGGTTAGTAGTGGAAAGTCTGAGACAATGTCTTGTATCAGTTATATTTACATTCTCATGGCCATAAAATCATTTGATTGCTTATGCTTGCACTAGAAAGCAGTGTAAGTGTTCTTAAAGATGCACTGTTCTACTGTACAACTGTTCTAATGTTTTTTTCCCTACACAATAGCCAGAGTGACTATGTAGTCAAACAACTCACATGGATATGGTTATATAAACATGTGAAAACAGACATGAACATTTATGCCAATGATGCTATTAGCTTGTCACTCCCTGCAACAAAATCCTACAATCAGAGCCTGCAGGTGGATGATGCAGTGATAATAGGACTGAGTTAGTGCTCTATGTGAGCAGCAGGTAAAATATACCACCTTTTTGTAAATGGTGTAAAACTGATGTGATATCTATTTCAGAGAAAAGAGTACTGTATGCCATGTGTAAATGTGACTATATCAATGAGCCCTGCTAGTGAGGTTGCAATGTCCATTATACTGCAAAGTTTGGAAGTGTCGAATGGAACAAACAACATACTGACTGCTCTTAGAACCTTAGCAGTTGTAGAGCTTAAAAAAAAACTCCCCAGATGATGGTACGTTAAAATCTAAAGATGCCTTTTTGCCTCAAAAGTACATGCTAAACTTCCTAAAGTACAACACACACTGGCTGCATCATGTAGTGTGGCTTAATTTAAAGTTTGTGTACTGACACATATAACACTGACACCCACGCTGTACAGATAGAAGATTTAGTCAGGGTGCAGTAGCTAGTGTGTCGATGTGCCGATTGTGGAAGTGAATGTGGTAAAGTGCTGATTTTCTGGAGAGTTTATGCATGTCAGTGCTGGGAAATGGGAGAGTGCAGCATCCTAATGTATCTACCCAGCACCAGTATGTGGGCTTTCACAGAAAATGATAGTTGGAAAGGTGTATGTATTCAACAAGTAATGTGGTATTCCTATTTTCAGATTTTAAAATACAGTATGTAAAGTGCAGTTTGAAATTTTAGCTTTGCTGTGGCACTATAAAGGTCACACAGATGTTACTTGTTTCATTTGTCTGCTTTACCACTGTGCTACCATGGTGCTGCTGCAGCGGTAAAAGAGGGGGCTGCACTAGATAACGCTTGAATGCTTGCTTGAATCCTGCTGATAGGATTTTAAGATAATACCCCCTCCGACCACAATGTAATTGCAATGGCAGAGTGGCGCTGTTCATATTTCCGCTCAATACCTAAATATAAAGAAATATAAAAAATAAATAACTCAATAACTTCGTAAAGCAACTGCAGAAGAAACTGACTGACGGCAGTGAGCTATCTGTCTTTGAGTTTAGCACCGCAGATTATGTTAGTCATGTCTTAATTCAAGGCTCCCTTGTCATGTTGTTTGTTTGTTTGTTTGGAAATGCTCCTGTTACATCTTAAAAATTATTATGGGTTCATAAAGACCATTTTGTGTATACATCTAGTAATTGTTTTAAGTTAAATGGTGTAACACTAACTCTGCTAGCTTTGCCATTTTTCTATAGGACTTCCCATTTTATTAATATGTTGTTAGCATCATACTAAGCGAGGATTGGTATCCTTAAAGCTAGTTCAGATTGTGACATTAAGTGTCATGTTGTGAAACAACTTTATTTAAGTCCTGCAATCAAAATGGATGTAACAGTATTATTTTATCGGTTATATGTGGTTTAAACATCATTAGATAAAATCTTCAGCCATTTCTTACTATAGAAGGAAAACCGTTAACATATTGTTCAATTTAATGGAGCCGTGTTTACCAGTATCTACTCCCTCTAAAAGATAATTTATTATTTCTCATGAACAGACACTAACTCATTCTGAGAACATTTAACATAATTCAGTATTAATTTTAGCTCTGTGTGAAGTGAAATCTGGAATCTGTGTGTAACAGCTGAACTCTGCAGAGCAGAACACAGAACATGAATTACCATCAGATCCTGAACAATCTGGGGCCAGATGCATAAACAATGCAAGCAGATGTGGCCAAAATTATTGGTACCCTTGCATTTTATTAAAATAATGCACCATTCGCCCTAAATAGTGTTGAAATGAAAAGATATTTTATTATCAATGCATGTCTGTGTTTGATTTGCAGTGGAACAAAACAGAAAAGTTGTGAAAAATTAATAAATAAATAATAAATTCATGCTTATTCTACAAACATAATGCTTCTCATTCACGCCGAAAAGTTTGATTTTGGTCTCATCCATCCACAGAACATTTTTCCAATAGCCTTCTGGCTTATTCATGTGGTCTGGAGCAAACCGTAAACGGCAGCAGTGTTCTTTTTGGAAAGCAGTGGCTTTCTCCTTGCAACTCTGCCATGCATACCATTGATGTTCAATGTTCTCCTGATGGTGGACTCATGAGCATTGATTGTAATCACTGCAAGAGAGGCCTTTAGTTTCCTAGACATTACCCTGGGGTCCCTTGTGGCCCATTGTGACTATTACACGTCTGCTCTTGATGTTATTTTTGTTGTTTGACCACTCCTGGGGAGGTAACAATGGTGGTGGATGTCTTCCATTTGTACACAATCTGCCTGAAAATTGACTGGTGGAGTCCAAACTCTTTAGAAATGTTTTTTTTAACCCTTTCCAGCCTGGTGAGCATCAACAACTCTTCTTCTAAGCTCCTCAGAAATCTCCTTTGTTCGAGCCATGACACGTTTCCACAAACCTGTGTTGTGAAGCTCAGAATTTGATAGTGAAGACCCAGATTTCTCTTCTTTAAATAAAGCAGGGTCTCGCAGACTCACACTTGATTGTCATCCCATTGATTCAAACACCTGACTCTTATTTCCCCTTCTAATGAATTGATAGTCCTAGAGGTTCACATACTTTTGCCACACACAAATATGTAACATTGGATCAATTTCCTCAATAAATAAACAAACAAGTGTAATGCTTTGTCTCATTTGTTTAACTGATGTCTCTTTATCTAGTTTTAGGACTTGCATGGAAATCTGATCATATTTTAGGTCATATTTATGCAGAAAAAGACCAAGTTCTAAAGGGTTCACAAACTTTCAAGCAGCACTGTATGTGCATAGATATATTCTTACTAGGGGTGTGCCTGAATACAAATAGGTTACTCTGCAAATTATTTGTTTGTGGGAAGAAAAAAACAAACATGTTAAATACCAGCACGCATTTCGGTTTCATCACTATCTCAGTCTCTCTCCTGTGTTCCGTTGTTAAGTCTAACAGCAGATCTCAAGGGGAGTCACATCCATCTGCTGCATGACACACATTTCCTTATTTGGACATCATTCCTTGGTGTTGTTGGGGCTGTTCCCCAGAGATAAAGCTGAGCTACTGACACAAGTGAAGTGCTCTCAAGGGACTCTCCATGACCTGTTGTTCCCCTTCTCTTTTCCACAAAGCTAGGTTGTAAAAAAAATAGGCAATTAAGGAAAAGTGCAAAGCAGGAATCGCCTTTGAAGTTCTTCTCTACACATTACAGGCTGTGCTGTCTCTGTGTTATGTGTGTAAAAATAAGTAAAGGTCTGTCTGCGCATTTGCGATGCACTTGGCTGTAGCTCCGTAGTCAGCGCAGTCATCTATGATCTGAGTAGGTCGATCTGAAGAGTTGGAGACTCGGTGTGGGGACCTCTTTCATAAGATTTGTTTAATCATAAACACTTATTTTAACACTTTAATATCTTAAAATTAAAAGCGTAATAAAAAAAAACTATATTTTTAAACCTTTTTCCACTGTTATTTGAATACAAATACAATTAAAGCTGCAAGCAGCGATGATCGGGCCCTCGCGTCCTTGCGTATGTCGGGGCGCGGCGCTGGTGAAGGGCTTCTGTCACGGGCATGTAGATGTCCCCAGACCTGGGCTGTTTTCAGACAGTGCAAGGAGAGATTAACGTCACTTCCTCAATCACATATTCTGCCTGCTGCTGGATCTGCTGCATTGAAATGTCGTAGGGGGCGCTATGGAGCCAATTTGCATCACTAACTGAATATTATCATGTAGACGTGTTCAGGCCTGGACTATTCTGAAATGTCAAGTTTCTAGGAGATCCGACCATGTACACTAAAGTTATAGCAATTTCCTCTGTCATGGCGACACATCAAAACTCAACGCCACGCTACAGCCACACGCTTCAATGATAACTAAATCTTTTGATAACTTTTGATCACACACTACTGTAGATGACACACACTGATTTTGAAGTCGTTATGATGAATTCTATAGGAGGAGTTCGTTAAAATACAAAGTATGCGAAATGTCCAAAAAAACACGAAAAATGACCACTTTTATCAAGATGGCCGACTTCCTGTAGGACTTACAATATGGCCCAAACTGACCGACTTCCTGTTGGATTTAGGGTATGGCTCCAAGAGAGTTTTTGGTGCATCTGGTCATGATATATAAGCACACCAAATTTCATTGTTCTACGACCATCTGTATCGTGGGGCTCGCTTTTCTTAATTTTCTAGGTGGCGCTGTCGAGCCATTTTTCCCCACGTTTTTTGTGAGACCCATAAAACCTGCGATTTTCACCAGAACTGACACGCATGCCAATTTTCGTGAGTTTTGGTACACGTTTGTAGAAGTTATTTGAGGTCAAAGAGTTGTAATAATAATTAAAGCTGCAAGCAGCGTTGAACGGGCCTTCGCGCCCTTGCGCACATCGGCCGCGGCGCAGTCAGCTGAGCTTCTGGGAACCAACAAAACGTTTGGAGATGATCAGTGTGAGAGTCTTTTGACACACAATACTAACCAGTGTCTCTCTGTGAGCCCACCCCTCTGTTCACAGACAATTATGGATTATGAAATCAAAATATTGTTAACCTTAATCAATAATTCAGGTACCAACTGTAGGATCTGCGAGGAACACAGTTGATTATTTGCTATAATTATCAATTATCAATAATAATTCATTATAACAGTTAACAGAATTATTAATATGAACTAACAAATACGAAGCACCACCCCGGGACCAATAACCGAACAAGGTAGTCTCATAAATGGGAGTTCACCTAGAATGTTAATATCTGAGAGATAAACATTCAAGCGTGAACAAAGAAGGGTTGAATTCGAGGTCTGACTCCTTCAATCAGCCACTTTTCATACTATGTTACACAATAATGACAAAAGAACTTCTCTTTACAGATATAACAGTGTTTATTCAACTTAGCAAAATTAACAAAGTTAACAAATGCTTCATTCAATAAATTATTCAATCTAATTCTACCAAACAAAACACAAACAGCTTTGCACAGGGTTGGACACTTGCAGGGGAATGCTTGTATGTATGTATGTATATATGTGTGAGTGAGTGAGTGAGTGAGTGAGTGAGTGTGTGTGTGTGTGCGCGCGCGTGCGTGCGTGCGTGACGCGAGAACCGAATGGCAGAAGTACGTCGGTGTCTTGGCTAGACAAAAACAAGGTGACTGGTGGTCGGCGTCTTGCCCTCACCCAATTCCGTGAAAAACACACGTGTCTGATGACGGATAAGGAAAGACAACGCAAAGCTTTGTCCGATGTTATCTGACCATCAGATGTGTAAAAAGATGTTGGTGCGTGTGTCTGTGCGCGCGATTGAGTGTGTGTGTGTTAGTCGCAAGAGAGGGAGGAGGGAAAGCGATCGTGAGAGGGAGAGAAACTTTTGTCCACAGAGAGTGCACGTACGGACGGCAGTGTGTAACGTACGTTGTCTGGTTTCTGATCGACAAATCAATTTACTTTCTCACTCACGGTGCCACAAAAGTAGCAGTAATCCCGACCGGGAAAAACACAAAATAATCTAGCGTGGTGAACACAATTAACAGGCAGCAAACTTAAAATACTCCTCACAGTAAAGCAGAGAAAAATGGACTCAGCGGTCCGTCAACTCACACAACAAGAACAATAGCAATAAAGCTTAAAAGCTAAATGCTAAACAACAGCAACTGATACTGAAAAGAACACACAACTAACACTGCCTATGCCCAGACTTATGCCTCTTACTTGGTCGCTTCAGAAAGCGCGCAGGGTGTGTGTGTGTGTGTGTGTAGTCCGTCTTAATGTCCAACTTTGTTCTTGGCTCGGAGGCAGACGGTGCCGTTCTCGCACGGTCGGCGAAAACACGGCAGCTGGCTCTGAGTGGAGTGGCGGAGAGAACAGCAGAGTCGACTCGGCGAAAACGAGCAGGGCAGAGCCGGTCCACATTATCCCGAAGTAACTTCATTTCTTCTTTCTCGGGGGAATTTGAGGACGCTGGTTGCAGCAGCGGTCTCTCTCGGATCCAGAAATGTGTTCGGGTGAACACGGGCAAAGTCTCGTCTCGTCCGACGAGCGGAGTCTTCGATGAGGGGAAAACATGTTCGTGGGGTGGTCAACCTAACGCACAGGGGAACAGGAGCTACCCCTAGCTCAGTGACATGGGAAAGACGTGTATTTTGGGCGTGCTCGCTTATAAAGGGGTGGTGATGTCATGGCTGCGTCCTCAGGATGCTCCGCTGTGCAGGAGCGTCTCCGGCAATGAGGGACCGATGTTGACTGGTCCCTGCTGAGGTGTGAAAATTGCAAAGCATCCTTGGAAATGGAGTTTGCTCCACCCTCATGGCAGGTCCATTACAGTTTTAATACGGAGCTCCGCAACTCCTTCCTGAGTTTTTCCCTCATATAAGCTATAGTTTTTCTTAATCATTACTACAATATATGATTACATGTGTAATAGTCTCCTCAGCCAAGTTAGAAAAAATATGTGCATGTATGAACAACAGCAATTGGAGAAGATGACAGTCAAAAAGTAATCATGTTAAATAATCATGATCTCAATATTGAACAAAAATGATTGTGATTATAATTGTTGCCATAATCAAGCACCCCTAAAAACAGCAAATTGTGATTTACATACACACACACACACACACACACACACAGTTTAAATATGTATGTGATCAATTGTAAATATGTTTTAATGAATTGTTTTCTTTAAGAAACTCTTACTTGAACATTTTTCAGTGTACTCCTAAAGTTATATGTATGCTCCTAATTTCTTTCATTTATTGAACACTGCTGTCAGATGTGTAGAAGCACTAAGTGGAGTGTGGCCAGTCCAGTGGCTTCTGTCACAGGCAGTAGATGTTTACTTTACCCATCCCCCCCCTCCCATTCTCTCTCTCTCCCTCACAGCTGCAGAGAAGGTTATAGTGTACTCTTCTTGTGAAATATCCTCATAAATCCCATAACTTTGGCCAAATCCTACATAAAAATCACATTTTTTGTAGGAATTTTCATCGTGAATCCATTGATACAGGTTTGAAAGTGGTGGGACTTATAGTTTAGACGCCAGATGCCCCAGTTTGGCACAAAGTCCATGCCCAGAGATTGCCTCCCCATTGGTTTACATTGTAAGGTGTGATGTCGCACTCCAACTTACAGGGCTTACTAAATCTAAACCGTTCGAGTTATTACAAAGTTTTTAATAACTTTTGCTCAACACAGTGTGATAAGTCATGTATTAAAGTTTGAAGCCGATACCATTAACGCCCTAGGAGGAGATAGCGTTTATTCAAGGTCCAAAATTGGCAAAAGATCATATTTTGAAATTGACATTGCGGACTTCCTGTTGGATTTAGGTCAGGGGTGTCAGCGTATGATTTGTAGGTCTTGATGAGACAAATAAATGAGTTTTGGTTCGATCTCTCTAGGACATTCCTACGTGCCGTGGCGGCCGTTTTAGATACATAGGTGTCGCTCTTGAGCACATTTTGGCACTTTGGGGGTTAATTTTTACATTTTATCAAATTTTTCACCAGACCTGATGTGCGTGCCGAATTTGGTGAGTTTTTCAGCATGTTTAGGGGGTCAAATTTAGAGTTAAAGTGGCGTATTAATAAAGAAAGTAATACACGAAAAACAATAGGGTCTCAGGCCCTAATAATTAAAGCTGCAAGCAGCGATGATCGGGCCCTTGCGTCCTTGCGTATGTCGGGGCTCGGCGCTGGTGAAGGGCTTCTGTCATGGGCATATAGATGTCCCCAGACCTGGGCTGTTTTCAGACAGTGCAAGGGGAGATTAACGTCACATCCTCAATCACCTACTCTGCCTGCTGCAGGGGCTGCTGCATTGAAATGTCGTAGGGGGCGCTATGGAGCCAGTTTTCATCACTGACTGAATATTGATATTTAGACGTGTTCAAGCTGGGAGTCTTATCAAACATGTAAAGTTTGGTGTAGACTCCAGCATTTACATTAAACTTATATCAATTTCGCCTGTCATAGCGAAACATCAAAACTCAATGCCACGCCACGGCCACACGCTTCAATGATAACTAAATCTTTTGATAACTTTTGATCACACACTACTGTAGATGACACACACTGATTTTGAAGTCGTTACCATGAATTCTGTAGGAGGAGTTCGTTAAAATACAAGGTATGCGAAATGGTCAAAAAAATGCGAAAAATGACCACTTTTATCAAGATGGCCGACTTCCTGTAGGACTTACAATACGGCTCCAAGAGGCTTTTTTGTGCATCTTGACATGATACATAAGCCTCCTGAATTTCATTTTCCTAGGTTCATCTGGAAGGCGGGGCTACAATTTTGAAATTTTCAAGGGGGCGCTGTTGAGCCATATTGTCACGTCTATGCAAATGACCTATCCAGGATTTTAACTGGTGTCGCTCCAGACATGTGTGCCAAGTTTTGTGACTGTACACCCATCCCTTGTCCCTAAAATACAGCATCGTATTTCATGGCGAAGGATGTGTCGCCATGGCAACGGCGTTTGGTCATGGGTCATGACCTGCTAAATGTGGCATCACCAAGGTCTTCCATCTTAGCTGAGTCAATTTCAGGTGCATCGGCCAAATTTCCTAGAAGCAATACAACAAAGAACGACGCATGATACTTCCTGTTGCCAGCAGGTGGCGCTATGACTCTCACTAAATATGGGCCTGACAATGTGTTCAGACCGGGACTCTTAACAAGCATATGAAATTTGGAAAAGATCAGACCATGTGGAGTCAAGTTATAAAGCTTTGAAATTTCATGGCGAGACATCGAAATTCGCCGCATCGTCATGGCAACACCTTTCGACGAAAAGTCACCAACTTCATAATATACCATCTCCAAGGTCTTGAGGCTATTCTGAGTAAATTTGAGGTGGATCCCATCACTGTGCCACCCACAGAGCATCAAAGTGTAAAACATGTAACTTCCTGTTGCCAGTAGGTGGCGCTATGACTTAGATCCAATATTGACACATGGATGTGTTCAGGACTGGACTCTTTCCAAGCACAAAAGGTTTGGGTCTCTTAGGATCGTGCATGCCGGAGTTATGGCCGTTTGAATTTTCACGGCGAAGGAACGAAATTCGCCGCCCAACCACACCCCCTCAGCAATGTCGAAAACTCACCGTTTTGATAACCTTTCATCTCCCAGGTCTATAGATGATACTGACCGAATTTCAAGTTGCTGAGATCAAATCCCTAGGAGGAGTTCGTTAAAGTACGCGGGCTGAAAACAGCAAAATTGGCCTGAAAATCGCAACTTTGAACCAAAATGGCCGACTTCCTGTTAGATTTACGGTATGGCTCCAAGAGAGTTTTTGGTGCGTCTGGTCATGATATATAAGCACACCAAATTTCATTGTTCTACGATGATCTGTATCGTGGGGCTCGCTTTTCTTAATCTTCTGGGTGGCGCTGTCGAACCATTTTTCCACGCATTTTTTGCCAGACCCATAAAATCTGCGATTTTCACCAGAACTGATGCGCACGCCAATTTTGGTGAGTTTTGGTACACGTTTGTAGAAGTTATTTGAGGTCAAAGAGTTGAAATAATAATAATAATTAAAGCTGCAAGCAGCGATGATCGGGCCCTCGCGTCCTTGCGTATGTCGGGGCTCGGCGCTGGTGAAGGGCTTCTGTCACGGGCATATAGATGTCCCCAGACCTGGGGTCCGTTTTACAAAGCAGGTTTAGTGAAAACTCAGAGTCTGTTAACCCTGAAATGAGGAAAACTCTGAGTTTTCCGTTTCAAAAAGGGAGGTAACTCAAACCAGAGAAAGAGGGATAACTCTAGCCTGTTTCAGAGAGAGGGGTAACTTAAGCTCTCGGTCAGTTACCGTAGCAACAGACTCTATGAATCTAACCTGGTCGGGACCAGGTTTTTCTCAATGAACCTCGACTTTCTCTCAGTCTCCGCCCTCTTTCAGAGCCACACACTCCATTTGATTTCCTCATTCATTCAGGCAGCAGGCGAGTTTTGGCGTAGCCTAGTTCTGCCGTCTGTCATTTAAAGAAATCATTAAAAAAAATAAATAAATTAAAAAAAAAATCAGAGTCAGTATATTAGAAGTCCATTAGGCACAGTAAGTGGCGACTTTTTTTCACTAACATGGCATGTCCTTTTGATAACGATCCCGTGGATGAAGGTGCAGCATTACTGCGCAGAGAATTAAATATTCGTCGAGAGATGGTTATCAGACCACGCATAGATGTTCTAGCATTTCCAGCCATTATCTTTTTGAGCGGTACCGTTTCACGTCACAGTCCATCATCTACATACACAACCTAAGCCGTCTTTACATTTGCAACATTACCAATCGTAGTCATGCTCTCACATCCCAGCAGATATTGTGTGTTGCGCTGCGTTTCTTTGCAAATGGTTTGCAAAAGTTTTTTGTACAATGTCGGAGCCAGCCACTGGCCTTCCTAAATTCTGGCTTAGGGCCAGCTCCTCTGCCTCCGTTAGAGGTGGCGGTGCTGGACCACCACCCGTTTTACGGGCATCTGCCTTCTTTCTGTTGGCTGAGTAGAAGTCTGTGTTAGTTTAAATAGGATTAATTATTTAACAGAACATGATGTAGATGAGAAGACATTTATGTGTGTGAAACCAGCATTATGTTGGGGATAAAACAACTGCACAGTCAAACAGCCACTTAATATTTACTTTACAATGTAAAACATGATCAAAATGAGGTACCCCCATGAGATTATGCCGAGGTCTCACCTGTTTGAACAATGTTTTTAAATTTCATCCTAAACTGCTGCCAAGTGCGCTTGGACCTAAATGAAATAAATTAATAGGCCACCAATCAAGCAGTTTTCCTCTGTAATATTATTGTGATTACAAAGGACTACATTTAAACTTACGCAATGACCGAGCAGCAGCCGTCTCCCTCTCTTTTGCAGCTGCAGCGGTGTTGCACTTCTTTCTGAAAACATGCTCAAACTCGTCGTATGAGCGAATTAAGATGTCTAGTTCTAGGGGGGCGAAAAACGCAGCCATCCTCTTCCCCGTTGCCATGGTGACTCGTTGAATCGGGGCTCCATTGATGCTGGCTTTTTATAGTTGTGGTGCACGCGCTTAACTCCAGGTGAAACTACTCCGAGTTGATTAAACTGACTCAAATCAGCTGTTCTGGAACCGGAAACTCAGAGTTTTCTATCTCAGAGTAGATCAACTCAGAGTTCAGGATTAGACTCAGAGTTTGTTGAACCTGCTTTGTGAAACGGACCCCTGAGCTGTTTTCAGACAGTGCAAGGGGAAATTAACGTCACATCCTCAATCACCTACTCTGCCTGCTGCAGGGGCTGCTGCATTGAAATGTGGTAGGGGGCGCTATGGAGCCAGTTTTCATCACTGACTGAATATTGGTATTTAGACGTGTTCAGGCTGGGAGTCTTATCAAACATGTAAAGTTTGGTGTAGACTCCAGCATTTACACTAAACTTATAGCAATTTCGCCTGTCATGGCGAAACATCAAAACTCAACGCCACGCCACGGCCACACGCTTCAATGCTAAGTAAATGTTTTGATAACTTTTGATCACACACTAGTGTAGATGACACACACTGATTTTGAAGTCGTTACCATGAATTCTGTAGGAGGAGTTCGTTAAAATACAAGGTATGCGAAATGGTCAAAAAAACGCGAAAAATGACCACTTTTATCAAGATGGCCGACTTCCTGTAGGACTTACGATATGGCTCCAAGAGGCTTTTTTGTGCGTCTTGACATGATACATTAGCCTCCCGAATTTCATTTTCCTAGGTTCATCTGGAAGGCGGGGCTACAATTTTGAAATTTTCAAGGGGGCGCTGTTGAGCCATATTGTCACGTCTATGCAAATGACCTATCCAGGATTTTAGCTGGTGTCGCTCCAGACATGTGTGCCAAGTTTCGTGACTGTAGACCCATCCCTTATCCCTAAAATACAGCATCGTATTTCATGGCGAAGGATGTGTCGCCATGGCAACGGCGTTTGGTCATGGGTCACGACCTACCCAATGTAGCATCACCAAGGTCTTACATCTTAGCTGAGTCAATTCCAGATGCATCGGCCAAATTTCCTAGGAGTAATACAACAAAGAACGACGCATGATACTTCCTGTTGCCAGTAGGTGGTGCTATGACTCTCACTAAATATGGGCCTGAAAATGTGTTCAGACCGGGACTCTTAACTAGCATATAGAATTTGGAAAAGATCAGACCATGTGGAGTCAAGTTATACGGCTTTGAAATTTCATGGCGAGACATCGAAATTCGCCGCGTCGTCATGGCAACACCTTTCCACGAAAAGTCACCAACTTCATAATATACCATCTCCAAGGTCTTTAGGCTATTCTGAGTAAATTTGAGGTGGATCCCATCACCGTGCCACCCACAGAGCGTCAAAGTGTAAAACATGTAACTTCCTGTTGCCAGTAGGTGGCGCTATGACTCATATCCAATATTGACACATGGATGTGTTCAGGACGGGACTCTTTCCAAGCACAAAAGGTTTGGGTCTCTTAGGATCGTGCATGCCGGAGTTATGGCTGTTTGAATTTTCACGGCGAAGGATCGAAATTCGCCGCCCGACCACACCCCCTCAACAATGTCGAAAACTCACCGTTTTGATAACCTTTCATCTCCCAGGTCTGTAGATGATACTGACCGAATTTCAAGTTGCTCAGGTCAAATCCCTAGGAGGAGTTCGTTAAAGTACGCGGGCTAAAAACGGCAAAATTGGCCTGAAAATCGCAACTTTGAACCAAAATGGCCGACTTCCTGTTGGATTTAGGGTATGGCTCCAAGAGACTTTTTGGTGCGTCTGGTCATGATATATAGGCACACCAAATTTCATTGTTCTACGACCATCTGTATCGTGGGGCTCGCTTTTCTTAATTTTCTAGGTGGCGCTGTCGAGCCATTTTTCCCCGCATTTTTTGCGAGACGCATAAAATCTGCGATTTTCACCAGAACTGACGTGCACGCCAATTTCGGTGAGTTTTGGTACACGTTTGTAGAAGTTATTTGAGGTCAAAGAGTCGCAATAATAATAATAATAAGAATAATTAAAGCTGCAAGCAGCGATGATCGGGCCCTCGCGTCCTTGCGTATGTCGGGGCTCGGCGCTGGTGAAGAGCTTCTGTCAGGGGCATATAGATGTCCCCAGACCTGGGCTGTTTTCAGACAGTGCAAGGGGAGATTAACGTCACATCCTCAATCACCTACTCTGCCTGCTGCAGGGGCTGCTGCATTGAAATGTCGTAGGGGGCGCTATGGAGCCAGTTTTCATCACTGACTGAATATTGCTATTTAGATGTGTTCAGGCTGGGAGTCTTATCAAACATGTAAAGTTTGGTGTAGACTCCAGCATTTACACTAAACTTATAGCAATTTCGCCTGTCATGGCGAAACATCAAAACTCAACGCCACGCCACGGCCACACGCTTCAATGATAACTAAATCTTTTGATAACTTTTGATCACACACTAGTGCAGATGACACACACTGATTTTGAAGTCGTTACGATGAATTCTGTAGGAGGAGTTCGTTAAAATACAAGGTATGCGAAATGGCCAAAAAAACGCGAAAAATGACCACTTTTATCAAGATGGCCGACTTCCTGTAGGACTTACGATATGGCTCCAAGAGGCTTTTTTGTGCGTCTTGACATGATACATTAGCCTCCCGAATTTCATTTTCCTAGGTTCATCTGGAAGGCGGGGCTACAATTTTGAAATTTTCAAGGGGGCGCTGTTGAGCCATATTGTCACGTCTATGCAAATGACCTATCCAGGATTTTAACTGGTGTCGCTCCAGACATGTGTGCCAAGTTTCGTGACTGTAGACCCATCCCTTATCCCTAAAATACAGCATCGTATTTCATGGCGAAGGATGTGTCGCCATGGCAACGGCGTTTGGTCATGGGTCATGACCTACCCAATGTAGCATCACCAAGGTCTTACATCTTAGCTGAGTCAATTTCAGATGCATCGGCCAAATTTCCTAGGAGTAATACAACAAAGAACGACGCATGATACTTCCTGTTGCCAGTAGGTGGCGCTATGACTCTCACTAAATATGGGCCTGAAAATGTGTTCAGACCGGGACTCTTAACAAGCATATGAAATTTGGAAAAGATCAGACCATGTGGAGTCAAGTTATAAGGCTTTGAAATTTCATGGCGAGACATCGAAATTCGCCGCGTCGTCATGGCAACACCTTTCCACGAAAAGTCACCAACTTCATAATATACCATCTCCAAGGTCTTTAGGCTATTCTGAGTAAATTTGAGGTGGATCCCATCACCGTGCCACCCACAGAGCGTCAAAGTGTAAAACATGTAACTTCCTGTTGCCAGTAGGTGGCGCTATGACTTACATCCAATATTGACACATGGATGTGTTCAGGACGGGACTCTTTCCAAGCACAAAAGGTTTGGGTCTCTTAGGATCGTGCATGCCGGAGTTATGGCTGTTTGAATTTTCACGGCGAAGGATCGAAATTCGCCGCCCGACCACACCCCCTCAACAATGTCGAAAACTCACCGTTTTGATAACTTTTCATCTCCCAGGTCTGTAGATGATACTGACCGAATTTCAAGTTGCTCAGGTCAAATCCCTAGGAGGAGTTCGTTAAAGTACGCGGGCTAAAAACGGCAAAATTGGCCTGAAAATCGCAACTTTGAACCAAAATGGCCGACTTCCTGTTGGATTTAGGGTATGGCTCCAAGAGACTTTTTGGTGCGTCTGGTCATGATATATAAGCACACCAAATTTCATTGTTCTACGACCATCTGTATCGTGGGGCTCGCTTTTCTTAATTTTCTAGGTGGCGCTGTCGAGCCATTTTTCCCCGCATTTTTTGCGAGACGCATAAAATCTGCGATTTTCACCAGAACTGACGCGCACGCCAATTTCGGTGAGTTTTGGTACACGTTTGTAGAAGTTATTTGAGGTCAAAGAGTCGCAATAATAATAATAATAATAAGAATAATAATAATAATAATAATAATAATAATAATAATAATAATAATAATTCCTTTGGAAACAAGAGGGCTTCGCGCTGGTCAGCGCTCGGGCCCTAATAATAATAATTAAAGCTGCAAGCAGCGATGATCGGGCCCTCGCGTCCTTGCGTATGTCGGGGCTCGGCGCTGGTGAAGGGCTTCTGTCACGGGAATATAGATGTCCCCAGACCTGGGGTCCGTTTTACAAAGCAGGTTTAGTGAAAACTCAGAGTCTGTTAACCCTGAAATGAGGGAAACTCTTGAGTTTTCCGTTTCAAAAAGGGAGGTAACTCAAACCAGAGAAAGAGGGATAACTCTAGCCTGTTTCAGAGAGAGGGGTAACTTAAGCTCTCGGTCAGTTACCGTAGCAACAGACTCTATGAATCTAACCTGGTCGGGACCAGGTTTTTCTCAATGAACCTCGACTTTCTCTCAGTCTCCGCCCTCTTTCAGAGCCACACACTCCATTTGATTTCCTCATTCATTCAGGCAGCAGGCGAGTTTTGGCGTAGCCTAGTTCTGCCGTCTGTCATTTAAAGAAATCATTAAAAAAAATAAATAAATTAAAAAAAAAATCAGAGTCAGTATATTAGAAGTCCATTAGGCACAGTAAGTGGCGACTTTTTTTCACTAACATGGCATGTCCTTTTGATAACGATCCCGTGGATGAAGGTGCAGCATTACTGCGCAGAGAATTAAATATTCGTCGAGAGATGGTTATCAGACCACGCATAGATGTTCTAGCATTTCCAGCCATTATCTTTTTGAGCGGTACCGTTTCACGTCACAGTCCATCATCTACATACACAACCTAAGCCGTCTTTACATTTGCAACATTACCAATCGTAGTCATGCTCTCACATCCCAGCAGATATTGTGTGTTGTGCTGCGTTTCTTTGCAAATGGTTTGCAAAAGTTTTTTGTACAATGTCGGAGCCAGCCACTGGCCTTCCTAAATTCTGGCTTAGGGCCAGCTCCTCTGCCTCCGTTAGAGGTGGCGGTGCTGGACCACCACCCGTTTTACGGGCATCTGCCTTCTTTCTGTTGGCTGAGTAGAAGTCTGTGTTAGTTTAAATAGGATTAATTATTTAACAGAACATGATGTAGATGAGAAGACATTTATGTGTGTGAAACCAGCATTATGTTGGGGATAAAACAACTGCACAGTCAAACAGCCACTTAATATTTACTTTACAATGTAAAACATGATCAAAATGAGGTTCCCCCATGAGATTATGCCGAGGTCTCACCTGTTTGAACAATGTTTTTAAATTTCATCCTAAACTGCTGCCAAGTGCGCTTGGACCTAAATGAAATAAATTAATAGGCCACCATTCAAGCAGTTTTCCTCTGTAATATTATTGTGATTACAAAGGACTACATTTAAACTTACGCAATGACCGAGCAGCAGCCGTCTCCCTCTCTTTTGCAGCTGCAGCGGTGTTGCACTTCTTTCTGAAAACATGCTCAAACTCGTCGTATGAGCGAATTAAGATGTCTAGTTCTAGGGGGGCGAAAAACGCAGCCATCCTCTTCCCCGTTGCCATGGTGACTCGTTGAATCGGGGCTCCATTGATGCTGGCTTTTTATAGTTGTGGTGCACGCGCTTAACTCCAGGTGAAACTACTCCGAGTTGATTAAATTGACTCAAATCAGCTGTTCTGGAACCGGAAACTCAGAGTTTTCTATCTCAGAGTAGATCAACTCAGAGTTCAGGATTAGACTCAGAGTTTGTTGAACCTGCTTTGTGAAACGGACCCCTGAGCTGTTTTCAGACAGTGCAAGGGGAAATTAACGTCACATCCTCAATCACCTACTCTGCCTGCTGCAGGGGCTGCTGCATTGAAATGTGGTAGGGGGCGCTATGGAGCCAGTTTTCATCACTGACTGAATATTGGTATTTAGACGTGTTCAGGCTGGGAGTCTTATCAAACATGTAAAGTTTGGTGTAGACTCCAGCATTTACACTAAACTTATAGCAATTTCGCCTGTCATGGCGAAACATCAAAACTCAACGCCACGCCACGGCCACACGCTTCAATGCTAAGTAAATGTTTTGATAACTTTTGATCACACACTAGTGTAGATGACACACACTGATTTTGAAGTCGTTACCATGAATTCTGTAGGAGGAGTTCGTTAAAATACAAGGTATGCGAAATGGTCAAAAAAACGCGAAAAATGACCACTTTTATCAAGATGGCCGACTTCCTGTAGGACTTACGATATGGCTCCAAGAGGCTTTTTTGTGCGTCTTGACATGATACATTAGCCTCCCGAATTTCATTTTCCTAGGTTCATCTGGAAGGCGGGGCTACAATTTTGAAATTTTCAAGGGGGCGCTGTTGAGCCATATTGTCACGTCTATGCAAATGACCTATCCAGGATTTTAGCTGGTGTCGCTCCAGACATGTGTGCCAAGTTTCGTGACTGTAGACCCATCCCTTATCCCTAAAATACACCATCGTATTTCATGGCGAAGGATGTGTCGCCATGGCAACGGCGTTTGGTCATGGGTCATGACCTACCCAATGTAGCATCACCAAGGTCTTACATCTTAGCTGAGTCAATTTCAGATGCATCGGCCAAATTTCCTAGGAGTAATACAACAAAGAACGACGCATGATACTTCCTGTTGCCAGTAGGTGGCGCTATGACTCTCACTAAATATGGGCCTGAAAATGTGTTCAGACCGGGACTCTTAACAAGCATATGAAATTTGGAAAAGATCAGACCATGTGGAGTCAAGTTATAAGGCATTGAAATTTCATGGCGTCACATCGAAATTCGCCGCGTCGCCATGGCAACACCTTTCCACGAAAAGTCACCAACTTCATAATATACCATCTCCAAGGTCTTTAGGCTATTCTGAGTAAATTTGAGGTGGATCCCATCACCGTGCCACCCACAGAGCGTCAAAGTGTAAAACATGTAACTTCCTGTTGCCAGTAGGTGGTGCTATGACTCACATCCAATATTGACACATGGATGTGTTCAGGACGGGACTCTTTCCAAGCACAAAAGGTTTGGGTCTCTTAGGATCGTGCATGCCGGAGTTATGGCTGTTTGAATTTTCACGGCGAAGGATCGAAATTCGCCGCCTGACCACACCCCCTCAACAATGTCGAAAACTCACCGTTTTGATAACTTTTCATCTCCCAGGTCTGTAGATGATACTGACCGAATTTCAAGTTGCTCAGGTCAAATCCCTAGGAGGAGTTCGTTAAAGTACGCGGGCTAAAAACGGCAAAATTGGCCTGAAAATCGCAACTTTGAACCAAAATGGCCGACTTCCTGTTGGATTTAGGGTATGGCTCCAAGAGACTTTTTGGTGCGTCTGGTCATGATATATAGGCACACCAAATTTCATTGTTCTACGACCATCTGTATCGTGGGGCTCGCTTTTCTTAATTTTCTAGGTGGCGCTGTCGAGCCATTTTTCCCCGCATTTTTTGCGAGACGCATAAAATCTGCGATTTTCACCAGAACTGACGCGCACGCCAATTTCGGTGAGTTTTGGTACACGTTTGTAGAAGTTATTTGAGGTCAAAGAGTCGCAATAATAATAATAAGAATAATTAAAGCTGCAAGCAGCGATGATCGGGCCCTCGCGTCCTTGCGTATGTCGGGGCTCGGCGCTGGTGAAGGGCTTCTGTCACGGGCATATAGATGTCCCCAGACCTGGGGTCCGTTTTACAAAGCAGGTTTAGTGAAAACTCAGAGTCTGTTAACCCTGAAATGAGGGAAACTCTGAGTTTTCCGTTTCAAAAAGGGAGGTAACTCAAACCAGAGAAAGAGGGATAACTCTAGCCTGTTTCAGAGAGAGAGATAACTTAAGCTCTCGGTCAGTTACCGTAGCAACAGACTCTATGAATCTAACCTGGTCGGGACCAGGTTTTTCTCAATGAACCTCGACTTTCTCTCAGTCTCCGCCCTCTTTCAGAGCCACACACTCCATTTGATTTCCTCATTCATTCAGGCAGCAGGCGAGTTTTGGCGTAGCCTAGTTCTGCCGTCTGTCATTTAAAGAAATCATTAAAAAAAATAAATAAATTAAAAAAAAAATCAGAGTCAGTATATTAGAAGTCCATTAGGCACAGTAAGTGGCGACTTTTTTTCACTAA
Organism: Thunnus thynnus; assembly: GCF_963924715.1. Taxonomy (NCBI): domain Eukaryota; kingdom Metazoa; phylum Chordata; class Actinopteri; order Scombriformes; family Scombridae; genus Thunnus; species Thunnus thynnus. The sequence goes on from NC_089518.1 coordinate 2,411,872, forward strand.
CATGGCATGTCCTTTTGATAACGATCCCGTGGATGAAGGTGCAGCATTACTGCGCAGAGAATTAAATATTCGTCGAGAGATGGTTATCAGACCACGCATAGATGTTCTAGCATTTCCAGCCATTATCTTTTTGAGCGGTACCGTTTCACGTCACAGTCCATCATCTACATACACAACCTAAGCCGTCTTTACATTTGCAACATTACCAATCGTAGTCATGCTCTCACATCCCAGCAGATATTGTGTGTTGCGCTGCGTTTCTTTGCAAATGGTTTGCAAAAGTTTTTTGTACAATGTCGGAGCCAGCCACTGGCCTTCCTAAATTCTGGCTTATGGCCAGCTCCTCTGTCCGTTAGAGGTGGCGGTGCTGGACCACCACCCGTTTTACGGACATCTGCCTTCTTTCTGTTGGCTGAGTAGAAGTCTGTGTTAGTTTAAATAGGATTAATTATTTAACAGAACATGATGTAGATGAGAAGACATTTATGTGTGTGAAACCAGCATTATGTTGGGGATAAAACAACTGCTCAGTCAAACAGCCACTTAATATTTACTTTACAATGTAAAACATGATCAAAATGAGGTTCCCCCATGAGATTATGCCGAGGTCTCACCTGTTTGAACAATGTTTTTATATTTCATCCTAAACTGCTGCCAAGTGCGCTTGGACCTAAATGAAATAAATTAATAGGCCACCATTCAAGCAGTTTTCCTCTGTAATATTATTGTGATCACAAAGGACTACATTTAAACTTACGCAATGACCGAGCAGCAGCCGTCTCCCTCTCTTTTGTAGCTGCAGCGGTGTTGCACTTCTTTCTGAAAACATGCTCAAACTCGTCGTATGAGCGAATTAAGATGTCTAGTTCTAGGGGGGCGAAAAACGCAGCCATCCTCTTCCCCGTTGCCATGGTGACTCGTTGAATCGGGGCTCCATTGATGCTGGCTTTTTATAGTTGTGGTGCACGCGCTTAACTCCAGGTGAAACTACTCCGAGTTGATTAAACTGACTCAAATCAGCTGTTCTGGAACCGGAAACTCAGAGTTTTCTATCTCAGAGTAGATCAACTCAGAGTTCAGGATTAGACTCAGAGTTTGTTGAACCTGCTTTGTGAAACGGACCCCTGAGCTGTTTTCAGACAGTGCAAGGGGAAATTAACGTCACATCCTCAATCACCTACTCTGCCTGCTGCAGGGGCTGCTGCATTGAAATGTCGTAGGGGGCGCTATGGAGCCAGTTTTCATCACTGACTGAATATTGGTATTTAGACGTGTTCAGGCTGGGAGTCTTATCAAACATGTAAAGTTTGGTGTAGACTCCAGCATTTACACTAAACTTATAGCAATTTCGCCTGTCATGGCGAAACATCAAAACTCAACGCCACGCCACGGCCACACGCTTCAATGCTAAGTAAATGTTTTGATAACTTTTGATCACACACTAGTGTAGATGACACACACTGATTTTGAAGTCGTTACCATGAATTCTGTAGGAGGAGTTCGTTAAAATACAAGGTATGCCAAATGGTCAAAAAAACGCGAAAAATGACCACTTTTATCAAGATGGCCGACTTCCTGTAGGACTTACGATATGGCTCCAAGAGGCTTTTTTGTGCGTCTTGACATGATACATTAGCCTCCCGAATTTCATTTTCCTAGGTTCATCTGGAAGGCGGGGCTACAATTTTGAAATTTTCAAGGGGGCGCTGTTGAGCCATATTGTCACGTCTATGCAAATGACCTATCCAGGATTTTAGCTGGTGTCGCTCCAGACATGTGTGCCAAGTTTCGTGACTGTAGACCCATCCCTTATCCCTAAAATACAGCATCGTATTTCATGGCGAAGGATGTGTCGCCATGGCAACGGCGTTTGGTCATGGGTCATGACCTACCCAATGTAGCATCACCAAGGTCTTACATCTTAGCTGAGTCAATTTCAGATGCATCGGCCAAATTTCCTAGGAGTAATACAACAAAGAACGACGCATGATACTTCCTGTTGCCAGTAGGTGGCGCTATGACTCTCACTAAATATGGGCCTGACAATGTGTTCAGACCGGGACTCTTAACAAGCATATGAAATTTGGAAAAGATCAGACCATGTGGAGTCAAGTTATAAGGCTTTGAAATTTCATGGCGAGACATCGAAATTCGCCGCGTCGTCATGGCAACACCTTTCCACGAAAAGTCACCAACTTCATAATATACCATCTCCAAGGTCTTTAGGCTATTCTGAGTAAATTTGAGGTGGATCCCATCACCGTGCCACCCACAGAGCGTCAAAGTGTAAAACATGTAACTTCCTGTTGCCAGTAGGTGGCGCTATGACTCATATCCAATATTGACACATGGATGTGTTCAGGACGGGACTCTTTCCAAGCACAAAAGGTTTGGGTCTCTTAGGATCGTGCATGCCGGAGTTATGGCTGTTTGAATTTTCACGGCGAAGGATCGAAATTCGCCGCCCGACCACACCCCCTCAACAATGTCGAAAACTCACCGTTTTGATAACTTTTCATCTCCCAGGTCTGTAGATGATACTGACCGAATTTCAAGTTGCTGAGGTCAAATCCCTAGGAGGAGTTCGTTAAAGTACGCGGGCTAAAAACGGCAAAATTGGCCTGAAAATCGCAACTTTGAACCAAAATGGCCGACTTCCTGTTGGATTTAGGGTATGGCTCCAAGAGACTTTTTGGTGCGTCTGGTCATGATATATAAGCACACCAAATTTCATTGTTCTACGACCATCTGTATCGTGGGGCTCGCTTTTCTTAATTTTCTAGGTGGCGCTGTCGAGCCATTTTTCCCCGCATTTTTTGCGAGACGCATAAAATCTGCGATTTTCACCAGAACTGACGCGCACGCCAATTTCGGTGAGTTTTGGTACACGTTTGTAGAAGTTATTTGAGGTCAAAGAGTCGCAATAATAATAATAATAATAAGAATAATAATAATAATAATAATAATAATAATAATAATAATAATAATAATAATAATAATTCCTTTGGAAACAAGAGGGCTTCGCGCTGGTCAGCGCTCGGGCCCTAATAATAATAATAATAATAATAATAATAATAATAATAATAATAATAATAATAATAATTCCTTTGGAAACAAGAGGGCTTCGCGCTGGTCAGCGCTCGGGCCCTAATAATAATAATAATAATAATAATAATTAAAGCTGCAAGCAGCGTTGAACGGGCCTTCGCGCCCTTGCGCACAGCGGGCCGCGGCGCAGTCAGTTGAGCTTGTGGGAACCAAGAAAACGTTTGGAGATGATCAGTGTGAGAGTCTTTTTACACACAATACTAACCAGTGTCTCTCTGTGAGCCCACCCCTCCGTTCACAGACAATTATGAATTATGACATCAAAATATTGTTAACCTTAATCAGTAATTCAGGTACCAACTGTAGGAATCTGCGAAGAACACAGTTAATTATTTGCTATAATTATCAATTATCAATAATAATTAATTATAACAATTAACAGAATTATTAATATGAACTAACAGATACGAAGCACCACCCCGAAACCGGGGCCAATAACCGAGCAAGGTAGTCTCATAAATGGGAGTTCACCTAGAATGTTAATATCTGAGAGATAATCAGTCAAGGGTGAACAAAGAAGGGTTGAATTCGAGCTCTGACTCCTTCAATCAGCCACTTTTCACAATATGTTACCAATAATGACTAAAGAACTTCTCTTTAAAGATATAACAGTGTTTATGAAACTTAGCAAAATTAACAAAGTTAACAAATGCTTCATTCAATAAATAGCTATTCTAAAATCTAATTCTACCAAACAAAACACAAACAGCTTTGCACAGGGTTGGACACTTGCAGGTTGGACACTTTTGTCCGACGTTATCTGACCATCAGATGTGCAAAACGATGTCGGTGCGTGTATCTGTGCGCGCGTGAGTATGGTGTTAGTCACAAGAGAGGGAGGAGGGAGAGCGATCGTGAGAGAGAGAGAAGCGGTTCTTTTTCCACAGAGAGCGCACGTATGGACGGCAGTCTGTAACGCACGTTGTCTGGTTTAAGATCGACAAATCAGTTTACTTTCTCACTCACGGCAGCACAAACACAGTAGTCCCGAGCGGGACAAACACAAAATAGTCAAGCGTGGTGAACACAACTAACAGGCAGCAAACAGGCAGCAGCGGAGCGTTAACTGCAGCATGACCGAAAGAAGCACAACCAGTTAGCCTCTGCTAGCCTCTCAGCTAACCCCGGCTCTCTGTTTAGATCCAAACGGAGCACCGAGTCCCGAATTGCTATTTAGGTTAAAGCGGAGAGAATCAGCGGGTCTGTCGGCCAGCTGAGTGAAGTGAAACCTGCGGAAAAAACACCGTGACCATCAAGGTAAAACAGGTCGGCGAAAACACGGCAGCTGGTTCTGAGTGGAGTGGCGGAGAGAACAGCAGAGATGACTCGGCGAAGACGCGCAGGGCAGAGCCGGTCCACGTTATCCCGAAGTAACTTCATTTCCTCTTTCTCGGGGGAATTTGAGGACGCTGGTTGCAGCAGCGGTCTCTCTCGGGTCCAGGAATGTGTTCGGGTGAACACGGGCAAAGTCTCGTCTCGTCCGACGAGGGGAGTCTTCGATGAGGGGAAAACATGTTCGTGGGGTAGTCAAGCTAACTCACAGGGGAACAGGAGTTACCCCTAGCTCAGTGACATGGGAAAGACGTGTAGTTTGGGCGTGCTCGCTTATAAAGGGGTGGTGATGTCATGGCTGCGTCCTCAGGACGCTCCGCTGTGCAGGAGCGTCTCCGCCAATGAGGGACCGATGTTGACTGCTCCCTGCTGAAGTGTGAAAATCGCAAAGCATCCTTGGAAATGGAGTTTGCTCCACCCTCATGGCAGGTCCATTACAGTTTTAATACGGAGCTCCGGAACTCCAGCCTTCCTGAGTTTTTCCCTCATATAGGCTATAGTTTTTCTTAATCATTACTACAATATATGATTACATATGTAATAGTCTCCTCAGCCAAGTTAGAAAAAATATGTGCATGTATGAACAACAGCAATTGGAGAAGATGACAGTCAAAAAGTAATCATGTTAAATAATCATGATCTCAATATTGAACAAAAATGATTGTGATTATAATTTTTGCCATAATCAAGCACCCCTAAAAACAGCAAATTGTGATTTACATACACACACACACACACACAGAGTTTAAATATGTATGTGATCAATTGTAAATATGTATGTAATGAATTGTTTTCTTAAAGAAACTCTTACTTGAACATTTTTCAGTGTGCTCCTAAAGTTATATGTATGCTCCTAATTTCTGTCGTTTAGGAGCACATGTACTCCTTGAAAAAAAGTAAGGATTGAACACTGCTGTCAGATATGTAGAAGCATTAAGTAACTGGAGTGTGGTGCAGTCCAAGGGCTTCTGTCACAGGCAGTAGATGTTTACTTTACCCATCCCCCCCCTCCCATTCTCTCTCTCTCCCTCACAGTTGAAAGGAAAGATTTCAAAGTGATCTTCTTGTGAAAAATCCTCATAAATCCCATAACTTTGGCCAAATCCTACATAAAAATATCATTTTTTTGTAGGAATTTTCGTCGCGAATCCATTGATACAGGTTTGAAAGTGGTGGGACTTATAGTTTAGACGCCAGATGCCCCAGTTTGGCACAAAGGCCATGCCCAGAATTTGCCTCCCCATTGGTTTACATTGTAAGGTGTAATGTCGCACTCCAACTTTCAGGGCTTACTAAATCTAAACCGTTCGAGTTATTACAAAGTTTTTAATAACTTTTGCTCAACACAGTGTGATAAGTCATGTATTAAAGTTTGAGGCCGATACCATTAACGCCCTAGGAGGAGATAGCGTTTATTCAAGGTCCAAAATTGGCAAAAAATCATACTTTGAAATGGACATTGCAGATTTCCTGTTGGATTTAGGTCAGGGGTGTCAGCGTATGATTTGTAGGTCTTGATGAGACGAATAATTGAGTTTTGGTTCGATCTCTCTACGACATTCCTACGGGCCGTGGCGGCCGTTTTAGATACATAGGTGGCGCTAGAGAGCACATTTTGGCACTTTGGGGTTTAATTTTTACATTTTATCAAATTTTTCACCATTCCTGATGTGCGTGCCAAATTTGGTGAGTTTTTGAGCATGTTTAGGAGGTCACATTTAGAGTTAAAGTGGCGTAATAATAAAGAAAGAAACAAACACACGAAAAACAATAGGGTCTTCGCCCTTTGGGCTCAGGCCCTAATAATTCCTTTGGAAACAAGAGGGCTTCGCGCTGGTCAGCGCTCGGGCCCTAATTAAAGCTGCAAGCAGCGATGATCGGGCCCTCGCGTCCTTGCGTATGTCGGGGCTCGGCGCTGGTGAAGGGCTTCTGTCACGGGCATATAGATGTCCCCAGACCTGGGGTCCGTTTCACAAAGCAGGTTTAGTGAAAACTCAGAGTCTGTTAACCCTGAAATGAGGGAAACTCTGAGTTTTCCGTTTCAAAAAGGGAGGTAACTCAAACCAGAGAAAGAGGGATAACTCTAGCCTGTTTCAGAGAGAGGGGTAACTTAAGCTCTCAGTCAGTTACCGTAGCAACAGACTCTATGAATCTAACCTGGTCGGAACCAGGTTTTTCTCAATGAACCTCGAGTTTCTCTCAGTCTCCGCCCTCTTTCAGAACCACACACTCCATTTGATTTCCTCATTCATTCAGGCAGCAGGCGAGTTTTGGTGTAGCCTAGTTCTGCCGTCTGTCATTTCAAAAAATCATTAAAAAAAAATAAAAAAAATCAGAGTCAGTATATTAGAAGTCCATTAGGCACAGTAAGTGGCGACTTTTTTTCACTAACATGGCATGTCCTTTTGATAACGATCCCGTGGATGAAGGTGCAGCATTACTGCGCAGAGAATTAAATATTCGTCGAGAGATGGTTATCAGACCACGCATAGATGTTCTAGCATTTCCAGCCATTATCTTTTTGAGCGGTACCGTTTCACGTCACAGTCCATCATCTACATACAAAACCTAATCCGTCCTTACATTTGCAACATTACCAATCGTAGTCATGCTCTCACATCCCAGCAGATATTGTGTGTTGCGCTGCGTTTCTTTGCAAATGGTTTGCAAAAGTTTTTTGTACAATGTCGGAGCCAGCCACTGGCCTTCCTAAATTCTGGCTTATGGCCAGCTCCTCTGTCCGTTAGAGGTGGCGGTGCTGGACCACCACCCGTTTTACGGACATCTGCCTTCTTTCTGTTGGCTGAGTAGAAGTCTGTGTTAGTTTAAATAGGATTAATTATTTAACAGAACATGATGTAGATGAGAAGACATTTATGTGTGTGAAACCAGCATTATGTTGGGGATAAAACAACTGCTCAGTCAAACAGCCACTTAATATTTACTTTACAATGTAAAACATGATCAAAATGAGGTTCCCCCATGAGATTATGCCGAGGTCTCACCTGTTTGAACAATGTTTTTATATTTCATCCTAAACTGCTGCCAAGTGAGCTTCTCCCTCGCGGGATTGGACCTAAATGAAATAAATTAATAGGCCACCATTCAAACAGTTTTCCTCTGTAATATTATTGTGATCACAAAGGACTACATTTAAACTTACGCAATGACCGAGCAGCAGCCGTCTCCCTCTCTTTTGTAGCTGCAGCGGTGTTGCACTTCTTTCTGAAAACATGCTCAAACTCGTCGTATGAGCGAATTAAGATGTCTAGTTCTAGGGGGGCGAAAAACGCAGCCATCCTCTTCCCCGTTGCCATGGTGACTCGTTGAATCGGGGCTCCATTGATGCTGGCTTTTTATAGTTGTGGTGCACGCGCTTAACTCCAGGTGAAACTACTCCGAGTTGATTAAACTGACTCAAATCAGCTGTTCTGGAACCGGAAACTCAGAGTTTTCTATCTCAGAGTAGATCAACTCAGAGTTCAGGATTAGACTCAGAGTTTGTTGAACCTGCTTTGTGAAACGGACCCCTGAGCTGTTTTCAGACAGTGCAAGGGGAAATTAACGTCACATCCTCAATCACCTACTCTGCCTGCTGCAGGGGCTGCTGCATTGAAATGTCGTAGGGGGCGCTATGGAGCCAGTTTTCATCACTGACTGAATATTGCTATTTAGACGTGTTCAGGCTGGGAGTCTTATCAAACATGTAAAGTTTGGTGTAGACTCCAGCATTTACACTAAACTTATAGCAATTTCGCCTGTCATGGCGAAACATCAAAACTCAACGCCACGCCACGGCCACACGCTTCAATGCTAAGTAAATGTTTTGATAACTTTTGATCACACACTAGTGTAGATGACACACACTGATTTTGAAGTCGTTACCATGAATTCTGTAGGAGGAGTTCGTTAAAATACAAGGTATGCGAAATGGTCAAAAAAACGCGAAAAATGACCACTTTTATCAAGATGGCCGACTTCCTGTAGGACTTACGATATGGCTCCAAGAGGCTTTTTTGTGCGTCTTGACATGATACATTAGCCTCCCGAATTTCATTTTCCTAGGTTCATCTGGAAGGCGGGGCTACAATTTTGAAATTTTCAAGGGGGCGCTGTTGAGCCATATTGTCACGTCTATGCAAATGACCTATCCAGGATTTTAGCTGGTGTCGCTCCAGACATGTGTGCCAAGTTTCGTGACTGTAGACCCATCCCTTATCCCTAAAATACAGCATCGTATTTCATGGCGAAGGATGTGTCGCCATGGCAACGGCGTTTGGTCATGGGTCATGACCTACCCAATGTAGCATCACCAAGGTCTTACATCTTAGCTGAGTCAATTTCAGATGCATCGGCCAAATTTCCTAGGAGTAATACAACAAAGAACGACGCATGATACTTCCTGTTGCCAGTAGGTGGCGCTATGACTCTCACTAAATATGGGCCTGAAAATGTGTTCAGACCGGGACTCTTAACAAGAATATGAAATTTGGAAAAGATCAGACCATGTGGAGTCAAGTTATAAGGCTTTGAAATTTCATGGCGAGACATCGAAATTCGCCGCGTCGTCATGGCAACACCTTTCCACGAAAAGTCACCAACTTCATAATATACCATCTCCAAGGTCCTTAGGCTATTCTGAGTAAATTTGAGGTGGATCCCATCACCGTGCCACCCACAGAGCGTCAAAGTGTAAAACATGTAACTTCCTGTTGCCAGTAGGTGGCGCTATGACTCACATCCAATATTGACACATGGATGTGTTCAGGACGGGACTCTTTCCAAGCACAAAAGGTTTGGGTCTCTTAGGATCGTGCATGCCGGAGTTATGGCTGTTTGAATTTTCACGGCGAAGGATCGAAATTCGCCGCCCGACCACACCCCCTCAACAATGTCGAAAACTCACCGTTTTGATAACTTTTCATCTCCCAGGTCTGTAGATGATACTGACCGAATTTCAAGTTGCTCAGGTCAAATCCCTAGGAGGAGTTCGTTAAAGTACGCGGGCTAAAAACGGCAAAATTGGCCTGAAAATCGCAACTTTGAACCAAAATGGCCGACTTCCTGTTGGATTTAGGGTATGGCTCCAAGAGACTTTTTGGTGCGTCTGGTCATGATATATAGGCACACCAAATTTCATTGTTCTACGACCATCTGTATCGTGGGGCTCGCTTTTCTTAATTTTCTAGGTGGCGCTGTCGAGCCATTTTTCCCCGCATTTTTTGCGAGACGCATAAAATCTGCGATTTTCACCAGAACTGACGCGCACGCCAATTTCAATGAGTTTTGGTACACGTGTGTAGAAGTTATTTGAGGTCAAAGAGTCGCAATAATAAGAATAATAAGAATAATTAAAGCTGCAAGCAGCGATGATCGGGCCCTCGCGTCCTTGCGTATGTCGGGGCTCGGCGCTGGTGAAGAGCTTCTGTCAGGGGCATATAGATGTCCCCAGACCTGGGCTGTTTTCAGACAGTGCAAGGGGAGATTAACGTCACATCCTCAATCACCTACTCTGCCTGCTGCAGGGGCTGCTGCATTGAAATGTCGTAGGGGGCGCTATGGAGCCAGTTTTCATCACTGACTGAATATTGCTATTTAGATGTGTTCAGGCTGGGAGTCTTATCAAACATGTAAAGTTTGGTGTAGACTCCAGCATTTACACTAAACTTATAGCAATTTCGCCTGTCATGGCGAAACATCAAAACTCAACGCCACGCCACGGCCACACGCTTCAATGATAACTAAATCTTTTGATAACTTTTGATCACACACTAGTGCAGATGACACACACTGATTTTGAAGTCGTTACGATGAATTCTGTAGGAGGAGTTCGTTAAAATACAAGGTATGCGAAATGGCCAAAAAAACGCGAAAAATGACCACTTTTATCAAGATGGCCGACTTCCTGTAGGACTTACGATATGGCTCCAAGAGGCTTTTTTGTGCGTCTTGACATGATACATTAGCCTCCCGAATTTCATTTTCCTAGGTTCATCTGGAAGGCGGGGCTACAATTTTGAAATTTTCAAGGGGGCGCTGTTGAGCCATATTGTCACGTCTATGCAAATGACCTATCCAGGATTTTAGCTGGTGTCGCTCCAGACATGTGTGCCAAGTTTCGTGACTGTAGACCCATCCCTTATCCCTAAAATGCAGCATCGTATTTCATGGCGAAGGATGTGTCGCCATGGCAACGGCGTTTGGTCATGGGTCATGACCTACCCAATGTAGCATCACCAAGGTCTTACATCTTAGCTGAGTCAATTTCAGATGCATCGGCCAAATTTCCTAGGAGTAATACAACAAAGAACGACGCATGATACTTCCTGTTGCCAGTAGGTGGCGCTATGACTCTCACTAAATATGGGCCTGAAAATGTGTTCAGACCGGGACTCTTAACAAGCATATGAAATTTGGAAAAGATCAGACCATGTGGAGTCAAGTTATAAGGCTTTGAAATTTCATGGCGAGACATCGAAATTCGCCGCGTCGTCATGGCAACACCTTTCCACGAAAAGTCACCAACTTCATAATATACCATCTCCAAGGTCTTTAGGCTATTCTGAGTAAATTTGAGGTGGATCCCATCACCGTGCCACCCACAGAGCGTCAAAGTGTAAAACATGTAACTTCCTGTTGCCAGTAGGTGGCGCTATGACTTACATCCAATATTGACACATGGATGTGTTCAGGACGGGACTCTTTCCAAGCACAAAAGGTTTGGGTCTCTTAGGATCGTGCATGCCGGAGTTATGGCTGTTTGAATTTTCACGGCGAAGGATCGAAATTCGCCGCCCGACCACACCCCCTCAACAATGTCGAAAACTCACCGTTTTGATAACTTTTCATCTCCCAGGTCTGTAGATGATACTGACCGAATTTCAAGTTGCTCAGGTCAAATCCCTAGGAGGAGTTCGTTAAAGTACGCGGGCTAAAAACGGCAAAATTGGCCTGAAAATCGCAACTTTGAACCAAAATGGCCGACTTCCTGTTGGATTTAGGGTATGGCTCCAAGAGACTTTTTGGTGCGTCTGGTCATGATATATAGGCACACCAAATTTCATTGTTCTACGACCATCTGTATCGTGGGGCTCGCTTTTCTTAATTTTCTAGGTGGCGCTGTCGAGCCATTTTTCCCCGCATTTTTTGCGAGACGCATAAAATCTGCGATTTTCACCAGAACTGACGCGCACGCCAATTTCGGTGAGTTTTGGTACACGTGTGTAGAAGTTATTTGAGGTCAAAGAGTCGCAATAATAAGAATAATAAGAATAATAATTAAAGCTGCAAGCAGCGATGATCGGGCCCTCGCGTCCTTGCGTATGTCGGGGCTCGGCGCTGGTGAAGGGCTTCTGTCACGGGCATATAGATGTCCCCAGACCTGGGGTCCGTTTTACAAAGCAGGTTTAGTGAAAACTCAGAGTCTGTTAACCCTGAAATGAGGGAAACTCTGAGTTTTCCGTTTCAAAAAGGGAGGTAACTCAAACCAGAGAAAGAAGGATAACTCTAGCCTGTTTCAGAGAGAGGGGTAACTTAAGCTCTCGGTCAGTTACCGTAGCAACAGACTCTATGAATCTAACCTGGTCGGGACCAGGTTTTTCTCAATGAACCTCGACTTTCTCTCAGTCTCCGCCCTCTTTCAGAGCCACACACTCCATTTGATTTCCTCATTCATTCAGGCAGCAGGCGAGTTTTGGCGTAGCCTAGTTCTGCCGTCTGTCATTTAAAGAAATCATTAAAAAAAATAAATAAATTAAAAAAAAAATCAGAGTCAGTATATTAGAAGTCCATTAGGCACAGTCAGTGGTGACTTTTTCACTAACATGGCATGTCCTTTTGATAACGATCCCGTGGATGAAGGTGCAGCATTACTGCGCAGAGAATTAAATATTCGTCGAGAGATGGTTATCAGACCACGCATAGATGTTCTAGCATTTCCAGCCATTATCTTTTTGAGCGGTACCATTTCACGTCACAGTCCATCATCTACATACACAACCTAAGCCGTCTTTACATTTGCAACATTACCAATCGTAGTCATGCTCTCACATCCCAGCAGATATTGTGTGTTGCGCTGCGTTTCTTTGCAAATGGTTTGCAAAAGTTTTTTGTACAATGTCGGAGCCAGCCACTGGCCTTCCTAAAGTCTGGCTTAGGGCCAGCTCCTCTGCCTCCGTTAGAGGTGGCGGTGCTGGACCACCACCCGTTTTACGGGCATCTGCCTTCTTTCTGTTGGCTGAGTAGAAGTCTGTGTTAGTTTAAATAGGATTAATTATTTAACAGAACATGATGTAGATGAGAAGACATTTATGTGTGTGAAACCAGCATTATGTTGGGGATAAAACAACTGCACAGTCAAACAGCCACTTAATATTTACTTTACAATGTAAAACATGATCAAAATGAGGTTCCCCCATGAGATTATGCCGAGGTCTCACCTGTTTGAACAATGTTTTTAAATTTCATCCTAAACTGCTGCCAAGTGCGCTTGGACCTAAATGAAATAAATTAATAGGCCACCATTCAAGCAGTTTTCCTCTGTAATATTATTGTGATTACAAAGGACTACATTTAAACTTACGCAATGACCGAGCAGCAGCCGTCTCCCTCTCTTTTGCAGCTGCAGCGGTGTTGCACTTCTTTCTGAAAACATGCTCAAACTCGTCGTATGAGCGAATTAAGATGTCTAGTTCTAGGGGGGCGAAAAACGCAGCCATCCTCTTCCCCGTTGCCATGGTGACTCGTTGAATCGGGGCTCCATTGATGCTGGCTTTTTATAGTTGTGGTGCACGCGCTTAACTCCAGGTGAAACTACTCCGAGTTGATTAAACTGACTCAAATCAGCTGTTCTGGAACCGGAAACTCAGAGTTTTCTATCTCAGAGTAGATCAACTCAGAGTTCAGGATTAGACTCAGAGTTTGTTGAACCTGCTTTGTGAAACGGACCCCTGAGCTGTTTTCAGACAGTGCAAGGGGAAATTAACGTCACATCCTCAATCACCTACTCTGCCTGCTGCAGGGGCTGCTGCATTGAAATGTGGTAGGGGGCGCTATGGAGCCAGTTTTCATCACTGACTGAATATTGGTATTTAGACGTGTTCAGGCTGGGAGTCTTATCAAACATGTAAAGTTTGGTGTAGACTCCAGCATTTACACTAAACTTATAGCAATTTCGCCTGTCATGGCGAAACATCAAAACTCAACGCCACGCCACGGCCACACGCTTCAATGCTAAGTAAATGTTTTGATAACTTTTGATCACACACTAGTGTAGATGACACACACTGATTTTGAAGTCGTTACCATGAATTCTGTAGGAGGAGTTCGTTAAAATACAAGGTATGCGAAATGGTCAAAAAAACGCGAAAAATGACCACTTTTATCAAGATGGCCGACTTCCTGTAGGACTTACGATATGGCTCCAAGAGGCTTTTTTGTGCGTCTTGACATGATACATTAGCCTCCCGAATTTCATTTTCCTAGGTTCATCTGGAAGGCGGGGCTACAATTTTGAAATTTTCAAGGGGGCGCTGTTGAGCCATATTGTCACGTCTATGCAAATGACCTATCCAGGATTTTAGCTGGTGTCGCTCCAGACATGTGTGCCAAGTTTCGTGACTGTAGACCCATCCCTTATCCCTAAAATACAGCATCGTATTTCATGGCGAAGGATGTGTCGCCATGGCAACGGCGTTTGGTCATGGGTCACGACCTACCCAATGTAGCATCACCAAGGTCTTACATCTTAGCTGAGTCAATTTCAGATGCATCGGCCAAATTTCCTAGGAGTAATACAACAAAGAACGACGCATGATACTTCCTGTTGCCAGTAGGTGGTGCTATGACTCTCACTAAATATGGGCCTGAAAATGTGTTCAGACCGGGACTCTTAACTAGCATATAGAATTTGGAAAAGATCAGACCATGTGGAGTCAAGTTATAAGGCTTTGAAATTTCATGGCGAGACATCGAAATTCGCCGCGTCGTCATGGCAACACCTTTCCACGAAAAGTCACCAACTTCATAATATACCATCTCCAAGGTCCTTAGGCTATTCTGAGTAAATTTGAGGTGGATCCCATCACCGTGCCACCCACAGAGCGTCAAAGTGTAAAACATGTAACTTCCTGTTGCCAGTAGGTGGCGCTATGACTCATATCCAATATTGACACATGGATGTGTTCAGGACGGGACTCTTTCCAAGCACAAAAGGTTTGGGTCTCTTAGGATCGTGCATGCCGGAGTTATGGCTGTTTGAATTTTCACGGCGAAGGATCGAAATTCGCCGCCCGACCACACCCCCTCAACAATGTCGAAAACTCACCGTTTTGATAACTTTTCATCTCCCAGGTCTGTAGATGATACTGACCGAATTTCAAGTTGCTCAGGTCAAATCCCTAGGAGGAGTTCGTTAAAGTACGCGGGCTAAAAACGGCAAAATTGGCCTGAAAATCGCAACTTTGAACCAAAATGGCCGACTTCCTGTTGGATTTAGGGTATGGCTCCAAGAGACTTTTTAGTGCGTCTGGTCATGATATATAAGCACACCAAATTTCATTGTTCTACGACCATCTGTATCGTGGGGCTCGCTTTTCTTAATTTTCTAGGTGGCGCTGTCGAGCCATTTTTCCCCGCATTTTTTGCGAGACGCATAAAATCTGCGATTTTCACCAGAACTGACGTGCACGCCAATTTCGGTGAGTTTTGGTACACGTTTGTAGAAGTTATTTGAGGTCAAAGAGTCGCAATAATAATAATAATAAGAATAATAATAATAATTAAAGCTGCAAGCAGCGTTGGACGGGCCTTCGCGCCCTTGCGCACGTCGGGCCGCGGCGCAGTCAGTTGAGCTTGTGGGAACCAAGAAAGCGTTTGGAGATGATCAGTGTGAGAGTCTTTTGACACACAATACTAACCAGTGTCTCTGTGTGAGCCCACCCCTCTGTTCACAGACAATTATGGATTATGAAATCAAAATATTGTTAACCTTAATCAATAATTCAGGTACCAATTGTAGGATCTGCGAAGAACACAGTTAATTATTTGCTATAATTATCAATTATCAATAATAATTAATTATAACAATTAACAGAATTATCAATATGAACTAACAGATACGAAGCATCACCCCGAAACCGGGACCAATAACCGAGCAAGGTAGTCTCATAAATGGGAGTTCACCTAGAATGTTAATATCTGAGAGATAATCATTCAAGGGTGAACAAAGAAGGGTTGAATTCGAGCTCTGACTCCTTCAATCAGCCACTTTTCACAATATGTTACACACAATAATGACTAAAGAACTTCTCTTTAAAGATATAACAGTGTTTATTAAACTTAGCAAAATTAACAAAGTTAACAAATGCTTCATTCAATAAATAGGCCTAGTTATTCTAAAATCTAATTCTGCCAAACAAAACACAAACAGCTTTGCACAGGGTTGGACACTTGCAGGTTGGACACTTTTGTCCGACGTTATCTGACCATCAGATGTGCAAAACGATGTCGGTGCGTGTATGTGTGCGCACGTGAGTATGGTGTTAGTCACAAGAGAGGGAGGAGGGAAAGCGATCGTGATAGAGAGAGAAGCGGTTCTTTTTCCACAGAGAGCGCACGTATGGACGGCAGTCTGTAACGCACGTTGTCTGGTTTCAGATCGACAAATCAGTTTACTTTCTCACTCACGGCAGCACAAACACAGTAGTCCCGAGCGGGACAAACACAAAATAGTCAAGCGTGGTGAACACAACTAACAGGCAGCAAACAGGCAGCAGCGGAGCGTTAACTGCAGCATGACCGGAAGAAGCACAACCAGTTAGCCTCTGCTAGCCTTTCAGCTAACCCCGGCTCTCTGTTTAGATCCAAACGGAGCACCGAGTCCCGAATTGCTATTTAGGTTAAAGCGGAGAGAATCAGCGGGTCTGTCGGCCAGCTGAGTGAAGTGAAACCTGCGGAAAAAACACCGTGACCATCAAGGTAAAACAGGTCGGCGAAAACACGGCAGCTGGCTCTGAGTGGAATGGCGGAGAGAACAGCAGAGACAACTCTGCGAAGACGCGCAGGGCAGAGCCGGTCCACGTTATCCCGAAGTAACTTCATTTCCTCTTTCTCGGGGGAATTTGAGGACGCTGGTTGCAGCAGCGGTCTCTCTCGGGTCCAGGAATGTGTTCGGGTTAACACGGGCAAAGTCTCGTCTCGTCCGACGAGGGGAGTCTTCGATGAGGGGAAAACATGTTCGTGGGGTAGTCAAGCTAACTCACAGGGGAACAGGAGTTACCCCTAGCTCAGTGACATGGGAAAGACGTGTAGTTTGGGCGTGCTCGCTTATAAAGGGGTGGTGATGTCATGGCTGCGTCCTCAGGACGCTCCGCTGTGCAGGAGCGTCTCCGCCAATGAGGGACCGATGTTGACTGCTCCCTGCTGAAGTGTGAAAATCGCAAAGCATCCTTGGAAATGGAGTTTGCTCCACCCTCATGGCAGGTCCATTACAGTTTTAATACGGAGCTAGGGAACTCCAGCCTTCCTGAGTTTTTCCCTCATATAGGCTATAGTTTTTCTTAATCATTACTACAATATATGATTACATATGTAATAGTCTCCTCAGCCAAGTTAGAAAAAATATGTGCATGTATGAACAACAGCAATTGGAGAAGATGACAGTCAAAAAGTAATCATGTTAAATAATCATGATCTCAATATTGAACAAAAATGATTGTGATTATAATTTTTGCCATAATCAAGCACCCCTAAAAACAGCAAATTGTGATTTACGTACACACATACACACACACAAAGTTTAAATATGTATGTGATAAATTGTAAATATGTATGTAATGAATTGTTTTCTTTAAGAAACTCTTACTTGAACATTTTTCAGTGTGCTCCTAAAGTTATATGTATGCTCCTAATTTCTGTCATTTAGGAGCACATGTACTCCTTGAAAAAAAGTAATGATTGAACACTGCTGTCACTGCTGCAGTCCAAGGGCTTCTGTCACAGGCAGTAGATGTTTACTTTACCCATCCCCCCCCTCCCATTCTCTCTCTCTCCCTCACAGCTGCAGAGAAGATTTTAGTGTACTCTACTTGTGAAATATGCCCATAAATCCCATAACTTTGGCCAAATCCTACATAAAAATATCATTTTTTTGTAGGAATTTTCGTCGCGAATCCATTGATACAGGTTTGAAAGTGGTGGGACTTATAGTTTAGACGCCAGATGCCCCAGTTTGGCACAAAGTCCATGCCCAAAATTTGCCTCCCCATTGGTTTACATTGTAAGGTGTAATGTCGCACTCCAACTTTCAGGGCTTACTAAATCTAAACCGTTCGAGTTATTACAAAGTTTTTAATAACTTTTGCTCAACACAGTGTGATAAGTCATGTATTCAAGTTTGAAGCCGATACCATTAACGCCCTAGGAGGAGATAGCGTTTATTCAAGGTCCAAAATTGGCAAAAAATCATACTTTGAAATTGACATTGCAGATTTCCTGTTGGATTTAGGTCAGGGGTGTCAGCGTATGATTTGTAGGTCTTGATGAGACGAATAATTGGGTTTTGGTTCGATCTCTCTACGACATTCCTACGGGCCGTGGTGGCCGTTTTAGATACATAGGTGGCGCTAGAGAGCACATTTTGGCACTTTGGGGTTTAATTTTTACATTTTATCAAATTTTTCACCATTCCTGATGTGCGTGCCAAATTTGGTGAGTTTTTGAGCATGTTTAGGGGGTCAAATTTAGAGTTAAAGTCGCGTAACAAGAAAGAAAGAATAATTAAAGCTGCAAGCAGCGTTGGACGGGCCTTCGCGCCCTTGCGCACATCGGGCCGCGGCGCAGTCAGTTGAGCTTGTGGGAACCAAGAAAACGTTTGGAGATGATTAGTGTGAGAGTCTTTTTACACACAATACTAACCAGTGTCTCTCTGTGAGCCCACCCCTCTGTTCACAGACAATTATGAATTATGACATCAAAATATTGTTAACCTTAATCAGTAATTCAGGTACCAACTGTAGGAATCTGCGAAGAACACAGTTAATTATTTTCTATAATTATCAATTATCAATAATAATTAATTATAACAATTAACATAATTATTAATATGAACTAACAGATACGAAGCACCACCCCGAAACCGGGGCCAATAACCGAGCAAGGTAGTCTCATAAATGGGAGTTCACCTAGAATGTTAATATCTGAGAGATAATCATTCAAGGGTGAACAAAGAAGGGTTGAATTCGAGCTCTGACTCCTTCAATCAGCCACTTTTCACAATATGTTACCAATAATGACTAAAGAACTTCTCTTTAAAGATATAACAGTGTTTATGAAACTTAGCAAAATTAACAAAGTTAACAAATGCTTCATTCAATAAATAGCTATTCTAAAATCTAATTCTACCGAACAAAACACAAACAGCTTTGCACGGGGTTGGACACTTGCAGGTTGGACACTTTTGTCCGACGTTATCTGACCATCAGATGTGCAAAACGATGTCGGTGCGTGTATCTGTGCGCACGTGAGTATGGTGTTAGTCACAAGAGAGGGAGGAGGGAGAGCGATCGTGAGAGAGAGAGAAGCGATTCTTTTTCCACAGAGAACGCACGTATGGACGGCAGTCTGTAACGCACGTTGTCTGGTTTAAGATCGACAAATCAGTTTACTTTCTCACTCACGGCAGCACAAACACAATAGTCCCGAGCGGGACAAACACAAAATAGTCAAGCGTGGTGAACACAACTAACAGGCAGCAAACAGGCAGCAGCGGAGCGTTAACTGCAGCATGACCGAAAGAAGCACAACCAGTTAGCCTCTGCTAGCCTCTCAGCTAACCCCGGCTCTCTGTTTAGATCCAAACGGAGCACCGAGTCCCGAATTGCTATTTAGGTTAAAGCGGAGAGAATCAGCGGGTCTGTCGGCCAGCTGAGTGAAGTGAAACCTGCGGAAAAAACACCGTGAGCATCACGGTAAAACAGGTCGGCGAAAACACGGCAGCTGGCTCTGAGTGGAGTGGCGGAGAGAACAGCAGAGATGACACGGCGAAGACGCGCAGGGCAGAGCCGGTCCACGTTATCCCGAAGTAACTTCATTTCCTCTTTCTCGGGGGAATTTGAGGACGCTGGTTGCAGCAGCGGTCTCTCTCGGGTCCAGGAATGTGTTCGGGTAAACACGGGCAAAGTCTCGTCTCGTCCGACGAGGGGAGTCTTCGATGAGGGGAAAACATGTTCGTGAGGTAGTCAAGCTAACTCACAGGGGAACAGGAGTTAACCCTAGCTCAGTGACATGGGAAAGACGTGTATTTTGGGCGTGCTCGCTTATAAAGGGGTGGTGATGTCATGGCTGCGTCCTCAGGACGCTCCGCTGTGCAGGAGCGTCTCCGCCGTGCAGGAGCGTCTCCGCCAATGAGAGACCGATGTTGACTGCTCCCTGCTGAGGTGTGAAAATCGCAAAGCATCCTTGGAAATGGAGTTTGCTCCACCCTCATGGCAGGTCCATTACAGTTTTAATACGGAGCTCCGGAACTCCAGCCTTCTTCCTGAGTTTTTCCCTCATATAGGCTATACTTTTTCTTAATAATTACTACAATATATGATTAGATGTGTAATAGTCTCCTCAGCCAAGTTAGAAAAAATATGTGCATGTATGAACAACAGCAATTGGAGAAGATGACAGGCAAAAAGTAATCATGTTAAATAATCATGATCTCAATATTGAACAAAAATGATTGTGATTATAATTTTTGCCATAATCAAGCACCCCTAAAAACAGCAAATTGTGATTTACATACACACACACACACACACACACACACACACACACACACACAGAGTTTAAATATGTATGTGATCAATTGTAAATATGTATGAAATGAATTGTTTTCTGTAAGAAACTCTTACTTGAACATTTTTCAGTGTGCTCCTAAAGTTATATGTATGCTCCTAATTTCTTTCATTTAGGAGCACATGCGCTCCTTGAAAAGAAGTAAGGATTGAACACTGCTGTCACATGTGTGAAAGCACTAAGTAAGTGGAGTGTGGTGCAGTCCAAGGGCTTCTGTCACAGGCAGTAGATGTTTACTTTACCCATCCCCCCCCTCCCATTCTCTCTCTCTCCCTCACAGTTGGAAGGAAAGATTTCAAAGTGATCTTCTTGTGAAAAATCCTCATAAATCCCATAACTTTGGCCAAATCCTACATAAAAATATCATTTTTTTGTAGGAATTTTCGTCGCGAATCCATTGATACAGGTTTGAAAGTGGTGGGACTTATAGTTTAGACGCCAGATGCCCCAGTTTGGCACAAAGTCCATGCCCAGAATTTGCCTCCCCATTGGTTTACATTGTAAGGTGTAATGTCACACTCCAACTTTCAGGGCTTACTAAATCTAAACCGTTCGAGTTATTACAAAGTTTTTAATAACTTTTGCTCAACACAGTGTGATAAGTCATGTATTAAAGTTTGAAGCCGATACCATTAACGCCCTAGGAGGAGATAGCGTTTATTCAAGGTCCAAAATTGGCAAAAAATCATACTTTGAAATTGACATTGCAGATTTCCTGTTGGATTTAGGTCAGGGGTGTCAGCGTACGATTTGTAGGTCTTGATGAGACGAATAATTGGGTTTTGGTTCGATCTCTCTACGACATTCCTACGGGCCGTGGCGGCCGTTTTAGATACATAGGTGGCGCTAGAGAGCACATTTTGGCACTTTGGGGTTTAATTTTTACATTTTATCAAATTTTTCACCATTCCTGATGTGCGTGCCAAATTTGGTGAGTTTTTGAGCAGGTTTAGGGGGTCAAATTTAGAGTTAAAGTGGCGTAATAATAAAGAATAATAATAATAATAATAATAATAATAATAAGAAACAAACAAACACACGAAAAACAAGAGGGTCTTCGCCCTTTGGGCTCAGGCCCTAATTAAAGCTGCAAGCAGCGTTGGACGGGCCTTCGCGCCCTTGCGCACGGCGGGCGGCGGCGCAGTCAGCTAAGCTTCTGGGAACCAAGAAAACGTTTGGAGATGATCAGTGTGAGAGTCTTTTGACACATAATACTAACCAGTGTCTCTCTGTGAGCCCACCCCTCTGCTCACAGACAATTATGGATTATGAAATCAAAATATTGTTAACCTTAATCAATAATTCAGGCACCAACTGTAGGATCTGCAAGGAACACAGTTGATTATTTGCTATAATTATCAATTATCAATAATAAATAATTATAACAAATAACAGAATTATTAATATGAACTAACAAATACGAAGCACCATCCCGAAACCGGGACCAATAACCGAACAAGGTAATCTCATAAATGGGAGTTCACCTAGAATGTTAATATCTGAGAGATAATCATTCAAGGGTGAACAAAGAAGGGTTGAATTCGAGCTCTGACTCCTTCAATCAGCCACTTTTCACAATATGTTACCAATAATGACAAAAGAACTTGTCTTTAAAGATATAACAGTGTTAATGAAACTCAGCAAAATTAACAAAGTTAACAAATGCTTCATTCAATAAATAGCTATTCTAAAATCTAATTCTACCAAACAAAACACAAACAGCTTTGCACAGGGTTGGACACTTGCAGGTTGGACACTTTTGTCCGACGTTATCTGACCATCAGATGTGCAAAACGATGTCGGTGCGTGTATCTGTGCGCGCGTGAGTGTAGTGTTAGTCACAAGAGGGAGTAGGGAAAACGATCGTGAGAGAGAGAGAAGCGGTTCTTTTTCCACAGAGAGCGCAAGTACGGACAGCAGTCTGTAACGCACGTTGTCTGGTTTCAGATCGACAAATCAGTTTACTTTCTCACTCACGGCAGCACAAACACAGTAGTCCCGAGCGGGACAAACACAAAATAGTCTAGCGTGGTGAACACAACTAACAGGCAGCAAACAGGCAGCAGCGGAGCGTTAACTGCAGCATGACCGAAAGAAGCACAACCAGTTAGCCTCTGCTAGCCTCTCAGCTAACCCCGGCTCTCTGTTTAGATCCAAACGGAGCACCGAGTCCCGATTTGTTATTTAGGTTAAAGCCGAGAACAGGCAGCAGCGGAGCGTTAATTGCAGCATGACCGAAAGAAGCACAACCAGTTAGCCTCTGCTAGCCTCTCAGCTAACCCCGGCTCTCTGTTTAGATCCAAACGGAGCACCGAGTCCCGATTTGTTATTTAGGTTAAAGCGGAGAACAGGCAGCAAACAGGCAGCAGCGGAGCGTTAACTGCAGCATGACCGAAAGAAGCACAACCAGTTAGCCTCTGCTAGCCTCTCAGCTAACCCCGGCTCTCTGTTTAGATCCAAACGGAGCACCGAGTCCCGATTTGTTATTTAGGTTAAAGCGGAGAACAGGCAGCAGCGGAGCGTTAATTGCAGCATGACCGAAAGAAGCACAACCAGTTAGCCTCTGCTAGCCTCTCAGCTAACCCCGGCTCTCTGTTTAGATCCAAACGGAGCACCGAGTCCCGAATTGCTATTTAGGTTAAAGCGGAGAGAATCAGCGGGTCTGTCGGCCAGCTGAGTGAAGTGAAACCTGCGGAAAAAACACCGTGACCATCAAGGTAAAACAGGTCGGCGAAAACACAGCAGCTGGCTCTGAGTGGAGTGGCGGAGAGAACAGCAGAGACGACTCGGCGAAGACGCGCAGGGCAGAGCCGGTCCACGTTATCCCGAAGTAACTTCATTTCCTCTTTCTCGGGGGAATTTGAGGACGCTGGTTGCAGCAGCGGTCTCTCTCGGGTCCAGGAATGTGTTCGGGTGAACACGGGCAAAGTCTCGTCTCGTCCGACGAGGGGAGTCTTCGATGAGGGGAAAACATGTTCGTAGGGTAGTCAAGCTAACTCACAGGGGAACAGGAGTTATCCCTAGCTCAGTGACATGGGAAGGACGTGTATTTCGGGCGTGCTCGCTTATAAAGGGGTGGTGATGTCATGGCTGTGCAGGAGCGTCTCCGCCAATGAGGGACCGATGTTGACTGCTCCCTGCTGAGGTGTGAAAATCGCAAAGCATCCTTGGAAATGGAGTAGATGTTTACTTTACCCATCCCCCCCCCTCCCATTCTCTCTCTCTCCCTCACAGTTGGAAGGAAAGATTACAAAGTGATCTTGTGAAAAATCCTCATAAATCCCATAACTTTGGCCAAATCCTACATAAAAATTACATTTTTTTGTAGGAAATTTCGTCGCGAATCCATTGATACAGGTTTGAAAGTGGTGGGACTTATAGTTTAGACGCCAGATGCCCCAGTTTGGCACAAAGTCCATGCCCAGAATTTGCCTCCCCATTGGTTTACATTGTAAGGTGTAATGTCGCACTCCAACTTTCAGGGCTTACTAAATCAAAACCGTTCGAGTTATTACAAAGTTTTTAATAACTTTTGCTCAACACAGTGTGATAAGTCATGTATTAAAGTTTGAAGCCGATACCATTAACGCCCTAGGAGGAGATAGCGTTTATTCAAGGTCCAAAATTGGCAAAAAATGGTACTTTGAAATGGACATTGCGGATTTCCTGTTGGATTTAGGTCAGGGGTGTCAGCGTATGATTTGTAGGTCTTGATGAGACGAATAATTGGGTTTTGGTTCGATCTCTCTACGACATTCCTACGGGCCGTGGTGGCCGTTTTAGATACGTAGGTGGCGCTAGAGAGCACATTTTGGCACTTTGGGGTTTAATTTTTACATTTTATCAAATTTTTCACCATTCCTGATGTGCGTGCCAAATTTGGTGAGTTTTTGAGCATGTTTAGGGGGTCAAATTTAGAGTTAAAGTGGCGTAACAAGAAAGAAAGAATAATAATAATTAAAGCTGCAAGCAGCGTTGAACGGGCCTTCGCGCCCATGCGCACATCGGCCGCGGCGCACTCAGCTGAGCTTCTGGGAACCAAGAAAACGTTTGGAGATGATCAGTGTGAGAGTCTTTTGACACACAATACTAACCACTTTCTCTCCGTGAGCGCACCCCTCTGTTTATCACAGGTAATTATAGATTATGAAATCAAAATATTGTTAACCTTAATCAATAATTCAGGCACCAACTGTAGGATCTGCAAGGAACACAGTTGATTATTTGCTATAATTATCAATTATCAATAATAAATAATTATAACAATTAACAGATTTATTAATATGAACTAACAAATACGAAGCACCATCCCGAAACCAGGACTAATAACCGAACAGGGTAATCTCATAAATGGGAGTTCACCTAGAATGTTAATATCTGAGAGATATCAACATTCAAGGGTAAAAAGAACGGTTAAATTCGAGCTCTGACTCCTTCAATCAGCCACTTTTCACAATATGTTACCAATAATGACAAAAGAACTTCTCTTTAAAGATATAACAGTGTTTATGAAACTTAGCAAAATTAACAAAGTTAACAAATGCTTCATTCAATAAATAGCTATTCTAAAATCTAATTCTACCAAACAAAACACAAACAGCTTTGCACAGGGTTGGACACTTGCAGGGGAATGCGTGTATGTATGTATGTATGTATATATCTATGTGTGTGTGTGTGTGTGTGTGTGTGTGTGTGTGTGTGTGTGTGTGTGTTAGTAGCAAGAGAGGAAGGAGGGAAAGCGATCGTGAGAGGGAGAGAAGCGGCTCTTTTTCCACAGAGAGCGCACGTATGGACGGCAGTCTGTAACGCACGTTGTCTGGTTTCAGATCGACAAATCAGTTTACTTTCTCACTCACGGCAGCACAAACACAGTAGTCCCGAGCGGGACAAACACAAAATAGTCTAGCGTGGTGAACACAACTAACAGGCAGCAAACAGGCAGCAGCGGAGCGTTAACTGCAGCATGACCGAAAGAAGCACAACCAGTTAGCCTCTGCTAGCCTCTCAGCTAACCCCGGCTCTCTGTTTAGATCCAAACGGAGCACCGAGTCCCGATTTGTTATTTAGGTTAAAGCGGAGAACAGGCAGCAAACAGGCAGCAGCGGAGCGTTAACTGCAGCATGACCGAAAGAAGCACAACCAGTTCGCCTCTGCTAGCCTCTCAGCTAACCCCGGCTCTCTGTTTAGATCCAAACGGAGCACCGAGTCCCGATTTGTTATTTAGGTTAAAGCGGAGAACAGGCAGCAAACAGGCAGCAGCGGAGCGTTAATTGCAGCATGACCGAAAGAAGCACAACCAGTTAGCCTCTGCTAGCCTCTCAGCTAACCCCGGCTCTCTGTTTAGATCCAAACGGAGCACCGAGTCCCGAATTGCTATTTAGGTTAAAGCGGAGAGAATCAGCGGGTCTGTCGGCCAGCTGAGTGAAGTGAAACCTGCGGAAAAAACACCGTGACCATCAAGGTAAAACAGGTCGGCGAAAACACGGCAGCTGGCTCTGAGTGGAGTGGCGGAGAGAACAGCAGAGATGACTCGGCGAAGACGCGCAGGGCAGAGCCGGTCCACGTTATCCCGAAGTAACTTCATTTCCTCTTTCTCGGGGGGAATTTGAGGACGCTGGTTGCAGCAGCGGTCTCTCTCGGGTCCAGGAATGTGTTCGGGTGAACACGGGCAAAGTCTCGTCTCGTCCGACGAGGGGAGTCTTCGATGAGGGGAAAACATGTTCGTGGGGTAGTCAAGCTAACTCACAGGGAAACAGGAGTTACCCCTAGCTCAGTGACATGGGAAAGACGTATATTTCGGGCGTGCTCGCTTATAAAGGGGTGGTGATGTCATGGCTGCGTCCTCAGGACGCTCCGCTGTGCAGGAGCGTCTCCGCCAATGAGGGACCGATGTTGACTGCTCCCTGCTGAAGTGTGAAAATCGCAAAGCATCCTTGGAAATGGAGTTTGCTCCACCCTCATGGCAGGTCCATTACAGTTTTAATACGGAGCTCCGGAACTCCAGCCTTCCTGAGTTTTTCCCTCATATAGGCTATAGTTTTTCTTAATCATTACTACAATATATGATTACATATGTAATAGTCTCCTCAGCCAAGTTAGAAAAAATATGTGCATGTATGAACAACAGCAATTGGAGAAGATGACAGTCAAAAAGTGATCATGTTAAATAATCATGATCTCAATATTGAACAAAAATGATTGTGATTATAATTTTTACCATAATCAAGCACCCCTAAAAACAGCAAATTGTGATTTACATACACACACACACACACACACACACACAGAGTTTAAATATGTATGTGATAAATTGTAAATATGTATGAAATGAATTGTTTTCTGTAAGAAACTCTTACTTGAACATTTTTCAGTGTGCTCCTAAAGTTATATGTATGCTCCTAATTTCTTTCATTTAGGAGCACATGCGCTCCTTGAAAAGAAGTAAGGATTGAACACTGCTGTCACATGTGTGAAAGCACTAAGTAAGTGGAGTGTGGTGCAGTCCAAGGGCTTCTGTCACAGGCAGTAGATGTTTACTTTACCCATCCCCCCCCTCCCATTCTCTCTCTCTCCCTCACAGTTGGAAGGAAAGATTTCAAAGTGATCTTCTTGTGAAAAATCCTCATAAATCCCATAACTTTGGCCAAATCCTACATAAAAATATCATTTTTTTGTAGGAATTTTCGTCGCGAATCCATTGATACAGGTTTGGAAGTGGTCGGACTTACAGTTTAGACGCCAGATGCCCCAGTTTGGCACAAAGTCCATGCCCAGAATTTGCCTCCCCATTGGTTTACATTGTAAGGTGTAATGTCGCACTCCAACTTTCAGGGCTTACTAAATCTAAACCGTTCGAGTTATTACAAAGTTTTTAATAACTTTTGCTCAACACAGTGTGATAAGTCATGTATTAAAGTTTGAAGCCGATACCATTAACGCCCTAGGAGGAGATAGCGTTTATTCAAGGTCCAAAATTGGCAAAAAATCGTACTTTGAAATGGACATTGCAGATTTCCTGTTGGATTTAGGTCAGGGGTGTCAGCGTATGATTTGTAGGTCTTGATGAGACGAATAATTGAGTTTTGGTTCGATCTCTCTACGACATTCCTACGGGCCGTGGTGGCCGTTTTAGATACATAGGTGGCGCTAGAGAGCACATTTTGGCACTTTGGGGTTTAATTTTTACATTTTATCAAATTTTTCACCATTCCTGATGTGCGTGCCAAATTTGGTGAGTTTTTGAGCATGTTTAGGGGGTCAAATTTAGAGTTAAAGTGGCGTAATAATAAAGAATAATAATAATAATAATAAGAAACAAACAAACACACGAAAAACAAGAGGGTCTTCGCCCTTTGGGCTCAGGCCCTAATTAAAGCTGCAAGCAGCGTTGGACGGGCCTTCGCGCCCTTGCGCACGTCGGGCCGCGGCGCAGTCAGTTGAGCTTGTGGGAACCAAGAAAACGTTTGGAGATGATCAGTGTGAGAGTCTTTTGACACACAATACTAACTACTATCTCTCCGTGAGCGCACGCCTCTGTTTATCACAGATAATTATGGCTTATGAAATTAAAATATTGTTAACCTTAATCAATAATTCAGGCACCAACTGTAGCATGTATGAGGAACACAGTTGATTATTTGCCATAATTATCAATTATCTAAGATAATTAACTAATTATAATAATTAATAGAATTATTAATATGAACTAACAAGCACGGAGCACCACCCGGAAACCAGGACCAATAACCGAACAAGGTAATCTCATAAATGGGATTTCACCTAGAATGCTAATATCTGCGAGATATCAACATTCAAGGGTGAACAAAGAAGGGTTGAATTCAAGCTCTGACTCCTTTAATCAGCCACTTCTCACAATATGTTACACACAATAATGACAAAAGAACTTCTCTTTAAAGATATAACATTGTTTATTAAACTTAGCAAAATTAACAAAGTTAACAAATACTTCATTCAATAAACAGCTATTCTAAAATCTAATTCTACCAAACAAAACACAAACAGCTTTGCACAGAGTTGGACACTTGCAGGGGAATGCGTGTGTGTGTGTGTGTGTGTTAGTAGCAAGAGAGGAAGGAGGGAAAGCGATCGTGAGAGGGAGAGAAGCGGCTCTTTTGACCACAGAGAGCGCACGTACGGACGGCAGTCTGTAACGTACGTTGTCTGGTTTCTGATCGACAAATCAATTTACTTTCTCACTCACGGTGGCACAAAAGTAGCAGTTGTCCCGACCGGGAAAAACACAAAATAGTCTAGCGTGGTGAACACAACTAACAGGCAGCAAACTTAAAATACTCCTCAGAGTAAAGCAGAGAAAAATGGACTCGGCGGTCCGTCAACTCACACAACAAGAACAACAGCGATAAAGCTAAAAAGGCTAAATGCTAAACAACAGCAACTGATGCTGAAAAGAACACACAACTAACACTGCCTATGCCCAGACTTATGCCTCTTACTTGGTCGCTTCAGAAAGTGCGCAGGTTGTGTGTGTGTGTAGTCCGTCTTAATGTCCATCTTTGTTCTTGGCTCGGAGGCAGACGGTGCCGTTCTCGCACGTCGTCGAAAACACGGCAGCTGGCTCTGAGTGGAATGGCGGAGAGAACAGCAGAGACAACTCGGCGAAGACGCGCAGGGCAGAGCCGGTCCACGTTATCCCGAAGTAACTTCATTTCCTCTTTCTCGGGGGAATTTGAGGACGCTGGTTGCAGCAGCGGTCTCTCTCGGGTCCAGGAATGTGTTCGGGTGAACACGGGCAAAGTCTCGTCTCGTCCGACGAGGGGAGTCTTCGATGAGGGGAAAACATGTTCGTGGGGTAGTCAAGCTAACTCACAGGGGAACAGGAGTTACCCCTAGCTCAGTGACATGGGAAAGACGTGTAGTTTGGGCGTGCTCGCTTATAAAGGGGTGGTGATGTCATGGCTGCGTCCTCAGGACGCTCCGCTGTGCAGGAGCGTCTCCGCCAATGAGGGACCGATGTTGACTGCTCCCTGCTGAAGTGTGAAAATCGCAAAGCATCCTTGGAAATGGAGTTTGCTCCACCCTCATGGCAGGTCCATTACAGTTTTAATACGGAGCTCCGGAACTCCAGCCTTCCTGAGTTTTTCCCTCATATAGGCTATAGTTTTTCTTAATCATTACTACAATATATGATTACATATGTAATAGTCTCCTCAGCCAAGTTAGAAAAAGTATGTGCATGTATGAACAACAGCAATTGGAGAAGATGACAGTCAAAAAGTAATCATGTTAAATAATCATGATCTCAATATTGAACAAAAATGATTGTGATTATAATTTTTGCCATAATCAAGCACCCCTAAAAACAGCAAATTGTGATTTACATACACATACACACACACACACACACACACACACACAGTTTAAATATGTATGTGATAAATTGTAAATATGTATGTAATGAATTGTTTTCTTTAAGAAACTCTTACTTGAACATTTTTCAGTGTGCTCCTAAAGTTATATGTATGCTCCTAATTTCTGTCATTTAGGAGCACATGTACTCCTTGAAAAAAAGTAAGGATTGAACACTGCTGTCACTGCTGCAGTCCAAGGGCTTCTGTCACAGGCAGTAGATGTTTACTTTACCCATCCCCCCCCTCCCATTCTCTCTCTCTCCCTCACAGCTGCAGAGAAGGATATTAGTGTACTCTACTTGTGAAAAATCCTCATAAATCCCATAACTTTGGCCAAATCCTACATAAAAATATCATTTTTTTGTAGGAATTTTCGTCGCGAATCCATTGATACAGGTTTGAAAGTGGTGGGACTTATAGTTTAGACGCCAGATGCCCCAGTTTGGCACAAAGTCCATGCCCAGAATTTGCCTCCCCATTGGTTTACATTGTAAGGTGTAATGTCGCACTCCAACTTTCAGGGCTTACTAAATCTAAACCGTTCGAGTTATTACAAAGTTTTTAATAACTTTTGCTCAACACAGTGTGATAAGTCATGTATTCAAGTTTGAAGCCGATACCATTAACGCCCTAGGAGGAGATAGCGTTTATTCAAGGTCCAAAATTGGCAAAAAATCATACTTTGAAATGGACATTGCGGATTTCCTGTTGGATTTAGGTCAGGGGTGTCAGCGTATGATTTGTAGGTCTTGATGAGACGAATAATTGGGTTTTGGTTCGATCTCTCTACGACATTCCTACGGGCCGTGGCGGCCGTTTTAGATACATAGGTGGCGCTAGAGAGCACATTTTGGCACTTTGGGGTTTAATTTTTACATTTTATCAAATTTTTCACCATTCCTGATGTGCGTGCCAAATTTGGTGAGTTTTTGAGCATGTTTAGGGGGTCAAATTTAGAGTTAAAGTGGCGTAATAATAAAGAATAATAATAATAATAATAATAATAATAATAAGAAACAAACAAACACACGAAAAACAAGAGGGTCTTCGCCCTTTGGGCTCAGGCCCTAATTAAAGCTGCAAGCAGCGTTGAACGGGCCTTCGCGCCCTTGCGCACGTCGGGCCGCGGCGCAGTCAGTTGAGCTTGTGGGAACCAAGAAAACGTTTGGAGATGATCAGTGTGAGAGTCTTTTGACACACAATACTAACTACTTTCTCTCCGTGAGCGCACCCCTCTGTTTATCACAGATAATTATGGCTTATGAAATTAAAATATTGTTAACCTTAATCAATAATTCAGGCACCAACTGTAGCATATATGAGGAACACAGTTGATTATTTGCCATAATTATCAATTATCTAAGATAAATTAACTAATTATAATAATTAATAGAATTATTAATATGAACTAACAAGCACGGAGCACCACCCGGAAACCAGGACCAATAACCGAACAAGGTAATCTCATAAATGGGATTTCACCTAGAATGTTAATATCTGCGAGATATCAACATTCAAGGGTGAACAAAGAAGGGTTGAATTCAAGCTCTGACTCCTTCAATCAGCCACTTCTCACAATATGTTACACACAATAATGACAAAAGAACTTCTCTTTAAAGATATAACATTGTTTATTAAACTTAGCAAAATTAACAAAGTTAACAAATACTTCATTCAATAAACAGCTATTCTAAAATCTAATTCTACCAAACAAAACACAAACAGCTTTGCACAGAGTTGGACACTTGCAGGGGAATGCGTGTATGTATGTATGTGTGTGTGTGTGTGTGTGTGTGTGTGTGTGTGTGTGTGTGTATGTGTGTGTGTGTGTGTGTTAGTAGCAAGAGAGGAAGGAGGGAAAGCGATCGTGAGAGGGAGAGAAGCGGCTCTTTTGTCCACAGAGAGCGCACGTACGGACGGCAGTCTGTAACGTACGTTGTCTGGTTTCTGATCGACAAATCAGTTTACTTTCTCACTCACGGTGGCACAGAAGTAGCAGTTGTCCCGACCGGGAAAAACACAAAATAGTCTAGCGTGGTGAACACAACTAACAGGAAGCAAACTTAAAATACTCCTCAGAGTAAAGCAGAGAAAAATGGACTCGGCGGTCCGTCAACTCACACAACAAGAACAATAGCGATAAAGCTAAAAAGGCTAAATGCTAAACAACAGCAACTGATGCTGAAAAGAACACACAACTAACACTGCCTATGCCCAGACTTATGCCTCTTACTTGGTCGCTTCAGAAAGTGCGCAGGTTGTGTGTGTGTGTAGTCCGTCTTAATGTCCATCTTTGTTCTTGGCTCGGAGGCAGACGGTGCCGTTCTCGCACGTCGTCGAAAACAAGGCAGCTGGCTCTGAGTGGAGTGGCGGATAGAACAGCAGAGACGACTCGGCGAAGACGCGCAGGGCAGAGCCGGTCCACGTTATCCCGAAGTAACTTCATTTCCTCTTTCTCGGGGGAATTTGAGGACGCTGGTTGCAGCAGCGGTCTCTCTCGGGTCCAGGAATGTGTTCGGGTGAACACGGGCAAAGTCTCGTCTCGTCCGACGAGGGGAGTCTTCGATGAGGGGAAAACATGTTCGTGGGGTAGTCAAGCTAACTCACAGGGAAACAGGAGTTACCCCTAGCTCAGTGACATGGGAAAGACGTGTAGTTTGGGCGTGCTCGCTTATAAAGGGGTGGTGATGTCATGGCTGCGTCCTCAGGACGCTCCGCTGTGCAGGAGCGTCTCCGCCAATGAGGGACCGATGTTGACTGCTCCCTGCTGAGGTGTGAAAATCGCAAAGCATCCTTGGAAATGGAGTTTGCTCCACCCTCATGGCAGGTCCATTACAGTTTTAATACGGAGCTCCGGAACTCCAGCCTTCCTGAGTTTTTCCCTCATATAGGCTATAGTTTTTCTTAATCATTACTACAATATATGATTACATATGTAATAGTCTCCTCAGCCAAGTTAGAAAAAATATGTGCATGTATGAACAACAGCAATTGGAGAAGATGACAGTCAAAAAGTAATCATGTTAAATAATCATGATCTCAATATTGAACAAAAATGATTGTGATTATAATTTTTGCCATAATCAAGCACCCCTAAAAACAGCAAATTGTGATTTACGTACACACATACACACACACAAAGTTTAAATATGTATGTGATAAATTGTAAATATGTATGTAATGAATTGTTTTCTTTAAGAAACTCTTACTTGAACATTTTTCAGTGTGCTCCTAAAGTTATATGTATGCTCCTAATTTCTGTCATTTAGGAGCACATGTACTCCTTGAAAAAAAGTAATGATTGAACACTGCTGTCACTGCTGCAGTCCAAGGGCTTCTGTCACAGGCAGTAGATGTTTACTTTACCCATCCCCCCCCCTCCCATTCTCTCTCTCTCCCTCACAGTTGGAAGGAAAGATTTCAAAGTGATCTTCTTGTGAAAAATCCTCATAAATCCCATAAATTTGGCCAAATCCTACATAAAAATATCATTTTTTTGTAGGAATTTTCGTCGCGAATCCATTGATACAGGTTTGAAAGTGGTGGGACTTATAGTTTAGACGCCAGATGCCCCAGTTTGGCACAAAGTCCATGCCCAGAATTTGCCTCCCCATTGGTTTACATTGTAAGGTGTAATGTCGCACTCCAACTTTCAGGGCTTACTAAATCTAAACCGTTCGAGTTATTACAAAGTTTTTAATAACTTTTGCTCAACACAGTGTGATAAGTCATGTATTCAAGTTTGAAGCCGATACCATTAACGCCCTAGGAGGAGATAGCGTTTATTCAAGGTCCAAAATTGGCAAAAAATCATACTTTGAAATTGACATTGCAGATTTCCTGTTGGATTTAGGTCAGGGGTGTCAGCGTATGATTTGTAGGTCTTGATGAGACGAATAATTGGGTTTTGGTTCGATCTCTCTACGACATTCCTACGGGCCGTGGTGGCCGTTTTAGATACATAGGTGGCGCTAGAGAGCACATTTTGGCACTTTGGGGTTTAATTTTTACATTTTATCAAATTTTTCACCATTCCTGATGTGCGTGCCAAATTTGGTGAGTTTTTGAGCATGTTTAGGGGGTCAAATTTAGAGTTAAAGTGGCGTAATAATAAAGAATAATAATAATAATAATAATAATAATAATAATAATAATAAGAAACAAACAAACACACGAAAAACAAGAGGGTCTTCGCCCTTTGGGCTCAGGCCCTAATTAAAGCTGCAAGCAGCGATGATCGGGCCCTCGCACCCCAGCGCATGTCGAAGTGACGCTCAGTCGAAGGGCTTTTGTCAGTGACTTGTTGTGTAAAGTTTGAGGCAGATCCAACCGTGTACACTCAAGTTATATCAATTTCCTCTGTCATGGCGAAACATCAAAACTCAACGCCACGCCACGGCCAAACCATCATGATCATACACTAGTCTAGATGACACACACTGATTTTTAAGTCCTTACGATGGATTCTGTAGGAGGAGTTCTTTAAAATACAAGGTATGCGAAATGGCCAAGAAAAGGCGAAAATGTACCATTTTTTTCAAGATGGCCGACTTCCTGTTCGACTTACAATAAGGCTTCAAGAGGCTTTTTTGTGCGTGTTGACATTATACATGTGCCCTGTGAATTTCATCTTTCTACGTTAATCTGGAAGGCGGGGCTGCAATTTTGAAATTTTAAAGGAGGCGCTGTTGAGCCATTTTGCCACGCCCATTCAAAGCGACCACATAGGATTTTAGCTGACATCACTCTAGACATGTGTGTCAAGTTTCATGACTGTAGAGCAATCCCTTCTCCCTGAAAAACAGTATCATATTTCATGGCGAAGGATGTGTCGCCATGGTAACAGCATTCAGTTTTGGGTCATGAGCTGCCAAATGTAGCATCACCAAGGTCTTGTTTATTAGCTGACTTAATTTCAGGTGCATCAGCCAAATTTCCTAGGAGTAATTAGACAAAGTACGACGCATGATACTTCCTGTTGCCAGTAGGTGGCGCTATGACTTTCGCTAAATATGAGACTGAACATGTGTTCAGATTGGGACTCTTAACAAGCATATGAAATTTGGAAAAGATCAGACCACGTGGAGTCAAGTTATAAGGCATTGAAATTTCATGGCGTCACATCGAAATTCGCCGCGTCGCCATGGCAACACCTTTCAACGAAGGGTCACCAACTTCATAATATAAGATCTCCAAGGTCTTGAGGCTATTCTCAGTAAATTTCAGCTGGATTCCATCACCGTGCTGCCCACAGGGCGTCAGAGCGTAAAACATGTAACTTCCTGTTGCCAGGAGGTGGCGCTATGACTCATATCCTGTATTGTCACATGGACCCGTTCAGGGCGGGACTCTTATGAAGCACAAAAGGTTTGGCTCTCTTAGGATCATGTATGCCGGAGTTATAGCCGTTTCATTTTTCATGGCGAAGGATCGAAATTCGCCGCCCAGCCACGCCCCCTAGGAAAGACTAATGAGAATTGTTTTAATAACTTTTAATCTCCTATGCCTGTAGATGATACGGACCGAATTTGAAAGTCCTGGGGTCAAATCTCTAGGAGGAGTTCGTTAAAGTATGCGGGCTGGAAATGACAAAATCGGTGCAAAATTTCAACTTTGATACAAAATGGCCGACTTCCTGTTGGAGTTAGGCTATGTGTCCTTGAGACTTTTTGGTGCGTCTGGTCATGATACATATGCATACCGAATTTCGTTCTCCTACGACAATCTGTATCGAGGGGCTCAATTTTCTTGACTTTCTAGGTGGCGCTGTCGAGCCATTTTGTCCCGCTTTATTTCGAGACCCATAAAATATCGAAATTTTCGCCAGTCCTGACATCTGTGCAAATTTTCATGAGTTTTCGTGCATGTTTAGGCCCTCAAAAATGCGTTTGTTTCGGAGGAATAATAATAATAATAATAATAATAATAATTAAAGCTGCAAGCAGCGATGATCGGGCCCTCGCACCCCAGCGCATGTCGAAGTGACGCTCAGTCGAAGGGCTTTTGTCAGTGACTTGTTGTGTAAAGTTTGAGGCAGATCCAACCGTGTACACTCAAGTTATATCAATTTCCTCTGTCATGGCGAAACATCAAAAGTCAACGCCACGCCACGGCCAAACCATCATGATCATACACTAGTCTAGATGACACACACTGATTTTTAAGTCCTTACGATGGATTCTGTAGGAGGAGTTCTTTAAAATACAAGGTATGCGAAATGGCCAAGAAAAGGCGAAAATGTACCATTTTTTTCAAGATGGCCGACTTCCTGTTCGACTTACAATAAGGCTTCAAGAGGCTTTTTTGTGCGTGTTGACATTATACATGTGCCCTGTGAATTTCATCTTTCTACGTTAATCTGGAAGGCGGGGCTGCAATTTTGAAATTTTAAAGGGGGCGCTGTTGAGCCATTTTGCCACGCCCATTCAAAGCGACCACATAGGATTTTAGCTGACATCACTCTAGACATGTGTGTCAAGTTTCATGACTGTAGAGCAATCCCTTCTCCCTGAAAAACAGTATCATATTTCATGGCGAAGGATGTGTCGCCATGGTAACAGCATTCAGTTTTGGGTCATGAGCTGCCAAATGTAGCATCACCAAGGTCTTGTTTATTAGCTGACTTCATTTCAGGTGCATCAGCCAAATTTCCTAGGAGTAATTAGACAAAGTACGACGCATGATACTTCCTGTTGCCAGTAGGTGGCGCTATGACTTTCGCTAAATATGAGACTGAACATGTGTTCAGATTGGGACTCTTAACAAGCATATGAAATGTGGAAAAGATCAGACCACGTGGAGTCAAGTTATAAGGCATTGAAATTTCATGGCGTCACAGCGAAATTCGCCGCGTCTCCATGGCAACACCTTTCGACGAAGGGTCACCAACTTCATAATATAAGATCTCCAAGGTCTTGAGGCTATTCTCAGTAAATTTCAGCTGGATTCGATCACCGTGCTGCCCACAGGGCGTCAGAGCGTAAAACATGTAACTTCCTGTTGCCAGGAGGTGGCGCTATGACTCATATCCTGTATTGTCACATGGACCCGTTCAGGGCGGGACTCTTATGAAGCACAAAAGGTTTGGCTCTCTTAGGATCATGTATGCCGGAGTTATAGCCGTTTCATTTTTCATGGCGAAGGATCGAAATTCGCCGCCCAGCCACGCCCCCTAGGAAAGACTAATGAGAATTGTTTTAATAACTTTTAATCTCCTATGCCTGTAGATGATACGGACCGAATTTGAAAGTCCTGGGGTCAAATCTCTAGGAGGAGTTCGTTAAAGTATGCGGGCTGGAAATGACAAAATCGGTGCAAAATTTCAACTTTGATACAAAATGGCCGACTTCCTGTTGGAGTTAGGCTATGTGTCCTTGGGACTTTTTGGTGCGTCTGGTCATGATACATATGCATACCGAATTTCGTTCTCCTACGACAATCTGTATCGAGGGGCTCACTTTTCTTGACTTTCTAGGTGGCGCTGTCGAGCCATT
This sequence comes from Thunnus thynnus, assembly GCF_963924715.1. Lineage (NCBI taxonomy): Eukaryota > Metazoa > Chordata > Actinopteri > Scombriformes > Scombridae > Thunnus > Thunnus thynnus. The sequence continues at coordinate 2,449,034 of NC_089518.1, forward strand.
TTGTCCCGCTTTATTTCAAGACCCATAAAATATCGCAATTTTCGCCAGTCCTGACATCTGTGCAAATTTTCATGAGTTTTCGTGCATGTTTAGGCCCTCAAAAATGCGTTTGTTTCGGAGGAATAATAATAATAATAATAATAATAATTCCTTCAGTTTCAATAGGGCTTCGCACCGGTCGGTGCTCGGGCCCTAATTAAAGCTGCAAGCAGCGTTGGACGGGCCTTCGCGCCCTTGCGCACGTCGGGCCGCGGCGCAGTCAGTTGAGCTTGTGGGAACCAAGAAAACGTTTGGAGATGATTAGTGTGAGAGTCTTTTGACACACAATACTAATCAGTGTCTCTCTGTGAGCCCACCCCTCTGTTCACAGACAATTATGAATTATGAAATCAAAATATTGTTAACCTTAATCAATAATTCAGGTAGCAACTGTAGGATCTGCGAAGAACACAATTAATTATTTGCTATAATTATCAATTATCAATAATAATTAACTATAACAATTAACAGAATTATTAATATGAACTAACAAGCACGGAGCACCACCCGGAAACCAGGACCAATAACCGAACAAGGTAATCTCATAAATGGGAGTTCACCTAGAATGTTAATATCTGCGAGATATCAACATTCAAGGGTGAACAAAGAAGGGTTGAATTCGAGCTCTGACTCCTTCAATCAGCCACTTCTCACAGTATGTTACACACAATAATGACAAAAGAACTTCTCTTTAAAGATATAACATTGTTTATTAAACTTAGCAAAATTAACAAAGTTAACAAATACTTCATTCAATAAACAGCTATTCTAAAATCTAATTCTACCAAACAAAACACAAACAGCTTTGCACAGAGTTGGACACTTGCAGGGGAATGCGTGTATGTATGTATGTGTATGTATGTATGTGTGTGTGTGTGTGTGTGTGTGTGTGTGTTAGTAGCAAGAGAGGAAGGAGGGAAAGCGATCGTGAGAGGGAGAGAAGCGGCTCTTTTTCCACAGAGAGCGCACGTACGGACGGCAGTCTGTAACGCACGTTGTCTGGTTTCTGATCGACAAATCAATTTACTTTCTCACTCACGGTGGCACAAAAGTAGCAGGTGTCCCGACCGGGAAAAACACAAAATAGTCTAGCGCGGTGAACACAACTAACAGGAAGCAAACTTAAAATACTCCTCAGAGTAAAGCAGAGAAAAATGGACTCGGCGGTCCGTCAACTCACACAATAAGAACAATAGCAATAAAGCTAAAAAGGCTAAATGCTAAACAACAGCAACTGATGTTGAAAAGAACACACAACTAACACTGCCTATGCCCAGACTTATGCCTCTTACTTGGTCGCTTCAGAAAGTGCGCAGGTTGTGTGTGTGTGTAGTCCGTCTTAATGTCCATCTTTGTTCTTGGCTCGGAGGCAGACAGTGCCGTTCTCGCACGTCGGCGAAAACACGGCAGCTGGCTCTGAGTGGAATGGCGGAGAGAACAGCAGAGACAACTCGGCGAAGACGCGCAGGGCAGAGCCGGTCCACGTTATCCCGAAGTAACTTCATTTCTTCTTTCTCGGGGGAATTTGAGGACGCTGGTTGCAGCAGCGGTCTCTCTCGGATCCAGGAATGTGTTCGGGTGAACACGGGCAAAGTCTCGTCTCGTCCGACGAGGGGAGTCTTCGATGAGGGGAAAACATGTTCGTGGGGTAGTCAAGCTAACTCACAGGGGAACAGGAGTCACCCCTAGCTCAGTGACATGGGAAAGACGTGTAGTTTGGGCGTGCTCGCTTATAAAGGGGTGGTGATGTCATGGCTGTGTCCTCGAGACGCTCCGCTGTACAGGAGCGTCTCCGCCAATGAGGGACCAATGTGGACTGCTCCCTGCTGAGGTGTGAAAATCGCAAAGCATCCTTGGAAATGGAGTTTGCTCCACCCTCTGTCACAGGCAGTAGATGTTTACTTTACCCATCCCCCCCCTCCCATTCTCTCTCTCTCCCTCACAGTTGGAAGGAAAGATTTCAAAGTGATCTTCTTGTGAAAAATCCTCATAAATCCCATAACTTTAGCCAAATCCTACATAAAAATATCATTTTTTTGTAGGAATTTTCGTTGCGAATCCATTGATACAGGTTTGAAACTGGTGGGACTTATAGTTTAGACGCCAGATGCCCCAGTTTGGCACAAAGTCCATGCCCAGAATTTGCCTCCCCATTGGTTTACATTGTAAGGTGTAATGTCGCACTCCAACTTTCAGGGCTTACTAAATCTAAACCGTTCGAGTTATTACAAAGTTTTTAATAACTTTTGCTCAACACAGTGTGATAAGTCATGTATTCAAGTTTGAAGCCGATACCATTAACGCCCTAGGAGGAGATAGCGTTTATTCAAGGTCCAAAATTGGCAAAAAATCATACTTTCAAATGGACATTGCTGATTTCCTGTTGGATTTAGGTCAGGGGTGTCAGCGTATGATTTGTAGGTCTTGATGAGACGAATAATTGAGTTTTGGTTCGATCTCTCTACGACATTCCTACGGGCCGTGGTGGCCGTTTTAGATACGTAGGTGGCGCTAGAGAGCACATTTTGGCACTTTGGGGTTTAATTTTTACATTTTATCAAATTTTTCACCATTCCTGATGTGCGTGCCAAATTTGGTGAGTTTTTGAGCATGTTTAGGGGGTCAAATTTAGAGTTAAAGTGGCGTAACAAGAAAGAATAATAATAAACAAACAAACGCACGAAAAACAATAGGGTCTTCGCCCTTTGGGCTCAGGCCCTAATTAAAGCTGCAAGCAGCGTTGGACGGGCCTTCGCGCCCTTGCGCACGTCGGGCCGCGGCGCAGTCAGTTGAGCTTGTGGGAACCAAGACAACGTTTGGAGATGATCAGTGTGAGAGTCTTTTTACACACAATACTAACCAGCGTCTCTCTGTGAGCCCACCCCTCTGTTCACAGACAATTATGAATTGTGAAATCAAAATATTGTTAACCTTAATCAATAATTCAGGTACCAACTGTAGGATCTGCGAAGAACACAGTTAATTATTTGCTATAATTATCAATTATCAATAATAATTAATTATAACAATTAACAGAATTATTAATATGAACTAACACATACGAAGCACCACCCCGAAACCGGGACCAAATAACCGAACACGGTAGTCTCATAAATGGGAGTTCACCTAGAATGTTCATATCTGAGAGATAATCATTCAAGGGTGAACAAAGAATGGTTGAATTCGAGCTCTGACTCCTTCAATCAGCCACTTTTCACAATATGTTACCAATAATGACTAAAGAACTTCTCTTTAAAGATATAACAGTGTTTATGAAACTTAGCAAAATTAACAAAGTTAACAAATGCTTCATTCAATAAATAGCTATTCTAAAATCTAATTCTACCAAACAAAACACAAACAGCTTTGCACAGGGTTGGACACTTGCAGGTTGGACACTTTTGTCCGACGTTATCTGACCATCAGATGTGCAAAACGATGTCGGTGCGTGTATATGTGCGCGCGTGAGTATGGTGTTAGTCACAAGAGAGGGAGGAGGGAAAGCGATCGTGAGAGAGAGAGAAGCGGTTCTTTTTCCACAGAGAGCGCACGTATGGACGGCAGTCTGTAACGCACGTTGTCTGGTTTAAGATCGACAAATCAGTTTACTTTCTCACTCACGGCAGCACAAACACAGTAGTCCCGAGCGGGACAAACACAAAATAGTCTAGCGTGGTGAACACAACTAACAGGCAGCAAACAGGCAGCAGCGGAGCGTTAACTGCAGCATGACCGAAAGAAGCACAACCAGTTAGCCTCTGCTAGCCTCTCAGCTAACCCCGGCTCTCTGTTTAGATCCAAACGGAGCACCGAGTCCCGAATTGCTATTTAGGTTAGATAGCTGAGAGGCTAGCAGAGGCGAACTGGTTGTGCTTCTTTCGGTCATGCTGCAGTTAACGCTCCGCTGCTGCCTGTTTGCTGCCTGTTCTCCGCTTTAACCTAAATAACAAATCGGGACTCGGTGCTCCGTTTGGATCTAAACAGATAGCCGGGGTTAGCTGAGAGGCTAGCAGAGGCTAACTGGTTGTGCTTCTTTCGGTCATGCTGCAGTTAACGCTCCGCTGCTGCCTGCTGACATCGTTTTGCACATCTGATGGTCAGATAACGTCGGACAAAAGTGTCCAACTTGCAAGTGTCCAACCCTGTGCAAAGCTGTTTGTGTTTTGTTTGGTAGAATTAGATTTTTGAATAGCTATTTATTGAATGAAGCATTTGTTCACTTTGTTAATTTTGCTAAGTTTAATAAACACTGTTATATCTTCAAAGAGAAGTTCTTTAGTCATTATTGGTAACATATTGTGAAAAGTGGCTGATTGAAGGAGTCAGAGCTCGAATTCAACCCTTCTTTGTTCACCCTTGAATGATTATCTCTCAGATATTAACATTCTAGGTGAACTCCCATTTTTGAGACTATTTTGCTCGGTTATTGGTCCCGGTTTCGGGGTGGTGCTTCGTATCTGTTAGTTCATATTAATAATTCTGTTAATTGTTATAATTAATTATTATTGATCATTGATAATTATAGCAAATAATTAACTGTGTTTTTCGCAGATCCTACAGTTGGTACCTGAATTATTGATTAAGGTTAACAATATTTTGATTTCATAATTCATAATTGTCTGTGAACAGAGGGGTGGGCTCACAGAGAGACACTGGTTAGTATTGTGTGTAAAAAGACTCTCACACTGATCATCTCCAAACGTTTTCTTGGTTCCCACAAGCTCAACTGACTGCGCCGCGGCCCGCTGTGCGCAAGGGCGCGAAGGCCCGTCCAACGCTGCTTGCAGCTTTAATTATTATTATTCTTTATTATTACGCCACTTTAACTCTAAATTTGACCCCCTAAACATGCTCAAAAACTCACCAAATTTGGCACGCACATCAGGAATGGTGAAAAATTTGATAAAATGTAAAAATTAAACCCCAAAGTGCCAAAATGTGCTCTCTAGCGCCACCTATGTATCTAAAACGGCCACCACGGCCCGTAGGAATGTCGTAGAGAGATCGAACCAAAACCCAATTATTCGTCTCATCAAGACCTACAAATCATACGCTGACACCCCTGACCTAAATCCAACAGGAAATCTGCAATGTCAATTTCAAAGTATGATTTTTTGCCAATTTTGGACCTTGAATAAACGCTATCTCCTCCTAGGGCGTTAATGGTATCGGCTTCAAACTTGAATACATGACTTATCACACTGTGTTGAGCAAAAGTTATTAAAAACTTTGTAATAACTCGAACGGTTTAGATTTAGTAAGCCCTGAAAGTTGGAGTGCGACATTACACCTTACAATGTAAACCAATGGGGAGGCAAATTCTGGGCATGGACTTTGTGCCAAACTGGGGCATCTGGCGTCTAAACTATAAGTCCCACCACTTTCAAACCTGTATCAATGGATTCGCGACGAAAATTCCTACAAAAAAATGATATTTTTATGTAGGATTTGGCCAAATTTATGGGATTTATGAGGATTTTTCACAAGAAGATCACTTTGAAATCTTTCCTTCCAACTGTGAGGGAGAGAGAGAGAATGGGAGGGGGGGGGATGGGTAAAGTAAACATCTACTGCCTGTGACAGAAGCCCTTGGACTGCAGCAGTGACAGCAGTGTTCAATCATTACTTTTTTTCAAGGAGTACATGTGCTCCTAAATGACAGAAATTAGGAGCATACATATAACTTTAGGAGCACACTGAAAAATGTTCAAGTAAGAGTTTCTTAAAGAAAACAATTCATTACATACATATTTACAATTTATCACATACATATTTAAACTTTGTGTGTGTGTATGTGTGTACGTAAATCACAATTTGCTGTTTTTAGGGGTGCTTGATTATGGCAAAAATTATAATCACAATCATTTTTGTTCAATATTGAGATCATGATTATTTAACATGATTACTTTTTGACTGTCATCTTCTCCAATTGCTGTTGTTCATACATGCACATATTTTTTCTAACTTGGCTGAGGAGACTATTACATATGTAATCATATATTGTAGTAATGATTAAGAAAAACTATAGCCTATATGAGGGAAAAACTCAGGAAGGCTGGAGTTCCGGAGCTCCGTATTAAAACTGTAATGGACCTGCCATGAGGGTGGAGCAAACTCCATTTCCAAGGATGCTTTGCGATTTTCACACCTCAGCAGGGAGCAGTCAACATCGGTCCCTCATTGGCGGAGACGCTCCTGCACAGCGGAGCGTCCTGAGGACGCAGCCATGACATCACCACCCCTTTATAAGCGAGCACGCCCAAACTACACGTCTTTCCCATGTCACTGAGCTAGGGGTAACTCCTGTTTCCCTGTGAGTTAGCTTGACTACCCCACGAACATGTTTTCCCCTCATCGAAGACTCCCCTCGTCGGACGAGACGAGACTTTGCCCGTGTTCACCCGAACACATTCCTGGACCCGAGAGAGACCGCTGCTGCAACCAGCGTCCTCAAATTCCCCCGAGAAAGAGGAAATGAAGTTACTTCGGGATAACGTGGACCGGCTCTGCCCTGCGCGTCTTCGCCGAGTCGTCTCTGCTGTTCTATCCGCCACTCCACTCAGAGCCAGCTGCCTTGTTTTCGACGACGTGCGAGAACGGCACCGTCTGCCTCCGAGCCAAGAACAAAGATGGACATTAAGACGGACTACACACACACACAACCTGCGCACTTTCTGAAGCGACCAAGTAAGAGGCATAAGTCTGGGCATAGGCAGTGTTAGTTGTGTGTTCTTTTCAGCATCAGTTGCTGTTGTTTAGCATTTAGCCTTTTTAGCTTTATCGCTATTGTTCTTGTTGTGTGAGTTGACGGACCGCCGAGTCCATTTTTCTCTGCTTTACTCTGAGGAGTATTTTAAGTTTGCTTCCTGTTAGTTGTGTTCACCACGCTAGACTATTTTGTGTTTTTCCCGGTCGGGACAACTGCTACTTCTGTGCCACCGTGAGTGAGAAAGTAAACTGATTTGTCGATCAGAAACCAGACAACGTACGTTACAGACTGCCGTCCGTACGTGCGCTCTCTGTGGACAAAAGAGCCGCTTCTCTCCCTCTCACGATCGCTTTCCCTCCTTCCTCTCTTGCTACTAACACACACACACACACACATACACACACACACACACACACACACACACACACACACACATACATACATACACGCATTCCCCTGCAAGTGTCCAACTCTGTGCAAAGCTGTTTGTGTTTTGTTTGGTAGAATTAGATTTTAGAATAGCTGTTTATTGAATGAAGTATTTGTTAACTTTGTTAATTTTGCTAAGTTTAATAAACAATGTTATATCTTTAAAGAGAAGTTCTTTTGTCATTATTGTGTGTAACATATTGTGAGAAGTGGCTGATTGAAGGAGTCAGAGCTTGAATTCAACCCTTCTTTGTTCACCCTTGAATGTTGATATCTCGCAGATATTAACATTCTAGGTGAAATCCCATTTATGAGATTACCTTGTTCGGTTATTGGTCCTGGTTTCCGGGTGGTGCTCCGTGCTTGTTAGTTCATATTAATAATTCTATTAATTATTATAATTAGTTAATTTATCTTAGATAATTGATAATTATGGCAAATAATCAACTGTGTTCCTCATATATGCTACAGTTGGTGCCTGAATTATTGATTAAGGTTAACAATATTTTAATTTCATAAGCCATAATTATCTGTGATAAACAGAGGGGTGCGCTCACGGAGAGAAAGTAGTTAGTATTGTGTGTCAAAAGACTCTCACACTGATCATCTCCAAACGTTTTCTTGGTTCCCACAAGCTCAACTGACTGCGCCGCGGCCCGACGTGCGCAAGGGCGCGAAGGCCCGTTCAACGCTGCTTGCAGCTTTAATTATTATTATTCTTTATTATTACGCCACTTTAACTCTAAATTTGACCCCCTAAACAAATTTTTGAACAAAAATGATTGTGATTATAATTTTTGCCATAATCAAGCACCCCTAAAAACAGCAAATTGTGATTTACATACACATACACACACACACACACACACACACACACAGTTTAAATATGTATGTGATAAATTGTAAATATGTATGTAATGAATTGTTTTCTTTAAGAAACTCTTACTTGAACATTTTTCAGTGTGCTCCTAAAGTTATATGTATGCTCCTAATTTCTGTCATTTAGGAGCACATGTACTCCTTGAAAAAAAGTAAGGATTGAACACTGCTGTCACTGCTGCAGTCCAAGGGCTTCTGTCACAGGCAGTAGATGTTTACTTTACCCATCCCCCCCCTCCCATTCTCTCTCTCTCCCTCACAGCTGCAGAGAAGGATATTAGTGTACTCTACTTGTGAAAAATCCTCATAAATCCCATAACTTTGGCCAAATCCTACATAAAAATATCATTTTTTTGTAGGAATTTTCGTCGCGAATCCATTGATACAGGTTTGAAAGTGGTGGGACTTATAGTTTAGACGCCAGATGCCCCAGTTTGGCACAAAGTCCATGCCCAGAATTTGCCTCCCCATTGGTTTACATTGTAAGGTGTAATGTCGCACTCCAACTTTCAGGGCTTACTAAATCTAAACCGTTCGAGTTATTACAAAGTTTTTAATAACTTTTGCTCAACACAGTGTGATAAGTCATGTATTCAAGTTTGAAGCCGATACCATTAACGCCCTAGGAGGAGATAGCGTTTATTCAAGGTCCAAAATTGGCAAAAAATCATACTTTGAAATGGACATTGCGGATTTCCTGTTGGATTTAGGTCAGGGGTGTCAGCGTATGATTTGTAGGTCTTGATGAGACGAATAATTGGGTTTTGGTTCGATCTCTCTACGACATTCCTACGGGCCGTGGCGGCCGTTTTAGATACATAGGTGGCGCTAGAGAGCACATTTTGGCACTTTGGGGTTTAATTTTTACATTTTATCAAATTTTTCACCATTCCTGATGTGCGTGCCAAATTTGGTGAGTTTTTGAGCATGTTTAGGGGGTCAAATTTAGAGTTAAAGTGGCGTAATAATAAAGAATAATAATAATAATAATAATAATAATAATAAGAAACAAACAAACACACGAAAAACAAGAGGGTCTTCGCCCTTTGGGCTCAGGCCCTAATTAAAGCTGCAAGCAGCGTTGAACGGGCCTTCGCGCCCTTGCGCACGTCGGGCCGCGGCGCAGTCAGTTGAGCTTGTGGGAACCAAGAAAACGTTTGGAGATGATCAGTGTGAGAGTCTTTTGACACACAATACTAACTACTTTCTCTCCGTGAGCGCACCCCTCTGTTTATCACAGATAATTATGGCTTATGAAATTAAAATATTGTTAACCTTAATCAATAATTCAGGCACCAACTGTAGCATATATGAGGAACACAGTTGATTATTTGCCATAATTATCAATTATCTAAGATAAATTAACTAATTATAATAATTAATAGAATTATTAATATGAACTAACAAGCACGGAGCACCACCCGGAAACCAGGACCAATAACCGAACAAGGTAATCTCATAAATGGGATTTCACCTAGAATGTTAATATCTGCGAGATATCAACATTCAAGGGTGAACAAAGAAGGGTTGAATTCAAGCTCTGACTCCTTCAATCAGCCACTTCTCACAATATGTTACACACAATAATGACAAAAGAACTTCTCTTTAAAGATATAACATTGTTTATTAAACTTAGCAAAATTAACAAAGTTAACAAATACTTCATTCAATAAACAGCTATTCTAAAATCTAATTCTACCAAACAAAACACAAACAGCTTTGCACAGAGTTGGACACTTGCAGGGGAATGCGTGTATGTATGTATGTGTGTGTGTGTGTGTGTGTGTGTGTGTGTGTGTGTGTGTATGTGTGTGTGTGTGTGTGTTAGTAGCAAGAGAGGAAGGAGGGAAAGCGATCGTGAGAGGGAGAGAAGCGGCTCTTTTGTCCACAGAGAGCGCACGTACGGACGGCAGTCTGTAACGTACGTTGTCTGGTTTCTGATCGACAAATCAGTTTACTTTCTCACTCACGGTGGCACAGAAGTAGCAGTTGTCCCGACCGGGAAAAACACAAAATAGTCTAGCGTGGTGAACACAACTAACAGGAAGCAAACTTAAAATACTCCTCAGAGTAAAGCAGAGAAAAATGGACTCGGCGGTCCGTCAACTCACACAACAAGAACAATAGCGATAAAGCTAAAAAGGCTAAATGCTAAACAACAGCAACTGATGCTGAAAAGAACACACAACTAACACTGCCTATGCCCAGACTTATGCCTCTTACTTGGTCGCTTCAGAAAGTGCGCAGGTTGTGTGTGTGTGTAGTCCGTCTTAATGTCCATCTTTGTTCTTGGCTCGGAGGCAGACGGTGCCGTTCTCGCACGTCGTCGAAAACAAGGCAGCTGGCTCTGAGTGGAGTGGCGGATAGAACAGCAGAGACGACTCGGCGAAGACGCGCAGGGCAGAGCCGGTCCACGTTATCCCGAAGTAACTTCATTTCCTCTTTCTCGGGGGAATTTGAGGACGCTGGTTGCAGCAGCGGTCTCTCTCGGGTCCAGGAATGTGTTCGGGTGAACACGGGCAAAGTCTCGTCTCGTCCGACGAGGGGAGTCTTCGATGAGGGGAAAACATGTTCGTGGGGTAGTCAAGCTAACTCACAGGGAAACAGGAGTTACCCCTAGCTCAGTGACATGGGAAAGACGTGTAGTTTGGGCGTGCTCGCTTATAAAGGGGTGGTGATGTCATGGCTGCGTCCTCAGGACGCTCCGCTGTGCAGGAGCGTCTCCGCCAATGAGGGACCGATGTTGACTGCTCCCTGCTGAGGTGTGAAAATCGCAAAGCATCCTTGGAAATGGAGTTTGCTCCACCCTCATGGCAGGTCCATTACAGTTTTAATACGGAGCTCCGGAACTCCAGCCTTCCTGAGTTTTTCCCTCATATAGGCTATAGTTTTTCTTAATCATTACTACAATATATGATTACATATGTAATAGTCTCCTCAGCCAAGTTAGAAAAAATATGTGCATGTATGAACAACAGCAATTGGAGAAGATGACAGTCAAAAAGTAATCATGTTAAATAATCATGATCTCAATATTGAACAAAAATGATTGTGATTATAATTTTTGCCATAATCAAGCACCCCTAAAAACAGCAAATTGTGATTTACGTACACACATACACACACACAAAGTTTAAATATGTATGTGATAAATTGTAAATATGTATGTAATGAATTGTTTTCTTTAAGAAACTCTTACTTGAACATTTTTCAGTGTGCTCCTAAAGTTATATGTATGCTCCTAATTTCTGTCATTTAGGAGCACATGTACTCCTTGAAAAAAAGTAATGATTGAACACTGCTGTCACTGCTGCAGTCCAAGGGCTTCTGTCACAGGCAGTAGATGTTTACTTTACCCATCCCCCCCCCTCCCATTCTCTCTCTCTCCCTCACAGTTGGAAGGAAAGATTTCAAAGTGATCTTCTTGTGAAAAATCCTCATAAATCCCATAAATTTGGCCAAATCCTACATAAAAATATCATTTTTTTGTAGGAATTTTCGTCGCGAATCCATTGATACAGGTTTGAAAGTGGTGGGACTTATAGTTTAGACGCCAGATGCCCCAGTTTGGCACAAAGTCCATGCCCAGAATTTGCCTCCCCATTGGTTTACATTGTAAGGTGTAATGTCGCACTCCAACTTTCAGGGCTTACTAAATCTAAACCGTTCGAGTTATTACAAAGTTTTTAATAACTTTTGCTCAACACAGTGTGATAAGTCATGTATTCAAGTTTGAAGCCGATACCATTAACGCCCTAGGAGGAGATAGCGTTTATTCAAGGTCCAAAATTGGCAAAAAATCATACTTTGAAATTGACATTGCAGATTTCCTGTTGGATTTAGGTCAGGGGTGTCAGCGTATGATTTGTAGGTCTTGATGAGACGAATAATTGGGTTTTGGTTCGATCTCTCTACGACATTCCTACGGGCCGTGGTGGCCGTTTTAGATACATAGGTGGCGCTAGAGAGCACATTTTGGCACTTTGGGGTTTAATTTTTACATTTTATCAAATTTTTCACCATTCCTGATGTGCGTGCCAAATTTGGTGAGTTTTTGAGCATGTTTAGGGGGTCAAATTTAGAGTTAAAGTGGCGTAATAATAAAGAATAATAATAATAATAATAATAATAATAATAATAATAATAAGAAACAAACAAACACACGAAAAACAAGAGGGTCTTCGCCCTTTGGGCTCAGGCCCTAATTAAAGCTGCAAGCAGCGATGATCGGGCCCTCGCACCCCAGCGCATGTCGAAGTGACGCTCAGTCGAAGGGCTTTTGTCAGTGACTTGTTGTGTAAAGTTTGAGGCAGATCCAACCGTGTACACTCAAGTTATATCAATTTCCTCTGTCATGGCGAAACATCAAAACTCAACGCCACGCCACGGCCAAACCATCATGATCATACACTAGTCTAGATGACACACACTGATTTTTAAGTCCTTACGATGGATTCTGTAGGAGGAGTTCTTTAAAATACAAGGTATGCGAAATGGCCAAGAAAAGGCGAAAATGTACCATTTTTTTCAAGATGGCCGACTTCCTGTTCGACTTACAATAAGGCTTCAAGAGGCTTTTTTGTGCGTGTTGACATTATACATGTGCCCTGTGAATTTCATCTTTCTACGTTAATCTGGAAGGCGGGGCTGCAATTTTGAAATTTTAAAGGAGGCGCTGTTGAGCCATTTTGCCACGCCCATTCAAAGCGACCACATAGGATTTTAGCTGACATCACTCTAGACATGTGTGTCAAGTTTCATGACTGTAGAGCAATCCCTTCTCCCTGAAAAACAGTATCATATTTCATGGCGAAGGATGTGTCGCCATGGTAACAGCATTCAGTTTTGGGTCATGAGCTGCCAAATGTAGCATCACCAAGGTCTTGTTTATTAGCTGACTTAATTTCAGGTGCATCAGCCAAATTTCCTAGGAGTAATTAGACAAAGTACGACGCATGATACTTCCTGTTGCCAGTAGGTGGCGCTATGACTTTCGCTAAATATGAGACTGAACATGTGTTCAGATTGGGACTCTTAACAAGCATATGAAATTTGGAAAAGATCAGACCACGTGGAGTCAAGTTATAAGGCATTGAAATTTCATGGCGTCACATCGAAATTCGCCGCGTCGCCATGGCAACACCTTTCAACGAAGGGTCACCAACTTCATAATATAAGATCTCCAAGGTCTTGAGGCTATTCTCAGTAAATTTCAGCTGGATTCCATCACCGTGCTGCCCACAGGGCGTCAGAGCGTAAAACATGTAACTTCCTGTTGCCAGGAGGTGGCGCTATGACTCATATCCTGTATTGTCACATGGACCCGTTCAGGGCGGGACTCTTATGAAGCACAAAAGGTTTGGCTCTCTTAGGATCATGTATGCCGGAGTTATAGCCGTTTCATTTTTCATGGCGAAGGATCGAAATTCGCCGCCCAGCCACGCCCCCTAGGAAAGACTAATGAGAATTGTTTTAATAACTTTTAATCTCCTATGCCTGTAGATGATACGGACCGAATTTGAAAGTCCTGGGGTCAAATCTCTAGGAGGAGTTCGTTAAAGTATGCGGGCTGGAAATGACAAAATCGGTGCAAAATTTCAACTTTGATACAAAATGGCCGACTTCCTGTTGGAGTTAGGCTATGTGTCCTTGAGACTTTTTGGTGCGTCTGGTCATGATACATATGCATACCGAATTTCGTTCTCCTACGACAATCTGTATCGAGGGGCTCAATTTTCTTGACTTTCTAGGTGGCGCTGTCGAGCCATTTTGTCCCGCTTTATTTCGAGACCCATAAAATATCGAAATTTTCGCCAGTCCTGACATCTGTGCAAATTTTCATGAGTTTTCGTGCATGTTTAGGCCCTCAAAAATGCGTTTGTTTCGGAGGAATAATAATAATAATAATAATAATAATAATTAAAGCTGCAAGCAGCGATGATCGGGCCCTCGCACCCCAGCGCATGTCGAAGTGACGCTCAGTCGAAGGGCTTTTGTCAGTGACTTGTTGTGTAAAGTTTGAGGCAGATCCAACCGTGTACACTCAAGTTATATCAATTTCCTCTGTCATGGCGAAACATCAAAAGTCAACGCCACGCCACGGCCAAACCATCATGATCATACACTAGTCTAGATGACACACACTGATTTTTAAGTCCTTACGATGGATTCTGTAGGAGGAGTTCTTTAAAATACAAGGTATGCGAAATGGCCAAGAAAAGGCGAAAATGTACCATTTTTTTCAAGATGGCCGACTTCCTGTTCGACTTACAATAAGGCTTCAAGAGGCTTTTTTGTGCGTGTTGACATTATACATGTGCCCTGTGAATTTCATCTTTCTACGTTAATCTGGAAGGCGGGGCTGCAATTTTGAAATTTTAAAGGGGGCGCTGTTGAGCCATTTTGCCACGCCCATTCAAAGCGACCACATAGGATTTTAGCTGACATCACTCTAGACATGTGTGTCAAGTTTCATGACTGTAGAGCAATCCCTTCTCCCTGAAAAACAGTATCATATTTCATGGCGAAGGATGTGTCGCCATGGTAACAGCATTCAGTTTTGGGTCATGAGCTGCCAAATGTAGCATCACCAAGGTCTTGTTTATTAGCTGACTTCATTTCAGGTGCATCAGCCAAATTTCCTAGGAGTAATTAGACAAAGTACGACGCATGATACTTCCTGTTGCCAGTAGGTGGCGCTATGACTTTCGCTAAATATGAGACTGAACATGTGTTCAGATTGGGACTCTTAACAAGCATATGAAATGTGGAAAAGATCAGACCACGTGGAGTCAAGTTATAAGGCATTGAAATTTCATGGCGTCACAGCGAAATTCGCCGCGTCTCCATGGCAACACCTTTCGACGAAGGGTCACCAACTTCATAATATAAGATCTCCAAGGTCTTGAGGCTATTCTCAGTAAATTTCAGCTGGATTCGATCACCGTGCTGCCCACAGGGCGTCAGAGCGTAAAACATGTAACTTCCTGTTGCCAGGAGGTGGCGCTATGACTCATATCCTGTATTGTCACATGGACCCGTTCAGGGCGGGACTCTTATGAAGCACAAAAGGTTTGGCTCTCTTAGGATCATGTATGCCGGAGTTATAGCCGTTTCATTTTTCATGGCGAAGGATCGAAATTCGCCGCCCAGCCACGCCCCCTAGGAAAGACTAATGAGAATTGTTTTAATAACTTTTAATCTCCTATGCCTGTAGATGATACGGACCGAATTTGAAAGTCCTGGGGTCAAATCTCTAGGAGGAGTTCGTTAAAGTATGCGGGCTGGAAATGACAAAATCGGTGCAAAATTTCAACTTTGATACAAAATGGCCGACTTCCTGTTGGAGTTAGGCTATGTGTCCTTGGGACTTTTTGGTGCGTCTGGTCATGATACATATGCATACCGAATTTCGTTCTCCTACGACAATCTGTATCGAGGGGCTCACTTTTCTTGACTTTCTAGGTGGCGCTGTCGAGCCATTTTGTCCCGCTTTATTTCAAGACCCATAAAATATCGCAATTTTCGCCAGTCCTGACATCTGTGCAAATTTTCATGAGTTTTCGTGCATGTTTAGGCCCTCAAAAATGCGTTTGTTTCGGAGGAATAATAATAATAATAATAATAATAATTCCTTCAGTTTCAATAGGGCTTCGCACCGGTCGGTGCTCGGGCCCTAATTAAAGCTGCAAGCAGCGTTGGACGGGCCTTCGCGCCCTTGCGCACGTCGGGCCGCGGCGCAGTCAGTTGAGCTTGTGGGAACCAAGAAAACGTTTGGAGATGATTAGTGTGAGAGTCTTTTGACACACAATACTAATCAGTGTCTCTCTGTGAGCCCACCCCTCTGTTCACAGACAATTATGAATTATGAAATCAAAATATTGTTAACCTTAATCAATAATTCAGGTAGCAACTGTAGGATCTGCGAAGAACACAATTAATTATTTGCTATAATTATCAATTATCAATAATAATTAACTATAACAATTAACAGAATTATTAATATGAACTAACAAGCACGGAGCACCACCCGGAAACCAGGACCAATAACCGAACAAGGTAATCTCATAAATGGGAGTTCACCTAGAATGTTAATATCTGCGAGATATCAACATTCAAGGGTGAACAAAGAAGGGTTGAATTCGAGCTCTGACTCCTTCAATCAGCCACTTCTCACAGTATGTTACACACAATAATGACAAAAGAACTTCTCTTTAAAGATATAACATTGTTTATTAAACTTAGCAAAATTAACAAAGTTAACAAATACTTCATTCAATAAACAGCTATTCTAAAATCTAATTCTACCAAACAAAACACAAACAGCTTTGCACAGAGTTGGACACTTGCAGGGGAATGCGTGTATGTATGTATGTGTATGTATGTATGTGTGTGTGTGTGTGTGTGTGTGTGTGTGTTAGTAGCAAGAGAGGAAGGAGGGAAAGCGATCGTGAGAGGGAGAGAAGCGGCTCTTTTTCCACAGAGAGCGCACGTACGGACGGCAGTCTGTAACGCACGTTGTCTGGTTTCTGATCGACAAATCAATTTACTTTCTCACTCACGGTGGCACAAAAGTAGCAGGTGTCCCGACCGGGAAAAACACAAAATAGTCTAGCGCGGTGAACACAACTAACAGGAAGCAAACTTAAAATACTCCTCAGAGTAAAGCAGAGAAAAATGGACTCGGCGGTCCGTCAACTCACACAATAAGAACAATAGCAATAAAGCTAAAAAGGCTAAATGCTAAACAACAGCAACTGATGTTGAAAAGAACACACAACTAACACTGCCTATGCCCAGACTTATGCCTCTTACTTGGTCGCTTCAGAAAGTGCGCAGGTTGTGTGTGTGTGTAGTCCGTCTTAATGTCCATCTTTGTTCTTGGCTCGGAGGCAGACAGTGCCGTTCTCGCACGTCGGCGAAAACACGGCAGCTGGCTCTGAGTGGAATGGCGGAGAGAACAGCAGAGACAACTCGGCGAAGACGCGCAGGGCAGAGCCGGTCCACGTTATCCCGAAGTAACTTCATTTCTTCTTTCTCGGGGGAATTTGAGGACGCTGGTTGCAGCAGCGGTCTCTCTCGGATCCAGGAATGTGTTCGGGTGAACACGGGCAAAGTCTCGTCTCGTCCGACGAGGGGAGTCTTCGATGAGGGGAAAACATGTTCGTGGGGTAGTCAAGCTAACTCACAGGGGAACAGGAGTCACCCCTAGCTCAGTGACATGGGAAAGACGTGTAGTTTGGGCGTGCTCGCTTATAAAGGGGTGGTGATGTCATGGCTGTGTCCTCGAGACGCTCCGCTGTACAGGAGCGTCTCCGCCAATGAGGGACCAATGTGGACTGCTCCCTGCTGAGGTGTGAAAATCGCAAAGCATCCTTGGAAATGGAGTTTGCTCCACCCTCTGTCACAGGCAGTAGATGTTTACTTTACCCATCCCCCCCCTCCCATTCTCTCTCTCTCCCTCACAGTTGGAAGGAAAGATTTCAAAGTGATCTTCTTGTGAAAAATCCTCATAAATCCCATAACTTTAGCCAAATCCTACATAAAAATATCATTTTTTTGTAGGAATTTTCGTTGCGAATCCATTGATACAGGTTTGAAACTGGTGGGACTTATAGTTTAGACGCCAGATGCCCCAGTTTGGCACAAAGTCCATGCCCAGAATTTGCCTCCCCATTGGTTTACATTGTAAGGTGTAATGTCGCACTCCAACTTTCAGGGCTTACTAAATCTAAACCGTTCGAGTTATTACAAAGTTTTTAATAACTTTTGCTCAACACAGTGTGATAAGTCATGTATTCAAGTTTGAAGCCGATACCATTAACGCCCTAGGAGGAGATAGCGTTTATTCAAGGTCCAAAATTGGCAAAAAATCATACTTTCAAATGGACATTGCTGATTTCCTGTTGGATTTAGGTCAGGGGTGTCAGCGTATGATTTGTAGGTCTTGATGAGACGAATAATTGAGTTTTGGTTCGATCTCTCTACGACATTCCTACGGGCCGTGGTGGCCGTTTTAGATACGTAGGTGGCGCTAGAGAGCACATTTTGGCACTTTGGGGTTTAATTTTTACATTTTATCAAATTTTTCACCATTCCTGATGTGCGTGCCAAATTTGGTGAGTTTTTGAGCATGTTTAGGGGGTCAAATTTAGAGTTAAAGTGGCGTAACAAGAAAGAATAATAATAAACAAACAAACGCACGAAAAACAATAGGGTCTTCGCCCTTTGGGCTCAGGCCCTAATTAAAGCTGCAAGCAGCGTTGGACGGGCCTTCGCGCCCTTGCGCACGTCGGGCCGCGGCGCAGTCAGTTGAGCTTGTGGGAACCAAGACAACGTTTGGAGATGATCAGTGTGAGAGTCTTTTTACACACAATACTAACCAGCGTCTCTCTGTGAGCCCACCCCTCTGTTCACAGACAATTATGAATTGTGAAATCAAAATATTGTTAACCTTAATCAATAATTCAGGTACCAACTGTAGGATCTGCGAAGAACACAGTTAATTATTTGCTATAATTATCAATTATCAATAATAATTAATTATAACAATTAACAGAATTATTAATATGAACTAACACATACGAAGCACCACCCCGAAACCGGGACCAAATAACCGAACACGGTAGTCTCATAAATGGGAGTTCACCTAGAATGTTCATATCTGAGAGATAATCATTCAAGGGTGAACAAAGAATGGTTGAATTCGAGCTCTGACTCCTTCAATCAGCCACTTTTCACAATATGTTACCAATAATGACTAAAGAACTTCTCTTTAAAGATATAACAGTGTTTATGAAACTTAGCAAAATTAACAAAGTTAACAAATGCTTCATTCAATAAATAGCTATTCTAAAATCTAATTCTACCAAACAAAACACAAACAGCTTTGCACAGGGTTGGACACTTGCAGGTTGGACACTTTTGTCCGACGTTATCTGACCATCAGATGTGCAAAACGATGTCGGTGCGTGTATATGTGCGCGCGTGAGTATGGTGTTAGTCACAAGAGAGGGAGGAGGGAAAGCGATCGTGAGAGAGAGAGAAGCGGTTCTTTTTCCACAGAGAGCGCACGTATGGACGGCAGTCTGTAACGCACGTTGTCTGGTTTAAGATCGACAAATCAGTTTACTTTCTCACTCACGGCAGCACAAACACAGTAGTCCCGAGCGGGACAAACACAAAATAGTCTAGCGTGGTGAACACAACTAACAGGCAGCAAACAGGCAGCAGCGGAGCGTTAACTGCAGCATGACCGAAAGAAGCACAACCAGTTAGCCTCTGCTAGCCTCTCAGCTAACCCCGGCTCTCTGTTTAGATCCAAACGGAGCACCGAGTCCCGAATTGCTATTTAGGTTAAAGCGGAGAGAATCAGCGGGTCTGTCGGCCAGCTGAGTGAAGTGAAACCTGCGGAAAAAACACCGTGACCATCAAGGTAAAACAGGTCGGCGAAAACACGGCAGCTGGCTCTGAGTGGAGTGGCGGAGAGAACAGCAGAGATGACTCGGCGAAGACGCGCAGGGCAGGGCCGGTCCACGTTATCCCGAAGTAACTTCATTTCCTCTTTCTCGGGGGAATTTGAGGACGCTGGTTGCAGCAGCGGTCTCTCTCAGGTCCAGGAATGTGTTCGGGTGAACACGGGCAAAGTCTCGTCTCGTCCGACGAGGGGAGTCTTCCATGAGGGGAAAACATGTTCGTGGGGTAGTCAAGCTAACTCACAGGGGAACAGGAGTTACCCCTAGCTCAGTGAAATGGGAAAGACGTGTAGTTCGGGCGTGCTCGCTTATAAAGGGGTGGTGATGTCATGGCTGCGTCCTCAGGACGCTCCGCTGTGCAGGAGCGTCTCCGCCAATGAGGGACCGATGTTGACTGCTCCCTGCTGAAGTGTGAAAATCGCCAAGCATCCTTGGAAATGGAGTTTGCTCCACCCTCATGGCAGGTCCATTACAGTTTTAATACGGAGCTCCGGAACTCCGGCCTTCCTGAGTTTTTCCCTCATATAGGCTATAGTTTTTCTTAATCATTACTACAATATATGATTACATATGTAATAGTCTCCTCAGCCAAGTTAGAAAAAATATGTGCATGTATGAACAACAGCAATTGGAGAAGATGACAGTCAAAAAGTAATCATGTTAAATAATCATGATCTCAATATTGAACAAAAATGATTGTGATTATAATTTTTGCCATAATCAAGCACCCCTAAAAACAGCAAATTGTGATTTACATACACACACACACACAGAGTTTAAATATGTATGTGATAAATTGTAAATATGTATGAAATGAATTGTTTTCTGTAAGAAACTCTTACTTGAACATTTTTCAGTGTGCTCCTAAAGTTATATGTATGCTCCTAATTTCTTTCATTTAGGAGCACATGCGCTCCTTGAAAAAAAGTAAGGATTGAACACTGCTGTCACATGTGTGAAAGCACTAAGTAAGTGGAGTGTGGTGCAGTCCAAGGGCTTCTGTCACAGGCAGTAGATGTTTACTTTACCCATCCCCCCCCTCCCATTCTCTCTCTCTCCCTCACAGTTGGAAGGAAAGATTTCAAAGTGATCTTCTTGTGAAAAATCCTCATAAATCCCATAACTTTAGCCAAATCCTACATAAAAATATCATTTTTTTGTAGGAATTTTCGTTGCGAATCCATTGATACAGGTTTGAAACTGGTGGGACTTATAGTTTAGACGCCAGATGCCCCAGTTTGGCACAAAGTCCATGCCCAGAATTTGCCTCCCCATTGGTTTACATTGTAAGGTGTAATGTCGCACTCCAACTTTCAGGGCTTACTAAATCTAAACCGTTCGAGTTATTACAAAGTTTTTAATAACTTTTGCTCAACACAGTGTGATAAGTCATGTATTCAAGTTTGAAGCCGATACCATTAACGCCCTAGGAGGAGATAGCGTTTATTCAAGGTCCAAAATTGGCAAAAAATCATACTTTCAAATGGACATTGCTGATTTCCTGTTGGATTTAGGTCAGGGGTGTCAGCGTATGATTTGTAGGTCTTGATGAGACGAATAATTGAGTTTTGGTTCGATCTCTCTACGACATTCCTACGGGCCGTGGTGGCCGTTTTAGATACGTAGGTGGCGCTAGAGAGCACATTTTGGCACTTTGGGGTTTAATTTTTACATTTTATCAAATTTTTCACCATTCCTGATGTGCGTGCCAAATTTGGTGAGTTTTTGAGCATGTTTAGGGGGTCAAATTTAGAGTTAAAGTGGCGTAACAAGAAAGAATAATAATAAACAAACAAACGCACGAAAAACAATAGGGTCTTCGCCCTTTGGGCTCAGGCCCTAATTAAAGCTGCAAGCAGCGTTGGACGGGCCTTCGCGCCCTTGCGCACGTCGGGCCGCGGCGCAGTCAGTTGAGCTTGTGGGAACCAAGACAACGTTTGGAGATGATCAGTGTGAGAGTCTTTTTACACACAATACTAACCAGCGTCTCTCTGTGAGCCCACCCCTCTGTTCACAGACAATTATGAATTGTGAAATCAAAATATTGTTAACCTTAATCAATAATTCAGGTACCAACTGTAGGATCTGCGAAGAACACAGTTAATTATTTGCTATAATTATCAATTATCAATAATAATTAATTATAACAATTAACAGAATTATTAATATGAACTAACACATACGAAGCACCACCCCGAAACCGGGACCAAATAACCGAACACGGTAGTCTCATAAATGGGAGTTCACCTAGAATGTTCATATCTGAGAGATAATCATTCAAGGGTGAACAAAGAATGGTTGAATTCGAGCTCTGACTCCTTCAATCAGCCACTTTTCACAATATGTTACCAATAATGACTAAAGAACTTCTCTTTAAAGATATAACAGTGTTTATGAAACTTAGCAAAATTAACAAAGTTAACAAATGCTTCATTCAATAAATAGCTATTCTAAAATCTAATTCTACCAAACAAAACACAAACAGCTTTGCACAGGGTTGGACACTTGCAGGTTGGACACTTTTGTCCGACGTTATCTGACCATCAGATGTGCAAAACGATGTCGGTGCGTGTATATGTGCGCGCGTGAGTATGGTGTTAGTCACAAGAGAGGGAGGAGGGAAAGCGATCGTGAGAGAGAGAGAAGCGGTTCTTTTTCCACAGAGAGCGCACGTATGGACGGCAGTCTGTAACGCACGTTGTCTGGTTTAAGATCGACAAATCAGTTTACTTTCTCACTCACGGCAGCACAAACACAGTAGTCCCGAGCGGGACAAACACAAAATAGTCTAGCGTGGTGAACACAACTAACAGGCAGCAAACAGGCAGCAGCGGAGCGTTAACTGCAGCATGACCGAAAGAAGCACAACCAGTTAGCCTCTGCTAGCCTCTCAGCTAACCCCGGCTCTCTGTTTAGATCCAAACGGAGCACCGAGTCCCGAATTGCTATTTAGGTTAAAGCGGAGAGAATCAGCGGGTCTGTCGGCCAGCTGAGTGAAGTGAAACCTGCGGAAAAAACACCGTGACCATCAAGGTAAAACAGGTCGGCGAAAACACGGCAGCTGGCTCTGAGTGGAGTGGCGGAGAGAACAGCAGAGATGACTCGGCGAAGACGCGCAGGGCAGGGCCGGTCCACGTTATCCCGAAGTAACTTCATTTCCTCTTTCTCGGGGGAATTTGAGGACGCTGGTTGCAGCAGCGGTCTCTCTCAGGTCCAGGAATGTGTTCGGGTGAACACGGGCAAAGTCTCGTCTCGTCCGACGAGGGGAGTCTTCCATGAGGGGAAAACATGTTCGTGGGGTAGTCAAGCTAACTCACAGGGGAACAGGAGTTACCCCTAGCTCAGTGAAATGGGAAAGACGTGTAGTTCGGGCGTGCTCGCTTATAAAGGGGTGGTGATGTCATGGCTGCGTCCTCAGGACGCTCCGCTGTGCAGGAGCGTCTCCGCCAATGAGGGACCGATGTTGACTGCTCCCTGCTGAAGTGTGAAAATCGCCAAGCATCCTTGGAAATGGAGTTTGCTCCACCCTCATGGCAGGTCCATTACAGTTTTAATACGGAGCTCCGGAACTCCGGCCTTCCTGAGTTTTTCCCTCATATAGGCTATAGTTTTTCTTAATCATTACTACAATATATGATTACATATGTAATAGTCTCCTCAGCCAAGTTAGAAAAAATATGTGCATGTATGAACAACAGCAATTGGAGAAGATGACAGTCAAAAAGTAATCATGTTAAATAATCATGATCTCAATATTGAACAAAAATGATTGTGATTATAATTTTTGCCATAATCAAGCACCCCTAAAAACAGCAAATTGTGATTTACATACACACACACACACAGAGTTTAAATATGTATGTGATAAATTGTAAATATGTATGAAATGAATTGTTTTCTGTAAGAAACTCTTACTTGAACATTTTTCAGTGTGCTCCTAAAGTTATATGTATGCTCCTAATTTCTTTCATTTAGGAGCACATGCGCTCCTTGAAAAAAAGTAAGGATTGAACACTGCTGTCACATGTGTGAAAGCACTAAGTAAGTGGAGTGTGGTGCAGTCCAAGGGCTTCTGTCACAGGCAGTAGATGTTTACTTTACCCATCCCCCCCCTCCCATTCTCTCTCTCTCCCTCACAGTTGGAAGGAAAGATTTCAAAGTGATCTTCTTGTGAAAAATCCTCATAAATCCCATAACTTTGGCCAAATCCTACATAAAAATATCATTTTTTTGTAGGAATTTTCGTCGCGAATCCATTGATACAGGTTTGAAAGTGGTGGGACTTATAGTTTAGACGCCAGATGCCCCAGTTTGGCACAAAGTCCATGCCCAGAATTTGCCTCCCCATTGGTTTACATTGTAAGGTGTAATGTCGCACTCCAACTTTCAGGGCTTACTAAATCTAAACCGTTCGAGTTATTACAAAGTTTTTAATAACTTTTGCTCAACACAGTGTGATAAGTCATGTATTCAAGTTTGAAGCCGATACCATTAACGCCCTAGGAGGAGATAGCGTTTATTCAAGGTCCAAAATTGGCAAAAAATCATACTTTGAAATGGACATTGCAGATTTCCTGTTGGATTTAGGCCAGGGGTGTCAGCGTATGATTTGTAGGTCTTGATGAGACGAATAATTGGGTTTTGGTTCGATCTCTCTACGACATTCCTACGGGCCGTGGCGGCCGTTTTAGATACATAGGTGGCGCTAGAGAGCACATTTTGGCACTTTGGGGTTTAATTTTTACATTTTATCAAATTTTTCACCATTCCTGATGTGCGTGCCAAATTTGGTGAGTTTTTGAGCATGTTTAGGGGGTCAAATTCAGAGTTAAAGTGGCGTAACAAGAAAGAATAATAATAAACAAACAAACGCACGAAAAACAATAGGGTCTTCGCCCTTTGGGCTCAGGCCCTAATAATAAGAAGAAAGAAACAAACACACGAAAAACAATAGGGTCTTCGCCCTTTGGGCTCAGGCCCTAATTAAAGCTGCAAGCAGCGTTGAACGGGCCTTCGCGCCCTTGCGCACAGCGGGCCGCGGCGCAGTCAGCTGAGCTTCTGGGAACCAAGAAAACGTTTGATGATGATCAGTGTGAGAGTCTTTAGACACACAATACTAACCAGTGTCTCTCTGTGAGCCCACCCCTCTGTTCACAGACAATTATGAATTATGAAATCAAAATATTGTTAACCTTAATCAATAATTCAGGTACCAACTGTAGGATCTGCGAAGAACACAGTTAATTATTTGCTATAATTATCAATTATCAATAATAATTAATTATAACAATTAACAGAATTATTAATATGAACTAACAGATACGAAGCACCACCCCGAAACCGGGACCAATAACTGAGCAAGGTAGTCTCATAAATGGGAGTTCACCTAGAATGTTAATATCTGAGAGATAATCATTCAAGGGTGAACAAAGAAGGGTTGAATTCGAGCTCTGACTCCTTCAATCAGCCACTTTTCACAATATGTTACACACAATAATGACTAAAGAACTTCTCTTTAAAGATATAACAGTGTTTATTAAACTTAGCAAAATTAACAAAGTTAACAAATGCTTCATTCAATAAATAGGCCTAGTTATTCTAAAATCTAATTCTGCCAAACAAAACACAAACAGCTTTGCACAGGGTTGGACACTTGCAGGTTGGACACTTTTGTCCGACGTTATCTGACCATCAGATGTGCAAAACGATGTCGGTGCGTGTATCTGTGCGCACGTGAGTATGGTGTTAGTCACAAGAGAGGGAGGAGGGAGAGCGATCGTGAGAGAGAGAGAAGCGGTTTCTTTTCCACAGAGAGCGCACGTATGGACGGCAGTCTGTAACGCACGTTGTCTGGTTTAAGATCGACAAATCAGTTTACTTTCTCACTCACGGCAGCACAAACACAGTAGTCCCGAGCGGGACAAACACAAAATAGTCAAGCGTGGTGAACACAACTAACAGGCAGCAAACAGGCAGCAGCGGAGCGTTAACTGCAGCATGACCGAAAGAAGCACAACCAGTTAGCCTCTGCTAGCCTCTCAGCTAACCCCGGCTCTCTGTTTAGATCCAAACGGAGCACCGAGTCCCGATTTGTTATTTAGGTTAAAGCGGAGAACAGGCAGCAGCGGAGCGTTAATTGCAGCATGACCGAAAGAAGCACAACCAGTTAGCCTCTGCTAGCCTCTCAGCTAACCCCGGCTCTCTGTTTAGATCCAAACGGAGCACCGAGTCCCGAATTGCTATTTAGGTTAAAGCGGAGAGAATCAGCGGGTCTGTCGGCCAGCTCAGTGAAGTGAAACCTGCGGAAAAAACACCGTGACCATCAAGGTAAAACAGGTCGGCGAAAACACGGCAGCTGGCTCTGAGTGGAGTGGCGGAGAGAACAGCAGAGATGACTCGGCGAAGACGCGCAGGGCAGAGCCGGTCCACGTTATCCCGAAGTAACTTCATTTCCTCTTTCTCCGGGGGAATTTGAGGACGCCGGTTGCAGCAGCGGTCTCTCTCGGGTCCAGGAATGTGTTCGGGTGAACACGGGCAAAGTCTCGTCTCGTCCGACGAGGGGAGTCTTCCATGAGGGGAAAACATGTTCGTGGGGTAGTCAAGCTAACTCACAGGGGAACAGGAGTTAACCCTAGCTCAGTGACATGGGAAAGACGTATATTTCGGGCGTGCTCGCTTATAAAGGGGTGGTGATGTCATGGCTGCGTCCTCAGGACGCTCCACTGTGCAGGAGCGTCTCCGCCAATGAGGGACCGATATTGACTGCTCCCTGCTGAGGTGTGAAAATCGCAAAGCATTCTTGGAAATGGAGTTTGCTCCACCCTCATGGCAGGTCCATTACAGTTTTAATACGGAGCTCCGGAGCTCCAGCCTTCCTGAGTTTTCCCCTCATATAGGCTATAGTTTTTCTTAATCATTACTACAATATATGATTACATATGTAATAGTCTCCTCAGCCAAGTTAGAAAAAATATGTGCATGTATGAACAACAGCAATTGGAGAAGATGACAGTCAAAAAGTAATCATGTTAAATAATCATGATCTCAATATTGAACAAAAATGATTGTGATTATAATTTTTGCCATAATCAAGCACCCCTAAAAACAGCAAATTGTGATTTACGTACACACATACACACACACAAAGTTTAAATATGTATGTGATAAATTGTAAATGTGTATGTAATGAATTGTTTTCTTTAAGAAACTCTTACTTGAACATTTTTCAGTGTGCTCCTAAAGTTATATGTATGCTCCTAATTTCTGTCATTTAGGAGCACATGTACTCCTTGAAAAAAAGTAATGATTGAACACTGCTGTCACTGCTGCAGTCCAAGGGCTTCTGTCACAGGCAGTAGATGTTTACTTTACCCATCCCCCCCCTCCCATTCTCTCTCTCTCCCTCACAGCTGCAGAGAAGATTTTAGTGTACTCTACTTGTGAAATATGCTCATAAATCCCATAACTTTGGCCAAATCCTTCATAAAAATATCATTTTTTTGTAGGAATTTTCGTCGCGAATCCATTGATACAGGTTTGAAAGTGGTGGGACTTATAGTTTAGACGCCAGATGCCCCAGTTTGGCACAAAGTCCATGCCCAGAATTTGCCTCCCCATTGGTTTACATTGTAAGGTGTAATGTCGCACTCCAACTTTCAGGGCTTACTAAATCTAAACCGTTCGAGTTATTACAAAGTTTTTAATAACTTTTGCTCAACACAGTGTGATAAGTCATGTATTAAAGTTTGAAGCCGATACCATTAACGCCCTAGGAGGAGATAGCGTTTATTCAAGGTCCAAAATTGGCAAAAATTCGTATTTTGAAATTGACATTGCAGATTTCCTGTTGGATTTAGATCAGGGGTGTCAGCGTATGATTTGTAGGTCTTGATGAGACGAATAATTGAGTTTTGGTTCGATCTCTCTACGACATTCCTACGGGCCGTGGTGGCCGTTTTAGATACATAGGTGGCGCTAGAGAGCACATTTTGGCACTTTGGGGTTTAATTTTTACATTTTATCAAATTTTTCACCATTCCTGATGTGCGTGCCAAATTTGGTGAGTTTTTGAGCATGTTTAGGGGGTCAAATTTAGAGTTAAAGTGGCGTAATAATAATGAAAGAAACAAACACACGAAAAACAATAGGGTCTTCGCCCTTTGGGCTCAGGCCCTAATAATAATTAAAGCTGCAAGCAGTGTTGGACGGGCCTTCGCGCCCTTGCGCACGTCGGGCAGCGGCGCAGTCAGTTGAGCTTGTGGGAACCAAGAAAACGTTTGGAGATGATCAGTGTGAGAGTCTTTTTACACACAATACTAACCAGTGTCTCTCTGTGAGCCCACCCCTCTGTTCACAGACAATTATGAATTATGAAATCAAAATATTGTTATCCTTAATCAATAATTCAGGTACCAACTGTAGGATCTGCGAAGAACACAGTTAATTATTTGCTATAATTATCAATGATCAATAATAATTAATTATAACAATTAACAGAATTATTAATATGAACTAACAGATACGAAGCACCACCCCGAAACCGGGACCAATAACCGAGCAAGGTAGTCTCATAAATGGGAGTTCACCTGAATGTTAATATCTGAGAGATAATCATTCAAGGGTGAACAAAGAAGGGTTGAATTCGAGCTCTGACTCCTTCAATCAGCCACTTTTCACAATATGTTACCAATAATGACTAAAGAACTTCTCTTTAAAGATATAACAGTGTTTATGAAACTTAGCAAAATTAACAAAGTTAACAAATGCTTCACTCAATAAATAGCTATTCTAAAATCTAATTCTACCAAACAAAACACAAACAGCTTTGCACAGGGTTGGACACTTGCAGGTTGGACACTTTTGTCCCACGTTATCTGACCATCAGATGTGCAAAACGATGTCGGTGCGTGTATCTGTGCGCGCGTGAGTATGGTGTTAGTCACAAGAGAGGGAGGAGGGAAAGCGATGGTGAGAGAGAGAGAAGCGGTTCTTTTTCCACAGAGAGCGCACGTATGGACGGCAGTCTGTAACGCACGTTGTCTGGTTTCAGATCGACAAATCAGTTTACTTTCTCACTCACGGCAGCACAAACACAGTAGTCCCGAGCGGGACAAACACAAAATAGTCTAGCGTGGTGAACACAACTAACAGGCAGCAAACAGGCAGCAGCGGAGCGTTAACTGCAGCATGACCGAAAGAAGCACAACCAGTTAGCCTCTGCTAGCCTCTCAGCTAACCCCGGCTCTCTGTTTAGATCCAAACGGAGCACCGAGTCCCGATTTGTTATTTAGGTTAAAGCGGAGAACAGGCAGCAAACAGGCAGCAGCGGAGCGTTAATTGCAGCATGACCGAAAGAAGCACAACCAGTTAGCCTCTGCTAGCCTCTCAGCTAACCCCGGGTCTCTGTTTAGATCCAAACGGAGCACGGAGTCCCGAATTGCTATTTACTTTAAAGCGGAGAGAATCAGCGGGTCTGTCGGCCAGCTCAGTGAAGTGAAACCTGCGGAAAAAACACCGTGACCATCAAGGTAAAACAGGTCGGCGAAAACACGGCAGCTGGCTCTGAGTGGAGTGGCGGAGAGAACAGCAGAGACGACTCGGCGAAGACGCGCAGGGCAGAGCCGGTCCACGTTATCCCGAAGTAACTTCATTTCCTCTTTCTCGGGGGAATTTGAGGACGCTGGTTGCAGCAGCGGTCTCTCTCAGGTCCAGGAATGTGTTCGGGTGAACACGGGCAAAGTCTCGTCTCGTCCGACGAGGGGAGTCTTCCATGAGGGGAAAACATGTTCGTGGGGTAGTCAAGCTAACTCACAGGGGAACAGGAGTTACCCCTAGCTCAGTGAAATGGGAAAGACGTGTAGTTCGGGCGTGCTCGCTTATAAAGGGGTGGTGATGTCATGGCTGCGTCCTCAGGACGCTCCGCTGTGCAGGAGCGTCTCCGCCAATGAGGGACCGATGTTGACTGCTCCCTGCTGAAGTGTGAAAATCGCCAAGCATCCTTGGAAATGGAGTTTGCTCCACCCTCATGGCAGGTCCATTACAGTTTTAATACGGAGCTCCGGAACTCCGGCCTTCCTGAGTTTTTCCCTCATATAGGCTATAGTTTTTCTTAATCATTACTACAATATATGATTACATATGTAATAGTCTCCTCAGCCAAGTTAGAAAAAATATGTGCATGTATGAACAACAGCAATTGGAGAAGATGACAGTCAAAAAGTAATCATGTTAAATAATCATGATCTCAATATTGAACAAAAATGATTGTGATTATAATTTTTGCCATAATCAAGCACCCCTAAAAACAGCAAATTGTGATTTACATACACACACACACACAGAGTTTAAATATGTATGTGATAAATTGTAAATATGTATGAAATGAATTGTTTTCTGTAAGAAACTCTTACTTGAACATTTTTCAGTGTGCTCCTAAAGTTATATGTATGCTCCTAATTTCTTTCATTTAGGAGCACATGCGCTCCTTGAAAAAAAGTAAGGATTGAACACTGCTGTCACATGTGTGAAAGCACTAAGTAAGTGGAGTGTGGTGCAGTCCAAGGGCTTCTGTCACAGGCAGTAGATGTTTACTTTACCCATCCCCCCCCTCCCATTCTCTCTCTCTCCCTCACAGTTGGAAGGAAAGATTTCAAAGTGATCTTCTTGTGAAAAATCCTCATAAATCCCATAACTTTGGCCAAATCCTACATAAAAATATCATTTTTTTGTAGGAATTTTCGTCGCGAATCCATTGATACAGGTTTGAAAGTGGTGGGACTTATAGTTTAGACGCCAGATGCCCCAGTTTGGCACAAAGTCCATGCCCAGAATTTGCCTCCCCATTGGTTTACATTGTAAGGTGTAATGTCGCACTCCAACTTTCAGGGCTTACTAAATCTAAACCGTTCGAGTTATTACAAAGTTTTTAATAACTTTTGCTCAACACAGTGTGATAAGTCATGTATTCAAGTTTGAAGCCGATACCATTAACGCCCTAGGAGGAGATAGCGTTTATTCAAGGTCCAAAATTGGCAAAAAATCATACTTTGAAATGGACATTGCAGATTTCCTGTTGGATTTAGGCCAGGGGTGTCAGCGTATGATTTGTAGGTCTTGATGAGACGAATAATTGGGTTTTGGTTCGATCTCTCTACGACATTCCTACGGGCCGTGGCGGCCGTTTTAGATACATAGGTGGCGCTAGAGAGCACATTTTGGCACTTTGGGGTTTAATTTTTACATTTTATCAAATTTTTCACCATTCCTGATGTGCGTGCCAAATTTGGTGAGTTTTTGAGCATGTTTAGGGGGTCAAATTCAGAGTTAAAGTGGCGTAACAAGAAAGAATAATAATAAACAAACAAACGCACGAAAAACAATAGGGTCTTCGCCCTTTGGGCTCAGGCCCTAATAATAAGAAGAAAGAAACAAACACACGAAAAACAATAGGGTCTTCGCCCTTTGGGCTCAGGCCCTAATTAAAGCTGCAAGCAGCGTTGAACGGGCCTTCGCGCCCTTGCGCACAGCGGGCCGCGGCGCAGTCAGCTGAGCTTCTGGGAACCAAGAAAACGTTTGATGATGATCAGTGTGAGAGTCTTTAGACACACAATACTAACCAGTGTCTCTCTGTGAGCCCACCCCTCTGTTCACAGACAATTATGAATTATGAAATCAAAATATTGTTAACCTTAATCAATAATTCAGGTACCAACTGTAGGATCTGCGAAGAACACAGTTAATTATTTGCTATAATTATCAATTATCAATAATAATTAATTATAACAATTAACAGAATTATTAATATGAACTAACAGATACGAAGCACCACCCCGAAACCGGGACCAATAACTGAGCAAGGTAGTCTCATAAATGGGAGTTCACCTAGAATGTTAATATCTGAGAGATAATCATTCAAGGGTGAACAAAGAAGGGTTGAATTCGAGCTCTGACTCCTTCAATCAGCCACTTTTCACAATATGTTACACACAATAATGACTAAAGAACTTCTCTTTAAAGATATAACAGTGTTTATTAAACTTAGCAAAATTAACAAAGTTAACAAATGCTTCATTCAATAAATAGGCCTAGTTATTCTAAAATCTAATTCTGCCAAACAAAACACAAACAGCTTTGCACAGGGTTGGACACTTGCAGGTTGGACACTTTTGTCCGACGTTATCTGACCATCAGATGTGCAAAACGATGTCGGTGCGTGTATCTGTGCGCACGTGAGTATGGTGTTAGTCACAAGAGAGGGAGGAGGGAGAGCGATCGTGAGAGAGAGAGAAGCGGTTTCTTTTCCACAGAGAGCGCACGTATGGACGGCAGTCTGTAACGCACGTTGTCTGGTTTAAGATCGACAAATCAGTTTACTTTCTCACTCACGGCAGCACAAACACAGTAGTCCCGAGCGGGACAAACACAAAATAGTCAAGCGTGGTGAACACAACTAACAGGCAGCAAACAGGCAGCAGCGGAGCGTTAACTGCAGCATGACCGAAAGAAGCACAACCAGTTAGCCTCTGCTAGCCTCTCAGCTAACCCCGGCTCTCTGTTTAGATCCAAACGGAGCACCGAGTCCCGATTTGTTATTTAGGTTAAAGCGGAGAACAGGCAGCAGCGGAGCGTTAATTGCAGCATGACCGAAAGAAGCACAACCAGTTAGCCTCTGCTAGCCTCTCAGCTAACCCCGGCTCTCTGTTTAGATCCAAACGGAGCACCGAGTCCCGAATTGCTATTTAGGTTAAAGCGGAGAGAATCAGCGGGTCTGTCGGCCAGCTCAGTGAAGTGAAACCTGCGGAAAAAACACCGTGACCATCAAGGTAAAACAGGTCGGCGAAAACACGGCAGCTGGCTCTGAGTGGAGTGGCGGAGAGAACAGCAGAGACGACTCGGCGAAGACGCGCAGGGCAGAGCCGGTCCACGTTATCCCGAAGTAACTTCATTTCCTCTTTCTCGGGGGAATTTGAGGACGCTGGTTGCAGCAGCGGTCTCTCTCGGGTCCAGGAATGTGTTCGGGTGAACACGGGCAAAGTCTCGTCTCGTCCGACGAGGGGAGTCTTCCATGAGGGGAAAACATGTTCGTGGGGTAGTCAAGCTAACTCACAGGGGAACAGGAGTTAACCCTAGCTCAGTGACATGGGAAAGACGTATATTTCGGGCGTGCTCGCTTATAAAGGGGTGGTGATGTCATGGCTGCGTCCTCAGGACGCTCCACTGTGCAGGAGCGTCTCCGCCAATGAGGGACCGATATTGACTGCTCCCTGCTGAGGTGTGAAAATCGCAAAGCATTCTTGGAAATGGAGTTTGCTCCACCCTCATGGCAGGTCCATTACAGTTTTAATACGGAGCTCCGGAGCTCCAGCCTTCCTGAGTTTTCCCCTCATATAGGCTATAGTTTTTCTTAATCATTACTACAATATATGATTACATATGTAATAGTCTCCTCAGCCAAGTTAGAAAAAATATGTGCATGTATGAACAACAGCAATTGGAGAAGATGACAGTCAAAAAGTAATCATGTTAAATAATCATGATCTCAATATTGAACAAAAATGATTGTGATTATAATTTTTGCCATAATCAAGCACCCCTAAAAACAGCAAATTGTGATTTACGTACACACATACACACACACAAAGTTTAAATATGTATGTGATAAATTGTAAATGTGTATGTAATGAATTGTTTTCTTTAAGAAACTCTTACTTGAACATTTTTCAGTGTGCTCCTAAAGTTATATGTATGCTCCTAATTTCTGTCATTTAGGAGCACATGTACTCCTTGAAAAAAAGTAATGATTGAACACTGCTGTCACTGCTGCAGTCCAAGGGCTTCTGTCACAGGCAGTAGATGTTTACTTTACCCATCCCCCCCCTCCCATTCTCTCTCTCTCCCTCACAGCTGCAGAGAAGATTTTAGTGTACTCTACTTGTGAAATATGCTCATAAATCCCATAACTTTGGCCAAATCCTTCATAAAAATATCATTTTTTTGTAGGAATTTTCGTCGCGAATCCATTGATACAGGTTTGAAAGTGGTGGGACTTATAGTTTAGACGCCAGATGCCCCAGTTTGGCACAAAGTCCATGCCCAGAATTTGCCTCCCCATTGGTTTACATTGTAAGGTGTAATGTCGCACTCCAACTTTCAGGGCTTACTAAATCTAAACCGTTCGAGTTATTACAAAGTTTTTAATAACTTTTGCTCAACACAGTGTGATAAGTCATGTATTAAAGTTTGAAGCCGATACCATTAACGCCCTAGGAGGAGATAGCGTTTATTCAAGGTCCAAAATTGGCAAAAATTCGTATTTTGAAATTGACATTGCAGATTTCCTGTTGGATTTAGATCAGGGGTGTCAGCGTATGATTTGTAGGTCTTGATGAGACGAATAATTGAGTTTTGGTTCGATCTCTCTACGACATTCCTACGGGCCGTGGTGGCCGTTTTAGATACATAGGTGGCGCTAGAGAGCACATTTTGGCACTTTGGGGTTTAATTTTTACATTTTATCAAATTTTTCACCATTCCTGATGTGCGTGCCAAATTTGGTGAGTTTTTGAGCATGTTTAGGGGGTCAAATTTAGAGTTAAAGTGGCGTAATAATAATGAAAGAAACAAACACACGAAAAACAATAGGGTCTTCGCCCTTTGGGCTCAGGCCCTAATAATAATTAAAGCTGCAAGCAGTGTTGGACGGGCCTTCGCGCCCTTGCGCACGTCGGGCAGCGGCGCAGTCAGTTGAGCTTGTGGGAACCAAGAAAACGTTTGGAGATGATCAGTGTGAGAGTCTTTTTACACACAATACTAACCAGTGTCTCTCTGTGAGCCCACCCCTCTGTTCACAGACAATTATGAATTATGAAATCAAAATATTGTTATCCTTAATCAATAATTCAGGTACCAACTGTAGGATCTGCGAAGAACACAGTTAATTATTTGCTATAATTATCAATGATCAATAATAATTAATTATAACAATTAACAGAATTATTAATATGAACTAACAGATACGAAGCACCACCCCGAAACCGGGACCAATAACCGAGCAAGGTAGTCTCATAAATGGGAGTTCACCTGAATGTTAATATCTGAGAGATAATCATTCAAGGGTGAACAAAGAAGGGTTGAATTCGAGCTCTGACTCCTTCAATCAGCCACTTTTCACAATATGTTACCAATAATGACTAAAGAACTTCTCTTTAAAGATATAACAGTGTTTATGAAACTTAGCAAAATTAACAAAGTTAACAAATGCTTCACTCAATAAATAGCTATTCTAAAATCTAATTCTACCAAACAAAACACAAACAGCTTTGCACAGGGTTGGACACTTGCAGGTTGGACACTTTTGTCCCACGTTATCTGACCATCAGATGTGCAAAACGATGTCGGTGCGTGTATCTGTGCGCGCGTGAGTATGGTGTTAGTCACAAGAGAGGGAGGAGGGAAAGCGATGGTGAGAGAGAGAGAAGCGGTTCTTTTTCCACAGAGAGCGCACGTATGGACGGCAGTCTGTAACGCACGTTGTCTGGTTTCAGATCGACAAATCAGTTTACTTTCTCACTCACGGCAGCACAAACACAGTAGTCCCGAGCGGGACAAACACAAAATAGTCTAGCGTGGTGAACACAACTAACAGGCAGCAAACAGGCAGCAGCGGAGCGTTAACTGCAGCATGACCGAAAGAAGCACAACCAGTTAGCCTCTGCTAGCCTCTCAGCTAACCCCGGCTCTCTGTTTAGATCCAAACGGAGCACCGAGTCCCGATTTGTTATTTAGGTTAAAGCGGAGAACAGGCAGCAAACAGGCAGCAGCGGAGCGTTAATTGCAGCATGACCGAAAGAAGCACAACCAGTTAGCCTCTGCTAGCCTCTCAGCTAACCCCGGGTCTCTGTTTAGATCCAAACGGAGCACGGAGTCCCGAATTGCTATTTAGGTTAAAGCGGAGAGAATCAGCGGGTCTGTCGGCCAGCTCAGTGAAGTGAAACCTGCGGAAAAAACACCGTGACCATCAAGGTAAAACAGGTCGGCGAAAACACGGCAGCTGGCTCTGAGTGGAGTGGCGGAGAGAACAGCAGAGACGACTCGGCGAAGACGCGCAGGGCAGAGCCGGTCCACGTTATCCCGAAGTAACTTCATTTCCTCTTTCTCGGGGGAATTTGAGGACGCTGGTTGCAGCAGCGGTCTCTCTCGGGTCCAGGAATGTGTTCGGGTGAACACGGGCAAAGTCTCGTCTCGTCCGACGAGGGGAGTCTTCCATGAGGGGAAAACATGTTCGTAGGGTAGTCAAGCTAACTCACAGGGGAACAGGAGTTACCCCTAGCTCAGTGACATAGGAAAGACGTGTAGTTTGGGCGTGCTCGCTTATAAAGGGGTGGTGATGTCATGGCTGCGTCCTCAGGACGCTCCGCTGTGCAGGAGCGTCTCCGCCAATGAGGGACCGATGTTGACTGGTCCCTGCTGAGGTGTGAAAATCGCAAAGCATCCTTGGAAATGGAGTTTGCTCCACCCTCATGACAGGTCCATTACAGTTTTAATACGGAGCTCCGGAACTCCAGCCTTCCTGAGTTTTTCCCTCATATAGGCTATAGTTTTTCTTAATCATTACTACAATATTTGATCACATGTGTAATAGTCTCCTCAGCCAAGTTAGAAAAAATATGTGCATGTATGAACAACAGCAATTGGAGAAGATGACAGTCAAAAAGTAATCATGTTAAATAATCATGATCTCAATATTGAAAAAAAATGATTGTGATTATAATTTTTGCCATAATCAAGCACCCCTAAAAACAGCAAATTGTGATTTACATACACACACACACACACACAGTTTAAATATGTATGTGATAAATTGTAAATATGTATGTAATGAATTGTTTTCTTTAAGAAACTCTTACTTGAACATTTTTCAGTGTGCTCCTAAAGTTATATGTATGCTCCTAATTTCTGTCATTTAGGAGCACATGTACTCCTTGAAAAAAAGTAAGGATTGAACACTGCTGTCAGATATGTAGAAGCATTAAGTAACTGGAGTGTGGTGCAGTCCAAGGGCTTCTGTCACAGGCAGTAGATGTTTACTTTACCCATCCCCCCCCCCCCATTCTCTCTCTCCCTCACAGTTGGAAGGAAAGATTTCAAAGTGATCTTCTTGTGAAAAATTCTCATAAATCCCATAACTTTGGCCAAATCCTACATAAAAATATCATTTTTTTGTAGGAATTTTCGTCGCGAATCCATTGATACAGGTTTGAAAGTGGTGGGACTTATAGTTTAGACGCCAGATGCCCCAGTTTGGCACAAAGTCCATGCCCAGAATTTGCCTCCCCATTGGTTTACATTGTAAGGTGTAATGTCGCACTCCAACTTTCAGGGCTTACTAAATCTAAACCGTTCGAGTTATTACAAAGTTTTTAATAACTTTTGCTCAACACAGTGTGATAAGTCATGTATTAAAGTTTGAAGCTGATACCATTAACGCCCTAGGAGGAGATAGCGTTTATTCAAGGTCCAAAATTGGCAAAAAATCGTATATTGAAATTGACATTGCGGATTTCCTGTTGGATTTAGGTCAGGGGTGTCAGCGTATGATTTGAAGGTCTTGATGAGAAGAATAATTAAGTTTTGGTTCGATCTGTCTACGACATTCCTACGGGCCGTGATGGCCATTTTAGATACATAGGTGGCGCTAGAGAGCACATTTTGGCACTTTGGGGTTTAATTTTTACATTTTATCAAATTTTTCACCATTCCTGATGTGCGTGCCAAATTTGGTGAGTTTTTGAGCATGTTTAGGGGGTCAAATTTAGAGTTAAAGTGGCGTAACAAGAAAGAATAATAAAGAAACAAACGCACGAAAAACAATAGGGTCTTCGCCCTTTGGGCTCAGGCCCTAATTAAAGCTGCAAGCAGCGTTGGACGGGCCTTCGCGCCCTTGCGCACGTCGGGCCGCGGCGCAGTCAGTTGAGCTTGTGGGAACCAAGAAAACGTTTGGAGATGATTAGTGTGAGAGTCTTTTGACACACAATACTAACCAGTGTCTCTCTGTGAGCCCACCCCTCTGTTCACAGACAATTATGAATTATGAAATCAAAATATTGTTAACCTTAATCAATAATTCAGGTACCAACTGTAGGGTCTGCGAAGAACACAGTTAATTATTTGCTATAATTATCAATTATCAATAATAATTAATTATAACAATTAACAGAATTATTAATATGAACTAACAGATACGAAGCACCACCCCGAAACCGGGACCAGTAACCGAGCAAGGTAGTCTCATAAATGGGAGTTCTCCTAGAATGTTAATATCTGAGAGATAATCATTCAAGGGTGAACAAAGAAGGGTTGAATTCGAGCTCTGACTCCTTCAATCAGCCACTTTTAACAATATGTTACCAATAATGACTAAAGAACTTCTCTTTAAAGATATAACAGTGTTTATGAAACTTAGCAAAATTAACAAAGTTAACAAATGCTTCACTCAATAAATAGCTATTCTAAAATCTAATTCTACCAAACAAAACACAAACAGCTTTGCACAGAGTTGGACACTTGCAGGGGAATGCGTGTATGTATGTATGTATATATATGTGTGTGTGTGTGTGTGTGTGTGTGTTAATAGCAAGAGAGGAAGGAGGGAAAGCGATCGTGAGAGGGAGAGAAGCGGCTCTTTTGTCCACAGAGAGCGCACGTACGGACGGCAGTCTGTAACGCACGTTGTCTGGTTTAAGATCGACAAATCAGTTTACTTTCTCACTCACGGCAGCACAAACACAGTAGTCCCGAGCGGGACAAACACAAAATAGTCAAGCGTGGTAAACACAACTAACAGGCAGCAAACAGGCAGCAGCGGAGCGTTAACTGCAGCATGACCGAAAGAAGCACAACCAGTTCGCCTCTGCTAGCCTCTCAGCTAACCCCGGCTCTCTGTTTAGATCCAAACGGAGCACCGAGTCCCGATTTGTTATTTAGGTTAAAGCGGAGAACAGGCAGCAGCGGGGCGTTAACTGCAGCATGACCGAAAGAAGCACAACCAGTTAGCCTCTGCTAGCCTCTCAGCTAACCCTGGCTCTCTGTTTAGATCCAAACGGAGCACCGAGTCCCGATTTGTTATTTAGGTTAAAGCGGACAGAATCAGCGGCTCTGTCGGCCAGCTGAGTGAAGTGAAACCTGCGGAAAAAACACCGTGACCATCACGGTTAAACAGTCCGTAGAGAACTACCGTGTTCAGCTGCACAGATAGGAAATCCCTCGGCTGACAGGATGTACCACTCAGTGAGGAAAAATATTTTACCCTCGCCTTTTTGGTTGGCAACAACGGTTGGCAACCAGCATATTGGGTGCATTACTGCCACCCTCTTCCTGAGTTTTTCCCTCATATCAGCTATAGTCTTTCTTGATCATTAGTACAATATATGATCACATATGTAATAGTCCCCTCAGCCAAGTCAGAAAAAATATGTGCATGTATGAACAACAGCAATTGGAGAAGATGACAGTCAAAAAGTAATCATGTTAAATAATCATGATCTCAATATTGAAAAAAAATGATCGTGATTATATTTTTTGCCATAATCAAGCACCCCTAAAAACAGCAAATTGTGATTTACATACACACACACACACACACACACACGCACACAGAGTTTAAATATGTATATGATCAATTGTAAATATGTATGTAATGAATTGTTTTCTTTAAGAAACTCTTACTTGAACATTTTTCAGTGTGCTCCTAAAGTTATATGTATGCTCCTAATTTCTGTTGTTTAGGAGCACATGTACTCCTTGAAAAAAAGTAAGGATTGAACACTGCTGTCAGATATGTAGAAGCATTAAGTAACTGGAGTGTAGTGCAGTCCAAGGGCTTCTGTCACAGGCAGTAGATGTTTACTTTACCCATCCCCCCCCTCCCATTCTCTCTCTCTCCCTCACAGCTGCAGAGAAGATTTTAGTGTACTCTACTTGTGAAATATGCTCATAAAACCCATAACTTTGGCCAAATCCTACATAAAAATATCAT
This sequence comes from Thunnus thynnus, assembly GCF_963924715.1. NCBI lineage: Eukaryota > Metazoa > Chordata > Actinopteri > Scombriformes > Scombridae > Thunnus > Thunnus thynnus. Next base: position 2,488,596 of record NC_089518.1, read on the forward strand.
TTTTTTGTAGGAATTTTCGTCGCGAATCCATTGATACAGGTTTGAAAGTGGTCGGACTTATAGTTTAGACGCCAGATGCCCCAGTTTGGCACAAAGGCCATGCCCAGAATTTGCCTCCCCATTGGTTTACATTGTAAGGTGTAATGTCGCACTCCAACTTTCAGGGCTTACTAAATCTAAACCGTTCGAGTTATTACAAAGTTTTTAATAACTTTTGCTCAACACAGTGTGATAAGTCATGTATTCAAGTTTGAAGCCGATACCATTAACGCCCTAGGAGGAGATAGCGTTTATTCAAGGTCCAAAATTGGCAAAAAATCATACATTGAAATGGACATTGCAGATTTCCTGTTGGATTTAGGTCAGGGGTGTCAGCGTATGATTTGTAGGTCTTGATGAGACGAATAATTGGGTTTTGGTTCGATCTCTCTACGACATTCCTACGGGCCGTGGTGGCCGTTTTAGATACATAGGTGGCGCTAGAGAGCACATTTTGGCACTTTGGGGTTTAATTTTTACATTTTATCAAATTTTTCACCATTCCTGATGTGCGTGCCAAATTTGGTGAGTTTTTGAGCATGTTTAGGGGGTCAAATTTAGAGTTAAAGTGGCGTAACAAGAAAGAATAATAAAGAAACAAACGCACGAAAAACAATAGGGTCTTCGCCCTTTGGGCTCAGGCCCTAATAATAATAAAGAAACAAACGCACGAAAAACAAGAGGGTCTTCGCCCTTTGGGCTCAGGCCCTAATAATAATAATAATAATAATAATAATTCCTTTGGAAACAAGAGGGCTTCGCGCTGGTCAGCGCTCGGGCCCTAATAATAATAATAATAATAATAATAATAATAATTCCTTTGGAAACAAGAGGGCTTCGCGCTGGTCAGCGCTCGGGCCCTAATTAAAGCTGCAAGCAGCGATGATCGGGCCCTCGCACCCCAGCGCATGTCGAAGTGACGCTCAGTCGAAGGGCTTTTGTCAGTGACTTGTTGTGTAAAGTTTGAGGCAGATCCAACCGTGTACACTCAAGTTATATCAATTTCCTCTATCATGGCGAAACATCAAAAGTCAACGCCACGCCACGGCCAAACCATCATGATCATACACTAGTCTAGATGACACACACTGATTTTTAAGTCCTTACGATGGATTCTGTAGGAGGAGTTCTTTAAAATACAAGGTATGCGAAATGGCCAAGAAAAGGCGAAAATGTACCATTTTTTTCAAGATGGCCGACTTCCTGTTCGACTTACAATAAGGCTTCAAGAGGCTTTTTTGTGCGTGTTGACATTATACATGTGCCCTGTGAATTTCATCTTTCTACGTTAATCTGGAAGGCGGGGCTGCAATTTTGAAATTTTAAAGGGGGCGCTGTTGAGCCATTTTGCCACGCCCATTCAAAGCGACCACATAGGATTTTAGCTGACATCACTCTAGACATGTGTGTCAAGTTTCATGACTGTAGAGCAATCCCTTCTCCCTGAAAAACAGTATCATATTTCATGGCGAAGGATGTGTCGCCATGGTAACAGCATTCAGTTTTGGGTCATGAGCTGCCAAATGTAGCATCACCAAGGTCTTGTTTATTAGCTGACTTAATTTCAGGTGCATCAGCCAAATTTCCTAGGAGTAATTAGACAAAGTACGACGCATGATACTTCCTGTTGCCAGTAGGTGGCGCTATGACTTTCGCTAAATATGAGACTGAACATGTGTTCAGATTGGGACTCTTAACAAGCATATGAAATTTGGAAAAGATCAGACCACGTGGAGTCAAGTTATAAGGCATTGAAATTTCATGGCGTCACATCGAAATTCGCCGCGTCGCCATGGCAACACCTTTCAACGAAGGGTCACCAACTTCATAATATAAGATCTCCAAGGTCTTGAGGCTATTCTCAGTAAATTTCAGCTGGATTCCATCACCGTGCTGCCCACAGGGCGTCAGAGCGTAAAACATGTAACTTCCTGTTGCCAGGAGGTGGCGCTATGACTCATATCCTGTATTGTCACATGGACCCGTTCAGGGCAGGACTCTTATGAAGCACAAAAGGTTTGGCTCTCTTAGGATCATGTATGCCGGAGTTATAGCCGTTTCATTTTTCATGGCGAAGGATCGAAATTCGCCGCCCAGCCACGCCCCCTAGGAAAGACTAATGAGAATTGTTTTAACAACTTTTAATCTCCTATGCCTGTAGATGATACGGACCGAATTTGAAAGTCCTGGGGTCAAATCTCTAGGAGGAGTTCGTTAAAGTATGCGGGCTGGAAATGACAAAATCGGTGCAAAATTTCAACTTTGATACAAAATGGCCGACTTCCTGTTGGAGTTAGGCTATGTGTCCTTGAGACTTTTTGGTGCGTCTGGTCATGATACATATGCATACCGAATTTCGTTCTCCTACGACAATCTGTATCGAGGGGCTCAATTTTCTTGACTTTCTAGGTGGCGCTGTCGAGCCATTTTGTCCCGCTTTATTTCGAGACCCATAAAATATCGAAAATTTCGCCAGTCCTGACATCTGTGCAAATTTTCATGAGTTTTCGTGCATGTTTAGGCCCTCAAAAATGCGTTTGTTTCGGAGGAATAATAATAATAATAATAATTAAAGCTGCAAGCAGCGATGATCGGGCCCTCGCACCCCAGCGCATGTCGAAGTGACGCTCAGTCGAAGGGCTTTTGTCAGTGACTTGTTGTGTAAAGTTTGAGGCAGATCCAACCGTGTACACTCAAGTTATATCAATTTCCTCTGTCATGGCGAAACATCAAAACTCAACGCCACGCCACGGCCAAACCATCATGATCATACACTAGTCTAGATGACACACACTGATTTTTAAGTCCTTACCATGGATTCTGTAGGAGTTCTTAAAATACAAGGTATGCGAAATGGCCAAGAAAAGGCGAAAATGTACCATTTTTTTCAAGATGGCCGACTTCCTGTTCTACTTACAATAAGGCTTCAAGAGGCTTTTTTGTGCGTGTTGACATTATACATGTGCCCTGTGAATTTCATCTTTCTACGTTAATCTGGAAGGCGGGGCTGCAATTTTGAAATTTTAAAGGAGGCGCTGTTGAGCCATTTTGCCACGCCCATTCAAAGCGACCACATAGGATTTTAGCTGACATCACTCTAGACATGTGTGTCAAGTTTCATGACTGTAGAGCAATCCCTTCTCCCTGAAAAACAGTATCATATTTCATGGCGAAGGATGTGTCGCCATGGTAACAGCATTCAGTTTTGGGTCATGAGCTGCCAAATGTAGCATCACCAAGGTCTTGTTTATTAGCTGACTTAATTTCAGGTGCATCAGCCAAATTTCCTAGGAGTAATTAGACAAAGTACGACGCATGATACTTCCTGTTGCCAGTAGGTGGCGCTATGACTTTCGCTAAATATGAGACTGAACATGTGTTCAGATTGGGACTCTTAACAAGCATATGAAATTTGGAAAAGATCAGACCACGTGGAGTCAAGTTATAAGGCATTGAAATTTCATGGCGTCACATCGAAATTCGCCGCGTCGCCATGGCAACACCTTTCGACGAAGGGTCACCAACTTCATAATATAAGATCTCCAAGGTCTTGAGGCTATTCTCAGTAAATTTCAGCTAGATTCCATCACCGTGCTGCCCACAGGGCGTCAGAGCGTAAAACATGTAACTTCCTGTTGCCAGGAGGTGGCGCTATGACTCATATCCTGTATTGTCACATGGACCCGTTCAGGGCGGGACTCTTATGAAGCACAAAAGCTTTGGCTCCCTTAGGATCATGTATGCCGGAGTTATAGCCGTTTCATTTTTCATGGCGAAGGATCGAAATTCGCCGCCCAGCCACGCCCCCTAGGAAAGACTAATGAGAATTGTTTTAATAACTTTTAATCTCCTATGCCTGTAGATGATACGGACCGAATTTGAAAGTCCTGGGGTCAAATCTCTAGGAGGAGTTCGTTAAAGTATGCGGGCTGGAAATGACAAAATCGGTGCAAAATTTCAACTTTGATACAAAATGGCCGACTTCCTGTTGGAGTTAGGCTATGTGTCCTTGAGACTTTTTGGTGCGTCTGGTCATGATACATATGCATACCGAATTTCGTTCTCCTACGACAATCTGTATCGAGGGGCTCAATTTTCTTGACATTCTAGGTGGCGCTGTCGAGCCATTTTGTCCCGCTTTATTTCGAGACCCATAAAATATCGAAATTTTCGCCAGTCCTGACATCTGTGCAAATTTTCATGAGTTTTCGTGCATGTTTAGGCCCTCAAAAATGCGTTTGTTTCGGAGGAATAATAATAATAATAATAATAATAATAATAATAATAACTCCTTCAGTTTCAATAGGGCTTCGCACCGGTCGGTGCTCGGGCCCTAATAATAATAATTAAAGCTGCAAGCAGCGTTGAACGGGCCTTCGCGCCCTTGCGCACATCGGGCCGCGGCGCAGTCAGTTGAGCTTGTGGGAACCAAGAAAACGTTTGGAGATCATTAGTGTGAGAGTCTTTTGACACACAATACTAACCAGTGTCTCTCTGTGAGCCCACCCCTCTGTTCACAGACAATTATGAATTATGAAATCAAAATATTGTTAACCTTAATCAATAATTCAGGTACCAACTGTAGGATCTGCGAAGAACACAGTTAATTATTTGCTATAATTATCAATTATCAATAATAATTAATTATAACAATTAACAGAATTATTAATATGAACTAACAGATACGAAGCACCACCCCGAAACCGGGACCAATAACCGAGCAAGGTAGTCTCATAAATGGGAGTTCACCTAGAATGTTAATATCTGAGAGATAATCATTCAAGGGTGAACAAAGAAGGGTTGAATTCGAGCTCTGACTCCTTCAATCAGCCACTTTTCACAATATGTTACCAATAATGACTAAAGAACTTCTCTTTAAAGATATAACAGTGTTAATTAAACTTAGCAAAATTAACAAAGTTAACAAATGCTTCACTCAATAAATAGCTATTCTAAAATCTAATTCTACCAAACAAAACACAAACAGCTTTGCACGGGGTTGGACACCTGCAGGTTGGACACTTTTGTCCGACGTTATCTGACCATCAGATGTGCAAAACGATGTCGGTACGTGTATCTGTGCGCGCGTGAGTGTGGTGTTAGTCACAAGAGAGGGAGGAGGGAAAGCGATCGTGAGAGAGAGAGAAGCGGTTCTTTTTCCACAGAGAGCGCACGTACGGACGGCAGTCTGTAACGCACGTTGTCTGGTTTCAGATCGACAAATCAGTTTACTTTCTCACTCACGGCAGCACAAACACAGTAGTCCCGAGCGGGACAAACACAAAATAGTCTAGCGTGGTGAACACAACTAACAGGCAGCAAACAGGCAGCAGCGGAGCGTTAACTGCAGCATGACCGAAAGAAGCACAACCAGTTCGCCTCTGCTAGCCTCTCAGCTAACCCCGGCTATCTCTTTAGATCCAAACGGAGCACCGAGTCCCGATTTGTTATTTAGGTTAAAGCGGAGAACAGGCAGCAAACAGGCAGCAGCGGAGCGTTAACTGCAGCATGACCGAAAGAAGCACAACCAGTTCGCCTCTGCTAGCCTCTCAGCTAACCCTGGCTCTCTGTTTAGATCCAAACGGAGCACTGAGTCCCGATTTGTTATTTAGGTTAAAGCGGAGAACAGGCAGCAGCGGAGCGTTAATTGCAGCATGACCGAAAGAAGCACAACCAGTTCGCCTCTGCTAGCCTCTCAGCTAACCCCGGCTCTCTGTTTAGATCCAAACGGAGCACCGAGTCCCGATTTGTTATTTAGGTTAAAGCGGACAGAATCAGCGGGTCTGTCGGCCAGCTGAGTGAAGTGAAACCTGCGGAAAAAACACCGTGACCATCACGGTAAAACAGTCCGTAGAGAACTACCGTGTTCAGCTGCACAGATAAGAAATCCCTCGGCTGACAGGATGTACTACTCGGTGAGGAAAAATATTTTACCCTCGCCTTTTTGGTTGGCAACAACGGTTGGCAACCAGCATATTGGGTGCATTACTGCCACCCTCTTCCTGAGTTTTTCCCTCATATCAGCTATAGTCTTTCTTGATCATTAGTACAATATATGATCACATATGTAATAGTCCCCTCAGCCAAGTCAGAAAAAATATGTGCATGTATGAACAACAGCAATTGGAGAAGATGACAGTCAAAAAGTAATCATGTTAAATAATCATGATCTCAATATTGAAAAAAAATGATCGTGATTATATTTTTTGCCATAATCAAGCACCCCTAAAAACAGCAAATTGTGATTTACATACACACGCGCACACACACACACACACACACACACACACATACACACACACAGAGTTTAAATATGTATGTGATCAATTGTAAATATGTTATAATGAATTGTTTTCTTTAAGAAACTCTTACTTGCACATTTTTCAGTGTGCTCCTAAAGTTATATATATGCTCCTAATTTCTTTCATTTAGGAGCACATGTACTCCTTGAAAAGAAGTAGGGATTGAACACTGCTGTCAGATATGTGGAAACACTAAGTAAGTGGAGTGTGGCCAGTCCAAGGGCTTCTGTCACAGGCAGTAGATGTTTACTTTACCCATCCCCCCCTCCCATTCTCTCTCTCTCCCTCACAGCTGCAGAGAAGGATATTAGTGTACTCTACTTGTGAAAAATCCTCATAAATCCCATAACTTTGGCCAAATCCTACATAAAAATATCATTTTTTTGTAGGAATTTTCGTCGCGAATCCATTGATACAGGTTTGAAAGTGGTGGGACTTAAAGTTTAGACGCCAGATGCCCCAGTTTGGCACAAAGTCCATGCCAAGAATTTGCCTCCCCATTGGTTTACATTGTAAGGTGTAATGTCGCACTCCAACTTTCAGGGCTTACTAAATCTAAACCGTTCGAGTTATTACAAAGTTTTTAATAACTTTTGCTCAACACAGTGTGATAAGTCATGTATTAAAGTTTGAAGCCGATACCATTAACGCCCTAGGAGGAGATAGCGTTTATTCAAGGTCCAAAATTGGCAAAAAATCGTACTTTGAAATGGACATTGCAGATTTCCTGTTGGATTTAGGTCAGGGGTGTCAGTGTATGATTTGTAGGTCTTGATGAGACGAATAATTGGATTTTGGTTCGATCTCTCTACGACATTCCTACGGGCCGTGGCGGCCGTTTTAGATACATAGGTGGCGCTAGAGAGCACATTTTGGCACTTTGGGGTTTATTTTTTACATTTTATCAAATTTTTCACCATTCCTGATGTGCGTTCCAAATTTGGTGAGTTTTTGAGCATGTTTAGGGGGTCAAATTTAGAGTTAAAGTGGCGTAATAATAAAGAATAAGAAGAAGAAAGAAACAAACACACGAAAAACAATAGGGTCTTCGCCCTTTGGGCTCAGGCCCTAATTAAAGCTGCAAGCAGCGTTGGACGGGCCTTCGCACTCTCCTAACGTCAGAGCGTGATGCAGATGAGGGGGTTATGACAGGCATGTAGATGTTTTCAGACCTGGGCTGACAGGTCTGACTTCACCAAACCCCCCCCTCCCCCTTTTGTCTCCCTGCTAGTTGGAGAGGAGGATTAGAATAGTACTGTTCTTGTGAAATATTGTCATAAATCCCATTACTTTGTCACATTCCGTGGGAGTGTATCTCCAAAACTTAGGTCATTATCCCTTAGCTTTTTTGTGTAAAAAAAATTTCCGTTATAAGTGTATCTTTTTTCAACATGTGTTGCTAGGTAAAGAATATTATTACATATAACCTTTCATGTAGTTATTCAATAAAGTGTTACATGGTGAGACAGATGAATTTTTTTTTTTTTTTTTTGTGATTCAATGTTGAACACCTTAATTGTTGACAGTAAATGACAGACAACATTTTGTTGTGAACATGGCAATTTATTTTTATTATAAAGTGGTTTAAACAATAGTTCATCAAGAAAAATATTTAGCCAACTTTTCCATGTACAACTGATGTATTGAAGATAACACATTTGCAGCCCTGAATTTTGTCATGAAATAACAATCAAACAGTCAAAAACATAATAAAGTGGGGACACAAAGAGGAAGTGAGAGCATGGATAATAACAGTAACAATGACAATATGTGTGTTCTATATTTTTATAACTGTCCTGTTTGGCAGCTGAGGCGTGCAGAATGAAGAATCTGTGCCTTGGGGTGCCAGAACTGATTTGCTAATAGGTCATGCACAAAAAACATGAAAATTCATATTTAAAGTACTAAAGTTGAAGTTCATGTTGTACATCATAATGACAAAAATACAAGTGTCTGAAATGAGTACAGCTCAGTTATTAAATATAAGTATAGCCTTTCCTGTAATGTTTATAGCAACATGTAGTTATTGGATCTGTGTATCTTATCTAAGCTGATGATGATGATGATGATGATGATGAGTAACACAGGAAAGATACAACCAACATGCAACATGAAGTTTGCCAGTTCCTTGTAAGATACATTTGTTCAATTGTTATTGACCAGTTCATTTTCAAATCACATAATAAAACTGTTGCATATTAACACACTAGGAATAAAGGTATCATGAATTGAAACATGCAAAAATATATATATTAACAGTTATCATGTGGCAAACAGAGACCAAGACATCTTCACAAACACCAGCTACAAAGTGCTTCATAGTCAAAGACATAAGTACAAAGTGCTTCACAGGCAAAATAAATTAATAATAAATAAATCTAAAATCTCCATTTCATGATTATTTTAACATAATACTCACAATACATAATAATCCAAAATCTATCCACAATACTACACAATCTATAATTGACACACGATTGACCAGTTGGAGTAAGACAGACTCTACAGTAAATAAGACAGCAACCATAATGACAGCCAGTCACGCACCATGAACAACACACAAGTCAGTGTGTTCCTAAAACCCTACAGATAAGCACAACTACAACATGAATACGATAACACTTACGCTGGGACACTGCGATGTAGCACATTACCTCAGACAAAGTAACTTATACCTGCTCTAAATTGAAATCTACATCAAAAATTGGCTACACACCCTCAAACTCATCAAACATTATCAAACTGTCTATGTCATCTAACTGCCCCTGATCATCTTTAACACCAAAACTACACAGAATACCTTCATGATCACTGAAGTACGCTGGCATCACTGCACATTCCACATTATACTGTGTTGTTTTAACATATACATGATCAATCAATGTCCCCTTCTCTGTAGTTTCTTGTGTTACATGCTGCTTAAATCCTTTTAAGCTCAGGAATGTACAAATTGATGATTCTTGTAAAATGTTTTCATTAAAGTCTCCCATTAGCACAATTGTTTTACTGATTGGATTTAACCAGTCAAGTAACTTCTCCACATTGTGTTTAAATAGAGATCTTGGATAAGATGGTGGACGATAAAGTACTGCCATCAATATGTTTAAATTGATACACAGGCATACCAAACACTCCAGATTTAAGTCTGGTACCTGCAGAATCTGACAGTCCAAATTGTCTAAACAGTACAAACCAACTCCACCATGTTGTAGATTTTGCAGCTCTGACAATTTGGGGTTATTGCTGCTGTAACACAAACTTCGAGGACGACTGTGGAAAGTGTACCCACACATTTGCACACTGTTTAATGAGGTTTGTGCAGTGAGCCACGTTTCTGTGACAGCAATACAGTGAGGCTGCAAATGCTGTGTGCAGGACACCAAATCTGAAAGGTGGCGATTTAAACTCTGAACGTTCATTAAATACACAGAGAAACTTTGTGTATTTATTGAAGGCTTAGGTTGTTCAATTAAAAATGGAGGCATGCTATCCATGGCTTCCTTTATGGTGTCCTTGCAGTAAATGGCCTTCTCTGTAAAATCCCTGATGATCAGTCCAGACAAAGCCCTAACACGACTCAGAGCTACGTACGCCTGCCCAGGTGCAAACACCTTCTTCAAAGATACAACAGCTTCATCTACAGTTAAGCCCTGAACTTTGTGTACAGTACACGCCCACGCTAATTTCAGAGGAAACTGTAAACGCACACAACCCCGTTTAGTGGCCTTCTCCTTCTCTGGTTCAATAGCAGTAGAATTCCTGCATTCTACTGCTGAATGGGCATGTGTCTTCCTCCTCTGTAAGCCAATTTTATCATCATCAAAGGTAACATAAATTTTTAGAGGAAATGTTTTATCTTTACCAAAATCCATGTCAGTGACAGTGCCACATGCTCCATTCACCAGACCGTCTTCAACATCCACGTTCTTACATAACATAACACGCGCATTCTTGGCCAAATACAACGTTTGTTCTAAACATGTGTCCAGAGCATTATTGTGGGTACCACGTTCCAATTTCCCTGTTTTCTTGTTTGTTATGAAATCTTTAGCCTCAATTTTGATGTAATCGGGACACATGGCAAACAACTTATTGAAATTGTGTTCATTTACTTGAATATTTGTTGGGAAAATATGCAAGGCCGAGCTGTCTTCCCCTGTCTCACGTGATTTCAACATCACAACGTCGCTCTCTAACATGGGGGTTTTTTTGGAACGCACTCGCAACCTATTCAACATCTCTGCAAATGAGCTATCTTTCTGCCTAACTATTGTTTTCAGCTCCACTATACTGAAATGGCACCACAAGCCAACACCAACCTGACTGTTATGCAGAGGCTTCCCTTTAACAGGAGGCAACTGATAAAAGTCACCAACAGCTATCACACTAACATTACCAAATGGGGAAAAGTCACCAGTCTGCTTAAGCTGCCTCAACCTGCCATGGACATAGGTCAACAGATTGTGATCAACCATACTGATTTCATCAATGATTAAAATTTGGAGTTGACTAAATTTTGCTCTTAGAGAGTTTAGTTTATCTTCACCCAAAGGGGTATAAGGTAAACTAGAGTGTGTGCCAATACTCAGTGTGTGATGAATTGTTGCTGCGTTTAAAGAGTATGCAGCTATGCCTGTTGAAGCAGTTAACAAAACACAAATATCGTCTGGTTGATGACAAAGTGTTGACAACAGCCTCCCTGCCTCGTACTGTATAGCTCTAATTAAATGACTTTTCCCCGTCCCTGCGCCACCTGTCACAAAGACATGCATAGGCTCTGGATTTTTACCCATCACCTTCTGTAAACACCACTGTCTGACCTTATAAAAAATAGCCATCTGTGTCTCATTCAGAGACCTAAGTAAAGCTAACCCCTCACTTCTAGGCATAATTTTTCTGGGTCTCTCTAAATGTGCTAATTGTCTGTTATCAGCGGCCAAGTCTGGAACATTTTCCATTGCTTCCATTAACTGTTCATCCTTTTTTTCACCTCTCTGTTGCTGTCTCATTTCGTCTACACATTCAAGGCGTTCCACTTCCTGTTCAGGACACAGCTCCCCCCAAACATCTTCATCAACTCCGTTTTGCTCGACAATTTCCTGAGCTCTTTCCAAATCAGGACAATCTACTTCAAACTTTGCCCTGTTCTCGTCAACCACAGTCTTAACCGAATGCACAGAACCATCACTAAATGTCACATCGCCACCGTTATAGAACTGACTAAACATTTCAAAGCCTTCAGGTTTTAAGTCTGAGTCAGCTCTATAAGGAAGGAACAATTGCATCAGACTCTGAAAATGGTCCTCCTCTCGTTTCTCTAAATCGAAACGCATATAACGAACAACTGCGAAATGAGAGCGTGTTCTCCTCAAGATGAAGCCTAAACCACTTTTCAGTTCAATCATGTCTTTAGACTTCTCGTTCTTGGAGAGAACACGATACTCAGACGCAAATGTAGCCATGCACATGTTATCAAAGACATCATTGTCAGGCCTGTTCCTATACCTGTCCACTATGCCAGGCATCCACATGTCCTCTGTCTTAAGCTCAGTACAAACTGTTTTCTGTTTCAAAACACTGAGGGGTAAACTCATCTTCACTATGTTGTTCCCAGTTGGCACAAACACAACCTTTCTGGAACACTCCTTCAGATGCATGTTGGTTAGCCTATACACCGCCTCCTGAGCACAGACGTCCCTGTTGTGTAAATATACACTGCCTAGCTTTTTTAATGCTTCTTTAGCAGAGAGATTTCCTTGTTTTGTTGCTTCTTTTTGGGCGTTACTCAATAACAGGCCAATTTCTCTCTCTGCTTTAGTAATATAAGATATGATATAGATGACGACTGCATAGGCGTCGGTGACAAAGCTAATGTCCAAATTTGCATTCCAGCACTTCAACAACTGCTTACTATACTGGTTTACCCAAACTTCGTTCACCCCTCTCCTATAAACCACCGTGCTCTTTTTTTCCAATCTTCGATAAGCCTCTTCAAAGATGCCCTGATTGATGCCTAGAGTCTGAAACAAATCCTCTACACTGACAAAACTCACTTCTTCTTCCTGAGCTTTCTTAACAGCTGTCTTAACATTTTGCAAAATATACTGTGCCCTCTCTTTTGGCATCAAATCATCATCAAAACACTTACAGACAGGATGGTTCTTTGAACCAGGATCATTCATGGTCTCCTTCACCTTATGATCACATTTGCAGTCTTTTGTCTCTATTTTACAAACAAACGTCCTAGATGAAACAGGTTTTGGGAAATTAAACCGACATGTTGTTTTCTTTTTCCTGCATGATTTAGAATGTCGTTTCGAGTGTGATTGAACTGATGACACAATGTCCAATAATGTATCATCATCTGAGGGTAACTCGCATGTAACATATTTATCTATGAACTCAACGACCTCCTCATCTGTGTTTTTATCAATTTGGGGAGCACCCTCAATCCAAAACAGACAGTGTACATGAGGAGAACCGCGCTGCTGAAATTCTACCCTATAAAAGTGATCAATGATTTTGCCAATTGGTTGGGAAGGAGACATGAGAACCTCGTTCAAAAAACAATGCCATCTGTAGTCAAACATCCTCGCAGCTGTGACCGGGTTACGACGCAACAACTCACACCTGTCTGCCCACTCCAAATCCTCTACAGTCTGTGTCCTGCCTTCCTGTTTTAGAATAGTGGTCAAAAGATTCTGCCAGCGCAGATCCGCAGAGGAAAACGAGCAAAACCATGTCGGGATCCCCAACTGACGTACGCATGCTAAGATGTCTTTCTGAACTGACTGCCAAAAAGCTGGAGTTCCTCTAATTGGCTTAAGAAACCTATAACCCTCATCGCACTTTAACAACTTCTTCAGAGACTCCTCGTCCATCAACATTTCTGGACTAATCCTTTGCGACTTCTGTCCACCTTTACCCTTGCGCAACGCAACAGAAACACTCGATGACACACGATCTATCTCTGACATGTATTGGGCAAAGAAAATGTATTCTACATTACGTGCAAAACGACCATCCGCATGCATAATCCTGTTATTAAAGTAACGAGACAGAGTTAGGCGATATGAGCGGCTGTCATGGAAAGTCTTACTACCAAGAGGAAACAACACAGGGAAACATTTAGCCTCATTCGTGTGGTCAGAAAGCACCCTAACCGGACTATTCCCCTCTGCAGGCGCAATGTTTACAATGTCATCAAAATACTGGTCTAATGCTTCCTGACCAATATCTATAGGCATAAGACAAGTGTCCTGAAACATGCAGTGCTGCTGTCTGTCATGTAACAATTCATCCTGTATTATCTCTGATGTTTCCTCCACACCATCAACTACAGCCTGTTCTGTGACCTCACCACCTGCCTGAGCTGTCACCTCACCACTTCTAACAACCAGATCTTCCTGACATGATGCTACCTTTTCTACAACAGCTTCATCCTCACTACCTGGCTGATCCTCCTCATTCTCCCCATCTTTTTGCCTACAAAACTCGTTTACCCACTCTTCGTTAAACTCAATATCATTGTAATAAGTATTAGTTCTCTTTAAATACTCTAGCGCCTGTCTTACACGTGAAGTATCTACAAACTGATACTCGTAATGTCCTTTAAACGTCAATTTGCGCTTTAATTTCACCTGTAGCAGAGACCCTTCCATGCTACAACGTGGCAACACATTAGTCGTCTGCACTATGTTGGCTGGAACACATGTAACCGGACCATGTACTCCATTCTGTCCTCCTTTAGGCAATGCCAACATTTTCATAAACGGAATGTGCAGAGCTATCAGGTGTTGTTCTAAACTATTCAAACATGCCAGTTCAGGTGGAATTGGATCAAGCATCAAAGTATTAACCCAACATTCAGCTGGTATCTGACCTTTACTTATCTTATTGTGACAGGTATAACAAATCCAAAGCTGACCTCTGGATGACACTAACTGACATGGCACAACGCAGTCATCTGAACATCTATGCAGAAACTTCTCACTAATGCACATTTCTGCAATACCAGCTGTTGCTGAACTTCTACTATACATTTCCCTATCACAAGTCAGCAATTGAGATCTAAACATCAACCGATGACAAACACAACACACAAAGTGTGGCCCATCTCTGACTTTCTCTAAAAACTGATGCATAACAAAACCAAAATCTCCTGACTTCTCTGTCTTCTGCTTCCTACTAAACCCAACACTGGCAATAACTTGCTGCTTAAACGTAGAATTGTCATGATACCTTCTTCTCCTTTCTTCTCTACTCCTTTCTTTAACCTTCTCTCTATGCGTGATGCTGTCTCTATAGTTCACCATACTATTTACTTTACTCTTAGCTTTAACCGTCTCTCTATGCTGGTCGTTGTCTCTATATTTCACCATACTGTTTAATTTACTCTTGGCTTTAGCACTCTCTCTATGTGGTATATTTTTATGATAGTTTGCTACACTCCATAATTTTGCCCTTTCCCTAAACAGCACATTTTCATGATACATCTTTCTAATCCTTAACTGTCGTTTCTCCCTTATCAACATGTTCAATTTCTCCTGTGTCGTTTTCTTATGGCTCATATACTTTGACCTCAATGACTTACTACTTGATTTTACGTCAGTAGCATCCTTCACAACATCAGCACTATCAACACCTTTATCAGAAACTACACATTCTAATTTACATGCTACTGCTGCCTTGTCACCGTCTACAATATCCTTCATTCTAGACCTAATGCTGTAACCTGTCACTTCATTAACTTTACAGTAACCGTAACAAGTGTGTAGTCCAGGCTTACAAACACAAACAACATTCTCAAAATGCTTGTCCATAATGTTCTCTAAATAAATGCATTCCGCAGACAAAAGGTCATTGTCACTGGTGTACTTCAGCCAACGTCCACCATAAAATGTACACACACTAACTCCTAACCAATCTGCAGTAACCTGTATTTCCACCTCTGTGGCCCAAGTGTTAACGGTTCTCATCCTGGACTGATGAATGTACTCTAACACAGAGGAATAGTCACTCCTCAAAATACTCTGGTATTTACCTGCATTCCTCTCCAGCTCTTTACATACTGCCAGTCTAATCTTACGATGGTGCTTCTGTGAACCACTCACAGCCTGAGAGATGGCTCTGAAGAAGCAGTTACCATCAGCTACGATCTTCTCATTCCTACATGGGACACCTGTCAACCCAATTTCTTTGGACACAGGACCAGTGACCTTCACAAAGTCAACATTTAATTTTGCACACAAAACCTGACAAACATCTACACTAAGAGGACAGAAGACCAGCTCTTCATTCCTCACAGCACTAATAAATTCTACATCTGAGTTAATTTGACTAACATTAAGCCTCTTTGATTTCTTCGACATGCAGGTGTGAGAAGAAATCTTGCGTTTTCTGCCATAAGTACTTGTTGGTTCTTCCTCTGAACCGCTGCTAACCTCAATGGCTAAAGTCTGGACAGACACTGATACACTCGCAGCTACGCTAGGCTCTGGTGTTGGCCCTGTACTCATATCAATGATACAACTCTCCACAGAAATACCAGACGGTACTGGACTTACACCACCATTAACACTAACACCACACAGTTCGTACAGCTTCTGACTTGAGCTGACACTGTCTGCCAAACAACAGATGTAGTGGTGCAATTCATCGAGACATGCAAAATGCAAAACCACACTTGTACCGTTGCAGTGTAACAAGCCAACGTTACTGCGTGAATGACTGTCGACAACAGCGAAATGTCCATTCTCACAGATGATGGCAGAAGTGTTACCACACAATGTCAGAAGACATGCGCTGTACTGATTGAAGATCCTCTCCAGTCCATTGCGTAGACTGACAAACACACCAAAGTCAACTAGTTCACCATCAGTCACACCTACTTCACCAAATACCACATCGCCAAAAGTAAAGTTACACACTTGTCCATCAATCACTAACTGCTGTGGCAAATCTGGAACAGACAAAAGACCCGACTGATGCATAAAGATGCCATGGTCACGCAAACTGCTGTACAACTCATCACCTACAACCAACGCGCGATCCAGATCATGCCTCTTCCACGAAAACACACTGCTCACCATGTGTTTGGCTAAGCTGACAAAAGCTATAGCCATACACTGCAGTCCTCTGTATTTAAACTGCTCATCTCCTTGGTGAAATGAGCCCCTTACAACCTTTACTAGCTTAATTCCTCTGCTATTCTTAGCCACCATTGCCACAACATTGCTTTTGGAACCACACGGAACTGCTTTAACATCAGAAACAGAAAAACAATGAGAAAAACTAGACTTAGCTTTGCTGATCTTCTGTGGCAGTCGTGCTCCCTCCTCGACGGTGGACTCCATCGGCATGGCAGGGCAAGCTGCAGCAACCTCCTCCTCCCCCACCACCACCACCTCTGGCACCACACCAGCACACAATGGCACCGCAGACCCCTCCAGGAACTCCTGGGACACGGCCTCCACCTGAGAAATGTAAAGACAAGGTTTTACTAAGAAACAGAACAAATGAAGAAATGTTGATGTTTGTCATCAATAACAAGTCTCACATTTAAACATAGACAAACCTGCTGCACTGCTGGGCTGGGCCTGGAGGCAGACTCGATCACACGTGCAGGTGAAGGTGTTGGCAGCACCTGTAAAGAAAAGGAAAGGACAAAAAGTCAATATAACAATGCACTCGTTAAACATGCATATGTACAAAGATATACAGTATTGAAACAAAAACAAAACAAAAAACACCACACCAACCTGCCGCTTTCCTCCTCTGCTCCTCGTGGCAACACCTCTCGTCTGACGCTTCACAGGGGAAGCCTAAAGCGGAAAAAACAGTACTTTATAACAGCTGACTCCATGTTTAGCTCTTGGCAGTATATACACATATAATTTGTAGAAAAGTTACCTGGCCAGCTGCTGGAGCAGCAGTGCAGTCAGAGGCAGAAGAAGGCGAAACCTTCTCCATGGCATCCAACATGGCACCGCTGAACCACACAGGGTTGGACGGGATGACAGACTGTCGCACCGTAGGTGTTCCAGCCTTTAAAATACAAAGAGAAAAAGGAGAATTGCTTAGATGTTTCTCAACCAAACAATACAGTAAAAATGTCCAGCCACACAATGAGTTAGCACAACACACTACCTTGCACTCCCGTCCAACAACTGTCCACTCCCAGGGGTTGCTGTGACGAGGCACAGGGACATGTCCCGTCACAACCAGCCTGGGGGAAACCCTGGTACGCGGTGACGTCCGAGGAGACACCCGAGGCTCAGGTGGAGGGGGTACCAGCTGGCGAACCGCAGCATCCCACAGCAGCTCCACCATGACCGGCATGCCATCGGTGTCGCTGAGGTGCACCTGAAAAACAGTCAAACAGCAGACTTTAATCACATGTGTTTATCTTACATATGGGAAAACAAAACTCTTCCATGTTACATATCACTACAACAAAGTATGCTGTACTTACACCGTCGTGGCACCACAGCTCCAACCGATGCAGAGGGAGGTGCTCTGCCACAGACACATATGGGAGACCTGACAAAGAAGTGAAACATGATTACTTCTTCTAATCTTTACACCTGTATTAACTATTTGTGTTAGATTTTACAGTATATTAATTACAACTGCAGATGACCAAAACTTTACATACCCATGCGTGCTGTGACACGGTGGTACTCCTGACGCAGCAGGTCCTGCAGGCCCGGATCAGTGTTGATGCGTGGAGGGAAGTCCAGCACAAACACCTACAGAGCAAAAAGTAAATTACAATTATGTCCTTAAAATTAGCATGTGCTTAACAGATGTGCCACTTAAGGACCAAGAAATAATGACAGTAACTTTTCACAAAAATATACACACCTTGGGCCAGAGGTTGCAGACAGTGGTCAGGAGAGCACCAAAGTCCAACGCTGCCTCACCAATGGTCCTGCTGGCAGTGAGGTTGTTGCTCGGGGCACACACACAGACCGCGTCCGGGGTCCACGGGAGGGAAGCATGCATCACCTCTGTCCTCAGGTCAGCTGCTGCTCCACCTGGAACAGAGAGAAAAGAAAAAGACAAAGATCCCTGCGGCATACTTACAAATCCGTCCACGATGGCCCGCAGGTGAGAGTCTCCAACGACGAACACCATCTGCTACAGAGACAGTGCGTTAGAACAAAGACACCAACCATGACTCCATACACTCATTAATGTCTTCTAAATAAAAAAGACAAATACCTGCTGGTCCAGACGCTGTGCTGGAGTGACGAACTTGATGGGACGGTGGGTCAGCTCCGAAGTTCGCCATCTCCGCACACGATGGCGATAACCAGTACCGCGCCCTGTTACAACGTTGATCATGGTAAAGAATGTCAACACATGCCTAGCAAATCGATACATTTTATTGAAACACTTCAAAAATACATTATACATACGAGCAACAAACTCGGGGATGGGTGGCCCAGGGGTCCAAGACTGCCGCTCCGCAATCCTCCGCTTGGCCGCCTGAGCACGACGGTGGGACTTCGCACGGGGCATCTGCAATGAAAATTACTTTTTATTAAACATTAACACAGAAAGCATTGCAGCCTGTGCCAATGATATTCACCAGGCAGAGGTCACCAAACAGTTTTACTTCAGAATTCACACACAAAATTGATTCAACTTACCTTGGCAGTGGATGGGCAACTTTTATTTAAAAAAACTGTGTGTGAGTGTGCGCGTGTGAGTGTATGTAGTTCTGTGTGTGTGTAATCTGTAAATGTGTGCAATTACCAATAGGTTATGTGTGTCTTTATAAATTAAATAACTATATGTATAAATGTTGTAGATCAGAGAATCACAGATATAGTGCAAATATCGCTTGTGACAGCTGACAAACCAGCAGAGCACCAGATCACACAGGCAAGAGTTGGATATCTGTAAATATAAGAATAAACATTGTTTTATTTAAGCCATGCTGTTATGTAGAAAAATTATAAAATAATGTGTTAAAAAAGGATAAAATATTGAACATCCACAATACATTGATCCATATCTTTATACAATGTTTTAATAATGAATTTATTCTCAAAAACATGATTAACAAATTATATTGCAAAGCAGCCTTTCAGTCACAACCTAACACAAAAGCTAGTTGGTAGCAGGCTACCAAAACCAACCTTTAACCTCTATAATGCTACTATAAGATTTAGAATAACATGCTCATGCTATATCAATGTGTTCAGTTCACTAAAATTAACTGCAACTTGTGGTCTCACAGTCTTATTAAGAATTAGTTGTAATTACATATCCATCAAACAGTCTGATTACGGTTTTAGGCCTGTTTATGCTAGCCAACATTGGCATTCTCGCTAATAACAATAGGGTGTAAATGCACCGTGCTAAACAAGCTACCGCCATGGTCTGCCCCACCCCCTCGTCCAAATACGGTCACTTCCGACTCCAACAATCAAACATGGCAACGTCCAAACCAAGATGGCGACTGCCAAAGCGCAACTCGAAGCTCCACAATGGCACTTCCAACGGCCAAAATGGCCGCAGCCTAGCCGTACTACTGGCGTTTTGTCTGTACACGGCTTTACAGATAATTCGAATGACCACAAATTATGATAATCCATAAAAAACCATCAATACATCTTTGAATCCATCTCACATTAACTACACTGCTTTTTGTATTTTATCGAATTATTTTAGCATCGGCCACGTGTTTAAAAACTACATTTTACTAAGCTGTGTATGAAATTTTGCCCGCGCCTGTATCCACCCTCACCACACAGAGTCACAAACGTGGCATCGGCCAAATCCAAGATGGCGATTGCCAAAACGCTACACTCGAGGCTTCACAAAAGCAGTTCCAACGGCCACAATGGCCGCAGCCGCGCCGTACTACTAACGTTTTGTCTGTATACGACTTTAGCATACAATGCACATGGCCACAGATTATGTAATCCATGAAAATCCATCACTAAATCTTTGTAACATCTCACATTATTTACACTACTTTGTTTTTTTATGAAATAATTTAAGCGTCAGACACGTGTCTAAACGCTTCATTTTATCAGAGAAAAGTAAGCTGTGTGCGAAATTTCGCCCGCGCCTCAACCAACCACACCACACAAGGTCAACAAACAACAGTCACAGTACAAATTTACTGTATATGTTCAGTAGAAAATTACTAAAAACATCTGTTCACTTAACAAAGAGTTAATACCACAGAGAAGACAACAGTTCTTACCTCGACAACGTGACCAAGTGTGGCCTGCTCCGCTCAAGCAGGCTGTTTTATGAGCTTGCATGACACGTCATCAAACCATCACCACGCCCACACACATTACTAGCGCGATCAGTGCAACAATCACGTACATAAAATGGCGTCCTCTCGGACTATCTGGAAGTTGACTCACATTTGTACCTAAAAATAGGTGTGCGCGACGTGGAAAAAATACTCGTACACTGTGCGACTACTAATTGCAACCATAAAAGTATATGAGCTCTAAACGGATTTAAGTTGAAACGCCGGTACAAAAAGTGGCGACGCTTGTAAGGTCAGCGGAGCGTTAACTGCAGCTAACCGAAAGAAGCACAACCAGTTAGCCTCTGCTAGCCTCTCAGCTAACCCCGGCTCTCTGTTTAGATCCAAACGAAGCACCGAGTCCCGATTTGTTACTTAGGTTAAAGCGGAGAGAATCAGCGAGTCTGTCGGCCAGCTGAGTGAAGTGAAACCTGCGGAAAAAACACCGTGACCATCACGGTAAAACAGTCCGTAGAGAACTACTGTGTTCTGCTGCACAGATAGGAAATCCCTCGGCTGACAGGATGTACCACTCTGTGAGGAAAAATATTTTACCCTCCCCTTTTAGGTTTATAACAACGGTTGGCAACCAGCATATTAGGTGCATTACTGCCACCCTCTTCCTGAGTTTTTCCCTCATATAAGCCAAGTCTTTCTTGATCATTAGTACAATACATGATTACATGTGTCATAGTCTCGCTTATAAAGGGGTGGTGATGTCATGGCTGCGTCCTCAGGACGCTCCGCTGTGCAGGAGCGTCTCCGCCAATGAGGGACCGATGTTGACTGCTCCCTGCTGAGGTGTGAAAATCGCAAAGCATCCTTGGAAATGGAGTTTGCTCCACCCTCATGGCAGGTCCATTACAGTTTTAATACGGAGCTCCGGAACTCCAGCCTTCCTGAGTTTTTCCCTCATATAGGCTATAGTTTTTCTTAATCATTACTACAATATATGATTACATATGTAATAGTCTCCTCAGCCAAGTTAGAAAAAATATGTGCATGTATGAACAACAGCAATTGGAGAAGATGACAGTCAAAAAGTAATCATGTTAAATAATCATGATCTCAATATTGAACAAAAATGATTGTGATTATAATTTTTGCCATTATCAAGCACCCCTAAAAACAGCAAATTGTGATTTACATACACACACACACACACACACACACACACACACACACAGAGAGAGTTTAAATATGTATGTGATAAATTGTAAATATGTATGTAATGAATTGTTTTCTTTAAGAAACTCTTACTTGCACATTTTTCAGTGTGCTTCTAAAGTTATATATATGCTCCTAATTTCTTTCATTTAGGAGCACATGTACTCCTTGAAAAGAAGTAGGGATTGAACACTGCTGTCAGATATGTAGACACACTAAGTAAGTGGAGTGTGGCCAGTCCAAGGGCTTCTGTCACAGGCAGTAGATGTTTACTTTACCCATCCCCCCCTCCCATTCTCTCTCTCTCCCTCACAGCTGCAGAGAGGATATTAGTGTACTCTACTTGTGAAAAATCCTCATAAATCCCATAACTTTGGCCAAATCCTACATAAAAATATCATTTTTTTGTAGGAATTTTCGTCGCGAATCCATTGATACAGGTTTGAAAGTGGTGGGACTTATAGTTTAGACGCCAGATGCCCCAGTTTGGCACAAAGTCCATGCCCAGAATTTGCCTCCCCATTGGTTTACATTGTAAGGTGTAATGTCGCACTCCAACTTTCAGGGCTTACTAAATCTAAACCGTTCGAGTTATTACAAAGTTTTTAATAACTTTTGCTCAACACAGTGTGATAAGTCATGTATTAAAGTTTGAAGCCGATACCATTAACGCCCTAGGAGGAGATAACGTTTATTCAAGGTCCAAAATTGGCAAAAAATGGTATTTTGAAATTGACATTGCAGATTTCCTGTTGGATTTAGGTCAGGGGTGTCAGCGTATGATTTGTAGGTCTTGATGAGACAAATAATTGAGTTTTGGTTCGATCTCTCTACGACATTCCTACGGGCCGTGGTGGCCGTTTTAGATACATAGGTGGCGCTAGAGAGCACATTTTGGCACTTTGGGGTTTAATTTTTACATTTTATCAAATTTTTCACCAGACCTGATGTGCGTGCCAAATTTGGTGAGTTTTTGAGCATGTTTAGGGGGTCAAATTTAGAGTTAAAGTGGCGTAATAATAAAGAAAGAAACAAACACACGAAAAACAATAGGGTCTTCGCCCTTTGGGCTCAGGCCCTAATAATAAGAAGAAAGAAACAAACACACGAAAAACAATAGGGTCTTCGCCCTTTGGGCTCAGGCCCTAATTAAAGCTGCAAGCAGCGTTGGACGGGCCTTCGCGCCCTTGCGCACAGCAGGCCGCGGCGCAGTCACCTAAGCTTCTGGGAACCAAGAAAACGTTTGGAGATGATCAGTGTGAGAGTCTTTAGACACACAATACTAACCAGTGTCTCTCTGTGAGCCCACCCCTCTGTTCACAAACAATTATGGGTAATTATAGATTATGAAATCAAAATATTGTTCACCTTAATCAATAATTCAGGCACCAACTGTAGGATCTGCAAGGAACACAGTTGCTATAATTATCAATTATCAATAATAAATAATTATAACAATTAACAGAATTATTAATATGAACTAACAAATACGGAGCACCACCCGGAAACCGGGACTAATAACCGAACAAGGTAATCTCATAAATGGGAGTTCACCTAGAATGTTAATATCTGAGAGATATCAACATTCAAGGGTAAACAAAGAACAGTTGAATTCGAGCTCTGACTCCTTCAATCAGCCACTTTTCACAATATGTTACCAATAATGACAAAAGAACTTCTCTTTAAAGATATAACAGTGTTTATGAAACTTAGCAAAATTAACAAAGTTAACAAATGCTTCATTCAATAAATAGCTATTCTAAAATCTAATTCTACCAAACAAAACACAAACAGCTTTGCACAGGGTTGGACACTTGCAGGTTGGACACTTTTGTCCGACGTTATCTGACCATCAGATGTGCAAAACGATGTCGGTGCGTGTATCTGTGCGCGCGTGAGTGTGGTGTTAGTCACAAGAGAGGGAGGAGGGAAAGCGATCGTGAGAGAGAGAGAGAAGCGGTTCTTTTTCCACAGAGAGCGCACGTATGGACGGCAGTCTGTAACGCACGTTGTCTGGTTTCAGATCGACAAATCAGTTTACTTTCTCACTCAAGGCAGCACAAACACAGTAGTCCCGAGCGAGACAAACACAAAATAGTCAAGCGTGGTGAACACAACTAACAGGCAGCAAACAGGCAGCAGCGGAGCGTTAACTGCAGCATGACCGAAAGAAGCACAACCAGTTAGCCTCTGCTAGCCTGTCAGCTAACCCCGGCTCTCTGTTTAGATCCAAACGGAGCACCGAGTCCCGATTTGTTATTTAGGTTAAAGCGGAGAACAGGCAGCAAACAGGCAGCAGCGGAGCGTTAACTGCAGCATGACCGGAAAGAAGCACAACCAGTTAGCCTCTGCTAGCCTCTTAGCTAACCCTGGCTATCTGTTTAGATCCAACCGGAGCACCGAGCCCCGATATGTTATTTAGGTTAAGGTGGAGAGAACCAGCGGGTCTGTCGGCCCGCTGAGTAAGTGAAACCTACGGAAAAAACACCGTGACCATCACGGTAAAACAGTACGTAGAGAACTGCTGTGTTCAGCTGCACAGATAGGAAATCCCTCGGCTGACAGGATGTACCACTCTGTGCGGGAAAATATTTTACCCTCCTATTTCTGGTTTATAACAATGATTGACAACCAGAATATTAGGTGCATTACTGCCACCCTCCGCTTCAGGCTGTGAACCAATGATTAAATCCTACACATTATTCCTGTCTGTCTAATAAACTACATAACGAACCTGCTGCAGTGGTCGGACTTATAGTTTAGACGCCAGATGCCCCAGTTTGGCACAAAGTCCATGCCCAGAGATTGCCTCCCCATTGGTTTACATTGTAAGGTGTAATGTCGCACTCCAACTTTCAGGGCTTACTAAATCTAAACCGTTCGAGTTATTACAAAGTTTTTAATAACTTTTGCTCAACACAGTGTGATAAGTCATGTATTCAAGTTTGAAGCCGATACCATTAACGCCCTAGGAGGAGATAGCGTTTGTTCGGGGGCCAAAATTGGGGCAAAGTCTTATTTTGAAAAGCTGATTGCAGACTTCCTGTTGGATTTAGGTCAGGGGTGTCAGCGTATGATTTGTAGGTCTTGATGAGACGAATAATTGAGTTTTGGTTCGATCTCTCTACGACATTCCTACGGGCCGTGGCGGCCGTTTTAGATACATAGGTGGCGCTAGACAGCACATTTTGGCACTTTGGGGGTTAATTTTTACATTTTATCAAATTTTTCACCAGACCTGATGTGCGTGCCAAATTTGGTGAGTTTTTGAGCATGTTTAGGGGGTCAAATTAAGGATTGAAGTGGCGTATTAATAAAGAATAATAAGAAAGAAACAAACGCACGAAAAACAATAGGGTCTTCGCCCTTTGGGCTCAGGCCCTAATTAAAGCTGCAAGCAGCGTTGGACGGGCCTTCGCGCCCTTGCGCACAGCAGGCCGCGGCGCAGTCACCTAAGCTTCTGGGAACCAAGAAAACGTTTGGAGATGATCAGTGTGAGAGTCTTTAGACACACAATACTAACCATTGTCTCTCTGTGAGCCCACCCCTCTGTTCACAAAGAATTATGGGTAATTATAGATTATGAAATCAAAATATTGTTCACCTTAATCAATAATTCAGGCACCAACTGTAGGATCTGCAAGGAACACAGTTGCTATAATTATCAATTATCAATAATAAATAATTATAACAATTAACAGAATTATTAATATGAACTAACAAATACGGAGCACCACCCGGAAACCGGGACTAATAACCGAACAAGGTAATCTCATAAATGGGAGTTCACCTAGAATGTTAATATCTGAGAGATATCAACATTCAAGGGTAAACAAAGAACAGTTGAATTCGAGCTCTGACTCCTTCAATCAGTCACTTTTCACAATATGTTACCAATAATGACAAAAGAACTTCTCTTTAAAGATATAACAGTGTTTATGAAACTTAGCAAAATTAACAAAGTTAACAAATGCTTCATTCAATAAATAGCTATTCTAAAATCTAATTCTACCAAACAAAACACAAACAGCTTTGCACAGGGTTGGACACTTGCAGGTTGGACACTTTTGTCCGACGTTATCTGACCATCAGATGTGCAAAACGATGTCGGTGCGTGTATCTGTGCGCGCGTGAGTGTGGTGTTAGTCACAAGAGAGGGAGGAGGGAAAGCGATCGTGAGAGAGAGAGAGAAGCGGTTCTTTTTCCACAGAGAGCGCACGTATGGACGGCAGTCTGTAACGCACGTTGTCTGGTTTCAGATCGACAAATCAGTTTACTTTCTCACTCAAGGCAGCACAAACACAGTAGTCCCGAGCGAGACAAACACAAAATAGTCTAGCGTGGTGAACACAACTAACAGGCAGCAAACAGGCAGCAGCGGAGCGTTAACTGCAGCATGACCGAAAGAAGCACAACCAGTTAGCCTCTGCTAGCCTCTCAGCTAACCCCGGCTCTCTGTTTAGATCCAAACGGAGCACCGAGTCCCGATTTGTTATTTAGGTTAAAGCGGAGAACAGGCAGCAAACAGGCAGCAGCGGAGCGTTAACTGCAGCATGACCGGAAAGAAGCACAACCAGTTAGCCTCTGCTAGCCTCTTAGCTAACCCTGGCTATCTGTTTAGATCCAACCGGAGCACCGAGCCCCGATATGTTATTTAGGTTAAGGTGGAGAGAACCAGCGGGTCTGTCGGCCCGCTGAGTAAGTGAAACCTACGGAAAAAACACCGTGACCATCACGGTAAAACAGTACGTAGAGAACTGCTGTGTTCAGCTGCACAGATAGGAAATCCCTCGGCTGACAGGATGTACCACTCTGTGCGGGAAAATATTTTACCCTCCTATTTCTGGTTTATAACAATGATTGACAACCAGAATATTAGGTGCATTACTGCCACCCTCCGCTTCAGGCTGTGAACCAATGATTAAATCCTACACATTATTCCTGTCTGTCTAATAAACTACATAACGAACCTGCTGCTCCACCCATCCCCCCCCCCCCCCCATTCTCTCTCTCTCCCTCTCAACTGCAGAGAAGGATATTAGTGTACTCTACTTGTGAAATATCCTCATAAATCCCATAACTTTGGCCAAATTCTACATAAAAATGACATTTTTTTGTAGGAATTTTCGTCGCGAATCCATTGATACAGGTTTGAAAGTGGTCGGACTTATAGTTTAGACACCAGATGCCCCAGTTTGGCACAAAGTCCATGCCCAGAGATTGCCTCCCCATTGGTTTACATTGTAAGGTGTAATGTCGCACTCCAACTTTCAGGGCTTACTAAATCTAAACCGTTCGAGTTATTACAAAGTTTTTAATAACTTTTGCTCAACACAGTGTGATAAGTTAAGTATTAAAGTTTGAAGCCGATACCATTAACGCCCTAGGAGGAGATAGCGTTTATTCAAGGTCCAAAATTGGCACAAAATCATATTTTGAAATTGAGATTGCGGACAATGATGAGATACATAAACGCGAAAAATGACCACTTTTATCAAGATGGCCGACTTCCTGTAGGACTTACAATACGGCTCCAAGAGGCTTTTTTGTGCGTCTTCACATGATACATAAGCCTCCCGAATTTCTTTTTCCTAGGTTAATCTGGAAGGCGGGGCTACAATTTTGAAAATTTCAAGGGGGCGCTGTTGAGCCATATTGTCACGTCTATGCAAATGAAGTTTTGAGGATTTTAACTGGTGTCACTCCAGACATGTGTGCCAAGTTTTGTGATTGTAGACCCATCCCTTGTCCCTAAAATACAGCATCGTATTTCATGGCGAAGGATGTGTCGCCATGGCAACGGCGTTTGGTCATGGGTCATGACCTGCCCAATGTAGCATCACCAAGGTCTTACATCTTAGCTGAGTCAATTTCAGGTGCATCGGCCAAATTTCCTAGGAGCAATACAACAAAGAACGACGCATGATACTTCCTGTTGCGCTCTGGCCCGTCGGGATCAGATCACGCTTTTTAAAAATGAGGGATATTTCTTACAAGTGTGGTGTGCTTTTATTTTGAAAGTTTGATTGACATGTGTACTGTCAGGTGTGTAGAGACAATAAGTAACTTCAGCTGGACACAGAAAAATACTCATATATTTGAATGGAGAGTGTGAGCGAACCCACACCTTTTTGAACATTTACTGCTTCCACATAATTTTAGATACAAACTTCATTTGAACTTTAAATGAGTCACGAGACTTTGACCTACAAATCTTGAATTTACATGTGTTTTCTATCTTTTATTGTTTTTGAGATATTAGAGTGTGAGTTTTAAGGTCTTTTCTTGCTCCTCCTGTGATTTTATAATGAGTGTGTATTGCGGAATGTTTCACAGCACTGAGGGAGTGACATCACCAGGAGCAGTTGGAGAGGAGGATATTAGAGAACACTTCTTGTGAAATATCCTCATAAATCCCATGACTTTGGCCAAATCCTACATAAAAATCACATTTTTTTGTAGGAATTTTCGTCGCGAATCCATTGATACAGGTTTGAAAGTGGTCGGACTTATAGTTTAGACGCCAGATGCCCCAGTTTGGCACAAAGTCCATGCCCAGAGATTGCCTCCCCATTGGTTTACATTGTAAGGTGTAATGTCGCACTCCAACTTTCAGGGCTTACTAAATCTAAACCGTTCGAGTTATTACAAAGTTTTTAATAACTTTTGCTCAACACAGTGTGATAAGTCATGTTTTCAAGTTTGAAGCCGATACCATTAACGCCCTCGGAGGAGATAGCGTTTGTTCGGGGGCCAAAATTGGGGCAAAGTCTTATTTTGAAAAGCTGATTGCAGACTTCCTGTTGGATTTAGGTCAGGGGTGTCAGCGTATGATTTGTAGGTCTTGATGAGACGAATAATTGAGTTTTGGTTCGATCTCTCTACGACATTCCTACGGGCCGTGGCGGCCGTTTTAGATACATAGGTGGCGCTAGAGAGCACATTTTGGCACTTCGGGGGTTAATTTTTACATTTTATCAAATTTTTCACCAGACCTGATGTGCGTGCCAAATTTGGTGAGTTTTTGAACATGTTTAGGGGGTCAAATTAAGGATTGAAGTGGCGTATTAATAAAGAATAATAAGAAAGAAACAAACGCACGAAAAACAATAGGGTCTTCGCCCTTTGGGCTCAGGCCCTAATAAGAAAGAAACAAACACACGAAAAACAATAGGGTCTTCGCCCTTTGGGCTCAGGCCCTAATTAAAGCTGCAAGCAGCGATGATCGGGCCCTCGCGTCCTTGCGTATGTCGGGGCTCGGCGCTGGTGAAGAGCTTCAGTCAGGGGCATATAGATGTCCCCAGACCTGGGCTGTTTTCAGACAGTGCAAGGGGAGATTAACGTCACATCCTCAATCACCTACTCTTCCTGCTGCAGGGGCTGCTGCATTGAAATGTTGTAGGGGGCGCTATGGAGCCAGTTTTCATCACGGACTGAATATTGATATTTAGACGTGTTCAGGCTGGGAGTCTTATCAAACATGTAAAGTTTGGTGTAGACTCGAGCATTTACACTAAACTTATAGGACTTTCACCTGTCATGGCGAAACATCAAAAGTCAATGCCACGCCACGGCCAAATGCTTCAATGTAAACTAAATCTTTTACTAACTTTTGATTGTACACTAGTGTAGATGACACACACTGATTTTGAAGTCCTTACAATGCGTTCTGTAGGAGGAGTTTTTTAAAATACAAGGCATGACAAAAGGCAGAGAATAAGTTTTTCCAAAATGGTGGACTTCCTGTTGGACTTACAGTATGGCTCCAAGAAGCTTTTTGTGCGTCTGGATATAATACATATGCCCTGTGAATTTCATTTTCTATGTTAATATGTAAGGCAGGGTTTCAATTTTGAAATTGTCAAGGGGGCGCTGTTGAGTTATTTTGTCACAACATGTCAATGACCCATACAAGATTTTAAATGGTGTCTCTCCGGACATGTGTCAAGTTTCGTGTCTTTAGCCCATTCCTTGTCCCTGAAAAACAGCGTAGTATGTCATGGCGAAGGATGTGTTGTCATGGCAACGGCTTTTGATCATGGGTTATTTTTATGTATTGTTGATGCTTTTTTAAAAGGAATAGGATAGGTGGACATGTTAAGTTTCGATTTAACGTCAGTCTATCAGAGGCATAGTAGGGGCGGGTTTATGTGGAGTGTGTGTGAAAAAAATAGGCGGTCAACCAGATCCAATTAAGCAAGGAGAAGGTAAGCATCTTTTTTAAAGTGTTTTCACTTGTTGTTTGTAATAGAAAATATATGAGTTTGCGATATGCGATATGACGAAATAGGTCGTGTGACAATAGAAAACGTGTACTATTACACATATTATGCTATATTTTTTATTTCGTAATACGTAAATCAAACCTTTTATGACAATATTTTTATCGGTTTTGAGTCTGTTCGTCATTTTTCGGTTACTTAGTAGTAAAGTACTGTTCTTGGATTTTTATTCGCAAAGCTTTGGTCATAGTCAATTCTCAACTTCTCATTGCTGTGTGTTGCTGCTCTGCAGCTCTGCACAAATGGTGGGGGATGGGCAGCCTCTCCCGCGCTGAGAAAGTAGAGAAGAGTAGCGAAGTAGCGAGAAGGCGACTTGAAATGATAGCAAAATTCAGCAGAGATTGTAATTGTTTGTGCTATTTATCAAATTACGACACCCGTGTAATTTAAGTGTTAAAGCATCAGCAGGCTTTTGTAGTCGCACACCAACTACTTTTTCTTTGAATTAATAATGTGATATGATATGATGTGATATTTTTGTTTTGTTGTCTTTCCATAGTATGTGGTTATTAATTAAGTATTTATCTATGTTGTTTGTAGTTTATTTATTGTGTCTTGTTTTATGATGTTGCGCAGATGGCTGAAGCATCTCCAAGCAAATTTATAAAAATTGATGATCCGGAGGTGGAGAGGCTGCGGCAAGAGTGCCAGCTTCTTTCAGTAAGTGATAAATGTGGTGGTTTTTGTGTTGTTAGTATTTATGGGATTCCTTATGAGTTGGACAAAACACCTTGGAAAAATAAATATGGAATTTGGAAAATAATATGTATATGAAAATATGGAAAAATAAAATGTGATGCTCATACAAATCAAATTCCATGTACGTAAAACTTTATATAACCTGTCAATCCTATTTTTTTTTCATCAAAGTGTGATTTTTACCTTGCTATGATTTATTTTTTGTTAATATTTACAAGTAATTGGTCATTCAAAAGCAGAGATGTCAAAGTATACACATTCATTACTTAAGTAGAAGTATAGATACTAGGGTTTTAAAATACTTCCGTAGAAGTTGAAGTATCACCTCAAGCTTTTTACTCAAGTAAAAATATTAAATTACTGCTTTCTAAACTACTTGAAGTATAAAAGTAAAAGTAATGTAAGGTGAAAAAAATGCCAGTAAGGACAAAAGCTTAGGCCATGCCACATGGGCCTATAGTGCACTACCATGCTTCCCCCAAAAAAACATTTTGAAAAGGCCATAATGACTATAATGTTATATTAAAATGTTAATGTAAAATGTAATGTCAACATTTGGATGCACTAGGCTACTGATTTTGACCGCATATATGCCCATTGAAAATGAATGCATTTTAGTATAGACATTCTCTTCAGTAACTGACATCTTCACACTAGGTCTGCTATGTGTCCTGCTGGGGTGTGGCATACTTTATAAATGTGCAGGTGCAATTGATTGCGTACAAACCAATAGAGTGTTGGAATAGTACATGTTTATTTTTCTCATCCAACCACAATCAAATTCACTCTATTTGGATGGCGCGATTTATATGCATAGGTTTTTTTGTGCTTTTTTAAACAATGATAAGCCGGGAATGAAAATAAGCTGAAATGAAATAGGAGTAACGAGGCTATTTTTAAAATGTAAGGAGTAGAAAGTACAGATAATTGCCTGAAAATGTAAGGAATAGAAGTAGAAAGCTGTCTGAAAAATAATTAGTCCAGTAAAGTATAGTTAACCAAAATTTTTACTTAAGTAAGGTAATGAAGTATTTGTACTTTATTACTTGACACCTCTGTTCAGAAGTAAACTGGAATGTTAGCATTAAAATGTGTTTAGATTTGTACTATTGGAATGTGATCACAAAATATCAAATCAGCATGTTATGATCTGTTGACAGTATGCCTGCAACGATGGAGCTGTCCCAAGGGACCAGCTTTACCAGCAGGCTGTGGGGGTCCATGGTCGCACTTTGAGTGCATTAGTGAGGCAGGTCCGCCTCCGTCGAGCGGCAGAACAAAAGCTGCGCATGGTGCAGACGGAGCTGCACCATGCGCAGCAACAACTGGCTGCAGTGAAAGAGCAGCTGGAGGTGGAGCGAGCCTCTGCCAGTTTTATTAAAGATGGTAATTGTTTGTTCAGTTGTGGTTTGGCTATTGTCCATGTTATGACTGTCATTGTATGTATGTATATATATATTTTTGTTGTTGAATGCATTATCAAAGAATTGACGTCATAAAAATAGGATTGTCACATTTACTGTTTTTGTATGTTTGTCTACCATGTCTGCAGAAGAAACCTGTGCTGCCTCACCTCCAAGCCCCACCAGTGACCCATCAACCCTTCCCTCCACCCCTTGACTTTTTTGTGTGTGTTCATTGTTCATTGTTCATTGTGTGTGTTGTTTTAATAAAAATGTTTCTAAGTCTTTTTTTGGTTGTTGATTGACTGTTATCAGGTGTATTATTCAAAATATTATGTAACAGCCACCTCTGTTGAAGTCTGTGTTATTCTCTTCTTTATTCAGAGGAGCCCCCTTCCCCAACTATTATTAATAAGTTTAGTTTCATAGATTTCTACTATGTACCTGCTCTATATTTGGGTTTTATTGGTACACAGTCACTCCTCTGTTCAAAAATACAACATTTTATTCAGTTTTCTTTATAGCTTTATGATTATTTTCATAATATAGATTCCTCTGTAAAAAGTTATGTTATTGTTAATATATTTTTTTATATAACAAGGTCATGAAGGTCTCAACATATTACGTCTTGAATCATTAACACTCAGTTTATTTGTGAAGTACTGATTAAATGTAGGAGCTCATTACAATTCTTTTTAACGACATTGTGCACTGAAACACAAATACTTTTATTTTGACAACTTCCGCAATTGTAACCGGTATGTTTTTCTTCCAGCTGCTTTGCACAGACCTGTCGGCACTCCTGATTGGTTCATTTGAATTTTGAAAAACGCGCAGGTGAAGGTATAAATACAGGTCAGAATACGTTTGCCGCTTGTTGCTTTGTTTTCGGACATTGTGACAACTGGTGAGAGAGCGAAAGAGCGAACAAGCTAGCTTGTGAGCATTTCAGCGATTTCAGCAGCGATTTCAACAGCTTTGCATTGCATTCTTGGGATCTTCGGTGGACTTTTGGTGAACGCACTGTGAGTGAATTTAATGTTTTATTATAAGCGACAAAATGTAAAGGTAGTTTTGGCTCGTTATCCTTTTACCGTCATATGTATCATTAGCTCCTTAAACTGTTGCAGCTAAACTGTTTAAATGGTGTCATGTGAAAGTGGCGGCTGTAGTTGGCGGCATTCTTATATTTGTGGTGATATTTTCTAACATGAAGTCAAATATAGATTTAGGAACAGTGTTTTTTATGCTTTGAGTATAGCTATTGGAAACGTTTATCCTGTGAGTAACTTACATGTTGTTTTAACGGCTGTAGCTGTTTTCGAGCTATCCAAAATTTGAATTAGCAATATTACTTTCATTGTGAAATATACATTGTAAATGCACCTTGTTAAACAAGGTAGCAGCTAGCGTTATGGTTAACGCCATCCTGTCAACCAAATATAGCCACTCTTTCTTACAGCCTATGGTCTGTAAACTTATACACATGGTCGGAGTCCCTAATACTAGCAACATTAACCATCTTATTTTATCAGCAAAAATATATCTCTTGTGGCCGAAGTTGTTTTAATTAGTGTGTGTGTGTGTGTGTGTGATACACGGACAAGAATTTGTATAATTTTCGCACTACTGTACATAAATGTAAAGATGTATGAAAAATGTAATTGTATATTTATTGTGTGTTATAAGTGTTTTTGTAATGTCGTATTGAATCAATTGTGTCTGCATATTTTCAGATGCCTCGCGACAAGTCCTTTCGCCGTTCTCAGGCAGCCAGGCGGAGAATGGCGGAGCGCCGTCTTGTGGTTTTCGGACCTCAGCGGCCTTCCACTGGCACCTGTGCCCGTATGTATTCAACTGTTTTTTCAGTGCAACTTTTCCTTATATGTATATGCATTACATAGTTGTAGTATAATTGTAACGTATGTGTCCATGCATTTGTTTGTTCCAAATTTTTAATTGAACTTTTTGTGGGGTTGTTGTGTTTTTATAAACAGGTGAGGGCACAGGTTTTCGTCATAAGGTGAAGAAGTGGCCAATTTCTGCTTTGACTGGGCGCAGTCACAAATTGGTCATTCCACCTGAGGATCCTGACAAGAAGGTATTATTGGTTCAGAGTTTAATAAAAAACCTTTGATGTAAAGAGTTGTTATTGATTGTAATTGATTAAATTGTTTGTTGTTCCAGTTCGTTCTTGTCATTGGAGCCTCCCATCTACGGGCCATGGTAGATGGATTTGTGAAGATGCCAGAGGGACGCCTCTCCTTTGGCTTCATGTCGACCCCGGGGGCCTGTGCGTCTGAGTTGAGGACCGAGATGTTGCATGCTGCTGTACCTCGGACACCCGACGCAGTCTGTGTGATGGCCCCCAGCAACAACCTGACCGCCAGCAGGACGGTTGATGAGGCGGGAGCTGACTTTCGACAGTTCCTGCGCAGCGCGTGCAGTCTTTGGACAACGGTATGCTTTATAGTAGTAAATAGTCTTTGGTACTACGCATTATTTGATTGGGTTACCTGGTGAAAATTGTATACAATAATTTTCATCATTATGGAAATACTTTTGTTTTGTATAGGTCTTTGTCCAGGATTTCACACCTCGCCTGAATGCAGACCTGGGTATTCAGGAACTCATGCGGCAAGAGTTCCATCGTGTGGCAGCCAGCATGGGTAAGTTGAAAAGAAAGTTTTAGTGTTAGTTTTGATATGTATAACAGATGATTTCTTTTTGGCCTATCTGATTATAGGAATCAAAGAATTCATTCAGTTAATATGATATAAAGTGACAAATTAATATATGTAGATATTTCACTGTTTAGTGATGTGTGTGTGTGTGTGTGAGTTTTTTGTTTCAGTGTTGTTGTTTTTTTTTTTTTTTTAGGTATCAGATACTTTCCCACCGCTGAGCACTTCCCCTTGGATCGCCTGGACTTGTGGAGCAGAGATGGCGTAAGTAGAACAATATCTGATAAGATTGCCAATGAAAAACTTACTATACTCAAGTTTAGTTGATTTTTAAAGTGCAATTCATTGTAGATTCATACAGACATGAAAACTTCTGTTTTGTAAAATGTTATTTATTGCTTATATTTTGCAGGTCCACCTGAGTGATGCTGGCGGTATGGCGATCCTCTCTCAGCTGATCTGGATGTCTGCTTATCAGCTATTGGAGACACCACCACCTACGCCCCAGGTTCCTCTAAGGACTTCACCCCCTGGGAGAACCTTTGTACCAAAGGTGGTGGTGAAGGGAGAAGCACCTGTGCCGCGTCCGTCAAACCCTTTTGACTGGACAGTTGTCAGCAAGGGCAGGAAGGTGAGACATTGCATATTGTATGTGTGTTTTAGTTTTTGGAGTGGAAGATTTTTCCTGACTAGTGTAACAGTGTGCGGACAAAGTGATATCCATTTGTTGCTGTACCTGTGTGCATGTTTTGGCTTATTTTCAAGATACATTTGCAACAATGGTCTTGTTCTTTTGTTTTCCACAGGCAGATGAAACATCAGTCAAGTGTTTCATCCCGCTGAATCCCGTCCGTTTCAGCAGTGCCGTGTTGGATGCGATGGACAAAGCTGTCCCATCGCATCTCCCTAGCCCTGTGTGCACGGCTGTTCCACAAGGCAAACTGGTAATTTGCATTCAAATTGTATTTGTGAGGCCTTTTTATAAGTGTTTTGTCTTGACACAGAATGGGACTGTTATATTGTATGAATTTACTTATGCCCCAAATTTGTATTTGTATTTAAAATGTTTTTGTCTTACATTAGAAGCCAAATGTGGTCCGCCGGCAGAAAGCTGTTGCCTCAAAAAGGAAACGTGGACAGCAGCAGGTTGGTAACTTTTCTTTTTTTAAATGTTATATTTACATTTTTCTTTTGTATAGTTTGAGAAGATAGTAATGACATATTTACCTGTTTGTAATATTCAGGGAGTAATTGTGAAACAATGATAAAGTACATTTATACAGTTCTTTCAATTGTGTTTCCTTCCTAGGTTGTGGCTAAACCTGGCACCCAGCTCGTGTCTTGTGAGGCCTCACCTGGCTGTCCTGTGAAAGACGTTCTGTTGGTGGAGGTTTGTGTGAATGTATTTTACACTTCAGCATTATTTACAATCATGCAAGTCTAGTTTAAATTGGTAGCCTATAAGGTTGCATATAAAAAAACATGGATTAGTTATACGCATTGTATATCTGTAAAGTCGAAGCAAATTGTATAATACAGACCTAATGTTTATAAAGGATGTTTTGTTCTTGCACTAGAAGCCAGAAGATATTTTGTGTCACAGCAGACTTGCAAGGAAGTATTTTAGTAATGTGGTTCATTCATTTTGTTTAATTTTATTTTGTTTTTGCTTTTTGTGTTGTAGGAGGAGGCAACCCCCTGTTTTGTGGAGGTGTTTTCCCAGGATTCACCTACCATTGTCAAGACAGTGGTTGCAGGCGAGGAGGTAGGTGCTCTCACTAAAAATTTTCTGTTTCGTTCTGGTTTCTTGTAATGGAGTTAGTGAAGCTACTTTATTGTCACTGTTCATGTAGTATAAATGATAATTACAAGTTGATATTTTTTGTAGCATTAAAGCCCCATGTCTATGCAGTTTATACATTGTGTTTTTTCATGGGGTATTTTGTTTTTTGTGTTGTAGGAGGAGGCAACCCCTTGTGTTGTGGAGGTGTTTTCCCAGGATTCACCTACCAGTGTCAAGACAGTGGCTGCAGGCGAGGAGGTAGGTGCTCTGAATGAAAATTTTCTGTTTCGTTCTGTTTTCTTGTAATGGAGTTAGTGAAGCTACTTTATTGTCACTGTTCATGTAGTATAAATGATAATTACAAATTGATATTTTTTGTAGCATTGAAGCCCCATGTCTATGCAGTTTATACATTGTGTTTTTTCATGTGGTATTTTGTTTTTATAGGAGGAGGGAACCCCTTGTGTTGTGGAGGTGTTTTCCCATGATGCACCTACCAGTCCCATTCAATTGGTTGGAACAGAGGAGGTTTGTGCTCTTAGTCTGAATGTTTTTGAATCTAGTCATCAGCTATGCTATTGTTAGTGTAGTATATGCATGATTGAAAACAGTTTTGTTATTATTTGTAGTAGTAGTAGTTGCACTTTGGAAACGTAATATAGTCTAGATGAAATCAAGTGTAAACATGGAAATAGTAACCAGCCTTTTTTGTTGAACTCAATAAATACACCTAACTAGATGAAGACTAACTAAAGGTGTAATACAGTCTGTGATCGAGAGTGTTTTGTTTTGTCTATTTCTGATGAGGATGATGATGGGAGCGCACTGATCAAAATCTCCATTTATCTTTATTACAGATGCCGGACAAGGAGAGTCTTCATCATCAGCACTCATCAGGATCTGGTAAGGTGAAGAGCAAGGCTAGCCCTAGCTCCAGCGTATTATGGTCTTCTGTAGTAGCTGGTACTTCTAGCCATGTTCAACATAGTGTAACAGGTTCATATCATCAGGGTAGTAATCGCTTTAAATATGGGGGATTCCAATGTATGGCTGTTGGTTTGGTAAGTCTGGCAAAACATGCGGTTGACAGTGTTTTTGCATGGCAGGTAAAAGATCTAGACAGGGTCGTAGTTTTAGGTGATCAGTTGTACACGTCTTTGAGAGACAACAAGAAGATTAGTGGATCATCTAAATTCTTGTGTGTTCCTGATTTGCCAAAGCACTCAGTTATAGATGGACATAACTTTGAGTTTCGTTATGGTGACTATGTATCGGGTGATGTCAGTGTGGTTGATGGAGAGTTTATTCAGGCTGGCATATTCATGTCTCTACAAAATGGCTTGAAAAACATGTTTGAGAAATATGATACATGTTTGCTAACATTGTGTGGTACCACGTGTGCAGTCATTCGTCAAAACGGACGCTATGCGGTTGTTGATTCCCATGCGCGCAGTGCTGCTGGAATGCCAGATCCTAACGGTAATAGTGTTGTTGTATATTTTAGTTGTCTTAAAGAGGTGTACAGTTTCATATGCAATTTGTCTACATCTCTCACTCAAAATGACAGACCATATGAGATTGCTGGTGTTCGTGTCATTTGCGGGGGCAGTAAGTCTGAGTTGAGAACAACAAAGTGTACTGACACTGTCACGACTTGTGAAACTGCATCCATGGCTTTCGGTTCATCGCTGGTATGTGGTATTCCTTCAGGAAGTAAAGTTGACCGAGGTACGAAGCGTAAGATTACAGGGCAAACTTGTGCTGCTAAGAAAATGAAAAGGAATAATGTGGCTGTAGTGAATTCAGATGTTGTGTTTGTCAGTGATGTAACTTCGAAAAAGCTGTGGTTTGATCCCATTTGTAAAGATGTTGCGCAGGCTTTATGTACACAGTTTAATGTAGAGTTTGAGAAATATGATGCACCAATGCCTACAGAAGTTGGTCTGTTGGGAACGCCGTGTAAGAATGAGAAAATAGTGGCTGACGGTAACTGTTTCTTTAGAGCGATTTCCCAAGCTGTTAGTGGAACACAAAAGAACCATAGGAAAATTAGACTTGCTGTTGTGAAACAATTAGAGAGTAATGCTGCGGACTATAAAAGTATCTTGAGAAGTGAATATTCTTCAGTGGTAGAATACATTAAAAGTTCAAAAATGCGATATGTTGGCAGTTGGGCAACTGAGGTTGAAATACAGGCAGCAGCAGATTGTTTAGGAGTTAATATCTTTACTTATCATGATGATCGATGGCTAGAATATAGTTGCAAATATAGGTGTTTTTCAAAACAGGGGATCTACTTAGAAAATTGTAATGGTAACCATTATGAAAGTGTTGTTTGTGTTCATCAGCCTGAACTCCATAGTTGTTATGGTAGCTGCAAGTTGAACAGGTCTGAGTCCAAAGTGTACAATTTGAGACGGCAGAGTGCAGAGGAATGTTCATGGGTTAGCGCTGTGACAGAGAACACAAGTAAGAGCGATCAGAAAGTCCAGGAACAGAGTACAGCAACAAATAATGCTATTTCTAAGTATTTTATAAAGAAAAAGTATCTACAAATGAAAAAGAAATATCAGGAAATTGTGCAGCATAGGGAGAAACGTAAGGAAAAGATTAAAGTGAAATATCAGAAAAATGTGTTGCATAGGGAGAAAGTTAAGATAATGAGTATCGGGAAATATCAGAAAAATTTGTTGCATAGGGAGAAAGTTAAGATAATGAGTATCGGGAAATATCAGAAAAATGTGTTGCATAGGGAGAAAGTTAAGGAAATGAGTATCGGGAAATATCAGAAAAATTTGTTGCATAGGGAGAAAGTTAAGGAAATGAGTATCGGGAAATATCAGAAAAATTTGTTGCATAGGGAGAAAGTTAAGATAATGAGTATCGGGAAATATCAGAAAAATTTGTTGCATAGGGAGAAAGTTAAGATAATGAGTATCGGGAAATATCAGAAAAATTTGTTGCATAGGGAGAAAGTTAAGGAAATGAGTGTAAGCAAATATAGGAGAGATATGTTGCATAGGGAGAAAGTTAAGGAAATGAGTGTAAGCAAATATAGGAGAGATATGTTGCATAGGGAGAAAGTTAAGGAAATGAGTGTAAGCAAATATAGGAGAGATATGTTGCATAGACAAAGTGTAAAAGCCATGACTAAAGCGAGATATTATGGAAATGCTGACCATAAGAAGCGTGTTTTAGCAGCCAACAAAGTGAAGAGGCAACAATTGAAAGAAAAGGCGGAGCAGTTTGATTTTGTTATGGAGCAGTTTTTGGCTAAAGTAAAGGATGGGCCAGAGTTTGTGTGTTGCGTCTGTCATAGATTGTTGTTTAGACATCAGGTTTTGAATTGTAAGAGGGATTTTTATAACAAGAATGAAGCAGTAGCATCATTTGCAGATAAATGTATCACTGAAGTGTATTTACACAAATGTAATAAGGACTGTGAAAAGCCATGTCAGTTGTTGGATACAGCTAGAGGTTGTCTGTGGATTTGTTACACTTGTCATGGTAAGATTAATAAAGGTATAATGCCACCTGAATGTGCAATAAACAGTTTGAAAGTTGATCCCATTCCACCAGAGTTGGCATGTTTGAATAGTTTAGAGCAGCATTTGATTTCTTTACATATACCATTTATGAAAATGTTAGCGTTACCTAAGGGAGGACAGAATGGTGTACATGGACCAGTAACATGTGTTCCAGCAAATATTGTGCAGACTAGTAATGTTCTGCCTCGTTGTAATATGGAAGGATCTTTGTTGCGTGTAAAATTGAAACGCAAGTTAACGTATAAAGGGCATTATGAGTATCAGTTTGTTGATACTATGCATGTAAGGCAGGCATTGCAGTATTTAAAAAGGACAAATGTGCATTATAAAGATGTAGAGTTTAATGAAGCTTGGTTAAATGAGTTTTGTAGGGAAGAGGGTGATTTAGGGAAAGACACTGATGGTGATGTTGAAAGTGGTAAAGTTGATTGTGAAGATGAGCTTTTGCACGATAGACAACAACATTGTATGTTTCAGGATACGTGTCTCATGCCTGTGGATATTGGTCAGGAAATGCTGGATCAATATTTTGATGATATATTGAACCTTGCTCCAGCAGAAGGAAATAGTCCTGTAAAATTGCTTTCGGATCATGCAAACGAAGCCAAATGCTTTCCGGTGTTGTTTCCGCAGGGACTTAATACTTATCATGAAAGTAGAGCAAATCGTTTGACGTTGTCGCGATATTTTAATAACAGGATTCTACATGCGGATGGTAGGTTTGCACACAATGTGGAATATATCTTTTTTGCGCAGTACATGTCTGAGATTGAGCAGGTTGTTTCTAATGTATCCATAGCATTACGAAAAGGGAAAGGCTGTATGTCTCAAAACGTACCTGATAATAAGGTAAACGATATGTTAAAAAATGATGAATCTTTGAAAAAGTTGTTGGAGTTTGATGATGGGTATCGTTTCCTTAAACCGATTCGAGGTACCCCAGCTTTTTGGCAAGGAGCACAGCGTGATCTGCTTGCTTGTGTTCGTCAGCTCGGTGTTCCTACCTGGTTTTGTTCCTTTTCTTCTGCTGATATGCGCTGGACAAATCTTCTGGATAGTATTTTGAAGCAGGAAGGTAGAGTACAGACTGCTGCAGGTTTAGAGTGGGCAGACAGGTGTGATCTTTTACGCTGCAATCCTGTCACTGCGGCCAGGATGTTTGATTTCCGCTGGCATGTTTTTTTGAGAGAGGTACTTATGTCGCCATCACATCCGATTGGTAAAATTAAGGATTACTTTTATCGAGTGGAATTTCAGCAGCGCGGTTCACCCCATGTGCATTGTTTGTTTTGGATAGAGAATGCTCCATTGATTGATAAAAACACAGATGAAGAAGTAGTTGAATTTATTGATAAATATATAACATGTGAGTTGCCATCCCAAGATGAGACTTTATTGGAAACTGTCACTTCTGTGCAGCAGCATTCAAAACGACATTCAAAAACTTGTAAAAAGAAAAACACGGTTTGTCGTTTCAATTTTCCGAGGCCAGCATCCGCTCGAACGTTTATATGTCGCCGTAAAGATGATGAAGAGTGCAAAAAAGCATGCAGTTGTGAGACAGATAAATCTTCAACGTGTGTTAATCATAGTCAGAAAACTTCAAATGACATGAAGAAAAAACATGCAGCAGAGATAATGACAAAAATCAAGAATGCTCTTTCCAATGAGAAGAATAGTTTTGATAGTGTGGTACATTTATTCCAAAGTGTAGGGATTGATCAGGTCACTTTTGAGGCTGCATATACGTGTTTAGCTAGAAATACACATATTGTGTTAAAGAGGCAAGTTAATGAAGTCTGGATAAATCAGTATAGCAAACCACTATTAAAATGTTGGCAGGCAAATTTAGACTTGCAATTTGTTGTTGATGCGTATGCGTGCGTTGTTTATATTATCTCTTATATGTCTAAGGCAGAAAGAGAGATGGGATTGTTGTTAGGGAATGCACAGAGAGAAGCATCTAAGGAGGGAAATGTTAGTGCAAAGGAGGCATTGAAAAATCTAGGCAGTGTGTATTTGCATAACAGAGATGTGTGTGCTCAAGAAGCTGTATACAGATTGACAAATATGCATTTAAAGGAATGTTCGAGGAAAGTTGTATTTGTACCGACAGGGGACAATATAGTTAGAATGAGTTTGCCTTTGAGTGTGTTGAAACAAAAGGCAAGATCGCGCGCTTGTACCTCAGAAGATGTTTGGATGACTAGTTTTGTTGACCGTTATAAAAATAGGCCAAATGATAGTGTATTCAATGACATGTGTATGGCAACATTTGCATCTGAATATCGTGTTTTGAGTAAAAATGAAAAATCTCAGGCCAGCATTAAATTAAAGAATGATTGTGGTTTTATCACGAGAAGAACACAAACAGATCCTGCAGTTGTTCGTTACGCGCGCTTTTCTGAGACAAAAAATCCAGAATTGTTTTACCAAAGTATAATGCAGTTGTTCTTGCCGTATCGTGCAGATGTGCAGCTAAAACCTCCAAACTGTGAGACATTTGCACAGTTTTACGAAAATGGTCATGTGAGGTTTAGTGATGGGTCAAGACATCCTGTTAAGTCAGTTGTTGATTTGAATAGAAGTCATTTTGAAATTAAAGCAGATGAATTGGATGAAATCCAGAATACAATTGATAGAGATGGTGTATTAGAGGATGCGTGGTGTGAGATTGTGCCCAGAGCAAGAGTTGGAGCGTTTACAGTGTGACCAAGAACGAAAAGACAAACAACAGATAGTGGAAGAATATGAGGAAAATATTCCAGATTTAGCAGTAACTAGTCAACATGTTGCACATAGGGAAAAAAGAAAAAACATCATGTGTAGAAGTGAAGGTTTGGCTTTAATTAGATCTTTGAATGAGACACAGCTTGCTGTTTTTTATCAAATTCGACAATGGTGTTTAGAGAAAGTATTAGGGAAAAATCCAGATCCCTTCCATGTATTCATCACAGGTGGTGCAGGGACAGGAAAAAGTCATTTAATAAAAGCGATTCAATATGAGGCAATGAGGCTATTGTCAACGGTGTGTCGTCATCCAGACAATATTAGTGTGTTATTAACGGCTCCTACAGGGATTGCTGCATATAATTTGCATGCATCTACTATTCACCACACGTTTAGTATCGGAAAAGATGTTGGTTTACCCTACACACCTTTGGGTGAGGAAAAAGTTAATTCTTTGCGCGCTAAATATAGTGATCTTCAGATTTTGATAGTCGACGAAATATCAATGGTTGATCATAGGTTGTTGTCATACATTCACGGTAGGTTAAGACAGATTAAGCAAACCGGTGATTTCTCACCATTTGGAAATGTGAGTGTAGTTGCTGTTGGAGATTTTTTCCAGTTGCCTCCAGTAAAAGGGAAACCCCTATATGTAGATGATGTAGGTGTCAGCTTGTGGTCTAATCTGTTTAAGGTCGTTGAATTAAAACAAATCGTTAGGCAAAAAGATAACGTGTTCGCAGAGCTATTGAACAGGGTGA
Organism: Thunnus thynnus; assembly: GCF_963924715.1. Lineage (NCBI taxonomy): Eukaryota > Metazoa > Chordata > Actinopteri > Scombriformes > Scombridae > Thunnus > Thunnus thynnus. The sequence goes on from NC_089518.1 coordinate 2,532,275, forward strand.
GAACTCGATCAAAAGGAACCCCAATGTTAAGCAGTGACATACAAATATTGAAACATTGTGAAACTGGTGAAGTCAGCTCAGCTTTACACATATTTCCTACAAATAAACAAGTAAATGAGCATAATTTGGCACAGCTGCTTAACATTTGTCCTGAATATGTCGAGATAGATGCTCAGGATTTTGTGAATAATAAGAAAACAGGCAAACTAGAATTGAAAAATGGACATCATGCGAAAACATATAACACATGTTTGACTGAACAGCTGTTGTTGGGTGAAAATGCGCGTGTAATGCTGTGTAAAAACGTGGATGTTACAGATGGTCTTGTTAATGGGGTTTGCGGTACTGTAACTCATATAGTTGGTGCAGATAAGGGTAAGTTTCCTCTCAAAGTGTATGTTAAGTTTGATGATGAGCATGTTGGCGCGCAGAGGAGGAAACAATCGACGAGTAGCTTAGTTTTCTTTGGTTCCACCGGTATTGAACCAGAGGAAGAAAAAGTTACTAACAAAGGTGGTATGCGACGACAGTTTCCGCTGAAACTTGCTTGGGCTTGTACGGTACATAAAGTACAAGGTATTACTGTAGATAGTGCTGTTGTTTCTCTTAAGAAAGTATTTTCTGCAGGCCAGGCATATGTAGCCCTAAGTCGTGTTAGAAGTTTGTCAGGTTTGGTGATTCAAGATTTTGAAGATAAAGCCATATATTGTAAGGATGGTATTCAGGATACAATTCAGAGTATGCCTCAATTCTTGAACCAAAATATAACTAGACACAAATTTAGTACAAGTAGTTTTACTGTATTTTTGATGAATGTGCAAAATTTGACACACCATGTATCTGATTTGGCATTATGTACACAGCAATTGCAGCTTAACTGTATTGCTGTTACAGAAACATGGCTACCTGCTGCTTCCTCATTTGAAGCTGTAAAGATTGATGGTTTTACTTTTCATGGTTGTCCACGAAGTTTATCTTACAATAGCAACAATCCAGCACTGATTGAACTTCAAGGACAACAGCATGGTGGAGTCGGCTTTTATAGTGCAGACAATTTGGAATATAATATTATCAAAGCAACAAATGTGAATTTGGAATGTTTTATTTATAACTATGTTACATGTAACATATTAATAGCTGTCATTTATCGACCACCATCTTATCCCATGTCTTTATTTAAAGAACATCTAGGCAAATTAGTTGATTGGCTAGATCCAAAAAGTAACACAATTGCAATCATGGGAGATTTTAATGAGGACATCTTGAAATCATCAACAATCTGCAAATTTCTAACAGACAAAGGGTACATTCAATATGTTACACAGCCCACAACAGAGAAGGGCACATTAATTGACCATGTGTATGTGAAAACATCACATTATGAAATTGAATCAGTAGTGTTGCCAACATATTTTAGTGATCATGAGGCGGTTGTTTGTTCTTTTAAATGTATATCTTCTGACATAGGACAGTAATACTTTACAACTGTTGTAGATGTATGTTTTTAGTGAGCATTATTTGGTGATTTTTAACTTTATGAGTTGTATGTTATTTAAGCTTATTTATGGCCAATCATGAAATATGAAATGAAACTGGTATTTTTAACCATTTTGTGTATTAGGTGTTGTAAAAATAAATGACAAGGGTTTCTTTTTCCTGCATTACAACAGCATTTATAAGTCTAACATGTATTGATAATATTTGATAATGCACAAATGACATTTGGTGAACAACTACAATATAATTGTCATTTTGACATAATATGAAATGCTGCCATATGCTGTGGGTAATGCAGGTTTTGCTTTTCCTTCTATGTAGTGTCAAAAAGCAAAAGGCACCGGTAATGGCTACTCCTGGTTTATACTGGGATGGGGTTCGATTCCCTGCGGTGCCCTGCTGATCAATTTGACATTTACATAAAAACATGTCCTCCAGCGCATGTCGAAGTGTTGCCCAGTCGAAGGTCTTTTGTCAGTGACTTGTAGATGTTTCCGGACTCAGGCTGTTTTCAGACAAATCAAGGAGAGAAACATCACTTCCTTTGTGCACTATTTTGCCTTCAGCTGGGACTGCTGCGTTGAAATGCTGTAGGGGGCGCTATCGAGCCAGTTTGCATCACTGAATGAATATTTTAAAGTAGACATGCTCAGGCCTGGATTGATATCAAACCTGTGAAGTTTGAGGTAGATCCAACCGTGTACACTCAAGTTATATCAGTTTCCTCTGTCATGGCGAAACATCAAAAGTCAACGCCACGCCACGGCCAAACCATCATGATCATACACTAGTCTAGATGACACACACTGATTTTGAAGTCCTTACGATGGATTCTGTAGGAGGAGTTCTTTAAAATACAAGGTATGCGAAATGGCCAAAAAAAGGCGAAAATTTACCAGTTTTTCAAGATGGCCGACTTCCTGTTCAACTTACAATAAGGCGTCAACAGACTTTTTTGTGCGTCTTGACATTATACATGTGCCCTGTGAATTTCATCTTTCTACGTTAATCTGGAAGGCGGGGCTGCAATTTTGAAATTTTAAAGGGGGCGCTGTTGAGCCATTTTGCCACACCCATTCAAAGCGACCACATAGGATTTGAGCTGACATCACTCTAGACATGTGTGTCAAGTTTCATGACTGTAGAGCAATCCCTTCTCCCTGAAAAACAGTATCATATTTCATGGCGAAGGATGTGTCGCCATGGTAACAGCATTCAGTTTTGGGTCATGAGCTGCCAAATGTAGCATCACCAAGGTCTTGTTTATTAGCTGACTTAATTTCAGGTGCATCAGCCAAATTTCCTAGGAGTAATTAGACAAAGTACGACGCATGATACTTCCTGTTGCCAGTAGGTGGCGCTATGACTTTCGCTAAATATGAGACTGAACATGTGTTCAGATTGGGACTCTTAACAAGCATATGAAATTTGGAAAAGATCAGACCACGTGGAGTCAAGTTATAAGGCATTGAAATTTCATGGCGTCACATCGAAATTCGCCGCGTCGCCATGGCAACACCTTTCGACGAAGGGTCACCAACTTCATAATATAAGATCTCCAAGGTCTTGAGGCTATTCTCAGTAAATTTCAGCTGGATTCCATCACCGTGCTGCCCACAGGGCGTCAGAGCGTAAAACATGTAACTTCCTGTTGCCAGGAGGTGGCGCTATGACTCATATCCTGTATTGTCACATGGACCCGTTCAGGGCGGGACTCTTATGAAGCACAAAAGGTTTGGCTCTCTTAGGATCATGTATGCCGGAGTTATAGCCGTTTCATTTTTCATGGCGAAGGATCGAAATTCGCCGCCCAGCCACGCCCCCTAGGAAAGACTAATGAGAATTGTTTTAATAACTTTTAATCTCCTATGCCTGTAGATGATACGGACCGAATTTGAAAGTCCTGGGGTCAAATCTCTAGGAGGAGTTCGTTAAAGTATGCGGGCTGGAAATGACAAAATCGGTGCAAAATTTCAACTTTGATACAAAATGGCCGACTTCCTGTTGGAGTTAGGCTATGTGTCCTTGAGACTTTTTGGTGCGTCTGGTCATGATACATATGCATACCGAATTTCGTTCTCCTACGACAATCTGTATCGAGGGGCTCAATTTTCTTGACTTTCTAGGTGGCGCTGTCGAGCCATTTTGTCCCGCTTTCTTTCGAGACCCATAAAATATCGAAATTTTCGCCAGTCCTGACATCTGTGCAAATTTTCATGAGTTTTCGTGCATGTTTAGGCCCTCAAAAATGCGTTTGTTTCGGAGGAATAATAATAATAATAATTCCTTCAGTTTCAATAGGGCTTCGCACCGGTCGGTGCTCGGGCCCTAATTAAAGCTGCAAGCAGCGATGATCGGGCCCTCGCACCCCAGCGCATGTCGAAGTGACGCTCAGTCAAAGGGCTTTTGTCAGTGACTTGTTGTGTAAAGTTTGAGGCAGATCCAACCGTGTACACTCAAGTTATATCAATTTCCTCTGTCATGGCGAAACATCAAAACTCAACGCCACGCCACGGCCAAACCATCATGATCATACACTAGTCTAGATGACACACACTGATTTTTAAGTCCTTACGATGGATTCTGTAGGAGGAGTTCTTTAAAATACAAGGTATGCGAAATGGCCAAGAAAAGGCCAAAATGTACCATTTTTTTCAAGATGGCCGACTTCCTGTTCGACTTACAATAAGGCTTCAAGAGGCTTTTTTGTGCGTGTTGACATTATACATGTGCCCTGTGAATTTCATCTTTCTACGTTAATCTGGAAGGCGGGGCTGCAATTTTGAAATTTTAAAGGAGGCGCTGTTGAGCCATTTTGCCACGCCCATTCAAAGCGACCACATAGGATTTTAGCTGACATCACTCTAGACATGTGTGTCAAGTTTCATGACTGTAGAGCAATCCCTTCTCCCTGAAAAACAGTATGATATTTCATGGCGAAGGATGTGTCGCCATGGTAACAGCATTCAGTTTTGGGTCATGAGCTGCCAAATGTAGCATCACCAAGGTCTTGTTTATTAGCTGACTTAATTTCAGGTGCATCAGCCAAATTTCCTAGGAGTAATTAGACAAAGTACGACGCATGATACTTCCTGTTGCCAGTAGGTGGCGCTATGACTTTCGCTAAATATGAGACTGAACATGTGTTCAGATTGGGACTCTTAACAAGCATATGAAATTTGGAAAAGATCAGACCACGTGGAGTCAAGTTATAAGGCATTGAAATATCATGGCGTCACATCGAAATTCGCCGCGTCGCCATGGCAACACCTTTCGACGAAGGGTCACCAACTTCATAATATAAGATCTCCAAGGTCTTGAGGCTATTCTCAGTAAATTTCAGCTGGATTCGATCACCGTGCTGCCCACAGGGCGTCAGAGCGTAAAACATGTAACTTCCTGTTGCCAGGAGGTGGCGCTATGACTCATATCCTGTATTGTCACATGGACCCGTTCAGGGCGGGACTCTTATGAAGCACAAAAGGTTTGGCTCTCTTAGGATCATGTATGCCGGAGTTATAGCCGTTTCATTTTTCATGGCGAAGGATCGAAATTCGCCGCCCAGCCACGCCCCCTAGGAAAGACTAATGAGAATTGTTTTAATAACTTTTAATCTCCTATGCCTGTAGATGATACGGACCGAATTTGAAAGTCCTGGGGTCAAATCTCTAGGAGGAGTTCGTTAAAGTATGCGGGCTGGAAATGACAAAATCGGTGCAAAATTTCAACTTTGATACAAAATGGCCGACTTCCTGTTGGAGTTAGGCTATGTGTCCTTGAGACTTTTTGGTGCGTCTGGTCATGATACATATGCATACCGAATTTCGTTCTCCTACGACAATCTGTATCGAGGGGCTCAATTTTCTTGACTTTCTAGGTGGCGCTGTCGAGCCATTTTGTCCCGCTTTATTTCGAGACCCATAAAATATCGAAATTTTCGCCAGTCCTGACATCTGTGCAAATTTTCATGAGTTTTCGTGCATGTTTAGGCCCTCAAAAATGCGTTTGTTTCGGAGGAATAATAATAATAATTAAAGCTGCAAGCAGCGATGATCGGGCCCTCGCACCCCAGCGCATGTCGAAGTGACGCTCAGTCGAAGGGCTTTTGTCAGTGACTTGTGTAAAGTTTGAGGCAGATCCAACCGTGTACACTCAAGTTATATCAATTTCCTCTGTCATGGCGAAACATCAAAACTCAACGCCACGCCACGGCCAAACCATCATGATCATACACTAGTCTAGATGACACACACTGATTTTGAAGTCCTTACCATGGATTCTGTAGGAGGAGTTCTTTAAAATACAAGGTATGCGAAATGGCCAAGAAAAGGCCAAAATGTACCATTTTTTTCAAGATGGCCGACTTCCTGTTCGACTTACAATAAGGCTTCAAGAGGCTTTTTTGTGCGTGTTGACATTATACATGTGCCCTGTGAATTTCATCTTTCTACGTTAATCTGGAAGGCGGGGCTGCAATTTTGAAATTTTAAAGGGGGCGCTGTTGAGCCATTTTGCCACGCCCATTCAAAGTGACCACATAGGATTTTAGCTGACATCACTCTAGACATGTGTGTCAAGTTTCATGACTGTAGAGCAATCCCTTCTCCCTGAAAAACAGTATCGTATTTCATGGCAAAGGATGTGTCGCCATGGTAACAGCATTCAGTTTTGGGTCATGAGCTGCCAAATGTAGCATCACCAAGGTCTTGTTTATTAGCTGACTTAATTTCAGGTGCATCAGCCAAATTTCCTAGGAGTAATTAGACAAAGTACGACGCATGATACTTCCTGTTGCCAGTAGGTGGCGCTATGACTTTCGCTAAATATGAGACTGAACATGTGTTCAGATCGGGACTCTTAACAAGCATATGAAATTTGGAAAAGATCAGACCACGTGGAGTCAAGTTATAAGGCATTGAAATTTCATGGCGTCACATCGAAATTCGCCGCGTCGCCATGGCAACACCTTTCAACGAAGGGTCACCAACTTCATAATATAAGATCTCCAAGGTCTTGAGGCTATTCTCAGTAAATTTCAGCTGGATTCCATCACCGTGCTGCCCACAGGGCGTCAGAGCGTAAAACATGTAACTTCCTGTTGCCAGGAGGTGGCGCTATGACTCATATCCTGTATTGTCACATGGACCCGTTCAGGGCGGGACTCTTATGAAGCACAAAAGGTTTGGCTCTCTTAGGATCATGTATGCCGGAGTTATAGCCGTTTCATTTTTTAAAGGGGGCGCTGTTGAGCCATTTTGCCACGCCCATTCAAAGTGACCACATAGGATTTTAGCTGACATCACTCTAGACATGTGTGTCAAGTTTCATGACTGTAGAGCAATCCCTTCTCCCTGAAAAACAGTATCGTATTTCATGGCGAAGGATGTGTCGCCATGGTAACAGCATTCAGTTTTGGGTCATGAGCTGCCAAATGTAGCATCACCAAGGTCTTGTTTATTAGCTGACTTAATTTCAGGTGCATCAGCCAAATTTCCTAGGAGTAATTAGACAAAGTACGACGCATGATACTTCCTGTTGCCAGTAGGTGGCGCTATGACTTTCGCTAAATATGAGACTGAACATGTGTTCAGATCGGGACTCTTAACAAGCATATGAAATTTGGAAAAGATCAGACCACGTGGAGTCAAGTTATAAGGCATTGAAATTTCATGGCGTCACATCGAAATTCGCCGCGTCGCCATGGCAACACCTTTCAACGAAGGGTCACCAACTTCATAATATAAGATCTCCAAGGTCTTGAGGCTATTCTCAGTAAATTTCAGCTGGATTCCATCACCGTGCTGCCCACAGGGCGTCAGAGCGTAAAACATGTAACTTCCTGTTGCCAGGAGGTGGCGCTATGACTCATATCCTGTATTGTCACATGGACCCGTTCAGGGCGGGACTCTTATGAAGCACAAAAGGTTTGGCTCTCTTAGGATCATGTATGCCGGAGTTATAGCCGTTTCATTTTTTAAAGGGGGCGCTGTTGAGCCATTTTGCCACGCCCATTCAAAGTGACCACATAGGATTTTAGCTGACATCACTCTAGACATGTGTGTCAAGTTTCATGACTGTAGAGCAATCCCTTCTCCCTGAAAAACAGTATCGTATTTCATGGCGAAGGATGTGTCGCCATGGTAACAGCATTCAGTTTTGGGTCATGAGCTGCCAAATGTAGCATCACCAAGGTCTTGTTTATTAGCTGACTTAATTTCAGGTGCATCAGCCAAATTTCCTAGGAGTAATTAGACAAAGTACGACGCATGATACTTCCTGTTGCCAGTAGGTGGCGCTATGACTTTCGCTAAATATGAGACTGAACATGTGTTCAGATCGGGACTCTTAACAAGCATATGAAATTTGGAAAAGATCAGACCACGTGGAGTCAAGTTATAAGGCATTGAAATTTCATGGCGTCACATCGAAATTCGCCGCGTCGCCATGGCAACACCTTTCAACGAAGGGTCACCAACTTCATAATATAAGATCTCCAAGGTCTTGAGGCTATTCTCAGTAAATTTCAGCTGGATTCCATCACCGTGCTGCCCACAGGGCGTCAGAGCGTAAAACATGTAACTTCCTGTTGCCAGGAGGTGGCGCTATGACTCATATCCTGTATTGTCACATGGACCCGTTCAGGGCGGGACTCTTATGAAGCACAAAAGGTTTGGCTCTCTTAGGATCATGTATGCCGGAGTTATAGCCGTTTCATTTTTCATGGCGAAGGATCGAAATTCGCCGCCCAGCCACGCCCCCTAGGAAAGACTAATGAGAATTGTTTTAATAACTTTTAATCTCCTATGCCTGTAGATGATACGGACCGAATTTGAAAGTCCTGGGGTCAAATCTCTAGGAGGAGTTCGTTAAAGTATGCGGGCTGGAAATGACAAAATCGGTGCAAAATTTCAACTTTGATACAAAATGGCCGACTTCCTGTTGGAGTTAGGCTATGTGTCCTTGAGACTTTTTGGTGCGTCTGGTCATGATACATATGCATACCGAATTTCGTTCTCCTACGACAATCTGTATCGAGGGGCTCAATTTTCTTGACTTTCTAGGTGGCGCTGTCGAGCCATTTTGTCCCGCTTTATTTCGAGACCCATAAAATATCGCAATTTTCGCCAGTCCTGACATCTGTGCAAATTTTCATGAGTTTTCGTGCATGTTTAGGCCCTCAAAAATGCGTTTGTTTCGGAGGAATAATAATAATAATAATAATAATAATAATAATAATAATAACTCCTTCAGTTTCAATAGGGCTTCGCACCGGTCGGTGCTCGGGCCCTAATAATTCCTTCAGTTTCAATAGGGCTTCGCACCGGTAGGTGCTCGGGCCCTAATAATTCCTTCAGTTTCAATAGGGCTTCGCACCGGTCGGTGCTCGGGCCCTAATAATAATAATTCCTTCAGTTTCAATAGGGCTTCGCACCGGTAGGTGCTCGGGCCCTAATTAAAGCTGCAAGCAGCGTTGAACGGGCCTTCGCGCCCTTGCGCACATCGGCCGCGGCGCAGTCAGCTGAGCTTCTGGGAACCAAGAAAACGTTTGGAGATGATCAGTGTGAGAATCTTTTGACACACAATACTAACCAGTGTCTCTCTGTGAGCCCACCCCTCTGTTCACAGACATTTATGAATTATGAAATCAAAATATTGTTAACCTTAATCAATAATTCAGGCACCAACTGTAGGATCTGCGAGGAACACAGTTGATTATTTGCTATAATTATCAATTATCAATAATAAATAATTATAACAATTAACAGAATTATTAATATGAACTAACAAATACGAAGCACCACCCCGAAACCGGGACTAATAACCGAACAGGGTAATCTCATAAATGGGAGTTCACCTAGAATGTTAATATCTGAGAGATAATCATTCAAGGGTGAACAAATGATGAGATACATAAACGCGAAAAATGACCACTTTTATCAAGATGGCCGACTTCCTGTAGGACTTACAATATGGCTCCAAGAGGCTTTTTTGTGCGTCTTCACATGATACATAAGGCTCCCGAATTTCTTTTTCCTAGGTTAATCTGGAAGGCGGGGCTACAATTTTGAAATTTTCAAGGGGGCGCTGTTGAGCCATATTGTCACGTCTATGCAAATGAAGTATCGAGGATTTTAACTGGTGTCACTCCAGACATGTGTGCCAAGTTTTGTGATTGTAGACCCATCCCTTGTCCCTAAAATACAGCATCGTATTTCATGGCGAAGGATGTGTCGCCATGGCAACGGCGTTTGGTCATGGGTCATGACCTGCCCAATGTAGCATCACCAAGGTCTTACATCTTAGCTGAGTGAATTTCAGGTGCATCGGCCAAATTTCCTAGGAGTAATACAACAAAGAACGACGCATGATACTTCCTGTTGCTCTCTGGCCCGTCAGGATCAGATCACGCTTTTTAAAAATGAGGGATATTTCTTATAAGTGTGGTGTGCTTTTATTTTGAAAGTTTGATTGACATGTGTACTGTCAGGTGTGTAGAGACAATAAGTAACTGCAGCTGGACACAGAAAAATACTCATATATTTGAATGGAGAGTGTGAGCGAACCCACACCTTTTTGAACATTTACTGCTTCCACATAGTTTTAGATACAAACTTCATTTGAACTTTAAATGAGTCACGAGACTTTGACCTACAAATCTTGAATTTACATGTGTTTTCTATCTTTTATTGTTTTTGAGATATTAGAGTGTGAGTTTTAAAGTCTTTTCTTGCTCCTCCTGTGATTTTATAATGAGTGTGTATTGCGGAATGTTTCACAGCACTGAGGGAGTGACATCACCAGGAGCAGTTGGAGAGGAGGATTTTAGAGAACGCTTCTTGTGAAATATCCTCATAAATCCCATGACTTTGGCCAAATCCTACATAAAAATCACATTTTTTTGTAGGAATTTTCGTCGCGAATCCATTGATACAGGTTTGAAAGTGGTCAGACTTATAGTTTAGATGCCAGATGCCCCAGTTTGGCACAAAGTCCATGCCCAGAGATTGCCTCTCCATTGGTTTACATTGTAAGGTGTAATGTCGCACTCCAACTTTCAGGGCTTACTAAATCTAAACCGTTCGAGTTATTACAAAGTTTTTAATAACTTTTGCTCAACACAGTGTGATAAGTCATGTATTCAAGTTTGAAGCCGATACCATTAACGCCCTAGGAGGAGATAGCGTTTGTTCGGGGGCCAAAATTGGGGCAAAGTCTTATTTTGAAAAGCTGATTGCAGACTTCCTGTTGGATTTAGGTCAGGGGTGTCAACATATGATTTGTAGGTCTTGATGAGACGAATAATTGAGTTTTGGTTTGATCCCTCTACGAAATTCCTACGGGCCGTGGCGGCCGTTTTAGATACATAGGTGGCGCTAGAGAGCACATTTTGGCACTTCGGGGGTTAATTTTTACATTTTATCAAATTTTTCACCAGACCTGATGTGCGTGCCAAATTTGGTGAGTTTTTGAGCATGTTTAGGGGGTCAAATTTAGAGTTAAAGTGGCGTAACAAGAAAGAAGAAAGAAACAAACACACGAAAAACAATAGGGTCTTCGCCCTTTGGGCTCAGGCCCTAATAATAATAATAATAATAATAATAACTCCTTCAGTTTCAATAGGGCTTCGCACCGGTCGGTGCTCGGGCCCTAATTAAAGCTGCAAGCAGCGATGATCGGGCCCTCGCACCCCAGCGCATGTCGAAGTGACGCTCAGTCGAAGGGCTTTTGTCAGTGACTTGTTGTGTAAAGTTTGAGGCAGATCCAACCGTGTACACTCAAGTTATATCAATTTCCTCTGTCATGGCGAAACATCAAAACTCAACGCTACGCCACGGCCAAACCATCATGATCATACACTAGTCTAGATGACACACACTGATTTTGAAGTCCTTACGATGGATTCTGTAGGAGGAGTTCTTTAAAATACAAGGTATGCGAAATGGCCAAGAAAAGGCGAAAATGTACCATTTTTTTCAAGATGGCCGACTTCCTGTTCGACTTACAATAAGGCTTCAAGAGGCTTTTTTGTGCGTGTTGACATTATACATGTGCCCTGTGAATTTCATCTTTCGACGTTAATCTGGAAGGCGGGGCTGCAATTTTGAAATTTTAAAGGGGGCGCTGTTGAGCCATTTCGCCACGCCCATTCAAAGCGACCACATAGGATTTTAGCTGACATCACTCTAGACATGTGTGTCAAGTTTCATGACTGTAGAGCAATCCCTTCTCCCTGAAAAACAGTATCATATTTCATGGCGAAGGATGTGTCGCCATGGTAACAGCATTCAGTTTTGGGTCATGAGCTGCCAAATGTAGCATCACCAAGGTCTTGTTTATTAGCTGACTTAATTTCAGGTGCATCAGCCAAATTTCCTAGGAGTAATTAGACAAAGTACGACGCATGATACTTCATGTTGCCAGTAGGTGGCGCTATGACTTTCGCTAAATATGAGACTGAACATGTGTTCAGATTGGGACTCTTAACAAGCATATGAAATGTGGAAAAGATCAGACCACGTGGAGTCAAGTTATAAGGCATTGAAATTTCATGGCATCACAGCGAAATTCGCCGCGTCGCCATGGCAACACCTTTCAACGAAGGGTCACCAACTTCATAATATAAGATCTCCAAGGTCTTGAGGCTATTCTCAGTAAATTTCAGCTGGATTCCATCACCGTGCTGCCCACAGGGCGTCAGAGCGTAAAACATGTAACTTCCTGTTGCCAGGAGGTGGCGCTATGACTCATATCCTGTATTGTCACATGGACCCGTTCAGGGCGGGACTCTTATGAAGCACAAAAGGTTTGGCTCTCTTAGGATCATGTATGCCGGAGTTATAGCCGTTTCATTTTTCATGGCGAAGGATCGAAATTCGCCGCCCAGCCACGCCCCCTAGGAAAGACTAATGAGAATTGTTTTAATAACTTTTAATCTCCTATGCCTGTAGATGATACGGACCGAATTTGAAAGTCCTGGATCAAATCTCTAGGAGGAGTTCGTTAAAGTATGCGGGCTGGAAATGACAAAATCGGTGCAAAATTTCAACTTTGATACAAAATGGCCGACTTCCTGTTGGAGTTAGGCTATGTGTCCTTGGGACTTTTTGGTGCGTCTGGTCATGATACATATGCATACCGAATTTCGTTCTCCTACGACAATCTGTATCGAGGGGCTCAATTCTAGGTGGCGCTGTCGAGCCATTTTGTCCCGCTTTATTTCGAGACCCATAAAATATCGAAATTTTCGCCAGTCCTGACATCTGTGCAAATTTTCATGAGTTTTCGTGCATGTTTAGGCCCTCAAAAATGCGTTTGTTTCGGAGGAATAATAATAATAATAATAATTAAAGCTGCAAGCAGCGATGATCGGGCCCTCGCACCCCAGCGCATGTCGAAGTGACGCTCAGTCGAAGGGCTTTTGTCAGTGACTTGTTGTGTAAAGTTTGAGGCAGATCCAACCGTGTACACTCAAGTTATATCAATTTCCTCTGTCATGGCGAAACATCAAAAGTCAACGCCACGCCACGGCCAAACCATCATGATCATACACTAGTCTAGATGACACACACTGATTTTGAAGTCGTTACCATGGATTCTGTAGGAGGAGTTCTTTAAAATACAAGGTATGCGAAATGGCCAAGAAAAGGCAAAAATGTACCATTTTTTTCAAGATGGCCGACTTCCTGTTCGACTTACAATAAGGCTTCAAGAGGCTTTTTTGTGCGTGTTGACATTATACATGTGCCCTGTGAATTTCATCTTTCTACGTTAATCTGGAAGGCGGGGCTGCAATTTTGAAATTTTAAAGGGGGCGCTGTTGAGCCATTTTGCCACGCCCATTCAAAGCGACCACATAGGATTTGAGCTGACATCACTCTAGACATGTGTGTCAAGTTTCATGACTGTAGAGCAATCCCTTCTCCCTGAAAAACAGTATCATATTTCATGGCGAAGGATGTGTCGCCATGGTAACAGCATTCAGTTTCGGGTCATGAGCTGCCAAATGTAGCATCACCAAGGTCTTGTTTATTAGCTGACTTAATTTCAGGTGCATCAGCCAAATTTCCTAGGAGTAATTAGACAAAGTACGACGCATGATACTTCCTGTTGCCAGTAGGTGGCGCTATGACTTTCGCTAAATATGAGACTGAACATGTGTTCAGATTGGGACTCTTAACAAGCATATGAAATGTGGAAAAGATCAGACCACGTGGAGTCAAGTTATAAGGCATTGAAATTTCATGGCGTCACAGCGAAATTCGCCGCGTCACCATGGCAACACCTTTCAACGAAGGGTCACCAACTTCATAATATAAGATCTCCAAGGTCTTGAGGCTATTCTCAGTAAATTTCAGCTGGATTCCATCACCGTGCTGCCCACAGGGCGTCAGAGCGTAAAACATGTAACTTCCTGTTGCCAGGAGGTGGCGCTATGACTCATATCCTGTATTGTCACATGGACCCGTTCAGGGCGGGACTCTTATGAAGCACAAAAGGTTTGGCTCTCTTAGGATCATGTATGCCGGAGTTATAGCCGTTTCATTTTTCATGGCGAAGGATCGAAATTCGCCGCCCAGCCACGCCCCCTAGGAAAGACTAATGAGAATTGTTTTAATAACTTTTAATCTCCTATGCCTGTAGATGATACGGACCGAATTTGAAAGTCCTGGGGTCAAATCTCTAGGAGGAGTTCGTTAAAGTATGCGGGCTGGAAATGACAAAATCGGTGCAAAATTTCAACTTTGATACAAAATGGCCGACTTCCTGTTGGAGTTAGGCTATGTGTCCTTGGGACTTTTTGGTGCGTCTGGTCATGATACATATGCATACCGAATTTCGTTCTCCAACGACAATCTGTATCGAGGGGCTCAATTCTAGGTGGCGCTGTCGAGCCATTTTGTCCCGCTTTATTTCGAGACCCATAAAATATCGAAATTTTCGCCAGTCCTGACATCTGTGCAAATTTTCATGAGTTTTCGTGCATGTTTAGGCCCTCAAAAATGCGTTTGTTTCGGAGGAATAATAATAATAATAATAATTAAAGCTGCAAGCAGCGATGATCGGGCCCTCGCACCCCAGCGCATGTCGAAGTGACGCTCAGTCGAAGGGCTTTTGTCAGTGACTTGTTGTGTAAAGTTTGAGGCAGATCCAACCGTGTACACTCAAGTTATATCAATTTCCTCTGTCATGGCGAAACATCAAAACTCAACGCCACGCCACGGCCAAACCATCATGATCATACACTAGTCTAGATGACACACACTGATTTTGAAGTCCTTACCATGGATTCTGTAGGAGGAGTTCTTTAAAATACAAGGTATGCGAAATGGCCAAGAAAAGGCGAAAATGTATCATTTTTTTCAAGATGGCCGACTTCCTGTTCCACTTCCAATAAGGCTTCAAGAGGCTTTTTTGTGCGTGTTGACATTATACATGTGCCCTGTGAATTTCATCTTTCTACGTTAATCTGGAAGGCGGGGCTGCAATTTTGAAAGTTTAAAGGGGGCGCTGTTGAGCCATTTTGCCACGCCCATTCAAAGCGACCACATAGGATTTGAGCTGACATCACTCTAGACATGTGTGTCAAGTTTCATGACTGTAGAGCAATCCCTTCTCCCTGAAAAACAGTATGATATTTCATGGCGAAGGATGTGTCGCCATGGTAACAGCATTCAGTTTTGGGTCATGAGCTGCCAAATGTAGCATCACCAAGGTCTTGTTTATTAGCTGACTTAATTTCAGGTGCATCAGCCAAATTTCCTAGGAGTAATTAGACAAAGTACTACGCATGATACTTCCTGTTGCCAGTAGGTGGCGCTATGACTTTCGCTAAATATGAGACTGAACATGTGTTCAGATTGGGACTCTTAACAAGCATATGAAATTTGGAAAAGATCAGACCACGTGGAGTCAAGTTATAAGGCATTGAAATTTCATGGCGTCACATCGAAATTCGCCGCGTCGCCATGGCAACACCTTTCAACGAAGGGTCACCAACTTCATAATATAAGATCTCCAAGGTCTTGAGGCTATTCTCAGTAAATTTCAGCTGGATTCCATCACCGTGCTGCCCACAGGGCGTCAGAGCGTAAAACATGTAACTTCCTGTTGCCAGGAGGTGGCGCTATGACTCATATCCTGTATTGTCACATGGACCCGTTCAGGGCGGGACTCTTATGAAGCACAAAAGGTTTGGCTCTCTTAGGATCATGTATGCCGGAGTTATAGCCGTTTCATTTTTTAAAGGGGGCGCTGTTGAGCCATTTTGCCACGCCCATTCAAAGTGACCACATAGGATTTTAGCTGACATCACTCTAGACATGTGTGTCAAGTTTCATGACTGTAGAGCAATCCCTTCTCCCTGAAAAACAGTATCGTATTTCATGGCGAAGGATGTGTCGCCATGGTAACAGCATTCAGTTTTGGGTCATGAGCTGCCAAATGTAGCATCACCAAGGTCTTGTTTATTAGCTGACTTAATTTCAGGTGCATCAGCCAAATTTCCTAGGAGTAATTAGACAAAGTACGACGCATGATACTTCCTGTTGCCAGTAGGTGGCGCTATGACTTTGGCTAAATATGAGACTGAACATGTGTTCAGATCGGGACTCTTAACAAGCATATGAAATTTGGAAAAGATCAGACCACGTGGAGTCAAGTTATAAGGCATTGAAATTTCATGGCGTCACATCGAAATTCGCCGCGTCGCCATGGCAACACCTTTCGACGAAGGGTCACCAACTTCATAATATAAGATCTCCAAGGTCTTGAGGCTATTCTCTGTAAATTTCAGCTGGATTCCATCACCGTGCTGCCCACAGGGCGTCAGAGCGTAAAACATGTAACTTCCTGTTGCCAGGAGGTGGCGCTATGACTCATATCCTGTATTGTCACATGGACCCGTTCAGGGCGGGACTCTTATGAAGCACAAAAGGTTTGGCTCTCTTAGGATCATGTATGCCGGAGTTATAGCCGTTTCATTTTTCATGGCGAAGGATCGAAATTCGCCGCCCAGCCACGCCCCCTAGGAAAGACTAATGAGAATTGTTTTAATAACTTTTAGTCTCCTATGCCTGTAGATGATACGGACCGAATTTGAAAGTCCTGGGGTCAAATCTCTAGGAGGAGTTCGTTAAAGTATGCGGGCTGGAAATGACAAAATTTCAACTTTGATACAAAATGGCCGACTTCCTGTTGGAGTTAGGCTATGTGTCCTTGAGACTTTTTGGTGCGTCTGGTCATGATACATATGCATACCGAATTTCGTTCTCCTACGACAATCTGTATCGAGGGGGTCAATTCTAGGTGGCGCTGTCGAGCCATTTTGTCCCGCTTTATTTCGAGACCCATAAAATATCGCAATTTTCGCTAGTCCTGACATCTGTGCAAATTTTCATGAGTTTTCGTGCATGTTTAGGCCCTCAAAAATGCGTTTGTTTCGGAGGAATAATAATAATAATAATAATAACTCCTTCAGTTTCAATAGGGCTTCGCACCGGTCGGTGCTCGGGCCCTAATTAAAGCTGCAAGCAGCGTTGGACGGGCCTTCGCGCCCTTGCGCACGTCGGGCCGCGGCGCAGTCAGTTGAGCTTGTGGGAACCAAGAAAACGTTTGGAGATGATCAGTGTGAGAGTCTTTTGACACACAATACTAACTACTTTCTCTCCGTGAGCGCACGCCTCTGTTTATCACAGATAATTATGGCTTATGAAATTAAAATATTGTTAACCTTAATCAATAATTCAGGCACCAACTGTAGCATGTATGAGGAACACAGTTGATTATTTGCCATAATTATCAATTATCTAAGATAATTAACTAATTATAATAATTAATAGAATTATTAATATGAACTAACAAGCACGGAGCACCACCCGGAAACCAGGACCAATAACCGAACAAGGTAATCTCATAAATGGGATTTCACCTAGAATGCTAATATCTGCGAGATATCAACATTCAAGGGTGAACAAAGAAGGGTTGAATTCAAGCTCTGACTCCTTTAATCAGCCACTTCTCACAATATGTTACACACAATAATGACAAAAGAACTTCTCTTTAAAGATATAACATTGTTTATTAAACTTAGCAAAATTAACAAAGTTAACAAATACTTCATTCAATAAACAGCTATTCTAAAATCTAATTCTACCAAACAAAACACAAACAGCTTTGCACAGAGTTGGACACTTGCAGGGGAATGCGTGTGTGTGTGTGTGTGTGTGTGTGTGTGTGTGTGTGTGTGTGTGTGTGTGTGTGTGTGTGTGTGTTAGTAGCAAGAGAGGAAGGAGGGAAAGCGATCGTGAGAGGGAGAGAAGCGGCTCTTTTGACCACAGAGAGCGCACGTACGGACGGCAGTCTGTAACGTACGTTGTCTGGTTTCTGATCGACAAATCAATTTACTTTCTCACTCACGGTGGCACAAAAGTAGCAGTTGTCCCGACCGGGAAAAACACAAAATAGTCTAGCGTGGTGAACACAACTAACAGGCAGCAAACTTAAAATACTCCTCAGAGTAAAGCAGAGAAAAATGGACTCGGCGGTCCGTCAACTCACACAACAAGAACAACAGCGATAAAGCTAAAAAGGCTAAATGCTAAACAACAGCAACTGATGCTGAAAAGAACACACAACTAACACTGCCTATGCCCAGACTTATGCCTCTTACTTGGTCGCTTCAGAAAGTGCGCAGGTTGTGTGTGTGTGTAGTCCGTCTTAATGTCCATCTTTGTTCTTGGCTCGGAGGCAGACGGTGCCGTTCTCGCACGTCGTCGAAAACACGGCAGCTGGCTCTGAGTGGAATGGCGGAGAGAACAGCAGAGACAACTCGGCGAAGACGCGCAGGGCAGAGCCGGTCCACGTTATCCCGAAGTAACTTCATTTCCTCTTTCTCGGGGGAATTTGAGGACGCTGGTTGCAGCAGCGGTCTCTCTCGGGTCCAGGAATGTGTTCGGGTGAACACGGGCAAAGTCTCGTCTCGTCCGACGAGGGGAGTCTTCGATGAGGGGAAAACATGTTCGTGGGGTAGTCAAGCTAACTCACAGGGGAACAGGAGTTAACCCTAGCTCAGTGACATGGGAAAGACGTGTAGTTTGGGCGTGCTCGCTTATAAAGGGGTGGTGATGTCATGGCTGCGTCCTCAGGACGCTCCGCTGTGCAGGAGCGTCTCCGCCAATGAGGGACCGATGTTGACTGCTCCCTGCTGAAGTGTGAAAATCGCAAAGCATCCTTGGAAATGGAGTTTGCTCCACCCTCATGGCAGGTCCATTACAGTTTTAATACGGAGCTCCGGAACTCCAGCCTTCCTGAGTTTTTCCCTCATATAGGCTATAGTTTTTCTTAATTATTACTACAATATATGATTACATATGTAATAGTCTCCTAAGCCAAGTTAGAAAAAGTATGTGCATGTATGAACAACAGCAATTGGAGAAGATGACAGTCAAAAAGTAATCATGTTAAATAATCATGATCTCAATATTGAACAAAAATGATTGTGATTATAATTTTTGCCATAATCAAGCACCCCTAAAAACAGCAAATTGTGATTTACATACACACACACACACACACAGTTTAAATATGTATGTGATAAATTGTAAATATGTATGTAATGAATTGTTTTCTTTAAGAAACTCTTACTTGAACATTTTTCAGTGTGCTCCTAAAGTTATATGTATGCTCCTAATTTCTGTCATTTAGGAGCACATGTACTCCTTGAAAAAAAGTAAGGATTGAACACTGCTGTCACTGCTGCAGTCCAAGGGCTTCTGTCACAGGCAGTAGATGTTTACTTTACCCATCCCCCCCCTCCCATTCTCTCTCTCTCCCTCACAGCTGCAGAGAAGATTTTAGTGTACTCTACTTGTGAAATATGCTCATAAATCCCATAACTTTGGCCAAATCCTACATAAAAATATCATTTTTTTGTAGGAATTTTCGTCGCGAATCCATTGATACAGGTTTGAAAGTGGTGGGACTTATAGTTTAGACGCCAGATGCCCCAGTTTGGCACAAAGTCCATGCCCAGAATTTGCCTCCCCATTGGTTTACATTGTAAGGTGTAATGTCGCACTCCAACTTTCAGGGCTTACTAAATCTAAACCGTTCGAGTTATTACAAAGTTTTTAATAACTTTTGCTCAACACAGTGTGATAAGTCATGTATTCAAGTTTGAAGCCGATACCATTAACGCCCTAAGAGGAGATAGCGTTTATTCAAGGTCCAAAATTGGCAAAAAATCATACTTTGAAATGGACATTGCGGATTTCCTGTTGGATTTAGGTCAGGGGTGTCAGCGTATGATTTGTAGGTCTTGATGAGACGAATAATTGGGTTTTGGTTCGATCTCTCTACGACATTCCTACGGGCCGTGGCGGCCGTTTTAGATACATAGGTGGCGCTAGAGAGCACATTTTGGAACTTTGGGGTTTAATTTTTACATTTTATCAAATTTTTCACCATTCCTGATGTGCGTGCCAAATTTGGTGAGTTTTTGAGCATGTTTAGGGGGTCAAATTTAGAGTTAAAGTGGCGTAACAAGAAAGAAAGAATAATAATAATAATTAAAGCTGCAAGCAGCGTTGAACGGGCCTTCGCGCCCATGCGCACATCGGCCGCGGCGCACTCAGCTGAGCTTCTGGGAACCAAGAAAACGTTTGGAGATGATCAGTGTGAGAGTCTTTTGACACACAATACTAACCACTTTCTCTCCGTGAGCGCACCCCTCTGTTTATCACAGGTAATTATAGATTATGAAATCAAAATATTGTTAACCTTAATCAATAATTCAGGCACCAACTGTAGGATCTGCAAGGAACACAGTTGATTATTTGCTATAATTATCAATTATCAATAATAAATAATTATAACAATTAACAGATTTATTAATATGAACTAACAAATACGAAGCACCATCCCGAAACCAGGACTAATAACCGAACAGGGTAATCTCATAAATGGGAGTTCACCTAGAATGTTAATATCTGAGAGATATCAACATTCAAGGGTAAAAAGAACGGTTAAATTCGAGCTCTGACTCCTTCAATCAGCCACTTTTCACAATATGTTACCAATAATGACAAAAGAACTTCTCTTTAAAGATATAACAGTGTTTATGAAACTTAGCAAAATTAACAAAGTTAACAAATGCTTCATTCAATAAATAGCTATTCTAAAATCTAATTCTACCAAACAAAACACAAACAGCTTTGCACAGGGTTGGACACTTGCAGGGGAATGCGTGTATGTATGTATGTATGTATATATCTATGTGTGTGTGTGTGTGTGTGTGTGTGTGTGTGTGTGTGTGTGTTAGAAGCAAGAGAGGAAGGAGGGAAAGCGATCGTGAGAGGGAGAGAAGCGGCTCTTTTTCCACAGAGAGCGCACGTATGGACGGCAGTCTGTAACGCACGTTGTCTGGTTTCAGATCGACAAATCAGTTTACTTTCTCACTCACGGCAGCACAAACACAGTAGTCCCGAGCGGGACAAACACAAAATAGTCTAGCGTGGTGAACACAACTAACAGGCAGCAAACAGGCAGCAGCGGAGCGTTAACTGCAGCATGACCGAAAGAAGCACAACCAGTTAGCCTCTGCTAGCCTCTCAGCTAACCCCGGCTCTCTGTTTAGATCCAAACGGAGCACCGAGTCCCGATTTGTTATTTAGGTTAAAGCGGAGAACAGGCAGCAAACAGGCAGCAGCGGAGCGTTAACTGCAGCATGACCGAAAGAAGCACAACCAGTTCGCCTCTGCTAGCCTCTCAGCTAACCCCGGCTCTCTGTTTAGATCCAAACGGAGCACCGAGTCCCGATTTGTTATTTAGGTTAAAGCGGAGAACAGGCAGCAAACAGGCAGCAGCGGAGCGTTAATTGCAGCATGACCGAAAGAAGCACAACCAGTTAGCCTCTGCTAGCCTCTCAGCTAACCCCGGCTCTCTGTTTAGATCCAAACGGAGCACCGAGTCCCGAATTGCTATTTAGGTTAAAGCGGAGAGAATCAGCGGGTCTGTCGGCCAGCTGAGTGAAGTGAAACCTGCGGAAAAAACACCGTGACCATCAAGGTAAAACAGGTCGGCGAAAACACGGCAGCTGGCTCTGAGTGGAGTGGCGGAGAGAACAGCAGAGATGACTCGGCGAAGACGCGCAGGGCAGAGCCGGTCCACGTTATCCCGAAGTAACTTCATTTCCTCTTTCTCGGGGGGAATTTGAGGACGCTGGTTGCAGCAGCGGTCTCTCTCGGGTCCAGGAATGTGTTCGGGTGAACACGGGCAAAGTCTCGTCTCGTCCGACGAGGGGAGTCTTCGATGAGGGGAAAACATGTTCGTGGGGTAGTCAAGCTAACTCACAGGGAAACAGGAGTTACCCCTAGCTCAGTGACATGGGAAAGACGTATATTTCGGGCGTGCTCGCTTATAAAGGGGTGGTGATGTCATGGCTGCGTCCTCAGGACGCTCCGCTGTGCAGGAGCGTCTCCGCCAATGAGGGACCGATGTTGACTGCTCCCTGCTGAAGTGTGAAAATCGCAAAGCATCCTTGGAAATGGAGTTTGCTCCACCCTCATGGCAGGTCCATTACAGTTTTAATACGGAGCTCCGGAACTCCAGCCTTCCTGAGTTTTTCCCTCATATAGGCTATAGTTTTTCTTAATCATTACTACAATATATGATTACATATGTAATAGTCTCCTCAGCCAAGTTAGAAAAAATATGTGCATGTATGAACAACAGCAATTGGAGAAGATGACAGTCAAAAAGTGATCATGTTAAATAATCATGATCTCAATATTGAACAAAAATGATTGTGATTATAATTTTTACCATAATCAAGCACCCCTAAAAACAGCAAATTGTGATTTACATACACACACACACACACACACACACACAGAGTTTAAATATGTATGTGATAAATTGTAAATATGTATGAAATGAATTGTTTTCTGTAAGAAACTCTTACTTGAACATTTTTCAGTGTGCTCCTAAAGTTATATGTATGCTCCTAATTTCTTTCATTTAGGAGCACATGCGCTCCTTGAAAAGAAGTAAGGATTGAACACTGCTGTCACATGTGTGAAAGCACTAAGTAAGTGGAGTGTGGTGCAGTCCAAGGGCTTCTGTCACAGGCAGTAGATGTTTACTTTACCCATCCCCCCCCTCCCATTCTCTCTCTCTCCCTCACAGTTGGAAGGAAAGATTTCAAAGTGATCTTCTTGTGAAAAATCCTCATAAATCCCATAACTTTGGCCAAATCCTACATAAAAATATCATTTTTTTGTAGGAATTTTCGTCGCGAATCCATTGATACAGGTTTGGAAGTGGTCGGACTTACAGTTTAGACGCCAGATGCCCCAGTTTGGCACAAAGTCCATGCCCAGAATTTGCCTCCCCATTGGTTTACATTGTAAGGTGTAATGTCGCACTCCAACTTTCAGGGCTTACTAAATCTAAACCGTTCGAGTTATTACAAAGTTTTTAATAACTTTTGCTCAACACAGTGTGATAAGTCATGTATTAAAGTTTGAAGCCGATACCATTAACGCCCTAGGAGGAGATAGCGTTTATTCAAGGTCCAAAATTGGCAAAAAATCGTACTTTGAAATGGACATTGCAGATTTCCTGTTGGATTTAGGTCAGGGGTGTCAGCGTATGATTTGTAGGTCTTGATGAGACGAATAATTGAGTTTTGGTTCGATCT
Organism: Thunnus thynnus; assembly: GCF_963924715.1. NCBI lineage: Eukaryota > Metazoa > Chordata > Actinopteri > Scombriformes > Scombridae > Thunnus > Thunnus thynnus. The sequence goes on from NC_089518.1 coordinate 2,555,469, forward strand.
CTCTACGACATTCCTACGGGCCGTGGTGGCCGTTTTAGATACATAGGTGGCGCTAGAGAGCACATTTTGGCACTTTGGGGTTTAATTTTTACATTTTATCAAATTTTTCACCATTCCTGATGTGCGTGCCAAATTTGGTGAGTTTTTGAGCATGTTTAGGGGGTCAAATTTAGAGTTAAAGTGGCGTAATAATAAAGAATAATAATAATTAAAGCTGCAAGCAGCGTTGAACGGGCCTTCGCGCCCTTGCGCACGTCGGGCCGCGGCGCAGTCAGTTGAGCTTGTGGGAACCAAGAAAACGTTTGGAGATGATCAGTGTGAGAGTCTTTTGACACACAATACTAACTACTTTCTCTCCGTGAGCGCACGCCTCTGTTTATCACAGATAATTATGGCTTATGAAATTAAAATATTGTTAACCTTAATCAATAATTCAGGCACCAACTGTAGCATGTATGAGGAACACAGTTGATTATTTGCCATAATTATCAATTATCTAAGATAATTAACTAATTATAATAATTAATAGAATTATTAATATGAACTAACAAGCACGGAGCACCACCCGGAAACCAGGACCAATAACCGAACAAGGTAATCTCATAAATGGGATTTCACCTAGAATGCTAATATCTGCGAGATATCAACATTCAAGGGTGAACAAAGAAGGGTTGAATTCAAGCTCTGACTCCTTTAATCAGCCACTTCTCACAATATGTTACACACAATAATGACAAAAGAACTTCTCTTTAAAGATATAACATTGTTTATTAAACTTAGCAAAATTAACGAAGTTAACAAATACTTCATTCAATAAACAGCTATTCTAAAATCTAATTCTACCAAACAAAACACAAACAGCTTTGCACAGAGTTGGACACTTGCAGGGGAATGCGTGTGTGTGTGTGTGTGTGTGTGTGTGTGTGTGTTAGTAGCAAGAGAGGAAGGAGGGAAAGCGATCGTGAGAGGGAGAGAAGCGGCACTTTTGACCACAGAGAGCGCACGTACGGACGGCAGTCTGTAACGTACGTTGTCTGGTTTCTGATCGACAAATCAATTTACTTTCTCACTCACGGTGGCACAAAAGTAGCAGTTGTCCCGACCGGGAAAAACACAAAATAGTCTAGCGTGGTGAACACAACTAACAGGCAGCAAACTTAAAATACTCCTCAGAGTAAAGCAGAGAAAAATGGACTCGGCGGTCCGTCAACTCACACAACAAGAACAACAGCGATAAAGCTAAAAAGGCTAAATGCTAAACAACAGCAACTGATGCTGAAAAGAACACACAACTAACACTGCCTATGCCCAGACTTATGCCTCTTACTTGGTCGCTTCAGAAAGTGCGCAGGTTGTGTGTGTGTGTGTAGTCCGTCTTAATGTCCATCTTTGTTCTTGGCTCGGAGGCAGACGGTGCTGTTCTCGCACGTCGTCGAAAACACGGCAGCTGGCTCTGAGTGGAATGGCGGAGAGAACAGCAGAGACAACTCGGCGAAGACGCGCAGGGCAGAGCCGGTCCACGTTATCCCGAAGTAACTTCATTTCCTCTTTCTCGGGGGAATTTGAGGACGCTGGTTGCAGCAGCGGTCTCTCTCGGGTCCAGGAATGTGTTCGGGTGAACACGGGCAAAGTCTCGTCTCGTCCGACGAGGGGAGTCTTCGATGAGGGGAAAACATGTTCGTGGGGTAGTCAAGCTAACTCACAGGGGAACAGGAGTTACCCCTAGCTCAGTGACATGGGAAAGACGTGTAGTTTGGGCGTGCTCGCTTATAAAGGGGTGGTGATGTCATGGCTGCGTCCTCAGGACGCTCCGCTGTGCAGGAGCGTCTCCGCCAATGAGGGACCGATGTTGACTGCTCCCTGCTGAAGTGTGAAAATCGCAAAGCATCCTTGGAAATGGAGTTTGCTCCACCCTCATGGCAGGTCCATTACAGTTTTAATACGGAGCTCCGGAACTCCAGTCTTCCTGAGTTTTTCCCTCATATAGGCTATAGTTTTTCTTAATCATTACTACAATATATGATTACATATGTAATAGTCTCCTCAGCCAAGTTAGAAAAAGTATGTGCATGTATGAACAACAGCAATTGGAGAAGATGACAGTCAAAAAGTAATCATGTTAAATAATCATGATCTCAATATTGAACAAAAATGATTGTGATTATAATTTTTGCCATAATCAAGCACCCGTAAAAACAGCAAATTGTGATTTACATACCCATACACACACACACACACACACACACACACACAGTTTAAATATGTATGTGATAAATTGTAAATATGTATGTAATGAATTGTTTTCTTTAAGAAACTCTTACTTGAACATTTTTCAGTGTGCTCCTAAAGTTATATGTATGCTCCTAATTTCTGTCATTTAGGAGCACATGTACTCCTTGAAAAAAAGTAAGGATTGAACACTGCTGTCACTGCTGCAGTCCAAGGGCTTCTGTCACAGGCAGTAGATGTTTACTTTACCCATCCCCCCCCTCCCATTCTCTCTCTCTCCCTCACAGCTGCAGAGAAGATTTTAGTGTACTCTACTTGTGAAATATGCTCATAAATCCCATAACTTTGGCCAAATCCTACATAAAAATATCATTTTTTTGTAGGAATTTTCGTCGCGAATCCATTGATACAGGTTTGAAAGTGGTGGGACTTATAGTTTAGACGCCAGATGCCCCAGTTTGGCACAAAGTCCATGCCCAGAATTTGCCTCCCCATTGGTTTACATTGTAAGGTGTAATGTCGCACTCCAACTTTCAGGGCTTACTAAATCTAAACCGTTCGAGTTATTACAAAGTTTTTAATAACTTTTGCTCAACACAGTGTGATAAGTCATGTATTCAAGTTTGAAGCCGATACCATTAACGCCCTAAGAGGAGATAGCGTTTATTCAAGGTCCAAAATTGGCAAAAAATCATACTTTGAAATGGACATTGCGGATTTCCTGTTGGATTTAGGTCAGGGGTGTCAGCGTATGATTTGTAGGTCTTGATGAGACGAATAATTGGGTTTTGGTTCGATCTCTCTACGACATTCCTACGGGCCGTGGCGGCCGTTTTAGATACATAGGTGGCGCTAGAGAGCACATTTTGGAACTTTGGGGTTTAATTTTTACATTTTATCAAATTTTTCACCATTCCTGATGTGCGTGCCAAATTTGGTGAGTTTTTGAGCATGTTTAGGGGGTCAAATTTAGAGTTAAAGTGGCGTAACAAGAAAGAAAGAATAATAATAATAATAATAATAATAATAATAAAGAAACAAACGCACGAAAAACAAGAGGGTCTTCGCCCTTTGGGCTCAGGCCCTAATTAAAGCTGCAAGCAGCGTTGAACGGGCCTTCGCGCCCATGCGCACATCGGCCGCGGCGCACTCAGCTGAGCTTCTGGGAACCAAGAAAACGTTTGGAGATGATCAGTGTGAGAGTCTTTTGACACACAATACTAACCACTTTCTCTCCGTGAGCGCACCCCTCTGTTTATCACAGGTAATTATAGATTATGAAATCAAAATATTGTTAACCTTAATCAATAATTCAGGCACCAACTGTAGGATCTGCAAGGAACACAGTTGATTATTTGCTATAATTATCAATTATCAATAATAAATAATTATAACAATTAACAGATTTATTAATATGAACTAACAAATACGAAGCACCATCCCGAAACCAGGACTAATAACCGAACAGGGTAATCTCATAAATGGGAGTTCACCTAGAATGTTAATATCTGAGAGATATCAACATTCAAGGGTAAAAAGAACGGTTAAATTCGAGCTCTGACTCCTTCAATCAGCCACTTTTCACAATATGTTACCAATAATGACAAAAGAACTTCTCTTTAAAGATATAACAGTGTTTATGAAACTTAGCAAAATTAACAAAGTTAACAAATGCTTCATTCAATAAATAGCTATTCTAAAATCTAATTCTACCAAACAAAACACAAACAGCTTTGCACAGGGTTGGACACTTGCAGGGGAATGCGTGTATGTATGTATGTATGTATATATGTATGTGTGTGTGTGTGTGTGTGTGTGTGTGTGTGTGTGTGTGTGTGTGTGTGTGTGTTAGTAGCAAGAGAGGAAGGAGGGAAAGCGATCGTGAGAGGGAGAGAAGCGGCTCTTTTTCCACAGAGAGCGCACGTATGGACGGCAGTCTGTAACGCACGTTGTCTGGTTTCAGATCGACAAATCAGTTTACTTTCTCACTCACGGCAGCACAAACACAGTAGTCCCGAGCGGGACAAACACAAAATAGTCTAGCGTGGTGAACACAACTAACAGGCAGCAAACAGGCAGCAGCGGAGCGTTAACTGCAGCATGACCGAAAGAAGCACAAACAGTTAGCCTCTGCTAGCCTCTCAGCTAACCCCGGCTCTCTGTTTAGATCCAAACGGAGCACCGAGTCCCGATTTGTTATTTAGGTTAAAGCGGAGAACAGGCAGCAAACAGGCAGCAGCGGAGCGTTAACTGCAGCATGACCGAAAGAAGCACAACCAGTTCGCCTCTGCTAGCCTCTCAGCTAACCCCGGCTCTCTGTTTAGATCCAAACGGAGCACCGAGTCCCGATTTGTTATTTAGGTTAAAGCGGAGAACAGGCAGCAAACAGGCAGCAGCGGAGCGTTAATTGCAGCATGACCGAAAGAAGCACAACCAGTTAGCCTCTGCTAGCCTCTCAGCTAACCCCGGCTCTCTGTTTAGATCCAAACGGAGCACCGAGTCCCGAATTGCTATTTAGGTTAAAGCGGAGAGAATCAGCGGGTCTGTCGGCCAGCTGAGTGAAGTGAAACCTGCGGAAAAAACACCGTGACCATCAAGGTAAAACAGGTCGGCGAAAACACGGCAGCTGGCTCTGAGTGGAGTGGCGGAGAGAACAGCAGAGATGACTCGGCGAAGACGCGCAGGGCAGAGCCGGTCCACGTTATCCCGAAGTAACTTCATTTCCTCTTTCTCGGGGGGAATTTGAGGACGCTGGTTGCAGCAGCGGTCTCTCTCGGGTCCAGGAATGTGTTCGGGTGAACACGGGCAAAGTCTCGTCTCGTCCGACGAGGGGAGTCTTCGATGAGGGGAAAACATGTTCGTGGGGTAGTCAAGCTAACTCACAGGGAAACAGGAGTTACCCCTAGCTCAGTGACATGGGAAAGACGTATATTTCGGGCGTGCTCGCTTATAAAGGGGTGGTGATGTCATGGCTGCGTCCTCAGGACGCTCCGCTGTGCAGGAGCGTCTCCGCCAATGAGGGACCGATGTTGACTGCTCCCTGCTGAAGTGTGAAAATCGCAAAGCATCCTTGGAAATGGAGTTTGCTCCACCCTCATGGCAGGTCCATTACAGTTTTAATACGGAGCTCCGGAACTCCAGCCTTCCTGAGTTTTTCCCTCATATAGGCTATAGTTTTTCTTAATCATTACTACAATATATGATTACATATGTAATAGTCTCCTCAGCCAAGTTAGAAAAAATATGTGCATGTATGAACAACAGCAATTGGAGAAGATGACAGTCAAAAAGTGATCATGTTAAATAATCATGATCTCAATATTGAACAAAAATGATTGTGATTATAATTTTTACCATAATCAAGCACCCCTAAAAACAGCAAATTGTGATTTACATACACACACACACACACACACACACAGAGTTTAAATATGTATGTGATAAATTGTAAATATGTATGAAATGAATTGTTTTCTGTAAGAAACTCTTACTTGAACATTTTTCAGTGTGCTCCTAAAGTTATATGTATGCTCCTAATTTCTTTCATTTAGGAGCACATGCGCTCCTTGAAAAGAAGTAAGGATTGAACACTGCTGTCACATGTGTGAAAGCACTAAGTAAGTGGAGTGTGGTGCAGTCCAAGGGCTTCTGTCACAGGCAGTAGATGTTTACTTTACCCATCCCCCCCCTCCCATTCTCTCTCTCTCCCTCACAGTTGGAAGGAAAGATTTCAAAGTGATCTTCTTGTGAAAAATCCTCATAAATCCCATAACTTTGGCCAAATCCTACATAAAAATATCATTTTTTTGTAGGAATTTTCGTCGCGAATCCATTGATACAGGTTTGGAAGTGGTCGGACTTACAGTTTAGACGCCAGATGCCCCAGTTTGGCACAAAGTCCATGCCCAGAATTTGCCTCCCCATTGGTTTACATTGTAAGGTGTAATGTCGCACTCCAACTTTCAGGGCTTACTAAATCTAAACCGTTCGAGTTATTACAAAGTTTTTAATAACTTTTGCTCAACACAGTGTGATAAGTCATGTATTAAAGTTTGAAGCCGATACCATTAACGCCCTAGGAGGAGATAGCGTTTATTCAAGGTCCAAAATTGGCAAAAAATCGTACTTTGAAATGGACATTGCAGATTTCCTGTTGGATTTAGGTCAGGGGTGTCAGCGTATGATTTATAGGTCTTGATGAGACGAATAATTGAGTTTCGGTTCGATCTCTCTACGACATTCCTACGGGCCGTGGTGGCCGTTTTAGATACATAGGTGGCGCTAGAGAGCACATTTTGGCACTTTGGGGTTTAATTTTTACATTTTATCAAATTTTTCACCATTCCTGATGTGCGTGCCAAATTTGGTGAGTTTTTGAGCATGTTTAGGGGGTCAAATTTAGAGTTAAAGTGGCGTAATAATAAAGAATAATAATAATAATAATAAGAAACAAACAAACACACGAAAAACAATAGGGTCTTCGCCCTTTGGGCTCAGGCCCTAATAATAATAAGAAACAAACAAACACACGAAAAACAAGAGGGTCTTCGCCCTTTGGGCTCAGGCCCTAATTAAAGCTGCAAGCAGCGTTGGACGGGCCTTCGCGCCCTTGCGCACGTCGGGCCGCGGCGCAGTCAGTTGAGCTTGTGGGAACCAAGAAAACGTTTGGAGATGATTAGTGTGAGAGTCTTTTGACACACAATACTAACCAGTGTCTCTCTGTGAGCCCACCCCTCTGTTCACAGACAATTATGAATTATGAAATCAAAATATTGTTAACCTTAATCAATAATTCAGGTACCAACTGTAGGGTCTGCGAAGAACACAGTTAATTATTTGCTATAATTATCAATTATCAATAATAATTAATTATAACAATTAACAGAATTATTAATCTGAACTAACAGATACGAAGCACCACCCCGAAACCGGGACCAGTAACCGAGCAAGGTAGTCTCATAAATGGGAGTTCTCCTAGAATGTTAATATCTGAGAGATAATCATTCAAGGGTGAACAAAGAAGGGTTGAATTCGAGCTCTGACTCCTTCAATCAGCCACTTTTAACAATATGTTACCAATAATGACTAAAGAACTTCTCTTTAAAGATATAACAGTGTTTATGAAACTTAGCAAAATTAACAAAGTTAACAAATGCTTCACTCAATAAATAGCTATTCTAAAATCTAATTCTACCAAACAAAACACAAACAGCTTTGCACAGAGTTGGACACTTGCAGGGGAATGCGTGTATGTATGTATGTATATATATGTGTGTCTGTGTGTGTGTGTGTGTGTTAATAGCAAGAGAGGAAGGAGGGAAAGCGATCGTGAGAGGGAGAGAAGCGGCTCTTTTGTCCACAGAGAGCGCACGTACGGACGGCAGTCTGTAACGCACGTTGTCTGGTTTAAGATCGACAAATCAGTTTACTTTCTCACTCACGGCAGCACAAACACAGTAGTCCCGAGCGGGACAAACACAAAATAGTCAAGCGTGGTAAACACAACTAACAGGCAGCAAACAGGCAGCAGCGGAGCGTTAACTGCAGCATGACCGAAAGAAGCACAACCAGTTCGCCTCTGCTAGCCTCTCAGCTAACCCCGGCTCTCTGTTTAGATCCAAACGGAGCACCGAGTCCCGATTTGTTATTTAGGTTAAAGCGGAGAACAGGCAGCAGCGGGGCGTTAACTGCAGCATGACCGAAAGAAGCACAACCAGTTAGCCTCTGCTAGCCTCTCAGCTAACCCTGGCTCTCTGTTTAGATCCAAACGGAGCACCGAGTCCCGATTTGTTATTTAGGTTAAAGCGGACAGAATCAGCGGCTCTGTCGGCCAGCTGAGTGAAGTGAAACCTGCGGAAAAAACACCGTGACCATCACGGTTAAACAGTCCGTAGAGAACTACCGTGTTCAGCTGCACAGATAGGAAATCCCTCGGCTGACAGGATGTACCACTCAGTGAGGAAAAATATTTTACCCTCGCCTTTTTGGTTGGCAACAACGGTTGGCAACCAGCATATTGGGTGCATTACTGCCACCCTCTTCCTGAGTTTTTCCCTCATATCAGCTATAGTCTTTCTTGATCATTAGTACAATATATGATCACATATGTAATAGTCCCCTCAGCCAAGTCAGAAAAAATATGTGCATGTATGAACAACAGCAATTGGAGAAGATGACAGTCAAAAAGTAATCATGTTAAATAATCATGATCTCAATATTGAAAAAAAATGATCGTGATTATATTTTTTGCCATAATCAAGCACCCCTAAAAACAGCAAATTGTGATTTACATACACACACACACACACACACGCACACAGAGTTTAAATATGTATGTGATCAATTGTAAATATGTATGTAATGAATTGTTTTCTTTAAGAAACTCTTACTTGAACATTTTTCAGTGTGCTCCTAAAGTTATATGTATGCTCCTAATTTCTGTTGTTTAGGAGCACATGTACTCCTTGAAAAAAAGTAAGGATTGAACACTGCTGTCAGATATGTAGAAGCATTAAGTAACTGGAGTGTAGTGCAGTCCAAGGGCTTCTGTCACAGGCAGTAGATGTTTACTTTACCCATCCCCCCCCTCCCATTCTCTCTCTCTCCCTCACAGTTGGAAGGAAAGATTTTAAAGTGATCTTCTTGTGAAAAATCCTCATAAATCCCATAACTTTGGCCAAATCCTACATAAAAATATCATTTTTTTGTAGGAATTTTCGTCGCGAATCCATTGATACAGGTTTGAAAGTGGTGGGACTCATAGTTTAGACGCCAGATGCCCCAGTTTGGCACAAAGTCCATGCCCAGAATTTGCCTCCCCATTGGTTTGCATTGTAAGGTGTAATGTCGCACTCCAACTTTCAGGGCTTACTAAATCTAAACCGTTCGAGTTATTACAAAGTTTTTAATAACTTTTGCTCAACACAGTGTGATAAGTCATGTATTCAAGTTTGAAGCCGATACCATTAACGCCCTAGGAGGAGATAGCGTTTATTCAAGGTCCAAAATTGGCAAAAAATCATACTTTGAAATGGACATTGCGGATTTCCTGTTGGATTTAGGTCAGGGGTGTCAGCGTATGATTTGTAGGTCTTGATGAGACGAATAATTGGGTTTTGGTTCGATCTCTCTATGACATTCCTACGGGCCGTGGCGGCCGTTTTAGATACATAGGTGGCGCTAGAGAGCACATTTTGGCACTTTGGGGTTTAATTTTTACATTTTATCAAATTTTTCACCATTCCTGATGTGCGTGCCAAATTTGGTGAGTTTTTGAGCATGTTTAGGGGGTCAAATTTAGAGTTAAAGTGGCGTAACAAGAAAGAAAGAATAATAAGAAACAAACAAACACTCGAAAAACAATAGGGTCTTCGCCCTTTGGGCTCAGGCCCTAATTAAAGCTGCAAGCAGCGTTGGACGGGCCTTCGCGCCCTTGCGCACAGCGGGCCGCGGCGCAGTCAGTTGAGCTTGTGGGAACCAAGAAAACGTTTGGAGATGATCAGTGTGAGAGTCTTTTTACACACAATACTAACCAGTGTCTCTCTGTGAGCCCACCCCTCTGTTCACAGACAATTATGAATTATGAAATCAAAATATTGTTAACCTTAATCAATAATTCAGGTACCAACTGTAGGATCTGCGAAAAACACAGTTAATTATTTGCTATAATTATCAATGATCAATAATAATTAATTATAACAATTAACAGAATTATTAATATGAACTAACAGATACGAAGCACCACCCCGAAACCGGGACCAATAACCGAGCAAAATAGTCTCATAAATGGGAGTTCACCTAGAATGTTAATATCTGAGAGATAATCATTCAAGGGTGAACAAAGAAGGGTTGAATTCGAGCTCTGACTCCTTCAATCAGCCACTTTTCACAATATGTTACCAATAATGACTAAAGAACTTCTCTTTGAAGATATAACAGTGTTTATTAAACTTAGCAAAATTAACAAAGTTAACAAATGCTTCATTCAATAAATAGCTATTCAAAAATCTAATTCTACCAAACAAAACACAAACAGCTTTGCACAGGGTTGGACACTTGCAAGTTGGACACTTTTGTCCGACGTTATCTGACCATCAGATGTGCAAAACGATGTCAGCAGGCAGCAGCGGAGCGTTAACTGCAGCATGACCGAAAGAAGCACAACCAGTTAGCCTCTGCTAGCCTCTCAGCTAACCCCGGCTATCTGTTTAGATCCAAACGGAGCACCGAGTCCCGATTTGTTATTTAGGTTAAAGCGGAGAACAGGCAGCAAACAGGCAGCAGCGGAGCGTTAACTGCAGCATGACCGAAAGAAGCACAACCAGTTCGCCTCTGCTAGCCTCTCAGCTAACCCTGGCTCTCTGTTTAGATCCAAACGGAGCACTGAGTCCCGATTTGTTATTTAGGTTAAAGCGGAGAACAGGCAGCAGCGGAGCGTTAACTGCAGCATGACCGAAAGAAGCACAACCAGTTCGCCTCTGCTAGCCTCTCAGCTAACCCCGACTCTCTGTTTAGATCCAAACGAAGCACCAACTCCCGATTTGTTATTTAAGTTAAAGCGCAGAGAATCAGCGGATCTGTCGGCCAGCTGAGTGAAGTGAAACCTGCGGAAAAAACACCGTGACCATCACGGTAAAACAGTCCGTAGAGAACTACCGTGTTCAGCTGCACAGATAGGAAATCCCTCGGCTGACAGGATGTACCACTCGATGAGGAAAAATATTTTACCCTCGCCTTTTTGGTTGGCAACAACGGTTGGCAACCAGCATATTGGGTGCATTACTGCCACCCTCTCCCTGAGTTTTTCCCTCATATCAGCTATAGTCTTTCTTGATCATTAGTACAATATATGATCACATATGTAATAGTCCCCTCAGCCAAGTTAGAAAAAATATGTGCATGTATGAACAACAGCAATTGGAGAAGATGACAGTCAAAAAGTAATCATGTTAAATAATCATGATCTTAATATTGAAAAAAAATGATCGTGATTATATTTTTTGCCATAATCAAGCACCCCTAAAAACAGCAAATTGTGATTTACATACACACGCACACACACACACACACACACACATACACACACACAGAGTTTAAATATGTATGTGATCAATTGTAAATATGTTATAATGAATTGTTTTCTTTAAGAAACTCTTACTTGCACATTTTTCAGTGTGCTCCTAAAGTTATATATATGCTCCTAATTTCTTTCATTTAGGAGCACATGTACTCCTTGAAAAGAAGTAGGGATTGAACACTGCTGTCAGATATGTGGAAACACTAAGTGGAGTGTGGCCAGTCCAAGGGCTTCTGTCACAGGCAGTAGATGTTTACTTTACCCATCCCCCCCTCCCATTCTCTCTCTCTCCCTCACAGCTGCAGAGAAGGATATTAGTGTACTCTACTTGTGAAAAATCCTCATAAATCCCATAACTTTGGCCAAATTCTACATAAAAATCACATTTTTTTGTAGGAATTTTCGTCGCGAATCCATTGATACAGGTTTGAAAGTGGTGGGACTTATAGTTTAGACACCAGATGCCCCAGTTTGGCACAAAGTCCATGCCCAGAATTTGCCTCCCCATTGGTTTACATTGTAAGGTGTAATGTCGCACTCCAACTTTCAGGGCTTACTAAATCTAAACCGTTCGAGTTATTACAAAGTTTTTAATAACTTTTGCTCAACACAGTGTGATAAGTCATGTATTAAAGTTTGAAGCCGATACCATTAACGCCCTAGGAGGAGATAGCGTTTATTCAAGGTCCAAAATTGGCAAAAAATCGTACTTTGAAATGGACATTGCAGATTTCCTGTTGGATTTAGGTCAGGGGTGTCAGCGTATGATTTGTAGGTCTTGATGAGACGAATAATTGGGTTTTGGTTCGATCTCTCTACGACATTCCTACGGGCCGTGGTGGCCGTTTTAGATACATAGGTGGCGCTAGAGAGCACATTTTGGCACTTTGGGGTTTAATTTTTACATTTTATCAAATTTTTCACCATTCCTGATGTGCGTGCCAAATTTGGTGAGTTTTTGAGCATGTTTAGGGGGTCAAATTTAGAGTTAAAGTCGCGTAACAAGAAAGAAAGAATAATAATAATAATAATAAAGAAACAAACGCACGAAAAACAATAGGGTCTTCGCCCTTTGGGCTCAGGCCCTAATTAAAGCTGCAAGCAGCGTTGGACGGGCCTTCGCGCCCTTGCGCACAGCGGGCCGCGGCGCAGTCAGTTGAGCTTGTGGGAACCAAGAAAACGTTTGGAGATGATCAGTGTGAGAGTCTTTTTACACACAATACTAACCAGTGTCTCTCTGTGAGCCCACCCCTCTGTTCACAGACAATTATGAATTATGAAATCAAAATATTGTTAACCTTAATCAATAATTCAGGTACCAACTGTAGGATCTGCGAAAAACACAGTTAATTATTTGCTATAATTATCAATGATCAATAATAATTAATTATAACAATTAACAGAATTATTAATATGAACTAACAGATACGAAGCACCACCCCGAAACCGGGACCAATAACCGAGCAAAATAGTCTCATAAATGGGAGTTCACCTAGAATGTTAATATCTGAGAGATAATCATTCAAGGGTGAACAAAGAAGGGTTGAATTCGAGCTCTGACTCCTTCAATCAGCCACTTTTCACAATATGTTACCAATAATGACTAAAGAACTTCTCTTTGAAGATATAACAGTGTTTATTAAACTTAGCAAAATTAACAAAGTTAACAAATGCTTCATTCAATAAATAGCTATTCAAAAATCTAATTCTACCAAACAAAACACAAACAGCTTTGCACAGGGTTGGACACTTGCAAGTTGGACACTTTTGTCCGACGTTATCTGACCATCAGATGTGCAAAACGATGTCAGCAGGCAGCAGCGGAGCGTTAACTGCAGCATGACCGAAAGAAGCACAACCAGTTAGCCTCTGCTAGCCTCTCAGCTAACCCCGGCTATCTGTTTAGATCCAAACGGAGCACCGAGTCCCGATTTGTTATTTAGGTTAAAGCGGAGAACAGGCAGCAAACAGGCAGCAGCGGAGCGTTAACTGCAGCATGACCGAAAGAAGCACAACCAGTTCGCCTCTGCTAGCCTCTCAGCTAACCCTGGCTCTCTGTTTAGATCCAAACGGAGCACCGACTCCCGATTAGTTATTTAGGTTAAAGCGGACAGAATCAGCGGGTCTGTCGGCCAGCTGAGTGAAGTGAAACCTGCGGAAAAAACACCGTGACCATCACGGTAAAACAGTCCGTAGAGAACTACCTTGTTCAGCTGCACAGATAGGAAATCCCTCGGCTGACAGGATGTACCACTCGGTGAGGAAAAATATTTTACCCACGCCTTTTTGGTTGGCAACAACGGTTGGCAACCAGCATATTGGGTGCATTACTGCCACCCTCTTCCTGAGTTTTTCCCTCATATCAGCTATAGTCTTTCTTGATCATTAGTACAATATACGATCACATATGTAATAGTCCCCTCAGCCAAGTCAGAAAAAATATGTGCATGTATGAACAACAGCAATTGGAGAAGATGACAGTCAATAAGTAATCATGTTAAATAATCATGATCTCAATATTGAAAAAAAATGATCGTGATTATATTTTTTGCCATAATCAAGGACCCCTAAAAACAGCAAATTGTGATTTACATACACACGCACGCACACACACACACACACACACACACAGAGTTTAAATATGTATGTGATCAATTGTAAATATGTTATAATGAATTGTTTTCTTTAAGAAACTCTTACTTGCACATTTTTCAGTGTGCTCCTAAAGTTATATATATGCTCCTAATTTCTTTCATTTAGGAGCACATGTACTCCTTGAAAAAAAGTAAGGATTGAACACTGCTGTCACTGCTGCAGTCCAAGGGCTTCTGTCACAGGCAGTAGATGTTTACTTTACCCATCCCCCCCCTCCCATTCTCTCTCTCTCCCTCACAGCTGCAGAGAAGATTTTAGTGTACTCTACTTGTGAAATATGCTCATAAATCCCATAACGTTGGCCAAATCCTACATAAAAATATCATTTTTTTGTAGGAATTTTCGTTGCGAATCCATTGATACAGGTTTGAAACTGGTGGGACTTATAGTTTAGACGCCAGATGCCCCAGTTTGGCACAAAGTCCATGCCCAGAATTTGCCTCCCCATTGGTTTACATTGTAAGGTGTAATGTCGCACTCCAACTTTCAGGGCTTACTAAATCTAAACCGTTCGAGTTATTACAAAGTTTTTAATAACTTTTGCTCAACACAGTGTGATAAGTCATGTATTCAAGTTTGAAGCCGATACCATTAACGCCCTAGGAGGAGATAGCGTTTATTCAAGGTCCAAAATTGGCAAAAAATCATACTTTCAAATGGACATTGCTGATTTCCTGTTGGATTTAGGTCAGGGGTGTCAGCGTATGATTTGTAGGTCTTGATGAGACGAATAATTGAGTTTTGGTTCGATCTCTCTACGACATTCCTACGGGCCGTGGTGGCCGTTTTAGATACGTAGGTGGCGCTAGAGAGCACATTTTGGCACTTTGGGGTTTAATTTTTACATTTTATCAAATTTTTCACCATTCCTGATGTGCGTGCCAAATTTGGTGAGTTTTTGAGCATGTTTAGGGGGTCAAATTTAGAGTTAAAGTGGCGTAACAAGAAAGAATAATAATAAACAAACAAACGCACGAAAAACAATAGGGTCTTCGCCCTTTGGGCTCAGGCCCTAATTAAAGCTGCAAGCAGCGTTGGACGGGCCTTCGCGCCCTTGCGCACGTCGGGCCGCGGCGCAGTCAGTTGAGCTTGTGGGAACCAAGAAAACGTTTGGAGATGATCAGTGTGAGAGTCTTTTGACACACAATACTAACTACTTTCTCTCCGTGAGCGCACCCCTCTGTTTATCACAGATAATTATGGCTTATGAAATTAAAATATTGTTAACCTTAATCAATAATTCAGGCACCAACTGTAGCATGTATGAGGAACACAGTTGATTATTTGCCATAATTATCAATTATCTAAGATAAATTAACTAATTATAATAATTAATAGAATTATTAATATGAACTAACAAGCACGGAGCACCACCCGGAAACCAGGACCAATAACCGAACAAGGTAATCTCATAAATGGGATTTCACCTAGAATGTTAATATCTGCGAGATATCAACATTCAAGGGTGAACAAAGAAGGGTTGAATTCAAGCTCTGACTCCTTCAATCAGCCACTTCTCACAATATGTTACACACAATAATGACAAAAGAACTTCTCTTTAAAGATATAACATTGTTTATTAAACTTAGCAAAATTAACAAAGTTAACAAATACTTCATTCAATAAACAGCTATTCTAAAATCTAATTCTACCAAACAAAACACAAACAGCTTTGCACAGAGTTGGACACTTGCAGGGGAATGCGTGTATGTATGTATGTGTGTGTGTGTGTGTGTGTGTGTGTGTGTGTGTGTGTATGTGTGTGTGTGTGTGTGTTAGTAGCAAGAGAGGAAGGAGGGAAAGCGATCGTGAGAGGGAGAGAAGCGGCTCTTTTGTCCACAGAGAGCGCACGTACGGACGGCAGTCTGTAACGTACGTTGTCTGGTTTCTGATCGACAAATCAGTTTACTTTCTCACTCACGGTGGCACAGAAGTAGCAGTTGTCCCGACCGGGAAAAACACAAAATAGTCTAGCGTGGTGAACACAACTAACAGGAAGCAAACTTAAAATACTCCTCAGAGTAAAGCAGAGAAAAATGGACTCGGCGGTCCGTCAACTCACACAACAAGAACAATAGCGATAAAGCTAAAAAGGCTAAATGCTAAACAACAGCAACTGATGCTGAAAAGAACACACAACTAACACTGCCTATGCCCAGACTTATGCCTCTTACTTGGTCGCTTCAGAAAGTGCGCAGGTTGTGTGTGTGTGTAGTCCGTCTTAATGTCCATCTTTGTTCTTGGCTCGGAGGCAGACGGTGCCGTTCTCGCACGTCGTCGAAAACAAGGCAGCTGGCTCTGAGTGGAGTGGCGGATAGAACAGCAGAGACGACTCGGCGAAGACGCGCAGGGCAGAGCCGGTCCACGTTATCCCGAAGTAACTTCATTTCCTCTTTCTCGGGGGAATTTGAGGACGCTGGTTGCAGCAGCGGTCTCTCTCGGGTCCAGGAATGTGTTCGGGTGAACACGGGCAAAGTCTCGTCTCGTCCGACGAGGGGAGTCTTCGATGAGGGGAAAACATGTTCGTGGGGTAGTCAAGCTAACTCACAGGGAAACAGGAGTTACCCCTAGCTCAGTGACATGGGAAAGACGTGTAGTTTGGGCGTGCTCGCTTATAAAGGGGTGGTGATGTCATGGCTGCGTCCTCAGGACGCTCCGCTGTGCAGGAGCGTCTCCGCCAATGAGGGACCGATGTTGACTGCTCCCTGCTGAGGTGTGAAAATCGCAAAGCATCCTTGGAAATGGAGTTTGCTCCACCCTCATGGCAGGTCCATTACAGTTTTAATACGGAGCTCCGGAACTCCAGCCTTCCTGAGTTTTTCCCTCATATAGGCTATAGTTTTTCTTAATCATTACTACAATATATGATTACATATGTAATAGTCTCCTCAGCCAAGTTAGAAAAAATATGTGCATGTATGAACAACAGCAATTGGAGAAGATGACAGTCAAAAAGTAATCATGTTAAATAATCATGATCTCAATATTGAACAAAAATGATTGTGATTATAATTTTTGCCATAATCAAGCACCCCTAAAAACAGCAAATTGTGATTTACGTACACACATACACACACACAAAGTTTAAATATGTATGTGATAAATTGTAAATATGTATGTAATGAATTGTTTTCTTTAAGAAACTCTTACTTGAACATTTTTCAGTGTGCTCCTAAAGTTATATGTATGCTCCTAATTTCTGTCATTTAGGAGCACATGTACTCCTTGAAAAAAAGTAATGATTGAACACTGCTGTCACTGCTGCAGTCCAAGGGCTTCTGTCACAGGCAGTAGATGTTTACTTTACCCATCCCCCCCCCTCCCATTCTCTCTCTCTCCCTCACAGTTGGAAGGAAAGATTTCAAAGTGATCTTCTTGTGAAAAATCCTCATAAATCCCATAAATTTGGCCAAATCCTACATAAAAATATCATTTTTTTGTAGGAATTTTCGTCGCGAATCCATTGATACAGGTTTGAAAGTGGTGGGACTTATAGTTTAGACGCCAGATGCCCCAGTTTGGCACAAAGTCCATGCCCAGAATTTGCCTCCCCATTGGTTTACATTGTAAGGTGTAATGTCGCACTCCAACTTTCAGGGCTTACTAAATCTAAACCGTTCGAGTTATTACAAAGTTTTTAATAACTTTTGCTCAACACAGTGTGATAAGTCATGTATTCAAGTTTGAAGCCGATACCATTAACGCCCTAGGAGGAGATAGCGTTTATTCAAGGTCCAAAATTGGCAAAAAATCATACTTTGAAATGGACATTGCAGATTTCCTGTTGGATTTAGGTCAGGGGTGTCAGCGTATGATTTGTAGGTCTTGATGAGACGAATAATTGGGTTTTGGTTCGATCTCTCTACGACATTCCTACGGGCCGTGGTGGCCGTTTTAGATACATAGGTGGCGCTAGAGAGCACATTTTGGCACTTTGGGGTTTAATTTTTACATTTTATCAAATTTTTCACCATTCCTGATGTGCGTGCCAAATTTGGTGAGTTTTTGAGCATGTTTAGGGGGTCAAATTTAGAGTTAAAGTGGCGTAATAATAAAGAATAATAATAATAATAATAATAATAATAATAAGAAACAAACAAACACACGAAAAACAAGAGGGTCTTCGCCCTTTGGGCTCAGGCCCTAATAATAAAGAAACAAACGCACGAAAAACAAGAGGGTCTTCGCCCTTTGGGCTCAGGCCCTAATTAAAGCTGCAAGCAGCGTTGGACGGGCCTTCGCGCCCTTGCGCACGTCAAGCCGCGGCGCAGTCAGTTGAGCTTGTGGGAACCAAGAAAACGTTTGGAGATGATCAGTGTGAGAGTCTTTTTACACACAATACTAACCAGTGTCTCTCTGTGAGCCCACCCCTCTGTTCACAGACAATTATGAATTATGAAATCAAAATATTGTTAACCTTAATCAATAATTCAGGTACCAACTGTAGGATCTGCGAAAAACACAGTTAATTATTTGCTATAATTATCAATGATCAATAATAATTAATTATAACAATTAACAGAATTATTAATATGAACTAACAGATACGAAGCACCACCCCGAAACCGGGACCAATAACCGAGCAAAATAGTCTCATAAATGGGAGTTCACCTAGAATGTTAATATCTGAGAGATAATCATTCAAGGGTGAACAAAGAAGGGTTGAATTCGAGCTCTGACTCCTTCAATCAGCCACTTTTCACAATATGTTACCAATAATGACTAAAGAACTTCTCTTTGAAGATATAACAGTGTTTATTAAACTTAGCAAAATTAACAAAGTTAACAAATGCTTCATTCAATAAATAGCTATTCAAAAATCTAATTCTACCAAACAAAACACAAACAGCTTTGCACAGGGTTGGACACTTGCAAGTTGGACACTTTTGTCCGACGTTATCTGACCATCAGATGTGCAAAACGATGTCAGCAGGCAGCAGCGGAGCGTTAACTGCAGCATGACCGAAAGAAGCACAACCAGTTAGCCTCTGCTAGCCTCTCAGCTAACCCCGGCTATCTGTTTAGATCCAAACGGAGCACCGAGTCCCGATTTGTTATTTAGGTTAAAGCGGAGAACAGGCAGCAAACAGGCAGCAGCGGAGCGTTAACTGCAGCATGACCGAAAGAAGCACAACCAGTTCGCCTCTGCTAGCCTCTCAGCTAACCCTGGCTCTCTGTTTAGATCCAAACGGAGCACTGAGTCCCGATTTGTTATTTAGGTTAAAGCGGAGAACAGGCAGCAGCGGAGCGTTAACTGCAGCATGACCGAAAGAAGCACAACCAGTTCGCCTCTGCTAGCCTCTCAGCTAACCCCGACTCTCTGTTTAGATCCAAACGAAGCACCAACTCCCGATTTGTTATTTAAGTTAAAGCGCAGAGAATCAGCGGATCTGTCGGCCAGCTGAGTGAAGTGAAACCTGCGGAAAAAACACCGTGACCATCACGGTAAAACAGTCCGTAGAGAACTACCGTGTTCAGCTGCACAGATAGGAAATCCCTCGGCTGACAGGATGTACCACTCGATGAGGAAAAATATTTTACCCTCGCCTTTTTGGTTGGCAACAACGGTTGGCAACCAGCATATTGGGTGCATTACTGCCACCCTCTCCCTGAGTTTTTCCCTCATATCAGCTATAGTCTTTCTTGATCATTAGTACAATATATGATCACATATGTAATAGTCCCCTCAGCCAAGTTAGAAAAAATATGTGCATGTATGAACAACAGCAATTGGAGAAGATGACAGTCAAAAAGTAATCATGTTAAATAATCATGATCTTAATATTGAAAAAAAATGATCGTGATTATATTTTTTGCCATAATCAAGCACCCCTAAAAACAGCAAATTGTGATTTACATACACACGCACACACACACACACACACACACATACACACACACAGAGTTTAAATATGTATGTGATCAATTGTAAATATGTTATAATGAATTGTTTTCTTTAAGAAACTCTTACTTGCACATTTTTCAGTGTGCTCCTAAAGTTATATATATGCTCCTAATTTCTTTCATTTAGGAGCACATGTACTCCTTGAAAAGAAGTAGGGATTGAACACTGCTGTCAGATATGTGGAAACACTAAGTGGAGTGTGGCCAGTCCAAGGGCTTCTGTCACAGGCAGTAGATGTTTACTTTACCCATCCCCCCCTCCCATTCTCTCTCTCTCCCTCACAGCTGCAGAGAAGGATATTAGTGTACTCTACTTGTGAAAAATCCTCATAAATCCCATAACTTTGGCCAAATTCTACATAAAAATCACATTTTTTTGTAGGAATTTTCGTCGCGAATCCATTGATACAGGTTTGAAAGTGGTGGGACTTATAGTTTAGACGCCAGATGCCCCAGTTTGGCACAAAGTCCATGCCCAGAATTTGCCTCCCCATTGGTTTACATTGTAAGGTGTAATGTCGCACTCCAACTTTCAGGGCTTACTAAATCTAAACCGTTCGAGTTATTACAAAGTTTTTAATAACTTTTGCTCAACACAGTGTGATAAGTCATGTATTAAAGTTTGAAGCCGATACCATTAACGCCCTAGGAGGAGATAGCGTTTATTCAAGGTCCAAAATTGGCAAAAAAACGTACTTTGAAATGGACATTGCAGATTTCCTGTTGGATTTAGGTCAGGGGTGTCAGCGTATGATTTGTAGGTCTTGATGAGACGAATAATTGGGTTTTGGTTCGATCTCTCTACGACATTCCTACGGGCCGTGGTGGCCGTTTTAGATACATAGGTGGCGCTAGAGAGCACATTTTGGCACTTTGGGGTTTAATTTTTACATTTTATCAAATTTTTCACCATTCCTGATGTGCGTGCCAAATTTGGTGAGTTTTTGAGCATGTTTAGGGGGTCAAATTTAGAGTTAAAGTCGCGTAACAAGAAAGAAAGAATAATAATAATTAAAGCTGCAAGCAGCGTTGAACGGGCCTTCGCGCCCATGCGCACATCGGCCGCGGCGCACTCAGCTGAGCTTCTGGGAGTTCACCTAGAATGTTAATATCTGAGAGATATCAACATTCAAGGGTAAAAAGAACGGTTAAATTCGAGCTCTGACTCCTTCAATCAGCCACTTTTCACAATATGTTACCAATAATGACAAAAGAACTTCTCTTTAAAGATATAACAGTGTTTATGAAACTTAGCAAAATTAACAAAGTTAACAAATGCTTCATTCAATAAATAGCTATTCTAAAATCTAATTCTACCAAACAAAACACAAACAGCTTTGCACAGGGTTGGACACTTGCAGGGGAATGCGTGTATGTATGTATGTATGTATATATGTATGTGTGTGTGTGTGTGTGTGTGTGTGTGTGTGTGTGTGTGTGTGTGTGTTAGTAGCAAGAGAGGAAGGAGGGAAAGCGATCGTGAGAGGGAGAGAAGCGGCTCTTTTTCCACAGAGAGCGCACGTATGGACGGCAGTCTGTAACGCACGTTGTCTGGTTTCAGATCGACAAATCAGTTTACTTTCTCACTCACGGCAGCACAAACACAGTAGTCCCGAGCGGGACAAACACAAAATAGTCTAGCGTGGTGAACACAACTAACAGGCAGCAAACAGGCAGCAGCGGAGCGTTAACTGCAGCATGACCGAAAGAAGCACAACCAGTTAGCCTCTGCTAGCCTCTCAGCTAACCCCGGCTCTCTGTTTAGATCCAAACGGAGCACCGAGTCCCGATTTGTTATTTAGGTTAAAGCGGAGAACAGGCAGCAAACAGGCAGCAGCGGAGCGTTAACTGCAGCATGACCGAAAGAAGCACAACCAGTTCGCCTCTGCTAGCCTCTCAGCTAACCCCGGCTCTCTGTTTAGATCCAAACGGAGCACCGAGTCCCGATTTGTTATTTAGGTTAAAGCGGAGAACAGGCAGCAAACAGGCAGCAGCGGAGCGTTAATTGCAGCATGACCGAAAGAAGCACAACCAGTTAGCCTCTGCTAGCCTCTCAGCTAACCCCGGCTCTCTGTTTAGATCCAAACGGAGCACCGAGTCCCGAATTGCTATTTAGGTTAAAGCGGAGAGAATCAGCGGGTCTGTCGGCCAGCTGAGTGAAGTGAAACCTGCGGAAAAAACACCGTGACCATCAAGGTAAAACAGGTCGGCGAAAACACGGCAGCTGGCTCTGAGTGGAGTGGCGGAGAGAACAGCAGAGATGACTCGGCGAAGACGCGCAGGGCAGAGCCGGTCCACGTTATCCCGAAGTAACTTCATTTCCTCTTTCTCGGGGGGAATTTGAGGACGCTGGTTGCAGCAGCGGTCTCTCTCGGGTCCAGGAATGTGTTCGGGTGAACACGGGCAAAGTCTCGTCTCGTCCGACGAGGGGAGTCTTCGATGAGGGGAAAACATGTTCGTGGGGTAGTCAAGCTAACTCACAGGGAAACAGGAGTTACCCCTAGCTCAGTGACATGGGAAAGACGTATATTTCGGGCGTGCTCGCTTATAAAGGGGTGGTGATGTCATGGCTGCGTCCTCAGGACGCTCCGCTGTACAGGAGCGTCTCCGCCAATGAGGGACCGATGTTGACTGCTCCCTGCTGAAGTGTGAAAATCGCAAAGCATCCATGGAAATGGAGTTTGCTCCACCCTCATGGCAGGTCCATTACAGTTTTAATACGGAGCTCCGGAACTCCAGCCTTCCTGAGTTTTTCCCTCATATAGGCTATAGTTTTTCTTAATCATTACTACAATATATGATTACATATGTAATAGTCTCCTCAGCCAAGTTAGAAAAAATATGTGCATGTATGAACAACAGCAATTGGAGAAGATGACAGTCAAAAAGTAATTATGTTAAATAATCATGATCTCAATATTGAACAAAAATGATCGTGATTATATTTTTTGCCATAATCAAGCACCCCTAAAAACAGCAAATTGTGATTTACATACACACACACGTACACACACACACACACACAGAGTTTAAATATGTATGTGATAAATTGTAAATGTGTATGAAATGAATTGTTTTCTGTAAGAAACTCTTACTTGAACATTTTTCAGTGTGCTCCTAAAGTTATATGTATGCTCCTAATTCCTTTCATTTAGGAGCACATGCGCTCCTTGAAAAAAAGTAAGGATTGAACACTGCTGTCACATGTGTGAAAGCACTAAGTAAGTGGAGTGTAGTGCAGTCCAAGGGCTTCTGTCACAGGCAGTAGATATTTACTTTACCCATCCCCCCCCTCCCATTCTCTCTCTCTCCCTCACAGTTGGAAGGACAGATTCCAAAGTGATCTTCTTGTGAAAAATCCTCATAAATCCCATAACTTTGGCCAAATCCTACATAAAAATATCATTTTTTTGTAGGAATTTTCGTCGCGAATCCATTGATACAGGTTTGAAAGTGGTGGGACTTATAGTTTAGACGCCAGATGCCCCAATTTGGCACAAAGTCCATGCCCAGAATTTGCCTCCCCATTGGTTTACATTGTAAGGTGTAATGTCGCACTCCAACTTTCAGGGCTTACTAAATCTAAACCGTTCGAGTTATTACAAAGTTTTTAATAACTTTTGCTCAACACAGTGTGATAAGTCATGTATTAAAGTTTGAAGCCGATACCATTAACGCCCTAGGAGGAGATAGCGTTTATTCAAGGTCCAAAATTGGCAAAAAATCATACTTTGAAATTGACATTGCGGATTTCCTGTTGGATTTAGGTCAGGGGTGTCAGCGTATGATTTGTAGGTCTTGATGAGACGAATAATTGGGTTTTGGTTCGATCTCTCTACGACATTCCTACGGGCCGTGGCGGCCGTTTTAGATACATAGGTGGCGCTAGAGAGCACATTTTGGCACTTTGGGGTTTAATTTTTACATTTTATCAAATTTTTCACCATTCCTGATGTACGTGCCAAATTTGGTGAGTTTTTGAGCATGTTTAGGGGGTCAAATTTAGAGTTAAAGTGGCGTAACAAGAAAGAAAGAATAATAATAATAATAATAATAATAATAATAAAGAAACAAACACACGAAAAACAATAGGGTCTTCGCCCTTTGGGCTCAGGCCCTAATAATAATAAAGAAACAAACGCACGAAAAACAATAGGGTCTTCGCCCTTTGGGCTCAGGCCCTAATTAAAGCTGCAAGCAGCGTTGGACGGGCCTTCGCGCCCTTGCGCACAGCGGGCCGCGGCGCAGTCAGTTGAGCTTGTGGGAACCAAGAAAACGTTTGGAGATGATCAGTGTGAGAGTCTTTTTACACACAATACTAACCAGTGTCTCTCTGTGAGCCCACCCCTCTGTTCACAGACAATTATGAATTATGAAATCAAAATATTGTTAACCTTAATCAATAATTCAGGTACCAACTGTAGGATCTGCGAAAAACACAGTTAATTATTTGCTATAATTATCAATGATCAATAATAATTAATTATAACAATTAACAGAATTATTAATATGAACTAACAGATACGAAGCACCACCCCGAAACCGGGACCAATAACCGAGCAAAATAGTCTCATAAATGGGAGTTCACCTAGAATGTTAATATCTGAGAGATAATCATTCAAGGGTGAACAAAGAAGGGTTGAATTCGAGCTCTGACTCCTTCAATCAGCCACTTTTCACAATATGTTACCAATAATGACTAAAGAACTTCTCTTTGAAGATATAACAGTGTTTATTAAACTTAGCAAAATTAACAAAGTTAACAAATGCTTCATTCAATAAATAGCTATTCAAAAATCTAATTCTACCAAACAAAACACAAACAGCTTTGCACAGGGTTGGACACTTGCAAGTTGGACACTTTTGTCCGACGTTATCTGACCATCAGATGTGCAAAACGATGTCAGCAGGCAGCAGCGGAGCGTTAACTGCAGCATGACCGAAAGAAGCACAACCAGTTAGCCTCTGCTAGCCTCTCAGCTAACCCCGGCTATCTGTTTAGATCCAAACGGAGCACCGAGTCCCGATTTGTTATTTAGGTTAAAGCGGAGAACAGGCAGCAAACAGGCAGCAGCGGAGCGTTAACTGCAGCATGACCGAAAGAAGCACAACCAGTTCGCCTCTGCTAGCCTCTCAGCTAACCCTGGCTCTCTGTTTAGATCCAAACGGAGCACCGACTCCCGATTAGTTATTTAGGTTAAAGCGGACAGAATCAGCGGGTCTGTCGGCCAGCTGAGTGAAGTGAAACCTGCGGAAAAAACACCGTGACCATCACGGTAAAACAGTCCGTAGAGAACTACCTTGTTCAGCTGCACAGATAGGAAATCCCTCGGCTGACAGGATGTACCACTCGGTGAGGAAAAATATTTTACCCACGCCTTTTTGGTTGGCAACAACGGTTGGCAACCAGCATATTGGGTGCATTACTGCCACCCTCTTCCTGAGTTTTTCCCTCATATCAGCTATAGTCTTTCTTGATCATTAGTACAATATACGATCACATATGTAATAGTCCCCTCAGCCAAGTCAGAAAAAATATGTGCATGTATGAACAACAGCAATTGGAGAAGATGACAGTCAATAAGTAATCATGTTAAATAATCATGATCTCAATATTGAAAAAAAATGATCGTGATTATATTTTTTGCCATAATCAAGGACCCCTAAAAACAGCAAATTGTGATTTACATACACACGCACGCACACACACACACACACACACACACACACACAGAGTTTAAATATGTATGTGATCAATTGTAAATATGTTATAATGAATTGTTTTCTTTAAGAAACTCTTACTTGCACATTTTTCAGTGTGCTCCTAAAGTTATATATATGCTCCTAATTTCTTTCATTTAGGAGCACATGTACTCCTTGAAAAAAAGTAAAGATTGAACACTGCTGTCACTGCTGCAGTCCAAGGGCTTCTGTCACAGGCAGTAGATGTTTACTTTACCCATCCCCCCCCTCCCATTCTCTCTCTCTCCCTCACAGCTGCAGAGAAGATTTTAGTGTACTCTACTTGTGAAATATGCTCATAAATCCCATAACGTTGGCCAAATCCTACATAAAAATATCATTTTTTTGTAGGAATTTTCGTTGCGAATCCATTGATACAGGTTTGAAACTGGTGGGACTTATAGTTTAGACGCCAGATGCCCCAGTTTGGCACAAAGTCCATGCCCAGAATTTGCCTCCCCATTGGTTTACATTGTAAGGTGTAATGTCGCACTCCAACTTTCAGGGCTTACTAAATCTAAACCGTTCGAGTTATTACAAAGTTTTTAATAACTTTTGCTCAACACAGTGTGATAAGTCATGTATTCAAGTTTGAAGCCGATACCATTAACGCCCTAGGAGGAGATAGCGTTTATTCAAGGTCCAAAATTGGCAAAAAATCATACTTTCAAATGGACATTGCTGATTTCCTGTTGGATTTAGGTCAGGGGTGTCAGCGTATGATTTGTAGGTCTTGATGAGACGAATAATTCAGTTTTGGTTCGATCTCTCTACGACATTCCTACGGGCCGTGGTGGCCGTTTTAGATACGTAGGTGGCGCTAGAGAGCACATTTTGGCACTTTGGGGTTTAATTTTTACATTTTATCAAATTTTTCACCATTCCTGATGTGCGTGCCAAATTTGGTGAGTTTTTGAGCATGTTTAGGGGGTCAAATTTAGAGTTAAAGTGGCGTAACAAGAAAGAATAATAATAAACAAACAAACGCACGAAAAACAATAGGGTCTTCGCCCTTTGGGCTCAGGCCCTAATTAAAGCTGCAAGCAGCGTTGAACGGGCCTTCGCGCCCTTGCGCACAGCGGGCCGCGGCGCAGTCAGTTGAGCTTGTGGGAACCAAGAAAGCGTTTGGAGATGATCAGTGTGAGAGTCTTTTTACACACAATACTAACCAGTGTCTCTCTGTGAGCCCACCCCTCCGTTCACAGACAATTATGAATTATGACATCAAAATATTGTTAACCTTAATCAGTAATTCAGGTACCAACTGTAGGAATCTGCGAAGAACACAGTTAATTATTTGCTATAATTATCAATTATCAATAATAATTAATTATAACAATTAACAGAATTATTAATATGAACTAACAGATACGAAGCACCACCCCGAAACCGGGGCCAATAACCGAGCAAGGTAGTCTCATAAATGGGAGTTCACCTAGAATGTTAATATCTGAGAGATAATCAGTCAAGGGTGAACAAAGAAGGGTTGAATTCGAGCTCTGACTCCTTCAATCAGCCACTTTTCACAATATGTTACCAATAATGACTAAAGAACTTCTCTTTAAAGATATAACAGTGTTTATGAAACTTAGCAAAATTAACAAAGTTAACAAATGCTTCATTCAATAAATAGCTATTCTAAAATCTAATTCTACCAAACAAAACACAAACAGCTTTGCACAGGGTTGGACACTTGCAGGTTGGACACTTTTGTCCGACGTTATCTGACCATCAGATGTGCAAAACGATGTCGGTGCGTGTATCTGTGCGCACGTGAGTATGGTGTTAGTCACAAGAGAGGGAGGAGGGAGAGCGATCGTGAGAGAGAGAGAAGCGGTTCTTTTTCCACAGAGAGCGCACGTATGGACGGCAGTCTGTAACGCACGTTGTCTGGTTTAAGATCGACAAATCAGTTTACTTTCTCACTCACGGCAGCACAAACACAGTAGTCCCGAGCGGGACAAACACAAAATAGTCAAGCGTGGTGAACACAACTAACAGGCAGCAAACAGGCAGCAGCGGAGCGTTAACTGCAGCATGACCGAAAGAAGCACAACCAGTTCGCCTCTGCTAGCCTCTCAGCTAACCCTGGCTCTCTGTTTAGATCCAAACGGAGCACCGAGTCCCGAATTGCTATTTAGGTTAAAGCGGAGAGAATCAGCGGGTCTGTCGGCCAGCTGAGTGAAGTGTAACCTGCGGAAAAAACACCGTGACCATCAAGGTAAAACAGGTCGGCGAAAACACGGCAGCTGGCTCTGAGTGGAGTGGCGGAGAGAACAGCAGAGATGACTCGGCGAAGACGCGCAGGGCAGAGCCGGTCCACGTTATCCCGAAGTAACTTCATTTCCTCTTTCTCCGGGGGAATTTGAGGACGCTGGTTGCAGCAGCGGTCTCTCTCGGGTCCAGGAATGTGTTCGGGTGAACACGGGCAAAGTCTCGTCTCGTCCGACGAGGGGAGTCTTCGATGAGGGGAAAACATGTTCGTGGGGTAGTCAAGCTAACTCACAGGGGAACAGGAGTTAACCCTAGCTCAGTGACATGGGAAAGACGTATATTTCGGGCGTGCTCGCTTATAAAGGGGTGGTGATGTCATGGCTGCGTCCTCAGGACGCTCCGCTGTGCAGGAGCGTCTCCGCCAATGAGGGACCGATATTGACTGCTCCCTGCTGAGGTGTGAAAATCGCAAAGCATTCTTGGAAATGGAGTTTGCTCCACCCTCATGGCAGGTCCATTACAGTTTTAATACGGAGCTCCGGAGCTCCAGCCTTCCTGAGTTTTTCCCTCATATAGGCTATACTTTTTCTTAATCATTACTACAATATATGATTAGATGTGTAATAGTCTCCTCAGCCAAGTTAGAAAAAATATGTGCATGTATGAACAACAGCAATTGCAGAAGATGACAGGCAAAAAGTAATCATGTTAAATAATCATGATCTCAATATTGAACAAAAATGATTGTGATTATAATTTTTGCCATAAACAAGCACCCCTAAAAACAGCTAATTGTGATTTACATACACACACACACACACACAGAGTTTAAATATGTATGTGATAAATTGTAAATATGTATGAAATGAATTGTTTTCTGTAAGAAACTCTTACTTGAACATTTTTCAGTGTGCTCCTAAAGTTATATGTATGCTCCTAATTTCTTTCATTTAGGAGCACATGCGCTCCTTGAAAAGAAGTAAGGATTGAACACTGCTGTCACATGTGTGAAAGCACTAAGTAAGTGGAGTGTGGTGCAGTCCAAGGGCTTCTGTCACAGGCAGTAGATGTTTACTTTACCCATCCCCCCCCTCCCATTCTCTCTCTCTCCCTCACAGTTGGAAGGAAAGATTTCAAAGTGATCTTCTTGTGAAAAATCCTCATAAATCCCATAACTTTGGCCAAATCCTACATAAAAATATCATTATTTTGTAGGAATTTTCGTCGCGAATCCATTGATACAGGTTTGAAAGTGGTGGGACTTATAGTTTAGACACCAGATGCCCCAGTTTGGCACAAAGTCCATTCCCAGAATTTGCCTCCCCATTGGTTTACATTGTAAGGTGTAATGTCGCACTCCAACTTTCAGGGCTTACTAAATCTAAACCGTTCGAGTTATTACAAAGTTTTTAATAACTTTTGCTCAACACAGTGTGATAAGTCATGTATTCAAGTTTGAAGCCGATACCATTAACGCCCTAGGAGGAGATAGCGTTTATTCAAGGTCCAAAATTGGCAAAAAATCGTACTTTGAAATGGACATTGCGGATTTCCTGTTGGATTTAGGTCAGGGGTGTCAGCGTATGATTTGTAGGTCTTGATGAGACGAATAATTGAGTTTTGGTTCGATCTCTCTACGACATTCCTACGGGCCGTGGCGGCCGTTTTAGATACATAGGTGGCGCTAGAGAGCACATTTTGGCACTTTGGGGTTTAATTTTTACATTTTATCAAATTTTTCACCATTCCTGATGTACGTGCCAAATTTGGTGAGTTTTTGAGCATGTTTAGGGGGTCAAATTTAGAGTTAAAGTGGCGTAACAAGAAAGAAAGAATAATAATAATTAAAGCTGCAAGCAGCGTTGAACGGGCCTTCGCGCCCTTGCGCACAGAGGGCCGCGGCGCAGTCAGTTGAGCTTGTGGGAACCAAGAAAGCGTTTGGAGATGATCAGTGTGAGAGTCTTTTTACACACAATACTAACCAGCGTCTCTCTGTGAGCCCACCCCTCCGTTCACAGACAATTATGAATTATGAAATCAAAATATTGTTAACCTTAATCAGTAATTCAGGTACCAACTGTAGGAATCTGCGAAGAACACAGTTAATTATTTGCTATAATTATCAATTATCAATAATAATTAACTATAACAATTAACAGAATTATTACTATGAACTAACAAGCACAGAGCACCACCCGGAAACCAGGACCAATAACCGAACAAGGTAATCTCATAAATGGGAGTTCACCTAGAATGCTAATATCTGCGAGATATCAACATTCAAGGGTGAACAAAGAAGGGTTGAATTCGAGCTCTGACTCCTTCAATCAGCCACTTTTCACAATATGTTACCAATAATGACTAAAGAACTTCTCTTTAAAGATATAACAGTGTTTATGAAACTTAGCAAAATTAACAAAGTTAACAAATGCTTCATTCAATAAATAGCTATTCTAAAATCTAATTCTACCAAACAAAACACAAACAGCTTTGCACAGGGTTGGACACTTGCAGGTTGGACACTTTTGTCCGACGTTATCTGACCATCAGATGTGCAAAACGATGTCGGTGCGTGTATCTTTGCGCACGTGAGTATGGTGTTAGTCACAAGAGAGGGAGGAGGGAGAGCGATCGTGAGAGAGAGAGAAGCGGTTCTTTTTCCACAGAGAGCGCACGTACGGACGGCAGTCTGTAACGCACGTTGTCTGGTTTAAGATCGACAAATCAGTTTACTTTCTCACTCACGGCAGCACAAACACAGTAGTCCCGAGCGGGACAAACACAAAATAGTCAAGCGTGGTGAACACAACTAACAGGCAGCAAACAGGCAGCAGCGGAGCGTTAACTGCAGCATGACCGAAAGAAGCACAACCAGTTAGCCTCTGCTAGCCTCTCAGCTAACCCCGGCTCTCTGTTTAGATCCAAACGGAGCACCGAGTCCCGAATTGCTATTTAGGTTAAAGCGGAGAGAATCAGCGGGTCTGTCGGCCAGCTGAGTGAAGTGTAACCTGCGGAAAAAACACCGTGACCATCAAGGTAAAACAGGTCGGCGAAAACACGGCAGCTGGCTCTGAGTGGAGTGGCGGAGAGAACAGCAGAGATGACTCGGCGAAGACGCGCAGGGCAGAGCCGGTCCACGTTATCCCGAAGTAACTTCATTTCCTCTTTCTCCGGGGGAATTTGAGGACGCTGGTTGCAGCAGCGGTCTCTCTCGGGTCCAGGAATGTGTTCGGGTGAACACGGGCAAAGTCTCGTCTCGTCCGACGAGGGGAGTCTTCGATGAGGGGAAAACATGTTCGCGGGGTAGTCAAGCTAACTCACAGGGGAACAGGAGTTAACCCTAGCTCAGTGACATGGGAAAGACGTATATTTCGGGCGTGCTCGCTTATAAAGGGGTGGTGATGTCATGGCTGCGTCCTCAGGACGCTCCGCTGTGCAGGAGCGTCTCCGCCAATGAGGGACCGATATTGACTGCTCCCTGCTGAGGTGTGAAAATCGCAAAGCATTCTTGGAAATGGAGTTTGCTCCACCCTCATGGCAGGTCCATTACAGTTTTAATACGGAGCTCCGGAGCTCCAGCCTTCCTGAGTTTTTCCCTCATATAGGCTATACTTTTTCTTAATCATTACTACAATATATGATTAGATGTGTAATAGTCTCCTCAGCCAAGTTAGAAAAAATATGTGCATGTATGAACAACAGCAATTGCAGAAGATGACAGGCAAAAAGTAATCATGTTAAATAATCATGATCTCAATATTGAACAAAAATGATTGTGATTATAATTTTTGCCATAAACAAGCACCCCTAAAAACAGCTAATTGTGATTTACATACACACACACACACACACACACACACAGAGTTTAAATATGTATGTGATAAATTGTAAATATGTATGAAATGAATTGTTTTCTGTAAGAAACTCTTACTTGAACATTTTTCAGTGTGCTCCTAAAGTTATATGTATGCTCCTAATTTCTTTCATTTAGGAGCACATGCGCTCCTTGAAAAGAAGTAAGGATTGAACACTGCTGTCACATGTGTGAAAGCACTAAGTAAGTGGAGTGTGGTGCAGTCCAAGGGCTTCTGTCACAGGCAGTAGATGTTTACTTTACCCATCCCCCCCCTCCCATTCTCTCTCTCTCCCTCACAGTTGGAAGGAAAGATTTCAAAGTGATCTTCTTGTGAAAAATCCTCATAAATCCCATAACTTTGGCCAAATCCTACATAAAAATATCATTTTTTTGTAGGAATTTTCGTCGCGAATCCATTGATACAGGTTTGAAAGTGGTGGGACTTATAGTTTAGACACCAGATGCCCCAGTTTGGCACAAAGTCCATTCCCAGAATTTGCCTCCCCATTGGTTTACATTGTAAGGTGTAATGTCGCACTCCAACTTTCAGGGCTTACTAAATCTAAACCGTTCGAGTTATTACAAAGTTTTTAATAACTTTTGCTCAACACAGTGTGATAAGTCATGTATTCAAGTTTGAAGCCGATACCATTAACGCCCTAGGAGGAGATAGCGTTTATTCAAGGTCCAAAATTGGCAAAAAATCGTACTTTGAAATGGACATTGCGGATTTCCTGTTGGATTTAGGTCAGGGGTGTCAGCGTATGATTTGTAGGTCTTGATGAGACGAATAATTGAGCTTTGGTTCGATCTCTCTACGACATTCCTACGGGCCGTGGCGGCCGTTTTAGATACATAGGTGGCGCTAGAGAGCACATTTTGGCACTTTGGGGTTTAATTTTTACATTATATCAAATTTTTCACCATTCCTGATGTGCGTGCCAAATTTGGTGAGTTTTTGAGCATGTTTAGGGGGTCAAATTTAGATTTAAAGTGGCGTATTAATAAAGAATAATAATAATAATAATAAGAAAGAAACAAACACACGAAAAACAATAGGGTCTTCGCCCTTTGGGCTCAGGCCCTAATAATAATAAAGAAACAAACGGACGAAAAACAAGAGGGTCTTCGCCCTTTGGGCTCAGGCCCTAATTAAAGCTGCAAGCAGCGTTGAACGGGCCTTCGCGCCCTTGCGCACGTCGGGCCGCGGCGCAGTCAGTTGAGCTTGTGGGAACCAAGAAAACGTTTGGAGATGATCAGTGTGAGAGTCTTTTGACACACAATACTAACTACTTTCTCTCCGTGAGCGCACCCCTCTGTTTATCACAGATAATTATGGCTTATGAAATTAAAATATTGTTAACCTTAATCAATAATTCAGGCACCAACTGTAGCATATATGAGGAACACAGTTGATTATTTGCCATAATTATCAATTATCTAAGATAAATTAACTAATTATAATAATTAATAGAATTATTAATATGAACTAACAAGCACGGAGCACCACCCGAAAACCAGGACCAATAACCGAACAAGGTAATCTCATAAATGGGATTTCACCTAGAATGTTAATATCTGCGAGATATCAACATTCAAGGGTGAACAAAGAAGGGTTGAATTCAAGCTCTGACTCCTTCAATCAGCCACTTCTCACAATATGTTACACACAATAATGACAAAAGAACTTCTCTTTAAAGATATAACATTGTTTATTAAACTTAGCAAAATTAACAAAGTTAACAAATACTTCATTCAATAAACAGCTATTCTAAAATCTAATTCTACCAAACAAAACACAAACAGCTTTGCACAGAGTTGGACACTTGCAGGGGAATGCGTGTATGTATGTATGTGTGTGTGTGTGTGTGTGTGTGTGTGTGTGTGTGTGTATGTGTGTGTGTGTGTGTGTTAGTAGCAAGAGAGGAAGGAGGGAAAGCGATCGTGAGAGGGAGAGAAGCGGCTCTTTTGTCCACAGAAAGCGCACGTACGGACGGCAGTCTGTAACGTACGTTGTCTGGTTTCTGATCGACAAATCAGTTTACTTTCTCACTCACGGTGGCACAGAAGTAGCAGTTGTCCCGACCGGGAAAAACACAAAATAGTCTAGCGTGGTGAACACAACTAACAGGAAGCAAACTTAAAATACTCCTCAGAGTAAAGCAGAGAAAAATGGACTCGGCGGTCCGTCAACTCACACAACAAGAACAATAGCGATAAAGCTAAAAAGGCTAAATGCTAAACAACAGCAACTGATGCTGAAAAGAACACACAACTAACACTGCCTATGCCCAGACTTATGCCTCTTACTTGGTCGCTTCAGAAAGTGCGCAGGTTGTGTGTGTGTGTAGTCCGTCTTAATGTCCATCTTTGTTCTTGGCTCGGAGGCAGACGGTGCCGTTCTCGCACGTCGTCGAAAACAAGGCAGCTGGCTCTGAGTGGAGTGGCGGATAGAACAGCAGAGACGACTCGGCGAAGACGCGCAGGGCAGAGCCGGTCCACGTTATCCCGAAGTAACTTCATTTCCTCTTTCTCGGGGGAATTTGAGGACGCTGGTTGCAGCAGCGGTCTCTCTCGGGTCCAGGAATGTGTTCGGGTGAACACGGGCAAAGTCTCGTCTCGTCCGACGAGGGGAGTCTTCGATGAGGGGAAAACATGTTCGTGGGGTAGTCAAGCTAACTCACAGGGAAACAGGAGTTACCCCTAGCTCAGTGACATGGGAAAGACGTGTAACTTGGGCGTGCTCGCTTATAAAGGGGTGGTGATGTCATGGCTGCGTCCTCAGGACGCTCCGCTGTGCAGGAGCGTCTCCGCCAATGAGGGACCGATGTTGACTGCTCCCTGCTGAGGTGTGAAAATCGCAAAGCATCCTGGGAAATGGAGTTTGCTCCACCCTCATGGCAGGTCCATTACAGTTTTAATACGGAGCTCCGGAACTCCAGCCTTCCTGAGTTTTTCCCTCATATACGCTATAGTTTTTCTTAATCATTACTACAATATATGATTACATATGTAATAGTCTCCTCAGCCAAGTTAGAAAAAATATGTGCATGTATGAACAACAGCAATTGGAGAAGATGACAGTCAAAAAGTAATCATGTTAAATAATCATGATCTCAATATTGAACAAAAATGATTGTGATTATAATTTTTGCCATAATCAAGCACCCCTAAAAACAGCAAATTGTGATTTACGTACACACATACACACACACAAAGTTTAAATATGTATGTGATAAATTGTAAATATGTATGTAATGAATTGTTTTCTTTAAGAAACTCTTACTTGAACATTTTTCAGTGTGCTCCTAAAGTTATATGTATGCTCCTAATTTCTGTCATTTAGGAGCACATGTACTCCTTGAAAAAAAGTAATGATTGAACACTGCTGTCACTGCTGCAGTCCAAGGGCTTCTGTCACAGGCAGTAGATGTTTACTTTACCCATCCCCCCCCTCCCATTCTCTCTCTCTCCCTCACAGTTGGAAGGAAAGATTTCAAAGTGATCTTCTTGTGAAAAATCCTCATAAATCCCATAAATTTGGCCAAATCCTACATAAAAATATCATTTTTTTGTAGGAATTTTCGTCGCGAATCCATTGATACAGGTTTGAAAGTGGTGGGACTTATAGTTTAGACGCCAGATGCCCCAGTTTGGCACAAAGTCCATGCCCAGAATTTGCCTCCCCATTGGTTTACATTGTAAGGTGTAATGTCGCACTCCAACTTTCAGGGCTTACTAAATCTAAACCGTTCGAGTTATTACAAAGTTTTTAATAACTTTTGCTCAACACAGTGTGATAAGTCATGTATTCAAGTTTGAAGCCGATACCATTAACGCCCTAGGAGGAGATAGCGTTTATTCAAGGTCCAAAATTGGCAAAAAATCATACTTTGAAATTGACATTGCAGATTTCCTGTTGGATTTAGGTCAGGGGTGTCAGCGTATGATTTGTAGGTCTTGATGAGACGAATAATTGGGTTTTGGTTCGATCTCTCTACGACATTCCTACGGGCCGTGGTGGCCGTTTTAGATACATAGGTGGCGCTAGAGAGCACATTTTGGCACTTTGGGGTTTAATTTTTACATTTTATCAAATTTTTCACCATTCCTGATGTGCGTGCCAAATTTGGTGAGTTTTTGAGCATGTTTAGGGGGTCAAATTTAGAGTTAAAGTGGCGTAATAATAAAGAATAATAATAATAATAATAATAATAATAATAATAATAATAAGAAACAAACAAACACACGAAAAACAAGAGGGTCTTCGCCCTTTGGGCTCAGGCCCTAATTAAAGCTGCAAGCAGCGTTGGACGGGCCTTCGCGCCCTTGCGCACGTCGGGCCGCGGCGCAGTCAGTTGAGCTTGTGGGAACCAAGAAAGCGTTTGGAGATGATCAGTGTGAGAGTCTTTTGACACACAATACTAACCAGTGTCTCTGTGTGAGCCCACCCCTCTGTTCACAGACAATTATGGATTATGAAATCAAAATATTGTTAACCTTAATCAATAATTCAGGTACCAATTGTAGGATCTGCGAAGAACACAGTTAATTATTTGCTATAATTATCAATGATCAATAATAATTAATTATAACAATTAACAGAATTATCAATATGAACTAACAGATACGAAGCATCACCCCGAAACCGGGACCAATAACCGAGCAAGGTAGTCTCATAAATGGGAGTTCACCTAGAATGTTAATATCTGAGAGATAATCATTCAAGGGTGAACAAAGAAGGGTTGAATTCGAGCTCTGACTCCTTCAATCAGCCACTTTTCACAATATGTTACACACAATAATGACTAAAGAACTTCTCTTTAAAGATATAACAGTGTTTATTAAACTTAGCAAAATTAACAAAGTTAACAAATGCTTCATTCAATAAATAGGCCTAGTTATTCTAAAATCTAATTCTGCCAAACAAAACACAAACAGCTTTGCACAGGGTTGGACACTTGCAGGTTGGACACTTTTGTCCGACGTTATCTGACCATCAGATGTGCAAAACGATGTCGGTGCGTGTATGTGTGCGCACGTGAGTATGGTGTTAGTCACAAGAGAGGGAGGAGGGAAAGCGATCGTGATAGAGAGAGAAGCGGTTCTTTTTCCACAGAGAGCGCACGTATGGACGGCAGTCTGTAACGCACGTTGTCTGGTTTCAGATCGACAAATCAGTTTACTTTCTCACTCACGGCAGCACAAACACAGTAGTCCCGAGCGGGACAAACACAAAATAGTCAAGCGTGGTGAACACAACTAACAGGCAGCAAACAGGCAGCAGCGGAGCGTTAACTGCAGCATGACCGGAAGAAGCACAACCAGTTAGCCTCTGCTAGCCTTTCAGCTAACCCCGGCTCTCTGTTTAGATCCAAACGGAGCACCGAGTCCCGAATTGCTATTTAGGTTAAAGCGGAGAGAATCAGCGGGTCTGTCGGCCAGCTGAGTGAAGTGAAACCTGCGGAAAAAACACCGTGACCATCAAGGTAAAACAGGTCGGCGAAAACACGGCAGCTGGCTCTGAGTGGAATGGCGGAGAGAACAGCAGAGACAACTCTGCGAAGACGCGCAGGGCAGAGCCGGTCCACGTTATCCCGAAGTAACTTCATTTCCTCTTTCTCGGGGGAATTTGAGGACGCTGGTTGCAGCAGCGGTCTCTCTCGGGTCCAGGAATGTGTTCGGGTTAACACGGGCAAAGTCTCGTCTCGTCCGACGAGGGGAGTCTTCGATGAGGGGAAAACATGTTCGTGGGGTAGTCAAGCTAACTCACAGGGGAACAGGAGTTACCCCTAGCTCAGTGACATGGGAAAGACGTGTAGTTTGGGCGTGCTCGCTTATAAAGGGGTGGTGATGTCATGGCTGCGTCCTCAGGACGCTCCGCTGTGCAGGAGCGTCTCCGCCAATGAGGGACCGATGTTGACTGCTCCCTGCTGAGGTGTGAAAATCGCAAAGCATCCTTGGAAATGGAGTTTGCTCCACCCTCATGGCAGGTCCATTACAGTTTTAATACGGAGCTCCGGAACTCCAGCCTTCCTGAGTTTTTCCCTCATATAGGCTATAGTTTTTCTTAATCATTACTACAATATATGATTACATATGTAATAGTCTCCTCAGCCAAGTTAGAAAAAATATGTGCATGTATGAACAACAGCAATTGGAGAAGATGACAGTCAAAAAGTAATCATGTTAAATAATCATGATCTCAATATTGAACAAAAATGATTGTGATTATAATTTTTGCCATAATCAAGCACCCCTAAAAACAGCAAATTGTGATTTACGTACACACATACACACACACAAAGTTTAAATATGTATGTGATAAATTGTAAATATGTATGTAATGAATTGTTTTCTTTAAGAAACTCTTACTTGAACATTTTTCAGTGTGCTCCTAAAGTTATATGTATGCTCCTAATTTCTGTCATTTAGGAGCACATGTACTCCTTGAAAAAAAGTAATGATTGAACACTGCTGTCACTGCTGCAGTCCAAGGGCTTCTGTCACAGGCAGTAGATGTTTACTTTACCCATCCCCCCCCTCCCATTCTCTCTCTCTCCCTCACAGCTGCAGAGAAGATTTTAGTGTACTCTACTTGTGAAATATGCCCATAAATCCCATAACTTTGGCCAAATCCTACATAAAAATATCATTTTTTTGTAGGAATTTTCGTCGCGAATCCATTGATACAGGTTTGAAAGTGGTGGGACTTATAGTTTAGACGCCAGATGCCCCAGTTTGGCACAAAGTCCATGCCCAAAATTTGCCTCCCCATTGGTTTACATTGTAAGGTGTAATGTCGCACTCCAACTTTCAGGGCTTACTAAATCTAAACCGTTCGAGTTATTACAAAGTTTTTAATAACTTTTGCTCAACACAGTGTGATAAGTCATGTATTCAAGTTTGAAGCCGATACCATTAACGCCCTAGGAGGAGATAGCGTTTATTCAAGGTCCAAAATTGGCAAAAAATCATACTTTGAAATTGACATTGCAGATTTCCTGTTGGATTTAGGTCAGGGGTGTCAGCGTATGATTTGTAGGTCTTGATGAGACGAATAATTGGGTTTTGGTTCGATCTCTCTACGACATTCCTACGGGCCGTGGTGGCCGTTTTAGATACATAGGTGGCGCTAGAGAGCACATTTTGGCACTTTGGGGTTTAATTTTTACATTTTATCAAATTTTTCACCATTCCTGATGTGCGTGCCAAATTTGGTGAGTTTTTGAGCATGTTTAGGGGGTCAAATTTAGAGTTAAAGTCGCGTAACAAGAAAGAAAGAATAATTAAAGCTGCAAGCAGCGTTGGACGGGCCTTCGCGCCCTTGCGCACGTCGGGCCGCGGCGCAGTCAGTTGAGCTTGTGGGAACCAAGAAAACGTTTGGAGATGATCAGTGTGAGAGTCTTTTGACACACAATACTAACTACTTTCTCTCCGTGAGCGCACGCCTCTGTTTATCACAGATAATTATGGCTTATGAAATTAAAATATTGTTAACCTTAATCAATAATTCAGGCACCAACTGTAGCATGTATGAGGAACACAGTTGATTATTTGCCATAATTATCAATTATCTAAGATAATTAACTAATTATAATAATTAATAGAATTATTAATATGAACTAACAAGCACGGAGCACCACCCGGAAACCAGGACCAATAACCGAACAAGGTAATCTCATAAATGGGATTTCACCTAGAATGCTAATATCTGCGAGATATCAACATTCAAGGGTGAACAAAGAAGGGTTGAATTCAAGCTCTGACTCCTTTAATCAGCCACTTCTCACAATATGTTACACACAATAATGACAAAAGAACTTCTCTTTAAAGATATAACATTGTTTATTAAACGTAGCAAAATTAACAAAGTTAACATATACTTCATTCAATAAACAGCTATTCTAAAATCTAATTCTACCAAACAAAACACAAACAGCTTTGCACAGAGTTGGACACTTGCAGGGGAATGCGTGTGTGTGTGTGTGTGTGTTAGTAGCAAGAGAGGAAGGAGGGAAAGCGATCGTGAGAGGGAGAGAAGCGGCTCTTTTGACCACAGAGAGCGCACGTACGGACGGCAGTCTGTAACGTACGTTGTCTGGTTTCTGATCTCACGGTGGCACAAAAGTAGCAGTTGTCCCGACCGGGAAAAACACAAAATAGTCTAGCGTGGTGAACACAACTAACAGGCAGCGAACTTAAAATACTCCTCACAGTAAAGCAGAGAAAAATGGACTCGGCGGTCCGTCAACTCACACAACAAGAACAACAGCAATAAAGCTAAAAAGGCTAAATGCTAAACAACAGCAACTGATGCTGAAAAGAACACACAACTAACACTGCCTATGCCCAGACTTATGCCTCTTACTTGGTCGCTTCAGAAAGTGCGCAGGTTGTGTGTGTGTGTAGTCCGTCTTAATGTCCATCTTTGTTCTTGGCTCGGAGGCAGACGGTGCCGTTCTCGCACGTCGTCGAAAACAAGGCAGCTGGCTCTGAGTGGAGTGGCGGAGAGAACAGCAGAGACAACTCGGCGAAGACGCGCAGGGCAGAGCCGGTCCACGTTATCGCGAAGTAACTTCATTTCCTCTTTCTCGGGGGAATTTGAGGACGCTGGTTGCAGCAGCGGTCTCTCTCGGGTCCAGGAATGTGTTCGGGTGAACACGGGCAAAGTCTCGTCTCGTCCGACGAGGGGAGTCTTCGATGAGGGGAAAACATGTTCGTGGGGTAGTCAAGCTAACTCACAGGGGAACAGGAGTTAACCCTAGCTCAGTGACATGGGAAAGACGTGTAGTTTGGGCGTGCTCGCTTATAAAGGGGTGGTGATGTCATGGCTGCGTCCTCAGGACGCTCCGCTGTGCAGGAGAGTCTCCGCCAATGAGGGACCGATGTTGACTGCTCCCTGCTGAGGTGTGAAAATCGCAAAGCATCCTTGGAAATGGAGTTTGCTCCACCCTCATGGCAGGTCCATTACAGTTTTAATACGGAGCTCCGGAACTCCAGCCTTCCTGAGTTTTTCCCTCATATAGGCTATAGTTTTTCTTAATCATTACTACAATATATGATTACATATGTAATAGTCTCCTCAGCCAAGTTAGAAAAAGTATGTGCATGTATGAACAACAGCAATTGGAGAAGATGACAGTCAAAAAGTAATCATGTTAAATAATCATGATCTCAATATTGAACAAAAATGATTGTGATTATAATTTTTGCCATAATCAAGCACCCCTAAAAACAGCAAATTGTGATTTACATACACATACACACACACACACACACACACACACACACACACACACACACAGTTTAAATATGTATGTGATAAATTGTAAATATGTATGTAATGAATTGTTTTATTTAAGAAACTCTTACTTGAACATTTTTCAGTGTGCTCCTAAAGTTATATGTATGCTCCTAATTTCTGTCATTTAGGAGCACATGTACTCCTTGAAAAGAAGTAAGGATTGAACACTGCTGTCACTGCTGCAGTCCAAGGGCTTCTGTCACAGACAGTAGATGTTTACTTTACCCATCCCCCCCCTCCCATTCTCTCTCTCTCCCTCACAGCTGCAGAGAAGATTTTAGTGTACTCTACTTGTGAAATATGCTCATAAATCCCATAACTTTGGCCAAATCCTACATAAAAATATCATTTTTTTGTAGGAATTTTCGTCGCGAATCCATTGATACAGGTTTGAAAGTGGTGGGACTTATAGTTTAGACGCCAGATGCCCCAGTTTGGCACAAAGTCCATGCCCAGAATTTGCCTCCCCATTGGTTTACATTGTAAGGTGTAATGTCGCACTCCAACTTTCAGGGCTTACTAAATCTAAACCGTTCGAGTTATTACAAAGTTTTTAATAACTTTTGCTCAACACAGTGTGATAAGTCATGTATTAAAGTTTGAAGCCGATACCATTAACGCCCTAGGAGTAGATAGCGTTTATTCAAGGTCCAAAATTGGCAAAAAATCATACTTTGAAATGGACATTGCAGATTTCCTGTTGGATTTAGGTCAGGGGTGTCAGCGTATGATTTGTAGGTCTTGATGAGACGAATAATTGGGTTTTGGTTCGATCTCTCTACGACATTCCTATGGGCCGTGGTGGCCGTTTTAGATACATAGGTGGCGCTAGAGAGCACATTTTGGCACTTTGGGGTTTAATTTTTACATTTTATCAAATTTTTCACCATTCCTGATGTGCGTGCCAAATTTGGTGAGTTTTTGAGCATGTTTAGGGGGTCAAATTTAGAGTTAAAGTGGCGTAATAATAAAGAATAATAATAATAATAATAATAATAATAATAAGAAACAAACAAACACACGAAAAACAAGAGGGTCTTCGCCCTTTGGGCTCAGGCCCTAATTAAAGCTGCAAGCAGCGTTGGACGGGCCTTCGCGCCCTTGCGCACAGCGGGCCGCGGCGCAGTCAGTTGAGCTTGTGGGAACCAAGAAAACGTTTGGAGATGATCAGTGTGAGAGTCTTTTTACACACAATACTAACCAGTGTCTCTCTGTGAGCCCACCCCTCTGTTCACAGACAATTATGAATTATGAAATCAAAATATTGTTAACCTTAATCAATAATTCAGGTACCAACTGTAGGATCTGCGAAAAACACAGTTAATTATTTGCTATAATTATCAATGATCAATAATAATTAATTATAACAATTAACAGAATTATTAATATGAACTAACAGATACGAAGCACCACCCCGAAACCGGGACCAATAACCGAGCAAAATAGTCTCATAAATGGGAGTTCACCTAGAATGTTCATATCTGAGAGATAATCATTCAAGGGTGAACAAAGAAGGGTTGAATTCGAGCTCTGACTCCTTCAATCAGCCACTTTTCACAATATGTTACCAATAATGACTAAAGAACTTCTCTTTGAAGATATAACAGTGTTTATTAAACTTAGCAAAATTAACAAAGTTAACAAATGCTTCATTCAATAAATAGCTATTCAAAAATCTAATTCTACCAAACAAAACACAAACAGCTTTGCACAGGGTTGGACACTTGCAAGTTGGACAC
Source organism: Thunnus thynnus (assembly GCF_963924715.1). Lineage (NCBI taxonomy): Eukaryota > Metazoa > Chordata > Actinopteri > Scombriformes > Scombridae > Thunnus > Thunnus thynnus. The sequence continues at coordinate 2,598,191 of NC_089518.1, forward strand.
TTTTGTCCGACGTTATCTGACCATCAGATGTGCAAAACGATGTCAGCAGGCAGCAGCGGAGCGTTAACTGCAGCATGACCGAAAGAAGCACAACCAGTTAGCCTCTGCTAGCCTCTCAGCTAACCCCGGCTATCTGTTTAGATCCAAACGGAGCACCGAGTCCCGATTTGTTATTTAGGTTAAAGCGGAGAACAGGCAGCAAACAGGCAGCAGCGGAGCGTTAACTGCAGCATGACCGAAAGAAGCACAACCAGTTCGCCTCTGCTAGCCTCTCAGCTAACCCTGGCTCTCTGTTTAGATCCAAACGGAGCACTGAGTCCCGATTTGTTATTTAGGTTAAAGCGGAGAACAGGCAGCAGCGGAGCGTTAACTGCAGCATGACCGAAAGAAGCACAACCAGTTCGCCTCTGCTAGCCTCTCAGCTAACCCCGACTCTCTGTTTAGATCCAAACGAAGCACCAACTCCCGATTTGTTATTTAAGTTAAAGCGCAGAGAATCAGCGGATCTGTCGGCCAGCTGAGTGAAGTGAAACCTACGGAAAAAACACCGTGACCATCACGATAAAACAGTCCGTAGAGAACTACCGTGTTCAGCTGCACAGATAGGAAATCCCTCGGCTGACAGGATGTACCACTCGATGAGGAAAAATATTTTACCCTCGCCTTTTTGGTTGGCAACAACGGTTGGCAACCAGCATATTGGGTGCATTACTGCCACCCTCTCCCTGAGTTTTTCCCTCATATCAGCTATAGTCTTTCTTGATCATTAGTACAATATATGATCACATATGTAATAGTCCCCTCAGCCAAGTTAGAAAAAATATGTGCATGTATGAACAACAGCAATTGGAGAAGATGACAGTCAAAAAGTAATCATGTTAAATAATCATGATCTCAATATTGAAAAAAAATGATCGTGATTATATTTTTTGCCATAATCAAGCACCCCTAAAAACAGCAAATTGTGATTTACATACACACGCGCACACACACACACACACACACACACATACACACACACAGAGTTTAAATATGTATGTGATCAATTGTAAATATGTTATAATGAATTGTTTTCTTTAAGAAACTCTTACTTGCACATTTTTCAGTGTGCTCCTAAAGTTATATATATGCTCCTAATTTCTTTCATTTAGGAGCACATGTACTCCTTGAAAAGAAGTAGGGATTGAACACTGCTGTCAGATATGTGGAAACACTAAGTGGAGTGTGGCCAGTCCAAGGGCTTCTGTCACAGGCAGTAGATGTTTACTTTACCCATCCCCCCCTCCCATTCTCTCTCTCTCCCTCACAGCTGCAGAGAAGGATATTAGTGTACTCTACTTGTGAAAAATCCTCATAAATCCCATAACTTTGGCCAAATTCTACATAAAAATCACATTTTTTTGTAGGAATTTTCGTTGCGAATCCATTGATACAGGTTTGAAAGTGGTGGGACTTATAGTTTAGACGCCAGATGCCCCAGTTTGGCACAAAGTCCATGCCCAGAATTTGCCTCCCCATTGGTTTACATTGTAAGGTGTAATGTCGCACTCCAACTTTCAGGGCTTACTAAATCTAAACCGTTCGAGTTATTACAAAGTTTTTAATAACTTTTGCTCAACACAGTGTGATAAGTCATGTATTAAAGTTTGAAGCCGATACCATTAACGCCCTAGGAGGAGATAGCGTTTATTCAAGGTCCAAAATTGGCAAAAAATCGTACTTTGAAATGGACATTGCAGATTTCCTGTTGGATTTAGGTCAGGGGTGTCAGCGTATGATTTGTAGGTCTTGATGAGACGAATAATTGGGTTTTGGTTCGATCTCTCTACGACATTCCTACGGGCCGTGGTGGCCGTTTTAGATACATAGGTGGCGCTAGAGAGCACATTTTGGCACTTTGGGGTTTAATTTTTACATTTTATCAAATTTTTCACCATTCCTGATGTGCGTGCCAAATTTGGTGAGTTTTTGAGCATGTTTAGGGGGTCAAATTTAGAGTTAAAGTCGCGTAACAAGAAAGAAAGAATAATTAAAGCTGCAAGCAGCGTTGGACGGGCCTTCGCGCCCTTGCGCACAGCGGGCCGCGGCGCAGTCAGTTGAGCTTGTGGGAACCAAGAAAACGTTTGGAGATGATCAGTGTGAGAGTCTTTTTACACACAATACTAACCAGTGTCTCTCTGTGAGCCCACCCCTCTGTTCACAGACAATTATGAATTATGAAATCAAAATATTGTTAACCTTAATCAATAATTCAGGTACCAACTGTAGGATCTGCGAAAAACACAGTTAATTATTTGCTATAATTATCAATGATCAATAATAATTAATTATAACAATTAACAGAATTATTAATATGAACTAACAGATACGAAGCACCACCCCGAAACCGGGACCAATAACCGAGCAAAATAGTCTCATAAATGGGAGTTCACCTAGAATGTTAATATCTGAGAGATAATCATTCAAGGGTGAACAAAGAAGGGTTGAATTCGAGCTCTGACTCCTTCAATCAGCCACTTTTCACAATATGTTACCAATAATGACTAAAGAACTTCTCTTTGAAGATATAACAGTGTTTATTAAACTTAGCAAAATTAACAAAGTTAACAAATGCTTCATTCAATAAATAGCTATTCAAAAATCTAATTCTACCAAACAAAACACAAACAGCTTTGCACAGGGTTGGACACTTGCAAGTTGGACACTTTTGTCCGACGTTATCTGACCATCAGATGTGCAAAACGATGTCAGCAGGCAGCAGCGGAGCGTTAACTGCAGCATGACCGAAAGAAGCACAACCAGTTAGCCTCTGCTAGCCTCTCAGCTAACCCCGGCTATCTGTTTAGATCCAAACGGAGCACCGAGTCCCGATTTGTTATTTAGGTTAAAGCGGAGAACAGGCAGCAAACAGGCAGCAGCGGAGCGTTAACTGCAGCATGACCGAAAGAAGCACAACCAGTTCGCCTCTGCTAGCCTCTCAGCTAACCCTGGCTCTCTGTTTAGATCCAAACGGAGCACCGACTCCCGATTAGTTATTTAGGTTAAAGCGGACAGAATCAGCGGGTCTGTCGGCCAGCTGAGTGAAGTGAAACCTGCGGAAAAAACACCGTGACCATCACGGTAAAACAGTCCGTAGAGAACTACCTTGTTCAGCTGCACAGATAGGAAATCCCTCGGCTGACAGGATGTACCACTCGGTGAGGAAAAATATTTTACCCACGCCTTTTTGGTTGGCAACAACGGTTGGCAACCAGCATATTGGGTGCATTACTGCCACCCTCTTCCTGAGTTTTTCCCTCATATCAGCTATAGTCTTTCTTGATCATTAGTACAATATACGATCACATATGTAATAGTCCCCTCAGCCAAGTCAGAAAAAATATGTGCATGTATGAACAACAGCAATTGGAGAAGATGACAGTCAATAAGTAATCATGTTAAATAATCATGATCTCAATATTGAAAAAAAATGATCGTGATTATATTTTTTGCCATAATCAAGGACCCCTAAAAACAGCAAATTGTGATTTACATACACACGCACGCACACACACACACACACACACACACAGAGTTTAAATATGTATGTGATCAATTGTAAATATGTTATAATGAATTGTTTTCTTTAAGAAACTCTTACTTGCACATTTTTCAGTGTGCTCCTAAAGTTATATATATGCTCCTAATTTCTTTCATTTAGGAGCACATGTACTCCTTGAAAAAAAGTAAGGATTGAACACTGCTGTCACTGCTGCAGTCCAAGGGCTTCTGTCACAGGCAGTAGATGTTTACTTTACCCATCCCCCCCCTCCCATTCTCTCTCTCTCCCTCACAGCTGCAGAGAAGATTTTAGTGTACTCTACTTGTGAAATATGCTCATAAATCCCATAACGTTGGCCAAATCCTACATAAAAATATCATTTTTTTGTAGGAATTTTCGTTGCGAATCCATTGATACAGGTTTGAAACTGGTGGGACTTATAGTTTAGACGCCAGATGCCCCAGTTTGGCACAAAGTCCATGCCCAGAATTTGCCTCCCCATTGGTTTACATTGTAAGGTGTAATGTCGCACTCCAACTTTCAGGGCTTACTAAATCTAAACCGTTCGAGTTATTACAAAGTTTTTAATAACTTTTGCTCAACACAGTGTGATAAGTCATGTATTCAAGTTTGAAGCCGATACCATTAACGCCCTAGGAGGAGATAGCGTTTATTCAAGGTCCAAAATTGGCAAAAAATCATACTTTCAAATGGACATTGCTGATTTCCTGTTGGATTTAGGTCAGGGGTGTCAGCGTATGATTTGTAGGTCTTGATGAGACGAATAATTGAGTTTTGGTTCGATCTCTCTACGACATTCCTACGGGCCGTGGTGGCCGTTTTAGATACGTAGGTGGCGCTAGAGAGCACATTTTGGCACTTTGGGGTTTAATTTTTACATTTTATCAAATTTTTCACCATTCCTGATGTGCGTTCCAAATTTGGTGAGTTTTTGAGCATGTTTAGGGGGTCAAATTTAGAGTTAAAGTGGCGTAACAAGAAAGAATAATAATAAACAAACAAACGCACGAAAAACAATAGGGTCTTCGCCCTTTGGGCTCAGGCCCTAATTAAAGCTGCAAGCAGCGTTGAACGGGCCTTCGCGCCCATGCGCACATCGGCCGCGGCGCACTCAGCTGAGCTTCTGGGAACCAAGAAAACGTTTGGAGATGATCAGTGTGAGAGTCTTTTGACACACAATACTAACCACTTTCTCTCCGTGAGCGCACCCCTCTGTTTATCACAGGTAATTATAGATTATGAAATCAAAATATTGTTAACCTTAATCAATAATTCAGGCACCAACTGTAGGATCTGCAAGGAACACAGTTGATTATTTGCTATAATTATCAATTATCAATAATAAATAATTATAACAATTAACAGATTTATTAATATGAACTAACAAATACGAAGCACCATCCCGAAACCAGGACTAATAACCAAACAGGGTAATCTCATAAATGGGAGTTCACCTAGAATGTTAATATCTGAGAGATATCAACATTCAAGGGTAAAAAGAACGGTTAAATTCGAGCTCTGACTCCTTCAATCAGCCACTTTTCACAATATGTTACCAATAATGACAAAAGAACTTCTCTTTAAAGATATAACAGTGTTTATGAAACTTAGCAAAATTAACAAAGTTAACAAATGCTTCATTCAATAAATAGCTATTCTAAAATCTAATTCTACCAAACAAAACACAAACAGCTTTGCACAGGGTTGGACACTTGCAGGGGAATGCGTGTATGTATGTATCTATGTATATATGTATGTGTGTGTGTGTGTGTGTGTGTGTGTGTGTGTGTGTGTGTGTGTGTGTGTGTGTGTGTGTTAGTAGCAAGAGAGGAAGGAGGGAAAGCGATCGTGAGAGGGAGAGAAGCGGCTCTTTTTCCACAGAGAGCGCACGTATGGACGGCAGTCTGTAACGCACGTTGTCTGGTTTCAGATCGACAAATCAGTTTACTTTCTCACTCACGGCAGCACAAACACAGTAGTCCCGAGCGGGACAAACACAAAATAGTCTAGCGTGGTGAACACAACTAACAGGCAGCAAACAGGCAGCAGCGGAGCGTTAACTGCAGCATGACCGAAAGAAGCACAACCAGTTAGCCTCTGCTAGCCTCTCAGCTAACCCCGGCTCTCTGTTTAGATCCAAACGGAGCACCGAGTCCCGATTTGTTATTTAGGTTAAAGCGGAGAACAGGCAGCAAACAGGCAGCAGCGGAGCGTTAACTGCAGCATGACCGAAAGAAGCACAACCAGTTCGCCTCTGCTAGCCTCTCAGCTAACCCCGGCTCTCTGTTTAGATCCAAACGGAGCACCGAGTCCCGATTTGTTATTTAGGTTAAAGCGGAGAACAGGCAGCAAACAGGCAGCAGCGGAGCGTTAATTGCAGCATGACCGAAAGAAGCACAACCAGTTAGCCTCTGCTAGCCTCTCAGCTAACCCCGGCTCTCTGTTTAGATCCAAACGGAGCACCGAGTCCCGAATTGCTATTTAGGTTAAAGCGGAGAGAATCAGCGGGTCTGTCGGCCAGCTGAGTGAAGTGAAACCTGCGGAAAAAACACCGTGACCATCAAGGTAAAACAGGTCGGCGAAAACACGGCAGCTGGCTCTGAGTGGAGTGGCGGAGAGAACAGCAGAGATGACTCGGCGAAGACGCGCAGGGCAGAGCCGGTCCACGTTATCCCGAAGTAACTTCATTTCCTCTTTCTCGGGGGGAATTTGAGGACGCTGGTTGCAGCAGCGGTCTCTCTCGGGTCCAGGAATGTGTTCGGGTGAACACGGGCAAAGTCTCGTCTCGTCCGACGAGGGGAGTCTTCGATGAGGGGAAAACATGTTCGTGGGGTAGTCAAGCTAACTCACAGGGGAACAGGAGTTAACCCTAGCTCAGTGACATGGGAAAGACGTATATTTCGGGCGTGCTCGCTTATAAAGGGGTGGTGATGTCATGGCTGCGTCCTCAGGACGCTCCGCTGTGCAGGAGCGTCTCCGCCAATGAGGGACCGATATTGACTGCTCCCTGCTGAGGTGTGAAAATCGCAAAGCATTCTTGGAAATGGAGTTTGCTCCACCCTCATGGCAGGTCCATTACAGTTTTAATACGGAGCTCCGGAGCTCCAGCCTTCCTGAGTTTTTCCCTCATATAGGCTATACTTTTTCTTAATCATTACTACAATATATGATTAGATGTGTAATAGTCTCCTCAGCCAAGTTAGAAAAAATATGTGCATGTATGAACAACAGCAATTGCAGAAGATGACAGGCAAAAAGTAATCATGTTAAATAATCATGATCTCAATATTGAACAAAAATGATTGTGATTATAATTTTTGCCATAAACAAGCACCCCTAAAAACAGCTAATTGTGATTTACATACACACACACACACACACACACACACACAGAGTTTAAATATGTATGTGATAAATTGTAAATATGTATGAAATGAATTGTTTTCTGTAAGAAACTCTTACTTGAACATTTTTCAGTGTGCTCCTAAAGTTATATGTATGCTCCTAATTTCTTTCATTTAGGAGCACATGCGCTCCTTGAAAAGAAGTAAGGATTGAACACTGCTGTCACATGTGTGAAAGCACTAAGTAACTGGAGTGTGGTGCAGTCCAAGGGCTTCTGTCACAGGCAGTAGATGTTTACTTTACCCATCCCCCCCCCCTCCCATTCTCTCTCTCTCCCTCACAGTTGGAAGGAAAGATTTCAAAGTGATCTTCTTGTGAAAAATCCTCATAAATCCCATAACTTTGGCCAAATCCTACATAAAAATATCATTTTTTTGTAGGAATTTTCGTCGCGAATCCATTGATACAGGTTTGAAAGTGGTGGGACTTATAGTTTAGACGCCAGATGCCCCAGTTTGGCACAAAGTCCATGCCCAGAATTTGCCTCCCCATTGGTTTACATTGTAAGGTGTAATGTCGCACTCCAACTTTCAGGGCTTACTAAATCTAAACCGTTCGAGTTATTACAAAGTTTTTAATAACTTTTGCTCAACACAGTGTGATAAGTCATGTATTCAAGTTTGAAGCCGATACCATTAACGCCCTAGGAGGAGATAGCGTTTATTCAAGGTCCAAAATTGGCAAAAAATCATACTTTGAAATTGACATTGCAGATTTCCTGTTGGATTTAGGTCAGGGGTGTCAGCGTATGATTTGTAGGTCTTGATGAGACGAATAATTGGGTTTTGGTTCGATCTCTCTACGACATTCCTACGGGCCGTGGTGGCCGTTTTAGATACATAGGTGGCGCTAGAGAGCACATTTTGGCACTTTGGGGTTTAATTTTTACATTTTATCAAATTTTTCACCATTCCTGATGTGCGTGCCAAATTTGGTGAGTTTTTGAGCATGTTTAGGGGGTCAAATTTAGAGTTAAAGTGGCGTAACAAGAAAGAATAATAATAAACAAACAAACGCACGAAAAACAATAGGGTCTTCGCCCTTTGGGCTCAGGCCCTAATAATAATTAAAGCTGCAAGCAGCGTTGAACGGGCCTTCGCGCCCATGCGCACATCGGCCGCGGCGCAGTCAGCTGAGCTTCTGGGAACCAAGAAAACGTTTGGAGATGATCAGTGTGAGAGTCTTTTGACACACAATACTAACCACTTTCTCTCCGTGAGCGCACCCCTCTGTTTATCACAGGTAATTATAGATTATGAAATCAAAATATTGTTAACCTTAATCAATAATTCAGGCACCAACTGTAGGATCTGCAAGGAACACAGTTGATTATTTGCTATAATTATCAATTATCAATAATAAATAATTATAACAATTAACAGATTTATTAATATGAACTAACAAATACGAAGCACCATCCCGAAACCAGGACTAATAACCGAACAGGGTAATCTCATAAATGGGAGTTCACCTAGAATGTTAATATCTGAGAGATATCAACATTCAAGGGTAAAAAGAACGGTTAAATTCGAGCTCTGACTCCTTCAATCAGCCACTTTTCACAATATGTTACCAATAATGACAAAAGAACTTCTCTTTAAAGATATAACAGTGTTTATGAAACTTAGCAAAATTAACAAAGTTAACAAATGCTTCATTCAATAAATAGCTATTCTAAAATCTAATTCTACCAAACAAAACACAAACAGCTTTGCACAGGGTTGGACACTTGCAGGGGAATGCGTGTATGTATGTATGTATGTATATATGTATGTATGTGTGTGTGTGTGTGTGTGTGTGTGTGTGTGTGTGTTAGTAGCAAGAGAGGAAGGAGGGAAAGCGATCGTGAGAGGGAGAGAAGCGGCTCTTTTTCCACAGAGAGCGCACGTATGGACGGCAGTCTGTAACGCACGTTGTCTGGTTTCAGATCGACAAATCAGTTTACTTTCTCACTCACGGCAGCACAAACACAGTAGTCCCGAGCGGGACAAACACAAAATAGTCAAGCGTGGTGAACACAACTAACAGGCAGCAAACAGGCAGCAGCGGAGCGTTAACTGCAGCATGACCGAAAGAAGCACAACCAGTTAGCCTCTGCTAGCCTCTCAGCTAACCCCGGCTCTCTGTTTAGATCCAAACGGAGCACCGAGTCCCGATTTGTTATTTAGGTTAAAGCGGAGAACAGGCAGCAAACAGGCAGCAGCGGAGCGTTAACTGCAGCATGACCGAAAGAAGCACAACCAGTTCGCCTCTGCTAGCCTCTCAGCTAACCCCGGCTCTCTGTTTAGATCCAAACGGAGCACCGAGTCCCGATTTGTTATTTAGGTTAAAGCGGAGAACAGGCAGCAAACAGGCAGCAGCGGAGCGTTAATTGCAGCATGACCGAAAGAAGCACAACCAGTTAGCCTCTGCTAGCCTCTCAGCTAACCCCGGGTCTCTGTTTAGATCCAAACGGAGCACGGAGTCCCGAATTGCTATTTAGGTTAAAGCGGAGAGAATCAGCGGGTCTGTCGGCCAGCTCAGTGAAGTGAAACCTGCGGAAAAAACACCGTGACCATCAAGGTAAAACAGGTCGGCGAAAACACGGCAGCTGGCTCTGAGTAGAGTGGCGGAGAGAACAGCAGAGATGACTCGGCGAAGACGCGCAGGGCAGAGCCGGTCCACGTTATCCCGAAGTAACTTCATTTCCTCTTTCTCCGGGGGAATTTGAGGACGCTGGTTGCAGCAGCGGTCTCTCTCGGGTCCAGGAATGTGTTCGGGTGAACACGGGCAAAGTCTCGTCTCGTCCGACGAGGGGAGTCTTCGATGAGGGGAAAACATGTTCGTGGGGTAGTCAAGCTAACTCACAGGGGAACAGGAGTTAACCCTAGCTCAGTGACATGGGAAAGACGTATATTTCGGGCGTGCTCGCTTATAAAGGGGTGGTGATGTCATGGCTGCGTCCTCAGGACGCTCCGCTGTGCAGGAGCGTCTCCGCCAATGAGGGACCGATATTGACTGCTCCCTGCTGAGGTGTGAAAATCGCAAAGCATTCTTGGAAATGGAGTTTGCTCCACCCTCATGGCAGGTCCATTACAGTTTTAATACGGAGCTCCGGAGCTCCAGCCTTCCTGAGTTTTTCCCTCATATAGGCTATACTTTTTCTTAATCATTACTACAATATATGATTAGATGTGTAATAGTCTCCTCAGCCAAGTTAGAAAAAATATGTGCATGTATGAACAACAGCAATTGGAGAGGATGACAGTCAAAAAGTAATCATGTTAAATAATCATGATCTCAATATTGAACAAAAATGATTGTGATTATAATTTTTGCCATAATCAAGCACCCCTAAAAACAGCTAATTGTGATTTACATACACACACACACACACACACACACACACACAGAGTTTAAATATGTATGTGATAAATTGTAAATATGTATGAAATGAATTGTTTTCTGTAAGAAACTCTTACTTGAACATTTTTCAGTGTGCTCCTAAAGTTATATGTATGCTCCTAATTTCTTTCATTTAGGAGCACATGCGCTCCTTGAAAAGAAGTAAGGATTGAACACTGCTGTCACATGTGTGAAAGCACTAAGTAAGTGGAGTGTGGTGCAATCCAAGGGCTTCTGTCACAGGCAGTAGATGTTTACTTTACCCATCCCCCCCCTCCCATTCTCTCTCTCTCCCTCACAGTTGGAAGGAAAAATTTCAAAGTGATCTTCTTGTGAAAAATCCTCATAAATCCCATAACTTTGGCCAAATCCTACATAAAAATCACATTTTTTTGTAGGAATTTTCGTCGCGAATCCATTGATACAGGTTTGAAAGTGGTGGGACTTATAGTTTAGACGCCAGATGCCCCAGTTTGGCACAAAGTCCATGCCCAGAATTTGCCTCCCCATTGGTTTACATTGTAAGGTGTAATGTCGCACTCCAACTTTCAGGGCTTACTAAATCAAAACCGTTCGAGTTATTACAAAGTTTTTAATAACTTTTGCTCAACACAGTGTGATAAGTCATGTATTCAAGTTTGAAGCCGATACCATTAACGCCCTAGGAGGAGATAGCGTTTATTCAAGGTCCAAAATTGGCAAAAAATCGTACTTTGAAATGGACATTGCAGATTTCCTGTTGGATTTAGGTCAGGGGTGTCAGCGTATGATTTGTAGGTCTTGATGAGACGAATAATTGAGTTTTGGTTCGATCTCTCTACGACATTCCTACGGGCCGTGGCGGCCGTTTTAGATACATAGGTGGCGCTAGAGAGCACATTTTGGCACTTTGGGGTTTAATTTTTACATTTTATCAAATTTTTCACCATTCCTGATGTGCGTGCCAAATTTGGTGAGTTTTTGAGCATGTTTAGGGGGTCAAATTTAGAGTTAAAGTGGCGTAACAAGAAAGAAAGAATAATAATAATAATAATAATAATAATAAAGAAATAAACACACGAAAAACAAGAGGGTCTTCGCCCTTTGGGCTCAGGCCCTAATAATAAGAAAGAAACAAACACACGAAAAACAAGAGGGTCTTCGCCCTTTGGGCTCAGGCCCTAATAATAATAAAGAAACAAACGCACGAAAAACAAGAGGGTCTTCGCCCTTTGGGCTCAGGCCCTAATTAAAGCTGCAAGCAGCGATGATCGGGCCCTCGCACCCCAGCGCATGTCGAAGTGACGCTCAGTCGAAGGGCTTTTGTCAGTGACTTGTTGTGTAAAGTTTGAGGCAGATCCAACCGTGTACACTCAAGTTATATCAATTTCCTCTGTCATGGCGAAACATCAAAACTCAACGCCACGCCACGGCCAAACCATCATGATCATACACTAGTCTAGATGACACACACTGATTTTTAAGTCCTTACGATGGATTCTGTAGGAGGAGTTCTTTAAAATACAAGGTATGCGAAATGGCCAAGAAAAGGCGAAAATGTACCATTTTTTTCAAGATGGCCGACTTCCTGTTCGACTTACAATAAGGCTTCAAGAGGCTTTTTTGTGCGTGTTGACATTATACATGTGCCCTGTGAATTTCATCTTTCTACGTTAATCTGGAAGGCGGGGCTGCAATTTTGAAATTTTAAAGGAGGCGCTGTTGAGCCATTTTGCCACGCCCATTCAAAGCGACCACATAGGATTTTAGCTGACATCACTCTAGACATGTGTGTCAAGTTTCATGACTGTAGAGCAATCCCTTCTCCCTGAAAAACAGTATCATATTTCATGGCGAAGGATGTGTCGCCATGGTAACAGCATTCAGTTTTGGGTCATGAGCTGCCAAATGTAGCATCACCAAGGTCTTGTTTATTAGCTGACTTAATTTCAGGTGCATCAGCCAAATTTCCTAGGAGTAATTAGACAAAGTACGACGCATGATACTTCCTGTTGCCAGTAGGTGGCGCTATGACTTTGGCTAAATATGAGACTGAACATGTGTTCAGATCGGGACTCTTAACAAGCATATGAAATTTGGAAAAGATCAGACCACGTGGAGTCAAGTTATAAGGCATTGAAATTTCATGGCGTCACATCGAAATTCGCCGCGTCGCCATGGCAACACCTTTCGACGAAGGGTCACCAACTTCATAATATAAGATCTCCAAGGTCTTGAGGCTATTCTCTGTAAATTTCAGCTGGATTCCATCACCGTGCTGCCCACAGGGCGTCAGAGCGTAAAACATGTAACTTCCTGTTGCCAGGAGGTGGCGCTATGACTCATATCCTGTATTGTCACATGGACCCGTTCAGGGCGGGACTCTTATGAAGCACAAAAGGTTTGGCTCTCTTAGGATCATGTATGCCGGAGTTATAGCCGTTTCATTTTTCATGGCGAAGGATCGAAATTCGCCGCCCAGCCACGCCCCCTAGGAAAGACTAATGAGAATTGTTTTAATAACTTTTAGTCTCCTATGCCTGTAGATGATACGGACCGAATTTGAAAGTCCTGGGGTCAAATCTCTAGGAGGAGTTCGTTAAAGTATGCGGGCTGGAAATGACAAAATTTCAACTTTGATACAAAATGGCCGACTTCCTGTTGGAGTTAGGCTATGTGTCCTTGGGACTTTTTGGTGCGTCTGGTCATGATACATATGCATACCGAATTTCGTTCTCCTACGACAATCTGTATCGAGGGGATCAATTCTAGGTGGCGCTGTCGAGCCATTTTGTCCCACTTTATTTCGAGACCCATAAAATATCGCAATTTTCGCCAGTCCTGACATCTGTGCAAATTTTCATGAGTTTTCGTGCATGTTTAGGCCCTCAAAAATGCGTTTGTTTCGGAGGAATAATAATAATAATAATAATAATAATAATAATAATAACTCCTTCAGTTTCAATAGGGCTTCGCACCGGTCGGTGCTCGGGCCCTAATTAAAGCTGCAAGCAGCGTTGGACGGGCCTTCGCGCCCTTGCGCACAGCGGGCCGCGGCGCAGTCAGTTGAGCTTGTGGGAACCAAGAAAACGTTTGGAGATGATCAGTGTGAGAGTCTTTTTACACACAATACTAACCAGTGTCTCTCTGTGAGCCCACCCCTCTGTTCACAGACAATTATGAATTATGAAATCAAAATATTGTTAACCTTAATCAATAATTCAGGTACCAACTGTAGGATCTGCGAAAAACACAGTTAATTATTTGCTATAATTATCAATGATCAATAATAATTAATTATAACAATTAACAGAATTATTAATATGAACTAACAGATACGAAGCACCACCCCGAAACCGGGACCAATAACCGAGCAAAATAGTCTCATAAATGGGAGTTCACCTAGAATGTTAATATCTGAGAGATAATCATTCAAGGGTGAACAAAGAAGGGTTGAATTCGAGCTCTGACTCCTTCAATCAGCCACTTTTCACAATATGTTACCAATAATGACTAAAGAACTTCTCTTTGAAGATATAACAGTGTTTATTAAACTTAGCAAAATTAACAAAGTTAACAAATGCTTCATTCAATAAATAGCTATTCAAAAATCTAATTCTACCAAACAAAACACAAACAGCTTTGCACAGGGTTGGACACTTGCAAGTTGGACACTTTTGTCCGACGTTATCTGACCATCAGATGTGCAAAACGATGTCAGCAGGCAGCAGCGGAGCGTTAACTGCAGCACGACCGAAAGAAGCACAACCAGTTAGCCTCTGCTAGCCTCTCAGCTAACCCCGGCTATCTGTTTAGATCCAAACGGAGCACCGAGTCCCGATTTGTTATTTAGGTTAAAGCGGAGAACAGGCAGCAAACAGGCAGCAGCGGAGCGTTAACTGCAGCATGACCGAAAGAAGCACAACCAGTTCGCCTCTGCTAGCCTCTCAGCTAACCCTGGCTCTCTGTTTAGATCCAAACGGAGCACCGACTCCCGATTAGTTATTTAGGTTAAAGCGGACAGAATCAGCGGGTCTGTCGGCCAGCTGAGTGAAGTGAAACCTGCGGAAAAAACACCGTGACCATCACGGTAAAACAGTCCATAGAGAACTACCTTGTTCAGCTGCACAGATAGGAAATCCCTCGGCTGACAGGATGTACCACTCGGTGAGGAAAAATATTTTACCCACGCCTTTTTGGTTGGCAACAACGGTTGGCAACCAGCATATTGGGTGCATTACTGCCACCCTCTTCCTGAGTTTTTCCCTCATATCAGCTATAGTCTTTCTTGATCATTAGTACAATATACGATCACATATGTAATAGTCCCCTCAGCCAAGTCAGAAAAAATATGTGCATGTATGAACAACAGCAATTGGAGAAGATGACAGTCAATAAGTAATCATGTTAAATAATCATGATCTCAATATTGAAAAAAAATGATCGTGATTATATTTTTTGCCATAATCAAGGACCCCTAAAAACAGCAAATTGTGATTTACATACACACGCACGCACACACACACACACACACACACACACACAGAGTTTAAATATGTATGTGATCAATTGTAAATATGTTATAATGAATTGTTTTCTTTAAGAAACTCTTACTTGCACATTTTTCAGTGTGCTCCTAAAGTTATATATATGCTCCTAATTTCTTTCATTTAGGAGCACATGTACTCCTTGAAAAAAAGTAAGGATTGAACACTGCTGTCACTGCTGCAGTCCAAGGGCTTCTGTCACAGGCAGTAGATGTTTACTTTACCCATCCCCCCCCTCCCATTCTCTCTCTCTCCCTCACAGCTGCAGAGAAGATTTTAGTGTACTCTACTTGTGAAATATGCTCATAAATCCCATAACGTTGGCCAAATCCTACATAAAAATATCATTTTTTTGTAGGAATTTTCGTTGCGAATCCATTGATACAGGTTTGAAACTGGTGGGACTTATAGTTTAGACGCCAGATGCCCCAGTTTGGCACAAAGTCCATGCCCAGAATTTGCCTCCCCATTGGTTTACATTGTAAGGTGTAATGTCGCACTCCAACTTTCAGGGCTTACTAAATCTAAACCGTTCGAGTTATTACAAAGTTTTTAATAACTTTTGCTCAACACAGTGTGATAAGTCATGTATTCAAGTTTGAAGCCGATACCATTAACGCCCTAGGAGGAGATAGCGTTTATTCAAGGTCCAAAATTGGCAAAAAATCATACTTTCAAATGGACATTGCTGATTTCCTGTTGGATTTAGGTCAGGGGTGTCAGCGTATGATTTGTAGGTCTTGATGAGACGAATAATTGAGTTTTGGTTCGATCTCTCTACGACATTCCTACGGGCCGTGGTGGCCGTTTTAGATACGTAGGTGGCGCTAGAGAGCACATTTTGGCACTTTGGGGTTTAATTTTTACATTTTATCAAATTTTTCACCATTCCTGATGTGCGTGCCAAATTTGGTGAGTTTTTGAGCATGTTTAGGGGGTCAAATTTAGAGTTAAAGTGGCGTAACAAGAAAGAATAATAATAAACAAACAAACGCACGAAAAACAATAGGGTCTTCGCCCTTTGGGCTCAGGCCCTAATTAAAGCTGCAAGCAGCGTTGGACGGGCCTTCGCGCCCTTGCGCACGTCGGGCCGCGGCGCAGTCAGTTGAGCTTGTGGGAACCAAGAAAACGTTTGGAGATGATCAGTGTGAGAGGCTTTTGACACACAATACTAACTACTTTCTCTCCGTGAGCGCACCCCTCTGTTTATCACAGATAATTATGGATTATGAAATCAAAATAATGTTAACCTTAATCAATAATTCAGGCACCAACTGTAGAATCTATGAGGAACACAGTTGATTATTTGCCATAATTATCAATTATCTAAGATAATTAACTAATTATAATAATTATTAGAATTATAAATATGAACTAACAAACACGGAGCACCACCCGGAAACCAGGACCAATAACCGAACAAGGTAATCTCATAAATGGGACTTCACCTAGAATGTTAATATCTGCGAGATATCAACATTCAAGGGCGAATAAAGAAGGGTTGAATTCAAGCTCTGACTCCTTCAAGCAGCCAATTCTCACAATATGTTATACACAATAATGACAGAGAACTGCTCTTTAAAGATATAACATTGTTTATTAAACTTAGCAAACTTAACAAAGTTAACAAATACTTCATTCAATAAACAGCTATTCTAAAATCTAATTCTACCAAATAAAACACAAACAGCTTTGCACAGAGTTGGACACTTGCAGGGGAATGCGTGTATGTATGTATGTATGTATGTATGTGTGTGTGTGTGTGTGTGTGTGTGTGTGTGTTAGTAGCAAGAGAGGAAGGAGGGAAAGCGATCGTGAGAGGGAGAGAAGCGGCTCTTTTGTCCACAGAGAGCGCACGTACGGACGGCAGTCTGTAACGTACGTTGTCTGGCTTCTGATCGACAAATCAATTTACTTTCTCACTCACGGTGGCACAAAAGTAGCAGTTGTCCCGACGGGGAAAAACACAAAATAGTCTAACGTGGTGAACACAACTAACAGGCAGCAAACTTAAAATACTCCTCAGAGTAAAGCAGAGAAAAATGGACTCGGCGGTCCGTCAACTCACACAACAAGAATAATAGCAATAAAGCTAAAAAGGCTAAATGCTAAACAACAGCAACTGATGCTGAAAAGAACACACAACTAACACTGCCTATGCCCAGTCTTATGCCTCTTACTTGGTCGCTTCAGAAAGTGCGCAGGTTGTGTGTGTGTGTGTAGTCCGTCTTAATGTCCATCTTTGTTCTTGGCTCGGAGGCAGACAGTGCCGTTCTCGCACGTCGGCGAAAACACGGCAGCTGGTTCTGAGTGGAATGGCGGAGAGAACAGCAGAGACAACTCGGCGAAGACGCGCAGGGCAGAGCCGGTCCACGTTATCCCGAAGTAACTTCATTTCCTCTTTCTCGGGGGAATTTGAGGACGCTGGTTGCAGCAGCGGTCTCTCTCGGGTCCAGGAATGTGTTCGGGTGAACACGGGCAAAGTCTCGTCTCGTCCGACGAGGGGAGTCTTCGATGAGGGGAAAACATGTTCGTGGGGTAGTCAAGCTAACTCACAGGGGAACAGGAGTTACCCCTAGCTCAGTGACATGGGAAAGACGTGTAACTTGGGCGTGCTCGCTTATAAAGGGGTGGTGATGTCATGGCTGCGTCCTCAGGACGCTCCGCTGTGCAGGAGCGTCTCCGCCAATGAGGGACCGATGTTGACTGCTCCCTGCTGAAGTGTGAAAATCGCAAAGCATCCATGGAAATGGAGTTTGCTCCACCCTCATGGCAGGTCCATTACAGTTTTAATACGGAGCTCCGGAACTCCAGCCTTCCTGAGTTTTTCCCGCATATAGGCTATAGTTTTTCTTAATCATTACTACAATATATGATTACATATGTAATAGTCTCCTCAGCCAAGTTAGAAAAAATATGTTCATGTATGAACAACAGCAATTGGAGAAGATGACAGTCAAAAAGTAATCATGTTAAATAATCATGATCTCAATATTGAACAAAAATGATTGTGATTATAATTTTTGCCATAATCAAGCACCCCTAAAAACAGCAAATTGTGATTTACATACACACACACACACACACACACACACACAGAGTTTAGATATGTATGTGATAAATTGTAAATATGTATGAAATGAATTGTTTTCTGTAAGAAACTCTTACTTGAACATTTTTCAGTGTGCTCCTAAAGTTATATGTATGCTCCTAATTTCTTTCATTTAGGAGCACATGCGCTCCTTGAAAAGAAGTAAGGATTGAACACTGCTGTCACATGTGTGAAAGCACTGAGTAAGTGGAGTGTGGCCAGTCCAAGGGCTTCTGTCACAGGCAGTAGATGTTTACTTTACCCATCCCCCCCCTCCCATTCTCTCTCTCTCCCTCACAGTTGGAAGGAAAGATTTTAAAGTGATCTTCTTGTGAAAAATCCTCATAAATCCCATAACTTTGGCCAAATCCTACATAAAAATATCATTTTTTTGTAGGAATTTTCGTCGCGAATCCATTGATACAGGTTTGAAAGTGGTGGGACTTATAGTTTAGACGCCAGATGCCCCAGTTTGGCACAAAGTCCATGCCCAGAATTTGCCTCCCCATTGGTTTACATTGTAAGGTGTAATGTCGCACTCCAACTTTCAGGGCTTACTAAATCTAAACGGTTCGAGTTATTACAAAGTTTTTAATAACTTTTGCTCAACACAGTGTGATAAGTCATGTATTAAAGTTTGAAGCCGATACCATTAACGCCCTAGGAGGAGATAGCGTTTATTCAAGGTCCAAAATTGGCAAAAAATCATACTTTGAAATGGACATTGCAGATTTCCTGTTGGATTTAGGTCAGGGGTGTCAGCGTATGATTTGTAGGTCTTGATGAGACGAATAATTGGGTTTTGGTTCGATCTCTCTATGACATTCCTACGGGCCGTGGCGGCCGTTTTAGATACATAGGTGGCGCTAGAGAGCACATTTTGGCACTTTGGGGTTTAATTTTTACATTTTATCAAATTTTTCACCATTCCTGATGTGCGTGCCTAATTTGGTGAGTTTTTGAGCATGTTTAGGGGGTCAAATTTAGAGTTAAAGTCGCGTAACAAGAAAGAAAGAATAATAATAATTAAAGCTGCAAGCAGCGTTGAACGGGCCTTCGCGCCCATGCGCACATCGGCCGCGGCGCAGTCAGCTGAGCTTCTGGGAACCAAGAAAACGTTTGGAGATGATCAGTGTGAGAGTCTTTTGACACACAATACTAACCACTTTCTCTCCGTGAGCGCACCCCTCTGTTTATCACAGGTAATTATAGATTATGAAATCAAAATATTGTTAACCTTAATCAATAATTCAGGCACCAACTGTAGGATCTGCAAGGAACACAGTTGATTATTTGCTATAATTATCAATTATCAATAATAAATAATTATAACAATTAACAGATTTATTAATATGAACTAACAAATACGAAGCACCATCCCGAAACCAGGACTAATAACCGAACAGGGTAATCTCATAAATGGGAGTTCACCTAGAATGTTAATATCTGAGAGATATCAACATTCAAGGGTAAAAAGAACGGTTAAATTCGAGCTCTGACTCCTTCAATCAGCCACTTTTCACAATATGTTACCAATAATGACAAAAGAACTTCTCTTTAAAGATATAACAGTGTTTATGAAACTTAGCAAAATTAACAAAGTTAACAAATGCTTCATTCAATAAATAGCTATTCTAAAATCTAATTCTACCAAACAAAACACAAACAGCTTTGCACAGGGTTGGACACTTGCAGGGGAATGCGTGTATGTATGTATGTATGTATATATGTATGTGTGTGTGTGTGTGTGTGTGTGTGTGTGTGTGTGTGTGTGTGTGTGTTAGTAGCAAGAGAGGAAGGAGGGAAAGCGATCGTGAGAGGGAGAGAAGCGGCTCTTTTTCCACAGAGAGCGCACGTATGGACGGCAGTCTGTAACGCACGTTGTCTGGTTTCAGATCGACAAATCAGTTTACTTTCTCACTCACGGCAGCACAAACACAGTAGTCCCGAGCGGGACAAACACAAAATAGTCTAGCGTGGTGAACACAACTAACAGGCAGCAAACAGGCAGCAGCGGAGCGTTAACTGCAGCATGACCGAAAGAAGCACAACCAGTTAGCCTCTGCTAGCCTCTCAGCTAACCCCGGCTCTCTGTTTAGATCCAAACGGAGCACCGAGTCCCGATTTGTTATTTAGGTTAAAGCGGAGAACAGGCAGCAAACAGGCAGCAGCGGAGCGTTAACTGCAGCATGACCGAAAGAAGCACAACCAGTTCGCCTCTGCTAGCCTCTCAGCTAACCCCGGCTCTCTGTTTAGATCCAAACGGAGCACCGAGTCCCGATTTGTTATTTAGGTTAAAGCGGAGAACAGGCAGCAAACAGGCAGCAGCGGAGCGTTAATTGCAGCATGACCGAAAGAAGCACAACCAGTTAGCCTCTGCTAGCCTCTCAGCTAACCCCGGCTCTCTGTTTAGATCCAAACGGAGCACCGAGTCCCGAATTGCTATTTAGGTTAAAGCGGAGAGAATCAGCGGGTCTGTCGGCCAGCTGAGTGAAGTGAAACCTGCGGAAAAAACACCGTGACCATCAAGGTAAAACAGGTCGGCGAAAACACGGCAGCTGGCTCTGAGTGGAGTGGCGGAGAGAACAGCAGAGATGACTCGGCGAAGACGCGCAGGGCAGAGCCGGTCCACGTTATCCCGAAGTAACTTCATTTCCTCTTTCTCGGGGGGAATTTGAGGACGCTGGTTGCAGCAGCGGTCTCTCTCGGGTCCAGGAATGTGTTCGGGTGAACACGGGCAAAGTCTCGTCTCGTCCGACGAGGGGAGTCTTCGATGAGGGGAAAACATGTTCGTGGGGTAGTCAAGCTAACTCACAGGGAAACAGGAGTTACCCCTAGCTCAGTGACATGGGAAAGACGTATATTTCGGGCGTGCTCGCTTATAAAGGGGTGGTGATGTCATGGCTGCGTCCTCAGGACGCTCCGCTGTGCAGGAGCGTCTCCGCCAATGAGGGACCGATGTTGACTGCTCCCTGCTGAAGTGTGAAAATCGCAAAGCATCCTTGGAAATGGAGTTTGCTCCACCCTCATGGCAGGTCCATTACAGTTTTAATACGGAGCTCCGGAACTCCAGCCTTCCTGAGTTTTTCCCTCATATAGGCTATAGTTTTTCTTAATCATTACTACAATATATGATTACATATGTAATAGTCTCCTCAGCCAAGTTAGAAAAAATATGTGCATGTATGAACAACAGCAATTGGAGAAGATGACAGTCAAAAAGTGATCATGTTAAATAATCATGATCTCAATATTGAACAAAAATGATTGTGATTATAATTTTTACCATAATCAAGCACCCCTAAAAACAGCAAATTGTGATTTACATACACACACACACACACACACACACAGAGTTTAAATATGTATGTGATAAATTGTAAATATGTATGAAATGAATTGTTTTCTGTAAGAAACTCTTACTTGAACATTTTTCAGTGTGCTCCTAAAGTTATATGTATGCTCCTAATTTCTTTCATTTAGGAGCACATGCGCTCCTTGAAAAGAAGTAAGGATTGAACACTGCTGTCACATGTGTGAAAGCACTAAGTAAGTGGAGTGTGGTGCAGTCCAAGGGCTTCTGTCACAGGCAGTAGATGTTTACTTTACCCATCCCCCCCCTCCCATTCTCTCTCTCTCCCTCACAGTTGGAAGGAAAGATTTCAAAGTGATCTTCTTGTGAAAAATCCTCATAAATCCCATAACTTTGGCCAAATCCTACATAAAAATATCATTTTTTTGTAGGAATTTTCGTCGCGAATCCATTGATACAGGTTTGGAAGTGGTCGGACTTACAGTTTAGACGCCAGATGCCCCAGTTTGGCACAAAGTCCATGCCCAGAATTTGCCTCCCCATTGGTTTACATTGTAAGGTGTAATCTCGCACTCCAACTTTCAGGGCTTACTAAATCTAAACCGTTCGAGTTATTACAAAGTTTTTAATAACTTTTGCTCAACACAGTGTGATAAGTCATGTATTCAAGTTTGAAGCCGATACCATTAACGCCCTAGGAGGAGATAGCGTTTATTCAAGGTCCAAAATTGGCAAAAAATCGTACTTTGAAATGGACATTGCAGATTTCCTGTTGGATTTAGGTCAGGGGTGTCAGCGTATGATTTGTAGGTCTTGATGAGACGAATAATTGAGTTTTGGTTCGATCTCTCTACGACATTCCTACGGGCCGTGGCGGCCGTTTTAGATACATAGGTGGCGCTAGAGAGCACATTTTGGCACTTTGGGGTTTAATTTTTACATTTTATCAAATTTTTCACCATTCCTGATGTGCGTGCCAAATTTGGTGAGTTTTTGAGCATGTTTAGGGGGTCAAATTTAGAGTTAAAGTGGCGTAACAAGAAAGAAAGAATAATAATAATAATAATAATAATAATAATAAAGAAATAAACACACGAAAAACAAGAGGGTCTTCGCCCTTTGGGCTCAGGCCCTAATTAAAGCTGCAAGCAGCGTTGGACGGGCCTTCGCGCCCTTGCGCACGGCGGGCGGCGGCGCAGTCAGCTAAGCTTCTGGGAACCAAGAAAACGTTTGGAGATGATCAGTGTGAGAGTCTTTTGACACATAATACTAACCAGTGTCTCTCTGTGAGCCCACCCCTCTGCTCACAGACAATTATGGATTATGAAATCAAAATATTGTTAACCTTAATCAATAATTCAGGCACCAACTGTAGGATCTGCAAGGAACACAGTTGATTATTTGCTATAATTATCAATTATCAATAATAAATAATTATAACAAATAACAGAATTATTAATATGAACTAACAAATACGAAGCACCATCCCGAAACCGGGACCAATAACCGAACAAGGTAATCTCATAAATGGGAGTTCACCTAGAATGTTAATATCTGAGAGATAATCATTCAAGGGTGAACAAAGAAGGGTTGAATTCGAGCTCTGACTCCTTCAATCAGCCACTTTTCACAATATGTTACCAATAATGACTAAAGAACTTCTCTTTAAAGATATAACAGTGTTAATTAAACTCAGCAAAATTAACAAAGTTAACAAATGCTTCATTCAATAAATAGCTATTCTAAAATCTAATTCTACCAAACAAAACACAAACAGCTTTGCACAGGGTTGGACACTTGCAGGTTGGACACTTTTGTCCGACGTTATCTGACCATCAGATGTGCAAAACGATGTCGGTGCGTGTATCTGTGCGCGCGTGAGTGTAGTGTTAGTCACAAGAGGGAGTAGGGAAAACGATCGTGAGAGAGAGAGAAGCGGTTCTTTTTCCACAGAGAGCGCAAGTACGGACAGCAGTCTGTAACGCACGTTGTCTGGTTTCAGATCGACAAATCAGTTTACTTTCTCACTCACGGCAGCACAAACACAGTAGTCCCGAGCGGGACAAACACAAAATAGTCTAGCGTGGTGAACACAACTAACAGGCAGCAAACAGGCAGCAGCGGAGCGTTAACTGCAGCATGACCGAAAGAAGCACAACCAGTTAGCCTCTGCTAGCCTCTCAGCTAACCCCGGCTCTCTGTTTAGATCCAAACGGAGCACCGAGTCCCGATTTGTTATTTAGGTTAAAGCCGAGAACAAGCAGCAGCGGAGCGTTAATTGCAGCATGACCGAAAGAAGCACAACCAGTTAGCCTCTGCTAGCCTCTCAGCTAACCCCGGCTCTCTGTTTAGATCCAAACGGAGCACCGAGTCCCGATTTGTTATTTAGGTTAAAGCGGAGAACAGGCAGCAAACAGGCAGCAGCGGAGCGTTAACTGCAGCATGACCGAAAGAAGCACAACCAGTTAGCCTCTGCTAGCCACTCAGCTAACCCCGGCTCTCTGTTTAGATCCAAACGGAGCACCGAGTCCCGATTTGTTATTTAGGTTAAAGCGGAGAACAGGCAGCAGCGGAGCGTTAATTGCAGCATGACCGAAAGAAGCACAACCAGTTAGCCTCTGCTAGCCTCTCAGCTAACCCCGGGTCTCTGTTTAGATCCAAACGGAGCACCGAGTCCCGAATTGCTATTTAGGTTAAAGCGGAGAGAATCAGCGGGTCTGTCGGCCAGCTGAGTGAAGTGAAACCTGCGGAAAAAAGGAATGTAAGTAACTTCATTTCCTCTTTCTCGGGGGAATTTGAGGACGCTGGTTGCAGCAGCGGTCTCTCTCGGCTCCAGGAATGTGTTCGGGTGAACACGGGCAAAGTCTCGTCTCGTCCGACGAGGGGAGTCTTCGATGAGGGGAAAACATGTTCGTGGGGTAGTCAAGCTAACTCACAGGGGAACAGGAGTTACCCCGAGCTCAGTGACATGGGAAAGACGTGTATTTCGGGCGTGCTCGCTTATAAAGGGGTGGTGATGTCATGGCTGTGCAGGAGCGTCTCCGCCAATGAGGGACCGATGTTGACTGCTCCCTGCTGAGGTGTGAAAATCGCAAAGCATCCTTGGAAATGGAGTAGATGTTTACTTTACCCATCCCCCCCCCTCCCATTCTCTCTCTCTCCCTCACAGTTGGAAGGACAGATTTTAAACTGATCTTCTTGTGAAAAATCCTCATAAATCCCATAACTTTGACCAAATCCTACATAAAAATCACATTTTTTTGTAGGAATTTTCGTCGCGAATCCATTGATACAGGTTTGAAAGTGGTGGGACTTATAGTTTAGACGCCAGATGCCCCAGTTTGGCACAAAGTCCATGCCCAGAATTTGCCTCCCCATTGGTTTACATTGTAAGGTGTAATGTCGCACTCCAACTTTCAGGGCTTACTAAATCTAAACCGTTCGAGTTATTACAAAGTTTTTAATAACTTTTGCTCAACACAGTGTGATAAGTCATGTATTAAAGTTTGAAGCCGATACCATTAACGCCCTAGGAGGAGATAGCGTTTATTCAAGGTCCAAAATTGGCAAAAAATCATACTTTGAAATTGACATTGCGGATTTCCTGTTGGATTTAGGTCAGGGGTGTCAGCGTATGATTTGTAGGTCTTGATGAGACGAATAATTGAGTTTTGGTTTGATCTCTCTACGACATTCCTACGGGCCGTGGCGGCCGTTTTAGATACATAGGTGGCGCTAGAGAGCACATTTTGGCACTTTGGGGTTTAATTTTTACATTTTATCAAATTTTTCACCATTCCTGATGTGCGTGCCAAATTTGGTGAGTTTTTGAGCATGTTTAGGGGGTCAAATTTAGAGTTAAAGTGGCGTAATAATAAAGAATAATAAGAAGAAAGAAACAAACACACGAAAAACAATAGGGTCTTCGCCCTTTGGGCTCAGGCCCTAATTAAAGCTGCAAGCAGCGTTGGACGGGCCTTCGCGCCCTTGCGCACGTCAAGCCGCGGCGCAGTCAGTTGAGCTTGTGGGAACCAAGAAAACGTTTGGAGATGATCAGTGTGAGAGTCTTTTTACACACAATACTAACCAGTGTCTCTCTGTGAGCCCACCCCTCTGTTCACAGACAATTATGAATTATGAAATCAAAATATTGTTAACCTTAATCAATAATTCAGGTACCAACTGTAGGATCTGCGAAGAACACAGTTAATTATTTGCTATAATTATCAATTATCAATAATAATTAATTATAACAATTAACAGAGTTATTAATATGAACTAACAGATACGAAGCACCACCCCGAAACCGGGACCAATAACCGAGCAAGGTAGTCTCATAAATGGGAGTTCACCTAGAATGTTCATATCTGAGAGATAATCATTCAAGGGTGAACAAAGAAGGGTTGAATTCGAGCTCTGACTCCTTCAATCAGCCACTTTTCACAATATGTTACCAATAATGACTAAATAACTTCTCTTTAAAGATATAACAGTGTTTATTAAACTTAGCAAAATTAACAAAGTTAACAAATGCTTCACTCAATAAATAGCTATTCTAAAATCTAATTCTACCAAACAAAACACAAACAGCTTTGCACGGGGTTGGACACCTGCAGGTTGGACACTTTTGTCCGACGTTATCTGACCATCAGATGTGCAAAACGATGTCGGTGCGTGTATCTGTGCGCGCGTGAGTGTGGTGTTAGTCACAAGAGACGGAGGAGGGAAAGCGATCGTGAGAGAGAGAGAGAAGCGGTTCTTTTTCCACAGAGAGCGCACGTACGGACGGCAGTCTGTAACGCACGTTGTCTGGTTTCAGATCGACAAATCAGTTTACTTTTTCACTCACGGCAGCACAAACACAGTAGTCCCGAGCGGGACAAACACAAAATAGTCTAGCGTGGTGAACAC
The DNA here is from genome assembly GCF_963924715.1 of Thunnus thynnus. Lineage (NCBI taxonomy): Eukaryota > Metazoa > Chordata > Actinopteri > Scombriformes > Scombridae > Thunnus > Thunnus thynnus. The sequence continues at coordinate 2,624,383 of NC_089518.1, forward strand.
AACTAACAGGCAGCAAACAGGCAGCAGCGGAGCGTTAACTGCAGCATGACCGAAAGAAGCACAACCAGTTCGCCTCTGCTAGCCTCTCAGCTAACCCTGGCTCTCTGTTTAGATCCAAACGGAGCACTGAGTCCCGATTTGTTATTTAGGTTAAAGCGGAGAACAGGCAGCAAACAGGCAGCAGCGGAGCGTTAACTGCAGCATGACCGAAAGAAGCACAACCAGTTCGCCTCTGCTAGCCTCTCAGCTAACCCTGGCTCTCTGTTTAGATCCAAACGGAGCACTGAGTCCCGATTTGTTATTTAGGTTAAAGCGGAGAACAGGCAGCAGCGGAGCGTTAATTGCAGCATGACCGAAAGAAGCACAACCAGTTCGCCTCTGCTAGCCTCTCAGCACCGAGTCCCGATTTGTTATTTAGGTTAAAGCGGACAGAATCAGCGGGTCTGTCGGCCAGCTGAGTGAAGTGAAACCTGCGGAAAAAACACCGTGACCATCACGGTAAAACAGTCCGTAGAGAACTACCGTGTTCAGCTGTACAGATAGGAGGGAGAGCGATCGTGAGAGAGAGAGAAGCGGTTCTTTTTCCACAGAGAGCGCACGTATGGACGGCAGTCTGTAACGCACGTTGTCTGGTTTAAGATCGACAAATCAGTTTACTTTCTCACTCACGGCAGCACAAACACAGTAGTCCCGAGCGGGACAAACACAAAATAGTCAAGCGTGGTGAACACAACTAACAGGCAGCAAACAGGCAGCAGCGGAGCGTTAACTGCAGCATGACCGAAAGAAGCACAACCAGTTAGCCTCTGCTAGCCTCTCAGCTAACCCCGGCTCTCTGTTTAGATCCAAACGGAGCACCGAGTCCCGAATTGCTATTTAGGTTAAAGCGGAGAGAATCAGCGGGTCTGTCGGCCAGCTCAGTGAAGTGTAACCTGCGGAAAAAACACCGTGACCATCAAGGTAAAACAGGTCGGCGAAAACACGGCAGCTGGCTCTGAGTGGAGTGGCGGAGAGAACAGCAGAGATGACTCGGCGAAGACGCGCAGGGCAGAGCCGGTCCACGTTATCCCGAAGTAACTTCATTTCCTCTTTCTCCGGGGGAATTTGAGGACGCTGGTTGCAGCAGCGGTCTCTCTCGGGTCCAGGAATGTGTTCGGGTGAACACGGGCAAAGTCTCGTCTCGTCCGACGAGGGGAGTCTTCGATGAGGGGAAAACATGTTCGTGGGGTAGTCAAGCTAACTCACAGGGGAACAGGAGTTAACCCTAGCTCAGTGACATGGGAAAGACGTATATTTCGGGCGTGCTCGCTTATAAAGGGGTGGTGATGTCATGGCTGCGTCCTCAGGACGCTCCGCTGTGCAGGAGCGTCTCCGCCAATGAGGGACCGATATTGACTGCTCCCTGCTGAGGTGTGAAAATCGCAAAGCATTCTTGGAAATGGAGTTTGCTCCACCCTCATGGCAGGTCCATTACAGTTTTAATACGGAGCTCCGGAGCTCCAGCCTTCCTGAGTTTTTCCCTCATATAGGCTATACTTTTTCTTAATCATTACTACAATATATGATTAGATGTGTAATAGTCTCCTCAGCCAAGTTAGAAAAAATATGTGCATGTATGAACAACAGCAATTGCAGAAGATGACAGGCAAAAAGTAATCATGTTAAATAATCATGATCTCAATATTGAACAAAAATGATTGTGATTATAATTTTTGCCATAAACAAGCACCCCTAAAAACAGCTAATTGTGATTTACATACACACACACACACACACACACACACACACACACACACACAGAGTTTAAATATGTATGTGATAAATTGTAAATATGTATGAAATGAATTGTTTTCTGTAAGAAACTCTTACTTGAACATTTTTCAGTGTGCTCCTAAAGTTATATGTATGCTCCTAATTTCTTTCATTTAGGAGCACATGCGCTCCTTGAAAAGAAGTAAGGATTGAACACTGCTGTCACATGTGTGAAAGCACTAAGTAACTGGAGTGTGGTGCAGTCCAAGGGCTTCTGTCACAGGCAGTAGATGTTTACTTTACCCACCCCCCCCCCTCCCATTCTCTCTCTCTCCCTCACAGTTGGAAGGAAAGATTTCAAAGTGATCTTCTTGTGAAAAATCCTCATAAATCCCATAACTTTGGCCAAATCCTACATAAAAATATCATTTTTTTGTAGGAATTTTCGTCGCGAATCCATTGATACAGGTTTGAAAGTGGTCGGACTTATAGTTTAGACGCCAGATGCCCCAGTTTGGCACAAAGTCCATGCCCAGAATTTGCCTCCCCATTGGTTTACATTGTAAGGTGTAATGTCGCACTCCAACTTTCAGGGCTTACTAAATCTAAACCGTTCGAGTTATTACAAAGTTTTTAATAACTTTTGCTCAACACAGTGTGATAAGTCATGTATTAAAGTTTGAAGCCGATACCATTAACGCCCTAGGAGGAGATAGCGTTTATTCAAGGTCCAAAATTGGCAAAAAATCATACTTTGAAATTGACATTGCAGATTTCCTGTTGGATTTAGGTCAGGGGTGTCAGCGTATGATTTGTAGGTCTTGATGAGACGAATAATTGGGTTTTGGTTCGATCTCTCTACGACATTCCTACGGGCCGTGGTGGCCGTTTTAGATACATAGGTGGCGCTAGAGAGCACATTTTGGCACTTTGGGGTTTAATTTTTACATTTTATCAAATTTTTCACCATTCCTGATGTGCGTGCCAAATTTGGTGAGTTTTTGAGCATGTTTAGGGGGTCAAATTTAGAGTTAAAGTCGCGTAACAAGAAAGAAAGAATAATAATAATAAAGAAACAAACGCACGAAAAACAATAGGGTCTTCGCCCTTTGGGCTCAGGCCCTAATTAAAGCTGCAAGCAGCGTTGGACGGGCCTTCGCGCCCTTGCGCACGTCGGGCCGCGGCGCAGTCAGTTGAGCTTGTGGGAACCAAGAAAACGTTTGGAGATGATTAGTGTGAGAGTCTTTTGACACACAATACTAATCAGTGTCTCTCTGTGAGCCCACCCCTCTGTTCACAGACAATTATGAATTATGAAATCAAAATATTGTTAACCTTAATCAATAATTCAGGTAGCAACTGTAGGATCTGCGAAGAACACAATTAATTATTTGCTATAATTATCAATTATCAATAATAATTAACTATAACAATTAACAGAATTATTAATATGAACTAACAAGCACGGAGCACCACCCGGAAACCAGGACCAATAACCGAACAAGGTAATCTCATAAATGGGAGTTCACCTAGAATGTTAATATCTGCGAGATATCAACATTCAAGGGTGAACAAAGAAGGGTTGAATTCGAGCTCTGACTCCTTCAATCAGCCACTTCTCACAATATGTTACACACAATAATGACAAAAGAACTTCTCTTTAAAGATATAACATTGTTTATTAAACTTAGCAAAATTAACAAAGTTAACAAATACTTCATTCAATAAACAGCTATTCTAAAATCTAATTCTACCAAACAAAACACAAACAGCTTTGCACAGAGTTGGACACTTGCAGGGGAATGCGTGTATGTATGTATGTGTATGTATGTATGTGTGTGTGTGTGTGTGTGTGTGTGTGTTAGTAGCAAGAGAGGAAGGAGGGAAAGCGATCGTGAGAGGGAGAGAAGCGGCTCTTTTTCCACAGAGAGCGCACGTACGGACGGCAGTCTGTAACGCACGTTGTCTGGTTTCTGATCGACAAATCAATTTACTTTCTCACTCACGGTGGCACAAAAGTAGCAGGTGTCCCGACCGGGAAAAACACAAAATAGTCTAGCGCGGTGAACACAACTAACAGGAAGCAAACTTAAAATACTCCTCAGAGTAAAGCAGAGAAAAATGGACTCGGCGGTCCGTCAACTCACACAATAAGAACAATAGCAATAAAGCTAAAAAGGCTAAATGCTAAACAACAGCAACTGATGTTGAAAAGAACACACAACTAACACTGCCTATGCCCAGACTTATGCCTCTTACTTGGTCGCTTCAGAAAGTGCGCAGGTTGTGTGTGTGTGTAGTCCGTCTTAATGTCCATCTTTGTTCTTGGCTCGGAGGCAGACAGTGCCGTTCTCGCACGTCGGCGAAAACACGGCAGCTGGCTCTGAGTGGAATGGCGGAGAGAACAGCAGAGACAACTCGGCGAAGACGCGCAGGGCAGAGCCGGTCCACGTTATCCCGAAGTAACTTCATTTCTTCTTTCTCGGGGGAATTTGAGGACGCTGGTTGCAGCAGCGGTCTCTCTCGGATCCAGGAATGTGTTCGGGTGAACACGGGCAAAGTCTCGTCTCGTCCGACGAGGGGAGTCTTCGATGAGGGGAAAACATGTTCGTGGGGTAGTCAAGCTAACTCACAGGGGAACAGGAGTCACCCCTAGCTCAGTGACATGGGAAAGACGTGTAGTTTGGGCGTGCTCGCTTATAAAGGGGTGGTGATGTCATGGCTGTGTCCTCGAGACGCTCCGCTGTACAGGAGCGTCTCCGCCAATGAGGGACCAATGTGGACTGCTCCCTGCTGAGGTGTGAAAATCGCAAAGCATCCTTGGAAATGGAGTTTGCTCCACCCTCTGTCACAGGCAGTAGATGTTTACTTTACCCATCCCCCCCTCCCATTCTCTCTCTCTCCCTCACAGTTGGAAGGAAAGATTTCAAAGTGTGGAAAATCCTCATAAATCCCATAACTTTGGCCAAATCCTACATAAAAATATCATTTTTTTGTAGGAATTTTCGTCGCGAATCCATTGATACAGGTTTGAAAGTGGTGGGACTCATAGTTTAGACGCCAGATGCCCCAGTTTGGCACAAAGTCCATGCCCAGAATTTGCCTCCCCATTGGTTTACATTGTAAGGTGTAATGTCGCACTCCAACTTTCAGGGCTTACTAAATCTAAACCGTTCGAGTTATTACAAAGTTTTTAATAACTTTTGCTCAACACAGTGTGATAAGTCATGTATTAAAGTTTGAAGCCGATACCATTAACGCCCTAGGAGGAGATAGCGTTTATTCAAGGTCCAAAATTGGCAAAAAATCATACTTTGAAATGGACATTGCAGATTTCCTGTTGGATTTAGGTCAGGGGTGTCAGCGTATGATTTGTAGGTCTTGATGAGACGAATAATTGGGTTTTGGTTCGATCTCTCTACGACATTCCTACGGGCCGTGGCGGCCGTTTTAGATACATAGGTGGCGCTCTCGAGCACATTTTGGCACTTTGGGGTTTAACTTTTACATTTTATCAAATTTTTCACCATTCCTGATGTGCGTGCCAAATTTGGTGAGTTTTTGAGCATGTTTAGGGGGTCAAATTTAGAGTTAAAGTGGCGTAACAAGAAAGAATAATAATAAAGAAACAAACGGACGAAAAACAATAGGGTCTTCGCCCTTTGGGCTCAGGCCCTAATAAAGAAACAAACACACGAAAAACAATAGGGTCTTCGCCCTTTGGGCTCAGGCCCTAATTAAAGCTGCAAGCAGCGTTGAACGGGCCTTCGCGCCCTTGCGCACAGCGGGCCGCGGCGCAGTCAGTTGAGCTTGTGGGAACCAAGAAAGCGTTTGGAGATGATCAGTGTGAGAGTCTTTTTACACACAATACTAACCAGTGTCTCTCTGTGAGCCCACCCCTCCGTTCACAGACAATTATGAATTATGACATCAAAATATTGTTAACCTTAATCAGTAATTCAGGTACCAACTGTAGGAATCTGCGAAGAACACAGTTAATTATTTGCTATAATTATCAATTATCAATAATAATTAATTATAACAATTAACAGAATTATTAATATGAACTAACAGATACGAAGCACCACCCCGAAACCGGGGCCAATAACCGAGCAAGGTAGTCTCATAAATGGGAGTTCACCTAGAATGTTAATATCTGAGAGATAATCAGTCAAGGGTGAACAAAGAGGGGTTGAATTTGAGCTCTGACTCCTTCAATCAGCCACTTTTCACAATATGTTACCAATAATGACTAAAGAACTTCTCTTTAAAGATATAACAGTGTTTATGAAACTTAGCAAAATTAACAAAGTTAACAAATGCTTCATTCAATAAATAGCTATTCTAAAATCTAATTCTACCAAACAAAACACAAACAGCTTTGCACAGGGTTGGACACTTGCAGGTTGGACACTTTTGTCCGACGTTATCTGACCATCAGATGTGCAAAACGATGTCGGTGCGTGTATCTGTGCGCGCGTGAGTATGGTGTTAGTCACAAGAGAGGGAGGAGGGAAAGCGATCGTGAGAGAGAGAGAAGCGGTTCTTTTTCCACAGAGAGCGCACGTACGGACGGCAGTCTGTAACGCACGTTGTCTGTTTTAAGATCGACAAATCAGTTTACTTTCTCACTCACGGCAGCACAAACACAGTAGTCCCGAGCGGGACAAACACAAAATAGTCAAGCGTGGTGAACACAACTAACAGGCAGCAAACAGGCAGCAGCGGAGCGTTAACTGCAGCATGACCGAAAGAAGCACAACCAGTTAGCCTCTGCTAGCCTCTCAGCTAACCCCGGCTCTTTGTTTAGATCCAAACGGAGCACCGAGTCCCGATTTGTTATTTAGGTTAAAGCGGAGAACAGGCAGCAGCGGAGCGTTAATTGCAGCATGACCGAAAGAAGCACAACCAGTTAGCCTCTGCTAGCCTCTCAGCTAACCCCGGCTCTCTGTTTAGATCCAAACGGAGCACCGAGTCCCGAATTGCTATTTAGGTTAAAGCGGAGAGAATCAGCGGGTCTGTCGGCCAGCTGAGTGAAGTGAAACCTGCGGAAAAAACACCGTGACCATCAAGGTAAAACAGGTCGGCGAAAACACGGCAGCTGGCTCTGAGTGGAGTGGCGGAGAGAACAGCAGAGATGACTCGGCGAAGACGCGCAGGGCAGAGCCGGTCCACGTTATCCCGAAGTAACTTCATTTCCTCTTTCTCGGGGGAATTTGAGGACGCTGGTTGCAGCAGCGGTCTCTCTCGGGTCCAGGAATGTGTTCGGGTGAACACGGGCAAAGTCTCGTCTCGTCCGACGAGGGGAGTCTTCGATGAGGGGAAAACATGTTCGTGGGGTAGTCAAGCTAACTCACAGGGAAACAGGAGTTACTCCTAGCTCAGTGACATGAGAAAGACGTATATTTCGGGCGTGCTCGCTTATAAAGGGGTGGTGATGTCATGGCTGCGTCCTCAGGACGCTCCGCTGTGCAGGAGCGTCTCCGCCAATGAGGGACCGATGTTGACTGCTCCCTGCTGAAGTGTGAAAATCGCAAAGCATCCTTGGAAATGGAGTTTGCTCCACCCTCATGGCAGGTCCATTACAGTTTTAATACGGAGCTCCGGAACTCCAGCCTTCCTGAGTTTTTCCCTCATATAGGCTATAGTTTTTCTTAATCATTACTACAATATATGATTACATATGTAATAGTCTCCTCAGCCAAGTTAGAAAAAATATGTGCATGTATGAACAACAGCAATTGGAGAAGATGACAGTCAAAAAGTGATCATGTTAAATAATCATGATCTCAGTATTGAACAAAAATGATTGTGATTATAATTTTTACCATAATCAAGCACCCCTAAAAACAGCAAATTGTGATTTACATACACACACACACACACACACACACACACACACACACAAGAGTTTAAATATGTATGTGATCAATTGTAAATATGTATGTAATGAATTGTTTTCTTTAAGAAACTCTTACTTGAACATTTTTCAGTGTGCTCCTAAAGTTATATGTATGCTCCTAATTTCTGTCGTTTAGGAGCACATGTACTCCTTGAAAAAAAGTAAGGATTGAACACTGCTGTCAGATATGTAGAAGCATTAAGTAGCTGGAGTGTGGTGCAGTCCAAGGGCTTCTGTCACAGGCAGTAGATGTTTACTTTACCCATCCCCCCCCTCCCATTCTCTCTCTCTCCCTCACAGTTGGAAGGAAAGATTTCAAAGTGATCTTCTTGTGAAAAATCCTCATAAATCCCATAACTTTAGCCAAATCCTACATAAAAATATCATTTTTTTGTAGGAATTTCCGTCGCGAATCCATTGATACAGGTTTGAAAGTGGTCGGACTTATAGTTTAGACGCCAGATGCCCCAGTTTGGCACAAAGTCCATGCCAAGAATTTGCCTCCCCATTGGTTTACATTGTAAGGTGTAATGTCGCACTCCAACTTTCAGGGCTTACTAAATCTAAACCGTTCGAGTTATTACAAAGTTTTTAATAACTTTTGCTCAACACAGTGTGATAAGTCATGTATTAAAGTTTGAAGCCGATACCATTAACGCCCTAGGAGGAGATAGCGTTTATTCAAGGTCCAAAATTGGCAAAAAAATCATACTTTAAATTGACATTGCAGATTTCCTGTTGGATTTAGGTCAGGGGTGTCAGCGTATGATTTGTAGGTCTTGATGAGACGAATAATTGAGTTTTGGTTCGATCTCTCTACGACATTCCTACGGGCCGTGGTGGCCGTTTTAGATACGTAGGTGGCGCTAGAGAGCACATTTTGGCACTTTGGGGTTTAATTTTTACATTTTATCAAATTTTTCACCATTCCTGATGTGCGTGCCAAATTTGGTGAGTTTTTGAGCATGTTTAGGGGGTCAAATTTAGAGTTAAAGTGGCGTAACAAGAAAGAATAATAATAAACAAACAAACGCACGAAAAACAATAGGGTCTTCGCCCTTTGGGCTCAGGCCCTAATAAAGAAACAAACGGACGAAAAACAAGAGGGTCTTCGCCCTTTGGGCTCAGGCCCTAATTAAAGCTGCAAGCAGCGTTGGACGGGCCTTCGCGCCCTTGCGCACAGCGGGCCGCGGCGCAGTCAGTTGAGCTTGTGGGAACCAAGAAAACGTTTGGAGATGATCAGTGTGAGAGTCTTTTTACACACAATACTAACCAGTGTCTCTCTGTGAGCCCACCCCTCTGTTCACAGACAATTATGAATTATGAAATCAAAATATTGTTAACCTTAATCAATAATTCAGGTACCAACTGTAGGATCTGCGAAAAACACAGTTAATTATTTGCTATAATTATCAATGATCAATAATAATTAATTATAACAATTAACAGAATTATTAATATGAACTAACAGATACGAAGCACCACCCCGAAACCGGGACCAATAACCGAGCAAAATAGTCTCATAAATGGGAGTTCACCTAGAATGTTAATATCTGAGAGATAATCATTCAAGGGTGAACAAAGAAGGGTTGAATTCGAGCTCTGACTCCTTCAATCAGCCACTTTTCACAATATGTTACCAATAATGACTAAAGAACTTCTCTTTGAAGATATAACAGTGTTTATTAAACTTAGCAAAATTAACAAAGTTAACAAATGCTTCATTCAATAAATAGCTATTCAAAAATCTAATTCTACCAAACAAAACACAAACAGCTTTGCACAGGGTTGGACACTTGCAAGTTGGACACTTTTGTCCGACGTTATCTGACCATCAGATGTGCAAAACGATGTCAGCAGGCAGCAGCGGAGCGTTAACTGCAGCATGACCGAAAGAAGCACAACCAGTTAGCCTCTGCTAGCCTCTCAGCTAACCCCGGCTATCTGTTTAGATCCAAACGGAGCACCGAGTCCCGATTTGTTATTTAGGTTAAAGCGGAGAACAGGCAGCAAACAGGCAGCAGCGGAGCGTTAACTGCAGCATGACCGAAAGAAGCACAACCAGTTCGCCTCTGCTAGCCTCTCAGCTAACCCTGGCTCTCTGTTTAGATCCAAACGGAGCACCGACTCCCGATTAGTTATTTAGGTTAAAGCGGACAGAATCAGCGGGTCTGTCGGCCAGCTGAGTGAAGTGAAACCTGCGGAAAAAACACCGTGACCATCACGGTAAAACAGTCCGTAGAGAACTACCTTGTTCAGCTGCACAGATAGGAAATCCCTCGGCTGACAGGATGTACCACTCGGTGAGGAAAAATATTTTACCCACGCCTTTTTGGTTGGCAACAACGGTTGGCAACCAGCATATTGGGTGCATTACTGCCACCCTCTTCCTGAGTTTTTCCCTCATATCAGCTATAGTCTTTCTTGATCATTAGTACAATATACGATCACATATGTAATAGTCCCCTCAGCCAAGTCAGAAAAAATATGTGCATGTATGAACAACAGCAATTGGAGAAGATGACAGTCAATAAGTAATCATGTTAAATAATCATGATCTCAATATTGAAAAAAAATGATCGTGATTATATTTTTTGCCATAATCAAGGACCCCTAAAAACAGCAAATTGTGATTTACATACACACGCACGCACACACACACACACACACACACACACACACAGAGTTTAAATATGTATGTGATCAATTGTAAATATGTTATAATGAATTGTTTTCTTTAAGAAACTCTTACTTGCACATTTTTCAGTGTGCTCCTAAAGTTATATATATGCTCCTAATTTCTTTCATTTAGGAGCACATGTACTCCTTGAAAAAAAGTAAGGATTGAACACTGCTGTCACTGCTGCAGTCCAAGGGCTTCTGTCACAGGCAGTAGATGTTTACTTTACCCATCCCCCCCCTCCCATTCTCTCTCTCTCCCTCACAGCTGCAGAGAAGATTTTAGTGTACTCTACTTGTGAAATATGCTCATAAATCCCATAACGTTGGCCAAATCCTACATAAAAATATCATTTTTTTGTAGGAATTTTCGTTGCGAATCCATTGATACAGGTTTGAAAGTGGTGGGACTTATAGTTTAGACGCCAGATGCCCCAGTTTGGCACAAAGTCCATGCCCAGAATTTGCCTCCCCATTGGTTTACATTGTAAGGTGTAATGTCGCACTCCAACTTTCAGGGCTTACTAAATCTAAACCGTTCGAGTTATTACAAAGTTTTTAATAACTTTTGCTCAACACAGTGTGATAAGTCATGTATTCAAGTTTGAAGCCGATACCATTAACGCCCTAGGAGGAGATAGCGTTTATTCAAGGTCCAAAATTGGCAAAAAATCATACTTTCAAATGGACATTGCTGATTTCCTGTTGGATTTAGGTCAGGGGTGTCAGCGTATGATTTGTAGGTCTTGATGAGACGAATAATTGAGTTTTGGTTCGATCTCTCTACGACATTCCTACGGGCCGTGGTGGCCGTTTTAGATACGTAGGTGGCGCTAGAGAGCACATTTTGGCACTTTGGGGTTTAATTTTTACATTTTATCAAATTTTTCACCATTCCTGATGTGCGTGCCAAATTTGGTGAGTTTTTGAGCATGTTTAGGGGGTCAAATTTAGAGTTAAAGTGGCGTAACAAGAAAGAATTAAAGCTGCAAGCAGCGTTGGACGGGCCTTCGCGCCCTTGCGCACGTCGGGCCGCGGCGCAGTCAGTTGAGCTTGTGGGAACCAAGAAAACGTTTGGAGATGATTAGTGTGAGAGTCTTTTGACACACAATACTAACCAGTGTCTCTCTGTGAGCCCACCCCTCTGTTCACAGACAATTATGAATTATGAAATCAAAATATTGTTAACCTTAATCAATAATTCAGGTACCAACTGTAGGGTCTGCGAAGAACACAGTTAATTATTTGCTATAATTATCAATTATCAATAATAATTAATTATAACAATTAACAGAATTATTAATCTGAACTAACAGATACGAAGCACCACCCCGAAACCGGGACCAGTAACCGAGCAAGGTAGTCTCATAAATGGGAGTTCTCCTAGAATGTTAATATCTGAGAGATAATCATTCAAGGGTGAACAAAGAAGGGTTGAATTCGAGCTCTGACTCCTTCAATCAGCCACTTTTAACAATATGTTACCAATAATGACTAAAGAACTTCTCTTTAAAGATATAACAGTGTTTATGAAACTTAGCAAAATTAACAAAGTTAACAAATGCTTCACTCAATAAATAGCTATTCTAAAATCTAATTCTACCAAACAAAACACAAACAGCTTTGCACAGAGTTGGACACTTGCAGGGGAATGCGTGTATGTATGTATGTATATATATGTGTGTCTGTGTGTGTGTGTGTGTGTTAATAGCAAGAGAGGAAGGAGGGAAAGCGATCGTGAGAGGGAGAGAAGCGGCTCTTTTGTCCACAGAGAGCGCACGTACGGACGGCAGTCTGTAACGCACGTTGTCTGGTTTAAGATCGACAAATCAGTTTACTTTCTCACTCACGGCAGCACAAACACAGTAGTCCCGAGCGGGACAAACACAAAATAGTCAAGCGTGGTAAACACAACTAACAGGCAGCAAACAGGCAGCAGCGGAGCGTTAACTGCAGCATGACCGAAAGAAGCACAACCAGTTCGCCTCTGCTAGCCTCTCAGCTAACCCCGGCTCTCTGTTTAGATCCAAACGGAGCACCGAGTCCCGATTTGTTATTTAGGTTAAAGCGGAGAACAGGCAGCAGCGGGGCGTTAACTGCAGCATGACCGAAAGAAGCACAACCAGTTAGCCTCTGCTAGCCTCTCAGCTAACCCTGGCTCTCTGTTTAGATCCAAACGGAGCACCGAGTCCCGATTTGTTATTTAGGTTAAAGCGGACAGAATCAGCGGCTCTGTCGGCCAGCTGAGTGAAGTGAAACCTGCGGAAAAAACACCGTGACCATCACGGTTAAACAGTCCGTAGAGAACTACCGTGTTCAGCTGCACAGATAGGAAATCCCTCGGCTGACAGGATGTACCACTCAGTGAGGAAAAATATTTTACCCTCGCCTTTTTGGTTGGCAACAACGGTTGGCAACCAGCATATTGGGTGCATTACTGCCACCCTCTTCCTGAGTTTTTCCCTCATATCAGCTATAGTCTTTCTTGATCATTAGTACAATATATGATCACATATGTAATAGTCCCCTCAGCCAAGTCAGAAAAAATATGTGCATGTATGAACAACAGCAATTGGAGAAGATGACAGTCAAAAAGTAATCATGTTAAATAATCATGATCTCAATATTGAAAAAAAATGATCGTGATTATATTTTTTGCCATAATCAAGCACCCCTAAAAACAGCAAATTGTGATTTACATACACACACACACACACACACGCACACAGAGTTTAAATATGTATGTGATCAATTGTAAATATGTATGTAATGAATTGTTTTCTTTAAGAAACTCTTACTTGAACATTTTTCAGTGTGCTCCTAAAGTTATATGTATGCTCCTAATTTCTGTTGTTTAGGAGCACATGTACTCCTTGAAAAAAAGTAAGGATTGAACACTGCTGTCAGATATGTAGAAGCATTAAGTAACTGGAGTGTAGTGCAGTCCAAGGGCTTCTGTCACAGGCAGTAGATGTTTACTTTACCCATCCCCCCCCTCCCATTCTCTCTCTCTCCCTCACAGTTGGAAGGAAAGATTTTAAAGTGATCTTCTTGTGAAAAATCCTCATAAATCCCATAACTTTGGCCAAATCCTACATAAAAATATCATTTTTTTGTAGGAATTTTCGTCGCGAATCCATTGATACAGGTTTGAAAGTGGTGGGACTCATAGTTTAGACGCCAGATGCCCCAGTTTGGCACAAAGTCCATGCCCAGAATTTGCCTCCCCATTGGTTTGCATTGTAAGGTGTAATGTCGCACTCCAACTTTCAGGGCTTACTAAATCTAAACCGTTCGAGTTATTACAAAGTTTTTAATAACTTTTGCTCAACACAGTGTGATAAGTCATGTATTCAAGTTTGAAGCCGATACCATTAACGCCCTAGGAGGAGATAGCGTTTATTCAAGGTCCAAAATTGGCAAAAAATCATACTTTGAAATGGACATTGCGGATTTCCTGTTGGATTTAGGTCAGGGGTGTCAGCGTATGATTTGTAGGTCTTGATGAGACGAATAATTGGGTTTTGGTTCGATCTCTCTATGACATTCCTACGGGCCGTGGCGGCCGTTTTAGATACATAGGTGGCGCTAGAGAGCACATTTTGGCACTTTGGGGTTTAATTTTTACATTTTATCAAATTTTTCACCATTCCTGATGTGCGTGCCAAATTTGGTGAGTTTTTGAGCATGTTTAGGGGGTCAAATTTAGAGTTAAAGTGGCGTAACAAGAAAGAAAGAATAATAAGAAACAAACAAACACTCGAAAAACAATAGGGTCTTCGCCCTTTGGGCTCAGGCCCTAATTAAAGCTGCAAGCAGCGTTGAACGGGCCTTCGCGCCCTTGCGCACGTCGGGCCGCGGCGCAGTCAGTTGAGCTTGTGGGAACCAAGAAAACGTTTGGAGATGATCAGTGTGAGAGTCTTTTGACACACAATACTAACTACTTTCTCTCCGTGAGCGCACGCCTCTGTTTATCACAGATAATTATGGCTTATGAAATTAAAATATTGTTAACCTTAATCAATAATTCAGGCACCAACTGTAGCATGTATGAGGAACACAGTTGATTATTTGCCATAATTATCAATTATCTAAGATAATTAACTAATTATAATAATTAATAGAATTATTAATATGAACTAACAAGCACGGAGCACCACCCGGAAACCAGGACCAATAACCGAACAAGGTAATCTCATAAATGGGATTTCACCTAGAATGCTAATATCTGCGAGATATCAACATTCAAGGGTGAACAAAGAAGGGTTGAATTCAAGCTCTGACTCCTTTAATCAGCCACTTCTCACAATATGTTACACACAATAATGACAAAAGAACTTCTCTTTAAAGATATAACATTGTTTATTAAACTTAGCAAAATTAACGAAGTTAACAAATACTTCATTCAATAAACAGCTATTCTAAAATCTAATTCTACCAAACAAAACACAAACAGCTTTGCACAGAGTTGGACACTTGCAGGGGAATGCGTGTGTGTGTGTGTGTGTGTGTGTGTGTGTGTGTTAGTAGCAAGAGAGGAAGGAGGGAAAGCGATCGTGAGAGGGAGAGAAGCGGCACTTTTGACCACAGAGAGCGCACGTACGGACGGCAGTCTGTAACGTACGCTGTCTGGTTTCTGATCGACAAATCAATTTACTTTCTCACTCACGGTGGCACAAAAGTAGCAGTTGTCCCGACCGGGAAAAACACAAAATAGTCTAGCGTGGTGAACACAACTAACAGGCAGCAAACTTAAAATACTCCTCAGAGTAAAGCAGAGAAAAATGGACTCGGCGGTCCGTCAACTCACACAACAAGAACAACAGCAATAAAGCTAAAAAGGCTAAATGCTAAACAACAGCAACTGATGCTGAAAAGAACACACAACTAACACTGCCTATGCCCAGACTTATGCCTCTTACTTGGTCGCTTCAGAAAGTGCGCAGGTTGTGTGTGTGTGTGTAGTCCGTCTTAATGTCCATCTTTGTTCTTGGCTCGGAGGCAGACGGTGCCGTTCTCGCACGTCGTCGAAAACACGGCAGCTGGCTCTGAGTGGAATGGCGGAGAGAACAGCAGAGACAACTCGGCGAAGACGCGCAGGGCAGAGCCGGTCCACGTTATCCCGAAGTAACTTCATTTCTTCTTTCTCGGGGGAATTTGAGGACGCTGGTTGCAGCAGCGGTCTCTCTCGGATCCAGGAATGTGTTCGGGTGAACACGGGCAAAGTCTCGTCTCGTCCGACGAGGGGAGTCTTCGATGAGGGGAAAACATGTTCGTGGGGTAGTTAAGCTAACTCACAGGGGAACAGGAGTCACCCCTAGCTCAGTGACATGGGAAAGACGTGTAGTTTGGGCGTGCTCGCTTATAAAGGGGTGGTGATGTCATGGCTGTGTCCTCGAGACGCTCCGCTGTACAGGAGCGTCTCCGCCAATGAGGGACCAATGTGGACTGCTCCCTGCTGAGGTGTGAAAATCGAAAAGCATCCTTGGAAATGGAGTTTGCTCCACCCTCTGTCACAGGCAGTAGATGTTTACTTTACCCATCCCCCCCTCCCATTCTCTCTCTCTCCCTCACAGTTGGAAGGAAAGATTTCAAAGTGTGGAAAATCCTCATAAATCCCATAACTTTGGCCAAATCCTACATAAAAATATCATTTTTTTGTAGGAATTTTCGTCGCGAATCCATTGATACAGGTTTGAAAGTGGTGGGACTCATAGTTTAGACGCCAGATGCCCCAGTTTGGCACAAAGTCCATGCCCAGAATTTGCCTCCCCATTGGTTTACATTGTAAGGTGTAATGTCGCACTCCAACTTTCAGGGCTTACTAAATCTAAACCGTTCGAGTTATTACAAAGTTTTTAATAACTTTTGCTCAACACAGTGTGATAAGTCATGTATTAAAGTTTGAAGCCGATACCATTAACGCCCTAGGAGGAGATAGCGTTTATTCAAGGTCCAAAATTGGCAAAAAATCATACTTTGAAATGGACATTGCAGATTTCCTGTTGGATTTAGGTCAGGGGTGTCAGCGTATGATTTGTAGGTCTTGATGAGACGAATAATTGAGTTTTGGTTCGATCTCTCTACGACATTCCTACGGGCCGTGGCGGCCGTTTTAGATACATAGGTGGCGCTCTCGAGCACATTTTGGCACTTTGGGGTTTAACTTTTACATTTTATCAAATTTTTCACCATTCCTGATGTGCGTGCCAAATTTGGTGAGTTTTTGAGCATGTTTAGGGGGTCAAATTTAGAGTTAAAGTGGCGTAACAAGAAAGAATAATAATAAAGAAACAAACGGACGAAAAACAATAGGGTCTTCGCCCTTTGGGCTCAGGCCCTAATTAAAGCTGCAAGCAGCGTTGAACGGGCCTTCGCGCCCTTGCGCACGTCGGGCCGCGGCGCAGTCAGTTGAGCTTGTGGGAACCAAGAAAACGTTTGGAGATGATCAGTGTGAGAGTCTTTTGACACACAATACTAACTACTTTCTCTCCATGAGCGCACGCCTCTGTTTATCACAGATAATTATGGCTTATGAAATTAAAATATTGTTAACCTTAATCAATAATTCAGGCACCAACTGTAGCATGTATGAGGAACACAGTTGATTATTTGCCATAATTATCAATTATCTAAGATAATTAACTAATTATAATAATTAATAGAATTATTAATATGAACTAACAAGCACGGAGCACCACCCGGAAACCAGGACCAATAACCGAACAAGGTAATCTCATAAATGGGATTTCACCTAGAATGCTAATATCTGCGAGATAGCAACATTCAAGGGTGAACAAAGAAGGGTTGAATTCAAGCTCTGACTCCTTTAATCAGCCACTTCTCACAATATGTTACACACAATAATGACAAAAGAACTTCTCTTTAAAGATATAACATTGTTTATTAAACTTAGCAAAATTAACGAAGTTAACAAATACTTCATTCAATAAACAGCTATTCTAAAATCTAATTCTACCAAACAAAACACAAACAGCTTTGCACAGAGTTGGACACTTGCAGGGGAATGCGTGTGTGTGTGTGTGTGTGTGTGTGTGTGTGTGTGTGTGTGTGTGTGTGTGTTAGTAGCAAGAGAGGAAGGAGGGAAAGCGATCGTGAGAGGGAGAGAAGCGGCACTTTTGACCACAGAGAGCGCACGTACGGACGGCAGTCTGTAACGTACGTTGTCTGGTTTCTGATCGACAAATCAATTTACTTTCTCACTCACGGTGGCACAAAAGTAGCAGTTGTCCCGACCGGGAAAAACACAAAATAGTCTAGCGTGGTGAACACAACTAACAGGCAGCAAACTTAAAATACTCCTCAGAGTAAAGCAGAGAAAAATGGACTCGGCGGTCCGTCAACTCACACAACAAGAACAACAGCAATAAAGCTAAAAAGGCTAAATGCTAAACAACAGCAACTGATGCTGAAAAGAACACACAACTAACACTGCCTATGCCCAGACTTATGCCTCTTACTTGGTCGCTTCAGAAAGTGCGCAGGTTGTGTGTGTGTGTGTAGTCCGTCTTAATGTCCATCTTTGTTCTTGGCTCGGAGGCAGACGGTGCCGTTCTCGCACGTCGTCGAAAACACGGCAGCTGGCTCTGAGTGGAATGGCGGAGAGAACAGCAGAGACAACTCGGCGAAGACGCGCAGGGCAGAGCCGGTCCACGTTATCCCGAAGTAACTTCATTTCTTCTTTCTCGGGGGAATTTGAGGACGCTGGTTGCAGCAGCGGTCTCTCTCGGATCCAGGAATGTGTTCGGGTGAACACGGGCAAAGTCTCGTCTCGTCCGACGAGGGGAGTCTTCGATGAGGGGAAAACATGTTCGTGGGGTAGTTAAGCTAACTCACAGGGGAACAGGAGTCACCCCTAGCTCAGTGACATGGGAAAGACGTGTAGTTTGGGCGTGCTCGCTTATAAAGGGGTGGTGATGTCATGGCTGTGTCCTCGAGACGCTCCGCTGTACAGGAGCGTCTCCGCCAATTAGGGACCAATGTGGACTGCTCCCTGCTGAGGTGTGAAAATCGCAAAGCATCCTTGGAAATGGAGTTTGCTCCACCCTCTGTCACAGGCAGTAGATGTTTACTTTACCCATCCCCCCCTCCCATTCTCTCTCTCTCCCTCACAGTTGGAAGGAAAGATTTCAAAGTGTGGAAAATCCTCATAAATCCCATAACTTTGGCCAAATCCTACATAAAAATATCATTTTTTTGTAGGAATTTTCGTCGCGAATCCATTGATACAGGTTTGAAAGTGGTGGGACTCATAGTTTAGACGCCAGATGCCCCAGTTTGGCACAAAGTCCATGCCCAGAATTTGCCTCCCCATTGGTTTACATTGTAAGGTGTAATGTCGCACTCCAACTTTCAGGGCTTACTAAATCTAAACCGTTCGAGTTATTACAAAGTTTTTAATAACTTTTGCTCAACACAGTGTGATAAGTCATGTATTAAAGTTTGAAGCCGATACCATTAACGCCCTAGGAGGAGATAGCGTTTATTCAAGGTCCAAAATTGGCAAAAAATCATACTTTGAAATGGACATTGCAGATTTCCTGTTGGATTTAGGTCAGGGGTGTCAGCGTATGATTTGTAGGTCTTGATGAGACGAATAATTGAGTTTTGGTTCGATCTCTCTACGACATTCCTACGGGCCGTGGCGGCCGTTTTAGATACATAGGTGGCGCTCTCGAGCACATTTTGGCACTTTGGGGTTTAACTTTTACATTTTATCAAATTTTTCACCATTCCTGATGTGCGTGCCAAATTTGGTGAGTTTTTGAGCATGTTTAGGGGGTCAAATTTAGAGTTAAAGTGGCGTAACAAGAAAGAATAATAATAAAGAAACAAACGGACGAAAAACAATAGGGTCTTCGCCCTTTGGGCTCAGGCCCTAATTAAAGCTGCAAGCAGCGTTGGACGGGCCTTCGCGCCCTTGCGCGCACAGCGGGCCGCGGCGCAGTCAGTTGAGCTTGTGGGAACCAAGAAAACGTTTGGAGATGATCAGTGTGAGAGTCTTTTTACACACAATACTAACCAGTGTCTCTCTGTGAGCCCACCCCTCTGTTCACAGACAATTATGAATTATGAAATCAAAATATTGTTAACCTTAATCAATAATTCAGGTACCAACTGTAGGATCTGCGAAAAACACAGTTAATTATTTGCTATAATTATCAATGATCAATAATAATTAATTATAACAATTAACAGAATTATTAATATGAACTAACAGATACGAAGCACCACCCCGAAACCGGGACCAATAACCGAGCAAAATAGTCTCATAAATGGGAGTTCACCTAGAATGTTAATATCTGAGAGATAATCATTCAAGGGTGAACAAAGAAGGGTTGAATTCGAGCTCTGACTCCTTCAATCAGCCACTTTTCACAATATGTTACCAATAATGACTAAAGAACTTCTCTTTGAAGATATAACAGTGTTTATTAAACTTAGCAAAATTAACAAAGTTAACAAATGCTTCATTCAATAAATAGCTATTCAAAAATCTAATTCTACCAAACAAAACACAAACAGCTTTGCACAGGGTTGGACACTTGCAAGTTGGACACTTTTGTCCGACGTTATCTGACCATCAGATGTGCAAAACGATGTCAGCAGGCAGCAGCGGAGCGTTAACTGCAGCATGACCGAAAGAAGCACAACCAGTTAGCCTCTGCTAGCCTCTCAGCTAACCCCGGCTATCTGTTTAGATCCAAACGGAGCACCGAGTCCCGATTTGTTATTTAGGTTAAAGCGGAGAACAGGCAGCAAACAGGCAGCAGCGGAGCGTTAACTGCAGCATGACCGAAAGAAGCACAACCAGTTCGCCTCTGCTAGCCTCTCAGCTAACCCTGGCTCTCTGTTTAGATCCAAACGGAGCACTGAGTCCCGATTTGTTATTTAGGTTAAAGCGGAGAACAGGCAGCAGCGGAGCGTTAACTGCAGCATGACCGAAAGAAGCACAACCAGTTCGCCTCTGCTAGCCTCTCAGCTAACCCCGACTCTCTGTTTAGATCCAAACGAAGCACCAACTCCCGATTTGTTATTTAAGTTAAAGCGCAGAGAATCAGCGGATCTGTCGGCCAGCTGAGTGAAGTGAAACCTGCGGAAAAAACACCGTGACCATCACGGTAAAACAGTCCGTAGAGAACTACCGTGTTCAGCTGCACAGATAGGAAATCCCTCGGCTGACAGGATGTACCACTCGATGAGGAAAAATATTTTACCCTCGCCTTTTTGGTTGGCAACAACGGTTGGCAACCAGCATATTGGGTGCATTACTGCCACCCTCTCCCTGAGTTTTTCCCTCATATCAGCTATAGTCTTTCTTGATCATTAGTACAATATATGATCACATATGTAATAGTCCCCTCAGCCAAGTTAGAAAAAATATGTGCATGTATGAACAACAGCAATTGGAGAAGATGACAGTCAAAAAGTAATCATGTTAAATAATCATGATCTTAATATTGAAAAAAAATGATCGTGATTATATTTTTTGCCATAATCAAGCACCCCTAAAAACAGCAAATTGTGATTTACATACACACGCACACACACACACACACACACACATACACACACACAGAGTTTAAATATGTATGTGATCAATTGTAAATATGTTATAATGAATTGTTTTCTTTAAGAAACTCTTACTTGCACATTTTTCAGTGTGCTCCTAAAGTTATATATATGCTCCTAATTTCTTTCATTTAGGAGCACATGTACTCCTTGAAAAGAAGTAGGGATTGAACACTGCTGTCAGATATGTGGAAACACTAAGTGGAGTGTGGCCAGTCCAAGGGCTTCTGTCACAGGCAGTAGATGTTTACTTTACCCATCCCCCCCTCCCATTCTCTCTCTCTCCCTCACAGCTGCAGAGAAGGATATTAGTGTACTCTACTTGTGAAAAATCCTCATAAATCCCATAACTTTGGCCAAATTCTACATAAAAATCACATTTTTTTGTAGGAATTTTCGTCGCGAATCCATTGATACAGGTTTGAAAGTGGTGGGACTTATAGTTTAGACGCCAGATGCCCCAGTTTGGCACAAAGTCCATGCCCAGAATTTGCCTCCCCATTGGTTTACATTGTAAGGTGTAATGTCGCACTCCAACTTTCAGGGCTTACTAAATCTAAACCGTTCGAGTTATTACAAAGTTTTTAATAACTTTTGCTCAACACAGTGTGATAAGTCATGTATTAAAGTTTGAAGCCGATACCATTAACGCCCTAGGAGGAGATAGCGTTTATTCAAGGTCCAAAATTGGCAAAAAATCGTACTTTGAAATGGACATTGCAGATTTCCTGTTGGATTTAGGTCAGGGGTGTCAGCGTATGATTTGTAGGTCTTGATGAGACGAATAATTGGGTTTTGGTTCGATCTCTCTACGACATTCCTACGGGCCGTGGTGGCCGTTTTAGATACATAGGTGGCGCTAGAGAGCACATTTTGGCACTTTGGGGTTTAATTTTTACATTTTATCAAATTTTTCACCATTCCTGATGTGCGTGCCAAATTTGGTGAGTTTTTGAGCATGTTTAGGGGGTCAAATTTAGAGTTAAAGTCGCGTAACAAGAAAGAAAGAATAATTAAAGCTGCAAGCAGCGTTGGACGGGCCTTCGCGCCCTTGCGCACGTCAAGCCGCGGCGCAGTCAGTTGAGCTTGTGGGAACCAAGAAAACGTTTGGAGATGATTAGTGTGAGAGTCTTTTTACACACAATACTAACCAGTGTCTCTCTGTGAGCCCACCCCTCTGTTCACAGACAATTATGAATTATGAAATCAAAATATTGTTAACCTTAAAAAATAATTCAGGTACCAACTGTAGGATCTGCGAAGAACACAGTTAATTATTTGCTATAATTATCAATTATCAATAATAATTAATTATAACAATTAACAGAATTATTAATATGAACTAACAGATACGAAGCACCACCCCGAAAGTGGGACCAATAACCGAGCAAGGTAGTCTCATAAATGGGAGTTCACCTAGAATGTTCATATCTGAGAGATAATCATTCAAGGGTGAACAAAGAAGGGTTGAATTCGAGCTCTGACTCCTTCAATCAGCCACTTTTCACAATATGTTACCAATAATGACTAAAGAACTTCTCTTTAAAGACATAACAGTGTTTATTAAACTTAGCAAAATTAACAAAGTTAACAAATGCTTCATTCAATAAATAGCTATTCTAAAATCTAATTCTACCAAACAAAACACAAACAGCTTTGCACAGGGTTGGACACTTGCAGGTTGGACACTTTTGTCCGACGTTATCTGACCATCAGATGTGCAAAACGATGTCGGTGCGTGTATCTGTGCGCGCGTGAGTATGGTGTTAGTCACAAGAGAGGGAGGAGGGAAAGCGATCGTGAGAGAGAGAGAAGCGGTTCTTTTTCCACAGAGAGCGCACGTACGGACGGCAGTCTGTAACGCACGTTGTCTGTTTTAAGATCGACAAATCAGTTTACTTTCTCACTCACGGCAGCACAAACACAGTAGTCCCGAGCGGGACAAACACAAAATAGTCAAGCGTGGTGAACACAACTAACAGGCAGCAAACAGGCAGCAGCGGAGCGTTAACTGCAGCATGACCGAAAGAAGCACAACCAGTTCGCCTCTGCTAGCCTCTCAGCTAACCCCGGCTCTCTGTTTAGATCCAAACGGAGCACCGAGTCCCGATTTGTTATTTAGGTTAAAGCGGAGAACAGGCAGCAAACAGGCAGCAGCGGAGCGTTAATTGCAGCATGACCGAAAGAAGCACAACCAGTTAGCCTCTGCTAGCCTCTCAGCTAACCCCGGCTCTCTGTTTAGATCCAAACGGAGCACCGAGTCCCGATTTGTTATTTAGGTTAAAGCGGAGAACAGGCAGCAAACAGGCAGCAGCGGAGCGTTAATTGCAGCATGACCGAAAGAAGCACAACCAGTTAGCCTCTGCTAGCCTCTCAGCTAACCCCGGCTCTCTGTTTAGATCCAAACGGAGCACCGAGTCCCGAATTGCTATTTAGGTTAAAGCGGAGAGAATCAGCGGGTCTGTCGGCCAGCTCAGTGAAGTGAAACCTGCGGAAAAAACACCGTGACCATCAAGGTAAAACAGGTCGGCGAAAACACGGCAGCTGGCTCTGAGTGGAGTGGCGGAGAGAACAGCAGAGATGACTCGGCGAAGACGCGCAGGGCAGAGCCGGTCCACGTTATCCCGAAGTAACTTCATTTCCTCTTTCTCCGGGGGAATTTGAGGACGCTGGTTGCAGCAGCGGTCTCTCTCGGGTCCAGGAATGTGTTCGGGTGAACACGGGCAAAGTCTCGTCTCGTCCGACGAGGGGAGTCTTCGATGAGGGGAAAACATGTTCGTGGGGTAGTCAAGCTAACTCATAGGGGAACAGGAGTTACCCCTAGCTCAGTGACATGGGAAACACGTGTATTTCGGGCGTGCTCGCTTATAAAGGGGTGGTGATGTCATGGCTGCGTCCTCAGGACGCTCCGCTGTGCAGGAGCGTCTCCGCCAATGAGGGACCGATGTTGACTGCTCCCTGCTGAGGTGTGAAAATCGCAAAGCATTCTTGGAAATGGAGTTTGCTCCACCCTCATGGCAGGTCCATTACAGTTTTAATACGGAGCTCCGGAGCTCCAGTCTTCCTGAGTTTTCCCCTCATATAGGCTATACTTTTTCTTAATCATTACTACAATATATGATTAGATGTGTAATAGTCTCCTCAGCCAAGTTAGAAAAAATATGTGCATGTATGAACAACAGCAATTGCAGAAGATGACAGGCAAAAAGTAATCATGTTAAATAATCATGATCTCACTATTGAACAAAAATGATTGTGATTATAATTTTTGCCATAAACAAGCACCCCTAAAAACAGCAAATTGTGATTTACATACACACACACACACACACACACAGAGTTTAAATATGTATGTGATAAATTGTAAATATGTATGAAATGAATTGTTTTCTGTAAGAAACTCTTACTTGAACATTTTTCAGTGTGCTCCTAAAGTTATATGTATGCTCCTAATTTCTTTCATTTAGGAGCACATGCGCTCCTTGAAAAGAAGTAAGGATTGAACACTGCTGTCACATGTGTGAAAGCACTAAGTAAGTGGAGTGTGGTGCAGTCCAAGGGCTTCTGTCACAGGCAGTAGATGTTTACTTTACCCATCCCCCCCCTCCCATTCTCTCTCTCTCCCTCACAGTTGGAAGGAAAGATTTCAAAGTGATCTTCTTGTGAAAAATCCTCATAAATCCCATAACTTTGGCCAAATCCTACATAAAAATATCATTTTTTTGTAGGAATTTTCGTCGCGAATCCATTGATACAGGTTTGAAAGTGGTGGGACTTATAGTTTAGACGCCAGATGCCCCAGTTTGGCACAAAGTCCATGCCCAGAAATTGCCTCCCCATTGGTTTACATTGTAAGGTGTAATGTCGCACTCCAACTTTCAGGGCTTACTGAATCTAAACCGTTCGAGTTATTACAAAGTTTTTAATAACTTTGGCTCAACACAGTGTGATAAGTCATGTATTAAAGTTTGAAGCCGATACCATTAACGCCTTAGGAGGAGATAGCGTTTATTCATGGTCCAAAATTGGCAAAAAATCATACTTTGAAATGGACATTGCAGATTTCCTGTTGGATTTAGGTCAGGGGTGTCAGCGTATGATTTGTAGGTCTTGATGAGACGAATAATTGGGTTTTGGTTCGATCTCTCTACGACATTCCTACGGGCCGTGGCGGCCGTTTTAGATACGTAGGTGGCGCTAGAGAGCACATTTTGGCACTTTGGGGTTTAATTTTTACATTTTATCAAATTTTTCACCATTCCTGATGTGCGTGCCAAATTTGGTGAGTTTTTGAGCATGTTTAGGGGGTCAAATTTAGAGTTAAAGTGGCGTAACAAGAAAGAATAATAAAGAAACAAACGCACGAAAAACAATAGGGTCTTCGCCCTTTGGGCTCAGGCCCTAATAATAAAGAAACAAACGCACGAAAAACAATAGGGTCTTCGCCCTTTGGGCTCAGGCCCTAATAAAGAAACAAACGCACGAAAAACAATAGGGTCTTCGCCCTTTGGGCTCAGGCCCTAATAATTAAAGCTGCAAGCAGCGATGATCGGGCCCTCGCGTCCTTGCGTATGTCGGGGCTCAGAGCGTCAAAGTGTAAAACATGTAACTTCCTGTTGCCAGTAGGTGGCGCTATGACTCATATCCAATATTGACACATGGATGTGTTCAGGACGGGACTCTTTCCAAGCACAAAAGGTTTGGGTCTCTTAGGATCCTGCATGCCGGAGTTATGGCTGTTTGAATTTTCACGGCGAAGGATCGAAATTCGCCGCCCGACCACACCCCCTCAACAATGTCGAAAACTCACCGTTTTGATAACTTTTCATCTCCCAGGTCTGTAGATGATACGGACCGAATTTCAAGTTGCTGAGGTCAAATCCCTAGGAGGAGTTCGTTAAAGTACGCGGGCTAAAAACGGCAAAATTGGCCTGAAAATCGCAACTTTGAACCAAAATGGCCGACTTCCTGTTGGATTTAGGGTATGGCTCCAAGAGAGTTTTTGGTGCGTCTGGTCATGATATATAAGCACACCAAATTTCATTGTTCTACGACCATCTGTATCGTGGGGCTCGCTTTTCTTAATTTTCTAGGTGGCGCTGTCGAGCCATTTTTCCCCGCATTTTTTGCGAGACGCATAAAATCTGCAATTTTCACCAGAACTGACGCGCACGCCAATTTCGGTGAGTTTTGGTACACGTTTGTAGAAGTTATTTGAGGTCAAAGAGTCGCAATAATAATAATAATTAAAGCTGCAAGCAGCGATGATCGGGCCCTCGCGTCCTTGCGTATGTCGGGGCTCGGCGCTGGTGAAGGGCTTCTGTCACGGGAATATAGATGTCCCCAGACCTGGGGTCCGTTTTACAAAGCAGGTTTAGTGAAAACTCAGAGTCTGTTAACCCTGAAATGAGGGAAACTCTGAGTTTTCCGTTTCAAAAAGGGAGGTAACTCAAACCAGAGAAAGAGGGATAACTCTAGCCTGTTTCAGAGAGAGGGGTAACTTAAGCTCTCGGTCAGTTACCGTAGCAACAGACTCTATGAATCTAACCTGGTCGGGACCAGGTTTTTCTCAATGAACCTCGACTTTCTCTCAGTCTCCGCCCTCTTTCAGAGCCACACACTCCATTTGATTTCCTCATTCATTCAGGCAGCAGGCGAGTTTTGGCGTAGCCTAGTTCTGCCGTCTGTCATTTAAAGAAATCATTAAAAAAAATAAATAAATTAAAAAAAAAATCAGAGTCAGTATATTAGAAGTCCATTAGGCACAGTCAGTGGTGACTTTTTCACTAACATGGCATGTCCTTTTGATAACGATCCCGTGGATGAAGGTGCAGCATTACTGCGCAGAGAATTAAATATTCGTCGAGAGATGGTTATCAGACCACGCATAGATGTTCTAGCATTTCCAGCCATTATCTTTTTGAGCGGTACCGTTTCACGTCACAGTCCATCATCTACATACACAACCTAAGCCGTCTTTACATTTGCAACATTACCAATCGTAGTCATGCTCTCACATCCCAGCAGATATTGTGTGTTGTGCTGCGTTTCTTTGCAAATGGTTTGCAAAAGTTTTTTGTACAATGTCGGAGCCAGCCACTGGCCTTCCTAAAGTCTGGCTTAGGGCCAGCTCCTCTGCCTCCGTTAGAGGTGGCGGTGCTGGACCACCACCCGTTTTACGGGCATCTGCCTTCTTTCTGTTGGCTGAGTAGAAGTCTGTGTTAGTTTAAATAGGATTAATTATTTAACAGAACATGATGTAGATGAGAAGACATTTATGTGTGTGAAACCAGCATTATGTTGGGGATAAAACAACTGCACAGTCAAACAGCCACTTAATATTTACTTTACAATGTAAAACATGATCAAAATGAGGTTCCCCCATGAGATTATGCCGAGGTCTCACCTGTTTGAACAATGTTTTTAAATTTCATCCTAAACTGCTGCCAAGTGCGCTTGGACCTAAATGAAATAAATTAATAGGCCACCATTCAAGCAGTTTTCCTCTGTAATATTATTGTGATTACAAAGGACTACATTTAAACTTACGCAATGACCGAGCAGCAGCCGTCTCCCTCTCTTTTGCAGCTGCAGCGGTGTTGCACTTCTTTCTGAAAACATGCTCAAACTCGTCGTATGAGCGAATTAAGATGTCTAGTTCTAGGGGGGCGAAAAACGCAGCCATCCTCTTCCCCGTTGCCATGGTGACTCGTTGAATCGGGGCTCCATTGATGCTGGCTTTTTATAGTTGTGGTGCACGCGCTTAACTCCAGGTGAAACTACTCCGAGTTGATTAAATTGACTCAAATCAGCTGTTCTGGAACCGGAAACTCAGAGTTTTCTATCTCAGAGTAGATCAACTCAGAGTTCAGGATTAGACTCAGAGTTTGTTGAACCTGCTTTGTGAAACGGACCCCTGAGCTGTTTTCAGACAGTGCAAGGGGAAATTAACGTCACATCCTCAATCACCTACTCTGCCTGCTGCAGGGGCTGCTGCATTGAAATGTCGTAGGGGGCGCTATGGAGCCAGTTTTCATCACTGACTGAATATTGGTATTTAGACGTGTTCAGGCTGGGAGTCTTATCAAACATGTAAAGTTTGGTGTAGACTCCAGCATTTACACTAAACTTATAGCAATTTCGCCTGTCATGGCGAAACATCAAAACTCAACGCCACGGCCACACGCTTCAATGCTAAGTAAATGTTTTGATAACTTTTGATCACACACTAGTGTAGATGACACACACTGATTTTGAAGTCGTTACCATGAATTCTGTAGGAGGAGTTCGTTAAAATACAAGGTATGCGAAATGGTCAAAAAAACGCGAAAAATGACCACTTTTATCAAGATGGCCGACTTCCTGTAGGACTTACGATATGGCTCCAAGAGGCTTTTTTGTGCGTCTTGACATGATACATTAGCCTCCCGAATTTCATTTTCCTAGGTTCATCTGGAAGGCGGGGCTACAATTTTGAAATTTTCAAGGGGGCGCTGTTGAGCCATATTGTCACGTCTATGCAAATGACCTATCCAGGATTTTAGCTGGTGTCGCTCCAGACATGTGTGCCAAGTTTCGTGACTGTAGACCCATCCCTTATCCCTAAAATACACCATCGTATTTCATGGCGAAGGATGTGTCGCCATGGCAACGGCGTTTGGTCATGGGTCATGACCTACCCAATGTAGCATCACCAAGGTCTTACATCTTAGCTGAGTCAATTTCAGATGCATCGGCCAAATTTCCTAGGAGTAATACAACAAAGAACGACGCATGATACTTCCTGTTGCCAGTAGGTGGCGCTATGACTCTCACTAAATATGGGCCTGAAAATGTGTTCAGACCGGGACTCTTAACAAGCATATGAAATTTGGAAAAGATCAGACCATGTGGAGTCAAGTTATAAGGCATTGAAATTTCATGGCGTCACATCGAAATTCGCCGCGTCGCCATGGCAACACCTTTCCACGAAAAGTCACCAACTTCATAATATACCATCTCCAAGGTCTTTAGGCTATTCTGAGTAAATTTGAGGTGGATCCCATCACCGTGCCACCCACAGAGCGTCAAAGTGTAAAACATGTAACTTCCTGTTGCCAGTAGGTGGCGCTATGACTCACATCCAATATTGACACATGGATGTGTTCAGGACGGGACTCTTTCCAAGCACAAAAGGTTTGGGTCTCTTAGGATCGTGCATGCCGGAGTTATGGCTGTTTGAATTTTCACGGCGAAGGATCGAAATTCGCCGCCCGACCACACCCCCTCAACAATGTCGAAAACTCACCGTTTTGATAACTTTTCATCTCCCAGGTCTGTAGATGATACTGACCGAATTTCAAGTTGCTGAGGTCAAATCCCTAGGAGGAGTTCGTTAAAGTACGCGGGCTAAAAACGGCAAAATTGGCCTGAAAATCGCAACTTTGAACCAAAATGGCCGACTTCCTGTTGGATTTAGGGTATGGCTCCAAGAGACTTTTTGGTGCGTCTGGTCATGATATATAAGCACACCAAATTTCATTGTTCTACGACCATCTGTATCGTGGGGCTCGCTTTTCTTAATTTTCTAGGTGGCGCTGTCGAGCCATTTTTCCCCGCATTTTTTGCGAGACGCATAAAATCTGCGATTTTCACCAGAACTGACGCGCACGCCAATTTCGGTGAGTTTTGGTACACGTTTGTAGAAGTTATTTGAGGTCAAAGAGTCGCAATAATAATAATAATAATAATAATAATAATAATAATAATAATAATAATAATAATAATAATAATAATAATAATAATTCCTTTGGAAACAAGAGGGCTTCGCGCTGGTCAGCGCTCGGGCCCTAATAATAATAATAATAATAATAATAATAATAATAATTCCTTTGGAAACAAGAGGGCTTCGCGCTGGTCAGCGCTCGGGCCCTAATAATAATAATAATAATAATAATAATAATAATAATTCCTTTGGAAACAAGAGGGCTTCGCGCTGGTCAGCGCTCGGGCCCTAATTAAAGCTGCAAGCAGCGATGATCGGGCCCTCGCGTCCTTGCGTATGTCGGGGCTCGGCGCTGGTGAAGGGCTTCTGTCACGGGAATATAGATGTCCCCAGACCTGGGGTCCGTTTTACAAAGCAGGTTTAGTGAAAACTCAGAGTCTGTTAACCCTGAAATGAGGGAAACTCTGAGTTTTCCGTTTCAAAAAGGGAGGTAACTCAAACCAGAGAAAGAGGGATAACTCTAGCCTGTTTCAGAGAGAGGGGTAACTTAAGCTCTCGGTCAGTTACCGTAGCAACAGACTCTATGAATCTAACCTGGTCGGGACCAGGTTTTTCTCAATGAACCTCGACTTTCTCTCAGTCTCCGCCCTCTTTCAGAGCCACACACTCCATTTGATTTCCTCATTCATTCAGGCAGCAGGCGAGTTTTGGCGTAGCCTAGTTCTGCCGTCTGTCATTTAAAGAAATCATTAAAAAAAATAAATAAATTAAAAAAAAAATCAGAGTCAGTATATTAGAAGTCCATTAGGCACAGTCAGTGGTGACTTTTTCACTAACATGGCATGTCCTTTTGATAACGATCCCGTGGATGAAGGTGCAGCATTACTGCGCAGAGAATTAAATATTCGTCGAGAGATGGTTATCAGACCACGCATAGATGTTCTAGCATTTCCAGCCATTATCTTTTTGAGCGGTACCGTTTCACGTCACAGTCCATCATCTACATACACAACCTAAGCCGTCTTTACATTTGCAACATTACCAATCGTAGTCATGCTCTCACATCCCAGCAGATATTGTGTGTTGCGCTGCGTTTCTTTGCAAATGGTTTGCAAAAGTTTTTTGTACAATGTCGGAGCCAGCCACTGGCCTTCCTAAATTCTGGCTTAGGGCCAGCTCCTCTGCCTCCGTTAGAGGTGGCGGTGCTGGACCACCACCCGTTTTACGGGCATCTGCCTTCTTTCTGTTGGCTGAGTAGAAGTCTGTGTTAGTTTAAATAGGATTAATTATTTAACAGAACATGATGTAGATGAGAAGACATTTATGTGTGTGAAACCAGCATTATGTTGGGGATAAAACAACTGCACAGTCAAACAGCCACTTAATATTTACTTTACAATGTAAAACATGATCAAAATGAGGTTCCCCCATGAGATTATGCCGAGGTCTCACCTGTTTGAACAATGTTTTTAAATTTCATCCTAAACTGCTGCCAAGTGCGCTTGGACCTAAATGAAATAAATTAATAGGCCACCATTCAAGCAGTTTTCCTCTGTAATATTATTGTGATTACAAAGGACTACATTTAAACTTACGCAATGACCGAGCAGCAGCCGTCTCCCTCTCTTTTGCAGCTGCAGCGGTGTTGCACTTCTTTCTGAAAACATGCTCAAACTCGTCGTATGAGCGAATTAAGATGTCTAGTTCTAGGGGGCGAAAAACGCAGCCATCCTCTTCCCTGTTGCCATGGTGACTCGTTGAATCGGGGCTCCATTGATGCTGGCTTTTTATAGTTGTGGTGCACGCGCTTAACTCCAGGTGAAACTACTCCGAGTTGATTAAATTGACTCAAATCAGCTGTTCTGGAACCGGAAACTCAGAGTTTTCTATCTCAGAGTAGATCAACTCAGAGTTCAGGATTAGACTCAGAGTTTGTTGAACCTGCTTTGTGAAACGGACCCCTGAGCTGTTTTCAGACAGTGCAAGGGGAAATTAACGTCACATCCTCAATCACCTACTCTGCCTGCTGCAGGGGCTGCTGCATTGAAATGTGGTAGGGGGCGCTATGGAGCCAGTTTTCATCACTGACTGAATATTGCTATTTAGATGTGTTCAGGCTGGGAGTCTTATCAAACATGTAAAGTTTGGTGTAGACTCCAGCATTTACACTAAACTTATAGCAATTTCGCCTGTCATGGCGAAACATCAAAACTCAACGCCATGCCACGGCCACACGCTTCAATGCTAAGTAAATGTTTTGATAACTTTTGATCACACACTAGTGTAGATGACACACACTGATTTTGAAGTCGTTACCATGAATTCTGTAGGAGGAGTTCGTTAAAATACAAGGTATGCGAAATGGTCAAAAAAACGCGAAAAATGACCACTTTTATCAAGATGGCCGACTTCCTGTAGGACTTACGATATGGCTCCAAGAGGCTTTTTTGTGCGTCTTGACATGATACATTAGCCTCCCGAATTTCATTTTCCTAGGTTCATCTGGAAGGCGGGGCTACAATTTTGAAATTTTCAAGGGGGCGCTGTTGAGCCATATTGTCACGTCTATGCAAATGACCTATCCAGGATTTTAGCTGGTGTCGCTCCAGACATGTGTGCCAAGTTTCGTGACTGTAGACCCATCCCTTATCCCTAAAATACAGCATCGTATTTCATGGCGAAGGATGTGTCGCCATGGCAACGGCGTTTGGTCATGGGTCATGACCTACCCAATGTAGCATCACCAAGGTCTTACATCTTAGCTGAGTCAATTTCAGATGCATCGGCCAAATTTCCTAGGAGTAATACAACAAAGAACGACGCATGATACTTCCTGTTGCCAGTAGGTGGCGCTATGACTCTCACTAAATATGGGCCTGAAAATGTGTTCAGACCGGGACTCTTAACAAGAATATGAAATTTGGAAAAGATCAGACCATGTGGAGTCAAGTTATAAGGCTTTGAAATTTCATGGCGAGACATCGAAATTCGCCGCGTCGTCATGGCAACACCTTTCCACGAAAAGTCACCAACTTCATAATATACCATCTCCAAGGTCCTTAGGCTATTCTGAGTAAATTTGAGGTGGATCCCATCACCGTGCCACCCACAGAGCGTCAAAGTGTAAAACATGTAACTTCCTGTTGCCAGTAGGTGGCGCTATGACTTACATCCAATATTGACACATGGATGTGTTCAGGACGGGACTCTCCAAGCACAAAAGGTTTGGGTCTCTTAGGATCGTGCATGCCGGAGTTATGGCTGTTTGAATTTTCACGGCGAAGGATCGAAATTCGCCGCCCGACCACACCCCCTCAACAATGTCGAAAACTCACCGTTTTGATAACCTTTCATCTCCCAGGTCTGTAGATGATACTGACCGAATTTCAAGTTGCTCAGGTCAAATCCCTAGGAGGAGTTCGTTAAAGTACGCGGGCTAAAAACGGCAAAATTGGCCTGAAAATCGCAACTTTGAACCAAAATGGCCGACTTCCTGTTGGATTTAGGGTATGGCTCCAAGAGACTTTTTGGTGCGTCTGGTCATGATATATAGGCACACCAAATTTCATTGTTCTACGACCATCTGTATCGTGGGGCTCGCTTTTCTTAATTTTCTAGGTGGCGCTGTCGAGCCATTTTTCCCCGCATTTTTTGCGAGACGCATAAAATCTGCGATTTTCACCAGAACTGACGCGCACGCCAATTTCGGTGAGTTTTGGTACACGTGTGTAGAAGTTATTTGAGGTCAAAGAGTCGCAATAATAATAATAATAAGAATAATTAAAGCTGCAAGCAGCGATGATCGGGCCCTCGCACCCCAGCGCATGTCGAAGTGACGCTCAGTCGAAGGGCTTTTGTCAGTGACTTGTTGTGTAAAGTTTGAGGCAGATCCAACCGTGTACACTCAAGTTATATCAATTTCCTCTGTCATGGCGAAACATCAAAACTCAACGCCACGCCACGGCCAAACCATCATGATCATACACTAGTCTAGATGACACACACTGATTTTTAAGTCCTTACGATGGATTCTGTAGGAGGAGTTCTTTAAAATACAAGGTATGCGAAATGGCCAAGAAAAGGCGAAAATATACCATTTTTCTCAAGATGGCCGACTTCCTGTTCGACTTACAATAAGGCTTCAAGAGGCTTTTTTGTGCGTGTTGACATTATACATGTGCCCTGTGAATTTCATCTTTCTACGTTAATCTGGAAGGCGGGGCTGCAATTTTGAAATTTTAAAGGGGGCGCTGTTGAGCCATTTTGCCACGCCCATTCAAAGCGACCACATAGGATTTTAGCTGACATCACTCTAGACATGTGTGTCAAGTTTCATGACTGTAGAGCAATCCCTTCTCCCTGAAAAACAGTATCATATTTCATGGCGAAGGATGTGTCGCCATGGTAACAGCATTCAGTTTTGGGTCATGAGCTGCCAAATGTAGCATCACCAAGGTCTCGTTTATTAGCTGACTTAATTTCAGGTGCATCAGCCAAATTTCCTAGGAGTAATTAGACAAAGTACGACGCATGATACTTCCTGTTGCCAGTAGGTGGCGCTATGACTTTCGCTAAATATGAGACTGAACATGTGTTCAGATTGGGACTCTTAACAAGCATATGAAATTTGGAAAAGATCAGACCACGTGGAGTCAAGTTATAAGGCATTGAAATTTCATGGCGTCACATCGAAATTCGCCGCGTCGCCATGGCAACACCTTTCAACGAAGGGTCACCAACTTCATAATATAAGATCTCCAAGGTCTTGAGGCTATTCTCAGTAAATTTCAGCTGGATTCCATCACCGTGCTGCCCACAGGGCGTCAGAGCGTAAAACATGTAACTTCCTGTTGCCAGGAGGTGGCGCTATGACTCATATCCTGTATTGTCACATGGACCCGTTCAGGGCGGGACTCTTATGAAGCACAAAAGGTTTGGCTCTCTTAGGATCATGTATGCCGGAGTTATAGCCGTTTCATTTTTCATGGCGAAGGATCGAAATTCGCCGCCCAGCCACGCCCCCTAGGAAAGACTAATGAGAATTGTTTTAATAACTTTTAATCTCCTATGCCTGTAGATGATACGGACCGAATTTGAAAGTCCTGGGGTCAAATCTCTAGGAGGAGTTCGTTAAAGTATGCGGGCTGGAAATGACAAAATCGGTGCAAAATTTCAACTTTGATACAAAATGGCCGACTTCCTGTTGGAGTTAGGCTATGTGTCCTTGAGACTTTTTGGTGCGTCTGGTCATGATACATATGCATACCGAATTTCGTTCTCCTACGACAATCTGTATCGAGGGGCTCAATTTTCTTGACTTTCTAGGTGGCGCTGTCGAGCCATTTTGTCCCGCTTTATTTCGAGACCCATAAAATATCGAAATTTTCGCCAGTCCTGACATCTGTGCAAATTTTCATGAGTTTTCGTGCATGTTTAGGCCCTCAAAAATGCGTTTGTTTCGGAGGAATAATAATAATAATAATAATTCCTTCAGTTTCAATAGGGCTTCGCACCGGTAGGTGCTCGGGCCCTAATAATAATAATAATAATAATAATAATAATAATAATAATAATAATTCCTTTGGAAACAAGAGGGCTTCGCGCTGGTCAGCGCTCGGGCCCTAATAATAATAATAATAATAATAATAATAATAATTCCTTTGGAAACAAGAGGGCTTCTCGCTGGTCAGCGCTCGGGCCCTAATTAAAGCTGCAAGCAGCGTTGGACGGGCCTTCGCGCCCTTGCGCACAGCAGGCCGCGGCGCAGTCACCTAAGCTTCTGGGAACCAAGAAAACGTTTGGAGATGATCAGTGTGAGAGTCTTTAGACACACAATACTAACCAGTGTCTCTCTGTGAGCCCACCCCTCTGTTCACAAACAATTATGGGTAATTATAGATTATGAAATCAAAATATTGTTCACCTTAATCAATAATTCAGGCACCAACTGTAGGATCTGCAAGGAACACAGTTGCTATAATTATCAATTATCAATAATAAATAATTATAACAATTATTAATATGAACTAACAAAGACGGAGCACCACCCGGAAACCGGGACTAATAACCGAACAAGGTAATCTCATAAATGGGAGTTCACCTAGAATGTTAATATCTGAGAGATATCAACATTCAAGGGTAAACAAAGAACGGTTGAATTCGAGCTCTGACTCCTTCAATCAGCCACTTTTCACAATATGTTACCAATAATGATGGTGGACACAACTAACAGGCAGCAAACAGGCAGCAGCGGAGCGTTAACTGCAGCATGACCGAAAGAAGCACAACCAGTTAGCCTCTGCTAGCCTCTCAGCTAACCCCGGCTCTCTGTTTAGATCCAAACGGAGCACCGAGTCCCGATTTGTTATTTAGGTTAAAGCGGAGAACAGGCAGCAAACAGGCAGCAGCGGAGCGTTAACTGCAGCATGACCGGAAAGAAGCACAACCAGTTAGCCTCTGCTAGCCTCTTAGCTAACCCTGGCTATCTGTTTAGATCCAACCGGAGCACCGAGCCCCGATATGTTATTTAGGTTAAGGTGGAGAGAACCAGCGGGTCTGTCGGCCAGCTGAGTAAGTGAAACCTACGGAAAAAACACCGTGACCATCACGGTAAAACAGTACGTAGAGAACTGCTGTGTTCAGCTGCACACATAGGAAATCCCTCGGCTGACAGGATGTACCACTCTGTGCGGGAAAATATTTTACCCTCCTATTTCTGGTTTATAACAATGATTGACAACCAGAATATTAGGTGCATTACTGCCACCCTCCGCTTCAGGCTGTGAACCAATGATTAAATCCTACACATTATTCCTGTCTGTCTAATAAACTACATAACGAACCTGCTGCTCCACCCATCCCCCCCCCCTCCATTCTCTCTCTCTCCCTCTCAACTGCAGAGAAGGATATTAGTGTACTCTACTTGTGAAATATCCTCATAAATCCCATGACTTTGGCCAAATTCTACATAAAAATGACATTTTTTGTAGGAATTTTCGTCGCGAATCCATTGATACAGGTTTGAAAGTGGTCGGACTTATAGTTTAGACACCAGATGCCCCAGTTTGGCACAAAGTCCATGCCCAGAGATTGCCTCCCCATTGGTTTACATTGTAAGGTGTAATGTCGCACTCCAACTTTCAGGGCTTACTAAATCTAAACCGTTCGAGTTATTACAAAGTTTTTAATAACTTTTGCTCAACACAGTGTGATAAGTTAAGTATTAAAGTTTGAAGCCGATACCATTAACGCCCTAGGAGGAGATAGCGTTTATTCAAGGTCCAAAATTGGCACAAAATCATATTTTGAAATTGAGATTGCGGACAATGATGAGATACATAAACGCGAAAAATGACCACTTTTATCAAGATGGCCGTCTTCCTGTAGGACTTACAATACGGCTCCAAGAGACTTTTTTGTGCGTCTTCACATGATACATAAGCCTCCCGAATTTCTTTTTCCTAGGTTAATCTGGAAGGCGGGGCTACAATTTTGAAAATTTCAAGGGGGCGCTGTTGAGCCATATTGTCACGTCTATGCAAATGAAGTTTCGAGGATTTTAACTGGTGTCACTCCAGACATGTGTGCCAAGTTTTGTGATTGTAGACCCATCCCTTGTCCCTAAAATACAGCATCGTATTTCATGGCGAAGGATGTGTCGCCATGGCAACGGCGTTTGGTCATGGGTCATGACCTGCCCAATGTAGCATCACCAAGGTCTAACATCTTAGCTGAGTCAATTTCAGGTGCATCGGCCAAATTTCCTAGGAGTAATACAACAAAGAACGACGCATGATACTTCCTGTTGCACTCTGGCCCGTCGGGATCAGATCACGCTTTTTAAAAATGAGGGATATTTCTTACAAGTGTGGTGTGCTTTTATTTTGAAAGTTTGATTGACATGTGTACTGTCAGGTGTGTAGAGACAATAAGTAACTGCAGCTGGACACAGACAAAAACTCATATATTTGAATGGAGAGTGTGAGCGAACCCACACCTTTTTGAACATTTACTGCTTCCACATAATTTTAGATACAAACTTCATTTGAACTTTAAATGAGCCACGAGACTTTGACCTACAAATCTTGAATTTACATGTGTTTTCTATCTTTTATTGTTTTTGAGATATTAGAGTGTGAGTTTTAAAGTCTTTTCTTGCTCCTCCTGTGATTTTATAATGAGTGTGTATTGCGGAATGTTTCACAGCACTGAGGGAGTGACATCACCAGGAGCAGTTGGAGAGGAGGATTTTAGAGAACGCTTCTCGTGAAATATCCTCATAAATCCCATGACTTTGGCCAAATCATACATAAAAATCACATTTTTTTGTAGGAATTTTCGTCGCGAATCCATTGATACAGGTTTGAAAGTGGTCGGACTTATAGTTTAGACGCCAGATGCCCCAGTTTGGCACAAAGTCCATGCCCAGAGATTGCCTCCCCATTGGTTTACATTGTAAGGTGTAATGTCGCACTCCAACTTTCAGGGCTTACTAAATCTAAACCGTTCGAGTTATTACAAAGTTTTTAATAACTTTTGCTCAACACAGTGTGATAAGTCATGTATTCAAGTTTGAAGCCGATACCATTAACGCCCTCGGAGGAGATAGCGTTTGTTCTGGGGCCAAAATTGGGGCAAAGTCTTATTTTGAAAAGCTGATTGCAGACTTCCTGTTGGATTTAGATCAGGGGTGTCAGTGTATGATTTGTAGGTCTTGATGAGACGAATAATTGAGTTTTGGTTCGATCTCTCTACGACATTCCTACGGGCCGTGGCGGCCGTTTTAGATACATAGGTGGCGCTAGAGAGCACATTTTGGCACTTCCGGGGTTAATTTTTACATTTTATCAAATTTTTCACCAGACCTGATGTGCGTGCCAAATTTGGTGAGTTTTTGAGCATGTTTAGGGGGTCAAATTTAGAGTTAAAGTGGCGGATTAATAAAGAAAGAATAATAAGAAAGAAACAAACGCACGAAAAACAATAGGGTCTTCGC
Organism: Thunnus thynnus; assembly: GCF_963924715.1. Taxonomy (NCBI): domain Eukaryota; kingdom Metazoa; phylum Chordata; class Actinopteri; order Scombriformes; family Scombridae; genus Thunnus; species Thunnus thynnus. Next base: position 2,663,008 of record NC_089518.1, read on the forward strand.
CCTTTGGGCTCAGGCCCTAATTAAAGCTGCAAGCAGCGTTGAACGGGCCTTCGCACCCTTGCGTATGTCAGGGCTCGGCACTGGTGAAGGGCTTCTGTCACGGGCATATAGATGTCCCCAGACCTGGGCTGTTTTCAGACAGTGCAAGGGGAGAATAACGTCACATCCTCAATCACCTACTGTGCCTGCTGCAGGGGCTGCTGCATTGAAATGTCGTAGGGGGCGCTATGGAGCCAGTTTTCATCACTGACTGAATATTGCTATTTAGACGTGTTCAGGCTGGGAGTCTTATCAAACATGTAAAGTTTGGTGTAGACTCGAGCATTTACACTAAACTTATAGCAATTTCGCCTGTCATGGCGAAACATCAAAACTCAACGCCACGCCACGGCCACACGCTTCAATGATAACTAAATTTTTGATAACTTTTGATCACACACTGGTGTAGATGACACACACTGATTTTGAAGTCGTTACGATGAATTCTGTAGGAGGAGTTTGTTAAAATACAAGGTATGCGAAATGGTCAAAAAAACGCGAAAAATGACCACTTTTATCAAGATGGCCGACTTCCTGTAGGACTTACAATACGGCTCCAAGAGGCTTTTTTGTGCGTCTTCACATGATACATAAGCCTCCCGAATTTCTTTTTCCTAGGTTAATCTGGAAGGCGGGGCTACAATTTAGAAATTTTCAAGGGGGCGCTGGTGAGCCATATTGTCACGTCTATGCAAATGACCTATCCAGAATTTTAACTGGTGTCGCTCCAGACATGTGTGCCAAGTTTCGTGATTGTAGACCCATCCCTTATCCCTAAAATACAGCATCGTATTTCATGGCGAAGGATGTGTCGCCATGGCAACGGCGTTTGGTCATGGGTCATGACCTGCCCAATGTAGCATCACCGAGGTCTTACATCTTAGCTGAGTCAATTTCAGGTGCATCGGCCAAATTTCCTAGGAGTAATACAACAAAGAACGACGCATGATACTTCCTGTTGCACTCTGGCCCGTCGGGATCAGATCACGCTTTTTAAAAATGAGGGATATTTCTTACAAGTGTGGTGTGCTTTTATTTTGAAAGTTTGATTGACATGTGTACTGTCAGGTGTGTAGAGACAATAAGTAACTGCAGCTGGACACAGACAAAAACTCATATATTTGAATGGAGAGTGTGAGCGAACCCACACCTTTTTGAACATTTACTGCTTCCACATAATTTTAGATACAAACTTCATTTGAACTTTAAATGAGCCACGAGACTTTGACCTACAAATCTTGAATTTACATGTGTTTTCTATCTTTTATTGTTTTTGAGATATTAGAGTGTGAGTTTTAAAGTCTTTTCTTGCTCCTCCTGTGATTTTATAATGAGTGTGTATTGCGGAATGTTTCACAGCACTGAGGGAGTGACATCACCAGGAGCAGTTGGAGAGGAGGATTTTAGAGAACGCTTCTCGTGAAATATCCTCATAAATCCCATGACTTTGGCCAAATCATACATAAAAATCACATTTTCTTGTAGGAATTTTCGTCGCGAATCCATTGATACAGGTTTGAAAGTGGTCGGACTTATAGTTTAGACGCCAGATGCCCCAGTTTGGCACAAAGTCCATGCCCAGAGATTGCCTCCCCATTGGTTTACATTGTAAGGTGTAATGTCGCACTCCAACTTTCAGAGCTTACTAGATCTAAACCGTTCGAGTTATTACAAAGTTTTTAATAACTTTTGCTCAACACAGTGTGATAAGTCATGTATTAAAGTTTGAAGCCGATACCATTAACGCCCTCGGAGGAGATAGCGTTTGTTCGGGGGCCAAAATTGGGGCAAAGTCTTATTTTGAAAAGCTGATTGCAGACTTCCTGTTGGATTTAGGTCAGGGGTGTCAGCATATGATTTGTAGGTCTTGATGAGACGAATAATTGAGTTTTGGTTCGATCTCTCTACGACATTCCTACGGGCCGTGGTGGCCGTTTTAGATACATAGGTGGCGCTAGAGAGCACATTTTGGCACTTCCGGGGTTAATTTTTACATTTTATCAAATTTTTCACCAGACCTGATGTGCGTGCCAAATTTGGTGAGTTTTGGAGCATGTTTAGGGGGTCAAATTTAGAGTTAAAGTGGCGGATTAATAAAGAAAGAATAATAAAGAAACAAACGCACGAAAAACAATAGGGTCTTCGCCCTTTGGGCTCAGGCCCTAATAATTAAAGCTGCAAGCAGCGATGATCGGGCCCTCGCGTCCTTGCGTATGTCGGGGCTCGGCGCTGGTGAAGGGCTTCTGTCACGGGCATATAGATGTCCCCTGACGTGGGCTGTTTTCAGACAATGCAAGGGGAGATTAACGTCACATCCTCAATCACCTACTTTGCATGCTGCAGGGGCTGCTGCATTGAAATGTCGTAGGGGGCGCTATGGAGCCAGTTTTCATCACTGACTGAATATTGCTATTTAGACGTGTTCAGGCTGGGAGTCTTATCAAACATGAAAAGTTTGGTGTAGACTCCAGCATTTACACTAAACTAATAGGACTTTCACCTGTCATGGCGAAACATCAAAACTCAACGCCACGCCACGGCCACACGCTTCAATGCTAAGTAAATCTTTTGATAACTTTTGATCACACACTACTGTAGATGACACACACTGATTTTGAAGTCGTTACCATGAATTCTGTAGGAGGAGTTCGTTAAAATACAAGGTATGCGAAATGGTCAAAAAAACGCGAAAAATGACCACTTTTATCAAGATGGCCGACTTGCTGTAGGACTTACGATATGGCTCCAAGAGGCTTTTTTGTGCGTCTTGACATGATACATAAGCCTCCCGAATTTCATTTTCCTAGGTTAATCTGGAAGGCGGGGCTACCATTTTGAAATTGTCAAGGGGGCGCTGTTGAGCCATATTGTCACGTCTATGCAAATGACCTATCCAGGATTTTAACTGGTGTCGCTCCAGACATGTGTGCCAAGTTTTGTGACTGTAAACCCATCCCTTGTCCCTAAAATACAGCATCGTATTTCATGGCGAAGGATGTGTCGCCATGGCAACAGCGTTTGGTCATGGGTCATGACCTGCTAAATGTAGCATCACCAAGGTCTTACATCTTAGCTGAGTCAATTTCAGGTGCATCGGCCAAATTTCCTAGGAGTAATACAACAAAGACCGACGCATGATACTTCCTGTTGCCAGTAGGTGGCGCTACGACTCTCACTAAATATGGGCCTGACAATGTGTTCAGACCGGGACTCTTAACAAGAATATGAAATTTGGAAAAGATCAGACCATGTGGAGTCAAGTTATAAGGCTTTGAAATTTCATGGCGAGACATCGAAATTCGCCGCGTCGTCATGGCAACACCTTTCGACGAAAACTCACCAACTTCATAATATACCATCTCCAAGGTCTTTAGGCTATTCTGAGTAAATTTGAGGTGGATCCCATCACCGTGCCACCCACAGAGCGTCAAAGTGTAAAACATGTAACTTCCTGTTGCCAGTAGGTGGCGCTATGACTTAGATCCAATATTGACACAGGAATGTGTTCAGGACGGGACTCTTTCCAAGCACAAAAGGTTTGGGTCTCTTAGGATCGTGCATGCCGGAGTTATGGCCGTTTGAATTTTTACTGCGAAGGATCGAAATTCGCCGCCCGACCACACCCCCTCGGCAATGTCGAAAACTCACCGTTTTGATAACTTTTCATCTCCCAGGTCTGTAGATGATACTGACCGAATTTCAAGTTGCTCAGGTCAAATCCCTAGGAGGAGTTCGTTAAAGTGCGCGGGCTAAAAACGGCAAAATTGGCCTGAAAATGGCAACTTTGAACCAAAATGGCCGACTTCCTGTTGGATTTAGGGTATGGCTCCAAGAGAGTTTTTGGTGCGTCTGGTCATGATATATAAGCACACCAAATTTCATTGTTCTACGACGATCTGTATCGTGGGGCTCGCTTTTCTTAATTTTCTAGGTGGCGCTGTCGAGCCATTTTTCCCCGCATTTTTTGCGAGACGCATAAAATCTGCGATTTTCACCAGAACTGACGTGCACGCCAATTTTGGTGAGTTTTGGTACACGTTTGTAGAAGTTATTTGAGGTCAAAGAGTTGTAATAATAATAATAATAATAATATTAAAGCTGCAAGCAGCGATGATCGGGCCCTCGCACCCCAGCGCATGTCGAAGTGACGCTCAGTCGAAGGGCTTTTGTCAGTGACTTGTTGTGTAAAGTTTGAGGCAGATCCAACCATGTACACTCAAGTTATATCAATTTCCTCTGTCATGGCGAAACATCAAAAGTCAACGCCACGCCACGGCCAAACCATCATGATCATACACTACTCTAGATGACACACACTGATTTTGAAGTCCTTACGATGAAATCTGTAGGACGAGTGCGTTAAAATACAAGGTATGCGAAATGGCCAAAAAAAGGCGAAAATTGACCAGTTTTTCAAGATGGCCGACTTCCTGTTCAACTTACAATAAGGCGTCAACAGACTTTTTTGTGCGTCTGGACATTATACATGTGCCCTGTGAATTTCATCTTTCTACGTTAATCTGGAAGGCGGGGCTGCAATTTTGAAATTTTAAAGGGGGCGCTGTTGAGCCATTTTGCCACGCCCATTCAAAGCGACCACATAGGATTTTAGCTGACATCACTCTAGACATGTGTGTCAAGTTTCATGACTGTAGAGCAATCCATTCTCCCTGAAAAACAGTATGATATTTCATGGCGAAGGATGTGTCGCCATGGTAACAGCATTCAGTTTTGGGTCATGAGCTGCCAAATGTAGCATCACCAAGGTCTTGTTTATTAGCTGACTTAATTTCAGGTGCATCAGCCAAATTTCCTAGGAGTAATTAGACAAAGTACGACGCATGATACTTCCTGTTGCCAGTAGGTGGCGCTATGACTTTCGCTAAATATGAGACTGAACATGTGTTCAGATTGGGACTCTTAACAAGCATATGAAATTTGGAAAAGATCAGACCACGTGGAGTCAAGTTATAAGGCATTGAAATTTCATGGCGTCACATCGAAATTCGCCGCGTCGCCATGGCAACACCTTTCAACGAAGGGTCACCAACTTCATAATATAAGATCTCCAAGGTCTTGAGGCTATTCTCAGTAAATTTCAGCTGGATTCCATCACCGTGCTGCCCACAGGGCGTCAGAGCGTAAAACATGTAACTTCCTGTTGCCAGGAGGTGGCGCTATGACTCATATCCTGTATTGTCACATGGACCCGTTCAGGGCGGGACTCTTATGAAGCACAAAAGGTTTGGCTCTCTTAGGATCATGTATGCCGGAGTTATAGCCGTTTCATTTTTCATGGCGAAGGATCGAAATTCGCCGCCCAGCCACGCCCCCTAGGAAAGACTAATGAGAATTGTTTTAATAACTTTTAATCTCCTATGCCTGTAGATGATACGGACCGAATTTGAAAGTCCTGGGGTCAAATCTCTAGGAGGAGTTCGTTAAAGTATGCGGGCTGGAAATGACAAAATCGGTGCAAAATTTCAACTTTGATACAAAATGGCCGACTTCCTGTTGGAGTTAGGCTATGTGTCCTTGAGACTTTTTGGTGCGTCTGGTCATGATACATATGCATACCGAATTTCGTTCTCCTACGACAATCTGTATCGAGGGGCTCAATTTTCTTGACTTTCTAGGTGGCGCTGTCGAGCCATTTTGTCCCGCTTTATTTCGAGACCCATAAAATATCGAAATTTTCGCCAGTCCTGACATCTGTGCAAATTTTCATGAGTTTTCGTGCATGTTTAGGCCCTCAAAAATGCGTTTGTTTCGGAGGAATAATAATAATAATAATAATTAAAGCTGCAAGCAGCGATGATCGGGCCCTCGCACCCCAGCGCATGTCGAAGTGACGCTCAGTCGAAGGGCTTTTGTCAGTGACTTGTTGTGTAAAGTTTGAGGCAGATCCAACCATGTACACTCAAGTTATATCAATTTCCTCTGTCATGGCGAAACATCAAAAGTCAACGCCACGCCACGGCCAAACCATCATGATCATACACTAGTCTAGATGACACACACTGATTTTGAAGTCCTTACGATGAAATCTGTAGGAGGAGTGCGTTAAAATACAAGGTATGCGAAATGGCCAAAAAAAGGCGAAAATTGACCAGTTTTTCAAGATGGCCGACTTCCTGTTCAACTTACAATAAGGCGTCAACAGACTTTTTTGTGCGTCTTGACATTATACATGTGCCCTGTGAATTTCATCTTTCTACGTTAATCTGGAAGGCGGGGCTGCAATTTTGAAATTTTAAAGGGGGCGCTGTTGAGCCATTTTGTTATGCCCATTCAAAGCGACCACATAGAATTTTAGCTGACATCACTCTAGACATGTGTGTCAAGTTTCATGACTGTAGAGCAATCCCTTCTCCCTGAAAAACAGTATGATATTTCATGGCGAAGGATGTGTCGCCATGGTAACAGCATTCAGTTTTGGGTCATGAGCTGCCAAATGTAGCATCACCAAGGTCTTGTTTATTAGCTGACTTAATTTCAGGTGCATCAGCCAAATTTCCTAGGAGTAATTAGACAAAGTACGACGCATGATACTTCCTGTTGCCAGTAGGTGGCGCTATGACTTTCGCTAAATATGAGACTGAACATGTGTTCAGATTGGGACTCTTAACAAGCATATGAAATTTGGAAAAGATCAGACCACGTGGAGTCAAGTTATAAGGCATTGAAATTTCATGGCGTCACATCGAAATTCGCCGCGTCGCCATGGCAACACCTTTCAACGAAGGGTCACCAACTTCATAATATAAGATCTCCAAGGTCTTGAGGCTATTCTCAGTAAATTTCAGCTGGATTCCATCACCGTGCTGCCCACAGGGCGTCAGAGCGTAAAACATGTAACTTCCTGTTGCCAGGAGGTGGCGCTATGACTCATATCCTGTATTGTCACATGGACCCGTTCAGGGCGGGACTCTTATGAAGCACAAAAGGTTTGGCTCTCTTAGGATCATGTATGCCGGAGTTATAGCCGTTTCATTTTTCATGGCGAAGGATCGAAATTCGCCGCCCAGCCACGCCCCCTAGGAAAGACTAATGAGAATTGTTTTAATAACTTTTAATCTCCTATGCCTGTAGATGATACGGACCGAATTTGAAAGTCCTGGGGTCAAATCTCTAGGAGGAGTTCGTTAAAGTATGCGGGCTGGAAATGACAAAATCGGTGCAAAATTTCAACTTTGATACAAAATGGCCGACTTCCTGTTGGAGTTAGGCTATGTGTCCTTGAGACTTTTTGGTGCGTCTGGTCATGATACATATGCATACCGAATTTCGTTCTCCTACGACAATCTGTATCGAGGGGCTCAATTTTCTTGACTTTCTAGGTGGCGCTGTCGAGCCATTTTGTCCCGCTTTATTTCGAGACCCATAAAATATCGAAATTTTCGCCAGTCCTGACATCTGTGCAAATTTTCATGAGTTTTCGTGCATGTTTAGGCCCTCAAAAATGCGTTTGTTTCGGAGGAATAATAATAATAATAATAATTAAAGCTGCAAGCAGCGATGATCGGGCCCTCGCACCCCAGCGCATGTCGAAGTGACGCTCAGTCGAAGGGCTTTTGTCAGTGACTTGTTGTGTAAAGTTTGAGGCAGATCCAACCATGTACACTCAAGTTATATCAATTTCCTCTGTCATGGCGAAACATCAAAAGTCAACGCCACGCCACGGCCAAACCATCATGATCATACACTAGTCTAGATGACACACACTGATTTTGAAGTCCTTACGATGAAATCTGTAGGAGGAGTGCGTTAAAATACAAGGTATGCGAAATGGCCAAAAAAAGGCGAAAATTGACCAGTTTTTCAAGATGGCCGACTTCCTGTTCAACTTACAATAAGGCGTCAACAGACTTTTTTGTGCGTCTTGACATTATACATGTGCCCTGTGAATTTCATCTTTCTACGTTAATCTGGAAGGCGGGGCTGCAATTTTGAAATTTTAAAGGGGGCGCTGTTGAGCCATTTTGTTATGCCCATTCAAAGCGACCACATAGAATTTTAGCTGACATCACTCTAGACATGTGTGTCAAGTTTCATGACTGTAGAGCAATCCCTTCTCCCTGAAAAACAGTATGATATTTCATGGCGAAGGATGTGTCGCCATGGTAACAGCATTCAGTTTTGGGTCATGAGCTGCCAAATGTAGCATCACCAAGGTCTTGTTTATTAGCTGACTTAATTTCAGGTGCATCAGCCAAATTTCCTAGGAGTAATTAGACAAAGTACGACGCATGATACTTCCTGTTGCCAGTAGGTGGCGCTATGACTTTCGCTAAATATGAGACTGAACATGTGTTCAGATTGGGACTCTTAACAAGCATATGAAATTTGGAAAAGATCAGACCACGTGGAGTCAAGTTATAAGGCATTGAAATTTCATGGCGTCACATCGAAATTCGCCGCGTCGCCATGGCAACACCTTTCAACGAAGGGTCACCAACTTCATAATATAAGATCTCCAAGGTCTTGAGGCTATTCTCAGTAAATTTCAGCTGGATTCCATCACCGTGCTGCCCACAGGGCGTCAGAGCGTAAAACATGTAACTTCCTGTTGCCAGGAGGTGGCGCTATGACTCATATCCTGTATTGTCACGTGGACCCGTTCAGGGCAGGACTCTTATGAAGCACAAAAGGTTTGGCTCTCTTAGGATCATGTATGCCGGAGTTATAGCCGTTTCATTTTTCATGGCGAAGGATCGAAATTCGCCGCCCAGCCACGCCCCCTAGGAAAGACTAATGAGAATTGTTTTAATAACTTTTAATCTCCTATGCCTGTAGATGATACGGACCGAATTTGAAAGTCCTGGGGTCAAATCTCTAGGAGGAGTTCGTTAAAGTATGCGGGCTGGAAATGACAAAATCGGTGCAAAATTTCAACTTTGATACAAAATGGCCGACTTCCTGTTGGAGTTAGGCTATGTGTCCTTGAGACTTTTTGGTGCGTCTGGTCATGATACATATGCATACCGAATTTCGTTCTCCTACGACAATCTGTATCGAGGGGCTCAATTTTCTTGACTTTCTAGGTGGCGCTGTCGAGCCATTTTGTCCCGCTTTATTTCGAGACCCATAAAATATCGAAATTTTCGCCAGTCTTGACATCTGTGCAAATTTTCATGAGTTTTCGTGCATGTTTAGGCCCTCAAAAATGCGTTTGTTTCGGAGGAATAATAATAATAATAATAATAATAATTAAAGCTGCAAGCAGCGATGATCGGGCCCTCGCACCCCAGCGCATGTCGAAGTGACGCTCAGTCGAAGGGCTTTTGTCAGTGACTTGTTGTGTAAAGTTTGAGGCAGATCCAACCGTGTACACTCAAGTTATATCAATTTCCTCTGTCATGGCGAAACATCAAAACTCAACGCCACGCCACGGCCAAACCATCATGATCATACACTAGTCTAGATGACACACACTGATTTTTAAGTCCTTACGATGGATTCTGTAGGAGGAGTTCTTTAAAATACAAGGTATGCGAAATGGCCAAGAAAAGGCGAAAATATACCATTTTTCTCAAGATGGCCGACTTCCTGTTCGACTTACAATAAGGCTTCAAGAGGCTTTTTTGTGCGTGTTGACATTATACATGTGCCCTGTGAATTTCATCTTTCTACGTTAATCTGGAAGGCGGGGCTGCAATTTTGAAATTTTAAAGGGGGCGCTGTTGAGCCATTTTGCCACGCCCATTCAAAGCGACCACATAGGATTTTAGCTGACATCACTCTAGACATGTGTGTCAAGTTTCATGACTGTAGAGCAATCCCTTCTCCCTGAAAAACAGTATCATATTTCATGGCGAAGGATGTGTCGCCATGGTAACAGCATTCAGTTTTGGGTCATGAGCTGCCAAATGTAGCATCACCAAGGTCTCGTTTATTAGCTGACTTAATTTCAGGTGCATCAGCCAAATTTCCTAGGAGTAATTAGACAAAGTACGACGCATGATACTTCCTGTTGCCAGTAGGTGGCGCTATGACTTTCGCTAAATATGAGACTGAACATGTGTTCAGATTGGGACTCTTAACAAGCATATGAAATTTGGAAAAGATCAGACCACGTGGAGTCAAGTTATAAGGCATTGAAATTTCATGGCGTCACATCGAAATTCGCCGCGTCGCCATGGCAACACCTTTCAACGAAGGGTCACCAACTTCATAATATAAGATCTCCAAGGTCTTGAGGCTATTCTCAGTAAATTTCAGCTGGATTCCATCACCGTGCTGCCCACAGGGCGTCAGAGCGTAAAACATGTAACTTCCTGTTGCCAGGAGGTGGCGCTATGACTCATATCCTGTATTGTCACATGGACCCGTTCAGGGCGGGACTCTTATGAAGCACAAAAGGTTTGGCTCTCTTAGGATCATGTATGCCGGAGTTATAGCCGTTTCATTTTTCATGGCGAAGGATCGAAATTCGCCGCCCAGCCACGCCCCCTAGGAAAGACTAATGAGAATTGTTTTAATAACTTTTAATCTCCTATGCCTGTAGATGATACGGACCGAATTTGAAAGTCCTGGGGTCAAATCTCTAGGAGGAGTTCGTTAAAGTATGCGGGCTGGAAATGACAAAATCGGTGCAAAATTTCAACTTTGATACAAAATGGCCGACTTCCTGTTGGAGTTAGGCTATGTGTCCTTGAGACTTTTTGGTGCGTCTGGTCATGATACATATGCATACCGAATTTCGTTCTCCTACGACAATCTGTATCGAGGGGCTCAATTTTCTTGACTTTCTAGGTGGCGCTGTCGAGCCATTTTGTCCCGCTTTATTTCGAGACCCATAAAATATCGAAATTTTCGCCAGTCCTGACATCTGTGCAAATTTTCATGAGTTTTCGTGCATGTTTAGGCCCTCAAAAATGCGTTTGTTTCGGAGGAATAATAATAATAATAATTAAAGCTGCAAGCAGCGATGATCGGGCCCTCGCACCCCAGCGCATGTCGAAGTGACGCTCAGTCGAAGGGCTTTTGTCAGTGACTTGTTGTGTAAAGTTTGAGGCAGATCCAACCATGTACACTCAAGTTATATCAATTTCCTCTGTCATGGCGAAACATCAAAACTCAACGCCACGCCACGGCCAAACCATCATGATCATACACTACTCTAGATGACACACACTGATTTTGAAGTCCTTACGATGAAATCTGTAGGAGGAGTGCGTTAAAATACAAGGTATGCGAAATGGCCAAAAAAAGGCGAAAATTGACCAGTTTTTCAAGATGGCCGACTTCTTGTTCAACTTACAATAAGGCGTCAACAGACTTTTTTGTGCGTCTTGACATTATACATGTGCCCTGTCAATTTCATCTCTCTACGTTAATCTGGAAGGCGGGGCTTCAATTTTGAAATTTTAAAGGGGGTGCTGTTGAGCCATTTTGTTACGCCCATTAAGAGGAACTACATAGGTTTTTAGCTGGTGTCTCTCCAGACATGTGTGTCAAGTTTCGTGACTGTAGAGCAATCCATTCTCCCTGTAAAACAGTATTGTATTTCATGGCGAAGGATGTGTTGCCATGGTAACAGCATTCAGTTTTGGGTCATGAGCTGCCAAATGTAGCATCACCAAAGTCTCGTTTATTAGCTGACTTAATTTCAGGTGCATCAGCCAAATTTCCTAGGAGTAATTAGACAAAGTACGACGCATGATACTTCCTGTTGCCAGTAGGTGGCGCTATGACTTTCGCTAAATATGAGACTGAACATGTGTTCAGATCGGGACTCTTAACAAGCATATGAAATTTGGAAAAGATCAGACCACGTGGAGTCAAGTTATAAGGCATTGAAATTTCATGGCGTCACATCGAAATTCGCCGCGTCGCCATGGCAACACCTTTCAACGAAGGGTCACCAACTTCATAATATAAGATCTCCAAGGTCTTGAGGCTATTCTCAGTAAATTTCAGCTGGATTCGATCACCGTGCTGCCCACAGGGCGTCAGAGAGTAAAACATGTAACTTCCTGTTGCCAGGAGGTGGCGCTATGACTCATATCCTGTATTGTCACATGGACCCGTTCAGGGCGGGACTCTTATGAAGCACAAAAGGTTTGGCTCTCTTAGGATCATGTATGCCGGAGTTATAGCCGTTTCATTTTTCATGGCGAAGGATCGAAATTCGCCGCCCAGCCACGCCCCCTAGGAAAGACTAATGAGAATTGTTTTGATAACTTTTAATCTCCTATGCCTGTAGATGATACGGACCGAATTTGAAAGTCCTGGGGTCAAATCTCTAGGAGGAGTTCGTTAAAGTATGCGGGCTGGAAATGACAAAATCGGTGCAAAATTTCAACTTTGATACAAAATGGCCGACTTCCTGTTGGAGTTAGGCTATGTGTCCTTGAGACTTTTTGGTGCGTCTGGTCATGATACATATGCATACCGAATTTCGTTCTCCTACGACAATCTGTATCGAGGGGCTCAATTTTCTTGACTTTCTAGGTGGCGCTGTCGAGCCATTTTGTCCCGCTTTATTTCGAGACCCATAAAATATCGAAATTTTCGCCAGTCCTGACATCTGTGCAAATTTTCATGAGTTTTCGTGCATGTTTAGGCCCTCAAAAATGCGTTTGTTTCGGAGGAATAATAATAATAATAACTCCTTCAGTTTCAATAGGGCTTCGCACCGGTCGGTGCTCGGGCCCTAATAATTCCTTCAGTTTCAATAGGGCTTCGCACCGGTAGGTGCTCGGGCCCTAATTAAAGCTGCAAGCAGCGATGATCGGGCCCTCGCACCCCAGCGCATGTCGAAGTGACGCTCAGTCGAAGGGCTTTTGTCAGTGACTTGTTGTGTAAAGTTTGAGGCAGATCCAACCATGTACACTCAAGTTATATCAATTTCCTCTGTCATGGCGAAACATCAAAACTCAACGCCACGCCACGGCCAAACCATCATGATCATACACTAGTCTAGATGACACACACTGATTTTGAAGTCCTTACGATGGATTCTGTAGGAGGAGTTCTTTAAAATACAAGGTATGCGAAATGGCCAAGAAAAGGCGAAAATGTACCATTTTTTTCAAGATGGCCGACTTCCTGTTCGACTTACAATAAGGCTTCAAGAGGCTTTTTTGTGCGTGTTGACATTATACATGTGCCCTGTGAATTTCATCTTTCTACGTTAATCTGGAAGGCGGGGCTGCAATTTTGAAATTTTAAAGGGGGCGCTGTTGAGCCATTTTGCCACGCCCATTCAAAGCGACCACATAGGATTTTAGCTGACATCACTCTAGACATTTGTGTCAAGTTTCATGACTGTAGAGCAATCCCTTCTCCCTGAAAAACAGTATCATATTTCATGGCGAAGGATGTGTCGCCATGGTAACAGCATTCAGTTTTGGGTCATGAGCTGCCAAATGTAGCATCACCAAGGTCTCGTTTATTAGCTGACTTAATTTCAGGTGCATCAGCCAAATTTCCTAGGAGTAATTAGACAAAGTACGATGCATGATACTTCCTGTTGCCAGTAGGTGGCGCTATGACTTTCGCTAAATATGAGACTGAACATGTGTTCAGATCGGGACTCTTAACAAGCATATGAAATTTGGAAAAGATCAGACCACGTGGAGTCAAGTTATAAGGCATTGAAATTTCATGGCGTCACATCGAAATTCGCCGCGTCGCCATGGCAACACCTTTCGACGAAGGGTCACCAACTTCATAATATAAGATCTCCAAGGTCTTGAGGCTATTCTCAGTAAATTTCAGCTGGATTCCATCACCGTGCTGCCCACAGGGCGTCAGAGCGTAAAACATGTAACTTCCTGTTGCCAGGAGGTGGCGCTATGACTCATATCCTGTATTGTCACATGGACCCGTTCAGGGCAGGACTCTTACTCTTATGAAGCACAAAAGGTTTGGCTCTCTTAGGATCATGTATGCCGGAGTTATAGCCGTTTCATTTTTCATGGCGAAGGATCGAAATTCGCCGCCCAGCCACGCCCCCTAGGAAAGACTAATGAGAATTGTTTTAATAACTTTTAATCTCCTATGCCTGTAGATGATACGGACCGAATTTGAAAGTCCTGGGGTCAAATCTCTAGGAGGAGTTCGTTAAAGTATGCGGGCTGGAAATGACAAAATCGGTGCAAAATTTCAACTTTGATACAAAATGGCCGACTTCCTGTTGGAGTTAGGCTATGTGTCCTTGAGACTTTTTGGTGCGTCTGGTCATGATACATATGCATACCGAATTTCGTTCTCCTACGACAATCTGTATCGAGGGGCTCAATTTTCTTGACTTTCTAGGTGGCGCTGTCGAGCCATTTTGTCCCGCTTTATTTCGAGACCCATAAAATATCGAAATTTTCGCCAGTCCTGACATCTGTGCAAATTTTCATGAGTTTTCGTGCATGTTTAGGCCCTCAAAAATGCGTTTGTTTCGGAGGAATAATAATAATAATTAAAGCTGCAAGCAGCGATGATCGGGCCCTCGCACCCCAGCGCATGTCGAAGTGACGCTCAGTCGAAGGGCTTTTGTCAGTGACTTGTTGTGTAAAGTTTGAGGCAGATCCAACCGTGTACACTCAAGTTATATCAATTTCCTCTGTCATGGCGAAACATCAAAACTCAACGCCACGCCACGGCCAAACCATCATGATCATACACTAGTCTAGATGACACACACTGATTTTTAAGTCCTTACGATGGATTCTGTAGGAGGAGTTCTTTAAAATACAAGGTATGCGAAATGGCCAAGAAAAGGCGAAAATATACCATTTTTCTCAAGATGGCCGACTTCCTGTTCGACTTACAATAAGGCTTCAAGAGGCTTTTTTGTGCGTGTTGACATTATACATGTGCCCTGTGAATTTCATCTTTCTACGTTAATCTGGAAGGCGGGGCTGCAATTTTGAAATTTTAAAGGGGGCGCTGTTGAGCCATTTTGCCACGCCCATTCAAAGCGACCACATAGGATTTTAGCTGACATCACTCTAGACATGTGTGTCAAGTTTCATGACTGTAGAGCAATCCCTTCTCCCTGAAAAACAGTATCATATTTCATGGCGAAGGATGTGTCGCCATGGTAACAGCATTCAGTTTTGGGTCATGAGCTGCCAAATGTAGCATCACCAAGGTCTCGTTTATTAGCTGACTTAATTTCAGGTGCATCAGCCAAATTTCCTAGGAGTAATTAGACAAAGTACGACGCATGATACTTCCTGTTGCCAGTAGGTGGCGCTATGACTTTCGCTAAATATGAGACTGAACATGTGTTCAGATTGGGACTCTTAACAAGCATATGAAATTTGGAAAAGATCAGACCACGTGGAGTCAAGTTATAAGGCATTGAAATTTCATGGCGTCACATCGAAATTCGCCGCATCGCCATGGCAACACCTTTCAACGAAGGGTCACCAACTTCATAATATAAGATCTCCAAGGTCTTGAGGCTATTCTCAGTAAATTTCAGCTGGATTCCATCACCGTGCTGCCCACAGGGCGTCAGAGCGTAAAACATGTAACTTCCTGTTGCCAGGAGGTGGCGCTATGACTCATATCCTGTATTGTCACATGGACCCGTTCAGGGCGGGACTCTTATGAAGCACAAAAGGTTTGGCTCTCTTAGGATCATGTATGCCGGAGTTATAGCCGTTTCATTTTTCATGGCGAAGGATCGAAATTCGCCGCCCAGCCACGCCCCCTAGGAAAGACTAATGAGAATTGTTTTAATAACTTTTAATCTCCTATGCCTGTAGATGATACGGACCGAATTTGAAAGTCCTGGGGTCAAATCTCTAGGAGGAGTTCGTTAAAGTATGCGGGCTGGAAATGACAAAATCGGTGCAAAATTTCAACTTTGATACAAAATGGCCGACTTCCTGTTGGAGTTAGGCTATGTGTCCTTGAGACTTTTTGGTGCGTCTGGTCATGATACATATGCATACCGAATTTCGTTCTCCTACGACAATCTGTATCGAGGGGCTCAATTTTCTTGACTTTCTAGGTGGCGCTGTCGAGCCATTTTGTCCCGCTTTATTTCGAGACCCATAAAATATCGAAATTTTCGCCAGTCCTGACATCTGTGCAAATTTTCATGAGTTTTCGTGCATGTTTAGGCCCTCAAAAATGCGTTTGTTTCGGAGGAATAATAATAATAATAATAATTCCTTCAGTTTCAATAGGGCTTCGCACCGGTAGGTGCTCGGGCCCTAATAATTCCTTCAGTTTCAATAGGGCTTCGCACCGGTAGGTGCTCGGGCCCTAATAATAATTAAAGCTGCAAGCAGCGATGATCGGGCCCTCGCACCCCAGCGCATGTCGAAGTGACGCTCAGTCGAAGGGCTTTTGTCAGTGACTTGTTGTGTAAAGTTTGAGGCAGATCCAACCGTGTACACTCAAGTTATATCAATTTCCTCTGTCATGGCGAAACATCAAAACTCAACGCCACGCCACGGCCAAACCATCATGATCATACACTAGTCTAGATGACACACACTGATTTTTAAGTCCTTACGATGGATTCTGTAGGAGGAGTTCTTTAAAATACAAGGTATGCGAAATGGCCAAGAAAAGGCGAAAATGTACCATTTTTTTCAAGATGGCCGACTTCCTGTTCGACTTACAATAAGGCTTCAAGAGGCTTTTTTGTGCGTGTTGACATTATACATGTGCCCTGTGAATTTCATCTTTCTACGTTAATCTGGAAGGCGGGGCTGCAATTTTGAAATTTTAAAGGGGGCGCTGTTGAGCCATTTTGCCACGCCCATTCAAAGCGACCACATAGGATTTTAGCTGACATCACTCTAGACATGTGTGTCAAGTTTCATGACTGTAGAGCAATCCCTTCTCCCTGAAAAACAGTATCATATTTCATGGCGAAGGATGTGTCGCCATGGTAACAGCATTCAGTTTTGGGTCATGAGCTGCCAAATGTAGCATCACCAAGGTCTTGTTTATTAGCTGACTTCATTTCAGGTGCATCAGCCAAATTTCCTAGGAGTAATTAGACAAAGTACGACGCATGATACTTCCTGTTGCCAGTAGGTGGCGCTATGACTTTCGCTAAATATGAGACTGAACATGTGTTCAGATTGGGACTCTTAACAAGCATATGAAATGTGGAAAAGATCAGACCACGTGGAGTCAAGTTATAAGGCATTGAAATTTCATGGCGTCACAGCGAAATTCGCCGCGTCTCCATGGCAACACCTTTCGACGAAGGGTCACCAACTTCATAATATAAGATCTCCAAGGTCTTGAGGCTATTCTCAGTAAATTTCAGCTGGATTCGATCACCGTGCTGCCCACAGGGCGTCAGAGCGTAAAACATGTAACTTCCTGTTGCCAGGAGGTGGCGCTATGACTCATATCCTGTATTGTCACATGGACCCGTTCAGGGCGGGACTCTTATGAAGCACAAAAGGTTTGGCTCTCTTAGGATCATGTATGCCGGAGTTATAGCCGTTTCATTTTTCATGGCGAAGGATCGAAATTCGCCGCCCAGCCACGCCCCCTAGGAAAGACTAATGAGAATTGTTTTAATAACTTTTAATCTCCTATGCCTGTAGATGATACGGACCGAATTTGAAAGTCCTGGGGTCAAATCTCTAGGAGGAGTTCGTTAAAGTATGCGGGCTGGAAATGACAAAATCGGTGCAAAATTTCAACTTTGATACAAAATGGCCGACTTCCTGTTGGAGTTAGGCTATGTGTCCTTGGGACTTTTTGGTGCGTCTGGTCATGATACATATGCATACCGAATTTCGTTCTCCTACGACAATCTGTATCGAGGGGCTCACTTTTCTTGACTTTCTAGGTGGCGCTGTCGAGCCATTTTGTCCCGCTTTATTTCAAGACCCATAAAATATCGCAATTTTCGCCAGTCCTGACATCTGTGCAAATTTTCATGAGTTTTCGTGCATGTTTAGGCCCTCAAAAATGCGTTTGTTTCGGAGGAATAATAATAATAATAATAATAATTAAAGCTGCAAGCAGCGATGATCGGGCCCTCGCACCCCAGCGCATGTCGAAGTGACGCTCAGTCGAAGGGCTTTTGTCAGTGACTTGTTGTGTAAAGTTTGAGGCAGATCCAACCGTGTACACTCAAGTTATATCAATTTCCTCTGTCATGGCGAAACATCAAAACTCAACGCCACGCCACGGCCAAACCATCATGATCATACACTAGTCTAGATGACACACACTGATTTTTAAGTCCTTACGATGGATTCTGTAGGAGGAGTTCTTTAAAATACAAGGTATGCGAAATGGCCAAGAAAAGGCGAAAATGTACCATTTTTTTCAAGATGGCCGACTTCCTGTTCGACTTACAATAAGGCTTCAAGAGGCTTTTTTGTGCGTGTTGACATTATACATGTGCCCTGTGAATTTCATCTTTCTACGTTAATCTGGAAGGCGGGGCTGCAATTTTGAAATTTTAAAGGGGGCGCTGTTGAGCCATTTTGCCACGCCCATTCAAAGCGACCACATAGGATTTTAGCTGACATCACTCTAGACATGTGTGTCAAGTTTCATGACTGTAGAGCAATCCCTTCTCCCTGAAAAACAGTATCGTATTTCATGGCGAAGGATGTGTCGCCATGGTAACAGCATTCAGTTTTGGGTCATGAGCTGCCAAATGCAGCATCACCAAGGTCTTGTTTATTAGCTGACTTAATTTCAGGTGCATCAGCCAAATTTCCTAGGAGTAATTAGACAAAGTACGACGCATGATACTTCCTGTTGCCAGTAGGTGGCGCTATGACTTTCGCTAAATATGAGACTGAACATGTGTTCAGATTGGGACTCTTAACAAGCATATGAAATTTGGAAAAGATCAGACCACGTGGAGTCAAGTTATAAGGCATTGAAATTTCATGGCGTCACATCGAAATTCGCCGCGTCGCCATGGCAACACCTTTCAACGAAGGGTCACCAACTTCATAATATAAGATCTCCAAGGTCTTGAGGCTATTCTCAGTAAATTTCAGCTGGATTCCATCACCGTGCTGCCCACAGGGCGTCAGAGCGTAAAACATGTAACTTCCTGTTGCCAGGAGGTGGCGCTATGACTCATATCCTGTATTGTCACATGGACCCGTTCAGGGCGGGACTCTTATGAAGCACAAAAGGTTTGGCTCTCTTAGGATCATGTATGCCGGAGTTATAGCCGTTTCATTTTTCATGGCGAAGGATCGAAATTCGCCGCCCAGCCACGCCCCCTAGGAAAGACTAATGAGAATTGTTTTAATAACTTTTAATCTCCTATGCCTGTAGATGATACGGACCGAATTTGAAAGTCCTGGGGTCAAATCTCTAGGAGGAGTTCGTTAAAGTATGCGGGCTGGAAATGACAAAATCGGTGCAAAATTTCAACTTTGATACAAAATGGCCGACTTCCTGTTGGAGTTAGGCTATGTGTCCTTGAGACTTTTTGGTGCGTCTGGTCATGATACATATGCATACCGAATTTCGTTCTCCTACGACAATCTGTATCGAGGGGCTCAATTTTCTTGACTTTCTAGGTGGCGCTGTCGAGCCATTTTGTCCCGCTTTATTTCGAGACCCATAAAATATCGAAATTTTCGCCAGTCCTGACATCTGTGCAAATTTTCATGAGTTTTCGTGCATGTTTAGGCCCTCAAAAATGCGTTTGTTTCGGAGGAATAATAATAATAATAATAATTCCTTCAGTTTCAATAGGGCTTCGCACCGGTAGGTGCTCGGGCCCTAATAATTCCTTCAGTTTCAATAGGGCTTCGCACCGGTCGGTGCTCGGGCCCTAATAACTCCTTCAGTTTCAATAGGGCTTCGCACCGGTCGGTGCTCGGGCCCTAATAATAATAATAACTCCTTCAGTTTCAATAGGGCTTCGCACCGGTCGGTGCTCGGGCCCTAAAAATTAAAGCTGGAAGCAGCGATGATCGGGCCCTCGCGTCCTCGCGTATGTCGGGGCTTGGCGCTGGTGAAGGGCTTCTGTCACGGGCATATAGATGTCCCCACACCTGGGCTGTTTTCAGACATTGCAAGGGGAGATTAACGTCACATCCTCAATCACCTACTATGCTTGCTGTAGGAGCTGCTGCATTGAAATGTCGTAGGGGGCGCTATGGAGCCAGTTTTCATCACTGACTGAATATTGCTATTTAGACATGTTCAGGCTGGGAGTCTTATCAAACATGAAAAGTTTGGTGTAGACTCGAGCATTTACACTAAACTTATAGGACTTTCACCTGTCATGGCGAAACATCAAAACTCAACGCCACGCCACGGCCACACGCTTCAATGCTAAGTAAATGTTTTGATAACTTTTGATCACACACTAGTGTAGATGACACACACTGATTTTGAAGTCGTTACCATGAATTCTGTAGGAGGAGTTCGTTAAAATACAAGGTATGCGAAATGGTCAAAAAAACGCGAAAAATGACCACTTTTATCAAGATGGCCGACTTCCTGTAGGACTTACGATATGGCTCCAAGAGGCTTTTTTGTGCGTCTTGACATGATACATAAGCCTCCCGAATTTCATTTTACTAGGTTAATCTGGAAGGCGGGGCCACAATTTTGAAATTGTCAAGGGGGCGCTGTTGAGCCATATTGTCACGTCTATGCAAATGACCTATCCAGGATTTTAACTGGTGTCGCTCCAGACATATGTGCCAAGTTTCGTGACTGTAAACCCATCCTTTGTCCCTAAAATACAGCATCGTATTTCATGGCGAAGGATGTGTCGCCATGGCAACAGCGTTTGGTCATGGGTCATGACCTGCTGAATGTAGCATCACCAAGGTCTTACATCTTAGCTGAGTCAATTTCAGGTGCATCGGCCAAATTTCCTAGGAGTAATACAACAAAGAACGACGCATGATACTTCCTGTTGCCAGTAGGTGGCGCCGCCTCTCACTAAATATGGGCCTGACAATGTGTTCAGACCGGGACTCTTATCAAGCATATGAAATTTGGAAAAGATCAGACCATGTGGAGTCAAGTTATAAGGCTTTGAAATTTCATGGCGAGACATCGAAATTCGCCGCGTGGTCATGGCAACAACTTTTGACGAAAAGTCACCAACTTCATAATATACCATCTCCAAGGTCTTTAGACTATTCTGAGTAAATTTGAGGTGGATCCCATCACCGTGCCACCCACAGAGCGTCAAAGTGTAAAACATTAACTTCCTGTTGCCAGCAGGTGGCGCTATGACTTAGATCCAATATTGACACATGGATATGTTCAGGACGGGACTCTGTCCAAGCACAAAAGGTTTGGGTCTCTTAGGATCGTGCATGCCGGAGTTATGGCCGTTTGAATTTTCACGGCGAAGGATCGAAATTCGCCGCCCGACCACACCCCCTCGGCAATGTCGAAAACTCACCGTTTTGATAACTTTGCATCTCCCCGGTCTGTAGATGATACTGACCGAATTTCAAGTTACTCAGGTCAAATCCCTAGGAGGAGTTTGTTAAAGTGCGCGGGCCAAAAACGGCAAAATTGGCCTGAAAATCGCAACTTTGAACCAAAATGGCCGACTTCCTGTTGGATTTAGGATATGGCTCCAAGAGAGTTTTTGGTGCGTCTGGTCATGATATATAAGCACACCAAATTTCATTGTTCTACGATGATCTGTATCGTGGGGCTCGCTTTTCTTAATTTTCTAGGTGGCGCTGTCGAGCCATTTTTCCACGCATTTTTTGCCACACCCATAAAATCTGCGATTTTCACCAGAACTGACGCGCACGCCAATTTTGGTTAGTTTTGGTACAAGTTTGTAGAAGTTATTTGAGGTCAAAGAGTTGTAATAATAATAATAATAATAATAATAATGATAATAATAATAATAATAATAATAATAATAATAATAATAATAATAATAATAATTCCTTTGGAAACAAGAGGGCTTCGCGCTGGTCAGCGCTCGGGCCCTAATAATAATAATAATAATAATAATAATAATAATAATAATTCCTTTGGAAACAAGAGGGCTTCGCGCTGGTCAGCGCTCGGGCCCTAATAAAAAAAAAAATAATAATAATAATAATAATAATTCCTTTGGAAACAAGAGGGCTTCGCGCTGGTCAGCGCTCGGGCCCTAATAATTCCTTTGGAAACAAGAGGGCTTTGCGCTGGTCAGCGCTAGGGCCCTAATAATAATTCCTTTGGATACAATAGGGCTTCGCGCTGGTCAGCGCTCGGGCCCTAATAATAATTCCTTTGGAAACAATAGGGCTTCGCGCTGGTCAGCGCTCGGGCCCTAATAATAATAAAAATAATAATAATAATAATAATAATAATAATAATTCCTTTGGATACAAGAGGGCTTCACGCTGGTCAGCGCTCGGGCCCTAATAATAATTCCTTTGGAAACAAGAGGGCGTCGCGCTGGTCAGCGCTCGGGCCCTAATAAAAATAATAATGATAATAATAATAATAATAATAATAATAATAATTAAAGCTGCAAGCAGCGATGATCGGGCCCTCGCGTCCTTGCGTATGTCGGGGCTCGGCGCTGGTGAAGGGCTTCTGTCACGGGCATATAGATGTCCCCTGACCTGGGCTGTTTTCAGACAATGCAAGGGGAGATTAACGTCACATCCTCAATCACCTACTCTGCATGCTGCAGGGGCTGCTGCATTGAAATGTCGTAGGGGGCGCTATGGAGTCAGTTTTCATCACTGACTGAATATTGCTATTTAGACGTGTTCAGGCTGGGAGTCTTATCAAACATGAAAAGTTTGGTGTAGACTCCAGCGTTTACACTAAACTTATAGGACTTTCA
Organism: Thunnus thynnus; assembly: GCF_963924715.1. Taxonomy (NCBI): domain Eukaryota; kingdom Metazoa; phylum Chordata; class Actinopteri; order Scombriformes; family Scombridae; genus Thunnus; species Thunnus thynnus. The sequence continues at coordinate 2,685,785 of NC_089518.1, forward strand.
CCTGTCATGGCGAAACATCAAAACTCAACGCCACGCCACAGCCACACGCTTCAATGCTAAGTAAATGTTTTGATAACTTTTGATCACACACTACTGTAGATGACACACACTGATTTTGAAGTCATTACCATGAATTCTGTAGGAGGAGTTCGTTAAAATACAAGGTATGCGAAATGGTCAAAAAAACGCGAAAAATGACCACTTTTATCAAGATGGCCGACTTCCTGTAGGACTTACGATATGGCTCCAAGAGGCTTTTTTGTGCGTCTTGACATGATACATAAGCCTCCCGAATTTCATTTTCCTAGGTTAATCTGGAAGGCGGGGCTACCATTTTGAAATTGTCAAGGGGGCGCTGTTGAGCCATATTGTCACGTCTATGCAAATGACCTATCCAGGATTTTAACTGGTGTCGCTCCAGACATGTGTGCCAAGTTTTGTGACTGTAAACCCATCCCTTGTCCCTAAAATACAGCATCGTATTTCATGGCGAAGGATGTGTCGCCATGGCAACGGCGTTTGGTCATGGGTCATGACCTGCCCATTGTAGCATCACCAAGGTCTTACATCTTAGCTGAGTCAATTTCAGATGCATCGGCCAAATTTCCTAGGAGTAATTAGACAAAGACCGACGCATGATACTTCCTGTTGCCAGTAGGTGGCGCTATGACTGTCACTAAATATGGGCCTGAAAATGTATTCAGACCGGGACTCTTAACAAGCATATGAAATTTGGAAAAGATCAGACCACGTGGAGTCAAGATATAAGGCTTTGAAATTTCATGGCGAGACATCGAAATTCGCCGCGTCGCCATGGCAACATCTTTCAGCAAAAAGTCACCAACTTCATAATGTACGAACTCCAAGGTCTTGAGGCTATTCTGAGTAAATTTGAGGTGGATCCAATCACTGTGCTACCCACAGGGCGTCGGAGCGTAAAACATGTAACTTCCTGTTGCCAGTAGGTGGCACTATGACTCAGATCCAATATTGTCACATGGATGTGTTCAGGGCAGGACTCTTAATCAATCACAAAAGGTTTGGGTCTCTTGGGATCATGTATGCCAGAGTTATGGCCGTTTTAAATTTCATGGCGAAGGATCGAATTTCACCCCCCAGCCACGCCCCCTTGGCAATGACGAAAACTCACCGTTTTGATAAATTTTAATCTCCTATGTCTGTAGATGATACAGACCGAATTCCAAGTGGCTGAGGTCAAATCTCTAGGAGGAGTTCGTTAAAGTATGCAGGCTGGAAATGACCAAATCGGTGTCAAAATCGCAACATTGACACAAAATGGCCGACTTCCTGTTGGCGTTAGGGTATGTGTCCAAGAGACTTTTTGGTGCGTCTGGTCATGATACATATGCATACCGAATTTCGTTCTCCTACGACAATCTGTATCGAGGGGCTCAATTTTCTTGACTTTCTAGGTGGCGCTGTCGAGCCATTTTGTCCTGCTTTATTTCGAGACCCATAAAATATCGAAATTTTCGCCAGTCCTGACATCTGTGCAAATTTTCATGAGTTTTCGTGCATGTTTAGGCCCTCAAAAATGCGTTTGTTTCGGAGGAATAATAATAATAATAATAACTCCTTCAGTTTCAATAGGGCTTCGCACCGGTCGGTGCTCGGGCCCTAATAATTCCTTTGGATACAAGAGGGCTTCACGCTGGTCAGCGCTCGGGCCCTAATAATAATAATAATAATAATTCCTTTGGATACAAGAGGGCTTCGCGCTGGTCAGCGCTAGGGCCCTAAAAATAATAATAATAATAACCCCATTGGAAACAATAGCGCTTCGCGCTGGTCAGCGCTCGGGCCCTAATAATAATAAGAAAGAAACAAACACACGAAAGACAATAGGGTCTTCGCCCTTTGGGCTCAGGCCCTAATTAAAGCTGCAAGCAGCGTTGAACGGGCCTTCGCGCCCTTGCGCACATCGGGCCGCGGCGCAGTCAGCTAAGCTTCTGGGAACCAAGAAATGTTTAGAGATGTGTGAGAGTCTTTTGACACACAATACTAACCAGTTTCTCTCCGTGAGCGCACCCCTCTGTTTATCACATTTAATTATGGATTATGAAATCAAAATATTGTTAACCTTAATCAATAATTCGGGCACCAACTGTAGGATCTGTGAGGAATAAAGATATCACGTTGTTTATTAAACTTAGCAAAATTAACAAATGCTTCATTCAATAAACAGCTATTCTACAATCTAATTCTACCAAACAAAACACAAACAGCTTTGCACAGGGTTGGACACTTGTAGGGGAATGCATATGTGTGTGTGTGTGTGTATGTATGTGTGTACGCGCGCGCGAGACAAGATGGCGACGGGGCCTGACGTGATGACGTCGTCGGTCTGCGACACGGACGTGACTCTGGGAGTAAGTCACATCACGCGAGACCCAAATGGCAGAAGTACGGCGGTGTCTTGGCTAGACAAAAACAAGATGGCACCGCCTAGTAGTCAGCGTCTTGCTCTCATCCGATTCCGTGAAAAACACACGTGTCTGATGGCGGATAAGGAAACAACGCAAAGCTTTGTCCGATGTTATCTGACCATCAGATGTGCAAAACGATGTCGGTGCGTGTATCTGGAGAGCGCACGTAAGGACGGCAGTCTGTAACGCACGTTGTCTGGTTTCTGATCGACAAATCAATTTACTTTCTCACTCACGGTGGCACAAACACAGCAGTAGTCCCGAGCGGGACAAACACAAAATAGTCTAGCGTGGTGAACACAACTAACAGGCAGCAAACTTAAAATCTCAGTGTAAAGCAGAGAAAAATGGACTCGGCGGTCCGTCAACTCAAACAACAAGAACAATAGCAATGAAGTTAAAAAGCTAAATGCTAAACAACAGCAACTGATGCTGAAAAGAACACACAACTAACACTGCCTATGCCCAGACTTATGCCTCTTACTTGGTCGCTTCAGAAAGCGAGCAGGGTGTGTGTGTGCAGTCCGTCTTAATGTCCAACTTTGTTCTTGGCTTGGAGGCAGACGGTGCCGTTCTCGCACGGTCGGCCAAAATCACGGCAGCTGGCTCTGAGTGGAGTGGCGGAGAGAACAGCAGAGTCGACTCGGCGAAGACGAGCAGGGCAGAGCCGTTCCACGTTATCCTGAAGTAACTTTATTTCTTCTTTCTCGGGGGAATTTGAGGACGCTGGTTGCAGCAGCGGTCTCTCTCGGATCCAGGAATGTGTTCGGGTGAACACGGGCAAAGTCTCGTCTCATCCGATGAGGGGAGTCTTCGATGAGGGGAAAACATGTTTGTGGGGTAGTCAAGCTAACTCACAGAGGAACAGGAGTTACCCCTAGCTCAGTGACATGGGAAAGCCGTGTATTTTGGGCGTGCTTGCTTATAAAGGGGTGGTGATGTCATGGCTGCGTCATCAGGACGCTCCGCTGTGCAGGAGCGTCTCCGCCAATGAGGGACCGATGTTGACTGTTCCCTGCTGAGGTGTGAAAATTGCAAAGCATCCTTGGAAATGGAGTTTGCTCATCCTCATGGCAGGTCCATTACAGTTTTAATACTGAGCTCTGGAACTCCAGCCTTCCTGAGTTCTTCCCTCATATAGGCTATAGTTTTTCTTGATCATTAGTACAATATATGATTATATGTGTAATAGTCTCCTCAGCCAAGAGGGAAAAAATATGTGCATATATCAACATCAGCAATTGGCAAAAATTACAGTCAAAAAGTGATCATGTTGAATAATCATGATCTCAATATTGAACAAAAATGATCATGATTATGACTTTTACCATAATCAAGCACCCCTAAAAACAACAAATTGTGATTTACATACACACACACACACACACACACACACACAGAGTTTAAATATATATGTGATAAATTGTAAATATATATGTAATGAATTGTTTTCTTTAAGAAACTCTTACTTGAACATTTTTCAGTGTGCTCCTAAACTTATATGTATGCTCCTAATTTCTTTCATTTAGGAGCACATGTACTCCTTGAAAAAAAAGTAAGGATTGAACACTGCTGTCAGATGTGTAGAAGCACTAAGTAAGTGGAGTGTGGCACAGTCCAAGGGCTTCTGTCACAGGCAGTAGATGTTTACTTTACCCATCCCCACTTCCCATTCTCTCTCTCTCCCTCTCAGCTGCAGAGATGGACATCAGTGTACTCTTCTTGTGAAATATCCTCATAAATCCCATAACTTTGGCCAAATCCTACATAAAAATCACATTTTTTTGTAGGAATTTTTGTTGCAAATCCACTGATACAGGTTTGAAAGTGGTCGGACTTATAGTTTAGACGCCAGATGCCCCAGTTTGGCACAAAGTCCATGCCCAGAATTTGCCTCCCCATTGGTTTACATTGTAAGGTGTAATGTCGCACTCCAACTTTCAGGGCTTACTAAATCTAAACCGTTCGAGTTATTACAAAGTTTTTAATAACTTTTGCTCAACACAGTGTGATAAGTCATGTATTAAAGTTTGAAGCCCATACCATTAACGCCCTAGGAGGAGATAGCGTTTATTCAAGGTCCAAAATTGGCACAAAATCTTACTTTGAAATTGAGATTGCAGACTTCCTGTTGGATTTAGGTCAGGGGTGTCAGTGTATGATTTGTAGGGCTTGATGAGATGAATAATTGAGTTTTGGTTCAATCTCTCTACTACATTCCTACGGGCTGTGGCGGCCGTTTTAGATACATAGGTGGCGCTCTCGAGCACATTTTGGCACTTTGGGGGTTAATTTTTACATTTTATCAAGTTTTTCACCAGCCCTGATGTGTGTGCCAAATTTGGTGAGTTTTTGAGCATGTTTAGGGGGTCAAATTTAGAGTTAAAGTGGCGTAACAAGAAAGAAAGAAACACACGAAAAACAATTATTAGGGTCTTCGCCCTTTGGGCTCAGGTCCTAATAATAATAATAATTCCTTTGGATACAAGAGGGCTTCGCGCTGGTCAGCGCTCGGGCCCTAAATACCTGGCCCTGTGCGCATCCCTACTCACTAGAGCACCAAATGTTTAATAATCCGCCACTGAAAATAGTCCCCAAAAATGCACAATTTCCTCCTGTTTGAGTACCATTAAAACATTAAAAACTACATTGACCAGCTGTTTTAGGAAATTACTGAGCTTTTTAAAAAAAAACAATACACCGACAGGGTAGGGATGTCAGAAACTATTGGGAGTCGGACTCACACATTGTTGGTTTTAGTCTTTTGTGGTATTTGTTGGCAATAAGAAAAAATTGGAATAACAACAGACTGATCATTTATTGGTATTCCAAAGGACTCTCATAAAAACCTCTAGAGCATAAGGAAGGTTGGATAAACCCTGTAGATCTAATTCAACATTGATGTGTGTGGATGTAATATCTAGCCTGAACTTTTATATGACTTTTTTGAAAAATCATAACAGCAAATAGCAAAATTATTAATTTAAATTGTTTCCTTTTTTTGTGTTTGTGTATTTTGTGAAAGCGACACAAAGCACATTATAGACGATATCAGAGTAGAGGACCAGAGCACAAATCAAAGATAAGCTTCGTTACTGAGTGAGTACACCAGTACACCACAGACACATACACAGACATACACAATGGTGGGCTTTACTGGCAGACTCTATGACATGGTAGAAGACAGTATTGTCACTGCACTTAAGGTGTTCCACTCTTCCTATGCTCTTCCTATTAGCAATGTCCAAGCTATGCTTACCTTCCTTAAAGAAAATGATGTGGACACAGTCTTCCCAAAGCTGACTGAAGTACTCAAAATAAATGCTACATTGCCAGTGACAACGGCATCAGTCGAACAGTTGAGTCGATTCTACAGATTGAAGCTGATCAAGACTCAGACTAGAAACTGAGGCTCTTAGATCTTCTGCTGTTGTCCATTGAGAGGGATATCCCAATTGACCATAAGGAGGTCATTAACGTTTACAAAGTCATGGTCAAAAGAATTCTCCTGTTATTTCACTAATCTTGCTTCTTGCTTCCCTGACAAGACAAGAGTTAATCCTCAAAATATTAATAGTTCCGTGTTTTTACTACAGATGTGATTGAGGAATAAACATTGACAACCTTACCCATTCCCTGTAATTTATTACAGAGATGTTTGCAAAATAAATGTTTAAAAAGTAAATCCTTTTTAATACAGAGGTATTGCTTCCCTTATATTAAGGATTACCCTATAAAATGTTAATCTTAATTCTGTAAGTAGCCTTTTTACCAAACATGCACCGCTGGTAGGCTTATTTGTTCTCAAAGTGAATTAAATATGTAAGTTTTCTATTTGAAAAGCTTTGGAAACACATAGTTCTACTGTAACCCTGCTGGCTGATGTCCAGAGCAGATAACTCTTATTAAAAATTAAACAAAAGTACACCTTAATCATTATCTTAGGGAGCCAGTGGGCTGGAACTGCCATGCATTAACGATTTCTGACTCAATGGGCATTTCCATTATTCCATGTAGCCATGCAGTTATGGACAGCAACAGCATGGGATCCACTGGATGTGTGTGTGTGTGTGTGTGTGTGTGTGTGTGTTTGTGTGTGTGAATGTGCGTAACAGATTCTCTCTCTAACACACACACACACTTAGTGCCTTCTAACTTCACATTGTCCACTGAAGTCCTCTGTGTGATCTAATTTCAGATCCATATATGACTGCGGACAGTCAGTGTTACGTGGTAGAAGCTGCACTAACAGACCATCATCAACATTAATCAATTAATGATTTTCTTTAACAGCAGCTGTCTTCTAATCTTACTGCCTATTCACACAGGACAAAATTAATATACAATGCCAATGTATATTTAATGACCCACTTCCTTTCACAGGGAAGACCCGGTTTTGGAGGTGCCTCAGTTCAATATGTACTCAATACAGGCACAGCTGGCTGGTTAGGGGGCTCATGACCAGAGCGTCAGCAGTTCAAATCTTCCAAGATTTCCTACAGCACTGAGTACAGTCTGAGTCTGAGACTCACCTCTCATGTCCATTCTCTGTCCAAAGTGTCTATGTCCACTGGACATGTGACCATGGTCCCTCAAAAATCCCTCCCTCCTAATTAGAGAATGTGTGATTTGTAGGCCTAAAATATGACTGTTTGTCATTTGAAGAAAAATAAGCCCAAAGTAATTTCACTGTCAAAAATTGACTATAGCTGTACTTTCCTCATATGGTTGACTAAGTAAATTATACAGAACACATCCAGATAAACTGCATTATTTGTTATTTGTTCTGATATTATCACAACAGCTCAGACATATTAACCAACTAGTTACATTTCACAGAACACATTCTGTAATGCTAGAAGCAGAGAGCTCAGCTCATCTCCTCCAAGCCTCTGCAAAGCCCTCACAGAATCTGGAGCAACTTGATTATAGCTAAAGAAAAACAAAAGGACATCAACCACTAGATCTATCATTTAAAAACTCGGTGTGTTCAATGCTGTTAGCACTGAACAGTCATTGATGATTCTGGAGGAGTGGCTGCACTGGGAGTGAGCTACTGATTACATCTCAAACTTGGACCCAAAAAAGTGGAACATTTTGCAAATTAACACTCAAAAATCTTCAGAAAGGACTCTATAGAAGAGGTGATAGCATTGATCAGCAAGAACAGAAGAGAAAACATCATCTTTGGGTATATTTTTCTAATTAAAACAACTAGCTAGCTGTCAACTGCTAACTGCTACCTGCTGTTACCAATATTCCAAAGCTGGGATACAGTACTATAGAAGCTAACAGAAGAGTATTTTTCTTTTGAAAACAAGAAGAAAACTTAAAGGATCCTTGCTGGTAATGTAATCCATGTATGCTGGAGCCTCTCTACACACCCTGGACTCTAGAAGTGATGGCATATGACTGAGGGTCACTCAACGGGATGGGGAGATGGTCAGCTCACCCCCCTGCCAACTCTGCTACTAGGCCAGTCCAGGTTTTCAAATGTAAAAATCAAATTAAACATCAAGTAAGACCATCTGTACATCCATCTCAACATCGAAGGAAACGGTCCTGGCGACATGAATCTTCTGGGGTTCCTAACCACCCGGATGGCAGCCTTTTCTCCCCGCTGAGGTCGAGAGGAGGTTCTGGGTGCACCGGGCCAGTGCTGAGGGGCTTAAGAGGAACATCTACCCTCTGGCAACTGGGATCCTGGATGGGACTGCTACATAGGACTGTCATCCGAGGCCGTTTATCGTACCACAGTCAAGTTCAAAGCAGTGTTTCATCAGCAAAAACACCTGGGCTGTGTTTCATGGGGTGCTTTTTGGACTACTGTTGGTACTCATTGCTGTATTGCCTGTACGTGTCTGTCTGGCCAGAGCAATCAACACTGATGGAAAACAACTGGGACACCGAGTGATTGAGCTTGGGACAAATGCTGGCTCATGGCCAGGTGATGCTCCTACAGTGAGTTTTCATCATAACTTACTGGGATATGTTGCGATAAATTCCTCGGTCCTGCAGCACGGATGAGCTCAGGTACCAGAGCGAATCATCGATCCAGTGGGCCGGTCATCTGCCACCCCATTTCGGAGAATAGTAGGTCTATTAGCAGCTAAATCCTGGGTCAGTGACCCCTGGAGTGCTGCAGAACTTCAATGCTGATTTGTGCCCGAATGTGTCTGGGACTCCTCTGGTGCCAGTGATGAATGAGCAGCAACTTTCTGAGCCGGGCTTGTCCCTTAACAGATTAAACTTTGTTAACACCAGGCATGATGGCTCCATGAATAACTTTTCACTATTGGGCTGTGGAAACCTTGATAGGTCCAGTGTCTCTCACAAAACCTGCTGCTGACACCACTGCCTGTCAAAACCCTGCAGTGAGGAGGCAGAGGTTATTCAAAACCTTCCAAACTGTCAATCATGCAAAAGTCTTATGGGACCCGAAGCTGAAAGTGAGGGGGCTATTCGGGGGACATTTTAACATCAGAAGCATTAGTGCAAAGAGCAATCAGCTAACTCATCTTGTGTCTTACTCAAATCTGGATTTTCTCTGTCTGACTCAAACATGGTTGAAACAAACAACTCCTGCGAGTGTGTTCACGGTGCCCGGATACCAATGTTTCAGAAGAGACAGACCTGATGGAAGAGGAGGATGGGTGCTTTTTTATGTGAGAGACAACATCAAATGTGAACGTGTGGTTTATAATGCGGGTAACATGTTAGAATATGTTGGGATAAAAATAATGTTATCCCAGCAAATGCCTTTTAACATCATAGGTATCTATAGGCCCCCTTGTGCAGATGACACTCTCTATGATCAGCTCACAGAAGTCTTGAAAGAGTGCAATTTCAACAAAGAATTATTACTTATGGGTGATTTTAATGTGAACTGGGAGGATAAAACTAAGAGGAAAAAACTAAAAATGATCACAGAGAAATTTCAACTACAACAACTAGTAACAACTAACAGCTAGTAAAAGGCCCAACTAGGATTGCAAAATGCTCCAGTACACAAATTGATCTGATATTTACTAACAGACCAGAAAGAATAAGTAAAAGTTATAGTTTAATCACTGGCTTATCAGATCATAACCTAACCCTATGTGCGAGAAAACTGACTAAAAGTAGATTTAAGACCACAGCAACTACGACAATGATCCTTCAGTGAATATCCAGAGCTAAGCAAGAAGAATTTATCAATGAAATTAACAGCTTGAACTGGGATGATCTACTGTCCTCTGATGATCTGGATTATGGCTGTGATACTTTCACTCACAGAATCTGTGCGGGAAGATTTGATGTGAGGATACAGATAAAATCTAAAAATAAAAACAATTTACCGTGGTTTAATGAAAATTTGTGGAAACTAATGAAATCTAGAGATGCTGCACTAAGGAAGGCAATTAAAACTAGAAGAGACACTGACATGCTGATTTATAAAGGTTTAAGGAACAAAGTTATCCAAGAGATAAGAGAAGCTAAATTTCGTTTTTATCACAATATTTTGAATGAGGCAAAAGGCAACAGTAAATTGATCTGGGAAAACATCGATCTCACAAGGAGGGACCCAAAATTTTTAGGAGATTTTAAATTCAAAGTACAGGGAAAGTTAATTGAAGATCTCAGTTCTTGAGTCTGTATATGACTTAGGAAAAAATTTTACGTAAAAGAAACTGGATATTGTTCCTATAGATGCTACAGGCCAGGTTTTCGAGCTGGCAGAGACTAATGACTTAGTGAACAAAATCTCACATATCCTTGGTTCCTTCAAAACCATGAAGTATGGATACTAATGACAAAAACAGTATAGTATTTAATCCGTACTTTGTATAGAAATGGGACATATTGAGACACATGTCAGTTGTGTCAACAACACAACACAACAGCTTCACAGCCTGGAGAGAGACAGAAGAGCCAAGATCTTTACTGAAATCAAACACATATACCAAAAGCTTGACACACACTCAGACTAAAAACAAAGTTTCACTTGTAAACAAAAACTGACATTGTCATGGAAGCAACTACATCAGACCATGTCACAACCTGGGAGAAAAGAACAACATCGCTGAGGTGGTACTAGATATTTAACCTTAATATATTTAATGTAATATTAAATTATATACAATCTATTTTACTTCTTCTATACTGTTTTAATATATTTGAAACACAAAACATAATTAATGCTGGGCCTCATACTCCATGTGTATGAGACAAAGGCAGGCCTCCATGCAGTCACAAGGCCTGATAACAAAGAAAGGTGCCAAGTCAGACAAAAGGACCCCAAACAGACTTCAATTCCCATCATGCTCTGCTCAACTCACACCTAGGTGTGAAATCCGGCAGTCAGAGTCTTGGCTCCTACTGCACAAGACTTGCTGGAAATGTCTGAGGATTTCCCTTTCCAGCCATGACATCACCGAGACTATAAACATTCCACTCACTGTCTGACCCTTGCTTCCTAGCTCTTCACCATCTAATGTAAGGAAGTAACTCCCATACGTACGTGACTTTAACTAGGCCATACAATCTCAGCCTCACTGGACGAGTGGAGATTTCTTTGTGTTCAACCAAGCACGTTACTGGACCCTTTCCTGCAGAAGAATGATTAGGGATAACCTCTGTGCCCTGCTCCTCCTTAATGGAATCAACTCTGCTGTTTTTTCTGCACCGCCACTGAGGGTCAGCTGCCGTGAAACCGCCAACAGCAGCATCCGAGCCGAGGAACTGAGCTGGACCCGAAAGACGGATTGAAACATGCCCTACTAACTTCCTTAAATGACACAAGAGGCTTAAGTCTGGGCAGAGTTAGGATATTAAAGTGTGTGTTATTTTCAGCTTTATTGCTGCTACTTTGTTGTGAAGTTAATGGACTGAGAGTCCGGTTTTGTTGCTGATAATACCGTGAAGTATTGTTGTTGTTGCTGCTTGTGGTGGTTGTGTTTATCACGCTAGACTGTTTTGTGTTCGTCCAACTGTTTGGACTGCTGTTTGTTAGCTCTCCATCATATGTGAGACCGTGGGTTGCATCGCATTTATTGAAAACAGACCATGGCCAACTAATACATTCGCACACCACATTTCTGTGAAAATAAAAGCAAGCGCCACTTCTCACGATCGCTGAGATCTTTTGTTCTTTGGTGTCTTTACCCTTTCCTCTCTACTAACCCACTTGCATGTACAAACACACACGTGGTGAGCAGATAACTCAGTAACAGAGCTCAACTCTGTCCCCAAGTTGTCCTATTGTTAGAGACACATGTTAAGCCAGCAGATGCCATTAACCATTGTCTCTGTTCAGAGTCTGCCATCTTGACTGGAACTCTCACATGATGTAAACCCACATGGTTCACCTCCGCCATCTTGTTCCTTCACCTTCCTCTCTCACACCCCTACACGCACATACACACACACTCACACACACATACACACCTCTTTTAGTGCTATATATTTTTTTACTGTTTATAACCACCGTTGTTTGTTGTTGCTTGTATTGATAGTTTTTAGTCATATGATTAGTCGTAAGATGTTTCTTAATTAAAGCGTTATTGATTTGTAATTGACACTACTAATGTTAATAAACTCTCTTGTGCATTTAAAGAGAAGTTTCCTGTGATTGTGTGTATACATTAGGGATGTGCAGAGAGCCCAGTATTTGTATTTGTATATATTTGTTGAGGCAGCAAAATTATTTATATTTGTATTTGTATTAGAATGAAAGTGGAAATAGGCATAAAAATCCAGTTTTTGTTTTTATTACTCTTTTAATTTTAGGATATAAAAGTGTTAAAATAAGTGTTTATGAATAAATTATCTTATGTAGGAGCTCCCAACACCAAGTCTCAAACCCAAGTCTCAGATATTAGATGACTGTGTTGACTACTGAGCTAAACCGAGTGCGTCACCAACATGCAGACAGACCTCTACTGATTTATACACTCAAAACACAGAGACAGCACAGGGTGTAACAGGTAGAGACTTCAAAGGCAATTCTTGCTTTGCATTTTTAATTTACTGCCTATTTTTTACAACCTAATTTTGTGGAAAGAAGAAGGGAAACAACAGGTTATGGAGAGTCCCTTAGGAGCTCTTTGTGTGTGTCAGTAGCTCAGCTTTATCTCTGGGGAACACCCCCAACTCCGGGAGTGATGTCCAAATAAGGAAATGTGTGTCATACAGCAGGTGGATGTGACTGCCCTCATTGAGACCTGCTGATAGACATAACAGCGGACCAGAGGAGACAGACTGAGATAGCGACGTAACTGACCTGCGCACTGGTATTTGACATGGTTCATTTTTTCTTCAAGAAAACAAATCATTTTTAAAATATTTGTATGAAATAATGTTTGTAAAATAATGACTATTTGTATTCGGACACACCCCTAATATACATGCTGCGATAACAGCTTGGTGATGAGGTCCATGCTTGAATATAAAAAACCTTCACTGTTCACCTTTATAAATGTTAATGTCTCTCAGATATTGTTTTTTTTTTAAAAGTGATTACACCTTTTTGAGACTGCTTTCACTGTTTGGTTATTGGTCCTTGACCTCAGGGTGGTGCCCTGTTGTTATTCATTTACATTAATAACTTTATTAATTATTGCTAATTACCAAACCTATTCCTACTAAATCCTAACATTAATATAAATGTTACCTCAATTGAAAGTGGTAAAAATGCACAATAATTGTAAAATGACAAGAAACATTTTGTGACACCCTTGACCCATCCTCAAGGCACACAAGGTGCAGCACCCACTTTGGGAACCAGTGGCAACCCAGAGAAAACAGGAATTAGAGTACAGAAAGGACTGAAAGTAACATTAACTTCTGGATGCCTGAGACAGTGACCCTGTTTACGCTTGGTTTCAAAATGCATCTTGGGCAATTAGATCACAAGTGGATGGCACTAAATACAAGTGTAAACGACCACCAAAAAGCCTTGTGATCTGATCACTCAAACCACTTGCCAAGGTGGTCTAGGACTCATTTGATCACATATCTTTTGTAGTGTAAATGCTAATGTGTCCTGATGCGTCCTTGACAAGGATGTTACAGGAAAATTCGTCATGAATGCAGGATGTGGTGGTTGTCTTGGTGACAGTGCGTCAGCACTTAATCATTTTGTCCCACCAATATCAACAGTTGGAATAGTCTGTACATGTACTAGTTCTTGAGACGTTTTTGTTTTCTTAGCCCGTGCGAAACAAATCTAGCACTTGTCTGGCCATGGCTGGATGTAATAACTACGCACAAGGCCCTTGGACCTTCTAGCGGAAGTGAAGTAGGCAGTAATGAAATCTGAACACAAGTGGTAAGCTGTACACCTTGGAGACGCATGATAGACACAGGTGTGAATGGCGATGTGTCTCAGCTGTCCACTTGTGTTTGGATCACTGAAACACATTTCAAAACCAAGTGTCAACAGAGTGTATAAGCAAAAGATTCAGTGTTGGTCCAGATGACTTTGACAGTACTAAGAAAGAGGATTAGTCACACAAAATTGTTCTGAGAAACCTAAAAATGAGTTGAAATGGGGTGAAGGTCAGACTAATAAATGAATTCCTAAAATTTTGAATTTTTTCTTTTTTTCTCAAAATGCTGACTTTACCCTAAAGGTTCTAGATCAGTCTCAGAACTCAACACTTTTGTTCACATGGTCCTGTGCTCATATATTACCTGAATTTAAAAAGAAAGTAAAGAATTGGTCGATGTGCTGCTCTCAGCTCATCCAGTAGCTCATTGCAGATAACATTATTTATCACCCCATGCAGCCACCCACACAGTGCAGAGTGTTTGTGTGTAACAGTGTCTTTCCTTCTGTGTCTGGTGCAGCAACAGGCTGCTCGACCTGGTGGTCTGCCACTGGACAACATGGTGGCAGCAAATGTGAGTTTGAGCTTGGTGGAAGCTAAATCTGACTTCCATCTGATTCAGCAGAAGGAGAATCAGCACACAGCTCTCCTTATATGAATGAGCAAAACAAGGCAGTCTAGCAGCACTACAAAAAAAAATCAGGTATGGCTTTAAAGCACTCAAAGTGATGTGTTGTCTGCTAACCTTCATCCTCTGCTACTATCACAGCCTCTCTCCGGGTGACAATGATAACGCACTTGGCTTTAAAGCACTCAGACGGGCACAACACCTGAGAGTTTTGACCTTCCTTGTTTTGATAGGCTGGGTTTGCATGCTCAGGGTCACTACTGAAATTGGTACAACAACACTGAAACCAAAACAAGCTTGACTGGAAAATCATTGAAAAGGCTCTTATCTGGTATGCATATCACACCAGGAAATTGATTCTGCCCCCTGTCATTTTAGAGAGGATGGGTCTTTTCAAGCAATGTTGTTTTATTCCTACAACTTAGCCACTGTTCACAATGAAAAGAGAAGAAAATCAGTTACCAACATCAGTGACAGTTAACATCACAATGATACTGTTTTGATTGGTTTGTCTTTGTCAGTATTGTTATTTTATTTATACAGCACATATCAAAGTGGAGTTACAGTGTTTTACATAGAATTATTTAAATGATAAGTAAAACACGTGCGTAAAAGAGAAAAAAAAACTTAAGTGATTAATGAAAAAAATAATAAAATAATAAATAAACTTTTCCTATTGTCAACAAAACCTATGAGAAACTAACAGTGTCTTTCAATACTCTCTGACTTACCTACTCTGGGACGCCAAATGGTTCTTATGGAAGACATCATCTTTAAAAACAGCTCACAAATACATTGTATAGCTTCATTTAAAAAAAGTGTAGTAATTCCCTAAAAAACTGGTCACTGTAGTTTTTAACAAATGTTACATAAAAAGGAAGAAATAGTGTATTTGTTGCACTTGTTGTTTATAGGTTTTACCATCAACCACCATTCCATCAGCTGGAAATATGTCAGAGCAACAATAATTAAATTTTAAGTAAAACATAATGCAAGATGAATGTAAGAGGAAACAGAACTCTTCAGTACCTATATTTTATCAAAATCATATGATGCTCCATCAGACAGTTGGTTATAAATTTGTAGGCATTGTGCTTTTACATAAAACCTGAACAACTGTCAAGAAGATTGTACGTGGCCAGAAAACTTCAGTGAGGCATCAATGACAGAATTATGACAAGTAAAGACGTTTGACAGGGCTTTTAGAAAAGGAGTACTTTACATTATATTCCACAATATAAGGAATGGTGCTCAATGGAAGACCTCATTGGATGATTGCAGGGATGAGGCCAAGGCTCTTGGAGAGCCACTTTCCTCCAGCTCTTGAGTTGGATGCAAGCTTCTGCTCTTGAATGATGAATTGGCTCCTCAACTAGCAGATCTGTAATGAGCCATTCGCAGCCATGACAACTGGAGTCTACAAAGGTCGGAGGTGTAAAAGAGAGAGAGGTACAATATGCATTTTTATGTACATATCTTTCTATCTATCTATCTATCTATCTATCTATTGATCAATCACTGCTTTGCATATTTCTTCTTGTTAGACCCAAGTAAATGAGAGATTGAGAGATTAATTTACCAAGATCTGTTATTTGCAAACAGATATATGACAATGTTGGAAAGACAAGGAATATGTGATTGCAAAGCTTTATTTTCCAGAATCTATTCTGTAGTGTATTTTTTTCTCTCTCTCTCTCTGGTTGAAGAAGCAAAGGCAGCACACAAGGCCTGTATTTTTCTCTCAGTTATGGGCCTGCCCCTTGTGACTGCAGGGCGGTGGGTGGTGGTTGCCTGTTTGTCAAAGGCCCACTAGCCTTGTCCATTTTGACATTCACATGGGAGTAGTAATGATCCTAAAAGCTGCAATTAAGCTGACTGTCGCGTTCCGGGGAAGCGCCTGGTGCCGGCACTGTGCTGCACCTATTATTCCCAGTGGGAATACTCACTAAAGAACAGCATTTTCTCTCTTCCTTGCTCTCTTTCCCAGGTCTCATAACTTTTATTTCTCTTTCAAAATGTCCTGATGGTAACACATACACTTTTTCCTAAGGTAGATGTGATTGATTTGAATTTACAATCATCAGATAAGTATTTACAGTTTTATTCATTCAGAAGTATGTGTTTTATCAGCCTAATTGTTGTATAGCAGTCATTATTGTAGAAGTTGAACTTAACTGCTGTAATCCTGCAATAGTAGGACTGGAATGGCTACAGTAGAACAATTTTCCTACTGAAGTATTTCACACATATCAAGTATGTACATTAAAAAAAATTCAATGTAAATGGAAAGGTCAATATGTAGAGTTACCTGATGTTGAGCTTTGTGCTGCCTGTTGTAAGGTGTCTGGAATGATGCGACATTTAAATCTATAGTGAGAAAACTAGATCTGAAATTATGTTGAAAAGTCAATTATATTTACTATTAATTATAAATCCTGAACATAAAGATCTGAATGCTGTTTCAAAGCCTTCTCCCCACACTGCCAGAAAAAAACAAACAAAAAGAATAACATAAACAATACAAAAAATAAAACAAAAAACATTGTGGTGGTGAGTGATTTAAAAATCTGGGTATTAACTGCAGTACATTCTAAGTACCAATCAAAACAAACATTGGTATTGAATGCTTGGTCAGATTCTTAAACTTGTTGTCTCATTCTTTAATCCAGTATTTCTCGATATAATCCCCTATTTTGCCATTTCACAAAAAAAAGATAAAATGATCTCAGTGTCCTAAATAGTAGTTACAGTCCTGTCCCTGAAGAAGGGCAGGCTTGTGCAACATTGTTGCCTGTAGTAACCATGGACTAAAAATTGAGAACATTATTGATGTTAGAATTCATGACTTATTTTACAGTGATGTTTTTACTGTTTCACTGTTTCTACTTTATTGTTACATTTGTTTACCTTTGTCTTTGATTGAGCTGTGTCAGAGAAGAATTTTCTGTAACTATCTGACAAACAATAAAGTTTCTTGAATCTTAGAAATTTATCCATATATCAGACTGAGATACCAGGTGACTTTCGGCTCAACTAAACATCACAAACTTAAATGTCTGATTACTGACTGATACTGTTTCTCAGTCTTGTTTGAGCACTAAATATCTATGAAGTGTAATTGAATTGAATACAAGTCTCATAATGCCTGTGCAATACCATAGGCATACGTTTATGTTCAAATGACTACAACAACCCTCCAGACATAACCATATGTCAATAGCATTTTAAAAATGCATTATCAGGAGCTAAACAAGGAAAACAGTTGCTTATTGATTGGTTATTGGCTAAGTTGACGGCTGCAGTATAGTACAACAGTGATCATGACAGCCTGGGAATAGCAGAGCCACAGTGTGGGAGTGGCCTCCAATAGACAAAAAGAAGGAAAACGAGATGTACAGTAAAACAGCAGGTGGGCACATCTATCAAAGGCCCTTGCCAAACACAGACAAAAAGGGGGAAAAATCATTTTAATTAGCTGAGTGAATGTGATTTGCTGAATGTGAAGGGAGCCAGGCTCTCTGCTCTGCACATTAAAATTGGTCTAATTTTCTGTGCAGAAAAAGTCCCATCCGAGCAGCCCTGGCCGCAGTCAATCATGTTAAAAGCTACGGTTACTTAATTTGATTTACCAATATAAAATGCAAATGAGGTGATCAAGTGGAGTGGAAGCCAGGAGTAGGAGGCTCTTTTAAGCCATCAAGTTAAATGGGAACAGACAGAGGACTGGCAATGTAAAGAATGTTTTAACATATTCGTTTGATTAGCGCTACCAAAATTTAATTAGTATGGCTAATTGCTTGACAAATTGCTCCACATCAGAAAAAAAGGCAGAATATATTTTTCATACACCACACAACCCCCAAAGTCTACATTCTCCAAACGCATGTGTTACATTTTCAGCCCAAACTGGGCCTTTCTGATATGTGAAAAGTCTAATTAAATAAATGGAAGATGGCACAACAGTGCCTTACAATAGTGAATGAGATAATGCCTGTAATTAGGCCTGCACAAGTCTGGCCATATGCCTCTGTACAGCACTTAAGCAGGACTAGGCTGGGGCTGCAGGGACAAATTAAATAACTGTGTGCAGGGAATGCTCCTGGGATTCAGCCTTCTTATGTTAAACCACCTAACCAGCTATGCATCATTCATTTCAGTACTACAACTACACACTGGTTGTGCCACATGAACAACTGTGAGGAGACATTTCTACAGGAAGGAAAACAGACATGTAACATCCAAACTTGTAACAGACCTGCCATATGTGTTTAAACAATGTGAACATGTTGGCAGAGTTAGCTTATGCAGTTGCTCAAAGCTATTTGGCTGCAATATCAGATTGAAGTGTCTATCCACAGACTAAAATAATAGTCTGTTGCCTGGAGACAGATCTAAAAATGACAGCCCACGTACTGCAGAGTCACACTGAGACTTATTACGTCTGACATTTGGTGTTATCATCCAGTGTCATTGTCTTCCTTCACTGTTTCCCCAGCCATCCCAAATTATAATCTGATCATTGTATATGCATAGATCCTTCGTAAGAAAATATGAATAATTTTAATTAAAATTACCTCAACCTATGAAAATGCCAATGGTGCTAGAATGGGAAGATGTGACACTCTCTTATCATCTAAAACTAGAGCTTCCAAAATCTCAGCAATTACTCTCATTAGTACAATGTACAGGAGCTATAAGGAAAGAAGAAAAAACAAAACCCAAAGTTATAGTAACCCATAGTTTTTGTTTACTGCACATCCATCCTGTTAAAGGGTAATGCTTCCTGGAAAGTCCTCTGAACCAAAATGACTCATTTAAAATTGTACCATTTTACTATTTTTTTTTAACAGATGTATTTGCTGGCATTTTTTGTAAGCCAATGAGCGATCCCAACTTAATTATCTGAATATCCAACCCATTCTCTGAAAAGTACATTGAAAGCCCCAGATTCATTTTTTGAACATTCACCATCATCAATTCCTATATATTCATTCTTGGACTCACGCTACATAAACAACACATTATGTCCTGCTTTAGCCCTTATTGGTTCAAAATCTTGTACTACAGAATCATCCAATATGAATGCAGACTGTGTTGTGCTGCTTTGATTTGTTAGGTTTAGGCACAAAAACCACTTGGTTAGGTGGTTAGAGGAACATCATGGTTTGGGTTAAAACTACCACTTCCTTAAAGGATAAAATTGGCAATTCTATATTTTTCTTACTGTCAACAAATCTCATGTTTGGACTGGGGTTTCAAGATGTGCTGTTCAAGCTCATTTGAAGAAGCACAAAGAAAACGGGCAACGTTGAGGATCATAGACGCAGTGGTCAACCAAGGAAACTTAGTGCAGCAGATGAAAAACACATCAAGCTTATTTCCCTACGAAATTGGAAGATGTCCAGCAGTGCCATCAGCTCAGAACTGGCAGAAACCAGTGGGAGGCAGGTAGGGGAGAATGCGGTAAATCGAGCCAGAGGGTAAAATGAGCCCCCTACCCCACCCCTTTTATCTAGATTATCATAAGCAAAAGTAATCATATGACCACAAATTAAGAAAGTATAGTCCACATTACTCAATCCATCTTGGACTCAAGCACATGGAGAGAGTGGTAAGCAAAAAAGAGCAAATAAAATGATATTTGTCATGCCAAGTGAATTCATCATGTCACTTTAGTTATTAGTCTTGTATCTTAATTAAAATAGATACATTTTGGACATTATTAAATGTTAATTTAAGTCAATGTAAGCTACAAAACAAGGTCATAAACATGCATAGCTGTGAATCTGAGCCACTGTGTGAAACAGTTTTGTCAAAATGGAGGTTGTGGGGTAAAATGTGCCAGTGATGTTGGGGCAAGTTGAGTCAATAGCTCAATTTACCCCCCAAAATTATTTTCTGATACTCTAGAGGCTAGAGACACTGTTCATGTTTGATCACTGTTACAAGTGTTATAATGTTGATGAATAAATACTTAATTGTTGACTAATGTTAGGTTTAAGCCACACACAAACATGCTGTACATATAGACAGGTGACAAATTAAAGGAAAAGCCTACATAAAGTGTCTTAGAAAGGTGTTGAGCCACCAGAATAGCATCAATACACCTTGGCATTGATTCTACAAGTCTCTGAACTCTTCTGGAGGGATGAACACCATTCTTCCAAAAGATATTCCCTCATTTGGTGTTCTGATGATGGTGGTGGAGAGCGCTTTCTAACACGTCAGTCCAAAATCTCCCATAGGTGTTCAGCTGGGTTGAGATCTGGTGACTGTGAGGACCATAGCATATGATTCGCATCATTTTCATACTCATCAAAGCATTCAGTGACCTCTCGTGCCCTATGGATGGGGGCATTGTCATCCTGGAAGAGACCACTCCCATCAGGATAGAAATGATAATAGGATCGGATAGCATCATAGGATAAAGGTGATCACTCAGAACAACTTTGTATTGATTTGCAGTGACCCTTCCCTCTAATGGGACAAGTGGACCCAAACCATGCCAGAAAAATGCTCCCCACAGCATAACAGAGCCATCGGATCCCCTCAGTGTAGGGGTCAATCATTCAGACCTGTACCAGTTTTTCCTTTGTCACCTGTCTGTATACACAAAAGCACATTTACACACATATTCTTTCTGTAGCCAACAAACAAAGATCATACTTTAATCTTTACTGAAAATGTTTAGGCAACATGTTGAACAACAGGAAACACATCATTTTTCTTAAAAGTATGAGTTTTTGCCTTTGTTAAATTGATGGCATTAATAAGTTCAAAATTATCTCAAATTTACCCCATCCTCATGCTCATTTTACCCCTACCTTGGGGTAAGTTGTGCCATAGGACTAACTTCTTTTGATGGGTCATCGTCCTAAAACCACAATAATTAGATAACTTGTTTTAATTTCCATGGGTACACAACAACCTGAGGTATATATAGTAACTATTATTTGAAACAAATACACTTTAATTTTGCAGTAAAATCATCAAATGTAAAAAGTGGCTCATGTTACCCCGTTCTCCCCTACACCCATCTACTGTCCAGAGAAGTCTGACCAGAAGTGGTCTTCATGGAAGAGTTGCAGCCAAAAAGCCATACCTCCGACACGGAAACAAGGCCAAGCGACTCAACTATGCTCGAAAACATAGGAACTGGGGTGCAGAAAAATGGCAGCAGGTGCTCTGGACTGATGAGTCAAAATTTGAAATATTTGGCTGTAGCAGAGGGCAGGTTGTTTGCCGAAGGGCTGGAGCAGTACAATAATGAGTGTCTGCAGGCAACAGTGAAGCATGGTGGAGGTTCCTTGCAAGTCTGGGGCTGCATTTCTGCAAATGTAGTTGAAGATTTGGTCAGGATTATTGATGATTGAGAAATACAGGCAGATACTTATCCATCATGCAATACCATCAGGGAGGCGTATGATTGGCCCCAAATTTATTCTGCAGCAGAACAATAACCCCAAATATACAGTCAATGTCATTAAGAACTATTTTCAGCGTAAAGAAGAACAAGAAGTCCTGGAAGTGATGGTATGGCCCCCACAGAGCCCTGATCTCAACATCATCGAGTCTGTCTGGGATTACATGAAGAGACAGAAGGATTTGAGGAAGCCTACATGCACAGAAGATCTGTGGTTAGTTCTCCAAGATGTTTGGAACAGCCTACCAGCCGAATTCCTTCAAAAACTGTGTGCAAGTGTACCTAGAAATATTGATGCTGTTTTGAAGACAAAGGGTGGTTACACCAAATATTGATTTGATTTAGATTTCTCTTCTGTTCATTCACTGCATTTTGTTAATTGATGAAAATAAACCTCCATTAACACAAATTAACACCTCCATTTTTGAAAGCATTCTTAGTTCACAGCATTTTTTCACACCTGCCTAAACCTTTTGCACAGTACTGTATATATATGGCTTTGAATACACTCACAGTATTTGCAGGAGTATATAAATTGATTGTTGGTTTGGCTCTGCACATGAGATTTGTTGACAATAAGAAACATATAGAAAGTATGAGTGATTTTTGCCGTCATGGTTACAATAATAACCACATGCTTAAGGTTAGTGGAAGATCATGGTCATGATTTTAAAAACAATGTTTACTCACATTTGGAAATGAAATAATCAGCAATCGTCCGTGTTAGAATCAGATGTTTTGTTGACTCATTCAGCCACCCTGACCTCCTCTCTACGTAGACTTTGTCACTCTATAACGATGTCACCTGATTTCCTCCTCTGCTCTATATACATTACTACAACTGCTCAAAGACTTCTGTCACCTGAATGTAAATATTTGCCGTTTTGGGGCACTTGATGACCGAAATGACCGATCCTGTCATCTTTTGTGGAGGTTAGTCTCCTAGAGACAATGATCATCTACAGGAAATTTATTAGAAATCTGGCAATTACAGTATATTTCAAAATATGCTATCATGGACCTGGAGAAATTTTGTCATGATGGTGGCACAGGAGGACAGGTCAGACTGGTCATCAAAATCAGATGGAATTACCCCATGGGGACCAGGAATATGAATCCAAAATTTCATATCAATGTGGCCAATATTTGTTGAGATTTTGATAGAATGGAAGGTAAAATGAAAGGTGACTGACTTGCCAGTTGATGTTCGCATAAGATACATCCAAAGTGAACAACCACATCTCAGTGCAGCTCATCCTGCATCACAATTGTCCTATCATTAGTAGTATCAGGAAGTACGTAACTGCTGTTGGCTGTGGAAGCATTCACTAAGTTGTCAGTTGTCCTGATAAGTACGACCTGAGTGCTTTTAAATGAAGATGTGCTAGGGCTTTGAGTCATCAGTTTCAAGTAGTTTATTTAAAAACAATTTTCATCATTTTCTGAGCTCAAGGATTATTATTTACAGTGCATCACTAGTGCCCATTCAGTTCATTCACATTGGCCTGTTCATGCACTTGTACATTGTTGATCATAATGGTGAATGTGAACTGTGATGACACTCAGTAAACAACAGGGTCAATGATGTTTGCCTTTTTTTTGGATTTGATATAGTGGTTATGTAATGGTGTAATTGTACTTTTCATCAGATGATTCTGTGAGATTGCCATTACAGTAGACATCAGATAATAGATGTATTCAGATAATGGAACAGCAAATATGCTTATTAATCTTTTCTGGGTTTCAGTTCAGGTTAGAGGTTTGGAGATTTCCTCACACCCAGCCAGTGTTTCAGCTTGAACCAGTTTTGAACCAGGCTGATTTAGGAAAAGCAGCAAATTTTGATGAATTGATTTTTTCCACTGCTATTGGGACATAATGATGTATACTGTCCATCTGTCCATTCAGTGCGTCAAAAATTACCCCTAACACCATTCTGTGAGAATATAAAAGTAATATATAAGTAATATAAAAGTAGGGGTGAAATAAAATCCTCTGAGTATGACTTACTGGCACATTCATCATCAGACTGACTGACAAAAAAAAGTGGGTCAAAATTAAAAATACAATCTATAGCAAACATGTGCAGTATGTACACCCTAGTTCACATAGCTTAGCGTAGTTTAGACTGGGTCTGCTTTTCCTGGTTCTTCTTAGTTCCAAAGAATGGAAATATCAATGCTAAAGCATACAATGATATTTTAGATAATAGTGTGTTCCCAACAGTTTTTGTTTGTCCCTTTCCTATTTGACATGACACTGCCCTCGTGTACAAAGCCAGGTCCATTGACTGGGCTGCAGAGAGTTCTGACCTCAACCCCACTCATTTTAGCACCTCACTGATGCTCTTGTGTATGAATGGGAGTAAATTCCTGCAGCCATCTTCCAACATCTGGTGGAAAGTCTTCCCAGAGGAGTGGAGGCTGTTCAACTATTACATATGGGTGCAATGTTCAGGTGTCCACATACTTATGGCTACTAATACTTGACTTCCCTACCCTGTCTGTGACACTCAACCCCAAGCTAATTGGTTCCTACTGAAGAAGTAAATTATCAATCAACATTTTGTGTTCTAGTGAGTATATCTGGCAGCAGGAAAGTGTGTGTGGGATTGAGTCAAAATAAACTACAGTATGTGTGTTCATGGTAATGAAAGAACATGTCACTCAGTGCAACAGTGTGGCTCACTGATGTGTTTTTAATAGTTTTTGGACAACAATGGAGCTCTGTGGCACGGCACAATAACATATATCAGGCTTTGGATACACACATCATTCATCATTGTTAGATTTGGTCTTTTCAGTGGATTTGTTGACAATACAAAGAACATAGAAAATCACCAGACTTATTCTTAGACTAAGCTGTGATATGAGTTAAGGCTTTCCGGTTTTGCACATGCTGTAAAAATTTGAAAGTATGCAGATGCTCAGACTGCATCTTTACATACTCAGCCAAATACATAGGATTACATCAAAGAAGAATAATTTTACACAATTAAAACCCTAAAAGATGGTCTGGCAAAAATTAAACACTTAAGTAGGATCAAGGGAGATATCCAATCTGCACTATTCATTCAACAACTGAAGCCACATTTCTGGGCTATGTCACTGAAGTGCGTGTGTCAGCATGAGTCAGAGTGCATTGAGAGCCCACTCTCCAAAGCAGATAGGAACCACTTAGTAGCTTCTAGGACCCCCTCCTTCCATAAATGCCCCGCTGCTGTAGTTTGTGCTGTCCCTGTTCAGGAGCCTGTTTAGGGATTCAGATACAACGCACAGAGACAAGGCCTCTTATCCTCTGCTTGTCAGTAGCTGAGTGACATGAGCTGTTACCTTTCTATTTTAGGGTTCTGGCTCGGGTGTTCTTGTCAAAGGAGCCCCTGAAAAACAGAAGTGATTTTGTAGTTTTCTTTGTTCTCCAGGGGTAAATCCTCCCTTTTTCCTCTCCATTTGTCTTTTCAAGAGGAAGGCTGAGCTCAGCTTTCACAGCAATCATAGAGGGCCAATCTCCCATTCAGCAGCTAAACAGTGCATAGACATCTATACAGAGATGACAGCTCTCCTCTGTTTGCAGATTGAAAACATTGCATTAATTGTGCTGAGGCCCTGTAACAGCTAGAAGATTGCAGGCCTTTGCATACATTTTAACAGTATGTAGCGAATGCTGTGATGACATTTAAAATGACACGCACATCTCAGTTTCCTCCTCAACATACCCTCCCATCTATGGGATGCTTCAGCAGGGATGCACATATCTTTGAAGAAGATGACACAATGGCTGTGTCTTTCAGCACAGTCTGGTTAATCATAACAATTTTAAAAAGGACTGAGGGGACTGGTGCCATGTCTGAGCACACTATTCATATCCATGTGAAAAGAGAGGAAAACTTTATTGTACGGCAGAGTTTGGTAAGAAAAGAAACCAGTTATGAGGACAATAGTATGTGTCTGTAAGCCTATGAAACCTGCCCTTCTTTTATGTTAACATCACTGGTGGAGTGGTAAATAAGGAAGGAGGGACACCAAGAATGTTTGCAGACATAGAAAGCAATATATATATATATATATATATATATATATATATATATATATATATATATATTGCATAGAATACAAATACGTTATTCAGCAAAGCACAAATAGTTTTTTACAAATATTTGTTTCATACAAATGTTTTTTAAATGATTGTGTATTGTTTTTGGGAAGAAAAGAAAAACCATGTCAAATACCAGCACGCAGGTTGGTTACAGCATTATCTCAGTCTCTGTCCTCAGCTTTGCTGTTACATTTATCAGCCGGTCTCAACATGGGGAGTCACATCCACCTGCCACATGATGCATATTTCCTAATTTGGACATCACTCCCAGAGTTGGGGGTGTTCCCCAGAGATAAAACTGATCTATTGACACACGTGAAGTGCTCCCAAGGGACTCTCCATAACCTGTTGTTCACCTTTTCCTTTCCACAAAGTTAGGTTGTAAAATATAAGCAATAAATGAAAAGTACAAAGCAATAATGGCCTTTGAAGTTCTTCCTTACACAAAACATAGTGTGCTGTCTCTGTGTTATGGGTGTATAAATAGGTAGAGGTCTATCTGCAATGAGGCGATGAGTAAAGTGGCTGTGGCTCAGGAGGTAGAGCAGGTCATCCACTAATCGGAAGATCAGTGGTTCGATTCCTGGCTCCTCCAGTCCGCATGTCGATGTGTCCTTGGGCAAGATACTTAACCCCAAATTGCTCCTGATGGCTGTACCATCAGTGTGTGAATGATTAGATTTCCTCTGATGGGTTGGGACCTTGCATGGTAGCAACTGTACCCATTCAGCGTATGAATGTGTTTGAAGGGGTGAATGTGGTTTGTAGTGTAAAAAGCATTCTGAGGAGGCTGGTCCATAGAGGCAGAAGAGGTTGCTCCTCCTATTTTTTGAGAGGCAAGGGGGAGATCAAAATAAAAAAAAGAATATTTGGTTGAAGTAAACCATTACCAAAACTCAGTATTATATATAAAATATTTTTTCTCGCTTCTTTGGGAAAAATCCATCATTGAAATTCTGATTAAAATGCTTCAATAGTGACGCCTGCAGGGCAAGAGGAGAAAGGGCAGTCTGCATGAAGTGGTGGTGGGGGCAGAAGGGTGTAGAGGAGGACAGGCTCCCACTGTGCTCCTTAGGGCAGGATCTCTTTCTTCAATTTAACGTACATTTTTTCATGCTAATATATGATTGGCCAAGACACATAAATGATGCTCCAAGGGAGGATGTCCTCCCTAACCAATCAACAATATTGAAATTGCGTTGGTCCAATGATAGTTTTCAGATTTCATCTTCAGCTCTCTAAAACTGTAATGTACATGAGTGTGACCAACTGGTAAGAGAGAAAGAGAGGTAAAATATAGATACATTTATAGAGTAGCATATTAGAAAATAAATGATAATGTGCAAATTGCAAACCATATTTTTAAACACATCAGTAAAACATTACATCATATTTAGGCCCTTTCAACAACCAAATTTCCGTTTTTCAGATTTAGAGGTTTCACTTCTATTATCAAGCAGTAGATAGCTGCTTCCATTATTCAAAGCAATAGTTGGCTTGTTTTCGCAGCCCTGAAGGACTGTTAAGGACTGTTGTTGAGCTAACAGGAGACTGGATTTGGACTGGGCAGCGCAGCAGCGACAGGACGCCACCGGGGAGCGGCTGGAGAGCTCCGCTCTGCTGGTGCAGCCTCGGGCCTCACTGCCTCAGCTGTCTGGGCCTGACCCTCAGTGGGACTACGGTGACGTGCTGTGGCCTGACATACCACTGCTCTGAAATGAACTCCAAGGAAACAACCAGGAGAGTTAGCTTGTCAGTGTTACTGATGATATCAGACTGATAACAAGCAGCAACAAAGTAACAAACAAGATGACCAACAGCCACAAATGGACATTCTGACATGGATGCTTCATCTCCATGAAAGAAAGAAAGAAGACATCAGATAGCGTGAGTCAAATTCAGCTTCTCTCTCTCTCTGTCTCTTTGGTTGCTAATTTCATCTCTGATGGTTAAATGTCTCTCTGTGGCTGTCGTGTGAATTCATCTCCTTAACAAGAATGCAGTAGAGATTATATAATGTGCTGTAAGTAGTTTGCTTGTTGAAGTTACAGAGAGCTGTCTGGACTCACTCATTCATTTGGAATTGATCCAGTTTTGAATTGAGTGGTTGTTCGGTTACCTGTTGATGTTGTGTGATTGGTGAATGAGTGTGCCGGAGGTCTGGCTGCTTGCAATTTCTTCAGTTCGTTTTTAAGCTGAGCCGTATTTTGAGTAATATGCTTAGAGTAACTAGAATTTCTGATGTGAACCTACATTTTTAGATCTGTGAATGTTTTTAGTGTTCAGTCTTTCTAGTATTTATCACTGATCTGTACCAGTATCACATTATAAGCTTTGTCGTTCTTTATATATTTCTGTATACTAAGAAAATACATAGGAAACATGTATATCATATGACATGTTGTCTGTTTTTGATGAGAACATAAATATGTTGACACAATAGAACAATACTAAAAATTTGAATTTAACTTTGTTGGTAAAAATGACACATTCTGAACCACTCCATGGCAAAAATGAGCTCTTCTTAGTTAAGAAACAATATGTATATGCTAAATGTCTTCAAAGAAGCAGCCTTTTCATCACTCAGGGGTTTTTGTTTTTGAAAGTAAATTGTTTTATTGGCATATAAAATTGTCCCCCACCCCTCCGATTCCATATCTATATATATACATATACATATACATATCGCCCCTTTAAGGATGCACCCCACTCACACACACAACCTTAGATGGATGAATGCAGTATGGTGCATGCATGCTTGCAAGTTAACACACGCAGGTAAGAGTTCAGACCGTCCAAGAGTGTCCATCACTAGCCTGCCAACCCCTGGCAGTGCGTCAGAAAATCTCGGTATTGGTCAGTATTTGGCAGGCACATTATTCTTTATGTCAAGCCTGAGAGAATAACTATTGTCCCATCACTTGAGCTGCTCACTCAGCAGTGAAGCGGTGATCAGCTTGACTCTGCGGTGGGCATGATGTTATTGCTTTACCACGGTAATGCGGTAACCACAGCAGCTTTACACATTGACTTCCACTTCTTATGAATAAACTCTGTAGAAATAGTAGCTGGATGGGAAAGACTGCCTGTCCTTACTGCCCAGATCCTCTCTTCACTCACCACGTCATTTACCTACCAACCCCCCATTCATTGCCCTGGCTATACATTCCTTGGGAACTCAGTACAGAAATAATGCCAGAATTCCCGGGGCAAATTATTAAGCTGCAACTCTGACGAGAGGTTCAACTCTAATTCTGCAAAGTAATTGTGGGACCCAAGAAAGTCTCGACTGAGCAGAGAACTTTTGTATATAGTGACATAGACTGATAAGACTGAGCAATTGACTAGGATTGAGTTGAACGGGATCACTGTATGCTGGAATTCTGCACTGTCAATGTCTGCATAATACACTGTAGGGAACACTGAATTTTGCTTTGTTGTGTTTTTCTTGCTTGCTAATGTATTTTGTGAGTACTGGTGGTTTAAGGGGTTTGTACCTTTACCAGTTCCTTTGTAAGGTTTTGCTGGCTGTAAATTACAAATTATATTTCGCCAGACTGAGATTCTGACTGGCACCCCAGTTTAACTGCCAGCGACCGCTACAAACCTTGCTATTGTGCTCACTTGCTTAAGGGAGGCAGGTGGCATGTGATTGACTGAAAGGGGAGAGAGCCATGACAACACCACCATCATAAAAATTGACATTATGAAATGAAACTTGATATGAAATAAAAGTGTCATTGGGGAAAATGTCATTATGAAAAGTCAACGTCATTTTGAAATAAAAATGTCAATAATGACATAAAAATAATACATAAAAATCAGTTATTATGAAAGTAAGAATGATGAAATAACATGTAATATAATGAGTTGAGGTTTAATAATTTCTTAAATTATTTCACAAAGTATTGTTGTTTTTTCAGTATATTTTACACAATTTATTCATGTGATTATTCATTTAATAATTATTTATTTATCTGTTTAATATTGAACCTTCTGGGGCTTTGAAAATTAGTAGTACATACATGTATTTTGTAGGAGACAGAGTTGTCGGGAAAAAAAACACAAGGGCCAACTTTCTACAGGATTATGTCTCAGTAATTTGCAGGGTGCTATGTTAACTCTATGCGTGTAATCTGGAAGCTGGCATTACACACCGGTTAACACATTGTGCTCAGTAGCTTCTTTTCTTTGCACTGCATGCAGGACACACAATGCAGCGAGATTGTGAATACTGTGTGGAGGCTTAAATGCCACATCAGGAAACAGCCTGGCAACCTAGTGAATCTGCATGAAAGGAGAGCAATAAAATCTTGTGATATTTAATACTTACCCCACAAAACCTTTTCTCTGCAGGAGCTCAGTTTTATTCAGGTATTGAATTGATTAACAATGTGTTGTTAGAACACAATAAGACATGATAGATAGTGCCAGAGCCTGTATTCACTGCCTGTCAGCCATATACCTGTACAAGGCCATAAGATTGGAGCCTCTGTTGCAAACTAACAAGCACATTCTGTTACTCTCTGTGGGAACTTCTGTTTTTATGTTTCAACACTCTTCCCACATATGTTTATTTCATTGATTTATGCAGAAAGGCTTCATCGACAAATCAATATGACCTTTTTCACCATGGAAATGACTTTTATTGTCAGTTGTACATATTCACTGTGTTGCATATCCCTAGGTTAAACAGCCATGCCTGTAGTCCATATTTAATTTGCCAATTGCCTGCAATTTGACTTTTGAGATGGAAATATCTACATGCTTTTGGTGCCACCACTACAGTATTTCAGGCTAAAAAATGACAAGTAAATTCAGAGAAGTCACAGAAAAATGGCACATTGCATTTATTTTCCACTACTTGAAATATCTGTGGGGAATGTTCACCTTGATCTCAAGTAATTTGTGTTATATGTATGTAGATAAGCTTATTCACAATGTGTAACTCAAGCTATGATTTGAATACAGTTTGTACAGCGATTGGCGTTGCTGCATTCTCCTGACAATAAAGATTAACCACCCAGGTCTGAAATAATAGCACACATTTGGCCTTGGAGATATCAGAGAATAACATATAGCAGCTGTACAGCAGCACATATTTTCACTCCTTTACATATTTTCATTATGAAGTCCATCAGTTTTACAGCTTACAAACAATGACTCAGAGTTACTTTTGTATGGCTGCAGCATGACAAGCCTTTAGTAGTAAAGTGTATACAGTGTATATACCCACTACTGCTTCTTCAGTGACAAACAAGCTTAAACATGTTCTCTTGTTTTCTTACTTAAAAAGAAGAAAATAAATGATTAAAAAGAAGATAATTTAACATCATATCACTGGTTCAACTCTCATGGAAAAGACTGTCATACAGTAATCCTGATATAGAATCCATACACCCAGAGTAATAACTGTCTCTCTATGCAGCAAACCACAGAACTGAGGGATATAAATGGGGTGCACAAAATATTGAAAACACCTCTCAGTATAGCACAGACACAAACTACCCCTGGTAACACATACTTTATTTTAATTACTAATACTTTCTATAGAGACTCCTAAAAGAACTGTGTAATTTCATAATAATTATAGGGAAAATAAACTCCTACTTGTTTGTAGTTAGTTGCGCTAAGTTTTAAAGTAGTTGTTGAATGCCATCAGAATTTCCTGGGAAGAATAGCTCCCTCTATTTCAAATAAATAGTTAATTTAATAATCAGTCATTTCTTATTGAAACTTTTATTTTGCATATGTATGGAATTACATATGGAATATGTAAGTTTGCCTGTAGACACATTTCACATGTTTGCATGTTCAGCTGACCTGCTGTGCTTTGACTAAAAGACTTAACATTAACATTAAATTGAAAAAAGAAAAAAACCTTAACATAATACTGAGTTAAAGACTGTGCTACAGCCTGTTTTATTTTGGTGATTCCTGTCCACAGCTTCAGCTTGATCATTTGAATGGCAGGCACCTGTGCTGGCTTGTGTTCTGAACCTACCTGGGCAGACCCTTTGTTGCTCTCTTTCCACTGTGCTGCAGCAGCACCTCTGTGGTGCGCAATATTTTTTTTTCCCCAGGATGGCGAAGTGATGACCCAACTTACTCTGTCTCTGATTGGCTTACCTTGACATTATTACCCTAACCCTAACCAGTCTCACTCCTCATGCCTAAACCTAACCAACCTAACCAACAAAGGTAACAAGTACTAGCCAATCAAAGACAGAGTAGGGTGGGTCATGACTTTGCCATCCTGGGACAAAAAATTTGTCCTGGTGGTTGGTATATATATTTTCAATTACCTATTCCATTATTTCAGTAAACTTTCATGCAGTTAACCTCTACCATGGTGTTGTGTCCATTTTAACGTCTCTATTTTACCTGTAATTATAATGATTTTTTTTTTCACATGACTACTCCTCCGTATAACATAATATACTCTACATGTCTCTTTTTCTTCCTCAGAAATGTGACTGTAGTATACAATATGGATGCAGATTGAGGTCTAAGGCACTAAACAGTCATGTTGCCTATTAAATATGGGGAGTTTAGACTTCTTGGTCTGTCTGAATCACCTGCTAGTTGTTCCTGACCTCACAAGCTGCTTAAATGTGGCATTTGGTCTCTCTGAAGCAGACTGACAGTTGACCTGAGCAGTCTTTGATTGACTGCTATTTAATTCTTAATTAATTATTATTAGTTTACTCAATTATCATTATTGTTTTTACTGTTGTTATTGCTTGCTTTGTTTATTATTTTCTTTGTATTTTTTTTAAATTTTCTTTCTCTTTTGGACATACATTTGCTAGTGCATCAAATGTAGAACAATATACCTACCTGACTTTTCTGAATTCAAGTTATCCCATTAGTTTCAGTCTTGTCAAAATGTATATAAAAAGCTAGCAAACAAGTACATTGTGTATTGAATTAAAGATAACTTTGATATGACAAATTTTAATTTTGTTACTAAAACCTACTTTTCTATCACACAGAGCCTCCAGTGCTTATAGCAGAGCTACTGTACACAAAGAGATACATAGACAGTCATGTCTGAATTGTGTTTGAGACGGGAACGTTCTAAAATTCTTCTTAGATGAATAATTTGACTTTGCAGATGAAAAGGAAATTAATTTGACTTTGACATATTATAGCTACTATTTCTACAGTTTATTCATAAAAAGTCGAAGTCAACGTGTAAAGCTGCTATGGTTACCGCATTACCGTGGTAAAGCAATAACATCACGCCCACTGCAGAGTCAAGCTGATCACCGCTTCACTGCTGATCGAGCAGCTCAAGTGATGGGACAATAGTTATTCTCTCAGGCTTGACATAAAGAATAATGTGCCTGGCAAATACAACCAATATTCTTGCTGCAAAGTCGGCCTCTTAATGACAATAATAAATACGTTATGACTGGAATAAAGATAGACATTTAGGCTATAAAGAATAGATTACTACAGGAATAAATGCATTCAGAAAGTTTACTGTATTGGTCTGAATACGAGACGGATTTTTTTCCTGGAAATTCGTCTTAAAAAGTGGGGTTGTCTTATATTTGGGTTCTAGACAATTACATGTTCACAACATAAGATATTCTTTTTGAATAGATAAAGTACCGGTGTAAAACTGGGAAGTGTTCCATTCCAGTTTAACCTGCAGGAGTTTCTGAAGGCTTGTATAACATGTTTTTCTGCCATCGAGGAAATAAATTCATGACGAATGAAAACGAGTCCAAAGTGTCTTCGGACATCTCTACCGTAGAGACAGAATATGTCAAATACCACTGTCACGGATGATAAGGAACTCAAATAGACAAATAAGTAGTCTTATAAATGCTAACTGCTGGAGAAAATTATTTTTGCCTGCTTCTAAGAGCCTGGTAGGAGAGTGTGTGAATTTGTAACTATACTATGATGTAAGTTATATTCAAATAGTTTTTTCCAAAAACAGGTGTTATAAAAAGGGAGGTCGTCTTATAATCAGTGTTGCCTTATATTTGGGCCAATACGATATTTAGGAATCAATTATTTTATAACATTTAAGGTTTAGGTCATTTTTTAATGGCAGTTTGCCAGTATGACAGTTGAATGGCTTCGCTAATTTGTGCAGTAGGGAAAAAAACAATAACGTGGCAGCTTTAGTGATGTGTCGTTTAGCATATGCTTAACTTACAAAGTCTCTGGGTCCACATAAATCAGATGCCAATCTGTAGTTGTTAAAATATCTTACTCTGGACCAAAATCGTGGGACAGACTAACTGGCTGATATTGCCATCTTCAAGCTACTAGCAGATAAAAAGGGAATTTACCCAAATTTTTACCCATGTTACATCTTGACGGTTAACTGTTATATCTGCAGGCCCAGATCAAACTATTGAAGGGCTAGCTTTTCATGTCCTTCCATTGCACTGCTTCTGCAACAGGATCTTACAATACTCTGTATTTGAAATAAGACAGGATTAACTGTGATAGATGTATTAATTCTGCTGTCACTGAGACCTGCCGGGTTCCTAGACTAGCCTGCAGATTGACATGCATGAAACACAGTCCATGACATCACTGACTACACACATCTAATCCATACTAATGACATTCAGCTGCTTATTGATTCCACACAGAGCAGGAAGGGAACAGATACACTCAGGAGGTGGAGAGGCGACCAAAAATCCTACTGAAGCAGAAATTGGTGGTACTAGTTTCATCAGAGACATTAAAGTTTAATTTCATAAAAAAAGAAAAAAAAAGGAAAACACAAACAATTTTGCTTTGCTAAATATCATATTTGCTTTTGGAAACACATACCACTGTTTTCAGCTGTATACAATAAATACTATATATTTACAGTAACACAGTATATACTGTGTTACTGTGAACCAGCCGATGATGATGTTCTCAATAATTATGATAATTAATTTGACAAAGATAATGGTGATTATAAGGGTGAGGATGCTGTTGAGTAGCATCAACAATAATTAGTGTCTGTCACTGTGTTGTCTCTAACACTGACTGCTGTCGCATCCTTTGTCTATTTTTCAAGTATGCTACCCATGTATCTTTATTTGT
This sequence comes from Thunnus thynnus, assembly GCF_963924715.1. Taxonomy (NCBI): domain Eukaryota; kingdom Metazoa; phylum Chordata; class Actinopteri; order Scombriformes; family Scombridae; genus Thunnus; species Thunnus thynnus. The sequence goes on from NC_089518.1 coordinate 2,720,753, forward strand.
CTGGCTTTTGACATGTTTACCGACTCTAAGACAATACATATCTGCAGGCTGACTGGCTGCAACTATAAGATTTGCTTATTCCAGTGGATAAAATTCCCTTGCATAAGCAAACAAACACACTGCATAATACCTTAGCAGCAAGCAGTTTCCCTCATCATAAAAGATGGAGAAGCCTAGGGTGTAAGCTGTGGTTGCGTGTAAACAATTTGTAAGGGAAACTTCCGTTGACATGGAGTGTCCTGTACATGCAGAAAGCAACATCAAATCAAACCTAAAAACCCCGTCGACTTGCTTGTCTTCACATGCAGTGCAACTACGCACCTCAATCACCACACACTGAGAGATCAGAAAAGATTCCTCTCAGAGAGGCCAAGATGTGACCAGAACCATTTGCATCTGAAAAAGATGCAACATTTTGGATAAAATGGTTCCTCAAGGGTTACTTCTACAAATGGTTATATAGAATACTTTTCATCTAAAAATGTAATAGTTCTTTGTTACCCTTGTTGAAGTGTACAATCTTAATCTAAATTTTCTGGAAAACATCCTTCTATTTAGTTGTGACTTATTTGTTTCAAGGCTTCTAAGCATAAATGTATTCAGTGAAGATGAAGGCAATCTTCCCATTAGATTTTGATATTTCTTGGCTGGACCAAGAGGAAAGGTCACCAGAGTCATTAGAATTCATCAAGACCGTCCTCCCAAGAAAAACAACAGGCGCTTGCTCACATACATATGGCTAATGTTTACGTTTCCCTGACAAGGACCTCTAAAGTTAAATTATGTACATGAAAATGCGGAATACAATTTCACAATACAACTTGAAAATGACCCCACAGAGGTTAAATGCCTGGGACTCCCCACCAGTCAATCAGAACTGAAGAAGCTTTTTTGGATGAATCTACAAGTCCAATTGCTCTTGACTCAACTCTTCTGGATATACCATGACCTAGATGACTGAGAATCATACATGTAAATGAAGATATAAGAAGACATAGATTACACAGTGTTTTATCAAATATTTTAGTCATTAGCATATGGGCATTGGAGAGACTCACAATTGCTCATGTCAAAGTTCAATCAGATTAAACTCTGCACAAAGTGAAAGTGGTGGTTCAATTTGCAACCAGAGGAAAATGTTTCTCACTCCGTTCCACACAGACATGAAGGGCAAGCGAATTTTGGTCTGACTGCACCATCAGTGATATGTCCCCACCTGCTCAGGTTCTGCAGTTGAGTCATATTTCACTCTCAGTAGTTGGAGCCAATTCTGCCTCCTGTGGCAGACCCCATCCCTGCTTTTAGCAGTGGCTGGTTTCGTGAGAGCAACCCTTCCCCCAGCAGTGATCCCATTGTTGTAACAGCAGCATGCCCCACCCACAGCACTGTCAAAGCCTGTCACAACAGGAAACCACACCACCAGCAGCAAACAAAATCTCCTCCCCCAGTTGTCCTGCCCGTGTTAAACTAACAAACCATGCTCCTGCCAGTGAGCCACCACCACTTAAACTGTAATGCATATGCCCCACCTCCATATAGAGCAAATGACGCTCAGATTGTTACATTGAGTGAGAGAAGAAACTTGTAAACATATTAATATACGAGAATATATGAAGTAGATGTGTAAAGATTAACCGATATATATGAGAAAATGGATTCAGTCAGAAATTTGGCTACATCAATATACATTCACAGATACAAACAAAATTTTGCAAGATGTTGAAAAAAATCGATATAACTCTCAAAAACTGATCTTTCCGAATAACTATCTCTCTGCACTTTCAGTGTGTCTATAGCTTGTGTTTGTGGCACCACAAACCTTACTACTACTTCAGGAAGCTGATGTGTGTGCTGTAGGGATGTGCAGAGAGACCAGTATTTGTATTTGGATCTATACTTGCTGAGGCAGCAAAATTATTAGGGCCCAAGCACAAAGGTGCCCGGGTCCCAACGGTCCCTGGCACTGAAAGTGCAAGGACCCTATTGTTTTTAAAGGGATTATTAGGGCCTGAGCGCTGACCAGCGTGAAGCCCTCTTAGAACCAAAGGCATTATTATTATTAGGGCTATGCGTTGACCAGCATGAGGCCCTCTTGTATCCAAAGGAATTATTATTATTATTATTATTATTAGGGCCCGAGCACTGACCAGCGCGAAGCCCTCTTGTATCCAAAGGAATTATTATTAGGGCCCGAGCGTTGACCAGCATGAAGCCCTCTTGTATCCAAAGGAATTATCATCATTATTATTATTATTATTATTGTTAGGGTCCGAGCACAAAATGGTGCGAAGGCCCTATTGTAATTATTATTCTCTATTATTAGGGCCCGAGCACCTAGCAGTGAGAAGGCCCTATTGGATCTGAAGAAATTATTATTATTATTCTTTTTAGGGCCCAAGCGCTTACCAGCGCGAAGTCCTCTTGTATTCAAAGGAATTATTAGGGCCTGAGCACTGAATGGTGTGAAGGTCCTCTTGTAATTGAAGCGATTATTATTCTTTCTTATTAGGGCCCGAGCACTGACCAGCGCATAGCCCTCTTGTATCCAAAGGAGTTATTATTGGGGCCCAAGCACCTAGCGGTGCGAAGGCCCTCTTGTAATTGAAGCGATTATTATTCTCTATTATTAGGGCCTGAGCGCTGAGCAGTGCAAAGCCCTATTGTATCCAAAGGAATTATTATTAGGGCCCACATCAAATGTACCCCTTACAATGTAAAACAATGGGGGAGGCATGGACTTTGTGTCAAACAGAGGCTTCTGACAATTAAACTGTAAGTCTGACCACTTTCAAACCTGTATCAATGGATTCGCCATGAAATTTCATACTAAATTAAAGCTTCAAGCAGATTTGAATGGGCCTTCGCGCCCTTGCGCACATCGGGCCGCGGCACAATCGAAGGGCTTCTGTGACGGGCATGTAGCTGTCTTCAGACCCAGGTTTTCAGACAGTGCAAAAAGGAGATAAACATCACTTACTTTGTCCACTATTTTGCCCACTGTTAGGGCTGCTTTACTGAAATTTCGTAGGGGGCGCTATTCAGCCAGTTTGCATCACTGATGGAATATTGTCATATACACATGTTCAGGCCGGGAGTCTTATCGTCTTATGTAAAGTTTGGTGCAGACTGGAGCATTTACAATAAAGTTATAGCAACTTCCTCTGTCATTGCGAAACATCAAATCTCAACAGTGTGAGGATGAGAATTTTCTGCAGGGTGAGACATGGCTGCCTTGCTCACACCTGTGTCATAAAAATCATGCAAGTTTTGTGCCCATTCACTTGAATTTCAATTAGTAAATTGAAAACCCTTGATGAGTTTGTGTGTAAAACAAATTTATTTCCTAATTTTCATCAAGTCTATTCTTAGGAATGTAAAGACCGAGCACAAACTAAACTTAACTAGGGATGCACGACATTAGATTTTTGCCGATATCCGATATGCTGATATTTCCAACTCATTGTGGCCGATTGCCGATACCGATATATGCACATATTTTTACCAGCTGGGTGAGGAGGCTATTATGCATTATGATTTTTATATGATTTTTGCCATAATCGAGCACCCCTAAAAACAACATAAATTGTGATTTACACACACACACACAAAGAGTTTAAATATGTATGTGATAAATTGTAAATATGTATGTTACTGTTACTTGAACATTTGGGCTCAGGCCCTAAATATGATTTTTAATGTAAGATTTGGCCACAGTAATGGGATTTATGTGGAGATTTCACCAGAAGTGTACTCCTCTCTCCTCTCCTGCTCCTCGTTATGTGAATCCCTCAGTGCTGTGAAACATTCCGTAATACACACTCATTATAAAATAACAGGAGGAGCAACAAAAGACTTTAAAACTCAGACTCTACTATCTCAAAAACAGTAAAAGATAGAAAAAACATGTAAATTCAATTTGTAGGTCAAAATCTTGTGCCCCATTTAAAGTTCAAATGAAGTCTGTATCTAAAACTATGTGGAAGCAGTAAATGTTCAAAAAGGTGTGGGTTCACTCACTCTCCATTCAAATGTATGAGTATTTTTCTGTGTCTAGCTGCAGTTACTTATCGTCTCTACACACCTGACAGTACACATTTCAATCAAACTTTGACCAGGTCATGTGCGTTAAAAGTCTTTCCTTTTCTAAAAATAGACTTGATGAAAATTAGGAAATAAATTTGTTTTACACACAAACTCATCAAGAGTTTTCAATTTACTAATTGAAATTCAAGTGAATGGGCCCAAAACATGCATCATTTTGATGACACAGGTGTGAGCAAGACAGACATGTCTCACCCTGCAGAAAATTCTCATCCTCACAGTGTTGAGATTTGATGTTTTGCCATGACAGAGGAAGTTGCTATAACTTTATTAGGGCTTGAGCCCCAAAGGGGCGAAGACCCTATTGTATTTTGTGTGTTTGTTTGTTTCTTCTTCTTCTTCTTCCTCTTCTTCTTATTCTTTCTTTATTATTACGCCACTTCAACCCTTAATTTGACCCCCTAAACATGGTCAAAAACTCACCAAATTTGGCACACACATCAGGTCTGGTGAAAATTTTGAAAATGTAAAAATTATACCCCAAAGTGCCAAAATGTGCTCTATAGCGCCACCTATGTATCTAATATGGCTGCCACGGCCCATAGTAATGTCATAGAGAGATCGAATTATTCGTCTCATCAAGACCTACAAATCATACGCTGACACCCCTGACCTAAATCCAACAGGAAGTCCGCAATATGCCCATCAAAGTACGACTTTGTGCCAATTTTGGACCCCCAAGAAATGCTATCTCCTCTTAGGGCATTCATGGTATCGGCTTCAAACTAGACTACATGACTTATGACACTGTGCTGAACAAAAGTTGTTAAAAACTTTGTAATAACTCGAACGGTTTAGATATTGTAAGCCCTGAAAGTTGTAGTGCCACATCACAGCTTGCAATGTAAACCAATGGGAGGCAATCTCTAGGCATGGACTTTGTGTCAAACAAATGGTTCTGGTGTCTAAACTTTAAGTCTGACCACTTGAAACCTGTATCAATGGATTTGCGACGAAAAATAAAATCAAAACTAAAATTTTTAGCTCTGTACTGCAGTTTTTCCTTTATTAGGGCCCAAGCTCCTAATGGTTCGCTCACACTCTCCATTCAAATATATGAGTATTTTTCTGTGTCCAGCTGCAGTTACTTATTGTCTCTACACACCTAAAAGTACGCATTTCAATCAAACTTTGACCGGGTCATGTGGTTCAAAAGTCTTTACTTTTCTAAAAATAAACTTGATGAAAATTAGGAAATTAATTTGTTTTACACACAAACTCATGAAAAGTTTTCAAATTATTAATTGAAATTACAGTGAATGGGCCGAAAACTTGCATAATTTTGATGCCACAGGTGTGAGCAAGACAGACATGTCTCACCCTGCAAAAAATTCTCATCCTCACACTGTTGAGTTTTGATGTTTTGCCATGACACAGGAAGTTGCTATAAGTTTATTGTACATGCTCCAGTCTGCACCAAACTTTACATGTTTGTAAAGTCAGACCTGTCAGCCCAGGTCTGGAGACATCTACATGGTTGTGACAGAAGCCCTTGGACTTTGCCACACCCCGAACAGTAAAGGATAGAGAACACATGTAAATTCAAGATTTGTAGGTCAAAGTCTTGTGACTCATTTGGAGTTCAAATGAAGTTTGTATCTAAAACTATGTGGAAGCAGTAAATGTTCAAAAAGGTGTGGGTTCGCTCACACTCTCCATTCAAATATATCAGTATTTTTCTGTGTCCAGCTGGAGTTACTTATTGTCTCTCCACACCTGACAGTACACATTTCAATCAAACTTTGTCCAGGTCATGTGGGTTAAAAGTCTTTCCTTTTCTAAAAATAGACTTGATGAAAATTAGGAAGTGAATTTCTTTTACACACAAACTCATGAAAAGTTTTCAAATTATTAATTGAAATTACAGTGAATGGGTCCAAACTTCACATGTTTGTAAAGTCAGACCTGTCAGCCCAAGTCTGGAGACATCTCCATGCCCGTGACTGAAGCCCTTGGACTGCAACGCACCCCGACGTGCGCAAGGGTGCGAAGGCCCGTTCAAAGCTGCTCGCAGCTTTAATTAGGGCCTGGGCCCAAAGGGCAAAGACTCTATTGTATGTCGTGTGTTTGTTTCTTTCTTATTATTATTCTTTATTAATACGCCACTTCAACCCTAAACTTGACCCTCTAAACATGCTGTCAGAGTCTGCTCTCCCCCTCACCTGTTGCTGTGGGAATTATCCAATCATTCAGTCTCACTCTCTGCTCTGCCACACCCCTCATTAGTTCAACCAACTTCAACTGGCGCTCTCACCTGCTCATCATCTGCAATCAAGCCAGTATATAAGCTGCCTCGGCCCACTCCCTCTTTGTCAGATTGTCTATGCTACCATGCTAAGTCATCTTGCCTTCATCACTGGACTGCCTTCCTGGTTCCTGATCAGCTTGTCTTCGACCATCGCTCCTCGTCTCTGCCCCGGTAAACCCATCAGCCTTCTGTCCCTGACTCAGTTCTGCCTGCCTGTTCCCTGGTCTTTGTCCGCTGTGGGAGTGGAAGATCGGGGTTCAATTTCTGGTGGAGCCATACTCATCAGAAGTGTGTTTCTCCAACCGTGCTACTATTGCCTTGACATTGTGTGAAATAAAGACTGCAAAATTTATACCAGTGTCATTTGTGCTGCTATTGGGTCCATTCTATACCCGTTACAGTACAATCTGACCAATTATGGATCCAGCGCACGAACCCTCACCGCTGAGTCGCCTTGAAAGGATTGAAGGCGTCCTTCAACAGCATGAGGCCATGATGACAGCAGCTGTGACTGAAACCAAACAGGCAGCAGCAGCCCACGAGCAGGCGCTAACAATGTTAGCTGGAAAGCTGCAGCAGTTAACAGCCCTGCTAACCCAAGCCCCTCAAGCCTCTGGGGCTGCTTCTCCTCCTGCTCCGCCTGCTACCGCTCCTGCACTTGCTCCAGCCCCTTTGCCACCCATGGATGCCCCTGAGCCCCAGGTGGGAATCCCGGAGCGCTACGAGGGTGACCGAGAGACCTGTGGCCCTTTCCTCACCAACTGCTCTCTCCTGTTTGCTCTGCAGCCCCGCACCTTCGCCACTGAGGGAGCGAAGGTTGCATTCGTCATCAACCATCTGACAGGCAGAGCTCGGTTATGGGGGACAGCCGAGTGGGAGAGACGGTCACCAGCCTGTGCTTCCTTTGACCTGTTTGCCACAGAGCTTTGCAAGGTGTTTGGCTTGGATACCTGTGGTCCTGAGGCAATCGGAGGTCTGATTGGACTGAAACAGGGCGAGAGAACAGTGGCAGACTATTCAATAGACTTTCGCACCAGAGCCAGCCGAAGTAAGTGGAACAACTCGGCCCTCTGCGACACATTCCTCAACGGGTTGGCCGACTACATCAAGGATGAACTGGTTTCCCATGACCTGCCCACCACGTTGGATGGGGTGGTTGAGTTGGCCACCCGCATCGACCTGCGCATTCAGGCCCGGTGACGAGAGAAGTGTCAAGGGGGAAGCCATCACCCTCTGCCGTCCCACTCCCATGGGGGTGCCGTCGCAGCCAACTCTGCCTCCTCTTCAGCTCTGCAGACAGGGGATCCTGAGCCTATGCAGCTGGGACGCACCTCCCTCACCCCAGAGGAGAAGGAGCATCGCCGTAAGGCCAACCTCTGCCTTTACTGTGGAGCAGCAGGGCACTTCATCTCAAGATGTCCAGCAAAAGCCAGGAGCCAGGGCTCATCAGTAATGGGGGAGATCCTGGTGAGCCCAACTTCCCTAGTGTCTCCCCGTCCCCAAAGAGCTCTGCTCCAGGCCCGGCTCCTCCTTCCGGACGGTCCCCACACCATGGCTACCTTCATTGACTCTGGGGCTGATGCCTGCATTATTGACGAGGAGCTGGCCCTTCAGTTGGGGCTCGGGCGGGTTCCCCTGCCACAACCGGTTCCCGCTAGAGCCCTAGATGGACACATCTTGGGCAACGTCACACATCAAACCTCCCCTGTCCATCTGCTGCTCTCTGGCAACCACCACGAAACAATCCAGTTTCACATCCTGAGCTCACTCCGTCTGCCTCTCATCCTGGGGTATCCTTGGCTCCGTCTTCACAACCCTCACATCGACTGGGTCACGGGGGCCATTCAAGGGTGGAGCCCCTCCTGTCATCTCAGGTGCCTGCAGCAAGCCTCCTTGCCACTTCACTCCCCCAGCCTCAGCTCCTCGCCCGATCTCTCCAGGGTGCCGCCGGAGTACCACGACTTCTGCCTGGTCTTCAGTAAAGCCAAAGCCACATCTCTGCCTCCGCACCGTCCCTACGACTGCACTATTGACCTCTTGCCTGGGACTTCACCCCCCAAGGGGCGCCTGTACTCCGTGTCTGAGCCTGAGAGAAAGGCCATGGAGACTTATATCAATGACTCTCTGGCTTTTTCTTCATGGAGAAGAAGGACAAGACCCTGAGACCCTGCATTGACTACTGAGGGCTAAATGACATTACTATCAAGAACAGGTACACGCTGCCACTCATCTCCTCCGCCTTCGAGCTGCTCCAGGGGTCCACCATTTTCACGAAGCTCGACCTGCGCAACGCCTATCACCTTGTCCGCATCAGAGAGGGAGACGAGTGGAAGACGGCCTTCAACACCCCGACAGGGCACTACGAGTACCTCGTCATGCCATTCGGCCTCACCAATGCCCCCGCCATCTTCCAGGCCCTGGTAAACGACGTTCTTCAAGACATGCTCAACCGGTTCGTCTTTGTCTACCTGGATGACATTCTCATCTTCTCCCACTCCAGAGATGAACACATTCACCATGTCCAAGCTGTCCTCCAGCGCCTCCTTGAGAACTCCCTGTTTGTTAAAGCTGAGAAGTGTGAGTTCCAAGCCTCCTCAGTGTCCTTCCTGGGGTACATAGTTGCAAAAGACAGTGTACAGATGGACCCGGCTAAAGTCTCTGCCGTCACCTCCTGGCCTGTTCCTGAGTCCCGTAAACAGCTTCAGTGCTTCCTGGGTTTTGCCAATTTCTACCGCCGCTTCATCCACAATTACAGCTCCGGGGCAGCTCCTCTCACCGCCCTGACCTCCTCCAAGGTGCCTTTTCAGTGGTCACCTTCCACTGACAAAGCCTTCCAAACTCTCAAAACACGGTTCACCTCAGCACCCATCCTTCAGATGCCCGACCCTGATCGCCAGTTCATTGTGGAGGTGGATGCCTCTGATGTGGGGATAGGGGCTGTCCTGTCCCAGTCCTCTGCCACTGACCAGAAGCTCCACCCATGTGCCTTCTTCTCTCGGCGTTTGTCGCCTGCCGAGAGGAATTATGATATTGGCAACAGGGAGCTGCTGGCAGTGAAGATGGCTCTTGAAGAGTGGCAGCATTGGTTGGAGGGTACCAAAGAGCCTTTTCTGGTCTGGACTGACCACAAGAACTTGGAGTACATCCGATCGGCTAAAAGACTGAATTCCCGCCAAGCCCATTGGTGCCTGTTCTTTGCCCAGTTCAACTTTACTCTCTCCTACCGCCCTGGGTCTCGTAATGCCAAGCCCGACGCCCTGTCCCGGCAATTCCAGAGAGCAGAGGAATCTGGAAAGAGGCCAGAGCCCATCCTCCCTGTGTCCTGTCTTATCGCCGCGGTGACCTGGGACATCGAGGAGAGGGTGAGAGCAGCGGCTGAGGGACAGCCTGGTCCCAGCTCCTGCCCGCCAAACTGCTTGTTCGTCCCTCCAGCCTTGAGGTCAGGGGTGCTGCAGTGGGCCCACTCTCCTGCCACCCTGGTGCTCGACGGACACAGCACGCCCTCCTCCAGCGCTTCTGGTGGCTCGGCTTGAAAGAGGACACCCAGGACTTTATCAAAGCCTGCCCAGTCTGTAATCAACACAAGACCTCCCGCCGGGCCCCAGCAGGACTTCTGCAGCCTCTTCCTGTTCCCCACCGCCCGTGGTCCCACATCTCCATGGACTTTGTGACAGACCTTCCCTCTTCTGAAGGCCATACTGTCATCCTGACCATTGTGGACCGCTTCAGTAAAATGGCCAACTTCGTGCCTCTGCCCAAGCTCCCTTCAGCCAAGAGAACTGCTCAGTTGGTCCTGCTCCACATATTCCGTCTTCATGGCTTCCCTGTCGATGTGGTGTCAGACCGTGGGCCTCAATTTGCCTCTGTTTTTTGGAGAGAGTTCTGCAGTCTCCTGGGTGCCACCGCCAGTCTGTCCTCCGGCTTCCACCCTCAGACCAATGGGCAAACAGAGCGCATGAACCAGGAGTTGGAAACGGCCCTGCGGTGCATGGCCTCCCAGAACCCCTCCTCCTGGTCCTCACAGCTGTTGTGGGTAGAATATGCCCACAACGCAGAACCTGGCTCCAGGCCCGTTCCATCCTCCTTCGGTCTGTGGACCGCTACACTGCCGCTGCCAACCGCCGCCGCACCCCTGCACCTACTTACCAAGCGGGTCAGCGAGTGTGGCTCTCCACCCGAGACCTGCCCCTCCACGTGGAATCCAGGAAGATGGCACCCAAACACATTGGACCCTTCACTATACAGAAAGTCATCAACCCCGTTGCAGTACGGTTGAAGCTCCCGCGCTCTATGCGCGTCCATCCAACCTTCCATGTCTCCAAGGTGAAGCCGGTCCATGACAGTCCCTTGGTCCCTGCAGCACCGCCACCACCTCCTCCACGCATTGTTGACGGGGGTCCGGTCTACATGGTGCATCGCCTGATGCACTCCCGCCGGCGGGGGAGAAGCCTTCAGTACTTGGTGGACTGGGAGTGGTATGGCCCAGAAAAGAGATCCTGGGTTCCTGCTCGTTTCATCGCCGACTCCAACCTCATTGCTGATTTTCATCGGTGTCATCCTGACCAGCCAGCTAAGATGCCTGCCCGTCGGGGAGCCCGCACTTTGCCTCCACCAGACCGGTCTCTGGGGGACCGTTCCTTGAGGGAAGCTACAGATGATGGAGAATCCCTCCACCAGACCCCCTCCACCCACCTGGCTGAGGAAATGGACTGGTCTGACTCCCAGGACTTGTAGGCCCATCTCCTGCCCTATTTATAGTGCCTTTTTAGGGATGTCGGGAGCCATCCCTTGAGGGGAGGGTTCTGTCAGAGTCTGCTCTCCCCCTCACCTGTTGCTGTGGGAATTATCCAATCATTCAGTCTCACTCTCTGCTCTGCCACACCCCTCATTAGTTCAACCACCTTCAACTGGCGCTCCCACCTGCTCATCATCTGCAATCAAGCCAGTATATAAGCTGCCTCGGCCCACTCCCTCTTTGTCAGATTGTCTATGCTACCATGCTAAGTCATCTTGCCTTCATCACTAGACTGCCTTCCTGGTTCCTGATCAGCTTGTCTTCAACCATCGCTCCTCGTCTCTGCCCCGGTAAACCCACCACCCTTCTGTCCCTGACTCTGAGTTCTGCCTGCCTGTTCCCTGGTCTTTGTCCGCTGTGGAAGTGGAAGATCGGGGTTCAATTTCTGGTGGAGCCATACTCATCAGAACTGTGTTTGTCCGACCGTGCTACTATTGCCTTGACATTGTGTGAAATAAAGACTGCAAAATTTATACCAGTGTCATTTGTGCTGCTATTGGGTCCATTCTATACCCGTTACACACGCTCAAAAACTCACCAAATTTGGCACGCACATCAGGTCTGGTGAAAAATTTGATAAAATGTAAAAATTAACCCCCAAAGTGCCAAAATGTGCTCGAGAGCGCCACCTATGTATCTAAAACGGCCGCCACGGCCCGTAGGAATGTCGTAGAGAGATCGAACCAAAACTCAATTATTCGTCTCATCAAGACCTACAAATCATACGCTGACACCCCTGACCTAAATCCAACAGGAAGTCCGCAATGTCAATTTCAAAATACGAATTTTTGCCAATTTTGGACCTTGAATAAACACTATCTCCTCCGAGGGCGTTAATGGTATCGGCTTCAAACTTTAATACATGACTTATCACACTGTGTTGAGCAAAAGTTATTAAAAACTTTGTAATAACTCGAACGGTTTAGATTTAGTAAGCCCTGAAAGTTGGAGTGCGACATTACACCTTACAATGTAAACCAATGGGGAGTCAATCTCTGGGCATGGACTTTGTGCCAAACTGGGGCATCTGGCATCTAAACTATAAGTCCGACCACTTTCAAACCTGTATCAGTGGATTCGCGACGAAAATTCCTTCAAAAAAATGAGATTTTTATGTAGGATTTGGCCAAAGTTATGGGATTTATGAGGATATTTCACAAGTAGAGTACACTATAACCTTCTCTGCAGCTGTGAGGGAGAGAGAGAGAATGGGAGGGGGGATGGGTAAAGTAAACATCTACTGCCTGTGACAGAAGCCCTTGGACTGCACCACACTCCAGTTAGTGTTTCTACACATCTGACAGCAGTGTTCAAACCTTACTTTTTTTCAAGGAGTACATGTGCTCCTAAATGAAAGAAATTAGGAGCATACATGTAACTATAGGAGCACACTGAAAAATGTTCAAGTAAGAGTTTCTTACAGAAAACAATTCATTATAACATATTTACAATTGATCACATACATATTTAAACTCTCTGTGTGTGTGTGTGTGTGTGTGTATGTAAATCACAATTTGCTGTTTTTAGGGGTGCTTGATTATGGCAAAAATTATAATCACAATCATTTTTGTTCAATATTGAGATCATGATTATTTAACATGATTACTTTTTGACTGTCATCTTCTCCAATTGCTGTTGTTCATACATGCACATATTTTTTCTAACTTGGCTGAGGAGACTATTACATATGTAATCATATATTGTAGTAATGATTAAGAAAAATTATAGCCTATATGAGGGAAAAACTCAGGAAGGCTGGAGTTCCGGAGCTCCGTATTAAAACTGTAATGGACCTGCCATGAGGGTGGAGCAAACTCCATTTCCAAGGATGCTTTGCGATTTTCACACCTCAGCAGGGAGCAGTCCACATTGGTCCCTCATTGGCGGAGACGCTCCTGCACAGCGGAGCGTCCTGAGGACGCAGCCATGACATCACCACCCCTTTATAAGCGAGCACGCCCAAAATACATGGCTTTCCCATGTCACTGAGCTAGGGTTAACTCCTGTTTCCCTGTGAGTTAGCTTAACTACCCCATGAACATGTTTTCCCCTCATCGAAGACTCCCCTCGTCGGACGAGACGAGACTTTGCCCGTGTTCACCCGCACACATTCCTGGATCCGAGAGAGACTGCTGCTGCAACCAGCGTCCTCAAATTCCCCCGAGAAAGAAGAAATGAAGTTACTTCGGGATAACGTGGACCGGCTCTGCCCTGCGCGTCTTCGCCGAGTCGACTCTGCTGCTCTTTCCGCCACTCCACTCAGAGCCAGCTGCCGTGTTTTCGCCGACCGTGCGAGAAAGGCACCGTCTGCCTCCGAGCCAAGAACAAAGTTGGACATTAAGACGGACTACACACACACACACACACACCCTGCTCGCTTTCTGAAGCGACCAAGTAAGAGGCATAAGTCTGGGCATAGGCAGTGTTAGTTGTGTGTTCTTTTCAGCATCAGTTGCTGTTGTTTAGCATTTAGCTTTTTAGCTTTACTGCTATTGTTCTTGTTGTTTGAGTTGACGGACCGCCAAGTCCATTTTTCTCTGCTTTACACTGAGATTTTAAGTTTGCTGCCTGTTAGTTGTGTTCACCACGCTAGACTATTTTGTGTTTTTCCCGGTCGGGATTACTGCTACTTTTGTGCCAATAATCAACTGTGTTCCTCATACATCCTACAGTTGGTGCCTGAATTATTGATTAAGGTTAACAATATTTTGATTTCATAATCCATAATTATCTGTGATAAACAGAGGGGTGCGCTCACGGAGAGAAAGTGGTTAGTATTGTGTGTCAAAAGACTCTCACACTGATCATCTCCAAACGTTTTCTTGGTTCCCAGAAGCTTAGCTGACTGCGCCGCGGCCCACTGTGCGCAAGGGCGCGAAGGCCCGTTCAACGCTGCTTGCAGCTTTAATTAGGGCCTGAGCCCAAAGGGCGAAGACCCTATTGTTTTTCGTGTGTTTGTTTCTTTATTATTAGGGCCTGAGCCCAAAGGGCGAAGACCCTATTGTTTTTCGTGTGTTTGTTTCTTTCTTCTTATTAGGGCCTGAGCCCAAAGGGCGAAGACCCTATTGTTTTTCGTGTGTTTGTTTCTTTCTTTATTATTACGCCACTTTAACTCTAAATTTGACCCCCTAAACATGCTCAAAAACTCACCAAATTTGGCACGCACATCAGGTCTGGTGAAAAATTTGATAAAATGTAAAAATTAAACCCCAAAGTGCCAAAATGTGCTCTCTAGCGCCACCTATGTATCTAAAACGGCCACCACGGCCCGTAGGAATGTCGTAGAGAGATCGAACCAAAACTCAATTATTCATCTCATCAAGTCCTACAAATCATACGCTGACACCCCTGACCTAAATCCAACAGGAAATCTGCAATGTCAATTTCAAAATACCATTTTTTGCCAATTTTGGACCTTGAATAAACGCTATCTCCTCCTAGGGCGTTAATGGTATCGGCTTCAAACTTTAATACATGACTTATAACACTGTGTTGAGCAAAAGTTATTAAAAACTTTGTAATAACTCGAACGGTTTAGATTTAGTAAGCCCTGAAAGTTGGAGTGCGACATTACACCTTACAATGTAAACCAATGGGGAGGCAAATTCTGGGCATGGACTTTGTGCCAAACTGGGGCATCTGGCGTCTAAACTATAAGTCCCACCACTTTCAAACCTGTATCAATGGATTCGCGACGAAAATTCCTACAAAAAAATGATATTTTTATGTAGGATTTGGCCAAAGTTATGGGATTTATGAGGATTTTTCACAAGAAGATCAGTTTGAAATCTTTCCTTCCAACTGTGAGGGAGAGAGAGAGAATGGGAGGGGGGGGATGGGTAAAGTAAACATCTACTCCATTTCCAAGGATGCTTTGCGATTTTCACACCTCAGCAGGGAGCAGTCAACATCGGTCCCTCATTGGCGGAGACGCTCCTGCACAGCCATGACATCACCACCCCTTTATAAGCGAGCACGCCCGAAATACACGTCTTTCCCATGTCACTGAGCTAGGGGTAACTCCTGTTCCCCTGTGAGTTAGCTTGACTACCCCACGAACATGTTTTCCCCTCATCGAAGACTCCCCTCGTCGGACGAGACGAGACTTTGCCCGTGTTCACCCGAACACATTCCTGGAGCCGAGAGAGACCGCTGCTGCAACCAGCGTCCTCAAATTCCCCCGAGAAAGAGGAAATGAAGTTACTTCGGGATAACGTGGACCGGCTCTGCCCTGCGCGTCTTCGCCGAGTCGTCTCTGCTGTTCTCTCCGCCACTCCACTCAGAGCCAGCTGCCGTGTTTCCGCCGACGTGCGAGAACGGCACCGTCTGCCTCCGAGCCAAGAACAAAGATGGACATTAAGACGGACTACACACACACACAACCTGCGCACTTTCTGAAGCGACCAAGTAAGAGGCATAAGTCTGGGCATAGGCAGTGTTAGTTGTGTGTTCTTTTCAGCATCAGTTGCTGTTGTTTAGCATTTAGCCTTTTTAGCTTTATTGCTATTGTTCTTGTTGTGTGAGTTGACGGACCGCCGAGTCCATTTTTCTCTGCTTTACTCTGAGTAGTATTTTAAGTTTGCTGCCTGTTAGTTATGTTCACTACGCTAGACTATTTTGTGTTTGTCCCGCTCGGGACTACTGCTGTCTTTCTGCCGCCGTGAGTGAGAAAGTAACTGCTTTGTCGATCTGAAACCAGACAACGTACGTTACAGACTGCCGTCCGTACGTGCGCTCTCTGTGGACAAAAGAGCCGCTTCTCTCCCTCTCACGATCGCTTTCCCTCCTTCCTCTCTTGCTACTAACACACACACACACACACACACATACATATATACATACATACATACATACACGCATTCCCCTGCAAGTGTCCAACCCTGTGCAAAGCTGTTTGTGTTTTGTTTGGTAGAATTAGATTTTAGAATAGCTATTTATTGAATGAAGCATTTGTTAACTTTGTTAATTTTGCTAAGTTTCATAAACACTGTTATATCTTTAAAGAGAAGTTCTTTTGTCATTATTGGTAACATATTGTGAAAAGTGGCTGATTGAAGGAGTCAGAGCTCGAATTTAACCGTTCTTTTTACCCTTGAATGTTGATATCTCTCAGATATTAACATTCTAGGTGAACTCCCATTTATGAGATTACCCTGTTCGGTTATTAGTCCCGGTTTCGAGATGGTGCTTCGTATTTGTTAGTTCATATTAATAATTCTGTTAATTGTTATAATTATTTATTATTGATAATTGATAATTATAGCAAATAATCAACTGTGTTCCTTGCAGATCCTACAGTTGGTGCCTGAATTATTGATTAAGGTTAACAATATTTTGATTTCATAATCTATAATTACCTGTGATAAACAGAGGGGTGCGCTCACAGAGAGAAAGTGGTTAGTATTGTGTGTCAAAAGACTCTCACACTGATCATCTCCAAACGTTTTCTTGGTTCCCAGAAGCTCAGCTGACTGCGCCGCGGCCGATGTGCGCATGGGCGCGAAGGCCCGTTCAACGCTGCTTGCAGCTTTAATTAGGGTCTGAGCCCAAAGGGCGAAGACCCTATTGTTTTTCGTGTGTTTCTTTCTTTCTTCTTTATTATTACGCCACTTTAACTCTAAATTTGACCCCCTAAACATGCTCAAAAACTCACCAAATTTGGCACGCACATCAGGAATGGTGAAAAATTTGATAAAATGTTAAAATTAAACCCCAAAGTGCCAAAATGTGCTCTCTAGCGCCACCTATGTATCTAAAACGGCCACCACGGCCCGTAGGAATGTCGTAGAGAGATCAAACCAAAACTCAATTATTCGTCTCATCAAGACCTACAAATCATACGCTGACACCCCTGACCTAAATCCAACAGGAAATCTGCAATGTCAATTTCAAAATACCATTTTTTGCCAATTTTGGACCTTGAATAAACGCTATCTCCTCCTAGGGCGTTAATGGTATCGGCTTCAAACTTTAATACATGACTTATCACACTGTGTTGAGCAAAAGTTATTAAAAACTTTGTAATAACTCGAACGGTTTAGATTTAGTAAGCCCTGAAAGTTGGAGTGCGACATTACACCTTACAATGTAAACCAATGGGGAGGCAAATTCTGGGCATGGACTTTGTGCCAAACTGGGGCATCTGGCGTCTAAACTATAAGTCCCACCACTTTCAAACCTGTATCAATGGATTCGCGACGAAAATTCCTACAAAAAACTGATATTTTTATGTAGGATTTGGCCAAAGTTATGGGATTTATGAGGATATCTCACAAGAAGATCACTTTGAAATCTTTCCTTCCAACTGTGAGGGAGAGAGAGAATGGGAGGGGGGGGATGGGTAAAGTAAACATCTACTGCCTGTGACAGAAGCCCTTGGACTGCACCACACTCCACTTACTTAGTGCTTTCACACATGTGACAGCAGTGTTCAATCCTTACTTCTTTTCAAGGAGCGCATGTGCTCCTAAATGAAAGAAATTAGGAGCATACATATAACTTTAGGAGCACACTGAAAAATGTTCAAGTAAGAGTTTCTTACAGAAAACGATTCATTTCATACATATTTACAATTTATCACATACATATTTAAACTCTGTGTGTGTGTGTGTGTGTGTGTGTGTGTGTGTGTTTGTATGTAAATCACAATTTGCTGTTTTTAGGGGTGCTTGATTATGGCAAAAATTATAATCACAATCATTTTTGTTCAATATTGAGATCATGATTATTTAACATGATTACTTTGCGACTGTCATCTTCTCCAATTGCTGTTGTTCATACATGCACATATTTTTTCTAACTTGGCTGAGGAGACTATTACATATGTAATCATATATTGTAGTAATGATTAAGAAAAACTATAGCCTATATGAGGGAAAAACTCAGGAAGGCTGGAGTTCCGGAGCTCCGTATTAAAACTGTAATGGACCTGCCATGAGGGTGGAGCAAACTCCATTTCCAAGGATGCTTTTCGATTTTCACACTTCAGCAGGGAGCAGTCAACATCGGTCCCTCATTGGCGGAGACGCTCCTGCACAGCGGAGCGTCCTGAGGACGCAGCCATGACATCACCACCTCTTTATAAGCGAGCATGCCCAAACTACACGTCTTTCCCATGTCACTGAGCTAGGGGTGACTCCTGTTCCCCTGTGAGTTAGCTTGACTACCCCACGAACATGTTTTCCCCTCATCGAAGACTCCCCTCGTCGGACGAGACGAGACTTTGCCCGTGTTCACCCGAACACATTCCTGGACCCGAGAGAGACCGCTGCTGCAACCAGCGTCCTCAAATTCCCCCGAGAAAGAGGAAATGAAGTTACTTCGGGATAACGTGGACCGGCTCTGCCCTGCGCGTCTTCGCCGAGTCGTCTCTGCTGTTCTCTCCGCCACTCCACTCAGAGCCAGCTGCCGTGTTTTCGCCGACCTGTTTTACCTTGATGGTCACGGTGTTTTTTCCGCAGGTTTCACTTCACTCAGCTGGCCGACAGACCCGCTGATTCTCTCCGCTTTAACCTAAATAACAAATCGGGACTCGGTGCTCCGTTTGGATCTAAACAGAGAGCCGGGGTTAGCTGAGAGGCTAGCAGAGGCTAACTGGTTGTGCTTCTTTCGGTCATGCTGCAATTAACGCTCCGCCGCTGCCTGTTCTCCGCTTTAACCTAAATAACAGATCGGGACTCGGTGCTCCGTTTGAATCTAAACAGAGAGCCGGGGTTAGCTGAGAGGCTAGCAGAGGCTAACTGGTTGTGCTTCTTTCGGTCATGCTGCAGTTAACGCTCCGCTGCTGCCTGTTTGCTGCCTGTTAGTTGTGTTCACCACGCTAGACTATTTTGTGTTTGTCCCGCTCGGGACTACTGTGTTTGTGCTGCCGTGAGTGAGAAAGTAAACTGATTTGTCGATCTTAAACCAGACAACGTGCGTTACAGACTGCCGTCCATACGTGCGCTCTCTGTGGAAAAAGAACCGCTTCTCTCTCTCTCACGATCGCTTTCCCTCCTCCCTCTCTTGTGACTAACACCATACTCACGCGCGCACAGATACACGCACCGACATCGTTTTGCACATCTGATGGTCAGATAACGTGGGACAAAAGTGTCCAACCTGCAAGTGTCCAACCCTGTGCAAAGCTGTTTGTGTTTTGTTTGGTAGAATTAGATTTTAGAATAGCTATTTATTGAATGAAGCATTTGTTAACTTTGTTAATTTTGCTAAGTTTAATAAACACTGTTATATCTTTAAAGAGAAGTTCTTTAGTCATTATTGGTAACATATTGTGAAAAGTGGCTGATTGAAGGAGTCAGAGCTCGAATTCAACCCTTCTTTGTTCACCCTTGAATGATTATCTCTCAGATATTAACATTCTAGGTGAACTCCCATTTATGAGACTACCTCGCTCGGTTATTGGTCCCGGTTTCGGGGTGGTGCTTCGTATCTGTTAGTTCATATTAATAATTCTGTTAATTGTTATAATTAATTATTATTGATAATTGATAATTATAGCAAATAATTAACTGTGTTCTTCGCAGATCCTACAGTTGGTACCTGAATTATTGATTAAGGTTAACAATATTTTGATTTCATAATTCATAATTGTCTGTGAACAGAGGGGTGGGCTCACAGAGAGACACTGGTTAGTATTGTGTGTAAAAAGACTCTCACACTAATCATCTCCAAACGTTTTCTTGGTTCCCACAAGCTCAACTGACTGCGCCGCGGCTTGACGTGCGCAAGGGCGCGAAGGCCCGTCCAACGCTGCTTGCAGCTTTAATTATTCTTTCTTTCTTGTTACGCCACTTTAACTCTAAATTTGACCCCCTAAACATGCTCAAAAACTCACCAAATTTGGCACGCACATCAGGAATGGTGAAAAATTTGATAAAATGTAAAAATTAACCCCCAAAGTACCAAAATGTGCTCTCTAGCGCCACCTATGTATCTAAAACGGCCACCACGGCCCGTAGGAATGTCGTAGAGAGATCGAACCAAAACTCAATTATTCGTCTCATCAAGACCTACAAATCATACACTGACAACCATGACCTAAATCCAACAGGAAATCTGCAATGTCAATTTCAAAATACGATTTTTTGCCAATTTTGGACCTTGAATAAATGCTATCTCCTCCTAGGGCGTTAATGGTATCGGCTTCAAACTTTAATACATGACTTATCACACTGTGTTGAGCAAAAGTTATTAAAAACTTTGTAATAACTCGAACGGTTTAGATTTAGTAAGCCCTGAAAGTTCGAGTGCGACATTACACCTTACAATGTAAACCAATGGGGAGGCAAATTCTGGGCATGGACTTTGTGCCAAACTGGGGCATCTGGCGTCTAAACTATAAGTCCCACCACTTTCAAACCTGTATCAATGGATTCGCGACGAAAATTCCTACAAAAAAATGATATTTTTATGTAGGATTTGGCCAAAGTTATGGGATTTATGAGGATATTTCACAAGAAGATCACTTTGAAATCTTTCCTTCCAACTGTGAGGGAGAGAGAGAATGGGAGGGGGGGGGTGGGTAAAGTAAACATCTACTGCCTGTGACAGAAGCCCTTGGACTGCACCACACTCCACTTACTTAGTGCTTTCACACATGTGACAGCAGTGTTCAATCCTTACTTCTTTTCAAGGAGCGCATGTGCTCCTAAATGAAAGAAATTAGGAGCATACATATAACTTTAGGAGCACACTGAAAAATGTTCAAGTAAGAGTTTCTTACAGACAACAATTCATTTCATACATATTTACAATTTATCACATACATATTTAACCTCTGTGTGTGTGTGTGTGTGTGTGTGTGTGTGTGTGTGTGTGTGTATGTAAATCACAATTTGCTGTTTTTAGGGGTGCTTGATTATGGCAAAAATTATAATCACAATCATTTTTGTTCAATATTGAGATCATGATTATTTAACATGATTACTTTTTGCCTGTCATCTTCTCCAATTGCTGTTGTTCATACATGCACATATTTTTTCTAACTTGGCTGAGGAGACTATTACACATCTAATCATATATTGTAGTAATGATTAAGAAAAACTATAGCCTATATGAGGGAAAAACTCAGGAAGGCTGTAGTTCCGGAGCTCCGTATTAAAACTGTAATGGACCTGCCATGAGGGTGGAGCAAACTCCATTTCCAAGAATGCTTTGCGATTTTCACACCTCAGCAGGGAGCAGTCAACATCGGTCCCTCATTGGCGGAGACGCTCCTGCACAGCGGAGCGTCCTGAGGACGCAGCCATGACATCACCACCCCTTTATAAGCGAGCACGCCCGAAATATACGTCTTTCCCATGTCACTGAGCTAGGGGTAACTCCTGTTCCCCTGTGAGTTAGCTTGACTACCCCACGAACATGTTTTCCCCTCATCGAAGACTCCCCTCGTCGGACGAGACGAGACTTTGCCCGTGTTCACCCGAACACATTCCTGGACCCGAGAGAGACCGCTGCTGCAACCAGCGTCCTCAAATTCCCCCGAGAAAGAGGAAATGAAGTTACTTCGGGATAACGTGGACCGGCTCTGCCCTGCGCGTCTTCGCCGAGTCGTCTCTGCTGTTCTCTCCGCCACTCCACTCAGAGCCAGCTGCCGTGTTTCCGCCGACCTGTTTTACCTTGATGGTCACGGTGTTTTTTCCGCAGGTTTCACTTCACTCAGCTGGCCGACAGACCTGCTGATTCTCTCCGCTTTAACCTAAATAACAAATCGGGACTCGGTGCTCCGTTTGGATCTAAACAGAGAGCCGGGGTTAGCTGAGAGGCTAGCAGAGGCTAACTGGTTGTGCTTCTTTCGGTCATGCTGCAGTTAACGCTCCGCTGCTGCCTGTTTGCTGCCTGTTAGTTGTGTTCACCACGCTTGACTATTTTGTGTTTGTCCCGCTCGGGACTACTGTGTTTGTGCTGCCGTGAGTGAGAAAGTAAACTGATTTGTCGATCTTAAACCAGACAACGTGCGTTACAGACTGCCGTCCATACGTGCGCTCTCTGTGGAAAAAGAACCGCTTCTCTCTCTCTCACGATCGCTCTCCCTCCTCCCTCTCTTGTGACTAACACCATACTCACGTGCGCACAGATACACGCACCGACATCGTTTTGCACATCTGATGGTCAGATAACGTCGGACAAAAGTGTCCAACCTGCAAGTGTCCAACCCTGTGCAAAGCTGTTTGTGTTTTGTTTGGTAGAATTAGATTTTAGAATAGCTATTTATTGAATGAAGCATTTGTTAACTTTGTTAATTTTGCTAAGTTTCATAAACACTGTTATATCTTTAAAGAGAAGTTCTTTAGTCATTATTGGTAACATATTGTGAAAAGTGGCTGATTGAAGGAGTCAGAGCTCGAATTCAACCCTTCTTTGTTCACCCTTGAATGATTATCTCTCAGATATTAACATTCTAGGTGAACTCCCATTTATGAGACTACCTTGCTCGGTTATTGGTCCCGGTTTCGGGGTGGTGCTTCGTATCTGTTAGTTCATATTAATAATTCTGTTAATTGTTATAATTAATTATTATTGATAATTGATAATTATAGCAAATAATTAACTGTGTTCTTCGCAGATTCCTACAGTTGGTACCTGAATTACTGATTAAAGTTAACAATATTTTGATGTCATAATTCATAATTGTCTGTGAACAGAGGGGTGGGCTCACAGAGAGACACTGGTTAGTATTGTGTGTAAAAAGACTCTCACACTGATCATCTCCAAACGTTTTCTTGGTTCCCACAAGCTCAACTGACTGCGCCGCGGCCTGCTGTGCACAAGGGCGCGAAGGCCCGTTCAACGCTGCTTGCAGCTTTAATTAGGGCCCGAGCCCTATTGAAACTGAAGGAGTTATTATTATTATTCCTCCGAAACAAACGCATTTTTGAGGGCCTAAACATGCACGAAAACTCATGAAAATTTGCACAGATGTCAGGACTGGCGAAAATTTCGATATTTTATGGGTCTCGAAATAAAGCGGGACAAAATGGCTCGACAGCGCCACCTAGAATTGAGCCCCTCGATACAGATTGTCGTAGGAGAACGAAATTCGGTATGCATATGTATCATGACCAGACGCACCAAAAAGTCTCAAGGACACATAGCCTAACTCCAACAGGAAGTCGGCCATTTTGTATCAAAGTTGAAATTTTGCACCGATTTTGTCATTTCCAGCCCGCATACTTTAACGAACTCCTCCTAGAGATTTGACCCCAGGACTTTCAAATTCGGTCCGTATCATCTACAGGCATAGGAGATTAAAAGTTGTTAAAACAATTCTCATTAGTCTTTCCTAGGGGGCGTGGCTGGGCGGCGAATTTCGATCCTTCGCCATGAAAAATGAAACGGCTATAACTCCGGCATACATGATCCTAAGAGAGCCAAACCTTTTGTGCTTCATAAGAGTCCCGCCCTGAACGGGTCCATGTGACAATACAGGATATGAGTCATAGCGCCACCTCCTGGCAACAGGAAGTTACATGTTTTACGCTCTGACGCCCTGTGGGCAGCACGGTGATGGAATCCAGCTGAAATTTACTGAGAATAGCCTCAAGACCTTGGAGATCTTATATTATGAAGTTGGTGACCCTTCGTTGAAAGGTGTTGCCATGGCGACGCTGCGAATTTCGATGTGACGCCATGAAATTTCAATGCCTTATAACTTGACTCCACGTGGTCTGATCTTTTCCAAATTTCATATGCTTGTTAAGAGTCCCAATCTGAACACATGTTCAGTCTCATATTTAGCGAAAGTCATAGCGCCACCAACTGGCAACAGGAAGTATCATGCGTCGTACTTTGTCTAATTACTCCTAGGAAATTTGGCTGATGCACCTGAAATTAAGTCAGCTAATAAACAAGACCTTGGTGATGCTACATTTGGCAGCTCATGAACCCAAAACTGAATGCTGTTACCATGGCGACACATCCTTCGCCATGAAATATGATACTGTTTTTCAGGGAGAAGGGATTGCTCTACAGTCATGAAACTTGACACACATGTCTAGAGTGATGTCAGCTAAAATCCTATGTGGTCGCTTTGAATGGGCGTGGCAAAATGGCTCAACAGCGCCCCCTTTAAAATTTCAAAATTGCAGCCCCGCCTTCCAGATTAACGTAGAAAGATGAAATTCACAGGGCACATGTATAATGTCAACACGCACAAAAAAGCCTCTTGAAGCCTTATTGTAAGTCGAACAGGAAGTCGGCCATCTTGAAAAAAATGGTACATTTTCGCCTTTTCTTGGCCATTTCGCATACCTTGTATTTTAAAGAACTCCTCCTACAGAATCCATCGTAAGGACTTAAAAATCAGTGTGTGTCATCTAGACTAGTGTATGATCATGATGGTTTGGCCGTGGCGTGGCGTTGAGTTTTGATGTTTCGCCATGACAGAGAAAATTGATATAACTTGAGTGTACACGGTTGGATCTGCCTCAAACTTTACACAACAAGTCACTGACAAAAGCCCTTCAACTGAGCGTCACTTCGACATGCGCTGGGGTGCGAGGGCCCGATCATCGCTGCTTGCAGCTTTAATTCTTTATTAATACGCCACTTCAATCCTTAATTTGACCCCCTCAACATGCTCAAAAACTCACCAAATTTGGCACACACATCAGGTCTGGTGAAAAATTTGATAAAATGTAAAAATTAACCCCCGAAGTACAAAAATGTGCTCGAGAGCGCCACCTATGTATCTAAAATGGCCGCCACGGCCCGTAGGAATGTCGTAGAGAGATCGAACCAAAACTCAATTATTCGTCTCATCAAGACCTACAAATCATACACTGACACCCCTGACCTAAATCCAACAGGAAGTCTGCAATCAGCTTTTCAAAATAAGACTTTGCCCCAATTTTGGTCCCCGAACAAACGCTATCTCCTCCGAGGGCGTTAATGGTATCGGCTTCAAACTTTAATAGATGACTTATGACACTATGCTGAAAAAAAGTTATTAAAAACTTTGTAATAACTCGAACGGTTTAGATTTAGTAAGCCCTGAAAGTTGGAGTGCGACATTACACCTTACAATGTAAACCAATGGGGAGGCAATCTCTGGGCATGGACTTTGTGCCAAACTGGGGCATCTGGCGTCTAAACTATAAGTCTGACCACTTTCAAACCTGTATCAATGGATTTGCAACGAAATTTCCTACTAAAATATGATTTTTAATGTTAGATTTGGCCAAAGTTATGGGATTTATGAGGATATTTCACAAGAAGATCACTTTTAAATCTGTCCTTCCAACTGAGAGGGAGAGAGAGAATGGGAGGGGGGGGATGGGTAAAGTAAACATCTACTGCCTGTGACAGAAGCCCTTGGACTGCACCACACTCCAGTTATTTAGTGCTTCTACATATCTGACAGCAGTGTTCAATCCTTACTTTTTTTCAAGGAGTACATGTTCTCCTAAATGACAGAAATTAGGAGCATACATGTAACTTTAGGAGCACACTGAAAATGTTCAAGTAACAGTTTCTTAAAGAAAACAATTCATTATAACATATTTACAATTGATCACATACATATTTAAACTTTGTGTGTGTGTGTGTGTGTGTGTGTATGTAAATCACAATTTTCTGTTTTAGGGGTGCTTGATTATGGCAAAAATTATAATCACAATCATTTTTGTTCAATATTGAGATCATTATTATTTAACATGATTACTTTTTGACTGTCATCTTCTCCAATTGCTATTGTTCAGACATGCACATATTTTTTCTAACTTGGCTGAGGACACTATTACATATGTAATCATATATTGTAGTAATGATTAAGAAAAACTATAGCCTATATGAGGGAAAAACTCAGGAAGGCTGGAGTTCCGGAGCTCCGTATTAAAACTGTAATGGACCTGCCATGAGGGTGGAGCAAACTCCATTTCCAAGGATGCTTTGCGATTTTCACACCTCAGCAGGGACCAGTCAACATCGGTCCCTCATTGGCGGAGACGCTCCTGCACAGCGGAGCGTCCTGAGGACGCAGCCATGACATCACCACCCCTTTATAAGCGAGCACGCCCAAACTACACGTCTTTCCCATGTCACTGAGCTAGGGGTAACTCCTGTTCCCCTGTGAGTTAGCTTGACTACCCCACGAACATGTTTTCCCCTCATCGAAGACTCCCCTCGTCGGACGAGACGAGACTTTGCCCGTGTTCACCCGAACACATTCCTGGACCCGAGAGAGACCGCTGCTGCAACCAGCGTCCTCAAATTCCCCCGAGAAAGAGGAAATGAAGTTACTTCGGGATAACGTGGACCGGCTCTGCCCTGCGCGTCTTCGCCGAGTCGTCTCTGCTGTTCTCTCCGCCACTCCACTCAGAGCCAGCTGCCGTGTTTTCGCCGACCTGTTTTACCTTGATGGTCACGGTGTTTTTTCCGCAGGTTTCACTTCACTCAGCTGGCCGACAGACCCGCTGATTCTCTCCGCTTTAACCTAAATAGCAATTCGGGACTCGGTGCTCCGTTTGGATCTAAACAGAGAGTCGGGGTTAGCTGAGAGGCTAGCAGAGGCTAACTGGTTGTGCTTCTTTCGGTCATGCTGCAATTAACGCTCCGCTGCTGCCTGTTCTCCGCTTTAACCTAAATAACAAATCGGGACTCGGTGCTCCGTTTGGATCTCAACAGAGAGCCGGGGTTAGCTGAGAGGCTAGCAGAGGCGAACTGGTTGTGCTTCTTTCGGTCATGCTGCAGTTAACGCTCCGCTGCTGCCTGTTTGCTGCCTGTTCTCCGCTTTAACCTAAATAACAAATCGGGACTCGGTGCTCCGTTTGGATCTCAACAGAGAGCCGGGGTTAGCTGAGAGGCTAGCAGAGGCTAACTGGTTGTGCTTCTTTCGGTCATGCTGCAGTTAACGCTCCGCTGCTGCCTGTTTGCTGCCTGTTAGTTGTGTTCACCATGCTTGACTATTTTGTGTTTGTCCCGCTCGGGACTACTGTGTTTGTGCTGCCGTGAGTGAGAAAGTAAACTGATTTGTCGATCTTAAACCAGACAACGTGCGTTACAGACTGCCGTCCATACGTGCGCTCTCTGTGGAAAAAGAACCGCTTCTCTCTCTCTCACGATCGCTCTCCCT
Organism: Thunnus thynnus; assembly: GCF_963924715.1. NCBI lineage: Eukaryota > Metazoa > Chordata > Actinopteri > Scombriformes > Scombridae > Thunnus > Thunnus thynnus. The sequence continues at coordinate 2,747,969 of NC_089518.1, forward strand.
CCTCCCTCTCTTGTGACTAACACCATACTCACGTGCGCACAGATACACGCACCGACATCGTTTTGCACATCTGATGGTCAGATAACGTCGGACAAAAGTGTCCAACCTGCAAGTGTCCAACCCTGTGCAAAGCTGTTTGTGTTTTGTTTGGTAGAATTAGATTTTAGAATAGCTATTTATTGAATGAAGCATTTGTTAACTTTGTTAATTTTGCTAAGTTTCATAAACACTGTTATATCTTTAAAGAGAAGTTCTTTAGTCATTATTGGTAACATATTGTGAAAAGTGGCTGATTGAAGGAGTCAGAGCTCGAATTCAACGTTTTCTTGGTTCCCACAAGCTCAACTGACTGTGCCGCGGCCTGCTGTGCACAAGGGCGCGAAGGCCCGTTCAACGCTGCTTGCAGCTTTAATTAGGGCCCGAGCCCTATTGAAACTGAAGGAGTTATTAGGGCCCGAGCGCTGACCAGCGCGAAGCCCTCTTGTTTCCAAAGGAATTATTATTATTATAATTATTATTATTATTATTATTATTATTATTCTTATTATTATTATTATTGCGACTCTTTGACCTCAAATAACTTCTACAAACGTGTACCAAAACTCACCGAAATTGGCGTGCGCGTCAGTTCTGGTGAAAATCGCAGATTTTATGCGTCTCGCAAAAAATGCGGGGAAAAATGGCTCGACAGCGCCACCTAGAAAATTAAGAAAAGCGAGCCCCACGATACAGATGGTCGTAGAACAATGAAATTTGGTGTGCTTATATATCATGACCAGACGCACCAAAAAGTCTCTTGGAGCCATACCCTAAATCCAACAGGAAGTCGGCCATTTTGGTTCAAAGTTGCCATTTTCAGGCCAATTTTGCCGTTTTTAGCCCGCGTACTTTAACGAACTCCTCCTAGGGATTTGACCTGAGCAACTTGAAATTCGGTCAGTATCATCTACAGACCTGGGAGATGAAAAGTTATCAAAACGGTGAGTTTTCGACATTGTTGAGGGGGTGTGGTCGGGCGGCGAATTTCGATCCTTCGCCGTGAAAATTCAAACAGCCATAACTCCGGCATCCTTACTGTGCCTAATGGACTTCTAATATACTGACTCTGATTTTTTTTTTAATTAATTTATTTTTTTTAATGATTTTCTTAAATGACAGACGGCAGAACTAGGCTACGCCAAAACTCGCCTGCTGCCTGAATGAATGAGGAAATCAAATGGAGTGTGTGGCTCTGAAAGAGGGCGGAGACTGAGAGAAAGTCGAGGTTCATTGAGAAAAACCTGGTCTCGACCAGGTTAGATTCATAGAGTCTGTTGCTACGGTAACTGACCGAGAGCTTAAGTTACCCATCTCTCTGAAACAGGCTAGAGTTATCCCTCTTTCTCTGGTTTGAGTTACCTCCCTTTTTGAAACGGAAAACTCAGAGTTTCCCTCATTTCAGGGTTAACAGACTCTGAGTTTTCACTAAACCTGCTTTGTAAAACGGACCCCAGGTCTGGGGACATCTATATGCCCGTGACAGAAGCCCTTCACCAGCGCCGAGCCCCAACATACGCAAGGACGCGAGGGCCCGATCATCGCTGCTTGCAGCTTTAATTATTATTATTCCTCCGAAACAAACGCATTTTTGAGGGCCTAAACATGCACGAAAACTCATGAAAATTTGCACAGATGTCAGGACTGGCGAAAATTTCGATATTTTATGGGTCTCGAAATAAAGCGGGACAAAATGGCTCGACAGCGCCACCTAGAATTGAGCCCCTCGATACAGATTGTCGTAGGAGAACGAAATTCGGTATGCATATGTATCATGACCAGACGCACCAAAAAGTCTCAAGGACACATAGCCTAACTCCAACAGGAAGTCGGCCATTTTGTATCAAAGTTGAAATTTTGCACCGATTTTGTCATTTCCAGCCCGCATACTTTAACGAACTCCTCCTAGAGATTTGACCCCAGGACTTTCAAATTCGGTCCGTATCATCTACAGGCATAGGAGATTAAAAGTTGTTAAAACAATTCTCATTAGTCTTTCCTAGGGGGCGTGGCTGGGCGGCGAATTTCGATCCTTCGCCATGAAAAATGAAACGGCTATAACTCCGGCATACATGATCCTAAGAGAGCCAAACCTTTTGTGCTTCATAAGAGTCCCGCCCTGAACGGGTCCATGTGACAATACAGGATATGAGTCATAGCGCCACCTCCTGGCAACAGGAAGTTACATGTTTTACGCTCTGACGCCCTGTGGGCAGCACGGTGATGGAATCCAGCTGAAATTTACTGAGAATAGCCTCAAGACCTTGGAGATCTTATATTATGAAGTTGGTGACCCTTCGTTGAAAGGTGTTGCCATGGCGACGCGGCGAATTTCGATGTGACGCCATGAAATTTCAATGCCTTATAACTTGACTCCACGTGGTCTGATCTTTTCCAAATTTCATATGCTTGTTAAGAGTCCCAATCTGAACACATGTTCAGTCTCATATTTAGCGAAAGTCATAGCGCCACCAACTGGCAACAGGAAGTATCATGCGTCGTACTTTGTCTAATTACTCCTAGGAAATTTGGCTGATGCACCTGAAATTAAGTCAGCTAATAAACAAGACCTTGGTGATGCTACATTTGGCAGCTCATGAACCCAAAACTGAATGCTGTTACCATGGCGACACATCCTTCGCCATGAAATATGATACTGTTTTTCAGGGAGAAGGGATTGCTCTACAGTCATGAAACTTGACACACATGTCTAGAGTGATGTCAGCTAAAATCCTATGTGGTCGCTTTGAATGGGCGTGGCAAAATGGCTCAACAGCGCCCCCTTTAAAATTTCGAAATTGCAGCCCCGCCTTCCAGATTAACGTAGAAAGATGAAATTCACAGGGCACATGTATAATGTCAACACGCACAAAAAAGCCTCTTGAAGCCTTATTGTAAGTCGAACAGGAAGTCGGCCATCTTGAAAAAAATGGTACATTTTCGCCTTTTCTTGGCCATTTCGCATACCTTGTATTTTAAAGAACTCCTCCTACAGAATCCATCGTAAGGACTTAAAAATCAGTGTGTGTCATCTAGACTAGTGTATGATCATGATGGTTTGGCCGTGGCGTGGCGTTGAGTTTTGATGTTTCGCCATGACAGAGAAAATTGATATAACTTGAGTGTACACGGTTGGATCTGCCTCAAACTTTACACAACAAGTCACTGACAAAAGCCCTTCAACTGAGCGTCACTTCGACATGCGCTGGGGTGCGAGGGCCCGATCATCGCTGCTTGCAGCTTTAATTAGGGCCCGAGCACCGACCGGTGCGAAGCCCTATTGAAACTGAAGGAGTTATTATTATTATTATTATTATTATTATTATTATTATTCCTCCGAAACAAACGCATTTTTGAGGGCCTAAACATGCACGAAAACTCATGAAAATTTGCACAGATGTCAGGACTGGCGAAAATTGCGATATTTTATGGGTCTCGAAATAAAGTGGGACAAAATGGCTCGACAGCGCCACCTAGAATTGATCCCCTCGATACAGATTGTCGTAGGAGAACGAAATTCGGTATGCATATGTATCATGACCAGACGCACCAAAAAGTCCCAAGGACACATAGCCTAACTCCAACAGGAAGTCGGCCATTTTGTATCAAAGTTGAAATTTTGTCATTTCCAGCCCGCATACTTTAACGAACTCCTCCTAGAGATTTGACCCCAGGACTTTCAAATTCGGTCCGTATCATCTACAGGCATAGGAGACTAAAAGTTATTAAAACAATTCTCATTAGTCTTTCCTAGGGGGCGTGGCTGGGCGGCGAATTTCGATCCTTCGCCATGAAAAATGAAACGGCTATAACTCCGGCATACATGATCCTAAGAGAGCCAAACCTTTTGTGCTTCATAAGAGTCCCGCCCTGAACGGGTCCATGTGACAATACAGGATATGAGTCATAGCGCCACCTCCTGGCAACAGGAAGTTACATGTTTTACGCTCTGACGCCCTGTGGGCAGCACGGTGATGGAATCCAGCTGAAATTTACAGAGAATAGCCTCAAGACCTTGGAGATCTTATATTATGAAGTTGGTGACCCTTCGTCGAAAGGTGTTGCCATGGCGACGCGGCGAATTTCGATGTGACGCCATGAAATTTCAATGCCTTATAACTTGACTCCACGTGGTCTGATCTTTTCCAAATTTCATATGCTTGTTAAGAGTCCCGATCTGAACACATGTTCAGTCTCATATTTAGCCAAAGTCATAGCGCCACCTACTGGCAACAGGAAGTATCATGCGTCGTACTTTGTCTAATTACTCCTAGGAAATTTGGCTGATGCACCTGAAATTAAGTCAGCTAATAAACGAGACCTTGGTGATGCTACATTTGGCAGCTCATGACCCAAAACTGAATGCTGTTACCATGGCGACACATCCTTCGCCATGAAATACGATACTGTTTTTCAGGGAGAAGGGATTGCTCTACAGTCATGAAACTTGACACACATGTCTAGAGTGATGTCAGCTAAAATCCTGTGTGGTCGCTTTGAATGGGCGTGGCAAAATGGCTCAACAGCGCCCCCTTTAAAAAATGAAACGGCTATAACTCCGGCATACATGATCCTAAGAGAGCCAAACCTTTTGTGCTTCATAAGAGTCCCGCCCTGAACGGGTCCATGTGACAATACAGGATATGAGTCATAGCGCCACCTCCTGGCAACAGGAAGTTACATGTTTTACGCTCTGACGCCCTGTGGGCAGCACGGTGATGGAATCCAGCTGAAATTTACTGAGAATAGCCTCAAGACCTTGGAGATCTTATATTATGAAGTTGGTGACCCTTCGTTGAAAGGTGTTGCCATGGCGACGCGGCGAATTTCGATGTGACGCCATGAAATTTCAATGCCTTATAACTTGACTCCACGTGGTCTGATCTTTTCCAAATTTCATATGCTTGTTAAGAGTCCCAATCTGAACACATGTTCAGTCTCATATTTAGCGAAAGTCATAGCGCCACCTACTGGCAACAGGAAGTATCATGCGTCGTACTTTGTCTAATTACTCCTAGGAAATTTGGCTGATGCACCTGAAATTAAGTCAGCTAATAAACAAGACCTTGGTGATGCTACATTTGGCAGCTCATGACCCAAAACTGAATGCTGTTACCATGGCGACACATCCTTCGCCATGAAATATGATACTGTTTTTCAGGGAGAAGGGATTGCTCTACAGTCATGAAACTTGACACACATGTCTAGAGTGATGTCAGCTAAAATCCTATGTGGTCGCTTTGAATGGGCGTGGCAAAATGGCTCAACAGCGCCCCCTTTAAAATTTCAAAATTGCAGCCCCGCCTTCCAGATTAACGTAGAAAGATGAAATTCACAGGGCACATGTATAATGTCAACACGCACAAAAAAGCCTCTTGAAGCCTTATTGTAAGTCGAACAGGAAATCGGCCATCTTGAAAAACTGGTCAATTTTCGCCTTTTTTTGGCCATTTCGCATACCTTGTATTTTAACGCACTCCTCCTACAGATTTCATCGTAAGGACTTCAAAATCAGTGTGTGTCATCTAGAGTAGTGTATGATCATGATGGTTTGGCCGTGGCGTGGCGTTGAGTTTTGATGTTTCGCCATGACAGAGGAAATTGATATAACTTGAGTGTACATGGTTGGATCTGCCTCAAACTTTACACAACAAGTCACTGACAAAAGCCCTTCGACTGAGCGTCACTTCGACATGCGCTGGGGTGCGAGGGCCCGATCATCGCTGCTTGCAGCTTTAATTCTTTATTAATACGCCACTTCAATCCTTAATTTGACCCCCTCAACATGCTCAAAAACTCACCAAATTTGGCACACACATCAGGTCTGGTGAAAAATTTGATAAAATGTAAAAATTAACCCCCGAAGTACAAAAATGTGCTCGAGAGCGCCACCTATGTATCTAAAATGGCCGCCACGGCCCGTAGGAATGTCGTAGAGAGATCGAACCAAAACTCAATTATTCGTCTCATCAAGACCTACAAATCATACACTGACACCCCTGACCTAAATCCAACAGGAAGTCTGCAATCAGCTTTTCAAAATAAGACTTTGCCCCAATTTTGGTCCCCGAACAAACGCTATCTCCTCCGAGGGCGTTAATGGTATCGGCTTCAAACTTTAATAGATGACTTATGACACTATGCTGAAAAAAAGTTATTAAAAACTTTGTAATAACTCGAACGGTTTAGATTTAGTAAGCCCTGAAAGTTGGAGTGCGACATTACACCTTACAATGTAAACCAATGGGGAGGCAATCTCTGGGCATGGACTTTGTGCCAAACTGGGGCATCTGGCGTCTAAACTATAAGTCTGACCACTTTCAAACCTGTATCAATGGATTTGCAACGAAATTTCCTACTAAAATATGATTTTTAATGTTAGATTTGGCCAAAGTTATGGGATTTATGAGGATATTTCACGAGAAGCGTTCTCTGAAATCCTCCTCTCCAACTGCTCCTGGTGATGTCACTCCCTCAGTGCTGTGAAACATTCCACAATACACACTCATTATAAAATGACAGGAGGAGCAAGAAAAGACTTTAAAACTCACACTCTAATAGCTCAAAAACAATAAAAGATAGAAAACACATGTAAATTCAAGATTTGTAGGTCAAAGTCTCGTGACTCATTTAAAGTTCAAATGAAGTTTGTATCTAAAATTATGTGGAAGCAGTAAATGTTCAAAAAGGTGTGGGTTCGCTCACACTCTCCATTCAAATATATGAGTATTTTTCTGTGTCCAGCTGCAGTTACTTATTGTCTGTACACACCTGACAGTACACATGTCAATCAAACTTTCAAAATAAAAGCACACCACACTTGTAAGAAATATCCCTCATATATATAATTGTCTGTGAACAGAGGGGTGGGCTCACAGAGAGACACTGGTTAGTATTGTGTGTCAAAAGACTCTCACACTGATCATCTCCAAACGTTTTCTTGGTTCCCAGAAGCTTAGCTGACTGCGCCGCGGCCCGATGTGCGCAAGGGCGCGAAGGCCCGTTCAACGCTGCTTGCAGCTTTAATTAGGGCCTGAGCCCAAAGGGCGAAGACCCTATTGTTTTTCGTGTGTTTGTTTCTTTCTTATTATTATTAGGGCCTGAGCCCAAAGGGCGAAGACCCTATTGTTTTTCGTGTGTTTGTTTCTTTCTTATTATTCTTTATTTATACGCCACTTTAACTCTAAATTTGACCCCCTAAACATGCTCAAAAACTCACCAAATTTGGAACGCACATCAGGAATGGTGAAAAATTTGATATAATGTAAAAATTAACACCCAAAGTGCCAAAATGTGCTCTCTAGCGCCACCTATGTATCTAAAACGGCTGCCACGGCTCGTAGGAATGTCGTAGAGAGATCGAACCAAAACTCGATTATTCGTCTCATCAAGACCTACAAATCATACGCTGACACCCCTGACCTAAATCCAACAGGAAGTCCGCAATGTCAATTTCAAAATATGAATTTTTGCCAATTTTGAACCTTGAGTAAACGCTATCTCCTCCTAGGGCGTTAATGGTATCGGCTTCAAACTTTAATACATGACTTATCACACTGTGTTGAGCAAAAGTTATTAAAAACTTTGTAATAACTCGAACGGTTTAGATTTAGTAAGCCCTGAAAGTTGGAGTGCGACATTACACCTTACAATGTAAACCAATGGGGAGGCAATCTCTGGGCATGGACTTTGTGCCAAACTGGGGCATCTGGCGTCTAAACTATAAGTCCGACCACTTTCAAACCTGTATCAATGGATTCGCGACGAAAATTCCTACAAAAAATGTGATTTTTATGTAGGATTTGGCCAAAGTTATGGGATTTATGAGGATATTTCACAAGAAGATCACTTTTAAATCTGTCCTTCCAACTGAGAGGGAGAGAGAGAATGGGAGGGGGGGGATGGGTAAAGTAAACATCTACTGCCTGTGACAGAAGCCCTTGGACTGCACCACACTCCAGTTATTTAGTGCTTCTACATATCTGACAGCAGTGTTCAATCCTTACTTTTTTTCAAGGAGTACATGTTCTCCTAAATGACAGAAATTAGGAGCATACATGTAACTTTAGGAGCACACTGAAAATGTTCAAGTAACAGTTTCTTAAAGAAAACAATTCATTATAACATATTTACAATTGATCACATACATATTTAAACTTTGTGTGTGTGTGTGTGTGTGTGTGTATGTAAATCACAATTTTCTGTTTTAGGGGTGCTTGATTATGGCAAAAATTATAATCACAATCATTTTTGTTCAATATTGAGATCATTATTATTTAACATGATTACTTTTTGACTGTCATCTTCTCCAATTGCTATTGTTCAGACATGCACATATTTTTTCTAACTTGGCTGAGGACACTATTACATATGTAATCATATATTGTAGTAATGATTAAGAAAAACTATAGCCTATATGAGGGAAAAACTCAGGAAGGCTGGAGTTCCGGAGCTCCGTATTAAAACTGTAATGGACCTGCCATGAGGGTGGAGCAAACTCCATTTCCAAGGATGCTTTGCGATTTTCACACCTCAGCAGGGACCAGTCAACATCGGTCCCTCATTGGCAGAGACGCTCCTGCACAGCGGAGCGTCCTGAGGACGCAGCCATGACATCACCACCCCTTTATAAGCGAGCACGCCCAAACTACACGTCTTTCCCATGTCACTGAGCTAGGGGTAACTCCTGTTCCCCTGTGAGTTAGCTTGACTACCCCACGAACATGTTTTCCCCTCATGGAAGACTCCCCTCGTCGGACGAGACGAGACTTTGCCCGTGTTCACCCGAACACATTCCTGGACCCGAGAGAGACCGCTGCTGCAACCAGCGTCCTCAAATTCCCCCGAGAAAGAGGAAATGAAGTTACTTCGGGATAACGTGGACCGGCTCTGCCCTGCGCGTCTTCGCCGAGTCGTCTCTGCTGTTCTCTCCGCCACTCCACTCAGAGCCAGCTGCCGTGTTTTCGCCGACCTGTTTTACCTTGATGGTCACGGTGTTTTTTCCGCAGGTTTCACTTCACTCAGCTGGCCGACAGACCCGCTGATTCTCTCCGCTTTAACCTAAATAGCAATTCGGGACTCGGTGCTCCGTTTGGATCTAAACAGAGAGCCGGGGTTAGCTGAGAGGCTAGCAGAGGCTAACTGGTTGTGCTTCTTTCGGTCATGCTGCAATTAACGCTCCGCTGCTGCCTGTTCTCCGCTTTAACCTAAATAACAAATCGGGACTCGGTGCTCCGTTTGGATCTCAACAGAGAGCCGGGGTTAGCTGAGAGGCTAGCAGAGGTGAACTGGTTGTGCTTCTTTCGGTCATGCTGCAGTTAACGCTCCGCTGCTGCCTGTTTGCTGCCTGTTCTCCGCTTTAACCTAAATAACAAATCGGGACTCGGTGCTCCGTTTGGATCTCAACAGAGAGCCGGGGTTAGCTGAGAGGCTAGCAGAGGCTAACTGGTTGTGCTTCTTTCGGTCATGCTGCAGTTAACGCTCCGCTGCTGCCTGTTTGCTGCCTGTTAGTTGTGTTCACCATGCTTGACTATTTTGTGTTTGTCCCGCTCGGGACTACTGTGTTTGTGCTGCCGTGAGTGAGAAAGTAAACTGATTTGTCGATCTTAAACCAGACAACGTGCGTTACAGACTGCCGTCCATACGTGTGCTCTCTGTGGAAAAAGAACCGCTTCTCTCTCTCTCACCATCGCTTTCCCTTCTCCCTCTCTTGTGACTAACACCATACTCACGCGAGCACAGATACACGCACCGACATCATTTTGCACATCTGATGGTCAGATAACGTCGGACAAAAGTGTCCAACCTGCAAGTGTCCAACCCTGTGCAAAGCTGTTTGTGTTTTGTTTGGTAGAATTAGATTTTAGAATAGCTATTTATTGAATGAAGCATTTGTTAACTTTGTTAATTTTGCTAAGTTTAATAAACACTGTTATATCTTTAAAGAGGAGTTCTTTAGTCATTATTGGTAACATATTGTGAAAAGTGGCTGATTGAAGGAGTCAGAGCTCGAATTCAACCCTTCTTTGTTCACCCTTGAATGATTATCTCTCAGATATGAACATTCTAGGTGAACTCCCATTTATGAGACTACCTTGCTCGGTTATTGGTCCCGGTTTCGGGGTGGTGCTTCGTATCTGTTAGTTCATATTAATAACTCTGTTAATTGTTATAATTAATTATTATTGATAATTGATAATTATAGCAAATAATTAACTGTGTTCTTCGCAGATCTTACAATTGGTACCTGAATTATTGATTAAGGTTAACAATATTTTGATTTCATAATTCATAATTGTCTGTGAACAGAGGGGTGGGCTCACAGAGAGACACTGGTTAGTATTGTGTGTAAAAAGACTCTCACACTGATCATCTCCAAACGTTTTCTTGGTTCCCAGAAGCTCAACTGACTGCGCCGCGGCCCGACGTGCGCAAGGGCGCGAAGGCCCGTTCAACGCTGCTTGCAGCTTTAATTAGGGCCTGAGCCCAAAGGGCGAAGACCCTATTGTTTTTCGTGTGTTTGTTTCTTTCTTCTTTATTATTACGCCACTTTAACTCTAAATTTGACCCCCTAAACATGCTCAAAAACTCACCAAATTTGGCACGCACATCAGGAATGGTGAAAAATTTGATAAAATGTAAAAATTAAATCGCAAAGTGCCAAAATGTGCTTGAGAGCGCCACCTACGTATCTAAAACAGCCGCCACGGCCCGTATGAATGTCGTAGAGAGATCGAACCAAAACTCAATTATTCGTCTCATCAAGACCTACAAATCATATGCTGACACCCCTGACCTAAATCCAACAGGAAATCTGCAATGTCAATTTCAAAATACCATTTTTTGCCAATTTTGGACCTTGAATAAACGCTATCTCCTCCTAGGGCGTTAATGGTATCGGCTTCAAACTTGAATACATGACTTATCACACTGTGTTGAGCAAAAGTTATTAAAAACTTTGTAATAACTCGAACGGTTTAGATTTAGTAAGCCCTGAAAGTTGGAGTGCGACATTACACCTTACAATATAAACCAATGGGGAGGCAAATTCTGGGCATGGACTTTGTGCCAAACTGGGGCATCTGGCGTCTAAACTATAAGTCCGACCACTTTCAAACCTGTATCAATGGATTCGCGACGAAAATTCCTTCAAAAAAATGTGATTTTTATGTAGGATTTGGCCAAAGTTATGGGATTTATGAGGATATTTCACAAGAAGATCACTTTGAAATCTTTCCTTCCAACTGTGAGGGAGAGAGAGAGAATGGGAGGGGGGGGATGGGTAAAGTAAACATCTACTGCCTGTGACAGAAGCCCTTGGACTGCACCACACTCCACTTACTTAGTGTTTCTACACATGTGACAGCAGTGTTCAATCTTTACTTTTTTTCAAGAAGTACATGTGCTCCTAAAAGACAAAAAATAGGAGCATACATGTAACTTCAGGAGCACACTGAAAAATGTTCAAATAAGAGTTTCTTAAAGAAAACAATTCATTATAACATATTTACAATTGATCACATACATATTTAAACTCTGTCTGTGTGTGTGTGTGTGTGTGTGTGTATGTATGTAAATCACAATTTGCTGTTTTTAGGGGTGCTTGATTATGGCAAAAATCATAAACACAATAATTTTTGTTCAATATTGAGATCATGATTATTTAACATGATTACTTTTTGACTGTCATCTTCTCCAATTGCTGTTGTTCATACATGCACATATTTTTTCTAACTTGGCTGAGGAGACTATTACACATGTAATCATATATTGTAGTAATGATTAAGAAAAACTATAGCTTATATGAGGGAAAAACTCAGGAGGGCTGGAGTTCCGGAGCTCCGTATTAAAACTGTAATGGACCTGCCATGAGGGTGGAGCAAACTCCATTTCCAAGGATGCTTTGCGATTTTCACACCTCAGCAGGGAGCAGTCAACATTGGTCCCTCATTGGCTGAGACGCTCCTGCACAGCGGAGCGTCCTGTTGACGCAGCCATGACATCACCACCCCTTCATAAGCGAGCACGCCTAAAATACATGGCTTTCCCATGTCACTGAGCTAGGGGTAACTCCTGTTCCCCCGTGAGTTAGCCTGACTACCCCACGAACATGTTTTCCCCTAATTTCCCCCCGTCGGACGAGACGAGACTTTGCCCGTGTTCACCCGAACACATTCCTGGATCCGAGAGAGACCGCTGCTGCAACCAGCGTCCTCAAATTCCCCCGAGAAAGAAGAAATGAAGTTACTTCGGGATAATGTGGACCGGCTCTGCCCTGCTCGTCTTCGCCGAGTCGTCTCTGCTGTTCTCTCCGCCACTCCACTCAGAGCCAGCTGCCGTGTTCTCGCCGACCGTGCGATAACGGCACCGTCTGCCTCCGAGCCAAGAACAAAGTTGGACATTAAGACGGACTACACACACACACACACCCTGCTCGCTTTCTGAAGCGACCAAGTAAGAGGCATAAGTCTGGGCATAGGCAGTGTTAGTTGTGTGTTCTTTTCAGCATCAGTTACCGTTGTTTAGCATTTAGCTTTTAAGCTTTATTGCTATTGTTCTTGTTGTGTGAGTTGACGGACCGCCGAGTCCATTTTTCTCTGCTTTACTGCGAGGAGTATTTTAAGTTTGCTGCCTGTTAATTGTGTTCACCACGCTAGACTATTTTGTGTTTGTCCCGCTCGGGACTACTGTGTTTGTGCTGCCGGGAGTGAGAAAGTAAACTGATTTGTAGATCTGAAACCAGACAACATGCGTTACAGACTGCCGTCCATACGTTTTCTTGGTTCCCAGAAGCTTAGGTGACTGCGCCGCGGCCCGCTGTGCGCAAGGGCGCGAAGGCCCGTTCAACGCTGCTTGCAGCTTTAATTAGGGCCTGAGCCCAAAGGGCGAAGACCCTCTTGTTTTTCGTGCGTTTGTTTCTTTATTATTAGGGCCTGAGCCCAAAGGGCGAAGACCCTATTGTTTTTCGTGTGTTTGTTTCTTTCTTCTTTCTTGTTACGCCACTTTAACTCTAAATTTGACCCCCTAAACATGCTCAAAAACTCACCAAATTTGGCACGCACATCAGGTCTGGTGAAAAATTTGATAAAATGTAAAAATTAACCCCCGAAGTGCCAAAATGTGCTCGAGAGCGCCACCTATGTATCTAAAACGGCCGCCACGGCCCGTAGGAATGTCGTAGAGAGATTGAACCAAAACTCAATTATTCGTCTCATCAAGACCTACAAATCATATGCTGACACCCCTGACCTAAATCCAACAGGAAGTCTGCAATCAGCTTTTCAAAATAAGACTTTGCCCCAATTTTGGCCCCCGAACAAACGCTATCTCCTCCGAGGGCGTTAATGGTATCGGCTTCAAACTTGAATACATGACTTATCACACTGTGTTGAGCAAAAGTTATCAAAAACTTTGTAATAACTCGAACGGTTTAGATTTAGTAAGCCCTGAAAGTTGGAGTGCGACATTACACCTTACAATGTAAACCAATGGGGAGGCAATCTCTGGGCATGGACTTTGTGCCAAACTGGGGCATCTGGCGTCTAAACTATAAGTCCAACTACTTTCAAACCTATATCAATGGATTCGCGACGAAAATTCCTACAAAAAAATGTGATTTTTATGTAGGATTTGGCCAAAGTTATGGGATTTATGAGGATATTTCACGAGAAGCATTCTCTGAAATCCTCCTCTCCAACTGCTCCTGGTGATGTCACTCCCTCAGTGCTGTGAAACATTCCGCAATACACACTCATTATAAAATCACTGGAGGAGCAAGAAAAGACTTTAAAACTCACACTCTAATATCTCAAAAACAATAAAAGATAGAAAACACATGTAAATTCAAGATTTGTAGGTCAAAGTCTCGTGACTCATTTAAAGTTCAAATGAAGTTTGTATCTAAAATTATGTGGAAGCAGTAAATGTTCAAAAAGGTGTGGGTTCGCTCACACTCTCCATTCAAATATATGAGTATTTTTCTGTGTCCAGCTGCAGTTACTTATTGTCTCTACACACCTGACAGTACACATGTCAATCAAACTTTCAAAATAAAAGCACACCACACTTGTAAGAAATATCCTTCATTTTTAAAAAGCGTGATCTGATCCCGACGGGCCAGACTGCAACAGGAAGTATCATGCGTCGTTCTTTGTTGTATTACTCCTAGGAAATTTGGCCGATGCACCTGAAATTGACTCAGCTAAGATGTTAGACCTTGGTGATGCTACATTGGGCAGGTCATGACCCATGACCAAACGCCGTTGCCATGGCGACACATCCTTCGCCATGAAATACGATGCTGTATTTTAGGGATAAGGGATGGGTCTACAATCACGAAACTTGGCACACATGTCTGGAGCGACACCAGTTAAAATCCTGGATAGGTCATTTGCATAAACGTGACAATATGGCTCAACAGCGCCCCCTTGAAAATTTCAAAATTGTAGCCCCGCCTTCCAGATTAACCTAGGAAAAAGAAATTCGGGAGGCTTATGTATCATGTGAAGACGCACAAAAAAGCCTCTTGGAGCCGTATTGTAAGTCCTACAGGAAGTCGGCCATCTTGATAAAAGTGGTCATTTTTCGCGTTTTTTGACCATTTCGCATACCTTGTATTTTAACAAACTCCTCCTACAGAATTCATCGTAACGACTTCAAAATCAGTGTGTCATCTACAGTAGTGTGTGATCAAAAGTTATCAAAAGATTTAGTTATCATTGAAGCGTGTGGCCGTGGCGTGGCGTTGAGTTTTGATGTTTCGCCATGACAGGCAAAATTGCTATTAGTGTAAATACTCGAGTCTGCACCAAACTTTACATGTTTGATAAGACTCCCAGCCTGAACACGTCTAAATAGCAATATTCAGTCAGTGATGAAAACTGGCTCCATAGCGCCCCCTACGACATTTCAATGCAGCAGCCCCTGCAGCAGGCACAGTAGGTGATTGAGGATGTGACGTTATTCTCCCCTTGCACTGTCTGAAAACAGCCCAGGTCTGGGGACATCTATATGCCCGTGACAGAAGCCCTTCACCAGCGCCGAGCCCTGACATACGCAAGGACGCGAGGGCCCGATCATCGCTGCTTGCAGCTTTAATTAGGGCCTGAGCCCAAAGGGCGAAGACCCTATTGTTTTTCGTGTGTTTGTTTCTTTCTTCTTTCTTGTTACGCCACTTTAACTCTAAATTTGACCCCCTAAACATGCTCAAAAACTCACCAAATTTGGCACGCACATCAGGAATGGTGAAAAATTTGATAAAATATAAAAATTAACACCCAAAGTGCCAAAATGTTCTCTCTAGCGCCACCTATGTATCTAAAACAGCCGCCACGGCTCGTAGGAATGTCGTAGAGAGATCGAACCAAAACTCAATTATTCGTCTCATCAAGACCTACAAATCATACGCTGACACCCCTGACCTAAATCCAACAGGAAGTCCGCAATGTGAATTTGAAAATATGAATTTTTGCCAATTTTGGACCTTGAATAAACGCTATCTCCTCCTAGGGCGTTAATGGTATCGTAAACATCTACTGCCTGTGACAGAAGCCCTTGGACTGCACCACACTCCACTTACTTAATGCTTCTACATATCTGACAGCAGTGTTCAATCCTTACTTTTTTTCAAGGAGTACATGTGCTCCTAAATGACAGAAATTAGGAGCATACATATAACTTTAGGAGCACACTGAAAAATGTTCAAGTAAGAGTTTCTTAAAGAAAACAATTCATTACATACATATTTACAATTTATCACATACATATTTAAACTCTGTGTGTGTGTGTGTGTGTGTGTGTATGTTAATCACAATTTGCTGTTTTTAGGGGTGCTTGATTATGGCAAAAATTATAATCACGATCATTTTTGTTCAATATTGAGATCATGATTATTTAACATGATTACTTTTTGACTGTCATCTTCTCCAATTGCTGTTGTTCATACATGCACATATTTTTTCTGACTTGGCTGTGGGGACTATTACATATGTAATCATATATTGTACTAATGATCAAGAAAGACTATAGCTGATATGAGGGAAAAACTCAGGAAGAGGGTGGCAGTAATGCACCCAATATGCTGGTTGCCAACCGTTGTTGCCAACCAAAAAGGGGAGGGTAAAATATTTTTCCTCACAGACTGGTACATCCTGTCAGCCGAGGGATTTCCTATCTGTGCAGCTGAACACGGTAGTTCTCTACGGACTGTTTTACCGTGATGGTCACGGTGTTTTTTCCGCAGGTTTCACTTCACTCAGCTGGCCGACAGACCCGCTGATTCTCTCCGCTTTAACCTAAATTACAAATCGGGACTCGGTGCTCCGTTTGGATCTAAACAGAGAGCCGGGGTTAGCTGAGAGGTTAGCAGAGGCTAACTGGTTGTGCTTCTTTCGGTCATGCTGCAATTAAGGCTCCGCTGCTGCCTGTTTGCTGCCTGTTCTCCGCTTTAACCTAAATAACAAATCGGGACTCGGTGCTCCGTTTGGATCTAAACAGAGAGCCCGGGTTAGCTGAGAGGCTAGCAGAGGCTAACTGGTTGTGCTTCTTTCGGTCATGCTGCAGTTAATGCTCCGCTGACCTTACAAGCGTCGCCACTTTTTGTACCGGCGTTTCAACTTAAATACGTTTAGAATTCATATACTTTTATGGTTGCAATTAGTAGTCGCAGAGTGTACGAGTGTTTTTTCCACGTTGCACACATCTATTTTTAGGTACAAATGTGAGTCAACTTCCAGAAAGTCAGAGAAGACGCCATTTTATGTACATGATTGTTGCACTGATTGCGCTAGTAATGTGTGTGGGCGTGGTGATGGTTTGATGACGTGTCATGCAAGCTCATAAAACAGCCTGCTTGAGTGGTACAGGCCACACTTGGTCACGTTGTCGAGGTAAGAACTGTTGTCTTCTCTGTGGTATTAACTCTTTGTTAAGTGAACCGATGTTTTTAGTAATTTTCTACTGAACATATACAGTAAATTTGTAATGTGACTGTTGTTTGTTGACCTTGTGTGGTGGGGTTGGTTGAGGCGCGGGCGAAATTTCACACACAGCTTACTTTTCTCTGATAAAATGCAGTGTTTAGACACGTGGCTGATGCTTAAATTATTCCATAAAAAACAAAAAGTAGTGTAAATAATGTGAGATGTTAAAAAGATTTATTGATGGATTTTCATGGATTACATAATCTGTGGCCATGTGCATTGTATGCTAAAGTCGTATACAGACCAAACGTTTGTAGTACGGCGCGGCTGCGGCCATTGTGGCCGTTGGAACTGCTTTTGTGAAGCCTCGAGTGTAGCGTTTTGGCAATCGCCATCTTGGATTTGGCCGTTGCCACGTTTGTGACTCTGTGTGGTGAGGGTGGATGCAGGCGCGGGCAAAATTTCACACACAGCTTAGTTTCCTTTGATAAAATGTAGTTTTTAAACACGTGGCTGATGCTAAAATAATTCGATAAAATACAAAAAGCAGTGTAGATAATGTGAGATGGATTCAAAGATGTATTGATGGTTTTCTATGGATTATCATAATTTGTGGTCATTCGAATTATCTGTAAAGCCGTGTACAGACAAAACGCCAGTAGTACGGCTCGGCTGCAGCCATTTTGGCCGTTGGAAGTGCCACTGTGAAGCTTCGAGTTGCGCTTTGGCAGTCGCCATCTTGGTTTGGCCGTTGCCATATTTGATTGTTGGAGTCGGAAGTGACCGTATTTGGACGAGGGGGTGGGGCAGACCATGGCGGTAGCTTGTTTAGCACGGTGCATTTACACCCTATTGTTATTAGCGAGAATGCCAATGTTGGCTAGCATAAACAGGCCTAAAACCGTAATCAGACTGTTTGATGGATATGTAATTACAACTAATTCCTAATAAGACTGTTTACCACAAGAGACCACAAGTTGCAGTTAATTTTAGTGAACTGAACACATTGATATAGCATGAGCATGTTATTCTAAATCTTATAGTAGCATTATAGAGGCTAAAGGTTGGTTTTGTGCTAGGTTGTGACTGAAAGGCTGCTTTGCAATATAATTTGTTAATCATGTTTTTGGGAATAAATTCATTATTAAAACATTGTATAAAGATATGGATCAATGTATTGTGGATGTTCAATATTTTATCCTTTTTTTAACACATTATTTTATAATTTTTCTACATAACAGCATGGCTTAAATAAAACGATGTTTATTCTTATATTTACAGATATCCAACTCTTGCCTGTGTGATCTGGTGCTCTGCTGGTTTGTCAGCTGTCACAAGCGATATTTGCACTATATCTGTGATTCTCTGATCTACAACATTTATACATATAGTTATTTAATTTATAAAGACACACATAACCTATTGATAATTGTCACACATTTACAGATTACACACACACACAGAACTACATACAGTCACGCGGACACTCACACATAGTTTTTTTTAAATAAAAGTTGCCCATCTCCCTGCCAAGGTAAGTTGAATCAATTTTGTGTGTGAATTCTGAATATCATTGGCACAGGCTGCAATGCTTTCTGTGAGATGATGGCGAACTTCCAAGCTGACCCACCGTCCCATCAAGTTCGTCACTCCAGCACAGCGTCCGGAGCAGCAGGTATTTGTCTTTTTTATTTAGAAGACATTGATGAGTGTATGGAGTCATGTTTGGTGTCTTTGTTCTAACGCACTGTCTCTGTAGCAGATGGTGTTCGTCGTTGGAGACTCTCACCTGCGGGCCATCGTGGACGGATTTGTAAGTATGCCACAGGGATCTTTGTCTTTTTCTTTTCTCTCTGTTCCAGGTGGAGCGGCAGCTGACCTGAGGACAGAGGTGATGCATGCTTCCCTCCCGTGGACCCCGGACGCGGTCTGTGTGTGTGCCCCGAGCAACAACCTCACTGCCAGCAGGACCATTGGTGAGGCAGCGTTGGACTTTGGTGCTCTCCTGACCACTGTCTGCAACCTCTGGCCCAAGGTGTGTATAGTTTTGTGAAAAGATACTGTCATTATTTCTTGGTCCTTAAGTGGCACATCTGTAAAGCACATGCTAATTTTAAGGACATAATTGTAATTTACTTTTTGCTCTGTAGGTGTTTGTGCTGGACTTCCCTCCACGCATCAACACTGATCCGGGCCTGCAGGACCTGCTGCGTCAGGAGTACCACCGTGTCACAGCACGCATGGGTATGTAGAGTTTTGGTCATCTGCAGTTGTAATTAATATACTGTAAAATTTAACACAAATAGTTAATACAGGTGTAAAGATTAGAAGAAGTAATCATGTTTCACTTCTTTGTCAGGTCTCCCATATGTGTCTGTGGCAGAGCACCTCCCTCTGCATCGGTTGGAGCTGTGCTGCCACGACGGTGTAAGTACAGCATACTTTGTTGTAGTGATATGTAACATGGAAGAGTTTTGTTTTCCCATATGTAAGATAAACACATGTGATTAAAGTCTGCTGTTTGACTGTTTTTCAGGTGTACCTCAGCGACACCGATGGCATGCCAGTCATGGTGGAGGTGCTGTGGGATGCTGCGGTCCGCCAGCTGGTACCCCCTCCACCTGAGCCTCGGGTGTCTCCTCGGACGTCACCGCGTACCAGGGTTTCCCCCAGGCTGGTTGTGACGGGACATGTTCCCGTGCCTCGTCACAGCGACCCCTGGGAGTGGACAGTTGTTGGACGGGAGTGCAAGGTAGTGTGTTGTGCTAACTCATTGTGTGGCTGGACATTTTTACTGTATTGTTTGGTTGAGAAACATCTAAGCAATTCTCCTTTTTCTCTTTGTATTTTAAAGGCTGGAACACCTACGGTGCGACAGTCTGTCATCCCGTCCAACCCTGTGTGGTTCAGCGGTGCCATGTTGGATGCCATGGAGAAGGTTTCGCCTTCTTCTGCCTCTGACTGCACTGCTGCTCCAGCAGCTGGCCAGGTAACTTTCCTACAAATTATATGTGTATATACTGCCAAGAGCTAAACATGGAGTCAGCTGTTATAAAGTACTGTTTTTTTTTTTCCTTTAGGCTTCCCCTGTGAAGCGTCAGACGAGAGGTGTTGCCAGGAGGAGCAGAGGAGGAAAGCGGCAGGTTGGTGTGGTGTTTTTTGTTTTGTTTTTGTTTCAATACTGTTTTTGGTATATCTTTGTACATATGCATGTTTAACGAGTGCATTGTTATATTGACTTTTTGTCCTTTCCTTTTCTTTACAGGTGCTGCCAACACCTTCACCTGCACGTGTGATCGAGTCTGCCTCCAGGCCCAGCCCAGCAGTGCAGCAGGTTTGTCTATGTTTAAATGTGAGACTTGTTATTGATGACAAACATCATCAACATTTCTTCATTTATTCTGTTTCTTAGTAAAACCTTGTCTTTACATTTCTCAGGTGGAGGCCGTGTCCCAGGAGTTCCTGGAGGGGTCTGCGGTGCCATTGTGTGCTGGTGTGGTGCCAGAGGTGGTGTTGGGGGAGGAGGAGGTTGCTGCAGCTTGCCCTGCCATGCCGATGGAGTCCACCGTCGAGGAGGGAGCACGAATGCCACAGAAGATCAGCAAAGCTAAGTCTAGTTTTTCTCCTTGTTTTTCTGTTTCAGATGATAAAGTAGCTCAGTTAATTTCCAACAGCAATGTTGTGGCAATGGTGGCTAAGAATAGCAGAGGAATTAAGCTAGTAAAGGTTGTAAGGGGGTCATTTCACCAAGGAGATGAGCAGTTTAAATATGGAGGATTGCAGTGTATGGCAATAGCTTTTGTCAGCTTAGCCAAACACACGGTGAGCAGTGTGTTTTCGTGGAAGAGGCATGATCTGGATCGCGCATTGGTTGTAGGTGATGAGTTGTACAGCAGTTTGCGTGACCATGGCATCTTTATGCATCAGTCGGGTCTTTTGTCTGTTCCAGATTTGCCACAGCAGTTAGTGATTGATGGACAGGTGCGTAACTTTACTTTTGGCGATGTGGTATTTGGTGAAGTAGGTGTGACTGATGGTGAACTAGTTGACTTTGGTGTGTTTGTCAGTCTACGCAATGGACTGGAGAGGATCTTCAGTCAGTACAGCGCATGTCTTCTGACACTGTGTGGTAACACTTCTGCCATCATCTGTGAGAATGGACATTTCGCTGTGGTCGACAGTCACTCACGCAGTAACTTTGGCTTGTTACACTGCAACGGTACAAGTGTGGTTTTGCATTTTGCATGTCTCGATGAATTGCACCACTACATCTGTTGTTTCGCAGACAGTGTCAGCTCAAGTCAGAAGCTGTACGAACTGTGTGGTGTTAGTGTTAGTGGTGGTGTAAGTCCAGTACCGTCTGGTATTTCTGTGGAGAGTTGTATCATTGATATGAGTACAGTGCCAACACCAGAGCCTAGCGTAGCTGCGAGTGTATCAGTGTCTGTCCAGACTTTAGCCATTGAGGTTAGCAGCGGTTCAGAGGAAGAACCAACAAGTACTTATGGCAGAAAACGCAAGATTTCTTCTCACACCTGCATGTCGAAGAAATCAAAGAGGCTTAATGTTAGTCAAATTAACTCAGATGTAGAATTTATTAGTGCTGTGAGGAATGAAGAGCTGGTCTTCTGTCCTCTTAGTGTAGATGTTTGTCAGGTTTTGTGTACAAAATTAAATGTTGACTTTGTGAAGGTCACTGGTCCTGTGTCCAAAGAAGTTGGGTTGACAGGTGTCCCATGTAGGAATGAGAAGATCGTGGCTGATGGTAACTGCTTCTTCAGAGCCATCTCTCAGGCTGTGAGTGGTTCACAGAAGCACCATCGTAAGATTAGACTGGCAGTATGTAAAGAGCTGGAGAGGAATGCAGGTAAATACCAGAGTATTTTGAGGAGTGACTATTCCTCTGTGTTAGAGTACATTCATCAGTCCAGGATGAGAACCGTTAACACTTGGGCCACAGAGGTGGAAATACAGGTTACTGCAGATTGGTTAGGAGTTAGTGTGTGTACATTTTATGGTGGACGTTGGCTGAAGTACACCAGTGACAATGACCTTTTGTCTGCAGAGTGCATTTATTTAGAGAACATCATGGACAAGCATTTTGAGAATGTTGTTTGTGTTTGTAAGCCTAGACTACACACTTGTTACGGTTACTGTAAAGTTAATGAAGTGACAGGTTACAGCATTAGGTCTAGAATGAAGGATATTGTAGACGGTGACAAGGCAGCAGTAGCATGTAAATTAGAATGTGTAGTTTCTGATAAAGGTGTTGATAGTGCTGATGTTGTGAAGGATGCTACTGACGTAAAATCAAGTAGTAAGTCATTGAGGTCAAAGTATATGAGCCATAAGAAAACGACACAGGAGAAACTGAACATGTTGATAAGGGAGAAACGTCAGTTAAGGATTAGAAAGATGTATCATGAAAATGTGCTGTTTAGGGAAAGGGCAAAATTATGGAGTGTAGCAAACTATCATAAAAATATACCACATAGAGAGAGTGTTAAAGCCAAGAGTAAATTAAACAGTATGGTGAAATATAAAGACAACTTCCAGCATAGAGAGAATGTTAAAGGCAAGAGTATGTTGAAATATAGAGACAACTTCCAGCATAGAGAGACTGTTAAAGCTAAGAGTAAAGTACATAGTATGGTGAACTATAGAGACAGCATCAAGCATAGACAGAAGGTTAAAGAAAGGAGTAGAGAACTGAGGAAAAGAAAGTATCATGATAGTTCTGAGTTTAAGCAGCAAGTTATTGCCAGTGTTGTGTTTAGTAGGAAGCAGAAGACAGAGAAGTCAGAAGATTTTGGTTTTGTTATGCATCAGTTTTTAGAGAAAGTCAGAGATGGGCCACATTTTGTGTGTTGTGTTTGTCATCGGTTGATGTTTAGATCTCAATTGCTGAGTTGTGATAGGGAAGTGTATACTAGAAGTTCAGCAACAGCTGGCATTGCAGAAACATGCATTAGTGAGAAGTTTTTGCATAGGTGTTCTGATGACTGTGTTGTGCCTTGTCAGTTGGTTTCATCTAGAGGGCAGCTTTGGATTTGTTATACCTGTCACAATAAGATAAGTAAAGGTCAGATACCAGCTGAATGTTGGGTTAATACTTTGATGCTTGATCCCATTCCACCTGAACTGGCATGTTTGAATAGTTTAGAACAACACCTGATAGCTCTGCACATTCCGTTTATGAAAATGTTGGCATTGCCTAAAGGAGGACAGAATGGAGTACATGGTCCGATTACATGTGTTCCAGCCAACGTAGTGCAGACGACTAATGTGTTGCCACGTTGTAGCATGGAAGGGTCTTTGCTACAGGTGAAATTAAAGCGTAAATTGACGTTTAAAGGACATTACGAGTATCAGTTTGTGGATACTTCACGTGTAAGACAGGCGCTAGAGTATTTAAAGAGGACTAATATGTATTACAATGACATTGAGTTTAATGAAGAGTGGGTGAATGAGTTTTGTATGCAAAAAGATGGGGAGAATGAGGAGGAGCAGCCAGCCAGTGAGGATGAAGCTGTCGTAGAAAAGGTAGAGGCCTGTCAGGATGATCAGGTTGTTAGTCATTGTCAGGTGACAACTCAGGCAGGTGGTGAGGTCACAGAACAGGCTGTAGTTGATGGTGTAGAGGAAACATCAGAGATAATACAAGATGAATTGTTACATGACAGACAGCAGCACTGCATGTTTCAGGACACTTGTCTTATGCCTATAGATATTGGTCAGGAAGCATTAGACCAGTATTTTGATGATATTGTAAACATTGCGCCTGCAGAGGGGAATAGTCCAGTTAGGGTGCTTTCTGACCACACGAATGAGGCTAAATGTTTCCCTGTGTTGTTTCCTCTTGGTAGTAAGACTTTCCATGACAGCCGCTCATATCGCCTAACGTTGTCTCGTTACTTTAATAACAGGATTATGCATGCGGACGGTCGTTTTGCACGTAATGTAGAATACATTTTCTTTGCCCAATACATGTCAGAGATAGATCGTGTGTCATCGAGTGTTTCTGTTGCGTTGCGCAAGGGTAAAGGTGGACAGAAGTCGCAAAGGATTAGTCCAGAAATGTTGATGGACGAGGAGTCTTTGAAGCAGTTGTTAAAGTGCGATGAGGGTTATAGGTTTCTTAAGCCAATCAGAGGAACTCCAGCTTTTTGGCAGTCAGTTCAGAAAGACATCTTAGCCTGCGTACGTCAGTTGGGGATCCTGACATGGTTTTGCTCGTTTTCCTCTGCGGATCTGCGCTGGCAGAATCTTTTGACCACTATTCTAAAACAGGAAGGCAGGACACAGACTGTAGAGGATTTGGAGTGGGCAGACAGGTGTGAGTTGTTGCGTCGTAACCCGGTCACAGCTGCGAGGATGTTTGACTACAGATGGCATTGTTTCTTGAACGAGGTTCTCATGTCTCCTTCCCAACCAATTGGCAAAATCATTGATCACTTTTATAGGGTAGAATTTCAGCAGCGCGGTTCTCCTCATGTACACTGTCTGTTTTGGATTGAGGGTGCTCCCCAAATTGATAAAAACACAGATGAGGAGGTCGTTGAGTTCATAGATAAATATGTTACATGCGAGTTACCCTCAGATGATGATACATTATTGGACATTGTGTCATCAGTTCAAACACACTCGAAACGACATTCTAAATCATGCAGGAAAAAGAAAACAACATGTCGGTTTAATTTCCCAAAACCTGTTTCATCTAGGACGTTTGTTTGTAAAATAGAGACAAAAGACTGCAAATGTGATCATAAGGTGAAGGAGACCATGAACGATCCTGGTTCAAAGAACCATCCTGTCTGTAAGTGTTTTGATGATGATTTGATGCCAAAAGAGAGGGCACAGTATATTTTGCAAAATGTTAAGACAGCTGTTAAGAAAGCTCAGGAAGAAGAAGTGAGTTTTGTCAGTGTAGAGCATTTGTTTCAGACTCTAGGCATCAATCAGGGCATCTTTGAAGAGGCTTATAGAAGATTGGAAAGAAAGAGCACGGTGGTTTATAGGAGAGGGGTGAAAGAAGTTTGGGTAAACCAGTATAGTAAGCAGTTGTTGAAGTGCTGGAATGCAAATTTGGACATTAGCTTTGTCACCGACGCCTATGCAGTCGTCATCTATATCATATCTTATATTACGAAAGCAGAGAGAGAAATTGGCCTATTATTGAGTAACGCCCAAAAAGAAGCAGCAAAACAAGGAAATCTCTCTGCTAAAGAAGCATTAAAAAAGCTAGGCAGTGTATATTTACACAACAGGGACGTCTGTGCTCAGGAGGCGGTGTATAGGTTAACCAACATGCATCTGAAGGAGTGTTCCAGAAAGGTTGTGTTTGTGCCAACTGGGAACAACATAGTGAAGATGAGTTTACCCCTCAGTGTTTTGAAACAGAGAACAGATTGTACTGAGCTTAAGACAGAGGACATGTGGATGCCTGGCATAGTGGACAGGTATAGGAACAGGCCTGACAATGATGTCTTTGATAACATGTGCATGGCTACATTTGCATCTGAGTATCGTGTTCTCTCCAAGAACGAGAAGTCTAATGACATGATTGAACTGAAAAGTGGTTTAGGCTTCATCTTGAGGAGAACACGCTCTCAGTTTGCAGTTGTACGTTATATGCGTTTTGATTTGGAGAAACGAGAGGAGGACCATTTTCAGAGTCTGATGCAATTGTTCCTTCCCTATAGAGCTGACTCAGACCTAAAACCTGAAGGCTTTGAAATGTTTAGTCAGTTCTATAAAGGTGGCGAGGTGACATTTAGTGATGGTTCTGTGCATTCGGTTAAGACCGTGGTTGACGAGAACAGGGCAAAGTTTGAAGTAGATTGTCCTGATTTGGAGAGAGCTCAGGAAATTGTCGAGCAAAACGGAGTTGATGAAGACGTTTGGGGGGAGCTGTGTCCTGAACAGGAAGTGAAACGCCTTGAATGTATAGAGGAAATGAGACAGCAACAGGAAGGTGAGAAAAGCGATGAACAGTTAATGGAAGCAATGGAAAATGTTCCAGACTTGGCCGTTGATAACAAAAAATTAGCACATTTAGAGAGACCCAGGAAAATTATGCCTAGAAGTGAGGGGTTAGCTTTGGTTAGGTCTCTGAATGAGACACAGATGGCTGTTTTTTATAAGGTCAGACAGTGGTGTTTGCAGAAGGTGATGGGTAAAAACCCAGAGCCTATGCATGTCTTTGTGACAGGTGGCGCAGGGACGGGGAAAAGTCATTTAATTAGAGCTATTCAGTACGAGGCAGGGAGGCTGTTGTCAACACTTTGTCATCAACCAGACGATATTTGTGTTTTGTTAACTGCTTCAACAGGCATAGCTGCATACTCTTTAAACGCAGCTACAATTCATCACACACTCAGTATTGGCACACACTCTAGTTTACCTTATACCCCTTTGGGTGAAGATAAACTAAACTCTCTAAGAGCAAAATTTAGTCAACTCCAAATTTTAATCATTGATGAAATCAGTATGGTTGATCACAATCTGTTGACCTATGTTCGTGGCAGGTTGAGGCAGCTTAAGCACACTGGTGACTTTTCCCCATTTGGTAATGTTAGTGTGATAGCTGTTGGTGATTTTTATCAGTTGCCTCCTGTTAAAGGGAAGCCCCTGCATAACAGTCAGGTTGGTGTGAGCTTGTGGTGCCATTTCAGTGTAGTGGAGCTGAAAACAATAGTTAGGCAGAAGGATAGCTCATTTGCAGAGTTATTGAACAGGTTGCGAGTGCGTTCCATGTTAGAGAGCGACGTTGAGATGCTGAAATCACGTGAGACAGGGGAAGACAGCTCGGCCTTGCATATTTTCCCAACAAATATGCAAGTAAATGAACACAATTTCAATAAGTTGTTTGCCATGTGTCCCGATTACATCAAAATTGAGGCTAAAGATTTCATAACAAACAAGAAAACAGGGAAATTGGAACGTGGTACCCAAAATAATGCTCTCGACACATGTTTAGAACAAACGTTGTATTTGGCCAAGAATGCGCGTGTTATGTTATGTAAGAACGTGGATGTTGAAGACGGTCTGGTGAATGGAGCATGTGGCACTGTCACTGACATGGATTTTGGTAAAAATAAAACATTTCCTCTAAAAATTTATGTTACATTTGATGATGATAAAATTGGCTTACAGAGGAGGAAGACACATGCCCATGCAGCAGTAGAATGCAGGAATTCTACTGCTATTGAACCAGAGAAGGAGAAGGCCACTAAACAGGGTTGTGTGCGTTTACAGTTTCCTCTGAAATTAGCG
The DNA here is from genome assembly GCF_963924715.1 of Thunnus thynnus. Classification (NCBI taxonomy): domain Eukaryota; kingdom Metazoa; phylum Chordata; class Actinopteri; order Scombriformes; family Scombridae; genus Thunnus; species Thunnus thynnus. Next base: position 2,775,199 of record NC_089518.1, read on the forward strand.
TGAGCGTGTACTGTACACAAAGTTCAGGGGTTAACTGTAGATGAGGCTGTTGTATCTTTGAAGAAGGTGTTTGCACCTGGGCAGGCGTATGTAGCTCTGAGTCGTGTTAGGGCTTTGTCTGGACTGATCATCAGGGATTTTACAGAGAAGGCCATTTACTGCAAGGACACCATAAAGGAGGCCATGGATAGCATGCCTCCATTTTTAATTGAACAACCTAAGCCTTCAATAAATGCACAAAGTTTCTCTGTGTATTTAATGAACGTTCAGAGTTTAAATCGCCACCTTTCAGATTTGGTGTCCTGCACACAGCATTTGCAGCCTCACTGTATTGCTGTCACAGAAACGTGGCTCACTGCACAAACCCCATTAAACAGTGTGCAAATGTGTGGTTACACTTTCCACAGTCGTCCTCGAAGTTTGTGTTACAGCAGCAGTAACCCCAAAATGTCAGAGCTGCAAAATCTACAACATGGTGGAGTTGGTTTGTACTGTTTAGACAATTTGGACTGTCAGATTCTGCAGGTACCAGACTTAAATCTGGAGTGTTTGGTATGCCTGTGTATCAATTTAAACATATTGATGGCAGTACTTTATCGTCCACTATCTTATCCAAGATCTCTATTTAAACATAATGTGGAGAAGTTACTTGACTGGTTAAATCCAATCAGTAAAACAATTGTGCTAATGGGAGACTTTAATGAAAACATTTTAAAAGAATCATCAATTTGTACATTCCTGAGCTTAAAAGGATTTAAGCAGCATGTAACACAAGAAACTACAGAGAAGGGGACATTGATTGATCATGTATATGTTAAAACAACACAGTATAATGTGGAATGTGCAGTGATGCCAGCGTACTTCAGTGATCATGAAGGTATTCTGTGTAGTTTTGGTGTTAAAGATGATCAGGGGCAGTTAGATGACATAGACAGTTTGATTATGTTTGAATTTGAGGGTGTGTAGACAATTTTTGATGTAGATTTAAATTCAGAGCAGGAATAAGTTACTTTGTCTGAGGTAATGTGCTACATCGCAGTGTCCCAGCGTAAGTGTTATCATATTCATGTTGTAGTTGTGCTTATCTGTAGGGTTTTAGGAAAATACTGACTTGTGTGTTGTTCATGGTGTGTAGGCTGGCTGTCATTATGGTTGCTGTCTTATTTACTGTAGAGTCTGTCCCACTCCAACTGGTCAATCGTGTGTACACATTATAGATTGTGTAGTATTGTGGATAGATTTGGGATTATTATGTATTGTGAGTATTATGTTAAAATAATCATGAAATGGAGATTTTAGATTTATTTATTATTAACTTATTTCTTTGCCTGTGAAGCACTTTGTACTTATGTCTTTGACTATGAAGCACTTTGTAGCTGGTGTTTGTGAAGATGTCTTAGTCTCTGTTTGCCACATGATAACTGTTGGTCTGTCTTACAACTGTTAATATATATATTTTTGCATGTTTCAATTCATGATACCTTTATTCCTAGTGTGTTAATATGCAACAGTTTTATTATGTGATTTGAAAATGAAAAGGTCAATAACAATTGAACAAATGTATCTTACAAGGAACTGGCAAACTTCATGTTGCATGTTGGTTGTATCTTTCCTGTGTTACTCATCATCATCATCATCATCAACTTAGATAAGATACACAGATCCAATAACTACATGTTGCTATACACATAAAAGGAAAGGCTATACTTATATTTAATAACTGAGCTGTACTCATTTCAGACATTTGTATTTTTGTCATTATGATGTACAACATGAATTTCAACTTTAGTACTTTAAATATGAATTTTCATGTTTTTTGTGCATGACCTATTAGCAAATCAGTTCTGGCACCCCAAGGCACAGATTCTTCATTCTGCACGCCTCAGCTGCCAAACAGGACAGTTATAAAAATATAGAACACACATATTGTCATTGTTACTGTTATTATCCATGCTCTCACTTCCTCTTTGTGTCCCTACTTTATTATGTTTTTGACTGTTTGATTGTTATTTCATGACAAAATTCAGGGCTGCAAATGTGTTATTTTCAATACATCAGTTGTACATGGAAAAGTTGGCTAAATATTTTTCTTGATGAATTTTTGTTTAAACCACTTTATAATACAAATAAATTGCCATGTTCACAACAAAATGTTGTCTGTCATTTACTGTCAACAATTAAGGTGTTCAACATTGAATATCACAAATCACAATTCATCTGGCTCACCATGTAACACTTTATTGCATAACTACATGAAAGGTTATATGTAATAATATTCTTTACCTAGCAACACATGTTGAAAAAAGATACACTTATAACGGAAATTTTTTTACGCAAAACAGCTAAGGGATAATGTCCTAAGTTTTGGAGATTCACTCCCACGGAATGGGACAAAGTAATGTGATTTATGACAATATCTCACAAGAACAGTACTATTTTAATCCTCCTCTCCAACTAGCAGGGAGAAAAAAAGGGGGGGGGGGGTTGGTGAAGTCAGACCTGTCAGCCCAGGTCTGAAAACATCTACATGCCTGTCATAACCCCCTCATCTGCATCGCGCTCTGACGTTAGGACGGTGCGAAGGCCCGTTCAACGCTGCTTGCAGCTTTAATTAGGGCCTGAGCCCAAAGGGTGAAGACCCTATTGTTTTTCGTGTGTTTGTTTCTTTCTTCTTTCTTGTTACGCCACTTTAACTCTAAATTTGACCCCCTAAACATGCTCAAAAACTAACCAAATTTGGCACGCACATCAGGAATGGTGAAAAATTTGATAAAATGTAAAAATTAAACCCCAAAGTGCCAAAATGTGCTCTCTAGCGCCACCTATGTATCTAAAACGGCCACCACGGCCCGTAGGAATGTCGTAGAGAGATCGAACCAAAACTCAATTATTCGTCTCATCAAGACCTACAAATCATACGCTGACACCCCTGACCTAAATCCAACAGGAAATCTGCAATTTCAATTTCAAAATACGAATTTTTGCCAATTTTGGACCTTGAATAAACGCTATCTCCTCCTAGGGCGTTAATGGTATCGGCTTCAAACTTTAATACATGACTTATCACACTGTGTTGAGCAAAAGTTATTAAAAACTTTGTAATAACTCGAACGGTTTAGATTTAGTAAGCCCTGAAAGTTGGAGTGCGACATTACACCTTACAATGTAAACCAATGGGGAGGCAAATTCTGGGCATGGACTTTGTGCCAAACTGGGGCATCTGGCGTCTAAACTATAAGTCCCACCACTTTCAAACCTGTATCAATGGATTCGCGACGAAAATTCCTACAAAAAAATGTGATTTTTATGTAGGATTTGGCCAAAGTTATGGGATTTATGAGGATATTTCACAAGAAGATCACTTTGAAATCTTTCCTTCCAACTGTGAGGGAGAGAGAGAGAATGGGAGGGGGGGGATGGGTAAAGTAAACATCTACTGCCTGTGACAGAAGCCCTTGGACTGCACCACACTCCACTTACTTAGTGCTTCTACACATGTGACAGCAGTGTTCAATCTTTACTTTTTTTCAAGAAGTACATGTGCTCCTAAAAGACAAAAATTGGGAGCATACATATAACTTCAGGAGCACACTGAAAAATGTTCAAGTAAGAGTGTCTTAAAGAAAACAATTCATTACATACATATTTACAATTGATCACATACATATTTAAACTCTGTGTGTGTCTGTGTGTGTGTGTGTGTGTGTGTCTGTGTATGTAAATCACAATTTGTTGTTTTTAGGGGTGCTTGATTATGGCAAAAATAATAAACACAATCATTTTTGTTCAATATTGAGATCATGATTATTTAACATGATTACTTTTTGACTGTCGTCTTCTCCAATTGCTGTTGTTCATACATGCACATATTTTTTCTAACTTGGCTGAGGAGACTATTACACATGTAATCATATATTGTAGTAATGATTAAGAAAAACTATAGCTTATATGAGGGAAAAACTCAGGAGGGCTGGAGTTCCGGAGCTCCGTATTAAAACTGTAATGGACCTGCCATGAGGGTGGAGCAAACTCCATTTCCAAGGATGCTTTGCGATTTTCACACCTCAGCAGGGAGCAGTCAACATCGGTCCCTCATTGGCAGAGACGCTCCTGCACAGCGGAGCGTCCTGATGACGCAGCCATGACATCACCACCCCTTTATAAGCGAGCACGCCCAAAATACATGTCTTTTCCATGTCACTGAGCTGGGGGTAACTCCTGTCCCCCTGTGAGTTAGCTTGACTACCCCACGAACATGTTTTCCCCTCATTTCTCCTCGTCGGACGAGACGAGACTTTGCCCGTGTTCACCCGAACACATTCCTGGACCCGAGAGAGACCGCTGCTGCAACCAGCGTCCTCAAATTCCCCCGAGAAAGAAGAAATGAAGTTACTTCGGGATAACGTGGACCGGCTCTGCCCTGCACGTCTTCACCGAGTCGACTCTAGTGTTCTCTCCGCCACTCCACTCAGAGCCAGCTGCCGTGTTCTCGCCGACCGTGCGAGAACGGCACCGTCTGCCTCCGAGCCAAGAACAAAGTTGGACATTAAGACGGACTACACACACACACACCCTGCTCGCTTTCTGAAGCGACCAAGTAAGAGGCATAAGTCTGGGCATAGGCAGTGTTAGTTGTGTGTTCTTTTCAGCATCAGTTGCTGTTGTTTAGCATTTAGCTTTCAAGCTTTATTGCTATTGTTCTTGTTGTGTGAGTTGACGGACCGCCGAGTCCATTTTTCTCTGCTTTACTGCGAGGAGTATTTTAAGTTTGCTGCCTGTTAATTGTGTTCACCACGCTAGACTATTTTGTGTTTGTCTCGCTCGGGACTACTGTGTTTGTGCTGCCGGGAGTGAGAAAGTAAACTGATTTGTCGATCTTAAACCAGACAACGTGCGTTACAGACTGCCGTCCGTACGTGCGCTCTCTGTGGAAAAAGAACCGCTTCTCTCTCTCTCACGATCGCTTTCCCTCCTCCCTCTCTTGTGACTAACACCACACTCACGCGCGCACAGATACACGCACCGACATCGTTTTGCACATCTGATGATCAGATAACGTCGGACAAAAGTGTCCAACCTGCAAGTGTCCAACCCTGTGCAAAGCTGTTTGTGTTTTGTTTGGTAGAATTAGATTTTAGAATAGCTATTTATTGAATGAAGCATTTGTTAACTTTGTTAATTTTGCTAAGTTTAATAAACACTGTTATATCTTTAAAGATAAGTGCTTTTGTCATTATTGGTAACATATTGTGAAAAGTGGCTTATTGAAAGAGTCAGAGCTCGAATTCAACCTTCTTTGTTCACCCTTGAATGATTATCTCTCAGATATTAACATTCTAGGTGAACTCCCATTTATGAGATTACCTTGTTCGGTTATTAGTCCCGGTTTCCAGGTGGTGCTCCGTATTTGCTAGTTCATATTAATAATTCTATTAATTGTTATAATTAATCATTATTGATAATTGATAATTATAGCAAATACTCAACTGTGTTCGTCGCAGATCCTACAGTTGGTGCCTGAATTATTGATTAAGGTTAACAATATTTTGATTTCATAATCTATAATTACCTGTGATAAACAGAGGGGTGCGCTCACAGAGAGAAAGTGGTTAGTATTGTGTGTCAAAAGACTCTCAAACTGATCATCTCCAAACGTTTTCTTGGTTCCCACAAGCTCAACTGACTGCACCGCGGCCCGACGTGCGCAAGGGCGCAAAGGCCCGTTCAACGCTGCTCGCAGCTTTAATTAGGGCCCGAGCACCTACCGGTGCGAAGCCCTATTGTAATTCAAGGAATTCTTCTCTATTATTATTCTTCCGAAACAAACGCATTTTTGAGGGCCTAAACGTGCACGAAAAGTTGTTAAACTTTGCACATACATCAGAAGTGGTGAAAAATTTGATATTTTATGGGTCTCGCAAAAAGGCGGGGCAAAATGGCTCGATAGCGCCCCTTAGGAAATTAGGAAAATTGAGCCCCTCGATACAGATTGTCGTAGGAGAACGAAATTCAGTATGCATATGTATCATGACCAGTCGCACCAAAAAGTTTCTTGGACACATACCCTAACGCCAACAGGAAGTCGGCCATTTTGTGTCAAAGTTGCGATTTTGACACCGATTTGGTCATTTCCAGCCTGCATACTTTAACGAACTCCTTCTAGAGATTTGACCTCAGCCACTTGGAATTCGGTCTGTATCATCTACAGACATAGGAGATTAAAAGTTATCAAAACGGTGAGTTTTTGTCATTGCCAAGGGGGCGTGGCTGGGGGGTGAAATTCGATCCTTCGCCATGAAATTTGAAACGGCCATAACTCCGGCATACATGATCCCAAGAGACCCAAACCTTTTGTGATTGATTAAGAGTCCTGCCCTGAACACATCCATGTGACAATATTGGATCTGAGTCATAGTGCCACCTACTGGCAACAGGAAGTTACATGTTTTACGCTCCGACGCCCTGTGGGTAGCACAGTGATTGGATCCACCTCAAATTTACTCAGAATAGCCTCAAGACCTTGGAGTTCGTACATTATGAAGTTGGTGACTTTTCGCTGAAAGATGTTGCCATGGCGACGCGGCGAATTACGATGTCTCGCCATGAAATTTCAAAGCCTTATATCTTGACTCCACGTGGTCTGATCTTTTCCAAATTTCATATGCTTGTTAAGAGTCCCGGTCTGAACACATGCTCAGTCTCATATTTAGCGAAAGTCATATCGCCACCTACTGGCAACAGGAAGTAACATGCGTCGTACTTTGTGTAATTACTCCTAGGAAATTTGACTGATGCACCTGAAATTAAGTCAGCTAATAAACAAGACCTTGGTGATGCTATATTTGGCAGGTCATGACCCAAAACCAAACGCTGTTACCATGGCGACAAATCCTTCGCCAAGAAATACGATACTGTTTTTCAGGGACAAGGGATGGCTCTACAGTCACGAAACTTGACACACATGTCTAGAGTGATGTTAGCTAAAATCCTATGTAGATAATTTTAATAGGCGTGGCAACATGGCTCAACAGCGCCACCTTTAAAATTTCAAAATTGAAGCCCCGCCTACCAGATAAACGTAAAAATATGAAATTCATAAGGCACATGTATCATGTCAAGGTGCACAAAAAAGCCTCTTGGAGCCATGTTGTAATTCCAACAGGAAGTCGGCCATTTTGGAAAAAGTGGTAAATTTTTGCCTCTTTTCGGCTATTTTTCATACCTTGTATTTTAACAAACTCCTCCTACAGAATTCATCGTAAGGACTTCAAAATCTGTGTGTGTCATCTAGACTAGTGTATGATCAAAAGTTATCAAAAGATTTAGTTTACATTAAAGCATTTGGCCGTGGCGTGGCATTGACTTTTGATGTTTCGCCATGACAGAGGAAATTGATATAACTTGAGTGTACATGGTTGGATCTGCCTGAAACATTACAGGTTAGATAACAATCCAGGCCTGAGCATGTCTACATTGCAATATTCAATCAGTGTCCAAACTGGCTCCATACCGCCCCCTACGGCATTTCAATGCAGCAGCCCCAGCAGCTGGGCAAAATAGTGGACAATTTATGTGATGTTTCTCTCCTTGCTCTGTCTGACAAGAGCCTGAGTCTGAAAACATCTACAAGTCCCTGACAAAAACCCTTTGACTGCGCAACACTCCGACATGCGCTAGGGTGCGAGGGCCCGATCATCGCTGCTTGCAGCTTTAATTAGGGCCCGAGCGCTGACCAGCGCGAAGCCCTCTTGTTTCCAAAGGAATTATTAGGGCCTGAGCCCAAAGGGCGAAGACCCTATTGTTTTTCGTGCGTTTGTTTCTTTATTATTATTATTCTTTCTTTCTTGTTACGCGACTTTAACTCTAAATTTGACCCCCTGAACATGCTCAAAAAACTCACCAAATTTGGCACGCACATCAGGAATGGTGAAAAATTTGATAAAATGTAAAAATTAACCCCCGAAGTGCCAAAATGTGCTTGAGAGCGCCACCTATGTATCTAAAACGGCCGCCACGGCCCGTAGGAATGTCGTAGAGAGATCGAACCAAAACTCAATTATTCGTCTCATCAAGACCTACAAATCATACGCTGACACCCCTGACCTAAATCCAACAGGAAATCCGCAATGTCCATTTCAAAGTATGATTTTTTGCCAATTTTGGACCTTGAATAAACGCTATCTCCTCCTAGGGCGTTAATGGTACCGGCTTCAAACTTTAATACATGACTTATCACACTGTGTTGAGCAAAAGTTATTAAAAACTTTGTAATAACTCGAACGGTTTAGATTTAGTAAGCCCTGAAAGTTGGAGTGCGACATTACACCTTACAATGTAAACCAATGGGGAGGCAAATTCTGGGCATGGACTTTGTGCCAAACTGGGGCATCTGGCGTCTAAACTATAAGTCCGACCACTTTCAAACCTGTATCAATGGATTCGCGACGAAAATTCCTACAAAAAAATGATATTTTTATGTAGGATTTGGCCAAAGTTATGGGATTTATGAGGATATCTCACAAGAAGATCACTTTGAAATCTTTCCTTCCAACTGTGAGGGAGAGAGAGAGAATGGGAGGGGGGGGATGGGTAAAGTAAACATCTACTGCCTGTGACAGAAGCCCTTGGACTGCACCACACTCCACTTACTTAGTGCTTTCACACATGTGACAGCAGTGTTCAATCCTTACTTCTTTTCAAGGAGCGCATGTGCTCCTAAATGAAAGAAATTAGGAGCATACATATAACTTTAGGAGCACACTGAAAAATGTTCAAGTAAGAGTTTCTTACAGAAAACAATTAATTTCATACATATTTACAATTTATCACATACATATTTAAACTCTGTGTGTGTGTGTGTGTGTGTGTGTGTATGTAAATCACAATTTGCTGTTTTTAGGGGTGCTTGATTATGGCAAAAATTATAATCACAATCATTTTTGTTCAATATTGAGATCATGATTATTTAACATGATTACTTTTTGCCTGTCATCTTCTCCAATTGCTGTTGTTCATACATGCACATATTTTTTCTAACTTGGCTGAGGAGACTATTACACATCTAATCATATATTGTAGTAATGATTAAGAAAAAGTATAGCCTATATGAGGGAAAAACTCAGGAAGGCTGGAGTTCCGGAGCTCCGTATTAAAACTGTAATGGACCTGCCATGAGGGTGGAGCAAACTCCATCTCCAAGGATGCTTTGCGATTTTCACACCTCAGCAGGGAGCAGTCAACATCGGTCCCTCATTGGCAGAGACGCTCCTGCACAGCGGAGCGTCCTGATGACGCAGCCATGACATCACCACCCCTTTATAAGCGAGCACGCCCAAAATACATGTCTTTTCCATGTCACTGAGCTGGGGGTAACTCCTGTCCCCCTGTGAGTTAGCTTGACTACCCCACGAACATGTTTTCCCCTCATTTCTCCTCGTCGGACGAGACGAGACTTTGCCCGTGTTCACCCGAACACATTCCTGGACCCAAGAGAGACCGCTGCTGCAACCAGCGTCCTCAAATTCCCCCGAGAAAGAAGAAATGAAGTTACTTCGGGATAACGTGGACCGGCTCTGCCCTGCACGTCTTCACCGAGTCGACTCTAGTGTTCTCTCCGCCACTCCACTCGGAGCCAGCTGCCGTGTTCTCGCCGACCGTAAGAGAACGGCACCGTCTGCCTCCGAGCCAAGAACAAAGTTGGACATTAAGACGGACTACACACACACACACCCTGCTCGCTTTCTGAAGCGACCAAGTAGTAGGCATAAGTCTGGGCATAGGCAGTGTTAGTTGTGTGTTCTTTTCAGCATCAGTTGCTGTTGTTTAGCATTTAGCTCTCAAGCTTTATTGCTATTGTTCTTGTTGTGTGAGTTGACGGACCGCCGAGTCCATTTTTCTCTGCTTTACTGCGAGGAGTATTTTAAGTTTGCTGCCTGTTAATTGTGCTCCGTATTAAAACTGTAATGGACCTGCCATGAGGGTGGAGCAAACTCCATTTCCAAGAATGCTTTGCGATTTTCACACCTCAGCAGGGAGCAGTCAACATCGGTCCCTCATTGGCGGAGACGCTCCTGCACAGCCATGACATCACCACCCCTTTATAAGCGAGCACGCCCGAAATATACGTCTTTCCCATGTCACTGAGCTAGGGTTAACTCCTGTTCCCCTGTGAGTTAGCTTGACTACCCCACGAACATGTTTTCCCCTCATCGAAGACTCCCCTCGTCGGACGAGACGAGACTTTGCCCGTGTTCACCCGAACACATTCCTGGACCCGAGAGAGACCGCTGCTGCAACCAGCGTCCTCAAATTCCCCCGAGAAAGAGGAAATGAAGTTACTTCGGGATAACGTGGACCGGCTCTGCCCTGCGCGTCTTCGCCGAGTCATCTCTGCTGTTCTCTCCGCCACTCCACTCAGAGCCAGCTGCCGTGTTTTCGCCGACCTGTTTTACCTTGATGGTCACGGTGTTTTTTCCGCAGGTTTCACTTCACTCAGCTGGCCGACAGACCCGCTGATTCTCTCCGCTTTAACCTAAATAGCAATTCGGGACTCGGTGCTCCGTTTGGATCTAAACAGAGAGCCGGGGTTAGCTGACAGGCTAGCAGAGGCTAACTGGTTGTGCTTCTTTCGGTCATGCTGCAGTTAACGCTCCGCTGCTGCCTGTTTGCTGCCTGTTAGTTGTGTTCACCACGCTTGACTATTTTGTGTTTGTCCCGCTCGGGACTACTGTGTTTGTGCTGCCGTGAGTGAGAAAGTAAACTGATTTGTCGATCTTAAACCAGACAACGTGCGTTACAGACTGCCGTCCATACGTGCGCTCTCTGTGGAAAAAGAACCGCTTCTCTCTCTCTCACGATCGCTCTCCCTCCTCCCTCTCTTGTGACTAACACCATACTCACGTGCGCACAGATACACGCACCGACATCGTTTTGCACATCTGATGGTCGGATAACGTCGGACAAAAGTGTCCAACCTGCAAGTGTCCAACCCTGTGCAAAGCTGTTTGTGTTTTGTTTGGTAGAATTAGATTTTAGAATAGCTATTTATTGAATGAAGCATTTGTTAACTTTGTTAATTTTGCTAAGTTTAATAAACACTGTTATATCTTTAAAGAGAAGGTCTTTAGTCATTATTGGTAACATATTGTGAAAAGTGGCTGATTGAAGGAGTCAGAGCTCGAATTCAACCCCTCTTTGTTCACCCTTGAATGATTATCTCTCAGATATTAACATTCTAGGTGAACTCCCATTTATGAGACTACCTTGCTCGGTTATTGGTCCCGGTTTCGGGGTGGTGCTTCGTATCTGTTAGTTCATATTAATAATTCTGTTAATTGTTATAATTAATTATTATTGATAATTGATAATTATAGCAAATAATTAACTGTGTTCATCGCAGATCCTAAAGTTGGTACCTGAATTATTGATTAAGGTTAACAATATTTTGATTTCATAATTCATAATTGTCTGTGAACAGAGGGGTGGGCTCACAGAGAGACACTGGTTAGTATTGTGTGTAAAAGACTCTCACACTGATCATCTCCAAACGTTTTCTTGGTTCCCACAAGCTCAACTGACTGCGCCGCGGCCCGCTGTGCGCAAGGGCGCGAAGGCCCGTTCAACGCTGCTTGCAGCTTTAATTAGGGCCCGAGCACCGACCGGTGCGAAGCCCTATTGGAACTGAAGGAATTATTATTATTATTATTATTATTATTATTCCTCCGAAACAAACGCATTTTTGAGGGCCTAAACATGCACGAAAACTCATGAAAATTTGCACAGATGTCAGGACTGGCGAAAATTTCGATATTTTATGGGTCTCGAAATAAAGCGGGACAAAATGGCTCGACAGCGCCACCTAGAAAGTCAAGAAAATTGAGCCCCTCGATACAGATTGTCGTAGGAGAACGAAATTCGGTATGCATATGTATCATGACCAGACGCACCAAAAAGTCTCAAGGACACATAGCCTAACTCCAACAGGAAGTCGGCCATTTTGTATCAAAGTTGAAATTTTGCACCGATTTTGTCATTTCCAGCCCGCATACTTTAACGAACTCCTCCTAGAGATTTGACCCCAGGACTTTCAAATTCGGTCCGTATCATCTACAGGCATAGGAGATTAAAAGTTGTTAAAACAATTCTCATTAGTCTTTCCTAGGGGGCGTGGCTGGGCGGCGAATTTCGATCCTTCGCCATGAAAAATGAAACGGCTATAACTCCGGCATACATGATCCTAAGAGAGCCAAACCTTTTGTGCTTCATAAGAGTCCCGCCCTGAACGGGTCCATGTGACAATAAAGAATATGAGTCATAGCGCCACCTCCTGGCAACAGGAAGTTACATGTTTTACGCTCTGACGCCCTGTGGGCAGCACGGTGATGGAATCCAGCTGAAATTTACTGAGAATAGCCTCAAGACCTTGGAGATCTTATATTATGAAGTTGGTGACCCTTCGTTGAAAGGTGTTGCCATGGCGACGCGGCGAATTTCGATGTGACGCCATGAAATTTCAATGCCTTATAACTTGACTCCACGTGGTCTGATCTTTTCCAAATTTCATATGCTTGTTAAGAGTCCCAATCTGAACACATGTTCAGTCTCATATTTAGCGAAAGTCATAGCGCCACCTACTGGCAACAGGAAGTATCATGCGTCGTACTTTGTCTAATTACTCCTAGGAAATTTGGCTGATGCACCTGAAATTAAGTCAGCTAATAAACAAGACCTTGGTGATGCTACATTTGGCAGCTCATGACCCAAAACTGAATGCTGTTACCATGGCGACACATCCTTCGCCATGAAATATGATACTGTTTTTCAGGGAGAAGGGATTGCTCTACAGTCATGAAACTTGACACACATGTCTAGAGTGAGGTCAGCTAAAATCCTATGTGGTCGCTTTGAATGGGCGTGGCAAAATGGCTCAACAGCGCCCCCTTTAAAATTTCAAAATTGCAGCCCCGCCTTCCAGATTAACGTAGAAAGATGAAATTCACAGGGCACATGTATAATGTCAACACGCACAAAAAAGCCTCTTGAAGCCTTATTGTAAGTCGAACAGGAAGTCGGCCATCTTGAAAAAAATGGTACATTTTCGCCTTTTCTTGGCCATTTCGCATACCTTGTATTTTAAAGAACTCCTCCTACAGAATCCATCGTAAGGACTTAAAAATCAGTGTGTGTCATCTAGACTAGTGTATGATCATGATGGTTTGGCCGTGGCGTGGCGTTGAGTTTTGATGTTTCGCCATGACAGAGGAAATTGATATAACTTGAGTGTACATGGTTGGATCTGCCTCAAACTTTACACAACAAGTCACTGACAAAAGCCCTTCGACTGAGCGTCACTTCGACATGCGCTGGGGTGCGAGGGCCCGATCATCGCTGCTTGCAGCTTTAATTATTATTATTATTATTAGGGCCCGAGCACCGACCTGTGCGAAGCCCTATTGAAACTGAAGGAGTTATTAGGGCCCGAGCACCGACCGGTGCGAAGCCCTATTGAAACTGAAGGAGTTATTATTATTATTATTATTATTATTATTATTATTATTCCTCCGAAACAAACGCATTTTTGAGGGCCTAAACATGCACGAAAACTCATGAAAATTTGCACAGATGTCAGGACTGGCGAAAATTTCGATATTTTATGGGTCTCGAAATAAAGCGGGACAAAATGGCTTGACAGCGCCACCTAGAAAGTCAAGAAAATTGAGCCCCTCGATACAGATTGTCGTAGGAGAACGAAATTCGGTATGCATATGTATCATGACCAGACGCACCAAAAAGTCTCAAGGACACATAGCCTAACTCCAACAGGAAGTCGGCCATTTTGTATCAAAGTTGAAATTTTGCACCGATTTTGTCATTTCCAGCCCGCATACTTTAACGAACTCCTCCTAGAGATTTGACCCCAGGACTTTCAAATTCGGTCCGTATCATCTACAGGCATAGGAGATTAAAAGTTATTAAAACAATTCTCATTAGTCTTTCCTAGGGGGCGTGGCTGGGCGGCGAATTTCGATCCTTCGCCATGAAAAATGAAACGGCTATAACTCCGGCATACATGATCCTAAGAGAGCCAAACCTTTTGTGCTTCATAAGAGTCCCGCCCTGAACGGGTCCATGTGACAATACAGGATATGAGTCATAGCGCCACCTCCTGGCAACAGGAAGTTACATGTTTTACGCTCTGACGCCCTGTGGGCAGCACGGTGATGGAATCCAGCTGAAATTTACTGAGAATAGCCTCAAGACCTTGGAGATCTTATATTATGAAGTTGGTGACCCTTCGTTGAAAGGTGTTGCCATGGCGACGCGGCGAATTTCGATGTGACGCCATGAAATTTCAATGCCTTATAACTTGACTCCACGTGGTCTGATCTTTTCCAAATTTCATATGCTTGTTAAGAGTCCCAATCTGAACACATGTTCAGTCTCATATTTAGCGAAAGTCATAGCGCCACCTACTGGCAACAGGAAGTATCATGCGTCGTACTTTGTCTAATTACTCCTAGGAAATTTGGCTGATGCACCTGAAATTAAGTCAGCTAATAAACAAGACCTTGGTGATGCTACATTTGGCAGCTCATGACCCAAAACTGAATGCTGTTACCATGGCGACACATCCTTCGCCATGAAATATGATACTGTTTTTCAGGGAGAATGGATTGCTCTACAGTCATGAAACTTGACACACATGTCTAGAGTGATGTCAGCTAAAATCCTATGTGGTCGCTTTGAATGGGCGTGGCAAAATGGCTCAACAGCGCCCCCTTTAAAATTTCAAAATTGCAGCCCCGCCTTCCAGATTAACGTAGAAAGATGAAATTCACAGGGCACATGTATAATGTCCAGACGCACAAAAAAGTCTGTTGACGCCTTATTGTAAGTTGAACAGGAAGTCGGCCATCTTGAGAAAAATGGTATATTTTCGCCTTTTCTTGGCCATTTCGCATACCTTGTATTTTAACGCACTCCTCCTACAGATTTCATCGTAAGGACTTCAAAATCAGTGTGTGTCATCTAGAGTAGTGTATGATCATGATGGTTTGGCCGTGGCGTGGCGTTGACTTTTGATGTTTCGCCATGACAGAGGAAATTGATATAACTTGAGTGTACATGGTTGGATCTGCCTCAAACTTTACACAACAAGTCACTGACAAAAGCCCTTCGACTGAGCGTCACTTCGACATGCGCTGGGGTGCGAGGGCCCGATCATCGCTGCTTGCAGCTTTAATTAGGGCCTGAGCCCAAAGGGCGAAGACCCTATTGTTTTTCGTGCGTTTGTTTCTTTATTATTATTCTTTATTAATACGCCACTTCAATCCTTAATTTGACCCCCTAAACATGTTCAAAAACTCACCAAATTTGGCACGCACATCAGGTCTGGTGAAAAATTTGATAAAATGTAAAAATTAACCCCCGAAGTGCCAAAATGTGCTTGAGAGCGCCACCTATGTATCTAAAACGGCCGCCACGGCCCGTAGGAATGTCGTAGAGAGATCGAACCAAAACTCAATTATTCGTCTCATCAAGACCTACAAATCATACGCTGACACCCCTGACCTAAATCCAACAGGAAGTCTGCAATCAGCTTTTCAAAATAAGACTTTGCCCCAATTTTGGCCCCCGAACAAACGCTATCTCCTCCGAGGGCGTTAATGGTATCGGCTTCAAACTTGAATACATGACTTATCACACTGTGTTGAGCAAAAGTTATTAAAAACTTTGTAATAACTCGAACGGTTTAGATTTAGTAAGCCCTGAAAGTTGGAGTGCGACATTACACCTTACAATGTAAACCAATGGGGAGGCAATCTCTGGGCATGGACTTTGTGCCAAACTGGGGCATCTGGCATCTAAACTATAAGTCCGACCACTTTCAAACCTGTATCAATGGATTCGCGACGAAAATTCCTACAAAAAAATGTGATTTTTATGTAGGATTTGGCCAAAGTCATGGGATTTATGAGGATATTTCACAAGAAGCGTTCTCTAATATCCTCCTCTCCAACTGCTCCTGGTGATGTCACTCCCTCAGTGCTGTGAAACATTCCGCAATACACACTCATTATAAAATCACAGGAGGAGCAAGAAAAGACTTTAAAACTCACACTCTAATATCTCAAAAACAATAAAAGATAGAAAAAACATGTAAATTCAAGATTTGTAGGTCAAAGTCTCGTGGCTCATTTAAAGTTCAAATGAAGTTTGTATCTAAAATTATGTGGAAGCAGTAAATGTTCAAAAAGGTGTGGGTTCGCTCACACTCTCCATTCAAAAATATGAGTATTTTTCTGTGTCCAGCTGCAGTTACTTATTGTCTCTACACACCTGACAGTACACATGTCAATCAAACTTTCAAAATAAAAGCACACCACACTTGTAAGAAATATCCCTCATTTTTAAAAAGCGTGATCTGATCCCGACGGGCCAGAGTGCAACAGGAAGTATCATGTGTCGTTCTTTGTTGTATTGCTCCTAGGAAATTTGGCCGATGCACCTGAAATTCACTCAGCTAAGATGTAAGACCTTGGTGATGCTACATTGGGCAGGTCATGACCCATGACCAAACGCCGTTGCCATGGCGACACATCCTTCGCCATGAAATACGATGCTGTATTTTAGGGACAAGGGATGGGTTTACAATCACAAAACTTGGCACAAATGTCTGGAGTGACACCAGTTAAAATCCTCGATACTTCATTTGCATAGACGTGACAATATGGCTCAACAGCGCCCCCTTGAAAATTTCAAAATTGTAGCCCCGCCTTCCAGATTAACCTAGGAAAAAGAAATTCGGGAGGCTTATGTATCATGTGAAGACGCACAAAAAAGCCTCTTGGAGCCGTATTGTAAGTCCTACAGGAAGTCGGCCATCTTGATAAAAGTGGTCATTTTTCGCGTTTATGTATCTCATCATTGTCCGCAATCTCAATTTCAAAATATGATTTTGTGCCAATTTTGGACCTTGAATAAACGCTATCTCCTCCTAGGGCGTTAATGGTATCGGCTTCAAACTTTAATACTTAACTTATCACACTGTGTTGAGCAAAAGTTATTAAAAACTTTGTAATAACTCGAACAGTTTAGATTTAGTAAGCCCTGAAAGTTGGAGTGCGACATTACACCTTACAATGTAAACCAATGGGGAGGCAATCTCTGGGCATGGACTTTGTGCCAAACTGGGGCATCTGGTGTCTAAACTATAAGTCCGACCACTTTCAAACCTGTATCAATGGATTCGCGACGAAAATTCCTACTTAAAAATGTGATTTTTATGTAGAATTTGGCCAAAGTTATGGGATTTATGAGGATATTTCACAAGTAGAGTACACTAATATCCTTCTCTGCAGTTGAGAGGGAGAGAGAGAGAATGGGGGGGGGGGGGGGTGGAGCAGCAGGTTCGTTATGTAGTTTATTAGACAGGCAGGAATAATGTGTAGGATTTAATCATTGGTTCACAGCCTGAAGCGGAGGGTGGCAGTAATGCACCTAATATTCTGGTTGTCAATCATTGTTATAAACCAGAAATAGGAGGGTAAAATATTTTCCCGCACAGAGTGGTACATCCTGTCAGCCGAGGGATTTCCTATCTGTGCAGCTGAACACAGCAGTTCTCTACGTACTGTTTTACCGTGATGGTCACGGTGTTTTTTCCGTAGGTTTCACTTACTCAGCTGGCCGACAGACCCGCTGGTTCTCTCCACCTTAACCTAAATAACATATCGGGGCTCGGTGCTCCGGTTGGATCTAAACAGATAGCCAGGGTTAGCTAAGAGGCTAGCAGAGGCTAACTGGTTGTGCTTCTTTCCGGTCATGCTGCAGTTAACGCTCCGCTGCTGCCTGTTTGCTGCCTGTTCTCCGCTTTAACCTTAATAACAAATCGGGACTCGGTGCTCCGTTTGGATCTAAACAGAGAGCCGGGGTTAGCTGAGAGGCTAGCAGAGGCTAACTGGTTGTGCTTCTTTCGGTCATGCTGCAGTTAACGCTCCGCTTCTGCCTGTTTGCTGCCTGTTAGTTGTGTTCACCACGCTAGACTATTTTGTGTTTGTCTCGCTCGGGACTACTGTGTTTGTGCTGCCTTGAGTGAGAAAGTAAATTGATTTGTCGATCTGAAACCAGACAACGTGCGTTACAGACTGCTGTCCATACGTGCGCTCTCTGTGGAAAAAGAACCGCTTCTCTCTGTCTCACGATCGCTTTCCCTCCTCCCTCTCTTGTGACTAACACCACACTCACGTGCGCACAGATACACGCACCGACATCGTTTTGCACATCTGATGGTCAGATAACGTCGGACAAAAGTGTCCAACCTGCAAGTGTCCAACTCTGTGCAAAGCTGTTTGTGTTTTGTTTGGTAGAATTAGATTTTAGAATAGCTATTTATTGAATGAAGCATTTGTTAACTTTGTTAATTTTGCTAAGTTTCATAAACACTGTTATATCTTTAAAGAGAAGTTCTTTTGTCATTATTGGTAACATATTGTGAAAAGTGGCTGATTGAAGGAGTCAGAGCTCGAATTCAACCGTTCTTTGTTTACCCTTGAATGTTGATATCTCTCAGATATTAACATCCTAGGTGAACTCCCATTTATGAGATTACCTTGTTCGGTTATTAGTCCCGGTTTCCGGGTGGTGCTCCGTATTTGTTAGTTCATATTAATAATTCTGTTAATTGTTATAATTATTTATCATTGATAATTGATCATTATAGCAACTGTGTTCCTTGCAGATCCTACAGTTGGTGCCTGAATTATTGATTAAGGTGAACAATATTTTGATTTCATAATCTATAATTACCCATAATTGTTTGTGAACAGAGGGGTGGGCTCACAGAGAGACACTGGTTAGTATTGTGTGTCTAAAGACTCTCACACTGATCATCTCCAAACGTTTTCTTGGTTCCCAGAAGCTTAGGTGACTGCGCCGCGGCCTGCTGTGCGCAAGGGTGCGAAGGCCCGTTCAACGCTGCTTGCAGCTTTAATTAGGGCCTGAGCCCAAAGGGCGAAGACCCTATTGTTTTTCGTGTGTTTGTTTCTTTATTATTATTATTAGGGCCTGAGCCCAAAGGGCGAAGACCCTCTTGTTTTTCGTGCGTTTGTTTCTTTATTATTATTATTAGGGCCCGAGCACCGACCGGTGCGAAGCCCTATTGAAACTGAAGGAGTTATTATTATTATTATTCCTCCGAAACAAACGCATTTTTGAGGGCCTAAACATGCACGAAAACTCATGAAAATTTGCACAGATGTCAGGACTGGCGAAAATTTTGATATTTTATGGGTCTCGAAATAAAGCGGGACAAAATGGCTCGACAGCGCCACCTAGAAAGTCAAGAAAATTGAGCCCCTCGATACAGATTGTCGTAGGAGAACGAAATTCGGTATGCATATGTATCATGACCAGACGCACCAAAAAGTCTCAAGGACACATAGCCTAACTCCAACAGGAAGTCGGCCATTTTGTATCAAAGTTGAAATTTTGCACCGATTTTGTCATTTCCAGCCCGCATACTTTAACGAACTCCTCCTAGAGATTTGACCCCAGGACTTTCAAATTCAGTCCGTATCATCTACAGGCATAGGAGTTTAAAAGTTGCTAAAACAATTCTCATTAGTCTTTCCTAGGGGGCGTGGCTGGGCGGCGAATTTCGATCCTTCGCCATGAAAAATGAAACGGCTATAACTCCGGCATACATGATCCTAAGAGAGCCAAACCTTTTGTGCTTCATAAGAGTCCCGCCCTGAACGGGTCCATGTGACAATACAGGATATGAGTCATAGCGCCACCTCCTGGCAACAGGAAGTTACATGTTTTACGCTCTGACGCCCTGTGGGCAGCACGGTGATGGAATCCAGCTGAAATTTACTGAGAATAGCCTCAAGACCTTGGAGATCTTATATTATGAAGTTGGTGACCCTTCGTTGAAAGGTGTTGCCATGGCGACGCGGCGAATTTCGATGTGACGCCATGAAATTTCAATGCCTTATAACTTGACTCCACGTGGTCTGATCTTTTCCAAATTTCATATGCTTGTTAAGAGTCCCAATCTGAACACATGTTCAGTCTCATATTTAGCGAAAGTCATAGCGCCACCTACTGGCAACAGGAAGTATCATGCGTCGTACTTTGTCTAATTACTCCTAGGAAATTTGGCTGATGCACCTGAAATTAAGTCAGCTAATAAACAAGACCTTGGTGATGCTACATTTGGCAGCTCATGACCCAAAACTGAATGCTGTTGCCATGGCGACACATCCTTCGCCATGAAATATGATACTGTTTTTCAGGGAGAAGGGATTGCTCTACAGTCATGAAACTTGACACACATGTCTAGAGTGATGTCAGCTAAAATCCTATGTGGTCGCTTTGAATGGGCGTGGCAAAATGGCTCAACAGCGCCCCCTTTAAAATTTCAAAATTGCAGCCCCGCCTTCCAGATTAATGTAGAAAGATGAAATTCACAGGGCACATGTATAATGTCAACACGCACAAAAAAGCCTCTTGAAGCCTTATTGTAAGTCGAACAGGAAATCGGCCATCTTGAAAAACTGGTCAATTTTCGCCTTTTTTTGG
This sequence comes from Thunnus thynnus, assembly GCF_963924715.1. Classification (NCBI taxonomy): domain Eukaryota; kingdom Metazoa; phylum Chordata; class Actinopteri; order Scombriformes; family Scombridae; genus Thunnus; species Thunnus thynnus. The sequence goes on from NC_089518.1 coordinate 2,795,782, forward strand.
CCATTTCGCATACCTTGTATTTTAACGCACTCCTCCTACAGATTTCATCGTAAGGACTTCAAAATCAGTGTGTGTCATCTAGAGTAGTGTATGATCATGATGGTTTGGCCGTGGCGTGGCGTTGAGTTTTGATGTTTCGCCATGACAGAGGAAATTGATATAACTTGAGTGTACATGGTTGGATCTGCCTCAAACTTTACACAACAAGTCACTGACAAAAGCCCTTCGACTGAGCGTCACTTCGACATGCGCTGGGGTGCGAGGGCCCGATCATCGCTGCTTGCAGCTTTAATTAGGGCCCGAGCACCGACCGGTGCGAAGCCCTATTGAAACTGAAGGAGTTATTATTATTATTCCTCCGAAACAAACGCATTTTTGAGGGCCTAAACATGCACGAAAACTCATGAAAATTTGCACAGATGTCAGGACTGGCGAAAATTTCGATATTTTATGGGTCTCGAAATAAAGTGGGACAAAATGGCTCGACAGCGCCACCTAGAATTGAGCCCCTCGATACAGATTGTCGTAGGAGAACGAAATTCGGTATGCATATGTATCATGACCAGACGCACCAAAAAGTCTCAAGGACACATAGCCTAACTCCAACAGGAAGTCGGCCATTTTGTATCAAAGTTGAAATTTTGCACCGATTTTGTCATTTCCAGCCCGCATACTTTAACGAACTCCTCCTAGAGATTTGACCCCAGGACTTTCAAATTCGGTCCGTATCATCTACAGGCATAGGAGATTAAAAGTTGTTAAAACAATTCTCATTAGTCTTTCCTAGGGGGCGTGGCTGGGCGGCGAATTTCGATCCTTCGCCATGAAAAATGAAACGGCTATAACTCCGGCATACATGATCCTAAGAGAGCCAAACCTTTTGTGCTTCATAAGAGTCCTGCCCTGAACGGGTCCATGTGACAATACAGGATATGAGTCATAGCGCCACCTCCTGGCAACAGGAAGTTACATGTTTTACGCTCTGACGCCCTGTGGGCAGCACGGTGATGGAATCCAGCTGAAATTTACGGAGAATAGCCTCAAGACCTTGGAGATCTTATATTATGAAGTTGGTGACCCTTCGTTGAAAGGTGTTGCCATGGCGACGCGGCGAATTTCGATGTGACGCCATGAAATTTCAATGCCTTATAACTTGACTCCACTTGGTCTGATCTTTTCCAAATTTCATATGCTTGTTAAGAGTCCCAATCTGAACACATGTTCAGTCTCATATTTAGCGAAAGTCATAGCGCCACCTACTGGCAACAGGAAGTATCATGCGTCGTACTTTGTCTAATTACTCCTAGGAAATTTGGCTGATGCACCTGAAATTAAGTTAGCTAATAAACAAGACCTTGGTGATGCTACATTTGGCAGCTCATGACCCAAAACTGAATGCTGTTACCATGGCGACACATCCTTCGCAATGAAATATGATACTGTTTTTCAGGGAGAAGGGATTGCTCTACAGTCATGAAACTTGACACACATGTCTAGAGTGATGTCAGCTAAAATCCTATGTGGTCGCTTTGAATGGGCGTGGCAAAATGGCTCAACAGCGCCCCCTTTAAAATTTCAAAATTGCAGCCCCGCCTTCCAGATTAACGTAGAGAGATGAAATTCACAGGGCACATGTATAATGTCAAGACGCACAAAAAAGTCTGTTGACGCCTTATTGTAAGTTGAACAGGAAGTCGGCCATCTTGAAAAACTGGTCAATTTTCGCCTTTTTTTGGCCATTTCGCATACCTTGTATTTTAACGCACTCCTCCTACAGATTTCATCGTAAGGACTTCAAAATCAGTGTGTGTCATCTAGAGTAGTGTATGATCATGATGGTTTGGCCGTGGCGTGGCGTTGAGTTTTGATGTTTCGCCATGACAGAGGAAATTGATATAACTTGAGTGTACATGGTTGGATCTGCCTCAAACTTTACACAACAAGTCACTGACAAAAGCCCTTCGACTGAGCGTCACTTCGACATGCGCTGGGGTGCGAGGGCCCGATCATCGCTGCTTGCAGCTTTAATTATTAGGGCCCGAGCACCGACCGGTGCGAAGCCCTATTGGAACTGAAGGAATTATTATTATTATTATTATTATTATTATTCCTCCGAAACAAACGCATTTTTGAGGGCCTAAACATGCACGAAAACTCATGAAAATTTGCACAGATGTCAGGACTGGCGAAAATTTCGATATTTTATGGGTCTCGAAATAAAGCGGGACAAAATGGCTCGACAGCGCCACCTGGAAAGTCAAGAAAATTGAGCCCCTCGATACAGATTGTCGTAGGAGAACGAAATTCGGTATGCATATGTATCATGACCAGACGCACCAAAAAGTCTCAAGGACACATAGCCTAACTCCAACAGGAAGTCGGCCATTTTGTATCAAAGTTGAAATTTTGCACCGATTTTGTCATTTCCAGCCCGCATACTTTAACGAACTCCTCCTAGAGATTTGACCCCAGGACTTTCAAATTCGGTCCGTATCATCTACAGGCATAGGAGATTAAAAGTTGCTAAAACAATTCTCATTAGTCTTTCCTAGGGGGCGTGGCTGGGCGGCGAATTTCGATCCTTCGCCATGAAAAATGAAACGGCTATAACTCCGGCATACATGATCCTAAGAGAGCCAAACCTTTTGTGCTTCATAGGAGTCCCGCCCTGAACGGGTCCATGTGACAATACAGGATATGAGTCATAGCGCCACCTCCTGGCAACAGGAAGTTACATGTTTTACGCTCTGACGCCCTGTGGGCAGCACGGTGAACGAATCCAGCTGAAATTTACTGAGAATAGCCTCAAGACCTTGGAGATCTTATATTATGAAGTTGGTGACCCTTCGTTGAAAGGTGTTGCCATGGCGACGCGGCGAATTTCGATGTGACGCCATGAAATTTCAATGCCTTATAACTTGACTCCACGTGGTCTGATCTTTTCCAAATTTCATATGCTTGTTAAGAGTCCCAATCTGAACACATGTTCAGTCTCATATTTAGCGAAAGTCATAGCGCCACCTACTGGCAACAGGAAGTATCATGCGTCGTACTTTGTCTAATTACTCCTAGGAAATTTGGCTGATGCACCTGAAATTAAGTCAGCTAATAAACAAGACCTTGGTGATGCTACATTTGGCAGCTCATGACCCAAAACTGAATGCTGTTACCATGGCGACACATCCTTCGCCATGAAATATGATACTGTTTTTCAGGGAGAATGGATTGCTCTACAGTCATGAAACTTGACACACATGTCTAGAGTGATGTCAGCTAAAATCCTATGTGGTCGCTTTGAATGGGCGTGGCAAAATGGCTCAACAGCGCCCCCTTTAAAATTTCAAAATTGCAGCCCCGCCTTCCAGATTAACGTAGAAAGAGGAAATTCACAGGGCACATGTATAATGTCCAGACGCACAAAAAAGTCTGTTGACGCCTTATTGTAAGTTGAACAGGAAGTCGGCCATCTTGAAAAACTGGTCAATTTTCGCCTTTTTTTGGCCATTTCGCATACCTTGTATTTTAACGCACTCCTCCTACAAATTTCATCGTAAGGACTTCAAAATCAGTGTGTGTCATCTAGAGTAGTGTATGATCATGATGGTTTGGCCGTGGCGTGGCGTTGAGTTTTGATGTTTCGCCATGACAGAGGAAATTGATATAACTTGAGTGTACATGGTTGGATCTGCCTCAAACTTTACACAACAAGTCACTGACAAAAGCCCTTCGACTGAGCGTCACTTCGACATGCGCTGGGGTGCGAGGGCCCGATCATCGCTGCTTGCAGCTTTAATTATTATTATTATTATTATTAGGGCCCGAGCACCTACCGGTGTGAAGCCCTATTGTAATTCAAGGAATTCTTCTCTATTATTATTAGGGCCCGAGCACCGACCGGTGCGAAGCCCTATTGAAACTGAAGGAGTTATTATTAGGGCCCGAGCACCGACCGGTGCGAAGCCCTATTGAAACTGAAGGAGTTATTACTATTATTAGGGCCCGAGCACCGACCGGTGCGAAGCCCTATTGAAACTGAAGGAGTTATTATTAGGGCCCGAGCACCGACCGGTGCGAAGCCCTATTGAAACTGAAGGAGTTATTACTATTATTAGGGCCCGAGCACCGACCGGTGCGAAGCCCTATTGAAACTGAAGGAATTATTATTATTATTATTATTCCTCCGAAACAAACGCATTTTTGAGGGCCTAAACATGCACGAAAACTCATGAAAATTTGCACAGATGTCAGGACTGGCGAAAATTTCGATATTTTATGGGTCTCGAAATAAAGCGGGACAAAATGGCTCGACAGCGCCACCTAGAAAGTCAAGAAAATTGAGCCCCTCGATACAGATTGTCGTAGGAGAACGAAATTTGGTATGCATATGTATCATGACCAGACGCACCAAAAAGTCTCAAGGACACATAGCCTAACTCCAACAGGAAGTCGGCCATTTTGTATCAAAGTTGAAATTTTGCACCGATTTTGTCATTTCCAGCCCGCATACTTTAACGAACTCCTCCTAGAGATTTGACCCCAGGACTTTCAAATTCGGTCCGTATCATCTACAGGCATAGGAGATTAAAAGTTGTTAAAACAATTCTCATTAGTCTTTCCTAGGGGGCGTGGCTGGGCGGCGACTTTCGATCCTTCGCCATGAAAAATGAAACGGCTATAACTCCGGCATACATGATCCTAAGAGAGCCAAACCTTTTGTGCTTCATAAGAGTCCCGCCCTGAACGGGTCCATGTGACAATACAGGATATGAGTCATAGCGCCACCTCCTGGCAACAGGAAGTTACATGTTTTACGCTCTGACGCCCTGTGGGCAGCACGGTGATGGAATCCAGCTGAAATTTACTGAGAATAGCCTCAAGACCTTGGAGATCTTATATTATGAAGTTGGTGACCCTTCGTTGAAAGGTGTTGCCATGGCGACGCGGCGAATTTCGATGTGACGCCATGAAATTTCAATGCCTTATAACTTGACTCCACGTGGTCTGATCTTTTCCAAATTTCATATGCTTGTTAAGAGTCCCAATCTGAACACATGTTCAGTCTCATATTTAGCGAAAGTCATAGCGCCACCTACTGGCAACAGGAAGTATCATGCGTCGTACTTTGTCTAATTACTCCTAGGAAATTTGGCTGATGCACCTGAAATTAAGTCAGCTAATAAACAAGACCTTGGTGATGCTACATTTGGCAGCTCATGACCCAAAACTGAATGCTGTTACCATGGCGACACATCCTTCGCCATGAAATATGATACTGTTTTTCAGGGAGAAGGGATTGCTCTACAGTCATGAAACTTGACACACATGTCTAGAGTGATGTCAGCTAAAATCCTATGTGGTCGCTTTGAATGGGCGTGGCAAAATGGCTCAACAGCGCCCCCTTTAAAATTTCAAAATTGCAGCCCCGCCTTCCAGATTAACGTAGAAAGATGAAATTCACAGGGCACATGTATAATGTCAAGACGCACAAAAAAGCCTCTTGAAGCCTTATTGTAAGTCGAACAGGAAGTCGGCCATCTTGAAAATGAAATTCACAGGGCACATGTATAATGTCAAGACGCACAAAAAAGCCTCTTGAAGCCTTATTGTAAGTCGAACAGGAAGTCGGCCATCTTGAAAAAAATGGTACATTTTCGCCTTTTCTTGGCCATTTCGCATACCTTGTATTTTAAAGAACTCCTCCTACAGAATCCATCGTAAGGACTTAAAAATCAGTGTGTGTCATCTAGACTACTGTATGATCATGATGGTTTGGCCGTGGCGTGGCATTGACTTTTGATGTTTCGCCATGATAGAGGAAATTGATATAACTTGAGTGTACACGGTTGGATCTGCCTCAAACTTTACACAACAAGTCACTGACAAAAGCCCTTCGACTGAGCGTCACTTCGACATGCGCTGGGGTGCGAGGGCCCGATCATCGGGTCTGGGGACATCTACATGCCCCTGACAGAAGCCCTTCACCAGCGCCGAGCCCCGACATACGCAAGGACGCGAGGGCCCGATCATCGCTGCTTGCAGCTCTAATTAGGGCCTGAGCCCAAAGGGCGAAGACCCTATTGTTTTTCGTGTGTTTGTTTCTTTATTATTAGGGCCTGAGCCCAAAGGGCGAAGACCCTATTGTTTTTCGTCAGTTTGTTTCTTTCTTATTATTCTTTCTTTATTAATCCGCCACTTTAACTCTAAATTTGACCCCCTAAACATGCTCAAAAACTCACCAAATTTGGCACGCACATCAGGAATGGTGAAAAATTTGAAAAAAGGTAAAAATTAACCCCCAAAGTGCCAAAATGTGCTCTCTAGCGCCACCTATGTATCTAAAACGGCCGCCACGGCCCGTAGGAATGTCGTAGAGAGATCGAACCAAAACTCAATTATTCGTCTCATCAAGACCTACAAATCATACGCTGACACCCCTGACCTAAATCCAACAGGAAGTCTGCAATCAGCTTTTCAAAATAAGACTTTGCCCCAATTTTGGCCCCCGAACAAACGCTATCTCCTCCGAGGGCGTTAATGGTATCGGCTTCAAACTTTAATACATGACTTATCACACTGTGTTGAGCAAAAGTTATTAAAAACTTTGTAATAACTCGAACGGTTTAGATTTAGTAAGCCCTGAAAGTTGGAGTGCGACATTACACCTTACAATGTAAACCAATGGGGAGGCAATCTCTGGGCATGGACTTTGTGCCAAACTGGGGCATCTGGCGTCTGAACTATAAGTCTGACAACGTTCAAACGTGTATCATTGGATGCGCGACGAAAATTCCTACAAAAAAATGTGATTTTTATGTAGGATTTGGCCGATGTTATGGGATTTATGAGGATATATCACAAGAAAAGTACACTATAACCTTCTCTGCAGCTGTGAGGGAGAGAGAGAGAATGGCAGGGGGGGGATGGGTAAAGTAAACATCTACTGCCTGTGACAGAAGCCCTTAGACTGTGCCACACTGCATTTACTCAGTGCTTCTACATATCTGACAGCAGAGTTCAATCCTTACTTCTTTTCAAGGAGTACATGTGCTCCTAAATGAAAGAAATTAGGAGCATACATATAACTTTAGAAGCACACTGAGAAATGTTCAAGTAACAGTTTCTTAAAGAAAACAATTCATTATAACATATTTACAATTGATCACATACATATTTAAACTGTGTGTGTGTGTGTGTGTGTGTATGTAAATCACAATTTGCTGTTTTTAGGGGTGCTTGATTATGGCAAAAATTATAATCACGATCATTTTTGTTCAATATTGAGATCATGATTATTTAACATGATTACTTTTTGACGGTCATCTTCTCCAATTGCTGTTGTTCATACATGCACATATTTTTTCTAACTTGGCTGAGGAGACTATTACACATGTGATCATATATTGTACTAATGATCAAGAAAGACTATAGCTGATATGAGGGAAAAACTCAGGAAGAGGGTGGCAGTAATGCACCTAATATGCTGGTTGCCAACCGTTGTTATAAACAAAAAAGGGGAGGGTAAAATATTTTTCCTCACAGAGTGGTACATCCTGTCAGCCGAGGGATTTCCTATCTGTGCAGCTGAACACAGTAGTTCCCTACGGACTGTTTTACCGTGATGGTCACGGTGTGCTGCCGTGAGTGAGGAAGTAAACTGTTTTGTCGATCTGAAACCAGACAACGTGCGTTACAGACTGCCGTCCGTACGTGCGCTCTCTGCGGAAAAAGAACCGCTTCTCTCTCTCTCACGATCGCTTTCCCTCCTCCCTCTCTTGTGACTAACATCACACTCACGCGCACACAGATACACGCACTGACATCGTTTTGCACATCTGATGGTCAGATAACGTCGGACAAAGCTTTGCGTTGTCTTTCATTATCCGCCATCAGACACGTGTGGGGTGAGGGCAAGACGCCAACCACCAGTCACCTTGTTTTTGTCTAGCCAAGACACAGCCGTACTTCTGCCATCGGGTCTTGCGTGACGTGACTTACTCCCACAGTCAAGTCCGCGTCGCAGACCGTTGACGTCATCACGTCAGGCCCCGTCGCCATCTCTCACACACACACACACACACATATATACATACATACATACATACACGCATTCCCCTGCAAGTGTCCAACCCTGTGCAAAGCTGTTTGTGTTTTGTTTGGTAGAATTAGATTGAATAGCTATTTATTGAATGAAGCATTTGTTAACTTTGTTAATTTTGCTAAGTTGAATAAAAACTGTGATATCTTTAAAGAGAAGTTCTTTTGTCCTTATTGTGTAACATATTATGAAAAATGGCTGATTGAAGGAGTCAGAGCTCGAATTCAACCCTTTCTTTGTTCACCCTTGAATGTTTATCTCTCAGATATTAACATTCTAGGTGAACTCACATTTATGAGATTACCTTGTTCGGTTATTGGTCCCGGTTTCCGGGTGGTGCTCCGTATTTGCTAGTTCATATTAATAATTCTATTAATTGTTATAATTAATTATTTTTGATAATTGATAATTATAGCAAATAATCAACTGTGTTCCTCACAGATCCTACGGTTGGTGCCTGAATTATTGATTAAGGTTAACAATATTTTGATTTCATAATTCATAATTGTCTGTGAACAGAGGGGTGGGCTCACAGAGAGACACTGGTTAGTATTGTGTGTCAAAAGACTCTCACACTGATCATCTCCAAACGTTTTCTTGGTTCCCAGAAGCTTAGGTGACTGCGCTGCGGCCCGATGTGCGCAAGGGCGCGAAGGCCCGTTCAACGCTGCTTGCAGCTTTAATTAGGGCCTGAGCCCAAAGGGCGAAGACCCTATTGTTTTTCATGTGTTTGTTTCTTTCTTATTATTCTTTCTTTATTAATACGCCACTTCAACCCTAAATTTGACCTCCTAAACATGCTCAAAAACTCACCAAATTTGGCACGCACATCAGGTCTGGTGAATAATTTCATAAAATGTAAAAATTTACCCCCAAAGTGCCAAAATGTGCTCGAGACCGCCACCTATGTATCTAAAACGGCCGCCACGGCCCGTAGGAATGTTGTAGAGAGATCAAACCAAAACTCAATTATTCGTCTCATCAAGCTCTACAAATCATACGCTGACACCCCTGACCTAAGTCCAACAGGAGGTCTGCAATCTCAATTTCAAAGTACGACTTTGTGCCAATTTTGGACCTTGAATAGACGCTATCTCCTCCTAGGGCGTTAATGCTATCAGCTTCAAACTTCAATACATGACTTATCACACTGTGCTGAACAAAAGTTATTAAAAACTTTGTAATAACTTGAACGATTTAGATCTAGTAAGCCCTGAAACTTGTAGTGCGACGTCACACCTAACAATGTAAACCAATCAGCAATCTCTGGGCATGGACTTTGTGCCAAACTGGGGCGTCTGGCGTCTAAACTATAAGTCCGACCACTTTCAAACCTGTGTCAATGGATTTGCGACGAAAATTCCTACGAAAAATGTGATTTTTATGTAGGATTTGGCCAAAGTCATGGGATTTATGAGGATATTTCACAAGAGGACTACTCTGAAATCCTTCTCTCCAGCTGAGAGGGAGAGAGAGAGAATGGGAGGGGGGGATGGGTGAAGTCAGACCTGTCAGCCCAGGTCTGAAAACATCTACATGCCTGTGACAGAAGCCCTTGGACTGCACCACACTCCAGTTACTTAGTGTTTCTACACATCTGACAGCAGTGTTCAAACCTTACTTTTTTCCTAAATGAAAAACATTAGGAGCACACATATAACTTTAGGAGCACACTGAAAAATGTTCAAGTAACAGTTTCTTAAACAATATGTATGTAATGAAAACAATTCATTACATACATATTTACAATTTATCACTTACATATTTAAACTTTGTGTGTGTGTGTGTGTGTGTGTGTGTGTATGTAAATCAATTTTTGTTTTTTTTTTAGGGGTGCTCAATTATGGCAAAAATCATAATCACAATTATTTTTATTCAATATTGAGATCATGATTATTTAACATGATCACTTTTTGACTTTTGCCAGTTGCCGATGTTGATATATGCACATATTTTTTCCACTTGGCTGAGGAGACTATTATACATGCAATCATATATTGTACAGATGATCAAGAAAGACTATAGCCTATATGAGGGAATAACTTTAATGCTGAGCTACTGAACTCCAGTCTTCCTAAGTTCTTCCTTCATATATTGTCTTTCTTGATCATAGCATAATCTATGCTTGCATGCATAATAGCCTCCTCAGCCAGCTGGTAAAAATATGTGCATATATCGGCATCGGCAATCGGCCACAATGAGTTGGAAATATCAGCATATCGGATATCGGCAAAAATCCAATGGCGTGCATCCCTAGTTAAAAGTCTTTACATTCCTAAAAATAGACTTGATGAAAATTAGGAAATTAATTTGTTTTACACACAAACTCATCAAGGGTTTTCAGTTTACTAATTGAAATTCAATTGAATGGGCACAAAACTTGCATGATTTTTATGACACAGGTGTGAGCAAGGCAGCCATGTCTCACCCTGCAGAATATTCTCATCCTCACACTGTTGAGATTTGATGTTTCGCCATGACAGAGGAAGTTGCTATAACTTTATTGTAAATGCTCCAGTCTGCACCAAATTTTACATGTTTGATTAAGACTCCCGGCCTGAACACGTGTACATGACAATATTCCATTAGTGATACAAACTGGCTGAATAGCGCCCCCTACAAAATTTCAGTAAAGCAGCCCCGACAGTGGGCAAAACAGTGGACAAAGGAAGTGATGTTTATCTCCTTCTTGCACTGTCTGAAAACAGCCCGGGTCCGAAGACATCTACATGCCCGTCACAGAAGCCCTTTGATTGCGCCACGGCCCGATGTGCACAAGGGCGTGAAGGCCTGTTCAACGCTGCTTGCAGCTTTAATTAGGGCCTGAGCCCAAAGGGTGAAGACCCTATTGTATTTCATGTGTTTGTTTCTTTCTTATTATTATTCTTTATTAATACGCCACTTCAACCCTAAATTTGACCTCCTAAACACGCTCAAAAACTCACCAAATTTGGCACGCACATCAGGTCTGGTGAATAATTTCATAAAATGTAAAAATTTACCCCCAAAGTGCCAAAATGTGCTCGAGACCGCCACCTATGTATCTAAAACGGCCGCCACGGCCCGTAGGAATGTCGTAGAGAGATCAAACCAAAACTCAATTATTCGTCTCATCAAGCCCTACAAATCATACACTGACACCCCTGACCTAAGTCCAACAGGAAGTCTGCAATCTCAATTTCAAAGTACGACTTTGTGCCAATTTTGGACCTTGAATAGACGCTATCTCCTCCTAGGGCGTTAATGCTATCAGCTTCAAACTTCAATACATGACTTATCACACTGTGCTGAACAAAAGTTATTAAAAACTTTGTAATAACTTGAACGATTTAGATCTAGTAAGCCCTGAAACTTGTAGTGCGACATCACACCTAACAATGTAAACCAATCAGCAATCTCTGGGCATGGACTTTGTGCCAAACTGGGGCGTCTGGTGTCTAAACTATAAGTCCGACCACTTTCAAACCTGTGTCAATGGATTTGCAATGAAAATTCCTACGAAAAATGTGATTTTTATGTAGGATTTGGCCAAAGTCATGGGATTTATGAGGATATTTCACAAGAGGAGTACTCTGAAATCCTTCTCTCCAGCTGAGAGGGAGAGAGAGAGAATGGGAGGGGGGGATGGGTGAAGTCAGACCTGTCAGCCCAGGTCTGAAAACATCTACATGCCTGTGACAGAAGCCCTTGGACTGCACCACACTCCAGTTACTTAGTGTTTCTACACATCTGACAGCAGTGTTCAATCTTTACTTTTTTCCTAAATGAAAAAAATTAGGAGCACACATATAACTTTAGGAGCACACTGAAAAATGTTCAAGTAACAGTTTCTTAAACAATATGTATGTAATGAAAACAATTCATTACATACATATTTAGAATTTATCACTTACATATTTAAACTTTGTGTGTGTGTGTGTGTGTGTAAATCAAAATTTTTGTTTTTTTTAGGGGTGCTCAATTATGGCAAAAATCATAATCACAATTATTTTTATTCAATATTGAGATCATGATTATTTAACATGATCACTTTTTGACTTTTGCCAGTTGCCGATGTTGATATATGCACATATTTTTTCCACTTGGCTGAGGAGACTATTATACATGCAATCATATATTGTACAAATGATCAAGAAAGACTATAGCCTATATGAGGGAATAACTTTAATGCTGAGCTACTGAACTCCAGTCTTCCTAAGTTCTTCCTTCATATATTGTCTTTCTTGATCATAGCATAATCTATGCTTGCATGCATAATAGCCTCCTCAGCCAGCTGGTAAAAATATGTGCATATATCGGCATCGGCAATCGGCCACAATGAGTTGGAAATATCAGCATATCGGATATCGGCAAAAATCCAATGGCGTGCATCCCTAGTTAAAAGTCTTTACATTCCTAAAAATAGACTTGATGAAAATTAGGAAATTAATTTGTTTTACACACAAACTCATCAAGGGTTTTCAGTTTACTAATTGAAATTCAATTGAATGGGCACAAAACTTGCATGATTTTTATGACACAGGTGTGAGCAAGGCAGCCATGTCTCACCCTGCAGAATATTCTCATCCTCACACTGTTGAGATTTGATGTTTCGCCATGACAGAGGAAGTTGCTATAACTTTATTGTAAATGCTCCAGTCTGCACCAAATTTTACATGTTTGATTAAGACTCCCGGCCTGAACACGTGTACATGACAATATTCCATTAGTGATACAAACTGGCTGAATAGCGCCCCCTACAAAATTTCAGTAAAGCAGCCCCGACAGTGGGCAAAACAGTGGACAAAGGAAGTGATGTTTATCTCCTTCTTGCACTGTCTGAAAACAGCCCGGGTCCGAAGACATCTACATGCCCGTCACAGAAGCCCTTTGATTGCGCCACGGCCTGATGTGCACAAGGGCGTGAAGGCCCGTTCAACGCTGCTTGCAGCTTTAATTAGGGCCTGAGCCCAAAGGGTGAAGACCCTATTGTATTTCATGTGTTTGTTTCTTTCTTATTATTATTCTTTATTAATACGCCACTTCAACCCTAAATTTGACCCCCTAAACATGCTCAAAAACTCACCAAATTTGGCATGCACATCAGGTCTCGTGAAATATTTGATCAAATATAAAAAATAACTCCCAAAGTGCCAAAATATGCTCTCTAGCACCACCCATGTTACCAAGATGGCCACCACGGCCCGTAGGAATGTCGTAGAGATATCAAACCAAAATTGACCTATTTGTCTCATCAAGACCTACAAATCATATACTGACACTCCTGACCTAAATCCAACAGGAAGTCTGCAATTAGCCTGTCAATATAAGACTTTGCCTCAACTTTGGCCTCCGAACAAACGCTATCTCCTCTTAGGGTGTTAATGTTATCGGCTTCAAGCTTTAATACATGACTAATGACACTGTGCTGAAAAAAGGAAAAAAATAAAAATAAAATCAAAACTGTAGCTCTGTACTTCAGTTTTTCCTTTATTAGGGCCCGAGCACCTAGCGGTTCGCTCACACTCTCGATTCAAATATATGAGTATTTTTCTGTGTCCAGCTGCAGTTACTTATTGTCTCTACACACCTGATAGTACACATTTCAATCAAACTTTGACCAGGTCATGTGGGTAAAAAGTCTCAGCCACTGGTACCTCTCCCTCCAGCCTTTCCAGTTCCAGATCAGACATCGAGCTGGCAAGACCAATGTTGTGGCAGATTATCTCTCCAGGTTGCCGCACATCGCCAACCTCAGGGAGGAGGGGGATAATGTGACGGGGCGCCCGTGAACGCTTCGTCATGCCCTAACCGGTGTGCGTTTCTCTCTCTCTTGGCCGGAGAGAGAGCACCGGTGCCGGGAGCGCACAGCGCACAGCGCTCCCACTGTTCCTGCGGAGCCATGCTCCGGTTAAAACTGTTCCTTGCAGGCCCGCACTTGTGTCCCGCGGTCCTGCACTTCCACAAACTTTTCCCCACTGTCCGAACTCTTTTCCTCACGCTAGGCGTTCGAGGGTGCACACTCGGCGCTGACGTGACACACACACATACACATTTACCTGCTGCTGCTGCCTCTGGTTGCCTCCGGGCATGGGCCAAACTGAGGCACTTCCTGGACACACCATAAATAGCGCTTGGTTGCGCGCTTAAGAGGGTCAGGTGACCGTGGACCATACCATCAACATTGAATGGACTGATATTTTATGATTTATTTTGGTTTGGGGGTATTTGGCCATAGCTGTATGGAGGGCGATTAGTGCCATTTTTCCTTTATGCAAAGTATATCATTGATTTTTGAATTTATGTTTGTTGTGTTGTCAAATTTGACTGTAGGACGCTATAATTTGTTAATTGGTTTGCCCGGGGGAGGGGCTAAGAATATATAAGGGGAGCTCTGCTCATTTAGGGTTGTTGGGTTTTTGGTAGTGTGGCCGAGTAACAATGTGGGTGACGAGCTGCCAGTGTGAAACCTGTCTTGTAAATACTTTTTTTTGTTATTGGGTTTTTTCCACTTCTGCACTGTAAATATTTTTGCCACTCTTGTTTGGGAACTTGGTGTGAATAAAAAATCACCACGCTGAAGTTTCTCGTCATCTGAGCCATCATTGAAAGCGAACCCGTGACACACTTAAATCCTAAATTCGACCCCCTAAACATGCCCAAAAACACACCAAATTTGGCTCGCACATCACGTCTGGTGAACAATTTGATAAAATGAAAAATTAACCCCCAAAGTGCCAAAATGTGCTCTCTAGCACCACCTATGTAATTAAAATGGCCACCACAGTCTAGAGGAATGTCGTAGAGAGATCAAACTAAAACCGACTTATATGTCTCATCAAGACCTACAAATCATATATTGACATATGTCTCCATTCAAATATATGAGTATTTTTCTGTGTCAGATGTATTTGTATTCAGGCCCACCCCTAGTGTGCTGACAGTGAAGTTACTGAGAGGGGCATCAGCACAGGCAAGTAATGCTAGCATTAGCGAGTAATGCTACTTCCAAAGCACACTTTCTTGGTATTTCTTATTTAATATTTGAAATAAAAATAGTCAAATAATTTATTATTTATGTTAGTCATACTTGTTATCAAAAAAAAAAAATTACATTAATTCCAGCTGAATCGATATGATTCATTACAAATGTATCAGTATGGGACTACAGAAACAGGGAATACATGTTAGGGTATAAATACAAGTGCAATAGTGTAATTTGCTAAAGTAACCACGCAGTGGTTTTTCCTCAGCCATCATTCAACCATAGTACAGTTCGGTTACATCTAGTACTGGTGGTTTATTTATTTTATCTACATGACTGATAAACTTAAATAAGCCTTTAAAATCACCTGCCACCTTGCCACCTGCGTATCCAGTCTGAGAAACTCTCAATGAGTGAAGATGTTTAACAGTCTTTATAATAACTCTGCTTTGAAACTCTTATCATCAGTTACATAAGCACTTTGAAGCACCTTTCATGTAAATTCAATTTAATATGCATTGGGCATTATCAAATAAACTAAATTCATGTGAGTTTTGGAGCTGAAATGTGGGATGAAAAATGTTAATAAACCCTGTTGTTAGAATATGTTTTCCACTATTGGCTACCTACAGTATTGTTGCTTGGGAGTTGAAGCTCAGTTGTGCATGCAGCGGGCTCTGCTTTCACGGCAGCTGTCACAAGCAGAAGTAGTGCTCTGAAAGTTTGGTATCTTCCTGACCTTGAAATTTACTGTATTTGCTTGGTAATCTCATGCTCAGCACAGCACACAACGCACAGTGCACAGCGAGTTGAAAACAGGTGAGAGGTTCATTCAGATGAGATAGCGCAAAGCCAGTTTTTGGTATTTTGGTGGAGATTGGGTCAGTAAAGGCCTTTTCATGTACAGTGTGATTTTTAGGACAATTAATTCCCATATCATTAAAAAAAACAGATCACTGAATTGAACAATACACATACAGGATGAAATTTTGTTCTGCTGAAATGCAGCACCCATTTTAATTGTTTTAAGGTGGATTTTCTCCTGCTTTTACCAATCACAAGTGATGTCACACATAAAAACAGCTGCATTGCAGTGGTGAATCACAGTCAACCAGCACAGATACCATTCAAGCATAGTGTCCACACAAAAGTTCTGTTACAATACTCAAAAACAACTTTTTGTATAAAGGACGATTACATGCTTTTTTGTGACATTTATGTTTACAGAACCAGAATAATAGAGGCATGTGTTCCTGATACAAGAAATAAAATGGTGACAATAATATTACAATATCACACAAATTACTGCTTGAGGTGTATGGCTAATGCCTCAATTTCCTTTATGAGCTGTCATAAAGTAACCAGGCTTGTGAAAGGACAAAAGATGCCCATCTTTTGCCCACAAGCCAGAGGTTTTATCCTCCCTCCTGATGGAAAGCAGTCATATTAACTGATAACAGTAGGCCAGGTCACCAGATGTCTGGCATTCCTCTGAACTTGAAAATTTATTGCTGACAACGGCTTGCTCTCTAACAAATGTTGCAGACATAGCCCATGTGCAGCTGTGTCCATGAAAAATATATTTTCCATACAGTACCTGAAAATACACATATAACACTTGAGTTGTTTTCTCCCTTCTGTCATTACTTAATCATTTTTGTTGATTAGATTATTGATTTTCTAATAGATTTTCCTCATTGTTGTTTCTGGCTTCATGTACTCTATGTGTTTCTGTGAGCGTAAAGAGCAGCTGCTTGTCAGAGATGCTGTCTCCTCAGCAACGTGACACATACACTCTTTTCATGGTCAGGTGGCTCCACTGGAAACAGGATCTCAGCCACATAAACCACAGGAGGTTTGAATTGGGACAAGATAGTTGCAAGGGAACAGAAATCAGACAGTGCATCCTGTATTCTGATACACTTCAAAAAGAGAATGCACCTCATGCAAGAATAAAAATGGACCCCTCCCCTTCGCTCCAAAGCCTCCTCTTCCTTTTTAAAACTAGCGAAGCGTTCTCATTGTTTCCTCCCAATGCTGATCCTCTGACTGCTTGGTCTGGGTAATGTTTGCTGCAGCTGATCGTCTGTCACTCATTGGTATTATCAGTCTGATAGTGTTTGTGACTGTACATAGAGATGGATAGCTGCTCTGGGAGAGATTATTGACAGGTGACAGCCACATGCTGTAGATGTGTTCTAACAAAAGCCATACAAAATTTTCCACAAACTCAAAATCTACTATCCTTTATAACTGAGAGAAAAGATACACCTTGTGTTATCTAATTAGTTACCAAAAAACCCCCACTTGTCACTCATTTGTTACCTAGCACACTATATTTCATTTCTACCATTTTATTTGAGCCTCTAAATTCATGGTGTGAAATGTATGCTATGACAATCCCATAATAGAACAAAAAAGCAGTGACCATAGCATGTACACTACTTTTTGCTAAAAAAAACTCACCAAGCAATACATCACCATTTACAGATATGAAAATTACAGTTGCGTGACACAACTCCTGTCAGTGCTGATGATTCATGTGTCTGAAATATTCACTTAATACTCTCTGTAGAGATAACTGTGGAGTGTTCATTATTTGGGAACAGTGAATGAGTGAAAAAAGCTCAAGTTATTTAATAGTCACAGCCCTTCAAATAAATGTGTCTCTTATTTAAGATAATATTTGTAATTTTCTATTCATTCCAGAACTGGAAAAAAAACTTTTTAATTCCTTGGGTCCTCTGTTTTTCAATATGTAAAACTAAAATCAATATGAACTCACTGTTGAGGCCCCTTTGGCAGCCAGAGCTACCCTGAAACTTTCACCCCTTGGCAGATTGCCCTGGTGTCATTATTGAAACCTATATCTCCTGGCACAGTATGGAGTAATGGTTTATCTCTGAATAGTTTCAGTAACCGAAGTAAATACTCATCATCACAAAATATATTCATAGAATATACTCCACCTGTCAGACTTATGTCAAATGAATTTATTGTCCACTCTATCATTTGAACGTTCTCTTCATTCTACTAATACATTTTATCAAATGATGTAGTTATATATTCTGAGCAAATTTAAGCCAGTGTATAACCTTTAATTTTTTTTCCAGATTATCCATTTCTTTTAAAAAATGCAACTAAATGCTTAATTTGCTTTGTTTTGTCTTTATGTGTGGGTTTTGTGATTATGTTAGTTATTAATAAGTTTTATTAATAAGTTCTGACAAAATTCTTACAAATATATAAATCATATACTTATATATATATATAGTTGATTCAGATCAGTTGATTCAGATCCTGACTGTGAATTATTCTCAAAAAATAACAGTGCAATACAATTTTAAGATAAAAAAGACTTTGCCAGGAAAATTAGTTTGTGAGTGTAGTTATATATATATATATATATATATATATATATATATATATATATATATGTATGTATGTATATATATATATATATATATATATATATATATATATATATATATATATATATATATATATATATATATATACATACACACACACACACACACACACAAACACACACATGTGTATATGTATATATATGTGTGTGTGTGTGTGTGTGTGTGTGTGTGTGTGTATATGTATGTATGTATGTATGGACACAATAAAAAGCGCAGGATATTGCAAGCAAATATAGAGTTAAGAGTTTCATAATTAACACATACAGACTAAAAAGCACTGAGAAAGAAAATGATCTGCACCTGACATTCAGCAATTCAACAAATGGCAACCACATGAAGGAAACTGTCAGAATGAGGGATATATCTGAAGTACAACTTTAACAAATCAACAGTAAAAACAACTCAAATATTGCTTTCCAATCTATAGCAAACATTAGCTGATGGAGGGAAACACACATTGGTCTAGGCTCTTCATCTCAAATATTCCCACAGTCAGGTGAATCCCCAGCCTCATCCAAAAAGGTAAATCAGCTTGGCTTACCTTCAACAACAAACACATGTATGTTTTGTAAGTGGAGGCACACAAGGTGCTTGCCTGTAAGGTGCTAAATCGGAAACTTGGGGGGGAAAAAGCAACAAAAAGCTCATTGGGAATCAGCAGACGTCCTTTCCCCCCTTTTATCAAAGAATCTTTCATAAACACATTAGGGACGAATCCCCCACCTGCATGATGTTTTCCCCTCCTACTTCGCCTTCCATTTTTCCAGCCAACTGCCCAGGACAAAGCAAAAGGTGCACCTCTAAGGTGTCCTCTCAGTGGAGAGGTTTTTTCTTCTTTATTTCAAACAGACGAGCCCTTCTCTCTCCTCACACCAAATGCAATGCAGTGGGGCCCAGCTTTATTTCCCTCCGTGGGGAAAAACCTGAGCAGGGGACAACAGAAAGTGGCTTTAGAATACAGGTCTGAAAGAGGGCAGCTGTAGTCTGAATGAGAGTCTATGTGCTTTTGTGTTTTAAATGAGCATTGTCTGTCACTCAGGGCATAGATGCTGCAGCAGCTATAGGGGGAACATCTTAAACTAAATCTAATGTCCGTATTTTGGCTGCAAAAGTCTGCTAGACGAGTTGAAGAAATAAAGCAGGACATGCAGGGGTGGGTGTCGGGGAGTGGGGGGGGGGGGGTTGTTCTTTATAGAAAACTGAAAACTATCATGTTTGATATTCTTACTGTCACAAAAAATGTGTGTGTTTCTGTGATTTAATACATGCGTTGCCCTTCATAGTTCCTGGCTGCAGTGTAGGCCCCTCTCCAGGTGAAGGGAAGTGAGGAAGGTGCTTTTCTTTGTCACCCTATCTTCACCACCTTGTCTTGTATTGTGTCCCTGAAAACATAATGAGATTGTCAAGTGTAGCACCACCTGGTTTATCCACTTTCTTTTCTGTGCTCCATCCCCTCTTCACAGCAGCTTTGGCTGCTAAAGTATCAGTGAAAAGAGTGGTTTGTCTGTCTGTATAGTTAAAGCTGCACTTGGCAAGCTTTTGGGCAGAAATCTAACCAGAATCATAAAGTAGAACAAAGAAACAAAGAAGAGTGATGCACCACTAATTGAGACGCTGCAGACTCACAGAAATCATTATAAATGCTGGTGTTGATATAGTCAGTGGAAATCCTCTCCACACTAGAAGCATTTAGTCCAGAGAAACATCAGGTCCTTTGCTCTGCTTTTATTTTTTCTTTATTTGTCAGTTTAAAGCATCACACCATGAGCAGCACTGTGTTCACTTCAATTATTTCTGGTTTTATTGAATTCTGCAAAATTATGAATAAAAAAGGAAAACGTATGTTGATAGGCTCGGGCTCAGCCATAGGCTTGTACACAGCTCCAATTAGAGAAATGTGTGTAAGTGATCAGCCCTGGGTTGCCCAGCTCAAAGTGGTTCTGTGGAGACTACTCTTCCCAGAAAAATAACAGAATTTGTCGTTTCAGCAAATACCCCAAAACGATATATGTTTACGCTCAATTGACAGAGCTGCCTTGCAGCTGTAGGCATTGTGACTATTTTCTGTCTGTGGCAAAGGAAAAAGAAGTGCAAAGTCCACAGAGCCTCCCTCTATGGATGGCTTAACAAAAAATCTGACATCAACACTGGAGATTGCTGTTTGTTTCCCATTTCCTACCAACAGTCAAAACATTTTTTTTGTTTTTACCATGACCATGGTTGTTTGTATAACCATGATCTTTCTTTAACCCTAACCAAGTTGTTTTTGTGTCTAAACCTCACAAAAAAGAGAAGAGATTTATTTTATTTTATTTAAATCTTCTCTTTAACAGAGTCAGACTTCACCGGTTAAGCAGTGGAAGGCACATTTTACGAGCCAGACCTACAACAAGTGATTATTGATAAAAACAAAGCATTTAAAATAGAAAAAAATACTGGCCAGAAAAAGATTGGGCTGTAAAAATCTAGTTTTTGTGAAATGGTTGGGGTGGCCTGAGAAAAACATATAGTTGATGTGTCTTAAAAGCAAGCGGCAATCTCCGGGGCTGAAAAATGAAGCCAATGCGGAAGTACCAAAAACCTGCATTCTATGTAATAGCCTCATGGGGCGACTCCACTGGCTGCAAAAAGAAGTCCGATTGTATGTAAGTCTATGAGAAAATGATCCTACTTCTCTCTTGATTTATTACCTCAATAAACTGTTTCCTAATGAGTTTATTGTCTCAATTGCTAGTTTCAAGTCTTCTTCAATACAGCATGGTGTTCATTTTGTAAATTATGGTCCCATTTAGAGTAAAATAAACCATAAAGCAGGGTATACTTTAGGGCGTGGCTACGTTGTGATTGACAAGTCGCCACCACAGCGACAACGTTGCTTACGTAACGTAACCATTGCATATGGGTGTAGCTTCTGCTATTTCACAGTGTGTTTTCAGTTCACTAAAGTTAATTGTAACATTGTGGTCACCTAAAAAAACGTCTTGCTCAGCATTTGGTTGTAATAAAAGACCAATCAATGAGTCGGATGATCAATTTTTCCAGTGAGTACATTTTGTTTAATGGTTTTAGGCCTGTGAAAATTAGCATTAGCATTAGCATTATCACTGTTAACCATGGCTTGTAAATGCATCGTGCTAACCAAGCTAGCAGCTAGGGCTATGGTCAGCTCCACCCTCTCGTCCAAATATGGTCACTTCTGGCTCCAAAAATCAAACATGGCGACGGCCAAATCCAAGATGACGATGGTCAAATCGCTACACTTCAGGCTTCAGAATGGCAGTTCGCAAACCAATGGGTGATGTCACAGTGACAACGTCCATATTTTTTACAGTCTATGGTTAAAAGGCATGTACTGGATGTTTATGCGCTCACTTCTGAATAGGGGTATAGTCGGTGTCAGAACAAATGGAGAAGAGCGGATTTTATGTGACATTACCTAGCAATGCTTTAATGCAGATATACCCAAACAACAAGATATGGCGTTACAGGAAAAAAATAGCAAAATCTATCATTCTGAGCTAGCCTTATGAGGTGGGGCTGATGCTGATGTGGTTGTCAGTGGTGCTAACACAACAGCCAGTGTTTATAAGTTTATCTGTTGGTTTTTACAATTTTATACCTAGAATACTAAAAGAATTTAATTCAAAATGTCTTCTTAACACTGCAACAGCCCGCATAAGTCTACAGTATAACAATGCTACAAATTTTGTTTATTTTATGGGTGCAGAAGGAACTAGTTTTACATTTAAAGGGAGATTAGCAGAAATACTGAGTTTAAGCTGTTTGTGACACCATCATCCAACACCCTGCTGACATCCACGGCGGGCATTATAATATATTTGTTTATAGTGATATTGCGGATTATCAACTGGTGGGTGACAGCTATGTGCTGCTTCTCCACTGTATAAATGTATTGGACGAACCTCGTCGTATGCCCACTGTGACTTATGACAAGCCACACTGCACTTTGCTCTCCAAGTTGATTATTGACGATATAGAGATCTTGTTAAAAAACGATCAAAACTAGTATATACCTTTCGCATTGTCAAACTACACTTCAAACTTGTGAAGCAAAATTTCTACGAATGAAATGAAAATGACGCACAGTCTATACACACGCGATGATGCTAGATATATGTCTTATTATATGAATCAGGCAAGGTGAGAATTACTCGGCTTTATTGGGTCTAGTATACAATATGGCAACGGGTTAGGGGGTATATTATCTGTTTAGGATGGCTATACCTTTCTTGAAAAAAGGATTCAGTTTAGCAAGACCTCATTTAAAAACAGCTGATACAACCATTGTGGGGGATGTGGTGTCAAATATCGTGAGAAATATTATGTCAAGAAAACAGGAAAGGAATGGTATGAAGGTATATACCCCGACACCTATGAAAAGACATATAGTGACATGTAGCAAAACATCATCCTGTCCGAGCGCGCCAGCATGAATCTGTCCAGTGCAGCAGCCGGGTCTCCAGCCCTAACACATACACATACCCTGATGTAAACACCAAGCACATGTACTTGACAGTGATAGTGGTACCCAAAGACACTCCTTAACAACACCACAAAACTGATAGTAAGACCACAGCAAACGTAGCAGATTTGCTCTTCATAGTGCAAGGACGGTTAAAGTGATGACAACCATGAAAAAAACCCAAATAAGATAAATAAATAAATAAATAATAATATATAAATATATAAAATACAGCACTGACTGAAGACATGCCCAGACATGTCCCCGCCAGTCACACAGGTAGGGGGCACCATCGAGGTGCCCACGCATGTGCATTTCACACGCACGTGAAAAAGTTTTTCACGTGCATGCGCAAAGGCACCATACTACTACTACTGGTGCTGCTTTCAGCTTTAATCAGAGGCACCAACAGTTAGTTATTATTGGTTATTAGTTATTAGGGCCTGAGCATTGAAGTGCAAAGACTATCGTATTTCAAGGAATTATTAGGCCCTATTAGATCTGAAGGAATTATTATTATTAGGGCCTGAGCACCAAACGGTAAACCCAACAGAGAGTCGGCCATTTTGAGTTAAGCAACCATTTTTGGCAATTTGCATGCTTTGTATTTTAACCAACTCCTCCTACAGATTTCATCAGATTGACTTCAAAATTTGAGTGTGTCATCTAGACTAGTTTATGATCAAAAGTTATTACAGTCATGAGTTTTCACTTAACGCCCTTGCTGTTGCAAAGCGGTGAATTTCGATGTTTCACCATGAGCAAAAAAAGTGTTATAACTTGACTCTGCATGATCAAATCTTTTACAAATTTCCCATGCTTGATAGGGGTCCTGGTCTGAAGGCAAGTTCAGGCTCATATTGAGTCATAGTCATAGCACCATTAATATGATTTTTAATGTAAGAGTAATGGGATTTATGACGATATTTCACAAGAAGAGCAATCTAAAATCCTCCTTTCCAACTCAAGAGGGGCAAAAAAGACTTTAAAACTCATACTCTCATATCTCAAAAACTGTAAAAGATAAAAAAAACATGAAAATTCAAGATTTGTAGGTCAATGTCTCGTGACTCATTTGAAGTTCAAATGACGTCTGTATCTAAAACTATATGGAAGCAGTAAATGTTCAAAAAGGTGTGGGTTCACTCACACTCTCCATTCAAATGTATGAGTATTTTTCTGTGTCTAGCTGCAGTTACTTATCGTCTCTACACACCTCGACAGTACACATTTCAATCAAACTTTGACCAGGTCATGTGCATTAAAAGTCTTTCCTTTTCTAAAAATAGACTTGATGAAAGTTAGGAAATAAATTAGTTTTACACACAAACTCATCAAGAGTTTTCAATTTACTAATTGAAATTCAAGTGAATGGGCCCAAAACTTGCATAATTTTGATGACACAGGTGTGAGCAAGACAGACATGTGTCACCCTGAAGAAAATTCTCATCTTCACGCTGTTGAGATTTGATGTTTCGCGATGACAGAGGAAGTTGCTATAACTTTATTGTAAATGCTCCAGTCTGCACCAAACTTAACATGCTGAATAGCGCCCCCTATGAAATTTCAGCGAAGCAGCCCCGGCAGCAGGCCAAATAGTGGACAAATGAAGTGATGTTTATCTCCTTCTTGCACTGTCTGAAAACAGCCTGGGTCTGAAGACATCTACATGCCCGTGACAGAAGCCCTTCGATTACGCTGTGGCCTGATGTGCGCGGAGGCACGAGGGCCCGTTCATCGTTGCTTGCCCATATTTTGGACCCTGAACAAATGCTATCTCCTCCGAGAGCATTGATGGTATCGACTTCAAACTTTGATACATGACTTATGACACTGTGCTGAAAAAAGTTATTAAAAACCTTGTAATAATTTGAACAGTTTGGATTTTATAAGCCCCAAAAGTTGCAGTGCCACATCACCCTTACAATGTAAAGCAATGGGGAGGCATGACCTTTGTGTCAAACAGAGGCTTCTGATGTCTAAAATATAAGTCTGACCACTTTCAAACCTGTATCAATGGATTTGCAACGAAATTTCCTATAAAAAATATGATTTTTAATGGAAGATTTGGCCAAAGTAATGGGATTTATAAGGAGATTTCACAAGAAGAGTACTTTAACATTCTCCTCTCCAAATGAGAGGGAGAGAGAGAGGAGGGAAGAAAGGACGGGGAGGGGTGTGTGGCACACACAGTGGAGGCTGGTCCATAGAGGCAGAGGAGGTTGCCTCTCATTTTTTGAGAGGCAAGAGGGAGATCAAAATGTAAAAAAGAATATTTGGTTGAAATAAACCATTACCAAATTATTTACAACATATTTTGTCTCTCTTCTTTGGAAAAGACATGTAAAATGATGCTCCAAGGGAGGATGTCCTCCCTAACCAATCAACAACCAGAATGCAATATTGACATCGACCAATGATAGTTTCCAGAATTCATCTTCAATTCTCTCCACTGTAAGGCAGAGTAGCAGCAGTAGATAGCTCCTCGTTAGCCAATGCAACAGCTGGCTTGTTGTAGCAGCCTGAAGGACTCTTTATTACATCCATGGAAGGACTATAAAGGACTGTTGTTAAGCTAATGAGAGAAATGATCTGGACTGTGCAGTGCAGCAGCAGCAGGACACCGCCAGGGAGGCTGGAGAGAGAAGCAACCGGAGAAACAACCAGGAGAGTTAGCTTGTTTGTCATTGTTGCTAATGATACCAGACTGGTTAAGCAGCAGCCATAAAGTTCTGTTAGGACTATATGTGGATCACAGTTTACCACATGTTTCAAGCCTCCAAGAAACCTGAGCCCTGGGGGTTCACACACAAAGTGTGAAGCTCCACCCATGGATCCCCTCTTATCTCTCTCTTTTCTCCACAGCAGGAGCAGCTCCTTGCTCTCTTTCTCCTTCAGCTGCAGGAGCAGCTGCTTGGTCTTTCACACCTCCAGCAGCTGCTGGCATGCTCACAGCAGACACACACAGTCTTCTTTACGGCAGAAGACGCAAGAGCCTGCCTAAGACTCAGAAACTAAGTTTCCTTGTGCCAGCAGCTAACACACAAGTCTGCTGGCCAGTTTAACAAGTACAGGAGTCGCGAAATGGAGTTAGCTTGCCGCTAACTCTACATAAAGGAGTGACGTGGGCCCTCTGCACGACTGGAGTGCTATCTCCCCAGCAATGCCTACATCTTTCAGCTTCAGAGCCTAAGCCTTCTAAACCTGACTCACCCACGGATTCACCAGCTACAAAGCAGAACGCCACAAAGCATCTCTTCCTTCATGGACTAGTAACAACTGGGCATAGCCTAGCAACACAGTGACGCATAGTACAGCTAAGCAAGAATTTTTAACTCAAACAATGTACTGTACGTGTATTGATTTGGTTAAGGTTATACATTGAAATGTTATTGTGATGTCCTTGTTGCCTATAGTCAGGTTACTGCATAGCCACATGGCTAGGTTAATATTAGCATGCTTAACACATGTTACATCCAGTAAATAGACCTTGCATGCAACTAACCTCATTTTAACCTGGCACCTTTAGCATACACCAATTGATCTTGAATAGAGAACCACACAGTTAAGAGGTTAAAACCTAGTTTGGCGAACTTTGGTTCAGGCAGCATATGTGGTTCAAAACATCACATGGTCTGGCCTTTTATCTCTGTAGTTCCCTTTATCAGCAAAATTGTCGGCATGCCATGTGCTCAGTCACCAGGTGACTGCAACCATCTTGCTATTGTCTTCCCTACACACACACACACACACACACACACACACACACACACACACACACACACACACACATTCACACTTGTATATAGGTACACTTAGCTAGATTAGTATTGTGTGTTGCTTTTACCCTTTTGTTAAATAAATGCTTTTGGATATACCTGTTGTCCGTTTTAATGTTGCACACGAATGAGTTTTGCCGACCCCTGCTCTGTAAAGAACTCCAAATCCTTCAACCTTAACTAGCTATTGATATGGTGATTTTGTTTATAGTTATTAAATTAATTATTAATCAAAGTCCCAAATTCATAGATTAGTACACTTTGAGACTGAATTGGCTATCCTTTTCCCTGAAGTCCAGGGTGGTGCCCCGTTATTATGAATTCTTATTAATAATTTTATTGATTTTCATAATTAAAATCTTTGATAATCATTAATTATTGCTAATCATTAATTATTGCTGATAGCCAAACTTGTGGCTATCAGCCACAAGTGTGGCTACCAACAGTTCTGTTAACTAACAAACAAGATGACCAACAGCCACAAATGGATGTTATGACATGAATACTTCATCTCCATGATAGAAAGAAGACGTCAGATAACGTGAGTCAGACACAGCTTCTCTCTCTCTGTCTCTTTGGTTGCTAATTTCATCTCTGATGGTTAAATGTCTTTCTGTGTGGCTGTTGTGTGAATTTATCTCCTTAACAAGAATGCAGCAGATATATATTTATAATGTGTTGTGGGTAGTTTGCTTGTTGAAGTTACAGTGAGATGTCTGGACTCACTCATTCATGTGGAATTGATTCCGTTTTTTAATTGAGTGGTTGTTCAGTCACCTGTTGATGTATGATTAGTGTGCAGGAGGTCCGGCTGCTTGCTTCTGACAGTTTCTTTAGTTCGTTTTTAAGCTGAGCCGTATATTGAGTAATAAGCTTAAAGTGACTAGAACAACAAGTGTTAACTAGGGGTGTAACTGATTGTAGTTGATCCGTGATCCGTACGGATCACCCCCCACGGTTCAGCAGGCATATGAACTGCGGATTGATTGCAAAATGTAATGTCTCATTTAAGCCAAAGTAAACAAACTGCTGTAAGTACAAGTCATGGGCAGACAGCGTGTCGCTAACAGGGATTTTGAAGGGTAACGATCAAACTAGCATCTAACGGGTCTGAAGTGACATCTGTAGGTATGTTTACACGCTGTTTGATGTGCTGCAGCTAATTAGCATCTAGCTGCTAACTAGCGGTGAATGTTTGTGTGGTGGTTCATTCAACAAGCTGCAGGACAAGATGTGTGTTCATGTTTCTAAGTTATCATCAAGTTTAGATGATGTGGACAGAGGCTGTTTCATCCACTACCGTGTTTAAAAGAGGAAGGTATCATGCCTCATATTGCAATAATTGAGCATTGAATATTTTATTATTTTATTTTATTTTATTTAAACATTGGACATCTTAAATGTTATTTATTTAAGACCATGGGCAGAAGTTCCTTGCTGTTTCTTGCTGTAAGTGCATTACAGAATAAATGGAAAACAAAGTTTTATTTGTTTGACTCAAATCCGTGATACGATCCGAACCGTGAGTTTTGTGATCCGTTGCACCCCTAGTGTTAACCTGTCAGCTTTGTAGACTATATTTTGTATGTTGTGCACATAGATAAGAGTGTGTTAGTCATGTATTTGATACAGACATTAATACTTTCTGATGTGAACCTATACTTTTAGATCTGTGAATGTTTTTAGTGTTCAGTCTTTCTAGTATTCAGCACTGATCTGTTTCTGTATCACATTATAAGCTTTGTGGTACTTTATACATTTCTGTATACTAAGAAAATACATAGGAAACATGTGTAAATCATATGATATCTTGTGATGTCTTGTAAATCTGTTGTCACAATAGAACAATACTATAAATTTCACTTTGTTGGTAAAATCACACATCTGAACCACTCCACGGCTAAAATGAGCTCTTCTTTGTTTAGAAACAATATGTATATGCTAAATGTCTTTAAAGAAGCAGCCTTTACACCACTCAGGGTTTTTTGTTTTTAAAAGCAAATTGTTTTATTGGCATATAAAATTGCCCCCCATCCCTCCAATTTCATCAGGTGAGGGACAATGATATAGTTTGATGAGGTTTGTTGTAAGATTCCATGTTGGTTTTCCTCCTGTCCTCCCCAATTTTTTGAGTCATCATCTGCCACTGGTGTGGGGGTTCAATGTAGCTCATTTTTGTAGGATGCAGCAGAAAGGCCTATATATATATACAGTAGATTATATACAAACTTTGTATGAAGTTTGGTGTTATTATAATTTATTTTACAATAATTATAGGTCTTATATGTATAATTCAGTAGTGGGGATGACCTATGAGGGGAAGGGAAAAAATGGAGTGAGAGTGACAGTTTAGTTATAAAGTGATGTAGAAAAATACCATCAAAACTAAAATTTGTAGCTCTGAACTGCAGTTTTTCCTTTATTAGGGCCGAGCACCTAGCAGTTCGCTCACACTCTCCATTCAAATGTATGAGTATTTTTCTGTGTCCAGCTGCAGTTACTTATTGTCTCTGCACACCTGACAGTACACATGTCAATCAAACTTTGACCAGGTCATGTGGGTTAAAAGTCTTTACTTTTCTAAAAATAGACTTGATGACGTGCGCGGAGGCGTGTGGGCCCGTTCAACACTGCCTGCATCTTTAATTAGGGCCCGAGCACTGACAGTGCGAAGGCCCTATTGTAACTAAAGGAATTTTTCTCCATTATTATTTTTCTTCTGAAACAAATGCATTTTTGAGGGCCTGAACATGCACGAAAAGTTGTTAAACTTCGCACATACATCAAAAGTGGCGAAAATTTTGATATTTTATGGGTCTCGCAAAAAGGCAGGGCAAAATGGCTCGACAGCGCCTCCCAGAAAATTTGGAAAATTGAGCCCCTTGACACGGATTGTCGTAGAAGAACAAAATTCGTTATGCTTATGTATCATGACCAGACGCATCAAAAAGTCTCTTGGACACATACCCTAAGTCCAACACAAAGTCGGCCATTTTGGATAAAAGTTGGGATTTTGACGCCGATTTGGTCATTTCCAGGCCGCATACTTTAACGAACTCCTCCTAGAGATTTGACCTCAGCAACTTCAAATTCAGTAAGTGTCATCTATAGGCCTGGCAGATTAGAAGTTATCAAAACGGTGAGTTTTCAACATTGCCAAGGGGGTGTGGCCGGGCGGCGAATTTCGGTCCTTTGCCATGAAAATTGAAACGGCCATAACTCCGGCATACATGATCCTAAGAGATCCAAACCTTTTTTGCTTGAAAAGAGTCCCGCCCTGAACACATCCATGCATCAATACTGAATCTAAGTCATAGCGCCACCTACTGGCAACAGGAAGTGACATGTTTTACGCTTTGACGCCCTGTGGGTAGCACGGTGATTGGATTTACCTCAAATTTACTCAGAATAGTCTCAAGACGTTTGAGTTTGTATAATCTGAAGTTGGTGACTTTTTGTTGAAAGGTGTTGCCATGACGACACAGTGAATTTCGATGTCTCGCCATGAAATTTCAAATTTCATATGCTTGTGAAGAGTCCTGGTCTGAAGACATGTAAAGGCCCATATTTTTAAGCGCCATTCTTTTGCAAACTACTCCTAGCAGGTTAGTTAGAAACACATACAATCTGGTAAGCCAAGGTGTAAGACCTTGATGATGATAACTCCTGAAGCCTTTGAGTTTTCATCAAAAGCTGTTGCCATGGCAACACATTGTTCACCACAAAATACAAAGCTGTTTTAAAGGGCCAAGACATGCTTGAAAACTCACAAAACTTTTCACACCAATGGCAGGTCTTACAGTCCATAATATCGTATCAGTGGCTGGCATAAGTGTGGCAGAATGGCTTTACAGCGTCCCTTACAATATTTCAACGAAGCAGCCCCTGCGCCACGTTAAACCTACATATATGAAAATCGGTACACGCATGTATCATGCCAGGGCGCACAAAAAAATCTCTTGGACCCATAGCTGAAACCCAACAGGAAGTCGGCCATTTTGAATTTAGTTGTCAATTTTGGCGATTTCGCATGTCTTACACTATTAACGAACTCCTCCTACAGAATTCATCACAACGACTTCAAAATCAGTGTGTGTCATCTAGACTAGTTTGTGATCAAAAGTTATTAAAAGATTTAGTTATTGTTGAAGCGCGTGGCTGTGGCGTGGCGTTGAGTTTTGATGTTTCGCCATTCCAGAGGAAATTGCTATAACTTTAGTGTAAATGCTCCAATCTGCCCCCAAACTTTACATGTTTGATAAGAGTCCTGGCCTGAACATGTCTACATGACAATATTCAATCAGTAATGCAAACTGGCTCCATAGCGCCCCCTATAAAATTTCAAGGAAGCAGCCCCGGCAGCAGGCAAAATAGTGGACAAAGGAAGTGATGTTTAACTCCTTCTTGCACTGTCTGAAAACAGCCCGGGTCTGAACACATCTACATACAAGTAACAGAAGCCCTTCAACTGCGCCACGTGGCGACGTACGCAAGGGTGTGAGGGCCCGATCATCGCCGCTTGCAGCTTTAATTATTATTTTTCTTCCAAAAGAAACACATTTTTGAGGGCCTAAACATGCTCGAAAACTTATGAAACTTTGCATATTTGTCAGAAGTGGTAAGAATTTTTTTATTTTATGGGTCTTGGGGATGGGTGTGGTAAAATGGCTCGACAGCGCCCCCTAGAATATTATGAAAATTGAGCCCCTCGATGCGGATTGTCTTAGAAGAATGAAATTCGGTATGCATATGTATCATGACCAGACACACCAAAAAGTCTTTTGGAGCTATACCCAAAGTCCAACAGGAAGTCAGCCATTTTGGATCAAATTGTGCATACTTTAACGAACTCCTCCTAGAGATTTGACCACAGCAACTTTAAATTCAGTCAGTATCGTCAACAGACCTTAGAGACGAAAGGTTATTTAAACAGTGAGTTTTCGCCATTCCCAGGGGGGCGTGGCCGGGGGGCAGAATTTCGATCCTTCGCTGTGAAAATTGAAATGGCCATAACTCCAGCATACATGATCCTATGAGACCCAAACCTTTTGTGCTTGAAAAGAGTCCCGCCTTGAACAGATTCATGTATATGATATTTTATTGATCGTAAGCATGGGTGTGGTAAAGGGCAGGCGTCATTTTCTAACAAAGTATATCAGCTTTATATGACAAACATTATCCAATATTCATTGCACCACAGTCCTTTAAAGTAGCTGTAATTAAACCTCTTCTTAAAAATGCTACTGATTCAGGCATTTTAGCCAACTATAGACTTATATCTAACCTTCCCTTTCTCTCTAAGATCCTTGAGTAAGCAGTTGCCAATTAGTTGTGATATTCTACAAAACAATAGTTTATTTGAGGATTTTCAGTCAGAATTTAGAGTGCATCATAACACAGAGATAACACTTGTAAAAATTACAAATGACCTAATTGCGTTGGAGAAAGGACTTCTCTCTGTACTTCTCTTGTTAGAGCTTAATGCTGCATTTGATACCACTGACCATCACATCCTATTACAGAGACTGGAACATTTAATTGGCATTGAAGGAACTGCTTTAAGCTGGTTTGAGGCCCATTCATCGGATCTATTTCAGTTTGTTCATGTTAACCATGAATCCTCCATGCAGGCAAAAGTTAAACATGGAGTTCCACAAGGTTTTGTGCTTGGACCAATACTATTAACCTTATTTATGCTTCTTTTATTCCATAAATTTCCATTGTTATGCAGATGATCCCCAGTTGTATTTATCAATAAAGCCAGATGAAACCAATCAGTTAACTAAACTCCAAGCACGCCTGAAGGACATAAAGATCTGCAATTTTCTGCTACTAAACTCAGACAAAATTGAAGTTATTGTACTTGTCCTTAGAACACCTAAGAAACACATTTTATTATGGCATTACCATGGCTTCCAGCACCACCATAAGGAATCTGAGAGTTATCTTTGACCAGGATATGTCCTTTAACTCCCACAACAAATTTCAAGGACTGCCTTTTTTCAGTTACATAACATTGCAAAAATCAGGCACATCCTGTCTCAAAAAGATGCAGAAAACCTTGTTACTTCTAGACTCGATTATTGCAAGTCCTTACTATCAGGCTGCCCCAACAAGTCTAAAAACTCTCCAGCTGGTCCAGAATACAGTATCATGTGCACTCACAAAAACTAGAAAAAGAGATCATATTTCTCCCATTTTAGCCTCTCTGCACTGGCTCCCTGTAAAATCTAAAATAAAATTTGAAATCCTTCTCCTCACCTGCAAAGCCTTGGGGTCCACTGATGTGGCAGCACATCCTACGCAATGTTTCTATTAATATCTTTGTGATAATACAGTGCAGAAATATGGTTCAAGTATTTCCAGAATCTGTAGACTCTCCCCTGTCAATCTATGCATCTCAGCAGATTGTGCGTGACTCACAGCCAGAGATAATAGGCTTAGAAGTAAATAATTAAGTAAGTAAACTTTATATATAAAGCGCTTTTCAAAAGAGTTACATGGTGCTTTACAATGCAAACAAGTGAGAGAAAAATAAAATAGGATAAAAAAACAGAAAATAAAAATAAAAAGTTTAACAACACATAATATCAGTATAAAAACCATAAAACTACATGGACGTCAGATACAACAATACAAACAGTGAAAGCAACACAGAGAGTAATCAGACATTACGAGATAAGGTGCTTAGGAAACAGGTAAGTTTTTAAGAGCTTCTTAAAACTATTGACTGACTCAGCATTTTTTATTACTAGGGGAAGACGGTTCCAGATGGTGGGGGCCACAACCGTGAAAGTATGGTCACCCTTGGTCTTAAGCCGAGATTTCGGAACAGCCAGAAGGCATTGATCCGTAGACCTCAGTGATCTCACCATGGTCAGGGGACACAATAATTCAGAGATATAGAGTGGGGCCAGCCTGTGTTGTGCTTTATAGGTAATTAAAAGAATTTTAAAATCAGTTCTGCATTCTATTGGTAGCCAATGTAGGTTGGCCAACACTGGTGTGATGTGTACCCTATGCTGTGTATTAATTAGCAGTCTGGCAGCCGCAAATAGTGACCAGTGAATTGTAATAATCATTATTTTTTCCAGATCTTTATAGGGTAATATGGCTTTGATTTTTGCAATGTTTCTTAGATGGAAGAAAGAGTATTGGACCACTTTCTTTATGTGACAAGTTTTGTGAGGCTTGCTTGACATTTACTGCTAATGGACCGATACTCTGCTGTACTTTTTCAGAAATGCTCTTGGCCTATATTCATGACTTCTGTTTTGTCAGGCTTAAGTTGGAGGAAGTTATCTGACATCCAGTTCTTAATAGATGTTAGGCAGTCTTGCAAGGTGGAGAGTTTGCTCAGGTCATTTGAATTTACAGAAAAGTATAGCTGTGTGTCATCCACATAGCAGTGATAAGACATACAATTGAATTGACTAATTAGGAAACCAAGGGGGGGCATGTACAGGGAGAAAAGAATTGGACCAAGGATTGAACCTTGGGGTACACCACATGACAACCAAGCAGATGAGGAAATTAAATGATCAATTGCCACAGAAAAGCTCCTGTCTGACAAATAGGAGGCAAATAAGTCAAGGCCAGTCCCGGTTTAGCCTGCCCAATGCTGGAGCCTATTAAGGAGAATAGAGTGGTCAACAGTGACGAAAGCTGCACTTAGGTCAAGGAGCAACAAAACTTAACATTCCCCAGCATCAGCACGCATTAAAACATAATTTGAAACCCTAAGCAGAGCAGTTTCAGTACTGTGGCCCACAAGAAAACCAGACTGGAACTTATCAAAGATTTCATTGCTGTTCAGGACTTGTATAAGTTGTTTATACACTACTTTCTCCAAGACCTTGGAAATAAAAGGAAGTTTGGATATCGGTCTGTAGTTATTGGGCAGTAATGGGTCGAGGCTTGGCTTTTTTAAGAGTGGCTGAACAATTGTATGCTTAAAATAATCAGGCACACAGCCAGAGCTAAGAGAGCTATTTACAATTGAAAGTAAGAATGGTCCTAAAGAACTAAAAACATCTTTAAAAAGAGAGGTTGGAGCAATATCAAGAGAGCAAGAAGAGGGGTGCATTTGGGAGACAATGGCAGAGAGATCTTCCGATGATGTTGGGCTAAACTGGCTAAATAATGAGGCATGAGCTTGACAGTCTACTCTAGCAGTACGAGAAGGCAATATTTTTTGACTTTATGTCAATGACCTTGTCTACAAAAAAGATAAAAACATTTCACAGTCATTATTTGAAAAGACAGGTACAGGTGGAGGGGCAGGGTTCACTAATCTAGTGATAGTGTTAAACAAAACTCTAGGATTATTTTTGTTGCAATCAATGAGATTAGAAAAATAAGAAAGCGTATGTCGTCATTTATCCAAGGGGATGAGTTAACCGTATGAACAGTTTTGTTTTGTTTTGGGGCGGCTGTGGCTCAGGATGTAGAGTGGGTTGTCCAGTAATCGGAAGATCTTCAGTTCAATTCCCGGCTCCTCCAGTCCACATGCTGATGTGTCCTTGGGCAAGATACTTAACCCCAAAATTGCTCCTGATGGCTGTGCCATCAGTGTATGAATGTGTGGGAATGGTTACTTTCCTCTGATGGGCAGGTTAGGACCTTGCATGGTAGCCCCTGTACCCATTCAGTGTGTGAATGGGTGAATGTGATTTGTAGTGTAAAAGTGCTTTGAGTGGTTAGAGGACCAGAAAGGCGCTATACAAGTACAGTCCATTTACCATTTTAAGTGGAGCAACAACACCTAGAGTTGACAAACAGAAGTTATTAAAGGAGCAGACTAAATTGTTGGTCTAAACAGGCAAAGCCATATCCTTACTGAGATCTGCAAAGACAGAGGCAAATTTGTCTGTAGAATGGCTGAGAGTGCGAGAGTGGGTTGTGCACTTGATGGATTGGGTGTCAGCATTGAAGACAATATCTAAAATAAGACGTTTGTGGTCAGACACAAAAAAGTCATCAATGCATATGGTATTCAGATTCAGACCCAAGGTAAAAACCAAATCAAGAGTGTGACCATGATTGTGGGTTGGCCCTGATAAATGCTGTATTAAATTTAAGTGATTTATGCTGAGTAATGCTTAAGAATTCAGCAAACAGAAGTTATTAAAGGAGCAGACTAAATTGTTGGTCTAAACAGGCAAAGCCATATCCTTACTGAGATCTGCAAAGACAGAGGCAAATTTGTCTGTAGAATGGCTGAGAGTGCAAGAGTGGGTTGTGCACTCGATGGATTGGGTGTCAGCATTGAAAACAATATCTAAAATAAGACGTTTGTGGTCGGACACAAAAAAGTCATCAATGCATATGGTATTCAGATTCAGACCCAAGGTAAAAACCAAATCAAGAGTGTGACCATGATTGTGGGTTGGCCCTGATATTGATGATTTATGCTGAGTAATGCTTAAGAATTCAGCATCAAATTTATCTGATGCTTCATCAACATGAATTTTAAAGTCACTGACTATCAAAACTTTGGCAAGTTTAACAACCACAGAAGATAAAAACTCAGCAAATTCTATTAGGAAGCCATTATTTGGACCAAGTGGGTGGTAAATCAACACACAGTAAAAAGGATTAGTCAGACCAATCCTGAACATGTACATCTCAAAAGCGTTGAACTCGCCTATGTCCACAGAGCACCAGATAAACTGTTTGGCAAAAACAGCAGCTAGACCTCCTCCTTAACCAGACATCTTGGGTGCACTAAGAAAGTCACAGTCTGTGGGACACAGTTCAGTCAAAGCCATGTTGTTACCAAGTTTCATCCAGGTCTCAGTAATAAACAAAAAGTCCAGATCATGAGATACAAAAAAGTCCCTTAGGATAAAAGTTTTATTACACACTGACCTAGCATTGATTAAAGCCATCTTAATCGGAATGGATTGTAGTGAAGATTTATGATTGCAGGTCATGTGGATCAGGTTGCTACCATTTACTGTAGATTTACGAACGGGGATACATTTCTTTGGCCTGAAGTTTGTGATAACTGGAATTAGTGAGCCAGGATCTGAAGAGGGGAGATGGATGGGTGATAGAGTTACTGCCAGTGGAGGACGATAGGGGGTGCTGGTGCACGAGACGGTGTCCTTGGATGAGACAGAAGAGGAAGAGGGGGGTTTCAGAGTGGGTGTGTGCTGTGTACACAGTCATGCATGTGGAGCAGACTGGATTGTGTGCTGAACATTAGCTGACAGCATTTGACTACCCTGCCTGTTGGGATGAATACTATCTCTTTTGAAGAGCGATGCACAATCCCAGAACAAGTTAAAATTGTCAATAAAAAACAAGTTTTGAGCAGGAGTGGAGCAAGGTGTTCAGGCTGAAAATGCGGCTAAATTGCTTAGCTCCGTGTTCAAAGGAGGGAATAGGCCCGCTGATAAAAATAGACTTTCCAGTGTCCTTTAAAACATTTTAAAGGACATTAAAGTCATTTTTGGTGCGCTCAGACTCACGACAGGAAGTGTAGCACTACATGCAGCACTATATGTGTAGAAGACAGTTTGCCCGGATCTTACAGTATGTGATTGGTTGACTGGTGTGTCTGTCTTTTGAAACTAACTAATTGACATGGCTATGTTGACACATGTCACTGCTACTCATCCCAAACAGTTACCGAGTTTCTCACCAATTTAGTGTGTGGTTTGCAAAGACAAGATGGCAAAGCAGTATACTGTTGAAGAAGCTCTTACAGTGATCTGGGAAAGCAGTGACAAGGACAACAGCGCTTCAGAGCTGGAGGGATTTGATTCATACGACAGAGCAATACAAAGACAAAAGAGTTTATAATATTGAACTTTTGTGGGTAAATGTGACTATCTTGGCTAAATGCTACTTCTGTGTGCAATACCTAAAAATGATTTGTGTAACAATAGTCATGAACTTTGTTCAACAAAATTGACTGTCCATTAGAAAAGATTTACTCTGTGTAAAAATAATTTCCTTGTGTAAAAATGAGCTTACAAATAGTATAATTGAATGGATACATTTGGCAATTGACTATTTTATCGTACTGTTCTGTGCAGCTAAGACTTTGTATTTCATAGAATTTTATAAATGTATTTATTTATTTGTGTGTGTGTGTGTGTGTTATTTTACACTGAATGTAAAATTACTGGAAAGATCTGTTAGTTTCTGATGTTGGGGGGGACAGAACAAAAGAGATGCAGTCAGCCTCACACTTCAACCACATTGCTCTTAGGTGTGAATAGTTGGGTGTGAGGATCTGGAGGAGGAAAGGAGAAAGGGAGTGAGAACTTTCTTTAACTGAATGTCCTAAATTTTTAGGGACAGAGCCCAAAAGGCAGAGGACTACTGTCCTTGCCTAAGGGCGAGGGCCCTATTGTTTGTGTTTGTTTGTTTGTTTGTTTGTATCTTTCTTTCTGTCATGCCCTCCACCTCTGCCTCCTTGTGTGGGTGTGTCTCTCTCTCTCTCTTGTCTATGCCCAAATTACAGGAGTGGAGACAGGTGTGTGGGAGTCAGGCGACCAGCTGCCATCCATCAGGAGTTCTGCTTACATATTGGGTACAACCTCCTACTCAGATCGTAGACTCTGTTTCTCACAGTCAGTCGCGCTTCTAGCCTCATAACTTTGATTCGGTTCAGTTTTGACAGCGTTCCTAACTTCTGTTTCTTCATTCCTACAGTTTGCCGTTGCCTGACTCCAGCCCTTGTCTCCTGCCTTCCTGTCCCACCTGCACAGCTAATCCCTCTGCCTGGCTCCCTGCTCCATTCCCTCTGCCTGGCTCCCCTCTCCATTCCCTATACCCAGCCTCACGCCCAGCCCAAGCCCCCAAGGTTCCTGGCTACCAGCCTAGACCTTGGCCCAAGCCTCCCAGCTGCCCCCTTGCAAATAAAATCCTTTTCCAACTCTGCTCACTGCCTCCTGCCTCAGTGTCCTGCTCGTGGGTTCACTAGCCTAGCCTTAACACTTTCTTTATTATTGCGGGACATCACACCTAAAGTTGGCCCCCTAAACATGCTCAAAAACTCACCAAATTTGGCACGTACATCAGGTCTGGTAAAATTTGATAAAATGTAAAAATAAACCCCTAAAGTGCCAAAATGTGCTCTCTAGCGCCACCTATGTAACTAAAATGGCCACCACAGCCCGTAGGAATGTTGTAGAGAGATCAAACCAAAACTCAATTATTCGTCTCATCAAGACCTACAAATCGTATGCTGACACCCATGACTGAAATCCAACAGGAAGTCCGCAATTAGCCTCTCAAAAGAAGACTTTGCCCCAATTTTGGCCCCCGAACAAACACTATCTCCTCTGAGGGCATTAATGGTATCGGCTTCAAACTTAAACAGGTGACTTATGACACTATGCTGAAAAAAGTTGTTAAAAACTTTGTAATACCTCAAACAGTTTGGATTTTATAAGCCCTCAAAGTTGCAGTGCCACATCACCCTTACAATGTAAACCAATGGGGAGGCAATCTATGGGCATGAACTTTGTGTCAAACAGAGGCTTCTGATGTCTAAACTATAGGTCTGACCACTTTCAAACCTGTATCAATGGATTCACAACGAAATTTCCTACTAAAAAAATATGATTTTTAATGTAAAATTTGGCCAAAGTAATGGGATTTATGAGGAGATTTCACAAAAAGCGTAATCTAAAATCCTCCTCTCCAACTGCTCCTGGTGATGTCACTCCCTCAGTGCTGTGAAACATTCCGCAATACACACTCATTATAAAATCGCAGGAGGAGCAAGAAAAGACTTTAAAACTCACACTCTAATATCTCAAAAACAATAAAAGATAGAAAAAACATGTAAATTCAAGATTTGTAGGTCAAAGTCTCATGACTCATTTGAAGTTCAAATGAAGTTTGAATCTAAAACTATGTGGAAGCAGTAAAAGTTTAAAAAGGTGTGGGTTCGCTCACATTCAAATATATGAGTATTTTTCTGTGTCTAGCTGCAGTTACTTATTGTCTCTATACACCTGAGAGTACACATTTCAATCAAACTTTGACCAGGTCATGTGGGTTAAAAGTCTTTCCTTTTCTAAAAATAGACTTGATGAAAATTAGGAAATTAATTTGTTTTCCACACAAGCTCATCAAGAGTTTTCAATTTACTAATTGAAATTCAAGTGAACGGGCCCAAAACTTCTCATCCTGTCAATCAAACTTTCAAAATAAAAGCACACCACACTTGTAAGAAATATCCCTCATTTTTAAAAAGCAAAATGATCTGATCCCGACAGGCCAGAGTGTGAGGTCCCGAGAAACACTGCTTGCAGCTTTAATTATTTTTTATTTTTTTGCAGAGAGGATTCAAAGCTGCCAAGGCCACCCCCTCGTTCCCTCTCTACCACATCACAGTCATCCTCAGGATGAGGTCCCGTGCCCCCAGTGCCCCCAGAGCACAAGTACCTCACCTCTGTGTGTTTTTTATTTTAAAGTGTAAATAAAAGTTTGTTTGAAATAAAAAATTGTCCATCTTATCTCAGTCCCTCATTTGATGAAAGTAGAGTGACAGACAACACTTCTACTCAAAAAACAATGACAAAATTTCATTTTAGACATTTTTTATACATTTATCTATTATTTTATTAATCTATTACACTACTTTTGTTAACCTACGACTTTCCCATTTCAAGCACCAAAACAATTCATCCATGAGTAAAGGTATGTTTTCACTTGAGATCTGAAGAATTTTTAAAATCAGAATTCAAATTTTTAGGTTTTGGGCCAAACAATCTCTTTACATAGTGCTCTAGGTCAAAATTGTGCCTCATACTTCAGAATGCTGAGATTGTTTTGAACATTTTGATATGAAACTCTTTGGTATTATTTTACAGGCAAGTGCTGTTAAATGGCAAATTTAGAAGATATACAAAAATGAAAAAAATACCCTTAGACCCCACGTCAGGCACTATCATATTTTAAAGAGCTCATAGTACCCTAATACCCCACTAGAACACTACACTTCCAGAATGCAAGCTTACTTGTGGTTCCTAGAATATCTAAAAGTAGAAAGGAAGGCAGGGCCTTCAGCTATCAGGCTCCCCTCCTGTGGAACCATCTTCCAGTCTGGGTCCAGGAGGCAGACGCCTTCTCTATGTTTAAGAGTAGGCTTAAAACTTTCCTTTTTGATAAAAATGGACAATTAATGCATGTTACTAACTTCCCTGGAGTTTTTGTGCTTTCTCATCCTGCAGGTTCCTGTGGATCATTTTTGTGGACCATGTGGTTGCAGATTGTGGGCTTCCATAGGTCATGGTTGCAGACTGCCTGCTGCCGTGGTCCTGCTTGAAACTCACACCTTTTTATTTTTATTATTATTATTATTATTATTATTATTATTATTATTATTATTATTATTATTATTATTGTTGTATTATTATTGTATTATTATAGTCATATTTCTATTATTATTATTGTTGTTGTTGTGTTTCTTTGTGTCTCACTCTCTCCTCTCCACCTCCTTGTTTCTCTCTCAACCCAACCAGTCAAGGCAGATGGCCACCCACCTAAAGCCCAGTTCTGTTCGACGTTTCTTCCTGTTAAAGGGAAGGTTTTCCTTGCTACTGTCCCCCAGTGCTTGCTCATGGGAGAATGCTGCAGGTAGACCAGAGGGGTGTTCACTTGAGGCTCAAGCCGGTCCACTAACGCAGCTTAGCTGTGTCTAGTCAACGCTAAGTCTAGCCAGACTGGAATGAGCTTGAAGTGTGCGCGTGCACTGAGTACATAAGCAGCCCAGAATAGTCAATTGTAGAAAAGACGATAGCATGTTGCAAAAAGAGGAGAAAACTAGAGCAGTGTTCTTCTCAGCAACAGAACAAACCAGCTGATGAGACTATATGAAGAATATAAAGGAGTTTTCGCCAAAACGG
This sequence comes from Thunnus thynnus, assembly GCF_963924715.1. Taxonomy (NCBI): domain Eukaryota; kingdom Metazoa; phylum Chordata; class Actinopteri; order Scombriformes; family Scombridae; genus Thunnus; species Thunnus thynnus. The sequence continues at coordinate 2,837,407 of NC_089518.1, forward strand.
GCAAAGCTTCTGCAATTAACAAGGTGATGGAAATGACTTGGCACAAAATGACAGATTAAATGTATACCTGTAGGTGGGCAGTGATTGCCTTAATGAATCTGTGTGGAAGCAGTTCTTGTTCCTGTTTTATCTTTATTTGTTAATAAATGAGCATTCAGATTAGTGACTGTGGTTATATTATCACTAGGCTAGATAATATCAGATAATATCACATTTTTGAAGCAGTGGGTTCTGACTTTTGCCAATGACAAGTTCCTTATTATAGGTGAAGATAGCGGTGAAATTTACTTAAATTTCTTCCCCCTCTTTTATTGTCATAAGTTTTGGGGAGACCGCGCTTGTCATTGAAAGAAAATGACTTTCTGTCTCTGTCATGATTTCAGTGTACATGCAGCAGCAGCCGCTTATCATGGGAGTAAAGTACAAAAATTGATTTACGTGGTTTAAAATGTTTTTCCATATGTTGTCATGCATGAAGAGACCCAAAATGAGTACTGTAGGCGGACTACTTGATTTCTATAGGTGACTTATTTAAACAGCATAAATGTTGCTGTTGGGCCGTGGCTACAAGTTTGGCTATCAGCAATAATTAATGATTATCAGAGATAATCATTAATTATTAAAATCAATAATATTATTAATAAGAATTAATAATAATGGGGCACCACCCTGGACTCAGGGAAAAAGATAGCCAATTCAGTCTAAAAGTGTACTAATCTATGAATTTGGGATTTTGATTAATAATTAATTTAATAACTATAAACAAAATCACCATATCAATAGCTAGTTAAGGTTGAAGGATTTGGAGTTCTTTACAGAGCAGAGGTTGGCAAAACTCATTCTTGTGCAACATTAAAACAGACAACAGGTATATCCAACAGCATTTATTTAACAAAAGGGTAACAGCAACACACAATACTAATCTAGCTAAGTGTACCTATATACAAGTGTGTGTGTGTGTGTGTGTGTGTGTGTGTGTGTGTGTGTGTGTGTGTGTGTGTGTGTGTGTGTGTGTGTGTAGGGAAGACAATAGCAAGATGGCTGCAGTCACCTGGTGACTGAGCACATGGCATGCTGACAATTTTGCTGATAAAGGGAACTACAGAGATAAAAGGCCAGACCATGTGCTGCCTGAACCAAAGTTTGCCAAACTAGGTTTTAACCTCTTAACTGTGTGGTTCTCTATTCAAGGCCAATTGGTGTATGCTAAAGGTGCTAGGTTAAAATGAGGTTAGTTGCATGCAAGGTCTAGTTACTGGATGTAACATGTGTTAAGCATGCTAACATTAACCTAGCGGTGTGGCTATGCAGTAACCTGACTATAGGCAACAAGGACATCACAACAACAGTTCAATGTATAACCTTAACCAAATCAATACACGTACAGTACATTGTTTGAGTTAAACATTCTTGCTTAGCCGCACTATGCTTCACTGTGTTGCTAGGCTATGCCCAGTTGTTACCAGTCCATGAAGGAAGAGATGCTTTGTGGTGTCCTGCTTTGTAGCCGGTGAATCCGTGGGTGAGTCAGGCTGAGAAGGCTTTGGCTCTGAAGCTGAAAGATGCAGGCGTTGCTGGGGAGACAGCACTCCAGTCATGCAGAGGGCCCAGGTCACTCCTTTGTGTAGAGTTAGTAGCAAGCTAACTCCATTTCACGGCCCCTGTACTTGTTAAACTGGCCAGCAGACTTGTGTGTTAGCTGCTGGCACAAGGAAACTTAGTTTCTGAGTCTTAGGCAGGCTCTTGCGTCTTCTGCCGTGAAGAAGACTGTGTGTGTCTGCTGTGAGCAGGCCACACAAGAGAGCAGAGAGCTGCTCCAGCAGCTGCTGGAGGTGTGAAAGAGAGCAAGGAGCTGCTCCTGCTGCAGCTCGTGGAGAAAAGAGAAAAATAAGAGAGGAATCTCTAGTTTTGATAACCTGGATCCATGGGTGGAGCTTCACACTTTGGGTGCGAACCCCCAGGGCTCAGGTTTCTTGGAGTCTTGAAACATGTGGTAAACTGTGGTCCACATGTAGTCCCAACATTGCATAGGAATGATTCTGTCTCAGAGCTTTTTGGTCGTTATAAGCAGCTGATCACTATAACTGTGATCACTATAAGCAGTAAGCACTGTATACATTTGAACACAACAGAAAGACATGGTTTGGACTTTATTTAATTTTTCTTTTTCTCTTCACAGTTTGAACAAAATGAATGGATGAATAAATAAATAACTTCAAAATAACCCTGGCACACTTTCTAAATGCTAAGCTTTTAAATAAAAGGGTTGCAAGAGTAAAAAGACATTTGATAGAACCATCTTTTGAGAGTCTTTGAGAGTCTCGGACATTCTTTGACATGCAGCTGAATTAAGCTGGCTAAGTTACCGTGGTTACTGGGTTGGGACTCGCAGTGATTGAATGGAACTCTCACTTAAGTTAGCAAGGCTTATCAAAATAAGCCAGGCTATCCCGTTAGCCAGCTTGATGGAACACCCCTCTGCTCTATGTGCCCTGAGATAACTTCTGTTGTGATTTGGTGCTATATCAGTAAGTATTCACACTTCATGGACAGGGGTCCAAATGTGGAAATGCTTAACATATTAAAACATGGTACCAATGGCGCCACCATGTAGCTATTTGTGGCTATTTGGCAAATAGCTCATGAACCATGAGGCATATCAAAACAATATTTGCACAGTGTGTTCCTTGGACCATGGCGATTCCACTGATATAGACCATGCCCATTTGTGCCATAAAAATCCATTTTGGATTTTTTGGTACGCATTTTGTGCTTCAATGGCACATATTTCATCTAATCTCCACCAAACTTTGTACATGCCATATTGAGCTGAATAAAACTTTTGAGTTCATTTTTGGGTATCACTTACCGTTTGTCTGTAATTCATTACCAAAATTTGAAGGTGTGGCCTGATGCACTTAACAGGCTATAACTCCACAATGCAAAATTTGATTGCAACCAAATTTGGGAATGTTGTACATACAGCCACACTGCACAAGTGTGTAATATTTGAACATTACAGTTCTAACCACAGGGGGTACTACTGTAATATTATAACATGATATTTCTACAATTCTGTTGTCTTTAATAAAATAAAACTTGGTACACAAGTTCTCCATGTGAATGTGCATGACATATTGAAGCACGGCACCAATAGCCCCATTTTTATGAAGGACTGAAACTGCCAAAATCAAAAATAAATAAATAAATGGCTCAATAAATAAACAAATGAAATAATAAAGAAAGAAATGTAGAAATAAAATGCCAAATTATCAAATAAATGTGCAGGTTAATTTGAAAATAAATAAATATGCGAAGAAATATAAAATGAATAATACAATTAATTTATTTATTTGACAAATTATTTATTTTCTGTATTCATTTATTTTCATATTTATTTATTCTTTTCTCATTTATTCTTTTATGTTTACTTTTATTTCTTTTTACATTTATTTCTGTTTTCATTTATTTCCCTACTTATTTATTTCTGTATTTATTTATTCCGATGTTTCTTCACCCATATGATAATGAGGGGGGGTGTCTTCATGCTGTCACTTAACAGCCATTGGTTAATCTAAATAAGATTTCCCAGCTCAATTGTACTTGTCTCACTCCCGAACGCAGCCTCACGGAAATCAATACGCTGGTTGCCAACCGCTGTTATAAACCAAAAAGAAGAAAAAGTTTTTTTCAAACAGAGTGGTACATCCTGTCAGCCGAGGGGTTTCCTATCTGTGCAGCCAAACCATGGATGTATAAAGAGCCAAACACTGCAGCACCTCCACGGACTATTTCATCCTGACGGTCCCGATGTTTCCTCCGCAGGCTCCACTTCACTCAGCTGCCCGACAGACTGGCTGCTTTAACCTGACTTTAACCCACTTTAACCTGAATAACAAACCGGGGCTTAGGGCTCCGGTTGGATCCAAACAGAGAGCTGGGGCTAGCTGGGGGGCTAATGGAGGCTAACTGGCTGTTCCTCTCTCCAGTCATGCTGCAGCTAACGCTTCGCTAGCCTCGCAAGCTCCAGTTGCTGTCCCTGACCGTCCCTGACTGACCGAGTTACTGTGGTTACTGCCTTGTCAGCCAAGTGTCGCTACTTCCTGTATCCGTCGTTTCAACTTTAAAGCCCTGTAGTGTTTCATATACTCTTATGGTTGTAACATATCTATTTTTAGGGGCAAATGTGAGTGAAATACTCACACTGTAGAGCCCTGCCTCTACTGTTCATGTCCACTCTGTTAGTCTTTGAAAGAAATGTAGAGATGGACAATAGTTTGAACATTCACGGAAATCATTAACGTTTATATTTTATTAATGTACCTGTTACCTGAGCAGATCTTGCTCTGACTCCTCTCTTCCTTTTCTCACTATTATAACCCCATATTACACATCTAATTGTTTGAATGTAATGTACAGTAACAACATTAAAGCAAATGTAATACAAGGCCAGTAGACTTGTCATCATGGATTATTGTTACATTTTTGGCTCATATGGACACTTAGTAACACAAACAGCGTTGGATAATTTATGTTAAGGTTCTCTGCAACCATGTTTACACAGAACTGTACTCAGTTTTCAGTTCTATATGTCACATTCAACACTTAAGTTCATATAATGTATGATATGAAGGAAAAAACACCATATCAGAATTGTATAGAATAAAACTTTATTTTATAAAAGGAACATGTGAAGGATTACACTAATATCCAGCAGGCACAGCATAACCCCTGAATGCTTCTTTCTGAAACTATTGAACAAGCTGATGTTCCCATCAACACACCAACACAGGCACCATTACGCTGTTTCTGCTGGCTGTGCAGACTGTGAGGATGATATTCATCTAAGGAACGGTTTGTGAATGTCCTACAGCTTCTGCTTCAGTCCTACATCAAGCTTCAATCTCTTCAGTCATCCCATGTTGCTGCTGTGTTCTTCATCACTCACTGTAATGATGCTCTGCCCCTCGCTGCAGACTGTGGGCCTGTTGAAGGACAGAAGTATAACACAAGATGTTCCAAAGTTAAAATATGACATATTTCATGTAGAATGTGATAGCTGCTCAGGAGTAAATATATTCTAAAATGGAGTGGGTCTTCAGTGTGGTTCAGTTATATCACTGGTTATCAACAGCATGTGTCAAATAGCAGTCGGACATTTAAGAACTCCATATATTTTAGAAAGCTATGGTAATATGGTGAACTGAAGTGAACATTGATGGATATGAACTGAGAATAAACTGTTGGGCATAAAAAACGGTTTAACGTTACTGTGAGACAAAAAGGCGGATGTGCATGAGTTACTAACAAGCAGCTACTAACAGCAAACTGATAGCTGTTTGCTAAATAAAGCAACAGCAACTGGGACTTAACTTACTCACTTAATTTAAACATCGCGTACGCAATGCAAGTATCTACATGTGTAAGCTGAAAACACACTTCCATTGATGTAGGAATGTTGCCAAAAGTAACCAACTCATAGCTCTAACTCACCAACAGAAAGACAGCGGGAACCTTTAAACATGGCGTGTACCTAAAATTCAACATGGTCTTAACGGCAACTTCGCATTCTCTATATTTGACACTGAACATAAAACTTCCATGCAGTGGTCAAAACAAGCAGAGTTACCGAAATATTAATTAGACATTACATTTTCCAGTTCCATCTGTACACCTCTGGTCTTCCTGAAAAGGGCCTGACCTGACACTTTTGAAATCTCGTCACAGAACTGTGGTATGTGCTGGTTTGATTGCAAATGCCTGAATAGTCAAGACACACCCCCCTCATTATCATATTGATGAAGAAATACAGGAATGAATAAGCAGGAAAATTAATGAAAACAGAAATAAATATAAAAAGAAATAAATGTAAACATAAAAGAATAAATGAGGAAATAAATAAATATGAAAATAAATGAATACAGAAAATAAGTAATTTGTCAAATAAATTAATTGTATTCATTTATTTTTATATTTCTTTGCATATTTATTTATTTTCAAATTAACCTGCACATTTATTTGATAATTGGGCATTTTATTTCTACATTTCTTTCTTTGTTAATTATTAACTGCCATATCTCTTAAATGTAATATTCCATGGTAACCAAATTCAGCAAAGTTGTACAGATGGGAATGCTGAACAAGTCTGTAGCATTTTCAGGAATGCTTTGCGATTTATTTCAGCTGTCAGCATTCACACACATTTTCTACAGGAAATGCATTTTCTAGTTATAAATAGAGTAACGTAAAAATACATAGGCATGTTGTTTCCTTAGTGTACCTGTTGGAGGAGTAAAGTCACAGCTTCTCCTCTCTTAAATGTGTCTGGAAAACATTCACTAGCACTGCTCTCCAGGTCTCCATCAGCATCATCACCTTGGCACTTGCCATCATAATGTCAAACCTGTTGTTATGTTAATCAGGGCTGTGTCTTGCAAACAGTGTCCACTTTATTTTGTGACTCAGAATGGAAAGAAAGCACTGAAGGAACTGCACCAGCACCAGCTTTTGTGTTCACAGCTTGGGGGGAATTATGCGCTGACCCCTGGAGTCAGTCCCTGTGCTCCAATCGTCACCTATCCTGACTGCTGCTGAAAGGCACCTCAGACTTTTGTCACCAGCAGGTTATTGTATTTCTAATTAAGCCAGGTTAATCTCTCCAGCTTTGTGCCATTTGCAAAGTGATATGGGTGCGTCACTATGTCAAAAGAACGATTATAGGAACAACATGGACTGTCATCTATCAGGGAAGTCTGATGGAATTGAGAATGCGTCTTTTAATGCAGAAGTCAGGGAAAATTAACAAAGACATGCACATTTCCCAGGAATATTCAAAATTGTTGGCAATTGCAGTGTTTTTAAAGATGTCTGGGTGAATTTTATGTCTTTATTATCAAATGGTAAGTAGAGAGATGACAGGAAATGAGGGGAGAGAGAGATAGAGAATGACATTGGGCTGGATGCAAACCAGGGAAATTGCATCATGGTCGGCACCCCCAGGCCACCAGGGTGCCTCAAATTTAGATTTTAATTTGCCAACACTTCCTTGGGCTCCTTAACTTCTCAAACTGTCCCTGAAATTTTGTTATTCTCATGTACTCAACAAGGCACTGTGCAAAATTTCATATAATTGATGAAAACTCATGAAAAGAAAGAATAAAATATGAGACTGCACTGTTTATTATCCCATTCACATCAACAAAGTGAAGTGGGACAAACCTGTATCAAACATGTATGGGAATGGGGTCAACATCAGCTGACCCTCCTCCACAACCCTCCTCTTGACCAGAGTTGGACGCAGGGGGCTGCCAGGTTTTGGAGAACCAGCAATACTGCCAAGGATGGAAATTAATTCAATGACCAACATTTACTAACATTTAAATGTCATTTAGCCAACCCACCGAAAAAAGAGTGAGAGATAAAGAGAGGAGGAGAGAGAGAGAGGAAAAGAAATAGAAACCACATGCGTGATAAAGAGAGAGGGAGCATTTATATGGACAGACAGAAAGGTGAAACTGAAACTTTTATTGGGTAATTATTGGATTGAGTGTAACTGTCAGGTTTATCAGTGAAGCGTATGAACTACACTGCAGACTGGAGTCTCTGCTAACAATGAAAAGCTGGATGACAGCAGTCTCATGAATTGGTCCAATGCATGTCGAGTAGACCTGCATCATATACACATCTACTTTCTGAAAGGTGAATTAGAAAACCATTGACATGCCATAGATCAAATCTACATTTTATTATTCCTGATTATTTCACAGGACTTATTTGAATTACAAATAGAAGTAATACTACTTTAGACGTTACCTAAAATATCCTAGTAATTACAAATCATAACATTTCTTTTGAAAGTTCACCTTCTTATTGGTCCAAATGAGTGTGAGTATATTATTAACACTTACTGCTCAGGGCTTGGTGATGTCACTCACTGTGTGCCTTGGCAACACTGTGTTCATTCAGTCATCTCAGATGCAGTAACAGTGCTCATGTTTGTTCTGCTGACTGGGTGTGTCCTGCAGCCTAATTAACACGGAATCTGTCCTCCCCACATGTGGAGCTGAGACACTTGTACAGAGCAGCCCAATGTTTGTGGACTTCTCTCTTCCCTTCTATCAGATTTCAGGCCAGAATAAAAAGAGTCTCAACACTTTTTCTCAGTGAAATGAAAGACTCTCATCTCTCTGTGGGTCATTCTGGACAGACGCCAGCGCAACTGTACATCCTATTTACCTGACTCAGCAGTAGACTTCCACAGTCCAAACAACACAAAGGTGCCACCTGTAAAACAAATATTGCAGCAGGTTGGTACTAGCTTTAAAGCTTTCCTGCTCACAATGTGCTGCTTGCTGAAGAATATTTATAAAGTTCCTTTCTGAAAATTAATTAAAATGTCAAATGTCAATCAAAGTCAGATTTATTGGCCAAAAGTAGGACACAAAAGGAATATGACTTACTGAAATGATCACATTAAACATGGAAACAAACATCAAAAGAAAAGTATAAACAATATCTGATGATGTTTTCTTTAGAAAGGGCTCAGGCTTGGTTTCAACTTTAGTAGGGACATTTTATTGTCTATGAATATTATTGGGTATGTATTTACTGACTTGCCTGGAACCAGACTTCATGAAATTTGTCTGATAATTTTATTAATTTGAATCTGAGTCTAAAATTTAAAATTGATATATGATAGGTTGTCACAATAAATATTAATAGAAAATAAACACTGTAGGTAGTGTGCTATTCTGTTTGAACCAGCTGTCTGTTGCAAACCATTATCAAACCTCACCTGAGATTCTTCAGCTCCTTTACGTTTGTTGATTTGGGTTACTGTAATGGGAAATTGCTGATCACTCAATAAACACACAAGAGAGCATTGTCAGGTTATGAAATAATGTAATCAAATAATACAATCAGAAGTATAATGCATCATAGTTCTGGAGACAAAGATACATACCACCTAGCTATCTTTTCTTTGTCTGAAAGGTTGGCACTTAACCAGTCCCTTAAATACTACTTGTACAGAATTTATGACATCTGCTTACTAACCTTACAGGTCAGCAACCAACCCTCAGATAGAAACATAAGTCAAAAGTTCAGCTAACCTAGGAACAGTCTTTCTTCACGACCATATATGACAGTACATAAGCATGCACCAAGTAGCATCACAAAATAACATCACTACTATATTAAATTAAGGACAAACCACACTATCCTCTAAAGCTTATCAGTTTTACACATAAACATCTACATAACTACAGTTTATCTTATCACTGGCTCAGGTAAGGGTATAACAGAATAGACTTAACTGTTAAACACACAACTGCCTCATCTTACACAGCAAAGAACTAAGTTTAGAATAGATATAGCACAGAGGAATTTAGAACATGTGTTAAACACTAATTAACACTAAACTGAACTTAAACACTGTCTGAAACATGTATGATATATTGAAGGAATACATCAAATGATAACCTGTGATTCAGTTTTCTTTTACATTACACAACTCAAGGGTTTCATGACAGAGCCATAGCAATGCTCAAACATATCTTTGTATTATTTTTAATTCAGCTCCTGGATTTATGGCTAGATCTTTCACTCTGACACCAGAGCTCACCTGAGAGACTGCAGCTCCCCTGTCTGTGTGTCTATGACATCAGAGCTCCCTGGAGAGGCTGCATTTTACCTGTCTGTGTGTATTTGTGCTGCTCAGGCTGCTGCTGACAGGATTTTCATAGTAATAAAAATTATGCCTGACAATCACATCTGGATAAGCTATGGCTAATTTACCTTATAATTAATGTTCATGTCTTAATGACACATATGCAATAATACAATAATAATTTTCTCCTGATCCACTATGTGAAAGGGGAGAGATGGCATTAAAATGTAAATATTTCTTCCACTTTTCAAAGAAGATTAATGTTTGGATTGATTACACAACATTCTTATTATCTAAACTTGGCTCTTTCTGACATGTTGATTCTTCTTTAAAAAGGAATTGATGTCTTAATTCACTTTTGGGGGGGAGATTTTCACCAACAGTAATAAAGTTGCTTAATTAAATGACATTTCTGAGCAACAATCACAAATTAGCGAACAGCAGCTAATGCCTGAAATTTAAATATAATATCAAATTATCTTAGTTTTGCTCAGTGAAGATGTTTTCAATTCTATGACATTTAAAATGTTTAAACTATAAATACTAAGCGCTTCAGATACTCCACTGTTCATCAAAGACTCTACTACTAGAACTAGCCTACTGCTGCTGGGCTGAAGCTAGGTGACAATGTGTACTAAAGTTTGAAATTAATGGTTGCCAGATTATCAGGTTGAGTCAAGCCATTTTTTCACTCTTTATCATAATAACCCATGTTTTGCAGAAAACAGACAAACCTGGTACTCTGCGAAGATCATTATCTGGAGTTAAAATGTCAAGATTGTTTGAGATCAGTAAAAATATTGGTAGGGATAATTCAGCAACACCTTCATATTGGTAGGTCCCTACCATCCATACCCAAATTTACACCTATTTAGAGCATGACTGATTAGCCCTTTGGGGAATCTGTGTAAACACACAATACTAGAGCTATGAGGGTATGCAAAGCACACATGTATTGTCACAAATGAAACATGTCACACAACATCTGTGTGACAGCAGGTGGTGGGAGCCTTGATGTGCAGTGCAGTCTGGGCTTCATCCTTCATTTAAATCAAGTGTTGCAACTGCAACTTGCCACCTCTTGCTGCGTATGATTAGTGCCATTGATAGGTCATTCAGAGGCCAGCAAGCACTTTGCCAAGCATCAGCTGGATTACCTGCCAACCTCTCCACTTCACCCCCCAAACCCCCCACTGCTATACTGCTCTCTCTATATTTTCTCTGTCCATCCCCAACTTCCACACAGTACTCTGTCTGTCATCCTCCCTCCTGACAGAGACATGGGTCAGCTGAGCAGCTGCTTCCACCCTCCAACAACAGGTCACACAAACTGAGCATGAAACCAAAAGTTTTGACATATTGAAAGTCAATAATCCCAGGCATGAAACAGGGTCCTGACCAGGTTTGGGCCCCCTGAATCATTCAGCCCCACCCAACCCCCACCCTCACCTCCCAAACTTCCATGGGCCCCCAAGGCAAAATCAAAATCCTTCTTCCTCTTTTTTGTTTTCAGACACTTTTGGACATCTTGCACATAGCAGTCATATTTCTAAAAATCATATTCCATTTAATACTATTTGGCTTTAACTCAGTTATTCTTAGTCACACATGATGATGTTGGGAACCTGGGGTTGGGATTGTTTGAGGGACAGTGAGTCAAACAGATGGAAGTACTCATCTCCCTTTCTTCTGTCTCCTCTTAATCTGCAGCTCTTTACAGCCAAAGCCCTTATCCCCATATAATCCATCGAATAAAGTTGTTTAGCTTGGAGCCGCCTGCTGCTCCCCTCCATCCACCCCTCTTTTTAATCAAGCTAATGGAAGCAACAGATATTGTATTGATCCCTCTCGCTGTGGATTTCACAATGAATCGACAAACATTGTAAGCAGAGAAGCCATCCCACTTTTGTTATTTTTAGTTTCTTTCCCCTTCCTCTGCCTTTCCACCTTATAGTGTTTGAATAAGCACAAAGGGAGAAAAAGCAAACATCTACCCGCTTGCATTTTTGCTGCTCAACTTCTCAAATCTCACACCATGCTTGGCTGATGTGTAACCTCTGAGTGGCTGAGCTCTTGACCTGTGAAGAGAAGGCTTATATCTTGCCCTGCTAATCTGGAGAGTCAGCCGCTAGCCGGAGCAAGGGTGGCAGGCCAATTCAACTCCTGTAACAAATCAGATGGCACCCAGCCAAGTGTCACAGGAAACAGACGGGTAATGACAATTCACTTACCCCCCATGTAAGAATCAATTCTCCCACAATGCACCTGTCACAGAGCCCTCTGTAAAATGAAGCAATTTCTTCCTATTGACTGACACAGTAATTGCATGTTAAATTTTTTTTGGAAGCCGCTTTGGGGGAATTGTGATGAATCATGGGGCCAAACTTTTTTACATGAAATAAGATACTGACAAGGTAAAAATAAACGAGTTCATCCACATTTAAATAATACCATGGATGGGAAATGCTGTGCACCACATTCTATTAAATGGACTGAAATCAAACCAAATCAACCGTTCTGCTCTGTGTTCCACTGCTGGCTGCACAGTCAGTCAATCAGAAGCAGCTCAGAATTTCACTTTGTGGACATGTTTTTATACCAGAAAATATCTAAGCCTATTCTGGATGGCTGATTTAATTTTATTTTACATGCTGCACCAGTGCTTTATATGACAAAACAAAGATTAGATTGTTCTATACTAATGAAGTAAAAACATTTGACACCCATGAATACAGAAGTGCCTCCCAATGAAATAGGATATTAATGTCCCTGCTGGAGGTATTTCAGCTTTTTATTTGTATGTCATTCATAGAATCTATCATGAAACATACATACAAAACATAAGTCATGAACATAAGGTCTCCAGAGGAAAAATGCTTTCCTGAGATTATAGTTAATCATTTATGGTGTTTGTAATAGACCACAGGGAGCTGGGAGGAAATATAGGTGCACAAGCTGCAATAAAAAAAGGCACCTTTAATATCAAAAAGCCCATCATAGATTGTGGTGAAGAGATGGCATATATTTGTGTAAAAATAAGAGTGAAAAAGTCCTAGTTTTATATACCTCAGTCCTCAGTCCTCAATGCCTCGGACATTCATTGTTATCCAAAAACTAATAAAACACCATCACTGGATAAACCTGCTTGGGTGCCCCAGGGCAAGAAACTGCTGGGATCCCTTTCCATTTATTGTCTGTGCAGTCCTCTAGGTTTGAGGAGTACCTAATCTTATAAGGTCAAAACTAAAATGACGGGTCTTAACCCTAAATTTTGACACAGTGACAGCACCTTAAGATAAATCATGTCTATTGATATTGTGCTTTAGTAGTGCTTATTCCCAGACAATTTTTCAATTAAATTAGCACAAACCAGTTAAGACATGGTAATCCTGGAGCTTTTAGGGCCAATGGAAATCTGGGGCCCCAGAGCAGTTAATTTAATTTTGGCCATATACATTGCACTGGGTGACATGTCCCTTCATTACCATGAACACACACACTGTAAATTAATCCAACACCATCCTGCTACCCAAAATACTCACTAGAGCATTAATCAGCCACTCAAAACAGTCCCCAACAAATGCCCTTTTCATGGGATTTGTTGAATAAAGAAAAATATAAAATAACATCCAACTTTATTTCTTAAAGTGGGCCTAGTGCATCACATCAGTTAGAAGAAGACTATATAATGTCATGTTATAGTGTTTTCAGACCTAAAACTCAAGAGGTCAATGTGAAGGATTTTTACATACCACAAATTATACAGGGGATGTTGTAAATGTTTAGACAAGAATTCTCCATTTGCAACATTAATATAAAACAGTTTTGTCCATTTCAGGAAAAAGGCCAGTGGTCATTACTCTAATGATATCAAATGCTGTCTGAGATGTTTCTCTCCCAGCCACTTTATCACCTGCCCCTATTGCTATGTCCATTTGCTTTGCAGACATACTGCAGCATGCTTTCTTGGACTTGAGTTAATGTTGGAAATGATGTGTCTAAGTTACTCTCTCTGAGTTACTTTCCTGAAAGACTGATAATGATTCTTGGCCTCTATTATCATTTAAGAGAGATCAAAGAGCAAAATTATCTCAATTTTTCCCCTTAAACTGACATAAATGTTGACCTGGGAGAATCCCCGCCAGGGCTGCCAGAAATCATCAGGGAAGTAATGTTCAATTATGCACACCATTTGTTATATTCCACTGGGCCAAATTAGTGTGGGAGGTTAAGGCGAGACAGAGGGTGTCCCCATCACTTTGGTATCACTGTCCGAAAAGGTATTGACCTCTCACTCAGATTAGTGCAAAGAAACACATTCAGCATCATAATTCATCTAAGCATAAAATATTTCACTCTGTATTAGCTTTTTCAACTTCTAATAGCCCTTTCCAGAGATTGCTGCTTTACCATGATATGAATACACAATCTCTAAAACTAAAGGAAAAGCCTTTCTGAATTAACATTATTGACTGAGGTGAAATTAAGTGCTTGTGTAATGGTTAATGGAAGGTTAATGTTAAAATCAAAAGATAAGGTGTCGGGCTTAAAACACATTTATTGATTCTATAGCTCAGCCGGTGATTTCAGACAAGATTAGATAAATGCTTTTCTATGCATTTTCACCAATATATTCCCTTTTGGCTGCTAATGATAATTTTTGTGCATTTGCCAGCAGATCAGTGTATAGTTTCACATCAATGCTGGTGCAGATGATATAAATTTTGATCATGTAAATGTAATTATTGTTTATACAAAAACTGTTTTGCTCATTTTTAAAACCAATAAGGGAGGAATGAAAATGAAGCCAAAATAAAATAAAAATAATTATAAATAATATTAAAGGTACATTTCTCACACAAATTTGTTAATTCCAAATAAAACTTTAGACAGAGACTTGATTGATTACTTAATTAGATTATTTTACTTATGTATCTCCGATGAATTTTGTTCACGTGCAACTTAATGACACTTCCGATAAATGTTTCATGATCATAGTTAAATATTAAAAATGACAGACAACGTGCTCAATTTTTTTACCTCATTTTATTGTCTGTTGTGTTAGCCACAGACAGCACACACACACACTAGTGTGTAATTTCCTCTAGCTGTCTTCTCTGTACATTTCTGTAGCAGTATCAGGAAGCCCAGGATAACATAGACTTTGTCTTAATTCACATGACCCTAAAGTGAATTCATGTGCATGCCCTTACTTTATTTTTTGTATTTTGGTAGTACTTAAATTGTTCTAAATTATTTATCCTGCTTTATTCTGGCTGGTATGGTCATTTTTATAGTCCTCTTATTTAGCTTGATTATTTTGGTTCTTTTGTACGGTACCTTACCTATCTAACTTTCTGCCTTTGGTACCTTATCTTCTGAATAATGTATATCTATCTATTATTGACAGTTTCTGGGTATAACTATATATTTCAGCAAGCTCTCTCTTTACTTTTGATTCCATGTTTATGTCTGTTTGCTATTTCCCATTAACTTTATATCCATTTATACCATCTCTAAATGTGTTATGTTCAGTTTGAATGTACTTCAAGATGGGATGGGAGCCCTGAACGCTGGTCTAAAAGAAAACCCTATATCACCGCCTTGCTCATTGCAATAAAGTGACAATGTGCTACAACCAGGTAGAAATGGACAACATATGAAAGTTCCTATAGATCCCATCTCCATAACTGGCAGTACTCACTGCTTTCCATGAGAAACAATATGTGGTACGTGACTGTCAGGGTTGCAATGACTTAAGCAACACTAAGCAAAAAAAGTCTAGACAAGGTCCTTCAAGCACTGAGTCACTTTCAAAGGCACTTTGAAAATCCTTTCTTTCGTCTCACATCTGTGAGATTTATTGTCAATGTTACAGATAGCACAAAGGTGAAAAGGCATTTGAGAACCTTTCAGAATTACCTTGGTTGTTCAGGAGAGTTTCCCTGTTCACCTTTTGAGAAATGAAGTGAACCTCTGAGGCACAAAATTGATTTAGAGTGAGAGCATCATATTTAGTTGAAATATAATAGGTGTCTTAATGCTGCTTTGGGGTGAGAATTGATTGAGCGAGAATGAGATAACATTTTCCCAATTCAGATAAGCCTGATTGAAAGAAAGCAATCCTTAAAGAAAGCTTACATGATCATTGTGGTACAAGGAAGACAAACTCCCTTACACATTTTGTAGGTTGTCCATTTGTGCTTCAAAAAATGGGGGGATATGTAAGATTCATTGATGATATCAAAAGAGCACCCACCGTTGAGAGCATCTATTCTGAACCCAGCGCTAAGCTGGACAAAAAGCAGTGGCATCAATTCAGCAAGATTAAAAGAAAACCTACTGTAGTATTGAGTGCCTCAATTCTGGAGTACAAAAGAGGTAGGTAAGTGTCGAGATGAGAAGAGGGCTGGCTCTAGTCTCTACATAACCTCTTGCCCCAACACAAAGCAGTGGTTTGAACCTCTCAGAGCAGCCGCATAAGCTTGTCTGCATGCTAATTCCAGGGATATACAATTTGAAGCACTAAAACCCTCAATGTCACATGCAAATCACGTCTCTATTTAATTCTAGAGACACAAACTGTCAAATACTGCAGTGATCAGCCTGTAGGAAGAGTGACACCAGTACTGATTAAAAAGAGCACCCCTGAAAAAGGCTGTGAGAAAGTAAAAAAAAAAAACATAGTCACAATGCTACACCCAGCATTTCATGAATACTTTTCCTGTCCATTCCTAATATGGTATTTGATTTAAAAAGAGATGTAACAGACAGGCTTAAATGATATTCTTCAGCTCCAGCATGCGTGTAGAGTGTAATTGTGGTCTCTCTCTGTGCTCTGAATGACATGCTTTAATAGAGTCCTCACAAGCCAGCGCAAGGAGGAGATAAATTGAGCTTGGCATTGTGAGCCATAGATTTTACTGCAGTGTCTTCCCAACAAATTAATTAACTTATTTTTTCTACAGAAGGTAGAGGAAATGGGAAAGGAAGGGCAGTAAGGAAATGTTCATTCAATGTCATCTCAAGAGCACTAATTTCTTCTCTGCTTGGAAACAGGCTTTGAAAATCAGCATCAGCATGTGAATGTTACTTTGCCCTCTATAACGTAGACTGTACATTTTATTTAAGTACATTTCTGTCAAAATGCAACAAGTGAACATATGTTCTATTGAGAGAGTATGAGAAACAAGAGCTTTGTTCATTTTTCCAAATGCCTTTAATGCCAGTTCCGATCAATGATTTGCAACAAGACTGATTGCAACTTGCAAAAGAATCCCAAGATGTTTAACTATAACCATTCTACAACTGGGCCGTTCACATCAAAGCAACGCACACAGACACAGATGACCATTTCCATAGCAACAATGCACCGGCATACCCCACCAAAGAACATACATTGATAAGAAGTGAAAGCTATTTGGTCATTCCATTGCAACATCAATGCGCAGCAGCAGAGCTTCGCCTCCACCATTTTGGACTGAAGGCAACTACTGTATTATCAAAAACTGTCATGACGCCAGTAAGCCGTCCCTCCTATGAAGTGCCGTACAAATATACAAAAAATTCTTTCTATTCTATTGTCATATATTTAATGCCTCTACCAAAATGACCTGTGTTGAGCAATGAAAATATATTATAAATATGCATGCTATTATATCTATTTTGCAATACTTATGTATTTATTTATTTATTTATTCATTCCATCATTCATTTATTATATTTATCAAAGAATCAAAGCAAAACTTTTTGCCCTGGATTTCGGACTGCAGTTTGGGAACCATTCTTCTGAACAGCTCAACATGGTGACTGTTAAACAAGGTCCCGATATTTCCAAAGATACCATTTATGCCAGGCTGGAAACGTGTTAAAATGGTTGAAAAGACATCTTTTTTTCCATGTCACAAATACATACAGGCCACTTTAGGTTTTAAATTTTCACTCAGTGTAAACATAAAATGACTTCAATGAAATGTTAGTAAAATAATAGTTTGGAAAACATTGTTTCTGTAACATGAAAGTTATATAAAATTTAAATAAAAAGCTTGTGGGTTAAACCATCATTCCAAATGATGCTAATAGCAAAAACCAAACTTTAAAAAATGGAAAGGTAGTAATGACAAATGACAAACAAACAAAGTCATTTCAGTCAGTCAAAGGGTGGGAAAGGAAGAATACAAGTGGGATAAAGAGAGAGAGAGAGGCAGAACATTGTAGATAAGAACATGAAAAAAAATCCACTTATTTCCTGGGGACAAGAGAGGGATCCAGAAGTCACTACAATCATGGCAAGTTCTCTGCTACCTACAAATCACAAGTCCTCATTCATCCTTTGCTTTGGTTACTGTCCTCTGGACAATATGGTCAATCCCTCTCTGTTACGTGCCGTCCCATGAATTTAGTCCCATTGTGGAGAGGAAAGCAGAACCAATCAGACCCCAGTAACCAGCAATCAGCCTGGGACCCTTCAGCCAGGGCAACCCATGTGCCCTTACAACACGTAAAAAAATGTCACACGTCTGGTTAAATCAGGATCCTGAAGACACTCAATAACAGCTGCCAGCCACTGGAGTTGGACCATGCAGCCTGACAAAATGGCTGTGGGATGCAGCCATCATAGACACCTTCCAGCGGATACATTTAACATCTGTCACTTGCACCTCAATGCACAATCAATTCCAGCCTTTCCCTTAATGCTGACACCTCAGTGCCATGAAACGTTCTTTGGGGAAAACCAAAGGAGCATAACATGACGCATTTTTGTATATATATGAAAAGACAGCAATGTTCATTTGAGAGGGCTTTTTTGACTATCACACTTTCACTGAGATAGGAAAGTATGGAATGTAAATAGCCTTTTTTGATGTTGGCTTTCACAACTATTTTGAAAGCTATTGATTTTATGTCCTGGACTGTGAGTAAGATAAATGCTCCTTTTCATTTATTCTTTTGATTTGAAACTAATTGCCAAAATTAGACATTTAAAGGAAGTCAACAAAAGTGGGGCACTTACAGAACATATGATCAGCTTAACCATGGGTTGCTGAGATGTAAGTGCATCTAATAATGTGAATGGCTGAAGTGCCCAGTTTCAAGTCTTGATCACCACCACCATTTTTTTCCTTCCAAGACTAATAAAAATACTTAACAACTAGAGATATGCAAGTTTTTTAAGAAGATTACCAAGATATTAAAATAAATACAACAGCTTGGCCTTTTCTGACTGTGCCATACACACTGAAGAAGACAGGGGCCTCCACAATGAGTAAACAGGAAACACACACACACACACAGACCAATACTTACTCTTTCACTCTCATCACCCATTGGAGCATAAGCTAGGAGTTATCAGAACCCTGCACCACCGAGCTGATAATGTACCAACAAGTGCCCAGGCCCAAGAGAAGGAGCACTAATACCTGAAGGATGTACATGAATCTTGCAGATACCCCAACTGGACCTTTGTGAAAATAGCCACAAGATCAAGGAAGAACACCAACACTATGGGTAGTGAAGAAAAGAAGAATGGACGCAACAGAATCGTCATTCCATATGTGTCCGGAGTATCTGAGAAAATCAGGAAGATTTTCAACAAACACAGTATCCCTGTGTTTTTATTACCTAGCAACACACTGAGACAGAAACAGATCCACCCAAGAGGCCGCACACCCAAACACAAGAAAAGCAATCTAGTGTATGCAGAGAGGAATGCACATGACTTGTATATCGGGGAAACTAAACAAACATTAAGCAAACGCATTGTTCAACATGAGGGCCAACTCCACAGGTCAAGACTCAGCAGCTTACCTACACCTGAAAGATAAGGGACATATATATTTTGGAAAGGGAAGACAGATGGTTTGAAAGAGGAGTGAAGGAGGCCATCAACGTCAAAGTAGAAAAACCATCTCTCAACAGATGAGGAGGTCTTATCCACTTCTCTTAACACCACTTATCCCCCACCTACAATGCTGTCCTTTCATCCCTTCCCAGGAGACTTAACAACCATTCACATTTGGCCTCGTGTGACAACTCCAACAAATGTTATTTACACTTGGCCTCAGGTGACTAACGAGTCTTAATGACTGTCGTTACAACAGCCAGAAGCACTAACGAACCAGGTGCTATCAATGACCTTACTAACAACCCCACAGAGGTTAAATACTTGGGACTCCTCACCAGTTAGTTAGAACTGAAGAAGCCTCTTGGATGAGAGGCGAAATGTCTTCAAGTATCTTCAGCCAAGTCCAGTTGCACTCGATTCAACCCACCTTGGATAACCATGGCCTGGATGAGAATTTAACAGACATCACAGACATCCTTTATAAACACATTACAAAGGGTTAACTCCCAGTTCAAAAAGGGTTTACAACTTTAGTGTTCGCTGGTCAAATTTGATTTGATCATTTAATTATTATCCAGTAAAATTCTTTATCTGCTAAGTGACTTATTATTCATCCATGACCATAATATATATATATTAGGGATGTGCAGAGGGCCCAGTATTCGTATTTGTATTTGTTAAGCAACAAAATTACTTGTATTTGTATTTGAACAAAAGTGGAAAGAGGCTTAAAAATCCTGTTTTTGTTTTTATTATGCTTTTAATTTTAGATAATTAAAGTGTTACAATTAGTGTTCATGAATAAACTAACTTACAAAGGAGGTCCCCACATCAGGTCTCGAACTGGAGTCTCCCTGATCATAGACAACTGTGCTGACTACTGAGCTAAAACTTAAACTCATTGCCTCACTGCAGACAGACCTTTACCTATTTATACACAGAGACAGCACACTGTGTTACATGTAGGGAAGAACTTCAAAGGCTATTCTTGCTTTGCACTTTTCATTTATTGCCTATTTTTTACAACCTAACTGTGGAAAGGAGAAGGGGAACAACAGGTTATGGAGAGTCCATTGGGAGCACTTTGTGTGTGTGTGTAGGTAGCTCATCTTTATCTCTGGGGAACACTCCCAACTCTGGGAGTGACGTCCAAATTAGGAAATGTGCATCATGTAGTGGGTGGATGTGACTCCCCTCATTGAGACCTGCTGATACACGTAACAATGGAGCAGAGGACAGAGACTGAGATAGCGATGTAACCAACCTGGGTGCTGGTATTTGACATATTTTTTTTTCTTCCCAGAAACAAATAATTCTTAAAATCTGAAAATATAAAATATGAAACAAATATTTGTAAGAAACCCACTATTTGTGCTTTGCCGAATAACATATTTGTATTCAGGCACACCCCTAACATTATACTTACTTTGATGTTTTATGTACCTTAGACAACATTTAACTTACAATGTACAAATCGTTTTTAGTTTAAAATAGGTACAATTTGGTTATGATGAACAGAACAGGAAAAGTCAAATTAATTTCCAAAAGCACCACTTTATTTTGGTCAATCATACAACAAGTGTCATTTCCGATATGGTGTGTGTGTGTGCGTTTGTGCACAATGTGCCAGGTGTGCAGTGAGACGGGAGAAATAAAGCATGAGAAAGCCCCACTCTATATACTGCTATACAGCAGGGGAACAGCAGATGAGTATATGTGTCTGTGTGCATGTGTGTGCATTTGTGTATATGCCTGTGTGTGTGTGTATGTGTGTGTGTGTATGCCTGTGTCTGTCATAGGCTACTTTCAGGGCCAAATTTCAGATTAAAGATTTGGGGACGGCTTGAAAAGGTGCAATTTATAAACTAGAAAAGGCAAAAATTCTGGAAGAAAATTGCTGTATATATAAGATAGTGCTTCAGTTCAGTCAGCTCAAAATGTAAGGCCAGAGTACTACTTTAAGTAATAAGTATCTTTATGGTTAGCACTGGACTTGAACCCTAAACTCAGGGGTGAGGCAATTGTACTAACTCCACTGCTACAGCAACGGTAATAGTTCTTTCAGAGAACAGATGCATATATAAATGTGTCTACTCAATATGCATTCTACCTACATTGGACCCATCCATGAGACTGTCATCTCTGTTAGCAGAGACTGCAGTGTAGTTCCATACACGTCACTCATAGACCTGAGAATTACACTGAATTATATCCAATAATTACTAGATAAAAGTTAAATTTCAGTTTTACTTCTCTGTCTGTCCATATAAACACTCCCTGTCTCTTGATTGCTAATTTGGTGTGCACTTTTTCTCTCTCTTTCTGTTCGTTGAGCCAGTTAAATGGCATTTAAACATCATATTGGATTAATTTTTGTTTCTGGATGCAACACCAGTTCATCAAAACTGGGCAGCGTCTGACCCACGTCAACCCTGGTCAGGGTGAGAATCAGCTGACACACCTTGATCCATTCAGATAGACCCAATCATTGTGTCGGTCTGAATGGAATATTAGTTTAACCAGTTTGCACAGATTAACCATTCTTTTGAGAAATAGTCTAATTGGGCTAGTTTCACCGTTACAAGAGAATATGGACAGCGACAGCCTTCGTTCAAACATTTCTAAAAGATGAGCTGCTGCAAAGTAGCTGAAAATTGCAGTATATGATCTACAATGTATCGATTAAAGGATAAATAGTGCATGAAGAGAAGAGTGGAAAACCTCAGTGCAATACAGTGCACTGCCAATCTATTAGATGTAAGAGCACCAAAACTGAAACATTTTGACAGAAAAGTCACATTGGAGTTATTATAAGCTTGGGGAGTGGAAGACCAGGGTTCAAATCCCATTGGAACACCCCATTTGAAACATTTAAAAGGTGAGGACTAAATAAGGTTTGGCCTGAAGCTCAGGATTCCCCATGCATCCATATTATCCCTGAGTGTCAGCCCTCTTAAATCTGAAATTGAGTCCAGGCGGCACAGGGGGTGGCTAATATGACGCGGATCTGCATCATCATCATCATCATCATACCATAAACAATGGTAAACAATGATAATTTGAGAAAAGCAGTGTTAGTAGTCCTTGTTATGAACAAGATATCACAGGATGAACCAGATACCAATCTGATACCCCCCCCCCTCCCCCCCACCCACCCCCCAACACACGCACACAATCAAGGCCAATACCTTAAATCTTACATCCAAACTATGTACAACATATAGGCTATGTTAACCAGTCTCTACTGTTTGCCATTCTCTCCGACTCCACATGTTATTTTGTTGACTTGCCACATAAGCATGATGCGGAAACCCCGCCCATCTGGCACAAACCAGTACTATGCCAGCCAGGGGTCATAGATTGTATCCTTTGTAAAACCCCATGTTTTCTTTGCTGCATCAGGCCCACCCCCACTACGGGCAGCAGGCCACGCCTGCAGTGCACCCCAGGCCACTCCCCCACCACTGTGCCAGGGCCCATCACATCAGTCCCTGCCTCTTTAACTGCAGCAGCCCCTATTGTTGACCCCTCCCACACAAAGAAACAAATTCTCTCTGCTTTCTGGTAAATAGCAATCAAGAAAAGCATAAAAAACAACAACAAAAAAATCCTTATGTGTATATTTAAGTTCCACTGTCTCTAAAGATTATGGTAAAATGTAATTAAGTGGCTTCAATCTTCTGTAGTTTAATTTGAGTTTAGTGTATTTATAGTAAAACAATAACTGTTAATTTCCTTAAAGAACATATCAATGATAAATCGTAACACCTAACCCTTGTTCTGAAGAACTGAAAAAGTGTCTAGAAGAACAGCGAAGAATAAGAAATAAAACTGAGTGTAACAGTGTGCTTATCAGATGTGAGAACACTATAGGTGGTAAATCCTCAGTGATCAGGTAAAAAAAAAAGAGCTATAAGCCACATCCATCTAGTCTGTACGGCTTTATACTTACAGCTGCACCTCTTAAATCCTTTTGCATTCTGATTTACATTATACATCTGAATCATTACTGTCAACACTGTGTCTCTGGTGGCTCTCTTCCAGGGATGATAAAATGCTTGATATTTTCCACCTAAAATATGCACAGCGGTCTATTTTTCTGTGTGCTTCAGTGATTACAAGTCTACCTTCAAGACTAGACTCTGAGGAATAAGCCAAATTTAGCTGAAGTGCTTTTAATTTTGCAATTACCATACTCCTGTATGAATGAGATGACATAATTGCAGTCTCCTCATGACATTCATCACTTAGCGACAAGACTGAAGATGTCATGTTTGTCACATAATTATCTATTCCAGCATTACTGTCTGGGATAATTAATAATTACCCCTCATGTCTTACTGTACACACTGGAATCTGCTGGGGAGCATCGCACCTACCTGCTCATGCTGTCCCATTTTGGAGGGGAATTACTAGGTTTTGCACTTTTCTGTTGTTCACAGGCCTGCTGCTGTGCTGTCGTCAATTTTCTCAAAATTGCAGTAATGGTTGGTGAGATTTGGTCACATCGTGCACACAAGTCTTTACCTCTGGCGTGGCTCCAAGTGACATGGGGCAAATAAATCCACTGCATGTTACCTCACCTGGTGGGTTACTGCTTTACCTTTCTTCACAGTAAAAAACTATTTACCAGCAAGTGATATGCAACATAATTCAGATTTATCCCCATTTTGAAGTCAAATTTTATAAACATTATCACAATGCAGTGTAAATCACCAACTTGTGTTATGCTGGCCACAAACTTATCACAGATCCTGACCATACTATTTGTGAGACTGTCCTCCCAAAAAAAACAACATAACGGGTCACAATGTCAGTCGCTCAAAAGTGACATATAGTTACGTTTGAGTGACAGATGCCATCTATAGGCCATAGCCAAGATGACCTGGAGCAATTGCGCAGATCAGATGATACATATAAAAGTGGATTTACTATAAAAGAGAAATTACTGAATAATGTACAGTAATTATCCTATAGGATGCCTTGTGTGATGTTTGAAAATGTATAAAAAGTGGTTATCAACACATTATTCCTGTTTGGCCCCTGATGAAGGCGTAAGATGAATTGTTGGGCAGCACAATGCTGTTTGAATAAAGAAGCAACTTAATAAACAGTTGAACTAGAAGGTGGTTGTCAGACTTAGAGGGAATCGTCAAACATTTGCTCAGAAGAGAGACAACAACCACAAAGGATTAGTAATGATCTTTAAACAATGTCATTTGCTCCTCCAAGATCTTGTAGCGACTAATGACAGTACCTACAAAAACATACACAAAATTATTCTTTGCCACAATGAAATTTGCAGTGGCTTTTCTGAGAAATTGCAGTGTATTTGCAATAAAAATCTTTATTTTGATAGGTATGTGAGTGGTGGTTTAAAAGGCAATTCATGGTTGCCACATCCACATATACAGACAGCTGCGGACTTGCACGCAGAAAAAGGAGGCACACACACACTGCTGTACGTACTATGATCTCACACTAGAAAGCAAGGTGGCAACCTCAAGACAACAAGAGGAAAAATTGCCCCTGGAGGGACATATAAAGTATTTTGAATGGAATTGAATTGAATTGAATTGAATTGAATTGAATTGAATTGAATTGAATTGAATTGAATTGAATTGAATTGAATTGAATTGAACTGAATTTTGAAGTTCCTTTGTTTGTTGTATTTTGCAGAACAACAAGAAAAAGTCAACACGCAAAACAAGTTTCCAGTTTGTGGCACACTTGTAGTGTGTACAGTCCATTGCAGTCACAAAATTGGGCTGTGAGTGCATATACACAGTCCTGTATGGACCCCTCATGGCCACAAAAGCTATGAATAGGCCTATAGTCAGTAGCCATGTCTGTGTTGACAACTAGCCAAGAAGTAGCATGCTCTTTAGAGTCTTTATACTCTGGAATCATGTCTATCAGGGTATGGGCTTATTCCCCAGCCAAGTAGTGGTACAAAAAAGGTTCCATAAATCAAATGTTTGGCTTGAGATATCATGTTAAAGATGGCTCTGGTTAGTTAAAAAGTTACAAAAGCTTGACTAAGCATTGAGCTAGTGAAGCTTGTTGGCAGTAATACACATCCTGGGAGTAAATCCTGCCTGAGAAAACAATTTCAGGGGAAATAATTGTACCAATATTGCAAGGAAGGTGGTTTGTTGAGGCAGGGGTTTGATTTGATGTAACAGTAGTTCTGAAATTGATTGTTTTATGCTGACATAGGTACTGATGGGTAAAATTTGGTCCAAAAACCTCACTCCAATTTCAGCATATTTTTGCTGCATGGGCTAGAAAAAAACTACATGATGTCACCAATCATACAGGACTTGCTACTTATATCCTTGATAGATTGTGTAATTTTAACCAACCCTATAAGACAGCAAATGAGAGCAGTGTAGGAGACAGGTATTTGTTTTGGTTTGAAACCTCATTGTTGTAAGAAACAGCAATCTTGACCAACAAATATACATTAGTATACTACTAAATAGTTTTGCCAAATATGTTTTGAGCAAACTTAATTGCCTGAATTATGTTCAGAGGTGGTTGGGTGGATGGTGGGCATACAAAAAATACAAAGCTTTGATTCCAGAGTGCAGGGTTTGCATGTTAAATTTGGGCTATCGTGTGTCAGTGTTGATGATCTTAACCTTAACTTTAACCAAGTGCTTTGAGTTGCCTTAACACAGTGATGGAATATATAAACTCAATGCCATATACAGTTTTGAGTTACTTAATTTGATTATTTCCATGTGATGCTATTTTAATTCTACACAGCTACATTTCATATTTTAAAAATGTGACATATTCTGAAATGTTCCAATCTTAACAATGAATAATTTAACTTTTATGAGTATATTATATTTTATGAATATTTTTTTTTGAAAATATCTCTGCTATGTTAAGTTGCAACTTTGCAGATATATGCATTAAAATATCTACTAATTTAATTGAGAGATATTGGTAAAAGTGATTACATTACAAAACATATCTGCTGTTGCAAATGAGTAGTATAGCCAGTTCTTCAGGGCTTATACTGATATTTGACTTTTGCAATATTCTCTACAGATATTCAGTGTCTTTAATTTTGATCACTTCCCTGAGATTGTACTTAACACTATGGTAGAATAGCCTCTGAAACAGCATTTACACCAACATGAGAAGATTTTAAAGATTCCACTAAAACCCAGACTCATGAATTTCATTTTTGGGATATGCACTTTTTTAAACAAGGTTAAAGCATTTCTTAGAATTTTGTCAGTTTTTCCATTCTGTTATATTCTGCTTATATTACGATGTTTTTGTACCCTGCCCTTGATATTTTGAAAAGTACGTAATAGATATAGTGGTCTAATGGTGACTGAGTCCTGGGAATTGCTTTTGTTTGTAATGCAACTATTAATTAGCATTTCCCATATTACTGACTGTTTGGAGAAAGCACCTGCCAAACTTATTATGTTTCCTACCAGCATTAGTGTTATAATAATTCCCTGATGAGGCAATATTGTAGCTTTTAATAGTCAGTGTTTATACCACATTTGTTGCCAAAGGACAAAAAGTAAAAACTGCTGATAATGATTGGTTCTAGCAATGGCAAATGCTTTTATGTAAATGCCTGTCCCTAAAATGTGACCTGGAAACAATGGCAACTTAGTGGTGAGTGTGCAGCTAAATGCATTAGTGGATCAATTAAACACTAGTCTTCCTTAATAAACAGCCTCTACTTGGGTTGCTATAGCAACTGGCCTGCAAATGCAGTGAAAAAAGATGGAAACATAGGGAGTGCACACAGAAATCCGTCATATTACATGCTTTCAATTTGTCTTCATCATGAGAACAAATATTCCTGCTTATGCGTGTTTTATATAATATGCCTGCTACAACCTCACTCATACAAATTATGTACAGCCACAACTTGAATATCAAACAAAGGTGCAGTATTATTTTGACATTTGTATCAGGCATGAATAAATACGCATCACATTATAGATAAAGTATAAGGGTCTATTGAGATTCTTAATCTTGTCTGTTTAATTTTACATAAAATGATTAACAAGTATTGCCTCACTGATTGAATATCACAATTTTTAAAGTAATACATCTGAAACTCTGCCTCACATGTTCATGATATTCATCAAAAATAAAATATTCATTCTTGTATGTGTTGAGTAGTATAAGTGTAGGGAAGCCAGTGAAAAAAGTTGTACCCCACTGAAAATCACTTACATTACTATCCAATCATTTCAAAAGCACACAAAAGTGTTGCAGACCATTTAATTTAGTCATGTATTTGTATAGCAAACAACATCCCAAAGAATATAAATGAGGTCAATGACAAGAAAGAAAAAAAAGAGGCGTGGTTTCATACTTTTTATTCCTATTCCTATTATCCCTACAAACACTGATATTGGTTGATTGGTTGTGCAAAACCCAGTATAATTTATGTGAACTTGATATACTACTGACAGTTACTATTTTGGTGTTTATGATTGCGATGCAAATCATCAAAAACAGATTATGGCTTGTTAAGGACTCTAAACCCAACGTTTCAAATCTGAGACTTGCCTATTTTGATTTAGTACCTGAGTGTGTGACTTTAGACCTGCAAAATAATGACAGACACCAGGAGTCGCACTTCTAACAGCTTTCATGAAGTGGACAAACTGTAGTCCCATGTCAGTAAGGGATTGAGAATATCAAAAGCACATTTAGTATGATGTTATTAGTGTGGGCGATTTTCACTTTAAAGACAAAATGGATGGTGAAGGTGACTGAAGTATATGAAAAACAAATATGCTCATAAAATTTTGATCAGTGGTCAAGGTTAGGTTAAGGTTAGAATAAGGGTTGGGTTTGGGCAAGTAGTGGTTATGGTTAGGGTTTAGGGATGTGCTGAGAGCCAGTATTTGTATTTGTATCTGTATTTGTTGAGCAACAAAATTATTTGTATTTATATTTGTGTTTGGGAAAAAAGTGGAAAGAGGCTTAAAAATCCTGTTTTTGTTTTTATTATGCTTTTCATTTTAGAAAATGACAGTGTTACAATAAGTGTTCATGAATAAACTACCTTACGAAGGAGGTCCCCACACTGGGTCTCGAACTGGAGTCTCCCAGATCATAGATGACTGCGCTGACTACTGAGCTAAAACTTTACTCATTGCCTAATTGCAGACAGACCTCTACCTATTTATACAGAGAGACAGCACACCGTGTAATTTTCAGAGAAGAACTTTAAAGGCAATTATTGCTTTGCGCTCTTCATTTATTACCTATTTTTTACAATCTAACTTTGTGGAAAGGAGAAGGGGAACAACAGGTTGGGAGCACTTCACATATGTCCGTAGCTCAGCTTTATCTCTGGGTAACACCCCCAACTCTGGGAGTGATGTCCAAATTAGAAAATGTGCATCATGCAGCAGGTGGATGTGACTCCCCTCGTTGAGACCTGCTGATAGATGCAATAGTGGAGCAAAGGACAGAGACTGAGATAGCGATGTAACAGACCTGCACACTGGTATTTGACATGTTATTTTTTTCTTCCCGAAAACAAATAATTTTTGAAAGATTTGTATGAAACAAATATTCATAAAAAAACGCACTATTTGTGCTTTGCTGAATAACATATCTGTCTTTGGGCATACCCCTATTAGGGTTAGGGTAAGTTTCCAAGAAATGAATGTAAGTCCATGTAAATACCCCAAAAGTGACTTAAGTAAACCTGTATGTGTGTGTGTGTGTGTGTGTGTGTGTGTGTGTGTGTGTGTGTGTGCATGTGTGTGATATGTTGTATATGTGTAGCAGCTGCAATGAGTGATATGCTGCTCCATTGCTGTGTTGTATAGTCAGAGTCAGAGACATAATAATGAGCAGAATCTTTAACCAATCTTCATGTCTGTGCACAGTGGCAAGACAATGGATGTCATCTGGAAGCAAAGAGAATTTGTATTGAATTTGAAGAAATGTTAGGCAATTAGGTCAGCGGCAAATGCAATTGATAGTTACATGAGCCAGCAATGCATATGCCTTCAGCACATTTGTAACTCTTTAGCTGTGAATAACTCATGTCAATGATGAATGTTAAAAGATTTATCAACATAAATTTGAGAGGCCAATCAGGGAGAGAAGGGATCTCTGGGAGCTACAAACACAGAGACAGATAATAAAGGACTACTCTTACTCATTAAAAAACTGCATGATGTACTGACTTCACCATTTACTAGAAATGAGCAGGTGACCGGATTTTCCTTAGTTCTATTGTTTGTTGTTGTTAGTTTATTATTTGTTTTAAATCTCCTCAATAATTTCATTCTAAATGAGATAAATCAAATAACAGGCAGAAAAATTACACCTAAAACAGGCCTCATTAATTGCTTATCCCATAATGCAATGCACAATAGCAGGGAAACACCAACTTACAGTTTGAAAAATATGAAAAATAGAACAAAGCCAATAAATACATATATTGAAATCTTGTTTTTAGTACCTTTTATACTGATTATTATTTAAGTTGATATTATCGGTACATGGTAGATACAGTATTTTTAAGTTAGTTTTCCTCTGTAGGGACATTGGTTGGTTTCTGAGTTGGGGGTAACCCCCAAGCAAGGGTGACCACACATCTCATTTTTGCACAAGGACCCAGTGGTAGGTTAATCCATCCCTGTTACTGTTACTTCAGAATTTTAATTTGTGTTTCAGAGTTACAGTTTGACATGCGTCAAAATGGTAAAGTGTGGTAATTTCAGTCAGAAGAGTGCACTCTTTTTAAACTGAATTATCTAGCCATTCACACCTAAAAAATATCAAATGAATTTCTATAAGTCCTAATGTGCCAAAGATTATACATATATAAGATCTGTGCTGCACTTAGTAAGTAGGTCCTTGCTTTTAGTGACATGTTGTATCTCTTTATGAGTAGGTAGCTTTTCCTACATATTGATCTGGTCTTAAATAATTATTACAGGCTCCAGACTTAGTACTTGGTAGTGCTGTAAGTGAACCATATGTTTTCTTTGGAGGAAAAGGAAAAGGAAAAGAGGAGAGACCTCACATTCAGATTCATTATGGCAATATTATTAAGTACTTGTGCAGTGTTGTAACAATGAAATCCATTGTTTAAGCAAATGTGGAACAGCCAATGAATCGTGTGTGTGTGTTGAATGGCTGAATCTGAACACTGTCATGGCCGGTGATTTGGTTTGCCTACTTAAAATGCACCAAAGGACCAAAGTATGTTAATTGTAATGATAAATTCCCTGCAATTTTGTTTCTGAGGATGAGATAATTTTCTCAAACACAGCGCCCTTCAGATAATTCTGTGGATGGAGTGTCTCATCTCAGCTGAAGTGCAGGGGTCATTAAGTGTTGTTGTGGGGAGCTAACTGTAGGGATGGACCTAAGCCCCCCATCCCCTCCACTCCTCCAACAACCTCTCCCCACCATCACTTCTTCATATACAGTTAGTTCTTCCACTGCAGTGGCTGTGCCACTAGAGCTACTTCGGTGTAATATTTTAGAGCAGTGCACAATTTATTGCAATTTTCTATATTTTGATTTTAACAAGACTCAAAAAGAGTAATTCACATAGAACCTTACATAAAAATGTGACAAAAATGTCTTAATTTTTCCATTACGGTAAGATTTTTCAAGATACTACCATTGCCAAACCACTCCATTGTGTTACCACTAATAAGGCCCTTATAACAAAGGAACACAACAAAGACATGTTGGTGCCATAAGTGCCATCAATTCATAAAGAGAATCTATTTTTCCTTCACCGAGGGAGTATTTATTGCACCTCCAGCCTGGGGAGTGGAGTGCAGAGCGCTCTGCTAGAGGCCCAAATGGATTTTCAACTATGGACCCTAAACCTTTCAAACCACAACACTGCTGAATAGCAGTTAGAGGTTGCCATGCCAACACCATCTAGAGGGACATTTCAGCTGCATCAGAGAGAAAGCTTGGCCAGATGTCTTCAACAATTTGCTCTGAAAAGATTCACCATCCGCCATGCTCATTAGAGAGCAGCAATCAGAGGAACAGGGAGATACGTAGCTTTCCTGTTTGGATGGCATGTCTCTCTCCAGCTCTCTCTCACCATTAGAAAAAAGAGAAGATGGCCATGTCAGTCCTCTCAAATGTGCAGCCTGTTCCACTAGCTGTTTCTGGTGTATATTTTCTAAAATATTTATGTATTTATATATGTCTGCATCTGTGACATGCCCAGTGCAGTGTGCAGCTGACATGCTCTGGCAGCGCAGAGAGGCATCTGGCCAACACAGAAGAGAGCGAGCAACTTTGTGAATTATTAATGGTATAAATCAACACCTGTGGTATGGCTGACAGTTTGCAGAAGCAGAGAGGCTGCTGCTGCTGTCTGCCTTGGGAAAGCTCTCTGACCAACCAAGCCGGCAGCTTAGCTAACCCTTCCTGCTCAGTATAGAGTCAACATACAAACTACACCTAAAATCATCAAATTTCTGAATAACACAAGCCCTTTTTTCCTCCTGTAATCAACACTATAACCTTTGTAGAGATCGCAGCTGATGTAAAAACGATTCCTGTTTTGCAAATGACTGCAACTTGAACAGTTGAACAACAACAAAATAAATTGAAAAAGTTATATTATTAGTTATGCACCTCAATTTCTGTTTATGAGATGCACTGGAAGATTACATTTGTTAATTTACTCTCAAAGTTGTGCCAATCTTTCACTTTAGAAGAAAATATTTTCTTTTCAAATATGCTAAGATTGGTAGAGAAATTCTTCTGCTGATAGTCAAGTTCTATCTTTTTAAAACATATAAAAACACAGGCTGGATTAACCAACCACTAAATGGACAGTTGCTCTGGGACGCCAGACAATAAGTTCAAGTTCAACTTCAGTTTATTTATAGTGTAACATCACCTGAGGGGTCTTTGCTCTTTACAGGTTGAATAAGAACAGACATGAAGCATCAGTGCCCTACACATGCATAAAGATGCACACGCACATACACACACACACACACACACAGGCAGAAACCAAGTTACACAGTGTCAATACAACAATATTTAGTAATATGTACTACTACAGCACAACGACACACTATTTGTACAGCTAATATAGCACAGCATATTTTTATTGTATCAGTTGATACATACATTAAGTTCCTGTGGAAACTTAGTGTTCCTTTTGGTTAGATGCATCTTTTCTACAAAGTTTGTCTAAATACAGACTAATCTGCTGGCTGATTTATGCATTGTGCTCTCTACTAAGCCCCCAGGAATGGTGCTGGGCTGTTAAGCATATGCTGTGGAATAGTAGCTGCACAGGGTACTGCAACTTCTGGGTTCATTGTGGTCATCACTGGCCTAAAAATCATTTTACAATCACTGTAAAATGATGAATACATTTTTCTGAGCTTCCAAAATGACTCTTCTTCTGATCATCCATTCAGCCCAATAACATAGGGACAGTCTAGAGCAGCTGTGTGATTACATAATTTCATGCAATTCGTGGGTGCAAGGAGAAAATAGGAAGTCAGCCAGCTCGGCCAGAAGAAGTCTCTGACACATATGCTCTCAACCAGCTCAGCTGGAGAAGGACTCTAATGAGCATGTTCTCTGGGCCCAAAAATACAGAGGTGTACAGAACATCTGGGCAATTATTTCTGGCCAGAAGCTGGAAGCATGAAGATCATTTTTCAGCATATGTGCCATTGAACAACTTTCATAGGAATGAATAGGGCACCACCTTTTAACACAGTATCTAGTACTCCTTAATATGTCATGCTTCCTAGAGATGAAAAATTACTGTAATATCGCTTGAATGATTGATTTATCGACTGGGACAGTGTGCAGTTTGAAACATTGAATATGCACTGCACCAGAATTAGCATGAAGCTAGTTTGCATCCGTAGTCCCCAACAAAAACATACAACAGCACAACAACACACAATGCAAAGCAAAAAAAAAACACACACACACAGAGCACACCATACAAAATACAAAACTACACACAACACATCACATACACCCACAATGTCAATTAGAACTTGTCAAATTTAAATCAAGACCATAGATGAAATTTAGACTCAATGGTCACACAGCTGATTGGTCTTTAGTAGATTTTTTAATTTGGCCTTGAATGTATTGATTGAACTACATTTCTTCATATCATCGGGTAGGCATTCCACTGATTTGTGGCTTCCACAGAAAAAGCTGACTGCCCAAATGCAGTGTGACGAAATGGTATGGTACAATCTTGTATAGAGGATATTCTGGAGGATCTAATAGAACTTACTGAGCCAGTGTACACAAAGTCACATAGTGGAGGAGGGGCCAAACCATTTCAAATTCCATTTCAGATAAACTTGGCACAAATTTGAGAATAATCTAAAATTCTCAAAACTCAGTAAATTGTATTTCTCCAGTACCCTACAGTGATGGAAATGCATTGGTTTTTTGTCCAGAGTTTTAAGAGTTTGTTTATATAAGGACTCAAGAGGTCTTATGGCTGTTTCTCCAGCCTGCCGCCAACATGTGATGCAATAAGACATATGGGAAAGAATCATAGCATGCATAAATATCTTGGCTGCGTCCAAAGAGAGACAGTTTCTAATATGTCTAAAATTTGCTAAGTTGTACGTTATGGTTTTAACCATTTTTTTAAACATATTTCTTAAAGTTCAAATTTGGATCCAGTGTCACACCAAGATACTTGAAATCAGTAACTATGTCAATTTTTTCACCTTTGATGAAAATATCAGCGTTAGGAGGTTGTACCATGGTTTTAGAGAAAAACATACCTTTGGTCCTGTTTACATTTAGACTCAGACATGATTGATCAAGCCAATGTGTCATCCTTTCCAATGCGTGTGTGTACACAACGGCGTCATGACACTGTTGAGGGAGATCATTAATATATAGGCTAAATAATAGGGGACCTAACACTGACCCTTTTGGAACACCCTTTGTGCACTTCATGTTACTGGACAGTGTGTCACCAACTTTAACACATTATATCCTATTGGATAAATATGAAGACATCCATGCCAGTGCTCTAGATGAGAAGTTAAATTTAGAGAGTTTCGATATTAAAACATCATGATTGACTGTATCGAATGCAGATCTAAAAATACAGCACCAACTACTCCTCCTTTGTCAAGTCTCGATTTAATTTGCTCTATTAAGTGCATGGTAGCAGTTTTGGTAGAATGATTTGCTCTAAAGCCAAACTGCATACCATGTAGACCAAAATTGCTTGTATTAAGAAATGTTGTCAGTTGTTTAATGACAACTTTCTCAGCAACCTTTGAGAGTACTGGCAGTATACTTATTGGTCTGTAGTTACTGGCTTCAAGGCGGTCTCCAGATTTAAAAATAGGCGTGACAATGGCACATTTCCAGTCATCAGGAAAGGAGCTGTGTTTAAAAGACAAGTTAATTAAATGAGCAATAGGGGGAGTTAAATATCTTTGTGTAATTTAACAAACATGGTGTCAAATTGGAAGGCATCTCTACTTTTGGAGCTTTTTAAGGAGCTGATGATTTTGTTTACTTGTAACTCATTAGTTTCTACCAGCTTGAAAACCTGGCGTGTAGCATCCATAGGAACAATATCCAGTGTCCTTTTCATAATTTTTTTTCCTAACTCATATACAGACTCAAGAAAACGATTATTAAAGAAGCAACAGTAAGATGATCTTCAAATAACTTTCCCTGTACTTTGAGTTTAAAATCTCCTAAAAATTTTGGGTCCCTCCTTGTGAGATTATCAATGTTTTTCCAGATCAATTTACTGTTGCCTTTTGCCTCATTCAAAATATTGATAAAAACGAGATTTAGCTTCTTTTAGCTCTTGGATAACTTTGTTCCTTAAACCTTTATAAATCAGCATGTTGGTGTCTCCTCTAGTTTTAATTGCCCTCCTTGGTGCAGCATCTCTAGATTTCATTAGTTTCCACAAATTTTCATTAAACCATGGTAAATTGTTTTATTTTTAGATTTTATCTGTATTCTACATTAATCTTTCCCTCACAGAGTTGATTCTGTGAGTAAAAGTATCATAGCCATAGTCCAGATCATCAGAGGACAGTACATCACCCAAGCTGTTAATTTCATTGATAAATTCTTCTTGCATAGCTCTGGATATGCACTGAAGGATCATTGTCCTAGTTTCTGTGGTCTTAAATCTACTTTTAGTCAGTTTTCTCGCACATAGGGTTAGGTTATGATCTGATAAGCCAGTGATTAAATTATAACTTTTAGTTATTCTTTCTGGTCTGTTAGTAAATATCAGATCAATTTGTGTACTGGAGCATTTTGCAATCCTAGTTGGGCCTTTTACTAGCTGTTCTAGTTGGAATTTCTCTGTGATCATTTTTAGTTTTTTCCTCTTAGTTTTATCCTCCCAGTTCACATTAAAATCACCCATAAGTAATAATTCTTTGTTGAGATTGCACTCTTTCAAGACTTCTGTGAGCTGATCATAGAGAGTGTCATCTGCAGAAGAGGGCCTATAGATACCTATGATGTTAAAAGACATTTGCTGGGATAACATTTTTATCCTAACATATTCTAACGTATTACCTGCATTATAAACCACACGTTCACATTTGATGTTGTCTCTCACATAAAAAAGCACCCCTCCTCCTTTTCCATCAGGCACAGTGAACACACTTGCAGGAGTTGTTTGTTTCAACCATGTTTCGGTCAAACAGAGAAAGTCCAGATTTGAGTCAGACACAAGATGAGTTAAGTGATTGCACTTTGCAGTAATGCTTCTGATGTTAAAATGTCCACCAAATAGCCCCCTCGGTTTCAGCTTCAGGTCCCATAAGACTTTTACATGATTGACATTTTGGAAGGTTTTGGATAACCTCTGCCTCCTCATTGCAGGGTTTCAACACACAGTGGTGTCAGCAGCAGGTTTTGTGAGAGAGACACTGGACCTATCAAGGTTTCCACAGCCCAGTAGTGAAAAGTTATTCATTGAGCAATCATGCCTCGTGTTAACAAAGTTTAGTCTGTTAAGGGAGAAGTCCGGTTCAGAAAGTTGCTGCTCATTCATCACTGGCACCAGAGGAGTGCCAGACACATTCGGGCACAAATCAGCATCAAAGTTCTGCAGCACTCCAGGGGTCACTGGTCCAGGATTACGCTGAACATCTCTGGAGAGCATGATCAGCATGAGGAGGAGACTTGCTATTCTCTGAAATGCGGTGGCAGATGACCGGTCAACTGGATCAGTGATTAGCTCTGGTACCTGGGCTCGCCTGTGCCGCAGGACAGAGGAATAGATTGCAAAATATCCCAGTAAGTTATGATGAAAACTCACTGTAGGAGTGTCAACTGGTCATGGGCCAGCATTTGTCCCAAGCTCAATCATTCGGTGTCCCAGTTGTTTTCCACCAATGTTGAATGCTCTGGCCAGACAGACACGTACAGGATATACATCAATGAGTACCCACAGTAGTCCAAAGAGCACTCCATGAAACACAGCCCAGGTGTTTTTGCTAATGAAACACTGCTTTGAACTTGACGCAGATTTTGATAGGCATGCTCTGTGGTACGATAAACAGCCTCGGAGGACAGTCCTATGTAGCAATCCCATCCAGGATCCCAGTGGCCAGAAGGTAGAAGCTCCTCTTAAGCCCCTCAGCACTGGCCCAGTGCACCTGGAACCTCCTCTTGACCTCAGCGGGTAGAGAGGGCCGCCATCCGGGTGATTAGGAACCCCAGAAGATCCATGTGGCCAGGACTGTTTCCTTCGATGTTGAGATGGATGTACAGATGGTCTTACTTGATGTTTAATCTGATGTTTATGTTTGAAAACCTGGACTGGCCTGGTAGCAGAGTTGGCAGGGGGATGAGCTGACCATCTCCCCATCCCGATGAGTGAACCCCAGTCATATGCCATCACTTCTTGAGTGAAGGGTGTGTAGAGAGGCTCCAGCATGCGTGGATTACATTACCAGCAAGGATCCTTTAAGTTTTCTTCTTGTTTTCAAAAAAATACTCTTCTGTTAGCTTCTTTAGTGCTGTATCTCCTTTGGAATATTGGTGACAGCAGCTAGCAGTTAGCAGTTGACAGCTAACTAGTTGTTTTGATTTGAAAAATATATCCAAAAATGATGTTTTCTTTTCTGCTCTTGCTGATCAATGCTATCACCTCTTCTATAGAGTCCTTTCTGAAGATTTTTGAGTGTTAATTTGCAAAATGTTCCACTTTTCTGGGTCCAAGTTTGAGATGTAATCAGGAGCTCAGTCCTATTCAAACTGAATGCCATTTCTAGGGATGT
Source organism: Thunnus thynnus (assembly GCF_963924715.1). NCBI lineage: Eukaryota > Metazoa > Chordata > Actinopteri > Scombriformes > Scombridae > Thunnus > Thunnus thynnus. The sequence goes on from NC_089518.1 coordinate 2,875,196, forward strand.
GCAGAGAGACCAGTATTTGTATTTAGGGCCTGAGCCCCAAAGGGGCGAAGACCCTATTGTTTCTTATTGTTTGTTTCTTTCTTTATTACCTCACCACTTCAACCCTAAATTTGACCCCCTAAAAAGGCTCAAAAACTCACCAAATTTGGCACGCACATCAGTGCCAAAATGTGCTCGAGAGCGCCACCTATGTAACAAATATGGCCGCCCTAGCCCGCAGGAATGCCGTAGAGAGATCGAACCAAAACTCAATTATTCGTCTCATCAAGACCAAATCATATACAAATCAAATGCTGACAGCCCTGACCTAAATCCAACAGGAAGTCCGCACTATGGCCATCAAAGTACGACTTTGTGCCAATTTTGGACCCCAAGAAACGTCATCTCCTCCTAGGGCGTTAATGGTATCAGCTTCAAACTTGAACACTTGACTTTGACACTGTGCTGAACAAAAGTTGTTAAAAACTTTGTAATAACTCGAATGCTTTAGATATTATAAGCCCTGAAAGTTTTAGTGCTACATCATACCTTACAATGTAAACCATTGGGGAGGCAATATCTAGGCATGGACTTTGTGTTAGACAAATGGTTTTGATATCTAAACTATAAATCTGTCATCACTTTGAAACCTGTATCAATGGATTCACGACGAAATTTCCTACAAAAAAATGTGATTTTTAATGTAGGATTTGGCAAAAGTCATGGGATTTATGAGGATATTTCACAAGAAGAGTGACATTCTCCTCTCCAACTGAGAGGGAGAGAGAGAGAATAGGAGGCGGGGGGATGGTTGTGGGGGTTGAATGGAGCTCATTGAGTGAGAGTGACAGTTTAGTGATAAGGTGCTGCAGAAAAATAAAATCACAAATAAATCTGTAGCTCTGTACTGCAGTTTTTCCTTTATTAGGGCCCAAGCACCTAGCAGTTCGCTCACACTCTCCAATCAAATATATGAGTATTTTTCTGTGTCCAGCTGCAGTTACTTATTGTCTTTACACACCTGACAGTACACATTTCAATCAAACTTTGACCAGGTCATGTGGGTTAAAAGTCTTTCCTTTTCTAAAAATAAACTTGATGAAAATTAGGAAATTCATTTGTTTTACACACACACTCATCAAGAGTGAAGATAGAGAGAAATTTAAGTGAATCAGGCCAAAACTTGCATAATTTTGATGCCACAGGTGTGAGCAAGACAGACATGTCTCACCCTGCAGAAAATTCTCATCCTCACACCGCTGAGATTTGATGCTTTGCCATGACAGAGGATATTGCTATAACTTTATTGTAAATGCTCCACTCTGCACCAAACTTTACATGTTTGATAAGAGTCCCGGCCTGAACACGTCTACATGACAAGATTCATTAGTGATGCAAACTGGCTGAATAGCGCCCCCTACGAAATTGCAGCAAAGCAGCCCCAGCAGCAGGAAAAATAGTGGACAAAGGACATGATGTTTATCTCCTTCGTGCACTGTCTGAAAACAGCCCAGGTCTGAAGATATCTACATGCCCGTGACAGAAGCCCTTCTACAGCGCAGCAGCACGACGTGCGCGGAGGCGCGAGGGCCCGTTCAACACTGCTTGCAGCTTTAATTAGGGCCTGAGCCCCAAAGGGACGAAGACCCTATTGTATTTTGTGTGTCTGTTTCTTTCTTCTTCTTCTTCTTTAGGGCCTGAGCCCAAAGGGCGAAGACCCTATTGTATTTTGTGTGTTTGTTTCTTTCTTTATTAATCCGCCACTTCAACCCTAAATTTGACCCCCTAAACATGCTCAAAAACTCATAAAATTTTGAATGCACATCAGGTCTGGTGAAAAATTTGATAGAATGTAAAAATTAACCCCCAAAGTGCCAAAAGAGCTCAAGAGCGACACCTATGTATCTAAAATGGCCGCTACAGCCCGTAGGAATGTCATAGAAAGATCGAACCAAAACTCAATTATTCGTATCATCAAGACCTACAAATCATATGTTGACACCCCTGACCTAAATCCAACAGGAAGTCTGCAGTTCACCCATGAAAGTATGACTTTGTGCCAATTTTGGACCTTGAATAAATGCTATCTCCTCCTAGGGCGTTAATGGTATCGGTTTCAAACTTAAATACATGATTTATCACACTGTGCTGAACAAAAGTTATTAAAAACTTTGTAATAACTCGAACAGTTTAGATCTAGTAAGCCCCAAAAGTTGTAGTGCCACATTGCACCTTACAATGTAAACCAATGGGGAGGCAATCTCTGGGCATGGACAAAAAAATGTGATTTTTAATGTAAGATTTGGCCAAAGTCATGGGATTTAGGAGGATATTTCACAAGAAGAGTACTCTGAAATCCTTCTCTCCAGCTGAGAGGGGGAGAGAGAGAATAGGAGGGGGGGATGGGTAAAGTCAGACCTGTCAGCCCAGGTCTGAAAACATCTACATGCCTGTGACAGAAGCCCTTGGACTGCGCCACACTCCAGTTACTTAGTGTTTCTACACATCCAACAGCAGTGTTCAATCCTTACTTTTTTTAAAGGAGTACATGTGCTTCTAAATGAAAAAAATTAGGAGCACACATATACCTTTAGGAGCACACTGAAAAATGTTCAAGTAACAGTTTCTTAAAGAAAACAATTCATTACATACATATTTACAATTTATCACATATATATTTAAACTCTTTGTGTGTGTGTATGTAAATCACAACTTATGCTGTTTTTAAGGGTGCTCGATTATGGCAAAAATCATAATCATGATTATCTTGTTCAATATCGGATCATGATTATTTAACACGATCACTTTTTGATTGCCATTTTTGCCAGTTGCTGATGTTTATATATGCACATATTTTTTCTCACTTGACTCAACCAAATAATTTATAGTACCAAAGATGATTATTTAATACTATAAAGCATACCGTAGTCCAAAGATTGCACACACTGCGCAGGAACTTAGGGAAGTCAGCTCCTGCCTCATCAACAGTCCTGCTGGCGGTCAGGTTGTTGCTGGGGGCCATAACACAGACTGCGTCAGGTGTCCGAGGTACAGCAGCATGCAACAACTCGGTCCTCAACTCAGACACACAGGCCCCCGGGGTTGACAAGAAGCCAAAGGAGAGGAGTCCCTCTGGCATCTTGACAAAACAATCTACCATGGCCTGTAGATGGGAGGCTCCAATGACAAGAACAAACTGGAACAACAGAAAATTTTAATAAATTACAATCAGTAACAATTCCTCAAATCAAGAATTTGTTAATAAATTCTGAACCAATAATGCTGTCTTGTCGGGATCCTCGGATGGAATGACCAATTTGTGACTGCGCAGAAAAATAAAATCAAAACTAAAATTTGTAGCTCTGTACTGCAGTTTTTCCTTTATTAGGGCCAAAGCACCTGGCGATTCGCTCACACTCTCCATTCAAATATATGAGTATTTTTCTGTGTCCAGTCTGCACCAAACTTTACATGTTTGTGAAGTCAGACCTGTCAGCCCAGGTCTGGAGACACCTACATGCCCGTGACAGAAGCCCTTGGACTGCACCACGTCCCGACGTGCGCAAGGATGCGAAGGCCCATTCAACGCTGCTTGCAGCTTTAATGTTAACGTTAATCCTCACCACACTGCAAGAAGTACACTGTCCACACTGCTAAAAATATCTGTTGAACAGATGCCTTTGTGCTCTCCCGTATCTTCCAGTGCTCTTTATGAGTGTTCTGAGTTTGTTGCGTCTTTTATTTCAGAGTACTCTGCAGTTAAACGTTAGCTGGTGAAGTTAACAAGCTGTAGGAGGTCAGAAAGTCCACATTATCCATCTATGATACCGGCTGACAACTTTACGCTGAGCAAAAACAGATAAGAACATGAGCGCTCTTAAAAATAAATCCTTTAAAGTAAAAAAAGATAATATAGTAATCCAAAGAGCTGTTAAATCCCAAACCGGCTGCAGTGAAGTAAATTCCTTTGGCGCCCAGACTGACTCTGTGACGCTATTCAAATTTGAGATCACGTGATGTTTTTCTTTGGCTCAACCAATCAGCTCACGACTTCACTGACATTGTCATGACCATAGACTGTAGAAAAGGTCATGACCTGATAAACGTTGAGACAAATTTAAAAACTGAAAGTAACAGCCTGCAGAGGCATGAACAAACAAGGTCTCATCTTGAAGTATTTGAATTCATATGAAAAGAATGATTATTTCAAACTAATGTTTAAATTATTTGATCTTCACCATGAATTTGAGGGTTTTATTTGAAGGTATTACAAAATAATCTTCAAATTAGTGATTTTCTTTACAAAAGGGAAAGCTGCTACCTTAAATAAAGTAACATAATGGTGTCTGCAGTAGTATGAATATTACTGTGATTTTCTACAGTACTATAATAGTTACTGTGATTTTCTACAATACTAAAATAGTTACTGTGATTTGCTACAGTAATATAATGGTTACTGTGATTTTCTACAGTACTATAAAAGTTACTGTGATTTTCTACCACAGTGTGTTCACTAACGTGATTTCTACAGTATCATTATGGTTACTGTGTTTTAGGCCTAATACACAGTACTACACTGTAAAAATATTCACAGTAATTAACTGTGCAGAAACACATCAAATTACTGTGGATTTCACAGCCATTTTTTACAGTGTAGCCTTCACTTCCTACGTGCATCAATGAGCTTTGGGTGCCTGTGACCTTGTCATAGGTTCACCAGTTATCCTTACATAGACCACTTTTGATAGGTACTGACCACTGCATACTGGGAGCACCCCACAAGACCTGCTGTTTTGGAGATGCTCTAACCCAGTCATCTAGTCATCACAATTTGACCCTTGTCAAAGTCACTCAGATCCTTACACTTGCCCATTTTTCCTGCTTCCAACTCATCAACTTCAAGAACTGACTGTTCGCTTGCTGCCTAATATACCCCATCCCTTGACAGGTGCCATTTTAACAAGATAATCAGTTATTCACTTTGCCTGTCAGTGGTTTTAATGTTTTGTCTGATCAGTGTATGTGGCACTACAGGCCATCTTCCTCTGGGATTTAAGCACAATCAGATGCTCTGGGTTAAACATGCTCAAATAATCCAGACCTTGACTGGTCTGGAGTCTTATCAGCGATAAAGCTAGATGGCTGTGCCCATAAACTGTGTGTGGGGAGGGGGGGCAGGGGAAACACTCCATATTTAATGGGACAAGGCTCTTTCTGGTCTCTGATTGGCTGTTTTATATGTGGAGAATATGCTGACCGGGTCCTGTCTGAGTGAAATGGACTGCTCAATAAAACACAGCGCTCTGTACACACACAGATGGTGGTGTTAAAGTAGATCAGAAGGCACTCTGGCTCTGTGGAATGACAGCCACAGTCTCCGAGTGGTGATGTTGCAGATTGAAAGATGGCCCTGACGCTGAGCTCTGACATGTGAGGCTGGCTTCAATTACCCTGTCCTCCTCCTATAGGACAGCAGGAAGCGGTCACACTTCCTTTATGGGTGTCTTCAACCACTGATATGATCCTCCATAAATACTCATGTTGAACAGCCCCACAGTTTCAAGTTGTGTTTAATTATTGTGACACAAAATGATCAAATTTACAAAATTACAAAATTTGTCAACATAGTGAAGTGAAAAAAGAAGAAATTAGTTTAGGGTTGTCAAACACCTCTATAAGAGCAGAGGACAGATTTTGGAGGAAAAAATCAAAATATCATCTGCTGGGCTTTGTCTCCTGGTGAAGTTGATTGGAAGGAAGTCGATAAAATCTCACAACTTTCATGTTCTTAAATGTGCTAATATTGAATGAATCCATTAATCCTCTCAGAGTTTCCACCTCAGTAACGCAGCTGTGTTCATTGTAAGGAAAGCTCTAACAAAATGTCCATACAGACAACTTTCCATGTTCAGTGATCAGTATGTATAACTCCTTACCCATACTACTCAGAATGACTGGTATCATTTTAAACTCAAGTAGAAACAGTTTTTAAAGAGGGCTGATCCCTCATGTTGTCATAAATGATCAGGTGGCGTCTTTTAAGATTTTTATATTTTTGTTGTATTGTTACTGTTGAGCTGTGTGTTTTTGTGTGTAGACTAATCTAGGGATGCACAGTGCAAACTTTTTTCTCTTTAGATGCAGAGGGACAAACTTTCATGTGCAATCAAAAAAATCCATGGGAAAGCCTCAAGAATATAGATACAGGAAAAATGGCACACATTTCTTGGATAACATTGCTGCAGTGCTTCCAATTTTAAAAGCTTTGTTTATAAATGATCATTATTAATTGAATTTAAGTTAAAGGGACAAAAACAATACTTAAACAACAAAATATAGTAAAGTAAAAACCAGGTAAAGGAATTAAAGTAAATGCTGGAAAACAAGTTTAACATTGACTGTGGTAGGAATCGTATGTCAATTTAAACTACACTGACATAGCAGAGATTTTACAAAGCTACATTCCCGCAGAAACACTTACAGAAACTGATTTTTGATGTTGTGTCACATTAGAGCAAAGCGAGCAGCATGTCTGATGTTAAACCTATTGTTTAGCAGCTTTCAGGCTCCCTGGCATTAATCAGAGTTGTGACCCCCTGTAGCCACCTTGTACTCATTCTATGGGTGAAGCACTTGTAGATCATAGTCAGCATGCATGGCAGACAAAACCAAGGGGAATGTAAAGAGCTATGCGGAACAGATCACTGATAAAAGTATTCAGGTGTAGCTGTCATTCACTGATATTGATGTTACAGGTTAACCTTCTTTCACAGAGAAGCAAAGAATGTTAAGAAGTTTAGAGTCTCAGTACAGGAAGAATGCTGAATAGAAGAGCCAGAAATAATGTTAAGTGAAGGAGCAAGGCCAGAAACAGAATACATACAATAGGTACAACACATCTCTCTGCACATCTGAGACCCACGTTTCAAAGTGGGCACTGTTTCTAAAGCCTGCTAATGGACTGATGAATACAGCTGCATCAGACCATAATCAACACAGCCCTATTCCTTTCACATGATTGGTGTATTATTAGTATAAAAGATTTGCTCAAGTTCATCTGAAATGCATTAGGAGACGAAAAAACGTAAAACAAACCTCTCTAAGCAATTAAATATGAACCTTGATTCAGAAACTTTTCATTGCACTACAACTAAAAGTAGCTTACTTATGAGTCCATACGTAGATAGAGCATATTAGCCACCCACCTCATAATGTTAGTGATGGGAGGCAGCATGTTAAGACCCACTTCTTCCTCCCAACCCTCCCCCAAAACTGTTGACTTTCCTCCACAGAACTGTTTCTAATCAAGCCTTTGTCCCAACTCAGCTGAGATAAGAGTCTGAATAAATTGTCAGCTCCTGTTGTTTATCAGCTCCAGTGTTTCACTCCATGTATTTGTCAGCACATCATTAGGGGCAAGCGGATGGCTAATTAGTTGTTTATACAGTAACCTGATTAGAAGTTGGATTTGCATTGTGTTGCACCATGGGATCCATGCAGAGACGCTGAACTCTCAGTCAGAGTTTTGAAACTCATTTCCTCCTGTCATTCTGTTACAGAAAGCAAAACTGAAGAAAGTAAGGAGTCAGTGAAAGATCACTGCCAGAAGCTACACTGGCTCAGTGAGCGAGTTTTAACAAGAGGGCAACAACTTGATTTCAATTTCTTTAATCTTTGACTCGATTTATTATTTTTTTGCAGGCTTTTACATCCCTCTGTTTCTCTGTGAGCAACTTCACCTTAGCATGCCTCTTATGTAATCATCATCTTTAGATCATCAACATCTCAATATCCTCTCACGAAAAACAACAGAGTCAGTTGTTTCAGTTCCCCAAAATGACTTCAGTGATCGGAAGCTCCAGAGCAGCTAATCAATGGACCTTGTGGTGAGATTATTTTTAAGCTGAATTATTATTTTTTTAAGTCGACTCACAACAACCTGTACCAGCTCACCTATTCTTGTCAACATTTTTTCTGTCACAAGTCCTTCAAATTACATGACCAAATAGGTTGTTTGACCACATGACTCCAGAACGACAACATAGAAGTGTTTTCCAATCTGGTTCCACTTACAGCAGTAATCAGCAGGACAACATCATTTCTCTGTGCTTTCCAAAACCGTTACAAATCACTGTAAAAAATAATATTGTATTATGGTGTGACAATGCTATGGTTAATGTCTGGTTAGGTTGATAAGATGGAGCCTATTCATTTGAATAAAAATTGCTTATTAGGCAACAAAGTTTTCTTGCTTCCTGGTTTGCTTCCACTTTCTGTGGCACTCTGCACATATGCATTGTGTTTCTCTCTCCCTGGCCCTGCCCACTCAGTCCTGCTTGGCCCATGGACTTTCCAATAGGAAGACATCACAAAAAATAATGAGCTAAAAAAATAGCTTTTCTAGAAAGTTTTGTAAACATAATAGGTTTAACCAAACAGAGTTTTAATTTAGAGTAATAATCCACCTTTTTTAAATTTTTTTACAGATGTCTCTTTTATAATTGATGGGGAAATGCTTTTGGGCTGCAGGGGATTTTCCACGGTGGGAAATGGGCAAATTGGCAGAAAGGCTGACTGGCAGCGCCTTGTCCAGCTCTCTTATAAATGCATTATGTAGCGAGTTATATATAGATGGTGGAAGATGACTTCCCATTCTGAATCCTGCCTAAAAAGCTGTAATTAGCCAACTGTTTCTCCAACTTGGGAAACAGCTGTCATTGAGCACAACACCAGATATAGTAGAGGTGTCGGCAGTGATTCAGAGGTCAGGAACCAGGCTATTGGCTTGTGTCACGTTAAAACCAAATTTTGTATATATCACCCACTCCTACTGATAGCACAAAATTTGAATTTCTTCATAATTCTAAGGACTATAGTGTTCAGTGTCTTTATAAATTCCACCTCTATTTGTTATTTGCTGTAATTTCCAGCATTAAATGAAACTCTCCATTCAAATCACCCAATCTGACATTACAGACAGACACAGTGGAGTGCATCATAACAAGCCTTCCTGTCAGTTATAAATCTCAATACTTTAGCATTTTTGTGCTCAGCTAGCAGGGGCCGCTTTTATTAATTTGTTCTCTAAGCTAATCAGGCCTGCTGTTTATGGGCTGGGGAGGCAAACAGACACTTAGAGCGCCCCAGAGACAACAGTTTAGAGCCATGTTGTCTACAGTGAAAGCAAGAGATAAGGTTTTATTACACCTCCCAAATTTTAAATAAAACTAGGGCATCATAGAAGCTGGAATGCAACAACACAAATATGTTCCCTTTGCAGCAGTTAGGTGATGTCTTAATCTCCCTCTAAATATGACAGACTGCCCTTTGACAGGTGAGCTTTACTCTTGTTTCCCTGTTTCAATTTCTAGAAAATTCCTAAAACTGAAGAAAGGAACACCAGGAAGAAGTGGAATTATTTAAGCCTACAGGTTGATCTTTTAGTTTTAAAGGGCCACTCCAGTGCTGTATTATTGCACCATATCTGTGTAGCAGAAATCAAGACATGTTGACCGGCTCTAAAAATGCTGGATCCTGCACTTCCCATAATGCAACAAAATAGGGTCTTTGTGGCACCATTCATGGCCAAGTCTTTCAAACTCCACACTTGCACTCTTATAAATTTGCAGTCGCAAAGCCAAAGCTGATGACACCACTATGACATCATCAGGATTATTTTCTCAGACTTGACAAAGCTCCTTCATACAACTTTCACAGGCTGAGCAGTGCTTACCATGATGAGTAAACTGATCTTGACTGGAGTGGCTGTTTAAGGAAAATATATCAACTGCAGATTGAATATGCGTCAAAAAAGATTTGTTAAGACAAATATTTGTTTTTTCCTTTTCAGAATCACAGAGTAGCTAAAAAGTAATTAAATACCAAGCAAATGCTGGAAACAAACTGTATTTCTACAAATGTTGCAGTTATATCCTGCATTTTGTCAGGGCCTCTGACAAATTATGATAATGGAATACCAGAAGGCTACTGAAACCCAGGCAGGTTCAGCAAGTTTACATTTACATGAAAAATGAATATGAAAATATTAATATGTCTGCAGCTTTGACATTCTGTTTGTCCTACTAAACATTAGATAGTCATTCTTGGATATATGGAAGCCTTTAGAGCACTTCATTAAAATGATAATGTAAATTTGAAGGCATTTGGTCATATTTGTGTCCCAAGATACCAATTCATGTGCCATGAGTGTGGACTGAGGGGAGGACAGAAGGCTGCTGTCCGCTCAACCCTTCTCAGTTGACCCGGAAGAGACCTAGCATTGGAAGTTTGCACAACATGACTGATGCCTTTGTTTTTGCTGGTAGTTTCACCCTGCCAGCTCAATTGTTTTATTGCCATCAAACAAACACTGGTTTGGACAAAGGGGGCAACTGGAGCAACACAATGAAGTGAGAAGACTGACTGATCTCTGAATGTTTACTCCCTGAGTCTCATCCCTGGTTACACATTAACTTAGTGATGGTGGAGCAGTGTCAGTCCGCTGCAAATGAGTTGTGAGGCAGCATTCAAATGCACGACATGGGCGACCAAAAAATGTGGCTCTCATGTAGTTCCCAGCAACACAAAAATGCAGACGTAAAAACACAGCAATGAGCATTAATTACAAAGAATGGAAACCTAACAACTAAATGACTAGAGGCCTTTTTCAATCTCTGCTCTTGTGTTAACTTGTGTACCATAATTAGTTATAGTAAGAGCTGTCTTTTATTTAGCCTACTATGGTCAATTCCACAAATTGAATGTCATGGAATCACCAAAGTCATTAGGATTCATCCTTTGGGGAAAGTGAATGTGTGTTCCAAATTGTATGGCAACCCATTTAATAGAATATTAGAATATTAGAGATATTTCAGTCTATAATGATAATTATATGGGATTAACATACTGATGATTTTCTGAAAGCCTTACCAGGGGAGGGTGTTAGCGACAAGTCCCCATAACTACATAACAAAATAGTTCTTATTGGCTTTCAAAATGAACCATGTGAGCATTTTCTGATATTGGAAGGCACTTTGTCATTGCCTTCCAAAATGTATGACTGCACATAACTGTGACAAAATATATTCTTATGAGTGTTGCTGATGTCACCTTAATGGTCAGCTTAGGTTTAGACAACTGAAACTACTTGGTTAAGGTTAGGAAAATAAGGTAGGAAATGTTAATATATGTTGTCTGACAAAAAGAGCCATTCTGTAATTTTTCTTGTGATGACAGTCTCCATTCATCAGGACCTTCCATAGAAACCCATATGACCATATCACCCATTCCAAATAGGACTCATAAGAGCATTTTCTGATATGCTACTTTTATGTTTAATACTTGGTTAAGGTTAAGCAACAAAAACTACTTGGTTATGGTTAGAGAATAGTCTTTCATGGTTTAAAGAAACCAAAATTGACCACTGATACAATATGGAACAAGAAACATGGTCTGAATTCTCATGTTTTATATGCCCAGCCATCAAGCACGACCTACAGCTTTTTCCGGTTTTATAATGTCACATTACATCTGCCTTTGCTACTGAGAGAGCACATCATTCACTATTTTCATGACCACAAGAGGTCATTTGTTAGGAAAACACAAATAGTGATTTACACAGGGGAGGACAGACTCAGCGCGGGAAGAAGGGCTGTAAGCTCTTTCAAAACAAAAAGGTTCATGCCCTTAGGAGTATGAATGTGCTCAGCATATTCAATGGCAGTCTGCCTAGTAGGTCATTTGGTGTCTTTTGAACAGAGATAAAAAGGAAAAGTGGAAAGGATTCATTCTCTGGGGAGCATGAATGTACACAGGACATTTCATGACAATCTATCCTTTAGGTTTTGAAATTTCTCATGTACAAGTAAATATGTTGAATTGGTGGTAGCACTAGAGGAAGGGTCAGCAGTTAGCCAGAATTGAGACAGTCTGGCCTTTAGTTGATCTGAACCAAAGTGTTGGATGGATCTCCACCTTTAGGCCTCTGTTTAGGGGCAAGAAGCCTACAGTTTATTGATAGGAAGTTGTTCACCTCACAACTGATTTGACTGTTCGATCAGCCTATTGAAAAGGCATTATCAGCACACTTCTGTCCCAAATACACAGTGCTACCTGAAAGTTTGTGAACCCTAAAATGTGATCAGATTTTTACACAAGTCCTAAAACTAGACTAGAAATGCATTTCCTGCGGAAAATGCATTTCTAAAATAAATGCAAAGTAAAATTTCATTACCATGGCATGTTGCATTTAAGAGATTTGGTAGTTAATAAGTAGTATGGTGCTGTTTTATACAGCACCATACTACATGGCACCAATAGCCCCACCTTGTGGGGCTATTGGTGCCATGATTCAGCATGTCATGCAGATTCTCATGGAAAACCTGTGTACCAAGTTTAATTTCATCAAAGACAACAGAATTACTGAAGTATAAAGTTATAAGATTGGTTTAGCGCCCCCTTTGGGCAGAACTTTATGAAATGTGACACACTTCTGTAAGGTCACCTTGTGTACAACATTCCCATATTTGGTCACAATCCGATTCAGTATTGATGAGTTATTGACCATTAAGTGCATTTGGCCACGCCTTCAAAAGTTTGCTAACCAATTACAGACAAACCGTAAGTGATATTTGAAAACAAATAAATAAGTTGTGTTCAGGGTCCTCTAAACATGGTATGTACCAAGTTTGGTGAAGATTGGATGAAATATGTGCCAACAGAAGCAAAACATATGTTTATTAAAAAAAACAAGATGGTGAAAAAATTTTACAGGCGCAAATAGGCTTGGCCTATATCAATCTAATCAGCATCATCCAAGGAACATCCTGACCAAATATTTTTTTGATAGTACTTACCGTTCATGAGTTAATAGCCAAAATGCAAAACATTTAATAACTGACCACATGGTGGTGCTATTGATACCTTCTTTTAATATGTTAAGCATTTTCAGATGGGACACCTGTACCTTAAATATGAATAGTCTAGCACTTTTAGTTTTTGAGATATTAGCTTTCAAAGATTCCTCCCATAGACTTTCCATTATAAATTTTAATATAAAAAAACTATATAAAATCAATGGATTAAGATAGAAAGCTGAAAAGTAATAGCATAGACGTCCTGAAAGGGCTGAACATTTTGATATTTGAATGGTTTATGTCGCTCAAAGTATAGCGGAGCTGAAAGCTTTCAAAAAACGTACGGAAGAATAAGAAGAAAAAGAAGAATAACTAGAAAATTTAATTTCTGTAGAAATTGCGTGTGATTGCTGAAAGCGAATTCAGATTGTATAACTGGAAGCTGAACACTATTGAAAAATCTAGCAAGATTAAAATCTGCAATGGGTGGAATTGAACCTGCATCCCCATGTTTGTAAGACAGACATGCTATGCACTAAGATGACATGTCACACAGCAATGCCAGTCCAGATTCTGCTATTTAGTCTCTCAATTGCATGAAATTGACAAAAAAGCAGTTGAGCTCAGCTCAACAAGCAGGTTGACATCACCTGGATTCCTTCATCCTTCAACTCTACTGAGCTCTGCCCTAAGCGGGGCTTGAACTCACAACCTTTGGATCTAGAAGGAGTTGAGAAATAACATAAGCTTAAACCACTGGACTACTCAGAATGGAGCTGTACAATTGGAAAAGATGTATTTAACAATAATAGCAATCCACACTTTAGGTAATAATGTTAACATAAGCTGAAGGGGAATTGACTTACAGTACATGATAGAGATGGAAAGCAACTTTGTACATGACAGCACTACAGTGAACAGGTCTCGAACACACAGCCTTGTCATCTAAAGCTGATCAGAGAACAGCGTTCTAAACCACTGAACCAACAGACATCCACAAAAATGAAAGGAAAAAATCTCCATTTTGATGATGAAAATGTATTTGTCTCAAACCAGAGCTTGAAGCCCAGAGATTTGTACATCATTAGTGAAAGCAAGACTAGTTTAACATGAGAATGAATGATATGTGTAAAAAGTGTTTGAAGGAAGAGAGAATCTGTAAGTTTAAGAAAGTGCAGTGAGAGGAGACACACATCCTGTAGACTGTATTGCAGTCAATGAGAACATGACAGGGACTCTCTATCAATTAAGGTTCAGATCTCAAAAACTATAAGTCCTATGTGAAATGTACTTACATTTTGAGAGAGAGGAGGCTTGTGGCAACATAATGAGGCAAGATATGTGCTTGAGGAGTTAAAATTGTGGGAGTGACAGCAGTTTAGAAAAACATTGCTGCCCTAAAAATAGCTGTGCTCTCCACTGTGCCTGATTACATGACACACTGGTAAGACCTGAAAAAGTCTGAAAAACGCCTGACTTTGGGCTTAAATTGCTGAAAAACTACAAAAGATATCACTAAACAATCTGATAACTTTGAAAGTTCAAAGTTTTGTGAACTTTTTACAGTTTGAATGGCGTCTGTACAATAAGGAACTTCCAAGCAGTTGAGTGTCAAAGTGACCAAGGTTCCAACTCAGTTGAACGGTTCGCCCCATAGACTGCCATTATAAATTTTAATGTTTTAAAAAATTATATAAAATCACTGAAACATGTTACATTTAAGAAAAATACAAGCACACATCTGCTGAATGAGTTGCACAGATTGACAGTTGAATGGTTTTAATAGCACAAAGTATGCATCAGTTGAAACGCGACAAAAAACGTACGGAAGATGGAATAAGAATAAAGAGTGAGAAGAACAATGTGTGATTGCTGGAAGCAATCACACAATTAAAAGATAATCTTAATACAGTAAGGAAAATAGGCTACTTCCATCCTGTCCACCCACCGGACTGATGTGGATTGATAAAATTCAAATAAAGAAATAAAACAAGGATACAATCTTTTGATTAAATATTGAGTAATGTAGCGGTTATAGTTGAAAAATGGATAACAAATGGGAAAAAACAACAACTTCTGTGCTCCCTCTCGTGCTTAGTGTCACGAAAAAAGGTAAAATTCCTGTCCATGTACACAAATCTATAGAATAAATTTTGTGACTATTTCATGAACTTCCATGAGACTGGGTTAAGCATCCATAGCAACCACCATAACAACGATAGAAAGACCTGACAGAATCTCTGTAATAATTGACAAACAAAAATCATACATTCACTGAATGAAAATTATGAAAATGAAATGCACAATTTTTGCAAGAAATGTTATCAAAGCACATTTTAATGCTGAAACTACCTCAAGCAGCGATGATGGAGCCCTCGCACCCTCGTGCACATTGGGGCATGCTTCAGTCGATGTGCTGTTATCACGGAATAATGGACATTGCATGTAAGCAAATAATATCACTTCCTGGGCCACATTTTCGTGGAGATACAATGACCATCGCAAACAGTGCTCTGATTGTTTGATATTTTTCTGACCTTGAAATTTGCTTTGTGTGTCTGTGTGGTATTTTGGTGACCAGCGCAGAGTGTGCAGTGCACATGTGGGAGAGAGGTGCAAACAGGTGTGAGGTTCATTCAAATACAGTAGCGCAGAGAGAGTTGTATTTTGGTTGAAATTTGGTCTTAGATGTTGCCCTGAAAACAGATGTCTCAGAACCGCATCTATTTGTGGCGTAATGTCAATCCGCTGCTGCTTTGGTGATTTTATCAAAAGGATCAAAAATTATTTCTTGGTAGAATGATGAGAGAAATGATCCCACTGAATTTCATGAAAATCAAAGCAGCTTTGTTCCAAAATGGCCGCTGACTTCCTGTTTTCAGTAGTTGGCACTATGACTATGAATCAATGTGACGGGACGCCGGTGAATGCTCCATCATTCCCTAACCGACGTGTGTTTCTCAGCCGGAGAGAGAGCGCCGGTGCCAGGAGCGCACAACGCTCCCACTGTTCCTGTGGAGCCATGCTTCGGTTAAACTGTTTCTTGCAGGCCCGCACTTGTGTCCCACGGTCCTGCACTTCCACAAACTTTTCCCCACTGCTCGGACTCTTTTCTTCCCACTAGGCGTTTGAGGGTGCACACTTGGCGCCGATGCAACACACACACATACACACTTACCTACTGCTGCTGCTGCCTCTGGTTGCCTCAGGGCACGGGCCAAACTGGACACACCATAAATAGCGCTTGGTGGCACTCTTAAGAGGGTAGTGTGACCATGGACTATACCATTAACATTGAATGGACTGATATTTTATGATTTATTCTGGTTTGGGGATATTTGGCCACAGCCATATGGACGGCGATCAGTGCCCATTTTTTCTTTATGTGAAGTGTATCATTGATTTCTGAATTTATGTTTGTTGTGTTGCTAAAGTTGACCTTCGGCCGCTATAATTTATTAATTGGTTTGCCCGGGGGAGGGGCTAAGGGTATATAAGGGGAGTTCTGCTAATTAAGTGGGGTTTTTTTTGGTTCTTGACCTAGTAGCAATGTGGGTGACTAGCTGCCAGTGTAAGTCCTGTGAAACCTGTCTTGTAAATATATATATATTTTTTGGTCACCTCTGCATTGTAAATATTTTTGCCACTCCGTCACTCTTGTTTGGGAACTTGGTGTGAATAAAAAATCACCACACTGAAGTTTTTTCGTCGTCTGAGCCATCACTGGTCCCTCTTTGAAAGCAAACCTGCGACAAACAATATTGACGTGTAGATGTGTTCATGCTGGGACTGTTATCAAGTGTGACAAATTTGGTGCAGTTTGGACACTGTACATTCAATGTTCAACAAGTTCCTGTTTCACGCCGAAACATACATACAATGCCTGTAAATTTAAAGGTGGGGGCGTTGACTTTAAAATGTTCTAGGGGGCGCCCTTGAGCCATTTTGCCACACCCATATCAGATATCATGTTATGATGCGTGTGCTGAATTTTGTGAGTTTTAAAGCATCTCTAGCCCTTCAAAAACCATTTCCTGTTTCATGGTGAACAATGCATCACCATGGCAACAGCTTTTGATGAAAACTTAAAAGCTTCAGTATTTCGCATCATCAAAGTATTACAACTTACCTGACCAAATTTAAGTTGAATCTGGTAGTAGTTAGTAAACAAATGGGGCTCATGACTTCCTGTTGCCAGTAGGTGGTGCTATGAATATGATTCAATATTGACACATAGATGTGTTCAGGTTGGAACCCTTATGAAGTGTGAGTACGTTGGGACAGACTGAACATTGTACTTTTGAGTTACAACAACTTCCTGTTTGATGGCATAACATCAAAATTTGCTGTGTCACCGTGGAAATGGTGTTCAGTGAAAACGATTTTGATCACTTTTAATCACAAAGGTCTATAGATGACACTGGCCAAATTTGAAGTCAGTAGGGTTAAATTTCTACTACTTCATTCAAATACAGCACCTGGAAAATTTGTGTAGCTATAGCTCCAAGAGGCTTTTCTGTTCATCTGGAAATGTTTCACGGGTCTACCAAATTTCGTTCATCTATGTCAAATTTAAAGGTGAGGCCTTTGACTTTGAAATATTCTAGGCCCTAATAATAATAATAATAATAATAATAATCTCTACAAAATCAACAGGTTCCTTACACTTTCATTGCCAGGGACTGTGGGTCCTAATTACAATATAGTGCTTTAGTGTCATGGAATATGTGCCAGTTCAGGGTCTGGAGCCTGGGATCAGTCCCGTCTCAGTGTGTCAGCTGGTTTGTTCTGGTGATGGCTTCCAGCTTCAGCCCAGCTGGGCTTCCCCTGTCCTGACAAGCTGACTGATTGACACTTTTGGGTAATTTCTACCATCAGCCAGTGTGTCAGATCAGATAAATCAATCACACATACACACAAAGGTGGATAATACAATGTATGCACATAAACACTTAGGTAGACACACATGCACATTGTATCCATGTTCTGTTTCCTGGTTCTTGTCATGTGATTAACAAAGAAGGTTTTTATCAGTTAATATGGTAACAGCAGAGTGCATGTAGAGGGTATCTGTTTACAATAAAATGATGACAATAATCTTTTTGATTTTATGTTCAAAAACACTGAGATTAGGGATGAGAAGCCAGATAAAACTCTGATATGTCAAAATAATGTTCAAAGGAAAACTGAAAAAATATACAGGGTCATATCTTTTCAGACATCATTCTAAAGATTTTTGCATTTATATTTATATCTAGATTGTCTCTCCAATTTGCGATGAGAACAGCCAGTCACGCTGGACAGGAAAAATCCAACTGGACTCAGTTAAGACTGAAAATCTTTTTGTAACAGTCGCCCATAATGGTTTAGAAAGGCAATGACTCACAATGTTGACCAGCTGATAGTGGCGTCAAATCAGAAAATGTTCATATTGAGCCCTGAGAAAATGAGCAAGTAAACATAGTGGGTTTTTAAATTTGATTTATTGATTGGGACAGTGTACAGTTTTAAACATCAAAGATGCACTGCACCAGAGTTAGCTCGAAGCTAATTTGCATCCGTAGTCCCCCACAATCAAAACATACAACAGCACAACAACAAACAGTACAAAGCAAAAGAACAAAAACAAACAAACAACAAGCAACAAAAAAACACACAGAACACACCATACAAAATACAAAGCTACACACAACAGCACCTCATATACACCCAAAAAGTCAATTAAAAATGAATAATGTAAACTAGACTCAGTGCTCACACAGCTGATTGGTCTTCATTTTTTAATTTGGCCTTGAATGCATTGATAGAACTACAGTTCTTCATTTTATCAGGTAGGGCATTCCACTGATTTGTGGCTTTCACAGAGAAAGCTGACTGTCCAAATGCAGTGTGACAAAATAGTATGGTACAATCTTGTATAGAGGATATTCTGGAGGATCTGATAGAACTTACTGAGCGAGTGTACACAAAGTCACATAGTGAAGGAGGGGCCAAACCATTTCAAATTTTATAAACAAGGCACAAATTTGAGAATAATCTAAAATTCTCAAAGCTCAGTAAATTGTATTTCTCCAGTACAGTGATGGAAACGCATTAGCTTTTTGTCCAGAGTTTTTAGAGTTTGTTTGTACAAGGACTCAAGAGGTTTTATGGCTGCTTCTCCAGCCTGCCCCCAACATGTGATGCAATAAGACATATTTGGAAAGAATCATAGCATGCATAAATATCTTGGCTGCATCCAAAGATAAACAGTTTCTAATATGTCTAAAATTTCTAGCTCTATGGTTTTAACCGTTTTTTAACATGTTTCTTAAAGTTCAAATTCGTATCCAGTGTCACACCAAGATATTTAAAATCAGTAACTATGTCAGTTTTTTCACCTTTGATCAAATTCAGCATTAGGAGGTTGTACCATAGTTTTAGAGAAAAACATAACTTTTGTCTTGTTTACATTTAAACTCAGACATGATTGATCAAGCCAATGTGTCATCCTTTCCAATGCAATTGTTGGTTTAGCAGCAGCTAACTCAGCTGTTTTTGCATGACACTACGGTGTCATCTGCATACATTTGTAGTTGTACATCATGACATTGTTGAGGGAGATCATTCATAAATAGGCTAAATAATAGGGGACATAACGCTGACCATTTTGGAACACCCGTTGTGCACTTCATGTTACTGGGCAGTGTGTCACCAACTTTAACACATTGTATCCTGTTGGATAAATATGAAGACATCCATGCCAGTGCTCTAGATGAGAAGTTAAATTTAGAGTTTCGATATTAAAACATCATGATTGACTGTATTAAATGCTTTACGCAGATCTAAAAATACAGCACCAACTACTTCTCCTTTGTCAAGTCTCGATTTAATTTGCTCTATTAAGTGCAAGGTAGCAGTTTCGGTGGAATGATTTGCTCTAAAGCCAAATTGCATACAATGTAGACCAAAATTGCTTGTATTATGAAATGTTGTCAGTTGTTTAATGACTTTCTCAGCAACCTTTGAGAGTACTGGCAGTATACTTATTGGTCTGTAGTTACTGGCTTCAAGGTGGTCTCCAGATTTAAAAATAGGCATGACAATGGCACATTTCCAATCATCAGGAAAGGAGCTGTGTTTAAAAGACAAGTTAATTAAATGAGCAATAGGGGGAGTTAAAATATCTTTGTGTGATTTAACAAACAGGGTGTCAAATTGGAAAGCATCTCTACTTTTGGAGCTTTTTAAGGAGCTGATGATTTTGTTTACTTGTGACTCATTTGTCTCTACCGGCTTGAAAACCTGGCCTATAGCATCTATAGGAACAATATCCAGTTTCCTTTTCGTAAATTTTTTCCTAACTCATATACAGACTCAAGAACTGGGATCTTCAATTAACTTTCCCTGTACTTTGAATTTAAAATCTCCTAAAAAATTTTGGGTCCCTCCTTGTGAGATTATCAATGTTTTTCAAGATCAATTTAATGTTCCCTTTTGCCTCATTCAAAATATTGAGATAAAAACGAGATTTAGCTTCTCTTAGCTCTTGGATAACTTTGTTCCTTAACCCTTTATAAATCAGCATGTCAGTGTCTCTTCTAGTTTTAATTGCCTTCCTTAGTGCTGTTGGGCCGTGGCTACAAGTTTGGCTATCAGCAATAATTAATGATTATCAAAGATAATTGTTAATTATTAAAATCAATAAAATTATTAATAAGAATTAATAATAACGGGGCACCACCCTGGACTCAGGGAAAAAGATAGCCAATTCAGTCTCAAAGTGTACTAATCTATGAATTTGGGACTTTGGTTAATAATTAATTTAATAACTATAAACAAAATCACCATATCAATAGCTAGTCAAGGTTGAAGGATTTGGAGTTCTTTACAGAGCAGAGGTTGGCAAAACTCATTCTTGTGCAACATTAAAACAGACAACAGGTATATCCAAAAGTATTTATTTAACAAAAGGGTAAAAGCTACACACAATACTAATCTAGCTAAGTGTACCTATATACAAGTGTGTGTGTGTGTGTGTGTGTGTGTGTGTGTGTGTGTGTGTGTGTGTAGGGAAGACAATATCAAGATGGCTGCAGTCACCTGGTGACTGAGCACATGGCATGCCGACAATTTGGCTGATAAAGGGAACTGCAGAGATAAAAGGCCAGACCATGTGGTGTCTTGAACCACATGTGCTGCCTAAACCAAAGTTCGCCAAACTAGGTTTTAACCTCTTAACTGTGTGGTTCTCTATTCAAGGCCAAATGGTGTATGCTAAAGGTGCCAGGTTAAGATGAGGTTAGTTGCATGCAAGGCCTAGTTACTGGATGTAACATGTGTTAAGCATGCTAACATTAACCAAGTTTAACTTTCTCACTTTGGGTTGCATGGGGCAGGTCAACTAGATTGTATTCTAGTTCTCTAAAGTAATCTTCAATGTGGTGATTACAGCTGTCTGGGTCAAAATGATCAATGTCCTTAGCTATAAGCTCAAGCACTTTAAGGCAGGGACACTGTGAAGTCATTTCTGGTGAAGACAAGACTAAACTAGCACTATCATGGACATGTGCATCACGTACTACAGTTCTCTCTGGTTGAAGGGCAGGGGCTGAACAACTGTTATCACTTTCCTGATAGTGCTGAGGAGAGGCTGAACAGTTCTGGGATGATCTAGTCCCCCCTTCAGAAGGATGAGCACGGATGAATGTGTCATGTATCGGTGGCTGAGAAAAACACTGGGCAGAATATCTTCTAGAGGATAAACTACATGTCTCTTCAGTGTCTGTTTCAGAGAGATGGGAAGTCAGGTAGCTGTTAGCTCTGTCTCTCAGTGGAGGTTGAGAAGCTGACTTCATTCCCAAGAACTTAGGGTCAGTTGGGAATTGTTCCAATCTTCTGAGTGGAGAGGGAGTTAACCTTTCATTATGGGAGGAGTGTGAATCGGAATAACCGGAATCACATTGGCTGAATGACTGTAGTGGGGCAGGACATTCTGACCTAAGCCTTAACAATTCCTCCTTGTGTGAGCAGAGATTTAACTCTGCTGAGTACAGGTCTTCTAAATAGCGCATGGCTTTCTTATTGGCCGTCTGAACCTCATGGAGGAGGCAAGCATTTTGCGCTCTAAGGAAATCTACCTCCTTTTCTAGGGCTGCTCTGCTCTGACAGGCAAGGCTGGTTTGCCTGTGGAAGTTCAGAAGCAAGAATAAGAATGGATCTTTGGATGAGGTCTGTGCATCATTCCTGTCCTTGAGTAGCAAGTCTATCTCTTTCCTGCACTCACTGAAATTCAACCTGCTGATGAATTCTGGGTAGCCAGGTTCTAGGCTCTGTGCTAGGGAAGAAATAAACTGTTCTACACAGGGGTTCTCCATTGTTGTATCCGGTACGGAGGATTAGATTAACAGTTGACTAGTACAACAAAACAATGTGGTTGGCTATGGTGTTGCGTGGCAGACACTTTGTAGTGTAGTTTGGGCAGTACACTAGCCTAACCAAACAATGTTGTGGCTTACACTATGGGGAGTAGCTTCCTGTGGAGGAGGGGTAGCTACGACACCGTCTAGTGGCTCTAGTGCGCACAACAGATTTCAACATGCACTAACTGAGATGCAGCGCAGTAACAGCTAGAGGATTGTTTCTTAAAGTTGACTCAGGCTGGAATGCATGGCTGTAACAGCTAGAGGATAACTTCTAAGTTTCACAGGGCTGGTAGCACACTGTGGCTCTATCTCACAGGCTCTATTTCTTACTCAGGCTGGAATGCATGGCAGTAACAGCCAGGTACAAGCTCTCTATGTGTCACAGGGCCGGTGGCACACTGTGGTTTAATTAACAAGGGGAGCACTTGAATTAACAACTAATTCTGACAGCTTGACTGGATGGCATTGAATGTGTACTATTCGAATGCTGAACCAAAATTCTTACACTTCCTACAGAGTAGGTTCAACCTGAGTGGCTAGCAGCAACAGCAATCTCTTAGTTTAACACTACAAGGGCTTAAAGTGGTAGTTATCAGCAACTCAAGATTTGGGTTACCAATTGCTTTTACTAAAATTGATTTGAAAAAATCAGTTCTCCCAACACTTCACTTGTTTGTAAGTACAGCTAGATATCTTCTCCTGTGGCAGACTGGTCGTGTTAAATATGAAGACTTTTGGATAGTCTAAAGGTTTTAGATTCCAGAATTTTGGTATTGGCCAAAATTATGCTGAAATTAATATTGCACAATTATGAATAATTGCCAACAATACTCTGCCTCACACGGGGCACCATTTTGTTGGGTAGTGGCTACAAGTTTGGCTATCAGCAATAATTAATGATTATCAAAGATAATTGTTAATTATTAAAATCAATAAAATTATTAATAAGAATTAATAATAACGGGGCACCACCCTGGACTCAGGGAAAAAGATAGCCAATTCAGTCTCAAAGTGTACTAATCTATGAATTTGGGACTTTGATTAATAATTAATTTAATAACTATAAACAAAATCACCATATCAATAGCTAGTCAAGGTTGAAGGATTTGGAGTTCTTTACAGAGCAGAGGTTGGCAAAACTCATTCTTGTGCAACATTAAAACAGACAACAGGTATATCCAAAAGCATTTATTTAACAAAAGGGTAAAAGCAACACACAATACTAATCTAGCTATGTGTACCTATATACAAGTGTGTGTGTGTGTGTGTGTGTGTGTGTGTGTGTGTGTGTAGGGAAGACAATATCAAGATGGCTGCAGTCACCTGGTGACTGAGCACATGGCATGCCGACAATTTGGCTGATAAAGGGAACTGCAGAGATAAAAGGCCAGACCATGTGGTGTCTTGAACCACATGTGCTGCCTGAACCAAAGTTCGCCAAACTAGGTTTTAACCTCTTAACTGTGTGGTTCTCTATTCAAGGCCAAATGGTGTATGCTAAAGGTGCCAGGTTAAGATGAGGTTAGTTGCATGCAAGGCCTAGTTACTGGATGTAACATGTGTTAAGCATGCTAACATTAATCCAGCGGTGTGGCTATGCAGTAACCTGACTATAAGCAACAAGGACATCACAACAACAGTTCAATGTATAACCTTAACCAAATCAATACACATACAGTACATTGTTTGAGTTAAACATTCTTGCTTAGCCGTACAATGCTTCACTGTGTTGCTAGGTTATGCCCAGTTGTTACCAGTCCATGAAGGAAGAGATGCTTTGTGGCGTTCTGCTTTGTAGCCGGTGAATCCGTGGGTGAGTCAGGCTGAGAAAGCTTTGGCTCTGAAGCTGAAAGATGCAGGCGTTGCTGGGGAGACAGCACTCCAGTCGTGCAGAGGGCCTAGGTCACTCCTTTGTGTAGAGTTAGCGGCAAGCTAACTCCATTTCGCGGCTCCTGTACTTGTTAAACTGGCCAGCAGACTTGTGTGTTAGCTGCTGGCACAAGGAAACTTAGTTTCTGAGTCTTAGGCAGGCTCTCGCGTCTTCTGCCGTAAAGAAGAAAGTGTGTGTCTGCTGTGAGCAGGCCATACAAGAAAGCAGAGAGCTGCTCCAGCAGCTGCTGGAGGTGTGAAAGAGAGCAAGGAGCTGCTCCTGCTGCAGCTCGTGGAGAAAAGAGAGAGAGAGATAAGAGAGGAATCTCTAGTTTTGATAACCTGGATCCATGGGTGGAGCTTCACACTTTGGGTGCGAACCCCCAGGGCTCAGGTTTCTTGGAGTCTTGAAACATGTGGTAAACTGTGGTCCACATGTAGTCGCAACAGTGCAACATCTATAGATTTCATTAGTTTCCACAAATTTTCATTAAACCACAGTAAATTGTTTTTATTTTTAGATTTTATCTGTATCCTCACATTAAATCTTTCCCTCACAGAGCTGATTCTGTGAAATTAAAAGTATCACAGCCATAGTCCAGACCATCTGAGGACAGTACATCATCCCAATTCAAGCTGTTAATGTCATTGATAAATTCTTCTTAGGACTGGGTATGCATTGAAGGATCATTGTCTTAGTTGCTGTGGTCTTAAATCTACTTTTAGTTCGTTTTCTCGCACATAGGGTTAGGTTATGATCTGATAAGCCAGTGATTAAATTATAACTTTTAGTTATTCTTTCTGGTTTATTAGTAAATATCAGATCAATTTGTGTACTGGAGCATTTTGAAATCCTAATTGGGCCTTTTACTAGCTGTTCTAGTTGGAATTTCTCTGTGATCATTTTTAGTTTTTTCCTCTTAGTTTTATCCTCCCAGTTCACATTAAAATCACTCATAAGTAAAAATTCTTTGTTAAGATTGCACTCTTTAAAGACTTCTGTGAGTTGATCATAGAAAGTGTCATCTGCAGAAAGAAGAGGGTCTATAGATACCTATGATGTTAAAAGACATTTGCTGGGATAACATTATTTTTATCCGAACATATTCTAACATGTTGTGTTACTGACTAACACTGACTGTATTGACTAACCTTTTGAATATTGGTAACGGCAGGTATCAGTTCAGTTGACAGCTAGCTAGTTGTTTTGCCACTAGCTAGTTATATCCAAAGATATAGCTATCTATATATATCCAAAGATGATGTTTTCTCTTCTGTTCTTGCTGATCAATGCTATTACTTCTTCTATAGAGTCCCATCTGAAGATTTTTGAGTGTTAATTTGCAAAATGTTCCACTTTTTTGGGTCCAAGTTTGAGATCATAATGTCAGACACTGAAAGAATGATCACAAGGGGCATTCCTAAAGAAAAAGCCAAGAGGGAAAATTAAGAATTCATTGTTAGTTTATTTCCTCTGATCCATAGAGGATGGCTGAGTAATGATATAATATTTTGTATTAAATAGCAATAAATGCATAACATAAAGGATCTGAAATATCTGCAGTGTATCGTTTCAGGGACTGGCCCATCACACTGTCTGTGGTTAGTGTAAGGCAAAAGTTAATACATAATACCCTCTGTGACACACACACAGAGGGTAATCTCCTTTTATGTTGCTTCCACTGAAACCACAAGCAGGGCCAGAGTTATTAACGTTTTCCTACATCAACTCAAAGAAAACTGCTGTCAAGAGGGGGAAGAGAATTTGAAATTAAAAATAATAATAATTGAAATTTATTTCAGTCTGCAATCAATAACAGTAACAATTAGGCCATATATGTATGGGGTGGCTGTGGCTCAGGAGGTAGAGCGGGTCTTCCACTAATTGGAAGATCAGTTGTTCGATTCCCGGCTCCTCCAGTCCGCATGTCGGTGTGTCTTTAGGCAAGATACTTAACCCCATGTTGCTCCTGATGGCTTTACCATCAGTGTGAATTTGTGTGAATGATTAGATTTCCTCTGATGGGCAGGTTAGGACCATGCATGGTAGCCCCTGTACCCATTCAGCGTATGAATGTGTGTGAACGGGTGAATGTGATTAGTAGTGTAAAAAGCACTTTGAGTGGTCAGAAGACTAGAAAGGCGTTATACAAGTATAGTCCATTAGCTATGTGCAGCGAGTCCAGTATTTGTATTTGTATCTATATTTGTTGAGGGTGCAAAATTATTTGTATTCAAACAAAAGTGGAAAGAGGCTTAAAAATCATATTTTTGTTTTTATTATGCTTTTGATTTTAGAAAATGAAAATGTTACACATGTTCATGAATAAACTACCTCACAAAGGAGGTCCTCACACCGGGTCTCGAACTGGAGTCTCCCAGGTCATAGACGACTGCGCTGACTACTGAGCTAAAACTTTACCCATCACCTCATTGCAGGCAGACCTTTACCTATTTATACACCCATAACACAGAGAGAGCACACCATGTAACATGTAGGGTGGATCTTCAAAGGTGATTCTTGCACTGCACTTTTCATTTATTGCCTATTTTTTTACAACCTAACTTTGTGAAAAGGAGAAGGGGAACAACAGATTATGGAGAGTCCGTTGAGAGAACTCTGCATGTGTCAGTAGCTCAGCTTTATCTCTGGGACCACCCCCAACTCCGAGAGTGATGTCCAAATAAGGAGGTGTGTGTCATGTAGAAGGTTGATGTGACTCCCCTCGTTGAGACCTGCTGATAGACATAACAGGGGAGCAGAGGAGAGAGACTGAGATAGCGATGTAACCGACCTGTGTGCTGATATTTGACATGGTTTTTTTTTTTCTTCCCAAAAACAAATGATTTCTAAAATATTTGTATGAAACAAATGTTTGTAGAAAAAACCCCACTATTTGTGATTTGCCGGGCACACTCCTAATATACATATATATAAATTCATATACACACAGACATACATGCAAACATAAAAACAGTAAGTTAGATATGTAACTATAAGGGAGTGAATCTTGATTTAGAAAATATTTAACTTTATACAGTATTGCAAATGATTTCCACATTTTAGCTTTGATATAATTTATATGTGTCTTCCATCATAAAACACATTGTTCTTCTCACTCTTTATTCTTATTCCATCTTCTGTACGTTTTTTGTCACGTTTCAATTGATGCATACTTTGTGCTATTAAAACCATTCAACTGTCAATCTGTGCAACTCATTCAGCAGATGTGTGCTTGTATTTTTCTTAAATGTAACATGTTTCAGTGATTTTATATAATTTTTTAAAACATTAAGATTTATAATGGCAGTCTATGGGGCGAACCGTTCAAATGAGTTGGAACCTTGGTCACTTTGACACTCAACTGCTCGGAAGTCCCTTATCCCACAGACAACATTCAAGCTTTAAAATGTTCATAAAGCTTTGAACTTTCAAAGTTATCAGATTGTTTAGTGATATCTTTTGTAGTTTTTCAGCAATTTAAGCCCACTGCTCACTGCAGTGCTCCTCATAATATTGCTCTCATGTACAAAGTTGCCTCACATCTTTATCCTGTACCAGAATTCAATTCCTCTCTACCTTACCTTAACATTACTACCTAAAATATGGATTGATATGCTTGTTAAATATATCTTTTACTGTATTACACAGCATGTGTGAGTAGTCCAGTGGTTTCAGGTCATGTCGTTTCTGAACTCCTCCAAAGGTTGTGAGTTTGAGCCCTGCTTAGGGCAGAACTCAGTAGAGATGAAGGAGTCCAGGTAATGTCAATCTCCTTGCTGAGTTCGACTGCTTTTTTTGTCAATTTCATGCAATTGACAGACTAAACACCAAAATCTGGCCTGGCCTTGCTGTGTGACATGTTAGCTCAGTGCATAGGATGTCTCTCTTACAAACATGAGGGTGTAGGTTCAATTCCACCCATTGATGAATTTAATCTTGCTAGATTTTTCAATACTCCTCAGCTTCCAGTTATGCAATCTAAATTCACTTTCAGCAATCACACGCAATTTCTACAGAAATTGCATTTTCTATTTTATTATCTAATATCACTCCAAGAAATTTAATTTCAGTCACTCTTTCACTTTCAGCATCATTTATCATGAGTTTGCTTTGTGAGTTTGTTAAAAGATTACCAAAGATTATAAATTTATTTTACTTAATGTAAAAATAACTTAATGTTAGTTTATTAGAATCAAACCAACTCTTTAGCAAAAGAGGTATTCAGTTCCTTAAAGTAGCAATACTACAACTATTACAAAAAATATAAATTATACAAAGTCCTGCATTCAAAGTTTTACTTGTAGTTTTACTAACTTTTTTTTAATATTACATTATTGTACCGTTATTATTACAGACACATTACTTTTGACATTACACTACCAAAACGCTGAGAGAATCTGCAAGTCTAGCTGTTGACTTCACAGCCCGGTGTACTTTCTGGGGGCTTGGGTGACCTCCTTCCCAGCAGTGCACCTTCTAATCCCACCATGTACAACAGCAACTGCAGAAAACTCTAAATTCCTCTTAATTGGGGATTCAATAATCATTGAATTTGTGCAATGTCAGGTCACTAGCTAACAAATCTCTTATATACAATGATCTTATTACTTCTTAAACCTTGAGACTTGGCTTTCTGATGGTGACAACGTTTCTCTTGTTTAATGCACCTCACCAGGTTACACTTCCCTAAATGAACTCAGAGTAACTGGACATGGGGGTGGTTTGCGGTGTTATAGCTTTAAGTGTTCTAGATCTGATCTTGGTTTTAATGTCTTCTTTTGAAATTCTGCCTTTTGTTTTGAAAGGGTCAACAAAAAATCTTTGTATTTTTGTATATACGCCACCCAAGTCCACTGTAGGTTTTATAGAAGAATTTTCTGAACTTCTGTCTATTGTTATGCCTGAATATAAAAATCTAATTCTAGGCAATTTTAATGTACATGTATGCTGCCCTGAGAATCCCCTAGCTTCAGAGTTTTTAAGTGTAGATTCTTTTTATCTCATTCCTCAACCTGGTTTCATCTTCTGATTGTTTACTGAATAATGTACTATGCAGAGAAATTGGGGTGTTTTTCAATTCATCTTTAACAGGTAAATTTTACCCGGCTCTGACCTCTTCTGACTTCTAGCTCTGCTGCTCAATGAACACCTCAGCTATTTTAAATTCTTCTAATTCCATTTGTTTAAATATTTTAGACAATATTGTTACTATTAGGCTATAAAACTTTCCACTCATCTTGTAAGGCTGAAGGATCTCATGAAAATGTTTAACTTGGTAGTGAAAACTGCACCTACTACTTATTTCTCGGATCTTATAGCTAAACATAAACATGACTCCAGATGCCTCTTCAGTATTATCAGCCAAACCGCAAACCCTCCTCTACTTTTTTATTGAGCCTTCAGTTGATAAATGTGAACACTTTTTATCATTTTTCTCTAATGAGGTTCAAGCGGTTAGGAATACAATTATCCACCCCTCTCAAACTTTCCTTGAGCTTTGCTGTAAAACACCTTGCATCCTGCTAGCATTTAAGTCATTCACTACTATCTAAGCAATGTCATTACTAAAACAAAATCATCCTTCTATTCACTGGGCATTCTTCATTCTTCTGCATTTCATTCAGTCTCCCCATCTGTCCTAGCTGTTATCAATTCCACACTTTCATCTGGTCAAGTGCCATTATTTTAAATCTCAAAAAGCTATCTCTTGATCCATCCATTTTAAATAACTTCCACCCAATATCTAAACTTCCCTTCCTGGCTAAGGTTGTGGAGAAAATAGCTGCTAGGCAGCTCATCGATCATATGAACTGCAACGAGCACTTTGCTGAATTTCTGTCAGGTTTTAGGGTGGGTCATAGCACTGAGACAGCACTTCTTAGAGTTCTTAATGATATTCTTTTAACAGCTGACACTGGCCAAACATCTGTTTTATTGCTTTTAGATCAGCTGACCATGTGATTTTAATTGAATGTCTTAAGCATTGGCATATCAGGTACAGTTTTAGTTTGCTTTTATTCCTATCTTTCTGATATGAAATTTTGTGTGGCCATATGTGTCTTTAAATCCTCCACCTCCCATTAATCTATGGAGTGCCTCCGAGCTTAGTCCTTGTCCTTTATTATTCTCCATTAATATGTTACCTCGCGTCTTACAGATGTTAAAAACTAGTTCTCTCAAAAGTTTCTTCACTTAAACTTAGATAAATCAGAAGCCATTATCCAGCCCCTCCAGTGAGCACTATCCTGTTGCATTAAAACCCAGTGCAGAAATCTGGGTGTTATCTTTGATAACAAACTTTGACCAAAAGATGAAGTCAGTCATTCAATTTAGATCTTTTTTATCAGCTAAGAATCTGGAAAACTTGCTTAGACTACTATAACTTGCTGTATTCCTGTGTCACTCAACACAACCTTTCCAAACTTTAACTAATCCAGAATACTGCAAAAAGACTACTCACAAAATCCAATAGAAGGATCCACATAACTCCTATTTTAGCATCTCTTGTTTCCTGTTTCTTTTATAATTGATTATACAATTTTAATGACTACTTTTAACGCATGTTTGGGATTGGCCCCTGATTATATCACTGACTTATTAACCCCTTACAAGCCTGAATGCAGCCTGAGATCCTCTGGCAGAGGTCAGTTAGTAATTTCTAGGTCATGGCTAAAAACCAGAGGAGACCAAGCGTTTGGAGTCAGGACCCCATGACTCTGGAACAACCTGCTAAAGGGGATCAGGCAGGGTAGCTCTGTTTCTTCTTCCTCTCTTAAAAATGCACCTTTTCAGAATGGCTTTCTCTTGAATCTGTTATTCCTCCATTTTTACTGTACTTGTTTTAACTGTGTTTTAGTAATTTGTACCTCGCTTGTCATAATTACTGTATCAATTCTACTTTTATTTATTATCTAGTAATTTCTTGTTTTTATGTCTTTGTATAGCACTTCGTAACTTGTTTTTGAAAAGTGCTATATAACTCAATTTATGATGATGATGATGATGATGATGATGATGATGATCATTATTATTATTATTATTAGAATTATAAGGATGCAAGTACAAGTACCTCACTTGAGTAAATGAACAGTTCATGTCAGGACGGAAGAGGAAAAAACAGGAAACTGATTGCATTAATGGCAGTCAGCCCCCTCTTTAATACCAGTGGGTGTGTGGTGTGAAGTAACCAAGCACATTCACTCAAGTATTATGCCTAATTACAGTTAGGAGGTACTTACTTGAATATGTCCATATTATGCAGCTGTATACTTCTACTTCACGAGGGATTCATTCCCTTCTCTTTCATAATGAAACAATGTATTTGTTATTCTTCTACACTGATCTGACAGTTTGTTACTGGTTCCTTTATAGATTTAGGTTTTACATATAAAATATATGATCAAAAAATAAAATATGAGTCATTTTTGTAGATTAATCAATCCAGCAATATGTGAAGTACTTAAAATAATCTCCAATTTAAAAAGGCTTTGAGTAAATGTAAGAACATTTTGTTGATAATTAGGTCCCAACTACCTAATGGTGTGAAGGCCCTCTTGTAACTAAAAGAATTATTAGGGCCCAAGTACCGAATGGTGCAAAGGTCCTATTGTATCTGAAGGAATTATTATTATTATCATTAGTAGCAGTAGTAGTAGTAGTAGTAGTAGTATGGCCCGAGCACCAAACGGTGTGAGGGCCCTAATAATAAGTAGAGATAATTGATCTCATCATTCTACCCAGAAATAATTTTTTTACCAGACAGGAAGTCAACCATTTTGGTTTTCTTGGGTAAATTTTCATTTTACGAACATGTTTGAGGCCTTTAAGTTTCCCAAAACCCATGGAAATTTGCAAGTATGTTTGTACTAGTAAGTATTTTGATTTGATATAGCTATAGCTATAGTGCACCCTAATTACTTTTAGCATTTTTGAGGTGCAAGGGGTGCTCAAAAACTCACAAAAATTTGCACATCCATCAGAACTGTCTTGGCTTGACAAATGATATGGGTCTTTGGCTGAGATGTGGCAACATGGCTCGATAGTGCCCCCTATAATATTTCAAAATCAAGGCTCCCACCTTTGAATTTGACATAGATTAACAAAATTGGGTAGGCACATATATCATGTATAGGTGCACAAAAAAGCCCCTTGGAGCAATACCCTAAGTCCTACAGGAAGTCAGCCACTTTGAATTAAGTTTGCAATTTTTGTGCAATTTTTGCCATTTGCAGTCATTGTATTTTAAGGAACTCTTCCTAGAATTTGACCCGATTGACTTCAAATTTGGTTGGTGTCATCTTAAATTGATCAAAATCCCGACTTTTCACAGAATGCCCTTGATGTGGCGTGCCGGTAAATTTTCATGTTTTGCAACAAAACAGGAAGTTGTTGTAACCCCACTGGACTTTCATCATTCTGCCCCAAATTTCACATGCTTGATCGGAGTCCAGGGCTGAACACATCTACATGTCTTGGGCTTGGGTGTTCCAAAATGGCTCAAGGACGCCCCCTAGAATATTTCAAATTAAAAGCTGCATCTTTTAAATTTAATGTAGATGGATGAAATTTGGAAGACACATGTATCATGTCCAGATGCACAAAAAAGCCTCTTGGACCCATACCCTAAGTCCAACAGGAAATAGGCCATTTTGAGTATACAGTAGGGATGTGCAGAACCAGTATTTGTATTTGTATCTATATTTGTTGAGCAGGAAAATTATTAGGGCCTGAGCATGAAAGTGCCAGGGGCCCAACAGTCCCTGGCACTGAAAGTACAAGGAACAATAGGAACCTATTGTTTTTGAAGGGATTATTATTATTACTATTATTATTATTATTATTATTCCCCCATGCCATTGCATTTTTGAGGGGCTTGGGATGCTTGAAAACTTCTATGAAAATCGGTGCACACATCAGAGCTGGAGAAAATTGCAAGGTTCTGCAGTGTCTGGGCTCAGGTATCGCCAGTGGGCTCCATAGTGCCCCCAAACGCAGGGCCATTTTGGAACAAAGTTTCTTTGGTCTGCATGAAATTCAGTAGGTTCATTGCTTTCATCATTCTCGACATATACATATTTTTTCAAAAGTTTTTGCCCAACAGAAAATCAGCCATTTTGGATTTTGTGCATTAATTTTCACTTACAAACATATGCTTGAGGCCTTAAGGATGTGCAAAAACTCATGAAACTTTGTACCTATGTTCAAACTAGTAAGTAATGCAATTAGTATCACAATTGGGCTTGGGTGTGGCGCATCAGCTCTATAGCACCCCCTAATTACTTTTAGCATTTTTGAGGTGGTAGGGGTGCTCTAAAACTCACGAAACTTTGCACATGTATCAGTAGTGGCGTAATTTGATATCTGATACAGTGCTTGGGCATGGGTGTGGCAAAATGGCTCGAGGGTGCCCCCTAGAATATTTCAAAGTCAGAGCCCCCACCTTTAAATTTGATGTAGATGTACAAAATTTGGTAGGCAGATGTACCAGCCCCAGACTTTTTAAAAAAAGCCTCTTGGAGCCATACCCTAAGCCTAACAGGTAGTCAGCCATTTTGAATCTAATTTGCATTTTTTCCGCAAAGTGAATCCATTGACAAGCATTGTACTTTAACAAAGTCCTCCTAGAGATTTCAACACTGGTAGGTTAGATCTAAACAATTTTGCGATGCTAAATTGCAAGTTTTTTATATTTCATTGAACACCCTTGGTGTGATGTGCTGGTAAAAATTGCCCAAAACATATTTGGGGCATTAAACAGGAAGTTGTTGTAACTCCACTTTACATGGTCCAATCTGCCCCAAATTTCTCATGTTTGATAAGAGTCCAGGCCTTAACACATCTACATGTCAATATTGAGTCATAGTCATAGCACCACCTACTGACAAAAGGAAGTCAGCCTTATGTGACAAACACCAACTGATTTACATGAAATTTACATGGTGTGTTCTACACATCATATAGAGCAACATGACATATAATTAGTGGGTGTTCTCTAGCGCCACATAGTAGACAGGAAGTGATAGTTATCTCCTACAAACAATGTCTAATTTTCGTGAAAATATATATCCATGTCTGTTGCCCTCTGGTAAATGTATTGCTGCATTAATATTTTACTTTTGTAGTATTGCCTACATGCAACAAGAATTGAGGCCTAAAGGACGCATAGTCATGTCCAGCACCACGTACTGCACACCATAAATAATATTTTGCCCATTGAAAGTGTTAAATAATCCTGAAAATTCAGAGCCATGTTAATAAATCTACAGTAGTGATACCAGAGCTGCCGCTCCCTCTGACCTGCGCGAGGTGCGAGGGCCTGTTCATCGCTGATTGCAGCTTTATTTATATTTGTATATGAATAAAAATGGAAATAGGTATAAAAATCCAATCGAATTTTAGAAAATTAAAGTATTAAAAGTGTTCATGAATAAACTATCTTATGAAGGAGATCCCCACACCGGATCTGGAACTTGCATCTCCCAGATCATATATGACTGTGCTGACTACTGAGCTAAAATCAAGTGCATCGCAATGCACAGACAAACCTCTACTTATTTATACACCCATAACACAGAGACAGACCAGCTTGTAACATGTAGAGAAGAACTTCAAAGGCAATTATTGTTTTGCACTTTTCATTTATTGCCTGTTTTTCACAACCTAACTCTGTCAAAAGGAGAAAGGGAACAACACGTTATGGAGAGCATTGAAAGCACTTCGCTTTTGTCAGTAGCTCAGCTTTATTTCTAGAGAGCACCCCCAACTGATTGATTGATGTCCAAATAAGGTAATATGTGTGTTGGGACGGGCAGGAGTGCGTTTGGTTATTAGCAATAATTCATCATTATCATAGATAATAATGATTGATAATTATGAAATCAAGAGATTGTTAATATTAATCAATAATTTGGGCACCAACTGTTGGATCTGTGAGGATCACAGTTGGTTATTAACAATAATTAACAATTATCAGTTATAATTGATTAATTATACAATTAATAGAATTATTAATATGTATTAACAAATATGGGGCACCACCTAGAAACCGGGACCAATAACCAAACAAGGTAGTCTGATAAAAGGAGTTCACCTAGAATATCAATATCTGAGATATAATATTAATGATATTAATATTCACAGGTGAACAAAGAAGGTTAGATTCGAGCTCTGACCCCTTCAATCAGCCACTTTTCACAATATGTTACACACAATAATGACAAAAGAACTTCTCTTTAAAGATATAACAGTGTTTATTAAACTTAGCAAAATTAACAAAATTAACAAATGCTTCATTCAATTAGCAACTATTTTAAAATCTAATTCTACCAAACAAAACACAAACAGCTATGTATAGGGTTGGACACATGCAAGGGAATGCATGTGTGTGTGTGTGTGTGTGTGTGTGCGACAAGATGGCAACGGGGCCTGACGTGATGACGTCGTCGGTCTGCAACATGGACATGACTAGACATGGGAGGAAGTCACGTCACGTGAGAACCGAATGGCGGAAGTGTTGCGGTGTCTTGGTTAGACAATAGCAAGATGGCGCCGCCTGGTGGTCGGCGTCTTGCACTCACCCAGTTCCGTGAAAAACACACCTGTCTGATGGCGGATAAGGAAAGACAAAGCAAAGCTTTGTCTGCCGTTACCTGACCATCAGATGTGCAAAAAGATGTTGGTGCGTGTACATATGTGTGTGTGTGTGCGTGTATATGTGTTAGTCAAAACAGAGGGAAGAAGGAGAGAAAGCAATCGTGAGAGGGAGAAAGCGGTTCCTTTGTCCACAGAGAGCGCACGTACGGACGGCAGTCTGTAACGCACGTTGCCTGGTTTCTGATCGACAAAGCAACTTGCTTTCTCACTCACGGTGGCACAAACACAGCAGTAGTCCCGAGCGGGACAAAACACCAAAACAGTCTAGCGTGGTGAACACAAATAAACAGGCAGCAAACTTAAAATCCGTCAATTCACACAACAAGAAAGCTAAATGCTAAACAACAGCACTAATGCTGAAAAGAACACACAACTAACACTGCCTCTGCCCAGACTCATGCCTCTTACTTGGTTGCTTCAGAAAGCGGGCAGGGTGTGTGTGAAGTCCGTCCTTCTGTCTGGTTCTGTCTGGCTCTATATGGCTCGGATGCAGATGGTGGCCATTCTCGCATGATCAGCAAACATTTAACGGCAGCTGGCTGATTCTCGGCAGCGAGGTGGAGAAGACAGCTGAGTCGACTTGGTGAAGAAGAGCGGGGCAGAAAAGTTCCACGTCTTCCTGAAGAAACTCAGTTTCTTCCTTCTTGAGGGAATTTGAGGACGCTGGTTGTAGCAGCGGTCTCTCTCAGATCCAGGAATGTATTCATGTATTCACATGAATACATTCCTGGACTGTTGGGCCCCTGGCACTTTCATGCTCAGGCCCTAATAATTTTCCTGCTCAACAAATATAGATACAAATACAAATACTGGGTTCTGCACATCCCTACTGTATACTCAAAATGGCCTATTTCCTGTTGGACTTAAGTCAAGTCTCGTCTCGTCCGGCGAGGGGAAAGACTTCAGTGAGGGGAAAACACGTGCATGGGGTACCTATGTTAGTGAAGCTGACTCACAGGAGGACGGTGTTTCCCATGGCTCAGTTCACAATGAAGGCGTGTTCTTCAGGGCACATTCAGTTTTTAAAGGGGCGGTAATGTCATAGCTGCGTCATCAGGACGGCTCCGCTGTGCAGGAGCATCTCTGCCAATGAGAGACTGTATGTCGACTGTTCCCTGCTGAGGTGTGAAAATTGCAAAGCATCCCTGGAAATTAAGTTTGCAATGGACTCCCATTGTCTGTAAGCAGCATTTTGGCACTATTCCTTTGTCTCTGGGGAAACAAAGGAAAAAGCACCTCGTGGTCAGGCCTCACAGGTTACATGTAGGCCTACTCTGTGTGACCTCATGGTTTGAGGCCCAACATGCGTCATGTAGCAGGTGGATGTGACTCCCCTCGTTGAGACCTGCTGATAGAGGTAACAGCAGTGCAGAGGAGAGAAAATGAGATAGCAATGTAACCGACCTGTGTGCTGGTATTTGATGTTTTTTTTTCCTCTTGAAAACAAATATTTTCAAAAATATTTGTATGAAATAAATGTTTGTAAAAAAACCCACTATTTTTGCTTTTTGAATAACGTATTTGTATTCGGGCACACCCCTAGTTTTAGATTTCTATTAATAAGATTATGAAATATCTTAAATATCTGTTTAAAATCAGAAAATTTCACACCACAAGTCTTGCTTTAGGCAAATTTTATGAAAACATTCATATTGAATGAAATAGGCTAAATGTTTTGCAGAGTCAAGCTCTTTGTGTATGTGTGCATATAAAAGAGAAAAAAAGATTAAGTGAACATTAAGAGTAAGTGCACACATGCAGTACACAGCTGCGCAAATTGATCATCTGACCAATGTCCCTAAAAATGTCCCCATCAATATTAAAACCAAAGCTACGCCCAAAACTTGAGAGAGAAGTTCTGGGTTGATACATAAACTCGAAATGGGCTTACTGCCCCTTGAGGCTGATGAGAATTTAAAAAAAGTCAAATGTAGGGTTTTCTGGCACAACTTCATCTACATCCATGGTGCATGGAGAAAAAAAGAAATCAGAAGGGGTCAAAACTCCAACAACACTAAGTATAAAGAAGAACTTTATTATGAGACCAACGCATTTTGGTTTATAGCCTAGCTGGACCAACCATGATGAGGACCACAAGCTGAAATACATTGGACTTTATTATTTCAGTTTTCAGTTTCCAGTTTCATAATAAGAACTTATTATGTTTCATATTCCTAAATTAATATATGTAATCAAATTACCACACAGCAAACCTGGGGCCCAGCTATTTTAAACATAGAAAGACTGTATACACTGCACAGAGACAAGAGGGAACCAGGGGTTACAAGGGGCCATGGCCTGGACACAGAACAGCAAGGACGCCCCTGCCAGAGGAACACAGCTGGCACAGCTCAGAAATATATGTAGGTGCCTTCAACAAATAACTATGACAACAGTTCAAATCAAAACAGCATAACATACAACATAAAACAGTTTAAAGCCTGATAACATTAAACTCATATTTGCAAAAATTTTAGATTTGACAAGTGTAGCTTTTTCACAGTCAGTA
Source organism: Thunnus thynnus (assembly GCF_963924715.1). Classification (NCBI taxonomy): domain Eukaryota; kingdom Metazoa; phylum Chordata; class Actinopteri; order Scombriformes; family Scombridae; genus Thunnus; species Thunnus thynnus. The sequence goes on from NC_089518.1 coordinate 2,913,467, forward strand.
TTGTTTGATATGGTGTATGATTGCTTTCAGTGACCATATTTATTCCCAAAAATTCCAAACGTAATTCTTTGTGTTCAACATTGTTATTACTGTATTAGAATGTGTTTCTTTTCTACAAGCACTGAAGCCACAGGACAGTAGAAAGTGGTTAATATTCCTAATTATAATAAAACATGTTCATGAATATTTATGTGGAAAAAACATTAAACTGCTGTTTAGCATTGTCTCTGGACCATGCTCCCCCCCACCCCACCCCAACCTGTCTGCAGCCAAAACTTCTCCAGACTGGCTAACATTATAGCTCCCCCAACTGCTCCTTTCTAGGACTACAGCAGTCAGTGTGTATGGTGAGCTGACTTCTTTGTGTTGTTAGTGATGAAGGACAGAGATAAGACTTCCACTGGCTGCCATTTCTATGGGATTAGGGTAAACATATAATCATAGATAAATAAAAATACGATACATCCTGTAACTGTCAAATGATAGAGCAATGAGCAAAATATGTAGTTTGAATAGAAGCAAAAATGGAAGGAACAATTTGCACCTGTTGTCTAGGAGTAAATACATCAACCACTCTTAATCTGGGTTTAAAATTACATTAATTTAATATTTTCAAAATGAGAATCTCTAAATCTGGTCATTTTTATGTTTTTAGATCAGTTGAAATAATGCATGCTCCTTTATTGGCTCATGCACACACTGGAAAATGGAACTACCCTCAAACTTGAAAAAATGATGAGAAATTATGCAATTTAGTACTTAGTCCCTGAGAATTTGTTTGCTCAATCCCACTGGGGATGAAAGAGTTCCTTGAATTACTTCAACACAAAGACAAAACCTGAGATTATTTTTTAATAAACACTTAAATCAGATGAAGGAGACATACTCAGATCATTTACTTAAGTAAAAGTAGTATTCAAAGCAGAAAGGATTAGTTGATTAATTGATTAGTCAATTGAAACGAAAAATCTGTAACTATTATCAATTAATTGTTGGCCATTTTTCAAGTGAAAATGCCGAACATTTACCTGATTCCAGCTTCTCAAGTGTGAGGGTGTTTTTCTATCGTGTCAGATAGTAATCTGATGATCTTTGGGTTTTGGACTGTATCACAAGTACAAATACCCATTATGCAGAATGGCCAATTTCAGATGCATTAACATATAAACATTTTAATGTTGTAGTTGGCTGAGGTGGAGTTAATATTTACAACTTAATTTACAGTTGGATAGCTATAATCTATACTCTATACTCAACAACTAACTAACTAACAATGCATCATTTATATTCTGATAATATATTTTTGATGAAAAATAAATTTAATCTTCATCTATCTTCATCATTCTAGATGTGATGTTAAGTCATTCTGTACACCAACACCACTCTGTAAGTGGCTGTATCTCTGTAAGGACAGTGTGTCTGTTAGTTTCAGGTAAGATGACTTGAATTTTTCTCCTCCTGTCTCTATTTAAACAGATTTATAGAGCATACCCCCCCCCCCCCCACACACACACACACACACACAAGGGGCCTGTTTTGAGCAACTCTGTTATTAGCTTGCAAATACCCGGCACTCACACAGAGGGTAATATGCAGCAAAATAAAGAGGAGAGAAACTCAAGATCTAGGGTATGTGAAACTATTGTCAGGCACAGACAATGGAAAACCAACATTGGCTGGAAGGGGAAATTTGAGTCTCCAATCTGTTCAACTTTATGTGCTGATAAGAGACGGGGCTCTGCTGGTGCTTTAGCTAGTGCAGAATACAGTAAACACAAACTGTGGGCCAGAGTAGGTCATTGAGAGTTTTCCTTGCCTTGGGCTTAACATGACACTTAAGTAGTACTACAAGGGGAGAAAGAAAAGGCAAGGCTACACACATTACAAACTGCCTCTATTCTCTGCTCCCCGGCTGAAATGTCAGAGCCATTCTTTCAGTATGGAGGGAAGGGGTGGGGTGGAGGAAGGCCAGACAAAAGGCTAGGGATTCTATGGTGATTTGTTGCATTTTCATTATAACTGCTTTGATTGTGTAGGGGAGGTAATCATGGATCTAAACAGGACCTGAAAGTAACTGTTTTCCAAGTGTGTAACTCAAAACGCTTCCTGACAAACGAAGCAGTGTTTTCTGCATGATAATCCCACCTGCTGACAAATCAAAGACAGTTTCAAACATACACTTAGTGCCTTTAGAGGAATCAATCCCAACAACGGAGGAAACAAGGACAACAGAGAGAGTGAAAAGGGCATGCCAACACCAAGAGGGAAATCCTTTTGCACACGATCTTCCATTTATTGACATTTATCAAATAAATTGAACTAAATTAAAACAGGATCACATGAAATATGTCATGCTGAATATGAAACACGAACTAATGTAGTAATAATATCCTGTCAGAGAAAAAGAAAAGAAAAATATATCACACCTCTACTATTTCTTTCCTCTGCTTTTCTGCACCGAGAAAAAAGGCTGCTCCCTGCTGTATTCCATATAAGGTATATAATCTACATATCATAGAAGCTTTTGATTAGAATTGTTATTTGTAGTATTCAAAACTGTGGTAACCAATAAGTGTTCCCAGTGTGAGGCAGCAATGAAGGCAGAAGTGGTTCCCAGATCTCCATCATCACTCTCCTTACTATTAAAATAAGTGTTATTCTTAATTCCTCCATTAGCAGAACTATAAAAGTCTCACAATACCGCTGATTAGTTGAAGGAGGTTGTTCTTTTAATACCTGGCTGTCTTGACCCTACACTGTGGACTTATCAGCTTAAATCTACACTGTGTTACAGCACAATGATAACCTGATAACTTTAACAACAGTAAAAGTAGACATGAGTAATAAATTACGTAACTCAAACGTGTCAGCTCTCTGAAACTTAAGACTGTAGTTCAGTAAATGAAAAATATTTACTTCATATAGGGAGCAAAAAATACAGCATCTTTTGATAGACAATAATTTGTAATAAATTTGGTAAAATGTGTAAACACATTTCAGTTTCTCCAGTATGATGCTTCCCTCCTGACCTCCAGAGGCTGGTAGAAGAAAAGGCTCTGCTATATTCTGGTAGTGTGTCATACATTGTACACGATCACAACAAATAGCATGTGCACAAAGAGACAGAGCAAAGGGGTGGGATGGGGGCTTATTTGAACAGAGATGGGGCTTGTCATGCAATTGGACCAGGTCCATTTCAGCCAGATAACAATGCCACGTCGCGAGACATTTTGCCTGTCAGGCCACTTAGGCTGAGCAGACAAAGAGGTGAAACAAATCCTGCGGAGGCTACAAAGCTGCAATCCCTCCCAGGCCAGACAGACTGAGCCTCCTCCCTCTGCTCTCCACTGGCAGCCACCACTCGATTAGATAGCTGCTGTTAATTATACCTGGATTGTTGGATTGTGAGGTGTTCAGGTCCCATAGTTAGCAACTATCCATCAACCCAACCTCCACCCCCCATCCCTAACTATTATTCAGAGGGCTGGGTTTAGCCTGGTGGACAGCAGCCTATTTGCTGGACAAATCAACTAAGCTAAATAAAGCTGTGGGTTTAGCTTTCTTACCCTATATATCATGTGATTCCACATTTTGAAGCCAAATATTTATCTATACACATTACAGTTAATTACTGTTACAAATACATGGAATTAGCCACAGAGCAATTCAGTAAATGGGCAATTTGTAAATATACCAGTAGGCTGTTGACTCATGAATTCTAAATTATTTGTTATGTGTTATATGTATGTATGTGTGTGTGTGTGTGTGTGTGTGTGTGTGTGTGTGTGTGTGTGTGTGTGTGTACAGAAGGATGACAAATTAAAGAAAAAAACAAAATAAATTGTCTTAGTAAGGCGTTGAGCCACCACGTGCCACCAGAACAGCTTCAGTGCACTTTGGCATTGATTCTACAGTCTCTGAGCTCTACTGGAGGGATGAACACCATTCTTCCAAAAGATATTCCCTCATTTGGTGTTTTGATGATGGTGGTGGACAGCGTTGTCTAATCGGTTGGTCCACAATCTCCCATAGGTGTTCAATTGGGTTGAGATCTGGTGACTGTGAGGGCCATAGCATATGATTCATATCATTTTCATACTCATCAAACCATTCAGTGACCCCTCGTGCCCTGTGAGTTGGAACATTGTCAGTCTGGAAGAGACCACTCCATCAGGATAGAAATGTTTCATCATAGGATAAAGGTGATGACTCAGAAAAACTTTGCATTGATTTGCCGTGACCATTTCCTCTAAGGGGACAAGTGGACCCGAAACCAGCAAAATGCCCCCAACTGCATAACAGAGCCACTGGATCCCCTCAGACCTCAGACCTGTACCAGTTTTTCCTTTAATTCGTCACTCATCTGTATATATATATATATATATATATATATATATATATATATATATATATATATATATATATATATATGTATGTATGTATGTATATGTGTGTGTGTGTGTGTGTGTATGTATATATGTGTGTGTGTGTGTGTGTGTGTGTGTATATATATGTGTGTGTGTGTGTGTGTGTGTGTGTATGTATATATGTGTGTGTATATATATATATATATATATATATATATATATATATATACACACCATGTTTCCATTTCCCCCTTATAAACCGTGAGAAACCAGAAATTGCAAGTTAGAAAAAGCACTAAATCACTTTAAATATTTGCTGTGATGTGAGCTACCCACTTTTGAACAGTCCCTCCTCATGTCATGTCCTCCTGTTCCAGTAGGAAATACTGTGTGTTACATTACAAAAGCATGCCATCAAAATGCTGCTTCTTTGTGGCATTAATGTGAAGTGTGAGGTGTAAAAATAAGATATTAATATGAGCACGCTCACCCCTCAAAGAGTGCACTCATTAAAAAGAACAGAAATTAAAAAAAAAAACAATACCTTTTATTCTCTTGCATTCAATGGTGGCTGGCACTCTCCTGATTGAGGCTGGGCTTTGTCTAATTAATTTCAAGCTTGATGGAATGACTGGGGCTTATGCCTCTGGCACCGGGCTGACACACCAGCCTTTTAAGCCTCAAACTCATTGCCATAATGTGCTCAGAGGAAAACCCTGCAGAGAGAGGAGGAACCAGCAGGCCTTCGATCTTATCCATGCCACTGCCACTCCTGTCTGATTTAGACTCCGGTAAGCCGACACCGACGCTGTGGAGATGAGGCTGTGGGTGTCTATGTTTTGTTATTGAGTAATATGCAAAGTGTCAGTTGATCTATACATGCACACACAAACACGGACACTCACACACTTATAACGGTTCAACTGTTCCTCACAACTCATTTTCATTTCAAATCATAAAATACTGCACAGAAGCTATCAGCCTGATGTCACAGCAAATGTATCTGTGAAAAGATGAATGTTTTTCAGATAAAAGAAAAGAGTAAGACCAACTAACAGTAATGTATGACCATTTTACCGATTTTTTTAAATTGCTGAATGTGTATTTTCTTCCTTCCAGTAAGCCATAGTTTTCCATTCATTTCACTACACTGTGGAATTAATGTATGAGACTTTAAACTTCCTAACTATGACATCAGAGTGAACACCATTCCTGCTTTAGTGACACAACACGTAAGCCCATGGATATAATGTAACAACAAAATTTCACATAATGTTCACTTTGATGGATAATTCAATCAATTCCAAGACTACATGCAGATTTTTATCAAATGAAAATGAATGACTGCCATCCAAAACACACCTGAATCCAAATAATCAATTCTCCTACAGCATGCTTTGTAAACATGTCAGCACTGAGGCTGATTTGTGGTAAATGGACCAAAATACGAGGAAAACACTTTCATTCTTTAATCCTTCAAACCCAGTTGAAATAATTTATGTCACACACCTTCTTCTCAAAGTCATAGGTCAGTCAATCAAATCTGAAAACACTGACATCACACACATACTTGGCATCAGTGTGACTTACTCTTTCCAGTAATAGTCATGTCCCTCGTGAAAAAAAAGTCCATAAATCATCTTAAAATCTCAAAATATCTTCACCCTATGAGAGTGAAAAAAATCCATATAAAGTAGCTTTATCACACTTTATCACACAATACATTTTCTGACATCAACATTGTTCTTATATTCTTGGAACAATGACACCATTCATATATGGATATCTGTGGTGTGTTGAAAATCAGTGGACATGCAGACAAAAAGGCCACATCACTGTTTTTTTTTTAATTGAAAAACTGTTCAAGAACATGACTGACATGGCAAATGATGGCATTTCTGAGTGGCCTATCTTATCCTGAAAATAACAATATACAGTGTAACATAAAACAATTAAGACATCATATGGTATGCACAATCATATCTTGTCAATGAAATGGTCTGTGTCAGTCATAGGACAGTAGGTCCTGTGGCATATTTCATTAGGGTATGACCCTTCTGTGTCTTCATTTTTTGTCTGCAGATTTGCTTTTCTTTAAGAACTGTGGTGTATCCTTTATCTCACTGAGAGTATTCACATCATGTTTGGCTTGTGTAAATGCTGTTGAAGCTACAGCTCAGATCCCAGCAGTCAATGTGCATCACTGGCCTTTTGAGGGAAGCTGTATGGAGCAAAATATTAATATGAAGCAGAAGCTTTTTTAAAAAGTGATAAAAAGAGATGGATAGTTGTAGATGGCAGAAATGGGGGGAAAATACTATAAATATGCATTCCATTACATTTGGGACAATTTAATTCAGGGCAAATAATTTGAGAGATGAGCTGCTGCTGAAACGATGGTCTTAATGGACAGGTGTCCACTTAAAATCTCTGGCAAAGCTAAGACTAATGGATTGCTTTATATGCAGCACATTCAGAGAATGGAAAAGGGATTGGGAGAGCTTAAGCGCCTGAAGCACCCTGCATGCACAGATTCCTGCATAAATGTGTTGCTTTAATTTCCACTACTCATACATTTGTCACTAGTAACCTGTTTCCAGCTCTGCATTTCAGGACAATGAAAATTAACCTGACTGTCACACAGGTCAGAGAAATACATGAGTGTAACATGATGCAGGGGTGACCAGTACATGTGCTCTGTTTGTATGAGCTCCTGTTTATCACAGCTTGTGTTTGCAATCATGGAACTTATTTTTGATGGGATTCTAATGTAGGGCTTTTTGCTTTGTTTCTTTTGTTGACTGACTTGTTGATGAAGTGGGCAGACATAAAGACTTGGAGTGATTGACAACTCTCCTTATGAGGCTACCTTTGTGCTCATTGATTTGAGATCAATGTGTTGCCTGGTTTGCATGTGTGAGGGTTTGAAGTCACCTGGCATCAGCAGTGCACATTGTACCAAATAGAATATTAGCATGCATAAAACTGACTAACATATTGTATATTCAAATAGATGTGAAAGACCATAAAAAATTGTCAGTGAGCTATGTCACACTAGTTAGTTTACACTTATAATAACACTATAATGTCTTTACAAAACTGTGTTTTTGCATATTTTAGCTCATTTTACTGTAAATAATTTATGTGTGAAATTACTGCTGAGCATACTATAGCTTTACTTTTAAATGTGTCTTTCTTAACAACTGTTTTCTATTAAATTTCATACTATTTTATATTATGTATGTTATATTATGTTGCAGTGCTGTGCAGACTTCTCAAACCAATCTGCACTTCTTAGTGCAAAAATCTTAGTGGATCAAAAATCAGCAGTGGGTTCAAACATGAAGACTGATATGTTCCTTTAATTGAATATTTTTTCCAGTCAGAATGAAACATAAACAGGTACTGTTAATGAATTTTAGTTTACATTTATAAGAATATCTAAGACAGCACAGAGAGCATATTGCAGGCTAACAACCGTTTGACAGTCAATGCAGTTCTTCCACATAGTAATGTTGAGAGGAAAACGAGTCAGGCACAGACTGATATGGATCTTACTGGCTTTCCCAGTAATGACTGGGAGGGAAGGCAGTAGCCTGGCAAACTATAGGACCATATGTCTATAAAGTAATTATATGCCGCAAAACACTACACTTGCCTGTAGAAAGGTATAAGGAATAGAGAGATGTTCCATTGTGCCACTATCAAGCAGGAGACATATAGGATCAAGAAACTGCAGCCTTACTGGGTTTGTTCTTACTGTGTGGTAATGTCAGCAGTTTGAGGGGAGGCTGATGAGCTAAATCACCATCAGTCACCATCATACAACACACACTTGATGTGCTTTTCACGGTGTTTCCACATGTATAATGTGTATGGATCAGTGGCAGACAACAGGGTACAAAGCAGTGCCACTGCACAACGCTTGTCTTAGTACTATTTCTATGTATGGTACTGGCACACAGACACTAAACATGTTCTGAATATAAACATTAATATAAGCCACAACATTAAAAATAAAAAAAATAAAAAAGTGATGTGGTTATCTCAGGGTGTCATCTAGTGGTCATGCTGTCTAACTGCAAATATGTGATTTAAATAAAAAAAAAAAGTTTGAAAGACGATAATAAAAATGTCAAACAATAGGACCAGCTCATAACGTCCTACACCTCCTAACCCTGCTGTTACTGCATGGTCAGTGATGCCAGTGTACATGCTTCAGTGTGCAGTCTTGTGAGAGGTGGAGGCATTCTATCAAAGTCTTTGCTGCTGTGATATACTGTACACTGGTGGAGCATCTATATATCAGCTGTTGTAGTAATGGATGAGAACACAAACTCTAAAGACACTGAGTTTTGGTAAGAGAGCAAAACATTTACATTCTTTAATCTAATGGTGTGTCTACACTTCATTGTACAGAGAGGGGGCTCTTTTAAAGCCACAAGCTTTGGTTCAGCTTGTGATTCTGTTTAGATGGTTCTCTTTTAAATAGTTAAAAAGAATAAAATACCAACAGTGGTTTATTCTGAAGTTATTTTCCTGCAGAAACCAACATAAATTTCATCTCTGCTAGTTCAGTTGACAGAGTGGTCCAGAATGTGTTTTGACTATACAGTAGTACAAAAGCCTCCATCAATAATGAAAAAATATGACTTAATTCCAACTTTTACAGAACTTGACACCTTTATTGCCAGACAAGAACATCAATATTGAATGATTCTGCAAAACTCTATTACGTTCAGAGACAAAGGCAAGTGTTTTTGAAAAATTTTTGGTGTGGTTAGAGGTTAGGTAAAGGTTGTGTGTTTTTATAATAGAAGCAAATGGTCATTGCAGGTCTATGTTGACTGCAAACTCCTGAATGAAGGTCTGATGCAAAAGACCCATCAACACCACAACCTCCACACCTTTATTTTAGGCCATATACTATATATAAAGGACATACTTCCAGCATTGGCATTGAATGTGAACAGTGAGGTGCAGAATCATCCGTAATGAACATATTTCCTATGACACTAGGCTGAATTGGTTTAAGCAATGCATATGCTACAGTAACTACTTGTTAATGGATAATTCTGTATTTTTCTTGTATTCAACAAATCCCATGGAAAGACCAAAACCAACACTGGTCACCTCTTGACCTCAAGATTTTTTCCTACTGTCTGTGACACTCAATTCCAAGCCCTTTGGTTCCTACTGAAGACGTAAACCTTCAAAAATGGCTCACAAATATATATTTTTAATTTTTATGAAAGGCAGGCAGGATTGTTTATGGACAACAAGGCTCTATGCCACAGAGGAACACACTATATCAGGCCTGATACACAATACTTGTTAGTGTTTTTTTGGGTTACATAAGATACAATATGTAAATGAGACAGCTTGTTGTTGTTAGAAGGCACTGACTATAAGGCTAACTGTTTTACGTTTATTTACAGTTTTGTGCTAACCAAGGTTAAACACAACTAAGACCAGTCTGTCTACTGAACACACAGAGATGAAGGGGACGTAAATTTTCTTGTCTAACTCTTGGTAAAACAGCAAACAGGTATACTTCCAAAAATGTAGGAACACTAATTTAAGAGTTGTTTTCAGTATCCCAAAAGTTCCTTGCAGAAAAGAGAACACTGCTAAAATCTCTCTACAGGGTTTCTTAGAGGACCATGAACTTTAATCTTGTAGAACGATTTGAATGAAAGCACTCTTTCTGGCACCATAATGTTTTCTGGCATTATGCAAAATAAATTCCTATTTTATGGTACAATGTAAAACAATTTCACAAGCTTTGTGCATGTTGAACATTGTTTCATCTGTTTTCCTTATTTAGCCCTCGGTGTTTGTTAAACTCCTATTTGTCAGACTAAAGTGTCATACACACCTGAGCTGATACATGTCTGTAGGCTCTTAATACAGAGATCCGCCATTATAGTCATAAAGAAGATCTGTCATTAAGCTGCCTTTGCTTTTTTACACTGAACCAAACAAAGCCAGCATAATGCTGCCACGGTGTGTGCTTTTACATAACATGCCAGATTCAGAGGTGTGATGAGTATGTGCACAACACAACAGCGTCAGCTCCTTGTTCCACCATGCTAGCTGTCCCTTTTACACACACAGTCAATCCAGCTCTGTGAATAACCCCGTAGCCGGCTTATTGGTGGAGCAACTCTGCCCCCTACTCTGTATCCATACCCTTTATACAGAACAGTGAAGCGGAATAAAGGCGCAGCATTCCCGCCTTGAACAGGCTGTGTAAAAGGGGCTAGTGTAAAGGCACTACTGACCTGCTATTCACTCTCTGCCTGTTCCTCTGACTGGCTTGCCATCAAGGCACTGGCCTCTCCTAACAGTCTTCAAGCAGTTCATCAGACTGAATCTTCACGCATGGCAGAGCAGCGCTGAGGGCATCCTACCACATCCAGCTGACATGCTAACAATCTTATTGTACATGGCAGCAAGACAGAGGGAGGAAAGCGTGGAGTGGAAGGAAGGTGGATGGAAGGATAGAGGGGTGACTGAAGAGAAAGACATAAAGGATCATTTAAGTTGCTGAGACGGGGGGGAAGTGGAGGAGAGACAGTGTTTCTACTGAAGAATTAGAGAATTAGTGATGAAATAAAAAAAGACGAGCATCCTTGCCCAAGATGGACACTGCTGGGATAATAAATTATAATATGGAGTGAAAGGTAAGAGAGATAAACAAGTTGAGATGTTCTTTATTTCCCGGTAATTGTATCACAGATGCTCTTCATCACCAGATTTTTGTATCATGTCAGCTGAGCCAATAGCAATTATCCTTTCTGCAAACACTTCCTTTGAAAATCCTAATCACATCCTAACAACAGAACAGGATTCTATTTTCTTCATGCAGAGATTCAGTCTAAAATTCTAAGCCATACACACAAACATCAATAGATGGTCACTAAACACCAATAGAAATATCAGGAAAACAGCAGGGAAGCTGTATTTTCTTGACTGCACATAAGTGAATATAATTGCCCTCCCACAGTTGGCAAGGATAATGTTATTATATGAGAATCAATACTGTAGTGTGCTGAAGTAACAACAGAGATGCATAAGGAAACATTATCATGAAGAAGCCCCTTGACAAATCTGATTAGCAGCCATTTGAGAGGGCTGTTCCCAGAAGGACCTGCTGTCACACTGACCCTGCTTAACCTCTTGATTTTCCGGGTTCAAGTCCAATTAACCTTTGGGATGAAGCAAGAGTGTCACCAGCAGTGCAGTCAATAGTAAGCCCAATAGTAATCATTTCATTTTCTGGTTCATCAAACAGGCCCCACCTCACTAATCTCAATCAAAGACACAGCCATTTGTCATTGTAGATACTCAGGACAACAGTTTGACCATAGCAGGCTGGTTAGAGTCTCAGACACCCATCTGTGCTGCATTCATTCATCTACTGCATTCTCTTCCTATTGGAAACAAGCCAGGCTACATTCTGGGAAATGCTAGTTTTATGCTGAGAGTATGATTCTCTGGCGAAAAGTAGAAGTTGGCACCAACACGGAGTGCAGTGGAGGAGGAGCTAGATATTTAAAACTAAGCATGCCCAAGTTAGAAGTTCAAAAATTGATCAGGGAGACTTCATCGACAGTACCAGTCAAAAGTTTGAATACACCTTCCCACTTGAATGAGAAAGTGTGTCCAAACTTTTGACTGGTACTGTGTGTATATAGTGTTCTGTCCCTGGGACACGTTTTGGTACTCCAAATGATACAAGATTCCATTATAAGACCATTTGAATCCTGATTCATATTTTTAAGGTGCAACAATAAGAAACTGATCCCATGGACATGGCCAACACAGTCAATTATATTTGACGAGCAACCCATTACCCACCATAGTAATTTTAGTTGATTGTGATATGCATGGTTCCAGTGCCAATAATGTAAATGATTCAGTGTGCCCCTTTACATGATGTAGCAAAATGGAATGTAAGTGGAGATCAGGAAGTGGATCAATGTGTAGTGCATCTGACTTTCATGTGGGAGACTGGACTTAAAATCCCATCAATCCAACAGTTAAAGTTTCATTTTTTAAAACCATAACCATGATCTTTGCCTAACCGTAACCCTATCCATGGTTTATTTGCCATAACCATAATCTTTTCCTAACCTTAATCATTGCCCTGCACATATACTGCAGAAATCATTTTAAAAACATAAGACATTATAAAACATTGGCATTGTATGTAATCCAGACTTTTCAATTCAATTCAATTTAATTCAATTCAAAATACAAATTGCCCTCAAAGGGCAATTTGAGGCACACAAGTTTGCAAACAAGTACACATATACAATTCATTTACACACATAAAAAACAACAAAAACAACATCCAACACCACAATTTCAACATTCTCTCTGGAGATTGGGTTGTGATGGGCACCTGGCCAACTTGGAGGCACAGCTGCCAGCAGTTGAACCCTGAACTTGGTAGCAGCAGTAGTAGACTGGTGCTTTCTCCTCTGCACCACCCAAGCACCGTAAATAATGTGCCAATCATACCTGACTTTAGTAAATGAAATGCAACCTGCAAGCCAGTTCCTCCTCCACCCCTCAGTATCCACTTATAGGCTCAGAGTTTACCTTCCCCTTAGTATCATTGCTCCTCACTCCCTGCTGTGCTGAGCTTGATTTTTTCTTGTGGGGAGTAATGTTTAATGCTTAACATATTCTACACTTACATTATAATCTATTCCACGTGAGTTGGCTGACTGAACTATAGTTCAGGCTGAATCACCCAAAACTAGCAGAAATCACTTTGTGTCTTTACAGTGGATCAGATTATATACATCTGGGGCGCATTATGTGCCTGTTATGGTTCATCTCTGAAAATGTAACCTGGTTCCAGACCTGTGAATCACTGCCAACACCTCTGATTTGTTTGGTGATACAAATAGGTCTAGTGTTGTGCTCAGTGACGCTGTCTCCTACATAGCTACTAGCTATGTAACCATGAAAAACAGTGACACAAAGATGGCCACAAAAATGCTGACAAGCATGGATGAGATGTTTGCTGCTGTAAAGGTTGCTGTAAGTTGACTTACAAACATAATAACTCTTAAATTAAAATATATTTTTGATTTTCAAAGAGAAAATGCTGAGTAGGAACTAGTGAGTCTCACTGGCCAACCAAGACTCTAAGAAACAAAAGGAGTCCTCAAGCAAGTCAATTTCCCTAGAGTCTGTGGTTGTTCACACCCAAGTGTGAACTCCATCCATGGACCCAGGTTAACAAAACTAGAGATTCCCCTCTTCTCCCTCTCTCTCCCCTAACAGTTGGTGTGGGAGCATATGAATCAAAGTTCCAAATCGATAGCTTAGTAAATTTTGAGACTGAATTTGGTTGTCCTATTCCCTTATTAATTCTTATTAATGATTTCTATTGATTTTAATAATTAATAATTATCTTTCATAATCACTAATTCTTGCTGATAGCCAAACCTGTAGCCAACACTAGTCTTTCATTCCTCTTGGTAATTTTAAAGGTTTATTATCTGATGTTTTTTTCTATGACTCTTGTAACTGTTTTTATTAATTGTTTGTGTAGTTGTGTTGTTTCTGTTTACTGATTGTGTTCTTGTCTTATGAATGTTTCTTTTTCTCAGGTCTGTCTTGAAAAAGAGATGTCAATGTCAATGAGACTGCCTGGTTAAATAAACATTATATAAATAAAATAAAAAAATAAAAAAATGTTCCTAGCAGACACTACCACAGCTTCTGTTTCAACAGAAAATGACATGAACACACTGTCAGGCAGGAAAAATAAAGTGAAATGAAATGGCAATTCAGTCTGATGATTTGCATGATAATCAGGGTGGTGAAAATGTACTCTTAACTGTACTCTTAACTGCACTCCTTCTGCACATGCAGTGGTTCTGCATGATGCCCAGTCTTCAGAGCACATTTTCTGATGCACCCATGACATACAAGAGATGCACTTACATTTGCATTCCTCTGACATTTGAATGGTCAGAGGAATCTCCCAGCATGACTATACTCAATTTAACGTGTGTCCTGTGTGGAAGTGTTCCTCTGTAATCCTAATGTCCTTTTTTAGCTTCTTCAATGTGTGTTGGGCAGCTCTAAGCCCGACTAGGTCTAAGATGCCAGACACTTTGATAGATTGATGACTCACCTCGGAGATAATCACAAATACAGTTGTAAAGTTGTAGGGTTCAAACTAGAAAATTCTGCATTTTCTGAAGAAACTGCATGTGAGAGCTGCAAGCTTCCAGCTGCTGCTGCTGCCGGCTACTGCCAGCTGCTGCCGCTGCAAATTTCTGCTCCAGCAGCAATTTTTTAATCACAGCCCCCCACAAATATATTAGAAAATTCTGCAATTTCCGAAGAAATTGCTTGTGAGAGCTGCAAGCTGCCAGCTGCTGCTGCTGCTACTGCAGGCTGTTGCCATACTGATACTTCCTGTTGCCAGTAGGTGGCGCTATGACTGTCACTAATTATGGGCCTGAACGTGTGTTCAGGCTGTTACTACTGCTGCTGCTGCAAGTTTTTGCTCCAGCAGCAATTTTTAAAACTTTTGTAGCGTCACCTACAGGTGAAATTGTTTCAGATACTACAGACTTGCTCAGCATCCCCATCTGTATAAATCTGCTAAACTTGTTGCCATTGAATATGATATTTAACAGATATGGAACTTAATAAGTAGTATGGTAGTGTTTCACTAATGACCACAAGGTGGGGCAATTGGTGCCATGCTTCAATATGTCGTGCACATTCTCATGTATAACTTGTGTACCAAGTTTCATTTCATTAAAGACAAGAGAATTGTAGAAATATCATGTTATATTATCACAGTAGCGCCCTCTTTTGGTGAGATTGTATCAAATATTACCGTAGTATATTGTGGTTTTATGTACAACATTCCCAAATTTGGTGTTAATCCAAAATAGCATTGAAGAGTTAAGTGCATCAGGCCACGCCTTCAAAGGTTTGGTAACCAATTAGAGGCAAATGGTAAGTGATACAAAAAAATGAACAGAGAAGTCTTGTTTGGGTTCATCTAAATGTGGTATGTACTAAGTTTGGATAAGATTGGATGAAATGTGTGCCAGCAGAATCAAAAAATGGCATCATCCAAGGAACAAACTGTGTAAATATTTTTTTGATAGGCCTCAAGGTTCATGTTCAAAAAATGTTCACAAAATGTAAAACACCTAATAACTGAAAACATGGTGGTGCTGGTCCCATGTTTAAAATGTTAGTAAGTTTTTAAGGTATGCACTTTTAAACATTCCTCCGATAGACTTTCCATTATAAATTTTAATATTTTAAAAAATTATATAAAGTCACTGACACATAAATAGCATAGAAGTAATAGCATACATCTCCTTATGGAGATGTAGGTTTTGACGTTGAAATTAAGTAAATACGACAAATCATATAGGAGTAGTTAGAAACCAAAAAATGGAAAAATATTAAGAATAAATTGATAAATAAATAAATAATAAAGTAAAGCTGCAAGCAGCGAAGATTGAGCCCTCACACTTTCGTGCACGTCAAGGTGCACTGCAGTTGGAGGGCTTTTATTGCAGACATGCAGATGTGTTCAGGACCAGGCTCTTATCGGACATTGCACGAAGGAGTTAAATATCACTTGCCAGTAGGTGACGTTATGACTATGACTCAATATTGACACATAGATGTGTTCAGGTCAAGACCCTTATCAAGCATGAGAAATTTGATGCAGATTGGATGAGGTACGTTTAAATTATAACAACTTCCTCTTTCATGGTGAAACATCAAAGTTTACCGCGTCGCCATGGCAATGGTGTTCAATGAAAACTCAAGATTTGGATAAATTTTCATCGCAAAGGTCTTCAGATGACACTGACCAAATTTGAAGTTGATCAGGTTAAATCTCTAGGAGGAGTTCATCAATATATAACGCCTGGAAATGGCAAAAAGTGTGCAAAAATTGCAAAGGAAATTGAAAATGGCTGACTTCCTGTTGGCCTTAGGGTATGGCTCCAAGAGAGAATACTCCAAGAATATTTAGCATACCAAATTTCATTCATTCAACATCAAATCATTCAACATTCTACGTCAAATATAAAGGTGGGAGCTTTTTGTTTTAAATATTCTAAGTGGCACCTTTGAGTGATCTTGACACGACCATATCTGTGACCTATAAAATAGTAAGTTTTCAAGTATGTTTAGCCCCTCAAACATGCATTGCTTTTGGAAGAAGAATAATAGAGTGTAATTAAAGCTGCAAGCAGCGTTGAACGGGCCTTCGCGCCCTTGCGCACATCGGGCCACGGCGCAGTCAGCTAAGCTTCTGGGAACCAAGAAAACGTTTGGAGATGATCAGTGTGAGAGTCTTTTGACACACAATACTAACCACTTTCTCTCCGTGAGCGTACTCCTCTGTTTATCACAGATAATTATGGATTATGAAATCAAAATATTGTTAACCTTAATCAATAATTCAGGCACCAACTGTAGGATCTGTGAGGAACACAGTTGATTATTTGCCATAATTATCAATTATCTAAGATAATTAACTAATTACAATAATTAATAGAATTATTAATATGAACTAACAAACACGGAGCACCACCCAGAAACCAGGACCAATAACCGAACAAGGTAATCTCATAAATGGGAGTTCACCTAGAATGTTAATATCTGAGATATCAACATTCAAGGGTGAACAAAGAAGGGTTGAATTCAAGCTCTGACTCCTTCAATCAGCCACTTTTCACAATATGTTACACACAATAATGACAAAAGAACTTCTCTTTAAAGATATAACATTGTTTATTAAACTTAGCAAAATTAACAAAGTTAACAAATACTTCATTCAATAAACAGCTATTCTAAAATCTAATTCTACCAAACAAAACACAAACAGCTTTGCACAGAGTTGGACACTTGCAGGGGAATGCGTATATGTATGTATGTATATATGTGTGTGTGTGTGTGTGTGTGTGAGAGAGATGGCGACGGGGCCTGACGTGATGACGTCGACGGTCTGCGACGCGGACGTGACTGTGGGAGTAAGTCACGTCACGCGAGACTCGATGGCATTAGTACGGCGGTGTCTTACAAGGTGACTGGTGATCGGCGTCTTGCCCTCACCCAATTCCGTGAAAAACACACGTGTCTGATGGCGGATAACGAAAGACAACGCAAAGCTTTGTCCGATGTTATCTGACCATCAGATGTGCAAAAAGATGTCGGTGCGTGTATCTGTGCGTGCGTGTGAGTGTGTGTGTTAGTAGCAAGAGAGGAAGGAGGGAAAGCGATCGTGAGAGGGAGAGAAGCAGCTCTTTTGTCCACAGAGAGCGCACGTACGGACGGCAGTCTGTAACGCACGTTGTCTGGTTTCAGATCGACAATCGGCAGTTACTTTCTCACTCACGGCGGCAGAAAGACAGCAGTAGTCCCGAGCGGGACAAACACAAAATAGTCTAGCGTAGTGAACATAACTAACAGGCAGCAAACTTAAAATACTCCTCGCAGTAAAGCAGAGAAAAATGGACTCGGTGGTCCGTCAACTCACACAACAAGAACAATAGCAATAAAGCTTAAAAGCTAAACAACAGCAACTGATGCTGAAAAGAACACACAACTACTCTGCCCCTGCCTAGACTTATGCCTCTTCACAAAGCGAGCAGGGTGTGTGTGTAGTCCGTCTTAATGTCCAACTTTGTCCTTGGCTAAAAATAGATGTGTGCGAAGTGGAAAAAAAATACTTGTACACTGTGCGACTACTAATTGCAACCATAAAAGTACATGAATTCTAGAGGGATTTAAAGTTGAAACGACGGATACAAAAAGTGGCGACGCTTGTAAGGGCAGCGGAGCGTTAACTGCAGCATGACCGGAAAGAAGCACAACCAGTTAGCCTCTGCTAGCCTCTTAGCTAACCCTGGCTCTCTGTTTAGATCCAACCGGAGCACCGAGCCCTGATATGTTATTTAGGTTAAGGTGGAGAGAACCAGCGGGTCTGTCAGCCAGCTGAGTAAGTGAAACCTATGGAAAAAACACCGTGACCATCACGGTAAAACAGTACGTAGAGAACTGCTGTGTTCAGCTGCACAGATAGGAAATCCCTCGGCTGACAGGATGTCCCACTCTGTGCGGGAAAATATTTTACCCTCCTATTTCTGGTTTATAACAATGGCTGACAACCAGAATATTAGGTGCATTACTGCCACCCTCCGCTTCAGGCTGTGAACCAATGATTAAATCCTACACATTATTCCTGTCTGTCTAATAAACTACATAACGAACCTGCTGCTCCACCCATCCCCCCCCCCCCCCCTCCCATTCTCTCTCTCTCCCTCTCAACTGCAGAGAAGGATATTAGTGTACTCTACTTGTGAAATATCCTCATAAATCCCATAACTTTGGCCAAATCCTACATAAAAATCACATTTTTTTGTAGGAATTTTCGTCGCAAATCCATTGATACAGGTTTGAAAGTGGTCGGACTTATTGTTTAGATGCCAGATGCCCCAGTTTGGCACAAAGTCCATGCCCAGAGATTGCCTCCCCATTGGTTTACATTGTAAGGTGTAATGTCGCACTCCAACTTTCAGGGCTTACTAAATCTAAACCGTTCAGGTTATTACAAAGTTTTTAATAACTTTTGCTCAACACAATGTGATAAGTCATGTATTAAAGTTTGAAGCCGATACCATTAACGCCCTAGGAGGAGATAGCGTTTATTCAAGGTCCAAAATTGGCCAAAAATCATACTTTGAAATTGAGATTGCAGACTTCCTGTTGGATTTAGGTCAGGGGTGTCAGCGTATGATTTGTAGGTCTTGATGAGACGAATAATTGAGTTTTGGTTCGATCTCTCTATGACATTCCTACGGGCTGTGGCGGCCATTTTAGATACATAGGTGGCGCTCTCGAGCACATTTTGGCACTTTGGGGCTTAATTTTTACATTTTATCAAATTTTTCACCAGAC
Organism: Thunnus thynnus; assembly: GCF_963924715.1. Taxonomy (NCBI): domain Eukaryota; kingdom Metazoa; phylum Chordata; class Actinopteri; order Scombriformes; family Scombridae; genus Thunnus; species Thunnus thynnus. Next base: position 2,932,807 of record NC_089518.1, read on the forward strand.
CTGATGTGCGTGCCAAATTTGGTGAGTTTTTGAGCATGTTTAGGGGGTCAAATTAAGGATTGAAGTGGCGTATTAATAAAGAATAATAATAAAGAAACAAACACACGAAAAACAATAGGGTCTTCGCCCTTTGGGCTCAGGCCCTAATAATAATTAAAGCTGCAAGCAGCGTTGAACGGGCCTTCGTGCCCTTGCGCACATCGGCCGCGGCGCAGTCACCTAAGCTTCTGGGAACCAAGAAAACGTTTGGAGATGATCAGTGTGAGAGTCTTTTGACACACAATACTAACCAGTGTCTCTCTGTGAGCCCACCCCTCTGTTCACAGACAATTATGAATTACGAAATCAAAATATTGTTAACCTTAATCAATAATTCAGGTACCAACTGTAGGATCTGCGAGGAACACAGTTGATTATTTGCTATAATTATCAATTATCAATAATAATTAATCATAACAATTAACAGAATTATTAATATGAACTAACAGATACGAAGCACCACCCCGAAACCGGGACCAATAACCGAACAAGGTAGTCTCATAAATGGGAGTTCACCTAGAATGTTAATATCTGAGAGATAAACATTCAAGGGTGAACAAAGAAGGGTTGAATTCGAGATCTGACTCCTTCAATCAGCCACTTTTCATAATATGTTACACAATAATGACAAAAGAACTTCTCTTTAAAGATATAACAGTGTTTATTCAACTTAGCAAAATTAACAAAGTTAACAAATGCTTCATTCAATAAATTATTCAATCTAATTCTACCAAACAAAACACAAACAGCTTTGCACAGGGTTGGACACTTGCAGAGGAATGCGTGTATGTATGTATGTATATATGTGTGTGTGTGCGCGTATGCGTGTGTGCGTGACGCGAGACCCGAATGGCAGAAGTACGTCTGTGTCTTGGCTAGACAAAAACAAGGTGACTGGTGGTCGGCGTCTTGCCCTCACCCAATTCCGTGAAAAACACACGTGTCTGATGACGGATAAGGAAAGACAACGCAAAGCTTTGTCCGATGTTATCTGACCATCAGATTTGTAAAAAGATGTCGGTGCGTGTGTCTGTGCGCGCGTGTGAGTGTGTGTGTTAGTTGCAAGAGAGGGAGGAGGGAAAGCGATCGTGAGAGGGAGAGAAGCCTTTGTCCACAGAGAGTGCACGTACGGACGGCAGTCTGTAACGTATGTGTCTGGTTTCTGATCGACAAATCAATTTACTTTCTCACTCACGGTGGCACAAAAGTAGCAGTAATCCCGACCGGGAAAAACACAAAATAGTCTAGCGTGGTGAACACAACTAACAGGCAGCAAACTTAAAATACTCCTCACAGTAAAGCAGAGAACAATGGACTCGGCGGTCCATCAACTCACACAAGAACAATAGCAATAAAGCTTAAAAGCTAAGTGCTAAACAACAGCAACTGATGCTGAAGAGAACACACAACTAACACTGCCTATGCCCAGACTTATGCCTCTTACTTGGTCGCTTCAGAAAGCGAGCAGGGTGTGTGTGTGTGTGTGTGTAGTCCGTCTTAATGTCCAACTTTGTTCTTGGCTCGGAGGCAGACGGTGCCGTTCTCGCACGGTCGGCGAAAAATACGGCAGCTGGCTCTGAGTGGAGTGGCGGAGAGAACAGCAGAGTCGAGTCGGCGAAAACGAGCAGGGCAGAGCTGGTCCACGTTATCCCGAAGTAACTTTATTTCTTCTTTCTCGGGGGAATTTAAGGACGCTGGTTGCAGCAGCGGTCTCTCTCGGATCCAGGAATGTGTTCGGGTGAACACGGGCAAAGTCTCGTCTCGTCCGACGAGGGGAGTCTTCGATGAGGGGAAAACATGTTCGTGGGGTAGTCAAGCTAACTCACAGGGGAACAGGAGTTACCCCTAGCTCAGTGACATGGGAAAGACGTGTATTTTGGGCGTGCTCGCTTATAAAGGGGTGGTGATGTCATGGCTGCGTCCTCAGGACGCTCCGCTGTGCAGGAGCGTCTCCGCCAATGAGGGACCGATGTTGACTGGTCCCTGCTGAGGTGTGAAAATCGCAAAGCATCCTTGGAAATGGAGATTGCTCCACCCTCATGGCAGGTCCATTACAGTTTTAATACGAAGCTCCAGAACTCCAGCCTTCCTGAGTTTTTCCCTCATATAGGCTATAGTTTTTCTTAATCATTACTACAATATATGATCACATGTGTAATAGTCTCCTCAGCCAAGTTAGAAAAAATATGTGCATGTATGAACAACAGCAATTGGAGAAGATGACAGTCAAAAAGTAATCATGCTAAATAATCATGATCTCAATATTGAACAAAAATGATTGTGATTATAATTTTTACCATAATCAAGCACCCCTAAAAACAGCAAATTGTGATTTACATACACACACACACACAGTTTAAATATGTATGTGATCAATTGTAAATATGTTTTAATGAATTGTTTTCTTTAAGAAACTCTTACTTGAACATTTTTCAGTGTGGTCCTAAAGTTATATGTATGCTCCTAATTTCTTTCATTTAGGAGCACATGTACTACTTGAAAAGAAGTAAGGATTGAACACTACTGTCAGATGTGTAGAAGCACTAAGTAAGTGGAGAGTGGCCAGTCCAGTGGCTTCTGTCACAGGCAGTAGATGTTTACTTTAACCACCCCCCCCCCCCCCCATTCTCTCTCTCTCCCTCACAGCTGCAGAGAAGATTATAGTGTTCTCTACTTGTGAAATATCCTCATAAATCCCATAACTTTGGCCAAATCCTACATAAAAATCACATTTTTTGTAGGAATTTTCGTCGCGAATCCATTGATACAGGTTTGAAAGTGGTCGGACTTATAGTTTAGACGCCAGATGCCCCAGTTTGGCACAAAGTCCATGCCCAGAGATTGCCTCCCCATTGGTTTACATTGTAAGGTGTAATGTCGCACTCCAACTTTCAGGGCTTACTAAATCTAAACCGTTCGAGTTATTACAAAGATTTTAATAACTTTTGCTCAACACAGTGTGATAAGTTATGTATTAAAGTTTGAAGCCGATACCATTAACGCCCTAGGAGGAGATAGCGTTTATTCAAGATCCAAAATTGGGACAAAATCGTATTTTGAAATTGACATTGCGGACTTCCTGTTGGATTTAGGTCAGGGGTGTCAGTGTATGATTTGTAGGTCTAGATGAGACGAATAATTGAGTTTTGGTTCGACCTCTCTACGACATCCCTACGGGCCGTGGCGGCCGTTTTAGATACATAGGTGGCGCTCTCGAGCACATTTTGGCACTTCGGGGGTTAATTTTTACATTGTATCAAATTTAGAGTTAAAGTGGCGTATTAATAAAGAATAATAATAAGAAAGAAACAAACACACGAAAAACAATAGGGTCTTCGCCCTTTGGGCTCAGGCCCTAATAATAATTAGGGCCTGAGCGCTGACCAGCGCGAAGCCCTCTTGTTTCCAAAGGAATTATTATTATTATTATTAGGGCCTGAGCCCAAAGGGTGAAGACCCTATTGTTTTTCGTGTGTTTGTTTCTTTATTATTATTCTTTATTAATCCGCCACTTTAACTCTAAATTTGACCACCTAAATATGCTCAAAAAGTCACCAAATTTGGCACGCACATCAGGTCTGGTTAAAAATTTGATAAAATGTAAAAATTAAGCCCCAAAGTGCCAAAATGTGCTCGAGAGCGCCACCTATGTATCTAAAATGGCCGCCACAGCCCGTAGGAATGTCGTAGAGAGATCGAACCAAAACTCAATTATTCGTCTCATCAAGACCTACAAATCATATGTTGACACCCCTGACCTAAGTCCAACAGGAAGTCTGCAATCAGCTTTTCAAGATAAGACTTTGCCCCAATTTTGGCCCCCGAACAAACGCTGTCTCCTCCGAGGGCGTTAATGGTATCGGCTTCAAACTTTAATAGATGACTTATGACACTATGCTGAAAAAAAGTTGTTAAAAACTTTGTAATAACTTGAACGGTTTGGATTTAATAAGCCCTGAAAGTTGCAGTCCCACATCACCCTTACAATGTAAACCAATGGGGAGGTAATCTATGGGCATGAACTTTGTGTCAAACAGAGGCTTCTGACGTCTAAACTATAAGTCTGACCACTTCAAACCTGTGTCAATGGATTCACAACGAAATTTCCTACTAAACTATGATTTTTAATGTTAGATTTGGCCAAAGTCATGGGATTTATGAGGATATTTCACAAGAAGCGTTCTCTAAAATCCTCCTCTCCAACTGCTCCTGGTGATGTCACTCCCTCAGTGCTGTGAAACATTCCGCAATACACACTCATTATAAAATCACAGGAGGAGCAAGAAAAGACTTTGAAACTCACACTCTAATATCTCAAAAACAATAAAAGATAGAAAACACATGTAAATTCAAGATTTGTAGGTCAAAGTCTCGTGACTCATTTAAAGTTCAAATGAAGTTTGTATCTAAAATTATGTGGAAGCAGTAAATGTTCAAAAAGGTGTGGGTTCGCTCACACTCTCCATTCAAATATATGAGTATTTTTCTGTGTCCAGCTGCAGTTACTTATTGTCTCTACACACCTGACAGTACACATGTCAATCAAACGCTATCTCCTCCGAGGGCGTTAATGGTATCGGCTTCAAACTTTAATACATGACTTATCACACTGTGTTGAGCAAAAGTTATTAAAAACTTTGTAATAACTCAAACGGTTTAGATTTAGTAAGCCCTGAAAGTTGGAGTGCGACATTACACCTTACAATGTAAACCAATGGGGAGGCAATCTCTGGGCATGGACTTTGTGTCAAACAGAGGCTTCTGGCGTCTAAACTATAAGTCCGACCACTTTCAAACCTGTATCAATGGATTCGCGACGAAAATTCCTACAAAAAAATGTGATTTTTATGTAAGATTTGGCCAAAGTTATGGGATTTATGAGGATATTTCACGAGAAGCGTTCTCTGAAATCCTCCTCTCCAACTGCTCCTGGTGATGTCACTCCCTCAGTGCTGTGAAACATTCCGCAATACAAACTCATTATAAAATCACAGGAGGAGCAAGAAAAGACCTTAAAACTCACACTCTAATATCTCAAAAACAATAAAAGATAGAAAACACATGTAAATTCAAGATTTGTAGGTCAAAGTCTCGTGACTCATTTAAAGTTCAAATGAAGTTTGTATCTAAAATTATGTGGAAGCAGTAAATGTTCAAAAAGGTGTGGGTTCGCTCACACTCTCCATTCAAATATATGAGTATTTTTCTGTGTCCAGCTGCAGTTACTTATTGTCTCTACACACCTGACAGTACACATGTCAATCAAACTTTCAAAATAGAGCACACCACACTTGTAAGAAATATCCCTCATTTTTAAAAAGCGTGATCTGATCCCGACGGGCCAGAGTGCAACAGGAAGTATCATGCGTCGTTCTTTGTTGTATTACTCCTAGGAAATTTGGCCGATGCACCTGAAATTGACTCAGCTAAGATGTAAGACCTTGGTGATGCTACATCGGGCAGGTCATGACCCATGACCAAACGCCGTTGCCATGGCGACACATCCTTCGCCATGAAATACGATGCTGTATTTTAGGGATAAGGGATGGGTCTACAATCACGAAACTTGGCACACATGTCTGGAGCGCCACCAGTTAAAATCCTGGATAGGTCATTTGCATAGACGTGACAATATGGCTCAACAGCGCCCCCTTGAAAATTTCAAAATTGTAGCCCCGCCTTCCAGATTAACCTAGGAAAAAGAAATTCGGGAGGCTTATGTATCATGTCAAGACGCACAAAAAAGCCTCTTGGAGCCATATTGTAAGTCCTACAGGAAGTCGGCCATCTTGATAAAAGTGGTCATTTTTCGCGTTTTTTTGACCGTTTCGCATACCTTGTATTTTAACGAACTCCTCCTACAGAATTCATGGTAACGACTTCAAAATCAGTGTGTGTCATCTACAGTAGTGTGTGATCAAAAGTTATCAAAAGATTTAGTTATCATTGAAGCGTGTGGCCGTGGTGTGGCGTTGAGTTTTGATGTTTCACCATGACAGGCGAAATTGATATAAGTTTAGTGTAAATGCTGGAGTCTACACCAAACTTTACATGTTTGATAAGACTCCCAGCCTGAACACGTCTAAATATCAATATTCAGTCAGTGATGAAAACTGGCTCCATAGCGCCCCCTACGACATTTCAATGCAGCAGCCCCTGCAGCAGGCAGAGTAGGTGATTGAGGATGTGACGTTAATCTCCCCTTGCAATGTCTGAAAACAGCCTAGGTCTGGGGACATCTATATGCCCGTGACAGAAGCCCTTCACCAGCGCCGAGCCCCAACATACGCAAGGACGCGAGGGCCCGATCATCGCTGCTTGCAGCTTTAATTATTATTATTATTATTATTATTAGGGCCTGAGCGCTGACCAGCGCGAAGCCCTCTTGTTTCCAAAGGAATTATTATTCTTATTATTATTATTATCATTATTATTATTATTATTCTTCTTCTTATTATTATTACAACTCTTTGACCTCAAATAACTTCTACAAACGTGGACCAAAACTCACCAAAATTGGCGTTCTGGTGAAAATCGCAGATTTTATGGGTCTGGCAAAAAATGCGGGGAAAAATGGCTTGACAGCGCCACCTAGAAAATTAAGAAAAGCGAGCCCCACGATACAGATGGTCGTAGAACAATGAAATTTGGTGTGCTTATATATCATGACCAGACGCACCAAAAACTCTCTTGGAGCCATACCCTAAATCCAACAGGAAGTCAGCCATTTTGGTTCAAAGTTGCCATTTTCAGGCCAATTTTGCCGTTTTTAGCCCGCGTACTTTAACGAACTCCTCCTAGGGATTTGACCTGAGCAACTTGAAATTCGGTCAGTATCATCTACAGACCTGGGAGATGAAAAGTTATCAAAACGGTGAGTTTTCGACATTGCCGAGGGGGTGTGGTCGGGCAGCGAATTTCGATCCTTCGCCGTGAAAATTCAAACGGCCATAACTCCGGCATGCACGATCCTAAGAGACCCAAACCTTTTGTGCTTGGAAAGAGTCCCGTCCTGAACACATCCATGTGTCAATATTGGATCTAAGTCATAGCGCCACCTACTGGCAACAGGAAGTTACATGTTTTACACTTTGACGCTCTGTGGGTGGCACGGTGATGGGATCCACCTCAAATTTACTCAGAATAGCCTAAAGACCTTGGAGATGGTATATTATGAAGTTGGTGACTTTTCGTCAAAAGGTGTTGCCATGACGACGCGGCGAATTTCGATGTCTCGCCATGAAATTTCAAAGCCTTATAACTTGACTCCACATGGTCTGATCTTTTCCAAATTTCATATGCTTGTTAAGAGTCCCGGTCTGAACACATTTTCAGGCCCATATTTAGTGAGAGTCATAGCGCCACCTACTGGCAACAGGAAGTATCATGCGTCGTTCTTTGTTGTATTGCTCCTAGGAAATTTGGCCGATGCACCTGAAATTGACTCAGCTAAGATGTAAGACCTTGATGATGCTACATTTAGCAGGTCATGACCCATGACCAAACGCCGTTGCCATGGCGACACATCCTTCGCCATGAAATACGATGCTGTATTTTAGGGACAAGGGATGGGTTTACAGTCACAAAACTTGGCACACATGTCTGGAGCGACACTAGCTTAAATCCTGGATAGGTCATTTGCATAGACGTGACAATATGGCTCAACAGCGCCCCCTTGAAAATTTCAAAATTGTAGCCCCGCCTTCCAGATTAACCTAGGAAAATGAAATTCGGGAGGCTCATGTATCATGTCAAGACGCACAAAAAAGCCTCTTGGAGCCATATTGTAAGTCCTACAGGAAGTCGGCCATCTTGATAAAAGTGGTCATTTTTCGCGTTTTTTTGACCATTTGGCATACCTTGTATTTTAACGAACTCCTCCTACAGAATTCATCGTAACGACTTCAAAATCAGTGTGTGTCATCTACACAAGTGTGTGATCAAAAGTTAACAAAAGATTTAGTTATCATTGAAGCGTGTGGCCGTGGCGTGGCGTTGAGTTTTGATGTTTCGCCATGACAGGCGAAATTGCTATAAGTTTAGTGTAAATGCTGGAGTCTACACCAAACTTTACATGTTTGATAAGACTCCCAGCCTGAACACGTCTAAATATCAATATTCAGTCAGTGATGAAAACTGGCTCCATAGCGCCCCCTACGACATTTCAATGCAGCAGCCCCTGCAGCAGGCAGAGTAGGTGATTGAGGATGTGACGTTAATCTCCCCTTGCAATGTCTGAAAACAGCCCAGGTCTGGGGACATCTATATCCCTGTGACAGAAGCCCTTCACCAGTGCCGAGCCACGACATACGCAAGGACGCGAGGGCCCGATCATCGCTGCTTGCAGCTTTAATTAGGGCCCGAGCGCTGACCAGCGCGAAGCCCTCTTGTTTCCAAAGGAATTATTATTATTATTATTATTATTATTATTATTATTATTATTATTATTATTATCATTCTTATTATTATTATTAGGGCCCGAGCGCTGACCAGCGCGAAGCCCTCTTGTTTCCAAAGGAATTATTATCATTATTATTATTATTATTATTATTATTATTATTATTATTATGATTAGGGCCTGAGCCCAAAGGGCGAAGACCCTCTTGTTTTTCCTGCGTTTGTTTCTTTATTATTATTCTTTCTTGTTACGCCACTTTAACTCTAAATTTGACCCCCTAAACATGCTCAAAAACTCACCAAATTTGGCACGCACATCAGGAATGGTGAAAAATTTGATAAAATGTAAAAATTAAACCCCAAAGTGCCAAAATGTGCTCTCTAGCGCCACCTATGTATCTAAAACGGCCACCACGGCCCGTAGGAATGTCGTAGAGAGATCGAACCAAAACCCAATTATTCGTCTCATCAAGACCTACAAATCATACGCTGACACCCCTGACCTAAATCCAACAGGAAATCTGCAATGTCAATTTCAAAATACCATTTTTTGCCAATTTTGGACCTTGAATAAACGCTATCTCCTCCTAGGGCGTTAATGGTATCGGCTTCAAACTTTAATACATGACTTATCACACTGTGTTGAGCAAAAGTTATTAAAAACTTTGTAATAACTCGAACGGTTTAGATTTAGTAAGCCCTGAAAGTTGGAGTGCGACATTACACCTTACAATGTAAACCAATGGGGAGGCAAATTCTGGGCATGGACTTTGTGCCAAACTGGGGCATCTGGCGTCTAAACTATAAGTCCCACCACTTTCAAACCTGTATCAATGGATTCGCGACGAAAATTCCTACAAAAAAATGTGATTTTTATGTAGGATTTGGCCAAAGTTATGGGATTTATGAGGATATTTCACAAGAAAATCACTTTGAAATCTTTCCTTCCAACTGTGAGGGAGAGAGAGAGAATGGGAGGGGGGGGATGGGTAAAGTAAACATCTACTGCCTGTGACAGAAGCCCTTGGACTGCACCACACTCCAGTTACTTAGTGCTTCTACATATCTGACAGCAGTGTTCAATCCTTACTTTTTTTCAAGGAGTACATGTTCTCCTAAATGACAGAAATTAGGAGCATACATGTAACTTTAGGAGCACACTCTGTGTGTGTGTGTGTGTGTGTGTATGTAAATCACAATTTGCTGTTTTAGGGGTGCTTGATTATGGCAAAAATTATAATAACAATCATTTTTGTTCAATATTGAGATCATGATTATTTAACATGATTACTTTTTGACTGTCATCTTCTCCAATTGCTGTTGTTCATACATGCACATATTTTTTCTAACTTGGCTGAGGAGACTATTACATATGTAATCATATATTGTAGTAATGATTAAGAAAAACTATAGCCTATATGAGGGAAAAACTCAGGAAGGCTGGAGTTCCGGAGCTCTTTCCAAGGATGCTTTGCGATTTTCACACCTCAGCAGGGAGCAGTCAACATCGGTCCCTCATTGGCGGAGACGCTCCTGCACAGCGGAGCGTCCTGAGGACGCAGCCACGACATCACCACCCCTTTATAAGCGAGCACGCCCAAACTACACGTCTTTCCCATGTCACTGAGCTAGGGGTAACTCCTGTTCCCCTGTGAGTTAGCTTGACTACCCCACGAACATGTTTTCCCCTCATCGAAGACTCCCCTCGTCGGACGAGACGAGACTTTGCCCGTGTTCACCCGAACACATTCCTGGACCCGAGAGAGACCGCTGCTGCAACCAGCGTCCTCAAATTCCCCCGAGAAAGAGGAAATGAAGTTACTTCGGGATAACGTGGACCGGCTCTGCCCTGCGCGTCTTCGCCGAGTCGTCTCTGCTGTTCTCTCCGCCATTCCACTCAGAGCCAGCTGCCGTGTTTTCGCCGACCTGTTTTACCTTGATGGTCACGGTGTTTTTTCCGCAGGTTTCACTTCACTCAGCTGGCCGACAGACCCGCTGATTCTCTCCGCTTTAACCTAAATAGCAATTCGGGACTCGGTGCTCCGTTTGGATCTAAACAGAGAGCCGGGGTTAGCTGAGAGGCTAGCAGAGGCGAACTGGTTGTGCTTCTTTCGGTCATTCTGCAGTTAACGCTCCGCTGCTGCCTGTTTGCTGCCTGTTAGTTGTGTTCACCACGCTAGACTATTTTGTGTTTGTCCCGCTCGGGACTACTGTGTTTGTGCTGCCGTGAGTGAGAAAGTAAACTGATTTGTCGATCTTAAACCAGACAACGTGCATTACAGACTGCCGTCCATACGTGCGCTCTCTGTGGAAAAAGAACCACTTCTCTCTCTCTCACGATCGCTTTCCCTCCTCCCTCTCTTGTGACTAACACCATACTCACGCGCGCACAGATACACGCACCAACATCGTTTTGCACATCTGATGGTCAGATAACGTGGGACAAAAGTGTCCAACCTGCAAGTGTCCAACCCTGTGCAAAGCTGTTTGTGTTTTGTTTGGTAGAATTAGATTTTAGAATAGCTATTTATTGAATGAAGCATTTGTTAACTTTGTTAATTTTGCTAAGTTTAATAAACACTGTTATATCTTTAAAGAGAAGTTCTTTAGTCATTATTGGTAACATATTGTGAAAAGTGGCTGATTGAAGGAGTCAGAGCTCGAATTCAACCCTTGTTTGTTCACCTTTGAATGATTATCTCTCAGATATTAACATTCTAGGTGAACTCCCATTTATGAGACTACCTTGCTCAGTTATTGGTCCCGGTTTCGGGGTGGTGCTTCGTATCTGTTAGTTCATATTAATAATTCTGTTAATTGTTATAATTAATTATTATTGATAATTGATAATTATAGCAAATAATTAACTGTGTTCTTCGCAGATCCTACAGTTGGTACCTGAATTATTGATTAAGGTTAACAATATTTTGATTTCATAATTCATAATTGTCTGTGAACAGAGGGGTGGGCTCACAGAGAGACACTGGTTAGTATTGTGTGTAAAAAGACTCTCACACTGATCATCTCCAAACGTTTTCTTGGTTCCCAGAAGCTCAACTGACTGCGCCGCGGCCCGACGTGCGCAAGGGCGCGAAGGCCCGTTCAACGCTGCTTGCAGCTTTAATTATTATTAGGGCCCGAGCGCTGACCAGCGCGAAGCCCTCTTGTTTCCAAAGGAATTATTATTATTATTATTATTATTATTATTATTATTATTATTATTATTATTATTATTATTATTGCGACTCTTTGACCTCAAATAACTTCTACAAACGTGTACCAAAACTCACCGAAATTGGCGTGCGCGTCAGTTCTGGTGAAAATCGCAGATTTTATGGGTCTGGCAAAAAATGCGGGGAAAAATGGCTCGACAGCGCCACCTAGAAAATTAAGAAAAGCGAGCCCCACGATACAGATCGTTGTAGAACAATGAAATTTGGTGTGCTTATATATCATGACCAGACGCACCAAAAAGTCTCTTGGAGCCATACCCTAAATCCAACAGGAAGTCGGCCATTTTGGTTCAAAGTTGCGATTTTCAGGCCAATTTTGCCGTTTTTAGCCCGCGTACTTTAACGAACTCCTCCTAGGGATTTGACCTGAGCAACTTGAAATTCGGTCAGTATCATCTACAGACCTGGGAGATGAAAAGTTATCAAAACGGTGAGTTTTCGACATTGTTGAGGGGGTGTGGTCGGGCGGCGAATTTCGATCCTTCGCCGTGAAAATTCAAACAGCCATAACTCCGGCATGCACGATCCTAAGAGACCCAAACCTTTTGTGCTTGGAAAGAGTCCCGTCCTGAACACATCCATGTGTCAATATTGGATGTGAGTCATAGCGCCACCTACTGGCAACAGGAAGTTACATGTTTTACACTTTGACGCTCTGTGGGTGGCACGGTGATGGGATCCACCTCAAATTTACTCAGAATAGCCTAAAGACCTTGGAGATGGTATATTATGAAGTTGGTGACTTTTCGTGGAAAGGTGTTGCCATGACGACGCGGCGAATTTCGATGTCTCGCCATGAAATTTCAAAGCCTTATAACTTGACTCCACATGGTCTGATCTTTTCCAAATTTCATATGCTTGTTAAGAGTCCCGGTCTGAACACATTTTCAGGCCCATATTTAGTGAGAGTCATAGCGCCACCTACTGGCAACAGGAAGTATCATGCGTCGTTCTTTGTTGTATTACTCCTAGGAAATTTGGCCGATGCATCTGAAATTGACTCAGCTAAGATGTAAGACCTTGGTGATGCTACATTGGGCAGGTCATGACCCATGACCAAACGCCGTTGCCATGGCGACACATCCTTCGCCATGAAATACGATGGTGTATTTTAGGGATAAGGGATGGGTCTACAGTCACGAAACTTGGCACACATGTCTGGAGCGACACCAGCTTAAATCCTGGATAGGTCATTTGCATAGACGTGACAATATGGCTCAACAGCGCCCCCTTGAAAATTTCAAAATTGTAGCCCCTCCTTTCAGATTAACGTACAAAACTGAAATTCGGGAGGTATATGTATCATTTCAAGACGCACAAAAAAGCCTCTTGGAGCCATATTGTAAGTCCTACAGGAAGTCGGCCATCTTGATAAAAGTGGTCATTTTTCGCGTTTTTTTGGCCATTTCGCATACCTTGTATTTTAACGAACTCCTCCTACAGAATTCATGGTAACGACTTCAAAATCAGTGTGTGTCATCTACAGTAGTGTGTGATCAAAAGTTATCAAAAGATTTAGTTATCATTGAAGCGTGTGGCCGTGGTGTGGCGTTGAGTTTTGATGTTTCGCCATGACAGGCGAAATTGATATAAGTTTAGTGTAAATGCTGGAGTCTACACCAAACTTTACATGTTTGATAAGACTCCCAGCCTGAACACGTCTAAATATCAATATTCAGTCAGTGATGAAAACTGGCTCCATAGCGCCCCCTACGACATTTCAATGCAGCAGCCCCTGCAGCAGGCAGAGTAGGTGATTGAGGATGTGACGTTAATCTCCCCTTGCAATGTCTGAAAACAGCCTAGGTCTGGGGACATCTATATGCCCGTGACAGAAGCCCTTCACCAGCGCCGAGCCCCAACATACGCAAGGACGCGAGGGCTCGATCATCGCTGCTTGCAGCTTTAATTATTATTATTATTATTATTATTAGGGCCTGAGCGCTGACCAGCGCGAAGCCCTCTTGTTTCCAAAGGAATTATTATTATTATTATTATTATTAGGGCCCGAGCGCTGACCAGCGCGAAGCCCTCTTGTTTCCAAAGGAATTATTATTATTATTATTATTATTATTATTATTATTATTATTATTATTATTCTTATTATTATTACAACTCTTTGACCTCAAATAACTTCTACAAACGTGGACCAAAACTCACCAAAATTGGTGTTCTGGTGAAAATCGCAGATTTTATGGGTCTGGCAAAAAATGCGGGGAAAAATGGCTCGACAGCGCCACCTAGAAAATTAAGAAAAGCGAGCCCCACGATACAGATGGTCGTAGAACAATGAAATTTGGTGTGCTTATATATCATGACCAGACGCACCAAAAAGTCTCTTGGAGCCATACCCTAAATCCAACAGGAAGTCAGCCATTTTGGTTCAAAGTTGCGATTTTCAGGCCAATTTTGCCGTTTTTAGCCCGCGTACTTTAACGAACTCCTCCTAGGGATTTGACCTCAGCAACTTGAAATTCGGTCAGTATCATCTACAGACCTGGGAGATGAAAAGTTATCAAAACGGTGAGTTTTCGACATTGTTGAGGGGGTGTGGTCGGGCGGCGAATTTCGATCCTTCGCCGTGAAAATTCAAACAGCCATAACTCCGGCATGCACGATCCTAAGAGACCCAAACCTTTTGTGCTTGGAAAGAGTCCCGTCCTGAACACATCCATGTGTCAATATTGGATGTGAGTCATAGCGCCACCTACTGGCAACAGGAAGTTACATGTTTTACACTTTGACGCTCTGTGGGTGGCACGGTGATGGGATCCACCTCAAATTTACTCAGAATAGCCTAAAGACCTTGGAGATGGTATATTATGAAGTTGGTGACTTTTCGTGGAAAGGTGTTGCCATGACGACGCGGCGAATTTCGATGTCTCGCCATGAAATTTCAAAGCCTTATAACTTGACTCCACATGGTCTGATCTTTTCCAAATTTCATATGCTTGTTAAGAGTCCCGGTCTGAACACATTTTCAGGCCCATATTTAGTGAGAGTCATAGCGCCACCTACTGGCAACAGGAAGTATCATGCGTCGTTCTTTGTTGTATTACTCCTAGGAAATTTGGCCGATGCATCTGAAATTGACTCAGCTAAGATGTAAGACCTTGGTGATGCTACATTGGGCAGGTCATGACCCATGACCAAACGCCGTTGCCATGGCGACACATCCTTCGCCATGAAATACGATGGTGTATTTTAGGGATAAGGGATGGGTCTACAGTCACGAAACTTGGCACACATGTCTGGAGCGACACCAGCTTAAATCCTGGATAGGTCATTTGCATAGACGTGACAATATGGCTCAACAGCGCCCCCTTGAAAATTTCAAAATTGTAGCCCCTCCTTTCAGATTAACGTACAAAACTGAAATTCGGGAGGTATATGTATCATTTCAAGACGCACAAAAAAGCCTCTTGGAGCCATATTGTAAGTCCTACAGGAAGTCGGCCATCTTGATAAAAGTGGTCATTTTTCGCGTTTTTTTGGCCATTTCGCATACCTTGTATTTTAACGAACTCCTCCTACAGAATTCATGGTAACGACTTCAAAATCAGTGTGTGTCATCTACAGTAGTGTGTGATCAAAAGTTATCAAAAGATTTAGTTATCATTGAAGCGTGTGGCTGTGGTGTGGCGTTGAGTTTTGATGTTTCGCCATGACAGGCGAAATTGATATAAGTTTAGTGTAAATGCTGGAGTCTACACCAAACTTTACATGTTTGATAAGACTCCCAGCCTGAACACGTCTAAATATCAATATTCAGTCAGTGATGAAAACTGGCTCCATAGCGCCCCCTACGACATTTCAATGCAGCAGCCCCTGCAGCAGGCAGAGTAGGTGATTGAGGATGTGACGTTAATCTCCCCTTGCAATGTCTGAAAACAGCCTAGGTCTGGGGACATCTATATGCCCGTGACAGAAGCCCTTCACCAGCGCCGAGCCCCAACATACGCAAGGACGCGAGGGCCCGATCATCGCTGCTTGCAGCTTTAATTATTATTATTATTATTATTATTAGGGCCTGAGCGCTGACCAGCGCGAAGCCCTCTTGTTTCCAAAGGAATTATTATTATTATTATTATTATTAGGGCCCGAGCGCTGACCAGCGCGAAGCCCTCTTGTTTCCAAAGGAATTATTATTATTATTATTATTATTATTCTTCTTCTTATTATTATTACAACTCTTTGACCTCAAATAACTTCTACAAACGTGGACCAAAACTCACCAAAATTGGCGTTCTGGTGAAAATCGCAGATTTTATGGGTCTGGCAAAAAATGCGGGGAAAAATGGCTCGACAGCGCCACCTAGAAAATTAAGAAAAGCGAGCCCCACGATACAGATCGTTGTAGAACAATGAAATTTGGTGTGCTTATATATCATGACCAGACGCACCAAAAAGTCTCTTGGAGCCATACCCTAAATCCAACAGGAAGTCGGCCATTTTGGTTCAAAGTTGCGATTTTCAGGCCAATTTTGCCGTTTTTAGCCCGCGTACTTTAACGAACTCCTCCTAGGGATTTGACCTCAGCAACTTGAAATTCGGTCAGTATCATCTACAGACCTGGGAGATGAAAAGTTATCAAAACGGTGAGTTTTCGACATTGTTGAGGGGGTGTGGTCGGGCGGCGAATTTCGATCCTTCGCCGTGAAAATTCAAACAGCCATAACTCCGGCATGCACGATCCTAAGAGACCCAAACCTTTTGTGCTTGGAAAGAGTCCCGTCCTGAACACATCCATGTGTCAATATTGGATGTGAGTCATAGCGCCACCTACTGGCAACAGGAAGTTACATGTTTTACACTTTGACGCTCTGTGGGTGGCACGGTGATGGGATCCACCTCAAATTTACTCAGAATAGCCTAAAGACCTTGGAGATGGTATATTATGAAGTTGGTGACTTTTCGTGGAAAGGTGTTGCCATGACGACGCGGCGAATTTCGATGTCTCGCCATGAAATTTCAAAGCCTTATAACTTGACTCCACATGGTCTGATCTTTTCCAAATTTCATATGCTTGTTAAGAGTCCCGGTCTGAACACATTTTCAGGCCCATATTTAGTGAGAGTCATAGCGCCACCTACTGGCAACAGGAAGTATCATGCGTCGTTCTTTGTTGTATTACTCCTAGGAAATTTGGCCGATGCATCTGAAATTGACTCAGCTAAGATGTAAGACCTTGGTGATGCTACATTGGGCAGGTCATGACCCATGACCAAACGCCGTTGCCATGGCGACACATCCTTCGCCATGAAATACGATGGTGTATTTTAGGGATAAGGGATGGGTCTACAGTCACGAAACTTGGCACACATGTCTGGAGCGACACCAGCTTAAATCCTGGATAGGTCATTTGCATAGACGTGACAATATGGCTCAACAGCGCCCCCTTGAAAATTTCAAAATTGTAGCCCCTCCTTTCAGATTAACGTACAAAACTGAAATTCGGGAGGTATATGTATCATTTCAAGACGCACAAAAAAGCCTCTTGGAGCCATATTGTAAGTCCTACAGGAAGTCGGCCATCTTGATAAAAGTGGTCATTTTTCGCGTTTTTTTGGCCATTTCGCATACCTTGTATTTTAACGAACTCCTCCTACAGAATTCATGGTAACGACTTCAAAATCAGTGTGTGTCATCTACAGTAGTGTGTGATCAAAAGTTATCAAAAGATTTAGTTATCATTGAAGCGTGTGGCCGTGGTGTGGCGTTGAGTTTTGATGTTTCGCCATGACAGGCGAAATTGATATAAGTTTAGTGTAAATGCTGGAGTCTACACCAAACTTTACATGTTTGATAAGACTCCCAGCCTGAACACGTCTAAATATCAATATTCAGTCAGTGATGAAAACTGGCTCCATAGCGCCCCCTACGACATTTCAATGCAGCAGCCCCTGCAGCAGGCAGAGTAGGTGATTGAGGATGTGACGTTAATCTCCCCTTGCAATGTCTGAAAACAGCCTAGGTCTGGGGACATCTATATGCCCGTGACAGAAGCCCTTCACCAGCGCCGAGCCCCAACATACGCAAGGACGCGAGGGCTCGATCATCGCTGCTTGCAGCTTTAATTATTATTATTATTATTATTATTAGGGCCTGAGGGCTGACCAGCGCGAAGCCCTCTTGTTTCCAAAGGAATTATTATTATTATTATTATTATTAGGGCCCGAGCGCTGACCAGCGCGAAGCCCTCTTGTTTCCAAAGGAATTATTATTATTATTATTATTATTATTATTATTATTATTATTATTATTATTATTATTATTATTACAACTCTTTGACCTCAAATAACTTCTACAAACGTGGACCAAAACTCACCAAAATTGGTGTTCTGGTGAAAATCGCAGATTTTATGGGTCTGGCAAAAAATGCGGGGAAAAATGGCTCGACAGCGCCACCTAGAAAATTAAGAAAAGCGAGCCCCACGATACAGATGGTCGTAGAACAATGAAATTTGGTGTGCTTATATATCATGACCAGACGCACCAAAAAGTCTCTTGGAGCCATACCCTAAATCCAACAGGAAGTCGGCCATTTTGGTTCAAAGTTGCGATTTTCAGGCCAATTTTGCCGTTTTTAGCCCGCGTACTTTAACGAACTCCTCCTAGGGATTTGACCTCAGCAACTTGAAATTCGGTCAGTATCATCTACAGACCTGGGAGATGAAAAGTTATCAAAACGGTGAGTTTTCGACATTGTTGAGGGGGTGTGGTCGGGCGGCGAATTTCGATCCTTCGCCGTGAAAATTCAAACAGCCATAACTCCGGCATGCACGATCCTAAGAGACCCAAACCTTTTGTGCTTGGAAAGAGTCCCGTCCTGAACACATCCAT
Source organism: Thunnus thynnus (assembly GCF_963924715.1). Taxonomy (NCBI): domain Eukaryota; kingdom Metazoa; phylum Chordata; class Actinopteri; order Scombriformes; family Scombridae; genus Thunnus; species Thunnus thynnus. The sequence continues at coordinate 2,951,319 of NC_089518.1, forward strand.
GTGTCAATATTGGATGTGAGTCATAGCGCCACCTACTGGCAACAGGAAGTTACATGTTTTACACTTTGACGCTCTGTGGGTGGCACGGTGATGGGATCCACCTCAAATTTACTCAGAATAGCCTAAAGACCTTGGAGATGGTATATTATGAAGTTGGTGACTTTTCGTGGAAAGGTGTTGCCATGACGACGCGGCGAATTTCGATGTCTCGCCATGAAATTTCAAAGCCTTATAACTTGACTCCACATGGTCTGATCTTTTCCAAATTTCATATGCTTGTTAAGAGTCCCGGTCTGAACACATTTTCAGGCCCATATTTAGTGAGAGTCATAGCGCCACCTACTGGCAACAGGAAGTATCATGCGTCGTTCTTTGTTGTATTACTCCTAGGAAATTTGGCCGATGCATCTGAAATTGACTCAGCTAAGATGTAAGACCTTGGTGATGCTACATTGGGCAGGTCATGACCCATGACCAAACGCCGTTGCCATGGCGACACATCCTTCGCCATGAAATACGATGGTGTATTTTAGGGATAAGGGATGGGTCTACAGTCACGAAACTTGGCACACATGTCTGGAGCGACACCAGCTTAAATCCTGGATAGGTCATTTGCATAGACGTGACAATATGGCTCAACAGCGCCCCCTTGAAAATTTCAAAATTGTAGCCCCTCCTTTCAGATTAACGTACAAAACTGAAATTCGGGAGGTATATGTATCATTTCAAGACGCACAAAAAAGCCTCTTGGAGCCATATTGTAAGTCCTACAGGAAGTCGGCCATCTTGATAAAAGTGGTCATTTTTCGCGTTTTTTTGGCCATTTCGCATACCTTGTATTTTAACGAACTCCTCCTACAGAATTCATGGTAACGACTTCAAAATCAGTGTGTGTCATCTACAGTAGTGTGTGATCAAAAGTTATCAAAAGATTTAGTTATCATTGAAGCGTGTGGCTGTGGTGTGGCGTTGAGTTTTGATGTTTCGCCATGACAGGCGAAATTGATATAAGTTTAGTGTAAATGCTGGAGTCTACACCAAACTTTACATGTTTGATAAGACTCCCAGCCTGAACACGTCTAAATATCAATATTCAGTCAGTGATGAAAACTGGCTCCATAGCGCCCCCTACGACATTTCAATGCAGCAGCCCCTGCAGCAGGCAGAGTAGGTGATTGAGGATGTGACGTTAATCTCCCCTTGCAATGTCTGAAAACAGCCTAGGTCTGGGGACATCTATATGCCCGTGACAGAAGCCCTTCACCAGCGCCGAGCCCCAACATACGCAAGAACGCGAGGGCCCGATCATCGCTGCTTGCAGCTTTAATTATTATTATTATTATTATTATTAGGGCCTGAGCGCTGACCAGCGCGAAGCCCTCTTGTTTCCAAAGGAATTATTATTATTATTATTATTATTATAAGGGCCCGAGCGCTGACCAGCGCGAAGCCCTCTTGTTTCCAAAGGAATTATTATTATTATTATTATTATTATTCTTCTTCTTATTATTATTACAACTCTTTGACCTCAAATAACTTCTACAAACGTGGACCAAAACTCACCAAAATTGGCGTTCTGGTGAAAATCGCAGATTTTATGGGTCTGGCAAAAAATGCGGGGAAAAATGGCTCGACAGCGCCACCTAGAAAATTAAGAAAAGCGAGCCCCACGATACAGATCGTTGTAGAACAATGAAATTTGGTGTGCTTATATATCATGACCAGACGCACCAAAAAGTCTCTTGGAGCCATACCCTAAATCCAACAGGAAGTCGGCCATTTTGGTTCAAAGTTGCGATTTTCAGGCCAATTTTGCCGTTTTTAGCCCGCGTACTTTAACGAACTCCTCCTAGGGATTTGACCTGAGCAACTTGAAATTCGGTCAGTATCATCTACAGACCTGGGAGATGAAAAGTTATCAAAACGGTGAGTTTTCGACATTGTTGAGGGGGTGTGGTCGGGCGGCGAATTTCGATCCTTCGCCGTGAAAATTCAAACAGCCATAACTCCGGCATGCACGATCCTAAGAGACCCAAACCTTTTGTGCTTGGAAAGAGTCCCGTCCTGAACACATCCATGTGTCAATATTGGATGTGAGTCATAGCGCCACCTACTGGCAACAGGAAGTTACATGTTTTACACTTTGACGCTCTGTGGGTGGCACGGTGATGGGATCCACCTCAAATTTACTCAGAATAGCCTAAAGACCTTGGAGATGGTATATTATGAAGTTGGTGACTTTTCGTGGAAAGGTGTTGCCATGACGACGCGGCGAATTTCGATGTCTCGCCATGAAATTTCAAAGCCTTATAACTTGACTCCACATGGTCTGATCTTTTCCAAATTTCATATGCTTGTTAAGAGTCCCGGTCTGAACACATTTTCAGGCCCATATTTAGTGAGAGTCATAGCGCCACCTACTGGCAACAGGAAGTATCATGCGTCGTTCTTTGTTGTATTACTCCTAGGAAATTTGGCCGATGCATCTGAAATTGACTCAGCTAAGATGTAAGACCTTGGTGATGCTACATTGGGCAGGTCATGACCCATGACCAAACGCCGTTGCCATGGCGACACATCCTTCGCCATGAAATACGATGGTGTATTTTAGGGATAAGGGATGGGTCTACAGTCACGAAACTTGGCACACATGTCTGGAGCGACACCAGCTTAAATCCTGGATAGGTCATTTGCATAGACGTGACAATATGGCTCAACAGCGCCCCCTTGAAAATTTCAAAATTGTAGCCCCTCCTTTCAGATTAACGTACAAAACTGAAATTCGGGAGGTATATGTATCATTTCAAGACGCACAAAAAAGCCTCTTGGAGCCATATTGTAAGTCCTACAGGAAGTCGGCCATCTTGATAAAAGTGGTCATTTTTCGCGTTTTTTTGGCCATTTCGCATACCTTGTATTTTAACGAACTCCTCCTACAGAATTCATGGTAACGACTTCAAAATCAGTGTGTGTCATCTACAGTAGTGTGTGATCAAAAGTTATCAAAAGATTTAGTTATCATTGAAGCGTGTGGCTGTGGTGTGGCGTTGAGTTTTGATGTTTCGCCATGACAGGCGAAATTGATATAAGTTTAGTGTAAATGCTGGAGTCTACACCAAACTTTACATGTTTGATAAGACTCCCAGCCTGAACACGTCTAAATATCAATATTCAGTCAGTGATGAAAACTGGCTCCATAGCGCCCCCTACGACATTTCAATGCAGCAGCCCCTGCAGCAGGCAGAGTAGGTGATTGAGGATGTGACGTTAATCTCCCCTTGCAATGTCTGAAAACAGCCTAGGTCTGGGGACATCTATATGCCCGTGACAGAAGCCCTTCACCAGCGCCGAGCCCCAACATACGCAAGAACGCGAGGGCCCGATCATCGCTGCTTGCAGCTTTAATTATTATTATTATTATTATTATTAGGGCCTGAGCGCTGACCAGCGCGAAGCCCTCTTGTTTCCAAAGGAATTATTATTATTATTATTATTATTAGGGCCCGAGCGCTGACCAGCGCGAAGCCCTCTTGTTTCCAAAGGAATTATTATTATTATTATTATTATTATTATTATTATTATTATTATTATTATTACAACTCTTTGACCTCAAATAACTTCTACAAACGTGGACCAAAACTCACCAAAATTGGCGTTCTGGTGAAAATCGCAGATTTTATGGGTCTGGCAAAAAAGGCGGGGAAAAATGGCTCGACAGCGCCACCTAGAAAATTAAGAAAAGCGAGCCCCACGATACAGATCGTCGTAGAACAATGAAATTTGGTGTGCTTATATATCATGACCAGACGCACCAAAAAGTCTCTTGGAGCCATACCCTAAATCCAACAGGAAGTCGGCCATTTTGGTTCAAAGTTGCGATTTTCAGGCCAATTTTGCCGTTTTTAGCCCGCGTACTTTAACGAACTCCTCCTAGGGATTTGACCTGAGCAACTTGAAATTCGGTCAGTATCATCTACAGACCTGGGAGATGAAAAGTTATCAAAACGGTGAGTTTTCGACATTGTTGAGGGGGTGTGGTCGGGCGGCGAATTTCGATCCTTCGCCGTGAAAATTCAAACAGCCATAACTCCGGCATGCACGATCCTAAGAGACCCAAACCTTTTGTGCTTGGAAAGAGTCCCGTCCTGAACACATCCATGTGTCAATATTGGATGTAAGTCATAGCGCCACCTACTGGCAACAGGAAGTTACATGTTTTACACTTTGACGCTCTGTGGGTGGCACGGTGATGGGATCCACCTCAAATTTACTCAGAATAGCCTAAAGACCTTGGAGATGGTATATTATGAAGTTGGTGACTTTTCGTGGAAAGGTGTTGCCATGACGACGCGGCGAATTTCGATGTCTCGCCATGAAATTTCAAAGCCTTATAACTTGACTCCACATGGTCTGATCTTTTCCAAATTTCATATGCTTGTTAAGAGTCCCGGTCTGAACACATTTTCAGGCCCATATTTAGTGAGAGTCATAGCGCCACCTACTGGCAACTGGAAGTATCATGCGTCGTTCTTTGTTGTATTACTCCTAGGAAATTTGGCCGATGCATCTGAAATTGACTCAGCTAAGATGTAAGACCTTGGTGATGCTACATTGGGTAGGTCATGACCCATGACCAAACGCCGTTGCCATGGCGACACATCCTTCACCATGAAATACGATGCTGTATTTTAGGGATAAGGGATGGGTCTACAGTCACGAAACTTGGCACACATGTCTGGAGCGACACCAGCTAAAATCCTGGATAGGTCATTTGCATAGACGTGACAATATGGCTCAACAGCGCCCCCTTGAAAATTTCAAAATTGTAGCCCCGCCTTCCAGATGAACCTAGGAAAATGAAATTCGGGAGGCTAATGTATCATGTCAAGACGCACAAAAAAGCCTCTTGGAGCCATATCGTAAGTCCTACAGGAAGTCGGCCATCTTGATAAAAGTGGTCATTTTTCGCGTTTTTTTGGCCATTTCGCATACCTTGTATTTTAACGAACTCCTCCTACAGAATTCATGCTAACGACTTCAAAATCAGTGTGTGTCATCTGCACTAGTGTGTGATCAAAAGTTATCAAAAGATTTAGTTATCATTGAAGCGTGTGGCCGTGGCGTAGCGTTGAGTTTTGATGTTTCGCCATGACAGGCGAAATTGCTATAAGTTTAGTGTAAATGCTGGAGTCTACACCAAACTTTACATGTTTGATAAGACTCCCAGCCTGAACACATCTAAATAGCAATATTCAGTCAGTGATGAAAACTGGCTCCATAGCGCCCCCTACGACATTTCAATGCAGCAGCCCCTGCAGCAGGCAGAGTAGGTGATTGAGGATGTGACGTTAATCTCCCCTTGCACTGTCTGAAAACAGCCCAGGTCTGGGGACATCTATATGCCCCTGACAGAAGCTCTTCACCAGCGCCGTGCCCCGACATACGCAAGGACGCGAGGGCCCGATCATCGCTGCTTGCAGCTTTAATTATTAGGGCCCGAGCGCTGACCAGCGCGAAGCCCTCTTGTTTCCAAAGGAATTATTATTATTATTATTATTATTATTATTATTATTATTATTAGGGCCCGAGCACCGACCGGTGCGAAGCCCTATTGGAACTGAAGGAATTATTAGGGCCCGAGCACCGACCGGTGCGAAGCCCTATTGGAACTGAAGGAATTATTATTATTAGGGCCCGAGCACCGACCGGTGCGAAGCCCTATTGGAACTGAAGGAATTATTATTAGGGCCCGAGCACCGACCGGTGCGAAGCCCTATTGGAACTGAAGGAATTATTATTAGGGCCCGAGCACCTACCGGTGCGAAGCCCTATTGAAACTGAAGGAATTATTATTATTATTATTATTATTCCTCCGAAACAAACGCATTTTTGAGGGCCTAAACATGCACGAAAACTCATGAAAATTTGCACAGATGTCAGGACTGGCGAAAATTTCGATATTTTATGGGTCTCGAAATAAAGCGGGACAAAATGGCTCGACAGCGCCACCTAGAAAGTCAAGAAAATTGAGCCCCTCGATACAGATCGTCGTAGGAGAACGAAATTCGGTATGCATATGTATCATGACCAGACGCACCAAAAAGTCTCAAGGACACATAGCCTAACTCCAACAGGAAGTCGGCCATTTTGTATCAACGTTGAAATTTTGCACCGATTTTGTCATTTCCAGCCCGCATACTTTAACGAACTCCTCCTAGAGATTTGACCCCAGGACTTTCAAATTCGGTCCGTATCATCTACAGGCATAGGAGATTAAAAGTTATTAAAACAATTCTCATTAGTCTTTCCTAGGGGGCGTGGCTGGGCGGCGAATTTCGATCCTTCGCCATGAAAAATGAAACGGCTATAACTCCGGCATACATGATCCTAAGAGAGCCAAACCTTTTGTGCTTCATAAGAGTCCCGCCCTGAACGGGTCCATGTGACAATACAGGATATGAGTCATAGCGCCACCTCCTGGCAACAGGAAGTTACATGTTTTACGCTCTGACGCCCTGTGGGCAGCACGGTGATGGAATCCAGCTGAAATTTACTGAGAATAGCCTCAAGACCTTGGAGATCTTATATTATGAAGTTGGTGACCCTTCGTCGAAAGGTGTTGCCATGGCGACGCGGCGAATTTCGATGTGACGCCATGAAATTTCAATGCCTTATAACTTGACTCCACGTGGTCTGATCTTTTCCAAATTTCATATGCTTGTTAAGAGTCCCAATCTGAACACATGTTCAGTCTCATATTTAGCGAAAGTCATAGCGCCACCTACTGGCAACAGGAAGTATCATGCGTCGTACTTTGTCTAATTACTCCTAGGAAATTTGGCTGATGCACCTGAAATTAAGTCAGCTAATAAACAAGACCTTGGTGATGCTACATTTGGCAGCTCATGACCCAAAACTGAATGCTGTTACCATGGCGACACATCCTTCGCCATGAAATACGATACTGTTTTTCAGGGAGAAGGGATTGCTCTACAGTCATGAAACTTGACACACATGTCTAGAGTGATGTCAGCTAAAATCCTATGTGGTCGCTTTGAATGGGCGTGGCAAAATGGCTCAACAGCGCCCCCTTTAAAATTTCAAAATTGCAGCCCCGCCTTCCAGATTAACGTAGAAAGATGAAATTCACAGGGCACATGTATAATGTCAACACGCACAAAAAAGCCTCTTGAAGCCTTATTGTAAGTCGAACAGGAAGTCGGCCATCTTGAAAAAAATGGTACATTTTGGCCTTTTCTTGGCCATTTCGCATACCTTGTATTTTAAAGAACTCCTCCTACAGAATCCATCGTAAGGACTTCAAAATCAGTGTGTGTCATCTAGACTACTGTATGATCATGATGGTTTGGCCGTGGCGTGGCGTTGAGTTTTGATGTTTCGCCATGACAGAGGAAATTGATATAACTTGAGTGTACACGGTTGGATCTGCCTCAAACTTTACACAAGTCACTGACAAAAGCCCTTCGACTGAGCGTCACTTCGACATGCGCTGGGGTGCGAGGGCCCGATCATCGCTGCTTGCAGCTTTAATTATTATTATTATTATTATTCCTCCGAAACAAACGCATTTTTGAGGGTCTAAACATGCACGAAAACTCATGAAAATTTGCACAGATGTCAGGACTGGCGAAAATTTCGATATTTTATGGGTCTCGAAATAAAGCGGGACAAAATGGCTCGACAGCGCCACCTAGAAAGTCAAGAAAATTGAGCCCCTCGATACAGATTGTCGTAGGAGAACGAAATTCGGTATGCGTATGTATCATGACCAGACGCACCAAAAAGTCTCAAGGACACATAGCCTAACTCCAACAGGAAGTCGGCCATTTTGTATCAAAGTTGAAATTTTGCACCGATTTTGTCATTTCCAGCCCGCATACTTTAACGAACTCCTCCTAGAGATTTGACCCCAGGACTTTCAAATTCGGTCCGTATCATCTACAGGCATAGGAGATTAAAAGTTGTTAAAACAATTCTCATTAGTCTTTCCTAGGGGGCGTGGCTGGGCGGCGAATTTCGATCCTTCGCCATGAAAAATGAAACGGCTATAACTCCGGCATACATGATCCTAAGAGAGCCAAACCTTTTGTGCTTCATAAGAGTCCCGCCCTGAACGGGTCCATGTGACAATACAGGATATGAGTCATAGCGCCACCTCCTGGCAACAGGAAGTTACATGTTTTACGCTCTGACGCCCTGTGGGCAGCACGGTGATGGAATCCAGCTGAAATTTACTGAGAATAGCCTCAAGACCTTGGAGATCTTATATTATGAAGTTGGTGACCCTTCGTCGAAAGGTGTTGCCATGGCGACGCGGCGAATTTCGATGTGACGCCATGAAATTTCAATGCCTTATAACTTGACTCCACGTGGTCTGATCTTTTCCAAATTTCATATGCTTGTTAAGAGTCCCAATCTGAACACATGTTCAGTCTCATATTTAGCGAAAGTCATAGCGCCACCTACTGGCAACAGGAAGTATCATGCGTCGTACTTTGTCTAATTACTCCTAGGAAATTTGGCTGATGCACCTGAAATTAAGTCAGCTAATAAACAAGACCTTGGTGATGCTACATTTGGCAGCTCATGACCCAAAACTGAATGCTGTTACCATGGCGACACATCCTTCGCCATGAAATATGATACTGTTTTTCAGGGAGAAGGGATTGCTCTACAGTCATGAAACTTGACACACATGTCTAGAGTGATGTCAGCTAAAATCCTATGTGGTCGCTTTGAATGGGCGTGGCAAAATGGCTCAACAGCGCCCCCTTTAAAATTTCAAAATTGCAGCCCCGCCTTCCAGATGAACGTAGAAAGATGAAATTCACAGGGCACATGTATAATGTCAACACGCACAAAAAAGCCTCTTGAAGCCTTATTGTAAGTCGAACAGGAAGTCGGCCATCTTGAAAAAAATGGTACATTTTCGCCTTTTCTTGGCCATTTCGCATACCTTGTATTTTAAAGAACTCCTCCTACAGAATCCATCGTAAGGACTTAAAAATCAGTGTGTGTCATCTAGACTAGTGTATGATCATGATGGTTTGGCCGTGGCGTGGCGTTGACTTTTGATGTTTCACCATGAAAGAGGAAATTGATATAACTTGAGTGTACACGGTTGGATCTGCCTCAAACTTTACACAACAAGTCACTGACAAAAGCCCTTCGACTGAGCGTCACTTTGACATGCGCTGGGGTGCGAGGGCCCGATCATCGCTGCTTGCAGCTTTAATTAGGGCCCGAGCACCTACCGGTGCGAAGCCCTATTGAAACTGAAGGAATTATTATTATTATTATTCCTCCGAAACAAACGCATTTTTGAGGGCCTAAACATGCACGAAAACTCATGAAAATTTGCACAGATGTCAGGACTGGCGAAAATTTCGATATTTTATGGGTCTCGAAATAAAGCGGGACAAAATGGCTCGACAGCGCCACCTAGAAAGTCAAGAAAATTGAGCCCCTCGATACAGATTGTCGTAGGAGAACGAAATTCGGTATGCATATGTATCATGACCAGACGCACCAAAAAGTCTCAAGGACACATAGCCTAACTCCAACAGGAAGTCGGCCATTTTGTATCAAAGTTGAAATTTTGCACCGATTTTGTCATTTCCAGCCCGCATACTTTAACGAACTCCTCCTAGAGATTTGACCCCAGGACTTTCAAATTCGGTCCGTATCATCTACAGGCATAGGAGATTAAAAGTTATTAAAACAATTCTCATTAGTCTTTCCTAGGGGGCGTGGCTGGGCGGCGAATTTCGATCCTTCGCCATGAAAAATGAAACGGCTATAACTCCGGCATACATGATCCTAAGAGAGCCAAACCTTTTGTGCTTCATAAGAGTCCTGCCCTGAACGGGTCCATGTGACAATACAGGATATGAGTCATAGCGCCACCTCCTGGCAACAGGAAGTTACATGTTTTACGCTCTGACGCCCTGTGGGCAGCACGGTGATGGAATCCAGCTGAAATTTACTGAGAATAGCCTCAAGACCTTGGAGATCTTATATTATGAAGTTGGTGACCCTTCGTCGAAAGGTGTTGCCATGGCGACGCGGCGAATTTCGATGTGACGCCATGAAATTTCAATGCCTTATAACTTGACTCCACGTGGTCTGATCTTTTCCAAATTTCATATGCTTGTTAAGAGTCCCGATCTGAACACATGTTCAGTCTCATATTTAGCGAAAGTCATAGCGCCACCTACTGGCAACAGGAAGTATCATGCATCGTACTTTGTCTAATTACTCCTAGGAAATTTGGCTGATGCACCTGAAATTAAGTCAGCTAATAAACGAGACCTTGGTGATGCTACATTTGGCAGCTCATGACCCAAAACTGAATGCTGTTACCATGGCGACACATCCTTCGCCATGAAATATGATACTGTTTTTCAGGGAGAAGGGATTGCTCTACAGTCATGAAACTTGACACAAATGTCTAGAGTGATGTCAGCTAAAATCCTATGTGGTCGCTTTGAATGGGCGTGGCAAAATGGCTCAACAGCGCCCCCTTTAAAATTTCAAAATTGCAGCCCCGCCTTCCAGATTAACGTAGAAAGATGAAATTCACAGGGCACATGTATAATGTCAACACGCACAAAAAAGCCTCTTGAAGCCTTATTGTAAGTCGAACAGGAAGTCGGCCATCTTGAAAAAAATGGTACATTTTCGCCTTTTCTTGGCCATTTCGCATACCTTGTATTTTAAAGAACTCCTCCTACAGAATCCATCGTAAGGACTTCAAAATCAGTGTGTGTCATCTAGACTAGTGTATGATCATGATGGTTTGGCCGTGGCGTGGCGTTGAGTTTTGATGTTTCGCCATGACAGAGGAAATTGATATAACTTGAGTGTACACGGTTGGATCTGCCTCAAACTTTACACAACAAGTCACTGACAAAAGCCCTTCGACTGAGCGTCACTTCGACATGCGCTGGGGTGCGAGGGCCCGATCATCGCTGCTTGCAGCTTTAATTATTATTATTATTATTATTCCTCCGAAACAAACGCATTTTTGAGGGCCTAAACATGCACGAAAACTCATGAAAATTTGCACAGATGTCAGGACTGGCGAAAATTTCGATATTTTATGGGTCTCGAAATAAAGCGGGACAAAATGGCTCGACAGCGCCACCTAGAAAGTCAAGAAAATTGAGCCCCTCGATACAGATTGTCGTAGGAGAACGAAATTCGGTATGCATATGTATCATGACCAGACGCACCAAAAAGTCTCAAGGACACATAGCCTAACTCCAACAGGAAGTCGGCCATTTTGTATCAAAGTTGAAATTTTGCACCGATTTTGTCATTTCCAGCCCGCATACTTTAACGAACTCCTCCTAGAGATTTGACCCCAGGACTTTCAAATTCGGTCCGTATCATCTACAGGCATAGGAGATTAAAAGTTGCTAAAACAATTCTCATTAGTCTTTCCTAGGGGGCGTGGCTGGGCGGCGAATTTCGATCCTTCGCCATGAAAAATGAAACGGCTATAACTCCGGCATACATGATCCTAAGAGAGCCAAACCTTTTGTGCTTCATAAGAGTCCCGCCCTGAACGGGTCCATGTGACAATAAAGAATATGAGTCATAGCGCCACCTCCTGGCAACAGGAAGTTACATGTTTTACGCTCTGACGCCCTGTGGGCAGCACGGTGATCGAATCCAGCTGAAATTTACTGAGAATAGCCTCAAGACCTTGGAGATCTTATATTATGAAGTTGGTGACCCTTCGTTGAAAGGTGTTGCCATGGCGACGCGGCGAATTTCGATGTGACGCCATGAAATTTCAATGCCTTATAACTTGACTCCACGTGGTCTGATCTTTTCCAAATTTCATATGCTTGTTAAGAGTCCCAATCTGAACACATGTTCAGTCTCATATTTAGCGAAAGTCATAGCGCCACCTACTGGCAACAGGAAGTATCATGCGTCGTACTTTGTCTAATTACTCCTAGGAAATTTGGCTGATGCACCTGAAATTAAGTCAGCTAATAAACAAGACCTTGGTGATGCTACATTTGGCAGCTCATGACCCAAAACTGAATGCTGTTACCATGGCGACACATCCTTCGCCATGAAATATCATACTGTTTTTCAGGGAGAAGGGATTGCTCTACAGTCATGAAACTTGACACACATGTCTAGAGTGATGTCAGCTAAAATCCTATGTGGTCGCTTTGAATGGGCGTGGCAAAGTGGCTCAACAGCGCCCCCTTTAAAATTTCAAAATTGCAGCCCCGCCTTCCAGATTAACGTAGAAAGATGAAATTCACAGGGCACATGTATAATGTCAACACGCACAAAAAAGCCTCTTGAAGCCTTATTGTAAGTCGAACAGGAAATCGGCCATCTTGAAAAACTGGTCAATTTTCGCCTTTTTTTGGCCATTTCGCATACCTTGTATTTTAACGCACTCCTCCTACAGATTTCATCGTAAGGACTTCAAAATCAGTGTGTGTCATCTAGAGTAGTGTATGATCATGATGGTTTGGCCGTGGCGTGGCGTTGAGTTTTGATGTTTCGCCATGACAGAGGAAATTGATATAACTTGAGTGTACATGGTTGGATCTGCCTCAAACTTTACACAACAAGTCACTGACAAAAGCCCTTCGACTGAGCGTCACTTCGACATGCGCTGGGGTGCGAGGGCCCGATCATCGCTGCTTGCAGCTTTAATTATTATTATTATTCCTCCGAAACAAACGCATTTTTGAGGGCCTAAACATGCACGAAAACTCATGAAAATTTGCACAGATGTCAGGACTGGCGAAAATTTCGATATTTTATGGGTCTCGAAATAAAGCGGGACAAAATGGCTCGACAGCGCCACCTAGAAAGTCAAGAAAATTGAGCCCCTCGATACAGATTGTCGTAGGATAACGAAATTCGGTATGCATATGTATCATGACCAGACGCACCAAAAAGTCTCAAGGACACATAGCCTAACTCCAACAGGAAGTCAGCCATTTTGTATCAAAGTTGAAATTTTGCACCGATTTTGTCATTTCCAGCCCGCATACTTTAACGAACTCCTCCTAGAGATTTGACCCCAGGACTTTCAAATTCGGTCCGTATCATCTACAGGCATAGGAGATTAAAAGTTATTAAAACAATTCTCATTAGTCTTTCCTAGGGGGCTTGTCTGGGCGGCGAATTTCGATCCTTCGCCATGAAAAATGAAACGGCTATAACTCCAGCATACATGATCCTAAGAGAGCCAAACCTTTTGTGCTTCATAAGAGTCCCGCCCTGAACGGGTCCATGTGACAATAAAGAATATGAGTCATAGCGCCACCTCCTGGCAACAGGAAGTTACATGTTTTACGCTCTGACGCCCTGTGGGCAGCACGGTGATCGAATCCAGCTGAAATTTACTGAGAATAGCCTCAAGACCTTGGAGATCTTATATTATGAAGTTGGTGACCCTTCGTTGAAAGGTGTTGCCATGGCGACGCGGCGAATTTCGATGTGACGCCATGAAATTTCAATGCCTTATAACTTGACTCCACGTGGTCTGATCTTTTCCAAATTTCATATGCTTGTTAAGAGTCCCAATCTGAACACATGTTCAGTCTCATATTTAGCGAAAGTCATAGCGCCACCTGCTGGCAACAGGAAGTATCATGCGTCGTACTTTGTCTAATTACTCCTAGGAAATTTGGCTGATGCACCTGAAATTAAGTCAGCTAATAAACAAGACCTTGGTGATGCTACATTTGGCAGCTCATGACCCAAAACTGAATGCTGTTACCATGGCGACACATCCTTCGCCATGAAATATGATACTGTTTTTCAGGGAGAAGGGATTGCTCTACAGTCATGAAACTTGACACACATGTCTAGAGTGAGGTCAGCTAAAATCCTATGTGGTCGCTTTGAATGGGCGTGGCAAAATGGCTCAACAGCGCCCCCTTTAAAATTTCAAAATTGCAGCCCCGCCTTCCAGATTAACGTAGAAAGATGAAATTCACAGGGCACATGTATAATGTCAACACGCACAAAAAAGCCTCTTGAAGCCTTATTGTAAGTCGAACAGGAAGTCGGCCATCTTGAAAAAAATGGTACATTTTCGCCTTTTCTTGGCCATTTCGCATACCTTGTATTTTAAAGAACTCCTCCTACAGAATCCATCGTAAGGACTTAAAAATCAGTGTGTGTCATCTAGACTAGTGTATGATCATGATGGTTTGGCCGTGGCGTGGCGTTGAGTTTTGATGTTTCGCCATGACAGAGGAAATTGATATAACTTGAGTGTACATGGTTGGATCTGCCTCAAACTTTACACAACAAGTCACTGACAAAAGCCCTTCGACTGAGCGTCACTTCGACATGCGCTGGGGTGCGAGGGCCCGATCATCGCTGCTTGCAGCTTTAATTATTATTATTATTATTGCGACTCTTTGACCTCAAATAACTTCTACAAACGTGTACCAAAACTCACCGAAATTGGCGTGCGCGTCAGTTCTGGTGAAAATCGCAGATTTTATGCGTCTCGCAAAAAATGCGGGGAAAAATGGCTCGACAGCGCCACCTAGAAAATTAAGAAAAGCGAGCCCCACGATACAGATCGTCGTAGAACAATGAAATTTGGTGTGCTTATATATCATGACCAGACGCACCAAAAAGTCTCTTGGAGCCATACCCTAAATCCAACAGGAAGTCGGCCATTTTGGTTCAAAGTTGCGATTTTCAGGCCAATTTTGCCGTTTTTAGCCCGCGTACTTTAACGAACTCCTCCTAGGGATTTGACCTGAGCAACTTGAAATTCGGTCCGTATCATCTACAGACCTGGGAGATGAAAAGTTATCAAAACGGTGAGTTTTCGACATTGTTGAGGGGGTGTGGTCGGGCGGCGAATTTCGATCCTTCGCCGTGAAAATTCAAACAGCCATAACTCCGGCATGCACGATCCTAAGAGACCCAAACCTTTTGTGCTTGGAAAGAGTCCCGTCCTGAACACATCCATGTGTCAATATTGGATGTGAGTCATAGCGCCACCTACTGGCAACAGGAAGTTACATGTTTTACACTTTGACGCTCTGTGGGTGGCACGGTGATGGGATCCACCTCAAATTTACTCAGAATAGCCTAAAGACCTTGGAGATGGTATATTATGAAGTTGGTGACTTTTCGTGGAAAGGTGTTGCCATGACGACGCGGCGAATTTCGATGTCTCGCCATGAAATTTCAAAGCCTTATAACTTGACTCCACATGGTCTGATCTTTTCCAAATTTCATATTCTTGTTAAGAGTCCCGGTCTGAACACATTTTCAGGCCCATATTTAGTGAGAGTCATAGCGCCACCTACTGGCAACAGGAAGTATCATGCGTCGTTCTTTGTTGTATTACTCCTAGGAAATTTGGCCGATGCATCTGAAATTGACTCAGCTAAGATGTAAGACCTTGGTGATGCTACATTGGGTAGGTCATGACCCATGACCAAACGCCGTTGCCATGGCGACACATCCTTCGCCATGAAATACGATGCTGTATTTTAGGGATAAGGGATGGGTCTACAGTCACGAAACTTGGCACACATGTCTGGAGCGACACCAGCTAAAATCCTGGATAGGTCATTTGCATAGACGTGACAATATGGCTCAACAGCGCCCCCTTGAAAATTTCAAAATTGTAGCCCCGCCTTCCAGATGAACCTAGGAAAATGAAATTCGGGAGGCTAATGTATCATGTCAAGACGCACAAAAAAGCCTCTTGGAGCCATATCGTAAGTCCTACAGGAAGTCGGCCATCTTGATAAAAGTGGTCATTTTTCGCGTTTTTTTGACCATTTCGCATACCTTGTATTTTAACGAACTCCTCCTACAGAATTCATGGTAACGACTTCAAAATCAGTGTGTGTCATCTACACTAGTGTGTGATCAAAAGTTATCAAAACATTTACTTAGCATTGAAGCGTGTGGCCGTGGCGTGGCGTTGAGTTTTGATGTTTCGCCATGACAGGCGAAATTGCTATAAGTTTAGTGTAAATGCTGGAGTCTACACCAAACTTTACATGTTTGATAAGACTCCCAGCCTGAACACGTCTAAATACCAATATTCAGTCAGTGATGAAAACTGGCTCCATAGCGCCCCCTACCACATTTCAATGCAGCAGCCCCTGCAGCAGGCAGAGTAGGTGATTGAGGATGTGACGTTAATTTCCCCTTGCACTGTCTGAAAACAGCTCAGGGGTCCGTTTCACAAAGCAGGTTCAACAAACTCTGAGTCTAATCCTGAACTCTGAGTTGATCTACTCTGAGATAGAAAACTCTGAGTTTCCGGTTCCTGAACAGCTGATTTGAGTCAGTTTATTCAACTCGGAGTAGTTTCACCTGGAGTTAAGCGCGTGCACCACAACTATAAAAAGCCAGCATCAATGGAGCCCCGATTCAACGAGTCACCATGGCAACGGGGAAGAGGATGGCTGCGTTTTTCGCCCCCCTAGAACTAGACATCTTAATTCGCTCATACGACGAGTTTGAGCATGTTTTCAGAAAGAAGTGCAACACCGCTGCAGCTGCAAAAGAGAGGGAGACGGCTGCTGCTCGGTCATTGCGTAAGTTTAAATGTAGTCCTTTGTAATCACAATAATATTACAGAGGAAAACTGCTTGAATGGTGGCCTATTAATTTATTTCATTTAGGTCCAAGCGCACTTGGCAGCAGTTTAGGATGAAATTTAAAAACATTGTTCAAACAGGTGAGACCTCGGCATAATCTCATGGGGGAACCTCATTTTGATCATGTTTTACATTGTAAAGTAAATATTAAGTGGCTGTTTGACTGTGCAGTTGTTTTATCCCCAACATAATGCTGGTTTCACACACATAAATGTCTTCTCATCTACATCATGTTCTGTTAAATAATTAATCCTATTTAAACTAACACAGACTTCTACTCAGCCAACAGAAAGAAGGCAGATGCCCGTAAAACGGGTGGTGGTCCAGCACCGCCACCTCTAACGGAGGCAGAGGAGCTGGCCCTAAGCCAGACTTTAGGAAGGCCAGTGGCTGGCTCCGACATTGTACAAAAAACTTTTGCAAACCATTTGCAAAGAAACGCAGCACAACACACAATATCTGCTGGGATGTGAGAGCATGACTACGATTGGTAATGTTGCAAATGTAAAGACGGCTTAGGTTGTGTATGTAGATGATGGACTGTGACGTGAAATGGTACCGCTCAAAAAGATAATGGCTGGAAATGCTAGAACATCTATGCGTGGTCTGATAACCATCTCTCGACTAATATTTAATTCTCTGCGCAGTAATGCTGCACCTTCATCCACGGGATCGTTATCAAAAGGACATGCCATGTTAGTGAAAAAAAGTCGCCACTTACTGTGCCTAATGGACTTCTAATATACTGACTCTGATTTTTTTTTAAATTTATTTATTTTTTTTAATGATTTCTTTAAATGACAGACGGCAGAACTAGGCTACGCCAAAACTCGCCTGCTGCCTGAATGAATGAGGAAATCAAATGGAGTGTGTGGCTCTGAAAGAGGGCGGAGACTGAGAGAAAGTCGAGGTTCATTGAGAAAAACCTGGTCCCGACCAGGTTAGATTCATAGAGTCTGTTGCTACGGTAACTGACCGAGAGCTTAAGTTACCCCTCTCTCTGAAACAGGCTAGAGTTATCCCTCTTTCTCTGGTTTGAGTTACCTCCCTTTTTGAAACGGAAAACTCAGAGTTTCCCTCATTTCAGGGTTAACAGACTCTGAGTTTTCACTAAACCTGCTTTGTAAAACGGACCCCAGGTCTGGGGACATCTATATTCCCGTGACAGAAGCCCTTCACCAGCGCCGAGCCCCGACATACGCAAGGACGCGAGGGCCCGATCATCGCTGCTTGCAGCTTTAATTAGGGCCCGAGCGCTGACCAGCGCGAAGCCCTCTTGTTTCCAAAGGAATTATTATTATTATTATTATTATTAGGGCCCGAGCACCTACCGGTGCGAAGCCCTATTGAAACTGAAGGAATTATTATTATTATTATTATTCCTCCGAAACAAACGCATTTTTGAGGGCCTAAACATGCACGAAAACTCATGAAAATTTGCACAGATGTCAGGACTGGCGAAAATTTCGATATTTTATGGGTCTCGAAATAAAGCGGGACAAAATGGCTCGACAGCGCCACCTAGAAAGTCAAGAAAATTGAGCCCCTCGATACAGATTGTCGTAGGAGAACGAAATTCGGTATGCATATGTATCATGACCAGACGCACCAAAAAGTCTCAAGGACACATAGCCTAACTCCAACAGGAAGTCGGCCATTTTGTATCAAAGTTGAAATTTTGCACCGATTTTGTCATTTCCAGCCCACATACTTTAACGAACTCCTCCTAGAGATTTGACCCCAGGACTTTCAAATTCGGTCCGTATCATCTACAGGCATAGGAGATTAAAAGTTATTAAAACAATTCTCATTAGTCTTTCCTAGGGGGCGTGGCTGGGCGGCGAATTTCGATCCTTCGCCATGAAAAATGAAACGGCTATAACTCCGGCATACATGATCCTAAGAGAGCCAAACCTTTTGTGCTTCATAAGAGTCCTGCCCTGAACGGGTCCATGTGACAATACAGGATATGAGTCATAGCGCCACCTCCTGGCAACAGGAAGTTACATGTTTTACGCTCTGACGCCCTGTGGGCAGCACGGTGATGGAATCCAGCTGAAATTTACTGAGAATAGCCTCAAGACCTTGGAGATCTTATATTATGAAGTTGGTGACCCTTCGTCGAAAGGTGTTGCCATGGCGACGCGGCGAATTTCGATGTGACGCCATGAAATTTCAATGCCTTATAACTTGACTCCACGTGGTCTGATCTTTTCCAAATTTCATATGCTTGTTAAGAGTCCCGATCTGAACACATGTTCAGTCTCATATTTAGCGAAAGTCATAGCGCCACCTACTGGCAACAGGAAGTATCATGCATCGTACTTTGTCTAATTACTCCTAGGAAATTTGGCTGATGCACCTGAAATTAAGTCAGCTAATAAACGAGACCTTGGTGATGCTACATTTGGCAGCTCATGACCCAAAACTGAATGCTGTTACCATGGCGACACATCCTTTGCCATGAAATATGATACTGTTTTTCAGGGAGAAGGGATTGCTCTACAGTCATGAAACTTGACACACATGTCTAGAGTGATGTCAGCTAAAATCCTATGTGGTCGCTTTGAATGGGCGTGGCAAAATGGCTCAACAGCGCCCCCTTTAAAATTTCAAAATTGCAGCCCCGCCTTCCATATTAACGTAGAAAGATGAAATTCACAGGGCACATGTATAATGTCAACACGCACAAAAAAGCCTCTTGAAGCCTTATTGTAAGTCGAACAGGAAGTCGGCCATCTTGAAAAAAATGGTACATTTTCGCCTTTTCTTGGCCATTTCGCATACCTTGTATTTTAAAGAACTCCTCCTACAGAATCCATCGTAAGGACTTCAAAATCAGTGTGTGTCATCTACACTAGTGTGTGATCAAAAGTTATCAAAAGATTTAGTTATCATTGAAGCGTGTGGCCGTGGCGTGGCGTTGAGTTTTGATGTTTCGCCATGACAGGTGAAATTCCTATAAGTTTAGTGTAAATGCTCGAGTCTACACCAAACTTTACATGTTTGATAAGACTCCCAGCCTGAACACGTCTGGGAGTCTTAGAGCTGGCCCTAAGCCAGAATTTAGGAAGGCCAGTGGCTGGCCCCGACACTGTACAAAAAACTTCCGTTTGCAAAGAAACGCAGCGCAACACACAATATCTGCTGGGATGTGAGAGCATGACTACGATTGGTAATGTTGCAAATGTAAAGACGGCTTAGGTTGTGTATGTAGATGATGGACTGTGACGTGAAATGGTACCGCTCAAAAAGATAATGGCTGGAAATGCTAGAACATCTATGTGCAGTCTGATAACCATCTCTCGACGAATATTTAATTCTCTGCGCAGTAATGCTGCACCTTCATCCACGGGATCGTTATCAAAAGGACATGCCATGTTAGTGAAAAAAGTCGCCACTTACTGTGCCTAATGGACTTCTAATATACTGACTCTGATTTTTTTTATTTATTTTTTTATTTTTTTTAATGATTTCTTTAAATGACAGACGGCAGAACTAGGCTACGCCAAAACTCGCCTGCTGCCTGAATGAATGAGGAAATCAAATGGAGTGTGTGGCTCTGAAAGCGGGCGGAGACTGAGAGAAACTCGAGGTTCATTGAGAAAAACCTGGTCCCGACCAGGTTAGATTCATAGAGTCTGTTGCTACGGTAACTGACCGAGAGCTTAAGTTACCCCTCTCTCTGAAACAGGCTAGAGTTATCCCTCTTTCTCTGGTTTGAGTTACCTCCCTTTTTGAAACGGAAAACTCAGAGTTTCCCTCATTTCAGGGTTAACAGACTCTGAGTTTTCACTAAACCTGCTTTGTAAAACGGACCCCAGGTCTGGGGACATCTATATTCCCGTGACAGAAGCCCTTCACCAGCGCCGAGCCCCGACATACGCAAGGACGCGAGGGCCCGATCATCGCTGCTTGCAGCTTTAATTAGGGCCCGAGCGCTGACCAGCGCGAAGCCCTCTTGTTTCCAAAGGAATTATTAGGGCCCGAGCGCTGACCAGCGCGAAGCCCTCTTGTTTCCAAAGGAATTATTATTATTATTATTATTATTATTATTATTATTATTATTATTATTATTATTCTTATTATTATTATTATTATTGCGACTCTTTGACCTCAAATAACTTCTACAAACGTGTACCAAAACTCACCGAAATTGGCGTGCGCGTCAGTTCTGGTGAAAATCGCAGATTTTATGCGTCTCGCAAAAAATGCGGGGAAAAATGGCTCGACAGCGCCACCTAGAAAATTAAGAAAAGCGAGCCCCACGATACAGATGGTCGTAGAACAATGAAATTTGGTGTGCTTATATATCATGACCAGACGCACCAAAAAGTCTCTTGGAGCCATACCCTAAATCCAACAGGAAGTCGGCCATTTTGGTTCAAAGTTGCGATTTTCAGGCCAATTTTGCCGTTTTTAGCCCGCGTACTTTAACGAACTCCTCCTAGGGATTTGACCTCAGCAACTTGAAATTCGGTCAGTATCATCTACAGACCTGGGAGATGAAAAGTTATCAAAACGGTGAGTTTTCGACATTGTTGAGGGGGTGTGGTCGGGCGGCGAATTTCGATCCTTCGCCGTGAAAATTCAAACAGCCATAACTCCGGCATGCACGATCCTAAGAGACCCAAACCTTTTGTGCTTGGAAAGAGTCCCGTCCTGAACACATCCATGTGTCAATATTGGATATGAGTCATAGCGCCACCTACTGGCAACAGGAAGTTACATGTTTTACACTTTGACGCTCTGTGGGTGGCACGGTGATGGGATCCACCTCAAATTTACTCAGAATAGCCTAAAGACCTTGGAGATGGTATATTATGAAGTTGGTGACTTTTCGTGGAAAGGTGTTGCCATGACGACGCGGCGAATTTCGATGTCTCGCCATGAAATTTCAAAGCCTTATAACTTGACTCCACATGGTCTGATCTTTTCCAAATTTCATATGCTTGTTAAGAGTCCCGGTCTGAACACATTGTCAGGCCCATATTTAGTGAGAGTCATAGCGCCACCTACTGGCAACAGGAAGTATCATGCGTCGTTCTTTGTTGTATTACTCCTAGGAAATTTGGCCGATGCATCTGAAATTGACTCAGCTAAGATGTAAGACCTTGGTGATGCTACATTGGGTAGGTCATGACCCATGACCAAACGCCGTTGCCATGGCGACACATCCTTCGCCATGAAATACGATGCTGTATTTTAGGGATAAGGGATGGGTCTACAGTCACGAAACTTGGCACACATGTCTGGAGCGACACCAGCTAAAATCCTGGATAGGTCATTTGCATAGACGTGACAATATGGCTCAACAGCGCCCCCTTGAAAATTTCAAAATTGTAGCCCCGCCTTCCAGATGAACCTAGGAAAATGAAATTCGGGAGGCTAATGTATCATGTCAAGACGCACAAAAAAGCCTCTTGGAGCCATATCGTAAGTCCTACAGGAAGTCGGCCATCTTGATAAAAGTGGTAATTTTTCGCGTTTTTTTGACCATTTCGCATACCTTGTATTTTAACGAACTCCTCCTACAGAATTCATGGTAACGACTTCAAAATCAGTGTGTGTCATCTACACTAGTGTGTGATCAAAAGTTATCAAAACATTTACTTAGCATTGAAGCGTGTGGCCGTGGCGTGGCGTTGAGTTTTGATGTTTCGCCATGACAGGCGAAATTGCTATAAGTTTAGTGTAAATGCTGGAGTCTACACCAAACTTTACATGTTTGATAAGACTCCCAGCCTGAACACGTCTAAATACCAATATTCAGTCAGTGATGAAAACTGGCTCCATAGCGCCCCCTACGACATTTCAATGCAGCAGCCCCTGCAGCAGGCAGAGTAGGTGATTGAGGATGTGACGTTAATTTCCCCTTGCACTGTCTGAAAACAGCTCAGGGGTCCGTTTCACAAAGCAGGTTCAACAAACTCTGAGTCTAATCCTGAACTCTGAGTTGATCTACTCTGAGATAGAAAACTCTGAGTTTCCGGTTCCAGAACAGCTGATTTGAGTCAGTTTAATCAACTCGGAGTAGTTTCACCTGGAGTTAAGCGCGTGCACCACAACTATAAAAAGCCAGCATCAATGGAGCCCCGATTCAACGAGTCACCATGGCAACGGGGAAGAGGATGGCTGCGTTTTTCGCCCCCCTAGAACTAGACATCTTAATTCGCTCATACGACGAGTTTGAGCATGTTTTCAGAAAGAAGTGCAACACCGCTGCAGCTACAAAAGAGAGGGAGACGGCTGCTGCTCGGTCATTGCGTAAGTTTAAATGTAGTCCTTTGTGATCACAATAATATTACAGAGGAAAACTGCTTGAATGGTGGCCTATTAATTTATTTCATTTAGGTCCAAGCGCACTTGGCAGCAGTTTAGGATGAAATATAAAAACATTGTTCAAACAGGTGAGACCTCGGCATAATCTCATGGGGGAACCTCATTTTGATCATGTTTTACATTGTAAAGTAAATATTAAGTGGCTGTTTGACTGAGCAGTTGTTTTATCCCCAACATAATGCTGGTTTCACACACATAAATGTCTTCTCATCTACATCATGTTCTGTTAAATAATTAATCCTATTTAAACTAACACAGACTTCTACTCAGCCAACAGAAAGAAGGCAGATGTCCGTAAAACGGGTGGTGGTCCAGCACCGCCACCTCTAATGGACAGAGGAGCTGGCCATAAGCCAGAATTTAGGAAGGCCAGTGGCTGGCTCCGACATTGTACAAAAAACTTTTGCAAACCATTTGCAAAGAAACGCAGCGCAACACACAATATCTGCTGGGATGTGAGAGCATGACTACGATTGGTAATGTTGCAAATGTAAGGACGGATTAGGTTTTGTATGTAGATGATGGACTGTGACGTGAAACGGTACCGCTCAAAAAGATAATGGCTGGAAATGCTAGAACATCTATGCGTGGTCTGATAACCATCTCTCGACGAATATTTAATTCTCTGCGCAGTAATGCTGCACCTTCATCCACGGGATCGTTATCAAAAGGACATGCCATGTTAGTGAAAAAAAGTCGCCACTTACTGTGCCTAATGGACTTCTAATATACTGACTCTGATTTTTTTTATTTTATTTTTTTTTTTTTTTAATGATTTTTTGAAATGACAGACGGCAGAACTAGGCTACACCAAAACTCGCCTGCTGCCTGAATGAATGAGGAAATCAAATGGAGTGTGTGGTTCTGAAAGAGGGCGGAGACTGAGAGAAAGTCGAGGTTCATTGAGAAAAACCTGGTCCCGACCAGGTTAGATTCATAGAGTCTGTTGCTACCGTAACTGACTGAGAGCTTAAGTTACCCCTCTCTCTGAAACAGGCTAGAGTTATCCCTCTTTCTCTGGTTTGAGTTACCTCCCTTTTTGAAACGGAAAACTCAGAGTTTCCCTCATTTCAGGGTTAACAGACTCTGAGTTTTCACTAAACCTGCTTTGTGAAACGGACCCCAGGTCTGGGGACATCTATATGCCCGTGACAGAAGCCCTTCACCAGCGCCGAGCCCCGACATACGCAAGGACGCGAGGGCCCGATCATCGCTGCTTGCAGCTTTAATTATTATTATTCCTCCGAAACAAACGCATTTTTGAGGGCCTAAACATGCACGAAAACTCATGAAAATTTGCACAGATGTCAGGACTGGCGAAAATTTCGATATTTTATGGGTCTCGAAATAAAGCGGAACAAAATGGCTCGACAGCGCCACCTAGAATTGATCCCCTCGATACAGATTGTCGTAGGAGAACGAAATTCGGTATGCATATGTATCATGACCAGACGCACCAAAAAGTCCCAAGGACACATAGCCTAACTCCAACAGGAAGTCGGCCATTTTGTATCAAAGTTGAAATTTTGCACCGATTTTGTCATTTCCAGCCCGCATACTTTAACGAACTCCTCCTAGAGATTTGACCCCAGGACTTTCAAATTCGGTCCGTATTATCTACAGGCATAGGAGATTAAAAGTTATTAAAACAATTCTCATTAGTCTTTCCTAGGGGGCGTGGCTGGGCGGCGAATTTCGATCCTTCGCCATGAAAAATGAAACGGCTATAACTCCGGCATACATGATCCTAAGAGAGCCAAACCTTTTGTGCTTCATAAGAGTCCCGCCCTGAACGGGTCCATGTGACAATACAGGATATGAGTCATAGCGCCACCTCCTGGCAACAGGAAGTTACATGTTTTACGCTCTGACGCCCTGTGGGCAGCACGGTGATGGAATCCAGCTGAAATTTACTGAGAATAGCCTCAAGACCTTGGAGATCTTATATTATGAAGTTGGTGACCCTTCGTTGAAAGGTGTTGCCATGGCGACGCGGCGAATTTCGATGTGACGCCATGAAATTTCAATGCCTTATAACTTGACTCCACGTGGTCTGATCTTTTCCAAATTTCATATGCTTGTTAAGAGTCCCAATCTGAACACATGTTCAGTCTCATATTTAGCGAAAGTCATAGCGCCACCTACTGGCAACAGGAAGTATCATGCGTCGTACTTTGTCTAATTACTCCTAGGAAATTTGGCTGATGCACCTGAAATTAAGTCAGCTAATAAACAAGACCTTGGTGATGCTACATTTGGCAGCTCATGACCCAAAACTGAATGCTGTTACCATGGCGACACATCCTTCGCCATGAAATATGATACTGTTTTTCAGGGAGAAGGGATTGCTCTACAGTCATGAAACTTGACACACATGTCTAGAGTGATGTCAGCTAAAATCCTATGTGGTCGCTTTGAATGGGCGTGGCAAAATGGCTCAACAGCGCCCCCTTTAAAATTTCAAAATTGCAGCCCCGCCTTCCAGATTAACGTAGAGAGATGAAATTCACAGGGCACATGTATAATGTCAAGACGCACAAAAAAGTCTGTTGACGCCTTATTGTAAGTCGAACAGGAAGTCGGCCATCTGGAAAAACTGGTCAATTTTCGCCTTTTTTTGGCCATTTCGCATACCTTGTATTTTAACGCACTCCTCCTACAGATGTCATCGTAAGGACTTCAAAATCAGTGTGTGTCATCTAGAGTAGTGTATGATCATGATGGTTTGGCCGTGGCGTGGCGTTGAGTTTTGATGTTTCGCCATGACAGAGGAAATTGATATAACTTGAGTGTACATGGTTGGATCTGCCTCAAACTTTACACAACAAGTCACTGACAAAAGCCCTTCGACTGAGCGTCACTTCGACATGCGCTGGGGTGCGAGGGCCCGATCATCGCTGCTTGCAGCTTTAATTATTATTATTAGGGCCCGAGCGCTGACCAGCGCGAAGCCCTCTTGTTTCCAAAGGAATTATTATTATTATTATTATTATTATTATTATTATTATTATTATTATTATTATTCTTATTATTATTATTATTATTGCGACTCTTTGACCTCAAATAACTTCTACAAACGTGTACCAAAACTCACCGAAATTGGCATGCGCGTCAGTTCTGGTGAAAATCGCAGATTTTATGCGTCTCGCAAAAAATGCGGGGAAAAATGGCTCGACAGCGCCACCTAGAAAATTAAGAAAAGCGAGCCCCACGATACAGATGGTCGTAGAACAATGAAATTTGGTGTGCTTATATATCATGACCAGACGCACCAAAAAGTCTCTTGGAGCCATACCCTAAATCCAACAGGAAGTCGGCCATTTTGGTTCAAAGTTGCGATTTTCAGGCCAATTTTGCCGTTTTTAGCCCGCGTACTTTAACGAACTCCTCCTAGGGATTTGACCTGAGCAACTTGAAATTCGGTCAGTATCATCTACAGACCTGGGAGATGAAAAGTTATCAAAACGGTGAGTTTTCGACATTGTTGAGGGGGTGTGGTCGGGCGGCGAATTTCGATCCTTCGCCGTGAAAATTCAAACAGCCATAACTCCGGCATGCACGATCCTAAGAGACCCAAACCTTTTGTGCTTGGAAAGAGTCCCGTCCTGAACACATCCATGTGTCAATATTGGATGTAAGTCATAGCGCCACCTACTGGCAACAGGAAGTTACATGTTTTACACTTTGACGCTCTGTGGGTGGCACGGTGATGGGATCCACCTCAAATTTACTCAGAATAGCCTAAAGACCTTGGAGATGGTATATTATGAAGTTGGTGACTTTTCGTGGAAAGGTGTTGCCATGACGACGCGGCGAATTTCGATGTCTCGCCATGAAATTTCAAAGCCTTATAACTTGACTCCACATGGTCTGATCTTTTCCAAATTTCATATGCTTGTTAAGAGTCCCGGTCTGAACACATTTTCAGGCCCATATTTAGTGAGAGTCATAGCGCCACCTACTGGCAACAGGAAGTATCATGCGTCGTTCTTTGTTGTATTACTCCTAGGAAATTTGGCCGATGCATCTGAAATTGACTCAGCTAAGATGTAAGACCTTGGTGATGCTACATTGGGTAGGTCATGACCCATGACCAAACGCCGTTGCCATGGCGACACATCCTTCGCCATGAAATACGATGCTGTATTTTAGGGATAAGGGATGGGTCTACAGTCACGAAACTTGGCACACATGTCTGGAGCGACACCAGCTAAAATCCTGGATAGGTCATTTGCATAGACGTGACAATATGGCTCAACAGCGCCCCCTTGAAAATTTCAAAATTGTAGCCCCGCCTTCCAGATGAACCTAGGAAAATGAAATTCGGGAGGCTAATGTATCATGTCAAGACGCACAAAAAAGCCTCTTGGAGCCATATCGTAAGTCCTACAGGAAGTCGGCCATCTTGATAAAAGTGGTCATTTTTCGCGTTTTTTTGGCCATTTCGCATACCTTGTATTTTAACGAACTCCTCCTACAGAATTCATCGTAACGACTTCAAAATCAGTGTGTGTCATCTGCACTAGTGTGTGATCAAAAGTTATCAAAAGATTTAGTTATCATTGAAGCGTGTGGCCGTGGCGTGGCGTTGAGTTTTGATGTTTCGCCATGACAGGCGAAATTGCTATAAGTTTAGTGTAAATGCTGGAGTCTACACCAAACTTTACATGTTTGATAAGACTCCCAGCCTGAACACATCTAAATAGCAATATTCAGTCAGTGATGAAAACTGGCTCCATAGCGCCCCCTACGACATTTCAATGCAGCAGCCCCTGCAGCAGGCAGAGTAGGTGATTGAGGATGTGACGTTAATCTCCCCTTGCACTGTCTGAAAACAGCCCAGGTCTGGGGACATCTATATGCCCCTGACAGAAGCTCTTCACCAGCGCCGAGCCCCGACATACGCAAGGACGCGAGGGCCCGATCATCGCTGCTTGCAGCTTTAATTCTTATTAGGGCCCGAGCGCTGACCAGCGCGAAGCCCTCTTGTTTCCAAAGGAATTATTATTATTATTATTATTATTATTATTATTATTATTATTATTATTATTATTCTTATTATTATTATTATTATTGCGACTCTTTGACCTCAAATAACTTCTACAAACGTGTACCAAAACTCACCGAAATTGGCGTGCGCGTCAGTTCTGGTGAAAATCGCAGATTTTATGCGTCTCGCAAAAAATGCGGGGAAAAATGGCTCGACAGCGCCACCTAGAAAATTAAGAAAAGCGAGCCCCACGATACAGATGGTCGTAGAACAATGAAATTTGGTGTGCTTATATATCATGACCAGACGCACCAAAAAGTCTCTTGGAGCCATACCCTAAATCCAACAGGAAGTCGGCCATTTTGGTTCAAAGTTGCGATTTTCAGGCCAATTTTGCCGTTTTTAGCCCGCGTACTTTAACGAACTCCTCCTAGGGATTTGACCTCAGCAACTTGAAATTCGGTCAGTATCATCTACAGACCTGGGAGATGAAAAGTTATCAAAACGGTGAGTTTTCGACATTGTTGAGGGGGTGTGGTCGGGCGGCGAATTTCGATCCTTCGCCGTGAAAATTCAAACAGCCATAACTCCGGCATGCACGATCCTAAGAGACCCAAACCTTTTGTGCTTGGAAAGAGTCCCGTCCTGAACACATCCATGTGTCAATATTGGATGTGAGTCATAGCGCCACCTACTGGCAACAGGAAGTTACATGTTTTACACTTTGACGCTCTGTGGGTGGCACGGTGATGGGATCCACCTCAAATTTACTCAGAATAGCCTAAAGACCTTGGAGATGGTATATTATGAAGTTGGTGACTTTTCGTGGAAAGGTGTTGCCATGGCGACGCGGAGAATTTCGATGTGACGCCATGAAATTTCAATGCCTTATAACTTGACTCCACATGGTCTGATCTTTTCCAAATTTCATATGCTTGTTAAGAGTCCCGGTCTGAACACATTTTCAGGCCCATATTTAGTGAGAGTCATAGCGCCACCTACTGGCAACAGGAAGTATCATGCGTCGTTCTTTGTTGTATTACTCCTAGGAAATTTGGCCGATGCATCTGAAATTGACTCAGCTAAGATGTAAGACCTTGGTGATGCTACATTGGGTAGGTCATGACCTATGACCAAACGCCGTTGCCATGGCGACACATCCTTCGCCATGAAATACGATGGTGTATTTTAGGGATAAGGGATGGGTCTACAGTCACGAAACTTGGCACACATGTCTGGAGCGACACCAGCTAAAATCCTGGATAGGTCATTTGCATAGACGTGACAATATGGCTCAACAGCGCCCCCTTGAAAATTTCAAAATTGTAGCCCCGCCTTCCAGATGAACCTAGGAAAATGAAATTCGGGAGGCTAATGTATCATGTCAAGACGCACAAAAAAGCCTCTTGGAGCCATATCGTAAGTCCTACAGGAAGTCGGCCATCTTGATAAAAGTGGTCATTTTTCGCGTTTTTTTGACCATTTCGCATACCTTGTATTTTAACGAACTCCTCCTACAGAATTCATGGTAACGACTTCAAAATCAGTGTGTGTCATCTACACTAGTGTGTGATCAAAAGTTATCAAAACATTTACTTAGCATTGAAGCGTGTGGCCGTGGCGTGGCGTTGAGTTTTGATGTTTCGCCATGACAGGCGAAATTGCTATAAGTTTAGTGTAAATGCTGGAGTCTACACCAAACTTTACATGTTTGATAAGACTCCCAGCCTGAACACGTCTAAATACCAATATTCAGTCAGTGATGAAAACTGGCTCCATAGCGCCCCCTACCACATTTCAATGCAGCAGCCCCTGCAGCAGGCAGAGTAGGTGATTGAGGATGTGACGTTAATTTCCCCTTGCACTGTCTGAAAACAGCTCAGGGGTCCGTTTCACAAAGCAGGTTCAACAAACTCTGAGTCTAATCCTGAACTCTGAGTTGATCTACTCTGAGATAGAAAACTCTGAGTTTCCGGTTCCAGAACAGCTGATTTGAGTCAGTTTAATCAACTCGGAGTAGTTTCACCTGGAGTTAAGCGCGTGCACCACAACTATAAAAAGCCAGCATCAATGGAGCCCCGATTCAACGAGTCACCATGGCAACGGGGAAGAGGATGGCTGCGTTTTTCGCCCCCCTAGAACTAGACATCTTAATTCGCTCATACGACGAGTTTGAGCATGTTTTCAGAAAGAAGTGCAACACCGCTGCAGCTGCAAAAGAGAGGGAGACGGCTGCTGCTCGGTCATTGCGTAAGTTTAAATGTAGTCCTTTGTAATCACAATAATATTACAGAGGAAAACTGCTTGAATGGTGGCCTATTAATTTATTTCATTTAGGTCCAAGCGCACTTGGCAGCAGTTTAGGATGAAATTTAAAAACATTGTTCAAACAGGTGAGACCTCGGCATAATCTCATGGGGGAACCTCATTTTGATCATGTTTTACATTGTAAAGTAAATATTAAGTGGCTGTTTGACTGTGCAGTTGTTTTATCCCCAACATAATGCTGGTTTCACACACATAAATGTCTTCTCATCTACATCATGTTCTGTTAAATAATTAATCCTATTTAAACTAACACAGACTTCTACTCAGCCAACAGAAAGAAGGCAGATGCCCGTAAAACGGGTGGTGGTCCAGCACCGCCACCTCTAACGGAGGCAGAGGAGCTGGCCCTAAGCCAGACTTTAGGAAGGCCAGTGGCTGGCTCCGACATTGTACAAAAAACTTTTGCAAACCATTTGCAAAGAAACGCAGCGCAACACACAATATCTGCTGGGATGTGAGAGCATGACTACGATTGGTAATGTTGCAAATGTAAAGACGGCTTAGGTTGTGTATGTAGATGATGGACTGTGACGTGAAACGGTACCGCTCAAAAAGATAATGGCTGGAAATGCTAGAACATCTATGCGTGGTCTGATAACCATCTCTCGACGAATATTTAATTCTCTGCGCAGTAATGCTGCACCTTCATCCACGGGATCGTTATCAAAAGGACATGCCATGTTAGTGAAAAAAAGTCGCCACTTACTGTGCCTAATGGACTTCTAATATACTGACTCTGATTTTTTTTTTAATTAATTTATTTTTTTTAATGATTTCTTTAAATGACAGACGGCAGAACTAGGCTACGCCAAAACTCGCCTGCTGCCTGAATGAATGAGGAAATCAAATGGAGTGTGTGGCTCTGAAAGAGGGCGGAGACTGAGAGAAAGTCGAGGTTCATTGAGAAAAACCTGGTCCCGACCAGGTTAGATTCATAGAGTCTGTTGCTACGGTAACTGACCGAGAGCTTAAGTTACCCCTCTCTCTGAAACAGGCTAGAGTTATCCCTCTTTCTCTGGTTTGAGTTACCTCCCTTTTTGAAACGGAAAACTCAGAGTTTCCCTCATTTCAGGGTTAACAGACTCTGAGTTTTCACTAAACCTGCTTTGTAAAACGGACCCCAGGTCTGGGGACATCTATATTCCCGTGACAGAAGCCCTTCACCAGCGCCGAGCCCCGACATACGCAAGGACGCGAGGGCCCGATCATCGCTGCTTGCAGCTTTAATTAGGGCCCGAGCGCTGACCAGCGCGAAGCCCTCTTGTTTCCAAAGGAATTATTATTATTATTATTATTATTATTATTATTATTATTATTATTATTATTATTATTATTATTGCGACTCTTTGACCTCAAATAACTTCTACAAACGTGTACCAAAACTCACCGAAATTGGCGTGCGCGTCAGTTCTGGTGAAAATCGCAGATTTTATGCGTCTCGCAAAAAATGCGGGGAAAAATGGCTCGACAGCGCCACCTAGAAAATTAAGAAAAGCGAGCCCCACGATACAGATGGTCGTAGAACAATGAAATTTGGTGTGCTTATATATCATGACCAGACGCACCAAAAAGTCTCTTGGAGCCATACCCTAAATCCAACAGGAAGTCGGCCATTTTGGTTCAAAGTTGCGATTTTCAGGCCAATTTTGCCGTTTTTAGCCCGCGTACTTTAACGAACTCCTCCTAGGGATTTGACCTGAGCAACTTGAAATTCGGTCCGTATCATCTACAGACCTGGGAGATGAAAAGTTATCAAAACGGTGAGTTTTCGACATTGTTGAGGGGGTGTGGTCGGGCGGCGAATTTCGATCCTTCGCCGTGAAAATTCAAACAGCCATAACTCCGGCATGCACGATCCTAAGAGACCCAAACCTTTTGTGCTTGGAAAGAGTCCCGTCCTGAACACATCCATGTGTCAATATTGGATGTGAGTCATAGCGCCACCTACTGGCAACAGGAAGTTACATGTTTTACACTTTGACGCTCTGTGGGTGGCACGGTGATGGGATCCACCTCAAATTTACTCAGAATAGCCTAAAGACCTTGGAGATGGTATATTATGAAGTTGGTGACTTTTCGTGGAAAGGTGTTGCCATGGCGACGCGGCGAATTTCGATGTGACGCCATGAAATTTCAATGCCTTATAACTTGACTCCACATGGTCTGATCTTTTCCAAATTTCATATGCTTGTTAAGAGTCCCGGTCTGAACACATTTTCAGGCCCATATTTAGTGAGAGTCATAGCGCCACCTACTGGCAACAGGAAGTATCATGCGTCGTTCTTTGTTGTATTACTCCTAGGAAATTTGGCCGATGCATCTGAAATTGACTCAGCTAAGATGTAAGACCTTGGTGATGCTACATTGGGTAGGTCATGACCCATGACCAAACGCCGTTGCCATGGCGACACATCCTTCGCCATGAAATACGATGGTGTATTTTAGGGATAAGGGATGGGTCTACAGTCACGAAACTTGGCACACATGTCTGGAGCGACACCAGCTAAAATCCTGGATAGGTCATTTGCATAGACGTGACAATATGGCTCAACAGCGCCCCCTTGAAAATTTCAAAATTGTAGCCCCGCCTTCCAGATGAACCTAGGAAAATGAAATTCGGGAGGCTAATGTATCATGTCAAGACGCACAAAAAAGCCTCTTGGAGCCATATCGTAAGTCCTACAGGAAGTCGGCCATCTTGATAAAAGTGGTCATTTTTCGCGTTTTTTTGACCATTTCGCATACCTTGTATTTTAACAAACTCCTCCTACAGAATTCATGGTAACGACTTCAAAATCAGTGTGTGTCATCTACACTAGTGTGTGATCAAAAGTTATCAAAACATTTACTTAGCATTGAAGCGTGTGGCTGTGGCGTGGCGTTGAGTTTTGATGTTTCGCCATGACAGGCGAAATTGCTATAAGTTTAGTGTAAATGCTGGAGTCTACACCAAACTTTACATGTTTGATAAGACTCCCAGCCTGAACACGTCTAAATACCAATATTCAGTCAGTGATGAAAACTGGCTCCATAGCGCCCCCTACGACATTTCAATGCAGCAGCCCCTGCAGCAGGCAGAGTAGGTGATTGAGGATGTGACGTTAATTTCCCCTTGCACTGTCTGAAAACAGCTCAGGGGTCCGTTTCACAAAGCAGGTTCAACAAACTCTGAGTCTAATCCTGAACTCTGAGTTGATCTACTCTGAGATAGAAAACTCTGAGTTTCCGGTTCCAGAACAGCTGATTTGAGTCAGTTTAATCAACTCGGAGTAGTTTCACCTGGAGTTAAGCGCGTGCACCACAACTATAAAAAGCCAGCATCAATGGAGCCCCGATTCAACGAGTCACCATGGCAACGGGGAAGAGGATGGCTGCGTTTTTCGCCCCCCTAGAACTAGACATCTTAATTCGCTCATACGACGAGTTTGAGCATGTTTTCAGAAAGAAGTGCAACACCGCTGCAGCTACAAAAGAGAGGGAGACGGCTGCTGCTCGGTCATTGCGTAAGTTTAAATGTAGTCCTTTGTGATCACAATAATATTACAGAGGAAAACTGCTTGAATGGTGGCCTATTAATTTATTTCATTTAGGTCCAATCCCGCGAGGGAGAAGCTCACTTGGCAGCAGTTTAGGATGAAATATAAAAACATTGTTCAAACAGGTGAGACCTCGGCATAATCTCATGGGGGAACCTCATTTTGATCATGTTTTACATTGTAAAGTAAATATTAAGTGGCTGTTTGACTGAGCAGTTGTTTTATCCCCAACATAATGCTGGTTTCACACACATAAATGTCTTCTCATCTACATCATGTTCTGTTAAATAATTAATCCTATTTAAACTAACACAGACTTCTACTCAGCCAACAGAAAGAAGGCAGATGTCCGTAAAACGGGTGGTGGTCCAGCACCGCCACCTCTAACGGACAGAGGAGCTGGCCATAAGCCAGAATTTAGGAAGGCCAGTGGCTGGCTCCGACACTGTACAAAAAACTTTTGCAAACCATTTGCAAAGAAACGCAGCGCAACACACAATATCTGCTGGGATGTGAGAGCATGACTACGATTGGTAATGTTGCAAATGTAAGGACGGATTAGGTTTTGTATGTAGATGATGGACTGTGACGTGAAACGGTACCGCTCAAAAAGATAATGGCTGGAAATGCTAGAACATCTATGCGTGGTCTGATAACCATCTCTCGACGAATATTTAATTCTCTGCGCAGTAATGCTGCACCTTCATCCACGGGATCGTTATCAAAAGGACATGCCATGTTAGTGAAAAAAAGTCGCCACTTACTGTGCCTAATGGACTTCTAATATACTGACTCTGATTTTTTTTATTTTTTTTTATTTTTTTTTTAATGATTTTTTGAAATGACAGACGGCAGAACTAGGCTACACCAAAACTCGCCTGCTGCCTGAATGAATGAGGAAATCAAATGGAGTGTGTGGTTCTGAAAGAGGGCGGAGACTGAGAGAAAGTCGAGGTTCATTGAGAAAAACCTGGTTCCGACCAGGTTAGATTCATAGAGTCTGTTGCTACCGTAACTGACTGAGAGCTTAAGTTACCCCTCTCTCTGAAACAGGCTAGAGTTATCCCTCTTTCTCTGGTTTGAGTTACCTCCCTTTTTGAAACGGAAAACTCAGAGTTTCCCTCATTTCAGGGTTAACAGACTCTGAGTTTTCACTAAACCTGCTTTGTGAAACGGACCCCAGGTCTGGGGACATCTATTTGCCCGTGACAGAAGCCCTTCACCAGCGCCGAGCCCCGACATACGCAAGGACGCGAGGGCCCGATCATCGCTGCTTGCAGCTTTAATTAGGGCCCGAGCGCTGACCAGCGCGAAGCCCTCTTGTTTCCAAAGGAATTATTATTATTATTATTATTATTATTATTATTATTATTATTATTATTATTATTATTATTATTGCGACTCTTTGACCTCAAATAACTTCTACAAACGTGTACCAAAACTCACCGAAATTGGCGTGCGCGTCAGTTCTGGTGAAAATCGCAGATTTTATGCGTCTCGCAAAAAATGCGGGGAAAAATGGCTCGACAGCGCCACCTAGAAAATTAAGAAAAGCGAGCCCCACGATACAGATGGTCGTAGAACAATGAAATTTGGTGTGCTTATATATCATGACCAGACGCACCAAAAAGTCTCTTGGAGCCATACCCTAAATCCAACAGGAAGTCGGCCATTTTGGTTCAAAGTTGCGATTTTCAGGCCAATTTTGCCGTTTTTAGCCCGCGTACTTTAACGAACTCCTCCTAGGGATTTGACCTGAGCAACTTGAAATTCGGTCCGTATCATCTACAGACCTGGGAGATGAAAAGTTATCAAAACGGTGAGTTTTCGACATTGTTGAGGGGGTGTGGTCGGGCGGCGAATTTCGATCCTTCGCCGTGAAAATTCAAACAGCCATAACTCCGGCATGCACGATCCTAAGAGACCCAAACCTTTTGTGCTTGGAAAGAGTCCCGTCCTGAACACATCCATGTGTCAATATTGGATGTGAGTCATAGCGCCACCTACTGGCAACAGGAAGTTACATGTTTTACACTTTGACGCTCTGTGGGTGGCACGGTGATGGGATCCACCTCAAATTTACTCAGAATAGCCTAAAGACCTTGGAGATGGTATATTATGAAGTTGGTGACTTTTCGTGGAAAGGTGTTGCCATGGCGACGCGGCGAATTTCGATGTGACGCCATGAAATTTCAATGCCTTATAACTTGACTCCACATGGTCTGATCTTTTCCAAATTTCATATGCTTGTTAAGAGTCCCGGTCTGAACACATTTTCAGGCCCATATTTAGTGAGAGTCATAGCGCCACCTACTGGCAACAGGAAGTATCATGCGTCGTTCTTTGTTGTATTACTCCTAGGAAATTTGGCCGATGCATCTGAAATTGACTCAGCTAAGATGTAAGACCTTGGTGATGCTACATTGGGTAGGTCATGACCCATGACCAAACGCCGTTGCCATGGCGACACATCCTTCGCCATGAAATACGATGGTGTATTTTAGGGATAAGGGATGGGTCTACAGTCACGAAACTTGGCACACATGTCTGGAGCGACACCAGCTAAAATCCTGGATAGGTCATTTGCATAGACGTGACAATATGGCTCAACAGCGCCCCCTTGAAAATTTCAAAATTGTAGCCCCGCCTTCCAGATGAACCTAGGAAAATGAAATTCGGGAGGCTAATGTATCATGTCAAGACGCACAAAAAAGCCTCTTGGAGCCATATCGTAAGTCCTACAGGAAGTCGGCCATCTTGATAAAAGTGGTCATTTTTCGCGTTTTTTTGACCATTTCGCATACCTTGTATTTTAACGAACTCCTCCTACAGAATTCATGGTAACGACTTCAAAATCAGTGTGTGTCATCTACACTAGTGTGTGATCAAAAGTTATCAAAACATTTACTTAGCATTGAAGCGTGTGGCCGTGGCGTGGCGTTGAGTTTTGATGTTTCGCCATGACAGGCGAAATTGCTATAAGTTTAGTGTAAATGCTGGAGTCTACACCAAACTTTACATGTTTGATAAGACTCCCAGCCTGAACACGTCTAAATACCAATATTCAGTCAGTGATGAAAACTGGCTCCATAGCGCCCCCTACCACATTTCAATGCAGCAGCCCCTGCAGCAGGCAGAGTAGGTGATTGAGGATGTGACGTTAATTTCCCCTTGCACTGTCTGAAAACAGCTCAGGGGTCCGTTTCACAAAGCAGGTTCAACAAACTCTGAGTCTAATCCTGAACTCTGAGTTGATCTACTCTGAGATAGAAAACTCTGAGTTTCCGGTTCCAGAACAGCTGATTTGAGTCAATTTAATCAACTCGGAGTAGTTTCACCTGGAGTTAAGCGCGTGCACCACAACTATAAAAAGCCAGCATCAATGGAGCCCCGATTCAACGAGTCACCATGGCAACGGGGAAGAGGATGGCTGCGTTTTTCGCCCCCCTAGAACTAGACATCTTAATTCGCTCATACGACGAGTTTGAGCATGTTTTCAGAAAGAAGTGCAACACCGCTGCAGCTGCAAAAGAGAGGGAGACGGCTGCTGCTCGGTCATTGCGTAAGTTTAAATGTAGTCCTTTGTAATCACAATAATATTACAGAGGAAAACTGCTTGAATGGTGGCCTATTAATTTATTTCATTTAGGTCCAAGCGCACTTGGCAGCAGTTTAGGATGAAATTTAAAAACATTGTTCAAACAGGTGAGACCTCGGCATAATCTCATGGGGGAACCTCATTTTGATCATGTTTTACATTGTAAAGTAAATATTAAGTGGCTGTTTGACTGTGCAGTTGTTTTATCCCCAACATAATGCTGGTTTCACACACATAAATGTCTTCTCATCTACATCATGTTCTGTTAAATAATTAATCCTATTTAAACTAACACAGACTTCTACTCAGCCAACAGAAAGAAGGCAGATGCCCGTAAAACGGGTGGTGGTCCAGCACCGCCACCTCTAACGGAGGCAGAGGAGCTGGCCCTAAGCCAGACTTTAGGAAGGCCAGTGGCTGGCTCCGACATTGTACAAAAAACTTTTGCAAACCATTTGCAAAGAAACGCAGCACAACACACAATATCTGCTGGGATGTGAGAGCATGACTACGATTGGTAATGTTGCAAATGTAAAGACGGCTTAGGTTGTGTATGTAGATGATGGACTGTGACGTGAAACGGTACCGCTCAAAAAGATAATGGCTGGAAATGCTAGAACATCTATGCGTGGTCTGATAACCATCTCTCGACGAATATTTAATTCTCTGCGCAGTAATGCTGCACCTTCATCCACGGGATCGTTATCAAAAGGACATGCCATGTTAGTGAAAAAGTCACCACTGACTGTGCCTAATGGACTTCTAATATACTGACTCTGATTTTTTTTTTAATTTATTTATTTTTTTTAATGATTTCTTTAAATGACAGACGGCAGAACTAGGCTACGCCAAAACTCGCCTGCTGCCTGAATGAATGAGGAAATCAAATGGAGTGTGTGGCTCTGAAAGAGGGCGGAGACTGAGAGAAAGTCGAGGTTCATTGAGAAAAACCTGGTCCCGACCAGGTTAGATTCATAGAGTCTGTTGCTACGGTAACTGACCGAGAGCTTAAGTTACCCCTCTCTCTGAAACAGGCTAGAGTTATCCCTCTTTCTCTGGTTTGAGTTACCTCCCTTTTTGAAACGGAAAACTCAGAGTTTCCCTCATTTCAGGGTTAACAGACTCTGAGTTTTCACTAAACCTGCTTTGTAAAACGGACCCCAGGTCTGGGGACATCTATATTCCCGTGACAGAAGCCCTTCACCAGCGCCGAGCCCCGACATACGCAAGGACGCGAGGGCCCGATCATCGCTGCTTGCAGCTTTAATTATTATTATTATTATTATTATTATTATTGCGACTCTTTGACCTCAAATAACTTCTACAAACATGTACCAAAACTCACCGAAATTGGCGTGCGCGTCAGTTCTGGTGAAAATCGCAGATTTTATGCGTCTCGCAAAAAATGCGGGGAAAAATGGCTCGACAGCGCCACCTAGAAAATTAAGAAAAGCGAGCCCCACGATACAGATGGTCGTAGAACAATGAAATTTGGTGTGCTTATATATCATGACCAGACGCACCAAAAAGTCTCTTGGAGCCATACCCTAAATCCAACAGGAAGTCGGCCATTTTGGTTCAAAGTTGCGATTTTCAGGCCAATTTTGCCGTTTTTAGCCCGCGTACTTTAACGAACTCCTCCTAGGGATTTGACCTGAGCAACTTGAAATTCGGTCAGTATCATCTACAGACCTGGGAGATGAAAAGTTATCAAAACGGTGAGTTTTCGACATTGTTGAGGGGGTGTGGTCGGGCGGCGAATTTCGATCCTTCGCCGTGAAAATTCAAACAGCCATAACTCCGGCATGCACGATCCTAAGAGACCCAAACCTTTTGTGCTTGGAAAGAGTCCCGTCCTGAACACATCCATGTGTCAATATTGGATCTAAGTCATAGCGCCACCTACTGGCAACAGGAAGTTACATGTTTTACACTTTGACGCTCTGTGGGTGGCACGGTGATGGGATCCACCTCAAATTTACTCAGAATAGCCTAAAGACCTTGGAGATGGTATATTATGAAGTTGGTGACTTTTCGTGGAAAGGTGTTGCCATGACGACGCGGCGAATTTCGATGTCTCGCCATGAAATTTCAAAGCCTTATAACTTGACTCCACATGGTCTGATCTTTTCCAAATTTCATATGCTTGTTAAGAGTCCCGGTCTGAACACATTTTCAGGCCCATATTTAGTGAGAGTCATAGCGCCACCTACTGGCAACAGGAAGTATCATGCGTCGTTCTTTGTTGTATTACTCCTAGGAAATTTGGCCGATGCATCTGAAATTGACTCAGCTAAGATGTAAGACCTTGGTGATGCTACATTGGGTAGGTCATGACCCATGACCAAACGCCGTTGCCATGGCGACACATCCTTCGCCATGAAATACGATGCTGTATTTTAGGGATAAGGGATGGGTCTACAGTCACGAAACTTGGCACACATGTCTGGAGCGACACCAGCTAAAATCCTGGATAGGTCATTTGCATAGACGTGACAATATGGCTCAACAGCGCCCCCTTGAAAATTTCAAAATTGTAGCCCCGCCTTCCAGATGAACCTAGGAAAATGAAATTCGGGAGGCTAATGTATCATGTCAAGACGCACAAAAAAGCCTCTTGGAGCCATATCGTAAGTCCTACAGGAAGTCGGCCATCTTGATAAAAGTGGTCATTTTTCGCGTTTTTTTGACCATTTCGCATACCTTGTATTTTAACGAACTCCTCCTACAGAATTCATGGTAACGACTTCAAAATCAGTGTGTGTCATCTACACTAGTGTGTGATCAAAAGTTATCAAAACATTTACTTAGCATTGAAGCGTGTGGCCGTGGCGTGGCGTTGAGTTTTGATGTTTCGCCATGACAGGCGAAATTGCTATAAGTTTAGTGTAAATGCTGGAGTCTACACCAAACTTTACATGTTTGATAAGACTCCCAGCCTGAACACGTCTAAATACCAATATTCAGTCAGTGATGAAAACTGGCTCCATAGCGCCCCCTACCACATTTCAATGCAGCAGCCCCTGCAGCAGGCAGAGTAGGTGATTGAGGATGTGACGTTAATTTCCCCTTGCACTGTCTGAAAACAGCTCAGGGGTCCGTTTCACAAAGCAGGTTCAACAAACTCTGAGTCTAATCCTGAACTCTGAGTTGATCTACTCTGAGATAGAAAACTCTGAGTTTCCGGTTCCAGAACAGCTGATTTGAGTCAGTTTAATCAACTCGGAGTAGTTTCACCTGGAGTTAAGCGCGTGCACCACAACTATAAAAAGCCAGCATCAATGGAGCCCCGATTCAACGAGTCACCATGGCAACGGGGAAGAGGATGGCTGCGTTTTTCGCCCCCCTAGAACTAGACATCTTAATTCGCTCATACGACGAGTTTGAGCATGTTTTCAGAAAGAAGTGCAACACCGCTGCAGCTGCAAAAGAGAGGGAGACGGCTGCTGCTCGGTCATTGCGTAAGTTTAAATGTAGTCCTTTGTAATCACAATAATATTACAGAGGAAAACTGCTTGAATGGTGGCCTATTAATTTATTTCATTTAGGTCCAAGCGCACTTGGCAGCAGTTTAGGATGAAATTTAAAAACATTGTTCAAACAGGTGAGACCTCGGCATAATCTCATGGGGGTACCTCATATTGATCATGTTTTACATTGTAAAGTAAATATTAAGTGGCTGTTTGACTGTGCAGTTGTTTTATCCCCAACATAATGCTGGTTTCACACACATAAATGTCTTCTCATCTACATCATGTTCTGTTAAATAATTAATCCTATTTAAACTAACACAGACTTCTACTCAGCCAACAGAAAGAAGGCAGATGCCCGTAAAACGGGTGGTGGTCCAGCACCGCCACCTCTAACGGAGGCAGAGGAGCTGGCCCTAAGCCAGAATTTAGGAAGGCCAGTGGCTGGCCCCGACACTGTACAAAAAACTTTTGCAAACCATTTGCAAAGAAACGCAGCGCAACACACAATATCTGCTGGGATGTGAGAGCATGACTACGATTGGTAATGTTGCAAATGTAAAGACGGCTTAGGTTGTGTATGTAGATGATGGACTGTGACGTGAAATGGTACCGCTCAAAAAGATAATGGCTGGAAATGCTAGAACATCTATGCGTGGTCTGATAACCATCTCTCGACGAATATTTAATTCTCTGCGCAGTAATGCTGCACCTTCATCCACGGGATCGTTATCAAAAGGACATGCCATGTTAGTGAAAAAAAGTCGCCACTTACTGTGCCTAATGGACTTCTAATATACTGACTCTGATTTTTTTTTTAATTTATTTATTTTTTTTAATGATTTCTTTAAATGACAGACGGCAGAACTAGGCTACGCCAAAACTCGCCTGCTGCCTGAATGAATGAGGAAATCAAATGGAGTGTGTGGCTCTGAAAGAGGGCGGAGACTGAGAGACAGTCGAGGTTCATTGAGAAAAACCTGGTCCCGACCAGGTTAGATTCATAGAGTCTGTTGCTACGGTAACTGACCGAGAGCTTAAGTTACCCCTCTCTCTGAAACAGGCTAGAGTTATCCCTCTTTCTCTGGTTTGAGTTACCTCCCTTTTTGAAACGGAAAACTCAGAGTTTCCCTCATTTCAGGGTTAACAGACTCTGAGTTTTCACTAAACCTGCTTTGTAAAACGGACCCCAGGTCTGGGGACATCTATATTCCCGTGACAGAAGCCCTTCACCAGCGCCGAGCCCCGACATACGCAAGGACGCGAGGGCCCGATCATCGCTGCTTGCAGCTTTAATTATTATTAGGGCCCGAGCGCTGACCAGCGCGAAGCCCTCTTGTTTCCAAAGGAATTATTATTATTATTATTATTATTATTATTATTATTATTATTATTATTATTATTATTGCGACTCTTTGACCTCAAATAACTTCTACAAACGTGTACCAAAACTCACCCAAATTGGCGTGCGCGTCAGTTCTGGTGAAAATCGCAGATTTTATGCGTCTCGCAAAAAATGCGGGGAA
This sequence comes from Thunnus thynnus, assembly GCF_963924715.1. NCBI lineage: Eukaryota > Metazoa > Chordata > Actinopteri > Scombriformes > Scombridae > Thunnus > Thunnus thynnus. The sequence continues at coordinate 2,993,764 of NC_089518.1, forward strand.
AAATGGCTCGACAGCGCCACCTAGAAAATTAAGAAAAGCGAGCCCCACGATACAGATGGTCGTAGAACAATGAAATTTGGTGTGCTTATATATCATGACCAGACGCACCAAAAAGTCTCTTGGAGCCATACCCTAAATCCAACAGGAAGTCGGCCATTTTGGTTCAAAGTTGCGATTTTCAGGCCAATTTTGCCGTTTTTAGCCCGCGTACTTTAACGAACTCCTCCTAGGGATTTGACCTGAGCAACTTGAAATTCGGTCAGTATCATCTACAGACCTGGGAGATGAAAAGTTATCAAAACGGTGAGTTTTCGACATTGTTGAGGGGGTGTGGTCGGGCGGCGAATTTCGATCCTTCGCCGTGAAAATTCAAACAGCCATAACTCCGGCATGCACGATCCTAAGAGACCCAAACCTTTTGTGCTTGGAAAGAGTCCCGTCCTGAACACATCCATGTGTCAATATTGGATGTAAGTCATAGCGCCACCTACTGGCAACAGGAAGTTACATGTTTTACACTTTGACGCTCTGTGGGTGGCACGGTGATGGGATCCACCTCAAATTTACTCAGAATAGCCTAAAGACCTTGGAGATGGTATATTATGAAGTTGGTGACTTTTCGTGGAAAGGTGTTGCCATGACGACGCGGCGAATTTCGATGTCTCGCCATGAAATTTCAAAGCCTTATAACTTGACTCCACATGGTCTGATCTTTTCCAAATTTCATATGCTTGTTAAGAGTCCCGGTCTGAACACATTTTCAGGCCCATATTTAGTGAGAGTCATAGCGCCACCTACTGGCAACAGGAAGTATCATGCGTCGTTCTTTGTTGTATTACTCCTAGGAAATTTGGCCGATGCATCTGAAATTGACTCAGCTAAGATGTAAGACCTTGGTGATGCTACATTGGGTAGGTCATGACCCATGACCAAACGCCGTTGCCATGGCGACACATCCTTCGCCATGAAATACGATGCTGTATTTTAGGGATAAGGGATGGGTCTACAGTCACGAAACTTGGCACACATGTCTGGAGCGACACCAGCTAAAATCCTGGATAGGTCATTTGCATAGACGTGACAATATGGCTCAACAGCGCCCCCTTGAAAATTTCAAAATTGTAGCCCCGCCTTCCAGATGAACCTAGGAAAATGAAATTCGGGAGGCTAATGTATCATGTCAAGACGCACAAAAAAGCCTCTTGGAGCCATATCGTAAGTCCTACAGGAAGTCGGCCATCTTGATAAAAGTGGTCATTTTTCGCGTTTTTTTGACCATTTCGCATACCTTGTATTTTAACGAACTCCTCCTACAGAATTCATGGTAACGACTTCAAAATCAGTGTGTGTCATCTACACTAGTGTGTGATCAAAAGTTATCAAAACATTTACTTAGCATTGAAGCGTGTGGCCGTGGCGTGGCGTTGAGTTTTGATGTTTCGCCATGACAGGCGAAATTGCTATAAGTTTAGTGTAAATGCTGGAGTCTACACCAAACTTTACATGTTTGATAAGACTCCCAGCCTGAACACGTCTAAATACCAATATTCAGTCAGTGATGAAAACTGGCTCCATAGCGCCCCCTACCACATTTCAATGCAGCAGCCCCTGCAGCAGGCAGAGTAGGTGATTGAGGATGTGACGTTAATTTCCCCTTGCACTGTCTGAAAACAGCTCAGGGGTCCGTTTCACAAAGCAGGTTCAACAAACTCTGAGTCTAATCCTGAACTCTGAGTTGATCTACTCTGAGATAGAAAACTCTGAGTTTCCGGTTCCAGAACAGCTGATTTGAGTCAGTTTAATCAACTCGGAGTAGTTTCACCTGGAGTTAAGCGCGTGCACCACAACTATAAAAAGCCAGCATCAATGGAGCCCCGATTCAACGAGTCACCATGGCAACGGGGAAGAGGATGGCTGCGTTTTTCGCCCCCCTAGAACTAGACATCTTAATTCGCTCATACGACGAGTTTGAGCATGTTTTCAGAAAGAAGTGCAACACCGCTGCAGCTGCAAAAGAGAGGGAGACGGCTGCTGCTCGGTCATTGCGTAAGTTTAAATGTAGTCCTTTGTAATCACAATAATATTACAGAGGAAAACTGCTTGAATGGTGGCCTATTAATTTATTTCATTTAGGTCCAAGCGCACTTGGCAGCAGTTTAGGATGAAATTTAAAAACATTGTTCAAACAGGTGAGACCTCGGCATAATCTCATGGGGGTACCTCATTTTGATCATGTTTTACATTGTAAAGTAAATATTAAGTGGCTGTTTGACTGTGCAGTTGTTTTATCCCCAACATAATGCTGGTTTCACACACATAAATGTCTTCTCATCTACATCATGTTCTGTTAAATAATTAATCCTATTTAAACTAACACAGACTTCTACTCAGCCAACAGAAAGAAGGCAGATGCCCGTAAAACGGGTGGTGGTCCAGCACCGCCACCTCTAACGGAGGCAGAGGAGCTGGCCCTAAGCCAGAATTTAGGAAGGCCAGTGGCTGGCCCCGACACTGTACAAAAAACTTTTGCAAACCATTTGCAAAGAAACGCAGCGCAACACACAATATCTGCTGGGATGTGAGAGCATGACTACGATTGGTAATGTTGCAAATGTAAAGACGGCTTAGGTTGTGTATGTAGATGATGGACTGTGACGTGAAATGGTACCGCTCAAAAAGATAATGGCTGGAAATGCTAGAACATCTATGCGTGGTCTGATAACCATCTCTCGACGAATATTTAATTCTCTGCGCAGTAATGCTGCACCTTCATCCACGGGATCGTTATCAAAAGGACATGCCATGTTAGTGAAAAAAAGTCGCCACTTACTGTGCCTAATGGACTTCTAATATACTGACTCTGATTTTTTTTTTAATTTATTTATTTTTTTTAATGATTTCTTTAAATGACAGACGGCAGAACTAGGCTACGCCAAAACTCGCCTGCTGCCTGAATGAATGAGGAAATCAAATGGAGTGTGTGGCTCTGAAAGAGGGCGGAGACTGAGAGACAGTCGAGGTTCATTGAGAAAAACCTGGTCCCGACCAGGTTAGATTCATAGAGTCTGTTGCTACGGTAACTGACCGAGAGCTTAAGTTACCCCTCTCTCTGAAACAGGCTAGAGTTATCCCTCTTTCTCTGGTTTGAGTTACCTCCCTTTTTGAAACGGAAAACTCAGAGTTTCCCTCATTTCAGGGTTAACAGACTCTGAGTTTTCACTAAACCTGCTTTGTAAAACGGACCCCAGGTCTGGGGACATCTATATTCCCGTGACAGAAGCCCTTCACCAGCCCCCTACGACATTTCAATGCAGCAGCCCCTGCAGCAGGCAGAGTAGGTGATTGAGGATGTGACGTTAATCTCCCCTTGCACTGTCTGAAAACAGCCCAGGTCTGGGGACATCTATATGCCCCTGACAGAAGCTCTTCACCAGCGCCGAGCCCCGACATACGCAAGGACGCGAGGGCCCGATCATCGCTGCTTGCAGCTTTAATTATTATTATTATTCTTATTATTATTATTATTGCGACTCTTTGACCTCAAATAACTTCTACAAACGTGTACCAAAACTCACCGAAATTGGCGTGCGCGTCAGTTCTGGTGAAAATCGCAGATTTTATGCGTCTCGCAAAAAATGCGGGGAAAAATGGCTCGACAGCGCCACCTAGAAAATTAAGAAAAGCGAGCCCCACGATACAGATGGTCGTAGAACAATGAAATTTGGTGTGCTTATATATCATGACCAGACGCACCAAAAAGTCTCTTGGAGCCATACCCTAAATCCAACAGGAAGTCGGCCATTTTGGTTCAAAGTTGCGATTTTCAGGCCAATTTTGCCGTTTTTAGCCCGCGTACTTTAACGAACTCCTCCTAGGGATTTGACCTGAGCAACTTGAAATTCGGTCAGTATCATCTACAGACCTGGGAGATGAAAAGTTATCAAAACGGTGAGTTTTCGACATTGTTGAGGGGGTGTGGTCGGGCGGCGAATTTCGATCCTTCGCCGTGAAAATTCAAACAGCCATAACTCCGGCATGCACGATCCTAAGAGACCCAAACCTTTTGTGCTTGGAAAGAGTCCCGTCCTGAACACATCCATGTGTCAATATTGGATGTAAGTCATAGCGCCACCTACTGGCAACAGGAAGTTACATGTTTTACACTTTGACGCTCTGTGGGTGGCACGGTGATGGGATCCACCTCAAATTTACTCAGAATAGCCTAAAGACCTTGGAGATGGTATATTATGAAGTTGGTGACTTTTTGTGGAAAGGTGTTGCCATGACGACGCGGCGAATTTCGATGTCTCGCCATGAAATTTCAAAGCCTTATAACTTGACTCCACATGGTCTGATCTTTTCCAAATTTCATATGCTTGTTAAGAGTCCCGGTCTGAACACATTTTCAGGCCCATATTTAGTGAGAGTCATAGCGCCACCTACTGGCAACAGGAAGTATCATGCGTCGTTCTTTGTTGTATTACTCCTAGGAAATTTGGCCGATGCATCTGAAATTGACTCAGCTAAGATGTAAGACCTTGGTGATGCTACATTGGGTAGGTCATGACCCATGACCAAACGCCGTTGCCATGGCGACACATCCTTCGCCATGAAATACGATGCTGTATTTTAGGGATAAGGGATGGGTCTACAGTCACGAAACTTGGCACACATGTCTGGAGCGACACCAGCTAAAATCCTGGATAGGTCATTTGCATAGACGTGACAATATGGCTCAACAGCGCCCCCTTGAAAATTTCAAAATTGTAGCCCCGCCTTCCAGATGAACCTAGGAAAATGAAATTCGGGAGGCTAATGTATCATGTCAAGACGCACAAAAAAGCCTCTTGGAGCCATATCGTAAGTCCTACAGGAAGTCGGCCATCTTGATAAAAGTGGTCATTTTTCGCGTTTTTTTGACCATTTCGCATACCTTGTATTTTAACGAACTCCTCCTACAGAATTCATGGTAACGACTTCAAAATCAGTGTGTGTCATCTACACTAGTGTGTGATCAAAAGTTATCAAAACATTTACTTAGCATTGAAGCGTGTGGCCGTGGCGTGGCGTTGAGTTTTGATGTTTCGCCATGACAGGCGAAATTGCTATAAGTTTAGTGTAAATGCTGGAGTCTACACCAAACTTTACATGTTTGATAAGACTCCCAGCCTGAACACGTCTAAATACCAATATTCAGTCAGTGATGAAAACTGGCTCCATAGCACCCCCTACCACATTTCAATGCAGCAGCCCCTGCAGCAGGCAGAGTAGGTGATTGAGGATGTGACGTTAATTTCCCCTTGCACTGTCTGAAAACAGCTCAGGGGTCCGTTTCACAAAGCAGGTTCAACAAACTCTGAGTCTAATCCTGAACTCTGAGTTGATCTACTCTGAGATAGAAAACTCTGAGTTTCCGGTTCCAGAACAGCTGATTTGAGTCAGTTTAATCAACTCGGAGTAGTTTCACCTGGAGTTAAGCGCGTGCACCACAACTATAAAAAGCCAGCATCAATGGAGCCCCGATTCAACGAGTCACCATGGCAACGGGGAAGAGGATGGCTGCGTTTTTCGCCCCCCTAGAACTAGACATCTTAATTCGCTCATACGACGAGTTTGAGCATGTTTTCAGAAAGAAGTGCAACACCGCTGCAGCTGCAAAAGAGAGGGAGACGGCTGCTGCTCGGTCATTGCGTAAGTTTAAATGTAGTCCTTTGTAATCACAATAATATTACAGAGGAAAACTGCTTGAATGGTGGCCTATTAATTTATTTCATTTAGGTCCAAGCGCACTTGGCAGCAGTTTAGGATGAAATTTAAAAACATTGTTCAAACAGGTGAGACCTCGGCATAATCTCATGGGGGAACCTCATTTTGATCATGTTTTACATTGTAAAGTAAATATTAAGTGGCTGTTTGACTGTGCAGTTGTTTTATCCCCAACATAATGCTGGTTTCACACACATAAATGTCTTCTCATCTACATCATGTTCTGTTAAATAATTAATCCTATTTAAACTAACACAGACTTCTACTCAGCCAACAGAAAGAAGGCAGATGCCCGTAAAACGGGTGGTGGTCCAGCACCGCCACCTCTAACGGAGGCAGAGGAGCTGGCCCTAAGCCAGAATTTAGGAAGGCCAGTGGCTGGCTCCGACATTGTACAAAAAACTTTTGCAAACCATTTGCAAAGAAACGCAGCGCAACACACAATATCTGCTGGGATGTGAGAGCATGACTACGATTGGTAATGTTGCAAATGTAAAGACGGCTTAGGTTGTGTATGTAGATGATGGACTGTGACGTGAAATGGTACCGCTCAAAAAGATAATGGCTGGAAATGCTAGAACATCTATGCGTGGTCTGATAACCATCTCTCGACGAATATTTAATTCTCTGCGCAGTAATGCTGCACCTTCATCCACGGGATCGTTATCAAAAGGACATGCCATGTTAGTGAAAAAAAGTCGCCACTTACTGTGCCTAATGGACTTCTAATATACTGACTCTGATTTTTTTTTTAATTAATTTATTTTTTTTAATGATTTCTTTAAATGACAGACGGCAGAACTAGGCTACGCCAAAACTCGCCTGCTGCCTGAATGAATGAGGAAATCAAATGGAGTGTGTGGCTCTGAAAGAGGGCGGAGACTGAGAGAAAGTCGAGGTTCATTGAGAAAAACCTGGTCCCGACCAGGTTAGATTCATAGAGTCTGTTGCTACGGTAACTGACCGAGAGCTTAAGTTACCCCTCTCTCTGAAACAGGCTAGAGTTATCCCTCTTTCTCTGGTTTGAGTTACCTCCCTTTTTGAAACGGAAAACTCAGAGTTTTCCTCATTTCAGGGTTAACAGACTCTGAGTTTTCACTAAACCTGCTTTGTAAAACGGACCCCAGGTCTGGGGACATCTATATGCCCGTGACAGAAGCCCTTCACCAGCGCCGAGCCCCGACATACGCAAGGACGCGAGGGCCCGATCATCGCTGCTTGCAGCTTTAATTATTAGGGCCCGAGCACCGACCGGTGCGAAGCCCTATTGAAACTGAAGGAGTTATTATTATTATTATTATTATTATTATTATTATTATTATTCCTCCGAAACAAACGCATTTTTGAGGGCCTAAACATGCACGAAAACTCATGAAAATTTGCACAGATGTCAGGACTGGCGAAAATTGCGATATTTTATGGGTCTCGAAATAAAGCGGGACAAAATGGCTCGACAGCGCCACCTAGAAAGTCAAGAAAATTGAGCCCCTCGATACAGATTGTCGTAGGAGAACGAAATTCGGTATGCCTATGTATCATGACCAGACGCACCAAAAAGTCTCAAGGACACATAGCCTAACTCCAACAGGAAGTCGGCCATTTTGTATCAAAGTTGAAATTTTGCACCGATTTTGTCATTTCCAGCCCGCATACTTTAACGAACTCCTCCTAGAGATTTGACCCCAGGACTTTCAAATTCGGTCCGTATCATCTACAGGCATAGGAGATTAAAAGTTATTAAAACAATTCTCATTAGTCTTTCCTAGGGGGCGTGGCTGGGCGGCGAATTTCGATCCTTCGCCATGAAAAATGAAACGGCTATAACTCCGGCATACATGATCCTAAGAGAGCCAAACCTTTTGTGCTTCATAAGAGTCCCGCCCTGAACGGGTCCATGTGACAATACAGGATATGAGTCATAGCGCCACCTCCTGGCAACAGGAAGTTACATGTTTTACGCTCTGACGCCCTGTGGGCAGCACGGTGATGGAATCCAGCTGAAATTTACTGAGAATAGCCTCAAGACCTTGGAGATCTTATATTATGAAGTTGGTGACCCTTCGTTGAAAGGTGTTGCCATGGCGACGCGGCGAATTTCGATGTGACGCCATGAAATTTCAATGCCTTATAACTTGACTCCACGTGGTCTGATCTTTTCCAAATTTCATATGCTTGTTAAGAGTCCCGATCTGAACACATGTTCAGTCTCATATTTAGCGAAAGTCATAGCGCCACCTACTGGCAACAGGAAGTATCATGCGTCGTACTTTGTCTAATTACTCCTAGGAAATTTGGCTGATGCACCTGAAATTAAGTCAGCTAATAAACAAGACCTTGGTGATGCTACATTTGGCAGCTCATGACCCAAAACTGAATGCTGTTACCATGGCGACACATCCTTCGCCATGAAATACGATACTGTTTTTCAGGGAGAAGGGATTGCTCTACAGTCATGAAACTTGACACACATGTCTAGAGTGATGTCAGCTAAAATCCTATGTGGTCACTTTGAATGGGCGTGGCAAAATGGCTCAACAGCGCCCCCTTTAAAAAATGAAACGGCTATAACTCCGGCATACATGATCCTAAGAGAGCCAAACCTTTTGTGCTTCATAAGAGTCCCGCCCTGAACGGGTCCATGTGACAATACAGGATATGAGTCATAGCGCCACCTCCTGGCAACAGGAAGTTACATGTTTTACGCTCTGACGCCCTGTGGGCAGCACGGTGATGGAATCCAGCTGAAATTTACTGAGAATAGCCTCAAGACCTTGGAGATCTTATATTATGAAGTTGGTGACCCTTCGTTGAAAGGTGTTGCCATGGCGACGCGGCGAATTTCGATGTGACGCCATGAAATTTCAATGCCTTATAACTTGACTCCACGTGGTCTGATCTTTTCCAAATTTCATATGCTTGTTAAGAGTCCCGATCTGAACACATGTTCAGTCTCATATTTAGCGAAAGTCATAGCGCCACCTACTGGCAACAGGAAGTATCATGCGTCGTACTTTGTCTAATTACTCCTAGGAAATTTGGCTGATGCACCTGAAATTAAGTCAGCTAATAAACAAGACCTTGGTGATGCTACATTTGGCAGCTCATGACCCAAAACTGAATGCTGTTACCATGGCGACACATCCTTCGCCATGAAATATGATACTGTTTTTCAGGGAGAAGGGATTGCTCTACAGTCATGAAACTTGACACACATGTCTAGAGTGATGTCAGCTAAAATCCTATGTGGTCGCTTTGAATGGGCGTGGCAAAATGGCTCAACAGCGCCCCCTTTAAAATTTCAAAATTGCAGCCCCGCCTTCCAGATTAACGTAGAAAGATGAAATTCACAGGGCACATGTATAATGTCAACACGCACAAAAAAGCCTCTTGAAGCCTTATTGTAAGTCGAACAGGAAGTCGGCCATCTTGAAAAAAATGGTACATTTTCGCCTTTTCTTGGCCATTTCGCATACCTTGTATTTTAAAGAACTCCTCCTACAGAATCCATCGTAAGGACTTAAAAATCAGTGTGTGTCATCTAGACTAGTGTATGATCATGATGGTTTGGCCGTGGCGTGGCGTTGAGTTTTGATGTTTCGCCATGACAGAGAAAATTGATATAACTTGAGTGTACACGGTTGGATCTGCCTCAAACTTTACACAACAAGTCACTGACAAAAGCCCTTCAACTGAGCGTCACTTCGACATGCGCTGGGGTGCGAGGGCCCGATCATCGCTGCTTGCAGCTTTAATTAGGGCCCGAGCGCTGACCAGCGCGAAGCCCTATTGAAACTGAAGGAGTTATTATTATTATTATTATTATTATTATTATTATTATTATTATTATTATTATTATTATTATTATTATTCTTATTATTATTATTATTATTGCGACTCTTTGACCTCAAATAACTTCTACAAACGTGTACCAAAACTCACCGAAATTGGCGTGCGCGTCAGTTCTGGTGAAAATCGCAGATTTTATGCGTCTCGCAAAAAATGCGGGGAAAAATGGCTCGACAGCGCCACCTAGAAAATTAAGAAAAGCGAGCCCCACGATACAGATGGTCGTAGAACAATGAAATTTGGTGTGCTTATATATCATGACCAGACGCACCAAAAAGTCTCTTGGAGCCATACCCTAAATCCAACAGGAAGTCGGCCATTTTGGTTCAAAGTTGCGATTTTCAGGCCAATTTTGCCGTTTTTAGCCCGCGTACTTTAACGAACTCCTCCTAGGGATTTGACCTGAGCAACTTGAAATTCGGTCAGTATCATCTACAGACCTGGGAGATGAAAAGTTATCAAAACGGTGAGTTTTCGACATTGTTGAGGGGGTGTGGTCGGGCGGCGAATTTCGATCCTTCGCCGTGAAAATTCAAACAGCCATAACTCCGGCATGCACGATCCTAAGAGACCCAAACCTTTTGTGCTTGGAAAGAGTCCCGTCCTGAACACATCCATGTGTCAATATTGGATGTAAGTCATAGCGCCACCTACTGGCAACAGGAAGTTACATGTTTTACACTTTGACGCTCTGTGGGTGGCACGGTGATGGGATCCACCTCAAATTTACTCAGAATAGCCTAAAGACCTTGGAGATGGTATATTATGAAGTTGGTGACTTTTCGTGGAAAGGTGTTGCCATGACGACGCGGCGAATTTCGATGTCTCGCCATGAAATTTCAAAGCCTTATAACTTGACTCCACATGGTCTGATCTTTTCCAAATTTCATATGCTTGTTAAGAGTCCCGGTCTGAACACATTTTCAGGCCCATATTTAGTGAGAGTCATAGCGCCACCTACTGGCAACAGGAAGTATCATGCGTCGTTCTTTGTTGTATTACTCCTAGGAAATTTGGCCGATGCATCTGAAATTGACTCAGCTAAGATGTAAGACCTTGGTGATGCTACATTGGGTAGGTCATGACCCATGACCAAACGCCGTTGCCATGGCGACACATCCTTCGCCATGAAATACGATGCTGTATTTTAGGGATAAGGGATGGGTCTACAGTCACGAAACTTGGCACACATGTCTGGAGCGACACCAGCTAAAATCCTGGATAGGTCATTTGCATAGACGTGACAATATGGCTCAACAGCGCCCCCTTGAAAATTTCAAAATTGTAGCCCCGCCTTCCAGATGAACCTAGGAAAATGAAATTCGGGAGGCTAATGTATCATGTCAAGACGCACAAAAAAGCCTCTTGGAGCCATATCGTAAGTCCTACAGGAAGTCGGCCATCTTGATAAAAGTGGTCATTTTTCGCGTTTTTTTGGCCATTTCGCATACCTTGTATTTTAACGAACTCCTCCTACAGAATTCATCGTAACGACTTCAAAATCAGTGTGTGTCATCTGCACTAGTGTGTGATCAAAAGTTATCAAAAGATTTAGTTATCATTGAAGCGTGTGGCCGTGGCGTGGCGTTGAGTTTTGATGTTTCGCCATGACAGGCGAAATTGCTATAAGTTTAGTGTAAATGCTGGAGTCTACACCAAACTTTACATGTTTGATAAGACTCCCAGCCTGAACACATCTAAATAGCAATATTCAGTCAGTGATGAAAACTGGCTCCATAGCGCCCCCTACGACATTTCAATGCAGCAGCCCCTGCAGCAGGCAGAGTAGGTGATTGAGGATGTGACGTTAATCTCCCCTTGCACTGTCTGAAAACAGCCCAGGTCTGGGGACATCTATATGCCCCTGACAGAAGCTCTTCACCAGCGCCGAGCCCCGACATACGCAAGGACGTGAGGGCCCGATCATCGCTGCTTGCAGCTTTAATTATTATTATTATTATTATTATTGCGACTCTTTGACCTCAAATAACTTCTACAAACGTGTACCAAAACTCACCGAAATTGGCGTGCGCGTCAGTTCTGGTGAAAATCGCAGATTTTATGCGTCTCGCAAAAAATGCGGGGAAAAATGGCTCGACAGCGCCACCTAGAAAATTAAGAAAAGCGAGCCCCACGATACAGATGGTCGTAGAACAATGAAATTTGGTGTGCGTATATATCATGACCAGACGCACCAAAAAGTCTCTTGGAGCCATACCCTAAATCCAACAGGAAGTCGGCCATTTTGGTTCAAAGTTGCGATTTTCAGGCCAATTTTGCCGTTTTTAGCCCGCGTACTTTAACGAACTCCTCCTAGGGATTTGACCTGAGCAACTTGAAATTCGGTCAGTATCATCTACAGACCTGGGAGATGAAAAGTTATCAAAACGGTGAGTTTTCGACATTGTTGAGGGGGTGTAGTCGGGCGGCGAATTTCGATCCTTCGCCGTGAAAATTCAAACGGCCATAACTCCGGCATGCACGATCCTAAGAGACCCAAACCTTTTGTGCTTGGAAAGAGTCCCGTCCTGAACACATCCATGTGTCAATATTGGATCTAAGTCATAGCGCCACCTACTGGCAACAGGAAGTTACATGTTTTACACTTTGACGCTCTGTGGGTGGCACGGTGATGGGATCCACCTCAAATTTACTCAGAATAGCCTAAAGACCTTGGAGATGGTATATTATGAAGTTGGTGACTTTTCGTGGAAAGGTGTTGCCATGACGACGCGGCGAATTTCGATGTCTCGCCATGAAATTTCAAAGCCTTATAACTTGACTCCACATGGTCTGATCTTTTCCAAATTTCATATGCTTGTTAAGAGTCCCGGTCTGAACACATTTTCAGGCCCATATTTAGTGAGAGTCATAGCGCCACCTACTGGCAACAGGAAGTATCATGCGTCGTTCTTTGTTGTATTACTCCTAGGAAATTTGGCCGATGCATCTGAAATTGACTCAGCTAAGATGTAAGACCTTGGTGATGCTACATTGGGTAGGTCATGACCCATGACCAAACGCCGTTGCCATGGCGACACATCCTTCGCCATGAAATACGATGCTGTATTTTAGGGATAAGGGATGGGTCTACAGTCACGAAACTTGGCACACATGTCTGGAGCGACACCAGCTAAAATCCTGGATAGGTCATTTGCATAGACGTGACAATATGGCTCAACAGCGCCCCCTTGAAAATTTCAAAATTGTAGCCCCGCCTTCCAGATGAACCTAGGAAAATGAAATTCGGGAGGCTAATGTATCATGTCAAGACGCACAAAAAAGCCTCTTGGAGCCATATTGTAAGTCCTACAGGAAGTCGGCCATCTTGATAAAAGTGGTCATTTTTCGCGTTTTTTTGACCATTTCGCATATCTTGTATTTTAACGAACTCCTCCTACAGAATTCATGGTAACGACTTCAAAATCAGTGTGTGTCATCTACACTAGTGTGTGATCAAAAGTTATCAAAACATTTACTTAGCATTGAAGCGTGTGGCCGTGGCGTGGCGTTGAGTTTTGATGTTTCGCCATGACAGGCGAAATTGCTATAAGTTTAGTGTAAATGCTGGAGTCTACACCAAACTTTACATGTTTGATAAGACTCCCAGCCTGAACACGTCTAAATACCAATATTCAGTCAGTGATGAAAACTGGCTCCATAGCGCCCCCTACCACATTTCAATGCAGCAGCCCCTGCAGCAGGCAGAGTAGGTGATTGAGGATGTGACGTTAATTTCCCCTTGCACTGTCTGAAAACAGCTCAGGGGTCCGTTTCACAAAGCAGGTTCAACAAACTCTGAGTCTAATCCTGAACTCTGAGTTGATCTACTCTGAGATAGAAAACTCTGAGTTTCCGGTTCCAGAACAGCTGATTTGAGTCAATTTAATCAACTCGGAGTAGTTTCACCTGGAGTTAAGCGCGTGCACCACAACTATAAAAAGCCAGCATCAATGGAGCCCCGATTCAACGAGTCACCATGGCAACGGGGAAGAGGATGGCTGCGTTTTTCGCCCCCCTAGAACTAGACATCTTAATTCGCTCATACGACGAGTTTGAGCATGTTTTCAGAAAGAAGTGCAACACCGCTGCAGCTGCAAAAGAGAGGGAGACGGCTGCTGCTCGGTCATTGCGTAAGTTTAAATGTAGTCCTTTGTAATCACAATAATATTACAGAGGAAAACTGCTTGAATGGTGGCCTATTAATTTATTTCATTTAGGTCCAAGCGCACTTGGCAGCAGTTTAGGATGAAATTTAAAAACATTGTTCAAACAGGTGAGACCTCGGCATAATCTCATGGGGGAACCTCATTTTGATCATGTTTTACATTGTAAAGTAAATATTAAGTGGCTGTTTGACTGTGCAGTTGTTTTATCCCCAACATAATGCTGGTTTCACACACATAAATGTCTTCTCATCTACATCATGTTCTGTTAAATAATTAATCCTATTTAAACTAACACAGACTTCTACTCAGCCAACAGAAAGAAGGCAGATGCCCGTAAAACGGGTGGTGGTCCAGCACCGCCACCTCTAACGGAGGCAGAGGAGCTGGCCCTAAGCCAGACTTTAGGAAGGCCAGTGGCTGGCTCCGACATTGTACAAAAAACTTTTGCAAACCATTTGCAAAGAAACGCAGCACAACACACAATATCTGCTGGGATGTGAGAGCATGACTACGATTGGTAATGTTGCAAATGTAAAGACGGCTTAGGTTGTGTATGTAGATGATGGACTGTGACGTGAAACGGTACCGCTCAAAAAGATAATGGCTGGAAATGCTAGAACATCTATGCGTGGTCTGATAACCATCTCTCGACGAATATTTAATTCTCTGCGCAGTAATGCTGCACCTTCATCCACGGGATCGTTATCAAAAGGACATGCCATGTTAGTGAAAAAGTCACCACTGACTGTGCCTAATGGACTTCTAATATACTGACTCTGATTTTTTTTTTAATTTATTTATTTTTTTTAATGATTTCTTTAAATGACAGACGGCAGAACTAGGCTACGCCAAAACTCGCCTGCTGCCTGAATGAATGAGGAAATCAAATGGAGTGTGTGGCTCTGAAAGAGGGCGGAGACTGAGAGAAAGTCGAGGTTCATTGAGAAAAACCTGGTCCCGACCAGGTTAGATTCATAGAGTCTGTTGCTACGGTAACTGACCGAGAGCTTAAGTTACCCCTCTCTCTGAAACAGGCTAGAGTTATCCCTCTTTCTCTGGTTTGAGTTACCTCCCTTTTTGAAACGGAAAACTCAGAGTTTCCCTCATTTCAGGGTTAACAGACTCTGAGTTTTCACTAAACCTGCTTTGTAAAACGGACCCCAGGTCTGGGGACATCTATATTCCCGTGACAGAAGCCCTTCACCAGCGCCGAGCCCCGACATACGCAAGGACGCGAGGGCCCGATCATCGCTGCTTGCAGCTTTAATTATTATTATTATTACAACTCTTTGACCTCAAATAACTTCTACAAACGTGTACCAAAACTCACCAAAATTGGCGTGCGCGTCAGTTCTGGTGAAAATCGCAGATTTTATGCGTCTCGCAAAAAATGCGGGGAAAAATGGCTTGACAGCGCCACCTAGAAAATTAAGAAAAGCGAGCCCCACGATACAGATCGTCGTAGAACAATGAAATTTGGTGTGCTTATATATCATGACCAGACGCACCAAAAAGTCTCTTGGAGCCATACCCTAAATCCAACAGGAAGTCGGCCATTTTGGTTCAAAGTTGCCATTTTCAGGCAAATTTTGCTGTTTTTAGCCCGCGTACTTTAACGAACTCCTCCTAGGGATTTGACCCCAGCAACTTGAAATTCGGTCAGTATCATCTACAGACCTGGGAGATGAAAAGTTATCAAAACGGTGAGTTTTCGACATTGCCGAGGGGGTGTGGTCGGGCGGCGAATTTCGATCCTTCGCCGTGAAAATTCAAACGGCCATAACTCCGGCATGCACGATTCTAAGAGACCCAAACCTTTTGTGCTTGGACAGAGTCCCGTCCTGAACACATCCATGTGTCAATATTGGATCTAAGTCATAGCGCCACCTGCTGGCAACAGGAAGTTACATGTTTTACACTTTGACGCTCTGTGGGTGGCACGGTGATGGGATCCACCTCAAATTTACTCAGAATAGCCTCAAGACCTTGGAGATGGTATATTATGAAGTTGGTGACTTTTCGTCGAAAGGTGTTGCCATGACGACGCGGCGAATTTTGATGTCTCGCCATGAAATTTCAAAGCCTTATAACTTGACTCCACATGGTCTGATCTTTTCCAAATTTCATATTCTTGTTAAGAGTCCCGGTCTGAACACATTGTCAGGCCCATATTTAGTGAGAGGCGTAGCGCCACCTACTGGCAACAGGAAGTATCATGCGTCGTTCTTTGTTGTATTACTCCTAGGAAATTTGGCCGATGCACCTGAAATTGACTCAGCTAAGATGTAAGACCTTGGTGATGCTACATTTAGCAGGTCATGACCCATGACCAAACGCTGTTGCCATGGCGACACATCCTTCGCCATGAAATACGATGCTGTATTTTAGGGACAAGGGATGGGTTTACAGTCACGAAACTTGGCACACATGCCTGGAGCGAAACCAGTTAAAATCCTGGATAGGTCATTTGCATAGACGTGACAATATGGCTCAACAGCGCCCCCTTGAAAATTTCAAAATTGTAGCCCCGCCTTCCAGATGAACGTAGGAAAATGAAATTCGGGAGGCTTATGTATCATGTCAAGACGCACAAAAAAGCCTCTTGGAGCCGTATCGTAAGTCCTACAGGAAGTCGGCCATCTTGATAAAAGTGGTCATTTTTCGCGTTTTTTTGACCATTTCGCATACCTTGTATTTTAACGAACTCCTCCTACAGAATTCATGGTAACGACTTCAAAATCAGTGTGTGTCATCTACAATAGTGTGTGATCAAAAGTTATCAAAAGATTTAGTTATCATTGAAGCGTGTGGCCGTGGCGTGGCGTTGAGTTTTGATGTTTCGCCATGACAGGCGAAATTGCAATAAGTTTAGTGTAAATGCTGGAGTCTACACCAAACTTTACATGTTTGATAAGACTCCCAGCCTGAACACGTCTAAATATCAATATTCAGTCAGTGATGAAAACTGGCTCCATAACGCCCCCTACGACATTTCAATGCAGCAGCCCCTGCAGCAGGCAGAGTAGGTGATTGAGGATGTGACTTTAATCTCCCCTTGCACTGTCTGAAAACAGCCCAGGTCAGGGGACATCTATATGCCCGTGACAGAAGCCCTTCACCGGCGCAGAGCCCCGACATGCGCAAGGACGCGAGGGCCCGATCATCGCTGCTTGCAGCTTTAATTAGGGCCCGAGCGCTGACCAGCGCTAAGCCCTCTTGTTTCCAAAGGAATTATTATTATTATTATTATTAATATTATTATTATTAGGGCCCGAGCGCTGACCAGCGCGAAGCCCTCTTGTTTCCAAAGGAATTATTATTATTATTATTATTATTATTATTATTATTATTAGGGCCCGAGCGCTGACCAGCGCGAAGCCCTCTTGTTTCCAAAGGAATTATTATTATTATTATTATTATTATTATTATTATTATTATTATTATTATTAGGGCCCGAGCGCTGACCAGCGCGAGGCCCTCTTGTTTCCAAAGGAATTATTATTATTATTATTATTGTTATTATTATTATTATTATTATTATTATTATTATTGCGACTCTTTGACCTGAAATAACTTCTACAAACGTGTACCAAAACTCACCGAAATTGGCGTGCGCGTCAGTTCTGGTGAAAATCGCAGATTTTATGGGTCTGGCAAAAAATGCGGGGAAAAATGGCTCGACAGCGCCACCTAGAAAATTAAGAAAAGCGAGCCCCACGATACAGATCGTCGTAGAACAATGAAATTTGGTGTGCTTATATATCATGACCAGACGCACCAAAAAGTCTCTTGGAGCCATACCCTAAATCCAACAGGAAGTCGGCCATTTTGGTTCAAAGTTGCGATTTTCAGGCCAATTTTGCCATTTGTATCCCGCGTACTTTAACGAACTCCTCCTAGGGATTTGACCTGAGCAACTTGAAATTCGGTCAGTATCATCTACAGACCTGGGAGATGAAAAGTTATCAAAACGGTGAGTTTTCGACATTGCCGAGGGGGTGTGGTCGGGCGGCGAATTTCGATCCTTCGCCGTGAAAATTCAAACGGCCATAACTCCGGCATGCACGATCCTAAGAGACCCAAACCTTTTGTGCTTGGACAGAGTCCCGTCCTGAACACATCCATGTGTCAATATCTGATCTAAGTCATAGCGCCACCTACTGGCAACAGGAAGTTACATGTTTTACACTTTGACGCTCTGTGGGTGGCACGGTGATGGGATCCACCTCAAATTTACTCAGAATAGCCTAAAGACCTTGTAGATGGTATATTATGAAGTTGGTGACTTTTCGTGGAAAGGTGTTGCCATGACGACGCGGCGAATTTCGATGTCTCGCCATGAAATTACAAAGCCTTATAACTTGACTCCACATGGTCTGATCTTTTCCAAATTTCATATTCTTGTTAAGAGTCCCGGTCTGAACACATTGTCAGGCCCATATTTAGTGAGAGTCATAGCGCCACCTACTGGCAACAGGAAGTATCATGCGTCGTTCTTTGTTGTATTACTCCTAGGAAATTTGGCCGATGCACCTGAAATTGACTCAGCTAAGATGGAAGACCTTGGTGATGCTACATTGGGCAGGTCATGACCCATGACCAAACGTCGTTGCCATGGCGACACATCCTTCGCCATGAAATACGATGCTGTATTTTAGGGACAATGGATGGGTGTACAGTCACAAAACTTGGCACACATGTCTGGAGCGACACCAGTTAAAATCCTGGATAGGTCATTTGCAAAGATGTGACAATATGGCTCAACAGCGCCCCCTTGAAAATTTCAAAATTGTAGCCCCGCCTTCCAGATTAACCTAGGAAAATGAAATTTGGGAGGTATATGTATCATGTCAAGACGCACAAAAAAGCCTCTTGGAGCCGTATTGTAAGTCCTACAGGAAGTCGGCCATCTTGATAAAAGTGGTCATTTTTCGCGTTTTTTTGACCATTTCGCATACCTTGTATTTTAACGAACTCCTCCTACAGAATTCATGGTAACGACTTCAAAATCAGTGTGTGTCATCTACAATAGTGTGTGATCAAAAGTTATCAAAAGATTTAGTTATCATTGAAGCGTGTGGCCGTGGCGTGGCGTTGAGTTTTGATGTTTCGCCATGACAGGCGAAATTGCAATAAGTTTAGTGTAAATGCTGGAGTCTACACCAAACTTTATATGTTTGATAAGACTCCCAGCCTGAACACATCTAAATATCAATATTCAGTCAGTGATGAAAACTGGCTCCATAACGCCCCCTACAACATTTCAATGCAGCAGCCCCTGCAGCAGGCAGAGTAGGTGATTGAGGATGTGACTTTAATCTCCCCTTGCACTGTCTGAAAACAGCCCAGGTCAGGGGACATCTATATGCCCGTGACAGAAGCCCTTCACCAGTGCCGAGCCCCGACATACGCAAGGACGCGAGGGCCCGATCATCGCTGCTTGCAGCTTTAATTCTTCTTGTTGCTGAAGTTAGTTCTTTATGACTCTGGGTGGATGTTTGGGCTTGTTGTCATGCTGCATAATAAATTTGGGACCAATCAGATGCCTCCCTGATGACATTGTGTTATGGATAAGAATCTAAACATCTTAAGTGCCTAAAACCTTTCCACAGTATGGGAGAATGGGGTAACATGATCCACTTTTTACATTTGATGATTTTACTGCAAATAGAAGTGTATTTGTTTCAGATAATAGTTACTTTATATACCTCGGGTTGTTGTGTACCCATGGAACAAGTTAAAACAAGTTATCTAATTAAAGCTGCAAGCAGCGATGATCAGGCCCTCACACCCTTGTGCACGTTGGGGCGTGGCGCAGTTGAAGGGCTTCTGTCACAGGCATGTAGATGTCTTCAGACCTTGCAAGAAGGAGATAAACATCACTTCCTTTGTCCACTATTTTGCCTGCTGCTGAGGCTGCTTCACTGAAATTTTATAGGGGGCGCTATTCAGCCAGTTTGCATCACTGATGCAATATTGTCATGTAGATGTGTTCAGGCCGGGAGAAGTTTGGTGCAGACTGGAGCATTTACAATAAAGTTATAACAACTTCCTCTGTCATGGTGAAACATCAATCTCAACTGTGTGAAGATGAGGATTTTCTGAAGGGTGAGATATGTCTGTCTTGCTCACACCTGTGTCATCAAAATGATGCAAGTTTTGGGCCCATTCACTTGAATTTCAATTAGTAATTTGAAAACTCTTGATGAGTTTGTGTGTAAAACAAATTAATTTCCTAATATTCATCAAGTCAATTTTTAGAAAAGGAAAGAATTTTAACCCACATGACCTGGTCAAAGTTTGAATGACATGTATACTGTCAGGTGTGTAGAGACAATAAGTAACAGCAGCTGGACACAGAAAAATACTCATACATTTGAATGGAGAATCCACAACTTTTTGAACATTCACTGCTTCCACATAATTTTAGATACAGACTTCATTTGAACTTTAAATGAGTCACGAGACTTTGATCTACAAACCTTGAATTTACATGTTTTTTCTGTCTGTTACTGTTTTTGAGATATCAGAGTCTGAGTTTTAAAGTCTTTTCTTGCTCCTCCTGTGATTTTATAATGAGTGTGTATTACAGAATGTTTCACAGCACTGAGGGAGTGACATCACCAGGAGCAGTTGGAGAAGAGGATTTTGGAGTACACTTCTTGTGAAATATCTTCATAAATCCCATTACTATGGCCAATTCTTACATTAAAAATCATATTTTAGTAGGAAATTTTGTGGCAAATCCATTGATACAGGTTTGAAAGTGGTCAGACCTATAGTTTAGATGTCAGAAGCCTCTGTTTGACACAAAGTCCATGCCTCCCCCATTATTTTACATTGTAAGGGGTACATGTGATGTGATGTGGCACTACAACTTTCAGGGCTTAAATCCAAACCATTCGAGTTATTACAAAGTTTTTAACAACTTTTTTTTCAGCATAGTGTCATAAGTCATCTATTAATGTTTGAAGTCAATACCATTAACGCCCTCGGAGGAGATAGCGTTTGTTCAGGGGCCAAAATTGCGGCAAAGTCTTATTTTGAAAGGCTGATTACGGACTTCCTGTTGGATTTAGGTCAAGGGTGTCAGTGTATGATTTGTAGGTCTTGATGAGACGAATAAGTCAGTTTTGGTTCGATCTCTCTATGACATTCCTACGGGCCATTTTAGTTACATAGGTGGTGCTAGAGAGCACATTTTGGTACTTTGGGGGTTAATTTTTACATTTTGTACAATTGTTTCACCAGACTTGATGTACGTGCCAAATTTGGTGAGTTTTTGAGCATGTTTAGGGGGTCAAATTTAGGTCTGAAGTGGCAGAATAATAAAGAAAGACAGAAAGAAGTAGAAAGAAACAAACATATGAAATACAATACAGCCTTCACCCTTTTGACTCGGGCCTTATTTATTATTATGGTTTTAGAACAATGACCCATCAAAAAAATTAGTCCTATGGCACAATTTAGTCCAAGGCAGGGGTAAAATAAGCATGGGGACAGGGTAAATTGAGCACTCTAGGGGTAATTAGTGCTACCATGAAATACTGATATGGAAATGACACAAAATCAAACAATTTTGAGATACTTTTGGACTTTATTAATGTCATCAATTTAACAAAGGCAAAAACTCATACTTTTAAGTAAAATGTGTTTATGTCCTGTTCAACGAGTTACTTAAACATTTTCAGTAAAGATTGAGCTGTGATCTTTGTGTGTTAGCTACAGAAAGAATGTAAAGTGTGTAAATGTGCTTTTGTGTATAAAGACAGGTGACAAATTAAAGGAAAAACTGGTACAGGTCTGAATGCTTGACCCCTACAGTGAGGGGATCTGGTGGCTCTGTTATACTGTGGGGGGCATTTTGCTGGCATGGTTTGGGTCCACACACTTAGAGAGAAGGGTAACTTCAAATCAACACAAAGTTGTTCTGAGTCATCACCTTTATCCTATGATGAAATGTTTCTTTCCTGATGGGAGTGGTCTCTTCCAGGATGACAATGCCCCCATCCAGAGGGCACGAGGGGTCACTGAATGCTTTGATGAGTATGAAAATGATGTGAATCATATGCTATGGCCTTCACAGTAACCAGATCTCAACCCAATCGAACATCTATGGGAGATTTTGGAATGAAGTGTTAGATAGCCCTCTCTGCCACCATCATCAAAACACCAAATGAGGGAATATCTTTTGGTAGAATGGTGTTCATCCCTCCAGAAGAGTTCAAGATACGCTTCAATACACCTTTGTGTATTGAAGCGTTCTGGAAGCACATGGTGGCCCAACACCTTATTGTGACACTTTATGTTGGCTTTTCCTTTAATTTGTCACCCGTCTGTATGTAAAGTATGTTTGTGTGTGGCTTAAACTTAACATTAGTCAACAATAATGTATTTATTCATCAGCATTGTAACACTTGTAGCAGTGATCAAACAGTAACATGAACAGTGTCTCTAGTCTCTAGAATATCAGGAAATAATTTTTGGGGGTAAATTGAGCCATTGAATCAACTTGCCCCAACATCACTGGCACATTTTACCCCACTACCTCCATTTTGACAAAACTATTTCACACAGATCCATAATTATGCTATGTTTATGACCTTGTTCTGTGGCTTACACTGGCTTAGATTAACATGTAATAATGTCTAAAAATTATGTTATTAAAATACAAGACTGATAACTTTAGTAACATGATGAATTCACTTGGCATGACAAAAATCCTTTTTTTTGCTCTGTTTTGCTGACCACTGTTTCCATGTGCTTGAGTCCAAGATGGATTGAGTAATGTGAACTATACTTTCTTCTCTTTTCTGGTCACATGATTACTTTTATTTATGGTTACCTAGATAAAGGGGGAAGCTTATTTTACCCACTGGCTTGATTTACCCCGTTCTCCTCTACTGTATGTTAGCCCCTAAAATCCTTTATGATAATGTTGACTCTAACCTAAGAATATAGGTAGCCAAGTTTACTGAACAACTTAACAATATAGGCAGATGTGGAATGAGACTTAAGACAATGAAATAAGAATACTTGATAAAAATCTGTGAATAATAAGCATGTTTTGACTTCGTTTTCACAATCACACAAATAATACCTCTATTCCACTATCATGAGAAAACAGCAACTGCATTATATCAGCTGTTTAATCCCATGAATCCAGTCTACAACCATCTGAGGGTGCACCGTGTCATGCTGTAGCTGACCTACTAACAGTATGTACTAGATTACCGTTAATATTACTACAATTAGTGCTAATATCAAGCTACCACTCAAAGCCTGAATGTTTGTTCATTAAGAGGAACAGAGAGCGTCACTCTCTGTGAATCATTTTGCAATAATAATAATAGTAATAATAATAATAATAATAACAATAATAATAATAATAATAATAATAATAATGTTGTTATTGTTGTTGTTATTGTTATTATTATTATTATTATTATTATTATTATTATTATTATTGTTGTTGTTGTTATTATTATTATTATTATTATGATTATTATAGAGCAAAGGAAGTTACATCCAGGAGGATGGATGGGTCAACAAAGCATCACTCAAAACTGCACCAAAGTATCAAAAAGCCTTTGATATGTGAGGGATGACCTCAAAGCTCAAAGTTTGCCACAAGACAAAAGATTCAGGTAAGATTCAGGAAAGTATTTTGAAGAGCCCTTAAAAGATCCTCAGGACATTCAAGGAAATGTAATGGTTTTGCACTGTAGCAGGTTAGTGATTGAACCTCACTTGATTCTTTCAGCACTATTCTACAACTCTATGGCTTTCTCCATTACTTTGTTTGGAAAAAAACTCAGAGTGTCTATCTATCTAGTGTCTGTGTAACACCTTATCACTCAGTAGGGGTTCCTGTGCAAACCCCGCTTGTCATACCCTCCAATAAAATATACTATTTTTATTAGCTTAGCATGCCCTAAATAATAGCACAGTTGTAAATAAGGCTATAATCAACTACAACAAGTACATACAGTACATACAGTAATGTATTTTTTGCATACTGATCTACTAATGATGAATACTACACATCATTGGATTGAAAATTATTTTACAGATAAACTAGACATCTTGTATTGAATGCTATTTCACAGGTTCATTTAAGAGATATTTAATAACACAATAATAAACAACACAATAAGCAAACCAACAAAGACTACATTTGAAGACAGAGACAGAGGTAGTTCCCATTTAGAACAGCAATCCAGATAACTGAGATGCACGTTCAATCTAATAATGGGGGCAAGGGATGTCCCTGCTGGGATGGAGTGGAAGTGTGTGTGTGTGTGTGTGTGTGTGTGTGTGTGTGTGTATATATATATATATACATACACACACACACACACACACACACACACACACACACACACACACACACACACACCCGCGTGTGCATGTGTGTATATCCATGTGTTTTTGTGGACTGGGGGAATTTTGGATTTTTTCTAATACAAAATTTAAGACAACATAAAAATTATTTTCCATACTGTTCATGATAAACATCACTTAGATTCTCTAATTTGTACAAACTGGCTCAACTTTGACTTTGTCACACTTAAAACTTACAACTGAATAAAGAACCCTGACTATTGTCTTCCGCATCATATACAGTTCGTGCATGCACTATTTCCTGTGAATCTCTTGTGCATAGGTAATTTGTAATTCCAATCCCTTCAGCATGGAAGTTCATGGAGGTTCCTTCATGGCCTCAGGATTAGTATGCGTGACAAAATAATCCCAACTCAAGGTCCATTTACTAGCTTTTTTGAAGCTTTTCTGAAGCTTTCAGTTGCATCTCATTTGCTTATGGAGGCGAGGAAGATGTGGCTGAAAGCTCAGGAAAATCTAGTAAGTGGACATTAATTAATTAATGTCACACAATTTTAATTTCATATAGTGGTGGACACCACATATTAAAAATTAAATTTGCTATTGCTGAAAAAATGCTAACCATAAATAGTGTAAAATAGGGGTTTGATAATGAACATTTTTTCAGGTTTATAATTTTAAGAGCTGGTAACTTGAACTTTATCTGAAGCCCAATTTATGATTATTAATCCATGAACAGAAAAAAACTAGTCTGGCCATACTGTCATTGTTAAATTCGACTCTGTTGCGCAACTGTGTTGGATTGGACAAAAGACAAGAATCTCTCCATCTGCCTGGAGCTGGATGGACTCCCAGCTTGTTGCACTTTAGGGATGCTAATAGTGTGGCTCGACTGCCACTAGACAGAGGGGTCACAAAGTCAATACAGAGGCTTGCTGAGTGTTAACAATGTGCTGCTGGGAAAGTTAGCAGAGGATGAACAGGCTTTGTTGTTCCACATGGCTTCCAGGCTGAATATGGGCCATGAAGGAGTTGTTCACCCAATTGTTCCTCTCCGGGTGACATGCATCCGTCTCCATAGCAGCTCTGTTTAAATATATATACCCTCACTCACCACTGACAGATGTATCTTTATTCAAGGATTTATTCAGTTTTTTTCTATCTTTGAACAGGATTAGGATTATTTAGAGAGGATTAGTGTTATTTTTTATGGATAATATCAAAGCTTGTGTCAGTGGGGATGAATGTTAGGGGGTCATTGCCTGTTCGATGTTTGCTTGAGCTTTTTGTTTGTTTGAGAAGTAGTGAACCGCAATGAAGTGCTCTCTCTCATGTTGCGTCTGTAATCAGGATGTAAACAGTTCTCCAGTTACAAATGTGACATTAGAATTCCCAAGGCTAACAAATAAACTGATATTATGTAAAAGTACCACTCCTGTGTACATACAAAAAAGACTTCATATTATGGACACATTATATCATGTTGCAATGAGTACATACACAATGCCTACGCATCACTGACCTTAAGGGAATTAACATAGGCTATTATGTGTCTTACTTTTGTTATACATGGTAACTATTATGTGTTGTAGTGTTTAAATGTTCACAAAAATCTAAACTCATGTCAAAATGGCCAATTTTATAAAATTCTTGGGATTTTTTTTTTTTTTTTTTATGTTAAAATAAGCCTCATCAACGCATCAAATAATTTGAGAGTTCATTCCACCACTGTATGTTACAAACAGCAAAGCAGATGGACCCAAAAACAGGAGACCGCAGACAACAGGGACTGCAGAATAAATCTTTATTCAGAAATGCAGGAAAAGCAGAGCTGAAGAGATGAACCAACAAATGCTGGAGTGCAGGACTGAAGACCAGCGGCTGGAGTGCAGGACCAGAGTCAAGCAGCTGGAGTACAGGACTGGAGTCCAACAACTGGAGTACAGGACTGGAGTCTGGTAGCTGGGAAACAGGCAAGGGGGCCACTGCAGCCAAGGAAACAGGAGGCTGCTGAAGCACAGCCACAGGAGACAGCTGCAGCACAGGAACTCAGGACCACTGCAGCATTGGAACTGGTGACTGCTGGAGCTCAGGCTCATTGGATTGCTGCAGCACAGGAACAGGGAACTGCTGCAGTTCAGGAACAGGGAGCTGCTGCGACTCAGGAGAAGGGGCTGCGGTAGCTGAGGAACATAAAACAGCTGCAGCTGAGAAATCAGTCTTTCTCCTGGGTTCATAATTGGTTGGATTATGCTGTTGCAAGGAACAGAGCAGGCACACCCAAAAGCAGGAGACTGCAACAGGAACAGGAACTGAAGAATTAATCTTTATGCAGGACTCAGGAGTGCAGGCAAAGCAAAACTGAACAGATGATCCAACAAAGACTGAACTGAACAACAGGACTAAAATACAAACTGAACTAACGAGAGAATAGGGAACAGTTGACTAGACAGTAGAACAGGCAAGTGTCTGATTGGCTGGGGGAAACACTGGAGGCAGGGCAGAGATGACGAAGCTGATGCGGGGCAGGTGTGAAGGGAAAAAAGGCTGGAGATGAATACAGGAGGCTAGGAACTACAAGAAAATAACACCGTAAAATGAATGATAGGACAGTGACAGGATTGTGACACTGTGAAGGTAAAATACTAGACCTCCAGTGAATGTAAATACATTTCAGCAGCTAATAGCGTTGATGAGTATATATTAGGGGTGTGCCTGAATACAAATATGTTATATGTAATAGTGGGTTTTTTTGACGAATATTTGTTTCATACAAATATTTTTTAAATTATTTGAAAAAAAAGTCAAATACCAGCACGCAGGTAGGTTACATCATTATCTCAGTCTCTGTCCTCTGCTCCGTCTATCAGCAGGTCTCCACAAGGGGAGTCACATCCACCTGCTACATGACACACATTTCCTAATTTGGACATTACTCCCAGAGTTGGAGGTGTTTCCCGGAGATAAAGCTGAGCTAGTGACACACGTGAAATGCTCCCAAGGGACTCTCCATAACCTGTTGTTCCCCTTTTCCTTTCCACAAAGTTAGGTTGTAAAAACAGGCAATAAATGAAAAGTGCAAAGCAATAATGGCCTTTGAAGTTCTTCCCTACACATTACATGGTGTGCTGTCTCTGTGTTATGGGTGTATAAATAGGTAGAGGTCTGTCTGCAATGAGGCAATGGGTAAAGGTTTAGCTCAGTAGTCAACACAGTCATCTTTGATCTGGGGGACTCCAGTTTGAGATCTGGTATGGGGACCTCCTTCATAAGGTAGTTTATTCATGAACACTAATCATAACACTTTAACCCATAAGAACCCAGACCTATTTCTCCTTTAAGGAAAATCATGGGGAATATAAAACAGACCAAATAGACCATAAGGAACACATTTCTGAATTTTTTTTTTGAAATTCTACCTTCAGTGTCAAAGATCTGTAATGTAACATATATTTCATAACGATATTTCCCTAAGTTGTTTTATATCAATTTGTTCAAGAAATGTGGTCAGAACAGGTTAAATGTAATACAGGACATCTTATTAAAGCATCCGAATTGTTGAATGGGTTGAAACCTACCTTTAGTGACAAAAAACAAGCTTTTTAAAATTAGCTAGTTCTGTCACATTTGCTGACCAGGCACACTGTCTTTTTGGAAGTGATGTCATGGGTACACAGATTCACACATTGTCACATGACTGCACCAGGATGTTCAGTAGATGTCACTTAGGGACTTTGTGAGTTAAAATCAAGGATAAAGCTGTATAAGAAATTTTTCAGAACATCGAAAGGGTTAGTGACAAGGGTGGGACAGAACAAATGTCTATGTAAGCGCTGACAACAAGTATAATATTACAATTATTATTTGGGAAATCCTGGACAAACCAGGACATCTGGTCACCATATATATATATATATATATATATATATATATATATAAGCAAATGAGAACACACAAGGATGACTTTAAAATATCATCATATGAGGATAACAAGTTATGCTCATACTTTATCTGCCCATTATTTCACGTTCAAGATACCAGAACAAAAATTACAGAGAGTGAACTGGACCTACACATAATGTCCCTGTTAGGACCACTAGACCACTATTTGTTATCGCTACATATTCATATGATGAAGTTATGATCACAGAATAATAGTTTGATAAGACTGCCACGTTTGCCATACATCTTATGACATGCAAAATTGTGTTTTAAAGCAAGTACCTTGTTTTAATCTTACGTAGCCTTTTGACCCAGTTCTCCTAAACCTACTGAATGACAGAACAATAAAAGCTGGTGGATCGCTTATGTTGTGTACATACTGTGACAATAGCTCCATCACTGACAGTTTACATGCCAAACTAGCCTTTAAACAACAAATTACAAGCAATCCCATCCAATGGGTGGCCACCAGTTTTGTTGCCAGGTTATCTCCATGGTTGTGCTACTTGTTTACGCTCCAGAATTACAGGCCAACCACATATCTATGGGCACTAGAGGATCCTACAACTGTTCATTTATTTCCTGCAGTCAGTTCCCTCAGCATTACACAAGCAGAACCATGTTAGATGTCACAGCTGATGTCGTAAAAGACAGTTGGGCCACAAAATGTCTCAGTCTGACCATGTCAATTGCAAATAATAGGCCACACTTTTCATTTACATCTGAATGGTGGCCTCAAGTCTAGTAGCCAAGCACTTTGTCATGCAAAGTAAGTGCCTGGAGTGGAAGTAAATAAACACATAGTGATGGAATCAGAAGGAACAATGGAGCTGGTTATCCTGAATGTGATTTTAGATTAGTGGTAACTTCAAAAGTAGATATGTTACATTTCAAGTAATCTGCACAAAATCCAGTCTTAAATTAGCATCCAGGCAAAGAGTGGGAATAAGTCCCTTACCAAACTATATCCTATGGAAGTTTCACTCTCTTGCAGTGTAACCTTTAATAATCTACTGTATGATTCAGTCAAAATAGCTTTGACCCTCCAGTGCATCTGTCCTCACGCTGTGCAGCCAAGTGTTGTTCACACCCATATAATTTATGTATTTTCCTACTTGGCACCATTATTAGGAAAAATAACTCAAAACATACAGTATCCCCTCTGTTGATATCAGTCCAATAGTCTAAACGAGCTGGTAAAGTGCTATAATTACATCAATTAAGACTGACATACTTGTAGTTGGTCCTGAAAACCAGAGGAAGGAAATGTATTCACAATTCTGGCCCTGGTCACACCTGGCATTAACATGTGCCTCGGGTGATCTGATCACAAGTGGGCAGCTCTAAGTACATCAGTTCACACCTGGCATTAGAATGTCTCCACATGCATCTCGAGTGACCACTTATGAACACATCTCACTTCCCTGATCTAAATGCAAATAAACACATTCATCATTTCCATTTGTCTGTCTTTACCTGGTGGGAGGCAGCAATGCACTTCCTGTTCCTAGTCTGCTGGAAATTAAAAGAAGATGGAAATCAGACAGACTGATTATTGGCTTTTTAATTGTGGAACTTTTATTGCACTTACAATAACACTTTCATTGCACTTACACAGTGCACACTTCACACACACACGCAGCAGAGTGAAGGAGAGAAAGAGCAACAACTACACCACACTGTTGAATGAGTACACACTTCCACTTATGCAGAGGACGTCAGTTGAGTAAACGGTCATTCAGTGTGGCCCAGGACACATTGCATACACACTGCTTAAAGAATGTGGCCATATATGGTGCAGACCACCTCCATATGTAGTCTGAATGGTTGGATCTCAATGCATCCTCTATGTGTTTTGGGTACATTCACACCTGTAGATAAAGACTTGAATGCCAGATGTGAAGAGGGCCTCAGTGTATTTAAACAGTAAGCAAGTCAGGAACCTCAGATTTCATTTGGACTCTTGACTAGGAGATCTTGACTTTGAAGTCATGTCAATAATATGCTGTAACCAGGGCAGGTTTTTATCACAGGAAAAACACATCCAAAGTTAGAGACTTTACACCAAGCTGGTTCTGAGGAACTGCTTAATGAATTCATCTCAACCAGGTTAGACTACTGTAATGCTCAAACGTACAGGAAAAGCCCAACACATTATTCCTGTACTTAAACCAATTAATTGGCTCCCAGTGCAAAACTGAATCAACTATAAAATTCCAGTACATTTCTGACTTGCTCACTCATTACAATACCATCAGACCTCTCAGGTTATAGGGTTGTGTTTTTGTAATGGGATTTAACATCATTTTAGTTATCATGGACCTGTTCTCTGGAACAAAAAACTTGGTGACCTCAGATTTGTCACAACAATGTCCACTTCAAAAGGATGCTGCAGACCTTCCTATTTCTGCAGGCTGCGGATAAGCTTATGTGTGCATTTCTGTGTCTGTGGCTTGTTTCTGTGCGATTGTTTACTGTTGGTGTTTTTTCTGTTTTTTTTTCTATACAGGTGAAATGTGGCAGAGACATGCATTGTGAAAAGTGCATACAGACTGTGCTGTGGGTTTGTAAAGGATGGACTGTGTCCTGCTGAGCATATCATCTCCACTCAACTAATAAGTCCACACTATAAAGATCAAGAGTGGATCCCAAAGGAGACCCCTCACCAAACACCCCCTCCCTCTCCAGCCCCAAAACTCAACCCCCCTCTGTCCTCCTGACCCCTGCTTAGGCAGCACATAACATCTGACCTGTACAGGGAATTTATCACAACATTTCAATTAGAGACTGGCAAGTCTCCAAGGCAGGTGGCTATCTGGGAGCTGTTTGACTTTGCTGCCAAGATTAGCTCAGCTTTCCAATATGATTCTGTGTTCTGACCCCTCGGTGCTTTCACAAGTCAGCTTTCTCCCCTTGGTGTTGCTTACCAAAGAGCTATTAAGAGGCTCCATAAGGAAATTGGTGGTCCACAGTGGGCACCATCAGGTCACCATGATTTCCTTATGGTTTAAGAATCCTCATCCATACTCATTCTACTCCAGTTCTTTCCCATTTTCATATGAATACGTGCCCATCTTGTTAATCTACATTGTAAAAAACAAAAACAAAAAAACAAGGTAATTTTATAGAACATTAACTGTAAAAAACATGAATTATCTTTACCATGATTAAAATCTATTCCTCTAATTTTACAAGAAACCTCTGAAATTCCATGAAATCTTTTACTTTTAAAATATATTGTTAGAATAGAGTCATACGCCTCTAAAAAACAGAATGATTATCTTTAAACAATGACAAAGGAAAGCTTAAGTACAGATAATTAATAGTTTTATTACAAAAAGTAATGTAAATCTAGGCCCATTTACATATAACATAAACACATAAAAAACATGTAGCCTAATTTTACTTTGCAAAAGCATAAACTTAAATTAACTGTCAGAAGTGCTGCGAATAAAAGGTCGAATTTATTTTATTAATATTTCTGTAAATGTAGGTTAACTGTACTTTGACATTGCGTCATTCTTCATTTTAAAATATAAACTGCAAAAAAAAAATGTTATTGAAGAAGGATAAGAGTTGTCTGTATAATAACTTTAAAACACTGAGACAGTGTTTTGCAGCAGTGGCCCTGAAAAGATACTATTGCCTTTTTGTCATAACATAATGAAAATATATCAAATGAATGAAAACATATCAAGCCATCCAAGATACAAATAATGACACATATGTGTGTATATATATATATATATATATATATATATATATATATATATATATATATATATATATATATATATATACATACACACACACACACACCATTGTTAGTTGTTAGCCACTAAAAGTATGTTTAATGACGGAAACGATGGATTTGACTTTCACAAGGCTTCTATCAGATTATTTGGATTAGTTTGTGCCTTAGCACCAGCTTGAAAATGCAGTGAAATGGCAGACCCAGCTACAAGGTAAGTTCTGAATTAACTGTTTGTGTTGCTGCATTGCTAATTTATGAGGCTTTTTGTTTGTAAAGGTGCGCACTGGATTTACAACCCAAGACAAAACGAGAGCTTTATGCTAAATGGCACAATATTGTTTTACCTCGATTATCTTGTTTCCATAATTGTTGGAAGCCAAAATCATAAATGAAAATAGAATTTAATTAAATCACCTAAGCCTACTATTTACCATAAAGCACAGTGGCTCTGAGATGTGTCAGAAATGTGTCCACTCTTTGTTTTAAGATAGAATGACTCTGAATAATTACAATTCAAGTCTTACCTCTGCAAGAATTCTGGAGTTGCTCCCAGCTCTCCTGGATAACCGATGTTGAGGCAGTAGTATGAAAGGAGAAGAACTAAGATAAGGTAAGGTACACAACAGAGAAGAATAGTCTTAACATTATGACAATCAGAGGCTTCACTGGGGAACGACTAATAATATTTCTCCCATTATTTGGCCTACATGTTAGCTCAATAACAAGAAAACATTCATATCCTAGGTTTTACCTTAACTTATTTTTCCACTCAATATGTTAAAAATATACATAATAAACTTTTCAAAATTGTACTTAATATTAGGCTTGCTGTGGTAGTCGGTGTTACACAGTGATTGGGCATATACCAATTACATTACCTGCCCACCACCCACACCGTCTTTTTCCTTTTTTTAAACAGAAATAAAACACATTTAGTTCATTTTCACGTATCAGCCTTGGTTAGTACAGAAAAAAGAACCTGACCTCTGACCACAGGACATGGCATTAACCCTTAACTGGCATCCTACAGTTGATATTTATCAGTCGGGGTCCTAAGTTGAAATAGCACTGCTGCTGAGTCCCACTTGCTGATATGACTTTCAAAAACCATTGAAATATACATTTAAAACTGAAAATAAGTTTGAGTGGATGACTGTTATAACAAATAATAGAACCTTTATTTAAACATTTATTTTCAATGTATGTGCAAGACTCATCCACTCTTCCAGGCTTATTTTCAAATCTAAATAGAGTATTTCCAGTAGGTGAGCATACATCTAACATGAACAATCTCCTGCTGTATGCTACATGTGTGAACGGGCAACTCCAGAAAATGTCGGGAGCTGATTCTTTGGACATTGTCCAGAGTTCATGTGTGAAAATAGCTTTTGAGAGGGCAACATTCCAAGCCTAGTATCTCTCCAAGTACTGAGGCTAGTCTCATCAGATAATTTATAACAAATCAACATATTGTGCAGCAAACAGCTGGAAGAAATGACAAAATGTCTTAGCAAGACAGACAGGAGTCACTTTATGAAGCTTAGCGTAAATTCAGGCAGGAAGACTCTTAATCATTCATTCATTCATAATTTCACTCTTCTCTCTCAGCTCCTCCCGCTTTCACATCAGCTGTCAGTCGCTTCATTTCTAGTTGACAAATCAGATTCCTCCACGATCCCTAAATAGCCAATCACAGCCTAGCTGTCAAACTTTAAAACCGTTTCCCTATCTGTCGCTGTCAGCTGTCATTTCAGGCAATAATCACGTCCACCTCCACCCCATCCACCTCCACAGCCATAACACCGGAGCTTGCTCCTTGCCTCTCCATCCCGGATCATCATTCGTCTGCCCAACCTCACATTCCAGCAAGGCCCCAAGTCTCCAGGAGCCGATACCACACCACCTTGATCCACGTCTCTCCATCCCGGATCATCATTCGTCTGTCCAACCTCACATACCGGCAAGGCCCCAAGTCTCCAGTAGCCGATACCACACCACCTCGATCCACGCCTCTCTCCATCCCGGATCATCATTCGTCTGCCCAATCTCATGTTCCAGCAAGGCCCCAAGTCTTCAGGAGTCGATACCACACCACCTCGATCCACACCTCTCCATCCTGGATCATCATTCGTCTGCCCAACCTCACGTTCCGGCAAGGCCCCAAGTCTCCAGGAGCCAATACCACACCACCTCGATCCACACCTCTCCATCACCGCCACCAGTGTCTAGACTCCATCGGGGGGTTATCCCATTCATGCATTCATCTCCCCCTCCATATTAGGCCACATCACGATGGAGTCTAATCGCCAAAGACTTTTACATTCATTGTCATGCTGTTAAATAAACACCATTCACTATGTAAAACTGAGTCTCTCCTGATTAAATTGCAAGTGACAGCCACAAATAAACACATTTTTTTGTTTTTTTGTTTGTTTGTTTTTAGTTGATTTGTATGATTCACTTAGATCACATATTTACATAGAAAATCAGTAATTCCTGCTTAATCAGGAAGGTTCACATCCCTGTGATAATAATGTAGTGTAATGATACATGGAGGACATGTTAAAGGTTTTAGAAAAGTTGTCATATTGCAACCTATACAAAAATTCTTACTCCAGCGTAGTGCTTGAGCTTGAGGACTTGTGGCTGCTGTCAATTCCAGGACTCCTGGGACACTAACATTCCAATTTGTGGTACTGCAGCTACGGCTGAGGGGGAAAAAAAGAGACACAAGTTTACAATTATTCATATGTATATGCATATTTCAATTTCAAATACACACATTTTATAATATATTCATATTCTATTGCATTTATGTGTAACAGAGCCATTCCAGTGAGCCAGCATGCACAACACCAGTTCTGCACCACAAGTTCTGCTACAACTAAATGAAATGGAATGGGGCACTCAAAAATTGCAAAGATGTCATTGTTGTCATCAAGTTGTTCATTTTCATCTATTTTTTTAAATAATAGATAACAGTTGAGAAAGTAGCTATTTATAATTCAATCTATGGGGTTTATTAGCTTTAGGCCTTTTCATTACAGATCGAAAAGGTCAATTACATTTAAAATTCATCTATAAACTGTAGGCTACAACAAATAACAATAATTATCACATTTAAAGAATGTAATCGTTGTAGAAGGAAAAAAAAAGAATTTTGGATAATAACGTGTTGTTTTACACTGGGAATAAAGAAACGGAGCACTCTCACACACAGCTTTGGCAGCATTCATCACAATGTAATCTCATGGCATGGAATAAAAATAGCACGCCACTTTTAAGGACACTCGTGTGTCATGTCTATGCATTTTAACCTTTTTGCATGTCATTTAATGCTGTTAGTTAGATTTAGGCATAAAAACCACTTGGTTAGGGTGAGGGAAAGATCATGGTGTAGATTAATATGGTAAAATGTGGTAAAAAAAAAAAAAAAAAGCCCAATATGACGGTTAAAATGTGTCATTTAATGTCATGAAAATGCCCAATGTCAAAATCTCTGGTTATAATGTCCCGACGTTAAGGAAAAACTGTCTTGTTTAATGGCATGAAAATTCCCGACATAACGGTCAAAATCTCGAACTAGAATGTCCTGACATCAATGTTTAGCTGACACTTAGCTGCTAACGTTACCAAGCTAACGTCATGTTAACCTTACTTGCCTTGTATCAGGCGTCAATCACAATTTACACCCTTAACTAGGCCATTAGATGTTTACAATGTTTTGAATCCTTCAAAAAATATTTTTTTATGTTACATCTCAAATGCACTGCTTCCTCTCTTCTGGAAACATGGAAATAGAGCAGGGATGCTGAATAGTCTAGGCATGCTATCTGCTTCAGGTTCTTGTGGTGTGCTTCCTACATGGTAACGTTACCTGCATGAATTCAGTAAGAGCAACTCTGATTGGCTGCAAATCGATTGCCATGAAAATCGTTTGCTGAAAACAGAAGTGTTCCAAATCTTGTTAGCAGACTCTGTCCGTCATGTATTTCTGGCCATGGTCATGACTCCATTCCTTAAACTGAAACAACAGCAAATTATTTATGTTGCAATTGTCATTTTTGGACTCATTTTATTTTCTTAATTTACAAAATTACAATGTAAATGCCGGTTGATTTAAAAAACAACAACACCAAAGGCATACCAAAGAGGCAAGCAACATATGGTATAAGAATTTTTTTTTTGGCAATATATATTTTTAAATTGAGAATAGCGAATTCTGATAACAAATGTTGGTGAACATCTGTATGAGTTTGATTATGATCTGGAATATCCCATCTGCAATTTAATTCCCTATCCCATTTTACAGTAAAGAAGATAAGCTCATATCCAAGGTATGATATGCCTGGTGAGATACACATAAACCAAGAAACATGTAAAGACCATCCTGTCTACTGATGGATTTTGGAACCATGCTGGTCACGTATAGTCCTAATGTTCTAGTCAAACCAACATTCTGGCCTTTGAAAGCATAGCATCACACAGAATATGTCAATACTGCATAGGTATTAATAAACAGGTTATTTAAAGTCCATGTAGTTTACTATCTTTTATAATCATGCATAATTCAGCCTCACCGATTGCTTCATTTTTGAGAACACTATTGCACCTACCTGCGATTAAAGATAAC
Organism: Thunnus thynnus; assembly: GCF_963924715.1. NCBI lineage: Eukaryota > Metazoa > Chordata > Actinopteri > Scombriformes > Scombridae > Thunnus > Thunnus thynnus. The sequence goes on from NC_089518.1 coordinate 3,030,218, forward strand.
TGAAACTGTTTAGCCTCATAAAACATGTTCAATTTACTTAATGAAAACACAAAGCTCACAATAAATTCAGATGGTAGCACTACAAAGATATGCAGAAGCAAAGTATGATCAACAGATGCATTATTGAGATAAAAAGAACAGAAAAGAAAACCTTTTTGTCAGTCCATGAAACAGTTGTAACCATACCATATGGATTAATGAGTGAATATCCTCAACCTTCAACTACCTTCTGCCAGTTGGCCTTGTGACACGTCACTGTAGATTGTTGTAACCACATAGCTGTGTGGGACATGTTATGACAACTGATATTTAAGCTTATTGGCTTTGACTGTAAAGGTCTTTCAATGTAGTTACTAGCTTTGTCATCATGCGTGTGGTGAAGGCCTATTGTTTCAATATGTATGGATTTGTATAGTTGGATAAAATTCAGCATCAAAAAGGACAACATTTGGTTGTTTATTTGTAGAGTTGCTTTACTGTAATTGTGATGTTAATACCAATTTAGCATAGTGGTAGCACTAACTGCTAAAAAGGTTTTGATATTCAGAATAGGCTGGCTATTAGCACTTGCCAACATGTTTGATGACTAGTTAGGGCACTCCTTTCACCAGCCCTAATTAGGGATTTTAGAGAAAAATATTCTAAACTTGGAACTGGGCCCAAATTTAAAAAAAAAAATCTCATTTTACTAAAAAATAATTATCCCATTTTCAAAAACTTTTTTAAAAAAATTGAAAATTTTTGTGTGGACAGCTCTGAATGTATATTTCAAGAATCCACTGGCACAATGCTAAAATTTTTTACAGTTTTCACAGGAAAAATCGTTGAAAATTGGCAAATCTGTTGCAATACTGGCTTTTTTTACTAGAGGGCAACAGATTCACGAATCAAACTCTTGGAAGCAACATCCTCAATTCGGAAATCACCTGATCTCTCAGCCATTCAGAGGTCAACCTGTTACCAAATATATTAAGATGTTAATGGTCACAGCACTTCCATTAAGGAATTTTGTTCTCTATGGCCCCCTTTCCGCTTTGCATTAAAATGCGTTTTGGATGATCGGACTGCAGTTGGATAACGCTTGACCACGTGAATGTAAATGCACCCAAGAAGCACTGAGGACAGATTGTGATCCGATTGGCCAAACCATCTCCAGAGGTGGTCAGCTATGCATTGTGACCACATTGAACACAAGTGTAAATGCAATTGCGTTGTCGACACACAACAACTATGTAGGTGATAAAACTTTATCGCATGAGACTGTTCCAAATCAAGCAAGACAGCAGCCATTAGGCAGTTAGCCAGCAAAGCTTCTGGCAAGAAAGCTTCAAGAAAGCTATGGTTATTCAAGACACTCGTGGATCCAGTCAAGATGAGACCATATGTCTGCTTTCATTTTAGCACATACAATAGCGCACCTTCAAAAATGGCTATCATCTTTTTTTCACACATTCTCCCTGCACATATGAGAGGAGGATGTGACATTCGGTTGTTTGAGATGGACAGAGCGATAAGATCTCAATTAGTGGATGCTGGAGACACATATTAATACCAGGTGTAAATGTAATCAGGTTAAATCATATCTAGATACAATCTGGATATGAGATGCATTTTAATGCCAGATGTAAAGGGGGCCTATATGACAATTGAAGAGCATTGGAAGCCATTCTAAAAAGTGTATTTGAGTCTCTGAATGACAAGGTTAGACTTCATATCTGGACTACTCTCATGTGGTTGGGTTCCTGACCTTACAGGTGTTCCAAACAGGAGGAAGATCTTAGCAAGCCTTAAGATATCATTCCAAATTAAGTACCTTATTTTTCTGCTTCAAAACTGATCAAAATGTACCTCAGTTATTTTTGACCCCATTCATTCTCACATTGGACTGGAAATGGGATTGATGTGGACTTTATTTTGTAATACAATTTAGATTGCAGGTCTGTGACTAATTAGCAATTACTTTGTCTTTTTACTTGTAAAAAGACAAAGTAACTTGTATGGTGCTCTGGTAGGAGTGTGCACCTAACATTTTGCATAGATTGACTGTAATACCTGTTTCTGTGTATGGGTAATTTATGTTTGATTTACATGTCATATGATTGTAAGGAAGTGTAAAACACAGTTAATTTTTTAAAATTCGACTCTACACACACCACACAGTTTTTATAACATGATATGCACTTACTTAACAATCAATCCTTTAAATTAATATAAATACAGTGATAAAGTGAAAGTCAAAATTTATTAAAATTTAGTTTTTAACTGCCTCAGGATAGTCAATACTGGGCAGGATACTAGTTTATGTATGTAAAGTAGTGGTTAAATTATGCAAAATGACAAAATATTTCTTTCTTTAGTCATACATTTTCTTGCAATTGCACAATTTTAAATGTACTGTTAGAAGTATTTTTTATGTATTTTACAATGATATATCTCTGTAAAACTGACATTTAGAAGCTGTTAAAAAACAAATATTTTACTGTCAGTTTGAAATACAGGGAAAAAAACTAAAATTTATTGGGAAAAACAGTAAAAAAAAAAAATCACAGTGTATCCACTGGGAATTTAGAATAGTGATTCAAGCTATAGTCACCACATGAATGCTTTCTCTTTGGTTCTCTAACACCTGCCAGGTTCCCCAGTATTCATAGAAATTCTGTTTATATTAAATGATTCTGCATAGCATGCTTTTCAGCCAATGCCAGTGTTCAATAAGAAGTGGTGTGTCCTTCATGTAGTGAAGAGAAAGTAACCTTGTGGAGGTTGGAGTGGCTAGCCATCTGACTTTTGCTAATTCCAACACCTAATTTTCACTTAAAAAACATAACCACAGTCTTTTCCTAACCTTCCATATCATAGTTGCCAAGCACAGATAATTATTTTGTTTTTAAGCCTGTTGTAACATGTTAACACTTCACCTAACCTAAGTTTGATTCCCTCAGGATAACAAACAGTGTTCATATTTATAATTTAACCGCAATGATAGCTTTATCCGGATATTTCAACTATTGTTTTCTCTGGATCCTGACTTATAGGTGAGGGAAAGATTGAAAGAAATAGATGAATGACCAAGTTAAAGATACCTGAACAAAACTGACAAATAATGAACTAGACCTGCACATAATGTTATTGTTATGGCCACCATTTTTTTAATCTCAGTACAAACGGGAGAAAATGGAGCAAATATGTTGAATGTTGAAGACAACTGATATTGCACTCTTATCTTGTGTATGTGTGAGATGTACATTTTTACACAATGCAGAATTATAATTTATAATGTTGGGCCTCAAACCATGAGGTCACACAGAGAAGGCCTACATGTAACCTGTGAGGCCTGACCATGAGGTGCTTTTTCCTTTGTTTCCCCCGAGACAAAGGAATAGCGCCAAAATGCTGCTTACAGACAATGGGAGTCCATTGCAAACTCCATTTCCAAGGATGCTTTGCGATTTTCACACCTCAGCAGGGAACAGAAGTTCTTCTGTCATTATTGTGTGTAACATTGTGAAAAGTGGCTGATTGAAGGAGTCAGAGCTCGAATTCACCCTTCTTTGCTCACCCTTGAATGTTGATATCTCTCAGATATTAACATCCTAGATGAACTCCCATTTATGAGGCTACCTTGTTTGGTTATTGGTCCCGGTTTCCGGGTGGTGCCCCGTATTCGTTAATTCATATTAATAATTCTATTAATTGTCATAATTAGTTAATTATCCTTGATAATTGATAATTATTGCAAACAATCAACTGTGTTCCTCACAGACCCAACTCCATTTCCAAGGATGCTTTGCGATTTTCACACCTCAGCAGGGAACTGTCAACGTATAGTCTCTCATTGGCGGAGACGCTCCTGCACAGCAGAGCGTCCTGATGACACTGAGCTAGGGGCAACGTCTGTTCCTCTGTGAGTCAGCTTGACTAAAGGGGGTACCCCACGCACGTGTTTTCCCCTCATCGAAGACTCCCCTCGCCGGACGAGACGAGACTTCGCCCGTGTTCACCCGAACACATTCCCAGATCCGAGAGAGATCGCTGCTGCAACCAGCATCCTCAAATTCCCTCGAGAAGGAAGAAACGCTCCGCTCTTCTTCACCGAGTCGACTCTGCTGTTCTCTCCGCCACGCCGCTGAGAGCCAGCTGCCGTGCTTTTCGCCGTCCGTGCGAGAACGGCCACCGTCTGCCTCCGAGCCAAGGACAAAGCCGGACAGAAAGACAGACTACACACACACCCTGCTCGCTTTCTGAAGCGACCAAATAAGAGGCATAAGTCTGGGCAGAGGCAATGTTAGTTGTGTGTTCCTATCAGCATCAGTTGCTGTTGTTTAGCATTTAGCTTTTAGCTTTTGCTATTGTTTGTTGTGTTGTTGACGGACTGACAGTCCAGTTTTCCTGCTTTACTCTTAGGAGTATTTTAAGTTTGCTGCCTGTTTAGTTGTGTTCACCACGCTAGACTGTTTTGTGTTTGTCCCGCTCGGGACTACTGCTGTGTTTGTGCCGTCGTGAGTGAGAAAGTAAGTTGCTTTGTCGGTCAGAAACCAGACAACGTGCGTTACAGACTGCCGTCCGTACACACACTGTCTTTGGACAAAGGAACCGCTTCTCTTCCTCTTACGATCGATTTCTCTCCTTCTTCCCTCTCTCTTCTGACTAACACATATACGCGCGCGCGCACACACACACGCACCGACATCTTTTTGCAGATCTGATGGTCAGATAACATTCCCTTGCATGTGTCCAACCCTGTACATAGCTGTTTGTGTTTTGTTTGGTAGGATTAGATTTTAGGATAGTTGTTTCTTGAATGAAGCATTTGTTAACTTTGTTAATTTTGCTAAGTTTAATAAACACTGTTATATATTTAAAGAGAAGTTCTTCTGTCATTATTGTGTGTAACATTGTGAAAAGTGGCTGATTGAAGGAGTCAGAGCTCGAATTCACCCTTCTTTGCTCACCCTTGAATGTTGATATCTCTCAGATATTAACATCCTAGATGAACTCCCATTTATGAGGCTACCTTGTTTGGTTATTGGTTTCCGGGTGGTGCCCCGTATTCGTTAATTCATATTAATAATTCTATTAATTGTCATAATTAGTTAATTATCCTTGATAATTGATAATTATTGCAAACAATCAACTGTATTCCTCACAGACCCAACAGTTGGTGCCCGAATTATGGATTAAGGTTAACAATATCTTGATTTCATAATTCATAATTATCTATGATAATTATGAATTATTGCTAATAACCAAAGCACTACTGCCCATCTCAACAATAACCAAGCACTTTGTTTTCCTGTTTAAGCAGCCTCTTGAACCTACGAAATGCCAAAATCCTAAAATGTCTTTGCTTTTATGTGTAACAGTTGCTCCATAACTGACAGCTTACATGCTAAACTCAGCCCTGATGTTCTTCACAATCATACTATCAACTCTTATCAGACTCTACGTCCAAGTTATCAGGGACTGTCGAAACACTGAGTGGTGTCAGGTTTCCTCTGACCACAGAGAACACATGGGAGGGGTTGGACTCTTATGCAAGGCACAGCTCTTGTCCTGTAACTTCCTCCTCCTCAGACTCCATCCTCTTCAGTCATCAAGGCTATGGGGACTTGTGGCTAGAAGGCGAGGCCTGTCCCATCCTGTCTGAGGATGTATAAACAGCATCCTCATCTTTCCCAATTGTTGTCTTTATCAGGTGCTCAGCCTGCGATTGACAAGTGAACCACAGTCTGCTGATAGATGTTTCCTTTCAAAGACAAGAATAGTGAGGTCAGTGTTGTGTTATCTATAGCCACCTAGCGGCCACATTCTTTCGTTATCCCCTGTGTTGTGATGCAGACCGAGGTGGGGGATTATTCAGTTGACTCAGTTGTTAAGTGGGCGAGTAGGGCAGATTTGTCATCTGTAAAGTCATGGAGCCATTTTAGTAAAAATAATGGAAATGTACTTATTTGCATTTTGAGAAAAATGTTTTTTGTGATAAACGGCTTTCTGATGTTAAAAAGGACCATTTACATTTTGTGTCTAATAATTTGCCATTAACAGTAGCCTGTCCCATTCAGTTCATTTAATCTCAGAGAAAATTCTGCCATTCTAGTCTTTTGACGAGAAAATGACTGATATGCACTTACAAAGAATGTATAATATCATACACGTTTCAGACAGACAAAAGATCCTCTCCAGCTCATCCTCTATTTTAACATGTCCCACTCTCTTGTTCTATACCCTTGATTACTATTGACTGTCTGTAAGATTTTATCATAAAATCAATAGTTTATGGAGGCTGTGATATACTGGCACTGTACAAACTCAAAGTTGTTACCCCTACGTAGCCCCTACATGTGAACAAATGGCTAAGATTAAACATATCCTATTGATTTTCACTATTGATTTCTTTATCACCTTCATAAAGTAATGACAACTATGCAAGCCTATCAGTCTGCAGTAAGATTGATTGTGTATTCGTGCTTTAATTGAATGACTTAATTGGTTGATTGGTCATATATCAGGTTACAAATGCAGACACACAGTGTTGGAGATACAATCCTACGGCTACAGTACGTGGAAGTATAATATTCAGATTTTCTAAACATATACGTATTTGGATAGGTGTATTATTTGTATATGTGACCGGGACAGGGGCAGACTTGGTGGTTTGGGGGCACCAGGCAAAGGTAAGTATATGGCCCCATGAATCAAAAATCTCATACTTTATAAGATCCACTTTTTCTATGTTTAAACATGAAATGACTGACCAATAAAACTGGAAGTGACTCGCGCTGGCAAACACCATCAGACTGGGTGTGGTGATCCTACTCTCTCTGCAATCTGGGGGACTCATAGATGAACAATCCCTATATTATATTAATATGGTATGGAAAAAAAATCATACACACATTGTTGAGTAGCTACCATATAACATATTGTTTATATATCATAAATAAAGATGAGAATTAATTAAGGTTCAATAGAGTTGAATTGAAAATGGCCATTAACTGAGCTAGAGAGAACCAACACTATTTATGGACTCTGTCTACAAGGCCAGCCGCAGCCTCAGGTCCAGGAGGACAGACCAGACTGGATGTTCAAACAGGTGAGGCTCAGGACCTCTGTGATCTTCCAGCTCATTATGGACCAAAATTTTGACACATGACAAGGTACTGTGTCTTGAAATCTATTGGCAAAATTCCCATAAAGTTTGCTGTTGATACACATAATCCCAAAGAAGTGGATCTTGGTCCCTATTTTCACCTGGTACAATATTAACCCGTGATCTGTATCTGTTTGTTTTGATAAACCCAGGTCAAGAGAAGTATTGTAGAAAACTCTACTGCCACACAAGACCAGGGTCACCTGACAGCCAGTGGAGAACTGTACTAGTGCTCTCAGTTATGTGACCCTTGTCTTGCATTTCACAGAGGTCAGTCAAGTGTCTCCTGAAGTGATGCTGCTGTATGGGCTTTGCTTATTTTTTCCTTTGCAGAGAACAGGCTCATCTGTAGCTTTTTGACTTTTCAGCATGTTTTTCTTCACCAAACTGTGCAGATGTCATCTATACCTGGCTCACATCTAATCACAATGCATGCCAGGCTACCCTCAGATAGGGTCTGGCCTTTAATATCACATTCTGAATGTAGTGTGTTCTGTGTGTTTACACCTACATTAACATACATTGATCCTGATCCGGATGGAAACAGGGTCCCAATGCTTTGTTGCATCCTTGGCCTTTCATATATACTACAAGTCAGTGCTCAAAGTAATCTAAGGACATTCATTAGGCCTATTGAAGACAACAGGGCTACAGTAAACAATCCCCGTGTATGAATAGTCCAGTTGTACAAGGATGTAGTTTTTCAGAGGATTATTTTTGAAAATATTGTTGATTTTGTTTCACTGGTATACAGCTGATTCTTGTTCACGGTTCTGTGCTGTATGATGCTTTAAAGCAGGAGGTCATAGTCCACACTTCATTTATTAAACTACATCACTGACCTTGGCCATGTCAAAGAAAAGGCAAAGAGCATAAATATGTATCTAACACACCATTTAACAGATGGATCTGAGCTCTTGTATCTGTGCTGATTCTCCTGAAGAATTGTAACACCTTACATTAGTCCTGGCAGCCCTGTCCTGATGTCTGCAGGCCTATTTATCCCCTATCAATAAAAATGGTGTTAATAAAGAGCAATTCATATCTCATAAATAGAGGAAGAGCAAGTTGTAACTGGGCTCAGCTCTAGCTTACTATAGTAGATACTGGGTGATACAGACATGTGTATCTTCTATAAATCAGGAACCACATGGACCAGAGACAGTAGGTTTGTTCACAGGAGACATGAGAATTAAGCAATAAGCATTAAGTAGCAAGTGTAAAGAAGACTCATAGACCAATAGGTAATGATGATGATCGATGACTGCCAAATGCTTAAAATTATTTGTTCTGGTAATTTTCAAAGTTTACAAAGCTAATAATTTTTATATCTTAAAGTGCTCTAGAATTCACATAAATAAAAAAACATAAAATTAAAATGCATAATTTCAATGACCAGTCAAACGCGTTTTGCCCCTGTCATCTAGTTATTTTTCTCTGTGGATCCCGCTTCAGAAAACATGGCTCTATCCACTGTGTTGGAAAATGGACGGAAGGAACTATCAACAGACAGCAACCTGAAGCTTCAGCTCACACAATTTGACCTTGTTTCATTCTGGATGCTGGCTGCTAGTCAATATCCCTCTCTGTCAAATGGATTTAAATTAAATTTCTTTTTTTTGTGTGTGTATTATTTTTATTGACACATGTACATAAAAACATATAAACCACATAGAAATCAATATCCAAAACCCAACTTAAACCTGTACACACACACTTACACACACATACATACACACACAAACACATCCACTGGGGGAGAGGAATACAGTTAAAGTAAGTAAGAAAAGTTCATCCTGCACACGAGTCGGGACACAAAAGCACAAAACAAGACATATCCACAAGTGACTATCAAGCTCCAATTTAAAAATTAAAAAAAGGATCCAATCTACAAATACATACAAATAAGGTTAAATAGAATCCAGATATTGCAAAAAAAGACCCCAAGACAAGATTCTTCCCATTTATGTAGACCTTTTAAATTTTTAAATCACAGTTTCTCCATGTGAATAACCAAAGCAAGTTCATGCTGCCAGTTTCTAAAGCATGGTGGAGTTGATATGTCCATCAGTAAAGCTGTTTGAATGTGTAAAGGGAGAGTCAATGAGTCCTCTGAACATCCAAAGAGAGCCAATTCCCTGTCAGGTGAGAGGGTTCTGTGGTAAACCCCAGAAAAAAAGAAAAAATTCTTGATCAAAATGGATAAATTAATAGACAGTCCCAAAATCAATCAATCAATCTATCAATTTTTGTTTATATAGCGCTAAATCACAACAAAAGTCATCTCAGGGCACTTTTCACATGGAGCAGGTCAAGACCGTACTCTTTGATTTACAGAGACCCAACAATTCCCCCATGAGCAAGCACTTGGCGGCAGTGGTAAGGAAAAACTCCCCTTTAACGGATAGAAACCTCAAGCAGAACCCTGCTCTTGGTGGGCGACCATCTGCTTTGACCAGTTGGGCTGAGAGAGAAAAAGAAAGAGGGAAATGGGGGGGGGGGGGGGGGGGGGGGGGGCTCAACACTCAACACTAGAAAAACAGTCAGCATGTTCTTCACAAAAAGATCAACCTCAACACCGGATCCAGATATCATTGTCTCTGGAAAAAAAACTACAGACTGTGTCTGAGTTTTAATACCTTGGTATCACTGTTGAATCTAATCTGCCTTTCACATCACATGTAAAAAGAGTTGCAAGGAATGTTAGATTCAGTCTAGCCAATTTCAAATTCACAAGGAGCTGCATGACCATTAATGCTGCTAAAATGTTCATGAACACACACATCACATACCATCTGACAAGTTGGGGACATGTCAATAAAACCACACTAAAGCCAACAGAATCTCTGGACAAACAAACAATAAAAACTGTAAAGAATGTTGTCTTTCCAGTTCCAGTTTCCTGACAACATTCTACTATGTCCCTTTAAGCCATAAAAGTAGCCATGTGCAACTTTCTGTCCTCTAAAAATCATTCTGCAGCAATTCTAATCAAATACCCAAACAAACAAACAAACAAAAAAAAAAATACTGACAAAATTTCTTAAAGGTCCAGTGTGTAGTATTTAATGGCATCTAACAGAACAGACTTGGTAAAAATTGAATATAATATTTATAAGTATGTTTTAATTAGTGTCTAATCAGCTGAAAATAATAATTGTTGTGTTTTGTTGTGTTGCAGAATGGACAAACTTAACACTGACTTCTGTGAGAGCCTTATGCGTTTTTAGATTTCGTGGGTGGCCACCAGAAATGCACCAGTTGGAAGACAAAGAAGAAGAGAGGGTTGCTGTTCCCCGCGTGAATTGTCATCGTCAAAGAAACGAAAACACGATGAAGCTAAACAGAATCAAGACAAGCGATGACATAAAATGAGGATAAATATCAGAGTTGCCTTTCCCAGATGGAAATCCCTGATGACTGAGAAATGTTTGCAGAGTGTCGCCAAAGTTGCCTGTTTTCTGCTGGACAGGTGGAAGTAACGTTAAATTTTACAACCAAATGTAATATAGATTTCTCCCCACTGCTAATGGTTCAAAACCTAGATGATGTATAATATTTATTAGCAATACATTAGTTTCACTGAAAAGAAATGTTTCCACTTATAACGTTAAATGTTAGCACACTTTAGCCTCAGTTTGTGCCTCTCACAGAGCTGGTGGTAACGTAGCGTTAGCAAGTCTGAGAGACAGAGAGGCGACGTTGTGCTAATAACCCAAAGATTTATTCATTTTCTGTGGCAGTAAGACAACACATGGACCGATAACTAAGAAAGTTAGGGCTGGTGATGTGCTAAAGACAATAAGTCAGAGTAATGAGTTAGTGTGAAAGATAAAGTCTGTTCATCACTGAGTTAATAAATTCTGTGAATATTTTTCATAGTGCTCCATAATTTCTTTGTACACTCGTAATTTGTCATTTAGGAGCACATTTACACATTGGAGGAAAAAGTTAGCTTATAGTCCAACACAAGTAACCTTTCCTCGTTTCAACATTGAAAAATATGTAATTGCTACCAGAATTTTAATTTTACATTTATCAGTCAAAAGTAGAATTTTTCTGTTATTTATTTTGGTGTGTACAGGCCAAGCCAAGGCTCCCAGCATCTTAGGACGTAACATAATGCATTACAGTGGTATGTCACTGGTCATGTAGCACTTATTTTCTTGCTGTTGCTGTTGTTTCTCCATGAGAAAGGTCCCACAGCATCGACTCCCATGAAGGGAAAACATAGCACAACTCCAGCAGTGTCTAGTATTGGTCTTTCTAGTGGGACAGACAGGCAAGTAATCATATTGAAATATTTGTGCTGTCCAAATATGTTTTATTACAAACAAAAAGTTTCTGATTAATTGTTTTTTCTAAGTTTATGTTTACTGTTATGTCTCCATGTGTGTGATGTATAGAACATGCTCTGTTTATTTTTTACAGAGATGAGCATCTGGATGTCATTGCAGAAGCTACAGAAATGCAGGTCCTTGAACAAAGGTAACAGTTCAGCTGTCATAGATTTTTTGCACTACATGTCTTGTATTTTTATATATTCATAATTTATATATTTTTAATGATTTTATTTCTACAGCTTACATGACATGAGCATTGTTGAGGAGGACATGGAGGAAAATGCTTTCAACGACCGTTTGTAAGTAGTACATACTAATGACATTTATTACTATTTAGTCTTTTCTTTATAGAAGTAATTGTTTTGTGAATATGTACTTTACAGAATTGATTGGGTAGATGAAGGTTCCCCTCCCTTTCATTGAAAAGATGATGGAGAGAATGCTGACAATTTTGATAAAGAATATCTTCCACCAACTAGTATACAGTGTGTTATCACTCTTTACTTCGCTATTTTTGTGTGGTGCCTGTTTTTTTGCAAGCTTTCACATGAAGATCCTCTGGATGAGCCTACTCCCTGTGATCAGGCACCTGTTTTCCCAGCCCCACAGCGTGTCCTTTGTGAAGATGACATCATAGGTGCCAGAGCTTCAATAGTATATGAGGACTGCTTGAGACAACTGGCTACACTTATGACCCTGCCTGCGGATAATGTTCAAGCCATTTGAAGACTGATGTGTTGTGCAACTGCGTTGCCCCCTTTGAGATCAAAATCACTTCTTAGGGCACAGCAATGAGTATTGTATGGGTAAGCTTAACAGTCATGGCATATCATAACAGATAACATAACTGTATGGTTGCATAAAAAGGCAAATTTCTTGTAAAAGCCAGTGCTGTACATGGTAAATGCAATTATTACTTTTATTTGACTTTTAGATCTGTCCTAATGGACATAGAGCGTGGAGGTGGAATTCCCTGCCTATAATGAATTTTGGGATGCAAGCTGGAGATTTTCTCTTGTCCACTAACATTTCGTTGTCTGGCAACAACTATGCAAAGGTTGCCCTCCTTCAGATTTATGAACATCGGAATGGGGAACAAGAACACCTTCTTCAGGACACATACTGTGTCGACAAAGTGAAGGACTACTGGGAAGAGAAGAGGGCTGAGGCCCTCAGTGGCCTTCAAGGGAAAGATGTGGTCTTAGGTGTGTAGCTTAAACTTTTGTTTACTATGTAATATAAGTATTGAAGAGGTTAGGCAATAGCAGTGTGACTGTATGTAAGCAGCTAACCCATGTTTTTTTTTATTTTTGGATTTTATTTTTATCAGCGAATGGAAGAAATGACTCTCCAGGCCATTGCACACAGTACTGCAGCTACACCACCATGGAGAATGAAACTAAGGAGATAATTCATGTTCCCACCATAGACAAGCAGCAGACATCATGGAACTCTGTCATCATGGAGAAGGAGGGTTTTATCCAGACTGTTGACAAACTGACATCACAGATAAAGCTAGTGGAGATCTGTACAGATGCTCATGCCCAGATTGGAGCACTTATGAATAAGTACTCATCTGATATAATGTATGAATACATGTGGTGAAAAGATTATTGAAATATTGTAGTAATATTACATTGTTCCACACTTCACAGACCAAGACAAAAGCAGATACAAGGACCTCAGAATTCATCACAGTCTGGACATGTGGCATGGTGCCAAGAACCTGGCCAAAAAAATAGCTGGAAACCCTGGGTTTCAGGCCAAGCCTTCACAGTCCTTTGCAGTCCTGTTGGTGTCCTTCCCCAGCTATTGCTGCTGTTATTGTTATTGTTATGATTGTTGTTATTATATATATATATATATATATATATATATATATATATATATATATATATATATATATATATTAGTTATTTTTTCAATCAGATCAACTGCAGACCTAGAGGCATTCCAGAATCATATTCTGATGTATGCCAGCAAATGCTATGCTTTCAGTCCCCCTGTTTACAAGGCTTGAGTTTTGCTTGCGGCTCTGGACTACAGTTTCCACCAGAACAGGCCAACAGCAAAAACAGCTGAAGGAAAAGAGATGTGAATTTCACACGTACTGTCACACACAATTTTCTACAATCAATGTTTTGTATGCAAGTGATTATTTATTTACATCTTCACTCAAGGTTGCCAGTTAATATAATGAATAACTGATATTGAGTGGATTATATTTGTTTAATTACAGTTTTAAAAGGCTGTACAAGAAAAATGCCAGAAGATACAGCATATACGCTTTGAAATCTGAAAAAACCTATGCATCCATCCCAGAGCAAGCAAGGATTGGCAATGGGAGACTCACAAGTGGAGCAGGAATGCCTTGAAGGAGGAGCCATCGACCAGATGACCCCAGATGGCTCGGTTTGGTGCCCCCCATACCTGCACCCGCCATATCAGAAATATTGCAGACACAAGTCAGAAGAGGTCTAGGTAAGTCATAGACATTTGTTTGCCTATGTAGCATATTAACTTACCCTGTAACTCCCACTCTTGGTTACATAGCATTATTTTCACATGTATAACTGTATAAAAATTATGAAATAATAAATTAACTTATTGTGTAATGGCACTGTCTTCAACAGAACCAGTTTTCCATGCTCTACACACAGCTCCTGGAGCAGATGAGGAACAGCAGTACCAGTGAATCGTGGGTGTTGTTCCTGCCCTGGCAGGCCTGAAGTAAATGTAGTAGATAGTAGATGTTTCTGTTAAATAAAGGATATTTATATTACAAATGTCATTATTCGTAGTGTTGTCTTACAGTTTACATAACCTGAAGTGGTTAGCATAACATGTACTACAATGCCCTATTCTGAGGCTCATTAGTATTCCAACTTCATGACTGTTTTATGTTGCTTTATAATCCACACATTTTATTGTATAGTATTTGACACTGAGTCAAAGTACCATTTTCTTTTTCAGTGTTGTTTTTTACACAAATATAGTGGTTCAAACTTGTAAAATACAGCTGTCCCCTATAATGAAAATATAAATTAATATAACCCAAAGTGGTAATGACAATATACTGACACTGTGGGAAGTACTATCATAGTTTGTATAAGGATATCATTGCCATAATTACAGCGCATACATCTGATGAATATCTTTTATTTTGTAAACTTCCAAATTTAAATTGAACAAATGTGAATATATAAACAAAAAATATGATAATTATCCAGAAAATATCTGCAGAAAATGTATAGAACAAGTATAATAATAAATTAAATATCAAAAATGTAACAAATAAATAAGGGATGATTTGATGCCTTGATGATGAGCAGGCAGGTGTGTGAGTACTTGAGGTACTGTGTGAACATTCCAGAGGGCCTGGAAAGAAACTCAGAGGCCAGGTGTGAAAGCAGTGTACTGTCCTTGGGGATCAGGGAACTTGTCCCTGATCCTCCAAACACAGCAACTGGGGATGACAAGTCGGTTTCCTTGGCCTCAAGAGCCATGCTGCCAATAGAAGAAATGTCTATAGACAGCATAACAGTACTCCCGGTTGTCATCCCCAGGCTCCCTGGTTTGGCCTAATACCGTAATGTCCTCCCGGTACTGCCTGTGAATGCGTAAAAAGCCTTCTTCAAGGCAGTACTGGGAAAAGTGCAGTATTAGGCTCACACAATTTGCAGGGTCTTGGCTACAGCATTTCCTCTCCTGGTCCGTAGGCATGTCCCTACAGATACCACAAGTACACCTTGGTACCCCTAGCACTCAGCAAAAGGGACATCATGCCTGCACTGATGCATCCTCAAAGCATCAAAAATTAACCCTGGCTGCCTCTGAAGGAGCTCGCTGGTGAGCTGCCTGAGCTCCTCCAGGGTCATCTCTT
Source organism: Thunnus thynnus (assembly GCF_963924715.1). Lineage (NCBI taxonomy): Eukaryota > Metazoa > Chordata > Actinopteri > Scombriformes > Scombridae > Thunnus > Thunnus thynnus. The sequence continues at coordinate 3,045,594 of NC_089518.1, forward strand.
CTAAAAGACTCTGAAAAAATAAAACACAGGAAAAAACATCAGGTTTTATAAGTTATAAGTATGTACATATGATAATATATTGGAAATATAGTAATGGTAGTGCAGAATATGGATTGTAGGCTGTCCAGCGTTTCCCAAACATGTCTACAACAATAACATGATTTGAAAAAAGTCAAAATATCGCTGCATGATACCGTTCTTATATAGTACTTATATAATCATTCAGTAGTGTTGCTGACAAAGAGAACCCGCATTATAGCCATAAAGAGGATCCACCATTGAGCAGCCTTTCCTTTTTTACACTGAACCACGCAAAGCTGGCATAAAGCCGCCTCCGCATGCCAATGTTCCGGATTCAGAGGTGTGATGGAGATCAGACTGATCAGAGCTGTAAACTCTGCCACAAGGGAGTACAAAGATGTTACTAGGACAAGGAGAGGACATTTCTCTTCTCTTGATAACATTAAAAGTTGAGTTAGACTTTTCTGTCGGCTTCCTGACTCATTTTAAAAAAGATGAGAGAAAAAGAGAGAGAGCTGAGAGCACCAGCAAGAGAGAGAACAGCTGTGGTCGAGTGAGCAAGAGGGTGAATGAGGAGAGGGAGTGCTGGTAGAGAGAAAGCTGGTGAATCAGATTAATAAACATTCTTTCTTTCTCTCATCATCAGGATTTGGTCTGAATATGGGCTATACAGAACAGCGTCAGCTGTCTATCCGCTCTGACTACCTCTGCAGCTGGCTTGTTGGCGGGACCCCCACACCCCCAACCACCACCTTTTATACAGAACAGCTAGGTGGATAACAGGCACAGTATTTGCTCTCCTCCCTCACTTGGCCCTGCCCACAGCAGCACCTCTACCTCGTCCTCGCCCTCTCCCTCTAACCTCCAATACTTGACTCTGCACACAGACAATAAAATATGTAACGTTATCCTGCCAACGCTATCTCGCTGTCAATAATACCTAACTTTAGAATAAAATAATCATTAGTTTTGTTTAACATTACGTTGCTAATGTTAGCTTGCATTACCAAAACAATAAAACACTCATAATTGCTATCTAACTTGTGAGCTGTAACCTATTGTATTATAGACTAAGTAAATATTTACATCTTCACCTCATCACTTGACTTGGCAGAAACGCTGGAAGCCGTCATCGATGATACCATCTTCAGCAAATAGCTTATTGTCCTTGAAGGCCACCGTAGCTTCTGGAACTTCTCCAAAGTCTTAAGAAAGAGAGGGGTGAGCGGCGGAGTGCTTCAATCTAGAACCTCACCGTTAGAGGTCACTAAATACCACACATACTACACACTGGACCTTTAAGCCCGCTGCATGTAAAAAAATAATCTAATCACTGAATTTGACAATATACTAGTAATTTCCTTGAAACAAAACAGTTTTGGGTAATCTAAACATGGATATTTAACTGTGGGAGATGTCTTTAGAGTCTTCAAAATGGTGTTTGTGCGTGCATACATGTTAAGTTAATGATTACACCCACTTTACATTACATGTTTCTTTCAACAGAGCAGCTACTGCCAGGTTGTTTGTGAGTGTGTGTGTGTGTGTGTGTGTGTATATGTGAGAGAGACGGAGAGAGACAAAATGAGACAGAGAGAGAGAGCATGTGTCTTGCTGCTGTGTTGCCAGTTTATTCTTGGCTTTAGTCTGTGTGAGCTCCTGTTTGAGTGACACATGTAACCCAGGTGGCAGGCTGAAACAGATTGAATCTGTCAGCCAGTGTTAACCAATGATGAGGGTGAGCCACCTCTGACAGCACACAGCATTTTTTTGCCAGGGGACTCATTCAATCTGCATTCAATCAATGAAAGTAATTTCTTATTTGTTTTAGGATGCACATCTGGGACAGGTGGCCAAAGAATAAGAGCACCGCACACTGTACCTGACCCTAACCTCTGTTTCATCTGCAACTCTTTATATGGAGGTCAAGTCATTTTAGTTGGGTCAGACTAATGAAAAAGAACCTCCCACTCCTCTTCCTGTGCAATGTCACAGCTATGTTGCTGTTGCTTTTCATAGGTGGACACTTGGCGACAGCAGTAAGGAAAAACTCCCCTTTAACTGGTAGAAACCTCAAGCAGAACCCGGCTCTTGGTGAGTGGCCATCTGCCTTGACCGGTTGGGTTGAGAGAGAAAGAAAGAGGTGGGAGGGAGAGGGGGAGGGAGGGGCAGAATAACAACAATCATAACAATAACAATAACAGGAGCAATAGCCGTTGAAGGACACCAACAGGACTGCGAAGGACCGTGAAGGCTCGGCCTGCAACCCAGGGTTTACTGCGAGACGAGAAAGCACAAAAAACTCCACAGAAGAAGCCACGTTAGTAACATGCATTGATGGTACATGAATGCATACAGATGGAGAGGAGGAGGAGAGAGGAGCTCAATGCATCATGGGAAGTTCCCCGGCAGTCTAGGCCTATAGCAAAAACAACAACAACAAAAAAAGATATTTTTATTGTAACAGACATTGAATGAATTTGAATTCTTCTTTCCAGTTGGGAGTGAGAAGGATGTATGTCGGTAAGCTGATCATGTAAATGTTTCCCTCAAGCTTTACATCCAAAACAATGACAAAAAGAAGGATTGGATGTGATGTGTGTTTTTTTTTTAGTTGGCTAAAATGCCTGAATCAAGAGAATCAAGAGAAGGCTTCTTAAGAAGAGGTTTAATTACAGCTACTTTAAAGGACTGTGGTACATAGCCTGTTACTAAAGACAGATTGATCATATCTAGTAAAGAAGCGCTAACTAAGGTTAAGGCTTCCTTAAGCAACATAGTTGGGATTGCGTCTAAGAGTTTAGCAGAACAAATCATTGAAGTTAGTTCAGGAAAGTCGATTGGAGTAAAACAGTCCCAAAAAAGCTGTCTCCATTTTTATTCGGAATCACTCCTTAAACTTGTGTTTACCCTGAAGGCTGGGGTCAAAACAATCTATCTGTCAATGGGAAAATCATTCAGGTGAGCTGGGACTGTGTGTGAATCAAGCGTGCCTGTGTGTGTGTGTGTGTGTGTGTGTGTGTGTGTGTGCGTGTGCGTATGTGTGTGTGTGTTGGGCGCAGTTATCAGTAATAATGAGAGTGGCCAATGGTGACTTATGCAAGTTCAAGGACGTTATTGATCGGTGAGGTGGTCTTAATCAAAGTCTGTCTTCCCCAAGCACTCCTGGTGATTAAATAAGTTGGACAGAGCTGACATAAGTCTTTGGCTTTTCCATCACTTTTCAGTCAGACTTCAGCGTCTTCGAAACCTGCCTTTACATAATGCTTAACTGAGTTACATAATGCTTAACTGAGCAAAAACAAAGATAAGAATATGTAAATTTAAAATACAGAAAACAACAAAAAAAAACACTCAGAAAAATAAAACTAAATGAAAAAATTCAAGGAAACATAAAAACATAAACTAGAAAATAAAAGGCTGTAAACTGTGAACATGAAAATGGAGCTTAGTGTAACTTCAAACGGGAAGACTATCTGTCACTCATTCACTCATTGTCATTCCCCTCTCTCTCTCTCTCTCTCTCTCCATTTCTCCTGCTCTCGTATCAGCTGATTAGGGGCGTCACTCTTACTTATCAAATCAGATTCCACCACGATCTCTATCTCCCAATCACATCTTAAATGTCAAACTTTAAATCTGTTCTCTTCTCTGTTGCTGTCAGCTGTCATTTCAGTGTAATCATTGCAACCCTCCTCCACCCATCTACCTCCATGCATGAGATCCATAAGCTCGCTCCTCTTCTCATCATCCAAGATCTCCTCCCATTCTTCTCCGCTTTATCACTTCAGCGCCAGGTCCAAGATCACCAGAAGCCCACTCCTCTTCCACCAACAAGATGTCAGTGTCCTCTTTATTCATCACCACCACCAGTGTCTAGACTCCATCGGGGGATATCCTATTCTACTCTCACCTTCACTTTTCCCTTTTATATATGATGACGTCACAATAGGGTCTAATTGCCTAAAAGACTATCATGCATGTTCAATAAAATAATATTCACTTCAAAAAATTGAAGTCTCTCCTGATTGAAATGCCTATCTATACAACAAGCCTGGGACTTGGATGTTGTCACCAAAGCAGCAGCCTGGATTTCCAAAGCTATAGGGCATCTGCAGTGAAGGCTTTTACATCTCTACTTACTAGCCTGGACAGGAACAGCCAGGAGACCCTTGCCAGAGGAGCTTAGGTTGGGATGCGGCTCAAGGGTCAGAAGTTTACAGATGTAAATGCACTTCTGGCCATACATTTCATTATTGGTGTAATTGTATTTTACATTGGGTTCTGTAACATTTTCACTATTTCAACACTTCATTTGCTGCCATACAATTAATTATTATGAGCAAATGTGGTAAGACAACAAGTGATGTGCACTATTCATCATGATCAAGATCAAGATCAAGATCATTCATCAAGGAAGTAGCAGGGACCATGTACAACATTCTGTCCTCTAAAAATCATTCTGTAACTCACAAGGTCAACAGAGTTTTCAAATGTACAGTATTGTGCAAAAGTTTTAGGCACCCAAAGTAAAGTGAGAATGCTTACACAAATATTGCTATTAATTGATTTAATTTATCAATTAACTTCTTACAAAGTTGAGTAAACAGCAGAAACCTAAATGAAATCAATATTTGCTGTGAGTAGCTTTGCCTTTAAAACAGCAGCAGTTCTCACAGTTTTTCATAGTGACTTGCAGGTAGGTTGTTGTAACTATCCTGGAGAAAGAATGTTCTTCTGGGGATTTATTATTTAGGCCATCTCAGGTGCTTCTTCATGTAATCCCAGATTGACTCCATGATATTGAGAGCAGGGCTCTGTGGGGGCCATACCATACCATCTGTTGCAGGACTCATCATTCTTCTTGTTGCTGAAAATAATTCTTTATGACTCTAGCTGTATGCTTGGGGTCATTGTCATGTCATGAATAAATTTGGGACCGATCAGACAGCTCCCTGATGGTATTGCATAATGGATAAGAATCTAAATATCTAGGGTGCCTAAAACTTTGGCACAGTACTGTATATATCAGACACATTAGCAATCCTAACAAAACAAACAAAAAAACCTGACATAATTTCTTAAGCCCATTACAAGTAAAAATAATCTGATCACTGAACTTGACTATATACTAGGGACTGTAGTTTCCTTGAAACAAAAACTCTAGGGTAATCTTAATATTGATATTCAACTGTGGGAGATGTCAAGTCACCACGTAGGTGGGTGTCTGTAGAGTCTTCAAAATGGTGTTTGTGCATCCATATGTGTAAAGAGTTCAAAAGCCCACCTCAGTCCACTTTGCACCACAAGTGCTGTGTGTGTATGTGTATGAGTGATTGTATGAGTGGAGGCAGGTGTGCTGAAGTCAGGGTGGAGCCACACCAGCTGCACCTCATCACCATAAACAAGCCTCCCAAAAGACTCAGCTCTGCCACTTCCATGCTGCCATATTGTAGACTCTGCTGCCCACCTGCTCTGACTCCAGTCCCTGTTTCCCGCCCCTCATCTGGTCTGCCTTGCTGTTCTGCCATCAGCCCTGCTGCTCTGCCCTAGAACCCTGTATACTCAGTATCCTTGGATCCCTCTCTGGACCTGCTTTCTTGGCCCCTAACTGCCTGTGCCCCAGTCTCAGTTCCTGGCTCTTAGCAACCAGCTCAAACTTCCCCTCGCCTGCAGCCCATCGTCCACGTGCTCTGCAATAAATATCAGTTTACCTTATTCCAGTCTCCCCATTTGCGCCCGCACCTGGATTCCCCTGCCCTCTCCAACTTAACAGTATGATCTGGCCAAAAACATAAACCTAGCAGACATTCACCTGCTCAGACTGCCGAGTACCTGGGAGGCTTTTGGTGTCCCAAGTGACATGACCTTTGATACGGAGCCAGAGTGTTTTAGGCTCCTTACTGCTATCTGGAAGATGGATCCTGAGATGGCCCTGGGTGGAAAGTCACTTTTGACCCTGTTCCTCCCAGGCCCACCATTCCAGCCTCCTGTGTTTCCCCAGAGTCTCCCAACTCCTCCATCTAGCAGCAAAACAATAGCCATCCAACCTCCAAGCCTGTTAGCCCCTTCAGCAACTAAGCTGCCCTGTTTCTCCCAAGCCTGTCACTCCAGCTTCTTCTGCACTTTAGCCTGCACCTCAGCCCACATCCAGCCTGCACTCTGGCCTGAATCTTGGGCTGCACCCCAGCCTGCATACTGGTCTGCTAGCCTTCAGGCTGCACCTGGGCTACTCGCAATCTGCCAGTGCTCCAGTCAATTAGGCTCAGATTTGTGAGCTTGCAACCTGCCTGTCCTGAGCTGGCTAGCCCACTACCTGCCTGTCCTGAGCCTGTTAGCCCGCTGTCCTGATCCTTCATTCCCTAAACCTTTGAAGGCACTCACCTTGTCATTTTCATGGGGTGTTGTGGAGTCTGTGGAGTCTCCAAAAGGAGGTGTGATCTCCATGGCTCTCTCAGCACTCAAGAGCTCTTTGCTGCCCAGCACCACTCCTGACACCCAGCCTGTTCTGTTCCTGCAGCAATCCGCTGATCCTGAGCTGCAGCAGTCCCCTGTTCCTGAGCTGCAGCAGTCCCCTGTTCCTGCTGATCTGCAATTGTCTCCTGTTTGCACTGAGCTGCAGCAATGCCCTGTCTCTGCTAAGCTGCAGCAGTCCCGTGTTCCTGCTGAGCTGCAGTAGTCTCCTGTGGCTGTGCTTCAGCAGCCTCCTGTTTCCCTGATTCCACCTGTCTGTCCTCCAGCCGCCAGTCTCTGTTCCTGGACTCCAGCTGCTGGCCTCCAGTCAACCTCCAGAGCAATTCCGCCCATCAGTCCTGGCATTTGGTCAACCTCTTGAGCGGTACCGCCTACATCGCAGGTCCCCAGACCAGTCCCACCTATATATATATGTGTATATATATATATATAATGTAATAAATAACATAAATAATAAATGTAATGTAATAATATTTTAATGTGTTGCATATATATATGCAACACATTAAAATACCAAGTTTTAAATATGTGTTAATGACCACCAAGACACATTATGATCTGATTAGTCAAACCACTTGCTGAGGTGGTCTGGGATGCATTTGACCACATATCTTTTGTAGTGTAAATGCTAAAGTGTCCTGATGCATCCCAGACAAGGATATAATAGGAAAATACTTCATCGATGCAGGACATGTTGGTTGTTTTGGTGACAAATTCACGAAAAAATGAAGAGCACTGATGTATGTGGTTGGAGTGTGAGTGAAACCAGGAGCCTGTACATGTATACTGCGTTTCCTCTATTAGTGCCCCGGGCCTTTATTTACCTCAACTGCAAAGGATATCAGGCCTTTAAGGAAGCAAGCTTATATTAGAGAGAAGCCTTATTTCTGATTCCCTCTTTTTGATAAGTATATTCACTCATATTTTAGTATGAAGCCTCCTTGTTTTCTGATCTGCTTCTGTTGTGGTTTGTTAGGAAGCTGTTTTTTTGTTCCAGCATTACCAATAATTACAGTGGTCTACGCTCCAGAGACTTCCATCAGCTTACTTCCAAACTTGAATGGGGATAAAATAATTTAATAGTGCGGATGTTGTGGTCTTTGGTGTTAAATTTTTGTTACTGTGTGGTGTAGTTTCATTAGAAGTCATTGGTGTGCTTAAAGACAATATTAAGCTATGCAGATTGATTTTACAAGTTTATAAGCAATAAGGGCTAGTGGGATACAATTTGTATTGGTGTAGTTATAACCTCATGAACCATATTTAATCACACTGTACATATAGAGGCACAGTAGAAGAATCATAATCATACACTGGAGAAATTTGAGTGTGTTTGTATTACATGTCACTTTGCTGGGGTCTGCATTAAAGTCTTCACCTTTTAAAAAAATACCCTCTGGAGGAGATCAAGAAATAAGGGTGTAAAATGACTAGAATAACTTATAAAAATAAAAGGCCAGAAGACAACTGGGCAATAATGGTGTAAAATGATTCCCAATACTTATATATAAAAATTGGATATAATCAGGAAGAATTATGCCAGTACATATCCTGAAACAGCTCAAAAACCTGGTTTGAAGAGTTTTGACCAACAACAAGTGAAAGAGATAAAAGTAACATAATGATTGGTCAAAAATTAGGGAGGCTGGATGATAAGGTGTGGCCTAAGCTGACCCAAGGACATAAAAACTGCCCCAGAGAAAAACCTTTGGAGCGATTTGATACTTTGTAAAAAGTGCTACTCGTTCCCCTTTTTTGCCGGCATTAAAGAACACTTTGCTGCTTGGACCTCTGACTCCCTTTTTATTAAGAGAGAGTTTTTTTGCTCTGATACATTTTTCTGCAACAATTCGACACAACAAATGGCGAGTCCCAGCCAGTAGGAAGTTGGATCCTTCGCCGGGGCGGCACTCTCACCTCCCTAAAGACCCACGGGCAGAGCAGAGCCTTTTTTATATCTGCCAATTAATAGTGGTGTCTGTGTGGGAGATGTGATCCGCCCAGGTAAATGATCTATTCCTCTGAACCTAACCTGTCTAAATTTAAGCAAATTATAAGAGGCCAAGTAGCTGGTGTAATATGTGTTAAGTGTTTTGTCTGTCTTTTGATGTTTGTGTTTGCTATGCCTCAGCAAAACCATGGTGCGGAAAAGAATGAATGTGATGAGATCATATTTAATGTATGTATAGTTGTTTGGATGTTAGCAACTGTGGTTTTTGCGGGAGGGTTGATTAGGTTGGCAATAAACCAGGGATAGCTAGAAAGATCAGAGCAGTATTTCCCTGATACCCGATGCTTGAAAAAAAAAAAAAAAAAAAAAAAAAAGAAGAAAAAGGCGCCAAGTTGGGGGTTGCATCGCATTTCCATCCTGGACCATCCATTAAATTGGATCTGGCTGACTGGAGTGCGATGTGACTCACCGACGGGTGATAAATGACGGGTGATAAATAAATAAATAATTTTTTTTTTTTTGAGCGTTGGGTTGTGCGGCATGTTATCTTCATCCTGGAACATTCATTAAGTTGAATCTGGTAGAGTGAAATTCCATGCCAATCAGCCCAACAGATCAAAGGTTGAGGTTTTCTTAAATTAGACTGCCATACCTAATCAAAACAAACATAAGTGTGAGTCTTTGTAAGCGCTTAGAGTTAAAGGTCAAAGGTTGCCTCAGGATAAAGGCGTACCTTAAAGTTCACGATACCACTCCCAAAGAGTGGGGGGTCTGCATGGGTGAACAAAATATATCTCGAGAAACAGAAATTAGCGTTTTGAGGGTAAAACGAGCTAATTTTTACGCCTCTAGGATAAGGGCGTACCTTAAAGTTCACGATAGCGCTCCCAAAGAGTGGGGGGTCTGCATGGGTGAACAAAATATATCTCGAGAAACAGAAATTAGCGTTTTGAGGGTAAAACGAGCTAATTTTTATGCCTCTAGGATAAGGGCGTACCTTAAAGTTCACGATACCGCTCCCAAAGAGTGGGGGGTCTGCATGGGTGAACAAAATATATCTCGAGAAACAGAAATTAGCGTTTTGAGGGTAAAACGAGCAAATTTTTATGCCTCTAGGATAAGGGCGTACCTTAAAGTTCACGATACCGCTCCCAAAGAGTGGGGGGTCTGCATGGGTGAACAAAATATATCTTGAGAAACAGAAATTAGCGTTTTAAGGGTAAAACGAGCTCAGGATAAAGGCTTATCTTTTATATCACCTAGAAGAGGTGATAATTCTGTTAAAGTTAGTATGAAGCAGTGTACATAAATATATATACATGTATGAAAGGTAATAAAAGGCCCCTTTCTAGTGTATAAGCTTGGAGAGAAAAAAGGAGAGAGAAGAGCAAGAAGCCTGTGCATGAGTCTGGGCGCGAAGCCAGAGCAGGTGTAGATAAGGAGTGCAGAGCACATACACACACACACATACGCTTACACACATACACACACATAAACACATACACACACACACATACGCTTACACACATACACACACACATACACACACATACACACGCACACCTACACGCACTCACACTCACGCACACACACACATATTCCTACATACACAAGTGCAGGAAAAAGTGGATGATCGTGTCAAACATATACACACATTCCCACATACTCAGGTGCAGAAAAAGTGTATGAACATACACAAACTCAAGAATAATACTAAACAAATAGAATAGAGTGTAAAAATAGTGAATGGCTCAACAGAGAGAAGAAAGTGATAGTGATAATGAAATACAGGCCCCCAGTCATTTTTTGAATAAGGGAAATGTGGAAACTAAAGGCATAAAAACACATTTTTGGCTGGAACACACATATTTTGACGAGGACGGCGTGGAACACTGGCAGAGTGAACAAGAAATTAACCAGAAATTGTGGCAACTGACAAAGATCATAAATTTGAATCAAACAAAAGAAGAATTCCCAGCAGTACCTTGGGAAGACGTGATACGCAGTTTATGGGTGCCATTCACCCTAGCTGCTATATTGGAAAATCTTTGTCTGTACCCTAAAGGTGTAGCTATTCTTCCTTTGCGCCCTTTTTTAGGAATCCCTGAAAATCTAGCAATCGCAGGGAGACATAGAGGGGCAGTAGATCCGCGGCTGCAGATTTGGATTGTTCCCAGGAACGTAGAGTGGGAGACAGGTAAATTTAGGTATCTCGAAAAAACCCGAGCCGAAGACGGGAGTGAGTTCTTAAAGTACAACCCAGAGTTAGTACCAAGGTTAAAACAGGCTACTACAGTAGGCAAAATATTAGTTTTAATACTAACAAGGGAAGACGGACAGATCACCAGAAAAGAAGACAGTGCTAAACAAGGAGTGATGGGAGCTAAAATAACAAAACAGGAAGGGCTGCTAACCCCAGTCGAGTTAGTAATAAGACAGCATCCAGATCAGGTCAAACAAATAAGACATTGTATGAAGACGTGGCATAAGCGAACAACAGGCATCCTTCAGTGGCCTGAGAAGGGGACTTTCGACGTGGCCTGCTGTAAAGAAGTAGAGGCTAACATCAAACACTACAAGGCAAAAGAAACCAGCAATAGCAGGGAAGGAAAGCGCGCCAGAGAACGTGAAGTGCTCAGATGGTTTAGAGACACTGCTAAGCAACATATATTGGACATAAAACAAATGCCCGCTTTAAAGAGCAAGAAAAAGAAGGCAGAGCAGCAAATTACCCCCTCAGCTCCGATGGAAACAAGCCAGCCACCTCCATATTCCCCCCAGCAAGAGGCTGTACGAGTAAAACAGTGCCCACTGGTGGGACGAGAAGCTATAGCAGAGGGAGAAATCACCGGACGATTCACATTGAACTGGGACACACAAGATCTTCCGGCACGCAATGAGTTATCAAGGGTATCAGCTGCCTCCCCTCTCTGTGAGGAAGAAAGAGGAGGTGTGCGGTCCGATGACGCCTATGAGACTTACAGGCAAACTACACGCTCCCTGGAGGATGAATTAAATACAGATAAAGCCAGGACAGCATATCTTGATGCCTGTGAGGCTTATGGACAGAAGACACGCTCCCAGGTGGACAAATTAGATCCAAACAAAGCCAAAACAACATATAACGACAAGGAAATGACAGCCTGTGGATCAGAGAGACGACATGCCTTACCTGTGCAGAGCCAGAAAAAGGAAGGATGCAGCCAGAAGGGGTCACAGTATACAGAACGACGATACCGAACTGGCGATATAATGACACCCCGCGCTCATTCCCTCCCAAGATGTGAGGGGACTCAGCTCCCACCACCAAGAGAATCTCACACAGTAGAAGATGAAGTGGAGGGAAAAAGACGCCGAGCAATACTACATGAGGAGTTTATGAGAGCAAAAGAACGTCTAGAGCAGAGAGAACGAGAAATGCTAAAAAATTTGGAGAAAAGATGGTTGGTGCTGGAACATCTGGAGGAGATGGAACAACTGGAAGAGATGCAAAGACATTCAAAAGTATTACAAGGGGAATCAATAGAATTGGCAGAATGGACAACCAGGCCAGAAGCCTCTTTCAGCCCCCTAGATATGCAACTCCGAAATGGAAAAACTACAGGACCAAACGCTCAACAGACACCCCTTCGCCAGATGCCATTAGTGACCAAGGGCCGAAACCAGATTCCTCAATATACTCTGTGGTCCTTCTGTGACATGATTGGTCTAGCAGGAAGACTGCCAGACTTGAATGAGGGAGCTAATAAGTGGATCACAGCATTAGAAGAAAGCACAGCAGGAGTCACCTTGGCTTTGGGTGACATCAAAGCATTGCTCATGCACATGGCAGGAACTGCTGCTACAGAAGAAGTTTTTAAGGGAGCACACATGCCGGCGGTGCTGCTAGGAAACAGCCACGATCCGAATATGGGCCCAGCTGAGGAAACAATACCCTGAAAAGATGGACCCATCTAAATTGGAGGGAGAAAGGCTAAGGGATGAAGAGTGTCATGCAAAATTCCTAAGGTCTTTTCAAAATAAATGGAGGGAGGAAACTGGTGGAGCATGGAACGAGAACAGCACAACCGAAAGCCTGTTCAAGGTCATGGCAAAGAAAGCCATGCCTCAAGAAGTGCAAAAGCGCTTGGATAATGTAGTAGGGCTGATGAAAATGGACTGGCCTCTGTTTTCTGAACATCTTGTACATCATGTGGAAAATGTGAGAAAAGAAAAACAGAAAGAAGCGGAGGTAAATAAAAACCTGGCTAGTAAGCTCACCCAGCTCCAATTGAATGATTTACACTCCAAAAAAAAAAAGGAAAAAACAAAAATACAGGCTCCAGTAGTGGCAGTGGAACAACCTCTAGCTCCACAGTCTGCAACACCCCAGACACCCAAACAGCCCCAAGCACAGCCTGAAGTCACACCCGTGACGCCACCTGCTTCCCTACCACCTATTCATGTGCATGTTAACCAGCCTCAGGTAAATCAAGGGCCCCCCTATAGAGGACAGCCGAGGTCAAGGGGAGGAAACTCTTGCCCAGGGAGAGGAAGAGGACAAAATCCACAGATGAACAGACAAACACAGTCCCAAAACCAGTCCAACTCAAACCAAGATGAAGAAATGTTGTGTTGGGGGTGCGACCAGAAAGGACACCGCCGAAGGGACTGCCCCACCAATCCATGGGTGGGGCCAGCCAAAGATTGGCAATAGGGGCGCCTAGAGAAGCCAGAGGGGACACACATGACACCGGTCATCTCAACACAACCACAAGAAGAACCCACTATTGCCGTTGAAATACAGAGTCGAAAATACACCTTTATGGTGGACACAGGAGCCACATACTCCTGTATAGGCAGCGAAGGTTCCTCACTTCCCCTCTCAGGACAATCCATCCAAACTGTAGGCTTCTCTGGGACAACCCAAATAATTCCCCTAACACGACCGGTGCATATGATAGTATCAGGAAAATCAATAACGGCACCCCTACTCTATTCAGAAAACACCCCTGTCAACCTATTGGGACGAGACATCCTGTGCCCACTAAAGGCAACTATTACCTGCACCCACACAGGTCTCAAATTGGACTTAAAAGACAGTGTTTCAAGCATGATGACAGTCCAAGGGCTAAAGGAATTTGAAAAACCAACTACTCATGTTCAGCCTGCAGTATATTGGATACAATGGCCGCCCAACTCAGAGCTAATACACCAGTGGAACACCTGGAAAGCGTGGGTACAAAGAGAGCTGCCCTCTGCATCTGAACCACAACCGCCACTGCACTGTACTATGCTGTATGATGAAACCCAACAACACACGGATTACAGAGAATGTTGGAAAGAGCTGGTGGGGGGAAAAATATTCTCCATGGTATGTCAGGACCTCTATGTAGGACCACAAGGAGCTGCAGCAGCAGTCATCCTGCCACCAGAATTGCGCCATTGGTTCCAAGTGGCCAACTCCACCCCACATGTCACTCTCATGGTTCCAGTTGGAAAAAAGGCTAAGGACATGGGACCTATGATGAAGAAAGCCCTACAAATAACAACATGGAAACCAACTCAAAAAGACCATGTGCAGTCCTCTGCCAGTGGACAATATCTGAAAATATCCCTACGAACGTATGATGAAGGCACTGGGATCCAAGTGTTGCTCAGCCAGAGATCTCCTACTCAAGCGCCACTCTCAGAAGAACACAGTGTGCTATTACTACAGATACCCCAGGGGCTGTGGTCACAACATAAAACAGATGTAGGGTTGGTTAGGTCAGCGCAGCCGGTCCAAATTAAAACAAAACAGGGCATCATATTGTCGTATAAAAAACAATACCCGTTAAAGCCCCATCAAATAGCAGGTATAGAACCCACCATCAAGGGCTTGGTAGCAGCAGGCGTGCTAAAACCAACAAAAAGTCCGTGCAACACACCAATTTTTCCTATCAAGAAACCACACTCAAATGATTATCGATTGGTACATGATTTGCGTGCCATTAACGCTATTGTAGATGCAGAAACGCCAGTGGTCCCAGACCCACACACTCTGTTATCTAATATTCCTCATGATGCCTGCTGGTACACAGTCATTGATCTATGTTCAGCATTCTTTAGTGTACCATTGCATCTAGACTCACAATACTTGTTTGCCTTTACATATAAAAACCAGCAGTACACTTATACACGTCTTGCGCAAGGCTATGTGGACAGCCCATCAATTTTTAACAGAGTTCTAGCCAATGATTTGCAACATCTAAACGTCACTAGCACAGTGCTACAGTATGTAGATGATCTGCTGGTTTGTAGTCTAACAAAAGAACAATGTGTACAGGACTCACTCTCAGTTCTACAGGCTCTAGCAAGAGGGGGACATAAGGTAAGCAAAGACAAATTGCAGTTTTGCCAAACACAGGTAGAGTATTTAGGAAGACAGTTATGTGGCAATAAACGAGCAATCGCTCCCTCACAAATCGAGGCAGTATCAAAAGCTCCAAAACCTCAGACAGTGGGCCACATGCTGTCATTCCTGGGAATGACTGGATTTAGTCGACCGTGGATCTGCGATTATGCTATAAAAACAGCCCCACTACGTGGCCTAATTCGTGCTGCAGGACAAACAAATGGCTCAGCTGAGTTGCAATGGACTGCTGAAGCTGAGGGCGCATTTTTGGCTTTAAAACATGACCTGCAACAAGCACCAGTGTTAGGTAATCCTAACTATGCTAATGTTTTTCATTTATATGTTGCAGAAAAAGCAGGCTATGCATGTGCGGTACTAATGCAGGATACGCCAACAGGTAAGCAACCACTAGCATACTATAGTACCAAATTGGACAACATTGAAACAGGTCTGCCACCCTGCTATCAGGGGCTAGCAGCAGCTGCCTTTGCCTTTCAGAAGGCATCAGCTATCACAATGGGCCATCCAACCATTTTGTACACATCTCATCAGCTGCACGCTTTGATCACGAGCCCCAGATTTGTGTTAACACAAGCAAGACGAACAGGCTATGAGGTAATCCTCTCAGCCCCTGAACTCACAGTTCAACGATGCACTATAGTTAATCCAGCCACACGCATGATGCTGCCTATAGAAGGCACACCACATGATTGCGTCCAGTCTACAGATGTGTTCCTACGTCCTCGTCGGGACCTGCATAACCAGCCTATAATTGCAGAACTTACACTTTTTGTAGACGGTTCTTGTTTCAGGGATGCTACAGGAAACCACGCTGGATATGCTATAATACAGTTGCATCCCGATGATACCTTTACGGAAGTACAAACATTGAAATTGCCTCAGCCTTGTTCAGCACAATTGGCAGAAATTAAGGCTTTGACTGTGGCATGTCATTTGGCTGCAGACAAAACGCTGAATGTTTATACAGACTCACAGTATGCCATGTTCATGGAGTTATTTGGAAACAAAGAGGTTTTTTGAGAGCAGATGGCTCCCCAGTAACCCATGGGGAGGCTATATCAGCTCTGCTGGAAGCTATACATCACCCTAAGGCACTAGCCATCATCAAATGTGCAGCACACCAAAAAACAAACTCATTGATTGCCAAGGGTAACAACTTGGCAGACGAGGCTGCAAAACGTATAGCTACATCCACATGTATGGGACCACAGCTAGTGGCAGAAGATTGTGAACCCTTAACAAACTTAGCATCCCTTATTGCAGCACAACAGCAGTCAG
Source organism: Thunnus thynnus (assembly GCF_963924715.1). NCBI lineage: Eukaryota > Metazoa > Chordata > Actinopteri > Scombriformes > Scombridae > Thunnus > Thunnus thynnus. Next base: position 3,061,715 of record NC_089518.1, read on the forward strand.
GTCTATATGCGCACTCTGCATGGCTTCAAAGGGGGGCGGTTAAAATAACAGAAGAGGGTCCCTCACAGGGGCTATGGCGCAGTGCACAAGGCCACTTTGTTCTCCCCACATCACTGATACAAATCGCAATTCGTGATGCTCACGGCCGGGACCATTGTGCAAGGGGAGAGGTATTGAGAAGGCTTCAGAAGGTATGGTGGTCGCCATATTTAGCGGCTATGGTGGATAGAACATTGCATGAATGTGAGGTGTGTGCACAGCATAATGTAAGGAAAGCATTTTCAGCACCAATAGCACACATCCCGCCACCAGAAGGACCGTTTCGCCACTTAATGTTAGATTTCATAGATATGACAGAACGAGTAAAAGGGTTCAGATACATCCTGGTGGTAATCGACAGATTCAGCAGATGGATAGAAACGATCCCGACGAAAGGTCCGGACTGTAGATCAGTAGCTAAATTCTTGTGCAAAGAGGTTTTTCCGAGATTTGGAATGCCAGATACTATCAGTTCTGATAACGGGCCGTCATTTGTAGCAGAGACACTCAAAATAGCCTTAAAGATGTTAGGGATCAAACAAAAGTTTGGGTGTGTGTACCATCCACAGTCTCAGGGGGCTGTGGAAAGGGCAAATGGTACCTTAAAGATGAAGCTTAGGAAAATTATGGCAGATAGCCAATACAAGGTTAACTGGGTGGATGCTTTGCCATTGACATTGATGTCTATGCGAACACAAGCTAACCGACTAACGCATCTAACACCGCATGAAGCGCTTACAGGGAGACCGATGCCGGTTCCCTATCGTAGGGGGCCATATGAAGGGCCACCCCTTGAACAATGTGAAAGAGAACTAACATGTTATCTGCAACTTCTAACCCAAATACACAAGGTTGTGTTTCAACAGATAAAAACTGTGGCTGAGAGCAAGGACGTGGAAATCCCAGAACAACTGAGGACAGTCGAGCCTGGTGATTGGGTCTACGTAAAAGTATTCAAACGAAAGTGGGATCAGCCAAGGCGAGAAGGACCGTTTAAGGTGATCCTAGCCACACCAACTGCACTAAAAGTAGAGGGTAAGAGATTTTGATTTCATCTCAACCATTGCTGCAGAGCACGAAGCCGACAGGAACCAGAAAGGGACGGCAACGCCTCCCGACAAGAGGAGAGACAGCAGTGCGGGCCTCAAGGAGAAAGAAGATCACAAAGATTAGCTGCTAGACGTAGAGAGTCAGTAAGCAGTGGGAGGAGAGACAGTTAGAGGGTCAACAAGTGGTGAGCCACAGAGTAGTAGCTCAACCCCAGTCAGTCAGAGTCATGAGGATCCAACAGAAGTCAGGGAAACTTCAGGTGTCTCATCAGGAGAGGAAGTATCAGCCGGAGCCATTCCCATTGAATGTAACCCACAGAGTTACTATAATCGGAAGACAAAAGCATGAGAGAAGTCCAGGGAGTGACAGACGGAAAGCGTTGCTACTAGTAATTTTGGGGATGGGTTTAATACTCACTAGGTATAGTAGCACAGAAAGAGTGTCAGAAGAAGAGCAGTTGGAAGAATGCGCCCTAGCCACAGGCCTAGTAGCAGCATTAGAGGGAAAGATATGGAAGGAAGAGGTAATTGCACTCACATACATAAGATCAGCCCAGTACAATCAAACCCTAACATTAGGACCTGGAGACGTAAAAATAGACACATATGCAGTCCACCAACAATGCCTGGCAGAGGGGATAGTACAAATACGGGTGCAATGCTCTTACAATCAGTGTACGAACATAAGGTCCAAACGCATAATGAATGCCGAAGAAGCGATCAAATTGACTCGGGTGTATGTGAACGATCGTAAAGTTAGAAGCCTGCAGGAAACAGTGCACCAATGTGATGAAGAGGAGGTATTAGGATGGGAGAGCAATTTGTTTTATCAATTGGTAAAATATTCTGCTAGACAGGTCAGCCAACGCGCTTGTATTACATGCTATAACTCAAAAAGACTGCCAGAAATAAAACCAATTCCAGGGATAAAAGAAGAAACATGTTCAAATAAATCCACTTGCTTTGCTTACTGTGCAGCGGTAATGGCAAGTTGGGAGAGTATAACAAATATGGATTGGACAAAAAATACATCTATATGCCCTCAACGAGTAGATAATGAACTAAACACCTGGACACCATCCTTAACTAAAATAACTAAAAAGATAAAACATCCCTTCTGTATAACAAGGGGACAAGAAATGAAAAAGAAAATGGTAGCGCTCAATGGTAAGCTGCAGCAACAAACTGAAAAGGTAGCATTGAAACAAAAGGGGACAACGATGAATAATGTTAGCGACTTGGGAATAGTGCTAAGTGTAGAATCAGAAGATGGTCTACGGCTAGATTATAGGTGGCTGCGTATGCCAGAACAGGGGAGAGTTAAACACCTACCAAGCAGCATGCCTTACTTTATATGTAGTACTACAAACACTGCAGCAATACAATGTGAACAAGTTATAATAGATCAAGGGCTACCACTGATTGTTATGAACAATAATAGGTACTACAGTCAGTTCATCTTACCATCCTTAGACAACGGCACAAGACCACTAGCAGATATATTTTGGCTGTGTGACGACAACCAACAAGTAAAAGTAACGTTACCTAAAAAGTGGACAGGGATATGCGCGCCAGTTATGGTAACTGGACAAGTTACTGTAATTAGTGAGCAGGTAATAAAAAATAGAACAACCAAAAGAAGTAGGCGGACGGCTCAGACTCCATGGAAATTGGATGATAACATATATATAGCATGGAACCAGGAGCCCATTGGAGTACCAAAAGATCATCAGGCGGTAGGGGAGGACTGGATAAAATCAGGACAAGGAACAGGGTGGATACCCATAGTGGGAACAATGATAAATTCGCAATATATTGTTCGCAATAGTCGATGGGTGAACTACTTATGGTATAATCAACAGCGCTTCATAAATTGGACTTTATCAGCTTTGGAAGGGGTAAACCTCCAGTTACATGCCACTACTACAATGACCTTACAGAACAGATTTGCAATTGACAAAATAATGGCTGAAGAACATGGAGTCTGTAGTTACTTTGGAGACGAGTGTTGTACAGTGATACCGACAGTGACAGGAAAAGATGGCAATTTAACAAAATTATTGAATAAAATAAAAACCCTCAGAGATGAACATGTGACAAATTCTAATTGGAATACCAAGTCTCAAGCGCTATCCCAGCTTTGGGACTGGCTAGGCAATCTATCCTGGAAAAAGATCCTACAGGTGGTGGGAATGCTCATGGGGGGCTTCTTGTTAATAGTAGCCATCATCATGTGTTGTATACTACCCATAATTTCAGCAATGGTCAACAAAGCCACAAAAATGCTTCCCGGACAGTTCCCCCTACAAATACAGGGGCACGTGACTCTAGAGACAGGATTAGACAACTGGCATGACGATGAGGACAGGACAGCCAGACAATGTTTAAGTAATTATGAAGCGCAGACAGCGAAGAGGAAAACCAAAGTCTCAACGATCACACGAATATCATAAAGACCTACAGAACTTTCTGAACCAACTACCTTTTGGGCCTGTCCCAGTGACGCAGTCTAAAACCCACCTCTATCAGACAAATCAAAGCGTGCATTCAAAAGATTTCCCATTGCCCGTATCCCCTCACAATATATACATATGGTCCATAAAGTCTAATGCATGGAAAATTCAATCCTATCAAATGGAGCAAGGCATTGTAGTGGACTGTGCTAAAATCTCATTAACATATGAATACGATTTAGTAACAGCAGGATATAATCAGGCAACAGCAAGATATTACGACTATCCTGATTTTCCCTACTTTCCCCTTACCACTAAATATACAGTCAACATGATTACTATATTCTATGGAGAAGATATATTGTTTAGCACTCACATGTTCCTACAAAGATATGGTAAGGCAGGACTAGAACGACTATCAACTAGATACGAGCAGAAGTATAAAAGAATACTTGAGTTATGGCAGCTTGGCAGGGAGATGGATGCTGAAGCAGAGGAGGAAAAGGAGTAATAACTGGCAGAAGTCTGTGTCAATCCTCATTATGTGATGTTCCACCCTAGGTAGACATGGCTGAACAGTGGCTGTACTATTACGGCATGGATGGGCAATCCAATGCAGATTACCAGAATGGCCTACACATGCCAGCAGGACCAACACCAGGGGGAAATGCAGCTCCAGGTTGGGCCGGTGTGTATACCTGGACATTCCAGCCATCATCAGCAGAACCCACCTGGACCGAGGGCTGGCCACCTCAACCCACCACATCATACGAGCCACCTTCGACAGGACCCACCTGGACTGAGAGCAGACCACCACCACCCCACAAGCCACCATCAACTCCATGGCTCTTGAGGAGCAGGACCCGCCAGGAACAGCATGGGTTACAACCGCCGTAACCCATGCAGTACTTATACACTGAATCAGAAGGCATCAAAGGGGGGAAGGGCGTCAGCTCCACTACTAAACGAGAAATTGACGACAACTCAGTGGAGACTGACCTGCTGCCCGCTCCACCCTCATTATGGGAAGGACCAAAATCTAGTCCTACAATCAACTAACTACTGTATTGTCCCATGATTGTTTTTGATTTGTTTTCTTGCTACCTAAGACTACTACTAATACTTATGATACTGAAACTAAATGAATGTGCCTGAACCCCTATGACTTAGATGTAATTGTCACCCATTCCCCATATTACAGGACCCCTGTTATTAAGAGATGACATGGTTTGTGAACCTAAATACAGTGTACATAAATATCGATTGGCAATGGGACCTTATCATCCCCAAGCATTATCGATGGGACTTTTTAGTCCCAAAGGGGGGAAATGTGGTGTAGTTTCATTAGAAGTCATTGGTGTGCTTAAAGACAATATTAAGCTATGCAGATTGATTTTACAAGTTTATAAGCAATAAGGGCTAGTGGGATACAATTTGTATTGGTGTAGTTATAACCTCATGAACCATATTTAATCACACTGTACATATAGAGGCACAGTAGAAGAATCATAATCATACACTTGAGAAATTTGAGTGTGTTTGTATTACATGTCACTTTGCTGGGGTCTGCATTAAAGTCTTCACCTTTTAAAAAAATACCCTCTGGAGGAGATCAAGAAATAAGGGTGTAAAATTACTAGAATAACTTATAAAAATAAAAGGCCAGAAGACAACTGGGCAATAATGGTGTAAAATGATTCCCAATACTTATATATAAAAATTGGATATAATCAGGAAGAATTATGCCAGTACATATCCTGAAACAGCTCAAAAACCTGGTTTGAAGAGTTTTGACCAACAACAAGTGACAGAGATAAAAGTAACATAATGATTGGTCAAAAATTAGGGAGGCTGGATGATAAGGTGTGGCCTAAGCTGACCCAAGGACATAAAAACAATGCCCCAGAGAAAAACCTTTGGAGCGATTTGATACTTTGTAAAAAGTGCTACTCGTTCCCCTTTTTTGCCGGCATTAAAGAACACTTTGCTGCTTGGACCTCTGACTCCCTTTTTATTAAGAGAGTTTTTTTGCTCTGATACATTTTTCTGCAACAATTCGACACAACAACTGCATTATGCTGTTAATTAAATTAAAAGCCCATGGACATATGTATGGACTGATGTAATAACTATGTGTGATTTCCTACAGTAATATAATGGTTTCTGTAGTAGTATGAATATTACTGTGATTTTCTAGAGCACTATTATGGTTACTGTGACTTTCAACAGTACTATAATGGTTACCATTATATTCTACAGTAACAATTTCTGCACACTGTAAACCCAGACAAGTTGATGAACTTAAAAGTCAAATGTTTTCAGAGCTTAAATATTTGGATTACATGTACCTTTTGATTACAGTTAAATTAAAGTGCTTGTTATGGGATTATTATATGGGATTAAGTTAACAGAACCTAAAATAAATAAGTACACAAACAAACTCTTTTATGTTAAATAAACTCATGTATTATTATACTATTATACTATTAATTAGTCTCTTTTGTATTCTTTTTTTTAATTATGCACAAGTCAAACACATTGACTTATTTAACTCATAAGCATGTGAGTCAAAACTTTAAGGGCCTTATTCTAACAATCTAAGCACATGGTCTGAAGCGCATGGCACAAGTGCATTTAGGGCGTGTCCAAATCCACTTTTGCTAGTTTAACAGCAGAAAAATGGTTGCGGTGCCAGGTACATGGTTCAAAAGGGTTGTCCTTAGTCTCTTAATTAATCATGGGTGTGTTTTGGGCGTAACATGCAATAAACCAATGAGAGTATCATCATTCATCTATTCCCTTTAAAAGCCAGGTGCACTTGCACCTTGGTGAATTGCTATTATAATCATGCATTTGCCAAGCAGTAAGAAGGAATGCTTCTCTGCAGAGGGAATGGATCTGCTCGTGCACAAAGTGAAAGCGCACAATGCATTATGAGCATGTTGGTCCCTGCTGCTCCTGGACCCTCCCTCCCCCAAGTAACAGGTAAAATCAGTGGGATTTCAACTGTTTAAAGTATGGAAACCTGATCACTATAATCTCAAAAAGAAAGAAAATATTGTGTAAATATAAGAATATTTATTAAATATTGTTGAAAAATTAAATCATTAATTTTAATCATGTAAAAATCATCATACACAGTTGTCAGGACTTGATCAGCTCTCCAAGGTGCTGAGTTTTTTCTTTCTTTAGTTTAATCATTGTTTTTGCCTCATTTATTTCCTCATGTGTTCCTCATTTCATCATGTATTGACGACGCAGGAAAGTTGATCCATGTCTGATCTGTTGTTGATATCCGTTTGCTGGATCTTGACAGACACCCTCAACCTGATGGGTCTGTTTAAATACCTACGTGTATTGCCATGATTTGGTCAAATAATTAAGACAATTTCATCTGTTGTTACTGCAATTAGCTAATTCTGATAAATACTGTGACTAACCATTATGACATGTATTTTTTAAAATGTTAATGTACACAATAATATTCCTTCACATTGTAATCATTTTATTTGTAATCTTTTGCATGTTTGTGCACTGCTGCACATCTGTATGTGTACGTGCATTGTGCACCCACCTATGTAGGCGCATATTACTATCTTGATAATGCTCCTTTAAAATAACAGTGAAATACTGTGCCATTGACTTCAGATCAGGTTTTTGTTGGTCAATCGTGCAACCGCTTTCTGCTGCCTCAAGAAAGCAATGCGTGAACAATGCGCCTGACCACACCTCATTTTCAGACCAACACGCACATGGGTGCTCAGATGGTTGTATCGTATTTATTGGGACAATGTACAGTTTTAAACATAAATGTTAACATTTGATGTACTGTACCAGAGTTAGCTTTAAAGCTAATTTTGCAAGTGCACAAGTGCATTTGCTATTTAAACAACGTGGGCACAGGATTGGGAAATGACAACTGCGTCAGCCTTAAACTAGCAAAGACACTTGTGTCGTGCTGCTGTTGGGCTTGGGCTACATGTTTGGCTATCAGCAATAAATAATGATTATCAAATATAATTATTAATTATCTTAACTGTGTGTGTCTCTGTTTAAGGCCAGTTGGTGTAGGCTAAAGGTGCCAGGTAAGGAAGAGATTAGTTGTATCTAAGGCGTAGTTACTGGATGTAACATGTGTTAAGCATGCTAACATTAACTTGGCAGTGTGACTATGCACTAATTCAATGAATAACCTTAGCCAAATTAATACATGTACAGTACATTGATTGACTTAAACATTCTTGCTTAGCCGTGCTATACCTCACTATATGTTGCTAGGCTACGCCCAGTTGTTGCCAAGTCGATGGAGAAAGAGATGCTTTGTGGTCTTCCGCTTCTTAGCTGGTGAATCCATGGATGAGACAGGCCGAGAAGAGTTTGGCTCCAAAGCTGAAGGATGCAGGCTTTGCTGGGTAGACAGTGCTCCAGTTGTGCAGGTCAGAGGGCCCAAGTCACTCCTTTGTGCAGTACTTACAGAGTTAGCGGCAAGCTAACTCTGCTTTGTGGCTCCTGTGCTTGTTAATCAGCCAGCAGACTTGTGTGGTAGCTGCTGGCACTAGATAACTTAGTTACTGAGTCTTAGGCAGGCTCTTGCGTCTTCTGCTGTAAAGAAAAGAGTTCTGTGTCTGTCTGCTGTGAGCAGGCCACACCAGAGAGCAGAGAGCTCAGCAGCAGAGCTGCTCCAGCAGAGGCCTTGAGGGGAAAAGAGAAAGAGAAGAGGGGGATCTCTAGTTTACACCCCCCTTTCTGATGAATTTCAACACATATATCATCAAGTCATTGAGAGTCTGCAATCTTTCCATCTCCCAGACCAAGTAAAAGCCTCTGAGTGAATTCAAATGATGGTCAGTCCTTTGTGATAGCTGAGATGTATGCATAGATCAGTCCAGACATTACCAGGAAGGCATCAGCAAGTCTGGGGAGGCTGACCACAACGTCACTGTCAATGACTAGAATGAACTGGACTTGTATCATTGTCACTGATGACGATGTTGGAGGGCCACTGCAACATCTCCAAGTTCTGGCTTATCAGACTCATCCTGAATGAATGAAAGAGAGATAATAATCACAAACTAATCCATGGTGTCTACAAATATCAGAGAGTTAAATTTCATTCTTTTTAAACCCATTTTTATGATTTTTTCATCTTTCCTGTTCAATTAAGTACTGCAGGTCCAGCCCAAAGGTAAGTATATGCTAGTCATGAACTAGAAGATTCTATGAACTAGAGGATACAAATCATTATACAAACCATTATTATACTGTTATGTATTTTCATATTAACAGTTATGTTTAAGTCAGATAGCAAAGTAAGGGATTAGGTACTTGTAACAGATGAGCACACACACATCTGAACAGGTGGGTTGAAAAAAATCCAAGTAGTACAAAGGCACACACTTAACCACACAGTACCTTTACTGAGTATAGGAAAAGCAACAGGAAAACTGCACACTTCTCTGTTCCCTGCCGAAAAATGTTGACGTTAAAAAATAATCCAACAGTTTAAAACTAAAAGATAGAAGTGTGGGGTTTTCCCATTGCTTTTTCTATGCTTTTTAGACGATGACCTGCACCTTTTTGGTGTGTTCTTATTGGCTGGACCAACCATGGACCAGCCCTATGAGCATGAATATCAGTCCATCACTGACTGACTGACTCACTGAGTGATGAAATTACACTATTGGTGCAGCTGGCCCAGTGTTTGAATTTGCCCCTTTGGCCATTGCTCTTTCAAAATTAATTGGCATAAACAGTCTCTATTACATCCTCAGGGGATGTTTAAAGTGGAGCTCAAGCACAGCTCACTCTCAGTGGGAGGCTCCAACACTGACAAGAGCACCAACCCACGGATACAAAAAGAGGCAGCGGGTCCATTTTACCAGCCTGCATGGCCACTGGCAGCTAGTTAGTATGGCTGGTATCCTTAAGATAACCGTGCCATGCTGTATGTAGTCCATAGACTGTATAAAAATAAGGTGTAGCTGCAGTGTTTCCAATTTTAAAAGGACCGTGCTGGGCAGGTGACAGGTGTGTTTATGCTGATGTCATGGTGCAGACATAAAATCACACAGCTGAAGGACTGTTAGCCTAGCATGCTAATCCTACATAAACATCTGGATGAGACCATATGTTTACAGACACCCACAGACAGGAACAGTTGAAAGAGCAGGGGGAGTTAACAGCTAATTAGAATAATTATAGTTAAAATTAAAATAAGTTCTCTTTCAAATCAAACATCCCAGGATATGAGTGGAAAGTATTGTTCTTGCAACTGCATTTATAACCTTTCATGTGATATGCTACTTCAGTACACTTTACCAGCAATATTACTGGGACCACTACAGAAAAATGTAGATGAATATTTAATATACAGGAATTCATATTATACACATTACCACTGACTATCCTCGTAACACATTGGCCACAATTTTTCACACTGACCATTCACGGTCCACACATACATACATACTAGATTTTGACCTAGTCTTGTTTTTCAAGTTTATCTACACTGACAAAGTTTCAGGGCACTGGAGTCTTCATCAGGCATTGACCTGACTAAAAACACCAGCAAATATCACCTTCCACCTCCTAATTCATACTCATTGGGAGTGGATAGCAAGAGATTGTCAGTGTTCTTTGGCAGAAATTAGTGCCCAACTAAACTCTTCACCTCAGAGGGCTGTGGATTATGCCAGCTATCTGTAACTGTTTTTGGAAAGAGCTATTCCTCATAAGTTTTTGTTTGTAAGTTGTTCATATTTTAGTTAGAACTATGTTTTTGAGGTCTGTTTTATGGACAGACTATACACAAATAGGTGAAAAAACTGAAGATCTATGTTCTACACATAGGAATCAGCCAAACTACCGGTGAACATAAGTGTCAAGAGATAGACTGATGCTAAACTCAATAATATATACAGGAAAATGTTTTATTAAACTTCTGTATAATTTTGAACAAAAACAACACCAATCCAGTTCACTTATATTGGGGTGAAGGAAAACAGATCTGACCTCTCCAAATCACACAAACTCTATAGATGGATAGACAGAACGAGGGTAAGTGCAAAAACATGTTTGTATTTTGATGAGCTGTTCGCTTAATATAGAGTGGTACTGTAGATTATTAAAGGAGACTCACTGTGCAGGTTCTGAAAAATCCAGAGACTTCCTCACAGATATACACAGAAAGGGCATGGAGAACAGTGGTACGGCCGGTGTGGATGTCATATATTTTCAGTATACTAAAGGCGTGTGTTTCTGAGAGAGCGAGGAAGAAAGGAGTAAGGCGACCTGCAGTCCATATAAATTATATCTTTTTAGCTGCACACACACACACACACACACATACACACAACCACACCCACACACTCTCACACACACACACACACACACACACACACACACACACACACACACACACACACTATTTTCTCCATACACACACGTACACCACCCTTGGACATCCATATCAATACAAACACACCATTTTCAGATGAATAAATTTGCTACAGTGTCCTGCAAAACTTGATAGTGTATGAAATGCCCCTGGCATACGCCCTGGTTGAGAGCAATGCTAATAATGTGTGTTTGTTCTTCAGGCAATCAGCTGGAAAATAGTAGAAACAGGGGCTTCAATTTGAAAGCCTTATAAATTGGTTATATGCTATTGTGGCCATTAGATCAAAAAATACAGTATATATGGGTTTACAATGGGCTGTTTTTTCCATAAGGATATGAGTGTTTGTATTTTGGCTACACACACACACACACACACACACACACACACTATTTTTACCATACACACATATGCACCACATTTAAATGTCCCCACATACACATACAACTCATTGAAGCTATAATATACTTGGCTGCAGTGCTCATAATAGAGGATTAATGCCCCTAGTGGAACCAGAAAAATAGCATGCATTTTGCACAACGGGTTAAAAAAGAGAAATGGCTCAATCAGCTGGGAAATTTTGAAGTCAGGGATTTAGTTTGAAAGTCTTCTAAAAAAAGAATACATGACTTTATGCTGTGGCAACCATGTATTATAGACTTAATATAGGATCTGTGGTTTGCCAAAAATCATGGCTACAGCATAATCACAGCCAAAATGATCAAAAAAATAAAATGTTAAACGTCCTTTTAGGTCCCTAGTTAGGCACAAGGCTTAAAAACAGAGCAGAAGGACAATCTAGCAATATCAATTAGTCAGTTCAAGATTAATCAAACTAGGTTAAAGTGATAGTTGTGGTTCTTCCCCATACTATGGTATTTGCTCCTCCATACAAATGTAATAGATCCTCCAAGTCTGACCTAGCTCCTACTCTGTGGTGAGAATGTAAGTTTCACCTGGACACGCCCTATCCAAAATTAGTGAAGTGGATCTGGACCAGCAAGCACCACAACTTTGAGCTGTCACCCAGTTTATTGTTCTGCCAAACCCAAATTTACCCGCATTTCGCACTTGATAGGTGTAAATTTTGGACCCTGTGTACTCACTCGTCATTTTATTTTTCTTTTGTGTATAATACACGCCCAAAATTGCCCCCCAATAAATGTTTAAAGAGAGAGAGAGAGCAATTTGCAGTCGGTCACATCCCTAAAAATAACGTTAACTTCTCTTCGATTTAACCAGCTCATTTCACTTACCTAACAATTAATCATGGTGTGTTTCCTCAGCTCCCAGCTCTTCACTCAGCTTCCAACTGTGACTGGTTTCCCTGAAGTTAGAAAATATGATGCTTTGTTATAATCTGTCTCTCCAAAAAAGTTCGAATTAACAAACACACAAACAAAACCGTGTCTGTGTCTTGTGTCTGATTTTGGGCAAAAACGAGTTAACTTAGTGAGGCAAGGTTGTGTTACCTTGCTGACTGTTAGCTAGTATCTATTTTGTTTTTAAATTTAGTACATGGGCTGTAACTTCACCTTGGCAGTGCAAGACTGCCACCTACTGGTTTCCAAGGCACACTACTTCAAACGGTCTACTGCAGTCAGTCAGACTTTCACCCTGTAACAATAATGTTACTTAACTCTCATTTTGATTTTGAAATGATACGTCAATAAGCTTAAGGTGCAAACATTTAATTTGAATGCACAAAAACACTTCTGTACCATCAACAGTTTCCACAACCATATCTCTAATAATAATATTACAAGTTAACATTATAGAGTAACTTCGTGCAAATAATTCAAGCATTTATGTGAATCTCCTGACTCAACTGCTGGCTAATGTTAGCTGCAATTATCTGGCTAATTATCTGGCTAATGTCAAAGTTAGCTCAACATGATCAATCTCAAAATATCAACAAATGTTTTAAAAAAGAAATGTGAAGAAATGTAATATTTAACACTTACAGTGAGACCAATGATACTGACTACTGCTGAAAGTTAAGAGCACAGATGGCGTAAATCCACCTTACTGCAGGCATTTGTGGCACTTTCCTGAGTGCCAAATCCCGCGTTCCCACCTTCTTCTTTTTGGTTTATAACAGTGGTTGGCAACCAGTGTATTAGGTGCGTTACTGCCACCTTCTGCTTCAGAATGTGGACCAGAGATTAAATCCTGCCCATTAATCCTGTCTGTCTAATAAACTCAAAGAAAACTCTACCCCTCGACCCACTTGACTGGTTCATTAAAGGTTTAATTCTGAGCTCCTGAACTCCAGTCTTCCTAAATTCTTGTACTTTATCTTTCTTTATCATACTTAGTACACTTATGATTGCATGTATAATAGTCTCCTCAGCCTGACAGTGCTCGGTTGGATGCTTTCCTATTACCCCTCACCACACGCACTAACGTTACTGATGTCAGACGCACACACTAATGTTGAATCAATAGAAGTGCAGTGAAATTATACTTTTAAGAGGTGCTTACTTAATCTGCAAATTAGTTCAATTTAATCAAAACTTATCAGTTTAATTAACTAAGAAAAGAAGAAAATATCAAAGGAACTCAAAATATTTAAGATAGTAGAATTTTATTTTATTTGAAAATTAAGTTTACACTACTTAATCTATTTGATTATTTGGGGCATTTGGGTTTACAGTGCAGTAGTATGAATATCACTGTGCTTTTCTACAGTAGTATAATATTTACTGTGACTTTCTACATTAGTGGCAATATTATTATGATTTCTACAGTAACATAATGTTTACTACAATTTTCTACAGTAGTGGGATTGTGATTTTCTACAGCAGTGGGATGATTATTGTGATTTCTACAGCATCATGTTGAATACTGTGCTTTCAGGCCCAATACACGGTACTATACTGTATAGTATTCACAGTATAAAATATTCACAGTAATTAACTGTGCAGAAACACGGTAAATTACTGTGGATTTCACAGCAATTTTAAAATGAGTCTGCATACTGTGATGGATGTTTACAACAGGCAGTTTGGGTCATAATTTTACTGTTCACCTTCGTTTTCTCATAGAAATAAGTTTGACCCACCTGTTTGTTTCCAACCTGTCTGATCATCTGTCTGCTTGAGTTTCTTCATTCACTTCATTGTACCAGTACCAGTGTCACTACATTCCCAGATCTTTGCAATTAACTTGGTGAGTAAAATATTATTATTGATAGAAATGATGGACAAAACTAGAAAAATAATGACCAGGTTGTAGAAAACTACAATTACTAACCTAAAATAAACCTGTCCCACGTTCTAATCTAAAACCTAAATTTAACCAATAATTCCAAAGTGAATTTTTGTAAGTGATGAACTAACCAAAATTTCCTCAACAAGAGGAGGAACTTACAGACATGTGCAAGCCATTCACACTATCATATGTACATACGTATGTACATACAAGCTCTCATTAAAGTGCTACAACTAGATACAGAACTACATTCAGACACACATAAAGGTATACCTCCCCACCACCACCACCACCCATACACATACACCTTACATGACCCAACTCAAAAACACAAATGCATGCAGGTTTAGTGTACATGTCCATGCACGTATCCACCCTGACACAGACACATGCCCGTGAATCCAATCTCAGCTCAATCAGCACAAGTGCTGGTGTTTCCTTCTCCCTGCTGCACTTTGCACACAGATGTTAAGCAAGAAATAAAGGTCATGCAAACATTCAAGTGTTACTGATCTGTTTCTCCTTTTCATCCAGTGATGGAGGCTGATCGAGGAAGGGGTTATCAGATGATTCAGGAGCAGATAAAGCAGGCCCAAGGTGTGGGCCACAGCATGGTTGGAACTGATTAAACAGCCAGCAGGTGAAACATTGGGGGGGGGGTTGTTTCCACAACACCAGCATCAGGTCTGCTTTGAAAGATGAGCAGTGATCTCTGAAGACAGGGAGCAACATGACCAAACTGCAGATCTGAATCTGTGACAGTGTCCTCCTGTCAGATAGTCATCACAGACTTTCAACATTTGTAAAAGCACACCGCTGTGATTTGATTTGCTCTGATAGAAGGATCAAGTAGACAGAGATAAAAGTTGTTGTGTGAAAAGTGTGTGTTATTGTCTGATTGGTAATCTCATGAGGGTTGCACACTACCTGCATATTTATATACAAAATTTACACTATGTTGATATGAATACTACTGCAAGCATGCTGGGTTTCTCAACCTTCTCAGGAGTCCCAAAACTTTCATGACCCTCATTGTCAGGAAGCGCACTACAAACTTCTGTGACACTCTATATTCACAAACATAGAAGAGGGTCAGAACAGATGATCTAGTAATTGGGCATATGAGCATCATATTTTAAAGAGATTGATGATGATGATGATAATGATGATGATGATGATGATGATGATGATGATGATGATCAGCACTATGAGCTGCATTCCACGAAAGGTGGGGCACAGAGCACTGTGCAGAGGCAAGGTGTAGGGTATACAACAGTATTGCTAAACACTGCTAAAAATAGGTCAAACCTCTGTGCACACAACTACACTAAATATAGGTCAAGGTCAAAGTTAAAGCAGGAAGAGGGTCTGTAAACTTTGATAGATGCCTTCATAGAGGACTTAAGATAAATCTAAATCTAATTTTGTGACAAATATTGCAAAATCTTCCCAACCCCATTGCAGTTTGGTCTATATTGGAAAAATCAAGCACAGAAAAAAAGGAATACCCCTCTGGCCTTTCAGAATCTTATATTAAGTTCAAAAATTGTGCCCTCTAAAATACTTTTGGATGGCCTTGCTAATAACACTAAGAGATCAAGAGTTAAAATAGCTTAAACTGAGAGAGAGATTAAAACGTGGCTTCAGACTGTCATTTGCTTCTTGGCTTCTTGCTTTTTATCACACCTGCAGTGTGTTTTTCTGACCACAGATATTGGTCCTCAGTATTCAGCTGGCACTTCCCAGAAAAACCACACTATTTGTAACAATTAGGTCTACTTGTGACATACAGGTATCTGATTCACCTCTAATAGCAGACTGCTAGCGGTGTGTGTGTGTGTGCGTGCACACGTGCATGCATGTGTGTGTATCATATTGTCATATAACACTTGGAACATGATGTCGTTTATGGTGTTTCTTGTTTATACTCCCTTATGTGATAAAAATGCCATGGACACAATACACGATAATGTGGATGGCTTTAGAAATTGCCATGAAATGTCTTTCATGCCTTACGTTTTGTTTGGGGAGGAGACAATCTATTCACTCATCCGACCCAAGTAATTTGATAATTACTGTATTGCAGTTTAACACAAAACCAGGCACTGGCAAAAGGCAGGTGAGAATGTGATGAAGAAGAGGCATATGGGTGCATTAAGTCTTTTTTGTCCTTTTCTAAATTTCAACTATACTGTGGATTTGATCATGTGTACAGTGCCTAACTCTTTCTACACAGCTCCAGTGTGAACAAAGTCCAGTGCTGCAGTACATATTACATTTAATTAATATTTCTTATGCACGAGGAAATTAATTTGTAGGATAAACCACTTCAGTGATGGAACATTGTAAATAAGCTGATTTCTCACAGTGTGGGACAAAAAAAATCTACACACACACACACATACATAATTGAAGCAGCCTGTGCTACAACTGAGAACACTTTTCCTCTTTGGTTCCCCCGTTCAATACAGAAAGAAACAAAAGGAACAATCAGCTGTGAAAAGCGTTATTCAGATGGGAGATCTACATGTGAAAAGCTAAAGACTAAAGGTTATATGTATGAAAGGGAAAGAGAATTCATCATAAATGTCTTAAAACTATCATCGGTTTATCAGAAATTTCTCAAAAGCTTCTCCTTCATCTTCTCCACCTGAAGGCTGAGTATCAAAATGTTCTGTCAGGCTCTAACTTGCTTGAATAAATCAAGTAAGCGAGAAAGTATATCAATGTTTACACTATTGTGCATTCAGGGGACAAGGGAAAGAAATTCAGTTTCGATGTGGGAAAATAAACAACCTTAACAAAGAACAAACAGGAGAAGGCTGGTGTTCTCAAATGATATTAAGACGTCAGAGGTGATAAAAATGTTTAAAAATGCCGTACTTAACAAGCCTAATCTTTCACGCTTCATAAGAAAGTGTTTGTGCTTTTGATAGGTGTGTAAATGTTATCTTTCAGATATAGTGTATACGCGGCTTTTGCAACCAGTCTAAAGAAAGTCTCCTGATAAGGATTTCCATTGTTTTTGGTAGGAAGATTATCACAAAACTATCCAGTGGGATGCTGATAAGGCCACTGTGAGGCATTCCTCATAAGCAAAAATCTAACAACCTCTCTGTCGTTAATTGTGCAGCCTTTCTGTTTTGGTCTCAAATGAAATTTAATAAAAGTTCAGCTAAGATGTATAAGCTATGAGCATTTTCTTCTAAATGGTTGCAAGGTCAGTCTTAGCATGACAAAGAGCTGGGATCTAATGAGGTAATACAAAGAGAGGAGATGCACCACAAAATACATTAAAGTGCGCTTAGGAGATGGTGCAGACCGTCTCAGATCACTTCACAGCGATATATGAACTACTCAGGGTCTACCACCTACATAACATAATACTGGATTTTGTTGCATATTTTGCTCTGTTACAGGATTGTTGCTCCACAGCAAGAATCCACTTTACGACTCGTATCCAACACTGTGATATCTATGACGTAAGACAAGCATAGGTGGACGGTAAAACAGATTAGATAGTTTCATTATTGATTCACCACAATATTCTTAAGTTACTTTTAGAGCTCCTGAGCAGCGTCTACAAGGCTAAATGATTGCACAATGTCATTATATTCTGATTTCACAGGCCTTTTTACGTCCCTCTGTATTATTTCTGAGAATGTGCTGGCAAAGAATTATGCATTCATGGCTGCAAAGTGGATCATGAGGCAGATTCATTAGTCAGGTATCTTTCCGTCAATCATCCATCTTTAACATAGTTTAGGGCTCACATCATTGTACATACAAAAGCACAATGTGCAACTTTTTGCAACAGCTCTAATTCAGTCCACCAATAGATTGGGTAGTGATTATTCAGATGAGTCAAACAGAAAGTGTAAGAATGTCAATGGTTTCCATATTCCCTACAATATAATTTTTTTAAAGATTATTTTTTGGCACTTTTTGTCTTTATTGGACAGTTTATGGCAAATAATAATAAATAAGATTTATTTAAATATATTTAAATAAGTATAATTTATTTAAATATATATAATAGGTAGGAATTATTTTACATTTAGTCTAAGACAGGAAGTCAGAAGTAGAAATCAAGTCTCCTTGTTCAATATTTGTACATTTGAGCTACCTGCATGTAAAAATCATTTTAAAATTATTTTTGTACAGAAGCAGATTAGTTTTAATGTAAACTGCACTACTCTTTTTATTTGCTTTGTTAACTTGAAAGGCTAGCAGAAGCCACTCCTACAGGTATCCATTCTCTTTTTTCATCTTATATTTACATTGTCCATGATCACAAAGATAATATTCAGAGATGCTCATGTCCCAGACATCAAATGCAAGCATGCTGATACACCAAGTCAAAAGCTGGTCATGTGTTGGGCTATTTGTGGCCAACTGTCACCTTTTCTTTTCTGTTACCTAAAGCAAAACACCATAGTCTGGCAGTGTAGCAGCAAAATTTTACTTTTTTAATCTGGCATGTACTGTGGCTATTTAGATAAACAGTAATATGAAAATGACTAGTTTTCTTTGGTGCCCCAGTCAAAGGGGTTTTTTTGTGGCCATGTAGATGTCCCCAGGCATAGACTCTGATCGGATGTTGCTCAAAGGAGTTAAGTATCACTTCCTGAGTCCACTATGTGGTGCTAGAGAACACCCACTAATTATATGTGGTGTTGCTTTATGTCATGTGTAGACCATACCATGTAAATTTCATGTAAATCGGATGATGTTTGTCACATTAGGCTGACTTCCTGTTGCCAGTAGGGTGTACTATACAAGTGGGTCATTAATGCAGCAATACATTTAGTGGAGGTTGCCTGACATGCATATGCATTTTCATGAAGATCGGATGTTGCATGAAGGAGTTACATACCACTTTGGGTTTCTGGGGACACTATGGAGCCCCCTGGCCACACCCAAGCCCCGTCACTTCAGAACTTTGCAATTTTCACCAATTCTGATGTGTGTGCCAATTTTCATGCATCACAATCCATTATAGTTTTAAGTTTGGTTTTAAATGACTACATATTTATTCCTAACACTTATATTTGTTTTTTAATGTTAACCCATGGTGTGCCTTTTTGTGTGTGTTTTAAATTATTTAAGCACTTATTTTGACTTACAGCTCTTATATATTCCTATTTTAATGAAATCTCTTCACTATTTATACTTTATTTATTTATTTAAACTGCTATTTTAACATTGTTCATTTTTAATTTAATGTGCTGAATTAAAGATGAATTATAGGAAGCCAACAGTTTTATAAGTAATCTCTCCTCTGTCCCCTCTGAGTAGTGTACCAAATTAATTTTATGGATTGTAGTAAACCTGAAATGGATTTTATTATGGCATATTTAAAGTACTTTTACTCACCTGGTCCCCGTGTGCCCGTGCACTTCATAGCACTCATCAACAGTGCTGCGTTTTAACCGAAACCTAACCCTGCACCCAGACAATACTACATAATTGAAGTATTAGGGTAACCCAACCCCAACCTTGACCCCAGACAATACTACATGAGTGAATTATTAGTGCAGTAATACATTAACCAGAGGGCAACTGACATGTATATACATTTTCATGAATATTGTACATTGCTTGTAGGAGAGAACTATCACTTCCTGTGTTCACCATGTGGTGCTAAAGAACACCCACCAATTACACGTCATGTTGCTGTGTATCATGTGTAGACCATACCATGTAAATTTAAATCGGATGATATTTGTCACATAAGGCTGACTTCCTGTTGTCAGTAGGTGCCGCTATGACCATGACTCAATACTGACATGTAGATGTGTTCAGGTCTGGAGTCTTGTCAAGCATGAGAAATTTGGGACAGAATGGATAATGTACATTCAAGTTACAACAACTTCCTGCTTCATGGTGAAACATGGAAGTTCACCACATTGCCACGACATCAACATTTGATGAAAACTCATGATTTTGATAACTTTTCATAGTAAAAGTCTTTAGATTACAGTGACCATATTTGAAATTGGTCAGGTTAAATCTCTTGGAGGACTTAAATACAGCACCTGCAAATGGCAAAGACTACACAAAAATTGCAAAGTAAATCTGAAATGGCTGACTTCCTGTTGGATTTAGGGTATAGCTCCAAGAGGCTTTTCTCTGCATCTGGACATGATACATGTGCCTACCGTATTTTGTTGATCTATGTCAAATTTAACGATGGGGGTTTTGACTTTTAAATTTTCTAGGGGGAGCCCTCGAGTCATTTTGCCGCACCAAAGCCCGAGACCCATATCAGAAATTTAAATACCTCCCTTCTGATGCATGTGCCAAGTTTTGTGAGTTTTCAACTATCCCTAGCCCCTTAAAAACAGCTTCCTGTTTCATGGCGAATAATGCGTCACCATGTCAACAGCTTTTGATGAAAACTCAAAATCTTAATTATTTGGCATCATCACTGTGTTGCAACTTAGCTGACCAAATTTGAAGTGGATCAGTTAACTTGCTAGGAGTACTTAGTAAAAATATGGGTCTATAACTTCCTCTTGCTAGTAGGTGGCACTATTACTATGATTTAATATGTACCTGTATATGTCTTCAGACCGGGACTCTTATCAAACATGTGAAATTTGGGAAAGATCTGATAATGTGGAGCTGAGTTACAACAGTATGTTTTGCAATGGTGAAACATCAAAATTTGCTGTGTCGCCACCACAACAGCGTTCAATGAAAACTCACAATGTTCACAATATACAATAGCATCATCAAGGTCTTAAGGCTTTCCAGTACATATTTGAAGTGGATGGATTCAACCACTTAGACAGGGGATGTAAACAGCACCTGTAACTTCCTGTTGCCGGTAGGTGGCACTGTGAGTATGACCCAATATTGACACAATGTGTTCAGGTTATATAGCATGAAAAATGTGGGGCAGATTGGACGATGTACACTCAGTTACAAGGACTTCCAATTTCATGGCGAAACACTGAAATTCACTGCATCACCATGTCAACAGCATTTGATGAAAACTTAAGATTTTGACAACTGTTCATCACAAAGGCCTTCAGATGACACTGACCAAATTTGAAGTCCCTTGGATGAACTCTCTTCGAGGAGTTTGTTAAAATACAATGCTTGGAAATAGCAAAAACTGCACAGTAAATTCAAAATGGCCAACTTCCTGTTGGAGTTCGGTACCACAGCATGTACATTTCATGTAAATTGGATGGCGTTTGTTACATAAGGCTGACTTCCTGTTGTCAGTAAGTGGCGCTATGAGTACGACTCAATATTGACCTGTAGATGTGTTCTGGCCTGGACTCCAATCAAGCATATGGAATTTGGGTCAGATTCAACAAAATCCAGTGGAGTTACAATAACTTCCTTTTTCATGACGAAACATGCAAATTTATCGGCACACCATGTCAAGGGCGTTCTGTGAAAAAATCAAGATTTTGATAACTTTTCATCCCTAAGCTCTTTATATGACACTGACCAAATTTGATAGTGGTGGGTTTAAGTGTGGGGGTACCTTTATTACAAAACCCAAAGAAATCGCAAATTACTTGAATGATTACTTCAGAAGCAAGGTATGTAAATTAAGGAGATAATTATCACATGGGACAGACAATAGCTTATCCATTTTTAACATAAATATATGGTGGATAAACCGTACCATTTTGAGTTCAGTAAATTAAAAGTAGAAACAGTTGATAAATTAATAAAGTTAACATGTAATGATAAACTACCTGGGATTGACAATATAGATGGTAAATTGATTAGAATGGCTAAAAACTATGTTGCACACCCAATTTGTCACATATTAAATACTAGCCTGAAACAATCTTTCCACAGGCTTGGAAGGAAGCAAAAGTCATTCCACTGCCCAAAGACAGGAAAACGTCATTTAGTGAATAATAATAATAGTCATCCTATAGGCTTGTTACCAGCACTAGGTATGATCTTTGAGAAAGCAGCATTCGATGAAATACAAGAATACCTCTCATAAATAATCTGATTCTTCCAAGCTTCCAGCATGCTTACAGAAAGGGACACTCTACATGCACAGCTTTAGTGCAAATGACAGATGATTGGTACAGAAATCTGGACAACAAAATAATCTGTGGAGCAGTCCTATTAGATTTTATGGCAGCATTTGATGTTATTGACCACAAGCTTCCTCTTGAAAAGCTTGAGTGTTATGTATTTAGACCATCTGCAGTTGCCTGGATGGAAAAATATCTGGTAAATAGATCGCAAAGAGTCTTTTGTCATAGAAATTACTCAGATAGCTTCTTCTAGTTTCTGTGGAATGTGAAATTCCTCAAGGAATGAGTTGCCTAGGCCAACATATGTATTCTATTTTTATCAACAATTTACCTTTCGTACTAAAAAATGCTAAATTAACGTACACAGATGACACCACAGTACATGCATCAGCAACAACACCTGCTGATTTGACAACCATCTTGAACAGGGAGCTAGATATTATTGGAAAATGGATATTTGAAAAGAGACTGATACTTAACATATCCAAAGCAAAAAGCATAGCATTTGGTTCAAGTCATTCTCTAAGGCGAGAGCCAGAACTTAAACTCTTTGTAAATGAAACACCCATCCAGCAAGTAAAGGAAACCAAGCTATTTGGCATCACCCTTGACAACATACTGTCCTGGTCAAAACACACTGACACTATTGTCAATAGAATGGGCAAGACATTAGCTGTAAGGTGATGCAGAAAATATCTTACACCTGATTTAACTAAACTTGTGTTAAGTACTCTTATTCTTCCGCATCTTGATTACTGCCAGAGAATATGGGCAAATGCCACAAAAAAATATATAAGTACAGAACAAGGCGGCATGCATGAGAAATTTTGGGCAGATTGGATAATGTAAAGCTGAGTTACAACAACTTCCTGATTAATGCCCCAAACATGTTTTTGGGCAAAATTATCAGGCATACCACACCAAGGGCGTACCACAAAAACTAAAGAACTTCACAATTTAGCATCACAAAGGTATTTAGATGTAACCTACTGTAGCATTATGATATGCCGCTGTGCCTGAATGCAGGCAAGTCTGTCGCTCTGCACTTCACCTGGTGCGTTAGTCTATCAGTGCAGAGGGCGAGGGGATAAAAGGCGGCTGCGTCCCTCCCTCACCCTCTCACTTCCTGGCTCGAAGGCCCTCCCACTTCCTGGCCTTTTACTTCCTCCTCTGCTCTCCATGTGGGTAGGTACGTGGCGGCATTGTCTGTAGCTTGTTGCTTTAGCTCTTGTTAGGCTGCGTATTAAACAGCTCACTTCTGTTTTTAGTGATCCATGGGGGCTGAGGTGATTGCGATGACCTCCATTGTTTTGCCATAAGCAAGTAAAGCCTTCAGGTATGGGCTTAATGCCTTTATTTAGCCATAACAATAGCCTGTTAGCCCAGGTATTGAACACCTCACCTCTCCGTTTTTCATAGTGGATCCTGAACACATCACTGGCGCACCATAGATGCTCCAGTTAGCACGAAGAAGTGCAGAGCCTCCTCATCCTTCTCCTCACTGGGAGGATGCTCGCTGACCGGGACCTGTGGCTGAACTCTGGACAGTAAGATAAGTGCAGGAACACTGCTGCTTCGTCTACCCTCGGTGTGCAGTGGCCGTTTTGCTTGGGACTGCTCTGTCGCCCTGCTACATAGACTATAGCTGCGGTGCATGCTGCTCTCTGCTTCGCTAGCTGCTTTCTGCTTTGCTCGCCGCCTCCTGCTTCGCTTGCTATTGTGACTGTTTTCTGCAAGTTAATGCTCGGCTCCCGGTCTTTGTCTCCGAGTGGCCGGCTCCAGCGGCAGTTGCCCAGTCGGGACTGTGTGTGTGTGGATGAGTGGGTAATTTTATGTTTTTTTGAGTGTATTGTATATTTTTTTTGGAAATGATTGGTTGGTCATTTATCATTTAGTTTTCATGTTAATTGAATGATTATGTCCATTTGATTTAGTATCTCTGGCCAGAGACCCTGTTTCTTTGCTTACTCTTTTGTTGGATTTTTGAGTTTGTTAAGTTATCAGTTATGAAATACTTTAATGATTGTTGTTTCCTAATTTCTATTTGAGTTTCAGCCCCAGGCTGTTGGTATTTTGTGTTAGGACATTTGTTATTATAATTCTTTTTATGATTTTTGTACTTGCATATTGTGTTACTAATTGTGTTCTCCCCTCTCCCTTTAGTTGCTGAGAGCCAATGGTGGTGGCGGTGTCCAGGGTGGTGGTTTCCTTTTGTGTGTTGTGTGATTCTGGATTTTGGTTTTCTTTGCACTTCATTTTTTTTGCTGTGTGCCACGTACGAGTGGGGTGCTCCTTATTTAATTTGGACTTCCTTCCCCTAGTTTTCCCCTCACTACCGGTAAGCCTCAGCACTGGAGCAGCACTTTAGTTCTCTTTTAAGTTATTTTTACATATTGTGACCAACTAAAATAATTTATTAAATATTTGTTAAACATTGAACCACGTCTTCTGCCCTTCCGTGTATTACTTACCTGTGTGCCTCTCCATTACCATTTATATATTTTTAAAATTCCCTGGATGAAATTCCCAGGGTGGTGTTGTCGGTTTTCTTTTCAAATTTCATAAGCTTAAATCTTTACCCATAATTGTATCAGCCACTTGTATCGCCACACTACCAAATTTGGAGTCGCTCAGGTGAAATCTTTAGGAGGAGTTCATTAAAAAACAACGCATGTCAATGGTTTCACTTTGTGAAAAAAATGCAAATTAGATTCAAAATGGCTGACTTCCTGTTTGACTTAGGGTATGGTTCCAAGAGGCTTTTTTAAGTCTGGAAATCTTACATCTGCCTACCAAATTTTGTACATATATGTCAAATTTAAAGCGTGCCATGCCCAAGCCCAATTGTGATACTAATTGCAATACTTAATAGTTAGAATATAGGTACAAAGTTTCATGAGTTTTCGCACATGCTAAAGGCCTAAAACATGTTCATAAAATGAAAACTGACGCACCAAATCCAACATGGCTGACTATGAGGTGCCGAATGTAAAAATTTGGTTACTATTTTCTAACTGATATATTCTCAATATTTAGTTCACTTTCCTCACATTTAGCTCATTTTCCTCATATTTGAGACAGAAATTCATGTAAAACAACATGTTATATGTATTTGTCAACAATATGTTTATATGTAAAAAAATAAATAAATAAATAAATATTATATCTAAATGTTAAATCTAAATCTATATGTTAAATCTAAATCTAAATGCTAAATCTAAATCTAAATGTTAAATTTAAATCTAGATCCTAAATCTAAATCTAAATGTTAAATGTAAATCTAAATGTTAAATGTAAATCTGAATGCTAAATCTAAATCTAAATGTTAAATCTAAATCTAAATGTTAAATCTCAATCTAAATATTAAATGTTAAATCTAAATGTTAAATTTAAATCTAAATGCTAAATGTAAATCTAAATGTTAAATCTAAATGTTAAATCTAAATCTAAATATGTCGCCGAGTGTAAAGCTAAATATTTAGAAAATATTCAAATCACCAAGGAAACCACGTCCACTGCAGTGGTCTCAAATTGTACGGCCCTGCCCACACCTCTGACCGTGCATCATGGGATCAATAACGTTAGATGAGACGCTGTGTAATGAGGTAAAATGCAGGCATAGCCGGTTCTCTCCAAATAGGAGAGATTGAACAGGTGGTTAATGCAGGTGTACAGGCTGAACTCCAAGGTGTAGCTCCACCGGTACCGTCCACACCATTAACGGTAAGTTAAGTTGTTTTAATTTTAAGTTCTTTATGCATACTGGAGAGAGTTAGCCACTGTTAGCTAACCTAACTAGCTAGCTGTGTGACTTGGATGTTAGCTAAAGTTTTGTGATCCACTGTAAGGACTTTCTGTAGTTAATATGACTCAGAAAGGTAACTTAAGTTACCCATAACCTAGTTGACTTAGTGGTTACCAGTGACAAAACTGACCAGTCACTGTATGAAGCCTGTGCTGTGGTTAACATGTGTAACGTTAACATACTTTGCCGCCATATCTGACGTTTGAAATGTGGGCTCTTGTGTCAGGTTTCAACACCACTGGTGCCCAGTGCCTCAGGCACTTCCAACTTTGCCACCACTGTCATATCACTGAGATCAGTAAGTTGTGACATAGCTGGATAACGTTTATGTTACCCTGAGAAAAATAAGAATAATAAAACTATTGATATAAAGGAACTATTTCTGGTTAATATTGATGTTCAACATTGGTAATTTGAGGATTAGGGCTACAACTAACAATTATTTTCATAATCGATGAATCTGCTGGTTATTTTCTTTGGTCCATAAAATGGTGAAAAATGTCGATCACTGTTTCACAAAGTTCAAGATGATGTCCTTGAATGTCTTGTTTGTTCCACAACCTAAAGATATTCAGTTTACTGTCAAAGGGGGTTAAAGAAACCAGAAAATATTATAAATAAAGGTTGTTATTATTATTATTATTATTATTATTTGAGAAACTGGAATCAGAGAATTTTTGCCCTTTAAAGAAAAAAAAATACTCAAACCGATTAATTTATTATCAAAATAGTTGGCAATTAGTTTGATTGTTGGCAACTAATCAATTAATCGTTGCAGCTCTTAGTAGGAATATGTAAATTGTAATGTGATATGTATTAACTTGTGTGAAATATAATGATTGCATCCTATGCATGGAAAAACAACAAGTGATATTAGTGAATGTCCTGTCTGTTTTTTCCTTTTTTTTTTTTTTTTTTTTTAGGATGGACATACTTTAATCTCCAAAGACGTCATTGTGGATTTGCACTTTCTGAAGTAGCTTCGGTCCTGCAGATCTCCAGACCCACATTATACAAGCTCATGCGGGAATACAACATAAGACACACAAAATTTTTTAACATTTCTGATGAGGAATTCGATGCAACCATATGTGAGATAAAAGCAGAACATCCCCATGCAGGAGAAGTTATGTTTAATGGACATTTGTGTGCCAGAAACATTGTGGTGCGGCGACGCCGTCTCAGAGACTCTGTAAAACGGGTTGATGGTGCTGGTGTTGAGTCCAGGAGAACAACAACTGTACAAAGACGAGTATACACTGTGCCTTGTCCAAACTATATATGGCACATAGATGGCAATCATAAACTGATAAGATAGAAATTAGTTGTACATAGCGCAATGGATGGTTACAATAGAATGTTAACGTTTCTCCAGTGTTCCAACAACAATCGGGCTGAAACTGTTACGAACCTCTTCAGTTCAGCTATCAGCAAACATGGATGGCCCCTTCATATTAGAACTGATCATGGAGGGGAGAGTGTCCAGCTTTGGGAAGACATGAGCATGCACAGAGGTGAAAATTCTGTGTTGACTGGAAGCTCTGTACATAACCAGCGAATTGAACAATTCAATCAGGACTTGAACAGACACTGCGGTCATGTGTTTGCACCCATTTTCTATGAACTAGAGTCAATGGAGGCCTTGAATGCGGACAATGATTCAGATTTATTTTCTCTTCATTATGTGTACATTCCCAGGATCAATCGCACATTAGATGAGTTTAAATCTGCATTTAACAATCATTCAATTTCCTCAGAAGGAAATAGGACCCCAGCTCAGCTTTTTACACTAGACAGACATCCTCTGTTATTAAACTATCCAGAAGCTGCAGCTGAGGAAAGAACAGTGGACTCAGTATCAACACCTCCTGCACATTACTCCTTTTGCCCACTTAACCAGCAGGACTTGCAAGAATTGGTTGTTACAGTAAACCCACTTGAAAATGATGGTAACAAGGGAAAAACATTGTTTCACAGAGTACAGGAATTTGTATTCCACAAAATTGTAACTATGTAACAATCAGCAAAGCAGAAATGGAAGTGGGGGGAAAAAACTTTGACCCATGTCAACATTACACAATATTGTAAATTACTCAAATTTATAATAAATTAATTTTGTTATTGTAGTATTTTAGAACTGCAATGATTAATTGTCAACTATTGAATTAATTGCAAACTATTTTGATAATCAATTAATTGGTTTGAGTCATTTTTTGAGAAAAAAAAATTCTCTGATTCCAGCTTAATTGTAAATTCTTATATCAGTTTATTCCTGCGCGTGTGATTCAGTGTATCCACCTACTGTACAGGGGAGGGGATCTCCATGTTTTGCACTTCTCTAATCCTCTCTAACCTAACCTATGAATACGTATGATTTAGGCAAACACAAGTTTATATCATGCCAGAACAGTGAAAGTGTAAAGCAACCAACTGTAACTTGCTTTGTAAGATGACTATGACACCTGTGAGCTTTATGAAAGAAAAGATATACTTTTTTCTATGGAAATTCCTCTCATTGATTCATTTTTTTCACAAACTTTTATCACACCTGTTGATATTGGACAAGAAAAGCAAATGTCAAAATCTGTTTTTGCAAGTGGAGTTTAATCAAAATGCAAACAAATCAAATAAAACATCTGCTGCATGTCTGTGCAAATTACTGCTGAAACAAGCTAAAAGGTAAATAGTAAAGTTGTCATCAGTTCTGTTTTGAGGTACGCAGCTAGCCACCAATAACACAAATTACACTATACTGATGGTCTGCAAATACTCTCATTTCACATCCTCCAGGTACATGTTCACCAGAACACAAGGACAATGCAGGATGTTCATTACTGAAGCCATACACAGCTTATTCAGAGTTTCTGGAATGGTCTGTTTATGGGAACTGGCCACTTACTTGAAATACTGCATTTGAATAATTAAAGGGAATAAGAACAATAGTCTGTGTCTGATACAGCTAAAATGAACAGTTAATATTAATCAGACGAGAACACAACTGAGAACAGAGCAATACTGCAATATGCACAATACTGACAACTGGACACGTTGATGACATAATAATCTGACAAGAGTGCAACCTCATAAAAGCAAGAAATTAATCAAAACATTAGTATACACTGTGCCTCGTCCAAACTATATATGGCATGTAGACGGCAATCATAAACTGATAAGATGGAAACTAGTTGTACATAGCGCAATGGTTGGTTACAGTAGAATGTTAACATTTCTCCAGTGTTCCAACAACAATCGGGGTGAAACTGTTATGAACCTCTTGAGTTCAGCCATCAGCAAGGCGAAAGGTGAAAATTCCTCTGAAGGACACAGAGCTCCTGTTAAATCTTTTCTTTCTTGGAAATGCATTCAAAGAAATAGAAAGTTGATGAAGGAATTACTGTGTCATTTTACACTATTGAGAACACATTGATAATGTTTTTACAGGAGAATATAGCATGCTGACTGACTGTAGTTCAGATCAGAGTTTAGGAGAAACAACGTTTTAACAGTTTTAACAACTCAAAGAACATGCTACACCAGATTCTCAGCTTGTAAACCTGATGTCCATCCTTTAAAAGCTCTCGGTTCCAAATGTACAATCCACGCATTGTTTTTTTTTATAGATTAGACTGCATTAAAACCGGATCCATTCATGAGAGCCAGCAGAAAATTGTAATCAAATTCATTGTCATCCGACAGATTCTTTCTGTTAACAAAGCTCTGTTATCATGAACAAAAGTCAGTTTTGGACTGGGAAGAAATCCAACTGCAGGAACTTTGCTGCTTCCCGTTGTAAAGGCTAGGATGTGTCCAGGATTCAATGTCAGGATAAACACCTTTTCTTCTTTCTGAGGTTCCTGGCGTTAAGATGTTCCCCAAGCTCCTTCTCTACAAGGTTGAAAAGTTACAGAACAATAGAAAATATAGACATAACAATTCTATCTACAAAACACAATTATCATATAGCTTGACTTCAAAAAATGTAGAGATAACATGACATGTATGACGTGCCATGGATTATAGACAGAGAAATGACAGTATTGTAATTATCCTCAACATAGGTAGGAGAATGTAGAAATAAGGCAGAACAAACACTTAACACACATGCCTATTGTAACACTTATGACTGCAGTAGGATAGTGCATACATTGTACTATGACATGAGCAGCAATATCCTCTACATCAGTGGTTGTCAAACCAGTCCTGGGAAAACCCATCCATGCCACATATTTGATCTATTCCACCACCAGCACACCTTATTCAGCCAATCAAGAGGCTTGTTTGAGATTAGAGCTGCAACAATTAATTGATTAGTTGCCAACAATTAAACCAGCAATTTTGATAATCGATTAATCGATTTGAGTATTTTTTTCCTTTAAAGCGCAAAAATTCTCTGATTCCAGTTTCTCAAATAATAATAATAATAATAATGATAATAATAAAAATAATAACAACCTTTATTTATAATATTTTCTGGTTTCTTTAGTCCCCTTTGACAGTAAACTGAATATCTTTAGATTGTGGACAAAACGACATTCAAGGACATCATCTTGAACTTTAGGAAACAGTGATCGACATTTTCACCATTTTATGGACCAAACAACTGACTGATCAAGAAAATAACCAGCAGATTAATCGATTATGAAAATAATTGTTAGTTGTAGCCCTAATCCTCAAATTACCAATGTTGAACTTCAATATTAATCAGAAATAGTTCCTCTATATCAATACTTTTATTCTTCCTATTTTTCTCAGGGTAACAGGCTACATCACAACTTACTGATCTCAGTGATATGACGGTGGTGGCAAAGTTGGAAGTGCCTGAGGCACTGGGCACCAGTGGTGTTGAAACCTGAAACAAGAGCCCACATTTTAAATGTCAGATATGGCAGCAAAGTACGTTAACGTTACACATGTTAACCACAGCACAGGCTTCATAGAGTGACGGGTCAGTTTTGTCACCGGTAACCACTAAGTCAACTAGGTTATGGGTAACTTAAGTTACCTTTCTGAGTCATATTAACTACAGAAAGTCCTTACAGTGGATCACAAAACTTTAGCTAACATCCGAGTCACACAGCTAGCTAGTTAGGTTAGCTAACAGTGGCTAACTCTCTCCAGTATGCATAAAGAACTTAAAATTAAAACAACTTAACTTACCATTAATGGTGTGGACGGTACTGGTGGAGCTACACCTTGGAGTTCAGCCTGCACACCTGCATTAACCACTAGTTCAATCTCTCCTATTTGGAGAGAACCGGCTATGCCTACATTTTACCTCATTTCACAGTGTCTCATCTAACATTATTGATCCCATGATGCACGGTCAGAGGTGTGGGCAGGGCCGCACAGTTTGAGGCCACTGCAGTGGACGTGGTTTCCTTGGTGATTTGAATATTTTCTAAATATTTAGCTTTACACTCTGCGACATATTCAGATTTAGATTTAACATTTAGATTTAACATTTAGATTTACATTTAGCATTTAGATTTAAATTTAACATTTAGATTTACATTTAACATTTAGATATAATATTTAACATTTATTTTTTACATATAAACATATTGTTGACAATTACATATAACATGTTGTTTTACATGAATTTCTGTCTCAAATGTAAGGAAAATGAGCTAAATGTGAGGAAAGTGAGCCAAATATTGAAAATATATCAGCTAGAAAATTGTAGCCGAATTTTTACATTTGGCACCCCATAGCTGACTTCCTGTTGGGCGAAAAACATTTTTAAAAATATGTATTATGTTGATAATGATGAGCGCAATGAACCTACCTAATTTCATGCACATCAAAGAAACTTTGTTCCAAAATGGCCCTGCGTTTGGGGGTGCTATGGAGCCCGATGGCAACGCCTGAGCCCAGTCACTACAGAACTACAGAACAGGCTAATTCTGACATGAGTTTTCGAGCATCCTAAGGCTATAAAAAAGCAATGGCATGGGAGAATAATAATAATTAAAGCTGCAAGCAGCAATGAATGGGCCCTCACACCTTGCGCATGTCAGAGGGAGCAGCAGCCGTGGTATTACTAATGCAGATCTATTTACACGGCTCTTAATTTTCAGGATTATTGGAAACTGTTTCAGTGGGTAAAATATTTCTGATGTGCAGTACGTGGTGCTGGATATGACTTATTAGAAAATATGTATACATTTGATGAACTATGTGTCATTTAGGCCTCACTTTAATGTAGGCCATACTATATAAATGAAATACTAATGCAACGATACATTTACCAGAGGGCAACTGACATGGATATAGATTTTCATGAATAGTGGACATTGCATGTAGGAGATAACTATCAGCTAGAGAACACCCAGTAATTACATGTCAAGTTGCTGTATATCATGTGAAGACCACACAGTGTAAATTTCATGTATATCAGATGATTTTGTCACATAAGGCTGATTTCCTGTTGCCAATAGGTGGCGCTATGACTATCACTCAAAATTGACATGTAGATGTGTTCAGGCTGGGTCTCTTATCAAGCCTGAGAAATTTGGGGCAGATGTGACAGTGTAAAGTCGAGTTACAACAACTTCCTGTTTAATGCCCCAAACATGTTTTCAGCAAAATTGACCAGCAAGCCATGTCAAGCACGTTTCATGAAAACTAGAAAGCTTTGCAATTTAGCATCACAAAGGTCTTTAGATGTAACCTACAAAATTTGAAGTCACTTGAGTTAAATCTCTTGGAGGAGATTGTTAATAGCTGTTAAAATAATAGTTAATAGTTGTTAAAATAAAACACCTGTCAATGGCTTCTCTTTGCGAGAAAATTGCACAGAAAATTCAAAATGGTTGACTTCCTGTTGGATTTAGGGTCTGACTCAAGGCTCAGGCTTTTTTAAAGTCTGGAGATGTTCTTTGCCTACAAAATTTCATAAATCTATGTTGTTGGGACTACATGTGGACCACAGTTTACCACATGTTTCAAGACTCCAAGAAACCTGAGCCCTGGGGGTTCGCACCCAAGGTGTGAAGCTCCACCCATGGATCCAGGTTATCAAAACTAGAGATTCCCCTCTTATCTTTCTCTCTCTTTTCTCCACGAGCTGCAGCAGGAGCAGCTCTCTGCTCTCTTGTGTGGCCTGCTCACAGCAGACACACACAGTCTTCTTTACGGCAGAAGACGCGAGAGCCTGCCTAAGACTCAGAAACTAAGTTTCCTTGTGCCAACAGCTAACACACAAGTCTGCTGGCCAGTTTAACAAGTACAGGAGCCGCGAAATTGAGTTAGCTTGCTGCTAACTCTACACCAAGGAGTGACCTGGGCCCTCTGCACGACTGGAGTGCTGTCTGCCCAGCAACGCCTGCATCTTTCAGCTTCAGAGCCAAAGCCTTCTCAGCCTGACTCACCCACGGATTCACCGGCTACAAAGCAGGACACTACAAAGCATCTCTTCCTTCATGGACTGGTAACAACTGGGCATAGCCTAGCAACACAGTGAAGCATAGTACGGCTAAGCGAGAATGTTTAACTCAAACAATGTACTGTACGTGTATTGATTTGGTTAAGGTTATACATTGAACTGTTGTTGTGATGTCCTTGTTGCCTATAGTCAGGTTACTGCATAGCCACACCGCTAGGTTAATGTTAGCATGCTTAACACATGTTACATCCAGTAACTAGGCCTTGCATGCAACTAACCTCGTTTTAACCTGGCACCTTTAGCATACACCAATTGGCCTTGAATAGAGAACCACACAGTTAAGAGGTTAAAACCTAGTTTGGCAAACTTTGGTTCAGGCAGCACATGTGGTTCAAGACACCACATGGTCTGGCCTTTTATCCCTGTAGTTCCCTTTATCAGCCAAAGTGTCAGCATGCCATGTGCTCAGTCACCAGGTGACTGCAGCCATCTTGCTATTGTCTTCCCTACAACACACACACACACACACACACACACACACACACACACACACACACACTCACACATTCACACTTGTATATAGATACACTCAGCTAGATTAGTATTGTGTGTTGCTTTTACCCTTTTGTTAAATAAATGCTTTTGGATATACCTGTTGTCTGTTTTAATGTTGCACAAGAATGAGTTTTGCCAACCTCTGCTCTGTAAAGAACTCCAAATCCTTTAACCTTTACTAGCTATTGATATGGTGATTTTGTTTATAGTTATTCAAGTAATTATTAATCAAAGTCCCAAATTCATAGATTAGTACACTTTGAGACTGAATTGGCTATCTTTTTCCCTGAGTCCAGGGTGGTGCCCCGTTATTATTAATTCTTATTAATAATTTTATTGATTTTAATAATTAACAATTATCTTTGATAATCGTTAATTATTGCTGATAGCCAAACTTGTAGCCACGGCCCAACAATGTCAAAATTAAAGGTGGAGGATTTGACTCTGGAATTTTCTTGGGAGCGTCCATGAGCCATTTTGCCACACCCATGCCCAAGACCCATATCCGATATCAAGGTACACCATGACTGACCCATTTCAGCTACGAATATTTGCCACTTCTGATGCATGTAGAAAGGTTTGTGAGTTTTCAAGCATCCCTAGTGCCTCAAAAATGCTAAGAGTAATTAGGGGGTGATGAAGAGTTGCCATGCCACACCCAAGCCTGATTGCAATATCAAATTGAAATGCTTACTAGTTCAAACATGGGCGCAAAGTTTTATGTGTTTTTGCGCATCCTAAAGGCCTCAAACATGTTTGTAAAATGAAAATTGATGCATGAAATCCAAAATGGCTGTCTTCCTTTTGGGTGAAAAAATGTTAAAAAGAAAAAAAAAGAATTCTGGGCAGAACAATTAGAGCAATGAACACACCTAGAGCAACTTTGTTCCAAAATGGCCTTGCGTTTGGGGGCGCTATGGAGCCTGCCGGTCGAGCCCAAGCCCAATCACAATAAAAGATATAGTATCCCCTCATTTCTCATATGTATGCAAAGTTTCATGAGTTTTCAAGCACTTTTAGCCCCTCAAAAATGCTATTCATTGTGGAGAAGAAGAAGAAAAAGAATTCCATCACATACAATAGGGCCTTCGCACCACTCAGTGCTCGGGCCCTAATATAATTCCTTCAGATACACCCAGGCACCTCTTCTTATTATAAGGGTACAAGCAACTTCGCACCACTCAGTGCATGGGCCCTAATAATAATCTTTACAAAAACAATAGGTTTCTTGCACTTTCAGTGCCAGGGACCATATGGCCCTGATATCTTTGTGCTCGGGCCCTAGTAATAATAATCTTTAAAAAAACAATAGGTTTGTCGCACTTTCACGGGCCCTGGAACTTTTGTGCACAGGCCTTAATTAATGTTGAAGCTCCAGAGGCTGCACCACTGTGTGATGGTTTTAAGGTGATGTAGGTCCACATTCACACTATAATGCAGCTGGATTGCCAGCAGCTAATAGAGATGTGGACAAAGCCTGCAACCTTGGCATTCTGTTCACAAGCCACATTTGCAGGCCATGCAGGCCCAGTTTGTGGTAGATGGCTTTTATTGTCCCAGCCATCTACTCTCACTGTTCTGGAGATAAAGATATTCCTCCTTTAATGGATTCTGCTGTGTTTTGTGTTGCAATTCAGCTTGAGTGAAAAGCTGATGCCTGCTGAGGAACAATTCAGGGAAGAATGTGACATATCCAAATACCAGTTGCTTTTTCAGTGGCCAAACAACATGTGCTTTACACGATCAGTATTCAGCACCCCCCATTTACAGAGCTTTCAACACGAGTGGGTTGGATTCACAGACATAGTTTTCACCTAGTGTAGTGTTTCACCAGTATAGACTGTCACATACAGCATGCACTGTGTCATTCCTCTGTATGAAATTAAAATTTAAGGGATTAGGTGACATATTTATCACAAGGTTCGTGTGTGAAATGCTGTACATTAGCTTACGGTGCACTATTTTGTGGGTGTATAATATCTGATGGGACACATCAAAGTGATTCTTATCTCTAGAATTCAACAATGCTATCCATATTTCAATGTCCTTTTTGGAGTGAATGTCACTCTCTCTGTTTGATCCACTGCAGGTACTGTCACTGAAATAGCTAGCTACCAGCATCAAAATATCCACAAGCTGAAGCACAATGGTCAGAATACAGCTTGAATACTTAAGTGTGGGGAGACAGGAAAGCGGGGGGTGCACTTCAGTATCCATTCAAACCCATCTCTGACATATTCCATGGCCTTGAAGTCTCTGTAGAGCATGGCAGTGCTCTCTGGGCTTTGTTTACGGATCATGGCTTGTTTACTATGAAGCCCAGCGCCAACCCTGAAGAGATGTGGGCCCAAGATGTTTTATCTCTTGTCAGGGCCTGCTTCAATTAAATTAATGGAATCCATTCAGTTCTCCTCTTTCCCTTTCCCTTTCAGGCCCCAGCCACGGAGGAGAATACATTAAAAAGATCTTAGAGCCTTAAGATGGTGCATCATGGTATTAGCCTCAGTCAGTCTTTTTCTCTCACAGATTTGGTTCTTTTTCTTTTCCTCACTAAATGAAGTAATCAATGGGATCTCTAGCTCACCAGGTATGGCTTGTCTGTATTTTGAACCTTGAATGTAACATTGTGAAGACAATTTAAATTCTGTCTCAAATAGTATACTTTTTCATAAGGCCCTTTATATAGGTTACATAATAGGTAACTGATGGCTTTATTTGTTATTATTAGTTATAAGCCATTAATAAGAGTAACTTTTGGGTTGCCATACTGTGAATCACTCTTGTTGGTGAGCCATTAATAGTCAAGTCATTAAGACATTTTCATGAGTTTCTTATTTTCCAAGTAGCCATCAAGTCTGCAGTCATAAATGTTAATAAATAAACTTGCTTATACAGACTTGGCCGAAATTATTTGTACCCTTGCATTTTATTAAAATAATGCACCATTCACACTGAACAGTGTTGAAATTAAAATATATTTTACTATTGATGTATGTCTGTGTTTGGTTTGCAGGGGAACAAAACAAAAAAGTTGTGAAAATAACTGACTTCATGCTTATTCTACAAAGACATTCTAAAATAGCCTCAACAAAATTATTGAAGACATTAGAAAAAAGGTAATAATCAAGCATGGTTAACGTAAAGGTTACAAAACCATCTCCAAAGAGCTTGATGTTCCTGTGACCACTGTTGCCAAGAGCTACTCATGGAACTGTAGCCGACATCTCTGGACATGGTCGCAAGAGGAAAATTGGCCTGAGATTGAACAGAGGGATTGCTGGAATGGTCAAGAAAAAAAGAAGAAAACTTCAATAGAGATCCAAGCTGATCTTCAAGTTCAAGGTACAATAGTTTCAAGTCACACGATCTGTCACTATCTGAATGAAAACGGGCTCCATGATAGAAGAAGACCCCACTTCTAAGAGGGAGACATAAAAAAGCCAGACCGGACTTTGCCAAAATGCATGTTGAAAAGCCAAAGTCCTTCTGGGAGAATGTGCTTTCGACAGATGAAACAAAATTAGAGCTTTTTGGTAAATCACATCAACCCTATACAGAAGAGAAAAATGAAGCCTTCAAAGAAAAGAACACCATGCCTACTGTGAAACATGGAGGAGGCTCAGTAATGTCTTGGGGTTGCTTTGCTGCCTCAGGCACTGGATGCCTTGAATCTGTGCAGGGCACAATGAAATCAGAAGACTATCAAGGCATTTTGGAGCGAAACATACAGCCCAGTGTCAGAAAGCTGTGGCTTAGTTGCAGGTCATGGGTCTTATAGCAGGAAAACGACCCCAAGCAAACATCAAAAAGCACCCAAGAGTGGATGAGAAGAGAACATTGGACTGTTCTGAAGTGACCTGCTATGAGTTCTGATCTGAATCCCACTGAACATCTGTGGAAAGAGCTGAAACTCGCAGCTGGGAGATGGCACCCATCAAATTTGAGAGAACTGGAGCAGTTTGCTCAAGAAGAGTGGGCCGAACTACCAGTGGAGAAGTGTAGAAACCTTATTCAGAGTTACAGAAAGCACTTGACAGCAGTTATTGCCTCCAAAGGCTGTGCTACAAAATATTAAGTTAAGGGTACCAATATTTTTGGCTGTGCCATTTTCATTTGTTTTATTGTATTAAGTTGTAAATCAAAAGCAAAGTTTCAGTTATATTTAATGTGAATAAGAATGATAGATACCATATATGTATGTCCGTTTCAACTTAATACAGAGAAAATTTAGTTTTTTCAAAAAAAGGTGGAAGGGTACCAGTATTTTCGGCTACATCTGTAACTGTAATATAACCAATATCAGCGCATTGCAGATATAATAGCATCAACGTATATGACAGCTGATAAATGACAAGAAAATGAAGTACCGAAATGCCAAAGATATGTTTTGAAATTGTGACACCATTCTATGGTTCATCCACCAGGGGGTAGTGACCATTTTATTGCTCAACAGTAAAATATCCTGCCAAGTACATTTCTTGAATGCAATTGTTTAGAAAAACACATTTAAGGGAAGATTCTCAAAAATATTTTTTTATGTTATGCATTGTAAAGAACGTTAATATCAGCCTATTAAACATTAACAGATTTTTAGAGTATCAAATATCAACATGAGTAGTGGCCTTGTATTGGTCAGGCTATAATAGAATGTTGAAGCTCCCAAACTCTTGTTTGTCACTGTCAGTGGTCTTGGTTATTTATGAAAAATAATTTGAAGTAATTTAATGGTTATTAGGGGTGTGCCCAAATCCAAATATGTTATTCAGCAATGCACGAATAGTGGGTTTTTTAAAAACATTTAGTCTGTCCAAATATTTTAAAAACTATTTGTTTTCAGGAAAAAAAAACCCATGTCAAATACCAGTGTGCAGGTTGGTTACATCGCTATTTCCTGTCTCTCTCCTCTGCTCCGCTGTTATGCGTATCAGCAGGTCTCAATGAGGGGAGTCACATCCATTTGCTACATGACGCACATTTCCTTATTTGGACATCATTCCCGGAGTTGGGGATGTTCCCCAGAGATAAAGCTGAGCTACTGACAGGCGTAAAGTGCTCTCAAGGGACTCTCCATAACCTGTTGTTCCCCTTCTCCTTTCTACAAAGTTAGGTTGTAAAAAATAGACAATAAATGAAAAGTGCAAAGCAATAATCTCCTTTGAAGTTATTCCCTACACATTACATGCTGTGCTGTTTCTGTGTTATGGGTGTATAAATACCTATACATCTGTCTGCATAGTTGCAATGAGCAGGGTTTTAGCTCAGCAGTCAGCACAGTTGTCTATGATTTGGGAGACTCAAGTTTGAGATCCGGTGTAGGACCTCTTTCTTAAGATAGTTTACTCATAAACATTTATTTTAAAACACTAATATCCTAAAATTAAAAGTGTAAAAAAAACAAAAACAGGATTTTTATGCCTATTTCCACTTTTATACAAATACAAATACAAATACAAATACAAATATGAACAATTTTGCTACCTCAACAAATATAGATCCAAATACTGGACTCTCCCTAATGCTTATGTGTCACAAGACACAAGACACACCTTGGGAAACATTGAATTTTTTGTTTTTATTTTTGTCTCAAAGAAGAGGAAAACCTTTTCTTCTACATGTGCAAACAGCAGCATGCCTAGGCACAAATACTCTTATCTAAGCACACACTGTCATACATACATTTGCTAAAATGTTATCAGTAACAACCACCAAAGCTACATAAAGGCCCTTTATGTTGGTTTATAACATTTGCAATCACCTCAAATTCCAATACTTACTATAACAGAAATCAAATCATAATTATAACCACTGTGAGAATCATGTACAAAAAATGCTAGACAGAGGCACTATAAGATAAGCAAAGTTTGTTTTGGTAAAGTTCCTCCATTTCTATTGGTTGAGATCAATGAAAAAACAGCTTTAAAGAATTAGTTGGAGTGTGTGACATCCTGGTGCTGTTGGTTAATCATTAAACTGTTTTTCCCTCTTGTCACACCTTCCTTGCAGATAGTGTTGCTTTCTTTTGGAAAACCTGTATTCTGTATTAACACACAGCCAAATGCTCTGATGCAACACACTGAAAGGTGATGAATACAATCATAAATGAATGGCTACCATTAGTCGAATGTTTACTATAGGAAGCTTTGTAAATTGCTTGAAACACATTAAAGTGACCCCTAATTGAATTGTCAGCTTATTTGACTAATAGTATGAATAGACTGGGTGGCCTTGACCCTGATTTTTTTCTTTGGTTTTGCTGTCTCTCAGTTGCTCATTTTAGCGCAGACTATGAAGA
Organism: Thunnus thynnus; assembly: GCF_963924715.1. Taxonomy (NCBI): domain Eukaryota; kingdom Metazoa; phylum Chordata; class Actinopteri; order Scombriformes; family Scombridae; genus Thunnus; species Thunnus thynnus. The sequence continues at coordinate 3,101,922 of NC_089518.1, forward strand.
ATCTAAGGAAGATTCTTATCAATAATACTATCCACAGGATTCCACAGAAATGTCATTTTCTGGTATTTGTGAGTTTCAAGATTCAAGAACTTTACTGTCATTATGCAAGCACGACAAAATTGCAATTGTGTCAACTGCAAATGATGCAGTCGTATTTAAGACTTCACACATATTTACAAAGAATAGATATGAAGAAATAGAAGAAGAAGAAATATAAAAATATCAGGGATAAAGAGTGCAGAATCTAAGCAATATAAGTAAGAAATATTAGCAATATAAAGTATAAAATGCAATTAACGATAAAATACAACAAAAATACAACTAATGAGGTGCAAAAGCATCAGCAGTAAAAGTACAGTAAAGGTGCGGTGAACAGATATGGAGGGATGCTGTATTGTGGTGTTGAATGACGTGTGTTTGGTATAAAAAATACTGCACATAATCAGTAGCTTAAAGTGACATGTAAGTAAATAAGTATTGCACATACCCAATGATGGCAGCATATCAGTCTTGAAATATTGTACAGTAGATAAATATTGCACATGTGCATTGATGGCAGCATATTAATCTTGTTCAGACTGAGATGTCTGAGTTGAACAGTGCCACAGCTTTTGGGAAGAAGCTGTTTTTCAGCAAGGCAAGGCAAGTTTCACTAACTGAGACCACACCGAGAACATTAGATTTCAATAGTTTAATTGAGATAATGAAAGAGAGCTGATATGTTGATGGATGGGTTGGAGAACCTGATGAAGGATTAGGGATGGAGGGATGAAGTGATGGGGAGAGGAAAGGGGTGAGGTGTGAGAGTTGAGGAACATAGAATGGAGGGTTAAGGGACAATGATGGATGTATGGTATGTCGACTGGACGACAACTGCCGACAGTAGGGAGGTAGGAGGGAACAGGGGGGAGAGGTTGAGACTCTGAGTGGGGGAACTGTCTCTCCGGTTCATCGCCTGGATAGAGCCCCCAAAAAGAACTTCATGCGGAGATGTGTTCAAGAATGTGGCTGAAGTATGGTTCTGGAGAAATCGCAGACTTGTGCAAAACTTGCAGGTTTGCAACCAGGAACATGTGGCAACTTGCCTGGTTTGGCGGTGGAGAGCGGGTCTTGTGGATATGCGTGGTGGGCTAGCCTCTGGTTTATGTAGGTTTGAATTGTTCTGAAGGCTCGAATAAGAATTTACGTGAAAAGAAATGTGGGGCAAGAGAAGCCAAGCTGGTTGGTTTGCTTGCTTAAGGTTAAATATGAGGGTGTCTGGGAGTGGCGTCCTTGTCTCCGAAGAATGAATGGGAATATCAGATGTTGTTGCATGCTGTAGAACGTCTGTAGAGATGTGGATTCTACGACTTTGTCAGGGTAGGGCAGGTGGCCTGTACGGGGAAGTCTGGCATAGCAGGCCAGGATGATGATGATGATGATGATGAAGTCGGGGGCAAGCGCTTGGACTTAAGGCTGGGTTCGGCCTTACTGACCCTTGGATAACATGCCGAAGTGTGGAGCGAGGCTGGATATGATGTCCTTGAGGATTTCTTGTTTATAATGGTCAGCAACGATATAGCGTGGGAACGAGGATAACTAAGACCTCTTTTGCCCCCAAAGAAGGGCTTCGATGATGACTTGACGTGGTTCATCGACTGGAGGTGAACCACCTCAACTGCTGTAACCCCGGAAACAGAGAGAGACACTGAGTCAGTGCAGCTGTATGTTGCGAGAACAGGCAATGTGGTTGTCTCCGGAAGGGTCGAATGTCAGGACTTGGTGGAATCTGTGGGACAATCATGTACGAAATGGATGGAAATGGATGGTCTGGTGGTTGAGATGGTTCTTTGGAGTTAATGGCAATTAGTGCTTTAGGATATAGTGGTGTCATGGACCGTGCTTGGTGGGGTTCTGAGGGCCACTGCACCTAACATAGGCACCACTGAAGGAAGGATACTGTACGTGGGTATCGACAGGTGTGATGCACCTGGATGGGTACGATGGCCGTCAGAAGCGAGAAGAGAAGTGCGTGGCCTGCGATGAGCTTTAGCTGTCAAGACTTTAGTAGCCTGTGATGGGGCTTGAGACTGTCAGGACCTGCAAAGCCTGCTGCATGAAGGGAGTCGAAGAAGGGGGGGAAAAGGGGGAGATGGTTGGGTGTGGGGGCTGAGTGCGAACTGTGGGATAACCATTTAAAGGAAAACTGATGGTCTGGGTGGCTCTTTGGAGTTAACCGAATGGAGTGGGTCGGAAGAAGGAAGCTCCGTGGCCCGCTCATGTCATGAACTAGTGGTGGGGGAATAGAGGCTGACTGGAGCACTGAATTGATGATGAATGGTTGTATTGGAGATGATTCGTTGTGTTGAAGCATTTTATATAGTCGGTTGACGGCAATGAAAGAGTGAGGGCGCACCCTCCATGGTGCCTTGAGATTCAGATGAAGGTAGAATGGATGAAAAGAAAATGGATGGATTTGAGTGAGCCATGTCGGCTGTGGCTAGAAAGCGAAGAATGAAAAGGTGCTGTTTTATGGATAATATGGGAGGATGGAAGCCGAAGTGATATAGGAGGAAAAGATAGAAAGTCTGGAGGGAGGCACGGGGGATGAAGGGGTGAGGGTTGGAGGGATGAAGGGTGGGGAACTCAATTCAATTCTATAATATAGCGCTGAATGACGACAAGGTCGTCACGTGGCACTTTAGCGTAAAGCAGGTCTAGACCATTCTCTTTAATTAAAGGAGACCCAACAATTCCCCCGTGAGCAAGCACTTGGCGACGGCGGTGAGGAAAAACTCCCCTTTAACGGGAAGAAACCTCAAGCAAAACCTGGCTCTAGGTGGGCAGCCATCTGCTTTGACCGGTTGGGTTAGAAGAAAAAACGAACAAACAAACAAACAAACAAGAACAAACAAAAACGGGGGGGGGGGGGTAAAGGAGGTAAGGATGAAAAATGAAAAGGTGAGGGTAAAAGTAGAGTGGAAAAGGAGGAAGGATAGAGTTAGAGGGATGAGGGGAGGGGGACGGGATGGAGGGGGAAGGGAGAGGGTCGGGGGTGTGAGGATGAGGGGGTAAGGGTCGAGTTTGTGGGATGCGGGATGAAGGGATGAGGGTCGCGGGATGAAGGGATGAAGGGAATACTTACCACGCATGAGGAATGGGGGGGGGGGATGTTTATTGGGTGAGTGGTGGAAGAGCAGGTGTGGGAAAGGAGGAAGGATAGACTTAGTGGGATGAGGGGAGGGGGAAGGGAGAGGGTTGGGGGTGTGAGGATGAGGGGGTGAGGGTCGAGGTCGTGGGATGCGGGGTGAAGGGATGAGGGTCGCGGGATGAAGGGATGAAGGGAATACTTACCACGCATGAGGAATGGGGGGGGGGGGATGTTTATTGGGTGAGTGGTGGAAAAGCAGGTGTGGGAAAGGAGGTAGGATAGACTTAGTGGGATGAGGGGAGGGGGAAGGGATGGAGGGGGAAGGGAGAGGGTTGGGGGTGTGAGGATGAGGGGGTGAGGGTCGAGGTCGTGGGATGCGGGATGAGGGGATGAGGGTCGAGGGATGAAGGGATGGGGGAAGAAGGAAATATTTAGCATACTGGTCGAGAGAGAAGGGGAGGAAAAGAAGAGAGAGAAAGGGAGAAAAGGAAGGGAAAGGAGAGAGAGATGATAGTGATGGGGGTTGAAGGATGAAGGGTCGAGGGATGAAGGATGAGGGGATGCATGTATGGCTGTGGGCATGAGGTCGCTCGACCTGGCCCTCGGCAAATGTGGGAGCCGTCCGCTGCTCAGCTGTTGTGGCCGGTGTGGTGCCGTGGGGGTGCCCCGTATCAGAGACGTTGGGCAGGGAACCCGGAGGTGATCAGCTGGATACATCGGTGATGAGCTGGAGGCTGTGTGGAGCAAGAAAAGCACAGCAATTGAGACGAGGAGGTGGTGTCTGAGTCGGGTAGAATGCGTGTATGATACGCTGGGGATGATTGATGGCCCGTTGTTTGGAGAGAAGAGGGTGAGAGTTCCTGAAGAGAAGTAGAAGCGTTAACGAAGAAACATGAAAACAGAAAAGTGAGTTAGTATGAACCATGGAGTTACGCGAGCACTTAATAAATAAGCAGGAAAATGGGATGAAGGATTAATTAGGAAGATAAAATTAAAAAAAGGAGGGAAGAAAAGAAAGTGGAGTGTGCCCTGGCCGGAGCTAGAGAGTCAGGGCTCTGTTGTAGTGGGCAGCGTCAGCGTGGTGACGTCATCGGTGTGTGGCATGCGTCGGGTTAGCGTTAGGCGGTGAACCTGGAAGAGCGGGACGATTTGAGCTACCGGCCGGAGAGGTGAGGAAAAAGTTTCCGTAGAGTTGGAAAAGTTTGGCAACGCTATTGTTTCGCTGGAACAGTGTGTCCGTCTGTTTGGGAGCACTCTGTAGGTGAGTGAGCATCCAGTTGAAGATGTTGCTTGAAGGAAAACAAGCCGGGTCAGAATCGGCTATAGCGTGGGTGTGTATGGGTCCCAGCTGATCAGCATTGTGGCGTCTGAGGCAGTAGCTTTTCTTCCGAGGAGCAGCGGTGTAAACGGCCTCTGCGTGGATGTGGTGGTGAAGGAGGTATCTTGTTGGGGATCGAGTCGTGGATGGTATTGCTGGGGAACATGGTCCAAGGAATGCGGGCGAGGGGTAAGCGTTTGCGATGCGACCCTGTCACGGGTCACTTGCAACTGAGACGAGGGGAGAAGAACGGATGGGGTGTGCCTAAATACTTTGTAGTGCGGAAGTGGGATGTGTACTCGGTGTGGTCTCTGTTCCCGAACCTTGTTTATAAATCTATAAACTTCATTTATTTGTATAACACATTTTAACAATAAGGCAATTCAAACTGCTTTATATAGAGCATAAAAAGCATCAAGACAGAATGTAAAAGCAACACAAGGCAATGTAAAAAAGACATTTAATACAATTAAAAAATGTTAGATTTGGAAATAAAAAGAAGCTAAAATAGAATAAGACAGATAAAACAGGAGAATAAAAGTTGCAGTGCAGTGTAAGATATTAACTCTCAAATTTGGTTGCATCAAAGGCAGAGGCAAACTGAAAAGTCTTCACCTGTGATTTAAAAGAACTGAGAGTTGCAGCAGACCAGCATTTTTTTGGGAATTAGTTCCAGATATGTAGAGCATAAAAACTAAATGCTGCTTCTCCATGTTTAGTTTTTACTCTAGGGACAGAAAGCAGACCTGTCCCAGACAACTTGAGAGGTCTGGATGGTTCATAGTGTAGCAGCAGATCCGAAATGTAGTTTGGCCCTAAACCATTCAGTGCTTTATAAATCATAAATCTTTGACAGACAGGAAGCCGGTGTAAAGATCTGAGAACTGGAGTGATATGATCCACTTTCTTGGTCTTAGTGAGGACTCAAGCAGCAGTGTTCTGAATCAGCTGCAGCTGTCCAATTGATTTTTTTAGGGAGACCTGTGAAGACACCATTACAGTAGTTAAGTCTACTGAAGATAAATGCATGGACAAGTTTTTCCAAATCCTGCTGAGACATAAATCCTTTAACTCATAATATATTCTTTAGGTGATCGTAGGCTGACTTTGTCAGACTACCAAGACTACCAAGAAACAGGAGGGCTGTGTACTGGATAATAAATCTACAAATGGTAGTCCTCCCTGGAACTCTCTCAAAGCCTAAAAGAGTAAATCATTTCCTGGGAAAATGGGAGGACAAGTAACAGGCAGAGCCTAGTGCCCTGAGATTTGTGATGCGACTGGCTGGCCTGCATTACCATCCAGGTAGAGTGCCTCTTCAACCCCTGTGCTTAGGCCATATTCAGGGTTGAGTGGAGGTGTGTGGGGGTGTGGGCATGTTTACTTGTGCTCTAGAATGTAACCACTCTAGAATGTAACATTAGAAAATAATGTTTTATTGATCTGATTCGCCGGCTTTCTAGCTACCAGCACTCCCTCTCTTCATTCACTCTCTAGCTTGCTCTACCACAGCTGCTCTCTCTCTCTCTCTTTCTCTCGTCTTTTTTAAAATGAGTCGGGAAGCCGTAAATTAAAGTCTAACTTTACTTTTAATGTTATCAAATGAAGAGAAATGTCATCACCTCCTCCTAGTAACGTCTTTGTACTTGATCTCCAGCTGTAATTGGCCAACACAGCCTTCAGCTGCAGTCACGTCGGGTTGTGTTTCTCCAAAAGTTGACTCTGGCTTAACTTTCCGGCCACAAACGGCGTTGGGGGAACTGGCGTTTTCACCACACCGCCTGATTTGGTTTGAATACGGCCTTAGTAGGACACAGATGTGGACAGCTGTGAAAGGGATGGCTAACAACAAACCTCCCCAACATTCAAGTGTGCAACTGGAGAATAGATTTGCTCCACTGCTGCAGGACCCTGGATCTCCATCTGATGACCTGGATAACCTCTCATCTTCACCCAGCAGGGTAAGGACTAAGATTAACTCACAAATTAAAAGGCTACAGGGACAGCCAATGACTAGGCCTCAAACTCTGATTGTGGGTGACTATGCTGTAAAAGATTTAAGAAGCATGTGCAGTAAGAACACCAAAATACTCTGCTTTCCCAAGGATATGGTCACTGACATGACTGAAAGAATCCTGCATATTGTGGCTGCACATCCAAAGCTGAAAAACATCATAGTGCACATAGGGACCAAATATGTTGTGAAACAACAGTCTGAAGTGCTGAAACAAGATTTTATTGATCTGTTGAACACAGTCAGCTTTCTGAATGCTAAGGTGTTTATCATTGGCCCTCTACCATTAGCCAGAAGAGGAGTTGAGAGATTCAGCAGACTGTTGCCACTGACCACACGGCTTTCAACTGCCTGTACCGTCCTTTCACTGCACTTTTTCAACTTTTTCTGGGACCGCAGACATCTTTTTAAGGCAGATGGACTTTGCCTTAACAAGTCAGGGGTAAAACTGTTCATCTCTAATCTATTTTACTTCCTGCGTCACCCATCTTTTCCGTCACCCATCTGAGACAACAAGAATCAAAACAAGATCCACAACGACTTCAGAATCATCCCCTCTCTCCCCAGCCTGATAAAAGTACAGTATGTCCAGTTATTTGTGTACAAGATACAGCAAGCTCTAACTGGTATGTGCTGGGTCCAGGCTGCAAGGCTAATGGCACTTATGACTCTTCCCAGGAAAAGCCAGGGCCCAGTGTGACGGGAGCTTGCTCATTTCCTGTCTTGATAGGTAACAGGACAAGAATGGTGAACCTGCTAAGAGACAGGAAGCACTCAACTGGTTCTGCAAATGTATCAAATTTAGCTTCCATAGCTCTTTAGCCACAGCTTGTCCCAAAAAAATGGTAAGATAATGCTTTGAACACACTAAATTTAAATTTATTGAAGTCGGGTTTTTGTCAGGAAAAACATTTTTAATCAATGATTTTGTCAGCAAGCACAATCTTGATTTATGTTTTAACTGACACTTGGTTAGACCAAGATAATAGTGCAGCTGTTCTTATTGAGTCAGTCCCTCCCAACTTCAGTTTTATGAGTGAAGCTAGACTGTATAAGAAAGGAGGTGGAGTTGCCATTTTGTTTAATGATTCCCTCCAATACAAGCAGATGTCCTGTTGAAATTTTGATTCTTTTGAATATGTGGCTCTTCGGTTGAATTCCTCCTCTTGAGCTATATTTCTAAATATCTACAGGCCACCTATCTTGAAGAGCTCATAGTACCGTATTATCCCACTAGAACACTGCGCTCCCAGAATGCAGGCTTACTGGTGGTTCTTAGTCTTTAAAAGTAGAATGGGAGGCAGAGCCTTCAGCTATCAGGCTCCTCTCCTGTGGAACCATCTTCCAGATTTGTTCCGGGGTGCAGACACCATCTCTATGTTTAAGAGTAGGCTTAAAACTTTCCTTTTTGATAAAGCTTATAGCTAGGGCCAACCAGGCTCGCCTTGGATCAGCCCTTAGTTATGCTGCTATAGGCCTAGACTGCTGGGGGACTTCCCATGATGCACTGAGCTCCTCTCTCCTCCTCCTCCTCCTCTCCATCTGTATGCATTCATGTAACATCAATGCATGTCACTAATGTTGCTTAGTGTTTTTTTTGTGCTTTCTCATCTCACACAAAACCCTGGGTCCTGGGCTGAGCCTTCACGGTCCTTCACAGTCCTGTTGGCATCCTTCCCTGGCTGCTGCTGTGTCATTGTCATTATTGTTATGATTGTTGTTATTCTATCACCCCCCCCCCCCCCCCTTTATTTCTCTCTCTCAACCCAACCGGTCAAAGCAGATGGCCGCCCACCAAGAGCCGGGTTCTGCTTGAGGTTTCTACCCGTTAAAGGGGAGTTTTTCCTTACCGCTATCGCCAAGTGCTTGCTCATGGGGGAATTGTTGGGTCTCTGTAAATTAAAGAGTACGGTCTTTACCTGCTCTATGTGAAAAGTGCCTTGAGATGACTTTTGTCGTGATTTGGCGCTATATAAATAAAAATTGATTGATTGATTGATTGATAAGTACTGTGCAACCTTTTTTGATGACTTTGCTGAACTGCTGTCTATTATCTGTATTGACTTTGATTGTGTTGTTATTGTTGGTGATTTTAACATCCATGCTGACAACCCCCAGGACAGAGGGACTAAAGAACTGTGTTGCGTTCTTGATAACTATGGACTGACCCAGAATGTGATGGAGCCCACACACAACAAGAGGCACATTCTGCACATAATCATCTCTAAGGATCTGAACATTTCTAAGGTTGAGGTGAATGATGTTGTTCTCTCAATTCAATCAATCAATTTTTATTTATATAGTGCCAAATCACAACAAAAGTCATCTCAGGGCATTTTTCACATAGAGCAGGTCTAAACAGAACAGAACAACAGACAACAATCATAACAATAACAATCTCCCTGATCATTCCTGTATTTTCTTTGAAAGTACGATCTCCGTGCACACAAATGTCCAAACAGAGGTAATCACAAAATGGTATATCACTGAAAGCACTAGTGAAATATTTATTCAGGCTTTCTTGTCCACACCCACCCTCTCTTGGGTGTTTGGGACAAAGGCAGGCCTACACGTAAACTCTGAGGCCTGGCCACGAGGCCAAATCTTTCCTTTGTTCCCTGAAACAAAGGAGCAGCGCCAAAATGCCGCTCACAGACTCCATTTTCCATGATGCTTTGTAAGTTCGCACCTAAGTGTGAACTCAGCAGGAAGCCTCAGGCTCTTGTCTTTGATTGGCAGAGAGGTATAAACACCACACGGAGCCGCCCTTTAAGTACTGGCTTGAGGCGGCCATTGTTGCTTTCCAGTATAACTAAGCAAGGAGAAGGTCCACTTTCTCTGCCAGCCAGATTACCAATGGAGGTGAACTGTGCACGTGTGCTTTGACCCATGTTCTCCCGTACACTACTATCAGATCCGTGAGAGACTGCTGGTTGCAACCCAGAGCTGGGAGTGAAGTTTGAAACTGAGTTTCTTCACTGCCACACCAGAAACCAGCCGCCGTCAGCCTTAAGGAAATAAGGATGACACTGCCAGATTATGCACCAGAGGACACACACCGATTCTCTTCTGAGAGTGACACAAGAGGTTGTCTGGGCAGAGATAATATTAGATTTGTGTGTTTTATAAGCTTAGTGCTTGTAATTTTGTTATAAGATTTAACGGACCACCTAGTCCCATTTTCTGCTACACTCTGAGGAGTATTTGAAGTTGCTGTGTGTTTAATTTCTGTTCACCACGCTAGACACCACACCCAGACAACGTGCATACAGTCGGCTTTCCCTCCTTCTCCTTCCCTCTCTTTTTACTAACACACACACACACACACACACACCTACTTAATCATGCATGTTTTCTACACATCTGATGGTCAGATAGCGTGGAATATTGCGTCACTCTGCTCCTCATTATCCTCCATCAGACACGTGTGTGCAGGAACGCCACCGACCACTGCGCTAGCTTGCTATTGTTTAACCGGACGTGACTTCCTCCTGAAGTGACACCATCTTGAATGTCATGCAATGTCATCTTACCAGATCTCGTCTGCTATCGTAAGGTCGCGTGACGTCAGCTGGTCAGATCACATCAACCATCTTGTCATCCACACACACACATATACACGCTGCTGATTTTATGTGTGCTGTTTCATTAGTATTAGTTGGTAGTATAATGTTTGTTAATTAGAAGATTTGTTGACTTTGTTAATTCTTGTGGAGATTAATAAATACTATTATAACTTTAAAGAGAAATCTTCTGTCATTATTGTGCATGTTTTATTGTGATAAGTGGCTGATTGAGAGGGTCAGAGCTTCCCAGCAAACATATCCCGCAGTGGGTATGTGTGGGTTTACTGTGGGGAAGTGTGGGCAGGGCAAACCCACACTAATCCCACATGGACCCCATGTGGGTAAGCCTGTGCCCACAGCAGTTTTACTTCTTCAGGCCCCAATGAGGTTTTCTGTGGGCAACTCATTGTGGGCTTGTCCACAGAATGCCCACATGGGCTCCCCACAGTAGTTTTGCCCTTTGGGGCCACCATGATAGTTTCATGTGGAATCCCCACTGTGGGCTTGCCCATAGAATGCCTACACAGGCCCCCTGCAGGTTAGCCTCTGCAGTTCCCACAGCAGTTTCCACAGCAGTTTAAAATTTAAACCTGTATATGTGGTATGAACATATTGGCTTTTGTCACTTTATTTGAAGAGATTTGACTTGCTGTAGTTCCTGTCACTGTTTGTTAAAAGTTTTGATCTGCTGAAGACCTTTTGATTGTTTTTCTCACCCTAATCCCAGCGAACATGCCCCTTTGGGACCCATGTGGGGCCACTGCAGGAATAAACTGAGTCCCGCAGGGGCAGCCCACTGTGGGTCCCGTTACTGGCGTGAAAGGCGCGGCACTTGTGAGCCCCACACTATGGGGCCCAGGTGGTGCCCCAGTGGGACAGCCCACACCCAGCCCAAAGTGTGGGCTGAGTCTGGGCCCCAGCTGGGCCCACTGTGGGCCCAGGTGGGCTGTGTGGGCCCCACACTACTACCAGTGGGGCCCACACAGTTAAGCAAAAGGACTAGATTGTAAAATTTAAATCTGTATATGTGGTATGAAACATATTGGTGTTTGTCACTTTATTTGAAGAGAAATGATTGGCCTCAGTTCCTGTCACTCTTTGTTAAAAGTTTTGATCTGCTGAAGGCCTTTTGATTGTTTTTCTCACCCTAACAGTGGAACATAATTATTTAATCACCATCAGCTGTGCTGCTAGGGTGTGCCCTATATAACATACCAGTGCCTGTGTCCTACCATGATTGCTGATCTTGAAGAAGGCCTGAGGACTGGAATGTCATCTATATAAAAGGGAAATGCATATGGAGCCAGAGTGTGCAACACTTTTTTCCTACTCTTGAGTCTGCTTCCAGTGATCAGTACTTCACTACAACCCTTGGTGTGTGTTTGGACCTTGTGTTCAGATTTTTTGTTTGTTCTTACTCTCTTTGTCAAGTATTTAACATTGTGGTTCCCCATGAACAGAAGGACCAGAAGATAAATGGCAGAGATCCACTGATGCCCCTGAGGAGATTGATTTATTATGTACTTATTGTGCTCTAATGTGGTTCTATGTGGTCATTGTTATGTTTTATAAAAATAAAGTTGTTTTAGCATTTTATTCAGTGTTCAATCCACATGCTAAGTTTTGTACTCAATTTTCAATATATTTTCTTCATTTTTTCTTTTTTCTTCATTTTTTCTTCTAACCTGGCTGTGAATAAATGTAGATGTTCGAAACATAAACTTAAACAGGGGCAGCCCACTATTGGCCCTGCTAGTGGCCTGAAATGTGGGGTATGTGTGGGCCCCACACTATGGGGCCCTGGTGGTGCCCCAGTGGGATAGCCCACACCCAGCCAAAAGTGTGGGCTGAGTGTGGGGCCCAAAAAGAGAGTGTGGAAAAGCTGAACGCAGATGGCAAAAAACAAATCTCCAGGTTCATTATGACCTCTATAAAGAGAGACATGGCATTTTTAATTTGGAACAGAGAAACACAAGATGGTCCTTCTTCTCGGACATCATCAGCAAAAATAATAGTAATGCACGTGCCGTATTTGCTACTGTTGACAGACTAACAAAAGCTCCTGTGTCAGAAGCCCCTCAACTTCTATCCAGCAGGGCCTGCAATGAATTTGCCTCATTCTTCACTGACAAAGTTCAGAAAATTAGACAAGCAGTCAGTGCCTCCAGGTACAGGATATGTGTTGTCCCTGTGTTCACTCCTCCACAAATCCTGTGGCCTTGATATTCTGCCTGCAGTCTTTTACAAAACTGTTTCAAATCAAATGGCCTCAGATCAGAAATTCAGGTCTGAGTCTATGAGTACACCAACATTTCTGGCTTGGTTTGTGGTTTTTAACATTATTGATTGAAGCTGCGTGCTGACTTTTAATCGTTCCCTCTTCAGTTTTATCTTTGTTTAATTGAATAAAATTCTGCCACATCCAATCATCGATTTGTTCAATGCTCTTACTCAGGACCATAGTCCCCTGGTGATATGGTTATGTAAATTTGTGTGGTCAGCAGTGACCAACTTTCAATTGGTCAGTGAACGCCAAGAGGGGGGAGGAGGGGGAAAGGGTGACTGGAGAGGAGTTTGACCTGGAGGGGGTTTGGGGGGATGAAGGGGACTGATGACTGTCATGTTTAAAGTTCTCTTTCAAGGTTTCTGCCGTGTCTTGTTATGTCTTCTTCTTGTTCTGATTCCTCTTGTCTCTTGTCCTTGACAGAGGGAACAGATGGGTGATGCAGGAAGTAAAATAAGTTTGAGATGAACAACTTTACTCCTGCCTTGTTAAGGCAAAGTGATGTTTTTCACATTTGGATGTGTAGCCACGAGATGCAGGATTCTCACAGTCATGTCAGAGACCATATCCTTGGGAAAGCAGAGTATTTTGGTGTTCTTACAGCACATGCTTCTTAAATCTTTTCAGCATGGTCACTCAAAATCAGAGGTTGAGCCCAGGCTTTAGCTTTCCCTGTAGCCCTTTACTTTCTGATTTACTCTCAGTCCTTACCCTGCTGTGTGAAGACAAGAGGTTATACAGGTCATCAGACGGAGATCCAGGGTACTACAGCAGTGGAGCAAATCTGTTCTCCAGTTGCATACTCAATTGTTGGGGAGGTTTGTTGTTAGTTTTCCCTTTTGCAGCTGTCCACGGCTGTGTCCTACTAAGAACAGGGAACAGAGAACAGAGGTGCTCTGCCTGGATGATAATGCAAGCCCACCAGTTGTATCACAAATCTCAGGGCACTGGGTTCTGCCTGTTGCTTGTCCTCCCATTTTCCTGAAAAATTATTTACTTTTAGGCTTTGCTCTAAGAGAGTTCCAGGGAGGACTACTGCTTGTAGATTTATTGTCTGGCACACAGCCCTCCTGTTTCTTGGTAGTCTTGCTGGTGCTAATTAGCCACTGTTTTGAGTCCATGGTAAGGTGGTGTCGTTCCCACATAGTCCATTCACTTCCATATTCACTTCTAACTGGTGAATTTTGGTTTCCAGCACTGCAATCTTCTGTAGAAGTTTGTGGTAGTTGTCCGTGAAGAAGGGAGGCATCTTGCTGCTAATTAGCTTCAGCTAAGTTCTGTGTTTCCAGTCACTACAGTACAGGCTTATTCTGCTGGTTGGCTTCACTCATGTAGTACTGAGGTATGGAAAGCCATTTCATTCAAAACCCTACCCAAACCGTGCACCACCTAGTCAACAGTGCACGCGACCCAGTTGACGGCGCTGCCACCGATTCGACAGTGCACGCGACCCAGTCAACGGCGCTGCCACCCAGTCGACAGCGTGCGAGACCCAGTCGATAGAGTTGCCACCCAGTGGACGGCACACGCGACCCAGTCGTCCATGTGTCGAATTGGACATCTGGATTTCTGGACTCCGCTTGGAGGATGTGTTCCACAGATGCACAGTGGATCGGCGTCTATTGATTGTAGCGTAGTGGCCACGCAGACACAACAAATTGGAGGTACGCGGATGTCCACACAGAGCCTATGCATACATTTTTACATCACACAGCCCCTAGCAGACCCTTGTATGGTCGCGGACAAGGAAAGGTATAACACCGGCTTAACTAGCAAACTTTTATTTTTTGAGACTTTTATTTTTTTATTTATTTTTTGAATAAAAAGAACTGATAATGGCATCTAGATTCAGTTATGCATCTTTTCAAATATACAGAGGAGGGGCAGCACCACAGATTTAAATCTATTAATTAAAAGTGTGCAAAAAAAAAGAAAGAAAAACTTTCAGCATCAGTATGCCAGTAGCTTGAGCACCAATTTACGTCAGCTGCCTGTTCATACTACCATTAATATTTGGGGTGTTATGAATGTATATTTTGGAACTTCAGGTGCTTCACAGAGGAACTTTCTCTTCTCTCTCTCTCAAACCATTCAGTGACCCCTTGTGCCCTATGAATTGGGGCATTGTCAGCGTGGAAGAGACCACTCCAGTCCATGTAACAAGTTTGGTGTTCAATTTTCCATATAAAAAATAAAAAATAGAAAAACCGGAAAATTGAATTCAGTTTTCTAAAATTGTGTTTTTCGTTCATTAGATCAATGTATAATTAAGATTTTGGAGTTTTGTTTTGTTTTCTAATTTTCTATTTGTGGAATGTTGGATAGTAGGATGGAAAATGGAAATATAGAAAATCGGAAACTTTTTATTTCTATTTGTATCTTGGGCTGCCTGAGAAGGCGGGTCTAAGTGCCCAACTCAACTTACATCTGATTGGCTGGTGGGGGGTGCTAGTCTCACCTATCATCACGCCTGCATTCAAGGATTACATCCGATTATGGCCGTACACAGATCCCGCTGTTATAGGTGAGTGCCACCGCTCCCTCCCTCTAAATGCACATTTGGCAGAGGTGCCAACTCATGGGGAAGACTCTGTGTTTATGTGGATATACAGCTTATACCATGGGAATCATATATAGTGATTTTTTCTGTATTGCCCAGGATGAAAAAGCTAAATACGCTAGCCTATGTAGCTAACGTTAGCCCTGTTATGCAGTGTGTCCATGCTTCAGAGACACTTGGTGATGCAGCCGCTGCATAGATTGAAATAAAAAAAAAAAAAAACAAAGTCAGATTGTTGAAGCTAGACTATCAGTGCAAAGTTGATTAGCTGAGAAGTCATCTCCTCTGCATACTTTGAGTCAGGAGGAATTGGTGCCATAACGTTAAATGTCTAAATGTTTCTGTGTAACTCAGCTGCTCCAGCAGTTTAGTGATGTATGATCTGAGCTGTGGATTAAAATCCCTCTTTTCCCTCACACGTGTCCTGCAGTGGTCATCCTGCTGCCTGCAGATCCTCTCATCTCAACTAAGGATATTACTTCAGCACTCCTCTGCATCAAACACTCAACATTTACATCTGTCTTTATAAACATGCTTCAGTACAAGTTAGTCCATCATTTAGCCAATAACCAATGTATTGTAGTTATACATAGCTGCAAAGGTGACCCATCTTTTGTTCCTTATGATTCTTTTATTGAGGCAGTTACTGAAAACAGTTGCTACAGCCTCTGTAACATTTCAGTCCAAATGTCTGATTTGTCTGAATTTTCTCAGATGAAACTACAGTGTTAGGCAGACACAGCCTTGTAACAAGTTAAATTACAAAATCTTAATAGCATTCAGTTTACACAAACATGTATGACTGATATTCCCACTTTCTTGGTGAGTGTTACTAGCAAGATAGGTCTTCAGAGTGTGGTTGCAGACCAAAGCCCCATTTCCTAAAAGCATTTTAAGGCTCAGATTATCTTAGTCCCGTTGTAAATCCATGGTCTAAGATCACTTTAGCCTGAAGATGATTTTGGGAAATGTGCCCCGTCTAGTAGGAGCTGATGTTTCAAATAATTTTGTGTCACAAAGGGCATGCCTTGCAGCAAACTTCTTTAATTCTGAGGCAATAATCCTGCATATTCAAGTGCTTAACATCATATTCAAGTACTTAACAATATATTCAATTAATTAACATCTGCAACAGATTGCTGTTAGGGTTATCATTGTAATTTTAACAAACAACAGTGAACAGAGTGAGTCATAGAAAGTTCAACATTTTATGGGATTAGATTTGTTTCATAATATTAGAACAAATCTCCCAGGAATCAAACAAAAACATTAATTGAAAGCAAATAAACATGTGAAACAAAAACTAACTCAAAGGAAAAATTGACACCAAAACTATACAAGACATTTGATTCATTCACTTCCAATTAAATGTATTTTTTATCAGTTCTGGGAGATTTTATTTGATTATGAAACAAATCTAATCTCATAACATTGGTATGTTAGAACAGATTAAGTGGTACTGAACTGGGTTGTCATTTCAGGAAAGTTTAACAAGAACCTAGCCTTGCACAGAAGACAGCTGTTGTTTGTTGTTTGACACTTTCAGCTGATTCATAAGAGGCAAGTTCACTTGTCTTTTCCTCAACCTCTTTGTTGATTCAGCCTGCTTCACCTCCACTTTCACTCTCTCTCTCTCAGACTGCTCCTCACTGCTCCTCATCCGTCATGAGAAGAGGAACATGCCAATTCACTAAACATACACACAAATGTCTAGTCACTTACACAGTAAGCAGTTTTTAAATTTATAGTTACACTTTTTAAATGCAAACCACTCATGAATGCATAATTTATTATGTTTTTTATAATTTATCACTCAGGCCTAAAGCAATTTTTTTCAGAAATTTCATTGCTTTAGCAGTAGTGTCACGACCTGGTTATACACCAATAAGCCAAAACATTATGACCACCAGCTTTGGCTTATTTGTGTACAACACATAGTTTATAAAATGTTTCCTGTTCTTGCCCACCTCTTACTCATTGGCCTAGGGTTAATTTCTTCTGAATCTGTGTGTAATGTTAACGTATGACAGCAGAGCCTCCATAAAGACAGCATGTTGACCAGTGACTGTGCTGTAAAATATGTCTTCAAAGCTGGTATATGCAGTTGAAAACAGAATATCATGCTGCTGCAGTAGGTCAGCATGCCCATCTAGAGGGTCATATCCAATGTCTGTGGGGTTGATCAGGTGACCTCCATTGACAATGTAATCTGCTGACAGAACTTGAGCAGGAGGGAGAAGTTCTAGAGGTACTCTTGCTGTTCTTAGGTTGTTGGCAAACAAGACATGTGGAATACCTTTTCTTGGTATAGTGTGGACATTCCATGCTGGGGAGGCTCAATGCCCCTGGTCGGACATCTCGCCAGACTTTATCACAGGTCTGCTGCTCTGGTGGACAGATTTTCTAAGATGGCTCATTTTATACCTTTGCCCAAGTAACCCTCAGCCAAAGAAACAGCTGAGGTGGTGCTGCAGTATTTGTTCTGTTTACATGGTTTCCCCAGGGATGTGGTGTCTGACCAGGGGCCGCAGTTTGTCTCCAAGTTCTGGAAAGCCTTTTGTACACTCATCAGAGCCACAGTGAGCCTCACTTTCTGGCTCTCACCCCCAGTCGAATGGGCAAACAGAGAAGCTTAACCGGGAGCTGGAGAAGGGCCTTCGCTGTCTCGTCTACAGCTGCCCCTCCTTCTGGAGTAAGAACCTGATCTGGGTTGATTATGCTCATAACACCTTGCCTTGCTCTGCCTCTGGTCTCACTCCCTTTCAGTGTGCCTCTGGTTATCAGCCTCCCCTGTTTCCTGAGTTGGAGGCTGAAGTAGTGGTTCCATCTGCTCAAGCCCTCATTCATTGGTGCTGCCGGATCTGGAACTGGGCCAGGCTTCAGTTGATCAGGGCCGCAGCTAGGAACAAGAGGGCTGTGGACCAGCAGTGGATTCCGGCCCCCTCATACCAGCCGGGACAAAGACTGTGGCTGTCTGCTCAGGATCTTCCTCTCAGAGTGGAGTCATATAAGCTGGCCCCCCGTTTCACTGGACCTTTTCCTATATCCAGGGTCGTTAACCCTGCCGCTGTCCATCTCAAGCTCCCTAGGACCTGGAAAATTCACCCCACCTTTCATGTTTCCCGTGTCAAGCTTGTCAAGGACAAGGACCTCTGGTTCCCTCCTTCAGACCCCCCGGATCATCGATGGGGCCCCTGTCAAGCGGTTCCTGCCAGTCTGCTGCAGGAAGCGTAGCCATCAATACCACATGGACTGGGAGGGTTATGGTCCTGAGGAGAGGTTGTGGGTCTCGTCCTGCAATATCCTGGATCCAAGCCTCATTAGGGCCTTTCACCAGCGCAACCCAGGTCTTCCTGGTCCATCTGGAGCCGTCTCTTGGTGGGGGAGGGTACTGTCATGTCTCGTCCTCTGTGCATGTGACCATCAATGAAGGTGTTGGAGTCCTGGTAATTGCCAACACAGTGCACGAATACATCAACTCATCAGATTCCTTCACCATTTGTGACTGCAAGGGGGTGCCCATTTCTGACACAACTGAGACAAAAAGGTTTGATCAGTATATTACAGAATATAAATACTTACTTTTCACATTAGGCTGCTTAAGAAAATATGTAGGAATTGTTAGAAACTTAGAAGCTTATCAAAGCTAATAAAATGTAACTCTGAATAAGAAAACTACACTCACTTGCCAGTTTGACACACCTAGATAAAAACAATTCTACATAAGCTCAGCAAAAGATCCCTCACTTATGAAGGTTATAATGTTCAGTTTTTATTTGTTCAATTTTAAAGAGGTGTTGATTTATTGTATGATCATTTTGGAAGCTGCAGTGATGCAGAGCTATATTGATTGTACTGAAGGTGTCACTGGGATGGGATGAACAAAATATTAGCAACACCTCGCAGTATAACCAAAATAATTGGTAAACTAAAACCTATATTGCCTTAGTTTAGGTGTACCTAATAAACTGGCAAGTGAGTGTATACAGCCCTCCAATCAACAAGCAACATGTTAGTAAGCACATGTGATATATAACCACAAAGTAACACCAATGTACCTCCTAAAACATGTGTACTTTAGGTGCGAGTGATCCAACAAATTAAGTATTGTTAATTGCTTTGCATTTAAAAATACTAATTACTGAATCTTAACTTTATTTTGTAAATGACTATACACATTGCTTGTGTGTGTGTCTGTGTTCTTCAGTGTATGCAGATGCAGAGTTCTGGAAAGCCCCAAGTCATAAACTATATGCTATCAAGAGCACTGACCTGGTGAAACTTCAAAAACAGACTTCATCATCAAAGAAAAGGAGGTGGGGATTGACAGTATTTTAGTGTGCATATCCTTAACACAGATTTTCTTAATTAAGATGAGTGGATCGTCCCTGACACACAGGACTGATTGTAAATTGACATTTCCTTGTCTCAGAGATCAGAAGCTGCTGACATTCCAGAACACAGCATGAGGAGCAGTTTGCATGATATCGAGGAGAGTCTAAAAGTGGAGGTTCAGTGGGCTGAATCAAATATTCAAGAAGAGGTTGAAAAAAGACAAGTGAACTCGCCTCTCTCATTAATCAGGTGAAAGTCATTTAAGTTGACATGTTGGAGACCATCAGTCAATCTATCAAATATTTGGTTCTAGAGGCCCAAGTTAACTGCTCCCTTAAGGAGACATTTAGCTGTAAAATGTGCACTGGTATCCCTGCAACAGTGATTGTTGTGGCTTCTTGTTGTGGCCAATTGATTGGATGTGGTGAATGTGTACAAAAATATCTAGAAACTAGAAAATGCAATTTCTGTAGAAATTGCATGTGATTGCTGAAAGCGGATTTAGACTGCATAACTGGAAGCTGAACACTAATGAAAAATCTACCAAGATTAAAATCAGCAATGGGTGGAATTGAACCTGCACCTTCATGATTATGAGACAGACATGATATACACCGAGCTGTCATGTCACACAGCAATGCCCGGCCAGATTTTGGTGTTTAGTTTGTCAATTGCATGAAATTTATCAGTAGCAGTCTCATTAAGCATGACATCACCCATAGACTCCTGCATTTTTCACCTTCAATTCAATACTGAGCTCTGCCCTAAGCAGGGCTCAAACTCATAGTCTTTTGATCTAAAAGGAATTGAGAATGGACATGAGCCTAAACCACTGGACTGCTCAGACATGGCTCTGCAGCACAGGAAAAGATGTCTTTAACATGCATATCAATCCACATTTTAGGTAATAATGCTAAAGTAAGCTAGAGTGGAATTAAATTATGGTACAGACATTCACAAAAAAGACAGGAAAAAATCTCCATTTTGATGAGGAAAATGTATTTGTCCCAAAGTAGAGCTTGAAGCCCAGAGATTTGTACATCATTAGTGAAAGCAAGAGTAGTTTAACATGAGAGTGAATGATATATGTAAAAAGTTTTTGAAGGAAGAGAGAATCTGTAAGTTAAAGGAACTGGAGTGAGAGGAGACACACATCCTACAGACTGTATTGCAGTCAATGAGAGCAAGACATAGACTCTCTATCAATTAAGGTTTACATCTCAAAAACTGTCAGTCCTGTGTGAAATGTTTTTACATTTTGAGAGAGAGGAGGCTTGTGGCAACATACTGAGACAAGATATGTGCTTGAGGAGTTAAAACTGTGGGAGTGCGACCTGTTTAGAATTTTTTTTCTGGTCTAAAATGATCTGTGCTCTCCACTGCGCCTGATCACATGACATGCTGGAGAGACCTGGCAAAGTCTGAAAAACCCCTGACTTTGGGCTTGAATGGCGTCTGTAGGATAAGGGACGTCCGAGCAGTTGAGTGTTAACGTGACAAAGGTTCCAACTCAGTTTGATGGTTCGCCCCATAGACTGCCATTATAAATTTTAATGTTCAAAAAAATTATATAAAATCGCTGAAACATGTTACATTTCAGAAAAATACAAGTGCACATCTACTCAATGAGTTGTACAGATTGACGTTTGAATGGTTTTTATAGCACAAAGTATGCAGCAGTTGAAAAGGGCCAAAAAACGTACGGAAGACGGAATACGGATAAAGAGTGAGAAGAACAAAGTGATAATAAATGACAGCTGTCTTCTGTGCAAGGCCAGTTTCTTTGGAACTAAACTGGTTTTCCTCAGAGGGATGAGTGAGGTTCTTGCTAAACTTTCCAGAAATGACAGCCCAATTCAGTACCACCTAATCCGTTCCAACATACCAATGTTATGAGATTAGATTTGTTTCATAATCAAACAAAATCTCCCAAGACTGAAAAAAATATTATTAATTGGAGGTGAATGAATCAAATGTCTTGTATAGTTTTAGTGTCAATTTTTCCTTTGAGTTAATTTTTTGTTTCACATGTTTATTTGCTTTCAATAAATGTTTTTGTTTGATTCTTGGGAAATTTTCCAATATTCTGGTTCTAATATTATGAAACAAATTTAATCCCATAAAATGTTATGGTCTTTTTTGTTGAACTTTATATGACTCACTCCGTTCACTGTTGTTTGTTAAAATTACAATGATAAGATGTTATTTAATTGAATATGCTGTTATGTACTTGAATATGTTGCTAAATACTTGAATATGTTGTTGAGTACTTGAATATGATGTTAAGTACTTGAATATGATGTCACATACTTGAATATGATGTTAAGTACTTAAATATGCAGGATTATTGCCTCAGAATTAAAGAAGTTCACAGCAAGACATGCCCTTAGTGACACAAAATTATTTGAAACATTACTTCCTAATGACCACAGTATCACTACAGGACATGTGTGAGGGAACAGAAGGATTTTAATCCACAGCTCAGATCATACATCACTAAACTGCTGGAGCAGCTAAGTTACACAGAAACATTTAGACATGTAACGCTATAGCACCAATTCCTCCTGATTCAAAGTATGCAGAGGAGATGATTTCTCAGCTAATCAACTTTGCACTGATAGCCTAGCTTCAACAATCTGACTTTGTTTTTTTATTTCAATCTGTGCAGCGGCTGCATCACTAAGTATTTCTGAAGCATGGACACACTGCATAACAAGGCCAACGTTAGCTACATAGGCTAGCGTATTTAGCTTTTTTTGTCCTGGGCAATACAGGAAAATCACTATATATGACTCTCAAGCTGTATGCTGTATATCCACATAAACACAGTCTTCCTGTCATGTGGTGAGTGGAGCAGGTGGACCCAAATGCAGGAGACGGCAGGCAGGCAGGATCAGATGCAGAACATTTAACGATAAACATGAGACACTGAGACACAGGAACAGGGAACATACAAGGGAAACAGAGAAAACCAAAAGAACAAAAACACGAGGTCCAGGCAGGATGTGACAGACCCCCCCCCCCCCCCTTAAGGGACGGATCCCAGACATCCCACAAATGCCACCAAGGGACAAAGGATGGATGGCCATCGTAAGATGGAGGGAGGAGGAGGCCAAAACTGACAGTCCATAGGCCAGGACAAAGTGCAGGTAGCCAGGGAGGTGGCACTCGGGCAGGCAGCCAGGACACTGGAAACCTGGGAGGCGGCACTCAGGTGGGCAGCCTGAGGTCGGACAGGAGTGGAGCCAGGCCTGGGGACTGAGCAGGGGCAGAGCAAAAGTTCAGGTGGAAGGCCCGTGGGCCGGAAAGAGGCAGAGTCAGAAAGTTCAGGGGGACAGCCCGGGGCCCAAACAGAGGCAGAGCACAGAGCCCCAGGCAAATGGCCTGGGGGCTGAACAGGGGCACAGAACAGACGAGCAGCCTCAGGGCAGGACCAAGGGAAAACTGAGGACCTCTGGCAGGCAACGGGTGAGGCTGCTCTGCAGTGCGACCAGGGTGCAGGACAGAGGACAGAGGTCGCTCAGGAGGATGACCAGGAGGCAGGACAGACGGCAGAAGTCACTCTGGAGGGCGACCAGGGCACAGGACAGATGGCAGAAGTCACTGGGGAGGGCAACCAGATGGGAGGAGCTCCTCTAGAAGTTGGGCTGCAGATCGGCAGCGAAGGTGGAACCCCTCCGAAGGCCAGACAGGGAGTCGGTGGCAAAGGCGGAACCCCTCTGGAGGCTGATCTGGAGGTCGGGCTACAGGCCGGTGGCAATGGCGGAGTCCCTCTGGTGATTGGGCTGCAGGCTGGTGGCGAAGATAGAGCCCCTCGGGGGGCTGGCAGCGAAGGTGGAACCCCTCGGAGGGCTGGGCCAATCCGGGGGTTGGCGGTGAAGCTGGGGGCCAGGAAGAGCAGACGGCACCAGAAGACCCAGCCGTAGATCAGAGTGGGGCACTGGAGAAGCAACCCACCGGAATGCAGAGCAGGAGGCTGACCCAACCCAGCATTGGCAAAGATGGCCAACCAACAATCCGGGAGGCCTGGCCATGGGTCAACAGAGACAGCCAACCAGAGGTCTGGCCAAGCATTGGCAAAGACAGTCAACTGGAGATCTAGAGGGTTGTCAGCTGGTGCACTGGGCAGTGGAGAAACAGGGAACTGTACCACTGGGAGTGTAGCCGACTCAGGGGGCAGGTCTACCAGGTATGCTGCAAGCTCGGAAGGTGACACCACTGGGGATGCTGCAGACTCTGGGGCGGAGCCACTAGGGATCAAGGAAGTGGAGACCTGGTCCTCCTGGGAAAGCCGGAACCACAGGGAGTCCAGGCAGGATGTGACACTTCCTCATAAGTTGGCACCTCTGCCAAATGTGCATTTAGAGGGAGGAAGTGATGGCATTCACCTATAACAGTGGGATCTGTGCCGGATGTAATCTTTGAATGCAGGCATGATGATAGGTGAGACTAGCTGCCCCCGCCAGCCAATCAGATGCAAGTTGAGTTGGGCGCTTACACCCGCCTTCTCAAGGCAGCCCAAGATACAAATAGAAATAAAACTTTCCGATTTTCTATATTTCCATTTTCCATCCTACTATCCAACATTCCACAAATAGAAAATTAGAAAAATGACTCCAAAAATCTTAAACTGGCGAAATAATAAATATGTAATAATAATAATAATAATAATAATAATAATAATAATAATAATAATAATAATAATAATGATAAGAAGAAGAAGAAGAAGAAGAAGATAACATAGTGTGCGAACTGTATTGCAGATTCTGATAATGATGACAGAGGAATTACATGTCAAGCAGTCTTATCAGGCATGCAAGTATATCCCATGTCAGTTATTTGTGCTGACACCGGGCTCAGTCAGAACTATCAAAGTATTTATACTGCCATGTTTCTACAGAAAATCACCTCCCAATCCCACCTCACTTTTCCTCCAGCATATCCCTAATTTCAATGGATGCAGCATCTTAGGTTTTTGCAGGAATTTACTCAGCAGAGGTGTGTAATAGCAATATTGAGGGATGGAAGATACAAGAGATACAATACATTCTACTCCAGCAAATTCCTCCTGACAGCTGATAGGTATTCAAGTGTTCAAACTTCATGACAGGTGTCCTATGTGTAAATGCTTAACCTTAAAAAATGGGACCAACAGTACCACCATGTGATCAGTTATTACAGTTTCTCTGATTTTATATACAATTTTAAATATTAAAATTTATAATGGCAGTCTATGGGAGCAATTGTCCAACAGAGTTGGAACCTTTGTCATTTTGAGACTCAACTACTCAGTACAGGTGTGCCCGAATACAAATATGTTATTTGGCAAAGCAGAAATAGTGTTTTTTTTTACGAATATTTATATATGTTTGAGGAATATATTTGTTTCATATAAATATTTCAAAAATTATTTGTTTTCAAGAAAAAAAACATGTCAAATACCAGCATGCAGGTTGGTTGCATCACTATCTCAGTCTTTTTCCTCTGCTCCGCTGTTACGTCTATCAGCAGGTCTCACCGAGATAGAAAATAAATGACAGGTGCAAAGCAATAATCACCTTTGAAGTTCTTTTCTATGCGTTACACAGTGTGCTGTCTCTGTGTTATGGGTGTATAAAGAGATAGAGGTCTGTCTGCAATGAGGCAATGAGTAAAGTTTTAGCTCAGTAGTCAGTTGTCTATGATCTGGGAGACTCCAGTTTTAGACCCAGTGTGGGGACCTCCTTCATGGGTAGTTTATTCATGAACACTTATTGCAATGCTTTAATTTTCTAAAATTAAAAGTGTAATAAAAACAAAAACAGGATTTTTAAGTCTCTTTCCACTTTTATTCGAATACAAATACTGCTGCCTCACAAATACAATTACAAATACAAATACTGGGCCCTCTGCACATCCCTACAGCTCAGACATCCCTTATCCTACAGACCCCATTAAACTTTAAAATGTTCATAAAACTTTGAATTTTCAAAGTTATCGGATTGTTTAGTGATATATTTTGTAGTTTTGCAGTAATTTAAGTCCAAAGTCAGGGGTATTACAGTCGTTGTCAGGTCTCACCAGTGTGTTATGTGATCAGGCACAGTGGAGATCACAGATATTTTTAGACCAGAAAAGATTTTTTAATCAGCTCTCACTCCCACAATTTTAACTCCTCAAGCACATATCCTGCCACAGTATGTTGCCACAAGCCTCCTCTCTCTCAAAATGTAAATACATTTCACACAGGACTTATAGTTTTTGAGATCTAAACCTGCAATACAGTCTGCAAGATGTGTGTCTCGTCTCACTCCAGTTCCTTTAACTTACAGATTCTCTCTTCCATCAAACACTTTTTACACATATCATTCATTCTCATGTTAAGCTAGTCTTGCTTTCACTAATGATGTACAAATCTCTGGGCTCCAAGCTCTAGTTTGAGACAAATACATTTTCCTCATCAAAATGGAGATTTTTTTCCTCTCATTTTTGTGAATGTCCGTTGGCTCAGTGGTTTAGAACACTGTTCTTATGATCAGCTTCACCTTAGATGACAAGGTTGTGTGTTTAATACCCGCTCAATGCAATGTTCCTCATAATATTGCTCTCATGTACAAAGTTGGTTTACATCTTTACTATGTACCATAATTCAATTCCACTCTAGCTTATTTTAACATTATTACCTAAAATGTGGATTGATATGCTTGTTAAACACATCTTTTCCTGTGCTACAGAGCATGTCTGAGTAGTCTTGAGGTCTAAGCTCATGTCACTTCTGAACTCCTTTTAAATCAAAAGACTGTGAGTTCTGCCTTGCTTAGGGCAGAACTCATGTAGAGTTGAAGGATGCAGGAATCCACAGGTGATGTCAATCTGCTTAATGAGACTTCTATTGATAAATGTCATGCAATTGACAGACACCAAAATCTGGCCTGGCAAACATGAGGATGTAGGTTCAACTCCACCCATTGCTGATTTTAATCTTGGTAGATTTTTCGATAGTGTTCAGCTTCCAGTAATACAATCTAAATCAGCTTTCAGCAATCACACACAATTTCTATAGAAATTGAATAGAAAAATTTGTCCTACACAATTTGTTGTATCAACTTCGTTTCAATGTCAAATTGTACATCCCCATAAGGAGATGTGTGCTATTACTTTTCTCATCTCTAACGTATTCCGATGATTTTATATAATTTTTTAAAGTATTAAAATTTAAAATGGAAAGTCAATGGGAGCAATGTTTGAAAGTTCATATCTCAAAAACTAAAAGTGCTAGTGTATAAACGTGATTGACAGGTGGCCCATGTGAAAATGCTTCTTATATCCTAAAACGTGACCTATAGCACCACCATGTGGTCATTTATTACGTGTTTTACGTTTTGGCTTATAACTCATGAACTGTGAGGCCTATCCAAACAATTTTTGCACAGTGTTTATCTTGGATGGTCCCAAGTAGACTGATATAGGCCACGCCCACTTACGCCCAGAAAATTTTCCGCCATTTTGAATTTTTTTCAAAAATGCATTTTTTGCCTCTTTTGGCACATTTTTCATCCAATCTTCACCAAACTTGGTACATGCCATGTTTAGATGATCCTGGACAGAGCTCATATCTTCGTTTTTGGTATCACTTATTGTTTGTCTGTAATTGTTTACCAAACTTTTGAAGACATGGCCTGATGCATTTAACAAGCCATAACTCTTCAATGCTGGTTCGGATCAGCACCAAATTTGAGAGTCTTGTACAGATAATGACAGTGCACCATTATATAACATTTGACACAATTCTAACCACAGGAAGCACTGCTGTTGATGATGATATTTCTTCAGTTCTGTTGTCGTCAGTGAAATGAAACTTGATACACAAGTTCTCCATGTCAATGTGCACGACATAGTGAAACATGGTGCCAATAGCCCCACCTTGTGGCCATTTGTGAAACATCATCATACTACTTATTAAGTTCCATATCTCATAAATATTCCATGGTAACAAATTCAGCAAAACTGTACAGGTGGGGATGCTGAACAAGTCTCTTTGATACAAATTCACCTGTACCAATAATTGCTGCTGGAACAGAAATTTGCAGCAACAGAAGCAATAACAGCAGTGACTGCAGCCGGCAGTAGCAGTGGCTGCATCTGGCATCTGGTAACCAAATTCAGCACAGTTGTACAGATGGCAATGCTGAACAAGTCTGTGGTATTTGATCCAATTTCACATGGAAATGGCACTAAAAATGTATTATTATTTTTCAGTTTTTTGACATCGATGTACTGACATACTGTTTGTCCTACAAACTTCCCTTCGTTGTAAAAATGTACATCTCCATAAGCTATTTTAACATTTTTCCAGAATTTATTACACTTTTTTAAAGTATTAAAATGTATAATGGAAAGTCTATGGGAGGAATGTTTTGAAATTGATATCACAAACTAAAAGTGTTAAAATATTCACTGTTCATGGACAGGTGTCCCATGTGATAATGCTTAACATATTAAAACATGGTATCAATAGCACCACCATATGGTCAGTTATTACGTGTTTTACATTTTGACTAATAATTAAGAACTGTGGGGCCTACTGAAGAAGAAATACAAATTTGGGTAGAGACTTGATAATCAAGTGACATCTGGGATTAACCCCTTGATCACCAAGATACCAACTGTGTGTCTTTCCTGCCTCTTGACCCCTGCTGATTCCACCTTTTTGATCCTGTCTGAATGCAGTACCCACCTCCTGTTGCTGTCCTTGATTTCATCTGTCTGGGAGCCCCCTCCTTTCCTCCCACCTCCACCCCCTTACTAAGTTGACCCTTGATCTTGTCTGTGTCACACTGTAAGGTCTGAATGCAAATGCCCTCCCTTCCTACCTTTTGTTTATCATTTGTTGATCACTGCCTTGATCTTACTGCATAAAGTGTTTCCATTTCTTCTGCTCTGGGTCAGTCTACTGTCTCAGACCCACTCTGTGTCAGTAAGCTCACCATATTCTGGAATGCTAATAAAATCACCACTGTAAAAGAAAACTGAATAATAGTTTATCATTTGATGTATTTCTTGAATATATCATACATGTTTCAGATAGTGTTTAAGTTCAGTTTAGTGTTAGTTTGTGTTTCACACATGTTCTAAATTCCTCTGTGCTATGTCTATTCTAAACTTAGTTCTTTGCTGTGTAAGATGAGGCAGTTATGTGTTTAAGAGTTAGGTTTATTCTGTTATACCCTTACCTGAGCCAGTGATAAGATAAATTATAGTTATGTAGATGTTTATGTGTAAAACCGATAAGCTTTTATAGTGTGGTTTGTCCTTAATTTAATATAGTAGTAATGTTATTTTGTGATGCTACTTGGTGCATGCTTATGTACTGTCATATATGGTCGTTAAGAAAGACTGTTCCTAGGTTAGTTGAACTTTTGACTTGTGTTTCTATCTGAGGGTTGGTTGCTGACCTGTAAGGTTAGTAAACAAATGTCTTAAATTCTGTACAAGTAGTATTTAAGGGACTGGTTAAGTGCCAACCTTTCAGACAAAGAAGAGATATCTAGGTGGTATGTATCTCTGTCTCCAGAACTATGATGCATTATATTTCTGACTGTATTATTTGATTACATTTCATAACCTAGCAATGCTCTCTTTGTGTGTTTATTGAGTGATCAGCAATTTCCCATTACATTTAGGGGCTCTGTCTGGTGGAGGCTAACCTGCCGACCTTTTCTTGTAAGGCTGACTGACTCCGATCGGGACAGTCCTAGGAGACTGAGGAACCTCGACGCCCAGTAAGAAAGGGTTTTTTCGGGATGCCTGACGTCTTCCTTTCGAGGAATGGGACAGCAGTAAGTTAAAAGAACCACTTTTATAGGGACCTGTATTGGCAACTGTTGATCTGATTGTGTGGAAATTGCATTTGTTTGTTGCTTTTAAATTCTAAATTAGTGGGTGTGACTATGCATTGTTGGTTGTTGAAATGATGGAGTCATAAGGTTGGTTTTTGGGGTTGGAGTCCCCTGTGTGCACAGTAAAAAAAAAGGCAGGGTTAGAGTCCGCTGCCAGGGTCCCTTTCAAGGTTAAAGTCCTTGATAAAAGCTATAGGGGTTAGAGTCCCCTGGGCTAAAAGTACGAGGTAAGATCGGGAACAACAAACGTGAGCCTGTGTACAATACGAGGTGAGATCAGAGTTACATCAATATGTGAGCCTGCGTAACTAAAAGCCATATAAATAAAGGGGTTAGAGTCCCCAAAGGCCTAAAATAAGAGTTGAGATCAGAGTTATATCAATATGTGAGCCTGCGTAAATTGTTGAGAAGCACTTAGTACGGTTAGAGACCGTGCTGTACAGTACTGTTTTTCTTTGTTTGAGTTACTGCATTTCCCTGTGTGGTTATGTGTTGGCGGCTTCTGTCTGCTTGATGTCTGGGTGTAGACCAGTTCAGGAAATTTTTCCCACATAAATGCTAACAATTAGTTGTTGAACTCACAGAGAAAAAAAAATAAGAAAAGTGAGTAATGATTGCTCTGTTGCCGTACAATTTTTGCCAAAGTGGCATAAGAATTCAGGATTTCCTCAATATGGGAGTCTAGAACATGCTTCTCTTAGGAATCTAAGAAAAAATAGCAAAGAGATTTGAGGATAAAATTAGGAAAGCTAAAGTACGAGCTGCTAAGAAGTATAATGATAGATGGACAAAACAAATTGAGAGTTTGAAATTGTGGGAAAAAGAAGCAAACAATAGAGAAAGAACTGAAAAAAATGTGTAAAAGAGTTAGAAC
This sequence comes from Thunnus thynnus, assembly GCF_963924715.1. Lineage (NCBI taxonomy): Eukaryota > Metazoa > Chordata > Actinopteri > Scombriformes > Scombridae > Thunnus > Thunnus thynnus. The sequence goes on from NC_089518.1 coordinate 3,131,881, forward strand.
ATTTGTTTCCTTGTGTGTGGATGACACATACAACAAATTGGCATAAATGCCCTTGTTGAAGAAATAACGAGTACAACTTATTACACAGTACCATTTTGTAATCATGTAGCAGATTTTGACTCACGGGGGCCACAAAGTGGTTCTTTTGAAAAGTCTCAGATATTGTTGTTGCATGAGTTAACAGCTCCACCCAATCCTTTAGGCCCTTCTGAATGAGATTATGAGTATATGATAGAATGTGTTCGGGTATGGGATGCCATCAGTTGAAAGATCTGTCACACGAAGCAGATGACCTAGCTATGACTAGGTCAGGAACTGTTTATCAGCCTACAATGTCAGTTCCAACATTGGATCTTCTGTCAGCTGCTCCAGAGGAGGGAGCATGTGGAGGTGCTTTTGGAGACACATTTCTTGGCCCAATGATAGAATGTCCTAATAGAGCTGGCGGTGTACAGCATGTTTATAGACCATGGAAGATAACAGAATTGCAGGCTATCATTCACAAACTTCCAGACCCTAAGAATAATGGAAAAGTCTTTGCAGAAGCTTTGGCAAAGATAGTAATACAGTGTGAACCCACTGCAGCTGAACTGGAGCACGTTTGTGCTACTGAGATGGGTCTTGCCTGGGGAGAAGTTGAGCCTGCTAATTGGGATCCAGCTGCTCCATGGACTGTTGCAAATGGCACCCCTTATCAAATGCAGCTGACAGCTTTGTGTCAAGCATTAGTGACATGATTTAAACCAGTTATAAATATGACAACTGTAAATGCATGTGTGCAAAAACCAGAAGAATCATTTGATGATTATTTCTTCAGAAAGCTCCAGGTTTTTAACACACATAGTGGAAGTGAAGAACCAGCTAACACTGTTGATGATACTGTGTGGGAAAGACAGTTTGTAGAGGCCTTGGTGGATGGTCTGTCTCTGGAAGTGAGAGCTATTTTTGTCAGACATGGCAAAACTGCCAGACTGAATGACATTAAAAGATATTGCATACATGCTGAGACTGTTCTTCAGGATGAAAGAAACCAGCAAATGAAGAAATCTAAAGTAGCGGCTGAAAGATTGCAGATGGTTCAGATGGCTTATTATGCTCCATCTGTAAGAGGCAGAAACAGCGGACGAGGACGAGGTAGAGGCTTCTCCTTTAACAATAGAGAAGGAAGCGAGGCCTGTTGGAAGTGTGGCCAAATGGGCCACTGGGCCAGAGACTGCCCTGCTGCAATGTCAGAGGAATAGGATGGTGGACAAGGAGTGGCACGTGCACCACCTGGCAACGTGACTGTGAGTAGACCATTTGGAAGAAGGAACCAGAGAACATGACTGTCTGAGCAAGTCTCATATCCTTCTATTATTCAGGAGGAGGAGAGTGAAAAACCTCAAATGAATAATTCTGAAAACTCTGATCTATTTTACCTTTCTCTTTGCTTCAAGTCTAAAGAACTTCCAATGTTTAAAATCATAGTCCATGGCACTACCTATGAAATGCTGGCTGACACAGGAGCTACTGAATCAACATTAAGATTGGCAACAGAAGCTTTCCATTTGTCTCAAAAAATTAAGACTTGCATTGGAGTCTCGGGAACACCTATAAAGTGTAAGGTGACTAAACTGTGTCCAGTAGAATGTGAGGAATTTGGTGTTTCAAAAATACAGCATTCATTTGTCATTGTTCCAGAGTGTCTGGTAAATTTGGCAGGAAGAGATTTGTTATGTGCTTTGGGCTTGACTATTGAGTGCACAGAAAAAGGTTTAATGTTGAAAAAATCTGATCATTGTGACGAATCTTTGGCTGTTATAGTGTGTCGCTCCCCAGCTGTTAAGTATTGTTGGAGCATAGATCCTTCTTCAGTTGTGCAGGAATTGCATGATTTTGTTGAGACTCATAGTGATGAAAAGTTTTTTAAACATGATTTGTGCAGCTATAAGTGTGTGTCGCATGTAACATATGAAGGTGTAGATGAACAGTTTAAGGAAGAGTGGAACAGACAATCAGAAAAGGAAAGGTTGCATGGTAATGGTATTGTGGTCACAGGATTTTGTTATTTTGCTTGTTGATCTAGATGAAATGCAGAGGAAAGTGTTTTGGAAGATTGGTGTCTTTCATGTTGTTCTGGCCAGTTCACCAGCACTTTCAGATTATGATATAGGGATGGCACTACAAGGCATGGATGGGTCCTGTTGTGACACTAATTTAGCTACAGGCCAGAAGGTGAACTGTGAGAAGGGAGTCATCATCCATCCTTTCCACTGTACATTTAGTGCTCACAGGACAATTCAATTGGTTAATCAGTTTCCCCTTGTAGTCCATAATTTTGTGATGGACAGTTTTGAGTCTAAAGAAAACCATCCAGCATTGGAAGGTGTTCCTAAGCAATTGTGGGCAACTCATAAATATGATGTGGGTCTGATTAAGGATGCTACTCCATTAGTAGTGGTTCCTAAATCAGATTACAGGCCTAATAAGCGACAATATCCTCTGAGGCCCGATGCAGAAGAAGGCATAACTCCTATTATTGAGCAACTCTTGAAGGACAAAATTATTATTCCAGCTCCAGCTTCTCCATGTAATACCCCACTTCTTCCAGTAAAGAAAGCTGATGGCAAATCCTGGCGACCTGTTCATGATCTGCGTGCTGTGAATGAGGCTGTGTTTGCCCGTGCAGCAGTTGTACCAAACCCAGCTACAATCTTGTCTTCAGTGCCTGGTAATGCAAAATGGTTTACTGTGATAGATTTGGCAAATGCGTTCTTTAGCATTCCAGTTGATCCGGCTTCACAATATTGGTTTGCTTTTACTTTTAAAGGTAAAAAATACACTTGGACCAGAGTTCCTCAAGGATTTGCAGAATCACCAACAGTTTATTCAGCTGCATTGCAGGAAAATTTAGCAGGTTTTGTATTTCCCAAGGGAAGTACTTTAATTCAGTATGTAGATGATTTGCTTGTGTGTTTGATATCTGAGAAAAACTGCATTACAGATACAAATGCCCTTTTAAAATATTTAGCTTTGCAGGGATATAAAGCATCACTAGAAAAACTCAAGCTGGTAAAACAAGAAGTGCACTATTTAGGACATGAGATCTCACAAAATAAACAAACAATTGGCAAAGACAGAATTCAAGCAGTACTGTCAATGCCTAAACCAATGACGAAAAAACAGGTGTTATCTTTTTTGGGATGTACAGGCTACTGTAGACAGTGGATCTGTGATTATGCTAAAATAGTTCAACCACTTTCAGACATGATACATGCGACTGGACTGCACATGACTTCGTGACTTGGACTCCTGAAGCTACTAACTCTTTTGTGAAACTAAAGGAAGCCTTGGCTTCTGCTACAGCCTTAGGCATTCCTGGTTTGTCAAGGGATTTCACTTTGGCTGTGGATGAGAAGAAAGGGTTTTATAGTGCTGTTTTGCTCCAGAAGCATGGTGATAAACTTAAACCAGTTGCTTATTATTCTCAAAGGCTTCCGTCTGTTGTGAGAGGCCTTCCTCCTTGTTCTAGAGCAGTGGCTGCGGCTGCAGCGGCTGTGACAGCTTCTTCTTCTTTAGTGGCTTACAGACCTTTGACTGTTTTGGTTCCACACGCTGTGCTATTCTTCTTCAAGCTAAGATGGCTCATTTTACCCCAGCTTCTACCCTCCATTATTATAACATTTTGAGTTTTCCACATGTCACCTTGCAAAGGTGTAATGTCTTGAATCCAGCAAACCTTCTTCCTATTGAGGAGGATGGGGAGGCTCACAACTGTCTGGCAGTTAACCTGATTTATTATGTGGATGGATCAGTTAGAAGGTTGGAAGGAATGGCTGTTGGTTATGCCATTGTTACTGATCATGAAGTGGTGGAATCTGCAAGACTTCCAGCTCATCTTTCTGCTCAGGCTGCTGAGCTTTTCGCTTTAACAAGGGCATGTATTCTTGCATCTGGAAAATCTGTTACTAACTATACTGATAGCAGGTATGCTTTTGGGGTAGTACATGATTTTGGGACTCTGAGGAAGAATAGAGGATTTCTTATGTCACAGGGTACCCCGATTCAACATCATTAACTTGTTAGCAATCTTATTGAAGCTATCTTGCTTCCATCCCAGATAGCTATTTGTAAGTGCCAAGCACACGTTAGGATTGGAGATGCTGTTTCTAAAGGAAATTCCAAAATGTATTCTCTTCAAATGTACCTTGATTTTACAGCGGCTCAGACCCCTTTTGATCCACATATGTCCCTTAAAGACATCCAATCAATGGCCAGTGCAGCACAAAAGTCTGCTTGGAGGAAACATGGTCATTGTGATTCAAAGGGTGTCTGGAGGGGTCCACGAGATAAACCTTGCTTGCCTAAGCAACTTTTCCCCTACATGGCGAAGCTCTCCCATGGACTGGATCATGTTTCAAAGGGTGGTATGACTGATTTCATTGCACAAAATTGGGACTCCATTGGCTTTAGCACCGTAGCAGAAAACTTTTGCAAAAGATGCCTGGTGTGTGCTCAACATAACATAACAACATAAAGTCACACAACACAACACAATTAGCATTTCCTATTCCTGATAGTCCATTTCAACATCTCATGATGGATTTCATTGAATTAACTCCAGCTAGAGGATATAAGTATTGTCTAATTGTTGTAGATATGTTCTCCAAGTGGATAGAAGCTTTTCCCTGTAAGCAGGCAGATGCAAAATCCACTGCTAAACATTTGTTACAGGAAATTATTCCATGATGGGGGATTTTGTGGGGGGGGGGGGTTGTCATCGGACAATGGCTCTCATTTTGTTAATAATACAATCACATACTTGGCGGAAAAAACAGGTATTGATTTAAGACAGCATTGTACTTACCATCCACAGAGTGGGGGTGCTGTTGAGAGAGCTAATGGGGTGTTGAAAAACAAGCTCATGAAAATGATGGAAGAAACGCAGTTAGATTGGGTTTCTCTTCTCCTGCTGGTGTTAATGTATATGAGGAGAAGACATCACTCTACTACAGGTCTCTCCCCACATGAAGTTTTGACAGGTAGAGTTATGCCTATAGGCCAAAATCTGTATAGGGAACACATATCGATCAAATTCTTGTAGATGAGGCTATAGTGGCCTACTGTAAAAAGTTAACTCTAGTAATGAGTTCAATTTCTGTTCAGGTGAAAGCAGCTCTTCCATCGCCTCTGAGGGAAGGAGAAACAACCCATCCAGCCAGGTGACTGGGTTTTGGTGAAGGATCTGAGGAGGCAACATTGGCATTTTCCACGGTGGAGAGGTCCATATCAGGTCCTGCTTACTACACCAATGGCAGTAAAAGTAAAGGAGAGGACAACTTGGATCCATGCGTCCCACTGTAAGAAGGCACCAATACCATGAGATGCTCAAATTGGAGTTTGTGGGATTGCTTGTGCTGGTGCATTTGCTACCACCTGTTGGAGGCTTAATGACATTAAATGCAACCCTGGAAGAGCATATTGCAGACTTACTGGAAACAACGCAGACTCAAGATGTTTCACCAGCAAGAATTCATGGAAAGGCAAAGAGGCAAACTCTGCTGGAACCAATACAGACTTATGATGTAAATGAGCTGGATGATAATTACCTACAGCCATTGGGTGAGAAGGGTAATACATGGTGTGAAATGATGGGCTATATGGTAAAGCACACATATCCGGATAGGAGAGGAATGATAGCTGTGGTTACGCCTCCTTGTAATAGCATAGACATGTGTTTAAGTCCTGTTGGAAGACCACTGAGGAACGATGAAATGAAGGGTGTTTCTTGTGAGTATGAGCAGCAAATTGGGAAGCAGTACTTTCAGAGTTCGTTTGATGTTGAGTGTGATAGTAAGTATGGCAAAGTATGATTTACACAGTGTTCATGGGAGTGGCAGAATGTAAGGAGTATGGAGGGAGGTATCTTGGTGTGTATAAGTTTCATGGAAATGGAAAGACTGTAGTAATACAGGTGGGTCCTACTATTGGATATTCAGCTACAGGTGCTTTGATAGATCTTGTTTTTATGTGTGAGGATCAAAATTATTATTATTATTATTTGCCTAGGATTTGGTCAGGATGTTGTTAATATGTTCATTTGACAGTACCAGTGAACTTAATTCAGATGACAAGACAATGGGAAAATACTTCCTCGGCTGAACCAAGTGAGTTAAATAGTACACGTTAGAAAGCCTAGATCACTTCCTACAGAGATTACAAATATAACAGCTTTTGGTCAGCAAGCAACTTTTGGTCAACAAGCTTCTTGGTATGATAAGTTGATGAGTTTTTTCTTTCCACAAATAGCAGTAACTGCTATGTCTTTGCATGTAGATAGATTATCTTATACCATGTAGGGGTTTGCAAATGCAACAATGAAAGGGTTTTCACTCATAAAGGATACTTTAAAGTCTCATAGATTGACCTTGTTGAAACATCAACAAGCTTTGGATTTTTTATTAGCTAAATCCTCAGGGTTTGTGTGGGACTTTAAATTTGACTGGTGGTTCTTGTATGACTTTAATTCCAGATGTTACAGGTAATTTGACAGATGTTATCGCTGTTTTTGGCCGTTTTCAGTCTACTTTATATTCTAAACCTAGTATTGAGAATCCTTATCACAGTTGGTTGGTTAATACCTTTGGATCATGGGGAGCAGGTATATTACAGTTACTTTTGCCAGTCGTTGGAGTAATATTATTGTTTTTTGTAATGATTATGTGTGCTTTGAGTTGTGTTTAAGTTATGATCCATAAGTTGGTTTACACTTCATTGACTGCTGTAGCAATACAGTCTGATATGAAAAGCCCTTTGTCTAATTCATTATTGGACACCCACTCATATCTAATGGCTGATGGTAATTATAGGGATATTGATGATGAAAACTACCTTCAGCAACTTTAACTTGACTTGGATGATTTCGAGGATGCATAAGCATGCAGCGCTGGCCCTTTATATTTTGTGTGTTTGTTTCTTTCTTATTAGGGCCTGAGCCCGAAGGGCGAAGACCCTATTGTATTTCGTGTGTTTGTTTCTTTCTTATTATTATTAGGGCCTGAGCCCAAAGGCCGAAGACCCTATTGTTTTTCGTGTGTTTGTTTCATTCTCATTATTAGGGCCTGAGCCAAAAGGGCGAACACCCTATTGTTTTTTGTGTGTTTGTTTCTTTCTTATTAGGGCCTGAGCCCAAAGGGCGAAGACCCTATTGTATTTTGTGTGTTTGTTTCTTTCTTATTCTTTCTTTATTAATACACCACTTCAACCCTAAATTTGACCCCCTAAACATGCTCAAAAACTCACCAAATTTGTCACGCACATCAGGTCTGGTGAAAAATTTGATAAAATGTAAAAATTAACCACCAAAGTGCCAAAATGTGCTCAAGAGTGCCACCTATGTATCTAAAACGGCCGCCACAGTCTGTAGGAATGTCGTAGAGAGATCGAACCAAAACTCAATTATTCGTCTCATCAAGCCCTACAAATCATATGCTGACACCCCTGACCTAAATCCAACAGGAAGTCTGCAATCTCAATTTCAAAGTATGATTTTGTGCCAATTTTGGACCTTGAATAAACGCTATCTCCTCCTAGGGCGTTAATGTTATCAGCTTCAAACTTTAATATATGACTTATCACACTGTGCTGAAAAAAAGTTATTAAAAACTTTGTAATAACTCGAACGGTATAGATCTAGTAAGCCCTGAAAGTTGGAGTGCGACATCACACTTTACAATGTAAACCAATGGGGAGGCAATCTCTGGGCATGGACTTTGTACCAAACTGGGTCGTCTTACGTCTAAAATATAAGTCCGACCACTTTCAAACCTGTATCAATCGATTCGCGACGAAAATTCCTACAAAAAAATGTGATTTTTATGTAGGATTTGGCCAAAGTCATGGGATTTCTGAGGTTATTTCACAAGAAGAGTACTCTGAAATCCTTCTCTCCAGCTGAGAGGGAGAGAGAGAGAATGGGAGGGGGGGATGGGTAAAGTAAACATCTACTGCCTGTGACAGAGGCCCTTGGACTGCACCACACTCCACTTACTTAGTGTTTCTACACATCTGACAGCAGTGTTCAATCCTTACTTTTTTTCATGGAGTACATGTGCTCCTAAATGAAAGAATTTAGGAGCATGCATATAACTTTAGGAGCACACTGAAAAATGTTCAAGTAACAGTTCTTAAAGAAAACAATTCATTACATACATATTCACAATTTATCACATACATATTTAAACTCTGTGTGTGTGTGTGTATGTAAATCACAATTTGTGTTTTTAGGGGTGCTCAATTATGGCAAAAATCATAATCACAATTATCTTGTTCAATATTGGATCACGATTATTTAACACCATTACTTTTTGACTGTCATTTTTGCCAGTTGCCGATGTTGATATATGCACATATTTTTTCCACTTGGCTGAGGAGACTATTATACATGCAATCATATATTGTACTAATGATCAAGAAAGACTATAGCCAATATGAGGGAAGAACTTTAATGCTGAGCTACTGAACTCCAGTCTTCTTAAGTTCTTCCTTCATATATTGTCTTTCTTGATCATAGTATAATCTATGCTTGAATGCACAATAGCCTCCTCAGCCAGCTGGTAAAAATATGTGCATATATCGGCATAGGCAATCGGCCACAATGAGTTGGAAATATCAGCATATCGGATATCGGCAAAAATTTAATGTCGTGCATCCCATGTTAAAAGTGTTTACATTACTAAAAATAGACTTGATGTAAATTAGGAAATTAATTTGTTTTACACACAAACTCATCAAGGGTTGTCAATTTACTAATTGAAATTCAAGTGAATGGGCACAAAACTTGCATGATTTTTATGACACAGGTGTGAGCAAGGCAGCCATGTCTCACTCTGCAGAAAATTCTCCTCCTCACACTGTTGAGATTTGATGTTTCGCCATGACAGAGGAAGTTGTTATAACTTTTTTGTAAATGCTCCAGTCTGCACCAAACTTTACATGTTTGATAAGACTCCCGGCCTGAACACGTGTACATGACAATATTCCATCACTGATGCAAACTGGCTGAATAGTGCCCCCTACTAAATTTCAGTAAAGCAGCCCCAACAGCAGGCAAAATAGTGGACAAAGGAAGTGATGTTTATCTCCCTCTTGCACTGTCTGAAAACAGCCCGGGTCTGAAGACATCTACATGCCCGTCACGGAAGCCCTTCGATTGCGCCGCGGCCCGACGTACGCAAAGGCGCGAAGGCCCGTTCAACGCTGCTTGCAGCTTTAATTAGGGCCCATGCGCTAACCAGCGCGAAGCCCTCTTGTATCCAAAGAAGATCCTATTGTTTTTCGTGTGTTTGTTTCTTTCTTATTATTATTCTTTATTAATACGCCACTTTAACTCTATATTTGACCCCCTAAACATGCTCAAAAACTCACCAAATTTGGCACGCACATCAGGTCTGGTGAAAAATTTGATAAAATGTAAAAAGTAACCCCCGAAGTGCCAAAATGTGCTCGAGAGCGCCACCTATGTATCTAAAACGGCCGCCACGGCCCGTAGGAATGTCGTAGAGAGATCGAACCAAAACTCAATTATTCGTCTCATCAAGACCTACAAATCATATGCTGACACCCCTGACCTAAATCCAACAGGAAGTCTGCAATCTCAATTTCAAAGTATGATTTTGTGCCAATTTTGGACCTTGAATAAACGCTATCTCCTCCTAGGGCGTTAATGGTATCGGCTTCAAACTTTAATACATAACTTATCACACTGTGTTGAGCAAAAGTTATTAAAAACTTTGTAATAACTCGAACGGTTTAGATTTAGTAAGCCCTGAAAGTTGGAGTGCGACATTACACCTTACAATGTAAACCAATGGGGAGGCAATCTCTGGACATGGACTTTGTGCCAAACTGGGGCATCTGGCGTCTAAACTATAAGTCTGACCACTTTCAAACCTGTATCAATGGATTCGCAACGAAATTTCCTACTAAAATATGATTTTTAATGTTAGATTTGGCCAAAGTCATGGGATTTATGAGGATATTTCACAAGAAGCGTTCTCTAAAATCCTCCTCTCCAACTGCTCCTGGTGATGTCACTCCCTCAGTGCTGTGAAACATTCCGCAATACACACTCATTATAAAATCACAGGAGGAGCAAGAAAAGACTTTAAAACTCACACTCTAATATCTCAAAAACAATAAAAGATAGAAAACACATGTAAATTCAAGATTTGTAGGTCAAAGTCTCGTGGCTCATTTAAAGGTCAAATGAAGTTTGTATCTAAAATTATGTGGAAGCAGTAAATGTTCAAAAAGGTGTGGGTTCGCTCACACTCTCCATTCAAATATATGAGTATTTTTCTGTGTCCAGCTGCAGTTACTTATTGTCTCTACACACCTGACAGTACACATGTCAATCAAACTTTCAAAATAAAAGCACACCACACTTGTAAGAAATATCCCTCATTTTTAAAAAGCGTGATCTGATCCCGACGGGCTAGAGTGCGAGATCCCGACCAACACTGCTTGCAGCTTTAATTAGTTAATTATCTTTGATAATTGATAATTATTGCAAATAATCAACTGTGTTCCTCACAGATCCTACAGTTGGTGCCCGAATTATTGATTAAGGTTAACAATATTTTGATTTCATAATTCATAATTATCTGTGATAAACAGAGGGGTGGGCTCACAGAGAGAAACTGGTTAGTATTGTGTGTCAAAAGACTCTCACACTGATCATCTCCAAACATTTTCTTGGTTCCCAGAGGCTTAGGTGACTTATTATTAGGGCCCGAGCGCTGACCAGCGCGAAGCCCTCTTGTTTCGAAAGGAATTATTATTATTATTATTATTATTATTATTATTATTATTATTATTATTGACCTCAGCAACTTCAAATCTGGTCAGTATCATCTACAGACGTGGGAGATGAAAAGTTATCAAAACGGTGAGTTTTCGACATTGCCGAGGGGGTGTGGTCGGGCGGTGAATTTCGATCCTTCGCCGTGAAAATTCAAACGGCCATAACTCCGGCATGCAGAATCCTAAGAGACCCAAACCTTTTGTGCTTGGAAAGAGTCCCGTCCTGAACACATTCCTGTGTCAATATTGGATCTAAGTCATAGCGCCACCTACTGGCAACAGGAAGTTACATGTTTTACACTTTGACGCTCTGTGGGTCGCACGGTGATGGGATCCACCTCAAATTTACTCAGAATAGCCTAAAGACCTGGGAGATAGTATATCATGAAGTTGGTGACTTTTCGTTGAAAGGTGTTGCCATGACGACGCGGCGAATTTCGATGTCTCGCCATGAAATTTCAAAGCCTTATAACTTGACTCCACATGGTCTGATCTTTTCCAAATTTCATATGCTTGTTAAGAGTCCCGGTCTGAAGACATTGTCAGGCCCATATTTAGTGAGAGTCATAGCGCCACCTACTGGCAACAGGAAGTATCATGCGTCATTCTTTGTTGTATTACTCCTAGGAAATTTGGCCGATGCATCTGAAATTGACTCAGCTAAGATGTAAGACCTTGGTGATGCTACATTGGGCAGGTCTTAACCCATATCAAAACGCCGTTGCCATGGCGACACATCCTTCGCCATGAAATACGATGCTGTATTTTAGGGACAAGGGATGGGTATACAGTCACAAAACTTGGCACACATGTCTGGAGCGACACCAGTTAAAATCCTGGATAGGTCATTTGCATAGACGTGACAATATGGCTCAACAGTGCCCCCTTGAAAATTTCAAAATTGTAGCCCCGCCTTTCAGATTAACCTAGAAAAATGAAATTCAGGAGGCTTATGTATCATGTCAAATCGCACAAAAAAGCCTCTTGGAGCCGTATTGTGAGTCCTACAGTAAGTCGGCCATCTTGATAAAAGTGGTCATTTTTCGCGTTTTTTTGACCATTTGGCATACCTTGTATTTTAACGAACTCCTCCTACAGAATTCATTGTAACGACTTCAAAATCAGTGTGTGTCATCTACACTAGTGTGTGATCAAAAGTTATCAAAAGATTTAGTTATCATTGAAGCGTGTGGCTGTGGCGTGGCGTTGAGTTTTGATGTTTCGCCATGACAGGTGAAATTGCTATAAGTTTAGTGTAAATGCTCGAGTCTACACCAAACTTTACATGTTTGATAAGACTCCCAGCCTGAACACGTCTAAATACCAATATTCAGTCAGTGATGAAAACTGGCTCCATAGCACCCCCTACGACATTTCAATGCAGCAGCCCCTGCAGCATGCACAGTAGGTGATTGAGGATGTGATGTTAATTTCCCCTTGCACTGTCTGAAAACAGCCCAGGTCTGGGGACATCTATATGCCCGTGACAGAAGCCCTTCACCAGCGCCGAGCCCTGACATACGCAAGGACGCGAGGGCTCGATCATCGCTGCTTGCAGCTTTAATTAGGGCCCGAGCGCTGACCAGCGCGAAGCCCTCTTGTTTCCAAAAGAATTATTACGGCCTGAGCCAAAAGGGCGAAGACCCTATTGTTTTTCGTGTGTTTGTTTCTTTATTATTATTCTTTCCCTAACCCTAACCCTTTATCAATACGCCACTTTAACTCTAAATTTGACCCCCTAAACACGCTCAAAAACTCACCAAATTTGGCACGCACATCAGGTCTGGTGAAAAATTTGATAAAATGTAAAAATTAACCCCCGAAGTGCCAAGATGTGCTCGAGAGCGCCACCTATGTATCTTAAACGGCCGCCACGGCCCGTAGGAATGTCGTACAGAGATCGAACCAAAACTCAATTATTTGTCTCATCAAGACCTACAAATCATACGCTGACACCCCTGACCTAAATCCAACAGGAAGTCCGCAATCTCAAAATATGATTTTGTGCCAATTTTGGACCTTGAATAAACGCTATCTCCTCCGAGCGCGTTAATGGTATCGGCTTCAAACTTTAATACATGACTTATCACACTGTGTTGAGCAAAAGTTATTAAAAACTTTGTAATAACTCGAACGGTTTAGATTTAGTAAGCCCTGAAAGTTGGAGTGCGACATTACACCTTACAATGTAAACCAATGGGGAGGCAATCTCTGGGCATGGACTTTGTGCCAAACTGGGGCATCTGGTGTCTAAACTATAAGTCCGACCACTTTCAAACCTGTATCAATGGATTCGCGACGAAAATTCCTACAAAAAATGTGATTTTTATGTAGGATTTGGCCAAAGTTATGGGATTTATGACGATATTTCACAAGTAGAGTACACTAATATCCTCCTCTGCAGTTGAGAGGGAGAGAGAGAGAATGGGGGGTGGGGGGGGATGGGTGGAGCAGCAGGTTCGTTATGTAGTTTATTAGACAGACAAGAATAATGTGTAGGATTTAATCATTGGTTCACAGCCTGAAGTGGAGGGTGGCAGTAATGCACCTAATATTCTGGTTGTCAACCATTGTTATAAACCAGAAATAGGAGGGTAAAATATTTTCCCGCACAGAGTGGTAAATCCTGTCAGCCGAGGGATTTCCTATCTGTGCAGCTGAACACAGCAGTTCTCCACGTACTGTTTTACCGTGATGGTACCGGTGTTTTTTCCGTAGGTTTCACTTACTCAGCTGGCCGACAGACCCGCTGGTTCTCTCCACCTTAACCTAAATAACATATCGGGGCTCGGTGCTCCGGTTGGATCTAAACAGAGAGCCAGGGTTAGCTAAGAGGCTAGCAGAGGCTAACTGGTTGTGCTTCTTTCCGGTCATGCTGCAGTTAACGCTCCGCTGCCCTTACAAGCGTCGCCACTTCCTGTATTCGTCATTTCAACTTTCAATCCCTCTAGAATTCATATACTTTTATGGTTGCAATTAGTAGTCGCACAGTGTACAAGTATTTTTTTCCACTTCGCACACATCTATTTTTAGCCAAGGACAAAGTTGGACATTAAGACGGACTACACACACACCCTGCTCGCTTTGTGAAGCGACCAAGTAAGAGGCATAAGTCTAGGCAGGGGCAGAGTAGTTGTGTGTTCTTTTCAGCACCAGTTGCTGTTGTTTAGCTTTTAAGCTTTATTGCTATTGTTCTTGTTGTGTGAGTTGACGGACCGCCGAGTCCATTTTTCTCTGCTTTACTCTGAGGAGTATTTTAAGCTTGCTGCCTGTTAGTTATGTTCACTACGCTAGACTATTTTGTGTTTGTCCCGCTCGGGACTACTGCTGTCTTTCTGCCGCCGTGAGTGAGAAAGTAACTGCTTTGTCGATCTGAAACCAGACAACGTGCGTTACAGACTGCCGTCCGTACGTGCGCTCTCTGTGGACAAAAGAGCCGCTTCTCTCCCTCTCACGATCGCTTTCCCTCCTTCCTCTCTTGCTACTAACACACACACTCACACGCGTGCACAGATACACGCACCGACATCTTTTTGCACATCTGATGGTCAGATAACATCGGACAAAGCTTTGTGTTGTCTTTCGTTATCCGCCATCAGACACGTGTGTTTTTCACGGAATTGGGTGAGGGCAAGACGCCGACCACCAGTCACCTTGTAAGACACCGCCGTACTAATGCCATCGAGTCTCACGTGACGTGACTTACTCCCACAGTCACGTCCGCGTCGCAGACCGTCGACGTCATCACGTCAGGCCCCGTCGCCATCTCTCTCTCACACACACACACACACAAATATACATACATACATACACGCATTCCCCTGCAAGTGTCCAACTCTGTGCAAAGCTGTTTGTGTTTTGTTTGGTAGAATTAGATTTTAGAATAGCTGTTTATTGAATGAAGTATTTGTTAACTTTGTTAATTTTGCTAAGTTTAATAAACAATGTTATATCTTTAAAGAGAAGTTCTTTTGTCATTATTGTGTGTAACATATTGTGAAAAGTGGCTGATTGAAGGAGTCAGAGCTTGAATTCAACCCTTCTTTGTTTACCCTTGAATGTTGATATTTCTCAGATATTAACATTCTAGGTGAACTCCCATTTATGAGTCTACCTTGTTCAGTTATTGGTCCCGGTTTCCGGGTGGTGCTCCGTATTTGTTAGTTCATATTAATAATTCTATTAATTATTATAATTAGTTAATTATCTTTGATAATTGATAATTATTGCAAATAATCAACTGTGTTCCTCACAGATCCTACAGTTGGTGCCCGAATTATTGATTAAGGTTAACAATATTTTGATTTCATAACTCATAATTATCTGTGATAAACAGAGGGGTGGGCTCACAGAGAGAAACTGGTTAGTATTTTGTGTCAAAAGACTCTCACACTGATCATCTCCAAACGTTTTCTTGGTTCCCAGAGGCTTAGGTGACTGCGCCGCGGCCCCATGTGTGCAACGGCGCGAAGGCCCGTTCAACGCTGCTTGCAGCTTTAATTATTATTATTATTATTATTAGGGCCCGAGCGCTGACCAGCGCGAAGCCCTCTTGTTTCCAAAGGAATTATTATTATTAGGGCCCGAGCGCTGACCAGCGCGAAGCCCTCTTGTTTCCAAAGGAATTATTATTATTATTAGGGCCCGAGCGCTGACCAGCGCGAAGCCCTCTTGTTTCCAAAGGAATTATTATTATTATTATTATTATTATTATTATTATTAGGGCCCAAGCGCTGACCAGCGCGAAGCCCTCTTGTTTCCAAAGGAATTATTATTATTATTATTATTGTCATTATTAGGGCCCGAGCGCTGACCAGCGCGAAGCCCTCTTGTTTCCAAAGGAATTATTATTATTATTTTTTTTTTTATTTATTTATTTTTTTTTATTATTATTATTATTATTACAACTCTTTGACCTCAAATAACTTCTACAAACATGTACCAAAACTCACCAAAATTAGCGTGCGCATCAGTTCTGGTGAAAATCGCAGATTTTATGCGTCTCGCAAAAAATGCGGGGAAAAATGGCTCGACAGCGCCACCTAGAAAATTAAGAAAAGCAAGCCCCACGATACAGATCGTCGTAGAACAATGAAATCTGGTGTGCTTATATATCATGACCAGACGCACCAAAAACTCTCTTGGAGCCATACCCTAAATCCAACAGGAAGTCAGCCATTTTGGTTCAAAGTTGCGATTTTCAGGCCAATTTTGCCGTTTTTAGCCCGCGTACTTTAACGAACTCCTCCTAGGGATTTGACCTCAGCAACTTGAAATTCGGTCAGTATCATCTACAGACCGGGGAGATGAAAAGTTATCAAAACGGTGAGTTTTCGACATTGCCGAGGGGGTGTGGTCGGGCAGCGAATTTCGATCCTTCGCCGTGAAAATTCAAACGGCCATAACTCCGGCATGCACGATCCTAAGAGACCCAAACCTTTTGTGCTTGGAAAGAGTCCCGTCCTGAACACATCCATGTGTCAATATTGGATGTAAGTCATAGCGCCACCTACTGGCAATAGGAAGTTACATGTTTTACACTTTGACGCTCTGTGGGTGGCACGGTGATGGGATCCACCTCAAATTTACTCAGAATAGCCTAAAGACCTTGGAGATGGTATATTATGAAGTTGGTGACTTTTCGTGGAAAGGTGTTGCCATGACCACGCGGCGAATTTCGATGTCTCGCCATGAAATTTCAAAGCCTTATAACTTGACTCCACATGGTCTGAACTTTTCCAAATTTCATATTCTTGTTAAGAGTCCCGGTCTGAACACATTGTCAGGCCCATATTTAGTGAGAGTCATAGCGCCACCTACTGGCAACAGGAAGTATCATGCGTCGTTCTTTGTTGTATTACTCCTAGGAAATTTGGCCGATGCACCTGAAATTGACTCAGCTAAGATGTAAGACCTTGGTGATGCTACATTGGGCAGGTCATGACCCATGACCAAATGCCGTTGCCATGGCGACACATCCTTCACCATGAAATACGATGCTGTATTTTAGGGACAAGGGATGGGTTTACAGTCACAAAACTTGGCACACATGTCTGGAGTGACACCAGTTAAAATCCTGGATAGGTCATTTGCATAGACGTGACAATATGGCTCAACAGCGCCCCCTTGACAATTTCAAAATGGTAGCCCCGCCTTCCAGATTAACCTAGGAAAATGAAATTCGGGAGGCTTATGTATCATGTCAAGACGCACAAAAAAGCCTCTTGGAGCCATATCGTAAGTCCTACAGGAAGTCGGCCATCTTGATAAAAGTGGTCATTTTTCGCGTTTTTTTGACCATTTGGCATACCTTGTATTTTAACGAACTCCTCCTACAGAATTCATGGTAACGACTTCAAAATCAGTGTGTGTCATCTACAGTAGTGTGTGATCAAAAGTTATCAAAAGATTTAGTTATCATTGAAGCGTGTGGCCGTGGCGTGGCGTTGAGTTTTGATGTTTCGCCATGACAGAGGAAGTTGCTATAACTCTAGTGTACATGGTCGGATCTGCCTGAAACTTGACATTTGAGAACAGTCCAGGCCTGAACATGTCAACATGATAATATTCAGTCAGTGATGCAAATTGGCTCCATAGCGCCCCCTACGACATTTCAATGCAGCAGATCCAGCAGCAGGCAGAATAAGTGAATGAGGAAGTGACGTTTATCTCCCCTTGCACTGTCTGAAAACAGCCCATGTCTGGGGACATCAACATGCCCGTGACAGAAGCCCTTCACCAGCGCTGCGCCCCGACATACGCAAGGACGCGAGGGCCCGATAATCGCTGCTTGCAGCTTTAATTAGGGCCCGAGCGCTGACCAGCGCGAAGCCCTCTTGTTTCCAAAGGAATTATTATTATTATTATTATTATTATTATTATTATTAGGGCCCGAGCGCTGACCAGCGCGAAGCCCTCTTGTTTCCAAAGGAATTATTATTAGGGCCCGAGCGCTGACCAGCGCGAAGCCCTCTTGTTTCCAAAGGAATTATTATTATTATTATTAGGGCCCGAGCGCTGACCAGCGCGAAGCCCTCTTGTTTCCAAAGGAATTATTATTATTATTATTATTATTATTATTATTATTATTATTATTATTATTCTTATTATTATTATTATTATTGCGACTCTTTGACCTCAAATAACTTCTACAAACGTGTACCAAAACTCACCGAAATTGGCGTGCGCGTCAGTTCTGGTGAAAATCGCAGATTTTATGCGTCTCGCAAAAAATGCGGGGAAAAATGGCTCGACAGCGCCACCTAGAAAATTAAGAAAAGCGAGCCCCACGATACAGATGGTCGTAGAACAATGAAATTTGGTGTGCTTATATATCATGACCAGACGCACCAAAAAGTCTCTTGGAGCCATACCCTAAATCCAACAGGAAGTCGGCCATTTTGGTTCAAAGTTGCGATTTTCAGGCCAATTTTGCCGTTTTTAGCCCGCGTACTTTAACGAACTCCTCCTAGGGATTTGACCTCAGCAACTTGAAATTCGGTCAGTATCATCTACAGACCTGGGAGATGAAAAGTTATCAAAACGGTGAGTTTTCGACATTGTTGAGGGGGTGTGGTCGGGCGGCGAATTTCGATCCTTCGCCGTGAAAATTCAAACAGCCATAACTCCGGCATGCACGATCCTAAGAGACCCAAACCTTTTGTGCTTGGAAAGAGTCCCGTCCTGAACACATCCATGTGTCAATATTGGATGTAAGTCATAGCGCCACCTACTGGCAACAGGAAGTTACATGTTTTACACTTTGACGCTCTGTGGGTGGCACGGTGATGGGATCCACCTCAAATTTACTCAGAATAGCCTAAAGACCTTGGAGATGGTATATTATGAAGTTGGTGACTTTTCGTGGAAAGGTGTTGCCATGACGACGCGGCGAATTTCGATGTCTCGCCATGAAATTTCAAAGCCTTATAACTTGACTCCACATGGTCTGATCTTTTCCAAATTTCATATGCTTGTTAAGAGTCCCGGTCTGAACACATTTTCAGGCCCATATTTAGTGAGAGTCATAGCGCCACCTACTGGCAACAGGAAGTATCATGCGTCGTTCTTTGTTGTATTACTCCTAGGAAATTTGGCCGATGCATCTGAAATTGACTCAGCTAAGATGTAAGACCTTGGTGATGCTACATTGGGTAGGTCATGACCCATGACCAAACGCCGTTGCCATGGCGACACATCCTTCGCCATGAAATACGATGCTGTATTTTAGGGATAAGGGATGGGTCTACAGTCACGAAACTTGGCACACATGTCTGGAGCGACACCAGCTAAAATCCTGGATAGGTCATTTGCATAGACGTGACAATATGGCTCAACAGCGCCCCCTTGAAAATTTCAAAATTGTAGCCCCGCCTTCCAGATGAACCTAGGAAAATGAAATTCGGGAGGCTAATGTATCATGTCAAGACGCACAAAAAAGCCTCTTGGAGCCATATCGTAAGTCCTACAGGAAGTCGGCCATCTTGATAAAAGTGGTCATTTTTCGCGTTTTTTTGGCCATTTCGCATACCTTGTATTTTAACGAACTCCTCCTACAGAATTCATCGTAACGACTTCAAAATCAGTGTGTGTCATCTGCACTAGTGTGTGATCAAAAGTTATCAAAAGATTTAGTTATCATTGAAGCGTGTGGCCGTGGCGTGGCGTTGAGTTTTGATGTTTCGCCATGACAGAGGAAGTTGCTATAACTCTAGTGTACATGGTCGGATCTGCCTGAAACTTGACATTTGAGAACAGTCCAGGCCTGAACATGTCAACATGATAATATTCAGTCAGTGATGCAAATTGGCTCCATAGCGCCCCCTACGACATTTCAATGCAGCAGATCCAGCAGCAGGCAGAATAAGTGAATGAGGAAGTGACGTTTATCTCCCCTTGCACTGTCTGAAAACAGCCCATGTCTGGGGACATCAACATGCCCGTGACAGAAGCCCTTCACCAGCGCTGCGCCCCGACATACGCAAGGACGCGAGGGCCCGATAATCGCTGCTTGCAGCTTTAATTAGGGCCCGAGCGCTGACCAGCGCGAAGCCCTCTTGTTTCCAAAGGAATTATTATTATTATTATTATTATTATTATTATTATTAGGGCCCGAGCGCTGACCAGCGCGAAGCCCTCTTGTTTCCAAAGGAATTATTATTAGGGCCCGAGCGCTGACCAGCGCGAAGCCCTCTTGTTTCCAAAGGAATTATTATTATTATTATTAGGGCCCGAGCGCTGACCAGCGCGAAGCCCTCTTGTTTCCAAAGGAATTATTATTATTATTATTATTATTATTATTATTATTATTATTATTCTTATTATTATTATTATTATTGCGACTCTTTGACCTCAAATAACTTCTACAAACGTGTACCAAAACTCACCGAAATTGGCGTGCGCGTCAGTTCTGGTGAAAATCGCAGATTTTATGCGTCTCGCAAAAAATGCGGGGAAAAATGGCTCGACAGCGCCACCTAGAAAATTAAGAAAAGCGAGCCCCACGATACAGATGGTCGTAGAACAATGAAATTTGGTGTGCTTATATATCATGACCAGACGCACCAAAAAGTCTCTTGGAGCCATACCCTAAATCCAACAGGAAGTCGGCCATTTTGGTTCAAAGTTGCGATTTTCAGGCCAATTTTGCCGTTTTTAGCCCGCGTACTTTAACGAACTCCTCCTAGGGATTTGACCTCAGCAACTTGAAATTCGGTCAGTATCATCTACAGACCTGGGAGATGAAAAGTTATCAAAACGGTGAGTTTTCGACATTGTTGAGGGGGTGTGGTCGGGCGGCGAATTTCGATCCTTCGCCGTGAAAATTCAAACAGCCATAACTCCGGCATGCACGATCCTAAGAGACCCAAACCTTTTGTGCTTGGAAAGAGTCCCGTCCTGAACACATCCATGTGTCAATATTGGATGTAAGTCATAGCGCCACCTACTGGCAACAGGAAGTTACATGTTTTACACTTTGACGCTCTGTGGGTGGCACGGTGATGGGATCCACCTCAAATTTACTCAGAATAGCCTAAAGACCTTGGAGATGGTATATTATGAAGTTGGTGACTTTTCGTGGAAAGGTGTTGCCATGACGACGCGGCGAATTTCGATGTCTCGCCATGAAATTTCAAAGCCTTATAACTTGACTCCACATGGTCTGATCTTTTCCAAATTTCATATGCTTGTTAAGAGTCCCGGTCTGAACACATTTTCAGGCCCATATTTAGTGAGAGTCATAGCGCCACCTACTGGCAACAGGAAGTATCATGCGTCGTTCTTTGTTGTATTACTCCTAGGAAATTTGGCCGATGCATCTGAAATTGACTCAGCTAAGATGTAAGACCTTGGTGATGCTACATTGGGTAGGTCATGACCCATGACCAAACGCCGTTGCCATGGCGACACATCCTTCGCCATGAAATACGATGCTGTATTTTAGGGATAAGGGATGGGTCTACAGTCACGAAACTTGGCACACATGTCTGGAGCGACACCAGCTAAAATCCTGGATAGGTCATTTGCATAGACGTGACAATATGGCTCAACAGCGCCCCCTTGAAAATTTCAAAATTGTAGCCCCGCCTTCCAGATGAACCTAGGAAAATGAAATTCGGGAGGCTAATGTATCATGTCAAGACGCACAAAAAAGCCTCTTGGAGCCATATCGTAAGTCCTACAGGAAGTCGGCCATCTTGATAAAAGTGGTCATTTTTCGCGTTTTTTTGGCCATTTCGCATACCTTGTATTTTAACGAACTCCTCCTACAGAATTCATCGTAACGACTTCAAAATCAGTGTGTGTCATCTGCACTAGTGTGTGATCAAAAGTTATCAAAAGATTTAGTTATCATTGAAGCGTGTGGCCGTGGCGTGGCGTTGAGTTTTGATGTTTCGCCATGACAGGCGAAATTGCTATAAGTTTAGTGTAAATGCTGGAGTCTACACCAAACTTTACATGTTTGATAAGACTCCCAGCCTGAACACATCTAAATAGCAATATTCAGTCAGTGATGAAAACTGGCTCCATAGCGCCCCCTACGACATTTCAATGCAGCAGCCCCTGCAGCAGGCAGAGTAGGTGATTGAGGATGTGACGTTAATCTCCCCTTGCACTGTCTGAAAACAGCCCAGGTCTGGGGACATCTATATGCCCCTGACAGAAGCTCTTCACCAGCGCCGAGCCCCGACATACGCAAGGACGCGAGGGCCCGATCATCGCTGCTTGCAGCTTTAATTATTATTATTATTATTATTATTCTTATTATTATTATTATTGCGACTCTTTGACCTCAAATAACTTCTACAAACGTGTACCAAAACTCACCGAAATTGGCGTGCGCGTCAGTTCTGGTGAAAATCGCAGATTTTATGCGTCTCGCAAAAAATGCGGGGAAAAATGGCTCGACAGCGCCACCTAGAAAATTAAGAAAAGCGAGCCCCACGATACAGATGGTCGTAGAACAATGAAATTTGGTGTGCTTATATATCATGACCAGACGCACCAAAAAGTCTCTTGGAGCCATACCCTAAATCCAACAGGAAGTCGGCCATTTTGGTTCAAAGTTGCGATTTTCAGGCCAATTTTGCCGTTTTTAGCCCGCGTACTTTAACGAACTCCTCCTAGGGATTTGACCTCAGCAACTTGAAATTCGGTCAGTATCATCTACAGACCTGGGAGATGAAAAGTTATCAAAACGGTGAGTTTTCGACATTGTTGAGGGGGTGTGGTCGGGCGGCGAATTTCGATCCTTCGCCGTGAAAATTCAAACAGCCATAACTCCGGCATGCACGATCCTAAGAGACCCAAACCTTTTGTGCTTGGAAAGAGTCCCGTCCTGAACACATCCATGTGTCAATATTGGATGTAAGTCATAGCGCCACCTACTGGCAACAGGAAGTTACATGTTTTACACTTTGACGCTCTGTGGGTGGCACGGTGATGGGATCCACCTCAAATTTACTCAGAATAGCCTAAGGACCTTGGAGATGGTATATTATGAAGTTGGTGACTTTTCGTGGAAAGGTGTTGCCATGACGACGCGGCGAATTTCGATGTCTCGCCATGAAATTTCAAAGCCTTATAACTTGACTCCACATGGTCTGATCTTTTCCAAATTTCATATTCTTGTTAAGAGTCCCGGTCTGAACACATTTTCAGGCCCATATTTAGTGAGAGTCATAGCGCCACCTACTGGCAACAGGAAGTATCATGCGTCGTTCTTTGTTGTATTACTCCTAGGAAATTTGGCCGATGCATCTGAAATTGACTCAGCTAAGATGTAAGACCTTGGTGATGCTACATTGGGTAGGTCATGACCCATGACCAAACGCCGTTGCCATGGCGACACATCCTTCGCCATGAAATACGATGCTGTATTTTAGGGATAAGGGATGGGTCTACAGTCACGAAACTTGGCACACATGTCTGGAGCGACACCAGCTAAAATCCTGGATAGGTCATTTGCATAGACGTGACAATATGGCTCAACAGCGCCCCCTTGAAAATTTCAAAATTGTAGCCCCGCCTTCCAGATGAACCTAGGAAAATGAAATTCGGGAGGCTAATGTATCATGTCAAGACGCACAAAAAAGCCTATTGGAGCCATATCGTAAGTCCTACAGGAAGTCAGCCATCTTGATAAAAGTGGTCATTTTTCGCGTTTTTTTGACCATTTCGCATACCTTGTATTTTAACGAACTCCTCCTACAGAATTCATGGTAACGACTTCAAAATCAGTGTGTGTCATCTACACTAGTGTGTGATCAAAAGTTATCAAAACATTTACTTAGCATTGAAGCGTGTGGCCGTGGCGTGGCGTTGAGTTTTGATGTTTCGCCATGACAGGCGAAATTGCTATAAGTTTAGTGTAAATGCTGGAGTCTACACCAAACTTTACATGTTTGATAAGACTCCCAGCCTGAACACGTCTAAATACCAATATTCAGTCAGTGATGAAAACTGGCTCCATAGCGCCCCCTACCACATTTCAATGCAGCAGCCCCTGCAGCAGGCAGAGTAGGTGATTGAGGATGTGACGTTAATTTCCCCTTGCACTGTCTGAAAACAGCTCAGGGGTCCGTTTCACAAAGCAGGTTCAACAAACTCTGAGTCTAATCCTGAACTCTGAGTTGATCTACTCTGAGATGGAAAACTCTGAGTTTCCGGTTCCAGAACAGCTGATTTGAGTCAATTTAATCAACTCGGAGTAGTTTCACCTGGAGTTAAGCGCGTGCACCACAACTATAAAAAGCCAGCATCAATGGAGCCCCGATTCAACGAGTCACCATGGCAACGGGGAAGAGGATGGCTGCGTTTTTCGCCCCCCTAGAACTAGACATCTTAATTCGCTCATACGACGAGTTTGAGCATGTTTTCAGAAAGAAGTGCAACACCGCTGCAGCTGCAAAAGAGAGGGAGACGGCTGCTGCTCGGTCATTGCGTAAGTTTAAATGTAGTCCTTTGTAATCACAATAATATTACAGAGGAAAACTGCTTGAATGGTGGCCTATTAATTTATTTCATTTAGGTCCAAGCGCACTTGGCAGCAGTTTAGGATGAAATTTAAAAACATTGTTCAAACAGGTGAGACCTCGGCATAATCTCATGGGGGTACCTCATTTTGATCATGTTTTACATTGTAAAGTAAATATTAAGTGGCTGTTTGACTGTGCAGTTGTTTTATCCCCAACATAATGCTGGTTTCACACACATAAATGTCTTCTCATCTACATCATGTTCTGTTAAATAATTAATCCTATTTAAACTAACACAGACTTCTACTCAGCCAACAGAAAGAAGGCAGATGCCCGTAAAACGGGTGGTGGTCCAGCACCGCCACCTCTAACGGAGGCAGAGGAGCTGGCCCTAAGCCAGAATTTAGGAAGGCCAGTGGCTGGCTCCGACATTGTACAAAAAACTTTTGCAAACCATTTGCAAAGAAACGCAGCACAACACACAATATCTGCTGGGATGTGAGAGCATGACTACGATTGGTAATGTTGCAAATGTAAAGACAGCTTAGGTTGTGTATGTAGATGATGGACTGTGACGTGAAACGGTACCGCTCAAAAAGATAATGGCTGGAAATGCTAGAACATCTATGCGTGGTCTGATAACCATCTCTCGACGAATATTTAATTCTCTGCGCAGTAATGCTGCACCTTCATCCACGGGATCGTTATCAAAAGGACATGCCATGTTAGTGAAAAAAAGTCGCCACTTACTGTGCCTAATGGACTTCTAATATACTGACTCTGATTTTTTTTTTAATTTATTTATTTTTTTTAATGATTTCTTTAAATGACAGACGGCAGAACTAGGCTACGCCAAAACTCGCCTGCTGCCTGAATGAATGAGGAAATCAAATGGAGTGTGTGGCTCTGAAAGAGGGCGGAGACTGAGAGAAAGTCGAGGTTCATTGAGAAAAACCTGGTCTCGACCAGGTTAGATTCATAGAGTCTGTTGCTACGGTAACTGACCGAGAGCTTAAGTTACCCCTCTCTCTGAAACAGGCTAGAGTTATCCCTCTTTCTCTGGTTTGAGTTACCTCCCTTTTTGAAACGGAAAACTCAGAGTTTCCCTCATTTCAGGGTTAACAGACTCTGAGTTTTCACTAAACCTGCTTTGTAAAACGGACCCCAGGTCTGGGGACATCTATATGCCCGTGACAGAAGCCCTTCACCAGCGCCGAGCCCCGACATACGCAAGGACGCGAGGGCCCGATCATCGCTGCTTGCAGCTTTAATTATTATTATTTTTATTATTAGGGCCCGAGCACCTACCGGTGCGAAGCCCTATTGTAATTCAAGGAATTCTTCTCTATTATTAGGGCCCGAGCGCTGACCAGCGCGAAGCCCTCTTGTTTCCAAAGGAATTATTATTATTATTATTATTATTATTATTATTATTATTATTATTATTTAGGGCCCGAGCACCGACCGGTGCGAAGCCCTATTGGAACTGAAGGAATTATTATTAGGGCCCGAGCACCGACCGGTGCGAAGCCCTATTGGAACTGAAGGAATTATTATTATTATTATTATTATTATTCCTCCGAAACAAACGCATTTTTGAGGGCCTAAACATGCACGAAAACTCATGAAAATTTGCACAGATGTCAGGACTGGCGAAAATTTCGATATTTTATGGGTCTCGAAATAAAGCGGGACAAAATGGCTCGACAGCGCCACCTAGAAAGTCAAGAAAATTGAGCCCCTCGATACAGATTGTCGTAGGAGAACGAAATTCGGTATGCATATGTATCATGACCAGACGCACCAAAAAGTCTCAAGGACACATAGCCTAACTCCAACAGGAAGTCGGCCATTTTGTATCAAAGTTGAAATTTTGCACCGATTTTGTCATTTCCAGCCCGCATACTTTAACGAACTCCTCCTAGAGATTTGACCCCAGGACTTTCAAATTCGGTCCGTATCATCTACAGGCATAGGAGATTAAAAGTTGTTAAAACAATTCTCATTAGTCTTTCCTAGGGGGCGTGGCTGGGCGGCGAATTTCGATCCTTCGCCATGAAAAATGAAACGGCTATAACTCCGGCATACATGATCCTAAGAGAGCCAAACCTTTTGTGCTTCATAAGAGTCCCGCCCTGAACGGGTCCATGTGACAATAAAGAATATGAGTCATAGCGCCACCTCCTGGCAACAGGAAGTTACATGTTTTACGCTCTGACGCCCTGTGGGCAGCACGGTGATCGAATCCAGCTGAAATTTACTGAGAATAGCCTCAAGACCTTGGAGATCTTATATTATGAAGTTGGTGACCCTTCGTTGAAAGGTGTTGCCATGGCGACGCGGCGAATTTCGATGTGACGCCATGAAATTTCAATGCCTTATAACTTGACTCCACGTGGTCTGATCTTTTCCAAATTTCATATGCTTGTTAAGAGTCCCAATCTGAACACATGTTCAGTCTCATATTTAGCGAAAGTCATAGCGCCACCTACTGGCAACAGGAAGTATCATGCGTCGTACTTTGTCTAATTACTCCTAGGAAATTTGGCTGATGCACCTGAAATTAAGTCAGCTAATAAACAAGACCTTGGTGATGCTACATTTGGCAGCTCATGACCCAAAACTGAATGCTGTTACCATGGCGACACATCCTTCGCCATGAAATATGATACTGTTTTTCAGGGAGAAGGGATTGCTCTACAGTCATGAAACTTGACACACATGTCTAGAGTGAGGTCAGCTAAAATCCTATGTGGTCGCTTTGAATGGGCGTGGCAAAATGGCTCAACAGCGCCCCCTTTAAAATTTCAAAATTGCAGCCCCGCCTTCCAGATTAACGTAGAAAGATGAAATTCACAGGGCACATGTATAATGTCAACACGCACAAAAAAGCCTCTTGAAGCCTTATTGTAAGTCGAACAGGAAGTCGGCCATCTTGAAAAAAATGGTACATTTTCGCCTTTTCTTGGCCATTTCGCATACCTTGTATTTTAAAGAACTCCTCCTACAGAATCCATCGTAAGGACTTCAAAATCAGTGTGTGTCATCTAGACTAGTGTATGATCATGATGGTTTGGCCGTGGCGTGGCGTTGAGTTTTGATGTTTCGCCATGACAGAGGAAATTGATATAACTTGAGTGTACATGGTTGGATCTGCCTCAAACTTTACACAACAAGTCACTGACAAAAGCCCTTCGACTGAGCGTCACTTCGACATGCGCTGGGGTGCGAGGGCCCGATCATCGCTGCTTGCAGCTTTAATTAGGGCCCGAGCACCGACCGGTGCGAAGCCCTATTGAAACTGAAGGAGTTATTATTATTAGGGCCCGAGCACCGACCGGTGCGAAGCCCTATTGAAACTGAAGGAGTTATTATTATTATTATTATTATTATTATTATTATTCCTCCGAAACAAACGCATTTTTGAGGGCCTAAACATGCACGAAAACTCATGAAAATTTGCACAGATGTCAGGACTGGCGAAAATTTCGATATTTTATGGGTCTCGAAATAAAGCGGGACAAAATGGCTCGACAGCGCCACCTAGAAAGTCAAGAAAATTGAGCCCCTCGATACAGATTGTCGTAGGAGAACGAAATTCGGTATGCATATGTATCATGACCAGACGCACCAAAAAGTCTCAAGGACACATAGCCTAACTCCAACAGGAAGTCGGCCATTTTGTATCAAAGTTGAAATTTTGCACCGATTTTGTCATTTCCAGCCCGCATACTTTAACGAACTCCTCCTAGAGATTTGACCCCAGGACTTTCAAATTCGGTCCGTATCATCTACAGGCATAGGAGATTAAAAGTTATTAAAACAATTCTCATTAGTCTTTCCTAGGGGGCGTGGCTGGGCGGCGAATTTCGATCCTTCGCCATGAAAAATGAAACGGCTATAACTCCGGCATACATGATCCTAAGAGAGCCAAACCTTTTGTGCTTCATAAGAGTCCCGCCCTGAACGGGTCCATGTGACAATACAGGATATGAGTCATAGCGCCACCTCCTGGCAACAGGAAGTTACATGTTTTACGCTCTGACGCCCTGTGGGCAGCACGGTGATGGAATCCAGCTGAAATTTACTGAGAATAGCCTCAAGACCTTGGAGATCTTATATTATGAAGTTGGTGACCCTTCGTTGAAAGGTGTTGCCATGGCGACGCGGCGAATTTCGATGTGACGCCATGAAATTTCAATGCCTTATAACTTGACTCCACGTGGTCTGATCTTTTCCAAATTTCATATGCTTGTTAAGAGTCCCAATCTGAACACATGTTCAGTCTCATATTTAGCGAAAGTCATAGCGCCACCTACTGGCAACAGGAAGTATCATGCGTCGTACTTTGTCTAATTACTCCTAGGAAATTTGGCTGATGCACCTGAAATTAAGTCAGCTAATAAACAAGACCTTGGTGATGCTACATTTGGCAGCTCATGACCCAAAACTGAATGCTGTTACCATGGCGACACATCCTTCGCCATGAAATATGATACTGTTTTTCAGGGAGAAGGGATTGCTCTACAGTCATGAAACTTGACACACATGTCTAGAGTGATGTCAGCTAAAATCCTATGTGGTCGCTTTGAATGGGCGTGGCAAAATGGCTCAACAGCGCCTCCTTTAAAATTTCAAAATTGCAGCCCCGCCTTCCAGATTAACGTAGAAAGATGAAATTCACAGGGCACATGTATAATGTCAACACGCACAAAAAAGCCTCTTGAAGCCTTATTGTAAGTCGAACAGGAAGTCGGCCATCTTGAAAAAAATGGTACATTTTCGCCTTTTCTTGGCCATTTCGCATACCTTGTATTTTAAAGAACTCCTCCTACAGAATCCATCGTAAGGACTTAAAAATCAGTGTGTGTCATCTAGACTAGTGTATGATCATGATGGTTTGGCCGTGGCGTGGCGTTGAGTTTTGATGTTTCGCCATGACAGAGGAAATTGATATAACTTGAGTGTACACGGTTGGATCTGCCTCAAACTTTACACAACAAGTCACTGACAAAAGCCCTTCGACTGAGCGTCACTTCGACATGCGCTGGGGTGCGAGGGCCCGATCATCGCTGCTTGCAGCTTTAATTATTATTATTATTCCTCCGAAACAAACGCATTTTTGAGGGCCTAAACATGCACGAAAACTCATGAAAATTTGCACAGATGTCAGGACTAGCGAAAATTGCGATATTTTATGGGTCTCGAAATAAAGCGGGACAAAATGGCTCGACAGCGCCACCTAGAATTGACCCCCTCGATACAGATTGTCGTAGGAGAACGAAATTCGGTATGCATATGTATCATGACCAGACGCACCAAAAAGTCTCAAGGACACATAGCCTAACTCCAACAGGAAGTCGGCCATTTTGTATCAAAGTTGAAATTTTGTCATTTCCAGCCCGCATACTTTAACGAACTCCTCCTAGAGATTTGACCCCAGGACTTTCAAATTCGGTCCGTATCATCTACAGGCATAGGAGACTAAAAGTTATTAAAACAATTCTCATTAGTCTTTCCTAGGGGGCGTGGCTGGGCGGCGAATTTCGATCCTTCGCCATGAAAAATGAAACGGCTATAACTCCGGCATACATGATCCTAAGAGAGCCAAACCTTTTGTGCTTCATAAGAGTCCCGCCCTGAACGGGTCCATGTGACAATACAGGATATGAGTCATAGCGCCACCTCCTGGCAACAGGAAGTTACATGTTTTACGCTCTGACGCCCTGTGGGCAGCACGGTGATGGAATCCAGCTGAAATTTACAGAGAATAGCCTCAAGACCTTGGAGATCTTATATTATGAAGTTGGTGACCCTTCGTCGAAAGGTGTTGCCATGGCGACGCGGCGAATTTCGATGTGACGCCATGAAATTTCAATGCCTTATAACTTGACTCCACGTGGTCTGATCTTTTCCAAATTTCATATGCTTGTTAAGAGTCCCGATCTGAACACATGTTCAGTCTCATATTTAGCCAAAGTCATAGCGCCACCTACTGGCAACAGGAAGTATCATGCGTCGTACTTTGTCTAATTACTCCTAGGAAATTTGGCTGATGCACCTGAAATTAAGTCAGCTAATAAACGAGACCTTGGTGATGCTACATTTGGCAGCTCATGACCCAAAACGGAATGCTGTTACCATGGCGACACATCCTTCGCCATGAAATACGATACTGTTTTTCAGGGAGAAGGGATTGCTCTACAGTCATGAAACTTGACACACATGTCTAGAGTGATGTCAGCTAAAATCCTGTGTGGTCGCTTTGAATGGGCGTGGCAAAATGGCTCAACAGCGCCCCCTTTAAAAAATGAAACGGCTATAACTCCGGCATACATGATCCTAAGAGAGCCAAACCTTTTGTGCTTCATAAGAGTCCCGCCCTGAACGGGTCCATGTGACAATACAGGATATGAGTCATAGCGCCACCTCCTGGCAACAGGAAGTTACATGTTTTACGCTCTGACGCCCTGTGGGCAGCACGGTGATGGAATCCAGCTGAAATTTACAGAGAATAGCCTCAAGACCTTGGAGATCTTATATTATGAAGTTGGTGACCCTTCGTCGAAAGGTGTTGCCATGGCGACGCGGCGAATTTCGATGTGACGCCATGAAATTTCAATGCCTTATAACTTGACTCCACGTGGTCTGATCTTTTCCAAATTTCATATGCTTGTTAAGAGTCCCGATCTGAACACATGTTCAGTCTCATATTTAGCCAAAGTCATAGCGCCACCTACTGGCAACAGGAAGTATCATGCGTCGTACTTTGTCTAATTACTCCTAGGAAATTTGGCTGATGCACCTGAAATTAAGTCAGCTAATAAACGAGACCTTGGTGATGCTACATTTGGCAGCTCATGACCCAAAACGGAATGCTGTTACCATGGCGACACATCCTTCGCCATGAAATACGATACTGTTTTTCAGGGAGAAGGGATTGCTCTACAGTCATGAAACTTGACACACATGTCTAGAGTGATGTCAGCTAAAATCCTGTGTGGTCGCTTTGAATGGGCGTGGCAAAATGGCTCAACAGCGCCCCCTTTAAAAAATGAAACGGCTATAACTCCGGCATACATGATCCTAAGAGAGCCAAACCTTTTGTGCTTCATAAGAGTCCCGCCCTGAACGGGTCCATGTGACAATACAGGATATGAGTCATAGCGCCACCTCCTGGCAACAGGAAGTTACATGTTTTACGCTCTGACGCCCTGTGGGCAGCACGGTGATGGAATCCAGCTGAAATTTACAGAGAATAGCCTCAAGACCTTGGAGATCTTATATTATGAAGTTGGTGACCCTTCGTCGAAAGGTGTTGCCATGGCGACGCGGCGAATTTCGATGTGACGCCATGAAATTTCAATGCCTTATAACTTGACTCCACGTGGTCTGATCTTTTCCAAATTTCATATGCTTGTTAAGAGTCCCGATCTGAACACATGTTCAGTCTCATATTTAGCCAAAGTCATAGCGCCACCTACTGGCAACAGGAAGTATCATGCGTCGTACTTTGTCTAATTACTCCTAGGAAATTTGGCTGATGCACCTGAAATTAAGTCAGCTAATAAACGAGACCTTGGTGATGCTACATTTGGCAGCTCATGACCCAAAACGGAATGCTGTTACCATGGCGACACATCCTTCGCCATGAAATACGATACTGTTTTTCAGGGAGAAGGGATTGCTCTACAGTCATGAAACTTGACACACATGTCTAGAGTGATGTCAGCTAAAATCCTATGTGGTCACTTTGAATGGGCGTGGCAAAATGGCTCAACAGCGCCCCCTTTAAAATTTCAAAATTGCAGCCCCGCCTTCCAGATTAACGTAGAAAGATGAAATTCACAGGGCACATGTATAATGTCAACACGCACAAAAAAGCCTCTTGAAGCCTTATTGTAAGTCGAACAGGAAGTCGGCCATCTTGAAAAAAATGGTACATTTTCGCCTTTTCTTGGCCATTTCGCATACCTTGTATTTTAAAGAACTCCTCCTACAGAATCCATGGTAAGGACTTCAAAATCAGTGTGTGTCATCTAGACTAGTGTATGATCATGATGGTTTGGCCGTGGCGTGGCATTGAGTTTTGATGTTTCGCCATGACAGAGGAAATTGATATAACTTGAGTGTACACGGTTGGATCTGCCTCAAACTTTACACAAGTCACTGACAAAAGCCCTTCGACTGAGCGTCACTTGGACATGCGCTGGGGTGCGAGGGCCCGATCATCGCTGCTTGCAGCTTTAATTATTATTATTATTATTATTCCTCCGAAACAAACGCATTTTTGAGGGCCTAAACATGCACGAAAACTCATGAAAATTTGCACAGATGTCAGGACTGGCGAAAATTTCGATATTTTATGGGTCTCGAAATAAAGCGGGACAAAATGGCTCGACAGCGCCACCTAGAAAGTCAAGAAAATTGAGCCCCTCGATACAGATTGTCGTAGGAGAACGAAATTCGGTATGCATATGTATCATGACCAGACGCACCAAAAAGTCTCAAGGACACATAGCCTAACTCCAACAGGAAGTCGGCCATTTTGTATCAAATTTGAAATTTTGCACCGATTTTGTCATTTCCAGCCCGCATACTTTAACGAACTCCTCCTAGAGATTTGACCCCAGGACTTTCAAATTCGGTCCGTATCATCTACAGGCATAGGAGATTAAAAGTTGTTAAAACAATTCTCATTAGTCTTTCCTAGGGGGCGTGGCTGGGCGGCGAATTTCGATCCTTCGCCATGAAAAATGAAACGGCTATAACTCCGGCATACATGATCCTAAGAGAGCCAAACCTTTTGTGCTTCATAAGAGTCCCGCCCTGAACGGGTCCATGTGACAATAAAGAATATGAGTCATAGCGCCACCTCCTGGCAACAGGAAGTTACATGTTTTACGCTCTGACGCCCTGTGGGCAGCACGGTGATCGAATCCAGCTGAAATTTACTGAGAATAGCCTCAAGACCTTGGAGATCTTATATTATGAAGTTGGTGACCCTTCGTTGAAAGGTGTTGCCATGGCGACGCGGCGAATTTCGATGTGACGCCATGAAATTTCAATGCCTTATAACTTGACTCCACGTGGTCTGATCTTTTCCAAATTTCATATGCTTGTTAAGAGTCCCAATCTGAACACATGTTCAGTCTCATATTTAGCGAAAGTCATAGCGCCACCTACTGGCAACAGGAAGTATCATGCGTCGTACTTTGTCTAATTACTCCTAGGAAATTTGGCTGATGCACCTGAAATTAAGTCAGCTAATAAACAAGACCTTGGTGATGCTACATTTGGCAGCTCATGACCCAAAACTGAATGCTGTTACCATGGCGACACATCCTTCGCCATGAAATATGATACTGTTTTTCAGGGAGAAGGGATTGCTCTACAGTCATGAAACTTGACACACATGTCTAGAGTGAGGTCAGCTAAAATCCTATGTGGTCGCTTTGAATGGGCGTGGCAAAATGGCTCAACAGCGCCCCCTTTAAAATTTCAAAATTGCAGCCCCGCCTTCCAGATTAACGTAGAAAGATGAAATTCACAGGGCACATGTATAATGTCAACACGCACAAAAAAGCCTCTTGAAGCCTTATTGTAAGTCGAACAGGAAGTCGGCCATCTTGAAAAAAATGGTACATTTTCGCCTTTTCTTGGCCATTTCGCATACCTTGTATTTTAAAGAACTCCTCCTACAGAATCCATCGTAAGGACTTCAAAATCAGTGTGTGTCATCTAGACTAGTGTATGATCATGATGGTTTGGCCGTGGCGTGGCGTTGAGTTTTGATGTTTCGCCATGACAGAGGAAACTGATATAACTTGAGTGTACACGGTTGGATCTGCCTCAAACTTTACACAACAAGTCACTGACAAAAGCCCTTCGACTGAGCGTCACTTCGACATGCGCTGGGGTGCGAGGGCCCGATCATCGCTGCTTGCAGCTTTAATTAGGGCCCGAGCGCTGACCAGCGCGAAGCCCTCTTGTTTCCAAAGGAATTATTATTATTATTATTATTATTATTATTATTATTATTATTATTATTATTATTATTATTATTATTATTGCGACTCTTTGACCTCAAATAACTTCTACAAACGTGTACCAAAACTCACCGAAATTGGCGTGCGCGTCAGTTCTGGTGAAAATCGCAGATTTTATGCGTCTCGCAAAAAATGCGGGGAAAAATGGCTCGACAGCGCCACCTAGAAAATTAAGAAAAGCGAGCCCCACGATACAGATGGTCGTAGAACAATGAAATTTGGTGTGCTTATATATCATGACCAGACGCACCAAAAAGTCTCTTGGAGCCATACCCTAAATCCAACAGGAAGTCGGCCATTTTGGTTCAAAGTTGCGATTTTCAGGCCAATTTTGCCGTTTTTAGCCCGCGTACTTTAACGAACTCCTCCTAGGGATTTGACCTCAGCAACTTGAAATTCGGTCAGTATCATCTACAGACCTGGGAGATGAAAAGTTATCAAAACGGTGAGTTTTCGACATTGTTGAGGGGGTGTGGTCGGGCGGCGAATTTCGATCCTTCGCCGTGAAAATTCAAACAGCCATAACTCCGGCATGCACGATCCTAAGAGACCCAAACCTTTTGTGCTTGGAAAGAGTCCCGTCCTGAACACATCCATGTGTCAATATTGGATATGAGTCATAGCGCCACCTACTGGCAACAGGAAGTTACATGTTTTACACTTTGACGCTCTGTGGGTGGCACGGTGATGGGATCCACCTCAAATTTACTCAGAATAGCCTAAAGACCTTGGAGATGGTATATTATGAAGTTGGTGACTTTTCGTGGAAAGGTGTTGCCATGACGACGCGGCGAATTTCGATGTCTCGCCATGAAATTTCAAAGCCTTATAACTTGACTCCACATGGTCTGATCTTTTCCAAATTTCATATGCTTGTTAAGAGTCCCGGTCTGAACACATTGTCAGGCCCATATTTAGTGAGAGTCATAGCGCCACCTACTGGCAACAGGAAGTATCATGCGTCGTTCTTTGTTGTATTACTCCTAGGAAATTTGGCCGATGCATCTGAAATTGACTCAGCTAAGATGTAAGACCTTGGTGATGCTACATTGGGTAGGTCATGACCCATGACCAAACGCCGTTGCCATGGCGACACATCCTTCGCCATGAAATACGATGCTGTATTTTAGGGATAAGGGATGGGTCTACAGTCACGAAACTTGGCACACATGTCTGGAGCGACACCAGCTAAAATCCTGGATAGGTCATTTGCATAGACGTGACAATATGGCTCAACAGCGCCCCCTTGAAAATTTCAAAATTGTAGCCCCGCCTTCCAGATGAACCTAGGAAAATGAAATTCGGGAGGCTAATGTATCATGTCAAGACGCACAAAAAAGCCTCTTGGAGCCATATCGTAAGTCCTACAGGAAGTCGGCCATCTTGATAAAAGTGGTCATTTTTCGCGTTTTTTTGACCATTTGGCATACCTTGTATTTTAACGAACTCCTCCTACAGAATTCATGGTAACGACTTCAAAATCAGTGTGTGTCATCTACACTAGTGTGTGATCAAAAGTTATCAAAACATTTACTTAGCATTGAAGCGTGTGGCCGTGGCGTGGCGTTGAGTTTTGATGTTTCGCCATGACAGGCGAAATTGCTATAAGTTTAGTGTAAATGCTGGAGTCTACACCAAACTTTACATGTTTGATAAGACTCCCAGCCTGAACACGTCTAAATACCAATATTCAGTCAGTGATGAAAACTGGCTCCATAGCGCCCCCTACGACATTTCAATGCAGCAGCCCCTGCAGCAGGCAGAGTAGGTGATTGAGGATGTGACGTTAATTTCCCCTTGCACTGTCTGAAAACAGCTCAGGGGTCCGTTTCACAAAGCAGGTTCAACAAACTCTGAGTCTAATCCTGAACTCTGAGTTGATCTACTCTGAGATAGAAAACTCTGAGTTTCCGGTTCCAGAACAGCTGATTTGAGTCAGTTTAATCAACTCGGAGTAGTTTCACCTGGAGTTAAGCGCGTGCACCACAACTATAAAAAGCCAGCATCAATGGAGCCCCGATTCAACGAGTCACCATGGCAACGGGGAAGAGGATGGCTGCGTTTTTCGCCCCCCTAGAACTAGACATCTTAATTCGCTCATACGACGAGTTTGAGCATGTTTTCAGAAAGAAGTGCAACACCGCTGCAGCTACAAAAGAGAGGGAGACGGCTGCTGCTCGGTCATTGCGTAAGTTTAAATGTAGTCCTTTGTGATCACAATAATATTACAGAGGAAAACTGCTTGAATGGTGGCCTATTAATTTATTTCATTTAGGTCCAAGCGCACTTGGCAGCAGTTTAGGATGAAATATAAAAACATTGTTCAAACAGGTGAGACCTCGGCATAATCTCATGGGGGAACCTCATTTTGATCATGTTTTACATTGTAAAGTAAATATTAAGTGGCTGTTTGACTGAGCAGTTGTTTTATCCCCAACATAATGCTGGTTTCACACACATAAATGTCTTCTCATCTACATCATGTTCTGTTAAATAATTAATCCTATTTAAACTAACACAGACTTCTACTCAGCCAACAGAAAGAAGGCAGATGTCCGTAAAACGGGTGGTGGTCCAGCACCGCCACCTCTAACGGACAGAGGAGCTGGCCATAAGCCAGAATTTAGGAAGGCCAGTGGCTGGCTCCGACATTGTACAAAAAACTTTTGCAAACCATTTGCAAAGAAACGCAGCGCAACACACAATATCTGCTGGGATGTGAGAGCATGACTACGATTGGTAATGTTGCAAATGTAAAGACGGCTTAGGTTGTGTATGTAGATGATGGACTGTGACGTGAAACGGTACCGCTCAAAAAGATAATGGCTGGAAATGCTAGAACATCTATGCGTGGTCTGATAACCATCTCTCGACGAATATTTAATTCTCTGCGCAGTAATGCTGCACCTTCATCCACGGGATCGTTATCAAAAGGACATGCCATGTTAGTGAAAAAAAGTCGCCACTTACTGTGCCTAATGGACTTCTAATATACTGACTCTGATTTTTTTTTTAATTTATTTATTTTTTTTAATGATTTCTTTAAATGACAGACGGCAGAACTAGGCTACGCCAAAACTCGCCTGCTGCCTGAATGAATGAGGAAATCAAATGGAGTGTGTGGCTCTGAAAGAGGGCGGAGACTGAGAGAAAGTCGAGGTTCATTGAGAAAAACCTGGTCCCGACCAGGTTAGATTCATAGAGTCTGTTGCTACGGTAACTGACCGAGAGCTTAAGTTATCTCTCTCTCTGAAACAGGCTAGAGTTATCCCTCTTTCTCTGGTTTGAGTTACCTCCCTTTTTGAAACGGAAAACTCAGAGTTTCCCTCATTTCAGGGTTAACAGACTCTGAGTTTTCACTAAACCTGCTTTGTAAAACGGACCCCAGGTCTGGGGACATCTATATGCCCGTGACAGAAGCCCTTCACCAGCGCCGAGCCCCGACATACGCAAGGACGCGAGGGCCCGATCATCGCTGCTTGCAGCTTTAATTAGGGCCCGAGCGCTGACCAGCGCGAAGCCCTCTTGTTTCCAAAGGAATTATTATTATTATTATTATTATTATTATTATTATTATTATTATTATTATTCTTATTATTATTATTATTATTGCGACTCTTTGACCTCAAATAACTTCTACAAACGTGTACCAAAACTCACCGAAATTGGCGTGCGCGTCAGTTCTGGTGAAAATCGCAGATTTTATGCGTCTCGCAAAAAATGCGGGGAAAAATGGCTCGACAGCGCCACCTAGAAAATTAAGAAAAGCGAGCCCCACGATACAGATGGTCGTAGAACAATGAAATTTGGTGTGCTTATATATCATGACCAGACGCACCAAAAAGTCTCTTGGAGCCATACCCTAAATCCAACAGGAAGTCGGCCATTTTGGTTCAAAGTTGCGATTTTCAGGCCAATTTTGCCGTTTTTAGCCCGCGTACTTTAACGAACTCCTCCTAGGGATTTGACCTCAGCAACTTGAAATTCGGTCAGTATCATCTACAGACCTGGGAGATGAAAAGTTATCAAAACGGTGAGTTTTCGACATTGTTGAGGGGGTGTGGTCGGGCGGCGAATTTCGATCCTTCGCCGTGAAAATTCAAACAGCCATAACTCCGGCATGCACGATCCTAAGAGACCCAAACCTTTTGTGCTTGGAAAGAGTCCCGTCCTGAACACATCCATGTGTCAATATTGGATGTAAGTCATAGCGCCACCTACTGGCAACAGGAAGTTACATGTTTTACACTTTGACGCTCTGTGGGTGGCACGGTGATGGGATCCACCTCAAATTTACTCAGAATAGCCTAAAGACCTTGGAGATGGTATATTATGAAGTTGGTGACTTTTCGTGGAAAGGTGTTGCCATGACGACGCGGCGAATTTCGATGTCTCGCCATGAAATTTCAAAGCCTTATAACTTGACTCCACATGGTCTGATCTTTTCCAAATTTCATATGCTTGTTAAGAGTCCCGGTCTGAACACATTTTCAGGCCCATATTTAGTGAGAGTCATAGCGCCACCTACTGGCAACAGGAAGTATCATGCGTCGTTCTTTGTTGTATTACTCCTAGGAAATTTGGCCGATGCATCTGAAATTGACTCAGCTAAGATGTAAGACCTTGGTGATGCTACATTGGGCAGGTCTTAACCCATATCAAAACGCCGTTGCCATGGCGACACATCCTTCGCCATGAAATACGATGCTGTATTTTAGGGACAAGGGATGGGTATACAGTCACAAAACTTGGCACACATGTCTGGAGCGACACCAGCTAAAATCCTGGATAGGTCATTTGCATAGACGTGACAATATGGCTCAACAGCGCCCCCTTGAAAATTTCAAAATTGTAGCCCCGCCTTCCAGATGAACCTAGGAAAATGAAATTCGGGAGGCTAATGTATCATGTCAAGACGCACAAAAAAGCCTCTTGGAGCCATATCGTAAGTCCTACAGGAAGTCGGCCATCTTGATAAAAGTGGTCATTTTTCGCGTTTTTTTGGCCATTTCGCATACCTTGTATTTTAACGAACTCCTCCTACAGAATTCATCGTAACGACTTCAAAATCAGTGTGTGTCATCTGCACTAGTGTGTGATCAAAAGTTATCAAAAGATTTAGTTATCATTGAAGCGTGTGGCCGTGGCGTGGCGTTGAGTTTTGATGTTTCGCCATGACAGGCGAAATTGCTATAAGTTTAGTGTAAATGCTGGAGTCT
The DNA here is from genome assembly GCF_963924715.1 of Thunnus thynnus. NCBI lineage: Eukaryota > Metazoa > Chordata > Actinopteri > Scombriformes > Scombridae > Thunnus > Thunnus thynnus. Next base: position 3,171,469 of record NC_089518.1, read on the forward strand.
ACACCAAACTTTACATGTTTGATAAGACTCCCAGCCTGAACACATCTAAATAGCAATATTCAGTCAGTGATGAAAACTGGCTCCATAGCGCCCCCTACGACATTTCAATGCAGCAGCCCCTGCAGCAGGCAGAGTAGGTGATTGAGGATGTGACGTTAATCTCCCCTTGCACTGTCTGAAAACAGCCCAGGTCTGGGGACATCTATATGCCCCTGACAGAAGCTCTTCACCAGCGCCGAGCCCCGACATACGCAAGGACGCGAGGGCCCGATCATCGCTGCTTGCAGCTTTAATTCTTATTATTATTATTATTATTGCGACTCTTTGACCTCAAATAACTTCTACAAACGTGTACCAAAACTCACCGAAATTGGCGTGCGCATCAGTTCTGGTGAAAATCGCAGATTTTATGCGTCTCGCAAAAAATGCGGGGAAAAATGGCTCGACAGCGCCACCTAGAAAATTAAGAAAAGCGAGCCCCACGATACAGATGGTCGTAGAACAATGAAATTTGGTGTGCTTATATATCATGACCAGACGCACCAAAAAGTCTCTTGGAGCCATACCCTAAATCCAACAGGAAGTCGGCCATTTTGGTTCAAAGTTGCGATTTTCAGGCCAATTTTGCCGTTTTTAGCCCGCGTACTTTAACGAACTCCTCCTAGGGATTTGACCTCAGCAACTTGAAATTCGGTCAGTATCATCTACAGACCTGGGAGATGAAAAGTTATCAAAACGGTGAGTTTTCGACATTGTTGAGGGGGTGTGGTCGGGCGGCGAATTTCGATCCTTCGCCGTGAAAATTCAAACAGCCATAACTCCGGCATGCACGATCCTAAGAGACCCAAACCTTTTGTGCTTGGAAAGAGTCCTGTCCTGAACACATCCATGTGTCAATATTGGATGTAAGTCATAGCGCCACCTACTGGCAACAGGAAGTTACATGTTTTACACTTTGACGCTCTGTGGGTGGCACGGTGATGGGATCCACCTCAAATTTACTCAGAATAGCCTAAGGACCTTGGAGATGGTATATTATGAAGTTGGTGACTTTTCGTGGAAAGGTGTTGCCATGACGACGCGGCGAATTTCGATGTCTCGCCATGAAATTTCAAAGCCTTATAACTTGACTCCACATGGTCTGATCTTTTCCAAATTTCATATTCTTGTTAAGAGTCCCGGTTTTTCAGGCCCATATTTAGTGAGAGTCATAGCGCCACCTACTGGCAACAGGAAGTATCATGCGTCGTTCTTTGTTGTATTACTCCTAGGAAATTTGGCCGATGCATCTGAAATTGACTCAGCTAAGATGTAAGACCTTGGTGATGCTACATTGGGTAGGTCATGACCCATGACCAAACGCCGTTGCCATGGCGACACATCCTTCGCCATGAAATACGATGGTGTATTTTAGGGATAAGGGATGGGTCTACAGTCACGAAACTTGGCACACATGTCTGGAGCGACACCAGCTAAAATCCTGGATAGGTCATTTGCATAGACGTGACAATATGGCTCAACAGCGCCCCCTTGAAAATTTCAAAATTGTAGCCCCGCCTTCCAGATGAACCTAGGAAAATGAAATTCGGGAGGCTAATGTATCATGTCAAGACGCACAAAAAAGCCTCTTGGAGCCATATCGTAAGTCCTACAGGAAGTCGGCCATCTTGATAAAAGTGGTCATTTTTCGCGTTTTTTTGACCATTTCGCATACCTTGTATTTTAACGAACTCCTCCTACAGAATTCATGCTAACGACTTCAAAATCAGTGTGTGTCATCTGCACTAGTGTGTGATCAAAAGTTATCAAAAGATTTAGTTATCATTGAAGCGTGTGGCCGTGGCGTGGCGTTGAGTTTTGATGTTTCGCCATGACAGGCGAAATTGCTATAAGTTTAGTGTAAATGCTGGAGTCTACACCAAACTTTACATGTTTGATGACTCCCAGCCTGAACACATCTAAATAGCAATATTCAGTCAGTGATGAAAACTGGCTCCATAGCGCCCCCTACGACATTTCAATGCAGCAGCCCCTGCAGCAGGCAGAGTAGGTGATTGAGGATGTGACGTTAATCTCCCCTTGCACTGTCTGAAAACAGCCCAGGTCTGGGGACATCTATATGCCCCTGACAGAAGCTCTTCACCAGCGCCGAGCCCCGACATACGCAAGGACGCGAGGGCCCGATCATCGCTGCTTGCAGCTTTAATTAGGGCCCGAGCACCGACCGGTGCGAAGCCCTATTGAAACTGAAGGAGTTATTATTATTATTCCTCCGAAACAAACGCATTTTTGAGGGCCTAAACATGCACGAAAACTCATGAAAATTTGCACAGATGTCAGGACTGGCGAAAATTTCGATATTTTATGGGTCTCGAAATAAAGCGGGACAAAATGGCTCGACAGCGCCACCTAGAATTGATCCCCTCGATACAGATTGTCGTAGGAGAACGAAATTCGGTATGCATATGTATCATGACCAGACGCACCAAAAAGTCCCAAGGACACATAGCCTAACTCCAACAGGAAGTCGGCCATTTTGTATCAAAGTTGAAATTTTGCACCGATTTTGTCATTTCCAGCCCGCATACTTTAACGAACTCCTCCTAGAGATTTGACCCCAGGACTTTCAAATTCGGTCCGTATTATCTACAGGCATAGGAGATTAAAAGTTATTAAAACAATTCTCATTAGTCTTTCCTAGGGGGCGTGGCTGGGCGGCGAATTTCGATCCTTCGCCATGAAAAATGAAACGGCTATAACTCCGGCATACATGATCCTAAGAGAGCCAAACCTTTTGTGCTTCATAAGAGTCCCGCCCTGAACGGGTCCATGTGACAATACAGGATATGAGTCATAGCGCCACCTCCTGGCAACAGGAAGTTACATGTTTTACGCTCTGACGCCCTGTGGGCAGCACGGTGATGGAATCCAGCTGAAATTTACTGAGAATAGCCTCAAGACCTTGGAGATCTTATATTATGAAGTTGGTGACCCTTCGTTGAAAGGTGTTGCCATGGCGACGCGGCGAATTTCGATGTGACGCCATGAAATTTCAATGCCTTATAACTTGACTCCACGTGGTCTGATCTTTTCCAAATTTCATATGCTTGTTAAGAGTCCCAATCTGAACACATGTTCAGTCTCATATTTAGCGAAAGTCATAGCGCCACCTACTGGCAACAGGAAGTATCATGCGTCGTACTTTGTCTAATTACTCCTAGGAAATTTGGCTGATGCACCTGAAATTAAGTCAGCTAATAAACAAGACCTTGGTGATGCTACATTTGGCAGCTCATGACCCAAAACTGAATGCTGTTACCATGGCGACACATCCTTCGCCATGAAATATGATACTGTTTTTCAGGGAGAAGGGATTGCTCTACAGTCATGAAACTTGACACACATGTCTAGAGTGATGTCAGCTAAAATCCTATGTGGTCGCTTTGAATGGGCGTGGCAAAATGGCTCAACAGCGCCCCCTTTAAAATTTCAAAATTGCAGCCCCGCCTTCCAGATTAACGTAGAGAGATGAAATTCACAGGGCACATGTATAATGTCAAGACGCACAAAAAAGTCTGTTGACGCCTTATTGTAAGTCGAACAGGAAGTCGGCCATCTGGAAAAACTGGTCAATTTTCGCCTTTTTTTGGCCATTTCGCATACCTTGTATTTTAACGCACTCCTCCTACAGATGTCATCGTAAGGACTTCAAAATCAGTGTGTGTCATCTAGAGTAGTGTATGATCATGATGGTTTGGCCGTGGCGTGGCGTTGAGTTTTGATGTTTCGCCATGACAGAGGAAATTGATATAACTTGAGTGTACATGGTTGGATCTGCCTCAAACTTTACACAACAAGTCACTGACAAAAGCCCTTCGACTGAGCGTCACTTCGACATGCGCTGGGGTGCGAGGGCCCGATCATCGCTGCTTGCAGCTTTAATTATTATTATTCTTCCGAAACAAACGCATTTTTGAGGGCCTAAACGTGCACGAAAAGTTGTTAAACTTTGCACATACATCAGAAGTGGTGAAAAATTTGATATTTTATGCGTCTCGCAAAAAGGCGGGGCAAAATGGCTCGATAGCGCCCCCTAGAAAATTAGGAAAATTGAGCCCCTCGATACAGATTGTCGTAGGAGAACGAAATTCGGTACGCATATGTATCATAACCAGACGCACCAAAAAGTCTCTTGGACACATACCCTAACGCCAACAGGAAGTCGGCCATTTTGTGTCAAAGTTGCGATTTTGACACCAATTTGGTCATTTCCAGCCCGCATACTTTAACGAACTCCTCCTAGAGATTTGACCTCAGCTGCGTGAAATTCGGTCTTTATAATCTACAGACATAAGAGATTAAAAGTTATCAAAACGGTGAGTTTTCGTCATTGCCAAGGGGGCGTGGCTGGGGGGTGAATTTCGATCCTTCGCCATGAAAATTGAAACGGCCATAACTCCGGCATAAATGATCCTAAAAGAGCCAAACCTTTTGTGCTTGATATGAGTCACGCCCTGAACACATCCATGTGTCAATACTGGATCTGAGTCATAGCGCCACCTACTGGCAACAGGAAGTAACATGTTTTACACTTTGACGCCCTGTAGGGAGCACGGTGATCGGATCCACCTCAAATTTACTCAGAATAGCCTCAAGACATTGGACTTTGTATATCCTGAAGTTGGTGAGTTTTCAGAGAAAAGTGTTGCCGTGGCGACGCGGCGAATTTCGATGTCTCGCCATGAAATTTCAAAGCCTTATAACTTGACTCCACGTGCTCTGATCTTTTTCAAATTTCATATGCTTGTTAGGAGTCCGGGTCTGAACATATGTGCAGTCTCATATTTTGCGAAAGTCGTATCGCCACCTACTGGCAACAGGAAGTAACATGCATCGTACTTTGTCTAATTACTCATAGGAAATTTGGCTGATGCACCTTAAATTAAGTCAGCGAATAAATAAGACCTTGGTGATGCTACATGTGGCAGGTCATGACCCAAAACCAAACGCTGTTACCATGGCGACAAATCCTTCGCCATGAAATACGATACTGTTTTTCAGGGACAAGGGATGCTTCTACAGTCACGAAACTTGACACACCTGTCTGGAGTGACATTAGTTAAAATTCTATGTGGTTCATTTGAATGGGTGTGGCAAAATGGCTCAACAGCGCCCCCTTGAAAATTTCAAAATTGAAGCCCCGCCCACCAGATCAACGAAGAGAAATGAAATTCACAAGCCATATGAAACATGTCAAGACGCACAAAAAAGCCTCTTGGAGCCATATCGTAAGTCCAACAGGAAGTCGGCCATCTTGGAAAAACTGGTCAATTTTCGCCTTTTTTTGGCCATTTCGCATACCTTGTATTTCAACGAACTCCTCCTACAGAATTCATCGTAAGGACTTCAAAATCAGGCGAAAATTTCGATATTTTATGGGTCTCGAAATAAAGCGGGACAAAATGGCTCGACAGCGCCACCTAGAAAGTCAAGAAAATTGAGCCCCTCGATACAGATTGTCGTAGGAGAACGAAATTCGGTATGCATATGTATCATGACCAGACGCACCAAAAAGTCTCAAGGACACATAGCCTAACTCCAACAGGAAGTCGGCCATTTTGTATCAAAGTTGAAATTTTGCACCGATTTTGTCATTTCCAGCTCGCATACTTTAACGAACTCCTCCTAGAGATTTGACCCCAGGACTTTCAAATTCGGTCCGTATCATCTACAGGCATAGGAGATTAAAAGTTGCTAAAACAATTCTCATTAGTCTTTCCTAGGGGGCGTGGCTGGGCGGCGAATTTCGATCCTTCGCCATGAAAAATGAAACGGCTATAACTCCGGCATACATGATCCTAAGAGAGCCAAACCTTTTGTGCTTCATAAGAGTCCCGCCCTGAACGGGTCCATGTGACATGTGAAACTTGACACACATGTCTAGAGTGATGTCAGCTAAAATCCTATGTGGTCGCTTTGAATGGGCGTGGCAAAATGGCTCAACAGCGCCCCCTTTAAAATTTCAAAATTGCAGCCCCGCCTTCCAGATTAACGTAGAAAGATGAAATTCACAGGGCACATGTATAATGTCAACACGCACAAAAAAGCCTCTTGAAGCCTTATTGTAAGTCGAACAGGAAGTCGGCCATCTTGAAAAAAATGGTACATTTTCGCCTTTTCTTGGCCATTTCGCATACCTTGTATTTTAAAGAACTCCTCCTACAGAATCCATCGTAAGGACTTAAAAATCAGTGTGTGTCATCTAGACTAGTGTATGATCATGATGGTTTGGCCGTGGCGTGGCGTTGAGTTTTGATGTTTCGCCATGACAGAGGAAATTGATATAACTTGAGTGTACACGGTTGGATCTGCCTCAAACTTTACACAACAAGTCACTGACAAAAGCCCTTCGACTGAGCGTCACTTCGACATGCGCTGGGGTGCGAGGGCCCGATCATCGCTGCTTGCAGCTTTAATTATTATTATTATTCTTCCGAAACAAACGCATTTTTGAGGGCCTAAACGTGCACGAAAAGTTGTTAAACTTTGCACATACATCAGAAGTGGTGAAAAATTTGATATTGTATGGGTCTCGCAAAAAGGCGGGGCAAAATGGCTCGATAGCGCCCCCTTGGAAATTAGGAAAATTGAGCCCCTCAATACAGATTGTCGTAGGAGAACGATATTCAGTATGCATATGTATCATGACCAGTCGCACCAAAAAGTCTCTTGGACACATACCCTAACGCCAACAGGAAGTCGGCCATTTTGTGTCAAAGTTGCGATTTTGACACCGATTTGGTCATTTCCAGCCTGCATACTTTAACGAACTCCTCCTAGAGATTTGACCTCAGCCATTTGGAATTCGGTCTGTATCATCTACAGACATAGGAGATTAAAAGTTATCAAAACGGTGAGTTTTCGTCATTGCCAAGGGGGTGTGGCTGGGGGGTGAATTTCGATCCTTCGCCGTGAAAATTCAAACAGCCATAACTCCGGCATGCACGATCCTAAGAGACCCAAACCTTTTGTGCTTGGAAAGAGTCCCGTCCTGAACACATCCATGTGTCAATATTGGAGCTAAGTCATAGCGCCACCTACTGGCAACAGGAAGTTACATGTTTTACACTTTGACACTCTGTGGGTGGCACGGTGATGGGATCCACCTCAAATTTACTCAGAATAGCCTAAAGACCGTGGAGATGGTATATTTTGAAGTTGGTGACTTTTCGTCGAAAGGTGTTGCCATGACCACGCGGCGAATTTCGATGTCTCGCCATGAAATTTCAAAGCCTTATAACTTGACTCCACATGGTCTGATCTTTTCCAAATTTCATATGCTTGTTAAGAGTCCCGGTCTGAACACATTTTCAGGCCCATAGTTAGTGACAGTCGTAGCGCCACCTACTGGCAACGGGAAGTATCATGCGTCGGTCTTTGTTGTATTACTCCTAGGAAATTTGGCCGATGCATCTGAAATTGACTCAGCTAAGATGTAAGACCTTGGTGATGCCACATTGGGCAGGTCATGACCCATGACCAAACGCTGTTGCCATGGCGACACATCCTTCGCCATGAAATACGATGCTGTATTTTAGGGACAAGGGATGGGTTTACAGTCACGAAACTTGGCACACATGTCTGGAGCGACACCAGTTAAAATTCTGGATAGGTCATTTGCATAGACGTGACAATATGGCTCAACAGCGCCCCCTTGAAAATTTCAAAATTGTAGCCCCGCCTTCCAGATTAACCTAGGAAAATGAAATTCGGGAGGCTTATCTATCATGTCAAGACGCACAAAAAAGCCTCTTGGAGCCATATCGTAAGTCCTACAGGAAGTCTGCCATCTTGATAAAAGTGGTTATTTTTCGCGTTTTTTTGACCATTTGGCATACCTTGTATTTTAACGAACTCCTCCTACAGAATTCATGGTAACGACTTCAAAATCAGTGTGTGTCATCTACAGTAGTGTGTGATAAAAAGTTATCAAAACATTTACTTAGCATTGAAGCGTGTGGCCGTGGCGTGGCGTTGAGTTTTGATGTTTCGCCATGACAGGTGAAAGTCCTATAAGTTTAGTGTAAATGCTCGAGTCTACACCAAACTTTTCATGTTTGATAAGACTCCCAGCCTGAACACGTCTAAATAGCAATATTCAGTCAGTGATGAAAACTGGCTCCATAGCGCCCCCTACGACATTTCAATGCAGCAGCCCCTGCAGCATGCAGAGTAGGTCATTGAGGATGTGACGTTAATCTCCCCTTGCAATGTCTGAAAACAGCCCAGGTCTGGGGACATCTATATGCCCGTGACAGAAGCCCTTCACCAGCGCCGAGCCCCGACATACGCAAGGACGCGAGGGCCCGATCATCGCTGCTTGCAGCTTTAATTATTCTTATTATTATTATTATTATTTCAACTCTTTGACCTCAAATAACTTCTACAAACGTGTACCAAAACTCACCAAAATTGGCGTGCGCATCAGTTCTGGTGAAAATCGCGGATTTTATGCGTCTCGCAAAAAATGCGGAGAAAATGGCTCGACAGCGCCACCTAGAAAATTAAGAAAAGCGAGCCCTACGATACAGATCGTCGTAGAACAATGAAATTTGGTGTGCTTATATATCATGACCAGACGCACCAAAAACTCTCTTGGAGCCATACCCTAAATCCAACAGGAAGTTGGCCATTTTGGTTCAAAGTTGCGATTTTCAGGCCAATTTTGCTGTTTTTAGCCCGCGTACTTACACGAACTCCTCCTAGGGATTTGACCTCAGCAACTTGAAATTCGGTCAGTATCATCTACAGACCTGGGAGATGAAAAGTTATCAAAACGGTGAGTTTTCGACATTGCCGAGGGGGTGTGGTCAGGCGGCGAATTTCGATCCTTCGCCGTGAAAATTCAAACGGCCATAACTCCGACATGCACGATCCTAAGAGACCCAAACCTTTTGTGCTTGGAAAGAGTCCCGTCCTGAACACATCCATGTGTCAATATTGGATCTAAGTCATAGCGCCACCTACTGGCAACAGGAAGTTACATGTTTTACACTTTGACGCTCTGTGGGTCGCACGGTGATGGGATCCACCTCAAATTTACTCAGATTAGCCTAAAGACCTTGGAGATCGTATATCATGAAGTTGGTGACTTTTCGTCGAAAGGTGTTGCCATGACCACGCGGTGAATTTCGATGTCTCGCCATGAAATTTCAAAGCCTTATAACTTGACTCCACATGGTCTGATCTTTTCCAAATTTCATATGCTTGTTAAGAGTCCCGGTCTGAACACATTTTCAGGCCCAAATTTAGTGAGAGTCATAGCGCCACCTACTGGCAACAAGAAGTATCATGCGTCGTTCTTTGTTGTATTACTCCTAGGAAATTTGGCCGATGCACCTGAAATTGACTCAGCTAAGATGGAAGACCTTGGTGATGCTACATTGGGCAGGTCATGACCCATGACCAAACGCCGTTGCCATGGCGACACATCCTTCGCCATGAAATACGATGCTGTATTTTAGGGACAAGGGATGGGTATACAGTCACGAAACTTGGCACACATGTCTGGAGCGACACCAGTTAAAATCCTGGATAGGTCATTTACATAGACGTGACAATATGGCTCAACAGCGCCCCCTTGAAAATTTCAAAATTGTAGCCCCGCCTTCCAGATTAACCTAGGAAAATTAAATTCAGGAGGCTTATGTATCATGTCAAGACGCACAAAAAAGCCTCTTGGAGCCATATTGTAAGTCCTACAGGAAGTCGGCCATCTTGATAGAAGTGGTTTTTTGGCCATTTCGCATACTTTGTATTTTAACGAACTCCTCTTACAGAATTCATCGTAACGATTTCAAAATCTACAGTCAGTGTGTGATCAAAAGTTATCAAAAGATTTAGTTATCATTGAAGCGTGTGGCCGTGGCGTGGCGTTGAGTTTTGATGTTTCACCATGACAGGTGAAATTGCTATAACTTAAGTGTAAATGTTTGAGTCTACACCAAACTTTACATATTTGATAAGACTCCCAGCCTGAACACGTCTAAATAGCAATATTCAGTCAGTGATGAAAACTGGCTCCATAGCGCCCCCTACGACATTTCAATGCAGCAGATCCAGCAGCAGGCAAAATAGGTGATTGAGGAAGTGACGTTAATCTCCCCTTGCACTGTCTGAAAACAGCCCAGGTCTGGGGACATCTATATGCCCGTGACAGAAGCCCTTCACCAGCGCCGAGCCCCGACATACGCAAGGACGCGAGGGCCCGATCATCGCTGCTTGCAGCATTAATCAGGGCCTGAGCCCAAAGGGCGAAGACCCTATTGTTTTTCATGTGTTTGTTTCTTTATTATTAGGGCCTGAGCCCAAAGGGCGAAGACCCTATTGTTTTTCGTGTGTTTGTTTCTTTCCTATTATTATTATTCTTTATTAATCCGCCACTTTAACTCTAAATTTGACCACGCACATCAGGTCTGGTGAAAAATTTGATAAAACGTAAAAATTAACCCCCGAAGTGCCAAAATGTGCTCGAGAGCGCCACCTATGTATCTAAAACGGCCGCCACGGCCCGTTGGAATGTCGTAGAGAGATCGAACCAAAACTCAATTATTCGTCTCATCAAGACCTACAAATCATATGCTGACACCCCTGACCTAAATCCAACAGGAAGTCTGCAATCAGCTTTTCAAAATAAGACTTTGCCCCAATTTTGGCCCCCGAACAAACGCTATCTCCTCCGAGCGCGTTAATGGTATCGGCTTCAAACTTGAATACATGACTTATCACACTGTGTTGAGCAAAAGTTATTAAAAACTTTGTAATAACTCGAACGGTTTAGATTTAGTAAGCCCTGAAAGTTGGAGTGCGACATTACACCTTACAATGTAAACCAATGGGGAGGCAATCTCTGGGCATGGACTTTGTGTCAAACAGAGGCTTCTGGCGTCTAAACTATAAGTCCGACCACTTTCAAACCTGTATCAATGGATTCGCGACGAAAATTCCTACAAAAAAATATGATTTTTATGTAGGATTTGGCCAAAGTCATGGGATTTATGAGGATATTTCACAAGAAGCGTTCTCTAATATCCTCCTCTCCAACTGCTCCTGGTGATGTCACTCCCTCAGTGCTGTGAAACATTCCGCAATACACACTCATTACAAAAACACAGGAGGAGCAAGAAAAGACTTTAAAACTCACACTCTAATATCTCAAAAACAATAAAAGATAGAAAACACATGTAAATTCAAGATTTGTAGGTTAAAGTCTCGTGGCTCATTTAAAGGTCAAATGAAGTTTGTATCTAAAATTATGTGGAAGCAGTAAATGTTCAAAAAGGTGTGGGTTCGCTCACACTCTCCATTCAAATATATGAGTATTTTTCTGTGTCCAGCTGCAGTTACTTATTGTCTCTACACACCTGACAGTACACATGTCAATCAAACTTTCAAAATAAAAGCACACCACACTTGTAAGAAATATCCCTCATTTTTAAAAAGCGTGATCTGATCCCGACGGGCCAGAGTGCAACAGGAAGTATCATGCGTCGTTCTTTGTTGTATTACTCCTAGGAAATTTGGCCGATGCACCTGAAATTGACTCAGCTAAGATGGAAGACCTTGGTGATGCTACATTGGGCAGGTCATGACCCATGACCAAACGCCGTTGCCATGGCGACACATCCTTTGCCATGAAATATGATGCTGTATTTTAGGGACAAGGGATGGGTCTACAATCACAAAACTTGGCACACATGTCTGGAGCGACACCAGTTAAAATCCTGGATAGGTCATTTGCATAGACGTGACAATATGGCTCAACAGCGCCCCCTTGAAAATTTCAAAATTGTAGCCCCGCCTTCCAGATTAACCTAGGAAAATTAAATTCAGGAGGCTTATGTATCATGTGAAGACGCACAAAAAAGCCTCTTGGAGCCGTATTGTAAGTCCTACAGGAAGTCGGCCATCTTGATAAAAGTGGTCATTTTTCGCGTTTATGTATCTCATCATTGTCCGCAATCTCAATTTCAAAATAGGATTTTGTGCCAATTTTGGACCTTGAATAAACGCTATCTCCTCCTAGGGTGTTAATGGTATCGGCTTCAAACTTTAATACTTAACTTATCACACTGTGTTGAGCAAAATTTATTAAAAACTTTGTAATAACTCAAACGGTTTAGATTTAGTAAGCCCTGAAAGTTGGAGTGCGACATTACACCTTACAATGTAAACCAATGGGGAGGCAATCTCTGGGCATGGACTTTGTGCCAAACTGGGGCATCTGGTGTCTAAACTATAAGTCCGGCCACTTTCAAACCTGTATCAATGGATTCGCGACGAAAATTCCTACAAAAAAATGATATTTTTATGTAGAATTTGGCCAAAGTTATGGGATTTATGAGGATATTTCACAAGTAGAGTACACTAATATCCTTCTCTGCAGTTGAGAGGGAGAGAGAGAGAATGGGGGGGGGGGGGGGATGGGTGGAGCAGCAGGTTCGTTATGTAGTTTATTAGACAGACAGGAATAATGTGTAGGATTTAATCATTGGTTCACAGCCTGAAGCGGAGGGTGGCAGTAATGCACCTAATATTCTGGTTGTCAACCATTGTTATAAACCAGAAATAGGAGGGTAAAATATTTTCCCGCACAGAGTGGTACATCCTGTCAGCCGAGGGATTTCCTATCTGTGCAGCTGAACACAGCAGTTCTCTACGTACTGTTTTACCGTGATGGTCACGGTGTTTTTTCCGTAGGTTTCACTTACTCAGCTGGCCGACAGACCCGCTGGTTCTCTCCACCTTAACCTAAATAACATATCGGGGCTCGGTGCTCCGGTTGGATCTAAACAGAGAGCCAGGGTTAGCTAAGAGGCTAGCAGAGGCTAACTGGTTGTGCTTCTTTCCGGTCATGCTGCAGTTAACGCTCCGCTGCCCTTACAAGCGTCGCCACTTCCTGTATCCGTCGTTTCAACTTTCAATCCCTCTAGAATTCATATACTTTTATGGTTGCAATTAGTAGTCGCACAGTGTACAAGTATTTTCTTTCCACTTCACACACATTTATTTTTAGCCAAGGACAAACTTGGACATTAAGACGGACTACACACACACCCTGCTCGCTTTGTGAAGCGACCAAGTAAGAGGCATAAGTCTAGCCAGGGGCAGAGTAGTTGTGTGTTCTTTTCAGCATCAGTTGCTGTTGTTTAGCGAGTGGTGCTCCGTATTTGCTAGTTCATATTAATAATTCTATTAATTGTTATAATTAATCATTATTGATAATTGATAATTATAGCAAATACTCAACTGTGTTCCTCACAGATCCTACAGTTGGTGCCTGAATTATTGATTAAGGTTAACAATATTTTGATTTCATAATCCATAATTGTCTGTAAACAGAGGGGTGGGCTCACAGAGAGACACTGGTTAGTATTGTGTGTCAAAAGACTCTCACACTGATCATCTCCAAACGTTTTCTTGGTTCCCAGAAGCTCAGCTGACTGCGCCGCGGCCGATGTGCGCAAGGGTGCGAAGGCCCGTTCAACGCTGCTTGCAGCTTTAATTATTATTATTAGGGCCTGAGCCCAAAGGGCGAAGACCCTATTGTTTTTCGTGCGTTTGTTTCTTTCTTATTATTCTTTCTTTATTAATCCGCCACTTTAACTCTAAATTTGACCCCCTAAACATGCTCAAAAACTCACCAAATTTGGCACGCACATCAGGAATGGTGAAAAATTTGATAAAATGTAAAAATTAACCCCCAAAGTGCCAAAATGTGCTCTCTAGCGCCACCTATGTATCTAAAACGGCCGCCACGGCCCGTAGGAATGTCATAGAGAGATCGAACCAAAACTCAATTATTCGTCTCATCAAGACCTACAAATCATACGCTGACACCCCTGACCTAAATCCAACAGGAAGTCTGCAATCAGCTTTTCAAAATAAGACTTTGCCCCAATTTTGGCCCCCGAACAAACGCTATCTCCTCCGAGGGCGTTAATGGTATCGGCTTCAAACTTGAATACATGACTTATCACACTGTGTTGAGCAAAAGTTATTAAAAACTTTGTAATAACTCGAACGGTTTAGATTTAGTAAGCCCTGAAAGTTGGAGTGCGACATTACACCTTACAATGTAAACCAATGGGGAGGCAATCTCTGGGCATGGACTTTGTGCCAAACTGGGGCATCTGGCGTCTAAACTATAAGTCCGACCACTTTCAAACCTGTATCAATGGATTCGCAACGAAAATTCCTACAAAAAAATGTGATTTTTATGTAGGATTTGGCCAAAGTTATGGGATTTATGAGGATATTTCACGAGAAGCGTTCTCTGAAATCCTCCTCTCCAACTGCTCTTGGTGATGTCACTCCCTCAGTGCTGTGAAACATTCCGCAATACACACTCATTATAAAATCACAGGAGGAGCAATAAAAGACCTTAAAACTCACACTCTAATATCTCAAAAACAATAAAAGATAGAAAACACATGTAAATTCAAGATTTGAAGGTCAAAGTCTCGTGGCTCATTTAAAGTTCAAATGAAGTTTGTATCTAAAATTATGTGGAAGCAGTAAATGTTCAAAAAGGTGTGGGTTCGCTCACACTCTCCATTCAAATATATGAGTATTTTTCTGTGTCCAGCTGCAGTTACTTATTGTCTCTACACACCTGACAGTACACATGTCAATCAAACTTTCAAAATAAAAGCACACCACACTTGTAAGAAATATCCCTCATATATATATAATTGTCTGTGAACAGAGGGGTGGGCTCACAGAGAGACACTGGTTAGTATTGTGTGTCAAAAGACTCTCACACTGATCATCTCCAAACGTTTTCTTGGTTCCCAGAAGCTCAGCTGACTGCGCCGCGGCCCGACGTGCGCAAGGGCGCGAAGGCCCGTACAACGCTGCTTGCAGCTTTAATTATCTCTATTATTATTATTAGGGCCCGAGCACTGACCAGCGCGAAGCCCTCTTGTATCCAATGGAATTATCATTATTAGGGCCTGAGCCCAAAGGGCGAAGACCCTATTGTTTTTCGTGTGTTTGTTTCTTTATTATTAGGGCCTGAGCCCAAAGGGCGAAGACCCTATTGTTTTTCGTGTGTTTGTTTCTTTATTATTAGGGCCTGAGCCCAAAGGGCGAAGACCCTATTGTTTTTCGTGTGTTTCTTTCTTTCTTCTTTATTATTACGCCACTTTAACTCTAAATTTGACCCCCTAAACATGCTCAAAAACTCATCAAATTTGGCACGCACATCAGGAATGGTGAAAAATTTGATAAAATGTAAAAATTAAACCCCAAAGTGCCAAAATGTGCTCTCTAGCACCACCTATGTATCTAAAACGGCCACCACAGCCCGTAGGAATGTCGTAGAGAGATCGAACCAAAACTCAATTATTCGTCTCATCAAGACCTACAAATCATACGCTGACACCCCTGACCTAAATCCAACAGGAAATCTGCAATGTCAATTTCAAAATACAATTTTTTGCCGATTTTGGACCTTGAATAAACGCTATCTCCTCCTAGGGCGTTAATGGTATCGGCTTCAAACTTTAATACATGACTTATCACACTGTGTTGAGCAAAAGTTATTAAAAACTTTGTAATAACTCGAACGGTTTTGATTTAGTAAGCCTTGAAAGTTGGAGTGCGACATTACACCTTACAATGTAAACCAATGGGGAGGCAAATTCTGGGCATGGACTTTGTGCCAAACTGGGGCATCTGGCGTCTAAACTATAAGTCCCACCACTTTCAAACCTGTATCAATGGATTCGCGACGAAAATTCCTACAAAAAAATGATATTTTTATGTAAAATGTTCAAGTAAGAGTTTCTTAAAGAAAACAATTCATTACATACATATTTACAATTTATCACATACATATTTAAACTCTGTGTGTGTGTGTGTGTGTGTGTGTGTGTGTGTATGTAAATCACAATTTGCTGTTTTTAGGGGTGCTTGATTATGGCAAAAATTATAATCACAATCATTTTTGTTCAATATTGAGATCATGATTATTTAACATGATTACTTTTTGACTGTCATC
Source organism: Thunnus thynnus (assembly GCF_963924715.1). Classification (NCBI taxonomy): domain Eukaryota; kingdom Metazoa; phylum Chordata; class Actinopteri; order Scombriformes; family Scombridae; genus Thunnus; species Thunnus thynnus. The sequence goes on from NC_089518.1 coordinate 3,187,532, forward strand.
TTCTCCAATTGCTGTTGTTCATACATGCACATATTTTTTCTAACTTGGCTGAGGAGTCTATTACATATGTAATCATATATTGTAGTAATGATTAAGAAAAACTATAGCCTATATGAGGGAAAAACTCAGGAAGGCTGGAGTTCCGGAGCTCCGTATTAAAACTGTAATGGACCTGCCATGAGGGTGGAGCAAACTCCATTTCCAAGGATGCTTTGCGATTTTCACACCTCAGCAGGGAGCAGTCAACATCGGTCCCTCATTGGCGGAGACGCTCCTGCACAGCGGAGCGTCCTGAGGACGCAGCCATGACATCACCACCCCTTTATAAGCGAGCACGCCCAAACTACACGTCTTTCCCATGTCACTGAGCTAGGGGTAACTCCGGTTCCCCTGTGAGTTAGCTTGACTACCCCACGAACATGTTTTCCCCTCATCCAAGACTCCCCTCGTCGGACAAGACGAAACTTTGCCCGTGTTCACCCGAACACATTCCTGGACCCGAGAGAGACCGCTGCTGCAACCAGCGTCCTCAAATTCCCCCGAGAAAGAGGAAATGAAGTTACTTCGGGATAACGTGGACCGGCTCTGCCCTGCGCGTCTTCGCCGAGTCGTCTCTGCTGTTCTCTCCGCCACTCCACTCAGAGCCAGCTGCCGTGTTTTCGCCGACCTGTTTTACCTTGATGGTCACGGTGTTTTTTCCGCAGGTTTCACTTCACTCAGCTGGCCGACAGACCCGCTGATTCTCTCCGCTTTAACCTAAATAGCAATTCGGGACTCGGTGCTCCGTTTGGATCTAAACAGAGAGCCGGGGTTAGCTGAGAGGCTAGCAGAGGCTAACTGGTTGTGCTTCTTTCGGTCATGCTGCAATTAACGCTCCGCTGCTGCATGTTCTCCGCTTTAACCTAAATAACAAATCGGGACTCGGTGCTCCGTTTGGATCTAAACAGAGAGCCGGGGTTAGCTGAGAGGCTAGCAGAGACGAACTGGTTGTGCTTCTTTCGGTCATGCTGCAGTTAACGCTCCGCTGCTGCATGTTCTCCGCTTTAACCTAAATAACAAATCGGGACTCGGTGCTCCGTTTGGATCTAAACAGAGAGCCGGGGTTAGCTGAGAGGCTAGCAGAGACGAACTGGTTGTGCTTCTTTCGGTCATGCTGCAGTTAACGCTCCGCTGCTGCCTGTTCTCCGCTTTAACCTAAATAACAAATCGGGACTCGGTGCTCCGTTTGGATCTAAACAGAGAGCCGGGGTTAGCTGAGAGGCTAGCAGAGGCTAACTGGTTGTGCTTCTTTCGGTCATGCTGCAATTAACGCTCCGCTGCTGCCTGTTCTCCGCTTTAACCTAAATAACAAATCGGGACTCGGTGCTCCGTTTGGATCTAAACAGAGAGCCGGGGTTAGCTGAGAGGCTAGCAGAGGCTAACTGGTTGTGCTTCTTTCGGTCATGCTGCAGTTAACGCTCCGCTGCAGCCTGTTTGCTGCCTGTTAGTTGTGTTCACCACGCTTGACTATTTTGTGTTTGTCCCGCTCAGGACTACTGTGTTTGTGCTGCCGTGAGTGAGAAAGTAAACTGATTTGTCGATCTGAAACCAGACAACGTGCGTTATAAACTGCCGTCCATACGTGCGCTCTCTGTGGAAAAAGAACCGCTTTTCTCTCTCTCACGATCGCTTTCCCTCCTCCCTCTCTTGTGACTAACACCATACTCACGTGCGCACAGATACACGCACCGACATCATTTTGCACATCTGATGGTCAGATAACGTCGGACAAAAGTGTCCAACCTGCAAGTGTCCAACCCCGTGCAAAGCTGTTTGTGTTTTGTTTGGTAGAATTAGATTTTAGAATAGCTATTTATTGAATGAAGCATTTGTTAACTTTGTTAATTTTGCTAAGTTTAATAAACACTGTTATATCTTTAAAGAGAAGTTCTTTAGTCATTATTGGTAACATATTGTGAAAAGTGGCTGATTGAAGGAGTCAGAGCTCGAATTCAACCCTTCTTTGTTCACCCTTGAATGATTATCTCTCAGATATTAACATTCTAGGTGAACTCCCATTTACGAGACTACCTTGCTCGGTTATTGGTCCCGGTTTCGGGGTGGTGCTTCGTATCTGTTAGTTCATATTAATAATTCTGTTAATTGTTATAATTAATTATTATTGATAATTGATAATTATAGCAAATAATTAACTGTGTTCTTCGCAGATCCTACAGTTGGTATCTGAATTATTGATTAAGGTTAACAATATTTTGATTTCATAATTCATAATTGTCTGTGAACAGAGGGGTGCGCTCACAGAGAGACACTGGTACTGGTACACTAGTATTGTGTGTAAAAAGACTCTCACACTAATCATCTCCAAACGTTTTCTTGGTTCCCAGAAGCTCAACTGACTGCGCCGCGGCCCGACGTGCGCAAGGGCGCGAAGGCCCGTTCAACGCTGCTTGCAGCTTTAATTCTTTCTTTATTAATACGCCACTTTAACTCTAAATTTGACCCCCTAAACATGCTCAAAAACTCACCAAATTTGGCATGTCCATCAGGTCTGGTGAGAAATTTGATAAAATGTAAAAATTAACCCCCGAAGTGCCAAAATGTGCTCGAGAGCGCCACCTATGTATCTAAAACAGCCGCCCCGGCCTGTAGGAATGTCGTAGAGAGATCGAACCAAAACTCAATTATTCGTCTCATCAAGACCTACAAATCATATGCTGACACCCCTGACCTAAATCCAACAGGAAGTCCGCAATGTCAATTTCAAAATACGAATTTTTGCCAATTTTGGACCTTGAATAAACGCTATCTCCTCCTAGGGCGTTAATGGTATCGGCTTCAAACTTTAATACATGACTTATCACACTGTGTTGAGCAAAAGTTATTAAAAACTTTGTAATAACTCGAACGGTTTAGATTTAGTAAGCCCTGAAAGTTGGAGTGCGACATTACACCTTACAATGTAAACCAATGGGGAGGCAATCTCTGGGCATGGACTTTGTGCCAAACTGGGGCATCTGGCGTCTAAACTATAAGTCCGACCACTTTCAAACCTGTATCAATGGATTCGCGACGAAAATTCCTACAAAAAAATGTGATTTTTATGTAGGATTTGGCCAAAGTTATGGGATTTATGAGGATATTTCACAAGAAGAGTACACTATAACCTTCTCTGCAGCTGTGAGGGAGAGAGAGAGAATGGGAGGGGGGGGATGGGTAAAGTAAACATCTACTGCCTGTGACAGAAGCCCTTGGACTGCACCACACTCCACTTACTTAGTGCTTCTACACATGTGACAGCAGTGTTCAATCCTTACTTCTTTTCAAGGAGTACATGTGCTCCTAAATGAAAGAAATTAGGAGCACACATATAACTTTAGGAGCACACTGAAAAATGTTCAAGTAACAGTTTCTTAAAGAAAACAATTCATTACATACATAATTACAATTTATCACATACATATTTAAACTCCGTCTGTGTGTGTGTGTGTATGTGTGTGTGTGTGTATGTAAATCACAATTTGTTGTTTTTAGGGGTGCTTGATTATGGCAAAAATCATAATCATGATCATTTTTGTTCAATATTGAGATCATGATTATTCAACATGATCACTTTTTGACTGTAATTTTTGCCAATTGCTGATGTTGACATATGCACATATTTTTCCCCTCTTGGCTGAGGAGACTATTACACATGTAATCATATATTGTCCTAATGATCAAGAAAGACTATAGCCTATATGAGGGAAGAACTCAGGAAGGCTGGAGTTCCGGAGCAGAAGTTTTTTTTTTTTAACTTTGTTAGACAGACAGGATTAATGTGTAGAGACAAAGGCATAGCACCAAAATGCTGGTTACAGGCAAGGGCAGACCATTGCAAACTCCATTTCCAAGGATGCTTTGCGATTTTCACACCTCAGCAGGGAACAGTCAACATCGGTCCCTCATTGGCGGAGATGCTCCTGCACAGTGGAGCGTCCTGATGACGCAGCCATGACATCACTACCCCTTTATAACCGAGCACGCCCAAAATACACATCTTTCCCATGTCACTGAGCTAGGGGTAACTCCGGTTCCCCTGTGAGTTAGCTTGACTACCCCACAAACATGTTTTCCCCTCATCGAAGACTCCCCTCGTCGAATGTGGAACGGCTCTGCCCTGCTCGTCTTCGCCGAGTCGACTCTGCTGTTCTCTCCGCCACTCCACTCAGAGCCAGCTGCCGTGATTTTCGCCGACCGTGCGAGAACGGCACCGTCTGCCTCCGAGCCAAGAACAAAGTTGGACATTAAGACGGACTACACACACACACCCTGCTCGCTTTCTGAAGCGACCAAGTAAAAGGCATAAGTCTGGGCATAGGCAGTGTTAGTTGTGTGTTCTTTTCAGCATCAGTTGCTGTTGTTTAGCATTTAGCTTTTTAGCTTTATTGCTATTGTTCTTGTTGTGTAAGTTGATGGACCGCCGAGTCCATTTTTCTCTGCTTACACTTAGGAGTATTTTAAGTTTGCTGCCTGTTAGTTTTGTTCACCACACTAGACTATTTTGAGTTTGTCCCGCTCGGGACTACTGCTGTGTTTGTGCCACCGTGAGTGAGAAAGTAAATTGATTTGTCGATTAGAAACCAGACAACTTGCGTTACAGACTGCCGTCCGTACATGCGCTCTTTGTGGACAAAAGAACCGCTTCTCTCCTTCTCACGATCGCTTTCCCTCCTCCCTCTCTTGCGACTAACACACACACTCACGCGCACAGATACACACACCGACATCGTTATGCACATCTGATGGTCAGATAACTTCGGACAAAGCTTTGCTTTGTCTTTCCTTATCCGCCATCAGACACGTGTTTTTCACGGAATTGGTTGAGAGCAAGACGCCGACCACCAGGCGGTGCCATCTTGCTTACATATTTAAACTCTGTGTGTGTGTGTGTGTGTATGTAAATCACAATTTATGTTGTTTTTAGGGGTGCTCGATTATGGCAAAAATCATGCACTGTCTGAAAACAGCCCGGGTCTGAAAACATCTACATGCCCGTCACTGAAGCCCTTCGATTGCGCCGCAGCCTGACGTGCGCAAGGGCGCGAAGGCCTGTTCAACGCTGCTTGCAGCTTTAATTTGTATTGCTATTGTATGTAGGTCTATTTGCTTTTTTCTTGAAAAAGTTGAGGTTTTATTCTGATGTAGTAATAAGTGTGAAATTCATTATCTATTATTTTTGTTTGTTTAAATATGTGTTTTAGTCATGTTGTTTAGTTTTTGAGATCTCTTGAGTTCTGATATGTACAAAGGATTATCAAATGATAAAAGGAGGGACTGTAAAAGAAAACTGAATAATTCGATATCATTTGATGTATTTCTTGAATATATCATACATGTTTCAGATAGTGTTTAAGTTCAGTTTAGTGTTAGTTAGTGTTTCACACATGTTCTAAATTCCTCTGTGCTATGTCTATTCCTAACTTCGTTCTTTTCTGTGTAAGATGAGGTAGTTGTGTGTTTAACAGTTAAGTTTATTCTGTTATACTCTTACCTGAGCCAGTGATATGATAAACTATAGTTATGTAGATGTTTATGTGTAAAACTGATAAGCTTTTAGAGGATAGTGTGGTTTGTCCTTAATTTTATATAGTAGTAATGTTATTTTGTGATGCTACTTGGTGCATGCTTATGTACTGTCATATATTGTCGTGGAGAAAGACTGTTCCTAGGTTAGTTGAACTTTTGACTTGTGTTTCTATCTGAGGGTTGGTTGCTGACCTGTAAGGTTAGTAAACATTAGTAGTATTTAAGGGACTGGTTAAGTGCCAACTTTTCAGACAAAGAAAAGATAGCTAGGTGGTATGTATCTTTGTCTCCAGAACTATGATGCATTATACTTCTGATTGTATTATTTGATTACATTATTTCATAACCTAACAATGCTCTCTTTGTGTGTTTATTGAGTGATCAGCAATTTCCCGTTACACCACCACCACAGCACACTTTGAACAAGGATTTGAGTGATTTTCTTCAACAGTATCAAAACAGTATTTACACAGTGTGTTCCTTGGATGAAGTCAATTCTACTGATACAGGTCACGCCCACTGGGAAAATGTCTCTGCAATTTTGGATTTTTTGGTAAACATAATTTTTGCTGCTTTTGGCACATATTTTCATCTTCACCAAAGTTGGTACATACCATATTTAGATGAACTCGAACAACACTTATGAGTTTGTTTTTGGGTGTCACTTACCATTTGTTTGTAGTTGGTTACCAAATTTTTGAAGGCATGGCCTGGTGTACTTAATGGTTAATAACTCTTCAAAGCTAAATTGGATTGCAACCAACTTTGGGAATTTTGTACTTAGTCACATTGCACAAGTGTGTAACATTTCATACAATTCTACCCACAGTGGGTGCTAAAGTAACATTCTCACATTATATTTCTGCAATTTTGTTGTCTTTAATAAAATGAAACTTGGAACACAAGTTCTCATTGCAATCATGGCACTAATAGCATCACCTTGTGGTCATTAGTAAAACACCACTATACTTACTTAACTGCCATATCTCTTTAATGCAATATTCCATGGTAACCCAATACAGCAAAGTTTTATAGATAGGTTGATTTCATTAGTAATAATTTTTGTTGTATAAAATTAGATTATTACTTTGTTTTAAAAGGTAGTTATAATGTCACAGGAAATAATTACTAACAACTTACTCAGCTCAGTCATTAGAATTCAATCAATCAAACTTTATTTATATGGCACTGTTCATACAGGTTAGTGCAATTCAAAGTGCTTTACAGATAATTGAGAAGCTGATAATAAGACATGACAAATGTAAACAGTACAAATGATTGAATCTAATACAATAGACTAATATTGATTCTAATGCACATATTGACATAAAGAATTATAATAAACACAATAAAATAGATGTTAAAATAAATTAATTAACAATGAGATTGAAATGATAATGACAGAAAAGAGGAATTAAACGTGAATACAATAAAATAAATGTTCAAATAAAATAATGGTAATAAAAATATTCAAATCAAAGGTCAGGCAAAAACTGGATGTTTGTAATGATAAAAAATTAGCTTTGGTGACAAAGTCCATATTAGCCTTAAAATTTAGTTCTGAGTCAAAGATGATACTGAGGTTACTGACCTGTAGGCTTGAGGTAATTCCTAGAGACTATAGTTTTGTGACCATATAACATACATACAAACACATATGTAACATACAAATAAACCTGATGTAATGCCTACACAGAAATAGAAATCAAAGTGTTTCAAAGGTGACAACAATTATTTGTTAATTAAATCTGGATCAATAATAGGAAACTGTGTTACTACACTATGAACCTTTCATTGCATAAGTAGGAATGACTGGTTCATTGAACTGAAGGAAACTGAATCAAATTGCATTTAAAGTGAAGAGAAGTGAGCATAAATGAAGTGGACTGAGGAGAAAATTATTAGTAATGGGGCCTTTTTTTTACACATAGCCTTACAGGTTAATTTTGCTGTAACTTCACACGATGCAGGCATTTGGGAAAATCACATGAGGACTTAAGAGAAATTTTGGTCGATATTAGGTAGCAATCTCGTATAATCTTTTTTTTATTGTATTTTTTTTTTAAGTAGTGAGTCTGCACTTTGCATCAAGCACTTAGATTGGATGAGAGATTTATCAAAAGTCATTTTGAGACAGAGAGTTTTAAAAGTCCATCTAATTCACATTGTGATAAATTTAATCTTTTTTTAATTAGCTTGATTTGAGTTGTCCATCGCATGGATGATGATGTAAGCCATCAGGCTAATGAAGTGCTTACCCACAGGTGGGCCCTATTCAACTCGGAAGAAAAAAATCCACAATGCAACAGCAATTGTTTTAAAAAATAGTCTTTAAAGAAGGGTTGAACAGTTGTCACTGTCAGTAGTACTGGGTACGTGCAAATATGCATTGTTAGGCCACTAAAATATATCTACACATCCTTCCATCACTCATTCACTTGATTGTTTTTATGATTTTATATCATATAGCAGTAAAAAATGTAGAAGATTGTATATTATTCTCAGTCAAGATTCATGGGTAAATATTAAAGAGTGTAATTAAGTGGTGTCATTGACCAATGTTGAAGCAATTTAAATACAAATGTTTCAGTTTCAGTGGTTTGCAATATTGTTCAGCCCTACCATGAAAGGCTTTTCACATCATGGTTAGACCTAAGCTAATGCCCCCATTAGATCATGGCTTTAAGTTACAGTAGGCCAAAGTAGAGCCAGTTGAGCCAAAGCTCAGGGTATTCTCTTCATTTTAACACAGGGCTAAAATGTTAGACTACTTTCTTTACCAGAGGGTTTAGATTACTGTCAGATGGAAATTTATTCTAATGATTGTTTTAAAATGTGTTCTCTCCTCCAAGTTAATTAGTTCAGTTGCATGTGGCAACTGAAGTAACTGATCTCTCTTTAGAGCGGCACTCATTTTGTGGATGAGTCAGATGTGTTCCGTAATGGTATTGTTTGTTGAATCTGTCCATTAAAAAAAAAAACTGTCAATGGAGCAGAGTGTCATCATGAAGATGTAAAGGGCTGCCACCACATAACCTTTCCAGTTGTTGTAGAACTGCAGCTTGCAATTATCCGGTCAATGTTTGGTGTGAGGGCAGTGTCTCAACAGTGACATGGAGGAGGAGAGGCCTTAAAAAGAATAAAAAGAATGACAGAACTTTCTTTTCTGACATTCCAGTAGTTCCTCATGCAACAAACATGCACAAACAGTGTTTTTCTTAGTTGACTGGTGAAAGAGGGATATTTTCTAAACATAACAAAATGTAACAAAGGTCATAAAAATGTGTTACCTGTAGGACTTGTTCAGGGAGGAGCTTGATGCAACACAGATGAGTCACTCTCTCTAAAAATGTTGGATGGATGTACAGATGTTGATGTGGAGGTAGCGGGACTAAGCTGGTCCTAACAAGAGAAAATAGGAGGTTGGTATGATAAACTGAAAACTATGAAACAGAACATATTTAAAACTTACATAATACACAATAATCAAGTACCTTGAACAGTGCTGCAGGGCAGAAAAACATTTTCTGTCTATTGCTATTTTGCATCGATTTTTGGAAAGCTGCATGATGTTCAGCTTATTTTCAGTGTTCTGCTGTCTGTGCAGACCTGAGGTTTTCCACTGTGAAGTGAAGGGATCACAAGGGAGGGCGGCCTGAAGGAAGAAGTTATTGTCAATGACAATGTTATAATAACATCCCATGAAAGTCAGAAGCAACAATAGTCTCATCAAAACATTAAAAAGCTTATATGAATTTTTAAATAAAAAAAAACACTACGTTATGCTGTGTTGTGAAGCAACCTTGGCACTGGCAGAAGGAATGTCCAGTAGTGATGGGTTTGCTGCTGATTGACAATTAATCATGATGTTGTTGCAGCACTGGTCTATAGCAGCATGATATTAGGGTGAAGGTGCAGCAAAGGTTGGTAGGTGTTATCTTATCCTCCACATTGAAGAGTGAGTGGCAGGATTGGCAGGAAATGTCTGTGTGGTCCAGCAGTGATGTGTCCATTTCATAGTTAAGATGGTGCAGCATCTGACCTGTGGCAGCATGATGATTGGTTCTTGAGCTGATTCTCACAGTGCTGGGGGAGGTGGCACATCACAACAGTCATATCAAGTTTTGAGGGGATCCTCTGATGGTGGAGATGAGCTATGGTTTTTAAGTGGAAAAAGGCAATTTTGTTTATTTGTTTGACGTGGTGGTCAAAGGAGACATTAATGAGTTATCGATGGTGAGGCAGAAGTTGTGAATGGTTTTGGTGAGGGATTTGGGACAGATGATGATCATGTCTGATTTATCACAGTTTAATTTGGCAGAGTTGGCTTGTATCCATGATTTAATTTCAGTGAGGCAGTTGATCAGAGTGGAGTGAGTTGCAGTGGTGATGGATTTAGTGGAGATGTAGAGTTGTGGGGGACACCTTGGGACAGAGCAAGAAACAAACTCTCGGGGACGCATCAGGACAGAGCAAGAACTGAACTCTTTGGGACGCTTTGGGGAAGAAAAAGAACCAAACTCTGAGGGACACCTTGGGACAGAGCAAGAACCAAACTCTCGGGGATGCTTTGGGTCAGAGCAAGAACCAAACTTTTGGGGACGCTTTGGAACAGATGAGCAGTGGAGAAGGGGCAGTTGTTGATGTTAATGAACTGTTGCCTGTTTGTGAGATATGACCTTAGACAGGGTCTTAGAGCAATATTGGTGATGTTAATCGAGGATCCAAGGTGGGAGAGAAGAATGGTGTGGTTGATGGTGTCATAAGTTGCAGTGACACTGAGGAGGATGAGAATGCTGAGGTGACCAGAGTCTGAGGGGAAGAGGAGGTCATTGGTTACTTTGAGGAATGCCACTTCAGTGCTGCACTGTTGAGATGAAACTGGATTGAAATGTTACGAACAGGTCACTGGAGTTGAGATGGGCTTTATGAACTGTTGGAGAACACGACACAGTAAACAGGACTGTTATAACTGTAATAGGTTTTCATGACACTAGAATGGAGACAATGCTGTGGTTGAAAGATGAAAATGACGTCCAGCAGTGTGTTCTTCTCTGTGGTTGCGGCAGTGATGAGTTGAACATATCCCCTAGACTGAAACAGCTTCAGTATTGGCTTCCTTGCTTTGGATAAGAGATTCTCGTTGAAATCGCCACAGACAATGATGGGGTGACAATCCATGATCTCCAATGACTCCAAAAGGCTTTCCAGGTGTGACAGGAATGATGTCAAGCTGTAGTCTGGAGGTCTGTACACAGCTGCAATCATTGCAGTTATTGGGGCTTCAACCTTTAAAGCCAAAAACTCAAGGTCAGTTACATTATATATGTACTGTTTTTCACGCACTTGAAAGTGGTTTTTCACATAAACAGCAACTCCACCATCACCTCTGCTGGCCATTTGTGGAAAATTTGTGCAGGACAAGTGTCTGTTGTGTTTGAACATATTGTAGCCCTCTAAATGGAGACTGTCTGCAACAAAGGAGCCTTGTGGGCGAGTTTCTTTGAGACACAAGACATCTGCAAGACACAGCTCATGATGGCTTTTGATGTCATTCACATGAGATGGCAATCCTTCAGTGTTATGGTTAACAATGATCAGAGTGTCATGTCTGCTCAATGTTTGTTTGATATGAAGAAGAGGCATGATGTCCAAGTTGACTTGTCTCATGGTCTTTAAGGCTGCAGTGATTTCGGGGTTGACATATATTCTACTCTCATCCATGTCCAGTAGGTGCAATCCACTGAGAGAAGTCACTCTATTTACAGCTACATAAGCCATACCAGTTTCAAAAATTTGCTTCAGTGACACTGCAGCTGATGTTGTTGTCATACCTTGAACCTTATGAATTGTACATGCAAAGGCCAGCTTAATGGGAAACTGTCTGCGCACCACTCCTTTCTGTTTCAGATTCTCCTCTGATCTCTCTATGTAGACTTTCAGGTGCCCCTGGTGCTGTGTTACTGCAATTCCTTCCAGCTGTTTCATCATCCATCTTGAGTCTGAGCATAGTGACATGCAGATCCATGTTGTTCAGAGGTTATTAGCCTGACTAGAGTAGCAAACAAACCATTCACTCATCCTTGAGAAACATCTATGTTTCTGGTGAGCATAACACAAGCACCTTCAGCAACTTGTAGTGTATCTGGTAACTCATTTCTGCCTGCTTTAATTGGTTGGGCTTGTCGTGACATTTTGCCATTTCGTGGGTCCTTTCTATAATCATCAGCATCAATTTTAGTGATGTGAGAGTGAAGTTAAGTTAATGTTGCAGAGTTGTGGGCATCTACTTGTTTATTAGTTGCAAAAATGTGCAGGACATCAGTTGGGCAGAGTGTTGGTTCAGTGACAGCTTGTGACAACAAAGCTCTGTCTGCATATTACGTTTAAGAGATGTAACATGCACACAAAGAGGTTTAGCCTGTTGCACTGGTGGTAACTGATAGAAGTCTCCAACAGCTATTACTGACATTCCTCCAAAGGGTCTCTGACTGCCTTTGATCTGTTTGAGTCTCACATCAACATAGGCAAAAAGGGGCTTTGACACCATGGACACTTCATCGATGATAATGATCTCAGCATTGAAAAGCTCACATTTGACTTCATCCAATTTGTTGTTAAGTCCTTGAAATGGGGGTTTAAGGCTTCTTGGTAGCTTGAGGAGAGAGTGCAGTGTTGTGCCTGAGATGTTAAAGGCTGCTGTTCCAGTGAAAGCAGTCAACAGGACAGTGGGTTTTGAAATGTCAGCATCCTCAGTATGTCTTGGCAGTTTGGACAGTATCATAGATGCCTCTGAGTAGATGCATTTGATAAGATGTGACTTTCCTGTTCCAGCACCGCCATTTATGTAAAAGAAAAACTGATCTGGATTTAAGCCACATGCTCGCTTTATGCACCAGTCTCAAAGTGCGTAGAATACACAGGCTTGCTTCTGGTTCAGATTCTGAAACATTTGCCATAACAGTACAGGATGTATTGCAGGGACCTCTCTGATAGCTTTACATTCTGTAACAGCATTACCCTTGAAGGCTGTAGTCCGGCACATTTTCTTGTTCATTTACACAGTCTGGTTCTTTTGCCTCAACTTCTTTAATACACTCCAACCTCACTAGTTCAGATTCAGGTGCAAGGTTTGACCATTCATCAATCACATCTCTGTTCTGTTCATACTCTTCGACAGCATCCTCAATCTCCTTGCTGTTTTTCTCACATTTCTCCCTGTTTTGTTTGACAATGTGTTGGACAGACACAGGATGGTTATATCCTCATAGTTGAGCTGTGCCACCATTGTAGAAGGACTCGTATGTGGGAAAAGACTGTCTTTTCAGTTCCTGGTCTGATCAGTAAGGGAGGAAAAGTTTCAGCAATGTGCCATAGTATTGCTCTGGATACTTTTTCTCTGAGGGTCGGCAAAATCTGATTATGGCAGGCTTATCATTTCTTCTCCTTTGAACAAATCCCATGTCATTTAACAGTGGAACAACATTTCTGCCCTTTGACTATTCACCATAGACAATCCTGCAAGTAGCTGCAAAAGCTGCCAAGCACATCTCCTCAAACTCTTGTGTTTCAGGCCTGGATTTGTATTTGTCAGTGTAAGATGTCATCCACACATTTTCACTTTCTGGTGCAGTGCTTTCCAAGTATGACAGAGGACGACTCATTCTGACTGCATTGTCATCCGTTGGTATGAATATGACACCACGTGAACACTTTTTCATGTTTATACCACATGCGCGAGTCACACGCTCCTGAGCGTTGACCTCTCTCTTTTTTGAGTATGACTGCATGATTTCCCTCATTTTATCACATTCATTGACACTGTCCATGTTGGAGTTCTGAATGACTGTTTTGAGGTACTCAGAAAGGCCCGCCTTCTTCTTCGTTATATAACTTGTGATGTAAACTATTGCTCCGTATGCATGTATATAACTTACATCAAGATTAACATTCCAGGCGTCAAGTAGATGGGGATTATATCCATTTACCCAGCAGTCCTTTGGACCACATTTCAGTATCACTGCATCAGATTTGTTTATCATACTCAAGCATTGCTCATACTCTTCAATTTTTAAATTACATTGAGCCAGAAACTGCTTTAAACAGGCAGAGAAAGGTTCATTCAACAACAGGTTCAGGTTCAGTATGTCACACTTTGTGGACCAGTTGAGTTCCTCAAAATTGACTTCTTCACCCTGCTGCGTTTTTATTGCCTCGATTACTTCAGGCCAACGCATTTCAGCTACAGAAAATGTACAAAAGATCATGGCAAAGATCTTTGGTTGTTTTCTCCCAATAGGCTGGTGTCCCTCTCAGTGGCTGCATGAATCTGACTGCATCTTTATTCCACACTAGTTTCTCAACCACTTGTTTATCTTGCAACATTCCTGAGGTTATTTTTCATCCATCACGGGTCAGAGCTTTTCCTTTGCGTAGCTGTATTGTCATATTGGAATTGGCCAAGTGTATTTCAGTCACAAACTGTGCAAACAACAAGTACTTTGTGTCTGTGGCAAAATGGTCATCAATAGAGAAAAGCCTTGTTTTGAAATAACAGCTAGGTGTTACTTTAATGTGTCTCTTTTCATCCAATATGTTTTCGCTGGTAGGGAACTGAACAGGGAAAGCCATGGCCTCCAGTTTAGGTGCTCTGAAAAAGCTAACTGGACTGTTTCTTTCAGCAGGGGCAATAGAGTATATTCCTTCACTGAAACACAATATCTCCTTTGCAACATCAGGTGGCTGAAGGCATGATTCAAGAGCAAAACCACCATTAGGCATGTCACCTTCTTGTTCTGAATCATCTCTCTGCTCCTGTGATTGACTGTCATCACCAAGCAGCATGTCATTGTTTTGTTGTTCATTTTCAGGAGCATGTTCTGCCTCATATAGTGCATTATTCTCACATCTGTCAATTTCCATCAAATCATCTTCATCATAATCATCATCATGACATCCTTATACTGTGGGTGAATGTGTTTGAGTTTATGCAATGCCTGCACTAGTTTAGACCATGTGACAGTCTGGAACAGCTGATGACCTCTGTAACACAATAGTCTCTTCAGTTTTACTCTCATGACTTGAGACTCACTTCTCAGTCTGGGTAAAGCATGGACTGTTTCCCACACCTCAGATGGGACACATACCACATTACCACGTATGGCTCTTTGTCTGCCTTTGGGGAGTGGAATAATCTTGGCAAATGGTATGCACTTGGCTATGAGATGTCTCTCCAAAATGTAGAGGTCAGACAGTTCAGGTGGAATGTCAGCAAGCTCCAAGTTGTTGGCTGCAGCAAGGGTGGCCATGACTCCATTTTTAAGGTATTTATGGCAGGTGGAACAGATCCATTCTTTCATCCTCTCATTAGGCACCTTGCACTGTTGTTCATTTCTGCAGTCATCTCCATAAACATGAACATACTTTCCTGTCAGGCATGCTGCGACCACCTCTGGATTTTTGACATAATTTGACTTTGTGCAGGGTTGTACTTGGTTTGGAAATGAAGCTTTATGACACACAGTGCACACATAAGTGGGACTGGCCTTAATTTTTGATCTGAAAACAGATATGGTCTTCTTGATCAAAGAGTTGTCATCCTCTCTGTCACTCTCATGTATTTGTGTATTTATTTGTCTGTACTTCCTTTTTATTTTCATAGCTCACCTCATGTTCTGCATACTCCTAAATGCAAGATTGTTCTTATACCTGTCTCGCATTTGTTGTCTCATTAGTTGTCTATGTCTAACCATGAATGCTTGGTCATGAGCGTAACGCTTTGTGATATACTGTGTTTGCTTTTGCCTGAAGTTAACATCATTTCTGTATCGGTTGGTGATATACTGTGTTTGCTTTTGACTGATGTTAACATCTTTTCTGTATCATACTGTGCTTGCTTTTGCCTGAAGTTAAAATTGTTTCTGTATTGGTTGGTGTTATACTGTGTTTTCTTCTGCCTGAAGTCAACATCGTTTCTGTATCGGTTCCTGGTATACTGTGTTTGCTTGTGCCTGAAATCAACATCGTTTCTGTATCGGTTCCTGATATACTGTGTTTGCTTGTGCCTGAAATCAACATCGTTTCTGTATCGGTTGGTGATATACTGTGTTTGCTTCTGTCTGAAGTTAACATCACTTCTGTATTGGTTGGTAATATACTGCTATTTTTTCTGTTTAAGTTCAGCATTGTTTCTGTAACAGTTGTTCATGTACTGTTTTTGCCTCTGCCTGAAGTGAACATTTTCTCTGTATTGGGTTGTCATATTTTTTTTCTTTTGTTGCAATTCAGAATTGTTTCGATATTTCCTCTTTGAGTAAGATTTTTTTTTTGCTTTGTATGTTTCATCATTTATTATCATAGCAGTTAAGTCTGATTCACTTTGAGGAGCATCATGTGATGTGAGAGAATTCAAACTGAATTGGCTTGATGGTTCTGGCTCAGTTTCCATATCAGTGGGTACTTCATGTACAATGTTATTAGAGACATCAGTGACAAGAGTGTTTATCTTAGGACCACTTAGGCTTGACTCCTTTTGAGGAGCATCATGCAACAACATGGATAATAAAGCAGCAGTGTGAGTTGTAGGTCCACTCTCTGTCATAGCGTCATTCAAATTGGCTGAGTTCACAATGTAAAACTCCACAGGCACCAACTCATAAGTACAGGTAGACTTTGTTCCAAACATTAGGTGACACTTCATGATCCTGTCAGTCATATTACTCAGACACGTGAATGTCAGCATTACAGCAGTACCAGCACAGGGTGATCTCAGGGGTACAGGCAAACCATTAGCTCTTCTGGAGTGTGGATCAAAGAAACCATATCTGCCTGATGTGGTTCTGAATACTGCGATACATAACCCCGTCATTATGAGCAATGCATACTGCACATCTGATAACAGACAGCTCAGTCCTGCCTGTAGGTCAAGGAAGCTTTGTGCAGATTCCAGTAAAGGTTCTTCTGCCGTACCTGGAAGGTTGTGTCATGTCCACATTATATATGCATCTGCATGCATGAACCTCAGCAGGAAGCTCATCAGCAGCCAAATGGATATTGTTAGGAAACCTTTTCCTGGCCTGTTTATACATCACATCACCCTTATCCAAAACAAGGTCAAGGTCTGCTCCGGTGATGTTTTCATTCTCATGAAGGAATGCAAGAAAGATTAGTGAGTTACAAGTACACTGGTGATTTCTGGATTCCTGGCTGTATTTAAGAGAGGCTTGGCTGCGGGATGCACAAACTTGTGCTACAGAAACCTGATGTCCAAGGTTTACGCTGTCTGCATGAGAAGGCCCTGCTACACAGGAAGCATCACGGTGACATCCTGTCTTTACAAT
The DNA here is from genome assembly GCF_963924715.1 of Thunnus thynnus. Classification (NCBI taxonomy): domain Eukaryota; kingdom Metazoa; phylum Chordata; class Actinopteri; order Scombriformes; family Scombridae; genus Thunnus; species Thunnus thynnus. The sequence goes on from NC_089518.1 coordinate 3,204,436, forward strand.
ATCAGCATAAGAAATCTTTGTTACACGTGATCCATCACATTGAACTGTATTGTTTACTCAGTAAGCATGAGAAGGCACTGCTACATACGGATCATCACTGTGAAATCCCATCTTTAGAGTGTCAGCATATGATAACTGTGGTACACCTGGCACATCTCTTTGATCTCTGTGGTTTACCCCGGTCAGTTGCCGTTGCACAGTGAACCTCATTTAACCTCTGCCAGCGCAGGCTTGCAGCTTGGGGCCTCTTAGTCTTTCTTGGCATTGTTGTTGTGTCCCAAAACCACAAATCTAAATGTTTTACTTTTATTGTACACAATCAAGATATTGAACACAATATTACTGATATACGATTACTGTGAACGTAACAGAATAACAGAATCAGAAAAAAGATTAAACCTGTTTTTGCCTTTACTAATCTAAACCCTTAGGAACAGTAAATTAACACACAAAAGAGCTCAGGTTTGTTTCAAATGTCATGAATTTATAATTTACTTAAAGAACAAGAATATTAACAGTGACTAAAAATATGTTTTCCAGAAAATCTTAATCAAGCCTGTTATAATGTTCAAGGTAAAACTTAACACTATTAGGAGTATGACGGGGTGCCGGTGAACGCTCTTGTCATGCCCTAACCGGCGTGCGTTTCTCTCTCTCTTGGCTGGAGAGAGAGTGCCGGTGCCAGGAGTACACAGTGTGCAGCGCTCCCACTGTTCCTGCAGAGCCATGCTCCGGTTAAAACTGTTTCTTGCAGGCCTACACTTGTGTCCCACGGTCCTGCTAGGCGCTAGGCATTCGAGGGTGCACACTCGGCGCTGACGCGACACACACACATACACACTTACCTGCTGCCGCTGCCTCTGGTTGCCTCCGGGCATGGGCCAAACTGAGGCACTTCCTGGACACACCATAAATAGCGCTTGGTGGCGCGCTTAAGAGGGTCATGTGACCGTGGACCATATTATTAACATTGAATGGACTGATATTTTATGATTCATGATGGTATTTGGCCATAGCTGTATGGAGGGCGATTAGTGCCATTTTTCCTTTATGCGAAGTGTATCATTGATTTCTGAATTTATGTTTGTTGTGTTGCTAAATTTGACTGTAGGACGCTATAATTTGTTAATTGGTTTGCCCGGGGGAGGGGCTAAGAGTATATAAGGGGAGCTCTGCTCATTTAGGGGTGTTGGGTTTTTGGTTCTTGGCCGAGTAGCAATGTGGGTGACGAGCTGCCAGTGTGAAACCTGTCTTGTAAATACTTTTTTTGTTATTGGGTTTTTTCCACCTCTGCACTGTAAATATTTTTGCCACTCTTGTTTGGGAACTTGGTGTGAATAAAAAATCACCACACTGAAGTTTTCTCGTCATCTGAGCCATCATTGGTACCTCCTTGAAAGCGAACCCGTGACAAGGAGATCTATATTAATACTCAAATTTTATTTACTGACACAATATTTGTAGTTTAGTATGTGATATGAATGAGTTGAATGTCAAAGTCAGTGGCAGCAACATCAGTTCAGTTCCTTAAATTGTCTTCAGGTTTATATCTAGAAAACCACAATCAAATCTTTATCCGATTTATTACAGTATATGAAAAGTTCAACGACAACGTACTTCTATACACTTACTGATTCAAAAATGTGGGTCTGTATCTTTGGTGTGTGTTTATGTGAATCAGGGACAAGGGGTATAATGTTGTGTTACTTTTACACTTATTTACACTAGATGACTAAAGAAAAACTGATTGTAGTCAAATATGAAGATATTTCCAATCAAAACAAACCTTTGGGTACAAACCTACAGAGGTCTGAAACAGCAACAAGTTCAGGAACAACTACAGTTCTTTCCTCATATTTATATAGATTTTTACTCCAATCTTATTTCTTAGGTATATTGTTTTACAAGAACAGTGTTATCTTTAAATATGCACTTTGTTACAACAAATGTAGAAATGTACAAGATTCAACCTTTTATTATAGTTGGCCTTTACAGTCTGTAATAAGGTTTGTTTGTTTTTTTTTGTCAAGTAGAACAAAATAAGATATAGGTGTTTTACTATTCAATTTCAAAACAATGACTACTTTGATATAACTGGTTTCAAAATGGCTAGATTAAATTACAAATCAACTCAACCTCAACAAAACTCTTTATAGAATTCATTCTAGTACTCTGAAAGTATAGATTTCAGTTCCTACAGGTTTCTAATTGTATACAAAAGGATATTTATGATGTAAAAAAGTTTTAAAATTGTTAAATCTGTAGAATATGTATTCAATGCAAAAACTTGATTTTAACACTGACACAGTACATACCATGAATTGTGCTAATCCAATGCTATTGATGTTAAGATTTCGATCTACCTATATTTCAGTAAAGCTTTTCAGTTGTTTGTGTAGTAATCCAAAGTACTTGGGAATAAGGAATTAACTTACTTCAGTTCCTACAGATTTCAAAATGCCTCAATGTATAGTTGCCGTTACAATTTAAGGTTGACACACTAGAAAGGATAAATTAATACCAATGCTATTTATAATGTCAATACTTTAAAGTTTCACCACAGAACTACACACAATTCAAATATTTTCCATTAATACTCCAATACACAAGCAGTAGTCCACTATCAGCTATGATCTGCCCTGATCCTCAACTGTGTGCACTTACCAGCAGAGAATAACTTAATACTATGGTAGTTTTATTTTCTATGTTTGATAAATATTCAGTGTAAATATATAAAGGTTTATATATTCAAAATCAGGAACACAGTTGTTGTGGCAGTCTGATGACAGGTGAGTGCTTCTGGTAGCTGAGAAACATTGGCTCTGCAGACCTGGAAGAGCTGGTCCTCCTTTCAGATGTCTGTAATTTAATATCAGGTTAAACAAAACAATTGAAATGTGTAGCAATGTATAATTGCTTTTAAAAAGAAGTACCTTTAACATTAACTTAAAAAATAAGGGTAAAAGATTTCTAACTTAAATGAAAAAGAAATATAAAACTTAATGATGTAATGATAATAATAAAATGTATAGTATAGCAAAATATTCAGGTATGACAGTTTCATTAGGTTTGAGAGTTTGAGATTTTGAGCATTTGAGAGGTTTTGAGCGGTTTCAGAGGGTTTTGAGCAGTTTGAGAGGGTTTGGAGCAGTTTAAGAGGGCCTTGAGCAGTTTGAGAGGGTTTCAGCATCAGCTGGACCCTCCCCCCAGGTCTGCACTCAGGCCTGGCCTTCTGGTTAAGGTTTGGATCCTTAGAGAGGAGAGGAGAGGAGAGGAGAGAGGAGGGAGGAGAGAGGAGGGAAAGACAGAGAGAAAGAGACAAAGAGAGAATGAATTGTGAATGTCTTATTATTGTTGTATTACATTAATTTTTACAGTGTTTCTATGCTTATGCAACATTGCTACTTTACATAGTCCTGCCAATGCAAACACTGTACAGTAAATGCGACTATATAGTAGACTTACACACACCAAATGTGTTTAATGTTCTCTGCCATTTTCTTGTTCTTTTTATTTATCTAACTTAATAAGTTGTATTTTTTTCTTCTCATTATTGAACATTACCCTAACGCTTTTTAATTGTAAAGTTAGATTATCCCAATCTTCAGTCATCTAACAATCTTTCACACACACACACACACACACAAACATGAGCAAACAAATGCAAACGGAGGTATTTCTTAAAGTAACCACACTACTTATAACACATTTTAGCTATGAAAACATTAAAATATTTTTTTAATGTGCAGTATGAAGAGCTTCTTAACAATAATGAATAAATATAAAGCAGCACGATCAAAAAAGAGTATTGCTTACCACTTCTGTAACTTGTTCTGTCATGAAAGATGAAACTAGAAGTGGAACATTTTTCTTGTTATTTTGACTTATTTAACTCATATTTTGTTATTTTTCCCTACTCACTGTCAATTTTAGTTGACTCCAGAATTTGTTTGGACCGTATAGTGTGGTATACATGTAGACAGTTATTTTGCAAGATTTTGAGTGTAAATTATACAGCCTATTTTCTTTTTTTTCAGTTTTAATATACCAAACTTGATAAAATCATTACAATAACCATCTTAATCAATTCCTCACACCAAAATTATATAGAATGGGATCATTTGTCTCTGTATGATGTCTTGTTCATAAGTTATGTCGATTTTCAATTTTCATCAGAAATCCAAGATGGCCACAGAGATGGCCTTCAAACCTACGCTTGGGACAATATTTCGAGTTGGGAACATGAAAATCAGTTTACTAGGCACCTTGAAGATTACAAAAAACTAAAATATATCAGTGGGGTGCATGGGCACCATGCATGGGATGCATTTAAATCATGATGTTACCATAGTAGAGGCTCAGTGATGGATGACTGTCAAATTTAGATTTAAAGACTTGTATTCCAACTCATTCAAATCTAAAAAATGTATGAATATCATTTATATATCAAAATATTTTGTGATGATTAAAAGTGGACATTGAATTTTGATTACTTGAGAGATTTGTAAGAGATTATGTTTAAGTTTTCAGTAATAATTAGTTACTGTTTTAATAAAATTATCACTAATTGTGTTACTAAAATGAAGGACTTTCTGATAGATATGTGAGCTGAGGTGTAGATCTGCCTCCTGTCTGCTGCACTACGATCAGATATTTAGATTACAATTTGTAGAGTTCAGATAACAATTTTTAGAAAGTAATGACTAACTTGATTACTTTTTTGAATTACTTAACCAATCACTGCCCACAGATACATGTGAATGTGAAATTTTGACATAATCTTTAACATACTGAATTTCACAGTGTTTGGGTACTACATGTATTCTGAATGCAACTCAACATTATGTATTACATGCCAACTTAAAGTGACTGCATATCGAATATTTCCAATAGATCAAAAGTCTCTGATTACTGAATTAAAAAACTGTCGAGGAAGCAATTATTCACTATAGATATGGATAAAAGTATTTAAACTGTTTTCGGAGGACTTCTCCCTCCTGTAACCTTATTGGTTGCATAGCCTTTTGGTTATTTTAATTTTTTACAGTAATTCTACTAAATTAGTTGGTATTACCAAGACCCTGCTGTGCAGTGGTTGTCTGTGGTCCAATCAGGAATACTCACTTTTCAACATTGGAGGAACCAAAGCTGTAAAACAAAAACAAAACAAAACAAAAAACACTTATCAGAAACTGGCAGATCAACTCAAACATTAAATAAATAATTAATCTGAATGGCACAAGAAGTTACCGTTTACTACATTCCATTGTTTTTACTTATACTTTCAACTTTTTTTCATCACTTGTCTAAATGTCAAACAAATAAAACACTCAGACTAACATGCCAGACAGGGCTTTGATAGAGAGGACCAGAGAGTTTCTGGACAGCAGAACACCTGTAAAAAAAAAATCATTAGACCGCTGTTGCAATAGAAGAAATTCAATTAAGCAACTTCTACTTGAAATGTCACTTAATATTTTCACATGGACAGAACCTAAAAGACTGATCACCTCCATATACCCCAATTAATATCACAGCTCCAGTTGTGGCCAGATTTATGTGAAAAACACTGGTGTTGTGAAATTTGTATGTGGGGCTGTTTAGAATGGTGTTTCAGTTAGGGTTGGGCGATGTCTACAGAACTGGCATATGATGATGCCCACAGTGAAACATAGCAATGGACAATGATATTGGGGGGTGGGGTTGATAAATTACTCTTATTGGCTTTTTCCCCGCAAAGCTTTTATTGCACTTACAGTAACGTAACGTCAACTTGTCGTCAACTCGAGTACTTCACCTTGTTCACCATCTCTCCTCTGCTCCGCTCAGAGGACACACACTCACACACGCACAGAGCGCTCAGCCCTGCCTGCAGTGAAACAGAGAAGGAGAGAAACTCAGCACGACCATAAATGACAGCAAAGTGCAGTAGATACTGTTTATTTATGTTATTTACCTAATTTACGTGTACTTGTTTCATTTCAGCTTAGAGTGAGCGTCTGCTGCATTTTGCTGTCATTTAAGGTCGTGCTAAGTTTCAGTTCTCTTCTGTTTCACTGCAGGCAAGGCTAAGCGCTCCATGCATGTGTGTGTGCATGTTCCCTGAACAGAGCAGAGGAGAGACAGTGAACCAGGTCGACTTGAAGACAACTAACTATACTCGTTGCATTACTGTAAGTGCAAAAGCTTTGTGAATAAAAAGCCAATGAGAGTAATGTAATCCAAGCAAAAGATGGGGGGGTTAAAATGATGATGTTAAGATGGTAGCAGCTCAGCAGTTGATGACTGTCAGCCATCAGCTATATTATCTTGCCCATCGGCCCAACCCTAGTTTCAGTATCACCTTAGTAAGTGTGTATGAGAAATGTCTGTAATCACTAACTTTCCATTCATGTGTGTGAACTTACTGTTGAGTCACCACGGTGTCACCAACACTGATAAAAAAAAAATCACATCAACACAAAATAAATAAATCATGTGTGAATCTTAACAAAATAAAAAGGTTCAAGATACTAAACAGTTATACACAGTCAAGTTATGTGGTCTGTTGTTAATTACAGTTACATTATGTCCATACTTACCACCAAAAGCACAGATATCTAGCAGTATCTCTTTGTCTAAGAGAGGAAACAATATATTATTGTCTTCTGAGTGTATGTGTGATTAGAGTGTTAAAGCTAACAAAAGTACAAAACACCCACAACAACATAGAGGGCAAAATACTGCTCCATCTCAGCTCTCTGTATACTTGGTATGCTTTAATACATGAAATCAAGTATCTATATTGTAGTCTCTGCATTATTTTATTGGATTACTACTGTTTAATACTATCAGCATCGTGGGACCAAAGGTTATGTGTTAATCAAGGTCGTATTCAAGCTCAGCCACAAATGAAGTTTGTTAAGAGTTGTGTGTGCGTGTATGTGTGTGTGTGTGTGTGTGTGTGTGTGTGTGTGTGTGTGTGTGTGTTACTTTTGGTTTACAGGTAAATGCACATTCAGTCACAAAGCGGCCAGAATGCAGGGAGCAAAGAAATGTCAGTTACAGCCCATCCAGTAACATTACACACAAATCAGCAGGCATGTGTTTGACAAAAAAGTATACAGCACAGTCTGTACGGTCTGTTCAGTCTGTACGGTGTCAGAAATGAGCTAAAAATGTCCATCTCACTTTTGTAAGAGTCCAAAGTGACAAGTTTGAATGTCTTGTTTTGTCCAACTAAAACAGCCAAATAATGTGTTTACTATATAAAAATTGGGAAAAATAAAAATAAAAAAACATCAATTCTTCAAACTGGAGAAGCTAGAATCTTTTAGGCATTTCTGCTTTGAAAATAATTCAAATAATTAATTGATATAATATTGAATCAAAAGTTGCCAAATGATTTTCTGTCAATCAACTAATCGATTACATGACTATTTGTTTCAGCCCTACCTCATGTTGTCATAAACAGTCAGTACTTGTTAAACTTTCTTGTTGATATAATTTGTGCACACAATTTCATTTAGACATTTTTTATGACCACAAATAATTTCTACAGATTTACAAAGTTGCATTTCTTCAGCAGAGTTTTGACAGGTTCGAAGAATGATTTACAAGCACATACTTACAGATCATTTGAAAAGCTCAAAATCTGAAACTTTGAGACCATAATAAGTAATTTGAGACAACTAGACAAACTATTTTTACCCAGGTTCACTGTAAACTTTGACTCATCGATCTCTCTTTTAAGAAACAGAAAAATAACTTTATTTCAAGCCACTTTATTTCAACACTTTCTAACTATGCAACATCTGTTAGTTTGTTGGTTTAAACCCATGTCCTATCACAGTGTCGGTGATTAACACCGGGAACACATACTGCATGGAAACTGGACTTTCAGCTCCATCAGAGAAACTCTGCTGAGTTCAGACTGTTTACTTACAGCTCAGTGACACTTACAAATAACCGAGCCTCCAACCCGCCTGTCAAACAGCAAACAAACCATAAACCTTCTCTAGATGGTCCGGATCTGAGTGAAGTCCCGCTGGGATCAACAGATGTTAAGTCTGTCGTCTGTTTGCTGTGCCTGCATGCTGCGAGTCAGTGGCTAACAAGTACAGCTAACTTCTAACAGCTGGAACCAACTAACTCCATAAATTCATTCAACAGACTGCTTATTTAATGCCAAAGTACAGCTAAAAACACACTGACAGCCTACACTGGTCCGCTGTGAGACTAGCTAAACATCCTGGCGCCGACTATTTACTGACGTTTACCAACCTATTGGTGCTCTGAGCTCACGCGCCCCAACTCTGGAAGTCCAGATAAATCCAGAAAAATCTGATCCCTGCTTAGGTAGCCAAACATAGCTCTGACCATATTAATTAGTTATGGTTGGCTCACCTAACAGAACAGCAGCAAGTTAAGTGCTGGTAAAAATTAAACAAAACTACTTTTTATAAGTTGACTCTTACCTCTTACTAATAACGTTATCTCTGTAACTGTACCATAACAACATTACTGCTTTTTTAGCAACTATTCTAGTGTTAGCAGCTATGCTAGCATTAGCATGTTGCTAATATTAGCTAGGTGACAATAAAAGCTTTTGTTTCACCCGAAAGATGTTTTGCCCATATCATTTTGTTTGGATTGTATCTGAGTTATAAACCAATGTCATGTTACAATGTCATTATAAAATGCCAAGCCTGTATTTGTAACATTAAAAAACTTATGATCTTCAGAGGATCAGATCACAACTGTCAACACCCCGACTGCTGACCAATCAAATCACTGGAAAAAAAATAGTATATAGTATTAATAGTATAAAGTTTAGATGGGAAAACCCTGGGTTGACTGAGTTAGTTGATAACCAGCTTCGTTGTAGCGGTTATCTGGCCTCAGTTCTCATACACAATTTACCCAGCAACATTAAGAAAATTCTGTGCTCTGTTGGGACGGGCAGTAGTGCGTTTGGTTATTAGCAATAATTCATAATTATCATAGATAATTATGAATTATGAAAATAAGATATTGTTAACCTTAATCAATAATTCGGGCACCAACTGTTGGATCTGTGAGGAACACAGTTGATTATTTGCAATAATTACCAATTATCAAGGATATTTGACTAATTATGACAATTAATAGAATTATTAATATGAGTCAACAAATACGGGGCACCACCTGGAAACCGGGCCCAATAACCAAACAAGGTAGTCTCATAAAAGGAGTTCACCTAGAATGTTAATATCTGAGAGATATCAACATTCGAGGGTGAACAAAGAAGGGTGAATTCGAGCTCTGACTCCTTCAATCAGCCACTTTTCACAATATTACACACAATAATAACATAAGGACTTCTCTTTAAAGATATAGCAGTGTTTATTAAACTTAGCAAATTAACAAAGTTAACAAATGCTTCAGTCAGTAAATAACTATTCTAAAATCTAATCCTACCAAACAAGACACAACAGCTATGTACAGGGTTGGACACATGCAAGGGAATGTGTGTGCGTGTGTGTGTGTGTGTGTGTGTGTGTGTGTGTGTATGCGTGCGTGCGTGTGTGTGCGTGCGAGCGTGCGTGCGTGCGACAAGATGGCAACGGGGCCTGACGTTATGACGTCGTCAGTCTGCGACGCGGACGTGACTATGGGAGGAAGTCACGTCGCGTGAGGACCGGATGGCAGAAGTGTGGCGGTGTCTTGGTTAGACAGAAGCAAGACGGCGCCGCCTGGTGGACGACGTCTCGCACTCACCCACTTCTGTGAAAAACACACTTGTCTGATGGCGGATAAGGAAAGACAAAGCGAAGCTTTGTCCGACGTTACCTGACCATCAGATGTGCAAAAGATGTCGGTGCGTGTATGTGTGTGTGCGCGCGCGTGTATGTGTTAGTCAGAAGAGAAAGGGAAGAAGGAGAGAGAGCGATCGCGAGAGGAAGAGAGGCGGTTCCTTTGTCCACAGACAGCGTGTGTACGGACGGCAGTCTGTAACGCACATTGTCTGGTTTCTGACCGACAAAGCAACTTACTTCCTGACTCACGATGGCACAAACACAGCAGTAGTCCCGAGCGGGACACACAAAACAGTCTAGCGTGGTGAACACAACTAAACAGGCAGCAAACTTAAAATACTCCTAAGAGTAAAGTAGGAAAAATGGACTCGGCGGTCCGTCAACAGCACAACAAACAATAGCAAAAGCTAAGAGCTAAATGCTAAGCAACAGCAACTGATGCTGATAAGAACACACAACTTACACTGCCTCTGCCCAGACTTATGCCTCTTACTTGGTCGCTTCAGAAAGCGAGCAGGGTTTGTGTGTAATCCATCTTTATGTCCGGCTTTGTCCTGGGCTCAGATGCAGACGGTGGCCGTTCTCGCACGGTCAGCGAAAAGCACGGCAGCTGGCTCTCAGCAGTGTGGCGGAGAGAACAGCAGTCGACTCCGTGAAGAAGCGTTACTTCCTTCGAGGGAATTTGAGGACGCTGGTTGCAGCAGCGGTCTCTCTCGGATCCGGGAATGTGTTCGGGTGAACACGGGCGAAGTCTCGTCTCGTCCGGTGAGGAGAGTCTCTGATGAGGGGAAAACACATGCGTGGGGTACCCCCTTTAGTCAGCTGACTCACAGAGGAACAGGAGTTACCCCTAGCTCAGTGACATGGGAAAGGCGTGTGCTTCAGGGCACGTTCAGTTTTCAAAGGGGCGGTGATGTCATGGCTGCGTCATCAGGACACTCCGCTGTGCTGTCACAGGCATGTAGTTGTCTCCAGACCCCGGCTGTTTTGAAATAATGAAAGAGGAAGGTTAGCATCACTGCCTCTTTTTGCTATTTTGCCTGCTGCTGGGGCTGCTTTATTGAAATATCGTAGGGGACACTATAGAGCAAGTTTGCATCACTGACTAAATATTATCATGTAGACGTGTTCAGGCTTGTACTGTTTTCAAATGTCAAGGTTCAGGCAGATCCGACCATGTACACTAAAGTTATAACAATTTCCTCTGTCATGGCGAAACATCAAAACTCAACGCCACACCACGGCCACACCCTTCAAAGCTAGCTAAATCTTTTGATAACTTTTGATCACACACTAGTGTAGATGACACACTGATTTTGAAGTCGTTACGATGAATTCTGTAGGAGGAGTTTGTTAAAATACAAGGTATGCGAAATGGCCAAAAAAAAATGTGAAAATTGACCACTTTTTTCAAGATAGCTGACTTCCTGTAGGACTTACAATATGGCTCCAAGAGGCTTTTTTGTGTGTCTTGACATGATACATAAGCCTTCCGAATTTAATTTTTCTAGGTTAATCTGGAAGGCGGGGCTACAATTTTGAAATTTTCAAGGGGGCACTGTTGAGCCATATTGCCATGCCTATGCAAATGACCTATCCAGGATTTTAACTGGTGTCACTTCAGACATGTGTGCCAAGTTTCATGGCTGTAGACCCATCCCTTGTCCCTAAAATACAGCATCGTTTTTCATGGCAACGGCGTTTGGTCATGGGTCATGACCTGCCCAATGTAGCATCACCAAGGTCTTACATCTTAGCTGAGTCAATTTCAGGTGCATCGGCCAAATTTACTAGGAGTAATACAACAAAGAACGACGCATGATACTTCCTGTTGCCAGTAGGTGGCGCTATGACTATCACTAAATATGGGCCTGAAAATGTGTTCAGACCGGGACTCGTAACAAGCATATGAAATTTGGAAAAGATCAGACCGTGTGGAGTCAAGTTATAAGGCTTTGAAATTTCATGGCGAGACATCGAAATTCGCTGCGTCGTCATGGCAACACCTTTCGACGAAAAGTCACCAACTTCATAATATACCATCTCCAAGGTCTTTAGGCTATTCTGACTAAATTTGAGGTGGATCCCATCACCGTGCGACCCACAGAGCGTCAAAGTGTAAAACATGTAACTTCCTGTTGCCAGTAGGTGGCGCTATGACTTAGATCCAATATTGACACATGGATGTTTTCAGGAAGGGACTCTTTCCGAGCACAAAAGGTTTGGGTCTCTTAGGATCGTGCATGCCGGAGTTATGGCCGTTTGAATTTTCACGGCGAAGGATCGAAATTCGCCACCAGACCACACCCCCTCGGCAATGTCGAAAACTCACCGTTTTGATAAGTTTTCATCTCCCAGGTCTGTAGATGATACTGACCAAATTTGAAGTTGCTGAGGTCAAATCCCTAGGAGGAGTTCGTTAAAGTACGCGGGCTAAAAACAGAAAAATCTGCCTGAAAATGGCAACTTTGAACCAAAATGGCCGACTTTCTGTTGGATTTAGGGTATGGCTCCAAGAGAGTTTTTGGTGCGTCTCGTCAAGATATATATGCACACCAAATTTAATTGTTCTACGACGATGTCTATCGTGGGGCTCGCTTTTCTTAATTTTCTAGGTGGCGCTGTCGAGCCATTTTTCCCCGCATTTTTTGCCAGACCCATAAAATCTGTGATTTTCACCAGAACTGATGCGCACGCCAATTTTCGTGAGTTTTGGTACACATTTGTAGAAGTTATTTGAGGTCAAAGAGTTGTAATAATAATAATAATTAAAGCTGCAAGCAGCGATGATCGGGCCCTCGCGTCCTCGCGTATGTCGGGGCTTGGCGCTGGTGAAGGGCTTCTGTCACGGGCATATAGATGTCCCCACACCTGGGCTGTTTTCAGACATTGCAAGGGGAGATTAACGTCACATCCTCAATCACCTACTCTGCTTGCTGTAGGGGCTGCTGCATTGAAATGTCGTAGGGGGCGCTATGGAGCCAGTTTTCATCACTGACTGAATATTGCTATTTAGACGTGTTCAGGCTGGGAGTCTTATCAAACATGAAAAGTTTGGTGTAGACTCCAGCATTTACACTAAACTTATAGGACTTTCACCTGTCATGGCGAAACATCAAAACTCAACGCCACGCCACGGCCACACGCTTCAATGCTAAGTAAATGTTTTGATAACTTTTGATCACACACTAGTGTAGATGACACACACTGATTTTGAAGTCATTACGATGAATTCTGTAGGAGGAGTTCGTTAAAATACAAGGTATGCGAAATGGTCAAAAAAACGCGAAAAATGACCACTTTTATCAAGATGGCCGACTTCCTGTAGGACTTACGATATGGCTCCAAGAGGCTTTTTTGTGCGTCTTGACATGATACATAAGCCTCCCGAATTTCATTTTCCTAGGTTAATCTGGAAGGCGGGGCTACAATTTTGAAATTTTCAAGGGGGCGCTGTTGAGCCATATTGTCACGTCTATGCAAATGACCTATCCAGGATTTTAGCTGGTGTCGTTCCAGACATGTGTGCCAAGTTTCGTGACTGTAGACCCATCCCTTATCCCTAAAATACAGCATCGTATTTCATGGCGAAGGATGTATCGCCATGGCAACGGCGTTTGTTCATGGGTCATGACCTGCCCAATGTAGCATCACCAAGGTCTTACATCTTAGCTGAGTCAATTTCAGATGCATCGGCCAAATTTCCTAGGAGTAATACAACAAAGAACGACGCATGATACTTCCTGTTGCCAGTAGGTGGCGCTATGACTCTCACTAAATATGGGCCTGAAAATGTGTTCAGACCGGGACTCTTAACAAGAATATGAAATTTGGAAAAGATCAGACCATGTGGAGTCAAGTTATAAGGCATTGAAATTTCATGGCGTCACATCGAAATTCGCCGCGTCGCCATGGCAACACCTTTCAACGAAGGGTCACCAACTTCATAATATAAGATCTCCAAGGTCTTGAGGCTATTCTCAGTAAATTTCAGCTGGATTCCATCACCGTGCTGCCCACAGGGCGTCAGAGCGTAAAACATGTAACTTCCTGTTGCCAGGAGGTGGCGCTTTGACTCATATCTTGTATTGTCACATGGACCCGTTCAGGGCGGGACTCTTATGAAGCACAAAAGGTTTGGCTCTCTTAGGATCATGTATGCCGGAGTTATAGCCGTTTCATTTTTCATGGCGAAGGATCGAAATTCGCCGCCCAGCCACGCCCCCTAGGAAAGACTAATGAGAATTGTTTTAGCAACTTTTAATCTCCTATGCCTGTAGATGATACGGACCGAATTTGAAAGTCCTGGGGTCAAATCTCTAGGAGGAGTTCGTTAAAGTATGCGGGCTGGAAATGACAAAATCGGTGCAAAATTTCAACTTTGATACAAAATGGCCGACTTCCTGTTGGAGTTAGGCTATGTGTCCTTGAGACTTTTTGGTGCGTCTGGTCATGATACATATGCATACCGAATTTCGTTCTCCTACGACAATCTGTATCGAGGGGCTCAATTTTCTTGACTTTCTAGGTGGCGCTGTCGAACCATTTTGTCCCGCTTTATTTCGAGACCCATAAAATATCGAAATTTTCGCCAGTCCTGACATCTGTGCAAATTTTCATGAGTTTTCGTGCATGTTTAGGCCCTCAAAAATGCGTTTGTTTCGGAGGAATAATAATAATTAAAGCTGCAAGCAGCGATGATCGGGCCCTCGCACCCCAGCGCATGTCGAAGTGACGCTCAGTCGAAGGGCTTTTGTCAGTGACTTGTTGTGTAAAGTTTGAGGCAGATCCAACCATGTACACTCAAGTTATATCAATTTCCTCTGTCATGGCGAAACATCAAAACTCAACGCCACGCCACGGCCAAACCATCATGATCATACACTAGTCTAGATGACACACACTGATTTTGAAGTCCTTACGATGGATTCTGTAGGAGGAGTTCTTTAAAATACAAGGTATGCGAAATGGCCAAGAAAAGGCGAAAATGTACCATTTTTTTCAAGATGGCCGACTTCCTGTTCGACTTACAATAAGGCTTCAAGAGGCTTTTTTGTGCGTGTTGACATTATACATGTGCCCTGTGAATTTCATCTTTCTACGTTAATCTGGAAGGCGGGGCTGCAATTTTGAAATTTTAAAGGGGGCGCTGTTGAGCCATTTTGCCACGCCCATTCAAAGCGACCACATAGGATTTTAGCTGACATCACTCTAGACATTTGTGTCAAGTTTCATGACTGTAGAGCAATCCCTTCTCCCTGAAAAACAGTATCATATTTCATGGCGAAGGATGTGTCGCCATGGTAACAGCATTCAGTTTTGGGTCATGAGCTGCCAAATGTAGCATCACCAAGGTCTCGTTTATTAGCTGACTTAATTTCAGGTGCATCAGCCAAATTTCCTAGGAGTAATTAGACAAAGTACGATGCATGATACTTCCTGTTGCCAGTAGGTGGCGCTATGACTTTCGCTAAATATGAGACTGAACATGTGTTCAGATCGGGACTCTTAACAAGCATATGAAATTTGGAAAAGATCAGACCACGTGGAGTCAAGTTATAAGGCATTGAAATTTCATGGCGTCACATCGAAATTCGCCGCGTCGCCATGGCAACACCTTTCGACGAAGGGTCACCAACTTCATAATATAAGATCTCCAAGGTCTTGAGGCTATTCTCAGTAAATTTCAGCTGGATTCCATCACCGTGCTGCCCACAGGGCGTCAGAGCGTAAAACATGTAACTTCCTGTTGCCAGGAGGTGGCGCTATGACTCATATCCTGTATTGTCACATGGACCCGTTCAGGGCGGGACTCTTATGAAGCACAAAAGGTTTGGCTCTCTTAGGATCATGTATGCCGGAGTTATAGCCGTTTCATTTTTCATGGCGAAGGATCGAAATTCGCCGCCCAGCCACGCCCCCTAGGAAAGACTAATGAGAATTGTTTTAATAACTTTTAATCTCCTATGCCTGTAGATGATACGGACCGAATTTGAAAGTCCTGGGGTCAAATCTCTAGGAGGAGTTCGTTAAAGTATGCGGGCTGGAAATGACAAAATCGGTGCAAAATTTCAACTTTGATACAAAATGGCCGACTTCCTGTTGGAGTTAGGCTATGTGTCCTTGAGACTTTTTGGTGCGTCTGGTCATGATACATATGCATACCGAATTTCGTTCTCCTACGACAATCTGTATCGAGGGGCTCAATTTTCTTGACTTTCTAGGTGGCGCTGTCGAGCCATTTTGTCCCGCTTTATTTCGAGACCCATAAAATATCGAAATTTTCGCCAGTCCTGACATCTGTGCAAATTTTCATGAGTTTTCGTGCATGTTTAGGCCCTCAAAAATGCGTTTGTTTCGGAGGAATAATAATAATAATAATTCCTTCAGTTTCAATAGGGCTTCGCACCGGTAGGTGCTCGGGCCCTAATAATAATAATAATTCCTTCAGTTTCAATAGGGCTTCGCACCGGTCGGTGCTCGGGCCCTAATAATAATAATAATAATAATAATAATAATAATAAGAAACAAACAAACACACGAAAAACAAGAGGGTCTTCGCCCTTTGGGCTCAGGCCCTAACAAGAGAGGAAGGAGGGAAAGCGATCGTGAGAGGGAGAGAAGCGGCTCTTTTTCCACAGAGAGCGCACGTATGGACGGCAGTCTGTAACGCACGTTGTCTGGTTTCAGATCGACAAATCAGTTTACTTTCTCACTCACGGCAGCACAAACACAGTAGTCCCGAGCGGGACAAACACAAAATAGTCTAGCGTGGTGAACACAACTAACAGGCAGCAAACAGGCAGCAGCGGAGCGTTAACTGCAGCATGACCGAAAGAAGCACAACCAGTTAGCCTCTGCTAGCCTCTCAGCTAACCCCGGCTCTCTGTTTAGATCCAAACGGAGCACCGAGTCCCGATTTGTTATTTAGGTTAAAACGGAGAACAGGCAGCAAACAGGCAGCAGCGGAGCGTTAACTGCAGCATGACCGAAAGAAGCACAACCAGTTCGCCTCTGCTAGCCTCTCAGCTAACCCCGGCTCTCTGTTTAGATCCAAACGGAGCACCGAGTCCCGATTTGTTATTTAGGTTAAAGCGGAGAACAGGCAGCAAACAGGCAGCAGCGGAGCGTTAATTGCAGCATGACCGAAAGAAGCACAACCAGTTAGCCTCTGCTAGCCTCTCAGCTAACCCCGGGTCTCTGTTTAGATCCAAACGGAGCACGGAGTCCCGAATTGCTATTTAGGTTAAAGCGGAGAGAATCAGCGGGTCTGTCGGCCAGCTCAGTGAAGTGAAACCTGCGGAAAAAACACCGTGACCATCAAGGTAAAACAGGTCGGCGAAAACACGGCAGCTGGCTCTGAGTGGAGTGGCGGATAGAACAGCAGAGACGACTCGGCGAAGACGCGCAGGGCAGAGCCGGTCCACGTTATCCCGAAGTAACTTCATTTCCTCTTTCTCCGGGGGAATTTGAGGACGCTGGTTGCAGCAGCGGTCTCTCTCGGGTCCAGGAATGTGTTCGGGTGAACACGGGCAAAGTCTCGTCTCGTCCGACGAGGGGAGTCTTCGATGAGGGGAAAACATGTTCGTGGGGTAGTCAAGCTAACTCATAGGGGAACAGGAGTTACCCCTAGCTCAGTGACATGGGAAAGACGTGTAGTTTGGGCGTGCTCGCTTATAAAGGGGTGGTGATGTCATGGCTGCGTCCTCAGGACGCTCCGCTGTGCAGGAGCGTCTCCGCCAATGAGGGACCGATGTTGACTGCTCCCTGCTGAGGTGTGAAAATCGCAAAGCATTCTTGGAAATGGAGTTTGCTCCACCCTCATGGCAGGTCCATTACAGTTTTAATACGGAGCTCCGGAGCTCCAGCCTTCCTGAGTTTTTCCCTCATATAGGCTATACTTTTTCTTAATCATTACTACAATATATGATTAGATGTGTAATAGTCTCCTCAGCCAAGTTAGAAAAAATATGTGCATGTATGAACAACAGCAATTGCAGAAGATGACAGGCAAAAAGTAATCATGTTAAATAATCATGATCTAAATATTGAACAAAAATGATTGTGATTATAATTTTTGCCATAAACAAGCACCCCTAAAAACAGCTAATTGTGATTTACATACACACACACACACACACACACACACACACACACACACACACACACAGAGTTTAAATATGTATGTGATAAATTGTAAATATGTATGAAATGAATTGTTTTCTGTAAGAAACTCTTACTTGAACATTTTTCAGTGTGCTCCTAAAGTTATATCTATGCTCCTAATTTCTTTCATTTAGGAGCACATGCGCTCCTTGAAAAGAAGTAAGGATTGAACACTGCTGTCACATGTGTGAAAGCACTAAGTAAGTGGAGTGTGGTGCAGTCCAAGGGCTTCTGTCACAGGCAGTAGATGTTTACTTTACCCATCCCCCCCCTCCCATTCTCTCTCTCTCCCTCACAGTTGGAAGGAAAGATTTCAAAGTGATCTTCTTGTGAAAAATCCTCATAAATCCCATAACTTTGGCCAAATCCTACATAAAAATATCATTTTTTTGTAGGAATTTTCGTCGCGAATCCATTGATACAGGTTTGAAAGTGGTGGGACTCATAGTTTAGACGCCAGATGCCCCAGTTTGGCACAAAGGCCATGCCCAGAATTTGCCTCCCCATTGGTTTACATTGTAAGGTGTAATGTCGCACTCCAACTTTCAGGGCTTACTAAATCTAAATCGTTCGAGTTATTACAAAGTTTTTAATAACTTTTGCTCAACACAGTGTGATAAGTCATGTATTAAAGTTTGAAGCCGATACCATTAACGCCCTAGGAGGAGATAGCGTTTATTCAAGGTCCAAAATTGGCAAAAAATCATACTTTGAAATGGACATTGCAGATTTCCTGTTGGATTTAGGTCAGGGGTGTCAGCGTATGATTTGTAGGTCTTGATGAGACGAATAATTGGGTTTTGGTTCGATCTCTCTACGACATTCCTACGGGCCGTGGCGGCCGTTTTAGATACATAGGTGGCGCTAGAGAGCACATTTTGGCACTTTGGGGTTTAATTTTTACATTTTATCAAATTTTTCACCATTCCTGATGTGCGTGCCAAATTTGGTGAGTTTTTGAGCATGTTTAGGGGGTCAAATTTAGAGTTAAAGTGGCGTAACAAGAAAGAATTAAAGCTGCAAGCAGCGTTGGACGGGCCTTCGCGCCCTTGCGCACGTCGGGCCGCGGCGCAGTCAGTTGAGCTTGTGGGAACCAAGAAAACGTTTGGAGATGATTAGTGTG
Organism: Thunnus thynnus; assembly: GCF_963924715.1. NCBI lineage: Eukaryota > Metazoa > Chordata > Actinopteri > Scombriformes > Scombridae > Thunnus > Thunnus thynnus. The sequence goes on from NC_089518.1 coordinate 3,223,501, forward strand.
AGAGTCTTTTGACACACAATACTAATCAGTGTCTCTCTGTGAGCCCACCCCTCTGTTCACAGACAATTATGAATTATGAAATCAAAATATTGTTAACCTTAATCAATAATTCAGGTAGCAACTGTAGGATCTGCGAAGAACACAATTAATTATTTGCTATAATTATCAATTATCAATAATAATTAACTATAACAATTAACAGAATTATTAATATGAACTAACAAGCACGGAGCACCACCCGGAAACCAGGACCAATAACCGAACAAGGTAATCTCATAAATGGGAGTTCACCTAGAATGTTAATATCTGCGAGATATCAACATTCAAGGGTGAACAAAGAAGGGTTGAATTCGAGCTCTGACTCCTTCAATCAGCCACTTCTCACAGTATGTTACACACAATAATGACAAAAGAACTTCTCTTTAAAGATATAACATTGTTTATTAAACTTAGCAAAATTAACAAAGTTAACAAATACTTCATTCAATAAACAGCTATTCTAAAATCTAATTCTACCAAACAAAACACAAACAGCTTTGCACAGAGTTGGACACTTGCAGGGGAATGCGTGTGTGTGTGTGTGTGTGTGTGTGTGTGTGTGTGTTAGTAGCAAGAGAGGAAGGAGGGAAAGCGATCGTGAGAGGGAGAGAAGCGGCACTTTTGACCACAGAGAGCGCACGTACGGACGGCAGTCTGTAACGTACGTTGTCTGGTTTCTGATCGACAAATCAATTTACTTTCTCACTCACGGTGGCACAAAAGTAGCAGTTGTCCCGACCGGGAAAAACACAAAATAGTCTAGCGTGGTGAACACAACTAACAGGCAGCAAACTTAAAATACTCCTCAGAGTAAAGCAGAGAAAAATGGACTCGGCGGTCCGTCAACTCACACAACAAGAACAACAGCAATAAAGCTAAAAAGGCTAAATGCTAAACAACAGCAACTGATGCTGAAAAGAACACACAACTAACACTGCCTATGCCCAGACTTATGCCTCTTACTTGGTCGCTTCAGAAAGTGCGCAGGTTGTGTGTGTGTGTGTAGTCCGTCTTAATGTCCATCTTTGTTCTTGGCTCGGAGGCAGACGGTGCCGTTCTCGCACGTCGTCGAAAACACGGCAGCTGGCTCTGAGTGGAATGGCGGAGAGAACAGCAGAGACAACTCGGCGAAGACGCGCAGGGCAGAGCCGGTCCACGTTATCCCGAAGTAACTTCATTTCTTCTTTCTCGGGGGAATTTGAGGACGCTGGTTGCAGCAGCGGTCTCTCTCGGATCCAGGAATGTGTTCGGGTGAACACGGGCAAAGTCTCGTCTCGTCCGACGAGGGGAGTCTTCGATGAGGGGAAAACATGTTCGTGGGGTAGTTAAGCTAACTCACAGGGGAACAGGAGTCACCCCTAGCTCAGTGACATGGGAAAGACGTGTAGTTTGGGCGTGCTCGCTTATAAAGGGGTGGTGATGTCATGGCTGTGTCCTCGAGACGCTCCGCTGTACAGGAGCGTCTCCGCCAATGAGGGACCAATGTGGACTGCTCCCTGCTGAGGTGTGAAAATCGCAAAGCATCCTTGGAAATGGAGTTTGCTCCACCCTCTGTCACAGGCAGTAGATGTTTACTTTACCCATCCCCCCCTCCCATTCTCTCTCTCTCCCTCACAGTTGGAAGGAAAGATTTCAAAGTGTGGAAAATCCTCATAAATCCCATAACTTTGGCCAAATCCTACATAAAAATATCATTTTTTTGTAGGAATTTTCGTCGCGAATCCATTGATACAGGTTTGAAAGTGGTGGGACTCATAGTTTAGACGCCAGATGCCCCAGTTTGGCACAAAGGCCATGCCCAGAATTTGCCTCCCCATTGGTTTACATTGTAAGGTGTAATGTCGCACTCCAACTTTCAGGGCTTACTAAATCTAAATCGTTCGAGTTATTACAAAGTTTTTAATAACTTTTGCTCAACACAGTGTGATAAGTCATGTTTTCAAGTTTGAAGCCGATACCATTAACGCCCTAGGAGGAGATAGCGTTTATTCAAGGTCCAAAATTGGCAAAAAATCATACTTTGAAATGGACATTGCAGATTTCCTGTTGGATTTAGGTCAGGGGTGTCAGCGTATGATTTGTAGGTCTTGATGAGACGAATAATTGGGTTTTGGTTCGATCTCTCTACGACATTCCTACGGGCCGTGGCGGCCGTTTTAGATACATAGGTGGCGCTAGAGAGCACATTTTGGCACTTTGGGGTTTAATTTTTACATTTTATCAAATTTTTCACCATTCCTGATGTGCGTGCCAAATTTGGTGAGTTTTTGAGCATGTTTAGGGGGTCAAATTTAGAGTTAAAGTGGCGTAACAAGAAAGAATTAAAGCTGCAAGCAGCGTTGAACGGGCCTTCGCGCCCTTGCGCACGTCGGGCCGCGGCGCAGTCAGTTGAGCTTGTGGGAACCAAGAAAACGTTTGGAGATGATCAGTGTGAGAGTCTTTTTACACACAATACTAACCAGTGTCTCTCTGTGAGCCCACCCCTCTGTTTATCACAGACAATTATGAATTATGAAATCAAAATATTGTTAACCTTAATCAATAATTCAGGCACCCACTGTCGGATCTGTGAGGAACACAGTTGATTATTTGCCATAATTATCAATTATCTAAGATAATTAACTAATTATAATAACTAATAGAATTATTAATATGAACTAACAGATACGAAGCACCACCCGGAAACCAGGACCAATAACCGAACAAGGTAATCTCATAAATGGGAGTTCACCTAGAATGTTAATATCTGCGAGATATCAACATTCAAGGGTGAACAAAGAAGGGTTGAATTCAAGCTCTGACTCCTTTAATCAGCCACTTCTCACAATATGTTACACACAATAATGACAAAAGAACTTCTCTTTAAAGATATAACATTGTTTATTAAACTTAGCAAAATTAACAAAGTTAACAAATACTTCATTCAATAAACAGTTATTCTAAAATCTAATTCTACCAAACAAAACACAAACAGCTTTGCACAGAGTTGGACACTTGCAGGGGAATGCGTGTGTGTGTGTGTGTGTGTGTGTGTGTGTGTGTTAGTAGCAAGAGAGGAAGGAGGGAAAGCGATCGTGAGAGGGAGAGAAGCGGCTCTTTTGACCACAGAGAGCGCACGTACGGACGGCAGTCTGTAACGTACGTTGTCTGGTTTCTGATCTCACGGTGGCACAAAAGTAGCAGTTGTCCCGACCGGGAAAAACACAAAATAGTCTAGCGTGGTGAACACAACTAACAGGCAGCAAACTTAAAATACTCCTCAGAGTAAAGCAGAGAAAAATGGACTCGGCGGTCCGTCAACTCACACAACAAGAACAACAGCAATAAAGCTAAAAAGGCTAAATGCTAAACAACAGCAACTGATGCTGAAAAGAACACACAACTAACACTGCCTATGCCCAGACTTATGCCTCTTACTTGGTCGCTTCAGAAAGTGCGCAGGTTGTGTGTGTGTGTAGTCCGTCTTAATGTCCATCTTTGTTCTTGGCTCGGAGGCAGACGGTGCCGTTCTCGCACGTCGTCGAAAACACGGCAGCTGGCTCTGAGTGGAATGGCGGAGAGAACAGCAGAGACAACTCGGCGAAGACGCGCAGGGCAGAGCCGGTCCACGTTATCCCGAAGTAACTTCATTTCCTCTTTCTCGGGGGAATTTGAGGACGCTGGTTGCAGCAGCGGTCTCTCTCGGGTCCAGGAATGTGTTCGGGTGAACACGGGCAAAGTCTCGTCTCGTCCGACGAGGGGAGTCTTCGATGAGGGGAAAACATGTTCGTGGGGTAGTCAAGCTAACTCACAGGGGAACAGGAGTTACCCCTAGCTCAGTGACATGGGAAAGACGTGTAGTTTGGGCGTGCTCGCTTATAAAGGGGTGGTGATGTCATGGCTGCGTCCTCAGGACGCTCCGCTGTGCAGGAGCGTCTCCGCCAATGAGGGACCGATGTTGACTGCTCCCTGCTGAAGTGTGAAAATCGCAAAGCATCCTTGGAAATGGAGTTTGCTCCACCCTCATGGCAGGTCCATTACAGTTTTAATACGGAGCTCCGGAACTCCAGCCTTCCTGAGTTTTTCCCTCATATAGGCTATAGTTTTTCTTAATCATTACTACAATATATGATTACATATGTAATAGTCTCCTCAGCCAAGTTAGAAAAAGTATGTGCATGTATGAACAACAGCAATTGGAGAAGATGACAGTCAAAAAGTAATCATGTTAAATAATCATGATCTCAATATTGAACAAAAATGATTGTGATTATAATTTTTGCCATAATCAAGCACCCCTAAAAACAGCAAATTGTGATTTACATACACATACACACACACACACACACACACACACACACACACAGTTTAAATATGTATGTGATAAATTGTAAATATGTATGTAATGAATTGTTTTCTTTAAGAAACTCTTACTTGAACATTTTTCAGTGTGCTCCTAAAGTTATATGTATGCTCCTAATTTCTGTCATTTAGGAGCACATGTACTCCTTGAAAAAAAGTAAGGATTGAACACTGCTGTCACTGCTGCAGTCCAAGGGCTTCTGTCACAGGCAGTAGATGTTTACTTTACCCATCCCCCCCCTCCCATTCTCTCTCTCTCCCTCACAGCTGCAGAGAAGATTTTAGTGTACTCTACTTGTGAAATATGCTCATAAATCCCATAACTTTGGCCAAATCCTACATAAAAATATCATTTTTTTGTAGGAATTTTCGTCGCGAATCCATTGATACAGGTTTGAAAGTGGTGGGACTTATAGTTTAGACGCCAGATGCCCCAGTTTGGCACAAAGTCCATGCCCAGAATTTGCCTCCCCATTGGTTTACATTGTAAGGTGTAATGTCGCACTCCAACTTTCAGGGCTTACTAAATCTAAACCGTTCGAGTTATTACAAAGTTTTTAATAACTTTTGCTCAACACAGTGTGATAAGTCATGTATTAAAGTTTGAAGCCGATACCATTAACGCCCTAGGAGGAGATAGCGTTTATTCAAGGTCCAAAATTGGCAAAAAATCATACTTTGAAATGGACATTGCAGATTTCCTGTTGGATTTAGGTCAGGGGTGTCAGCGTATGATTTGTAGGTCTTGATGAGACGAATAATTGAGTTTTGGTTCGATCTCTCTACGACATTCCTACGGGCCGTGGCGGCCGTTTTAGATACATAGGTGGCGCTCTCGAGCACATTTTGGCACTTTGGGGTTTAACTTTTACATTTTATCAAATTTTTCACCATTCCTGATGTGCGTGCCAAATTTGGTGAGTTTTTGAGCATGTTTAGGGGGTCAAATTTAGAGTTAAAGTGGCGTAACAAGAAAGAATAATAATAAAGAAACAAACGGACGAAAAACAATAGGGTCTTCGCCCTTTGGGCTCAGGCCCTAATAATAATAAGAAACAAACAAACACACGAAAAACAAGAGGGTCTTCGCCCTTTGGGCTCAGTGGCGTAATAATAAAGAATAATAATAATAATAATAAGAAACAAACAAACACACGAAAAACAAGAGGGTCTTCGCCCTTTGGGCTCAGGCCCTAATAATAAAGAAACAAACGCACGAAAAACAATAGGGTCTTCGCCCTTTGGGCTCAGGCCCTAATTAAAGCTGCAAGCAGCGTTGGACGGGCCTTCGCGCCCTTGCGCACGTCGGGCCGCGGCGCAGTCAGTTGAGCTTGTGGGAACCAAGAAAACGTTTGGAGATGATCAGTGTGAGAGTCTTTTGACACACAATACTAACTACTTTCTCTCCGTGAGCGCACGCCTCTGTTTATCACAGATAATTATGGCTTATGAAATTAAAATATTGTTAACCTTAATCAATAATTCAGGCACCAACTGTAGCATGTATGAGGAACACAGTTGATTATTTGCCATAATTATTAATTATCTAAGATAATTAACTAATTATAATAATTAATAGAATTATTAATATGAACTAACAAGCACGGAGCACCACCCGGAAACCAGGACCAATAACCGAACAAGGTAATCTCATAAATGGGATTTCACCTAGAATGCTAATATCTGCGAGATATCAACATTCAAGGGTGAACAAAGAAGGGTTGAATTCAAGCTCTGACTCCTTTAATCAGCCACTTCTCACAATATGTTACACACAATAATGACAAAAGAACTTCTCTTTAAAGATATAACATTGTTTATTAAACTTAGCAAAATTAACAAAGTTAACAAATACTTCATTCAATAAACAGCTATTCTAAAATCTAATTCTACCAAACAAAACACAAACAGCTTTGCACAGAGTTGGACACTTGCAGGGGAATGCGTGTGTGTGTGTGTGTGTGTGTGTGTGTGTTAGTAGCAAGAGAGGAAGGAGGGAAAGCGATCGTGAGAGGGAGAGAAGCGGCTCTTTTGACCACAGAGAGCGCACGTACGGACGGCAGTCTGTAACGTACGTTGTCTGGTTTCTGATCGACAAATCAATTTACTTTCTCACTCACGGTGGCACAAAAGTAGCAGTTGTCCCGACCGGGAAAAACACAAAATAGTCTAGCGTGGTGAACACAACTAACAGGCAGCAAACTTAAAATACTCCTCAGAGTAAAGCAGAGAAAAATGGACTCGGCGGTCCGTCAACTCACACAACAAGAACAACAGCGATAAAGCTAAAAAGGCTAAATGCTAAACAACAGCAACTGATGCTGAAAAGAACACACAACTAACACTGCCTATGCCCAGACTTATGCCTCTTACTTGGTCGCTTCAGAAAGTGCGCAGGTTGTGTGTGTGTGTAGTCCGTCTTAATGTCCATCTTTGTTCTTGGCTCGGAGGCAGACGGTGCCGTTCTCGCACGTCGTCGAAAACACGGCAGCTGGCTCTGAGTGGAATGGCGGAGAGAACAGCAGAGACGACTCGGCGAAGACGCGCAGGGCAGAGCCGGTCCACGTTATCCCGAAGTAACTTCATTTCCTCTTTCTCGGGGGAATTTGAGGACGCTGGTTGCAGCAGCGGTCTCTCTCGGGTCCAGGAATGTGTTCGGGTGAACACGGGCAAAGTCTCGTCTCGTCCGACGAGGGGAGTCTTCGATGAGGGGAAAACATGTTCGTGGGGTAGTCAAGCTAACTCACAGGGGAACAGGAGTTACCCCTAGCTCACTGACATGGGAAAGACGTGTAGTTTGGGCGTGCTCGCTTATAAAGGGGTGGTGATGTCATGGCTGCGTCCTCAGGACGCTCCGCTGTGCAGGAGCGTCTCCGCCAATGAGGGACCGATGTTGACTGCTCCCTGCTGAAGTGTGAAAATCGCAAAGCATCCTTGGAAATGGAGTTTGCTCCACCCTCATGGCAGGTCCATTACAGTTTTAATACGGAGCTCCGGAACTCCAGCCTTCCTGAGTTTTTCCCTCATATAGGCTATAGTTTTTCTTAATCATTACTACAATATATGATTACATATGTAATAGTCTCCTCAGCCAAGTTAGAAAAAGTATGTGCATGTATGAACAACAGCAATTGGAGAAGATGACAGTCAAAAAGTAATCATGTTAAATAATCATGATCTCAATATTGAACAAAAATGATTGTGATTATAATTTTTGCCATAATCAAGCACCCCTAAAAACAGCAAATTGTGATTTACATACACATACACACACACACACACACACACACACACACACACACACAGTTTAAATATGTATGTGATAAATTGTAAATATGTATGTAATGAATTGTTTTCTTTAAGAAACTCTTACTTGAACATTTTTCAGTGTGCTCCTAAAGTTATATGTATGCTCCTAATTTCTGTCATTTAGGAGCACATGTACTCCTTGAAAAAAAGTAAGGATTGAACACTGCTGTCACTGCTGCAGTCCAAGGGCTTCTGTCACAGGCAGTAGATGTTTACTTTACCCATCCCCCCCCTCCCATTCTCTCTCTCTCCCTCACAGCTGCAGAGAAGATTTTAGTGTACTCTACTTGTGAAATATGCTCATAAATCCCATAACTTTGGCCAAATCCTACATAAAAATATCATTTTTTTGTAGGAATTTTTGTCGCGAATCCATTGATACAGGTTTGAAAGTGGTGGGACTTATAGTTTAGACGCCAGATGCCCCAGTTTGGCACAAAGTCCATGCCCAGAATTTGCCTCCCCATTGGTTTACATTGTAAGGTGTAATGTCGCACTCCAACTTTCAGGGCTTACTAAATCTAAACCGTTCGAGTTATTACAAAGTTTTTAATAACTTTTGCTCAACACAGTGTGATAAGTCATGTATTCAAGTTTGAAGCCGATACCATTAACGCCCTAAGAGGAGATAGCGTTTATTCAAGGTCCAAAATTGGCAAAAAATCATACTTTGAAATGGACATTGCGGATTTCCTGTTGGATTTAGGTCAGGGGTGTCAGCGTATGATTTGTAGGTCTTGATGAGACGAATAATTGGGTTTTGGTTCGATCTCTCTACGACATTCCTACGGGCCGTGGCGGCCGTTTTAGATACATAGGTGGCGCTAGAGAGCACATTTTGGAACTTTGGGGTTTATTTTTACATTTTATCAAATTTTTCACCATTCCTGATGTGCGTGCCAAATTTGGTGAGTTTTTGAGCATGTTTAGGGGGTCAAATTTAGAGTTAAAGTGGCGTAACAAGAAAGAAAGAATAATAATAATAATAATAATAATAATAATAAAGAAACAAACGCACGAAAAACAAGAGGGTCTTCGCCCTTTGGGCTCAGGCCCTAATTAAAGCTGCAAGCAGCGTTGGACGGGCCTTCGCGCCCTTGCGCACGTCAAGCCGCGGCGCAGTCAGTTGAGCTTGTGGGAACCAAGAAAACGTTTGGAGATGATTAGTGTGAGAGTCTTTTTACACACAATACTAACCAGTGTCTCTCTGTGAGCCCACCCCTCTGTTCACAGACAATTATGAATTATGAAATCAAAATATTGTTAACCTTAAAAAATAATTCAGGTACCAACTGTAGGATCTGCGAAGAACACAGTTAATTATTTGCTATAATTATCAATTATCAATAATAATTAATTATAACAATTAACAGAATTATTAATATGAACTAACAGATACGAAGCACAACCCCGAAACCGGGACCAATAACCGAGCAAGGTAGTCTCATAAATGGGAGTTCACCTAGAATGTTCATATCTGAGAGATAATCATTCAAGGGTGAACAAAGAAGGGTTGAATTCGAGCTCTGACTCCTTCAGTCAGCCACTTTTCACAATATGTTACCAATAATGACTAAAGAACTTCTCTTTAAAGACATAACAGTGTTTATTAAACTTAGCAAAATTAACAAAGTTAACAAATGCTTCATTCAATAAATAGCTATTCTAAAATCTAATTCTACCAAACAAAACACAAACAGCTTTGCACAGGGTTGGACACTTGCAGGTTGGACACTTTTGTCCGACGTTATCTGACCATCAGATGTGCAAAACGATGTCGGTGCGTGTATCTGTGCGCGCGTGAGTATGGTGTTAGTCACAAGAGAGGGAGGAGGGAAAGCGATCGTGAGAGAGAGAGAAGCGGTTCTTTTTCCACAGAGAGCGCACGTACGGACGGCAGTCTGTAACGCACGTTGTCTGTTTTAAGATCGACAAATCAGTTTACTTTCTCACTCACGGCAGCACAAACACAGTAGTCCCGAGCGGGACAAACACAAAATAGTCAAGCGTGGTGAACACAACTAACAGGCAGCAAACAGGCAGCAGCGGAGCGTTAACTGCAGCATGACCGAAAGAAGCACAACCAGTTAGCCTCTGCTAGCCTCTCAGCTAACCCCGGCTCTCTGTTTAGATCCAAACGGAGCACCGAGTCCCGATTTGTTATTTAGGTTAAAGCGGAGAACAGGCAGCAGCGGAGCGTTAATTGCAGCATGACCGAAAGAAGCACAACCAGTTAGCCTCTGCTAGCCTCTCAGCTAACCCCGGCTCTCTGTTTAGATCCAAACGGAGCACCGAGTCCCGAATTGCTATTTAGGTTAAAGCGGAGAGAATCAGCGGGTCTGTCGGCCAGCTGAGTGAAGTGAAACCTGCGGAAAAAACACCGTGACCATCAAGGTAAAACAGGTCGGCGAAAACACGGCAGCTGGCTCTGAGTGGAGTGGCGGAGAGAACAGCAGAGATGACTCGGCGAAGACGCGCAGGGCAGAGCCGGTCCACGTTATCCCGAAGTAACTTCATTTCCTCTTTCTCGGGGGAATTTGAGGACGCTGGTTGCAGCAGCGGTCTCTCTCGGGTCCAGGAATGTGTTCGGGTGAACACGGGCAAAGTCTCGTCTCGTCCGACGAGGGGAGTCTTCGATGAGGGGAAAACATGTTCGTGGGGTAGTCAAGCTAACTCACAGGGAAACAGGAGTTACCCCTAGCTCAGTGACATGGGAAAGACGTATACTTCGGGCGTGCTCGCTTATAAAGGGGTGGTGATGTCATGGCTGCGTCCTCAGGACGCTCCGCTGTGCAGGAGCGTCTCCGCCAATGAGGGACCGATGTTGACTGCTCCCTGCTGAAGTGTGAAAATCGCAAAGCATCCTTGGAAATGGAGTTTGCTCCACCCTCACGGCAGGTCCATTACAGTTTTAATACGGAGCTCCGGAACTCCAGCCTTCCTGAGTTTTTCCCTCATATAGGCTATAGTTTTTCTTAATCATTACTACAATATATGATTACATATGTAATAGTCTCCTCAGCCAAGTTAGAAAAAATATGTGCATGTATGAACAACAGCAATTGGAGAAGATGACAGTCAAAAAGTGATCATGTTAAATAATCATGATCTCAATATTGAACAAAAATGATTGTGATTATAATTTTTGCCATAATCAAGCACCCCTAAAAACAGCAAATTGTGATTTACATACACACACACACACACACACAGAGAGAGTTTAAATATGTATGTGATCAATTGTAAATATGTATGTAATGAATTGTTTTCTTTAAGAAACTCTTACTTGAACATTTTTCAGTGTGCTCCTAAAGTTATATGTATGCTCCTAATTTCTGTCGTTTAGGAGCACATGTACTCCATGAAAAAAAGTAAGGATTGAACACTGCTGTCAGATATGTAGAAGCATTAAGTAACTGGAGTGTGGTGCAGTCCAAGGGCTTCTGTCACAGGCAGTAGATGTTTACTTTACCCATCCCCCCCCTCCCATTCTCTCTCTCTCCCTCACAGTTGGAAGGAAAGATTTCAAAGTGATCTTCTTGTGAAAAATCCTCATAAATCCCATAACTTTGGCCAAATCCTACATAAAAATATCATTTTTTTGTAGGAATTTTCGTCGCGAATCCATTGATACAGGTTTGAAAGTGGTGGGACTTATAGTTTAGACGCCAGATGCCCCAGTTTGGCACAAAGTCCATGCCCAGAATTTGCCTCCCCATTGGTTTACATTGTAAGGTGTAATGTCGCACTCCAACTTTCAGGGCTTACTAAATCTAAACCGTTCGAGTTATTACAAAGTTTTTAATAACTTTTGCTCAACACAGTGTGATAAGTCATGTATTAAAGTTTGAAGCCGATACCATTAACGCCCTAGGAGGAGATAGCGTTTATTCAAGGTCCAAAATTGGCAAAAAATGGTACTTTGAAATGGACATTGCGGATTTCCTGTTGGATTTAGGTCAGGGGTGTCAGCGTATGATTTGTAGGTCTTGATGAGACGAATAATTGGGTTTTGGTTCGATCTCTCTACGACATTCCTACGGGCCGTGGTGGCCGTTTTAGATACGTAGGTGGCGCTAGAGAGCACATTTTGGCACTTTGGGGTTTAATTTTTACATTTTATCAAATTTTTCACCATTCCTGATGTGCGTGCCAAATTTGGTGAGTTTTTGAGCATGTTTAGGGGGTCAAATTTAGAGTTAAAGTGGCGTAACAAGAAAGAAAGAATAATAATAATTAAAGCTGCAAGCAGCGTTGAACGGGCCTTCGCGCCCATGCGCACATCGGCCGCGGCGCAGTCAGCTGAGATTCTGGGAACCAAGAAAACGTTTGGAGATGATCAGTGTGAGAGTCTTTTGACACACAATACTAACCACTTTCTCTCTGTGAGCGCACCCCTCTGTTTATCACAGGTAATTATAGATTATGAAATCAAAATATTGTTAACCTTAATCAATAATTCAGGCACCAACTGTAGGATCTGCAAGGAACACAGTTGATTATTTGCTATAATTATCAATTATCAATAATAATTAATTATAACAATTAACAGAATTATTAATATGAACTAACAAATACGAAGCACCATCCCGAAACTGGTACTAATAACCGAACAGGGTAATCTCATAAATGGGAGTTCACCTAGAATGTTAATATCTGCGAGATATCAACATTCAAGGGTGAACAAAGAAGGGTTGAATTCGAGCTCTGACTCCTTCAATCAGCCACTTTTCACAATATGTTACCAATAATGACTAAAGAACTTCTCTTTAAAGATATAACAGTGTTTATGAAACTTAGCAAAATTAACAAAGTTAACAAATGCTTCATTCAATAAATAGCTATTCTAAAATCTAATTCTACCAAACAAAACACAAACAGCTTTGCACAGGGTTGGACACTTGCAGGTTGGACACTTTTGTCCGACGTTATCTGACCATCAGATGTGCAAAACGATGTCGGTGCGTGTATCTTTGCGCACGTGAGTATGGTGTTAGTCACAAGAGAGGGAGGAGGGAGAGCGATCGTGAGAGAGAGAGAAGCGGTTCTTTTTCCACAGAGAGCGCACGTATGGACGGCAGTCTGTAACGCACGTTGTCTGGTTTAAGATCGACAAATCAGTTTACTTTCTCACTCACGGCAGCACAAACACAGTAGTCCCGAGCGGGACAAACACAAAATAGTCAAGCGTGGTGAACACAACTAACAGGCAGCAAACAGGCAGCAGCGGAGCGTTAACTGCAGCATGACCGAAAGAAGCACAACCAGTTCGCCTCTGCTAGCCTCTCAGCTAACCCCGGCTCTCTGTTTAGATCCAAACGGAGCACCGAGTCCCGATTTGTTATTTAGGTTAAAGCGGAGAACAGGCAGCAGCGGAGCGTTAATTGCAGCATGACCGAAAGAAGCACAACCAGTTAGCCTCTGCTAGCCTCTCAGCTAACCCCGGGTCTCTGTTTAGATCCAAACGGAGCACGGAGTCCCGAATTGCTATTTAGGTTAAAGCGGAGAGAATCAGCGGGTCTGTCGGCCAGCTGAGTGAAGTGAAACCTGCGGAAAAAACACCGTGACCATCAAGGTAAAACAGGTCGGCGAAAACACGGCAGCTGGCTCTGAGTGGAGTGGCGGAGAGAACAGCAGAGACAACTCGGCGAAGACGCGCAGGGTAGAGCCGGTCCACGTTATCCCGAAGTAACTTCATTTCCTCTTTCTCGGGGGAATTTGAGGACGATGGTTGCAGCAGCGGTCTCTCTCGGGTCCAGGAATGTGTTCGGGTGAACACGGGCAAAGTCTCGTCTCGTCCGACGAGGGGAGTCTTCGATGAGGGGAAAACATGTTCGTGGGGTAGTCAAGCTAACTCACACGGGAACAGGAGTTACCCCTAGCTCAGTGACATGGGAAAGACGTGTAGTTTGGGCGTGCTCGCTTATAAAGGGGTGGTGATGTCATGGCTGCGTCCTCAGGACGCTCCGCTGTGCAGGAGCGTCTCCGCCAATGAGGGACCGATGTTGACTGCTCCCTGCTGAAGTGTGAAAATCGAAAAGCATCCTTGGAAATGGAGTTTGCTCCACCCTCATGGCAGGTCCATTACAGTTTTAATACGGAGCTCCGGAACTCCAGCCTTCCTGAGTTTTTCCCTCATATAGGCTATAGTTTTTCTTAATCATTACTACAATATATGATTACATATGTAATAGTCTCCTCAGCTAAGTTAGAAAAAATATGTGCATGTATGAACAACAGCAATTGGAGAAGATGACAGTCAAAAAGTAATCATGTTAAATAATCATGATCTCAATATTGAACAAAAATGATTGTGATTATAATTTTTGCCATAATCAAGCACCCCTAAAAACAGCAAATTGTGATTTACACACACACACACACAGAGTTTAAATATGTATGTGATCAATTGTAAATATGTCTGTAATGAATTGTTTTCTTTAAGAAACTCTTACTTGAACATTTTTCAGTGTGCTCCTAAAGTTATATGTATGCTCCTAATTTCTTTCATTTAGGAGCACATGCGCTCCTTGAAAAGAAGTAAGGATTGAACACTGCTGTCACATGTGTGAAAGCACTAAGTAAGTGGAGTGTGGTGCAGTCCAAGGGCTTCTGTCACAGGCAGTAGATGTTTACTTTACCCATCCCCCCCCTCCCATTCTCTCTCTCTCCCTCACAGTTGGAAGGAAAGATTTCAAAGTGATCTTCTTGTGAAAAATCCTCATAAATCCCATAACTTTGGCCAAATCCTACATAAAAATATCATTTTTTTGTAGGAATTTTCGTCGCGAATCCATTGATACAGGTTTGAAAGTGGTGGGACTTATAGTTTAGACGCCAGATGCCCCAGTTTGGCACAAAGTCCATGCCCAGAATTTGCCTCCCCATTGGTTTACATTGTAAGGTGTAATGTCGCACTCCAACTTTCAGGGCTTACTAAATCTAAACCGTTCGAGTTATTACAAAGTTTTTAATAACTTTTGCTCAACACAGTGTGATAAGTCATGTATTAAAGTTTGAAGCCGATACCATTAACGCCCTAGGAGGAGATAGCGTTTATTCAAGGTCCAAAATTGGCAAAAAATCATACTTTGAAATGGACATTGCAGATTTCCTGTTGGATTTAGGTCAGGGGTGTCAGCGTATGATTTGTAGGTCTTGATGAGACGAATAATTGAGTTTTGGTTCGATCTCTCTACGACATTCCTACGGGCCGTGGCGGCCGTTTTAGATACATAGGTGGCGCTAGAGAGCACATTTTGGCACTTTGGGGTTTAATTTTTACATTTTATCAAATTTTTCACCATTCCTGATGGGCGTGCCAAATTTGGTGAGTTTTTGAGCATGTTTAGGGGGTCAAATTTAGAGTTAAAGTGGCGTAACAAGAAAGAATAATAATAATAAAGAAACAAACGGACGAAAAACAATAGGGTCTTCGCCCTTTGGGCTCAGGCCCTAATTAAAGCTGCAAGCAGCGTTGAACGGGCCTTCGCGCCCATGCGCACATCGGCCGCGGCGCAGTCAGCTGAGCTTCTGGGAACCAAGAAAACGTTTGGAGATGATCAGTGTGAGAGTCTTTTGACACACAATACTAACCACTTTCTCTCTGTGAGCGCACCCCTCTGTTTATCACAGGTAATTATAGATTATGAAATCAAAATATTGTTAACCTTAATCAATAATTCAGGCACCAACTGTAGGATCTGCAAGGAACACAGTTGATTATTTGCTATAATTATCAATTATCAATAATAATTAATTATAACAATTAACAGAATTATTAATATGAACTAACAAATACGAAGCACCATCCCGAAACTGGTACTAATAACCGAACAGGGTAATCTCATAAATGGGAGTTCACCTAGAATGTTAATATCTGCGAGATATCAACATTCAAGGGTGAACAAAGAAGGGTTGAATTCGAGCTCTGACTCCTTCAATCAGCCACTTTTCACAATATGTTACCAATAATGACCTAAGAACTTCTCTTTAAAGATATAACAGTGTTTATGAAACTTAGCAAAATTAACAAAGTTAACAAATGCTTCATTCAATAAATAGCTATTCTAAAATCTAATTCTACCAAACAAAACACAAACAGCTTTGCACAGGGTTGGACACTTGCAGGTTGGACACTTTTGTCCGACGTTATCTGACCATCAGATGTGCAAAACGATGTCGGTGCGTGTATCTGTGCGCGCGTGAGTATGGTGTTAGTCACAAGAGAGGGAGGAGGGAAAGCGATCGTGAGAGAGAGAGAAGCGGTTCTTTTTCCACAGAGAGCGCACGTATGGACGGCAGTCTGTAACGCACGTTGTCTGGTTTAAGATCGACAAATCAGTTTACTTTCTCACTCACGGCAGCACAAACACAGTAGTCCCGAGCGGGACAAACACAAAATAGTCAAGCGTGGTGAACACAACTAACAGGCAGCAAACAGGCAGCAGCGGAGCGTTAACTGCAGCATGACCGAAAGAAGCACAACCAGTTCGCCTCTGCTAGCCTCTCAGCTAACCCCGGCTCTCTGTTTAGATCCAAACGGAGCACCGAGTCCCGATTTGTTATTTAGGTTAAAGCGGAGAACAGGCAGCAGCGGAGCGTTAATTGCAGCATGACCGAAAGAAGCACAACCAGTTAGCCTCTGCTAGCCTCTCAGCTAACCCCGGGTCTCTGTTTAGATCCAAACGGAGCACGGAGTCCCGAATTGCTATTTAGGTTAAAGCGGAGAGAATCAGCGGGTCTGTCGGCCAGCTGAGTGAAGTGAAACCTGCGGAAAAAACACCGTGACCATCAAGGTAAAACAGGTCGGCGAAAACACGGCAGCTGGCTCTGAGTGGAGTGGCGGAGAGAACAGCAGAGACAACTCGGCGAAGACGCGCAGGGTAGAGCCGGTCCACGTTATCCCGAAGTAACTTCATTTCCTCTTTCTCGGGGGAATTTGAGGACGATGGTTGCAGCAGCGGTCTCTCTCGGGTCCAGGAATGTGTTCGGGTGAACACGGGCAAAGTCTCGTCTCGTCCGACGAGGGGAGTCTTCGATGAGGGGAAAACATGTTCGTGGGGTAGTCAAGCTAACTCACACGGGAACAGGAGTTACCCCTAGCTCAGTGACATGGGAAAGACGTGTAGTTTGGGCGTGCTCGCTTATAAAGGGGTGGTGATGTCATGGCTGCGTCCTCAGGACGCTCCGCTGTGCAGGAGCGTCTCCGCCAATGAGGGACCGATGTTGACTGCTCCCTGCTGAAGTGTGAAAATCGAAAAGCATCCTTGGAAATGGAGTTTGCTCCACCCTCATGGCAGGTCCATTACAGTTTTAATACGGAGCTCCGGAACTCCAGCCTTCCTGAGTTTTTCCCTCATATAGGCTATAGTTTTTCTTAATCATTACTACAATATATGATTACATATGTAATAGTCTCCTCAGCTAAGTTAGAAAAAATATGTGCATGTATGAACAACAGCAATTGGAGAAGATGACAGTCAAAAAGTAATCATGTTAAATAATCATGATCTCAATATTGAACAAAAATGATTGTGATTATAATTTTTGCCATAATCAAGCACCCCTAAAAACAGCAAATTGTGATTTACACACACACACACACAGAGTTTAAATATGTATGTGATCAATTGTAAATATGTCTGTAATGAATTGTTTTCTTTAAGAAACTCTTACTTGAACATTTTTCAGTGTGCTCCTAAAGTTATATGTATGCTCCTAATTTCTTTCATTTAGGAGCACATGCGCTCCTTGAAAAGAAGTAAGGATTGAACACTGCTGTCACATGTGTGAAAGCACTAAGTAAGTGGAGTGTGGTGCAGTCCAAGGGCTTCTGTCACAGGCAGTAGATGTTTACTTTACCCATCCCCCCCCTCCCATTCTCTCTCTCTCCCTCACAGTTGGAAGGAAAGATTTCAAAGTGATCTTCTTGTGAAAAATCCTCATAAATCCCATAACTTTGGCCAAATCCTACATAAAAATATCATTTTTTTGTAGGAATTTTCGTCGCGAATCCATTGATACAGGTTTGAAAGTGGTGGGACTTATAGTTTAGACGCCAGATGCCCCAGTTTGGCACAAAGTCCATGCCCAGAATTTGCCTCCCCATTGGTTTACATTGTAAGGTGTAATGTCGCACTCCAACTTTCAGGGCTTACTAAATCTAAACCGTTCGAGTTATTACAAAGTTTTTAATAACTTTTGCTCAACACAGTGTGATAAGTCATGTATTAAAGTTTGAAGCCGATACCATTAACGCCCTAGGAGGAGATAGCGTTTATTCAAGGTCCAAAATTGGCAAAAAATCATACTTTGAAATGGACATTGCAGATTTCCTGTTGGATTTAGGTCAGGGGTGTCAGCGTATGATTTGTAGGTCTTGATGAGACGAATAATTGAGTTTTGGTTCGATCTCTCTACGACATTCCTACGGGCCGTGGCGGCCGTTTTAGATACATAGGTGGCGCTAGAGAGCACATTTTGGCACTTCGGGGGTTAATTTTTACATTTTATCAAATTTTTCACCAGACCTGATGTGCGTGCCAAATTTGGTGAGTTTTTGAGCATGTTTAGGGGGTCAAATTTAGAGTTAAAGTGGCGTAACAAGAAAGAAAGAAACAAACACACGAAAAACAATAGGGTCTTCGCCCTTTGGGCTCAGGCCCTAATAATAATTAAAGCTGCAAGCAGCGTTGGACGGGCCTTCGCGCCCTTGCGCACGGCGGGCGGCGGCGCAGTCAGCTAAGCTTCTGGGAACCAAGAAAACGTTTGGAGATGATCAGTGTGAGAGTCTTTTGACACATAATACTAACCAGTGTCTCTCTGTGAGCCCACCCCTCTGCTCACAGACAATTATGGATTATGAAATCAAAATATTGTTAACCTTAATCAATAATTCAGGCACCAACTGTAGGATCTGCAAGGAACACAGTTGATTATTTGCTATAATTATCAATTATCAATAATAAATAATTATAACAAATAACAGAATTATTAATATGAACTAACAAATACGAAGCACCATCCCGAAACCGGGACCAATAACCGAACAAGGTAATCTCATAAATGGGAGTTCACCTAGAATGTTAATATCTGAGAGATAATCATTCAAGGGTGAACAAAGAAGGGTTGAATTCGAGCTCTGACTCCTTCAATCAGCCACTTTTCACAATATGTTACCAATAATGACTAAAGAACTTCTCTTTAAAGATATAACAGTGTTAATTAAACTCAGCAAAATTAACAAAGTTAACAAATGCTTCATTCAATAAATAGCTATTCTAAAATCTAATTCTACCAAACAAAACACAAACAGCTTTGCACAGGGTTGGACACTTGCAGGTTGGACACTTTTGTCCGACGTTATCTGACCATCAGATGTGCAAAACGATGTCGGTGCGTGTATCTGTGCGCGCGTGAGTGTAGTGTTAGTCACAAGAGGGAGTAGGGAAAACGATCGTGAGAGAGAGAGAAGCGGTTCTTTTTCCACAGAGAGCGCAAGTACGGACAGCAGTCTGTAACGCACGTTGTCTGGTTTCAGATCGACAAATCAGTTTACTTTCTCACTCACGGCAGCACAAACACAGTAGTCCCGAGCGGGACAAACACAAAATAGTCTAGCGTGGTGAACACAACTAACAGGCAGCAAACAGGCAGCAGCGGAGCGTTAACTGCAGCATGACCGAAAGAAGCACAACCAGTTAGCCTCTGCTAGCCTCTCAGCTAACCCCGGCTCTCTGTTTAGATCCAAACGGAGCACCGAGTCCCGATTTGTTATTTAGGTTAAAGCCGAGAACAGGCAGCAGAGGAGCGTTAATTGCAGCATGACCGAAAGAAGCACAACCAGTTAGCCTCTGCTAGCCTCTCAGCTAACCCCGGCTCTCTGTTTAGATCCAAACGGAGCACCGAGTCCCGATTTGTTATTTAGGTTAAAGCGGAGAACAGGCAGCAAACAGGCAGCAGCGGAGCGTTAACTGCAGCATGACCGAAAGAAGCACAACCAGTTAGCCTCTGCTAGCCACTCAGCTAACCCCGGCTCTCTGTTTAGATCCAAACGGAGCACCGAGTCCCGATTTGTTATTTAGGTTAAAGCGGAGAACAGGCAGCAGCGGAGCGTTAATTGCAGCATGACCGAAAGAAGCACAACCAGTTAGCCTCTGCTAGCCTCTCAGCTAACCCCGGGTCTCTGTTTAGATCCAAACGGAGCACCGAGTCCCGAATTGCTATTTAGGTTAAAGCGGAGAGAATCAGCGGGTCTGTCGGCCAGCTGAGTGAAGTGAAACCTGCGGAAAAAAGGAATGTAAGTAACTTCATTTCCTCTTTCTCGGGGGAATTTGAGGACGCTGGTTGCAGCAGCGGTCTCTCTCGGCTCCAGGAATGTGTTCGGGTGAACACGGGCAAAGTCTCGTCTCGTCCGACGAGGGGAGTCTTCGATGAGGGGAAAACATGTTCGTAGGGTAGTCAAGCTAACTCACAGGGGAACAGGAGTTACCCCTAGCTCAGTGACATGGGAAAGACGTGTATTTCGGGCGTGCTCGCTTATAAAGGGGTGGTGATGTCATGGCTGTGCAGGAGCGTCTCCGCCAATGAGGGACCGATGTTGACTGCTCCCTGCTGAGGTGTGAAAATCGCAAAGCATCCTTGGAAATGGAGTAGATGTTTACTTTACCCATCCCCCCCCTCCCATTCTCTCTCTCTCCCTCACAGTTGGAAGGAAAGATTACAAAGTGATCTTGTGAAAAATCCTCATAAATCCCATAACTTTGGCCAAATCCTACATAAAAATCACATTTTTTTGTAGGAATTTTCGTCGCGAATCCATTGATACAGGTTTGAAAGTGGTGGGACTTATAGTTTAGACGCCAGATGCCCCAGTTTGGCACAAAGTCCATGCCCAGAATTTGCCTCCCCATTGGTTTACATTGTAAGGTGTAATGTCGCACTCCAACTTTCAGGGCTTACTAAATCAAAACCGTTCGAGTTATTACAAAGTTTTTAATAACTTTTGCTCAACACAGTGTGATAAGTCATGTATTAAAGTTTGAAGCCGATACCATTAACGCCCTAGGAGGAGATAGCGTTTATTCAAGGTCCAAAATTGGCAAAAAATCGTACTTTGAAATTGACATTGCAGATTTCCTGTTGGATTTAGGTCAGGGGTGTCAGCGTATGATTTGTAGGTCTTGATGAGACGAATAATTGAGTTTTGGTTCGATCTCTCTACGACATTCCTACGGGCCGTGGCGGCCGTTTTAGATACATAGGTGGCGCTAGAGAGCACATTTTGGCACTTTGGGGTTTAATTTTTACATTTTATCAAATTTTTCACCATTCCTGATGTGCGTGCCAAATTTGGTGAGTTTTTGAGCATGTTTAGGGGGTCAAATTTAGAGTTAAAGTGGCGTAATAATAAAGAATTAAAGCTGCAAGCAGCGTTGAACGGGCCTTCGCGCCCTTGCGCACGTCGGGCCGCGGCGCAGTCAGTTGAGCTTGTGGGAACCAAGAAAACGTTTGGAGATGATCAGTGTGAGAGTCTTTTGACACACAATACTAACTACTTTCTCTCCGTGAGCGCACGCCTCTGTTTATCACAGATAATTATGGCTTATGAAATTAAAATATTGTTAACCTTAATCAATAATTCAGGCACCAACTGTAGCATGTATGAGGAACACAGTTGATTATTTGCCATAATTATCAATTATCTAAGATAATTAACTAATTATAATAATTAATAGAATTATTAATATGAACTAACAAGCACGGAGCACCACCCGGAAACCAGGACCAATAACCGAACAAGGTAATCTCATAAATGGGATTTCACCTAGAATGCTAATATCTGCGAGATAGCAACATTCAAGGGTGAACAAAGAAGGGTTGAATTCAAGCTCTGACTCCTTTAATCAGCCACTTCTCACAATATGTTACACACAATAATGACAAAAGAACTTCTCTTTAAAGATATAACATTGTTTATTAAACTTAGCAAAATTAACGAAGTTAACAAATACTTCATTCAATAAACAGCTATTCTAAAATCTAATTCTACCAAACAAAACACAAACAGCTTTGCACAGAGTTGGACACTTGCAGGGGAATGCGTGTGTGTGTGTGTGTGTGTGTGTGTGTGTGTGTGTGTGTGTGTGTTAGTAGCAAGAGAGGAAGGAGGGAAAGCGATCGTGAGAGGGAGAGAAGCGGCACTTTTGACCACAGAGAGCGCACGTACGGACGGCAGTCTGTAACGTACGTTGTCTGGTTTCTGATCGACAAATCAATTTACTTTCTCACTCACGGTGGCACAAAAGTAGCAGTTGTCCCGACCGGGAAAAACACAAAATAGTCTAGCGTGGTGAACACAACTAACAGGCAGCAAACTTAAAATACTCCTCAGAGTAAAGCAGAGAAAAATGGACTCGGCGGTCCGTCAACTCACACAACAAGAACAACAGCAATAAAGCTAAAAAGGCTAAATACTAAACAACAGCAACTGATGCTGAAAAGAACACACAACTAACACTGCCTATGCCCAGACTTATGCCTCTTACTTGGTCGCTTCAGAAAGTGCGCAGGTTGTGTGTGTGTGTGTAGTCCGTCTTAATGTCCATCTTTGTTCTTGGCTCGGAGGCAGACGGTGCCGTTCTCGCACGTCGTCGAAAACACGGCAGCTGGCTCTGAGTGGAATGGCGGAGAGAACAGCAGAGACAACTCGGCGAAGACGCGCAGGGCAGAGCCGGTCCACGTTATCCCGAAGTAACTTCATTTCTTCTTTCTCGGGGGAATTTGAGGACGCTGGTTGCAGCAGCGGTCTCTCTCGGATCCAGGAATGTGTTCGGGTGAACACGGGCAAAGTCTCGTCTCGTCCGACGAGGGGAGTCTT
This sequence comes from Thunnus thynnus, assembly GCF_963924715.1. Lineage (NCBI taxonomy): Eukaryota > Metazoa > Chordata > Actinopteri > Scombriformes > Scombridae > Thunnus > Thunnus thynnus. Next base: position 3,246,071 of record NC_089518.1, read on the forward strand.
CAATGAGGGGAAAACATGTTCGTGGGGTAGTTAAGCTAACTCACAGGGGAACAGGAGTCACCCCTAGCTCAGTGACATGGGAAAGACGTGTAGTTTGGGCGTGCTCGCTTATAAAGGGGTGGTGATGTCATGGCTGTGTCCTCGAGACGCTCCGCTGTACAGGAGCGTCTCCGCCAATGAGGGACCAATGTGGACTGCTCCCTGCTGAGGTGTGAAAATCGCAAAGCATCCTTGGAAATGGAGTTTGCTCCACCCTCTGTCACAGGCAGTAGATGTTTACTTTACCCATCCCCCCCTCCCATTCTCTCTCTCTCCCTCACAGTTGGAAGGAAAGATTTCAAAGTGTGGAAAATCCTCATAAATCCCATAACTTTGGCCAAATCCTACATAAAAATATCATTTTTTTGTAGGAATTTTCGTCGCGAATCCATTGATACAGGTTTGAAAGTGGTGGGACTCATAGTTTAGACGCCAGATGCCCCAGTTTGGCACAAAGTCCATGCCCAGAATTTGCCTCCCCATTGGTTTACATTGTAAGGTGTAATGTCGCACTCCAACTTTCAGGGCTTACTAAATCTAAACCGTTCGAGTTATTACAAAGTTTTTAATAACTTTTGCTCAACACAGTGTGATAAGTCATGTATTAAAGTTTGAAGCCGATACCATTAACGCCCTAGGAGGAGATAGCGTTTATTCAAGGTCCAAAATTGGCAAAAAATCATACTTTGAAATGGACATTGCAGATTTCCTGTTGGATTTAGGTCAGGGGTGTCAGCGTATGATTTGTAGGTCTTGATGAGACGAATAATTGAGTTTTGGTTCGATCTCTCTACGACATTCCTACGGGCCGTGGCGGCCGTTTTAGATACATAGGTGGCGCTCTCGAGCACATTTTGGCACTTTGGGGTTTAACTTTTACATTTTATCAAATTTTTCACCATTCCTGATGTGCGTGCCAAATTTGGTGAGTTTTTGAGCATGTTTAGGGGGTCAAATTTAGAGTTAAAGTGGCGTAACAAGAAAGAATAATAATAAAGAAACAAACGGACGAAAAACAATAGGGTCTTCGCCCTTTGGGCTCAGGCCCTAATTAAAGCTGCAAGCAGCGATGATCGGGCCCTCGCACCCCAGCGCATGTCGAAGTGACGCTCAGTCGAAGGGCTTTTGTCAGTGACTTGTGTAAAGTTTGAGGCAGATCCAACCGTGTACACTCAAGTTATATCAATTTCCTCTGTCATGGCGAAACATCAAAACTCAACGCCACGCCACGGCCAAACCATCATGATCATACACTAGTCTAGATGACACACACTGATTTTTAAGTCCTTACGATGGATTCTGTAGGAGGAGTTCTTTAAAATACAAGGTATGCGAAATGGCCAAGAAAAGGCGAAAATATACCATTTTTCTCAAGATGGCCGACTTCCTGTTCGACTTACAATAAGGCTTCAAGAGGCTTTTTTGTGCGTGTTGACATTATACATGTGCCCTGTGAATTTCATCTTTCTACGTTAATCTGGAAGGCGGGGCTGCAATTTTGAAATTTTAAAGGGGGCGCTGTTGAGCCATTTTGCCACGCCCATTCAAAGCGACCACATAGGATTTTAGCTGACATCACTCTAGACATGTGTGTCAAGTTTCATGACTGTAGAGCAATCCCTTCTCCCTGAAAAACAGTATCATATTTCATGGCGAAGGATGTGTCGCCATGGTAACAGCATTCAGTTTTGGGTCATGAGCTGCCAAATGTAGCATCACCAAGGTCTCGTTTATTAGCTGACTTAATTTCAGGTGCATCAGCCAAATTTCCTAGGAGTAATTAGACAAAGTACGACGCATGATACTTCCTGTTGCCAGTAGGTGGCGCTATGACTTTCGCTAAATATGAGACTGAACATGTGTTCAGATTGGGACTCTTAACAAGCATATGAAATTTGGAAAAGATCAGACCACGTGGAGTCAAGTTATAAGGCATTGAAATTTCATGGCGTCACATCGAAATTCGCCGCGTCGCCATGGCAACACCTTTCAACGAAGGGTCACCAACTTCATAATATAAGATCTCCAAGGTCTTGAGGCTATTCTCAGTAAATTTCAGCTGGATTCCATCACCGTGCTGCCCACAGGGCGTCAGAGCGTAAAACATGTAACTTCCTGTTGCCAGGAGGTGGCGCTATGACTCATATCCTGTATTGTCACATGGACCCATTCAGGGCGGGACTCTTATGAAGCACAAAAGGTTTGGCTCTCTTAGGATCATGTATGCCGGAGTTATAGCCGTTTCATTTTTCATGGCGAAGGATCGAAATTCGCCGCCCAGCCACGCCCCCTAGGAAAGACTAATGAGAATTGTTTTAATAACTTTTAATCTCCTATGCCTGTAGATGATACGGACCGAATTTGAAAGTCCTGGGGTCAAATCTCTAGGAGGAGTTCGTTAAAGTATGCGGGCTGGAAATGACAAAATCGGTGCAAAATTTCAACTTTGATACAAAATGGCCGACTTCCTGTTGGAGTTAGGCTATGTGTCCTTGAGACTTTTTGGTGCGTCTGGTCATGATACATATGCATACCGAATTTCGTTCTCCTACGACAATCTGTATCGAGGGGCTCAATTTTCTTGACTTTCTAGGTGGCGCTGTCGAGCCATTTTGTCCCGCTTTATTTCGAGACCCATAAAATATCGAAATTTTCGCCAGTCCTGACATCTGTGCAAATTTTCATGAGTTTTCGTGCATGTTTAGGCCCTCAAAAATGCGTTTGTTTCGGAGGAATAATAATAATAATTAAAGCTGCAAGCAGCGATGATCGGGCCCTCGCACCCCAGCGCATGTCGAAGTGACGCTCAGTCGAAGGGCTTTTGTCAGTGACTTGTTGTGTAAAGTTTGAGGCAGATCCAACCATGTACACTCAAGTTATATCAATTTCCTCTGTCATGGCGAAACATCAAAACTCAACGCCACGCCACGGCCAAACCATCATGATCATACACTAGTCTAGATGACACACACTGATTTTTAAGTCCTTACGATGGATTCTGTAGGAGGAGTTCTTTAAAATACAAGGTATGCGAAATGGCCAAAAAAAGGCGAAAATGTACCATTTTTTTCAAGATGGCCGACTTCCTGTTCGACTTACAATAAGGCTTCAAGAGGCTTTTTTGTGCGTGTTGACATTATACATGTGCCCTGTGAATTTCATCTTTCTACGTTAATCTGGAAGGCGGGGCTGCAATTTTGAAATTTTAAAGGGGGCGCTGTTGAGCCATTTTGCCACGCCCATTCAAAGCGACCACATAGGATTTTAGCTGACATCACTCTAGACATGTGTGTCAAGTTTCATGACTGTAGAGCAATCCCTTCTCCCTGAAAAACAGTATCATATTTCATGGCGAAGGATGTGTCGCCATGGTAACAGCATTCAGTTTTGGGTCATGAGCTGCCAAATGTAGCATCACCAAGGTCTTGTTTATTAGCTGACTTAATTTCAGGTGCATCAGCCAAATTTCCTAGGAGTAATTAGACAAAGTACGACGCATGATACTTCCTGTTGCCAGTAGGTGGCGCTATGACTTTCGCTAAATATGAGACTGAACATGTGTTCAGATTGGGACTCTTAACAAGCATATGAAATTTGGAAAAGATCAGACCACGTGGAGTCAAGTTATAAGGCATTGAAATTTCATGGCGTCACATCGAAATTCGCCGCGTCGCCATGGCAACACCTTTCCACGAAGGGTCACCAACTTCATAATATAAGATCTCCAAGGTCTTGAGGCTATTCTCAGTAAATTTCAGCTGGATTTGATCACCGTGCTGCCCACAGGGCGTCAGAGCGTAAAACATGTAACTTCCTGTTGCCAGGAGGTGGCGCTATGACTCATATCCTGTATTGTCACATGGACCCGTTCAGGGCGGGACTCTTATGAAGCACAAAAGGTTTGGCTCTCTTAGGATCATGTATGCCGGAGTTATAGCCGTTTCATTTTTCATGGCGAAGGATCGAAATTCACCGCCCAGCCACGCCCCCTAGGAAAGACTAATGAGAATTGTTTTAATAACTTTTAATCTCCTATGCCTGTAGATGATACGGACCGAATTTGAAAGTCCTGGGGTCAAATCTCTAGGAGGAGTTCGTTAAAGTATGCGGGCTGGAAATGACAAAATCGGTGCAAAATTTCAACTTTGATACAAAATGGCCGACTTCCTGTTGGAGTTAGGCTATGTGTCCTTGAGACTTTTTGGTGCGTCTGGTCATGATACATATGCATACCGAATTTCGTTCTCCTACGACAATCTGTATCGAGGGGCTCAATTTTCTTGACTTTCTAGGTGGCGCTGTCGAGCCATTTTGTCCCGCTTTATTTCGAGACCCATAAAATATCGAAATTTTCGCCAGTCCTGACATCTGTGCAAATTTTCATGAGTTTTCGTGCATGTTTAGGCCCTCAAAAATGCGTTTGTTTCGGAGGAATAATAATAATAATAATAATAATTCCTTCAGTTTCAATAGGGCTTCGCACCGGTAGGTGCTCGGGCCCTAATAATAATAATAATAATAATAATAATTCCTTCAGTTTCAATAGGGCTTCGCACCGGTCGGTGCTCGGGCCCTAATAATAATAAGAAGAAAGAAACAAACACACGAAAAACAATAGGGTCTTCGCCCTTTGGGCTCAGGCCCTAATAATTAAAGCTGCAAGCAGCGTTGGACGGGCCTTCGCGCCCTTGCGCACGTCGAGCCGCGGCGCAGTCAGTTGAGCTTGTGGGAACCAAGAAAACATTTGGAGATGATTAGTGTGAGAGTCTTTTGACACACAATACTAACCAGTGTCTCTTTGTGAGCCCACCCCTCTGTTCACAGACAATTATGAATTATGAAATCAAAATATTGTTAACCTTAATCAATAATTCAGGTACCAACTGTAGGATCTGCGAAGAACACAGTTAATTATTTGCTATAATTATCAATTATCAATAATAATTAACTATAACAATTAACAGAATTATTAATATGAACTAACAGATACGAAGCACCACCCCGAAACCGGGACCAATAACCGAGCAAGGTAGTCTCATAAATGGGAGTTCACCTAGAATGTTCATATCTGAGAGATAATCATTCAAGGGTGAACAAAGAAGGGTTGAATTCGAGCTCTGACTCCTTCAATCAGCCACTTTTCACAATATGTTACCAATAATGACTAAAGAACTTCTCTTTAAAGATATAACAGTGTTTATTAAACTTAGCAAAATTAACAAAGTTAACAAATGCTTCACTCAATAAATAGCTATTCTAAAATCTAATTCTACCAAACAAAACACAAACAGCTTTGCACGGGGTTGGACACCTGCAGGTTGGACACTTTTGTCCGACGTTATCTGACCATCAGATGTGCAAAACGATGTCGGTGCGTGTATCTGTGCGCGCGTGAGTGTGGTGTTAGTCACAAGAGAGGGAGGACGGAAAGCGATCGTGAGAGAGAGAGAGAGAAGCGGTTCTTTTTCCACAGAGAGCGCACGTATGGACGGCAGTCTGTAACGCACGTTGTCTGGTTTAAGATCGACAAATCAGTTTACTTTTTCACTCACGGCAGCACAAACACAGTAGTCCCGAGCGGGACAAACACAAAATAGTCTAGCGTGGTGAACACAACTAACAGGCAGCAAACAGGCAGCAGCGGAGCGTTAACTGCAGCATGACCGAAAGAAGCACAACCAGTTCGCCTCTGCTAGCCTCTCAGCTAACCCTGGCTCTCTGTTTAGACCCAAACGGAGCACCGAGTCCCGATTTGTTATTTAGGTTAAAGCGGAGAGAATCCGCGGGTCTGTCGGCCAGCTGAGTGAAGTGAAACCTGCGGAAAAAACACCGTGACCATCACGGTAAAACAGTCCGTAGAGAACTACCGTGTTCAGCTGCACAGATAGGAAATCCCTCGGCTGACAGGATGTACCACTCGGTGAGGAAAAATATTTTACCCTCGCCTTTTTGGTTGGCAACAACGGTTGGCAACCAGCATATTGGGTGCATTACTGCCACCCTCTTCCTGAGTTTTTCCCTCATATCAGCTATAGTCTTTCTTGATCATTAGTACAATATATGATCACATATGTAATAGTCCCCTCAGCCAAGTCAGAAAAAATATGTGCATGTATGAACAACAGCAATTGGAGAAGATGACAGTCAAAAAGTAATCATGTTAAATAATCATGATCTCAATATTGAACAAAAATGATCGTGATTATATTTTTTGCCATAATCAAGCACCCCTAAAAACAGCAAATTGTGATTTACATATACACACACATACACACACACACACACACAGAGTTTAAATATGTATGTGATAAATTGTAAATATGTATGTAATGAATTGTTTTCTTTAAGAAACTCTTACTTGAACATTTTTCAGTTTGCTCCTAAAGTTATATGTATGCTCCTAATTTCTGTCATTTAGGAGCACATGTACTCCTTGAAAAAAAGTAAGGATTGAACACTGCTGTCAGATATGTAGAAGCATTAAGTAACTGGAGTGTGGTGCAGTCCAAGGGCTTCTGTCACAGGCAGTAGATGTTTACTTTACCCATCCCCCCCCTCCCATTCTCTCTCTCTCCCTCACAGTTGGAAGGAAAGATTTTAAAGTGATCTTCTTGTGAAAAATCCTCATAAATCCCATAACTTTGGCCAAATCCTACATAAAAATATCATTTTTTTGTAGGAATTTTCGTCGCGAATCCATTGATACAGGTTTGAAAGTGGTCGGACTTATGGTTTAGACGCCAGATGCCCCAGTTTGGCACAAAGTCCATGCCCAGAATTTGCCTCCCCATTGGTTTACATTGTAAGGTGTAATGTCGCACTCCAACTTTCAGGGCTTACTAAATCTAAACCGTTCGAGTTATTACAAAGTTTTTAATAACTTTTGCTCAACACAGTGTGATAAGTCATGTATTCAAGTTTGAAGCCGATACCATTAACGCCCTAGGAGGAGATAGCGTTTATTCAAGGTCCAAAATTGGCAAAAAATCGTACTTTGAAATTGACATTGCAGATTTCCTGTTGGATTTAGGTCAGGGGTGTCAGCGTATGATTTGTAGGTCTTGATGAGACGAATAATTGAGCTTTGGTTCGATCTCTCTACGACATTCCTACGGGCCGTGGCGGCCGTTTTAGATACATAGGTGGCGCTAGAGAGCACATTTTGGCACTTTGGGGTTTAATTTTTACATTATATCAAATTTTTCACCATTCCTGATGTGCGTGCCAAATTTGGTGAGTTTTTGAGCATGTTTAGGGGGTCAAATTTAGATTTAAAGTGGCGTATTAATAAAGAATAATAATAATTAAAGCTGCAAGCAGCGTTGGACGGGCCTTCGCGCCCATGCGCACATCGGCCGCGGCGCACTCAGCTGAGCTTCTGGGAACCAAGAAAACGTTTGGAGATGATCAGTGTGAGAGTCTTTTGACACACAATACTAACCACTTTCTCTCCGTGAGCGCACCCCTCTGTTTATCACAGGTAATTATAGATTATGAAATCAAAATATTGTTAACCTTAATCAATAATTCAGGCACCAACTGTAGGATCTGCAAGGAACACAGTTGATTATTTGCTATAATTATCAATTATCAATAATAAATAATTATAACAATTAACAGATTTATTAATATGAACTAACAAATACGAAGCACCATCCCGAAACCAGGACTAATAACCGAACAGGGTAATCTCATAAATGGGAGTTCACCTAGAATGTTAATATCTGAGAGATATCAACATTCAAGGGTAAAAAGAACGCTTAAATTCGAGCTCTGACTCCTTCAATCAGCCACTTTTCACAATATGTTACCAATAATGACAAAAGAACTTCTCTTTAAAGATATAACAGTGTTTATGAAACTTAGCAAAATTAACAAAGTTAACAAATGCTTCATTCAATAAATAGCTATTCTAAAATCTAATTCTACCAAACAAAACACAAACAGCTTTGCACAGGGTTGGACACTTGCAGGGGAATGCGTGTATGTATGTATGTATGTATATATGTATGTGTGTGTGTGTTAGTAGCAAGAGAGGAAGGAGGGAAAGCGATCGTGAGAGGGAGAGAAGCGGCTCTTTTTCCACAGAGAGCGCACGTATGGACGGCAGTCTGTAACGCACGTTGTCTGGTTTCAGATCGACAAATCAGTTTACTTTCTCACTCACGGCAGCACAAACACAGTAGTCCCGAGCGGGACAAACACAAAATAGTCTAGCGTGGTGAACACAACTAACAGGCAGCAAACAGGCAGCAGCGGAGCGTTAACTGCAGCATGACCGAAAGAAGCACAACCAGTTAGCCTCTGCTAGCCTCTCAGCTAACCCCGGCTCTCTGTTTAGATCCAAACGGAGCACCGAGTCCCGATTTGTTATTTAGGTTAAAGCGGAGAACAGGCAGCAAACAGGCAGCAGCAGAGCGTTAACTGCAGCATGACCGAAAGAAGCACAACCAGTTCGCCTCTGCTAGCCTCTCAGCTAACCCCGGCTCTCTGTTTAGATCCAAACGGAGCACCGAGTCCCGATTTGTTATTTAGGTTAAAGCGGAGAACAGGCAGCAAACAGGCAGCAGCGGAGCGTTAATTGCAGCATGACCGAAAGAAGCACAACCAGTTAGCCTCTGCTAGCCTCTCAGCTAACCCCGGCTCTCTGTTTAGATCCAAACGGAGCACCGAGTCCCGAATTGCTATTTAGGTTAAAGCGGAGAGAATCAGCGGGTCTGTCGGCCAGCTGAGTGAAGTGAAACCTGCGGAAAAAACACCGTGACCATCAAGGTAAAACAGGTCGGCGAAAACACGGCAGCTGGCTCTGAGTGGAGTGGCGGAGAGAACAGCAGAGATGACTCGGCGAAGACGCGCAGGGCAGAGCCGGTCCACGTTATCCCGAAGTAACTTCATTTCCTCTTTCTCGGGGGGAATTTGAGGACGCTGGTTGCAGCAGCGGTCTCTCTCGGGTCCAGGAATGTGTTCGGGTGAACACGGGCAAAGTCTCGTCTCGTCCGACGAGGGGAGTCTTCGATGAGGGGAAAACATGTTCGTGGGGTAGTCAAGCTAACTCACAGGGAAACAGGAGTTACCCCCAGCTCAGTGACATGGGAAAGACGTATATTTTGGGCGTGCTCGCTTATAAAGGGGTGGTGATGTCATGGCTGCGTCCTCAGGACGCTCCGCTGTGCAGGAGCGTCTCCGCCAATGAGGGACCGATGTTGACTGCTCCCTGCTGAAGTGTGAAAATCGCAAAGCATCCTTGGAAATGGAGTTTGCTCCACCCTCATGGCAGGTCCATTACAGTTTTAATACGGAGCTCCGGAACTCCAGCCTTCCTGAGTTTTTCCCTCATATAGGCTATAGTTTTTCTTAATCATTACTACAATATATGATTACATATGTAATAGTCTCCTCAGCCAAGTTAGAAAAAATATGTGCATGTATGAACAACAGCAATTGGAGAAGATGACAGTCAAAAAGTGATCATGTTAAATAATCATGATCTCAATATTGAACAAAAATGATTGTGATTATAATTTTTACCATAATCAAGCACCCCTAAAAACAGCAAATTGTGATTTACATACACACACACACACACACACACACACAGAGTTTAAATATGTATGTGATCAATTGTAAATATGTATGAAATGAATTGTTTTCTGTAAGAAACTCTTACTTGAACATTTTTCAGTGTGCTCCTAAAGTTATATGTATGCTCCTAATTTCTTTCATTTAGGAGCACATGCGCTCCTTGAAAAGAAGTAAGGATTGAACACTGCTGTCACATGTGTGAAAGCACTAAGTAAGTGGAGTGTGGTGCAGTCCAAGGGCTTCTGTCACAGGCAGTAGATGTTTACTTTACCCATCCCCCCCCTCCCATTCTCTCTCTCTCCCTCACAGTTGGAAGGAAAGATTTCAAAGTGATCTTCTTGTGAAAAATCCTCATAAATCCCATAACTTTGGCCAAATCCTACATAAAAATATCATTTTTTTGTAGGAATTTTCGTCGCGAATCCATTGATACAGGTTTGGAAGTGGTCGGACTTACAGTTTAGACGCCAGATGCCCCAGTTTGGCACAAAGTCCATGCCCAGAATTTGCCTCCCCATTGGTTTACATTGTAAGGTGTAATGTCGCACTCCAACTTTCAGGGCTTACTAAATCTAAACCGTTCGAGTTATTACAAAGTTTTTAATAACTTTTGCTCAACACAGTGTGATAAGTCATGTATTAAAGTTTGAAGCCGATACCATTAACGCCCTAGGAGGAGATAGCGTTTATTCAAGGTCCAAAATTGGCAAAAAATCGTACTTTGAAATGGACATTGCAGATTTCCTGTTGGATTTAGGTCAGGGGTGTCAGCGTATGATTTGTAGGTCTTGATGAGACGAATAATTGAGTTTTGGTTCGATCTCTCTACGACATTCCTACGGGCCGTGGCGGCCGTTTTAGATACATAGGTGGCGCTAGAGAGCACATTTTGGCACTTTGGGGTTTAATTTTTACATTTTATCAAATTTTTCACCATTCCTGATGTGCGTGCCAAATTTGGTGAGTTTTTGAGCATGTTTAGGGGGTCAAATTTAGAGTTAAAGTGGCGTAACAAGAAAGAAAGAATAATAATAATAATAATAATAATAATAAAGAAATAAACACACGAAAAACAAGAGGGTCTTCGCCCTTTGGGCTCAGGCCCTAATTAAAGCTGCAAGCAGCGATGATCGGGCCCTCGCACCCCAGCGCATGTCCAAGTGACGCTCAGTCGAAGGGCTTTTGTCAGTGACTTGTGTAAAGTTTGAGGCAGATCCAACCGTGTACACTCAAGTTATATCAATTTCCTCTGTCATGGCGAAACATCAAAACTCAATGCCACGCCACGGCCAAACCATCATGATCATACACTAGTCTAGATGACACACACTGATTTTGAAGTCCTTACCATGGATTCTGTAGGAGGAGTTCTTTAAAATACAAGGTATGCGAAATGGCCAAGAAAAGGCGAAAATGTACCATTTTTTTCAAGATGGCCGACTTCCTGTTCGACTTACAATAAGGCTTCAAGAGGCTTTTTTGTGCGTGTTGACATTATACATGTGCCCTGTGAATTTCATCTTTCTACGTTAATCTGGAAGGCGGGGCTGCAATTTTGAAATTTTAAAGGGGGCGCTGTTGAGCCATTTTGCCACGCCCATTCAAAGTGACCACATAGGATTTTAGCTGACATCACTCTAGACATGTGTGTCAAGTTTCATGACTGTAGAGCAATCCCTTCTCCCTGAAAAACAGTATCGTATTTCATGGCGAAGGATGTGTCGCCATGGTAACAGCATTCCGTTTTGGGTCATGAGCTGCCAAATGTAGCATCACCAAGGTCTCGTTTATTAGCTGACTTAATTTCAGGTGCATCAGCCAAATTTCCTAGGAGTAATTAGACAAAGTACGACGCATGATACTTCCTGTTGCCAGTAGGTGGCGCTATGACTTTGGCTAAATATGAGACTGAACATGTGTTCAGATCGGGACTCTTAACAAGCATATGAAATTTGGAAAAGATCAGACCACGTGGAGTCAAGTTATAAGGCATTGAAATTTCATGGCGTCACATCGAAATTCGCCGCGTCGCCATGGCAACACCTTTCGACGAAGGGTCACCAACTTCATAATATAAGATCTCCAAGGTCTTGAGGCTATTCTCTGTAAATTTCAGCTGGATTCCATCACCGTGCTGCCCACAGGGCGTCAGAGCGTAAAACATGTAACTTCCTGTTGCCAGGAGGTGGCGCTATGACTCATATCCTGTATTGTCACATGGACCCGTTCAGGGCGGGACTCTTATGAAGCACAAAAGGTTTGGCTCTCTTAGGATCATGTATGCCGGAGTTATAGCCGTTTCATTTTTTAAAGGGGGCGCTGTTGAGCCATTTTGCCACGCCCATTCAAAGCGACCACACAGGATTTTAGCTGACATCACTCTAGACATGTGTGTCAAGTTTCATGACTGTAGAGCAATCCCTTCTCCCTGAAAAACAGTATCGTATTTCATGGCGAAGGATGTGTCGCCATGGTAACAGCATTCCGTTTTGGGTCATGAGCTGCCAAATGTAGCATCACCAAGGTCTCGTTTATTAGCTGACTTAATTTCAGGTGCATCAGCCAAATTTCCTAGGAGTAATTAGACAAAGTACGACGCATGATACTTCCTGTTGCCAGTAGGTGGCGCTATGACTTTGGCTAAATATGAGACTGAACATGTGTTCAGATCGGGACTCTTAACAAGCATATGAAATTTGGAAAAGATCAGACCACGTGGAGTCAAGTTATAAGGCATTGAAATTTCATGGCGTCACATCGAAATTCGCCGCGTCGCCATGGCAACACCTTTCGACGAAGGGTCACCAACTTCATAATATAAGATCTCCAAGGTCTTGAGGCTATTCTCTGTAAATTTCAGCTGGATTCCATCACCGTGCTGCCCACAGGGCGTCAGAGCGTAAAACATGTAACTTCCTGTTGCCAGGAGGTGGCGCTATGACTCATATCCTGTATTGTCACATGGACCCGTTCAGGGCGGGACTCTTATGAAGCACAAAAGGTTTGGCTCTCTTAGGATCATGTATGCCGGAGTTATAGCCGTTTCATTTTTTAAAGGGGGCGCTGTTGAGCCATTTTGCCACGCCCATTCAAAGCGACCACACAGGATTTTAGCTGACATCACTCTAGACATGTGTGTCAAGTTTCATGACTGTAGAGCAATCCCTTCTCCCTGAAAAACAGTATCGTATTTCATGGCGAAGGATGTGTCGCCATGGTAACAGCATTCCGTTTTGGGTCATGAGCTGCCAAATGTAGCATCACCAAGGTCTCGTTTATTAGCTGACTTAATTTCAGGTGCATCAGCCAAATTTCCTAGGAGTAATTAGACAAAGTACGACGCATGATACTTCCTGTTGCCAGTAGGTGGCGCTATGACTTTGGCTAAATATGAGACTGAACATGTGTTCAGATCGGGACTCTTAACAAGCATATGAAATTTGGAAAAGATCAGACCACGTGGAGTCAAGTTATAAGGCATTGAAATTTCATGGCGTCACATCGAAATTCGCCGCGTCGCCATGGCAACACCTTTCGACGAAGGGTCACCAACTTCATAATATAAGATCTCCAAGGTCTTGAGGCTATTCTCTGTAAATTTCAGCTGGATTCCATCACCGTGCTGCCCACAGGGCGTCAGAGCGTAAAACATGTAACTTCCTGTTGCCAGGAGGTGGCGCTATGACTCATATCCTGTATTGTCACATGGACCCGTTCAGGGCGGGACTCTTATGAAGCACAAAAGGTTTGGCTCTCTTAGGATCATGTATGCCGGAGTTATAGCCGTTTCATTTTTTAAAGGGGGCGCTGTTGAGCCATTTTGCCACGCCCATTCAAAGCGACCACACAGGATTTTAGCTGACATCACTCTAGACATGTGTGTCAAGTTTCATGACTGTAGAGCAATCCCTTCTCCCTGAAAAACAGTATCATATTTCATGGCGAAGGATGTGTCGCCATGGTAACAGCATTCAGTTTTGGGTCATGAGCTGCCAAATGTAGCATCACCAAGGTCTTGTTTATTAGCTGACTTAATTTCAGGTGCATCAGCCAAATTTCCTAGGAGTAATTAGACAAAGTACGATGCATGATACTTCCTGTTGCCAGTAGGTGGCGCTATGACTTTCGCTAAATATGAGACTGAACATGTGTTCAGATCGGGACTCTTAACAAGCATATGAAATTTGGAAAAGATCAGACCACGTGGAGTCAAGTTATAAGGCATTGAAATTTCATGGCGTCACATCGAAATTCGCCGCGTCGCCATGGCAACACCTTTCGACGAAGGGTCACCAACTTCATAATATAAGATCTCCAAGGTCTTGAGGCTATTCTCTGTAAATTTCAGCTGGATTCCATCACCGTGCTGCCCACAGGGCGTCAGAGCGTAAAACATGTAACTTCCTGTTGCCAGGAGGTGGCGCTATGACTCATATCCTGTATTGTCACATGGACCCGTTCAGGGCGGGACTCTTATGAAGCACAAAAGGTTTGGCTCTCTTAGGATCATGTATGCCGGAGTTATAGCCGTTTCATTTTTCATGGCGAAGGATCGAAATTCGCCGCCCAGCCACGCCCCCTAGGAAAGACTAATGAGAATTGTTTTAATAACTTTTAGTCTCCTATGCCTGTAGATGATACGGACCGAATTTGAAAGTCCTGGGGTCAAATCTCTAGGAGGAGTTCGTTAAAGTATGCGGGCTGGAAATGACAAAATTTCAACTTTGATACAAAATGGCCGACTTCCTGTTGGAGTTAGGCTATGTGTCCTTGAGACTTTTTGGTGCGTCTGGTCATGATACATATGCATACCGAATTTCGTTCTCCTACGACAATCTGTATCGAGGGGGTCAATTCTAGGTGGCGCTGTCGAGCCATTTTGTCCCGCTTTATTTCGAGACCCATAAAATATCGAAATTTTCGCTAGTCCTGACATCTGTGCAAATTTTCATGAGTTTTCGTGCATGTTTAGGCCCTCAAAAATGCGTTTGTTTCGGAGGAATAATAATAATAATAATAATAACTCCTTCAGTTTCAATAGGGCTTCGCACCGGTCGGTGCTCGGGCCCTAATTAAAGCTGCAAGCAGCGTTGGACGGGCCTTCGCGCCCTTGCGCACAGCGGGCCGCGGCGCAGTCAGTTGAGCTTGTGGGAACCAAGAAAACGTTTGGAGATGATCAGTGTGAGAGTCTTTTTACACACAATACTAACCAGTGTCTCTCTGTGAGCCCACCCCTCTGTTCACAGACAATTATGAATTATGAAATCAAAATATTGTTAACCTTAATCAATAATTCAGGTACCAACTGTAGGATCTGCGAAAAACACAGTTAATTATTTGCTATAATTATCAATGATCAATAATAATTAATTATAACAATTAACAGAATTATTAATATGAACTAACAGATACGAAGCACCACCCCGAAACCGGGACCAATAACCGAGCAAAATAGTCTGATAAATGGGAGTTCACCTAGAATGTTAATATCTGAGAGATAATCATTCAAGGGTGAACAAAGAAGGGTTGAATTCGAGCTCTGACTCCTTCAATCAGCCACTTTTCACAATATGTTACCAATAATGACTAAAGAACTTCTCTTTGAAGATATAACAGTGTTTATTAAACTTAGCAAAATTAACAAAGTTAACAAATGCTTCATTCAATAAATAGCTATTCAAAAATCTAATTCTACCAAACAAAACACAAACAGCTTTGCACAGGGTTGGACACTTGCAAGTTGGACACTTTTGTCCGACGTTATCTGACCATCAGATGTGCAAAACGATGTCAGCAGGCAGCAGCGGAGCGTTAACTGCAGCATGACCGAAAGAAGCACAACCAGTTAGCCTCTGCTAGCCTCTCAGCTAACCCCGGCTATCTGTTTAGATCCAAACGGAGCACCGAGTCCCGATTTGTTATTTAGGTTAAAGCGGAGAACAGGCAGCAAACAGGCAGCAGCGGAGCGTTAACTGCAGCATGACCGAAAGAAGCACAACCAGTTCGCCTCTGCTAGCCTCTCAGCTAACCCTGGCTCTCTGTTTAGATCCAAACGGAGCACCGACTCCCGATTAGTTATTTAGGTTAAAGCGGACAGAATCAGCGGGTCTGTCGGCCAGCTGAGTGAAGTGAAACCTGCGGAAAAAACACCGTGACCATCACGGTAAAACAGTCCGTAGAGAACTACCTTGTTCAGCTGCACAGATAGGAAATCCCTCGGCTGACAGGATGTACCACTCGGTGAGGAAAAATATTTTACCCACGCCTTTTTGGTTGGCAACAACGGTTGGCAACCAGCATATTGGGTGCATTACTGCCACCCTCTTCCTGAGTTTTTCCCTCATATCAGCTATAGTCTTTCTTGATCATTAGTACAATATACGATCACATATGTAATAGTCCCCTCAGCCAAGTCAGAAAAAATATGTGCATGTATGAACAACAGCAATTGGAGAAGATGACAGTCAATAAGTAATCATGTTAAATAATCATGATCTCAATATTGAAAAAAAATGATCGTGATTATATTTTTTGCCATAATCAAGGACCCCTAAAAACAGCAAATTGTGATTTACATACACACGCACGCACACACACACACACACACACACACACACACAGAGTTTAAATATGTATGTGATCAATTGTAAATATGTTATAATGAATTGTTTTCTTTAAGAAACTCTTACTTGCACATTTTTCAGTGTGCTCCTAAAGTTATATATATGCTCCTAATTTCTTTCATTTAGGAGCACATGTACTCCTTGAAAAAAAGTAAGGATTGAACACTGCTGTCACTGCTGCAGTCCAAGGGCTTCTGTCACAGGCAGTAGATGTTTACTTTACCCATCCCCCCCCTCCCATTCTCTCTCTCTCCCTCACAGCTGCAGAGAAGATTTTAGTGTACTCTACTTGTGAAATATGCTCATAAATCCCATAACGTTGGCCAAATCCTACATAAAAATATCATTTTTTTGTAGGAATTTTCGTTGCGAATCCATTGATACAGGTTTGAAACTGGTGGGACTTATAGTTTAGACGCCAGATGCCCCAGTTTGGCACAAAGTCCATGCCCAGAATTTGCCTCCCCATTGGTTTACATTGTAAGGTGTAATGTCGCACTCCAACTTTCAGGGCTTACTAAATCTAAACCGTTCGAGTTATTACAAAGTTTTTAATAACTTTTGCTCAACACAGTGTGATAAGTCATGTATTCAAGTTTGAAGCCGATACCATTAACGCCCTAGGAGGAGATAGCGTTTATTCAAGGTCCAAAATTGGCAAAAAATCATACTTTCAAATGGACATTGCTGATTTCCTGTTGGATTTAGGTCAGGGGTGTCAGCGTATGATTTGTAGGTCTTGATGAGACGAATAATTGAGTTTTGGTTCGATCTCTCTACGACATTCCTACGGGCCGTGGTGGCCGTTTTAGATACGTAGGTGGCGCTAGAGAGCACATTTTGGCACTTTGGGGTTTAATTTTTACATTTTATCAAATTTTTCACCATTCCTGATGTGCGTGCCAAATTTGGTGAGTTTTTGAGCATGTTTAGGGGGTCAAATTTAGAGTTAAAGTGGCGTAACAAGAAAGAATAATAATAAACAAACAAACGCACGAAAAACAATAGGGTCTTCGCCCTTTGGGCTCAGGCCCTAATTAAAGCTGCAAGCAGCGTTGAACGGGCCTTCGCGCCCTTGCGCACAGCGGGCCGCGGCGCAGTCAGTTGAGCTTGTGGGAACCAAGAAAGCGTTTGGAGATGATCAGTGTGAGAGTCTTTTTACACACAATACTAACCAGTGTCTCTCTGTGAGCCCACCCCTCCGTTCACAGACAATTATGAATTATGACATCAAAATATTGTTAACCTTAATCAGTAATTCAGGTACCAACTGTAGGAATCTGCGAAGAACACAGTTAATTATTTGCTATAATTATCAATTATCAATAATAATTAATTATAACAATTAACAGAATTATTAATATGAACTAACAGATACGAAGCACCACCCCGAAACCGGGGCCAATAACCGAGCAAGGTAGTCTCATAAATGGGAGTTCACCTAGAATGTTCATATCTGAGAGATAATCAGTCAAGGGTGAACAAAGAGGGGTTGAATTTGAGCTCTGACTCCTTCAATCAGCCACTTTTCACAATATGTTACCAATAATGACTAAAGAACTTCTCTTTAAAGATATAACAGTGTTTATGAAACTTAGCAAAATTAACAAAGTTAACAAATGCTTCATTCAATAAATAGCTATTCTAAAATCTAATTCTACCAAACAAAACACAAACAGCTTTGCACAGGGTTGGACACTTGCAGGGGAATGCGTGTATGTATGTATGTATGTATATATGTATGTGTGTGTATGTGTGTGTGTGTGTGTGTGTTAGTAGCAAGAGAGGAAGGAGGGAAAGCGATCGTGAGAGGGAGAGAAACGGCTCTTTTTCCACAGAGAGCGCACGTATGGACGGCAGTCTGTAACGCACGTTGTCTGGTTTCAGATCGACAAATCAGTTTACTTTCTCACTCACGGCAGCACAAACACAGTAGTCCCGAGCGGGACAAACACAAAATAGTCTAGCGTGGTGAACACAACTAACAGGCAGCAAACAGGCAGCAGCGGAGCGTTAACTGCAGCATGACCGAAAGAAGCACAACCAGTTAGCCTCTGCTAGCCTCTCAGCTAACCCCGGCTCTCTGTTTAGATCCAAACGGAGCACCGAGTCCCGATTTGTTATTTAGGTTAAAACGGAGAACAGGCAGCAAACAGGCAGCAGCGGAGCGTTAACTGCAGCATGACCGAAAGAAGCACAACCAGTTCGCCTCTGCTAGCCTCTCAGCTAACCCCGGCTCTCTGTTTAGATCCAAACGGAGCACCGAGTCCCGATTTGTTATTTAGGTTAAAGCGGAGAACAGGCAGCAAACAGGCAGCAGCGGAGCGTTAATTGCAGCATGACCGAAAGAAGCACAACCAGTTAGCCTCTGCTAGCCTCTCAGCTAACCCCGGCTCTCTGTTTAGATCCAAACGGAGCACCGAGTCCCGAATTGCTATTTAGGTTAAAGCGGAGAGAATCAGCGGGTCTGTCGGCCAGCTCAGTGAAGTGAAACCTGCGGAAAAAACACCGTGACCATCAAGGTAAAACAGGTCGGCGAAAACACGGCAGCTGGCTCTGAGTGGAGTGGCGGAGAGAACAGCAGAGATGACTCGGCGAAGACGCGCAGGGCAGAGCCGGTCCACGTTATCCCGAAGTAACTTCATTTCCTCTTTCTCCGGGGGAATTTGAGGACGCTGGTTGCAGCAGCGGTCTCTCTCGGGTCCAGGAATGTGTTCGGGTGAACACGGGCAAAGTCTCGTCTCGTCCGACGAGGGGAGTCTTCGATGAGGGGAAAACATGTTCGTAGGGTAGTCAAGCTAACTCATAGGGGAACAGGAGTTACCCCTAGCTCAGTGACATGGGAAAGACGTGTATTTCGGGCGTGCTCGCTTATAAAGGGGTGGTGATGTCATGGCTGCGTCCTCAGGACGCTCCGCTGTGCAGGAGCGTCTCCGCCAATGAGGGACCGATGTTGACTGCTCCCTGCTGAGGTGTGAAAATCGCAAAGCATTCTTGGAAATGGAGTTTGCTCCACCCTCATGGCAGGTCCATTACAGTTTTAATACGGAGCTCCGGAGCTCCAGCCTTCCTGAGTTTTTCCCTCATATAGGCTATAGTTTTTCTTAATCATTACTACAATATATGATTAGATGTGTAATAGTCTCCTCAGCCAAGTTAGAAAAAATATGTGCATGTATGAACAACAGCAATTGCAGAAGATGACAGGCAAAAAGTAATCATGTTAAATAATCATGATCTCAATATTGAACAAAAATGATTGTGATTATAATTTTTGCCATAAACAAGCACCCCTAAAAACAGCTAATTGTGATTTACATACACACACACACACACACACACAGAGTTTAAATATGTATGTGATAAATTGTTTTCTGTAAGAAACTCTTACTTGAACATTTTTCAGTGTGCTCCTAAAGTTATATGTATGCTCCTAATTTCTTTCATTTAGGAGCACATGCGCTCCTTGAAAAGAAGTAAGGATTGAACACTGCTGTCACATGTGTGAAAGCACTAAGTAAGTGGAGTGTGGTGCAGTCCAAGGGCTTCTGTCACAGGCAGTAGATGTTTACTTTACCCATCCCCCCCCTCCCATTCTCTCTCTCTCCCTCACAGTTGGAAGGAAAGATTTCAAAGTGATCTTCTTGTGAAAAATCCTCATAAATCCCATAACTTTGGCCAAATCCTACATAAAAATATCATTTTTTTGTAGGAATTTTCGTCGCGAATCCATTGATACAGGTTTGAAAGTGGTGGGACTTATAGTTTAGACGCCAGATGCCCCAGTTTGGCACAAAGTCCATGCCCAGAATTTGCCTCCCCATTGGTTTACATTGTAAGGTGTAATGTCGCACTCCAACTTTCAGGGCTTACTAAATCTAAACCGTTCGAGTTATTACAAAGTTTTTAATAACTTTTGCTCAACACAGTGTGATAAGTCATGTATTAAAGTTTGAAGCCGATACCATTAACGCCCTAGGAGGAGATAGCGTTTATTCAAGGTCCAAAATTGGCAAAAAATCATACTTTTGAAATTGACAGATTTCCTGTTGGATTTAGGTCAGGGGTGTCAGCGTATGATTTGTAGGTCTTGATGAGACGAATAATTGGGTTTTGGTTCGATCTCTCTACGACATTCCTACGGGCCGTGGTGGCCGTTTTAGATACATAGGTGGCGCTAGAGAGCACATTTTGGCACTTTGGGGTTTAATTTTTACATTTTATCAAATTTTTCACCATTCCTGATGTGCGTGCCAAATTTGGTGAGTTTTTGAGCATGTTTAGGGGGTCAAATTTAGAGTTAAAGTGGCGTAACAAGAAAGAAAGAAACAAACACACGAAAAACAATAGGGTCTTCGCCCTTTGGGCTCAGGCCCTAATAATAATAATTAAAGCTGCAAGCAGCGTTGGACGGGCCTTCGCGCCCTTGCGCACGTCGGGCCGCGGCGCAGTCAGTTGAGCTTGTGGGAACCAAGAAAACGTTTGGAGATGATCAGTGTGAGAGTCTTTTGACACACAATACTAACTACTTTCTCTCCGTGAGCGCACGCCTCTGTTTATCACAGATAATTATGGCTTATGAAATTAAAATATTGTTAACCTTAATCAATAATTCAGGCACCAACTGTAGCATGTATGAGGAACACAGTTGATTATTTGCCATAATTATCAATTATCTAAGATAATTAACTAATTATAATAATTAATAGAATTATTAATATGAACTAACAAGCACGGAGCACCACCCGGAAACCAGGACCAATAACCGAACAAGGTAATCTCATAAATGGGATTTCACCTAGAATGCTAATATCTGCGAGATATCAACATTCAAGGGTGAACAAAGAAGGGTTGAATTCAAGCTCTGACTCCTTTAATCAGCCACTTCTCACAATATGTTACACACAATAATGACAAAAGAACTTCTCTTTAAAGATATAACATTGTTTATTAAACTTAGCAAAATTAACAAAGTTAACAAATACTTCATTCAATAAACAGCTATTCTAAAATCTAATTCTACCAAACAAAACACAAACAGCTTTGCACAGAGTTGGACACTTGCAGGGGAATGCGTGTGTGTGTGTGTGTGTGTGTGTGTGTGTGTTAGTAGCAAGAGAGGAAGGAGGGAAAGCGATCGTGAGAGGGAGAGAAGCAGCTCTTTTGACCACAGAGAGCGCACGTACGGACGGCAGTCTGTAACGTACGTTGTCTGGTTTCTGATCGACAAATCAATTTACTTTCTCACTCACGGTGGCACAAAAGTAGCAGTTGTCCCGACCGGGAAAAACACAAAATAGTCTAGCGTGGTGAACACAACTAACAGGCAGCAAACTTAAAATACTCCTCAGAGTAAAGCAGAGAAAAATGGACTCGGCGGTCCGTCAACTCACACAACAAGAACAACAGCGATAAAGCTAAAAAGGCTAAATGCTAAACAACAGCAACTGATGCTGAAAAGAACACACAACTAACACTGCCTATGCCCAGACTTATGCCTCTTACTTGGTCGCTTCAGAAAGTGCGCAGGTTGTGTGTGTGTGTAGTCCGTCTTAATGTCCATCTTTGTTCTTGGCTCGGAGGCAGACGGTGCCGTTCTCGCACGTCGTCGAAAACACGGCAGCTGGCTCTGAGTGGAATGGCGGAGAGAACAGCAGAGACAACTCGGCGAAGACGCGCAGGGCAGAGCCGGTCCACGTTATCCCGAAGTAACTTCATTTCCTCTTTCTCGGGGGAATTTGAGGACGCTGGTTGCAGCAGCGGTCTCTCTCGGGTCCAGGAATGTGTTCGGGTGAACACGGGCAAAGTCTCGTCTCGTCCGACGAGGGGAGTCTTCGATGAGGGGAAAACATGTTCGTGGGGTAGTCAAGCTAACTCACAGGGGAACAGGAGTTACCCCTAGCTCAGTGACATGGGAAAGACGTGTAGTTTGGGCGTGCTCGCTTATAAAGGGGTGGTGATGTCATGGCTGCGTCCTCAGGACGCTCCGCTGTGCAGGAGCGTCTCCGCCAATGAGGGACCGATGTTGACTGCTCCCTGCTGAAGTGTGAAAATCGCAAAGCATCCTTGGAAATGGAGTTTGCTCCACCCTCATGGCAGGTCCATTACAGTTTTAATACGGAGCTCCGGAACTCCAGCCT
This sequence comes from Thunnus thynnus, assembly GCF_963924715.1. NCBI lineage: Eukaryota > Metazoa > Chordata > Actinopteri > Scombriformes > Scombridae > Thunnus > Thunnus thynnus. Next base: position 3,268,455 of record NC_089518.1, read on the forward strand.
TCCTGAGTTTTTCCCTCATATAGGCTATAGTTTTTCTTAATCATTACTACAATATATGATTACATATGTAATAGTCTCCTCAGCCAAGTTAGAAAAAGTATGTGCATGTATGAACAACAGCAATTGGAGAAGATGACAGTCAAAAAGTAATCATGTTAAATAATCATGATCTCAATATTGAACAAAAATGATTGTGATTATAATTTTTGCCATAATCAAGCACCCCTAAAAACAGCAAATTGTGATTTACATACACATACACACACACACACACACACACACACACACACAGTTTAAATATGTATGTGATAAATTGTAAATATGTATGTAATGAATTGTTTTCTTTAAGAAACTCTTACTTGAACATTTTTCAGTGTGCTCCTAAAGTTATATGTATGCTCCTAATTTCTGTCATTTAGGAGCACATGTACTCCTTGAAAAAAAGTAAGGATTGAACACTGCTGTCACTGCTGCAGTCCAAGGGCTTCTGTCACAGGCAGTAGATGTTTACTTTACCCATCCCCCCCCTCCCATTCTCTCTCTCTCCCTCACAGCTGCAGAGAAGATTTTAGTGTACTCTACTTGTGAAATATGCTCATAAATCCCATAACTTTGGCCAAATCCTACATAAAAATATCATTTTTTTGTAGGAATTTTCGTCGCGAATCCATTGATACAGGTTTGAAAGTGGTGGGACTTATAGTTTAGACGCCAGATGCCCCAGTTTGGCACAAAGTCCATGCCCAGAATTTGCCTCCCCATTGGTTTACATTGTAAGGTGTAATGTCGCACTCCAACTTTCAGGGCTTACTAAATCTAAACCGTTCGAGTTATTACAAAGTTTTTAATAACTTTTGCTCAACACAGTGTGATAAGTCATGTATTCAAGTTTGAAGCCGATACCATTAACGCCCTAAGAGGAGATAGCGTTTATTCAAGGTCCAAAATTGGCAAAAAATCATACTTTGAAATGGACATTGCGGATTTCCTGTTGGATTTAGGTCAGGGGTGTCAGCGTATGATTTGTAGGTCTTGATGAGACGAATAATTGGGTTTTGGTTCGATCTCTCTACGACATTCCTACGGGCCGTGGCGGCCGTTTTAGATACATAGGTGGCGCTAGAGAGCACATTTTGGAACTTTGGGGTTTAATTTTTACATTTTATCAAATTTTTCACCATTCCTGATGTGCGTGCCAAATTTGGTGAGTTTTTGAGCATGTTTAGGGGGTCAAATTTAGAGTTAAAGTGGCGTAACAAGAAAGAAAGAATAATAATAATAATAATAAAGAAACAAACGCACGAAAAACAAGAGGGTCTTCGCCCTTTGGGCTCAGGCCCTAATAATAAAGAAACAAACGCACGAAAAACAAGAGGGTCTTCGCCCTTTGGGCTCAGGCCCTAATTAAAGCTGCAAGCAGCGATGATCGGGCCCTCGCACCCCAGCGCATGTCGAAGTGACGCTCAGTCGAAGGGCTTTTGTCAGTGACTTGTTGTGTAAAGTTTGAGGCAGATCCAACCGTGTACACTCAAGTTATATCAATTTCCTCTGTCATGGCGAAACATCAAAACTCAACGCCACGCCACGGCCAAACCATCATGATCATACACTAGTCTAGATGACACACACTGATTTTTAAGTCCTTACGATGGATTCTGTAGGAGGAGTTCTTTAAAATACAAGGTATGCGAAATGGCCAAGAAAAGGCGAAAATGTACCATTTTTTTCAAGATGGCCGACTTCCTGTTCGACTTACAATAAGGCTTCAAGAGGCTTTTTTGTGCGTGTTGACATTATACATGTGCCCTGTGAATTTCATCTTTCTACATTAATCTGGAAGGCGGGGCTGCAATTTCGAAATTTTAAAGGGGGCTCTGTTGAGCCATTTTGCCACGCCCATTCAAAGCGACCACATAGGATTTTAGCTGACATCACTCTAGACATGTGTGTCAAGTTTCATGACTGTAGAGCAATCCCTTCTCCCTGAAAAACAGTATCATATTTCATGGCGAAGGATGTGTCGCCATGGCAACAGCATTCAGTTTTGGGTCATGAGCTGCCAAATGTAGCATCACCAAGGTCTTGTTTATTAGCTGACTTAATTTCAGGTGCATCAGCCAAATTTCCTAGGAGTAATTAGACAAAGTACGACGCATGATACTTCCTGTTGCCAGTAGGTGGCGCTATGACTTTCGCTAAATATGAGACTGAACATGTGTTCAGATTGGGACTCTTAACAAGCATATGAAATTTGGAAAAGATCAGACCACGTGGAGTCAAGTTATAAGGCATTGAAATTTCATGGCGTCACATCGAAATTCGCCGCGTCGCCATGGCAACACCTTTCGACGAAGGGTCACCAACTTCATAATATAAGATCTCCAAGGTCTTGAGGCTATTCTCAGTAAATTTCAGCTGGATTCCATCACCGTGCTGCCCACAGGGCGTCAGAGCGTAAAACATGTAACTTCCTGTTGCCAGGAGGTGGCGCTATGACTCATATCCTGTATTGTCACATGGACCCGTTCAGGGCGGGACTCTTATGAAGCACAAAAGGTTTGGCTCTCTTAGGATCATGTATGCCGGAGTTATAGCCGTTTCATTTTTCATGGCGAAGGATCGAAATTCGCCGCCCAGCCACGCCCCCTAGGAAAGACTAATGAGAATTGTTTTAGCAACTTTTAATCTCCTATGCCTGTAGATGATACGGACCGAATTTGAAAGTCCTGGGGTCAAATCTCTAGGAGGAGTTCGTTAAAGTATGCGGGCTGGAAATGACAAAATCGGTGCAAAATTTCAACTTTGATACAAAATGGCCGACTTCCTGTTGGAGTTAGGCTATGTGTCCTTGAGACTTTTTGGTGCGTCTGGTCATGATACATATGCATACCGAATTTCGTTCTCCTACGACAATCTGTATCGAGGGGCTCAATTTTCTTGACTTTCCAGGTGGCGCTGTCGAGCCATTTTGTCCCGCTTTATTTCGAGACCCATAAAATATCGAAATTTTCGCCAGTCCTGACATCTGTGCAAATTTTCATGAGTTTTCGTGCATGTTTAGGCCCTCAAAAATGCGTTTGTTTCGGAGGAATAATAATAATAATAATAATAATAATAATAATTCCTTCAGTTCCAATAGGGCTTCGCACCGGTCGGTGCTCGGGCCCTAATTAAAGCTGCAAGCAGCGTTGAACGGGCCTTCGCGCCCATGCGCACATCGGCCGCGGCGCAGTCAGCTGAGCTTCTGGGAACCAAGAAAACGTTTGGAGATGATCAGTGTGAGAGTCTTTTGACACACAATACTAACCACTTTCTCTCTGTGAGCGCACCCCTCTGTTTATCACAGGTAATTATAGATTATGAAATCAAAATATTGTTAACCTTAATCAATAATTCAGGCACCAACTGTAGGATCTGCAAGGAACACAGTTGATTATTTGCTATAATTATCAATTATCAATAATAAATAATTATAACAATTAACAGAATTATTAATATGAACTAACAAATACGAAGCACCATCCCGAAACCGGGACTAATAACCGAACAGGGTAATCTCATAAATGGGAGTTCACCTAGAATGTTAATATCTGAGAGATATCAACATTCAAGGGTAAAAAGAACGGTTAAATTCGAGCTCTGACTCCTTCAATCAGCCACTTTTCACAATATGTTACCAATAATGACAAAAGAACTTCTCTTTAAAGATATAACAGTGTTTATGAAACTTAGCAAAATTAACAAAGTGAACAAATGCTTCATTCAATAAATAGCTATTCTAAAATCTAATTCTACCAAACAAAACACAAACAGCTTTGCACAGGGTTGGACACTTGCAGGGGAATGCGTGTATGTATGTATGTATGTATATATGTATGTGTGTGTGTGTGTGTGTGTGTTAGTAGCAAGAGAGGAAGGAGGGAAAGCGATCGTGAGAGGGAGAGAAGCGGCTCTTTTGTCCACAGAGAGCGCACGTACGGACGGCAGTCTGTAACGTACGTTGTCTGGTTTCAGATCGACAAAGCAGTTACTTTCTCACTCACGGCGGCAGAAAGACAGCAGTAGTCCCGAGCGGGACAAACACAAAATAGTCTAGCGTAGTGAACATAACTAACAGGCAGCAAACTTAAAATACTACTCAGAGTAAAGCAGAGAAAAATGGACTCGGCGGTCCGTCAACTCACACAACAAGAACAATAGCAATAAAGCTAAAAAGGCTAAATGCTAAACAACAGCAACTGATGCTGAAAAGAACACACAACTAACACTGCCTATGCCCAGACTTATGCCTCTTACTTGGTCGCTTCAGAAAGTGCGCAGGTTGTGTGTGTGTGTAGTCCGTCTTAATGTCCATCTTTGTTCTTGGCTCGGAGGCAGACGGTGCCGTTCTCGCACGTCGGCGGAAACACGGCAGCTGGCTCTGAGTGGAGTGGCGGAGAGAACAGCAGAGACGACTCGGCGAAGACGCGCAGGGCAGAGCCGGTCCACGTTATCCCGAAGTAACTTCATTTCCTCTTTCTCGGGGGAATTTGAGGACGCTGGTTGCAGCAGCGGTCTCTCTCGGCTCCAGGAATGTGTTCGGGTGAACACGGGCAAAGTCTCGTCTCGTCCGACGAGGGGAGTCTTCGATGAGGGGAAAACATGTTCGTGGGGTAGTCAAGCTAACTCACAGGGGAACAGGAGTTACCCCTAGCTCAGTGACATGGGAAAGACGTGTATTTCGGGCGTGCTCGCTTATAAAGGGGTGGTGATGTCATGGCTGTGCAGGAGCGTCTCCGCCAATGAGGGACCGATGTTGACTGCTCCCTGCTGAGGTGTGAAAATCGCAAAGCATCCTTGGAAATGGAGTAGATGTTTACTTTACCCATCCCCCCCCTCCCATTCTCTCTCTCTCCCTCACAGTTGGAAGGAAAGATTTCAAACTGATCTTCTTGTGAAAAATCCTCATAAATCCCATAACTTTGGCCAAATCCTACATAAAAATATCATTTTTTTGTAGGAATTTTCGTCGCGAATCCATTGATACAGGTTTGAAAGTGGTGGGACTTATAGTTTAGACGCCAGATGCCCCAGTTTGGCACAAAGTCCATGCCCAGAATTTGCCTCCCCATTGGTTTACATTGTAAGGTGTAATGTCGCACTCCAACTTTCAGGGCTTACTAAATCTAAACCGTTCGAGTTATTACAAAGTTTTTAATAACTTTTGCTCAACACAGTGTTATAAGTCATGTATTAAAGTTTGAAGCCGATACCATTAACGCCCTAGGAGGAGATAGCGTTTATTCAAGGTCCAAAATTGGCAAAAAATGGTATTTTGAAATTGACATTGCAGATTTCCTGTTGGATTTAGGTCAGGGGTGTCAGCGTATGATTTGTAGGTCTTGATGAGACGAATAATTGAGTTTTGGTTCGAGCTCTCTACGACATTCCTACGGGCCGTGGTGGCCGTTTTAGATACATAGGTGGCGCTAGAGAGCACATTTTGGCACTTTGGGGTTTAATTTTTACATTTTATCAAATTTTTCACCAGACCTGATGTGCGTGCCAAATTTGGTGAGTTTTTGAGCATGTTTAGGGGGTCAAATTTAGAGTTAAAGTGGCGTAATAATAAAGAAAGAAACAAACACACGAAAAACAATAGGGTCTTCGCCCTTTGGGCTCAGGCCCTAATAAGAAGAAAGAAACAAACACACGAAAAACAATAAGGTCTTCGCCCTTTGGGCTCAGGCCCTAATTAAAGCTGCAAGCAGCGTTGGACGGGCCTTCGCGCCCTTGCGCACGTCGGGCCGCGGCGCAGTCAGTTGAGCTTGTGGGAACCAAGAAAACGTTTGGAGATGATTAGTGTGAGAGTCTTTTTACACACAATACTAACCAGTGTCTCTCTGTGAGCCCACCCCTCTGTTCACAGACAATTATGAATTATGACATCTAAATATTGTTAACCTTAATCAGTAATTCAGGTACCAACTGTAGGAATCTGCGAAGAACACAGTTAATTATTTTCTATAATTATCAATTATCAATAATAATTAATTATAACAATTAACAGAATTATTAATATGAACTAACAGATATGAAGCACCACCCCGAAACCGGGGCCAATAACCGAGCAAGGTAGTCTCATAAATGGGAGTTCACCTAGAATGTTCATATCTGAGAGATAATCATTCAAGGGTGAACAAAGAAGGGTTGAATTCGAGCTCTGACTCCTTCAATCAGCCACTTTTCACAATATGTTACCAATAATGACTAAAGAACTTCTCTTTAAAGATATAACATTGTTTATGAAACTTAGCAAAATTAACAAAGTTAACAAATGCTTCATTCAATAAATAGCTATTCTAAAATCTAATTCTACCAAACAAAACACAAACAGCTTTGCACAGGGTTGGACACTTGCAGGTTGGACACTTTTGTCCGACGTTATCTGACCATCAGATGTGCAAGACGATGTCGGTGCGTGTATCTGTGCGCACGTGAGTATGGTGTTAGTCACAAGAGAGGGAGGAGGGAGAGCGATCGTGAGAGAGAGAGAAGCGATTCTTTTTCCACAGAGAGCGCACGTATGGACGGCAGTCTGTAACGCACGTTGTCTGGTTTAAGATCGACAAATCAGTTTACTTTCTCACTCACGGCAGCACAAACACAGTAGTCCCGAGCGGGACAAACACAAAATAGTCAAGCGTGGTGAACACAACTAACAGGCAGCAAACAGGCAGCAGCGGAGCGTTAACTGCAGCATGACCGAAAGAAGCACAACCAGTTAGCCTCTGCTAGCCTCTCAGCTAACCCCGGCTCTCTGTTTAGATCCAAACGGAGCACCGAGTCCCGATTTGTTATTTAGGTTAAAGCGGAGAACAGGCAGCAGCGGAGCGTTAATTGCAGCATGACCGAAAGAAGCACAACCAGTTCGCCTCTGCTAGCCTCTCAGCTAACCCCGGCTCTCTGTTTAGATCCAAACGGAGCACCGAGTCCCGAATTGCTATTTAGGTTAAAGCGGAGAGAATCAGCGGGTCTGTCGGCCAGCTGAGTGAAGTGAAACCTGCGGAAAAAACACCGTGACCATCAAGGTAAAACAGGTCGGCGAAAACACGGCAGCTGGCTCTGAGTGGAGTGGCGGAGAGAACAGCAGAGATGACTCGGCGAAGACGCGCAGGGCAGAGCCGGTCCACGTTATCCCGAAGTAACTTCATTTCCTCTTTCTCGGGGGAATTTGAGGACGCTGGTTGCAGCAGCGGTCTCTCTCGGGTCCAGGAATGTGTTCGGGTGAACACGGGCAAAGTCTCGTCTCGTCCGACGAGGGGAGTCTTCGATGAGGGGAAAACATGTTCGTGGGGTAGTCAAGCTAACTCACAGGGAAACAGGAGTTACCCCTAGCTCAGTGACATGGGAAAGACGTATACTTCGGGCGTGCTCGCTTATAAAGGGGTGGTGATGTCATGGCTGCGTCCTCAGGACGCTCCGCTGTGCAGGAGCGTCTCCGCCAATGAGGGACCGATGTTGACTGCTCCCTGCTGATGTGAAAATCGCAAAGCATTCTTGGAAATGGAGTTTGCTCCACCCTCATGGCAGGTCCATTACAGTTTTAATACGGAGCTCCGGAACTCCAGCCTTCCTGAGTTTTTCCCTCATATAGGCTATACTTTTTCTTAATCATTACTACAATATATGATTAGATGTGTAATAGTCTCCTCAGCCAAGTTAGAAAAAATATGTGCATGTATGAACAACAGCAATTGGAGAAGATGACAGGCAAAAAGTAATCATGTTAAATAATCATGATCTCAATATTGAACAAAAATGATTGTGATTATAATTTTTGCCATAATCAAGCACCCCTAAAAACAGCAAATTGTGATTTACATACACACACACACACACACACACACACACACACACACACACACAGAGTTTAAATATGTATGTGATAAATTGTAAATATGTATGAAATGAATTGTTTTCTGTAAGAAACTCTTACTTGAACATTTTTCAGTGTGCTCCTAAAGTTATATGTATGCTCCTAATTTCTTTCATTTAGGAGCACATGCGCTCCTTGAAAAGAAGTAAGGATTGAACACTGCTGTCACATGTGTGAAAGCACTAAGTAAGTGGAGTGTGGTGCAGTCCAAGGGCTTCTGTCACAGGCAGTAGATGTTTACTTTACCCATCCCCCCCCTCCCATTCTCTCTCTCTCCCTCACAGTTGGAAGGAAAGATTTCAAAGTGATCTTCTTGTGAAAAATCCTCATAAATCCCATAACTTTGGCCAAATCCTACATAAAAATATCATTTTTTTGTAGGAATTTTCGTCGCGAATCCATTGATACAGGTTTGAAAGTGGTGGGACTTATAGTTTAGACGCCAGATGCCCCAGTTTGGCACAAAGTCCATGCCCAGAATTTGCCTCCCCATTGGTTTACATTGTAAGGTGTAATGTCGCACTCCAACTTTCAGGGCTTACTAAATCTAAACCGTTCGAGTTATTACAAAGTTTTTAATAACTTTTGCTCAACACAGTGTGATAAGTCATGTATTAAAGTTTGAAGCCGATACCATTAACGCCCTAGGAGGAGATAGCGTTTATTCAAGGTCCAAAATTGGCAAAAAATCATACTTTGAAATTGACATTGCAGATTTCCTGTTGGATTTAGGTCAGGGGTGTCAGCGTATGATTTGTAGGTCTTGATGAGACGAATAATTGAGTTTTGGTTCGATCTCTCTACGACATTCCTACGGGCCGTGTTGGCCGTTTTAGATACATAGGTGGCGCTAGAGAGCACATTTTGGCACTTTGGGGTTTAATTTTTACATTTTATCAAATTTTTCACCATTCCTGATGTGCGTGCCAAATTTGGTGAGTTTTTGAGCATGTTTAGGGGGTCAAATTTAGAGTTAAAGTGGCGTATTAATAAAGAAAGAATAAAGAAAGAAACACACGAAAAACAATAGGGTCTTCGCCCTTTGGGCTCAGGCCCTAATTAAAGCTGCAAGCAGCGTTGAACGGGCCTTCGCACCCTTGCGTATGTCAGGGCTCGGCGCTGGTGAAGGGCTTCTGTCACGGACATATAGATGTCCCCAGACCTGGGCTGTTTTCAGACAGTGCAAGGGGAGAATAACGTCACATCCTCAATCACCTACTGTGCCTGCTGCAGGGGCTGCTGCATTGAAATGTCGTAGGGGGCGCTATGGAGCCACTTTTCATCACTGACTGAATATTGCTATTTAGACGTGTTCAGGCTGGGAGTCTTATCAAACATGTAAAGTTTGGTGTAGACTCGAGCATTTACACTAAACTTATAGCAATTTCGCCTGTCATGGCGAAACATCAAAACTCAACGCCACGCCACGGCCACACGCTTCAGTGATAACTAAATTTTTGATAACTTTTGATCACACACTGGTGTAGATGACACACTGATTTTGAAGTCGTTACGATGAATTCTGTAGGAGGAGTTTGTTAAAATACAAGGTATGCGAAATGGTCAAAAAAACGCGAAAAATGACCACTTTTATCAAGATGGCCGACTTCCTGTAGGACTTACAATACGGCTCCAAGAGGCTTTTTTGTGCGTCTTGACATGATACATAAGCCTCCCGAATTTCATTTTCCTAGGTTAATCTGGAAGGCGGGGCTACAATTTTGAAATTTTCAAGGGGGCGCTGTTGAGCCATATTGTCACGTCTATGCAAATGACCTATCCAGGATTTTAACTGGTGTCGCTCCAGACATGTGTGCCAAGTTTCGTGATTGTAGACCCATCCCTTATCCCTAAAATACAGCATCGTATTTCATGGCGAAGGATGTGTCGCCATGGCAACGGCGTTTGGTCATGGGTCATGACCTGCCCAATGTAGCATCACCAAGGTCTTACATCTTAGCTGAGTCAATTTCAGGTGCATCGGCCAAATTTCCTAGGAGTAATACAACAAAGAACGACGCATGATACTTCCTGTTGCACTCTGGCCCGTCGGGATCAGATCACGCTTTTTAAAAATGAGGGATATTTCTTACAAGTGTGGTGTGCTTTTATTTTGAAAGTTTGATTGACATGTGTACTGTCAGGTGTGTAGAGACAATAAGTAACTGCAGCTGGACACAGAAAAATACTCATATATTTGAATGGAGAGTGTGAGCGAACCCACACCTTTTTGAACATTTACTGCTTCCACATAGTTTTAGATACAAACTTCATTTGAACTTTAAATGAGCCACGAGACTTTGACCTACAAATCTTGAATTTACATGTGTTTTCTATCTTTTATTGTTTTTGAGATATTAGAGTGTGAGTTTTAAAGTCTTTTCTTGCTCCTCCTGTGATTTTATAATGAGTGTGTATTGCGGAATGTTTCACAGCACTGAAGGAGTGACATCACCAGGAGCAGTTGGAGAGGAGGATTTTAGAGAACGCTTCTCGTGAAATATCCTCATAAATCCCATGACTTTGGCCAAATCCTACATAAAAATCACATTTTTTTGTAGGAATTTTCGTCGCGAATCCATTGATACAGGTTTGAAAGTGGTCGGACTTATAGTTTAGACGCCAGATGCCCCAGTTTGGCACAAAGTCCATGCCCAGAGATTGCCTCCCCATTGGTTTACATTGTAAGGTGTAATGTCGCACTCCAACTTTCAGGGCTTACTAGATCTAAACCGTTCGAGTTATTACAAAGTTTTTAATAACTTTTGCTCAACACAGTGTGATAAGTCATGTATTAAAGTTTGAAGCCGATACCATTAACGCCCTCGGAGGAGATAGCGTTTGTTCGGGGGCCAAAATTGGGGCAAAGTCTTATTTTGAAAAGCTGATTGCAGACTTCCTGTTGGATTTAGGTCAGGGGTGTCAGCGTATGATTTGTAGGTCTTGATGAGACGAATAATTGACTTTTGGTTCGATCTCTCTACGACATTCCTACGGGCCGTGGCGGCCGTTTTAGATACATAGGTGGCGCTAGAGAGCACATTTTGGCACTTCCGGGGTTAATTTTTACATTTTATCAAATTTTTCACCAGACCTGATGTGCGTGCCAAATTTGGTGAGTTTTTGAGCATGTTTAGGGGGTCAAATTTAGAGTTAAAGTGGCGGATTAATAAAGAAAGAATAATAAAGAAACAAACGCACGAAAAACAATAGGGTCTTCGCCCTTTGGGCTCAGGCCCTAATAAGAAGAAAGAAACAAACACACGAAAAACAATAGGGTCTTCGCCCTTTGGGCTCAGGCCCTAATAAATAAAGAAACAAACGCACGAAAAACAAGAGGGTCTTCGCCCTTTGGGCTCAGGCCCTAATAATTAAAGCTGCAAGCAGCGATGATCGGGCCCTCGCACCCCAGCGCATGTCGAAGTGACGCTCAGTCGAAGGGCTTTTGTCAGTGACTTGTTGTGTAAAGTTTGAGGCAGATCCAACCATGTACACTCAAGTTATATCAATTTCCTCTGTCATGGCGAAACATCAAAACTCAACGCCACGCCACGGCCAAACCATCATGATCATACACTACTCTAGATGACACACACTGATTTTGAAGTCCTTACGATGAAATCTGTAGGAGGAGTGCGTTAAAATACAAGGTATGCGAAATGGCCAAAAAAAGGCGAAAATTGACCAGTTTTTCAAGATGGCCGACTTCCTGTTCAACTTACAATAAGGCATCAACAGACTTTTTTGTGCGTCTTGACATTATACATGTGCCCTGTGAATTTCATCTCTCTACGTTAATCTGGAAGGCGGGGCTTCAATTTTGAAATTTTAAAGGGGGCGCTGTTGAGCCACTTTGTTACGCCCATTAAGAGGAACTACATAGGTTTTTAGCTGGTGTCTCTCCAGACATGTGTGTCAAGTTTCGTGACTGTAGAGCAATCCCTTCTCCCTATAAAACAGTATTGTATTTCATGGTGAAGGATGTGTCGCCATGGTAACAGCATTCAGTTTTGGGTCATGAGCTGCCAAATGTAGCATCACCAAAGTCTCGTTTATTAGCTGACTTAATTTCAGGTGCATCAGCCAAATTTCCTAGGAGTAATTAGACAAAGTACGACACGTGTTACTTCATGTTGCCAGTAGGTGGCGCTATGACTTTCGCTAAATATGAGACTGAACATGTGTTCAGACCGAGACTCTTAACAAGCATATGAAATTTGGAAAAGATCAGACCACGTGGAGTCAAGTTATAAGGCATTGAAATTTCATGGCGTCACATCGAAATTCGCCGCGTCGCCATGGCAACACCTTTCAACGAAGGGTCACCAACTTCATAATATAAGATCTCCAAGGTCTTGAGGCTATTCTCAGTAAATTTCAGCTGGATTCCATCACCGTGCTGCCCACAGGGCGTCAGAGCGTAAAACATGTAACTTCCTGTTGCCAGGAGGTGGCGCTATGACTCATATCCTGTATTGTCACATGGACCCGTTCAGGGCGGGACTCTTATGAAGCACAAAAGGTTTGGCTCTCTTAGGATCATGTATGCCGGAGTTATAGCCGTTTCATTTTTCATGGCGAAGGATCGAAATTCGCCGCCCAGCCACGCCCCCTAGGAAAGACTAATGAGAATTGTTTTGATAACTTTTAATCTCGTATGCCTGTAGATGATACGGACCGAATTTGAAAGTCCTGGGGTCAAATCTCTAGGAGAAGTTCGTTAAAGTATGCGGGCTGGAAATGACAAAATCGGTGCAAAATTTCAACTTTGATACAAAATGGCCGACTTCCTGTTGGAGTTAGGCTATGTGTCCTTGAGACTTTTTGGTGCGTCTGGTCATGATACATATGCATACCGAATTTCGTTCTCCTACGACAATCTGTATCAAGGGGCTCAATTTTCTTGACTTTCTAGGTGGCGCTGTTGAGCCATTTTGTCCCGCTTTATTTCGAGACCCATAAAATATCGAAATTTTCGCCAGTCCTGACATCTGTGCAAATTTTCATGAGTTTTCGTGCATGTTTAGGCCCTCAAAAATGCGTTTGTTTCGGAGGAATAATAATAATAATTAAAGCTGCAAGCAGCGATGATCGGGCCCTCGCGTCCTTGCGTATGTCGGGGCTCGGCGCTGGTGAAGGGCTTCTGTCACGGGCATATAGATGTCCCCAGACCTGGGGTCCGTTTTACAAAGCAGGGTTAGTGAAAACTCAGAGTCTGTTAACCCTGAAATGAGGGAAACTCTGAGTTTTCCGTTTCAAAAAGGGAGGTAACTCAAACCAGAGAAAGAGGGATAACTCTAGCCTGTTTCAGAGAGAGGGGTAACTTAAGCTCTCGGTCAGTTACCGTAGCAACAGACTCTATGAATCTAACCTGGTCGGGACCAGGTTTTTCTCAATGAACCTCGACTTTCTCTCATTCTCCGCCCTCTTTCAGAGCCACACACTCCATTTGATTTCCTCATTCATTCAGGCAGCAGGCGAGTTTTGGCGTAGCCTAGTTCTACCGTCTGTCATTTAAAGAAATCATTAAAAAAAATAAATAAATTAAAAAAAAAATCAGAGTCAGTATATTAGAAGTCCATTAGGCACAGTAAGTGGCGACTTTTTTTCACTAACATGGCATGTCCTTTTGATAACGATCCCGTGGATGAAGGTGCAGCATTACTGCGCAGAGAATTAAATATTCGTCGAGAGATGGTTATCAGACCACGCATAGATGTTCTAGCATTTCCAGCCATTATCTTTTTGAGCGGTACCATTTCACGTCACAGTCCATCATCTACATACACAACCTAAGCCGTCTTTACATTTGCAACATTACCAATCGTAGTCATGCTCTCACATCCCAGCAGATATTGTGTGTTGCGCTGCGTTTCTTTGCAAATGGTTTGCAAAAGTTTTTTGTACAGTGTCGGGGCCAGCCACTGGCCTTCCTAAATTCTGGCTTAGGGCCAGCTCCTCTGCCTCCGTTAGAGGTGGCGGTGCTGGACCACCACCCGTTTTACGGGCATCTGCCTTCTTTCTGTTGGCTGAGTAGAAGTCTGTGTTAGTTTAAATAGGATTAATTATTTAACAGAACATGATGTAGATGAGAAGACATTTATGTGTGTGAAACCAGCATTATGTTGGGGATAAAACAACTGCACAGTCAAACAGCCACTTAATATTTACTTTACAATGTAAAACATGATCAATATGAGGTACCCCCATGAGATTATGCCGAGGTCTCACCTGTTTGAACAATGTTTTTAAATTTCATCCTAAACTGCTGCCAAGTGCGCTTGGACCTAAATGAAATAAATTAATAGGCCACCATTCAAGCAGTTTTCCTCTGTAATATTATTGTGATTACAAAGGACTACATTTAAACTTACGCAATGACCGAGCAGCAGCCGTCTCCCTCTCTTTTGCAGCTGCAGCGGTGTTGCACTTCTTTCTGAAAACATGCTCAAACTCGTCGTATGAGCGAATTAAGATGTCTAGTTCTAGGGGGGCGAAAAACGCAGCCATCCTCTTCCCCGTTGCCATGGTGACTCGTTGAATCGGGGCTCCATTGATGCTGGCTTTTTATAGTTGTGGTGCACGCGCTTAACTCCAGGTGAAACTACTCCGAGTTGATTAAACTGACTCAAATCAGCTGTTCTGGAACCGGAAACTCAGAGTTTTCTATCTCAGAGTAGATCAACTCAGAGTTCAGGATTAGACTCAGAGTTTGTTGAACCTGCTTTGTGAAACGGACCCCTGAGCTGTTTTCAGACAGTGCAAGGGGAAATTAACGTCACATCCTCAATCACCTACTCTGCCTGCTGCAGGGGCTGCTGCATTGAAATGTGGTAGGGGGCGCTATGGAGCCAGTTTTCATCACTGACTGAATATTGGTATTTAGACGTGTTCAGGCTGGGAGTCTTATCAAACATGTAAAGTTTGGTGTAGACTCCAGCATTTACACTAAACTTATAGCAATTTCGCCTGTCATGGCGAAACATCAAAACTCAACGCCACGCCACGGCCACACGCTTCAATGCTAAGTAAATGTTTTGATAACTTTTGATCACACACTAGTGTAGATGACACACACTGATTTTGAAGTCGTTACCATGAATTCTGTAGGAGGAGTTCGTTAAAATACAAGGTATGCGAAATGGTCAAAAAAACGCGAAAAATGACCACTTTTATCAAGATGGCCGACTTCCTGTAGGACTTACGATATGGCTCCAAGAGGCTTTTTTGTGCGTCTTGACATGATACATTAGCCTCCCGAATTTCATTTTCCTAGGTTCATCTGGAAGGCGGGGCTACAATTTTGAAATTTTCAAGGGGGCGCTGTTGAGCCATATTGTCACGTCTATGCAAATGACCTATCCAGGATTTTAGCTGGTGTCGCTCCAGACATGTGTGCCAAGTTTCGTGACTGTAGACCCATCCCTTATCCCTAAAATACAGCATCGTATTTCATGGCGAAGGATGTGTCGCCATGGCAACGGCGTTTGGTCATGGGTCATGACCTACCCAATGTAGCATCACCAAGGTCTTACATCTTAGCTGAGTCAATTTCAGATGCATCGGCCAAATTTCCTAGGAGTAATACAACAAAGAACGACGCATGATACTTCCTGTTGCCAGTAGGTGGCGCTATGACTCTCACTAAATATGGGCCTGAAAATGTGTTCAGACCGGGACTCTTAACAAGCATATGAAATTTGGAAAAGATCAGACCATGTGGAGTCAAGTTATAAAGCTTTGAAATTTCATGGCGAGACATCGAAATTCGCCGCGTCGTCATGGCAACACCTTTCCACGAAAAGTCACCAACTTCATAATATACCATCTCCAAGGTCTTTAGGCTATTCTGAGTAAATTTGAGGTGGATCCCATCACCGTGCCACCCACAGAGCGTCAAAGTGTAAAACATGTAACTTCCTGTTGCCAGTAGGTGGCGCTATGACTCATATCCAATATTGACACATGGATGTGTTCAGGACGGGACTCTTTCCAAGCACAAAAGGTTTGGGTCTCTTAGGATCCTGCATGCCGGAGTTATGGCTGTTTGAATTTTCACGGCGAAGGATCGAAATTCGCCGCCCGACCACACCCCCTCAACAATGTCGAAAACTCACCGTTTTGATAACTTTTCATCTCCCAGGTCTGTAGATGATACGGACCGAATTTCAAGTTGCTGAGGTCAAATCCCTAGGAGGAGTTCGTTAAAGTACGCGGGCTAAAAACGGCAAAATTGGCCTGAAAATCGCAACTTTGAACCAAAATGGCCGACTTCCTGTTGGATTTAGGGTATGGCTCCAAGAGAGTTTTTGGTGCGTCTGGTCATGATATATAAGCACACCAAATTTCATTGTTCTACGACCATCTGTATCGTGGGGCTCGCTTTTCTTAATTTTCTAGGTGGCGCTGTCGAGCCATTTTTCCCCGCATTTTTTGCGAGACACATAAAATCTGCAATTTTCACCAGAACTGACGCGCACGCCAATTTCGGTGAGTTTTGGTACACGTTTGTAGAAGTTATTTGAGGTCAAAGAGTCGCAATAATAATAATAATAAGAATATTAAAGCTGCAAGCAGCGATGATCGGGCCCTCGCACCCCAGCGCATGTCGAAGTGACGCTCAGTCGAAGGGCTTTTGTCAGTGACTTGTTGTGTAAAGTTTGAGGCAGATCCAACCGTGTACACTCAAGTTATATCAATTTCCTCTGTCATGGCGAAACATCAAAACTCAACGCCACGCCACGGCCAAACCATCATGATCATACACTAGTCTAGATGACACACACTGATTTTTAAGTCCTTACGATGGATTCTGTAGGAGGAGTTCTTTAAAATACAAGGTATGCGAAATGGCCAAGAAAAGGCGAAAATGTACCATTTTTTTCAAGATGGCCGACTTCCTGTTCGACTTACAATAAGGCTTCAAGAGGCTTTTTTGTGCGTGTTGACATTATACATGTGCCCTGTGAATTTCATCTTTCTACGTTAATCTGGAAGGCGGGGCTGCAATTTTGAAATTTTAAAGGGGGCGCTGTTGAGCCATTTTACCACGCCCATTCAAAGCGACCACATAGGATTTTAGCTGACATCACTCTAGACATGTGTGTCAAGTTTCATGACTGTAGAGCAATCCCTTCTCCCTGAAAAACAGTATCATATTTCATGGCGAAGGATGTGTCGCCATGGTAACAGCGTTCAGTTTTGGGTCATGAGCTGCCAAATGTAGCATCACCAAGGTCTTGTTTATTAGCTGACTTAATTTCAGGTGCATCAGCCAAATTTCCTAGGAGTAATTAGACAAAGTACGACGCATGATACTTCCTGTTGCCAGTAGGTGGCGCTATGACTTTCGCTAAATATGAGACTGAACATGTGTTCAGATTGGGACTCTTAACAAGCATATGAAATTTGGAAAAGATCAGACCACGTGGAGTCAAGTTATAAGGCATTGAAATTTCATGGCATCACATCGAAATTCGCCGCGTCGCCATGGCAACACCTTTCAACGAAGGGTCACCAACTTCATAATATAAGATCTCCAAGGTCTTGAGGCTATTCTCAGTAAATTTCAGCTGGATTCGATCACCGTGCTGCCCACAGGGCGTCAGAGCGTAAAACATGTAACTTCCTGTTGCCAGGAGGTGGCGCTATGACTCATATCCTGTATTGTCACATGGACCCGTTCAGGGCGGGACTCTTATGAAGCACAAAAGGTTTGGCTCTCTTAGGATCATGTATGCCGGAGTTATAGCCGTTTCATTTTTCATGGCGAAGGATCGAAATTCGCCGCCCAGCCACGCCCCCTAGGAAAGACTAATGAGAATTGTTTTAGCAACTTTTAATCTCCTATGCCTGTAGATGATACGGACCGAATTTGAAAGTCCTGGGGTCAAATCTCTAGGAGGAGTTCGTTAAAGTATGCGGGCTGGAAATGACAAAATCGGTGCAAAATTTCAACTTTGATACAAAATGGCCGACTTCCTGTTGGAGTTAGGCTATGTGTCCTTGAGACTTTTTGGTGCGTCTGGTCATGATACATATGCATACCGAATTTCGTTCTCCTACGACAATCTGTATCGAGGGGCTCAATTTTCTTGACTTTCTAGGTGGCGCTGTCGAGCCATTTTGTCCCGCTTTATTTCGAGACCCATAAAATATCGAAATTTTCGCCAGTCCTGACATCTGTGCAAATTTTCATGAGTTTTCGTGCATGTTTAGGCCCTCAAAAATGCGTTTGTTTCGGAGGAATAATAATAATAATAATAATTCCTTCAGTTTCAATAGGGCTTCGCACCGGTCGGTGCTCGGGCCCTAATTAAAGCTGCAAGCAGCGATGATCGGGCCCTCGCACCCCAGCGCATGTCGAAGTGACGCTCAGTCGAAGGGCTTTTGTCAGTGACTTGTTGTGTAAAGTTTGAGGCAGATCCAACCATGTACACTCAAGTTATATCAATTTCCTCTGTCATGGCGAAACATCAAAACTCAACGCCACGCCACGGCCAAACCATCATGATCATACACTACTCTAGATGACACACACTGATTTTGAAGTCCTTACTATGAAATCTGTAGGAGGAGTGCGTTAAAATACAAGGTATGCGAAATGGCCAAAAAAAGGCGAAAATTGACCAGTTTTTCAAGATGGCCGACTTCCTGTTCAACTTACAATAAGGCGTCAACAGACTTTTTTGTGCGTCTTGACATTATACATGTGCCCTGTGAATTTCATCTCTCTACGTTAATCTGGAAGGCGGGGCTTCAATTTTGAAATTTTAAAGGGGGCGCTGTTGAGCCATTTTGTTACGCCCATTAAGAGGAACTACATAGGTTTTTAGCTGGTGTCTCTCCAGACATGTGTGTCAAGTTTCGTGACTGTAGAGCAATCCCTTCTCCCTGTAAAACAGTATTGTATTTCATGGTGAAGGATGTGTCGCCATGCTAACAGCATTCAGTTTTGGGTCATGGGCTGCCAAATGTAGCATCACCAAAGTCTCGTTTATTAGCTGACTTAATTTCAGGTGCATCAGCCAAATTTCCTAGGAGTAATTAGACAAAGTACGACACGTGTTACTTCATGTTGCCAGTAGGTGGCGCTATGACTTTCGCTAAATATGAGACTGAACATGTGTTCAGACCGAGACTCTTAACAAGCATATGAAATTTGGAAAAGATCAGACCACGTGGAGTCAAGTTATAAGGCATTGAAATTTCATGGCGTCACATCGAAATTCGCCGCGTCGCCATGGCAACACCTTTCAACGAAGGGTCACCAACTTCATAATATAAGATCTCCAAGGTCTTGAGGCTATTCTCAGTAAATTTCAGCTGGATTCCATCACCGTGCTGCCCACAGGGCGTCAGAGCGTAAAACATGTAACTTCCTGTTGCCAGGAGGTGGCGCTATGACTCATATCCTGTATTGTCACATGGACCCGTTCAGGGCGGGACTCTTATGAAGCACAAAAGGTTTGGCTCTCTTAGGATCATGTATGCCGGAGTTATAGCCGTTTCATTTTTCATGGCGAAGGATCGAAATTCGCCGCCCAGCCACGCCCCCTAGGAAAGACTAATGAGAATTGTTTTGATAACTTTTAATCTCCTATGCCTGTAGATGATACGGACCGAATTTGAAAGTCCTGGGGTCAAATCTCTAGGAGGAGTTCGTTAAAGTATGCGGGCTGGAAATGACAAAATCGGTGCAAAATTTCAACTTTGATACAAAATGGCCGACTTCCTGTTGGAGTTAGGCTATGTGTCCTTGAGACTTTTTGGTGCGTCTGGTCATGATACATATGCATACCGAATTTCGTTCTCCTACGACAATCTGTATCGAGGGGCTCAATTTTCTTGACTTTCTAGGTGGCGCTGTCGAGCCATTTTGTCCCGCTTTATTTCGAGACCCATAAAATATCGAAATTTTCGCCAGTCCTGACATCTGTGCAAATTTTCATGAGTTTTCGTGCATGTTTAGGCCCTCAAAAATGCGTTTGTTTCGGAGGAATAATAATAATAATTAAAGCTGCAAGCAGCGATGATCGGGCCCTCGCACCCCAGCGCATGTCGAAGTGACGCTCAGTCGAAGGGCTTTTGTCAGTGACTTGTTGTGTAAAGTTTGAGGCAGATCCAACCATGTACACTCAAGTTATATCAATTTCCTCTGTCATGGCGAAACATCAAAACTCAACGCCACGCCACGGCCAAACCATCATGATCATACACTAGTCTAGATGACACACACTGATTTTTAAGTCCTTACGATGAAATCTGTAGGAGGAGTTCTTTAAAATACAAGGTATGCGAAATGGCCAAAAAAAGGCGAAAATTGACCAGTTTTTCAAGATGGCCGACTTCCTGTTCAACTTACAATAAGGCGTCAACAGACTTTTTTGTGCGTCTTGACATTATACATGTGCCCTGTGAATTTCATCTTTCTACGTTAATCTGGAAGGCGGGGCTGCAATTTTGAAATTTTAAAGGAGGCGCTGTTGAGCCATTTTGCCACGCCCATTCAAAGCGACCACATAGGATTTTAGCTGACATCACTCTAGACATGTGTGTCAAGTTTCATGACTGTAGAGCAATCCCTTCTCCCTGAAAAACAGTATCATATTTCATGGCGAAGGATGTGTCGCCATGGTAACAGCATTCAGTTTTGGGTCATGAGCTGCCAAATGTAGCATCACCAAGGTCTTGTTTATTAGCTGACTTAATTTCAGGTGCATCAGCCAAATTTCCTAGGAGTAATTAGACAAAGTACGACGCATGATACTTCCTGTTGCCAGTAGGTGGCGCTATGACTTTCGCTAAATATGAGACTGAACATGTGTTCAGATTGGGACTCTTAACAAGCATATGAAATTTGGAAAAGATCAGACCACGTGGAGTCAAGTTATAAGGCATTGAAATTTCATGGCGTCACATCGAAATTCGCCGCGTCGCCATGGCAACACCTTTCGACGAAGGGTCACCAACTTCATAATATAAGATCTCCAAGGTCTTGAGGCTATTCTCAGTAAATTTCAGCTGGATTCGATCACCGTGCTGCCCACAGGGCGTCAGAGCGTAAAACATGTAACTTCCTGTTGCCAGGAGGTGGCGCTATGACTCATATCCTGTATTGTCACATGGACCCGTTCAGGGCGGGACTCTTATGAAGCACAAAAGGTTTGGCTCTCTTAGGATCATGTATGCCGGAGTTATAGCCGTTTCATTTTTCATGGCGAAGGATCGAAATTCGCCGCCCAGCCACGCCCCCTAGGAAAGACTAATGAGAATTGTTTTAATAACTTTTAATCTCCTATGCCTGTAGATGATACGGACCGAATTTGAAAGTCCTGGGGTCAAATCTCTAGGAGGAGTTCGTTAAAGTATGCGGGCTGGAAATGACAAAATCGGTGCAAAATTTCAACTTTGATACAAAATGGCCGACTTCCTGTTGGAGTTAGGCTATGTGTCCTTGAGACTTTTTGGTGCGTCTGGTCATGATACATATGCATACCGAATTTCGTTCTCCTACGACAATCTGTATCGAGGGGCTCAATTTTCTTGACTTTCTAGGTGGCGCTGTCGAGCCATTTTGTCCCGCTTTATTTCGAGACCCATAAAATATCGAAATTTTCGCCAGTCCTGACATCTGTGCAAATTTTCATGAGTTTTCGTGCATGTTTAGGCCCTCAAAAATGCGTTTGTTTCGGAGGAATAATAATAATAATAATTAAAGCTGCAAGCAGCGATGATCGGGCCCTCGCACCCCAGCGCATGTCGAAGTGACGCTCAGTCGAAGGGCTTTTGTCAGTGACTTGTTGTGTAAAGTTTGAGGCAGATCCAACCATGTACACTCAAGTTATATCAATTTCCTCTGTCATGGCGAAACATCAAAACTCAACGCCACGCCACGGCCAAACCATCATGATCATACACTACTCTAGATGACACACACTGATTTTGAAGTCCTTACGATGAAATCTGTAGGAGGAGTGCGTTAAAATACAAGGTATGCGAAATGGCCAAAAAAAGGCGAAAATTGACCAGTTTTTCAAGATGGCCGACTTCCTGTTCAACTTACAATAAGGCGTCAACAGACTTTTTTGTGCGTCTCGACATTATACATGTGCCCTGTGAATTTCATCTCTCTACGTTAATCTGGAAGGCGGGGCTTCAATTTTGAAATTTTAAAGGGGGTGCTGTTGAGCCATTTTGTTACGCCCATTAAGAGGAACTACATAGGTTTTTAGCTGGTGTCTCTCCAGACATGTGTGTCAAGTTTCGTGACTGTAGAGCAATCCATTCTCCCTGTAAAACAGTATTGTATTTCATGGCGAAGGATGTGTCGCCATGGTAACAGCATTCAGTTTTGGGTCATGAGCTGCCAAATGTAGCATCACCAAAGTCTTGTTTATTAGCTGACTTAATTTCAGGTGCATCAGCCAAATTTCCTAGGAGTAATTAGACAAAGTACGACACGTGTTACTTCATGTTGCCAGTAGGTGGCGCTATGACTTTCGCTAAATATGAGACTGAACATGTGTTCAGACCGAGACTCTTAACAAGCATATGAAATTTGGAAAAGATCAGACCACGTGGAGTCAAGTTATAAGGCATTGAAATTTCATGGCGTCACATCGAAATTCGCCGCGTCGCCATGGCAACACCTTTCAACGAAGGGTCACCAACTTCATAATATAAGATCTCCAAGGTCTTGAGGCTATTCTCAGTAAATTTCAGCTGGATTCCATCACCGTGCTGCCCACAGGGCGTCAGAGAGTAAAACATGTAACTTCCTGTTGCCAGGAGGTGGCGCTATGACTCATATCCTGTATTGTCACATGGACCCGTTCAGGGCGGGACTCTTATGAAGCACAAAAGGTTTGGCTCTCTTAGGATCATGTATGCCGGAGTTATAGCCGTTTCATTTTTCATGGCGAAGGATCGAAATTCGCCGCCCAGCCACGCCCCCTAGGAAAGACTAATGAGAATTGTTTTGATAACTTTTAATCTCCTATGCCTGTAGATGATACGGACCGAATTTGAAAGTCCTGGGGTCAAATCTCTAGGAGGAGTTCGTTAAAGTATGCGGGCTGGAAATGACAAAATCGGTGCAAAATTTCAACTTTGATACAAAATGGCCGACTTCCTGTTGGAGTTAGGCTATGTGTCCTTGAGACTTTTTGGTGCGTTTGGTCATGATACATATGCATACCGAATTTCGTTCTCCTACGACAATCTGTATCGAGGGGCTCAATTTTCTTGACTTTCTAGGTGGCGCTGTCGAGCCATTTTGTCCCGCTTTATTTCGAGACCCATAAAATATCGAAATTTTCGCCAGTCCTGACATCTGTGCAAATTTTCATGAGTTTTCGTGCATGTTTAGGCCCTCAAAAATGCGTTTGTTTCGGAGGAATAATAATAATAATAATAATTAAAGCTGCAAGCAGCGATGATCGGGCCCTCGCACCCCAGCGCATGTCGAAGTGACGCTCAGTCGAAGGGCTTTTGTCAGTGACTTGTTGTGTAAAGTTTGAGGCAGATCCAACCATGTACACTCAAGTTATATCAATTTCCTCTGTCATGGCGAAACATCAAAACTCAACGCCACGCCACGGCCAAACCATCATGATCATACACTAGTCTAGATGACACACACTGATTTTTAAGTCCTTACGATGAAATCTGTAGGAGGAGTTCTTTAAAATACAAGGTATGCGAAATGGCCAAAAAAAGGCGAAAATTGACCAGTTTTTCAAGATGGCCGACTTCCTGTTCAACTTACAATAAGGCGTCAACAGACTTTTTTGTGCGTCTTGACATTATACATGTGCCCTGTGAATTTCATCTTTCTACGTTAATCTTGAAGGCGGGGCTGCAATTTTGAAATTTTAAAGGAGGCGCTGTTGAGCCATTTTGCCACGCCCATTCAAAGCGACCACATAGGATTTCAGCTGACATCACTCTAGACATGTGTGTCAAGTTTCATGACTGTAGAGCAATCCCTTCTCCCTGAAAAACAGTATCATATTTCATGGCGAAGGATGTGTCGCCATGGTAACAGCATTCAGTTTTGGGTCATGAGCTGCCAAATGTAGCATCACCAAGGTCTTGTTTATTAGCTGACTTAATTTCAGGTGCATCAGCCAAATTTCCTAGGAGTAATTAGACAAAGTACGACGCATGATACTTCCTGTTGCCAGTAGGTGGCGCTATGACTTTCGCTAAATATGAGACTGAACATGTGTTCAGATTGGGACTCTTAACAAGCATATGAAATTTGGAAAAGATCAGACCACGTGGAGTCAAGTTATAAGGCATTGAAATTTCATGGCGTCACATCGAAATTCGCCGCGTCGCCATGGCAACACCTTTCGACGAAGGGTCACCAACTTCATAATATAAGATCTCCAAGGTCTTGAGGCTATTCTCAGTAAATTTCAGCTGGATTCCATCACCGTGCTGCCCACAGGGCGTCAGAGCGTAAAACATGTAACTTCCTGTTGCCAGGAGGTGGCGCTATGACTCATATCCTGTATTGTCACATGGACCCGTTCAGGGCGGGACTCTTATGAAGCACAAAAGGTTTGGCTCTCTTAGGATCATGTATGCCGGAGTTATAGCCGTTTCATTTTTCATGGCGAAGGATCGAAATTCGCCGCCCAGCCACGCCCCCTAGGAAAGACTAATGAGAATTGTTTTAGCAACTTTTAATCTCCTATGCCTGTAGATGATACGGACCGAATTTGAAAGTCCTGGGGTCAAATCTCTAGGAGGAGTTCGTTAAAGTATGCGGGCTGGAAATGACAAAATCGGTGCAAAATTTCAACTTTGATACAAAATGGCCGACTTCCTGTTGGAGTTAGGCTATGTGTCCTTGAGACTTTTTGGTGCGTCTGGTCATGATACATATGCATACCGAATTTCGTTCTCCTACGACAATCTGTATCGAGGGGCTCAATTTTCTTGACTTTCTAGGTGGCGCTGTCGAACCATTTTGTCCCGCTTTATTTCGAGACCCATAAAATATCGAAATTTTCGCCAGTCCTGACATCTGTGCAAATTTTCATGAGTTTTCGTGCATGTTTAGGCCCTCAAAAATGCGTTTGTTTCGGAGGAATAATAATAATAATAATAATAATAATAATTCCTTCAGTTTCAATAGGGCTTCGCAACGGTCGGTGCTCGGGCCCTAATTAAAGCTGCAAGCAGCGATGATCGGGCCCTCGCACCCCAGCGCATGTCGAAGTGACGCTCAGTCGAAGGGCTTTTGTCAGTGACTTGTTGTGTAAAGTTTGAGGCAGATCCAACCGTGTACACTCAAGTTATATCAATTTCCTCTGTCATGGCGAAACATCAAAACTCAACGCCACGCCACGGCCAAACCATCATGATCATACACTAGTCTAGATGACACACACTGATTTTTAAGTCCTTACGATGGATTCTGTAGGAGGAGTTCTTTAAAATACAAGGTATGCGAAATGGCCAAGAAAAGGCGAAAATGTACCATTTTTTTCAAGATGGCCGACTTCCTGTTCGACTTACAATAAGGCTTCAAGAGGCTTTTTTGTGCGTGTTGACATTATACATGTGCCCTGTGAATTTCATCTTTCTACGTTAATCTGGAAGGCGGGGCTGCAATTTTGAAATTTTAAAGGAGGCGCTGTTGAGCCATTTTGCCACGCCCATTCAAAGCGACCACATAGGATTTTAGCTGACATCACTCTAGACATGTGTGTCAAGTTTCATGACTGTAGAGCAATCCCTTCTCCCTGAAAAACAGTATCATATTTCATGGCGAAGGATGTGTCGCCATGGTAACAGCATTCAGTTTTGGGTCATGAGCTGCCAAATGTAGCATCACCAAGGTCTTGTTTATTAGCTGACTTAATTTCAGGTGCATCAGCCAAATTTCCTAGGAGTAATTAGACAAAGTACGACGCATGATACTTCCTGTTGCCAGTAGGTGGCGCTATGACTTTCGCTAAATATGAGACTGAACATGTGTTCAGATTGGGACTCTTAACAAGCATATGAAATTTGGAAAAGATCAGACCACGTGGAGTCAAGTTATAAGGCATTGAAATTTCATGGCGTCACATCGAAATTCGCCGCGTCGCCATGGCAACACCTTTCGACGAAGGGTCACCAACTTCATAATATAAGATCTCCAAGGTCTTGAGGCTATTCTCAGTAAATTTCAGCTGGATTCGATCACCGTGCTGCCCACAGGGCGTCAGAGCGTAAAACATGTAACTTCCTGTTGCCAGGAGGTGGCGCTATGACTCATATCCTGTATTGTCACATGGACCCGTTCAGGGCGGGACTCTTATGAAGCACAAAAGGTTTGGCTCTCTTAGGATCATGTATGCCGGAGTTATAGCCGTTTCATTTTTCATGGCGAAGGATCGAAATTCGCCGCCCAGCCACGCCCCCTAGGAAAGACTAATGAGAATTGTTTTAATAACTTTTAATCTCCTATGCCTGTAGATGATACGGACCGAATTTGAAAGTCCTGGGGTCAAATCTCTAGGAGGAGTTCGTTAAAGTATGCGGGCTGGAAATGACAAAATCGGTGCAAAATTTCAACTTTGATACAAAATGGCCGACTTCCTGTTGGAGTTAGGCTATGTGTCCTTGAGACTTTTTGGTGCGTCTGGTCATGATACATATGCATACCGAATTTCGTTCTCCTACGACAATCTGTATCGAGGGGCTCAATTTTCTTGACTTTCTAGGTGGCGCTGTCGAGCCATTTTGTCCCGCTTTATTTCGAGACCCATAAAATATCGAAATTTTCGCCAGTCCTGACATCTGTGCAAATTTTCATGAGTTTTCGTGCATGTTTAGGCCCTCAAAAATGCGTTTGTTTCGGAGGAATAATAATAATAATAATTAAAGCTGCAAGCAGCGATGATCGGGCCCTCGCACCCCAGCGCATGTCGAAGTGACGCTCAGTCGAAGGGCTTTTGTCAGTGACTTGTTGTGTAAAGTTTGAGGCAGATCCAACCATGTACACTCAAGTTATATCAATTTCCTCTGTCATGGCGAAACATCAAAACTCAACGCCACGCCACGGCCAAACCATCATGATCATACACTACTCTAGATGACACACACTGATTTTGAAGTCCTTACGATGAAATCTGTAGGAGGAGTGCGTTAAAATACAAGGTATGCGAAATGGCCAAAAAAAGGCGAAAATTGACCAGTTTTTCAAGATGGCCGACTTCCTGTTCAACTTACAATAAGGCGTCAACAGACTTTTTTGTGCGTCTCGACATTATACATGTGCCCTGTGAATTTCATCTCTCTACGTTAATCTGGAAGGCGGGGCTTCAATTTTGAAATTTTAAAGGGGGTGCTGTTGAGCCATTTTGTTACGCCCATTAAGAGGAACTACATAGGTTTTTAGCTGGTGTCTCTCCAGACATGTGTGTCAAGTTTCGTGACTGTAGAGCAATCCATTCTCCCTGTAAAACAGTATTGTATTTCATGGCGAAGGATGTGTCGCCATGGTAACAGCATTCAGTTTTGGGTCATGAGCTGCCAAATGTAGCATCACCAAAGTCTTGTTTATTAGCTGACTTAATTTCAGGTGCATCAGCCAAATTTCCTAGGAGTAATTAGACAAAGTACGACACGTGTTACTTCATGTTGCCAGTAGGTGGCGCTATGACTTTCGCTAAATATGAGACTGAACATGTGTTCAGACCGAGACTCTTAACAAGCATATGAAATTTGGAAAAGATCAGACCACGTGGAGTCAAGTTATAAGGCATTGAAATTTCATGGCGTCACATCGAAATTCGCCGCGTCGCCATGGCAACACCTTTCAACGAAGGGTCACCAACTTCATAATATAAGATCTCCAAGGTCTTGAGGCTATTCTCAGTAAATTTCAGCTGGATTCCATCACCGTGCTGCCCACAGGGCGTCAGAGAGTAAAACATGTAACTTCCTGTTGCCAGGAGGTGGCGCTATGACTCATATCCTGTATTGTCACATGGACCCGTTCAGGGCGGGACTCTTATGAAGCACAAAAGGTTTGGCTCTCTTAGGATCATGTATGCCGGAGTTATAGCCGTTTCATTTTTCATGGCGAAGGATCGAAATTCGCCGCCCAGCCACGCCCCCTAGGAAAGACTAATGAGAATTGTTTTGATAACTTTTAATCTCCTATGCCTGTAGATGATACGGACCGAATTTGAAAGTCCTGGGGTCAAATCTCTAGGAGGAGTTCGTTAAAGTATGCGGGCTGGAAATGACAAAATCGGTGCAAAATTTCAACTTTGATACAAAATGGCCGACTTCCTGTTGGAGTTAGGCTATGTGTCCTTGAGACTTTTTGGTGCGTTTGGTCATGATACATATGCATACCGAATTTCGTTCTCCTACGACAATCTGTATCGAGGGGCTCAATTTTCTTGACTTTCTAGGTGGCGCTGTCGAGCCATTTTGTCCCGCTTTATTTCGAGACCCATAAAATATCGAAATTTTCGCCAGTCCTGACATCTGTGCAAATTTTCATGAGTTTTCGTGCATGTTTAGGCCCTCAAAAATGCGTTTGTTTCGGAGGAATAATAATAATAATAATAATTAAAGCTGCAAGCAGCGATGATCGGGCCCTCGCACCCCAGCGCATGTCGAAGTGACGCTCAGTCGAAGGGCTTTTGTCAGTGACTTGTTGTGTAAAGTTTGAGGCAGATCCAACCATGTACACTCAAGTTATATCAATTTCCTCTGTCATGGCGAAACATCAAAACTCAACGCCACGCCACGGCCAAACCATCATGATCATACACTAGTCTAGATGACACACACTGATTTTTAAGTCCTTACGATGAAATCTGTAGGAGGAGTTCTTTAAAATACAAGGTATGCGAAATGGCCAAAAAAAGGCGAAAATTGACCAGTTTTTCAAGATGGCCGACTTCCTGTTCAACTTACAATAAGGCGTCAACAGACTTTTTTGTGCGTCTTGACATTATACATGTGCCCTGTGAATTTCATCTTTCTACGTTAATCTTGAAGGCGGGGCTGCAATTTTGAAATTTTAAAGGAGGCGCTGTTGAGCCATTTTGCCACGCCCATTCAAAGCGACCACATAGGATTTCAGCTGACATCACTCTAGACATGTGTGTCAAGTTTCATGACTGTAGAGCAATCCCTTCTCCCTGAAAAACAGTATCATATTTCATGGCGAAGGATGTGTCGCCATGGTAACAGCATTCAGTTTTGGGTCATGAGCTGCCAAATGTAGCATCACCAAGGTCTTGTTTATTAGCTGACTTAATTTCAGGTGCATCAGCCAAATTTCCTAGGAGTAATTAGACAAAGTACGACGCATGATACTTCCTGTTGCCAGTAGGTGGCGCTATGACTTTCGCTAAATATGAGACTGAACATGTGTTCAGATTGGGACTCTTAACAAGCATATGAAATTTGGAAAAGATCAGACCACGTGGAGTCAAGTTATAAGGCATTGAAATTTCATGGCGTCACATCGAAATTCGCCGCGTCGCCATGGCAACACCTTTCGACGAAGGGTCACCAACTTCATAATATAAGATCTCCAAGGTCTTGAGGCTATTCTCAGTAAATTTCAGCTGGATTCCATCACCGTGCTGCCCACAGGGCGTCAGAGCGTAAAACATGTAACTTCCTGTTGCCAGGAGGTGGCGCTATGACTCATATCCTGTATTGTCACATGGACCCGTTCAGGGCGGGACTCTTATGAAGCACAAAAGGTTTGGCTCTCTTAGGATCATGTATGCCGGAGTTATAGCCGTTTCATTTTTCATGGCGAAGGATCGAAATTCGCCGCCCAGCCACGCCCCCTAGGAAAGACTAATGAGAATTGTTTTAGCAACTTTTAATCTCCTATGCCTGTAGATGATACGGACCGAATTTGAAAGTCCTGGGGTCAAATCTCTAGGAGGAGTTCGTTAAAGTATGCGGGCTGGAAATGACAAAATCGGTGCAAAATTTCAACTTTGATACAAAATGGCCGACTTCCTGTTGGAGTTAGGCTATGTGTCCTTGAGACTTTTTGGTGCGTCTGGTCATGATACATATGCATACCGAATTTCGTTCTCCTACGACAATCTGTATCGAGGGGCTCAATTTTCTTGACTTTCTAGGTGGCGCTGTCGAACCATTTTGTCCCGCTTTATTTCGAGACCCATAAAATATCGAAATTTTCGCCAGTCCTGACATCTGTGCAAATTTTCATGAGTTTTCGTGCATGTTTAGGCCCTCAAAAATGCGTTTGTTTCGGAGGAATAATAATAATAATAATAATAATAATAATTCCTTCAGTTTCAATAGGGCTTCGCAACGGTCGGTGCTCGGGCCCTAATTAAAGCTGCAAGCAGCGATGATCGGGCCCTCGCACCCCAGCGCATGTCGAAGTGACGCTCAGTCGAAGGGCTTTTGTCAGTGACTTGTTGTGTAAAGTTTGAGGCAGATCCAACCGTGTACACTCAAGTTATATCAATTTCCTCTGTCATGGCGAAACATCAAAACTCAACGCCACGCCACGGCCAAACCATCATGATCATACACTAGTCTAGATGACACACACTGATTTTTAAGTCCTTACGATGGATTCTGTAGGAGGAGTTCTTTAAAATACAAGGTATGCGAAATGGCCAAGAAAAGGCGAAAATGTACCATTTTTTTCAAGATGGCCGACTTCCTGTTCGACTTACAATAAGGCTTCAAGAGGCTTTTTTGTGCGTGTTGACATTATACATGTGCCCTGTGAATTTCATCTTTCTACGTTAATCTGGAAGGCGGGGCTGCAATTTTGAAATTTTAAAGGAGGCGCTGTTGAGCCATTTTGCCACGCCCATTCAAAGCGACCACATAGGATTTTAGCTGACATCACTCTAGACATGTGTGTTAAGTTTCATGACTGTAGAGCAATCCCTTCTCCCTGAAAAACAGTATCATATTTCATGGCGAAGGATGTGTCGCCATGGTAACAGCATTCAGTTTCGGGTCATGAGCTGCCAAATGTAGCATTACCAAGGTCTTGTTTATTAGCTGACTTAATTTCAGGTGCATCAGCCAAATTTCCTAGGAGTAATTAGACAAAGTACGACGCATGATACTTCCTGTTGCCAGTAGGTGGCGCTATGACTTTCGCTAAATATGAGACTGAACATGTGTTCAGATTGGGACTCTTAACAAGCATATGAAATGTGGAAAAGATCAGACCACGTGGAGTCAAGTTATAAGGCATTGAAATTTCATGGCGTCACAGCGAAATTCGCCGCGTCGCCATGGCAACACCTTTCAACGAAGGGTCACCAACTTCATAATATAAGATCTCCAAGGTCTTGAGGCTATTCTCAGTAAATTTCAGCTGGATTCGATCACCGTGCTGCCCACAGGGCGTCAGAGAGTAAAACATGTAACTTCCTGTTGCCAGGAGGTGGCGCTATGACTCATATCCTGTATTGTCACATGGACCCGTTCAGGGCGGGACTCTTATGAAGCACAAAAGGTTTGGCTCTCTTAGGATCATGTATGCCGGAGTTATAGCCGTTTCATTTTTCATGGCGAAGGATCGAAATTCGCCGCCCAGCCACGCCCCCTAGGAAAGACTAATGAGAATTGTTTTGATAACTTTTAATCTCCTATGCCTGTAGATGATACGGACCGAATTTGAAAGTCCTGGGGTCAAATCTCTAGGAGGAGTTCGTTAAAGTATGCGGGCTGGAAATGACAAAATCGGTGCAAAATTTCAACTTTGATACAAAATGGCCGACTTCCTGTTGGAGTTAGGCTATGTGTCCTTGAGACTTTTTGGTGCGTTTGGTCATGATACATATGCATACCGAATTTCGTTCTCCTACGACAATCTGTATCGAGGGGCTCAATTTTCTTGACTTTCTAGGTGGCGCTGTCGAGCCATTTTGTCCCGCTTTATTTCGAGACCCATAAAATATCGAAATTTTCGCCAGTCCTGACATCTGTGCAAATTTTCATGAGTTTTCGTGCATGTTTAGGCCCTCAAAAATGCGTTTGTTTCGGAGGAATAATAATAATAATAATAATAATAATAATTCCTTCAGTTCCAATAGGGCTTCGCACCGGTCGGTGCTCGGGCCCTAATTAAAGCTGCAAGCAGCGATGATCGGGCCCTCGCACCCCAGCGCATGTCGAAGTGACGCTCAGTCGAAGGGCTTTTGTCAGTGACTTGTTGTGTAAAGTTTGAGGCAGATCCAACCATGTACACTCAAGTTATATCAATTTCCTCTGTCATGGCGAAACATCAAAACTCAACGCCACGCCACGGCCAAACCATCATGATCATACACTAGTCTAGATGACACACACTGATTTTGAAGTCCTTACGATGGATTCTGTAGGAGGAGTTCTTTAAAATACAAGGTATGCGAAATGGCCAAGAAAAGGCGAAAATGTACCATTTTTTTCAAGATGGCCGACTTCCTGTTCGACTTACAATAAGGCTTCAAGAGGCTTTTTTGTGCGTGTTGACATTATACATGTGCCCTGTGAATTTCATCTTTCTACGTTAATCTGGAAGGCGGGGCTGCAATTTTGAAATTTTAAAGGGGGCGCTGTTGAGCCATTTTGCCACGCCCATTCAAAGCGACCACATAGGATTTTAGCTGACATCACTCTAGACATTTGTGTCAAGTTTCATGACTGTAGAGCAATCCCTTCTCCCTGAAAAACAGTATCATATTTCATGGCGAAGGATGTGTCGCCATGGTAACAGCATTCAGTTTTGGGTCATGAGCTGCCAAATGTAGCATCACCAAGGTCTCGTTTATTAGCTGACTTAATTTCAGGTGCATCAGCCAAATTTCCTAGGAGTAATTAGACAAAGTACGATGCATGATACTTCCTGTTGCCAGTAGGTGGCGCTATGACTTTCGCTAAATATGAGACTGAACATGTGTTCAGATCGGGACTCTTAACAAGCATATGAAATTTGGAAAAGATCAGACCACGTGGAGTCAAGTTATAAGGCATTGAAATTTCATGGCGTCACATCGAAATTCGCCGCGTCGCCATGGCAACACCTTTCGACGAAGGGTCACCAACTTCATAATATAAGATCTCCAAGGTCTTGAGGCTATTCTCAGTAAATTTCAGCTGGATTCCATCACCGTGCTGCCCACAGGGCGTCAGAGCGTAAAACATGTAACTTCCTGTTGCCAGGAGGTGGCGCTATGACTCATATCCTGTATTGTCACATGGACCCGTTCAGGGCGGGACTCTTATGAAGCACAAAAGGTTTGGCTCTCTTAGGATCATGTATGCCGGAGTTATAGCCGTTTCATTTTTCATGGCGAAGGATCGAAATTCGCCGCCCAGCCACGCCCCCTAGGAAAGACTAATGAGAATTGTTTTAGCAACTTTTAATCTCCTATGCCTGTAGATGATACGGACCGAATTTGAAAGTCCTGGGGTCAAATCTCTAGGAGGAGTTCGTTAAAGTATGCGGGCTGGAAATGACAAAATCGGTGCAAAATTTCAACTTTGATACAAAATGGCCGACTTCCTGTTGGAGTTAGGCTATGTGTCCTTGAGACTTTTTGGTGCGTCTGGTCATGATACATATGCATACCGAATTTCGTTCTCCTACGACAATCTGTATCGAGGGGCTCAATTTTCTTGACTTTCTAGGTGGCGCTGTCGAGCCATTTTGTCCCGCTTTATTTCGAGACCCATAAAATATCGAAATTTTCGCCAGTCCTGACATCTGTGCAAATTTTCATGAGTTTTCGTGCATGTTTAGGCCCTCAAAAATGCGTTTGTTTCGGAGGAATAATAATAATAATAATTCCTTCAGTTTCAATAGGGCTTCGCACCGGTAGGTGCTCGGGCCCTAATAATTCCTTCAGTTTCAATAGGGCTTCGCACCGGTAGGTGCTCGGGCCCTAATAACTCCTTCAGTTTCAATAGGGCTTCGCACCGGTCGGTGCTCGGGCCCTAATTAAAGCTGCAAGCAGCGATGATCGGGCCCTCGCACCCCAGCGCATGTCGAAGTGACGCTCAGTCGAAGGGCTTTTGTCAGTGACTTGTTGTGTAAAGTTTGAGGCAGATCCAACCGTGTACACTCAAGTTATATCAATTTCCTCTGTCATGGCGAAACATCAAAAGTCAGCGCCACGCCACGGCCAAACCATCATGATCATACACTAGTCTAGATGACACACACTGATTTTGAAGTCCTTACGATGGATTCTGTAGGAGGAGTTCTTTAAAATACAAGGTATGCGAAATGGCCAAGAAAAGGCGAAAATGTACCATTTTTTTCAAGATGGCCGACTTCCTGTTCGACTTACAATAAGGCTTCAAGAGACTTTTTTGTGCGTGTTGACATTATACATGTGCCCTGTGAATTTCATCTTTCTACGTTAATCTGGAAGGCGGGGCTGCAATTTTGAAATTTTAAAGGGGGCGCTGTTGAGCCATTTTGCCACGCCCATTCAAAGCGACCACATAGGATTTTAGCTGACATCACTCTAGACATGTGTGTCAAGTTTAATGATTGTAGAGCAATCCCTTCTCCCTGAAAAACAGTATCATATTTCATGGCGAAGGATGTGTCGCCATGGTAACAGCATTCAGTTTTGGGTCATGAGCTGCCAAATGTAGCATCACCAAGGTCTTGTTTATTAGCTGACTTAATTTCAGGTGCATCAGCCAAATTTCCTAGGAGTAATTAGACAAAGTACGACGCATGATACTTCCTGTTGCCAGTAGGTGGCGCTATGACTTTCGCTAAATATGAGACTGAACATGTGTTCAGATTGGGACTCTTAACAAGCATATGAAATTTGGAAAAGATCAGACCACGTGGAGTCAAGTTATAAGGCATTGAAATTTCATGGCGTCACATCGAAATTCGCCGCGTCGCCATGGCAACACCTTTCAACGAAGGGTCACCAACTTCATAATATAAGATCTCCAAGGTCATGAGGTTATTCTCAGTAAATTTCAGCTGGATTCGATCACCGTGCTGCCCACAGGGCGTCAGAGCGTAAAACATGTAACTTCCTGTTGCCAGGAGGTGGCGCTATGACTCATATCCTGTATTGTCACATGGACCCGTTCAGGGCGGGACTCTTATGAAGCACAAAAGGTTTGGCTCTCTTAGGATCATGTATGCCGGAGTTATAGCCGTTTCATTTTTCATGGCGAAGGATCGAAATTCGCCGCCCAGCCACGCCCCCTAGGAAAGACTAATGAGAATTGTTTTAACAACTTTTAATCTCCTATGCCTGTAGATGATACGGACCGAATTTGAAAGTCCTGGGGTCAAATCTCTAGGAGGAGTTCGTTAAAGTATGCGGGCTGGAAATGACAAAATCGGTGCAAAATTTCAACTTTGATACAAAATGGCCGACTTCCTGTTGGAGTTAGGCTATGTGTCCTTGAGACTTTTTGGTGCGTCTGGTCATGATACATATGCATACCGAATTTCGTTCTCCTACGACAATCTGTATCGAGGGGCTCAATTCTAGGTGGCGCTGTCGAGCCATTTTGTCCCGCTTTATTTCGAGACCCATAAAATATCGAAATTTTCGCCAGTCCTGACATCTGTGCAAATTTTCATGAGTTTTCGTGCATGTTTAGGCCCTCAAAAATGCGTTTGTTTCGGAGGAATAATAATAATAACTCCTTCAGTTTCAATAGGGCTTCGCACCGGTCGGTGCTCGGGCCCTAATTAAAGCTGCAAGCAGCGTTGGACGGGCCTTCGCGCCGTTGCGCACGTCAAGCCGCGGCGCAGTCAGTTGAGCTTGTGGGAACCAAGAAAACGTTTGGAGATGATTAGTGTGAGAGTCTTTTGACACACAATACTAACCAGTGTCTCTCTGTGAGCCCACCCCTCTGTTCACAGACAATTATGAAATCAAAATATTGTTAACCTTAATCAATAATTCAGGTACCAACTGTAGGATCTGTGAAGAACACAGTTAAGTATTTGCTATAATTATCAATTATCAATAATAATTAATTATAACAATTAACAGAATTATTAATATGAACTAACAGATACGAAGCACCACCCCGAAACCGGGACCAATAACCGAGCAAGGTAGTCTCATAAATGGGAGTTCACCTAGAATGTTAATATCTGAGAGATAATCATTCAAGGGTGAACAAAGAAGGGTTGAATTCGAGCTCTGACTCCTTCAATCAGCCACTTTTCACAATATGTTACCAATAATGACTAAAGAACTTCTCTTTAAAGATATAACAGTGTTTATTAAACTTAGCAAAATTAACAAAGTTAACAAATGCTTCATTCAATAAATAGCTATTCTAAAATCTAATTCTACCAAACAAAACACAAACAGCTTTGCACAGGGTTGGACACTTGCAGGTTGGACACTTTTGTCCGACGTTATCTGACCATCAGATGTGCAAAACGATGTCGGTGCGTGTATCTGTGCGCGCGTGAGTATGGTGTTAGTCACAAGAGAGGGAGGAGGGAAAGCGATCGTGAGAGAGAGAGAAGCGGTTCTTTTTCCACAGAGAGCGCACGTATGGACGGCAGTCTGTAACGCACGTTGTCTGGTTTAAGATCGACAAATCAGTTTACTTTCTCACTCACGGCAGCACAAACACAGTAGTCCCGAGCGGGACAAACACAAAATAGTCTAGCGTGGTGAACACAACTAACAGGCAGCAAACAGGCAGCAGCGGAGCGTTAACTGCAGCATGACCGAAAGAAGCACAACCAGCTAGCCTCTGCTAGCCTCTCAGCTAACCCCGGCTCTCTGTTTAGATCCAAACGGAGCACCGAGTCCCGAATTGCTATTTAGGTTAAAGCGGAGAGAATCAGCGGGTCTGTCGGCCAGCTGAGTGAAGTGAAACCTGCGGAAAAAACACCGTGACCATCAAGGTAAAACAGGTCGGCGAAAACACGGCAGCTGGCTCTGAGTGGAGTGGCGGAGAGAACAGCAGAGACGACTCGGCGAAGACGCGCAGGGCAGAGCCGGTCCACGTTATCCCGAAGTAACTTCATTTCCTCTTTCTCGGGGGAATTTGAGGACGCTGGTTGCAGCAGCGGTCTCTCTCGGGTCCAGGAATGTGTTCGGGTGAACACGGGCAAAGTCTCGTCTCGTCCGACGAGGGGAGTCTTGGATGAGGGGAAAACATGTTCGTGAGGTAGTCAAGCTAACTCACAGGGGAACAGGAGTTACCCCTAGCTCAGTGACATGGGAAAGACGTGTAGTTTGGGCGTGCTCGCTTATAAAGGGGTGGTGATGTCATGGCTGCGTCCTCAGGACGCTCCGCTGTGCAGGAGCGTCTCCGCCAATGAGGGACTGATGTGGACTGCTCCCTGCTGAGGTGTGAAAATCGCAAAGCATCCTTGGAAATGGAGTGTGCTCCACCCTCATGGCAGGTCCATTACAGTTTTAATACGGAGCTCCGGAACTCCAGCCTTCCTGAGTTTTTCCCTCATATAGGCTATAGTTTTTCTTGACCATTAGTACAATATATGATCACATGTGTAATACTCCCCTCAGCCAAGTTAGAAAAAATATGTGCATGTATGAACAACAGCAATTGGAGAAGATGACAGTCAAAAAGTAATCATGTTAAATAATCATGATCTCAATATTGAACAAAAATGATCGTGATTATAATTTTTGCCATAATCAAGCACCCCTAAAAACAGCAAATTGTGATTTACACACACACACACACACAGTTTAAATATGTATGTGATCAATTGTACATATGTTATAATGAATTATTTTCTTTAAGAAACTCTTACTTGAACATTTTTCATTGTGCTCCTAAAGTTATATGTATGCTCCTAATTTCTGTCATTTAGGAGCACATGTACTCCTTGAAAAGAAGTAAGGATTGAACACTGCTGTCACATGTGTAAAGCACTAAGTAAGTGGAGTGTGGTGCAGTCCAAGGGCTTCTGTCACAGGCAGTAGATGTTTACTTTACCCATCCCCCCCCTCCCATTCTCTCTCTCTCCCTCACAGCTGCAGAGAAGGATGTCACTGTAGACTTCTTGTGAAATATCCTCATAACTCTTATAACTTTGGCCAAATCCTACATAAAAATATCATTTTTTTGTAGGAATTTTCGTCGCGAATCCATTGATACAGGTTTGAAAGTGGTCAGACTTATAGTTTAGACGCCAGATGCCCCAGTTTGGCACAAAGTCCATGCCCAGAATTTGCCTCCCCATTGGTTTACATTGTAAGGTGTAATGTCGCACTCCAACTTTCAGGGCTTACTAAATCAAAACCGTTCGAGTTATTACAAAGTTTTTAATAACTTTTGCTCAACACAGTGTGATAAGTCATGTATTAAAGTTTGAAGCTGATACCATTAACGCCCTAGGAGGAGATAGCGTTTATTCAAGGTCCAAAATTGGCAAAAAATCGTATATTGAAATTGACATTGCGGATTTCCTGTTGGATTTAGGTCAGGGGTGTCAGCGTATGATTTGTAGGTCTTGATGAGACGAATAATTGAGTTTTGGTTCGATCTCTCTACGACATTCCTACGGGCCGTGGCGGCCGTTTTAGATACATAGGTGGCGCTAGAGAGCACATTTTGGCACTTTGGGGTTTAATTTTTACATTTTATCAAATTTTTCACCATTCCTGATGTGCGTGCCAAATTTGGTGAGTTTTTGAGCATGTTTAGGGGGTCAAATTTAGAGTTAAAGTGGCGTAACAAGAAAGAATAATAATAAACAAACGCACGAAAAACAATAGGGTCTTCGTCCTTTGGGCTCAGGCCCTAATAATAATAATTCCTTCAGTTTCAATAGGGCTTCGCACCGGTCGGTGCTCGGGCCCTAATTAAAGCTGCAAGCAGCGATGATCGGGCCCTCGCACCCCAGCGCATGTCGAAGTGACGCTCAGTCGAAGGGCTTTTGTCAGTGACTTGTTGTGTAAAGTTTGAGGCAGATCCAACCGTGTACACTCAAGTTATATCAATTTCCTCTGTCATGGCGAAACATCAAAACTCAACGCCACGCCACGGCCAAACCATCATGATCATACAGTAGTCTAGATGACACACACTGATTTTTAAGTCCTTACGATGGATTCTGTAGGAGGAGTTCTTTAAAATACAAGGTATGCGAAATGGCCAAGAAAAGGCGAAAATGTACCATTTTTTTCAAGATGGCCGACTTCCTGTTCGACTTACAATAAGGCTTCAAGAGGCTTTTTTGTGCGTGTTGACATTATACATGTGCCCTGTGAATTTCATCTTTCT
This sequence comes from Thunnus thynnus, assembly GCF_963924715.1. Lineage (NCBI taxonomy): Eukaryota > Metazoa > Chordata > Actinopteri > Scombriformes > Scombridae > Thunnus > Thunnus thynnus. The sequence continues at coordinate 3,307,612 of NC_089518.1, forward strand.
ACGTTAATCTGGAAGGCGGGGCTGCAATTTTGAAATTTTAAAGGGGGCGCTGTTGAGCCATTTTGCCACGCCCATTCAAAGCGACCACATAGGATTTTAGCTGACATCACTCTAGACATGTGTGTCAAGTTTCATGACTGTAGAGCAATCCCTTCTCCCTGAAAAACAGTATCATATTTCATGGCGAAGGATGTGTCGCCATGGTAACAGAATTCAGTTTTGGGTCATGAGCTGCCAAATGTAGCATCACCAAGGTCTTGTTTATTAGCTGACTTAATTTCAGGTGCATCAGCCAAATTTCCTAGGAGTAATTAGACAAAGTACGACGCATGATACTTCCTGTTGCCAGTAGGTGGCGCTATGACTTTCGCTAAATATGAGACTGAACATGTGTTCAGATTGGGACTCTTAACAAGCATATGAAATTTGGAAAAGATCAGACCACGTGGAGTCAAGTTATAAGGCATTGAAATTTCATGGCGTCACATTGAAATTCGCCGCGTCGCCATGGCAACACCTTTCGACGAAGGGTCACCAACTTCATAATATAAGATCTCCAAGGTCTTGAGGCTATTCTCAGTCAATTTCAGCTGGATTCGATCACCGTGCTGCCCACAGGGCGTCAGAGCGTAAAACACGTAACTTCCTGTTGCCAGGAGGTGGCGCTATGACTCATATCCTGTATTGTCACATGGACCCGTTCAGGGCGGGACTCTTATGAAGCACAAAAGGTTTGGCTCTCTTAGGATCATGTATGCCGGAGTTATAGCCGTTTCATTTTTCATGGCGAAGGATCGAAATACGCCGCCCAGCCACGCCCCCTAGGAAAGACTAATGAGAATTGTTCTAGCAACTTTTAATCTCCTATGCCTGTAGATGATACGGACCGAATTTGAAAGTCCTGGGGTCAAATCTCTAGGAGGAGTTCGTTAAAGTATGCGGGCTGGAAATGACAAAATCGGTGCAAAATTTCAACTTTGATACAAAATGGCCGACTTCCTGTTGGAGTTAGGCTATGTGTCCTTGAGACTTTTTGGTGCGTCTGGTCATGATACATATGCATACCGAATTTCGTTCTCCTACGACAATCTGTATCGAGGGGCTCAATTTTCTTGACTTTCTAGGTGGCGCTGTCGAGCCATTTTGTCCCGCTTTATTTCGAGACCCATAAAATATCGAAATTTTCACCAGTCCTGACATCTGTGCAAATTTTCATGAGTTTTCGTGCATGTTTAGGCCCTCAAAAATGCGTTTGTTTCGGAGGAATAATAATAATAATAATAATTAAAGCTGCAAGCAGCGATGATCGGGCCCTCGCACCCCAGCGCATGTCGAAGTGACGCTCAGTCGAAGGGCTTTTGTCAGTGACTTGTTGTGTAAAGTTTGAGGCAGATCCAACCGTGTACACTCAAGTTATATCAATTTCCTCTGTCATGGCGAAACATCAAAACTCAACGCCACGCCACGGCCAAACCATCATGATCATACAGTAGTCTAGATGACACACACTGATTTTTAAGTCCTTATGATGGATTCTGTAGGAGGAGTTCTTTAAAATACAAGGTATGCGAAATGGCCAAGAAAAGGCGAAAATGTACCATTTTTTTCAAGATGGCCGACTTCCTGTTCGACTTACAATAAGGCTTCAAGAGGCTTTTTTGTGCGTGTTGACATTATACATGTGCCCTGTGAATTTCATCTTTCTACGTTAATCTGGAAGGCGGGGCTGCAATTTTGAAATTTTAAAGGGGGCGCTGTTGAGCCATTTTGCCACGCCCATTCAAAGCGACCACATAGGATTTTAGCTGACATCACTCTAGACATGTGTGTCAAGTTTCATGACTGTAGAGCAATCCCTTCTCCCTGAAAAACAGTATCGTATTTCATGGCGAAGGATGTGTCGCCATGGTAACAGCATTCAGTTTTGGGTCATGAGCTGCCAAATGTAGCATCACCAAGGTCTTGTTTATTAGCTGACTTAATTTCAGGTGCATCAGCCAAATTTCCTAGGAGTAATTAGACAAAGTACGACGCATGATACTTCCTGTTGCCAGTAGGTGGCGCTATGACTTTCGCTAAATATGAGACTGAACATGTGTTCAGATTGGGACTCTTAACAAGCATATGAAATTTGGAAAAGATCAGACCACGTGGAGTCAAGTTATAAGGCATTGAAATTTCATGGCGTCACATCGAAATTCGCCGCGTCGCCATGGCAACACCTTTCAACGAAGGGTCACCAACTTCATAATATAAGATCTCCAAGGTCTTGAGGCTATTCTCAGTAAATTTCAGCTGGATTCCATCACCGTGCTGCCCACAGGGCGTCAGAGCGTAAAACATGTAACTTCCTGTTGCCAGGAGGTGGCGCTATGACTCATATCCTGTATTGTCACATGGACCCGTTCAGGGCGGGACTCTTATGAAGCACAAAAGGTTTGGCTCTCTTAGGATCATGTATGCCGGAGTTATAGCCGTTTCATTTTTCATGGCGAAGGATCGAAATTCGCCGCCCAGCCACGCCCCCTAGGAAAGACTAATGAGAATTGTTCTAGCAACTTCTAATCTCCTATGCCTGTAGATGATACGGACCGAATTTGAAAGTCCTGGGGTCAAATCTCTAGGAGGAGTTTGTTAAAGTATGCGGGCTGGAAATGACAAAATCGGTGCAAAATTTCAACTTTGATACAAAATGGCCGACTTCCTGTTGGAGTTAGGCTATGTGTCCTTGAGACTTTTTGGTGCGTCTGGTCATGATACATATGCATACCGAATTTCGTTCTCCTACGACAATCTGTATCGAGGGGCTCAATTTTCTTGACTTTCTAGGTGGCGCTGTCGAGCCATTTTGTCCCGCTTTATTTCAAGACCCATAAAATATCGAAATTTCCGCCAGTCCTGACATCTGTGCAAATTTTCATGAGTTTTCGTGCATGTTTAGGCCCTCAAAAATGCGTTTGTTTCGGAGGAATAATAATAATAATTAAAGCTGCAAGCAGCGATGATCGGGCCCTCGCACCCCAGCGCATGTCGAAGTGACGCTCAGTCGAAGGGCTTTTGTCAGTGACTTGTTGTGTAAAGTTTGAGGCAGATCCAACCATGTACACTCAAGTTATATCAATTTCCTCTGTCATGGCGAAACATCAAAACTCAACGCCACGCCACGGCCAAACCATCATGATCATACACTAGTCTAGATGACACACACTGATTTTTAAGTCCTTACGATGGATTCTGTAGGAGGAGTTCTTTAAAATACAAGGTATGCGAAATGGCCAAGAAAAGGCGAAAATGTACCATTTTTTTCAAGATGGCCGACTTCCTGTTCCACTTACAATAAGGCTTCAAGAGGCTTTTTTGTGCGTGTTGACATTATACATGTGCCCTGTGAATTTCATCTTTCTACGTTAATCTGGAAGGCGGGGCTGCAATTTTGAAATTTTAAAGGGGGCGCTGTTGAGCCATTTTGCCACGCCCATTCAAAGCGACCACATAGGATTTTAGCTGACATCACTCTAGACATGTGTGTCAAGTTTCATGACTGTAGAGCAATCCCTTCTCCCTGAAAAACAGTATCATATTTCATGGCGAAGGATGTGTCGCCATGGTAACAGCATTCAGTTTTGGGTCATGAGCTGCCAAATGTAGCATCACCAAGGTCTTGTTTATTAGCTGACTTAATTTCAGGTGCATCAGCCAAATTTCCTAGGAGTAATTAGACAAAGTACGACGCATGATACTTCCTGTTGCCAGTAGGTGGCGCTATGACTTTCGCTAAATATGAGACTGAACATGTGTTCAGATTGGGACTCTTAACAAGCATATGAAATTTGGAAAAGATCAGACCACGTGGAGTCAAGTTATAAGGCATTGAAATTTCATGGCATCACATCGAAATTCGCCGCGTCGCCATGGCAACACCTTTCAACGAAGGGTCACCAACTTCATAATATAAGATCTCCAAGGTCTTGAGGCTATTCTCAGTAAATTTCAGCTGGATTCGATCACCGTGCTGCCCACAGGGCGTCAGAGCGTAAAACATGTAACTTCCTGTTGCCAGGAGGTGGCGCTATGACTCATATCCTGTATTGTCACATGGACCCGTTCAGGGCGGGACTCTTATGAAGCACAAAAGGTTTGGCTCTCTTAGGATCATGTATGCCGGAGTTATAGCCGTTTCATTTTTCATGGCGAAGGATCGAAATTCGCCGCCCAGCCACGCCCCCTAGGAAAGACTAATGAGAATTGTTTTAGCAACTTTTAATCTCCTATGCCTGTAGATGATACGGACCGAATTTGAAAGTCCTGGGGTCAAATCTCTAGGAGGAGTTCGTTAAAGTATGCGGGCTGGAAATGACAAAATCGGTGCAAAATTTCAACTTTGATACAAAATGGCCGACTTCCTGTTGGAGTTAGGCTATGTGTCCTTGAGACTTTTTGGTGCGTCTGGTCATGATACATATGCATACCGAATTTCGTTCTCCTACGACAATCTGTATCAAGGGGCTCAATTTTCTTGACTTTCTAGGTGGCGCTGTCGAGCCATTTTGTCCCGCTTTATTTCGAGACCCATAAAATATCGAAATTTTCGCCAGTCCTGACATCTGTGCAAATTTTCATGAGTTTTCGTGCATGTTTAGGCCCTCAAAAATGCGTTTGTTTCGGAGGAATAATAATAATAATAATAATAATAATAATAATAATAATTCCTTCAGTTTCAATAGGGCTTCGCACCGGTCGGTGCTCGGGCCCTAATAATAATTCCTTCAGTTTCAATAGGGCTTCGCACCGGTCGGTGCTCGGGCCCTAATTAAAGCTGCAAGCAGCGATGATCGGGCCCTCGCACCCCAGCGCATGTCGAAGTGACGCTCAGTCGAAGGGCTTTTGTCAGTGACTTGTTGTGTAAAGTTTGAGGCAGATCCAACCGTGTACACTCAAGTTATATCAATTTCCTCTATCATGGCGAAACATCAAAACTCAACGCCACGCCACGGCCAAACCATCATGATCATACAGTAGTCTAGATGACACACACTGATTTTTAAGTCCTTACGATGGATTCTGTAGGAGGAGTTCTTTAAAATACAAGGTATGCGAAATGGCCAAAAAAAGGCGAAAATGTACCATTTTTTTCAAGATGGCCGACTTCCTGTTCGACTTACAATAAGGCTTCAAGAGGCTTTTTTGTGCGTGTTGACATTATACATGTGCCCTGTGAATTTCATCTTTCTACGTTAATCTGGAAGGCGGGGCTGCAATTTTGAAATTTTAAAGGGGGCGCTGTTGAGCCATTTTGCCACGCCCATTCAAAGCGACCACATAGGATTTTAGCTGACATCACTCTAGACATGTGTGTCAAGTTTCATGACTGTAGAGCAATCCCTTCTCCCTGAAAAACAGTATCATATTTCATGGCGAAGGATGTGTCGCCATGGTAACAGCATTCAGTTTTGGGTCATGAGCTGCCAAATGTAGCATCACCAAGGTCTTGTTTATTAGCTGACTTAATTTCAGGTGCATCAGCCAAATTTCCTAGGAGTAATTAGACAAAGTACGACGCATGATACTTCCTGTTGCCAGTAGGTGGCGCTATGACTTTCGCTAAATATGAGACTGAACATGTGTTCAGATTGGGACTCTTAACAAGCATATGAAATTTGGAAAAGATCAGACCACGTGGAGTCAAGTTATAAGGCATTGAAATTTCATGGCGTCACATCGAAATTCGCCGCGTCGCCATGGCAACACCTTTCGACGAAGGGTCACCAACTTCATAATATAAGATCTCCAAGGTCTTGAGGCTATTCTCAGTAAATTTCAGCTGGATTCCATCACCGTGCTGCCCACAGGGCGTCAGAGCGTAAAACATGTAACTTCCTGTTGCCAGGAGGTGGCGCTATGACTCATATCCTGTATTGTCACATGGACCCGTTCAGGGCGGGACTCTTATGAAGCACAAAAGGTTTGGCTCTCTTAGGATCATGTATGCCGGAGTTATAGCCGTTTCATTTTTCATGGCGAAGGATCGAAATTCGCCGCCCAGCCACGCCCCCTAGGAAAGACTAATGAGAATTGTTTTAGCAACTTTTAATCTCCTATGCCTGTAGATGATACGGACCGAATTTGAAAGTCCTGGGGTCAAATCTCTAGGAGGAGTTCGTTAAAGTATGCGGGCTGGAAATGACAAAATCGGTGCAAAATTTCAACTTTGATACAAAATGGCCGACTTCCTGTTGGAGTTAGGCTATGTGTCCTTGAGACTTTTTGGTGCGTCTGGTCATGATACATATGCATACCGAATTTCGTTCTCCTACGACAATCTGTATCGAGGGGCTCAATTTTCTTGACTTTCTAGGTGGCGCTGTCGAGCCATTTTGTCCCGCTTTATTTCGAGACCCATAAAATATCGAAATTTTCGCCAGTCCTGACATCTGTGCAAATTTTCATGAGTTTTCGTGCATGTTTAGGCCCTCAAAAATGCGTTTGTTTCGGAGGAATAATAATAATAATAATAATAATAATAATAATTAAAGCTGCAAGCAGCGATGATCGGGCCCTCGCACCCCAGCGCATGTCGAAGTGACGCTCAGTCGAAGGGCTTTTGTCAGTGACTTGTTGTGTAAAGTTTGAGGCAGATCCAACCATGTACACTCAAGTTATATCAATTTCCTCTGTCATGGCGAAACATCAAAACTCAACGCCACGCCACGGCCAAACCATCATGATCATACACTAGTCTAGATGACACACACTGATTTTTAAGTCCTTACGATGGATTCTGTAGGAGGAGTTCTTTAAAATACAAGGTATGCGAAATGGCCAAGAAAAGGCGAAAATGTACCATTTTTTTCAAGATGGCCGACTTCCTGTTCGACTTACAATAAGGCTTCAAGAGGCTTTTTTGTGCGTGTTGACATTATACATGTGCCCTGTGAATTTCATCTTTCTACGTTAATCTGGAAGGCGGGGCTGCAATTTTGAAATTTTAAAGGGGGCGCTGTTGAGCCATTTTGCCACGCCCATTCAAAGCGACCACATAGGATTTTAGCTGACCTCACTCTAGACATGTGTGTCAAGTTTCATGACTGTAGAGCAATCCCTTCTCCCTGAAAAACAGTATCATATTTCATGGCGAAGGATGTGTCGCCATGGTAACAGCATTCAGTTTTGGGTCATGAGCTGCCAAATGTAGCATCACCAAGGTCTTGTTTATTAGCTGACTTAATTTCAGGTGCATCAGCCAAATTTCCTAGGAGTAATTAGACAAAGTACGACGCATGATACTTCCTGTTGCCAGTAGGTGGCGCTATGACTTTCGCTAAATATGAGACTGAACATGTGTTCAGATTGGGACTCTTAACAAGCATATGAAATTTGGAAAAGATCAGACCACGTGGAGTCAAGTTATAAGGCATTGAAATTTCATGGCGTCACATCGAAATTCGCCGCGTCGCCATGGCAACACCTTTCAACGAAGGGTCACCAACTTCATAATATAAGATCTCCAAGGTCTTGAGGCTATTCTCAGTAAATTTCAGCTGGATTCCATCACCGTGCTGCCCACAGGGCGTCAGAGCGTAAAACATGTAACTTCCTGTTGCCAGGAGGTGGCGCTATGACTCATATTCTTTATTGTCACATGGACCCGTTCAGGGCGGGACTCTTATGAAGCACAAAAGGTTTGGCTCTCTTAGGATCATGTATGCCGGAGTTATAGCCGTTTCATTTTTCATGGCGAAGGATCGAAATTCGCCGCCCAGCCACGCCCCCTAGGAAAGACTAATGAGAATTGTTTTAACAACTTTTAATCTCCTATGCCTGTAGATGATACGGACCGAATTTGAAAGTCCTGGGGTCAAATCTCTAGGAGGAGTTCGTTAAAGTATGCGGGCTGGAAATGACAAAATCGGTGCAAAATTTCAACTTTGATACAAAATGGCCGACTTCCTGTTGGAGTTAGGCTATGTGTCCTTGAGACTTTTTGGTGCGTCTGGTCATGATACATATGCATACCGAATTTCGTTCTCCTACGACAATCTGTATCGAGGGGCTCAATTTTCTTGACTTTCTAGGTGGCGCTGTCGAGCCATTTTGTCCCGCTTTATTTCGAGACCCATAAAATATCGAAATTTTCGCCAGTCCTGACATCTGTGCAAATTTTCATGAGTTTTCGTGCATGTTTAGGCCCTCAAAAATGCGTTTGTTTCGGAGGAATAATAATAATAACAATAATTAAAGCTGCAAGCAGCGATGATCGGGCCCTCGCACCCCAGCGCATGTCGAAGTGACGCTCAGTCGAAGGGCTTTTGTCAGTGACTTGTTGTGTAAAGTTTGAGGCAGATCCAACCATGTACACTCAAGTTATATCAATTTCCTCTGTCATGGCGAAACATCAAAACTCAACGCCACGCCACGGCCAAACCATCATGATCATACACTACTCTAGATGACACACACTGATTTTGAAGTCCTTACGATGAAATCTGTAGGAGGAGTGCGTTAAAATACAAGGTATGCGAAATGGCCAAAAAAAGGCGAAAATTGACCAGTTTTTAAAGATGGCCGACTTCCTGTTCAACTTACAATAAGGCGTCAACAGACTTTTTTGTGCGTGTTGACATTATACATGTGCCCTGTGAATTTCATCTCTCTACGTTAATCTGGAAGGCGGGGCTGCAATTTTGAAATTTTAAAGGGGGCGCTGTTGAGCCATTTTGCCACGCCCATTCAAAGCGACCACATAGGATTTTAGCTGACATCACTCTAGACATGTGTGTCAAGTTTCATGACTGTAGAGCAATCCCTTCTCCCTGAAAAACAGTATTGTATTTCATGGCGAAGGATGTGTCGCCATGGTAACAGCATTCAGTTTTGGGTCATGAGCTGCCAAATGTAGCATCACCAAGGTCTTGTTTATTAGCTGACTTAATTTCAGGTGCATCAGCCAAATTTCCTAGGAGTAATTAGACAAAGTACGACGCATGATACTTCCTGTTGCCAGTAGGTGGCGCTATGACTTTCGCTAAATATGAGACTGAACATGTGTTCAGATTGGGACTCTTAACAAGCATATGAAATTTGGAAAAGATCAGACCACGTGGAGTCAAGTTATAAGGCATTGAAATTTCATGGCGTCACATCGAAATTCGCCGCGTCGCCATGGCAACACCTTTCGACGAAGGGTCACCAACTTCATAATATAAGATCTCCAAGGTCTTGAGGCTATTCTCAGTAAATTTCAGCTGGATTCCATCACCGTGCTGCCCACAGGGCGTCAGAGCGTAAAACATGTAACTTCCTGTTGCCAGGAGGTGGCGCTATGACTCATATCCTGTATTGTCACATGGACCCGTTCAGGGCGGGACTCTTATGAAGCACAAAAGGTTTGGCTCTCTTAGGATCATGTATGCCGGAGTTATAGCCGTTTCATTTTTCATGGCGAAGGATCGAAATTCGCCACCCAGCCACGCCCCCTAGGAAAGACTAATGAGAATTGTTTTAGCAACTTTTAATCTCCTATGCCTGTAGATGATACGGACCGAATTTGAAAGTCCTGGGGTCAAATCTCTAGGAGGAGTTCGTTAAAGTATGCGGGCTGGAAATGACAAAATCGGTGCAAAATTTCAACTTTGATACAAAATGGCCGACTTCCTGTTGGAGTTAGGCTATGTGTCCTTGAGACTTTTTGGTGCGTCTGGTCATGATACATATGCATACCGAATTTCGTTCTCCTACGACAATCTGTATCGAGGGGCTCAATTCTAGGTGGCGCTGTCGAGCCATTTTGTCCCGCTTTATTTCGAGACCCATAAAATATCGAAATTTTCGCCAGTCCTGACATCTGTGCAAATTTTCATGAGTTTTCGTGCATGTTTAGGCCCTCAAAAATGCGTTTGTTTCGGAGGAATAATAATAATAACTCCTTCAGTTTCAATAGGGCTTCGCACCGGTCGGTGCTCGGGCCCTAATTAAAGCTGCAAGCAGCGTTGGACGGGCCTTCGCGCCCTTGCGCACGTCAAGCCGCGGCGCAGTCAGTTGAGCTTGTGGGAACCAAGAAAACGTTTGGAGATGATTAGTGTGAGAGTCTTTTTACACACAATACTAACCAGTGTCTCTCTGTGAGCCCACCCCTCTGTTCACAGACAATTATGAAATCAAAATATTGTTAACCTTAATCAATAATTCAGGTACCAACTGTAGGATCTGCGAAGAACACAGTTAAGTATTTGCTATAATTATCAATTATCAATAATAATTAATTATAACAATTAACAGAATTATTAATATGAACTAACAGATACGAAGCACCACCCCGAAACCGGGACCAATAACCGAGCAAGGTAGTCTCATAAATGGGAGTTCACCTAGAATGTTAATATCTGAGAGATAATCATTCAAGGGTGAACAAAGAAGGGTTGAATTCGAGCTCTGACTCCTTCAATCAGCCACTTTTCACAATATGTTACCAATAATGACTAAAGAACTTCTCTTTAAAGATATAACAGTGTTTATTAAACTTAGCAAAATTAACAAAGTTAACAAATGCTTCATTCAATAAATAGCTATTCTAAAATCTAATTCTACCAAACAAAACACAAACAGCTTTGCACAGGGTTGGACACTTGCAGGTTGGACACTTTTGTCCGACGTTATCTGACCATCAGATGTGCAAAACGATGTCGGTGCGTGTATCTGTGCGCGCGTGAGTATGGTGTTAGTCACAAGAGAGGGAGGAGGGAAAGCGATCGTGAGAGAGAGAGAAGCGGTTCTTTTTCCACAGAGAGCGCACGTATGGATGGCAGTCTGTAACGCACGTTGTCTGGTTTAAGATCGACAAATCAGTTTACTTTCTCACTCACGGCAGCACAAACACAGTAGTCCCGAGCGGGACAAACACAAAATAGTCTAGCGTGGTGAACACAACTAACAGGCAGCAAACAGGCAGCAGCGGAGCGTTAACTGCAGCATGACCGAAAGAAGCACAACCAGTTAGCCTCTGCTAGCCTCTCAGCTAACCCCGGCTCTCTGTTTAGATCCAAACGGAGCACCGAGTCCCGAATTGCTATTTAGGTTAAAGCGGAGAGAATCAGCGGGTCTGTCGGCCAGCTCAGTGAAGTGAAACCTGCGGAAAAAACACCGTGACCATCAAGGTAAAACAGGTCGGCGAAAACACGGCAGCTGGCTCTGAGTGGAGTGGCGGAGAGAACAGCAGAGACGACTCGGCGAAGACGCGCAGGGCAGAGCCGGTCCACGTTATCCCGAAGTAACTTCATTTCCTCTTTCTCGGGGGAATTTGAGGACGCTGGTTGCAGCAGCGGTCTCTCTCGGGTCCAGGAATGTGTTCGGGTGAACACGGGCAAAGTCTCGTCTCGTCCGACGAGGGGAGTCTTGGATGAGGGGAAAACGTGTTCGTGAGGTAGTCAAGCTAACTCACAGGGGAACAGGAGTTACCCCTAGCTCAGTGACATGGGAAAGACGTGTAGTTTGGGCGTGCTCGCTTATAAAGGGGTGGTGATGTCATGGCTGCGTCCTCAGGACGCTCCGCTGTGCAGGAGCGTCTCCGCCAATGAGGGACCGATGTGGACTGCTCCCTGCTGAGGTGTGAAAATCGCAAAGCATCCTTGGAAATGGAGTGTGCTCCACCCTCATGGCAGGTCCATTACAGTTTTAATACGGAGCTCCGGAACTCCAGCCTTCCTGAGTTTTTCCCTCATATAGGCTATAGTTTTTCTTGACCATTAGTACAATATATGATCACATGTGTAATACTCCCCTCAGCCAAGTTAGAAAAAATATGTGCATGTATGAACAACAGCAATTGGAGAAGATGACAGTCAAAAAGTAATCATGTTAAATAATCATGATCTCAATATTGAACAAAAATGATCGTGATTATAATTTTTGCCATAATCAAGCACCCCTAAAAACAGCAAATTGTGATTTACACACACACACACACACAGTTTAAATATGTATGTGATCAATTGTACATATGTTATAATGAATTATTTTCTTTAAGAAACTCTTACTTGAACATTTTTCATTGTGCTCCTAAAGTTATATGTATGCTCCTAATTTCTGTCATTTAGGAGCACATGTACTCCTTGAAAAGAAGTAAGGATTGAACACTGCTGTCACATGTGTAAAGCACTAAGTAAGTGGAGTGTGGTGCAGTCCAAGGGCTTCTGTCACAGGCAGTAGATGTTTACTTTACCCATCCCCCCCCTCCCATTCTCTCTCTCTCCCTCACAGCTGCAGAGAAGGATGTCACTGTAGACTTCTTGTGAAATATCCTCATAACTCTTATAACTTTGGCCAAATCCTACATAAAAATATCATTTTTTTGTAGGAATTTTCGTCGCGAATCCATTGATACAGGTTTGAAAGTGGTCAGACTTATAGTTTAGACGCCAGATGCCCCAGTTTGGCACAAAGTCCATGCCCAGAATTTGCCTCCCCATTGGTTTACATTGTAAGGTGTAATGTCGCACTCCAACTTTCAGGGCTTACTAAATCAAAACCGTTCGAGTTATTACAAAGTTTTTAATAACTTTTGCTCAACACAGTGTGATAAGTCATGTATTAAAGTTTGAAGCTGATACCATTAACGCCCTAGGAGGAGATAGCGTTTATTCAAGGTCCAAAATTGGCAAAAAATCGTATATTGAAATTGACATTGCGGATTTCCTGTTGGATTTAGGTCAGGGGTGTCAGCGTATGATTTGTAGGTCTTGATGAGACGAATAATTGAGTTTTGGTTCGATCTCTCTACGACATTCCTACGGGCCGTGGCGGCCGTTTTAGATACATAGGTGGCGCTAGAGAGCACATTTTGGCACTTTGGGGTTTAATTTTTACATTTTATCAAATTTTTCACCATTCCTGATGTGCGTGCCAAATTTGGTGAGTTTTTGAGCATGTTTAGGGGGTCAAATTTAGAGTTAAAGTGGCGTAACAAGAAAGAATAATAATAAACAAACGCACGAAAAACAATAGGGTCTTCGTCCTTTGGGCTCAGGCCCTAATAATAATAATTCCTTCAGTTTCAATAGGGCTTCGCACCGGTCGGTGCTCGGGCCCTAATTAAAGCTGCAAGCAGCGATGATCGGGCCCTCGCACCCCAGCGCATGTCGAAGTGACGCTCAGTCGAAGGGCTTTTGTCAGTGACTTGTTGTGTAAAGTTTGAGGCAGATCCAACCGTGTACACTCAAGTTATATCAATTTCCTCTATCATGGCGAAACATCAAAAGTCAACGCCACGCCACGGCCAAACCATCATGATCATACAGTAGTCTAGATGACACACACTGATTTTGAAGTCCTTACGATGGATTCTGTAGGAGGAGTTCTTTAAAATACAAGGTATGCGAAATGGCCAAAAAAAGGCGAAAATGTACCATTTTTTTCAAGATGGCCGACTTCCTGTTCGACTTACAATAAGGCTTCAAGAGGCTTTTTTGTGCGTGTTGACATTATACATGTGCCCTGTGAATTTCATCTTTCTACGTTAATCTGGAAGGCGGGGCTGCAATTTTGAAATTTTAAAGGGGGCGCTGTTGAGCCATTTTGCCACGCCCATTCAAAGCGACCACATAGGATTTTAGCTGACATCACTCTAGACATGTGTGTCAAGTTTCATGACTGTAGAGCAATCCCTTCTCCCTGAAAAACAGTATCATATTTCATGGCGAAGGATGTGTCGCCATGGTAACAGCATTCAGTTTTGGGTCATGAGCTGCCAAATGTAGCATCACCAAGGTCTTGTTTATTAGCTGACTTAATTTCAGGTGCATCAGCCAAATTTCCTAGGAGTAATTAGACAAAGTACGACGCATGATACTTCCTGTTGCCAGTAGGTGGCGCTATGACTTTCGCTAAATATGAGACTGAACATGTGTTCAGATTGGGACTCTTAACAAGCATATGAAATTTGGAAAAGATCAGACCACGTGGAGTCAAGTTATAAGGCATTGAAATTTCATGGCGTCACATCGAAATTCGCCGCGTCGCCATGGCAACACCTTTCGACGAAGGGTCACCAACTTCATAATATAAGATCTCCAAGGTCTTGAGGCTATTCTCAGTAAATTTCAGCTGGATTCGATCACCGTGCTGCCCACAGGGCGTCAGAGCGTAAAACATGTAACTTCCTGTTGCCAGGAGGTGGCGCTATGACTCATATCCTGTATTGTCACATGGACCCGTTCAGGGCGGGACTCTTATGAAGCACAAAAGGTTTGGCTCTCTTAGGATCATGTATGCCGGAGTTATAGCTGTTTCATTTTTCATGGCGAAGGATCGAAATTCGCCACCCAGCCACGCCCCCTAGGAAAGACTAATGAGAATTGTTTTAGCAACTTTTAATCTCCTATGCCTGTAGATGATACGGACCGAATTTGAAAGTCCTGGGGTCAAATCTCTAGGAGGAGTTCGTTAAAGTATGCGGGCTGGAAATGACAAAATCGGTGCAAAATTTCAACTTTGATACAAAATGGCCGACTTCCTGTTGGAGTTAGGCTATGTGTCCTTGAGACTTTTTGGTGCGTCTGGTCATGATACATATGCATACCGAATTTCGTTCTCCTACGACAATCTGTATCGAGGGGCTCAATTTTCTTGACTTTCTAGGTGGCGCTGTCGAACCATTTTGTCCCGCTTTATTTCGAGACCCATAAAATATCGAAATTTTCGCCAGTCCTGACATCTGTGCAAATTTTCATGAGTTTTCGTGCATGTTTAGGCCCTCAAAAATGCGTTTGTTTCGGAGGAATAATAATAATTAAAGCTGCAAGCAGCGATGATCGGGCCCTCGCGTCCTTGCGTATGTCGGGGCTCGGCGCTGGTGAAGGGCTTCTGTCACGGGCATATAGATGTCCCCAGACCTGGGGTCCGTTTTACAAAGCAGGGTTAGTGAAAACTCAGAGTCTGTTAACCCTGAAATGAGGGAAACTCTGAGTTTTCCGTTTCAAAAAGGGAGGTAACTCAAACCAGAGAAAGAGGGATAACTCTAGCCTGTTTCAGAGAGAGGGGTAACTTAAGCTCTCGGTCAGTTACCGTAGCAACAGACTCTATGAATCTAACCTGGTCGGGACCAGGTTTTTCTCAATGAACCTCGACTTTCTCTCATTCTCCGCCCTCTTTCAGAGCCACACACTCCATTTGATTTCCTCATTCATTCAGGCAGCAGGCGAGTTTTGGCGTAGCCTAGTTCTACCGTCTGTCATTTAAAGAAATCATTAAAAAAAATAAATAAATTAAAAAAAAAATCAGAGTCAGTATATTAGAAGTCCATTAGGCACAGTAAGTGGCGACTTTTTTTCACTAACATGGCATGTCCTTTTGATAACGATCCCGTGGATGAAGGTGCAGCATTACTGCGCAGAGAATTAAATATTCGTCGAGAGATGGTTATCAGACCACGCATAGATGTTCTAGCATTTCCAGCCATTATCTTTTTGAGCGGTACCATTTCACGTCACAGTCCATCATCTACATACACAACCTAAGCCGTCTTTACATTTGCAACATTACCAATCGTAGTCATGCTCTCACATCCCAGCAGATATTGTGTGTTGCGCTGCATTTCTTTGCAAATGGTTTGCAAAAGTTTTTTGTACAGTGTCGGGGCCAGCCACTGGCCTTCCTAAATTCTGGCTTAGGGCCAGCTCCTCTGCCTCCGTTAGAGGTGGCGGTGCTGGACCACCACCCGTTTTACGGGCATCTGCCTTCTTTCTGTTGGCTGAGTAGAAGTCTGTGTTAGTTTAAATAGGATTAATTATTTAACAGAACATGATGTAGATGAGAAGACATTTATGTGTGTGAAACCAGCATTATGTTGGGGATAAAACAACTGCACAGTCAAACAGCCACTTAATATTTACTTTACAATGTAAAACATGATCAATATGAGGTACCCCCATGAGATTATGCCGAGGTCTCACCTGTTTGAACAATGTTTTTAAATTTCATCCTAAACTGCTGCCAAGTGCGCTTGGACCTAAATGAAATAAATTAATAGGCCACCATTCAAGCAGTTTTCCTCTGTAATATTATTGTGATTACAAAGGACTACATTTAAACTTACGCAATGACCGAGCAGCAGCCGTCTCCCTCTCTTTTGCAGCTGCAGCGGTGTTGCACTTCTTTCTGAAAACATGCTCAAACTCGTCGTATGAGCGAATTAAGATGTCTAGTTCTAGGGGGGCGAAAAACGCAGCCATCCTCTTCCCCGTTGCCATGGTGACTCGTTGAATCGGGGCTCCATTGATGCTGGCTTTTTATAGTTGTGGTGCACGCGCTTAACTCCAGGTGAAACTACTCCGAGTTGATTAAACTGACTCAAATCAGCTGTTCTGGAACCGGAAACTCAGAGTTTTCTATCTCAGAGTAGATCAACTCAGAGTTCAGGATTAGACTCAGAGTTTGTTGAACCTGCTTTGTGAAACGGACCCCTGAGCTGTTTTCAGACAGTGCAAGGGGAAATTAACGTCACATCCTCAATCACCTACTCTGCCTGCTGCAGGGGCTGCTGCATTGAAATGTGGTAGGGGGCGCTATGGAGCCAGTTTTCATCACTGACTGAATATTGGTATTTAGACGTGTTCAGGCTGGGAGTCTTATCAAACATGTAAAGTTTGGTGTAGACTCCAGCATTTACACTAAACTTATAGCAATTTCGCCTGTCATGGCGAAACATCAAAACTCAACGCCACGCCACGGCCACACGCTTCAATGCTAAGTAAATGTTTTGATAACTTTTGATCACACACTAGTGTAGATGACACACACTGATTTTGAAGTCGTTACCATGAATTCTGTAGGAGGAGTTCGTTAAAATACAAGGTATGCGAAATGGTCAAAAAAACGCGAAAAATGACCACTTTTATCAAGATGGCCGACTTCCTGTAGGACTTACGATATGGCTCCAAGAGGCTTTTTTGTGCGTCTTGACATGATACATTAGCCTCCCGAATTTCATTTTCCTAGGTTCATCTGGAAGGCGGGGCTACAATTTTGAAATTTTCAAGGGGGCGCTGTTGAGCCATATTGTCACGTCTATGCAAATGACCTATCCAGGATTTTAGCTGGTGTCGCTCCAGACATGTGTGCCAAGTTTCGTGACTGTAGACCCATCCCTTATCCCTAAAATACACCATCGTATTTCATGGCGAAGGATGTGTCGCCATGGCAACGGCGTTTGGTCATGGGTCATGACCTACCCAATGTAGCATCACCAAGGTCTTACATCTTAGCTGAGTCAATTTCAGATGCATCGGCCAAATTTCCTAGGAGTAATACAACAAAGAACGACGCATGATACTTCCTGTTGCCAGTAGGTGGCGCTATGACTCTCACTAAATATGGGCCTGAAAATGTGTTCAGACCGGGACTCTTAACAAGCATATGAAATTTGGAAAAGATCAGACCATGTGGAGTCAAGTTATAAAGCTTTGAAATTTCATGGCGAGACATCGAAATTCGCCGCGTCGTCATGGCAACACCTTTCCACGAAAAGTCACCAACTTCATAATATACCATCTCCAAGGTCTTTAGGCTATTCTGAGTAAATTTGAGGTGGATCCCATCACCGTGCCACCCACAGAGCGTCAAAGTGTAAAACAAGTAACTTCCTGTTGCCAGTAGGTGGCGCTATGACTCATATCCAATATTGACACATGGATGTGTTCAGGACGGGACTCTTTCCAAGCACAAAAGGTTTGGGTCTCTTAGGATCCTGCATGCCGGAGTTATGGCTGTTTGAATTTTCACGGCGAAGGATCGAAATTCGCCGCCCGACCACACCCCCTCAACAATGTCGAAAACTCACCGTTTTGATAACTTTTCATCTCCCAGGTCTGTAGATGATACGGACCGAATTTCAAGTTGCTGAGGTCAAATCCCTAGGAGGAGTTCGTTAAAGTACGCGGGCTAAAAACGGCAAAATTGGCCTGAAAATCGCAACTTTGAACCAAAATGGCCGACTTCCTGTTGGATTTAGGGTATGGCTCCAAGAGAGTTTTTGGTGCGTCTGGTCATGATATATAAGCACACCAAATTTCATTGTTCTACGACCATCTGTATCGTGGGGCTCGCTTTTCTTAATTTTCTAGGTGGCGCTGTCGAGCCATTTTTCCCCGCATTTTTTGCGAGACACATAAAATCTGCAATTTTCACCAGAACTGACGCGCACGCCAATTTCGGTGAGTTTTGGTACACGTTTGTAGAAGTTATTTGAGGTCAAAGAGTCGCAATAATAATAATAATAATAATAATAATAATAATAATAATAATAATAATAATAATTCCTTTGGAAACAAGAGGGCTTCGCGCTGGTCAGCGCTCGGGCCCTAATAATAATAATAATAATAATTCCTTCAGTTTCAATAGGGCTTCGCACCGGTCGGTGCTCGGGCCCTAATTAAAGCTGCAAGCAGCGATGATCGGGCCCTCGCACCCCAGCGCATGTCGAAGTGACGCTCAGTCGAAGGGCTTTTGTCAGTGACTTGTTGTGTAAAGTTTGAGGCAGATCCAACCATGTACACTCAAGTTATATCAATTTCCTCTGTCATGGCGAAACATCAAAACTCAACGCCACGCCACGGCCAAACCATCATGATCATACACTACTCTAGATGACACACACTGATTTTGAAGTCCTTACGATGAAATCTGTAGGAGGAGTGCGTTAAAATACAAGGTATGCGAAATGGCCAAAAAAAGGCGAAAATTGACCAGTTTTTCAAGATGGCCGACTTCCTGTTCAACTTACAATAAGGCGTCAACAGACTTTTTTGTGCGTCTTGACATTATACATGTGCCCTGTGAATTTCATCTCTCTACGTTAATCTGGAAGGCGGGGCTTCAATTTTGAAATTTTAAAGGGGGCGCTGTTGAGCCATTTTGTTACGCCCATTAAGAGGAACTACATAGGTTTTTAGCTGGTGTCTCTCCAGACATGTGTGTCAAGTTTCGTGACTGTAGAGCAATCCATTCTCCCTGTAAAACAGTATTGTATTTCATGGCGAAGGATGTGTCGCCATGGTAACAGCATTCAGTTTTGGGTCATGAGCTGCCAAATGTAGCATCACCAAGGTCTTGTTTATTAGCTGACTTAATTTCAGGTGCATCAGCCAAATTTCCTAGGAGTAATTAGACAAAGTACGACGCATGATACTTCCTGTTGCCAGTAGGTGGCGCTATGACTTTCGCTAAATATGAGGCTGAACATGTGTTCAGATTGGGACTCTTAACAAGCATATGAAATTTGGAAAAGATCAGACCACGTGGAGTCAAGTTATAAGGCATTGAAATTTCATGGCGTCACATCGAAATTCGCCGCGTCGCCATGGCAACACCTTTCGACGAAGGGTCACCAACTTCATAATATAAGATCTCCAAGGTCTTGAGGCTATTCTCAGTAAATTTCAGCTGGATTCGATCACCGTGCTGCCCACAGGGCGTCAGAGCGTAAAACATGTAACTTCCTGTTGCCAGGAGGTGGCGCTATGACTCATATCCTGTATTGTCACATGGACCCGTTCAGGGCGGGACTCTTATGAAGCACAAAAGGTTTGGCTCTCTTAGGATCATGTATGCCGGAGTTATAGCCGTTTCATTTTTCATGGCGAAGGATCGAAATTCGCCGCCCAGCCACGCCCCCTAGGAAAGACTAATGAGAATTGTTCTAGCAACTTTTAATCTCCTATGCCTGTAGATGATACGGACCGAATTTGAAAGTCCTGGGGTCAAATCTCTAGGAGGAGTTCGTTAAAGTATGCGGGCTGGAAATGACAAAATCGGTGCAAAATTTCAACTTTGATACAAAATGGCCGACTTCCTGTTGGAGTTAGGCTATGTGTCCTTGAGACTTTTTGGTGTGTCTGGTCATGATACATATGCATACCGAATTTCGTTCTCCTACGACAATCTGTATCGAGGGGCTCAATTTTCTTGACTTTCTAGGTGGCGCTGTCGAGCCATTTTGTCCCGCTTTATTTCGAGACCCATAAAATATCGAAATTTTCGCCAGTCCTGACATCTGTGCAAATTTTCATGAGTTTTCGTGCATGTTTAGGCCCTCAAAAATGCGTTTGTTTCGGAGGAATAATAATAATAATAATAATAATAATAACTCCTTCAGTTTCAATAGGGCTTCGCACCGGTCGGTGCTCGGGCCCTAATAATAATAATAATAACTCCTTCAGTTTCAATAGGGCTTCGCACCGGTCGGTGCTCGGGCCCTAATAAAGAAACAAACGCACGAAAAACAATAGGGTCTTCGCCCTTTGGGCTCAGGCCCTAATAATAAAGAAACAAACGCACGAAAAACAAGAGGGTCTTCGCCCTTTGGGCTCAGGCCCTAATAATTCCTTTGGAAACAGGAGGGCTTCGCGCTGGTCAGCGCTCGGGCCCTAATAATAATAATAATAATAATAATAATAATAATAATAATAATTCCTTTGGAAACAAGAGGGCTTCGCGCTGGTCAGCGCTCGGGCCCTAATAATTAAAGCTGCAAGCAGCGTTGAACGGGCCTTCGCGCCCTTGGGCACATGGGGCCGCGGCGCAGTCACCTAAGCCTCTGGGAACCAAGAAAACGTTTGGAGATGATCAGTGTGGGAGTCTTTTGACACACAATACTAACCAGTTTCTCTCTGTGAGCCCACCCTTCTGTTTATCACAGATAATTATGAATTATGAAATCAAAATATTGTTAACCTTAATCAATAATTCGGGCACCAACTGTAGGATCTGTGAGGAACACAGTTGATTATTTGCAATAATTATCAATTATCAAAGATAATTAACTAATTAAAGCTGCAAGCAGCGTTGGTCGGGATCTCGCACTCTGGCCCGTCGGGATCAGATCACGCTTTTTAAAAATGAGGGATATTTCTTACAAGTGTGGTGTGCTTTTATTTTGAAAGTTTGATTGACATGTGTACTGTCAGGTGTGTAGAGACAATAAGTAACTGCAGCTGGACACAGAAGAATACTCATATATTTGAATGGAGAGTGTGAGCGAACCCACACCTTTTTGAACATTTACTGCTTCCACATAATTTTAGATACAAACTTCATTTGAACTTCAAATGAGTCACGAGACTTTGACCTACAAATCTTGAATTTACATGTGTTTTCTATCTTTTATTGTTTTTGAGATATTAGAGTGTGAGTTTTAAGGTCTTTTCTTGCTCCTCCTGTGATTTTATCATGAGTGTGTATTGCGGAATGTTTCACAGCACTGAGGGAGTGACATCACCAGGAGCAGTTGGAGAGGAGGATTTAAGAGAACGCTTCTCGTGAAATATCCTCATAAATCCCATAACTTTGGCCAAATCCTACATAAAAAATCACATTTTTTTGTAGGAATTTTCGTTGCGAATCCATTGATACAGGTTTGAAAGTGGTCGGACTTATAGTTTAGACGCCAGATGCCCCAGTTTGGCACAAAGTCCATGCCCAGAGATTGCCTCCCCATTGGTTTACATTGTAAGGTGTAATGTCGCACTCCAACTTTCAGGGCTTACTAAATCTAAACCGTTTGATTTATTACAAAGTTTTTAATAACTTTTGCTCAACATAGTGTGATAAGTCATGTATTAAAGTTTGAAGCCGATACCATTAACGCCCTCGGAGGAGATAGCGTTTGTTCGGGGGCCAAAATTGGGGCAAAGTCTTATTTTGAAAAGCTGATTGCAGACTTCCTGTTGGATTTAGGTCAGGGGTGTCAGCGTATGATTTGTAGGTCTTGATGAGACGAATAATTGAGTTTTGGTTCGATCTCTCTACGACATTCCTACGGGCCGTGGCGGCCGTTTTAGATACATAGGTGGCGCTCTCGAGCACATTTTGGCACTTTGGGGGTTAATTTACATTATATCAAATTTTTCACCAGACCTGATGTGCGTGCCAAATTTGGTGAGTTTTTGAGCATGTTTAGGGGGTCAAATTTGGAGTTAAAGTGGCGTGTTAATAAAGAATAATAATTAAAGCTGCAAGCAGCGTTGGACGGGCCTTCGCGCCCTTGCGCACAGCGGGCCGCGGCGCAGTCAGCTAAGCTTCTGGGAACCAAGAAAATGTTTGGAGATGATCAGTGTGAGAGTCTTTTGACACACAATACTAACCAGTGTCTCTCTGTGAGCCCACCCCTCTGTTTATCACAGATAATTATGGAGTATGAAATCAAAATATTGTTAACCTTAATCAATAATTCAGGTACCAACTGTAGGATCTGCGAAGAACACAGTTAATTATTTGCTATAATTATCAATCATCAATAATAATTAATTATAACAATTAACAGAATTATTCATATGAACTAACAGATACGAAGCACCACCCCGAAACCGGGACCAATAACCGAGCAAGGTAGTCTCATAAATGGGAGTTCACCTAGAATGTTAATATCTGAGAGATAATCATTCAAGGGTGAACAAAGAAGGGTTGAATTCGAGCTCTGACTCCTTCAATCAGCCACTTTTCACAATATGTTACCAATAATGACTAAAGAACTTCTCTTTAAAGATATAACAGTGTTTATTATCTTAGCAAAATTAACAAAGTTAACAAATGCTTCATTCAATAAATAGCTATTCTAAAATCTAATTCTACCAAACAAAACACAAACAGCTTTGCACAGGGTTGGACACTTGCAGGTTGGACACTTTTGTCCGACGTTATCTGACCATCAGATGTGCAAAACGATGTCGGTGCGTGTATCTGTGCGCACGAGTGTGGTGTTAGTCACAAGAGAGAGAGGAGGGAAAGCGATCGTGAGAGAGAGAGAAGCGGTTCTTTTTCCACAGAGAGCGCACGTATGGACAGCAGTCTGTAACGCACGTTGTCTGGTTTCAGATCGACAAATCAGTTTACTTTCTCACTCACGGCAGCACAAACACAGTAGTCCCGAGCGGGACAAACACAAAATAGTCTAGCGTGGTGAACACAACTAACAGGCAGCAAACAGGCAGGAGCGGAGCGTTAACTGCAGCATGACCGAAAGAAGCACAACCAGTTAGCCTCTGCTAGCCTCTCAGCTAACCCCGGCTCTCTGTTTAGATCCAAACGGAGCACCGAGTCCCGAATTGTTATTTAGGTTAAAGCGGAGAACAGGCAGCAAACAGGCAGCAGCGGAGCGTTAACTGCAGCATGACCGGAAAGAAGCACAACCAGTTAGCCTCTGCTAGCCTCTTAGCTAACCCTGGCTCTCTGTTTAGATCCAACCGGAGCACCGAGCCCCGATATGTTATTTAGGTTAAGGTGGAGAGAACCAGCGGGTCTGTCGGCCAGCTGAGTAAGTGAAACCTACGGAAAAAACACCGTGACCATCACGGTAAAACAGTACGTAGAGAACTGCTGTGTTCAGCTGCACAGATAGGAAATCCCTCGGCTGACAGGATGTACCACTCTGTGCGGGAAAATATTTTACCCTCCTATTTCTGGTTTATAACAATGATTGACAACCAGAATATTAGGTGCATTACTGCCACCCTCCGCTTCAGGCTGTGAACCAATGATTAAATCCTACACATTATTCCTGTCTGTCTAATAAACTACATAACGAACCTGCTGCTCCACCCATCCCCCCCCCCCCCCCTCATTCTCTCTCTCTCCCTCTCAACTGCAGAGAAGGATATTAGTGTACTCTACTTGTGAAAAATCCTCATAAATCCCATAACTTTGGCCAAATCCTACATAAAAATCACATTTTTTTGTAGGAATTTTCGTCGCGAATCCATTGATACAGGTTTGAAAGTGGTCGGACTTATAGTTTAGACACCAGATGCCCCAGTTTGGCACAAAGTCCATGCCCAGAGATTGCCACCCCATTGGTTTACATTGTAAGGTGTAATGTCGCACTCCAACTTTCAGGGCTTACTAAATCTAAACTGTTCGAGTTATTACAAAGTTTTTAATAACTTTTGCTCAACACAGTGTGATAAGTTAAGTATTAAAGTTTGAAGCCGATACCATTAACGCCCTAGGAGGAGATAGCGTTTATTCAAGGTCCAAAATTGGCACAAAATCATATTTTGAAATTGAGATTGCGGACAATGATGAGATACATAAACGCAAAAAATGACCACTTTTATCAAGATGGCCGACTTCCTGTAGGACTTACAATACGGCTCCAAGAGGCTTTTTTGTGCGTCTTCACATGATACATAAGCCTCCCGAATTTCTTTTTCCTAGGTTAATCTGGAAGGCGGGGCTACAATTTTGAAATTTTCAAGGGGGCGCTGTTGAGCCATATTGTCACGTCTATGCAAATGAAGTATCGAGGATTTTAACTGGTGTCACTCCAGACATGTGTGCTAAGTTTTGTGATTGTAAACCCATCCCTTGTCCCTAAAATACAGCATCGTATTTCATGGCGAAGGATGTGTCGCCATGGCAACGGCGTTTGGTCATGGGTCATGACCTGCCCAATGTAGCATCACCAAGGTCTTACATCTTAGCTGAGTGAATTTCAGGTGCATCGGCCAAATTTCCTAGGAGTAATACCACAAAGAACGACGCATGATACTTCCTGTTGCACTCTGGCCCGTCGGGATCAGATCACGCTTTTTAAAAATGAGGGATATTTCTTACAAGTGTGGTGTGCTTTTATTTTGAAAGTTTGATTGACATGTGTACTGTCAGGTGTGTAGAGACAATAAGTAACTGCAGCTGGACACAGAAAAATACTCATATATTTGAATGGAGAGTGTGAGCGAACCCACACCTTTTTGAACATTTACTGCTTCCACATAATTTTAGATACAAACTTCATTTGAACTTTAAATGAGCCACGAGACTTTGACCTACAAATCTTGAATTTACATGTTTTTTCTATCTTTTATTGTTTTTGAGATATTAGAGTGTGAGTTTTAAAGTCTTTTCTTGCTCCTCCTATGATTTTATAATGAGTGTGTATTGCGGAATGTTTCAGAGCACTGAGGGAGTGACATCACCAGGAGCAGTTGGAGAGGAGGATATTAGAGAACGCTTCTTGTGAAATATCCTCATAAATCCCATGACTTTGGCCAAATCCTACATAAAAATCACATTTTTTTGTAGGAATTTTCGTCGCGAATCCATTGATACAGGTTTGAAAGTGGTCGGACTTATAGTTTAGACGCCAGATGCCCCAGTTTGGCACAAAGTCCATGCCCAGAGATTGCCTCCCCATTGGTTTACATTGTAAGGTGTAATGTCGCACTCCAACTTTCAGGGCTTACTAAATCTAAACCGTTCGAGTTATTACAAAGTTTTTAATAACTTTTGCTCAACACAGTGTGATAAGTCATGTATTCAAGTTTGAAGCCGATACCATTAACGCCCTCGGAGGAGATAGCGTTTGTTCGGGGGCCAAAATTGGGGCAAAGTCTTATTTTGAAAAGCTGATTGCAGACTTCCTGTTGGATTTAGGTCAGGGGTGTCAGCATATGATTTGTAGGTCTTGATGAGACGAATAATTGAGTTTTGGTTTGATCTCTCTATGACATTCCTGCGGGCCGTGGCGGCTGTTTTAGATACATAGGTGGCGCTAGAGAGCACATTTTGGCACTTCGGGGGTTAATTTTTACATTTTATCAAATTTTTCACCAGACCTGATGTGCGTGCCAAATTTGGTGAGTTTTTGAGCATGTTTAGGGGGTCAAATTTAGAGTTAAAGTGGCGGATTAATAAAGAAAGAATAATAAAGAAACAAACGCACGAAAAACAATAGGGTCTTCGCCCTTTGGGCTCAGGCCCTAATAAGAAAGAAACAAACACACGAAAAACAATAGGGTCTTCGCCCTTTGGGCTCAGGCCCTAATATTTCCTTTGGATACAAGAGGGCTTTGCGCCGGTCAGTGCTTGGGCCCTAATAATAATTCCTTTGGATACAATAGGGCTTTGCGCTGGTCAGCTCTCAGGCCTAATAATAATAATGATTCCTTTGGATAAAAGAGGGCTTCGCGCTGGTCAGCGCTCTGACCCTAATAATAATATTTCCTTTGGATCCAATAGGGCCTTCGCACCGTTCAGTGCTCAGGCCCTTATAATAATAATAATATTAATTCCTTTGGATACAAGAGGGCTTCGCGCTGGTCAGCGCTCGGGCCCTAATATTAATTCCTTTGGATACAAGAGGGCTTCGCGCTGGTCAGCGCTCGGGCCCTAATAATAATTCCTTTGGATACAAGAGGGCTTCGCGCTGGTCAGCGCTCTGACCCTAATAATAAAAATAATTCCTACAGATCCAATAGGGCCTTCGCACCGTTCGGTGTTCGGGCCCTAATAATAACAATAACTCCTTTGGATACAAATGGGCTTTGCGCCGGTCAGTGCTTGGGCCCTAATAATAATTCCTTTGGATCCAATAGGGCCTTCGCACCGTTCAGTGCTCAGGCCCTTATAATAATAATAATATTAATTCCTTTGGATACAAGAGGGCTTCGCGCTGGTCAGCGCTCGGGCCCTAATATTAATTCCTTTGGATACAAGAGGGCTTCGCGCTGGTCAGCGCTCGGGCCCTAATAATAATTCCTTTGGATACAAGAGGGCTTCGCGCTGGTCAGCGCTCTGACCGTAATAATAAAAATAATTCCTACAGATCCAATAGGGCCTTCGCACCGTTCGGTGTTCGGGCCCTAATAATAACAATAACTCCTTTGGATACAAGAGGGCTTTGCGCTGGTCAGTGCTCGGGCCCTAATAATAGTAATAATAATAACAATAATAATTCCTTTGGATATAAGAGGGCTTCATGCTGGTCAGTGCTCGGGCCCTAATAATAATAATAATAATAATAATAATAATAATAATAATAATAATTCCTTTGGATAGAAGAGGGCTTTGCGCTGGTCAGCGGTTGGGCCCTAATAATAATTCCTTTGGATACAATAGGGCTTCGCGCTGGTCAGCTCTCGGGCTCTAATAATAATAATTCCTTTGGATACAAGACGGCTTCGCGCTGGTCAGCACTCAGGCCCTAATAATAATTCCTTTGGATACAAGAGGGCTACATGCTGGTCAGTGCTTTGGCCCTAATAATAATAATAATAATAATAATAATAATAATAATAATAATAATTAAAGCTGCAAGCAGCGTTGAACGGGCCTTCGCGCCCTTGCGCACAGCGGGCCGCGGCGCAGTCAGCTGAGCTTCTGGGAACCAAGAAAACGTTTGATGATGATCAGTGTGAGAGTCTTTAGACACACAATACTAACCAGTGTCTCTCTGTGAGCCCACCCCTCTGTTCACAGACAATTATGAATTATGAAATCAAAATATTGTTAACCTTAATCAATAATTCAGGTACAAACTGTAGGATCTGCGAAGCACACAGTTAATTATTTGCTATAATTATCAATTATCAATAATAATTAATTATAACAATTAACAGAATTATTAATATGAACTAACAGATACGAAGCACCACCCCGAAACCGGGACCAATAACTGAGCAAGGTAGTCTCATAAATGGGAGTTCACCTAGAATGTTAATATCTGAGAGATAATCATTCAAGGGTGAACAAAGAAGGGTTGAATTCGAGCTCTGACTCCTTCAATCAGCCACTTTTCACAATATGTTACACACAATAATGACTAAAGAACTTCTCTTTAAAGATATAACAGTGTTTATTAAACTTAGCAAAATTAACAAAGTTAACAAATGCTTCATTCAATAAATAGGCCTAGTTATTCTAAAATCTAATTCTGCCAAACAAAACACAAACAGCTTTGCACAGGGTTGGACACTTGCAGGTTGGACACTTTTGTCCGACGTTATCTGACCATCAGATGTGCAAAACGATGTCGGTGCGTGTATCTGTGCGCACGTGAGTATGGTGTTAGTCACAAGAGAGGGAGGAGGGAGAGCGATCGTGAGAGAGAGAGAAGCGGTTCTTTTTCCACAGAGAGCGCACGTATGGACGGCAGTCTGTAACGCACGTTGTCTGGTTTAAGATCGACAAATCAGTTTACTTTCTCACTCACGGCAGCACAAACACAGTAGTCCCGAGCGGGACAAACACAAAATAGTCAAGCGTGGTGAACACAACTAACAGGCAGCAAACAGGCAGCAGCGGAGCGTTAACTGCAGCATGACCGAAAGAAGCACAACCAGTTAGCCTCTGCTAGCCTCTCAGCTAATCCCGGCTCTCTGTTTAGATCCAAACGGAGCACCGAGTCCCGATTTGTTATTTAGGTTAAAGCGGAGAACAGGCAGCAGCGGAGCGTTAATTGCAGCATGACCGAAAGAAGCACAACCAGTTAGCCTCTGCTAGCCTCTCAGCTAACCCCGGCTCTCTGTTTAGATCCAAACGGAGCACCGAGTCCCGAATTGCTATTTAGGTTAAAGCGGAGAGAATCAGCGGGTCTGTCGGCCAGCTGAGTGAAGTGAAACCTGCGGAAAAAACACCGTGACCATCAAGGTAAAACAGGTCGGCGAAAACACGGCAGCTGGCTCTGAGTGGAGTGGCGGAGAGAACAGCAGAGATGACTCGGCGAAGACGCGCAGGGCAGAGCCGGTCCACGTTATCCCGAAGTAACTTCATTTCCTCTTTCTCGGGGGAATTTGAGGACGCTGGTTGCAGCAGCGGTCTCTCTCGGGTCCAGGAATGTGTTCGGGTGAACACGGGCAAAGTCTCGTCTCGTCCGACGAGGGCAGTCTTCGATGAGGGGAAAACATGTTCGTGGGGTAGTCAGGCTAACTCACAGGGGAACAGGAGTTACCCCTAGCTCAGTGACATGGGAAAGACGTGTAGTTTGGGCGTGCTCGCTTATAAAGGGGTGGTGATGTCATGGCTGCGTCCTCAGGACGCTCCGCTGTGCAGCAGCGTCTCCGCCAATGAGGGACCGATGTTGACTGCTCCCTGCTGAGGTGTGAAAATCGCAAAGCATTCTTGGAAATGGAGTTTGCTCCACCCTCATGGCAGGTCCATTACAGTTTTAATACGGAGCTCCGGAACTCCAGCCTTCCTGAGTTTTTCCCTCATATGGGCTATACTTTTTCTTAATCATTACTACAATATATGATTAGATGTGTAATAGTCTCCTCAGCCAAGTTAGAAAAAATATGTGCATGTATGAACAACAGCAATTGGAGAAGATGACAGGCAAAAAGTAATCATGTTAAATAATCATGATCTCAATATTGAACAAAAATGATTGTGATTATAATTTTTGCCATAATCAAGCACCCCTAAAAACAGCAAATTGTGATTTACATACACACACACACACACACACACACACACAGAGAGAGTTTAAATATGTATGTGATAAATTGTAAATATGTATGAAATGAATTGTTTTCTGTAAGAAACTCTTACTTGAACATTTTTCAGTGTGCTCCTAAAGTTATATGTATGCTCCTAATTTCTTTCATTTAGGAGCACATGCGCTCCTTGAAAAGAAGTAAGGATTGAACACTGCTGTCACATGTGTGAAAACACTAAGTAAGTGGAGTGTGGCCAGTCCAAGGGCTTCTGTCACAGGCAGTAGATGTTTACTTTACCCATCCCCCCCCTCCCATTCTCTCTCTCTCCCTCACAGTTGGAAGGAAAGATTTCAAAGTGATCTTCTTGTGAAAAATCCTCATAAATCCCATAACTTTGGCCAAATCCTACATAAAAATATCATTTTTTTGTAGGAATTTTCGTCGCGAATCCATTGATACAGGTTTGAAAGTGGTGGGACTTATAGTTTAGACGCCAGATGCCCCAGTTTGGCACAAAGTCCATGCCCAGAATTTGCCTCCCCGTTGGTTTACATTGTAAGGTGTAATGTCGCACTCCAACTTTCAGGGCTTACTAAATCTAAACCGTTCGAGTTATTACAAAGTTTTTAATAACTTTTGCTCAACACAGTGTGATAAGTCATGTATTAAAGTTTGAAGCCGATACCATTAACGCCCTAGGAGGAGATAGCGTTTATTCAAGGTCCAAAATTGGCACAAAATCATATTTTGAAATTGAGATTGCGGACAATGATGAGATACATAAACGCGAAAAATGACCACTTTTATCAAGATGGCCGACTTCCTGTAGGATTTACAATATGGCTCCAAGAGGCTTTTTTGTGCGTCTTCACATGATACATAAGCCTCCCGAATTTCTTTTTCCTAGGTTAATCTGGAAGGCGGGGCTACAATTTTGAAATTTTCAAGGGGGCGCTGTTGAGCCATATTGTCACGTCTATGCAAATGAAGTATCGAGGATTTTAACTGGTGTCACTCCAGACATGTGTGCCAAGTTTTGTGATTATACACCCATCCCTTATCCCTAAAATACAGCATTGTATTTCATGGCGAAGGATGTGTCGCCATGGCAACGGCGTTTGGTCATGGGTCATGACCTGCCCAATGTAGCATCACCAAGGTCTTACATCTTAGCTGAGTCAATTTCAGGTGCATCGGCCAAATTTCCTAGGAGTAATACAACAAAGAACGACACATGATACTTTCTGTTGCACTCTGGCCCGTCGGGATCAGATCACGCTTTTTAAAAATGAGGGATATTTCTTACAAGTGTGGTGTGCTTTTATTTTGAAAGTTTGATTGACATGTGTACTGTCAGGTGTGTAGAGACAATAAGTAACTGCAGCTGGACACAGAAAAATACTCATATATTTGAGTCACCTAAGCCTCTGGGAACCAAGAAAACGTTTGGAGATGATCAGTGTGGGAGTCTTTTGACACACAATACTAACCAGTTTCTCTCTGTGAGCCCACCCTTCTGTTTATCACAGATAATTATGAATTATGAAATCAAAATATTGTTAACCTTAATCAATAATTCGGGCACCAACTGTAGGATCTGTGAGGAACACAGTTGATTATTTGCAATAATTATCAATTATCAAAGATAATTAACTAATTAAAGCTGCAAGCAGCGTTGGTCGGGATCTCGCACTCTGGCCCGTCGGGATCAGATCACGCTTTTTAAAAATGAGGGATATTTCTTACAAGTGTGGTGTGCTTTTATTTTGAAAGTTTGATTGACATGTGTACTGTCAGGTGTGTAGAGACAATAAGTAACTGCAGCTGGACACAGAAGAATACTCATATATTTGAATGGAGAGTGTGAGCGAACCCACACCTTTTTGAACATTTACTGCTTCCACATAATTTTAGATACAAACTTCATTTGAACTTTAAATGAGCCACGAGACTTTGACCTACAAATCTTGAATTTACATGTGTTTTCTATCTTTTATTGTTTTTGAGATATTAGAGTGTGAGTTTTAAAGTCTTTTCTTGCTCCTCCTGTGATTTTATAATGAGTGTGTATTGCGGAATGTTTCAGAGCACTGAGGGAGTGACATCACCAGGAGCAGTTGGAGAGGAGGATATTAGAGAACGCTTCTTGTGAAATATCCTCATAAATCCCATAACTTTGGCCAAATCCTACATAAAAATCACATTTTGTTGTAGGAATTTTCGTCGCGAATCCACTGATACAGGTTTGAAAGTGGTCGGACTTATAGTTTAGACGCCAGATGCCCCAGTTTGGCACAAAGTCCATGCCCAGAGATTGCCTCCCCATTGGTTTACATTGTAAGGTGTAATGTCGCACTCCAACTTTCAGGGCTTACTAAATCTAAACCGTTCGAGTTATTACAAAGTTTTTAATAACTTTTGCTCAACACAGTGTGATAAGTCATGTATTAAAGTTTGAAGCCGATACCATTAACGCCCTCGGAGGAGATAGCGTTTGTTCGGGGGCCAAAATTGGGGCAAAGTCTTATTTTGAAAAGCTGATTGCAGACTTCCTGTTGGAATTAGGTCAGGGGTGTCAGCGTATGATTTGTAGGTCTTGATGAGACGAATAATTGAGTTTTGGTTCGATCTCTCTACGACATTCCTACGGGCCGTGGCGGCCGTTTTAGATACATAGGTGGCGCTAGAGAGCACATTTTGGCACTTCGGGGGTTAATTTTTACATTTTATCAAATTTTTCACCAGACCTGATGTGCGTGCCAAATTTGGTGAGTTTTTGAGCATGTTTAGGGGGTCAAATTTAGAGTTAAAGTGGCGGATTAATAAAGAAAGAATAATAAGAAAGAAACAAACGCACGAAAAACAATAGGGTCTTCGCCCTTTGGGCTCAGGCCCTAATAATAATTCCTTTGGATACGAGAGGGCTTCGCGCTGGTCAGCGCTCTGACCCTAATAATAATAATTCCTACAGATCCAATAGGGCCTTCACACCGTTCGGTGCTCGGGCCCTTATAATAATAATAATAATTAAAGCTGCAAGCAGCGATGATCGGGCCCTCGCACCCCAGCGCATGTCGAAGTGACGCTCAGTCGAAGGGCTTTTGTCAGTGACTTGTTGTGTAAAGTTTGAGGCAGATCCAACCATGTACACTCAAGTTATATCAATTTCCTCTGTCATGGCGAAACATCAAAACTCAACGCCACGCCACGGCCAAACCATCATGATCATACACTAGTCTAGATGACACACACTGATTTTTAAGTCCTTACGATGAAATCTGTAGGAGGAGTTCTTTAAAATACAAGGTATGCGAAATGGCCAAAAAAAGGCGAAAATTGACCAGTTTTTCAAGATGGCCGACTTCCTGTTCAACTTACAATAAGGCGTCAACAGACTTTTTTGTGCGTCTTGACATTATACATGTGCCCTGTGAATTTCATCTTTCTACGTTAATCTGGAAGGCGGGGCTGCAATTTTGAAATTTTAAAGGAGGCGCTGTTGAGCCATTTTGCCACGCCCATTCAAAGCGACCACATAGGATTTTAGCTGACATCACTCTAGACATGTGTGTCAAGTTTCATGACTGTAGAGCAATCCCTTCTCCCTGAAAAACAGTATCATATTTCATGGCGAAGGATGTGTCGCCATGGTAACAGCATTCAGTTTTGGGTCATGAGCTGCCAAATGTAGCATCACCAAGGTCTTGTTTATTAGCTGACTTAATTTCAGGTGCATCAGCCAAATTTCCTAGGAGTAATTAGACAAAGTACGACGCATGATACTTCCTGTTGCCAGTAGGTGGCGCTATGACTTTCGCTAAATATGAGACTGAACATGTGTTCAGATCGGGACTCTTAACAAGCATATGAAATTTGGAAAAGATCAGACCACGTGGAGTCAAGTTATAAGGCATTGAAATTTCATGGCGTCACATCGAAATTCGCCGCGTCGCCATGGCAACACCTTTCGACGAAGGGTCACCAACTTCATAATATAAGATCTCCAAGGTCTTGAGGCTATTCTCAGTAAATTTCAGCTGGATTCCATCACCGTGCTGCCCACAGGGCGTCAGAGCGTAAAACATGTAACTTCCTGTTGCCAGGAGGTGGCGCTATGACTCATATCCTGTATTGTCACATGGACCCGTTCAGGGCGGGACTCTTATGAAGCACAAAAGGTTTGGCTCTCTTAGGATCATGTATGCCGGAGTTATAGCCGTTTCATTTTTCATGGCGAAGGATCGAAATTCGCCGCCCAGCCACGCCCCCTAGGAAAGACTAATGAGAATTGTTTTAATAACTTTTAATCTCCTATGCCTGTAGATGATACGGACCGAATTTGAAAGTCCTGGGGTCAAATCTCTAGGAGGAGTTCGTTAAAGTATGCGGGCTGGAAATGACAAAATCGGTGCAAAATTTCAACTTTGATACAAAATGGCCGACTTCCTGTTGGAGTTAGGCTATGTGTCCTTGAGACTTTTTGGTGCGTCTGGTCATGATACATATGCATACCGAATTTCGTTCTCCTACGACAATCTGTATCGAGGGGCTCAATTTTCTTGACTTTCTAGGTGGCGCTGTCGAGCCATTTTGTCCCGCTTTATTTCGAGACCCATAAAATATCGAAATTTTCGCCAGTCCTGACATCTGTGCAAATTTTCATGAGTTTTCGTGCATGTTTAGGCCCTCAAAAATGCGTTTGTTTCGGAGGAATAATAATAATTAAAGCTGCAAGCAGCGATGATCGGGCCCTCGCACCCCAGCGCATGTCGAAGTGACGCTCAGTCGAAGGGCTTTTGTCAGTGACTTGTTGTGTAAAGTTTGAGGCAGATCCAACCGTGTACACTCAAGTTATATCAATTTCCTCTGTCATGGCGAAACATCAAAAGTCAGCGCCACGCCACGGCCAAACCATCATGATCATACACTAGTCTAGATGACACACACTGATTTTGAAGTCCTTACGATGGATTCTGTAGGAGGAGTTCTTTAAAATACAAGGTATGCGAAATGGCCAAGAAAAGGCGAAAATGTACCATTTTTTTCAAGATGGCCGACTTCCTGTTCGACTTACAATAAGGCTTCAAGAGACTTTTTTGTGCGTGTTGACATTATACATGTGCCCTGTGAATTTCATCTTTCTACGTTAATCTGGAAGGCGGGGCTGCAATTTTGAAATTTTAAAGGGGGCGCTGTTGAGCCATTTTGCCACGCCCATTCAAAGCGACCACATAGGATTTTAGCTGACATCACTCTAGACATGTGTGTCAAGTTTCATGACTGTAGAGCAATCCCTTCTCCCTGAAAAACAGTATCATATTTCATGGCGAAGGATGTGTCGCCATGGTAACAGCATTCAGTTTTGGGTCATGAGCTGCCAAATGTAGCATCACCAAGGTCTTGTTTATTAGCTGACTTAATTTCAGGTGCATCAGCCAAATTTCCTAGGAGTAATTAGACAAAGTACGACGCATGATACTTCCTGTTGCCAGTAGGTGGCGCTATGACTTTCGCTAAATATGAGACTGAACATGTGTTCAGATTGGGACTCTTAACAAGCATATGAAATTTGGAAAAGATCAGACCACGTGGAGTCAAGTTATAAGGCATTGAAATTTCATGGCGTCACATCGAAATTCGCCGCGTCGCCATGGCAACACCTTTCAACGAAGGGTCACCAACTTCATAATATAAGATCTCCAAGGTCATGAGGTTATTCTCAGTAAATTTCAGCTGGATTCGATCACCGTGCTGCCCACAGGGCGTCAGAGCGTAAAACATGTAACTTCCTGTTGCCAGGAGGTGGCGCTATGACTCATATCCTGTATTGTCACATGGACCCGTTCAGGGCGGGACTCTTATGAAGCACAAAAGGTTTGGCTCTCTTAGGATCATGTATGCCGGAGTTATAGCCGTTTCATTTTTCATGGCGAAGGATCGAAATTCGCCGCCCAGCCACGCCCCCTAGGAAAGACTAATGAGAATTGTTTTAACAACTTTTAATCTCCTATGCCTGTAGATGATACGGACCGAATTTGAAAGTCCTGGGGTCAAATCTCTAGGAGGAGTTCGTTAAAGTATGCGGGCTGGAAATGACAAAATCGGTGCAAAATTTCAACTTTGATACAAAATGGCCGACTTCCTGTTGGAGTTAGGCTATGTGTCCTTGAGACTTTTTGGTGCGTCTGGTCATGATACATATGCATACCGAATTTCGTTCTCCTACGACAATCTGTATCGAGGGGCTCAATTTTCTTGACTTTCTAGGTGGCGCTGTCGAGCCATTTTGTCCCGCTTTATTTCGAGACCCATAAAATATCGAAATTTTCGCCAGTCCTGACATCTGTGCAAATTTTCATGAGTTTTCGTGCATGTTTAGGCCCTCAAAAATGCGTTTGTTTCGGAGGAATAATAATAATAATAATAATTAAAGCTGCAAGCAGCGTTGAACGGGCCTTCGCGCCCTTGCGCACATCGGGCCGCGGCGCAGTCAGTTGAGCTTGTGGGAACCAAGAAAACGTTTGGAGATGATTAGTGTGAGAGTCTTTTGACACACAATACTAACCAGTGTCTCTCTGTGAGCCCACCCCTCTGTTCACAGACAATTATGAATTATGAAATCAAAATATTGTTAACCTTAATCAATAATTCAGGTACCAACTGTAGGATCTGCGAAGAACACAGTTAATTATTTGCTATAATTATCAATTATCAATAATAATTAATTATAACAATTAACAGAATTATTAATATGAACTAACAGATACGAAGCACCACCCCGAAACCGGGACCAATAACCGAGCAAGGTAGTCTCATAAATGGGAGTTCACCTAGAATGTTAATATCTGAGAGATAATCATTCAAGGGTGAACAAAGAAGGGTTGAATTCGAGCTCTGACTCCTTCAATCAGCCACTTTTCACAATATGTTACCAATAATGACTAAAGAACTTCTCTTTAAAGATATAACAGTGTTTATTTAACTTAGCAAAATTAACAAAGTTAACAAATGCTTCACTCAATAAATAGCTATTCTAAAATCTAATTCTACCAAACAAAACACAAACAGCTTTGCACGGGGTTGGACACCTGCAGGTTGGACACTTTTGTCCGACGTTATCTGACCATCAGATGTGCAAAACGATGTCGGTACGTGTATCTGTGCGCGCGTGAGTGTGGTGTTAGTCACAAGAGAGGGAGGAGGGAAAGCGATCGTGAGAGAGAGAGAGAAGCGGTTCTTTTTCCACAGAGAGCGCACGTACGGACGGCAGTCTGTAACGCACGTTGTCTGGTTTCAGATCGACAAATCAGTTTACTTTCTCACTCACGGCAGCACAAACACAGTAGTCCCGAGCGGGACAAACACAAAATAGTCTAGCGTGGTGAACACAACTAACAGGCAGCAAACAGGCAGCAGCGGAGCGTTAACTGCAGCATGACCGAAAGAAGCACAACCAGTTAGCCTCTGCTAGCCTCTCAGCTAACCCCGGCTATCTGTTTAGATCCAAACGGAGCACCGAGTCCCGATTTGTTATTTAGGTTAAAGCGGAGAACAGGCAGCAAACAGGCAGCAGCGGAGCGTTAACTGCAGCATGACCGAAAGAAGCACAACCAGTTCGCCTCTGCTAGCCTCTCAGCTAACCCTGGCTCTCTGTTTAGATCCAAACGGAGCACTGAGTCCCGATTTGTTATTTAGGTTAAAGCGGAGAACAGGCAGCAGCGGAGCGTTAATTGCAGCATGACCGAAAGAAGCACAACCAGTTCGCCTCTGCTAGCCTCTCAGCTAACCCCGGCTCTCTGTTTAGATCCAAACGGAGCACCGAGTCCCGATTTGTTATTTAGGTTAAAGCGGACAGAATCAGCGGGTCTGTCGGCCAGCTGAGTGAAGTGAAACCTGCGGAAAAAACACCGTGACCATCACGGTAAAACAGGTCGGCGAAAACACGGCAGCTGGCTCTGAGTGGAGTGGCGGAGAGAACAGCAGAGCCGGAAAAATATTTTACCCTCGCCTTTTTGGTTGGCAACAACGGTTGGCAACCAGCATATTGGGTGCATTACTGCCACCCTCTTCCTGAGTTTTTCCCTCATATCAGCTATAGTCTTTCTTGATCATTAGTACAATATATGATCACATATGTAATAGTCCCCTCAGCCAAGTCAGAAAAAATATGTGCATGTATGAACAACAGCAATTGGAGAAGATGACAGTCAAAAAGTAATCATGTTAAATAATCATGATCTCAATATTGAAAAAAAATGATCGTGATTATATTTTTTGCCATAATCAAGCACCCCTAAAAACAGCAAATTGTGATTTACATACACACGCGCACACACACACATACACACACACAGAGTTTAAATATGTATGTGATCAATTGTAAATATGTTATAATGAATTGTTTTCTTTAAGAAACTCTTACTTGCACATTTTTCAGTGTGCTCCTAAAGTTATATATATGCTCCTAATTTCTTTCATTTAGGAGCACATGTACTCCTTGAAAAGAAGTAGGGATTGAACACTGCTGTCAGATATGTGGAAACACTAAGTAAGTGGAGTGTGGCCAGTCCAAGGGCTTCTGTCACAGGCAGTAGATGTTTACTTTACCCATCCCCCCCTCCCATTCTCTCTCTCTCCCTCACAGCTGCAGAGAAGGATATTAGTGTACTCTACTTGTGAAAAATCCTCATAAATCCCCTAACTTTGGCCAAATCCTACATAAAAATATCATTTTTTTGTAGGAATTTTCGTCGCGAATCCATTGATACAGGTTTGAAAGTGGTCGGACTTACAGTTTAGACGCCAGATGCCCCAGTTTGGCACAAAGTCCATGCCCAGAATTTGCCTCCCCATTGGTTTACATTGTAAGGTGTAATGTCGCACTCCAACTTTCAGGGCTTACTAAATCTAAACCGTTCGAGTTATTACAAAGTTTTTAATAACTTTTGCTCAACACAGTGTGATAAGTCATGTATTAAAGTTTGAAGCCGATACCATTAACGCCCTAGGAGGAGATAGCGTTTATTCAAGGTCCAAAATTGGCAAAAAATCGTACTTTGAAATGGACATTGCAGATTTCCTGTTGGATTTAGGTCAGGGGTGTCAGCGTATGATTTGTAGGTCTTGATGAGACGAATAATTGGATTTTGGTTCGATCTCTCTACGACATTCCTACGGGCCGTGGCGGCCGTTTTAGATACATAGGTGGCGCTAGAGAGCACATTTTGGCACTTTGGGGTTTATTTTTTACATTTTATCAAATTTTTCACCATTCCTGATGTGCGTTCCAAATTTGGTGAGTTTTTGAGCATGTTTAGTGGGTCAAATTTAGAGTTAAAGTGGCGTAATAATAAAGAATAAAAACAATAGGGTCTTCGCCCTTTGGGCTCAGGCCCTAATAAGAAGAAAGAAACAAACACACGAAAAACAATAGGGTCTTCGCCCTTTGGGCTCAGGCCCTAATAATTCCTTCAGTTTCAATAGGGCTTCGCACCGGTAGGTGCTCGGGCCCTAATTAAAGCT
Source organism: Thunnus thynnus (assembly GCF_963924715.1). Taxonomy (NCBI): domain Eukaryota; kingdom Metazoa; phylum Chordata; class Actinopteri; order Scombriformes; family Scombridae; genus Thunnus; species Thunnus thynnus. The sequence goes on from NC_089518.1 coordinate 3,346,329, forward strand.
GCAAGCAGCGATGATCGGGCCCTCGCACCCCAGCGCATGTCCAAGTGACGCTCAGTCGAAGGGCTTTTGTCAGTGACTTGTGTAAAGTTTGAGGCAGATCCAACCGTGTACACTCAAGTTATATCAATTTCCTCTGTCATGGCGAAACATCAAAACTCAATGCCACGCCACGGCCAAACCATCATGATCATACACTAGTCTAGATGACACACACTGATTTTGAAGTCCTTACCATGGATTCTGTAGGAGGAGTTCTTTAAAATACAAGGTATGCGAAATGGCCAAGAAAAGGCGAAAATGTACCATTTTTTTCAAGATGGCCGACTTCCTGTTCGACTTACAATAAGGCTTCAAGAGGCTTTTTTGTGCGTGTTGACATTATACATGTGCCCTGTGAATTTCATCTTTCTACGTTAATCTGGAAGGCGGGGCTGCAATTTTGAAATTTTAAAGGGGGCGCTGTTGAGCCATTTTGCCACGCCCATTCAAAGCGACCACATAGGATTTTAGCTGACATCACTCTAGACATGTGTGTCAAGTTTCATGACTGTAGAGCAATCCCTTCTCCCTGAAAAACAGTATCGTATTTCATGGCGAAGGATGTGTCGCCATGGTAACAGCATTCCGTTTTGGGTCATGAGCTGCCAAATGTAGCATCACCAAGGTCTCGTTTATTAGCTGACTTAATTTCAGGTGCATCAGCCAAATTTCCTAGGAGTAATTAGACAAAGTACGACGCATGATACTTCCTGTTGCCAGTAGGTGGCGCTATGACTTTGGCTAAATATGAGACTGAACATGTGTTCAGATCGGGACTCTTAACAAGCATATGAAATTTGGAAAAGATCAGACCACGTGGAGTCAAGTTATAAGGCATTGAAATTTCATGGCGTCACATCGAAATTCGCCGCGTCGCCATGGCAACACCTTTCGACGAAGGGTCACCAACTTCATAATATAAGATCTCCAAGGTCTTGAGGCTATTCTCTGTAAATTTCAGCTGGATTCCATCACCGTGCTGCCCACAGGGCGTCAGAGCGTAAAACATGTAACTTCCTGTTGCCAGGAGGTGGCGCTATGACTCATATCCTGTATTGTCACATGGACCCGTTCAGGGCGGGACTCTTATGAAGCACAAAAGGTTTGGCTCTCTTAGGATCATGTATGCCGGAGTTATAGCCGTTTCATTTTTTAAAGGGGGCGCTGTTGAGCCATTTTGCCACGCCCATTCAAAGCGACCACACAGGATTTTAGCTGACATCACTCTAGACATGTGTGTCAAGTTTCATGACTGTAGAGCAATCCCTTCTCCCTGAAAAACAGTATCGTATTTCATGGCGAAGGATGTGTCGCCATGGTAACAGCATTCCGTTTTGGGTCATGAGCTGCCAAATGTAGCATCACCAAGGTCTCGTTTATTAGCTGACTTAATTTCAGGTGCATCAGCCAAATTTCCTAGGAGTAATTAGACAAAGTACGACGCATGATACTTCCTGTTGCCAGTAGGTGGCGCTATGACTTTGGCTAAATATGAGACTGAACATGTGTTCAGATCGGGACTCTTAACAAGCATATGAAATTTGGAAAAGATCAGACCACGTGGAGTCAAGTTATAAGGCATTGAAATTTCATGGCGTCACATCGAAATTCGCCGCGTCGCCATGGCAACACCTTTCGACGAAGGGTCACCAACTTCATAATATAAGATCTCCAAGGTCTTGAGGCTATTCTCTGTAAATTTCAGCTGGATTCCATCACCGTGCTGCCCACAGGGCGTCAGAGCGTAAAACATGTAACTTCCTGTTGCCAGGAGGTGGCGCTATGACTCATATCCTGTATTGTCACATGGACCCGTTCAGGGCGGGACTCTTATGAAGCACTAAAGGTTTGGCTCTCTTAGGATCATGTATGCCGGAGTTATAGCCGTTTCATTTTTTAAAGGGGGCGCTGTTGAGCCATTTTGCCACGCCCATTCAAAGCGACCACACAGGATTTTAGCTGACATCACTCTAGACATGTGTGTCAAGTTTCATGACTGTAGAGCAATCCCTTCTCCCTGAAAAACAGTATCGTATTTCATGGCGAAGGATGTGTCGCCATGGTAACAGCATTCCGTTTTGGGTCATGAGCTGCCAAATGTAGCATCACCAAGGTCTCGTTTATTAGCTGACTTAATTTCAGGTGCATCAGCCAAATTTCCTAGGAGTAATTAGACAAAGTACGACGCATGATACTTCCTGTTGCCAGTAGGTGGCGCTATGACTTTGGCTAAATATGAGACTGAACATGTGTTCAGATCGGGACTCTTAACAAGCATATGAAATTTGGAAAAGATCAGACCACGTGGAGTCAAGTTATAAGGCATTGAAATTTCATGGCGTCACATCGAAATTCGCCGCGTCGCCATGGCAACACCTTTCGACGAAGGGTCACCAACTTCATAATATAAGATCTCCAAGGTCTTGAGGCTATTCTCTGTAAATTTCAGCTGGATTCCATCACCGTGCTGCCCACAGGGCGTCAGAGCGTAAAACATGTAACTTCCTGTTGCCAGGAGGTGGCGCTATGACTCATATCCTGTATTGTCACATGGACCCGTTCAGGGCGGGACTCTTATGAAGCACAAAAGGTTTGGCTCTCTTAGGATCATGTATGCCGGAGTTATAGCCGTTTCATTTTTTAAAGGGGGCGCTGTTGAGCCATTTTGCCACGCCCATTCAAAGCGACCACACAGGATTTTAGCTGACATCACTCTAGACATGTGTGTCAAGTTTCATGACTGTAGAGCAATCCCTTCTCCCTGAAAAACAGTATCGTATTTCATGGCGAAGGATGTGTCGCCATGGTAACAGCATTCCGTTTTGGGTCATGAGCTGCCAAATGTAGCATCACCAAGGTCTCGTTTATTAGCTGACTTAATTTCAGGTGCATCAGCCAAATTTCCTAGGAGTAATTAGACAAAGTACGACGCATGATACTTCCTGTTGCCAGTAGGTGGCGCTATGACTTTGGCTAAATATGAGACTGAACATGTGTTCAGATCGGGACTCTTAACAAGCATATGAAATTTGGAAAAGATCAGACCACGTGGAGTCAAGTTATAAGGCATTGAAATTTCATGGCGTCACATCGAAATTCGCCGCGTCGCCATGGCAACACCTTTCGACGAAGGGTCACCAACTTCATAATATAAGATCTCCAAGGTCTTGAGGCTATTCTCTGTAAATTTCAGCTGGATTCCATCACCGTGCTGCCCACAGGGCGTCAGAGCGTAAAACATGTAACTTCCTGTTGCCAGGAGGTGGCGCTATGACTCATATCCTGTATTGTCACATGGACCCGTTCAGGGCGGGACTCTTATGAAGCACTAAAGGTTTGGCTCTCTTAGGATCATGTATGCCGGAGTTATAGCCGTTTCATTTTTTAAAGGGGGCGCTGTTGAGCCATTTTGCCACGCCCATTCAAAGCGACCACACAGGATTTTAGCTGACATCACTCTAGACATGTGTGTCAAGTTTCATGACTGTAGAGCAATCCCTTCTCCCTGAAAAACAGTATCGTATTTCATGGCGAAGGATGTGTCGCCATGGTAACAGCATTCCGTTTTGGGTCATGAGCTGCCAAATGTAGCATCACCAAGGTCTCGTTTATTAGCTGACTTAATTTCAGGTGCATCAGCCAAATTTCCTAGGAGTAATTAGACAAAGTACGACGCATGATACTTCCTGTTGCCAGTAGGTGGCGCTATGACTTTGGCTAAATATGAGACTGAACATGTGTTCAGATCGGGACTCTTAACAAGCATATGAAATTTGGAAAAGATCAGACCACGTGGAGTCAAGTTATAAGGCATTGAAATTTCATGGCGTCACATCGAAATTCGCCGCGTCGCCATGGCAACACCTTTCGACGAAGGGTCACCAACTTCATAATATAAGATCTCCAAGGTCTTGAGGCTATTCTCTGTAAATTTCAGCTGGATTCCATCACCGTGCTGCCCACAGGGCGTCAGAGCGTAAAACATGTAACTTCCTGTTGCCAGGAGGTGGCGCTATGACTCATATCCTGTATTGTCACATGGACCCGTTCAGGGCGGGACTCTTATGAAGCACAAAAGGTTTGGCTCTCTTAGGATCATGTATGCCGGAGTTATAGCCGTTTCATTTTTCATGGCGAAGGATCGAAATTCGCCGCCCAGCCACGCCCCCTAGGAAAGACTAATGAGAATTGTTTTAATAACTTTTAGTCTCCTATGCCTGTAGATGATACGGACCGAATTTGAAAGTCCTGGGGTCAAATCTCTAGGAGGAGTTCGTTAAAGTATGCGGGCTGGAAATGACAAAATTTCAACTTTGATACAAAATGGCCGACTTCCTGTTGGAGTTAGGCTATGTGTCCTTGAGACTTTTTGGTGCGTCTGGTCATGATACATATGCATACCGAATTTCGTTCTCCTACGACAATCTGTATCGAGGGGGTCAATTCTAGGTGGCGCTGTCGAGCCATTTTGTCCCGCTTTATTTCGAGACCCATAAAATATCGCAATTTTCGCTAGTCCTGACATCTGTGCAAATTTTCATGAGTTTTCGTGCATGTTTAGGCCCTCAAAAATGCGTTTGTTTCGGAGGAATAATAATAATAATAATAATTAAAGCTGCAAGCAGCGATGATCGGGCCCTCGCACCCCAGCGCATGTCGAAGTGACGCTCAGTCGAAGGGCTTTTGTCAGTGACTTGTTGTGTAAAGTTTGAGGCAGATCCAACCGTGTACACTCAAGTTATATCAATTTCCTCTGTCATGGCGAAACATCAAAAGTCAACGCCACGCCACGGCCAAACCATCATGATCATACACTAGTCTAGATGACACACACTGATTTTGAAGTCCTTACCATGGATTCTGTAGGAGGAGTTCTTTAAAATACAAGGTATGCGAAATGGCCAAGAAAAGGCGAAAATGTACCATTTTTTTCAAGATGGCCGACTTCCTGTTCCACTTACAATAAGGCTTCAAGAGGCTTTTTTGTGCGTGTTGACATTATACATGTGCCCTGTGAATTTCATCTTTCTACGTTAATCTGGAAGGCGGGGCTGCAATTTTGAAATTTTAAAGGGGGCGCTGTTGAGCCATTTTGCCACGCCCATTCAAAGCGACCACATAGGATTTGAGCTGACATCACTCTAGACATGTGTGTCAAGTTTCATGACTGTAGAGCAATCCCTTCTCCCTGAAAAACAGTATCATATTTCATGGCGAAGGATGTGTCGCCATGGTAACAGCATTCAGTTTCAGGTCATGAGCTGCCAAATGTAGCATCACCAAGGTCTTGTTTATTAGCTGACTTAATTTCAGGTGCATCAGCCAAATTTCCTAGGAGTAATTAGACAAAGTACGACGCATGATACTTCCTGTTGCCAGTAGGTGGCGCTATGATTTTCGCTAAATATGAGACTGAACATGTGTTCAGATTGGGACTCTTAACAAGCATATGAAATGTGGAAAAGATCAGACCACGTGGAGTCAAGTTATAAGGCATTGAAATTTCATGGCGTCACAGCGAAATTCGCCGCGTCGCCATGGCAACACCTTTCAACGAAGGGTCACCAACTTCATAATATAAGATCTCCAAGGTCTTGAGGCTATTCTCAGTAAATTTCAGCTGGATTCCATCACCGTGCTGCCCACAGGGCGTCAGAGCGTAAAACATGTAACTTCCTGTTGCCAGGAGGTGGCGCTATGACTCATATCCTGTATTGTCACATGGACCCGTTCAGGGCGGGACTCTTATGAAGCACAAAAGGTTTGGCTCTCTTAGGATCATGTATGCCGGAGTTATAGCCGTTTCATTTTTCATGGCGAAGGATCGAAATTCGCCGCCCAGCCACGCCCCCTAGGAAAGACTAATGAGAATTGTTTTAATAACTTTTAATCTCCTATGCCTGTAGATGATACGGACCGAATTTGAAAGTCCTGGGGTCAAATCTCTAGGAGGAGTTCGTTAAAGTATGCGGGCTGGAAATGACAAAATCGGTGCAAAATTTCAACTTTGATACAAAATGGCCGACTTCCTGTTGGAGTTAGGCTATGTGTCCTTGAGACTTTTTGGTGCGTCTGGTCATGATACATATGCATACCGAATTTCGTTCTCCTACGACAATCTGTATCGAGGGGCTCAATTTTCTTGACTTTCTAGGTGGCGCTGTCGAGCCATTTTGTCCCGCTTTATTTCGAGACCCATAAAATATCGAAATTTTCGCCAGTCCTGACATCTGTGCAAATTTTCATGAGTTTTCGTGCATGTTTAGGCCCTCAAAAATGCGTTTGTTTCGGAGGAATAATAATAATAATAATAATTCCTTCAGTTTCAATAGGGCTTCGCACCGGTAGGTGCTCGGGCCCTAATTAAAGCTGCAAGCAGCGTTGGACGGGCCTTCGCGCCCTTGCGCACGTCGGGCCGCGGCGCAGTCAGTTGAGCTTGTGGGAACCAAGAAAACGTTTGGAGATGATCAGTGTGAGAGTCTTTTGACACACAATACTAACTACTTTCTCTCCGTGAGCGCACGCCTCTGTTTATCACAGATAATTATGGCTTATGAAATTAAAATATTGTTAACCTTAATCAATAATTCAGGCACCAACTGTAGCATGTATGAGGAACACAGTTGATTATTTGCCATAATTATCAATTATCTAAGATAATTAACTAATTATAATAATTAATAGAATTATTAATATGAACTAACAAGCACGGAGCACCACCCGGAAACCAGGACCAATAACCGAACAAGGTAATCTCATAAATGGGATTTCACCTAGAATGCTAATATCTGCGAGATATCAACATTCAAGGGTGAACAAAGAAGGGTTGAATTCAAGCTCTGACTCCTTTAATCAGCCACTTCTCACAATATGTTACACACAATAATGACAAAAGAACTTCTCTTTAAAGATATAACATTGTTTATTAAACTTAGCAAAATTAACAAAGTTAACAAATACTTCATTCAATAAACAGCTATTCTAAAATCTAATTCTACCAAACAAAACACAAACAGCTTTGCACAGAGTTGGACACTTGCAGGGGAATGCGTGTGTGTGTGTGTGTGTGTGTGTGTGTGTTAGTAGCAAGAGAGGAAGGAGGGAAAGCGATCGTGAGAGGGAGAGAAGCGGCTCTTTTGACCACAGAGAGCGCACGTACGGACGGCAGTCTGTAACGTACGTTGTCTGGTTTCTGATCGACAAATCAATTTACTTTCTCACTCACGGTGGCACAAAAGTAGCAGTTGTCCCGACCGGGAAAAACACAAAATAGTCTAGCGTGGTGAACACAACTAACAGGCAGCAAACTTAAAATACTCCTCAGAGTAAAGCAGAGAAAAATGGACTCGGCGGTCCGTCAACTCACACAACAAGAACAACAGCGATAAAGCTAAAAAGGCTAAATGCTAAACAACAGCAACTGATGCTGAAAAGAACACACAACTAACACTGCCTATGCCCAGACTTATGCCTCTTACTTGGTCGCTTCAGAAAGTGCGCAGGTTGTGTGTGTGTGTAGTCCGTCTTAATGTCCATCTTTGTTCTTGGCTCGGAGGCAGACGGTGCCGTTCTCGCACGTCGTCGAAAACACGGCAGCTGGCTCTGAGTGGAATGGCGGAGAGAACAGCAGAGACAACTCGGCGAAGACGCGCAGGGCAGAGCCGGTCCACGTTATCCCGAAGTAACTTCATTTCCTCTTTCTCGGGGGAATTTGAGGACGCTGGTTGCAGCAGCGGTCTCTCTCGGGTCCAGGAATGTGTTCGGGTGAACACGGGCAAAGTCTCGTCTCGTCCGACGAGGGGAGTCTTCGATGAGGGGAAAACATGTTCGTGGGGTAGTCAAGCTAACTCACAGGGGAACAGGAGTTACCCCTAGCTCAGTGACATGGGAAAGACGTGTAGTTTGGGCGTGCTCGCTTATAAAGGGGTGGTGATGTCATGGCTGCGTCCTCAGGACGCTCCGCTGTGCAGGAGCGTCTCCGCCAATGAGGGACCGATGTTGACTGCTCCCTGCTGAAGTGTGAAAATCGCAAAGCATCCTTGGAAATGGAGTTTGCTCCACCCTCATGGCAGGTCCATTACAGTTTTAATACGGAGCTCCGGAACTCCAGCCTTCCTGAGTTTTTCCCTCATATAGGCTATAGTTTTTCTTAATCATTACTACAATATATGATTACATATGTAATAGTCTCCTCAGCCAAGTTAGAAAAAGTATGTGCATGTATGAACAACAGCAATTGGAGAAGATGACAGTCAAAAAGTAATCATGTTAAATAATCATGATCTCAATATTGAACAAAAATGATTGTGATTATAATTTTTGCCATAATCAAGCACCCCTAAAAACAGCAAATTGTGATTTACATACACATACACACACACACACACACACACACACACAGTTTAAATATGTATGTGATAAATTGTAAATATGTATGTAATGAATTGTTTTCTTTAAGAAACTCTTACTTGAACATTTTTCAGTGTGCTCCTAAAGTTATATGTATGCTCCTAATTTCTGTCATTTAGGAGCACATGTACTCCTTGAAAAAAAGTAAGGATTGAACACTGCTGTCACTGCTGCAGTCCAAGGGCTTCTGTCACAGGCAGTAGATGTTTACTTTACCCATCCCCCCCCTCCCATTCTCTCTCTCTCCCTCACAGCTGCAGAGAAGATTTTAGTGTACTCTACTTGTGAAATATGCTCATAAATCCCATAACTTTGGCCAAATCCTACATAAAAATATCATTTTTTTGTAGGAATTTTCGTCGCGAATCCATTGATACAGGTTTGAAAGTGGTGGGACTTATAGTTTAGACGCCAGATGCCCCAGTTTGGCACAAAGTCCATGCCCAGAATTTGCCTCCCCATTGGTTTACATTGTAAGGTGTAATGTCGCACTCCAACTTTCAGGGCTTACTAAATCTAAACCGTTCGAGTTATTACAAAGTTTTTAATAACTTTTGCTCAACACAGTGTGATAAGTCATGTATTCAAGTTTGAAGCCGATACCATTAACGCCCTAAGAGGAGATAGCGTTTATTCAAGGTCCAAAATTGGCAAAAAATCATACTTTGAAATGGACATTGCGGATTTCCTGTTGGATTTAGGTCAGGGGTGTCAGCGTATGATTTGTAGGTCTTGATGAGACGAATAATTGGGTTTTGGTTCGATCTCTCTACGACATTCCTACGGGCCGTGGCGGCCGTTTTAGATACATAGGTGGCGCTAGAGAGCACATTTTGGAACTTTGGGGTTTAATTTTTACATTTTATCAAATTTTTCACCATTCCTGATGTGCGTGCCAAATTTGGTGAGTTTTTGAGCATGTTTAGGGGGTCAAATTTAGAGTTAAAGTGGCGTAACAAGAAAGAAAGAATAATAATAATTAAAGCTGCAAGCAGCGTTGGACGGGCCTTCGCGCCCATGCGCACATCGGCCGCGGCGCACTCAGCTGAGCTTCTGGGAACCAAGAAAACGTTTGGAGATGATCAGTGTGAGAGTCTTTTGACACACAATACTAACCACTTTCTCTCCGTGAGCGCACCCCTCTGTTTATCACAGGTAATTATAGATTATGAAATCAAAATATTGTTAACCTTAATCAATAATTCAGGCACCAACTGTAGGATCTGCAAGGAACACAGTTGATTATTTGCTATAATTATCAATTATCAATAATAAATAATTATAACAATTAACAGATTTATTAATATGAACTAACAAATACGAAGCACCATCCCGAAACCAGGACTAATAACCGAACAGGGTAATCTCATAAATGGGAGTTCACCTAGAATGTTAATATCTGAGAGATATCAACATTCAAGGGTAAAAAGAACGGTTAAATTCGAGCTCTGACTCCTTCAATCAGCCACTTTTCACAATATGTTACCAATAATGACAAAAGAACTTCTCTTTAAAGATATAACAGTGTTTATGAAACTTAGCAAAATTAACAAAGTTAACAAATGCTTCATTCAATAAATAGCTATTCTAAAATCTAATTCTACCAAACAAAACACAAACAGCTTTGCACAGGGTTGGACACTTGCAGGGGAATGCGTGTATGTATGTATGTATGTATATATGTATGTGTGTGTGTGTTAGTAGCAAGAGAGGAAGGAGGGAAAGCGATCGTGAGAGGGAGAGAAGCGGCTCTTTTTCCACAGAGAGCGCACGTATGGACGGCAGTCTGTAACGCACGTTGTCTGGTTTCAGATCGACAAATCAGTTTACTTTCTCACTCACGGCAGCACAAACACAGTAGTCCCGAGCGGGACAAACACAAAATAGTCTAGCGTGGTGAACACAACTAACAGGCAGCAAACAGGCAGCAGCGGAGCGTTAACTGCAGCATGACCGAAAGAAGCACAACCAGTTAGCCTCTGCTAGCCTCTCAGCTAACCCCGGCTCTCTGTTTAGATCCAAACGGAGCACCGAGTCCCGATTTGTTATTTAGGTTAAAGCGGAGAACAGGCAGCAAACAGGCAGCAGCGGAGCGTTAACTGCAGCATGACCGAAAGAAGCACAACCAGTTCGCCTCTGCTAGCCTCTCAGCTAACCCCGGCTCTCTGTTTAGATCCAAACGGAGCACCGAGTCCCGATTTGTTATTTAGGTTAAAGCGGAGAACAGGCAGCAAACAGGCAGCAGCGGAGCGTTAATTGCAGCATGACCGAAAGAAGCACAACCAGTTAGCCTCTGCTAGCCTCTCAGCTAACCCCGGCTCTCTGTTTAGATCCAAACGGAGCACCGAGTCCCGAATTGCTATTTAGGTTAAAGCGGAGAGAATCAGCGGGTCTGTCGGCCAGCTGAGTGAAGTGAAACCTGCGGAAAAAACACCGTGACCATCAAGGTAAAACAGGTCGGCGAAAACACGGCAGCTGGCTCTGAGTGGAGTGGCGGAGAGAACAGCAGAGATGACTCGGCGAAGACGCGCAGGGCAGAGCCGGTCCACGTTATCCCGAAGTAACTTCATTTCCTCTTTCTCGGGGGGAATTTGAGGACGCTGGTTGCAGCAGCGGTCTCTCTCGGGTCCAGGAATGTGTTCGGGTGAACACGGGCAAAGTCTCGTCTCGTCCGACGAGGGGAGTCTTCGATGAGGGGAAAACATGTTCGTGGGGTAGTCAAGCTAACTCACAGGGAAACAGGAGTTACCCCCAGCTCAGTGACATGGGAAAGACGTATATTTTGGGCGTGCTCGCTTATAAAGGGGTGGTGATGTCATGGCTGCGTCCTCAGGACGCTCCGCTGTGCAGGAGCGTCTCCGCCAATGAGGGACCGATGTTGACTGCTCCCTGCTGAAGTGTGAAAATCGCAAAGCATCCTTGGAAATGGAGTTTGCTCCACCCTCATGGCAGGTCCATTACAGTTTTAATACGGAGCTCCGGAACTCCAGCCTTCCTGAGTTTTTCCCTCATATAGGCTATAGTTTTTCTTAATCATTACTACAATATATGATTACATATGTAATAGTCTCCTCAGCCAAGTTAGAAAAAATATGTGCATGTATGAACAACAGCAATTGGAGAAGATGACAGTCAAAAAGTGATCATGTTAAATAATCATGATCTCAATATTGAACAAAAATGATTGTGATTATAATTTTTACCATAATCAAGCACCCCTAAAAACAGCAAATTGTGATTTACATACACACACACACACACACACACACACAGAGTTTAAATATGTATGTGATCAATTGTAAATATGTATGAAATGAATTGTTTTCTGTAAGAAACTCTTACTTGAACATTTTTCAGTGTGCTCCTAAAGTTATATGTATGCTCCTAATTTCTTTCATTTAGGAGCACATGCGCTCCTTGAAAAGAAGTAAGGATTGAACACTGCTGTCACATGTGTGAAAGCACTAAGTAAGTGGAGTGTGGTGCAGTCCAAGGGCTTCTGTCACAGGCAGTAGATGTTTACTTTACCCATCCCCCCCCTCCCATTCTCTCTCTCTCCCTCACAGTTGGAAGGAAAGATTTCAAAGTGATCTTCTTGTGAAAAATCCTCATAAATCCCATAACTTTGGCCAAATCCTACATAAAAATATCATTTTTTTGTAGGAATTTTCGTCGCGAATCCATTGATACAGGTTTGGAAGTGGTCGGACTTACAGTTTAGACGCCAGATGCCCCAGTTTGGCACAAAGTCCATGCCCAGAATTTGCCTCCCCATTGGTTTACATTGTAAGGTGTAATGTCGCACTCCAACTTTCAGGGCTTACTAAATCTAAACCGTTCGAGTTATTACAAAGTTTTTAATAACTTTTGCTCAACACAGTGTGATAAGTCATGTATTAAAGTTTGAAGCCGATACCATTAACGCCCTAGGAGGAGATAGCGTTTATTCAAGGTCCAAAATTGGCAAAAAATCGTACTTTGAAATGGACATTGCAGATTTCCTGTTGGATTTAGGTCAGGGGTGTCAGCGTATGATTTGTAGGTCTTGATGAGACGAATAATTGAGTTTTGGTTCGATCTCTCTACGACATTCCTACGGGCCGTGGCGGCCGTTTTAGATACATAGGTGGCGCTAGAGAGCACATTTTGGCACTTTGGGGTTTAATTTTTACATTTTATCAAATTTTTCACCATTCCTGATGTGCGTGCCAAATTTGGTGAGTTTTTGAGCATGTTTAGGGGGTCAAATTTAGAGTTAAAGTGGCGTAACAAGAAAGAAAGAATAATAATAATAATAATAATAATAATAAAGAAATAAACACACGAAAAACAAGAGGGTCTTCGCCCTTTGGGCTCAGGCCCTAATTAAAGCTGCAAGCAGCGTTGGACGGGCCTTCGCGCCCTTGCGCACGTCGGGCCGCGGCGCAGTCAGTTCAGCTTGTGGGAACCAAGAAAACGTTTGGAGATGATTAGTGTGAGAGTCTTTTTACACACAATACTAACCAGTGTCTCTCTGTGAGCCCACCCCTCTGTTCACAGACAATTATGAATTATGACATCAAAATATTGTTAACCTTAATCAGTAATTCAGGTACCAACTGTAGGAATCTGCGAAGAACACAGTTAATTATTTTCTATAATTATCAATTATCAATAATAATTAATTATAACAATTAACAGAATTATTAATATGAACTAACAGATACGAAGCACCACCCCGAAACCGGGGCCAATAACCGAGCAAGGTAGTCTCATAAATGGGAGTTCACCTAGAATGTTAATATCTGAGAGATAATCATTCAAGGGTGAACAAAGAAGGGTTGAATTCGAGCTCTGACTCCTTCAATCAGCCACTTTTCACAATATGTTACCAATAATGACTAAAGAACTTCTCTTTAAAGATATAACAGTGTTTATGAAACTTAGCAAAATTAACAAAGTTAACAAATGCTTCATTCAATAAATAGCTATTCTAAAATCTAATTCTACCAAACAAAACACAAACAGCTTTGCACGGGGTTGGACACTTGCAGGTTGGACACTTTTGTCCGACGTTATCTGACCATCAGATGTGCAAAACGATGTCGGTGCGTGTATCTGTGCGCACGTGAGTATGGTGTTAGTCACAAGAGAGGGAGGAGGGAGAGCGATCGTGAGAGAGAGAGAAGCGATTCTTTTTCCACAGAGAGCGCACGTATGGACGGCAGTCTGTAACGCACGTTGTCTGGTTTAAGATCGACAAATCAGTTTACTTTCTCACTCACGGCAGCACAAACACAGTAGTCCCGAGCGGGACAAACACAAAATAGTCAAGCGTGGTGAACACAACTAACAGGCAGCAAACAGGCAGCAGCGGAGCGTTAACTGCAGCATGACCGAAAGAAGCACAACCAGTTAGCCTCTGCTAGCCTCTCAGCTAACCCCGGCTCTCTGTTTAGATCCAAACGGAGCACCGAGTCCCGAATTGCTATTTAGGTTAAAGCGGAGAGAATCAGCGGGTCTGTCGGCCAGCTGAGTGAAGTGAAACCTGCGGAAAAAACACCGTGAGCATCACGGTAAAACAGGTCGGCGAAAACACGGCAGCTGGCTCTGAGTGGAGTGGCGGAGAGAACAGCAGAGATGACTCGGCGAAGACGCGCAGGGCAGAGCCGGTCCACGTTATCCCGAAGTAACTTCATTTCCTCTTTCTCGGGGGAATTTGAGGACGCTGGTTGCAGCAGCGGTCTCTCTCGGGTCCAGGAATGTGTTCGGGTGAACACGGGCAAAGTCTCGTCTCGTCCGACGAGGGGAGTCTTCGATGAGGGGAAAACATGTTCGTGGGGTAGTCAAGCTAACTCACAGGGGAACAGGAGTTACCCCTAGCTCAGTGACATGGGAAAGACGTGTAGCTTGGGCGTGCTCGCTTATAAAGGGGTGGTGATGTCATGGCTGCGTCCTCAGGACGCTCCGCTGTACAGGAGCGTCTCCGCCAATGAGGGACCGATGTTGACTGCTCCCTGCTGAAGTGTGAAAATCGCAAAGCATCCATGGAAATGGAGTTTGCTCCACCCTCATGGCAGGTCCATTACAGTTTTAATACGGAGCTCCGGAACTCCAGCCTTCCTGAGTTTTTCCCTCATATAGGCTATAGTTTTTCTTAATCATTACTACAATATATGATTACATATGTAATAGTCTCCTCAGCCAAGTTAGAAAAAATATGTGCATGTATGAACAACAGCAATTGGAGAAGATGACAGTCAAAAAGTAATTATGTTAAATAATCATGATCTCAATATTGAACAAAAATGATCGTGATTATATTTTTTGCCATAATCAAGCACCCCTAAAAACAGCAAATTGTGATTTACATACACACACACGTACACACACACACACACACACAGAGTTTAAATATGTATGTGATAAATTGTAAATGTGTATGAAATGAATTGTTTTCTGTAAGAAACTCTTACTTGAACATTTTTCAGTGTGCTCCTAAAGTTATATGTATGCTCCTAATTCCTTTCATTTAGGAGCACATGCGCTCCTTGAAAAAAAGTAAGGATTGAACACTGCTGTCACATGTGTGAAAGCACTAAGTAAGTGGAGTGTAGTGCAGTCCAAGGGCTTCTGTCACAGGCAGTAGATATTTACTTTACCCATCCCCCCCCTCCCATTCTCTCTCTCTCCCTCACAGTTGGAAGGACAGATTCCAAAGTGATCTTCTTGTGAAAAATCCTCATAAATCCCATAACTTTGGCCAAATCCTACATAAAAATATCATTTTTTTGTAGGAATTTTCGTCGCGAATCCATTGATACAGGTTTGAAAGTGGTGGGACTTATAGTTTAGACGCCAGATGCCCCAATTTGGCACAAAGTCCATGCCCAGAATTTGCCTCCCCATTGGTTTACATTGTAAGGTGTAATGTCGCACTCCAACTTTCAGGGCTTACTAAATCTAAACCGTTCGAGTTATTACAAAGTTTTTAATAACTTTTGCTCAACACAGTGTGATAAGTCATGTATTAAAGTTTGAAGCCGATACCATTAACGCCCTAGGAGGAGATAGCGTTTATTCAAGGTCCAAAATTGGCAAAAAATCATACTTTGAAATGGACATTGCGGATTTCCTGTTGGATTTAGGTCAGGGGTGTCAGCGTATGATTTGTAGGTCTTGATGAGACGAATAATTGGGTTTTGGTTCGATCTCTCTACGACATTCCTATGGGCCGTGGTGGCCGTTTTAGATACATAGGTGGCGCTAGAGAGCACATTTTGGCACTTTGGGGTTTAATTTTTACATTTTATCAAATTTTTCACCATTCCTGATGTGCGTGCCAAATTTGGTGAGTTTTTGAGCATGTTTAGGGGGTCAAATTTAGAGTTAAAGTGGCGTAATAATAAAGAATAATAATAATAATAATAATAATAATAAGAAACAAACAAACACACGAAAAACAAGAGGGTCTTCGCCCTTTGGGCTCAGGCCCTAATTAAAGCTGCAAGCAGCGTTGGACGGGCCTTCGCGCCCTTGCGCACAGCGGGCCGCGGCGCAGTCAGTTGAGCTTGTGGGAACCAAGAAAACGTTTGGAGATGATCAGTGTGAGAGTCTTTTTACACACAATACTAACCAGTGTCTCTCTGTGAGCCCACCCCTCTGTTCACAGACAATTATGAATTATGAAATCAAAATATTGTTAACCTTAATCAATAATTCAGGTACCAACTGTAGGATCTGCGAAAAACACAGTTAATTATTTGCTATAATTATCAATGATCAATAATAATTAATTATAACAATTAACAGAATTATTAATATGAACTAACAGATACGAAGCACCACCCCGAAACCGGGACCAATAACCGAGCAAAATAGTCTCATAAATGGGAGTTCACCTAGAATGTTAATATCTGAGAGATAATCATTCAAGGGTGAACAAAGAAGGGTTGAATTCGAGCTCTGACTCCTTCAATCAGCCACTTTTCACAATATGTTACCAATAATGACTAAAGAACTTCTCTTTGAAGATATAACAGTGTTTATTAAACTTAGCAAAATTAACAAAGTTAACAAATGCTTCATTCAATAAATAGCTATTCAAAAATCTAATTCTACCAAACAAAACACAAACAGCTTTGCACAGGGTTGGACACTTGCAAGTTGGACACTTTTGTCCGACGTTATCTGACCATCAGATGTGCAAAACGATGTCAGCAGGCAGCAGCGGAGCGTTAACTGCAGCATGACCGAAAGAAGCACAACCAGTTAGCCTCTGCTAGCCTCTCAGCTAACCCCGGCTATCTGTTTAGATCCAAACGGAGCACCGAGTCCCGATTTGTTATTTAGGTTAAAGCGGAGAACAGGCAGCAAACAGGCAGCAGCGGAGCGTTAACTGCAGCATGACCGAAAGAAGCACAACCAGTTCGCCTCTGCTAGCCTCTCAGCTAACCCTGGCTCTCTGTTTAGATCCAAACGGAGCACTGAGTCCCGATTTGTTATTTAGGTTAAAGCGGAGAACAGGCAGCAGCGGAGCGTTAACTGCAGCATGACCGAAAGAAGCACAACCAGTTCGCCTCTGCTAGCCTCTCAGCTAACCCCGACTCTCTGTTTAGATCCAAACGAAGCACCAACTCCCGATTTGTTATTTAAGTTAAAGCGCAGAGAATCAGCGGATCTGTCGGCCAGCTGAGTGAAGTGAAACCTGCGGAAAAAACACCGTGACCATCACGATAAAACAGTCCGTAGAGAACTACCGTGTTCAGCTGCACAGATAGGAAATCCCTCGGCTGACAGGATGTACCACTCGATGAGGAAAAATATTTTACCCTCGCCTTTTTGGTTGGCAACAACGGTTGGCAACCAGCATATTGGGTGCATTACTGCCACCCTCTCCCTGAGTTTTTCCCTCATATCAGCTATAGTCTTTCTTGATCATTAGTACAATATATGATCACATATGTAATAGTCCCCTCAGCCAAGTTAGAAAAAATATGTGCATGTATGAACAACAGCAATTGGAGAAGATGACAGTCAAAAAGTAATCATGTTAAATAATCATGATCTCAATATTGAAAAAAAATGATCGTGATTATATTTTTTGCCATAATCAAGCACCCCTAAAAACAGCAAATTGTGATTTACATACACACGCGCACACACACACACACACACACACATACACACACACAGAGTTTAAATATGTATGTGATCAATTGTAAATATGTTATAATGAATTGTTTTCTTTAAGAAACTCTTACTTGCACATTTTTCAGTGTGCTCCTAAAGTTATATATATGCTCCTAATTTCTTTCATTTAGGAGCACATGTACTCCTTGAAAAGAAGTAGGGATTGAACACTGCTGTCAGATATGTGGAAACACTAAGTGGAGTGTGGCCAGTCCAAGGGCTTCTGTCACAGGCAGTAGATGTTTACTTTACCCATCCCCCCCTCCCATTCTCTCTCTCTCCCTCACAGCTGCAGAGAAGGATATTAGTGTACTCTACTTGTGAAAAATCCTCATAAATCCCATAACTTTGGCCAAATTCTACATAAAAATCACATTTTTTTGTAGGAATTTTCGTTGCGAATCCATTGATACAGGTTTGAAAGTGGTGGGACTTATAGTTTAGACGCCAGATGCCCCAGTTTGGCACAAAGTCCATGCCCAGAATTTGCCTCCCCATTGGTTTACATTGTAAGGTGTAATGTCGCACTCCAACTTTCAGGGCTTACTAAATCTAAACCGTTCGAGTTATTACAAAGTTTTTAATAACTTTTGCTCAACACAGTGTGATAAGTCATGTATTAAAGTTTGAAGCCGATACCATTAACGCCCTAGGAGGAGATAGCGTTTATTCAAGGTCCAAAATTGGCAAAAAATCGTACTTTGAAATGGACATTGCAGATTTCCTGTTGGATTTAGGTCAGGGGTGTCAGCGTATGATTTGTAGGTCTTGATGAGACGAATAATTGGGTTTTGGTTCGATCTCTCTACGACATTCCTACGGGCCGTGGTGGCCGTTTTAGATACATAGGTGGCGCTAGAGAGCACATTTTGGCACTTTGGGGTTTAATTTTTACATTTTATCAAATTTTTCACCATTCCTGATGTGCGTGCCAAATTTGGTGAGTTTTTGAGCATGTTTAGGGGGTCAAATTTAGAGTTAAAGTGGCGTAACAAGAAAGAATAATAATAATAATAATAATAAGAAAGAAACAAACACACGAAAAACAAGAGGGTCTTCGCCCTTTGGGCTCAGGCCCTAATTAAAGCTGCAAGCAGCGATGATCGGGCCCTCGCACCCCAGCGCATGTCGAAGTGACGCTCAGTCGAAGGGCTTTTGTCAGTGACTTGTGTAAAGTTTGAGGCAGATCCAACCGTGTACACTCAAGTTATATCAATTTCCTCTGTCATGGCGAAACATCAAAACTCAACGCCACGCCACGGCCAAACCATCATGATCATACACTAGTCTAGATGACACACACTGATTTTGAAGTCCTTACCATGGATTCTGTAGGAGGAGTTCTTTAAAATACAAGGTATGCGAAATGGCCAAGAAAAGGCCAAAATGTACCATTTTTTTCAAGATGGCCGACTTCCTGTTCGACTTACAATAAGGCTTCAAGAGGCTTTTTTGTGCGTGTTGACATTATACATGTGCCCTGTGAATTTCATCTTTCTACGTTAATCTGGAAGGCGGGGCTGCAATTTTGAAATTTTAAAGGGGGCGCTGTTGAGCCATTTTGCCACGCCCATTCAAAGTGACCACATAGGATTTTAGCTGACATCACTCTAGACATGTGTGTCAAGTTTCATGACTGTAGAGCAATCCCTTCTCCCTGAAAAACAGTATCGTATTTCATGGCAAAGGATGTGTCGCCATGGTAACAGCATTCAGTTTTGGGTCATGAGCTGCCAAATGTAGCATCACCAAGGTCTTGTTTATTAGCTGACTTAATTTCAGGTGCATCAGCCAAATTTCCTAGGAGTAATTAGACAAAGTACGACGCATGATACTTCCTGTTGCCAGTAGGTGGCGCTATGACTTTCGCTAAATATGAGACTGAACATGTGTTCAGATCGGGACTCTTAACAAGCATATGAAATTTGGAAAAGATCAGACCACGTGGAGTCAAGTTATAAGGCATTGAAATTTCATGGCGTCACATCGAAATTCGCCGCGTCGCCATGGCAACACCTTTCAACGAAGGGTCACCAACTTCATAATATAAGATCTCCAAGGTCTTGAGGCTATTCTCAGTAAATTTCAGCTGGATTCCATCACCGTGCTGCCCACAGGGCGTCAGAGCGTAAAACATGTAACTTCCTGTTGCCAGGAGGTGGCGCTATGACTCATATCCTGTATTGTCACATGGACCCGTTCAGGGCGGGACTCTTATGAAGCACAAAAGGTTTGGCTCTCTTAGGATCATGTATGCCGGAGTTATAGCCGTTTCATTTTTTAAAGGGGGCGCTGTTGAGCCATTTTGCCACGCCCATTCAAAGTGACCACATAGGATTTTAGCTGACATCACTCTAGACATGTGTGTCAAGTTTCATGACTGTAGAGCAATCCCTTCTCCCTGAAAAACAGTATCGTATTTCATGGCGAAGGATGTGTCGCCATGGTAACAGCATTCAGTTTTGGGTCATGAGCTGCCAAATGTAGCATCACCAAGGTCTTGTTTATTAGCTGACTTAATTTCAGGTGCATCAGCCAAATTTCCTAGGAGTAATTAGACAAAGTACGACGCATGATACTTCCTGTTGCCAGTAGGTGGCGCTATGACTTTCGCTAAATATGAGACTGAACATGTGTTCAGATCGGGACTCTTAACAAGCATATGAAATTTGGAAAAGATCAGACCACGTGGAGTCAAGTTATAAGGCATTGAAATTTCATGGCGTCACATCGAAATTCGCCGCGTCGCCATGGCAACACCTTTCAACGAAGGGTCACCAACTTCATAATATAAGATCTCCAAGGTCTTGAGGCTATTCTCAGTAAATTTCAGCTGGATTCCATCACCGTGCTGCCCACAGGGCGTCAGAGCGTAAAACATGTAACTTCCTGTTGCCAGGAGGTGGCGCTATGACTCATATCCTGTATTGTCACATGGACCCGTTCAGGGCGGGACTCTTATGAAGCACAAAAGGTTTGGCTCTCTTAGGATCATGTATGCCGGAGTTATAGCCGTTTCATTTTTTAAAGGGGGCGCTGTTGAGCCATTTTGCCACGCCCATTCAAAGTGACCACATAGGATTTTAGCTGACATCACTCTAGACATGTGTGTCAAGTTTCATGACTGTAGAGCAATCCCTTCTCCCTGAAAAACAGTATCGTATTTCATGGCGAAGGATGTGTCGCCATGGTAACAGCATTCAGTTTTGGGTCATGAGCTGCCAAATGTAGCATCACCAAGGTCTTGTTTATTAGCTGACTTAATTTCAGGTGCATCAGCCAAATTTCCTAGGAGTAATTAGACAAAGTACGACGCATGATACTTCCTGTTGCCAGTAGGTGGCGCTATGACTTTCGCTAAATATGAGACTGAACATGTGTTCAGATCGGGACTCTTAACAAGCATATGAAATTTGGAAAAGATCAGACCACGTGGAGTCAAGTTATAAGGCATTGAAATTTCATGGCGTCACATCGAAATTCGCCGCGTCGCCATGGCAACACCTTTCAACGAAGGGTCACCAACTTCATAATATAAGATCTCCAAGGTCTTGAGGCTATTCTCAGTAAATTTCAGCTGGATTCCATCACCGTGCTGCCCACAGGGCGTCAGAGCGTAAAACATGTAACTTCCTGTTGCCAGGAGGTGGCGCTATGACTCATATCCTGTATTGTCACATGGACCCGTTCAGGGCGGGACTCTTATGAAGCACAAAAGGTTTGGCTCTCTTAGGATCATGTATGCCGGAGTTATAGCCGTTTCATTTTTCATGGCGAAGGATCGAAATTCGCCGCCCAGCCACGCCCCCTAGGAAAGACTAATGAGAATTGTTTTAATAACTTTTAATCTCCTATGCCTGTAGATGATACGGACCGAATTTGAAAGTCCTGGGGTCAAATCTCTAGGAGGAGTTCGTTAAAGTATGCGGGCTGGAAATGACAAAATCGGTGCAAAATTTCAACTTTGATACAAAATGGCCGACTTCCTGTTGGAGTTAGGCTATGTGTCCTTGAGACTTTTTGGTGCGTCTGGTCATGATACATATGCATACCGAATTTCGTTCTCCTACGACAATCTGTATCGAGGGGCTCAATTTTCTTGACTTTCTAGGTGGCGCTGTCGAGCCATTTTGTCCCGCTTTATTTCGAGACCCATAAAATATCGCAATTTTCGCCAGTCCTGACATCTGTGCAAATTTTCATGAGTTTTCGTGCATGTTTAGGCCCTCAAAAATGCGTTTGTTTCGGAGGAATAATAATAATAATAATAATAATAATAATAATAATAATAATAATAACTCCTTCAGTTTCAATAGGGCTTCGCACCGGTCGGTGCTCGGGCCCTAATTAAAGCTGCAAGCAGCGTTGGACGGGCCTTCGCGCCCTTGCGCACAGCGGGCCGCGGCGCAGTCAGTTGAGCTTGTGGGAACCAAGAAAACGTTTGGAGATGATCAGTGTGAGAGTCTTTTTACACACAATACTAACCAGTGTCTCTCTGTGAGCCCACCCCTCTGTTCACAGACAATTATGAATTATGAAATCAAAATATTGTTAACCTTAATCAATAATTCAGGTACCAACTGTAGGATCCTGCGAAAAACACAGTTAATTATTTGCTATAATTATCAATGATCAATAATAATTAATTATAACAATTAACAGAATTATTAATATGAACTAACAGATACGAAGCACCACCCCGAAACCGGGACCAATAACCGAGCAAAATAGTCTCATAAATGGGAGTTCACCTAGAATGTTAATATCTGAGAGATAATCATTCAAGGGTGAACAAAGAAGGGTTGAATTCGAGCTCTGACTCCTTCAATCAGCCACTTTTCACAATATGTTACCAATAATGACTAAAGAACTTCTCTTTGAAGATATAACAGTGTTTATTAAACTTAGCAAAATTAACAAAGTTAACAAATGCTTCATTCAATAAATAGCTATTCAAAAATCTAATTCTACCAAACAAAACACAAACAGCTTTGCACAGGGTTGGACACTTGCAAGTTGGACACTTTTGTCCGACGTTATCTGACCATCAGATGTGCAAAACGATGTCAGCAGGCAGCAGCGGAGCGTTAACTGCAGCATGACCGAAAGAAGCACAACCAGTTAGCCTCTGCTAGCCTCTCAGCTAACCCCGGCTATCTGTTTAGATCCAAACGGAGCACCGAGTCCCGATTTGTTATTTAGGTTAAAGCGGAGAACAGGCAGCAAACAGGCAGCAGCGGAGCGTTAACTGCAGCATGACCGAAAGAAGCACAACCAGTTCGCCTCTGCTAGCCTCTCAGCTAACCCTGGCTCTCTGTTTAGATCCAAACGGAGCACTGAGTCCCGATTTGTTATTTAGGTTAAAGCGGAGAACAGGCAGCAGCGGAGCGTTAACTGCAGCATGACCGAAAGAAGCACAACCAGTTCGCCTCTGCTAGCCTCTCAGCTAACCCCGACTCTCTGTTTAGATCCAAACGAAGCACCAACTCCCGATTTGTTATTTAAGTTAAAGCGCAGAGAATCAGCGGATCTGTCGGCCAGCTGAGTGAAGTGAAACCTGCGGAAAAAACACCGTGACCATCACGGTAAAACAGTCCGTAGAGAACTACCGTGTTCAGCTGCACAGATAGGAAATCCCTCGGCTGACAGGATGTACCACTCGATGAGGAAAAATATTTTACCCTCGCCTTTTTGGTTGGCAACAACGGTTGGCAACCAGCATATTGGGTGCATTACTGCCACCCTCTCCCTGAGTTTTTCCCTCATATCAGCTATAGTCTTTCTTGATCATTAGTACAATATATGATCACATATGTAATAGTCCCCTCAGCCAAGTTAGAAAAAATATGTGCATGTATGAACAACAGCAATTGGAGAAGATGACAGTCAAAAAGTAATCATGTTAAATAATCATGATCTTAATATTGAAAAAAATGATCGTGATTATATTTTTTGCCATAATCAAGCACCCCTAAAAACAGCAAATTGTGATTTACATACACACGCACACACACACACACACACACACATACACACACACAGAGTTTAAATATGTATGTGATCAATTGTAAATATGTTATAATGAATTGTTTTCTTTAAGAAACTCTTACTTGCACATTTTTCAGTGTGCTCCTAAAGTTATATATATGCTCCTAATTTCTTTCATTTAGGAGCACATGTACTCCTTGAAAAGAAGTAGGGATTGAACACTGCTGTCAGATATGTGGAAACACTAAGTGGAGTGTGGCCAGTCCAAGGGCTTCTGTCACAGGCAGTAGATGTTTACTTTACCCATCCCCCCCTCCCATTCTCTCTCTCTCCCTCACAGCTGCAGAGAAGGATATTAGTGTACTCTACTTGTGAAAAATCCTCATAAATCCCATAACTTTGGCCAAATTCTACATAAAAATCACATTTTTTTGTAGGAATTTTCGTCGCGAATCCATTGATACAGGTTTGAAAGTGGTGGGACTTATAGTTTAGACGCCAGATGCCCCAGTTTGGCACAAAGTCCATGCCCAGAATTTGCCTCCCCATTGGTTTACATTGTAAGGTGTAATGTCGCACTCCAACTTTCAGGGCTTACTAAATCTAAACCGTTCGAGTTATTACAAAGTTTTTAATAACTTTTGCTCAACACAGTGTGATAAGTCATGTATTAAAGTTTGAAGCCGATACCATTAACGCCCTAGGAGGAGATAGCGTTTATTCAAGGTCCAAAATTGGCAAAAAATCGTACTTTGAAATGGACATTGCAGATTTCCTGTTGGATTTAGGTCAGGGGTGTCAGCGTATGATTTGTAGGTCTTGATGAGACGAATAATTGGGTTTTGGTTCGATCTCTCTACGACATTCCTACGGGCCGTGGTGGCCGTTTTAGATACATAGGTGGCGCTAGAGAGCACATTTTGGCACTTTGGGGTTTAATTTTTACATTTTATCAAATTTTTCACCATTCCTGATGTGCGTGCCAAATTTGGTGAGTTTTTGAGCATGTTTAGGGGGTCAAATTTAGAGTTAAAGTCGCGTAACAAGAAAGAAAGAATAATAATAATAATAATAAAGAAACAAACGCACGAAAAACAATAGGGTCTTCGCCCTTTGGGCTCAGGCCCTAATAATAATAATAATAAAGAAACAAACGCACGAAAAACAAGAGGGTCTTCGCCCTTTGGGCTCAGGCCCTAATAACTCCTTCAGTTTCAATAGGGCTTCGCACCGGTCGGTGCTCGGGCCCTAATAATTAAAGCTGCAAGCAGCGTTGGACGGGCCTTCGCGCCCTTGCGCACGGCGGGCGGCAGCGCAGTCAGCTAAGCTTCTGGGAACCAAGAAAACGTTTGGAGATGATCAGTGTGAGAGTCTTTTGACACATAATACTAACCAGTGTCTCTCTGTGAGCCCACCCCTCTGCTCACAGACAATTATGGATTATGAAATCAAAATATTGTTAACCTTAATCAATAATTCAGGCACCAACTGTAGGATCTGCAAGGAACACAGTTGATTATTTGCTATAATTATCAATTATCAATAATAAATAATTATAACAAATAACAGAATTATTAATATGAACTAACAAATACGAAGCACCATCCCGAAACCGGGACCAATAACCGAACAAGGTAATCTCATAAATGGGAGTTCACCTAGAATGTTAATATCTGAGAGATAATCATTCAAGGGTGAACAAAGAAGGGTTGAATTCGAGCTCTGACTCCTTCAATCAGCCACTTTTCACAATATGTTACCAATAATGACTAAAGAACTTCTCTTTAAAGATATAACAGTGTTAATTAAACTCAGCAAAATTAACAAAGTTAACAAATGCTTCATTCAATAAATAGCTATTCTAAAATCTAATTCTACCAAACAAAACACAAACAGCTTTGCACAGGGTTGGACACTTGCAGGTTGGACACTTTTGTCCGACGTTATCTGACCATCAGATGTGCAAAACGATGTCGGTGCGTGTATCTGTGCGCGCGTGAGTGTAGTGTTAGTCACAAGAGGGAGTAGGGAAAACGATCGTGAGAGAGAGAGAAGCGGTTCTTTTTCCACAGAGAGCGCAAGTACGGACAGCAGTCTGTAACGCACGTTGTCTGGTTTCAGATCGACAAATCAGTTTACTTTCTCACTCACGGCAGCACAAACACAGTAGTCCCGAGCGGGACAAACACAAAATAGTCTAGCGTGGTGAACACAACTAACAGGCAGCAAACAGGCAGCAGCGGAGCGTTAACTGCAGCATGACCGAAAGAAGCACAACCAGTTCGCCTCTGCTAGCCTCTCAGCTAACCCCGGCTCTCTGTTTAGATCCAAACGGAGCACCGAGTCCCGATTTGTTATTTAGGTTAAAGCGGAGAACAGGCAGCAAACAGGCAGCAGCGGAGCGTTAACTGCAGCATGACCGAAAGAAGCACAACCAGTTAGCCTCTGCTAGCCACTCAGCTAACCCCGGCTCTCTGTTTAGATCCAAACGGAGCACCGAGTCCCGATTTGTTATTTAGGTTAAAGCGGAGAACAGGCAGCAAACAGGCAGCAGCGGAGCGTTAACTGCAGCATGACCGAAAGAAGCACAACCAGTTAGCCTCTGCTAGCCACTCAGCTAACCCCGGCTCTCTGTTTAGATCCAAACGGAGCACCGAGTCCCGATTTGTTATTTAGGTTAAAGCCGAGAACAGGCAGCAGCGGAGCGTTAATTGCAGCATGACCGAAAGAAGCACAACCAGTTAGCCTCTGCTAGCCTCTCAGCTAACCCCGGCTCTCTGTTTAGATCCAAACGGAGCACCGAGTCCCGATTTGTTATTTAGGTTAAAGCGGAGAACAGGCAGCAAACAGGCAGCAGCGGAGCGTTAACTGCAGCATGACCGAAAGAAGCACAACCAGTTAGCCTCTGCTAGCCACTCAGCTAACCCCGGCTCTCTGTTTAGATCCAAACGGAGCACCGAGTCCCGATTTGTTATTTAGGTTAAAGCGGAGAACAGGCAGCAGCGGAGCGTTAATTGCAGCATGACCGAAAGAAGCACAACCAGTTAGCCTCTGCTAGCCTCTCAGCTAACCCCGGGTCTCTGTTTAGATCCAAACGGAGCACCGAGTCCCGAATTGCTATTTAGGTTAAAGCGGAGAGAATCAGCGGGTCTGTCGGCCAGCTGAGTGAAGTGAAACCTGCGGAAAAAAGGAATGTAAGTAACTTCATTTCCTCTTTCTCGGGGGAATTTGAGGACGCTGGTTGCAGCAGCGGTCTCTCTCGGCTCCAGGAATGTGTTCGGGTGAACACGGGAAAAGTCTCGTCTCGTCCGACGAGGGGAGTCTTCGATGAGGGGAAAACATGTTCGTGGGGTAGTCAAGCTAACTCACAGGGGAACAGGAGTTACCCCGAGCTCAGTGACATGGGAAAGACGTGTATTTCGGGCGTGCTCGCTTATAAAGGGGTGGTGATGTCATGGCTGTGCAGGAGCGTCTCCGCCAATGAGGGACCGATGTTGACTGCTCCCTGCTGAGGTGTGAAAATCGCAAAGCATCCTTGGAAATGGAGTAGATGTTTACTTTACCCATCCCCCCCCTCCCATTCTCTCTCTCTCCCTCACAGTTGGAAGGACAGATTTTAAACTGATCTTCTTGTGAAAAATCCTCATAAATCCCATAACTTTGACCAAATCCTACATAAAAATATCATTTTTTTGTAGGAATTTTCGTCGCGAATCCATTGATACAGGTTTGAAAGTGGTGGGACTTATAGTTTAGACGCCAGATGCCCCAGTTTGGCACAAAGTCCATGCCCAGAATTTGCCTCCCCATTGGTTTACATTGTAAGGTGTAATGTCGCACTCCAACTTTCAGGGCTTACTAAATCTAAACCGTTCGAGTTATTACAAAGTTTTTAATAACTTTTGCTCAACACAGTGTGATAAGTCATGTATTAAAGTTTGAAGCCGATACCATTAACGCCCTAGGAGGAGATAGCGTTTATTCAAGGTCCAAAATTGGCAAAAAATCATACTTTCAAATGGACATTGCGGATTTCCTGTTGGATTTAGGTCAGGGGTGTCAGCGTATGATTTGTAGGTCTTGATGAGACGAATAATTGGGTTTTGGTTCGATCTCTCTACGACATTCCTACGGGCCGTGGCGGCCGTTTTAGATACATAGGTGGCGCTAGAGAGCACATTTTGGCACTTTGGGGTTTAATTTTTACATTTTATCAAATTTTTCACCATTCCTGATGTGCGTGCCAAATTTGGTGAGTTTTTGAGCATGTTTAGGGGGTCAAATTTAGAGTTAAAGTGGCGTAACAAGAAAGAATAATAATAAAGAAACAAACGCACGAAAAACAATAGGGTCTTCGCCCTTTGGGCTCAGGCCCTAATAATAATTCCTTCAGTTTCAATAGGGCTTCGCACCGGTAGGTGCTCGGGCCCTAATTAAAGCTGCAAGCAGCGTTGAACGGGCCTTCGCAACCTTGCGCACAGCAGGCCGCGGCGCAGTCTCCTAAGCTTCTGGGAACCAAGAAAATGTTTGGAGATGATCAGTGTGAGAGTCTTTAGACACACAATACTAACCAGTGTCTCTCTGTGAGCCCACCCCTCTGTTCACAAACAATTATGGGTAATTATAGATTATGAAATCAAAATATTGTTCACCTTAATCAATAATTCAGGCACCAACTGTAGGATCTGCAAGGAACACAGTTGCTATAATTATCAATTATCAATAATAAATAATTATAACAATTAACAGAATTATTAATATGAACTAACAAATACGGAGCACCACCCGGAAACCGGGACTTATAACCGAACAAGGTAATCTCATAAATGGGAGTTCACCTAGAATGTTAATATCTGAGAGATAATCATTCAAGGGTGAACTAAGAAGGGTTGAATTCGAGCTCTGACTCCTTCAATCAGCCACTTTTCACAATATGTTACCAATAATGACTAAAGAACTTCTCTTTAAAGATATAACAGTGTTTATGAAACTTAGCAAAATTAACAAAGTTAACAAATGCTTCATTCAATAAATAGCTATTCTAAAATCTAATTCTACCAAACAAAACACAAACAGCTTTGCACAGGGTTGGACACTTGCAGGTTGGACACTTTTGTCCGACGTTATCTGACCATCAGATGTGCAAAACGATGTCGGTGCGTGTATCTGTGCGCGCGAGTATGGTGTTAGTCACAAGAGAGGGAGGAGGGAAAGCGATCGTGAGAGAGAGAGAAGCGGTTCTTTTTCCACAGAGAGCGCACGTATGGACGGCAGTCTGTAACGCACGTTGTCTGGTTTCAGATCGACAAATCAGTTTACTTTCTCACTCACGGCAGCACAAACACAGTAGTCCCGAGCGAGACAAACACAAAATAGTCTAGCGTGGTGAACACAACTAACAGGCAGCAAACAGGCAGCAGCGGAGCGTTAACTGCAGCATGACCGAAAGAAGCACAACCAGTTAGCCTCTGCTAGCCTCTCAGCTAACCCCGGCTCTCTGTTTAGATCCAAACGGAGCACCGAGTCCCGATTTGTTATTTAGGTTAAAGCGGAGAACAGGCAGCAAACAGGCAGCAGCGGAGCGTTAACTGCAGCATGACCGGAAAGAAGCACAACCAGTTAGCCTCTGCTAGCCTCTTAGCTAACCCTGGCTATCTGTTTAGATCCAACCGGAGCACCGAGCCCCGATATGTTATTTAGGTTAAGGTGGAGAGAACCAGCGGGTCTGTCGCCCAGCTGAGTAAGTGAAACCTACGGAAAAAACACTGACCATCACGGTAAAACAGTACGTAGAGAACTGCTGTGTTCAGCTGCACAGATAGGAAATCCCTCGGCTGACAGGATGTACCACTCTGTGCGGGAAAATATTTAACCCTCCTATTTCTGGTTTATAACAATGATTGACAACCAGAATATTAGGTGCATTACTGCCACCCTCCGCTTCAGGCTGTGAACCAATGATTAAATCCTACACATTATTCCTGTCTGTCTAATAAACTACATAACGAACCTGCTGCTCCACCCATCCCCCCCCCCCCCCCCCCCCATTCTCTCTCTCTCCCTCTCAACTGCAGAGAAGGATATTAGTGTACTCTACTTGTGAAATATCCTCATAAATCCCATAACTTTGGCCAAATTCTACATAAAAATCACATTTTTTTGTAGGAATTTTCGTCGCGAATCCATTGATACAGGTTTGAAAGTGGTCGGACTTATAGTTTAGACACCAGATGCCCCAGTTTGGCACAAAGTCCATGCCCAGAGATTGCCTCCCCATTGGTTTACATTGTAAGGTGTAATGTCGCACTCCAACTTTCAGGGCTTACTAAATCTAAACCGTTCGAGTTATTACAAAGTTTTTAATAACTTTTGCTCAACACAGTGTGATAAGTTAAGTATTAAAGTTTGAAGCCGATACCATTAACGCCCTAGGAGGAGATAGCGTTTATTCAAGGTCCAAAATTGGCACAAAATCATATTTTGAAATTGAGATTGCGGACAATGATGAGATACATAAACGCGAAAAATGACCACTTTTATCAAGATGGCCGACTTCCTGTAGGACTTACAATATGGCTCCAAGAGGCTTTTTTGTGCGTCTTCACATGATACATAAGCCTCCCGAATTTCTTTTTCCTAGGTTAATCTGGAAGGCGGGGCTACAATTTTGAAATTTTCAAGGGGGCGCTGTTGAGCCATATTGTCACGTCTATGCAAATGAAGTATCGAGGATTTTAACTGGTGTCACTCCAGACATGTGTGCCAAGTTTTGTGATTATACACCCATCCCTTATCCCTAAAATACAGCATTGTATTTCATGGCGAAGGATGTGTCGCCATGGCAACGGCGTTTGGTCATGGGTCATGACCTGCCCAATGTAGCATCACCAAGGTCTTACATCTTAGCTGAGTCAATTTCAGGTGCATCGGCCAAATTTCCTAGGAGTAATACAACAAAGAACGACACATGATACTTTCTGTTGCACTCTGGCCCGTCGGGATCAGATCACGCTTTTTAAAAATGAGGGATATTTCTTACAAGTGTGGTGTGCTTTTATTTTGAAAGTTTGATTGACATGTGTACTGTCAGGTGTGTAGAGACAATAAGTAACTGCAGCTGGACACAGAAAAATACTCATATATTTGAGTCACCTAAGCCTCTGGGAACCAAGAAAACGTTTGGAGATGATCAGTGTGGGAGTCTTTTGACACACAATACTAACCAGTTTCTCTCTGTGAGCCCACCCTTCTGTTTATCACAGATAATTATGAATTATGAAATCAAAATATTGTTAACCTTAATCAATAATTCGGGCACCAACTGTAGGATCTGTGAGGAACACAGTTGATTATTTGCAATAATTATCAATTATCAAAGATAATTAACTAATTAAAGCTGCAAGCAGCGTTGGTCGGGATCTCGCACTCTGGCCCGTCGGGATCAGATCACGCTTTTTAAAAATGAGGGATATTTCTTACAAGTGTGGTGTGCTTTTATTTTGAAAGTTTGATTGACATGTGTACTGTCAGGTGTGTAGAGACAATAAGTAACTGCAGCTGGACACAGAAGAATACTCATATATTTGAATGGAGAGTGTGAGCGAACCCACACCTTTTTGAACATTTACTGCTTCCACATAATTTTAGATACAAACTTCATTTGAACTTTAAATGAGCCACGAGACTTTGACCTACAAATCTTGAATTTACATGTGTTTTCTATCTTTTATTGTTTTTGAGATATTAGAGTGTGAGTTTTAAAGTCTTTTCTTGCTCCTCCTGTGATTTTATAATGAGTGTGTATTGCGGAATGTTTCAGAGCACTGAGGGAGTGACATCACCAGGAGCAGTTGGAGAGGAGGATATTAGAGAACGCTTCTTGTGAAATATCCTCATAAATCCCATAACTTTGGCCAAATCCTACATAAAAATCACATTTTGTTGTAGGAATTTTCGTCGCGAATCCACTGATACAGGTTTGAAAGTGGTCGGACTTATAGTTTAGACGCCAGATGCCCCAGTTTGGCACAAAGTCCATGCCCAGAGATTGCCTCCCCATTGGTTTACATTGTAAGGTGTAATGTCGCACTCCAACTTTCAGGGCTTACTAAATCTAAACCGTTCGAGTTATTACAAAGTTTTTAATAACTTTTGCTCAACACAGTGTGATAAGTCATGTATTCAAGTTTGAAGCCGATACCATTAACGCCCTCGGAGGAGATAGCGTTTGTTCGGGGGCCAAAATTGGGGCAAAGTCTTATTTTGAAAAGCTGATTGCAGACTTCCTGTTGGAATTAGGTCAGGGGTGTCAGCGTATGATTTGTAGGTCTTGATGAGACGAATAATTGAGTTTTGGTTCGATCTCTCTACGACATTCCTACGGGCCGTGGCGGCCGTTTTAGATACATAGGTGGCGCTAGAGAGCACATTTTGGCACTTCGGGGGTTAATTTTTACATTTTATCAAATTTTTCACCAGACCTGATGTGCGTGCCAAATTTGGTGAGTTTTTGAGCATGTTTAGGGGGTCAAATTTAGAGTTAAAGTGGCGGATTAATAAAGAAAGAATAATAAGAAAGAAACAAACGCACGAAAAACAATAGGGTCTTCGCCCTTTGGGCTCAGGCCCTAATAATAATTCCTTTGGATACGAGAGGGCTTCGCGCTGGTCAGCGCTCTGACCCTAATAATAATAATTCCTACAGATCCAATAGGGCCTTCACACCGTTCGGTGCTCGGGCCCTTATAATAATAATAATAATTAAAGCTGCAAGCAGCGATGATCGGGCCCTCGCACCCCAGCGCATGTCAAAGTGACGCTCAGTCGAAGGGCTTTTGTCAGTGACTTGTTGTGTAAAGTTTGAGGCAGATCCAACCATGTACACTCAAGTTATATCAATTTCCTCTGTCATGGCGAAACATCAAAACTCAACGCCACGCCACGGCCAAACCATCATGATCATACACTAGTCTAGATGACACACACTGATTTTTAAGTCCTTACGATGAAATCTGTAGGAGGAGTTCTTTAAAATACAAGGTATGCGAAATGGCCAAAAAAAGGCGAAAATTGACCAGTTTTTCAAGATGGCCGACTTCCTGTTCAACTTACAATAAGGCGTCAACAGACTTTTTTGTGCGTCTTGACATTATACATGTGCCCTGTGAATTTCATCTTTCTACGTTAATCTGGAAGGCGGGGCTGCAATTTTGAAATTTTAAAGGAGGCGCTGTTGAGCCATTTTGCCACGCCCATTCAAAGCGACCACATAGGATTTTAGCTGACATCACTCTAGACATGTGTGTCAAGTTTCATGACTGTAGAGCAATCCCTTCTCCCTGAAAAACAGTATCATATTTCATGGCGAAGGATGTGTCGCCATGGTAACAGCATTCAGTTTTGGGTCATGAGCTGCCAAATGTAGCATCACCAAGGTCTTGTTTATTAGCTGACTTAATTTCAGGTGCATCAGCCAAATTTCCTAGGAGTAATTAGACAAAGTACGATGCATGATACTTCCTGTTGCCAGTAGGTGGCGCTATGACTTTCGCTAAATATGAGACTGAACATGTGTTCAGATCGGGACTCTTAACAAGCATATGAAATTTGGAAAAGATCAGACCACGTGGAGTCAAGTTATAAGGCATTGAAATTTCATGGCGTCACATCGAAATTCGCCGCGTCGCCATGGCAACACCTTTCGACGAAGGGTCACCAACTTCATAATATAAGATCTCCAAGGTCTTGAGGCTATTCTCAGTAAATTTCAGCTGGATTCCATCACCGTGCTGCCCACAGGGCGTCAGAGCGTAAAACATGTAACTTCCTGTTGCCAGGAGGTGGCGCTATGACTCATATCCTGTATTGTCACATGGACCCGTTCAGGGCGGGACTCTTATGAAGCACAAAAGGTTTGGCTCTCTTAGGATCATGTATGCCGGAGTTATAGCCGTTTCATTTTTCATGGCGAAGGATCGAAATTCGCCGCCCAGCCACGCCCCCTAGGAAAGACTAATGAGAATTGTTTTAATAACTTTTAATCTCCTATGCCTGTAGATGATACGGACCGAATTTGAAAGTCCTGGGGTCAAATCTCTAGGAGGAGTTCGTTAAAGTATGCGGGCTGGAAATGACAAAATCGGTGCAAAATTTCAACTTTGATACAAAATGGCCGACTTCCTGTTGGAGTTAGGCTATGTGTCCTTGAGACTTTTTGGTGCGTCTGGTCATGATACATATGCATACCGAATTTCGTTCTCCTACGACAATCTGTATCGAGGGGCTCAATTTTCTTGACTTTCTAGGTGGCGCTGTCGAGCCATTTTGTCCCGCTTTATTTCGAGACCCATAAAATATCGAAATTTTCGCCAGTCCTGACATCTGTGCAAATTTTCATGAGTTTTCGTGCATATTTAGGCCCTCAAAAATGCGTTTGTTTCGGAGGAATAATAATAATAATAATAATTCCTTCAGTTTCAATAGGGCTTCGCACCGGTAGGTGCTCGGGCCCTAATTAAAGCTGCAAGCAGCGTTGAACGGGCCTTCGCAACCTTGCGCACAGCAGGCCGCGGCGCAGTCTCCTAAGCTTCTGGGAACCAAGAAAATGTTTGGAGATGATCAGTGTGAGAGTCTTTAGACACACAATACTAACCAGTGTCTCTCTGTGAGCCCACCCCTCTGTTCACAAACAATTATGGGTAATTATAGATTATGAAATCAAAATATTGTTCACCTTAATCAATAATTCAGGCACCAACTGTAGGATCTGCAAGGAACACAGTTGCTATAATTATCAATTATCAATAATAAATAATTATAACAATTAACAGAATTATTAATATGAACTAACAAATACGGAGCACCACCCGGAAACCGGGACTTATAACCGAACAAGGTAATCTCATAAATGGGAGTTCACCTAGAATGTTAATATCTGAGAGATAATCATTCAAGGGTGAACTAAGAAGGGTTGAATTCGAGCTCTGACTCCTTCAATCAGCCACTTTTCACAATATGTTACCAATAATGACTAAAGAACTTCTCTTTAAAGATATAACAGTGTTTATGAAACTTAGCAAAATTAACAAAGTTAACAAATGCTTCATTCAATAAATAGCTATTCTAAAATCTAATTCTACCAAACAAAACACAAACAGCTTTGCACAGGGTTGGACACTTGCAGGTTGGACACTTTTGTCCGATGTTATCTGACCATCAGATGTGCAAAACGATGTCGGTGCGTGTATCTGTGCGCGCGAGTATGGTGTTAGTCACAAGAGAGGGAGGAGGGAAAGCGATCGTGAGAGAGAGAGAAGCGGTTCTTTTTCCACAGAGAGCGCACGTATGGACGGCAGTCTGTAACGCACGTTGTCTGGTTTCAGATCGACAAATCAGTTTACTTTCTCACTCACGGCAGCACAAACACAGTAGTCCCGAGCGAGACAAACACAAAATAGTCTAGCGTGGTGAACACAACTAACAGGCAGCAAACAGGCAGCAGCGGAGCGTTAACTGCAGCATGACCGAAAGAAGCACAACCAGTTAGCCTCTGCTAGCCTCTCAGCTAACCCCGGCTCTCTGTTTAGATCCAAACGGAGCACCGAGTCCCGATTTGTTATTTAGGTTAAAGCGGAGAACAGGCAGCAAACAGGCAGCAGCGGAGCGTTAACTGCAGCATGACCGGAAAGAAGCACAACCAGTTAGCCTCTGCTAGCCTCTTAGCTAACCCTGGCTATCTGTTTAGATCCAACCGGAGCACCGAGCCCCGATATGTTATTTAGGTTAAGGTGGAGAGAACCAGCGGGTCTGTCGCCCAGCTGAGTAAGTGAAACCTACGGAAAAAACACTGACCATCACGGTAAAACAGTACGTAGAGAACTGCTGTGTTCAGCTGCACAGATAGGAAATCCCTCGGCTGACAGGATGTACCACTCTGTGCGGGAAAATATTTAACCCTCCTATTTCTGGTTTATAACAATGATTGACAACCAGAATATTAGGTGCATTACTGCCACCCTCCGCTTCAGGCTGTGAACCAATGATTAAATCCTACACATTATTCCTGTCTGTCTAATAAACTACATAACGAACCTGCTGCTCCACCCATCCCCCCCCCCCCCCCCCCCCATTCTCTCTCTCTCCCTCTCAACTGCAGAGAAGGATATTAGTGTACTCTACTTGTGAAATATCCTCATAAATCCCATAACTTTGGCCAAATTCTACATAAAAATCACATTTTTTTGTAGGAATTTTCGTCGCGAATCCATTGATACAGGTTTGAAAGTGGTCGGACTTATAGTTTAGACACCAGATGCCCCAGTTTGGCACAAAGTCCATGCCCAGAGATTGCCTCCCCATTGGTTTACATTGTAAGGTGTAATGTCGCACTCCAACTTTCAGGGCTTACTAAATCTAAACCGTTCGAGTTATTACAAAGTTTTTAATAACTTTTGCTCAACACAGTGTGATAAGTTAAGTATTAAAGTTTGAAGCCGATACCATTAACGCCCTAGGAGGAGATAGCGTTTATTCAAGGTCCAAAATTGGCACAAAATCATATTTTGAAATTGAGATTGCGGACAATGATGAGATACATAAACGCGAAAAATGACCACTTTTATCAAGATGGCCGACTTCCTGTAGGACTTACAATACGGCTCCAAGAGGCTTTTTTGTGCGTCTTCACATGATACATAAGCCTCCCGAATTTCTTTTTCCTAGGTTAATCTGGAAGGCGGGGCTACAATTTTGAAATTTTCAAGGGGGCGCTGTTGAGCCATATTGTCACGTCTATGCAAATGAAGTTTCGAGGATTTTAACTGGTGTCGCTCCAGACATGTGTGCCAAGTTTTGTGATTGTTGACCCATCCCTTGTCCCTAAAATACAGCATCGTATTTCATGGCGAAGGATGTGTCGCCATGGCAACGGCGTTTGGTCATGGGTCATGACCTGCCCAATGTAGCATCACCAAGGTCTTACATCTTAGCTGAGTCAATTTCAGGTGCATCGGCCAAATTTCCTAGGAGCAATACAACAAAGAACGACGCATGATACTTCCTGTTGCGCTCTGGCCCGTCGGGATCAGATCACGCTTTTTAAAAATGAGGGATATTTCTTACAAGTGTGGTGTGCTTTTATTTTGAAAGTTTGATTGACATGTGTACTGTCAGGTGTGTAGAGACAATAAGTAACTGCAGCTGGACACAGAAAAATACTCATATATTTGAATGGAGAGTGTGAGCGAACCCACACCTTTTTGAACATTTACTGCTTCCACATAATTTTAGATACAAACTTCATTTGAACTTTAAATGAGCCACGAGACTTTGACCTACAAATCTTGAATTTACATGTGTTTTCTATCTTTTATTGTTTTTGAGATATTAGAGTGTGAGTTTTAAAGTCTTTTCTTGCTCCTCCTGTGATTTTATAATGAGTGTGTATTGCGGAATGTTTCAGAGCACTGAGGGAGTGACATCACCAGGAGCAGTTGGAGAGGAGGATATTAGAGAACGCTTCTTGTGAAATATCCTCATAAATCCCATGACTTTGGCCAAATCCTACATAAAAATATCATTTTTTTGTAGGAATTTTCGTCGCGAATCCATTGATACAGGTTTGAAAGTGGTCGGACTTATAGTTTAGACGCCAGATGCCCCAGTTTGGCACAAAGTCCATGCCCAGAGATTGCCTCCCCATTGGTTTACATTGTAAGGTGTAATGTCGCACTCCAACTTTCAGGGCTTACTAAATCTAAACCGTTCGAGTTATTACAAAGTTTTTAATAACTTTTGCTCAACACAGTGTGATTAGTCATGTATTCAAGTTTGAAGCCGATACCATTAACGCCCTCGGAGGAGATAGCGTTTGTTCGGGGGCCAAAATTGGGGCAAAGTCTTATTTTGAAAAGCTGATTGCAGACTTCCTGTTGGATTTAGGTCAGGGGTGTCAGTGTATGATTTGTAGGTCTTGATGAGACGAATAATTGAGTTTTGGTTCGATCTCTCTACGACATTCCTACGGGCCGTGGCGGCCATTTTAGATACATAGGTGGCGCTAGAGAGCACATTTTGGCACTTCGGGGGTTAATTTTTACATTTTATCAAATTTTTCACCAGACCTGATGTGCGTGCCAAATTTGGTGAGTTTTTGAGCATGTTTAGGGGGTCAAATTAAGGATTGAAGTGGCGTATTAATAAAGAATAATAATAAAGAAACAAACGCACGAAAAACAATAGGGTCTTCGCCCTTTGGGCTCAGGCCCTAATAATTCCTTTGGATACAAGAGGGCTTCGCACTGGGGTCCGTTTCACAAAGCAGGTTCAACAAACTCCGAGTCTAATCCTGAACTCTGAGTTGATCTACTCTGAGATAGGAAACTCTGAGTTTCCGGTTCCAGAACAGCTGATTTGAGTCAGTTTATTCAACTTGGAGTAGTTTCACCTGGAGTTAAGCGCGTGCACCACAACTATAAAAAGCCAGCATCAATGGAGCCCCGATTCAACGAGTCACCATGCAACGGGGAAGAGGAGGGCGGCGTTTTTCACCCCACTAGAACTAGAAATCTTAATAAGATAATACGGCGAGTTTGAACATGTTTTCAAAAAGAAGTGCAACACCGCTGCAGCTGCAAAAGAGAGGGAGACGGCGTGGGAGAACATCGCCGCTCGGGTCAATGCGTAAGTTTAAATGTAGTCCTTTGCAATCACAATAATATTACAGAGGAAAACTGCTTGATTGGTCGCCTATTAATTTATTTCATTTAGGTCCAATCCCGCGAGGGAGAAGCGCACTTGGCAGCAGTTTAGGATGAAATATAAAAACATTGTTCAAACAGGTGAGACCTCGGCATAATCTCATGGGGGAACCTCATTTTGATCATGTTTTACATTGTAAAGTAAATATTAAGTGGCTGTTTGACTGAGCAGCTGTTTTATCCCCAACATAATGCTGGTTTCACACACATAAATGTCTTCTCATCAACATCATGTTCTTTTAAATAATTAAGCCTATTTAAACTAACACAGACTTCTACTCAGCCAACAGAAAGAAGGCAGATGCCCGTAAAACGGGTGGTGGCCCAGCACCGCCACCTCTAACGGAGGCAGAGGAGCTGGCCATAAGCCAGACTATAGGAAGGCCAGTGGCTGGCTCCGACATTGTACAAAAAACTTCCGTTTGCAAAGAAACGCAGCGCAACACACAATATCTGCTGGGATGAGAGAGCATGACTACGATTGGTAATGTTGCAAATGTAAGGACGGATTAGGTTGTGTATGTAGATGATGGACTGTGACGTGAAACGGTACCGCTCAAAAAGATAGTTGTCTGGAAATGCTAGAACATCTATGCACGGTCTGATAACCATCTCTCAACGAATATTTAATTCTCTGCGCAGTAATGCTGCACCTTCATCCACGGGATCGTTATCAAAAGGACATGCCATGTTAGTGAAAAATGTTACTGTGGCTGTTACTGTGCCTAATGGACTTCTAATATACTGACTCTGATTTTTTTTTTTTCTTTTTAATGATTTTTTTAAATGACAGACGGCAGAACTAGGCTACGCCAAAACTCGCCTGCTGACTGAATGAATGAAGAAATCAAATGGAGTGTGTGGCTCTGAAAGAGGGCGGAGACTGAGAGAAACTCAAGGTTCATTGAGAAAAACCTGGTCCCGACCAGGTTAGGTTCATAGAGTCTGTTGCTACGGTAACTGATCGAGACCTTAAGTTACCCCTCTCTCTGAAACAGGCTAGAGTTATCCCTCTTTCTCTGGTTTGAGTTACCTCCCTTTTTGAAACGGAAAACTCAGAGTTTCCCTCATTTCAGGGTTAACAGACCCTGAGTTTTCACTAAACCTACTTTGTGAAATGGACCCCTGGTCAGTGCTCGGGCCCTAATAATAATAATAATAATAAGAACAATAATTCGATTGGATATAAGAGGGCTTCATGCTGGTCAGCGCTCGGGCCCTAATAATATTATTAATAATAATAATAATAATAATAATAATAATAATTCCTTTGGATACAAGAGGGCTTCGCGCCGGTCATCGCTCGGGCCTAATAATAATTCCTTTGGATACAAGAGGGCTTCGCGCTGGTCAGCGCTCGGGCCCTAATAATAATAATAATAATAATAATAATAATAATAATAATAATAATAATAATAATAATTCCTTTGGATACAAGAGTGCTTCGCGCTGGTCAGCACTCTGGCCGTAATAATTCCTTTGGAATCAAGAGGGCTTCGCGCTGGTCAGTGCTCGGGCCCTAATAAAAGTAATAATAATAACAATAATAATTCCTTTGGATATAAGAGGGCTTCATGCTGGTCAGTGCTCGGGCCCTAATAATAATAATAATGATAATAATAATTCCTTTGGATACAAGAGGGCATCGCGCCGGTCATCGCTCGGGCCCTAATAATAATTCCTTTGGATACAAGAGGGCTTCGCGCTGGTCAGCGCTCGGGCCCTAATAATAATAATAATAATATTAATAATAATAATAATAATAATAATAATAATAATAATAATAATAATAATTCCTTTGGATACAAGAGTGCTTCGCGCTGGTCAGCACTCTGGCCGTAATAATTCCTTTGGAATCAAGAGGGCTTCGCGCTGGTCAGTGCTCGGGCCCTAATAAAAGTAATAATAATAACAATAATAATTCCTTTGGATATAAGAGGGCTTCATGCTGGTCAGTGCTCGGGCCCTAATAATAATAATAATGATAATAATAATTCCTTTGGATACAAGAGGGCATCGCGCCGGTCATCGCTCGGGCCCTAATAATAATTCCTTTGGATACAAGAGGGCTTCGCGCTGGTCAGCGCTCGGGCCCTAATAATAATAATAATAATAATAGTAATAATAATAATAACAATTCCTTTGGATACAAGAGGGCTTCGCGCCGGTCATCGCTCGGGCCCTAATAATAATTCCTTTGGATACAAGAGGGCTTCGCGCTGGTCAGCGCTCGGGCCCTAATAATAATAATAATAATAATAATAATAATAATAATAATTCCTTTGGATACAAGAGCGCCTCGCGCTGGTCAGCACTCGGGCCCTAATAATTCCTTTGGATATAAGAGGGCTTCATGCTGGTCAGTGCTCGAGCCCTAATAATAATAATAATAACAATAATAATAATAATAATTCTTTTGGATACAAGAGGGCTTTGCGCCGGTCAGCGCTTGGGCCCTAATAATAATTCTTTTGGATACCATAGGGCTACGCGCTGGTCAACTCTCGGGCTCTAATAATAATAATTCCTTTGGATACAAGAGGGTTTTGCGCTGGTCAGCGCTCGGGCCCTAATAATAATAATAATAATTCCGTTGGATACAAGACGGCTTCGCGCTGGTCAGCACTCGGGCCCTAATAATAATAATAATACTTCCTTTGGATACAAGAGGTCTACATGCTGGTGAGTGCTTGGGCCCTAATAATAATAATAATAATAATAATAATAATAATAATAATAATGAAAATTCCTTTGGATACAAGAGGGCTTTGCGCTGGTCAGCGCTCTAACCCTAATAATAATAATTCCTACAGATCCAATAGGGCCTTCACACCGTTCGGTGCTCGGGCCCTAATAATAATAATAATAATAATTCCTTTGGATACAAGAGAGCTTTGCGCTGGTCAGCTCTCAGGCCCTAATAATAATAATTCCTTTGGATAGAAGAGGGCTCGGTGCTGGTCAGTGCTCGGGCCCTAATAATAATAATAATAATAACAATGATAATTCCTTTGGATATACGAGGGCTTCATGCTGGTCAGCGCTCGGGCCCTAATAATAATTCCTTTGGATACAAGAGGGCTTCGCGCTGGTCAGTGCTCGGGCCCTAATAATAGTAATAATAATAACAATAATAATTCCTTTCGATATAAGCGGACTTCGCACCGTTCGTTGCTCGGGCCCTAATAACAACAATAATAATAATAATAATAATAATTCCTTTGGATACAAAAGAGCTTCGCGCTGGTCAGTGCTCGGGCCCTAATACTAGTAATAATTCCTTTGGATACAAGAGGGCTTCGCGCTGGTCAGCGCTCTGACCCTAATAATAATAATAATTCCTTTGTATACAAGAGAGCTTTGCGCTGGTCAGTGCTCGGGCCCTAATAATAATAATAATAATAATAATAATAATTCCTTTGGATACAAGAGGGCTTCGCGCTGGTCAGTGCTCGGGCCATAACAATAATAATAATTATAACAATAATAATTCCTTTGGATACAAGAGGGCTTCACGCTGGTCAGCGCTCTGACGCTAATAATAATAATAATAATAATAATAATAATAATAATAATTCATTTCGATACAAAAGGGCTTCGTGCTGGTCAGCGCTCTGACCCTAATAATAATAATTCCTTTGGATACAAGAGGGCTTCATCCTGGTCAGTGCTCGGGCCCTAATAATAATAATAATAATAATAATAATAATAATAATAGTAATAATTCCTTTGGATACAAGAGGGCTTCGCACTGGTCAGCGCTCGGGCCCTAATAATAATAATAATAATAATAATAATAATAATAATAAAAATAATAACGCCTTTGGAAACAAGAGGGCTTCATGCTGGTCAGTGCTCGGGCCCTAATAATAATAATAATAATAATAATAACAATAATTCCTTTGAATACAAGAGGGCTTTGCGCTGGTCAGCGCTTGGTCCCTAATAATAATTCCTTTGGATACAATAGGGCTTCGCGCTGGTCAGTGCTCGGGCCCTAATAATAATAATAATAGAGAAAAATTCCTTGAATTACAATAGGACCTTCGCACTGTTGGTGCTCGGGCCCTAATTATAGAGAAAAATCCTTGAATTACAATAGGGCCTTCGCATTGTCGGTGCTCGGGCCCTAATAATTCCTTTGGATAGAAGAGGGCTTCAGACTGGTCGGCGCTCGGGCCCTAATAATAATAATAGAGAAAAATTCCTTGAATTACAATAGGGCCTTCGCACTGTCAGTGCTCGGGTCCTAATAATAATCTTTATTATCCACCAGGGGCATCGCTAGGCCTATTTTAAAATCTTCTTGAGCTCCCCCCCAAAAAAAATGTATATTATTAGTTTAAATCATCAATAGCTTTTTCTTCATTCATCTTTAATTAAAGTTGATCAAATTGTGCCATTGTGTCTCCAAATTCACAATGTATCTAAACATAAACCTCACCAAGATAAGCATAATATACAGAGTGAAATAGTAACAGTTACAGAGTGAAGATTCCAAGCTCCAATATGAATTTGTGGCAAATGATGGTCAATGTAGCGAGCTATCAAGTTATTACTCATTTGTTACTTGCTTAATGTTCGCCAACTTTAGGTTTAAGAGAGGACAAGAGGATAGGCTATACAACACTAACATTATACAGTGGAAACCGCTTATATAATTACAGTTACAGTGATCAACCGCTTATATGGATCAAAAATCTCAGGAGCGAATCATTCCTATACAAATACTGTTTAATTAATTTGCTTATGGTAATCAATAGTCCACTTACAGTGTTCATTTTGGGTCCTTTCATACATAAAAACATGGGGGAAAAATACAATTACAGTTACTATATTTTTAGTTTTTACCTTACTCCCATGATACACATATGATATTGTAATTAGCGGCTGCTGCACCATTATCAGGGGAGTGGAGGTGTTTATTTGTAACCACCATGAAACAATTAGAAAATAACGTTTTCTTCCTCTCATTCACCAGCTTTCTCGCTACCACTGCTCGCTCTCCTCATCCACTCTCTAGCTTGCTCGACCACTGCTACTCTCTCTCTCTCTCTCTCTCTCTCTCTCTCTCTCTCTCTCCCTCATCTTAAAATGAGTCAGGAAGGCGTCAGCAGTGAAACAGCTGTACTGTATTTTGAAACAGCTACAATAAATAGCAAAGCTAGCCATTTCATTAATTTTTTACTCATGTAATAAATATATATATGTCAATTAGATGTTAGTCTGCATGAGAAATAAAGAAAAAGGACAAAAAAATCAGTTATAATAATCATCTGCTTATAGTGATTAATTTTACCCAGACAAACGTGATCACTATAAGCAGTTTCCACTGTACTAACTAGCTGACGAGCCGGCCTGCCAAAGTGTGAATGAGATAGAAATGTTATTTACAGCTCTTTACATACTTTGCTTTTATATGCCTCTGAAATATTTCTAAACAATCATATCAGTAAGCACAGATTATTGTTTATAATCAGTTAATGTCAGTGAAAAGGTCACATTGTGTTGATCATAACACAATTTTATATCCCTCAATTCCTCAACATGTAGATGGATATACAATATTTCTTCAAAAAGGCAGAAGCTCCACCGAAGGCCAGTCAGGTGAGAAGATTTTGCCAGTGCAGACAAATACAGACTTAAACCGGTTTATCACTCATTAAGCCCTGAGTTCTTGTAAATCTGAGTTTAATA
Source organism: Thunnus thynnus (assembly GCF_963924715.1). NCBI lineage: Eukaryota > Metazoa > Chordata > Actinopteri > Scombriformes > Scombridae > Thunnus > Thunnus thynnus. The sequence goes on from NC_089518.1 coordinate 3,390,389, forward strand.
AAAAAACATGTCACTAAAAACAGGTGAGGAGAGGGAGAGGAGTAAGATGGAGGAGACTGACAGGGCTGAAGGAGCAGGTCTGATGGAGGTTAGTGATCAAGAAGAAAGCGAGTGGGAGTTATTTAAGCTTTCAGTTAAAATTAATACTGAATTTTATGACAGAGGTTCACACATTAAACATCAGTCTGTGTGTGCATAACATTCTTAGGACCTGCAACATATCAAAGAGAGAGGAGATAACATTCCTTGACTTCAGTACCTTTGCTTGATCTGTGCCTGTTGTAAGTGGATGGAAAACATTTAAGTCATATTAGATCCGTGCCCATTACAAACTATGAAGAGACAGATCTATTGTATTGATTTTACACCTATTGCCACTCTAAAAATTCATGACAAACAGACATTTTGGGGCCATTTAAAAAAAAAGTCCTCCTCCTAGACCCCCCTGGCAAAGGCTTAGCCCCCCCCAAACATAAATCTCTAGTGACACCCATGTTGTCCACAAATGTGAAAATTTGCCTTTGGCTTCACAGGTTGGTTAAAACACATCATGGCAAATCATGATACATACATTAATAAATAACACAACCTGCACAGTACAGACAACAATATCAGACATGGTTTCAGTGTCAATGCTGTTTCTGAATTTAGCAAAGTTATTGCATTTAGTATGAAAGACTTTTTGTAAATGTTCTTAGTTGCTGCATTGCCTCTATAGTGTCTTCCTGAACGCTGTCTTATGAATTCACTAAAGAGGGGATGAACAGGATAAGACACACTTTGTTGGGCCTTTTGTTTCACCTGCATTTTATATATACATCCCAGTTGTTTCTGCTCTTTCCCAATAATTTACTGGCCATGTTTATAATTCTGGGCAGTCTATTTTTATTCTTGGCACCCAGGTCCCCTTACCATGTACACATATTAAAAGTTTAAACACTATACAGTCTCTAAAATGTTCTTGCTTATGTCATATGAATCCAATATCCAGACTATATACAAGTGCTGCATTGCTTTTTTAAAATGTATTCTGTGTTGACTGTAAAACTTAAAGTGTGATCAAAAACACTGTCTTCACACGGCTTAGTAAGCTCACCAATATGATGGAAATATCTAGAATGATTAACTGTGTCCCCTGTCTGTATAAGACTGACTAGCACCACGTCATCAGCATATTTGTACAATTGACAGGTTGAATTCATAATTTTCATTTCATTAGTGTGTAGGAAAAACAAAACAGGTGAGAGCACACAGCCTTGAGGTGCTCCTGTATTCAGGATAACTGTATCAGAGGTAATACCACTGCACTTCACTCTCTGTGGTCAGTCTGTGAGGAACTCACTGTATAATGTGGCTGTTGGTGTTAATGTCACAAAGCCTTTTCACCAAAGTATATTTTGCATGCAATTAAAAGCTGAACCAAAATCTACAAATAAAAGTTTGACATAACTCTTGTACTGTTGTAGGTGTTTACTAACAGTATTCATCAGTGTAAATGTGTCTCCAGTACCTCGGCCCTTCTTGTATGCAAACAGAAGTGAGTCAAACCATTCACTGAGAAATGTTGAAAGATGATTGACTATGATCCACTCCATACGTTTACATAGGATGCTGGTCAGCACAACTGGCCTAAAATTACTGAGTTTCTGGAGAGTTTCCATGTTTTGGGAAGAGAATGTTCATTCAATAAAAACTGGAGCAATTTTGTAAAAACTGTTGTGAGCTGAAACCTACATGATTTAATCACCCCTTAATCCTTCAGGTCCAGGTGCTTTACTAGGTTTGATTCTAGCTAAGCTGGCTACTATTTCTGCCTCTGTCAGTAAAATTGTGGAGTGATCAGTGGTGTTACTGAATATGTCAAAGTTATTATCATTAAAATTAAAGCAGGGGGGTTATCAAATGTAGAAAAAAATGGTTCAGTTCATTAGCAAAAGATACACCTTTATTCAGTAGGACATCTTGTTTTTTCCCCTCCCTACCCATCATAACACTGAGTCCATTCCAGGCGTCCCTGACATTAGTAGTATAGAGCTGACTCTCTACCTTTTCTTTATATTTCATCCTGTTCTTTAAAATTGATTCATCCTGTTCTTCATCTTTATCTTAACTAAGTCCAAATCCTTATCAATAAAAGCAGTTCCCCTCTCCTAAATACACTGTTACATTTCTGCAGAAGCCTCTGTTTTGTTATTAAAGTACACCCTAATGGTTTTCTTGGTAGTGACATTGGTCTTACAAAATTTCATGTATCCAGTTATAGCCTCTGTTAGTTTATCAGTATCACTACAGCAATTGAAAAACATTTCCCGGTCTGTATTTTCAAAGCAATCCTGTAGCATTTCCTCACTCTTGCATCCCACAACTGAATGCCCTTAATAATAGGTTGCTCTTGCTTTACTTTAGCTCTGTTTTTCGGGAGAAAATGGATAACATTGTGATCGGATTTCTCCAGTGGTGCACAACATAGTGCTCTATAAGCATCTGATAAATTGCCAAAACACTGATCAAGAATTCTCGTGTGTCTCATCAGACAGTCAATATACTGATGGAGCGTGGGAAGGTGGTGGACTAGATCACAGTTGTTAAAATCATCGAGAATGAACACTGGCTGGTCTGGTGAGCGTGAGAGTGCAATGTTATAGATTTCAGCTATCCTACGTACAGCCTCTTGGTGTTTTGGTCCAAGTACATATGTCAGGATAATTGTGATCTGCCCAAACTCCCATGGCAGATAAAAAAGCCTGAATGACACTGTCAGAATTTCATAATCCGGGGTGCAAATCTGTTCACAAATACGCATCTGTGTGGCACATTTGTTGTCCATAAATATACATAGTCCTCCAGCAATCGATTTCTTTAACAGGTGCTAATCTCTGTCTGCCCTTATGGACTGGCAAAGCAAGTGCTTAATAAACTCCAGATTTTCAGAATGGTGCAGCCAGAGTATTAACTAAAACCAAAAGGTGTAAACACATCACTCCTTTTTTAACTTCTCTTCGCTGGCTCAAACAAAGAATTGATTTTAAAATACTTATTGTTTTTAAAGCTATGAACAGCTTAGCTCCCTCCTATGTCATTGACATGCTCACTGAATACACACCAGACAACATCAAATAAAGGTCTCCTTATTATACCAAGAATAAACTCTAAATCAGCTCTTGGTGTCTTTTGTCATTATGGTCCCACTCTCTTGAATTCTCTAAAAACAGACCCCAAGTCTGCTACAACAGTGTCTTCTTTCAAAAGCATACTAAAAACATATCTTTTTTGCAAGCTTTTAGTTAGGTTTAAAGTGTGTGGTTAATGGGTAAAACCTTCATTTTAGAATCAGTATTATTATTGTTATTCCTTTTTAATAATAATAATAATAATGATAATAATAATAAAAATAATACCTTCTTATCTTACTGTCTTTACTGTAATACCCTCTTACCTTTGAATTTTATATGTTGTCTTATATGTTTTTATATATGTAACATCTCCTTATTTTATGTTTTTTTAATATGTAATATTAATGTAATGTTATATGTTTTTGTCATATATGATTTTTACTTTTTTTTACTTTTGTTTTTAAGCACATTGAGTTTATGCCTGTCACATGAAATATATTATATAAACAAACTTGACTTATCATGGTATATCCGTCAACGGAGACTTTATTCTGACTTTAGCCATGTCTCCGTTAGGCAGATTAGAGTATACAGTTTGAAATCAGTTTCGTGGGTCAGTCTCACTGTTCTCAATTTTGTTGTTGAGAGATCACACATTTGACAGTGTGGTGGTAGGGAGAGGAAATCTGGAGCTGCTTTTAGCTTGAAGCGTCAACATCTGATCTCTGGTATAGGTAAGTGCAGCATCATGTTGAGACAGTACTCGTCAAAAACAGTAGCAGTGCAATGTAAATCACAATCCAAACATTGTGGAGTTCCATATTCAGAAACTGATTGCTTTGTAATTCTCAAGAGGTTAGACACATCAACACACTAGACAAAATTAAAAATATACAAATAAACAAACCACCAACTTGAAGCACTGAGTGTATGCCCTGGAAACCATAAACTTTTTACTTGTGATGTTTTTGTTGGACTTACAGTAATGAGTTTAGTTGTCATCAACTTGAATAAAATGTTATCTTTCACCTCATTCCCTCTGACCCCTACTGAAAAAAACTCCCATATTTTGAAACCTAAATATTGGCAGGTATGAATGCTTCATCAACACTCTACACCTCAGTTGAAAAGGATATTTAGGGATGTGTATAGCAATGCATTGTAAGTGGAGCACATGTTTCATTTAGTGCACTGCAGCAAATGCCTACACACCTACACACTACCATGCCTAAACTAGAATTTATATCAAGAAAGCTCATTGTGTTTTTACCACTATTCCACTATTGCACCAGGGGACATTTGGCTTTTTTGTGAGGAGAAAATAGGACTGTTTTGTATATTTTATACTATAATAATGTTTTGAAGCTGATTTTATGATGTTAATTAAATAAATGTTTATTTGGAAATAAGTTTTGATTGTACTTTGTGAATAAAATCACAATGGTCAATTTTGACCAGAAACACAACACAATATAATGTGGTACTATTACAAAATTTCAAATGGTTTCAAAACAATATCCTTGCTAAACATTTACGGATACTATAATCTTTGATAATCTCTCAACATGTTTTCCTCTGGTGTTAACTATAGTCAAAATAACACATAAATTGTAGCCTACTCCTTTTACTCAAAAACGAGTGGTATAATTTCAGGTAAATGAGGGCTATAGACTATGGATTCCAAAAAGGAGTGTAGAACTTGTGATAATGACTGCGGATGAAGTTGGTTAAAAGGTTTTACACAGCATTTGGTGTTAATACATGCCTTATGTTTGCTTTACAAACGGTTGAAACAGACCATCCAATTTAGGATGGGAACACAAACAATGAAAACATGAAACAAGCACAGCATGAGGGTTGAATGACAAAGTTAAATTGTATGATGTGCACATTAGCTACATAATCTATCATTGATAGTAAGTCATGTTAAGATCTTGTACAGGATCTATCAAGTATTATAATACATTTTTAAATATTGATCATGCCCATCAAAATGTACCAATGGTACTGCCATTATTCTCAATTCAGTTTTCAATAGGTGTATTAAATCAAGCAAGCAAAGCAATACTGGCATGTGCATGAGTGCGTTCATGTGTAACTCATCCAACAGTCTCATAGTTCAGTCCACTCAGGAAAGAATCCATTTTCTTCTTACACTTACAACACATACCTATATACATGCCTAGTTATTTATCAAACTGTAAGGTGTAGCATGTTGATGTGGTGTATGTGTGCATATAAGATTACGTGTACAGGTAGGTGTGGGGTATTTTGCATTAAATCAGGTGTAGCATATGTTATGCCCTGTCAATTTGTATGAACACTACATCTATATGAAACGACCACAGCCAGTGTGACACCTACATCACATGTGTGACACACCTGTGTCTCCATTGTGGGTCTATGTAAATTGTTGGCATGCGTTCAGTGGTTAGATCAGATCTTAGATATCTTAAGCAGGCATTTGTGATGTGTTTGACGTTAGTTGGCTGAATTATTTGACACCTCACACATCTTTATGAAATGACCATAATGTATATAAAGCCTGTCTCCATTGTGAGTCTATGTAAATGAGGTTTGGTCAGATCTTAGATGTCTGAAGTAGACACTAGTGAGGTGTTTGCGTATGCACATGCACACGCACATGTGCACGCACACACACACACACACACACACACACACACACACACACACTATGGTGTCTTAATAGAGTCCCCAATTAATGTCTAATTATAGTTGTGTCCAGATGGCAGGAGGCAAAACTCTATCAGTCCCCTAATGGCTGTGGTGCTTTTGTGCTCCTAGCAACCAGCCGCTCTTTTGTATGAGCTACATACACTCTGAGGCCATGTGAAAGCTGCCTATGGATCGCTGCTTTATTATTTATAGAGCAGCATTTCATAATGGCCCTCACAAAGCAAATCAATCAGTTGTAATAAGCTGGTGTTTGCTAGGACAGATGCATAAAATACAACAGAAAAATAGCCAAATGTACTGTGGGTTTATTGCTGTAAAGGGACAAAAAAGCTAATTGACTTTTTTTTTTAAGGACAAGAAAGACCCAGTGTCTCTCGTCATGTACAATTGGGCACTGGTAGTCTCTGTGGAATCTGTGTATCTAATTAATTTACACGAATCTGTATGCTATTTATAGGTGGATCAATGTGGATTTGCAATATTGTTTAATTTGACTATTTCCATACAAACATACAAATTAGTGATTCTCTGATTTTTTCTCCTTTCATACCTCTCAAAAAGAATTCACCAAACACAAAACTCTCCAGTGAAACCCAAAGTGTTTGATTCACTGTGACATATTTGCTTTCTTTAGTAAACTTAAATTTTCATAACTGCTTAAAATAAAGGTATTTGTTTAAATAATGTTTGGCTGTATCTAAATGATTAGGTATTAATGAACAATTTACAAAATCTGAACAATTTACAAAATCTGCAAAGAGACAAAAATATCAGATGATCTGTTGGATCTGTTGTCAAACACTGGTTTATTAGATAAAATTTGCCCTGGAAAATAAACACATACAGGATTTTTGTGTGCTTCTCTTGTACTTCCTGTGAACCTATGACTGTATGACCATATCAGTCCAAAGTCATCTTTAAATTTGAGATGACATGACATTGGATGGATCAGATAGTCATGAATCGACCTACAGAGATGCTGAACCTCAGGAAGTAGGGAGGAGTGCACGCATCAAGAAGACTACTGGAGAAAGGTCAAGTCTATCTTAATACAATAGTCATGTACTCTTGAATGACTCTTTGAATGTACTCTTTGTACATTCAAAGAGTCATTAGTTGCTGCAATGTACAATGCAATGCAATTCCTCCTCTCCATACTGGCTGTGAAGTAATCCCATACCAGAATTCCATGAAGTAATAGAGGACAAAACCCACAGTCCACAAAATGCCCGCCAAAATGAGAAGCTGCTATATTCTAAATTTCAGCTAGAGCTTGTCCTCCAAATCTTCCAAGATAGTCAGCCAAATATCCTAGAAATAACACTCTGTTGGATGGTTCCACACCTCACAATGACATTGTGTGTGTAGCACAGAAGACACAGAGACCAGTGTTCTTGTCCCATGAGATTAATGTTCGCCTTTTATCAACCCTACTCATGCTCTTTCTCTAACTTCAACTGCAGTTATGAACATCAACATCATGAAGCACAAAGTTCTTGTCTATCAGTGGGGTTGAAATAGTTGTTCTAGGAAATGATCACTTCTTGGCCAGTATAGACACTCATTACTCTTTCAACATACATATAGCATGTGAGTGCTGTATTACGATAGACTTGAAAAAATCCACCCCAACAATGACATGATATACAGTATGAACATCTGATATATAAGCATGTGTAGTATGCAGCAATGGTAAATGGCAAAATGGACTGTACTTGTATAGCGCCTTTCTAGTCTTTCAGACCACTCAAAGAACTTTTTACACTACAAGTCACATTCACCCATTCATACGCTGATGGAAGAGGCTACCATGCAAGGTCCCAAACTGCCCATCAGAGGAATCTAACCATTCACATACATTCACACACTGATGGTACAGCCATCAGGAGCAATTTGGGGATCAACATCTTGCCCAAGGAGACTTCGACATGCGGACTGGAGGAGCCACTGATTAGTGGATGACCCGCTCTACCTCCTGAGCCACAGTCGCCCCAAGAAAAACAGTAAGCGCTGTAGTAATTGAGCTGTAGTATAAATTGTTCTACATATAATTTACAGACTTTTTTAGTCTTATGTGCAACAGCATTGTCACTGTGCTATGTATAATTGCACAGTTTCTATTGTGAATTTCATTGACTCATTAATTGACTCATTCACCTTTATAAAAAGATAAAGTAAGATGACACTAGACTTGACAATACTAATTATTTCAGAAAATTATGGATTACTGAAATGTGTCAATTTACTTGTTTCTTCTTACTGATATTTTATATTTATATGCTATAAATGTGTGTGGATTATGGAAGTAGACACCATCACTGTTGATAAACTACATAATAGCCACCAATAAACTGAATAGCTTTACATTTTCTCAGCATATTTTTTACTGACCACTGCAGTGTATGAGATCATGATTTTAGATTAGCCTCTTCAGCATTGTAGTTTTTTGATACACATACACAAATCAATACAACTATCAATAATGGGAGGGACAGGCTTTATCTAAGATGCACATTTAAAGACCCCGAAAAATATTTGACTTCCATGTCAGGGGTCACAGGATGGGTCACAGGGGCCTAAAAGAGTAAATCTTTCCAATGCTGCCATGGATTTTTTTGCGCTCACTGCTTCCTGTCTAACTGAAAATGCCTTGACATCACAGTGGCATTATTCACCCACAGGGTAATAATGTCTATGGCCTTTCCTACATAGTGTATATTAGGGTATGCCAGGTCTCTGTCCGATCTTTCACATATCATGTTAAGAGAATTTTGGGAGGAACTATGAACAGAAAAAAGAGCACCCTAGAGTCAAAATAATTTAGATCATGTTACATTTTCAGCACCACTCCAATCCCCTGTGCATAGTGCTACCTCATTCATACCCTAATCATGACTGCTTGCTAATACAATACAGTGTTTGTAAGCAGTCATTCTGTCACTCAGATAGCAGTGTCTCAGTGAAAGCCCCATTGTTTTCTGTTTTGCTTGTCAATAGATATGTTGAGATATTGTTGATATTAACACAGCTTTTAGTACATGAGCTTCACAATATATGTGTTTTAATGTGAAGGCAGCAGCGGGCCTTTATTCAAAAGCCACATTGGGAGAAGTTGACAATGCCTGTGAGGATAGTTAAAGTTACCAATAGATAACTTGTTTATCTAAAAATGTATGATGCACTTTCATGAGCAGTTTTGCCAGTGAGTCAGTTTGAAGAGGGACACAATATGATTGTGGATCAGAAAATTAAGGCTGATGGTGCATCTGATGAAACAAATAAACAAACAATGCAGCTTGACAACTTGACTACTGAAACCCTATAGAGGTTGGGACTGAGGCCGGGTAGAGACAGGGTTTGTTGTCAACCAGATACAGAAATTAGAGTCTTCTTTGTTTTGCTAGACACTTGGAAACCTTCATGGACCTTGACCATGATCTGTCACAGTCAGTGGACATGTCTTGGCCTTTAAAACTTTGATGATTATGCTCTGTGGCCCCCAAAAGGCTGAAGGCTATTGAACTTATATGGCATATGCACCCAATGAGCAACTTTCACTGGAATGGTCCGGGGTCTGTCTCAGAAGACTGATTCCATTTCTCTTAAAACACCCACAATGGGAAATTAACAGCCACTGAAACAAGTGCAAAAAGTCAATACTCATGAGTTGTTTATCTGCAAAGAGATGTATAGTGAAATTCATATTCAATTCATTCATAATAGACAGTATTTAAACTTTTGAACAACTGTTGCAGTGACCAGTGACCAGTCATTGGATGTAATATATATTGAAAGTAAAGCCACAGATAAATCACAGATAAATTGATATCAGCGTTTCTAATGGTCGATAAGTACCTAGAAATAAAAATAATGGAAAGCCAAAGAGGTGCTTGAGCTATTTTACACTACTGCATAGTTTGTCCATCAGAGAGCACTACGTTTGTTATTACGTTTGTTTGTTAAACTGTCAGTAAAACAGTTCTAGAGAGTAAATGAACAGCAGCCCTATCATTTTCTCTCTTATCAGTATGATGCTGACAGACACTATAAAACACATGCTTACAGTTTATCCATTGGTAAGTTAGTAAATTAGTTCCCTAGTTACCCACATAGCTAGCTAATGTCATGGCAGTAGAGTGAAGATAACTAATGAGTTGTGGATGGTAGTGCCAACATCTGCTTTCAGGCTCTGTCTCACGCTCTCATGCTGCCTAAGCAACTTTTTTTTTTTAACCTTTATTTAACCAGGAAAGTCCCATTGAGATTAAGAATCTGTTTTTTAAGAGAGACACGGCCAAGACAGGAAGCAGCACAAATAAAAACACATAGTTACAGACAGAAAACACAAAATTTTGAAAATAAAATAAAAACAGTAATAAGGAAAGTCACATAAAAAATAAAAAAAAATCTTGGAATCAGTTGCATCACCAGGTAAATTAAAAACATTTACATCCTATGGAATCTAACTCTTAGTCTTTCATTTTGCATGTAAATGCTTTTAGTGAGATTAATTTGTTGAGTTTTAAGTAATTCTGCAATATATTCCATGCTGAGGGTGCAGAATACACAAATGCCCTTTTTCTAATTTCCATACGGGCATTTGGGACAGAAAGCATAAAGAAGTCCTGAGAACGCAAAGAGTACTGTCCGGCACTTTTCTGTGTGATAAAAACACATAGGTAATATGGGAGCAGACCAAGAGTTGCGTTATATATAAAGGTGTACCAATGTAAAAGACTACAGGTGGCCAGAGCAGGCCATCCTACCTGAGAGTATTGTTCACAGTGGTGAGTCAGAGCTATACCATTGGTTATGAACCTCGAAGAAGCATGGTAAGCTGTGTCAACCATATGAAGACACTGAGCAGAGGTATGCATATACAAAAGATCACCATTGTGCAAAAAAAGTGGACAGCAACAAGTTGCTCTTTTACATTAAAAGAAAAACACAACTTATTTTGAAAATAAAAACCTTATTTTAGCCTCAGCTTTTTCACTGCATGCTGCATATGTGGCTTAAAAGTGATGGAGTCATCAGTCAAAATACCCAGGTGTTTATAAGAGTTAACAACTCTATTTCACTTCCCTCTAGAGTGACCACTGAAGGGATACTGTATGGCCTATTCCTAGAGTTGGTAAGAAACATTGTAAGATAAGTTTGGTCTTATCTACGTTAAGAACAAGTTTCAGCTGAAGAAGGGTATTCTGGACAACAATAAAAGCATTTTGCAAGTATTCAATGGCCTGCACAAGAGATGTCGCACAGCAGTATATAGCAGTGTCATTAGCATAAAAATGAAAATTAGCATCTGACACATTTTGACTGAGATTAATTATATAAATAGTGAATAAAAGTGGACCTAATACGTATCATATAATATGAACTGAGACCTATTACTAAGGTAGTTTGAGAACCAAGTGACTGCTTGTTCCGAGAGTCCTGAGTGAAGAAGTCAATGTTTTAAAATATCATAAAAATTAAAATAGGCCAAACAAGAGGAGGCCATTCCTTGATGACAAAATATAGCTATAGATTTTACAGAGACATCAATACTGATGTTCTGTTCCCCACAGCTGTACAGGATTTAGAATTGGGTGCTTTGAGTTTACTAAACAGCCATCATACAACAGCAGGATCGATATGTGCATCTCCAATTAGAGTGTGCACGTGGGGTCGTTAACTCAATAATTATTCAAATATATCAGCACAACAACAGGATCAGTGAGGATATAATGGTAGCCTAGTTGATGTTCTGTGTTTTTCTGTAAATTAGATCAGTAATGCCGTTAAATGCCATTTTGCTTAACTGACATAATGGTAAATATACCCACGACTATAATTTTAGTATGTGTTAGTATAGTAACAGTGGATGCATCGGAAACATGCCTGATTTTCAGTGGGTAGTAGGGTGGCGGTTGGTCAGACACAGTGACGTCTAAGACAGATCTTTCTCTCAGCCATGCTGGAGACACAGGAGCTGCTCTCCTGCGTCTCTGGGGAAGCTTCTAGTGTGTCTCTGAACGTGGTTGGCGGCACGTTGGGTAACTAGATCACTACACACCCAGTGCTAAAAAGCTAACAGTCTGGACTCAGAAAGCATCTGTGGTCAAGACTTTCTCTCTTCCCTTTCTCTCACTTCCTTATCTCTTGTTCCTCCAATAGTAGGGCATTATGACTGCTGCCATTCACCACACATCAGGGACAGAAAAGCAGAGGGAAGGGAAGCGCACAAATGGACAGACAAATATCTGTTCTTATCTGTATGTGAACTTGAAGTTCCTCTTCATCCACACCTTCAGGTGTAAATGGCCCTAGCACATTTCCATTTTCCATGTGAAAATGTAATATGATTATGCACTTCTTTAGTGGGTTTAACAATTTAGGTTTATGTTCATAATGGGGATTTTGTGGATTCACCCTATCAACTTATTATTTTCACCATGTTGACAGACAAGAGTATCCATTATACTCAATATTAGGAAACCAATTACATTCACATACAAAATACTGTATGTATAAAATAAAAGTACTGCCACCCACATTTCATTTTTTAAAATCACCATGACAAGAAATTGTTTCTATTGAACATATCTCTTGATATTATTTGTACATACAAACAATAAAGGCAAGAAAACTGCTAGCAAGTAAAAATGGATGTAACAATGCAGGTTTTGAAAATGTTCAAAAATCAACTTTGCAAATGTTTTGTGAGGAAAGCAATGCATTAAATGCTTTTGTTAGACCTCAAGGATACACACAATGCATTTTGGTGAGCAACACTGAATGTAAATGTAACTTTTTCTTGTTTACAAGAAAACTCCACAGCACACCTTTACTGAAAATGTCCTCTGACATATAGGACCAAGAACCTAGTGACAACCCATCACGCTTGTTGAAACGTAAGTACAAAATTGTTTTTGACTCTACTCTTAACTTCAAACTACATGGTTGTCATGGTGAATGGCTTCCTGATTCTCTACAGTAAAACAAGCTACCAAGACATGAAAAAGAAAAACAATGAATGAAACACCTCACGTGGGGAATAAAATACTTTGTTGTGTGGCAGTATAGAGTGGTGGTTACATGAGAAAATAACCGCCCAGTCAAAGCTGAGCATATAAATTAGGTCAATTAAAACAGGCAAGAGGCTACCTGTGATTTATAAATGACAGCCACATAATCCAGACCTTACAGGAAATCCTCCTCCTACAACTCCAAGGGAAGCTGCCTCTTCTTTTACATTATTTCACTGTCTAACTACAACTTGTCAGTCATTTTTTCATCCACCTACTGTAAACCTTTAATAATGCAGGAATGAATTTGTCAAGCCCTAATTTTCTGAAGAAATACCCATAGAATTCCTAGTAATGTGTCATGTTAGCATACTCTTAGTTTTCAAGGTTATTTTGAAAACAAGACCTCCAGAAATAAGCAAAAAATCAGTGAATGAATGTAGAGGATTATTGTTCAATATTTTATTTTCTTATTTTCCTTTAACATCTATACACTGGTATATTAATTTGTAAGGAATAGTAAAGTTGCAGAGAAGTTGGTGTAATCACCTCATGCTCATTGTAGAGGATGTTTATTGTCTACCAACATACTGTATTTATACAGTGATAAGCCATATTATTGGAAGAAGAGCTATATTTACTGCACAGCTCTGTATAAAGCATCCCTGTGGATTATAAAACATTAACTCCACCATGCATATCCCACAGCATAAGATCATGCTAATGGCACTGGCAGATCAGGGTTACACACCACCCACCTGCACTTAAGAGGATAAATCATCCATCACTTCCCTTTTAAAATGGACAGAAAATGTATTGTTCCATACGCTCTGCCTCACAGCCCCAACAACTGAAGAGGACAGTATCAGCGTGAGTCCCGGGCCAGACTCAAAACATTGTATTGATGTTCTCCCCCCTTCACCCTCTAAGTGAGTATAAGGTATCCGCAAGCTCCAAGGTTGGCGCCAGCCTCTGTCTTTTCTGGACCGCAAACCAGAATTAATTGCAAATCAATCGAACAAAGTACAACTGATCAGTAAACCAATTAGTAATTTTAGCTCTTTGTCCAGCTTTAGCTTTCCCCAGGCTTCCACTGCCTTATGTTTTGCTTATATTTTGTTTCTTTCATTCATACTTCTGGTTTCTTATGCAAATAATAACTTTTATTTAAGTAGGATACATATAACCCTCAAACACTGGCACAGACAAACAAGTCAACATTATTTGGAAAAGCTTTTCATCTAGTCTTAAGCATACACAGTGTGTGAACTATTTCTTACCTGATAAAGTGGCATAGTTTGTTTATCTTCAGTTTCAGCTCTGCCACCTTTCCATTTCATTCATTTCCATGACTCCAACAAAGTACTGAGATAGAGAGCTATGATCAGTGGGCAGAAGTCTTGCAGTGGAGATGTCTCTGTTAGATGTGTATGACTGAAAAGTAGCAGATTACTGGACATCTTTAACATGCTTCATGTTGTCTTTAGTCTTAACAACCTCTACCAGCATCACAAACTTATAGGAAAAAACTCAAGCAGCCCATGCTGTCCAATTGCAGTTCTTCCAGTCCCCATGTGGCATCTCGAGGTGTGTAACGTTCCTCAAATTAACACATGAAACTAACATAAATGTCATAATTCCATCATGTTTTCTACATGATTTTTGATTGTTTGAGCTTTGAGTGCAGCTCTTTGAATGACATCATCTTATTGTGCCTTTCTCCTCTGCTATGGTTTAATGGCCCCAGACAGGAAAATTAGCTCCACCATTTGCTTATCTCGATGATACATCTCCTTATACTCACATAATGGCAGTGGATGCAAACGTGCATTAGGTCAAATTTTCTTTTTCTGATTTACTAGAAATTCTGTTAAAATATGTGCTACATTTGGATGGAAACCTGGCTTCTGTAGCCTCCATAGCTAGAGCAGTTTTTGAGGAGGTGCACATCAGCAATGGTGAAGCCCCTTTACATACAACTAGTCCAGTCCAGTCACCAGAATAAAATGTTGGCATTGTACCTTTCTGCAAGGCACAGATACGTTTAATCTCTATGTTTCAGTATGTTTCATATGTAGCATATCAACATTTCTACAATATGTATCATAGGGAAAGTGACATGGTTCAGATGACATCTATACAAGCTCGCTTCCATGTTAGGAGGAGGCAGGTTGGATGGTTGGCTGGAAATTGAGTTGCATGGCAGAAAGTTGCAAAAGCATCAAAGCAGCAGAGACCACTGTTCGAGACCACTGCTCGCTTCAAATGCAATCAACACTGAAATGTAGAGATTGAACCATAGAGATTCAACGGATCAGTAGTTTGCAGAAACATACAATGCCTATGACAATGACTATAAATCTATTCTTAAAGCCTCAGTAAGCTTCAAAAAGTGCTTGTTGGATCAGCAAACAATGTCCAAAACTCCTTACTGTATTTTCAGCAGCACAGATGCTACTGACTGATCATAGAAATATTATAGGAATATTATAGGAATAATAGAGGCAGTAGTGTCTCTATGATCCTCTCGCTTTTCCGTGGCTACTTGTTGCTACTTATCACTTTGATTATGAAGGTGATACTACTCTATAGAGTATATGAGATAGGATAGAGTATATAGGGTGGCTATGGCTTAGGAGGTAGAACGGGTCATCCACTAATCGAAAGATCAGTGGTTCGATTCCTGGCTCCTCCGGTCTGCATGTCAAAGTGTTCTTGGGCAAGATACTGAACTCCAAATTGCTCCTGATGGCTGTGCCATCAGTGTGTGAATGTGTGTAAATGATTAGATTCCCTCTGATGGGCAGGTTGGGACCTTGCATGGTAGCCCCTGTACCCATTCAGCGTATGAATGTGTGTGAATGGGTGAATGTGACTTGTAGTTGTTAAAAGCGATTTGTGGTCAGAGGATTAGAAAGGCGCTATGCAAGTATAGTCCATTTGCCATTTACAATAGTATAGATCCAAGACAAAACTGGCAGAGGGGTGGGACTGAGAGAAAAATGCGCAATTAAAAATCTGTCTGCTACTTCAGCACCACAGACATCGCCATGGATTTATCAATACACAGCACAGTTATGCTACTGATATTTCAGAGCCATGGCCATAGATTCTAACTTAAACAAACCTCAGTCAGATAAGGAATCAATGAGTCAGGCAGACTGGACTAGCATATTCAACTAAACAACCCCTCTGCCCTGCACACTCTCTACTACTACGGGATGGAGAGGGCGAATGGCAGGTTATAACAAGGGGGATTCATTTCAGTCATTTTACTAACAAGGGGATGCATCGTCCCTCATCCTCCCTCAAATTGCCTACTGATCATGGATGGTTCCTTTATCCAGAATTGCCAAAAAAAAACATGATTTCTCAGAATTGAAGGAGAAATAATTAAAATGGATGGCCACAACATTAACCCATCGGATTGTTGAGTTATCATGGACACTTTTTTGTTTTTGTGTTAAAAAATGTTGAGGATATCATTAAAATTGACAATGAAGAAAATACTTCTGGCAACAGGTCCTCCAGTCTGCCCACTGGACTGATGCAGACCATACAGTCTATGATGCAGACAGATGAAATTAAAATAAAGAAATGAAAACAAGGATACATTCTCATGATTAAATGTTGAGTAATGTAGTGATTATTATTTTAAAAAAAAAAGAACAAAGCTACAAGCAGTGATGATCGGGACATCACACCTTCTTGCATGTTGGGTTGTGCCGCAGTCGAAGGGCTTTATCGTAAGTATGTAGATGTGTTCAGGCCTGATTTCTTAATGGACATCGCAGAAAGGAAATAAACATCACTTCCTGTGTCCACTATGTGGCGCTAGAGAACACACACTAATTATAATTGTTGTGTATATCATATGTACACCACACCATGTAAATTCCACGTAAATTGGATGATGTTTGTCACACGAGACTGACTTCCTGTTGTCTGTAAGTGGTACTATGACTCAATATTGACATGGAGATGTGAACAGGCCAGGACTCCACTTTGGTGACACAGACCAAATTTGAAGTTGGCTGAGTTAAATCTCTAGGATGAGTTCGTCAAAATACAATTCCTGTTAATTGCGAAAACTGCACTAAGATTGCAAAGTAAACTGAAAATGGCTGACTTCCTGTTGACTTAGGGTATGGCTCCAAGAGGCTTTTTTGTGCATCTCGACACGATACATGTGTGATACATGTGCATCTACGTCAAATTTAAAGGTGGGGGCTTTGACTTTGAAAATCTCTAGGGGGCGCCCTCGAGTCATTTTGCCACACCCAAGTCCGACAACGACATCAGACAACTAAATACAGCCTGTCTAACATGTGCGCCAAATTTAATTTTCCCTTGCCCCTCAAAAACTTCTTCCTGTTTCATGGCAAATAATAAGTCGCCATGACAACAGCTTTTGATGAAAACTCAAAAGATTCATGATTCAGCATCAACAATGTCTTACAACCTAGGTGACCAAATTTTAGGTTGCTCTGGTTAACCTGCTAGGAGTAGTTAGTAAAAGTATAGGGCCTATAACTTCCTGTTGCCAGTAGGTGGCGCTATGAGTGTGATTCAATATTGTCTGGTACGTATCTTATGATCAGGATTTTTATCAAACGTGAAATTTAGGAAAGATCTAACTATGTGGAGTTGAGTTACAACAGTGTGTTTTGCAATGGTAAAACATTGGAATTTGCTGCATCGCCATGGCAATGACGTTCAACGAAAACTCACAAGCTTCACAGTATGGCATCATCAAGGTGTTAAGGCTTTTCCTGCTGCCAGCTAGGCAGAGGTAGTAAATGTACAGCACCTGTAACTTCCTGTTGCCAGTAGGTGGTGCTATGATAATGACTCATTATTGACACATAGATGTGTTCAGGTCAGGACTTTTATCAAGCATGAGAAATTTGGGGGAGATTGGACGATGTACATTAAAGGTATAACAACTTCCTGTTTCATCTTGAAACATCAAAGTTTGCCATGTCACCACAGCAACAGGGTTCAACGAAAACTCAAGATTTTGATAACTTTTAATCGCAAAGGTCTTTAGATGACTTGTTAAAATACAACCCCTGGAAATGGCAAAAACTGTGCCAAAATTGCATAGTAAATTCAAAATGGCTGACCCATTCAAAATGGCCATACCCTAAGTCCTGTTGGACTTAGGGTATGGCTTCAAGAGGCTTTTTTGTGTGTCTGGAGATGATACATAGGCATAGCAAGTTCCGTTCATCTACGTCACATGTAAGAGTGGGTTGTTTAATTTGAAATTTTGTAGGAGGTGCCCTTGAGCCATTTCATCATGGCAACACCTTTGGACAAAAAGTCACCAACTTCAGAATATACAGTCTCCAAGGTCTTGAGGCTATTCTGAGTAAATCTGAGGTGGATCCAATCACCATGCTACCGTCAGAGTGTAAAACATGTAACTTCTTGTTGCCAGTAGGTGGAGCTATGACTCAGATCCAGTATTGACACATGGATCTGTACAGGGCGGGACTGCAAAATCGGCATCAAAATGGCAAATTTGATCCAAAATGGCTGACTGCCTGTGGGACTTAGGGTATGTCTCCAAGAGACTTTTTGGTGCGTCTGGTCATGATACATGTGCATACCGAATTTCGTTCTCCTATGACAATCTGTATCGAGAGGCTCAATTTTCTTAATTTTCTAGGGGGCACTATTGAGCCATTTTGCCACACCCATGTTTGAGACCTATAAAATATCAAATTTTTCGCCACTTTTGATGTATGTGCAAAGTTTAACAACTTTTTGTGCATGTTCAGGCCCTCAAAAATGCGTTTGTTTCGGAACAATAATAATAATAATAATAGAGAAAAATTCCTTCAATTACAAGAGGGCCTTCGCACCGTTCGGTGCTTGGGCCCTGATAATAATTAAAGCTGCAAGCAGCGATGATCGGTTGCGCCAGTCAGCGCAGCACAACAGAGATTTCGATTTAAAGTGTGTCTTTTAACTGATGAGGTGCTTGTCTTGACTCAAATAGCAGCGGGTTGTATACATCATGGCTGTGACTAATGGTCAAAGTCTAAGCTGTAGAAAGATGGATAGACAAATTTCATTTTGGAAACGAAAATCAACGTGGCATGGTTTGAGTCAGTGTAGCCAAAAGTGCCAATGGAAAAACCCTATATTTTGATGTATATCAAATGTACACCACACACTTTAAATTTCATGTAAATCAAAGGAACTTTGTCACATAAGGCTTGCTTCCTGTTGCCAGCAGACAGTGCTACACAAATGCGTCATTCATTCAGCAATACATTTAGTGAAGGTCACCTGACATGCATATGCAGTGTGATGAATATCTGATGTTGCACAAAGGATTTAAATACCACTTCCTGTGTCCACTATGTGGTGCTAGAGAGCACCTACTAATTATATGTCAATTTGCCATTTATCTTGTGTAGACCACACCTTGTAAAATCCATGTAGATCAGATGTACGTTGTCACATAGCTCTGACTTCCTGTTGCCAGTAGGTGGCGCTATTACTATGACTCAATATTGACATGTAGATGTGTTCAGCTCTGGACTCCAATCAAGCTTGTGAAATTTGGGGCAGAATGGACAAAGTTCAGTGGAGTTACAACAATTTCCTGTTCCATGGTGAGACATGGAAATTGACCGGCACGCCACATCAGGGGCATTTGACGAAAACTCATGATTTTGATAACTTTTCACCCTTAAGGTCTTAAGATGAGGCCAACCAAGTTTGAAGTAGGTTGGTTCTAATCTCTAGGAGGAGTTTGTTAAATTACAACGCCTGCAAATGGCCAAAAAATGCAAAAATTTACCAGTTTTTCCAAGAAGACAGACTTCCTGTAGGACTTACAATATGGCTCCATGAGGCTTTTTTGTGCATCTGGACATGATACATATGCTGTGTGAATTTCATTTTTCTACATTAATCTGGAAGGCAGGACTTCAATTTTGTAATTTTCAAGGGGGTTCTGTTGAGCCATTTTGCCTGGCCCATGCCAATGACCTATACAGGATTTTAACAGGTGTCACTCCAGACATGTGTGTCAAGTTTTGTAGCTGTAGAGTTGTCCCTTGCCCCTGAAAACAGCATCGTATTTCATGGCGAATAACGTGTCGCCATGGCAACGACATTTGATTATGAGTCATGAGCTGCCGAATGTAGCATCACCAAGGTCTTACATCTTAGTTGAGTCAATTTCAGGTGCATCGGCCAAATTTACTAGGAGTAATTAGACAAAGTATGACACATGTTACTTCATGTCGACAGTAGGTGGCACTATGACTGTCACTAATATGGGCCTGTACATGTCTTCAGACCCGGACTCTTTACAAGCATATGAAATTTGGAAAAGATCAGAAAATGTGGCATCAAGTTATAAGGCTTTGAAATTTCATGGCGAGACATCAAAATTTGCTGCGTTGTCATGGCAAAACCTTAAAACAAAGTCACCAACCTCAGAATATACAATCTCCAAGGTCTTGAGGCTATTCTGAGTAAATTTGAGGTGGATCCAAGCACCATGTTACCCACAGGGCGTCAAAATTTAATTCACAACACAATTCAAACAACTTCCTGCTGCCAGTAGGTGGCGCTATGACTCAGATCTAGTATTGACACATGGATCAGGGCCAGACTCTTTTCAAGCATGACAGGTTTGGGTCTCTTAGGATCATATATACCGTAGTTATAGCCATTTCAATTTTCATGGTGAAGGATTGAAGTTCACTGCCCAGCCACACCCCCTTGGCAATGTGGCAACTTTGATCCAAAATGGCTGACTTCCTGTTGGACTTAGGGTATGGCTCCAGGAGACTTTTTGGTGCACTGGTCATGATATCAAGATGATATCGAGGAGCTCCATTTCCTTAATTTTCTAGGGGGCGCTGTCGAGCCATTTTGCCCTGCCTTTTTGCAAAATCTGTAAAATTATGCGATTTTGGCCGGAACTGACGTGCCCACCAATTTTTGTGACTTTTTGTGTATGTGCATCCGAGATATAGGTGATCAAAGACTTGTAATAATAATAATATTAATAATAATATTAATATTATTATTAACAATAATAATAATAATATTAATAATAATAATCATAATCATTCCTTTGGTTCCAAGAGGGCTTCGCGCTGGTCAGTGCGACCAAGTGTTCAGAATAGAGAGCTAAGTATTTTCCAGGCTAAATCATATCTATGCAAATGAATCCCAATCCTATTTACACATTCCACTAAATGCACACAATACTATCTGACTAGCCTAATATGCTCTCTTCTTATCATACCTAAAGGAATACTTGCATCCCCCCACAACACATACATACATTCCTTAACTCAGGACCATTCTCACCTGTCCCTGAGCAATGCAACAGCCATCCCCAAAAACGTTCCAGAACATTCAGAACCTGTTTCTTACTAATGCAACAGACAGCTATTTCAGCAAACAAACAAAGCCAGAAAAAGCCTAGAATTAGTTAGATGTATTTTTTAACTGATGAGATACAGATAGTTAAAAATACTGCAACCAGAAACAATTTATTCATTTTTTGTCTAAACTCAGAATTTTAACAGAGGAAACACATTTATAACTTAGTTATAGTGAATCATCAAAGAAATTCTATTTCTATAAGTAATTTTTCATTTGTGAACATGTGAGAAGTGCAATGTCCGCATGTAATGGGTAAGGTGCACATGCTATTTTGACCACCAACCTCACCCAGCATTGTAGAACTGCAACATAGACAAAACAAGCTCAAAGTCAAATTTCATGAATGTATTTCACAGTAATTAAGTATTTACATGTTCTAGACATTGTAATAATCATAAAAAATATTTAAAGCATTTTACTAACTCCTCTCTTGACAAATCTAGTTATTCTGTCCCCTGCGTGCGTGGCTCTACACGAAGTGACAGATAGCTAAACAGGTGTACTAGGCACTGAAAGGTTTAAATGATGACTCAGATGTGGAAGTAAAGTTGAGGTCTGTTTACTTGTATATCTTCGTCAACATGCTTGCTTACAATGCTTTTCCAGAAACTCTGTGCAACTGAAAATAAATACACAAGAAAATGTTCTTAATGTAAGGAAAAAGAGTGCAGAAATATAAATACTTGCTTAGTACTACACAATTAAACCAATGTTTGCACTATATGTGGGGATTTAGGTAATTATCTATAAATCTCCCCAAATATTAAATAAAACAACAAAATATGCATCAATCCTTATCTATAAAGATAAAACATGTAATATAAACTTACAAACAAAGCTTCTCCAAGGTTCAACACAGGTGGATGCAAAGGATTAAACAGAGAGACTTCTGGAGCACCTTGCTGTGCAAAATTTTAATCAAAGTGGCTGGTCTCAGACTACGACCTTACCCATGTGATCACAAATAACCAATAGAGAACAAGTACAATGAGCTGACAATAATCTCCAAAACAACCACGAGGAGATGCTAAAATGCGCTTTAACTACATGTAACAAAATACTCCCCGCCTGGTATTGAACACAATACCACTATCAATTTTTTGGAAAAGTCCCACAGACTGAAGAAAATAAGGCAAGGAGCTGTCCATGGTAAAGGCTTAGAGAGACATAAGTACCACTACTTCAGTCACTGGCCTGAGTAAGGTTTTAACAGTTCCCCCTTTGGTGACCTTGAGCTCAAGCTTCCTGACTTTCCCATCGCTGCCAGGGTGAGCCTTGGTGACAAGAGCCATGGGCCACTGATTTCTTTTCACCTGAGCATCTTTTAGCAGCACCAAGTCTCCTTCCTTGACATTGGGCTGACTATCTTGCCACTTGCTTCGGCTTTGAAAAGTAGAGAGATATTCTCCCCTCCATCTCTCCCAAAAGCCATTTGCCAAGTGCTGAACTCGTTTCCACTGCTGGCGATACATATCTGCATTCTCAAAGGATCCCGGAGGGGGAAGAGGGGTGCAGACCTTCTGTGTCAGGATCATTGCTGGAGTCAGAAGAAAGGGTGAGTCTGCATCAGTCGAGATGGGTGTGAGAGGTCTTGCATTTATTATTGCGGTAACCTCGGCCATAAGGGTTGAAAGTACTTCATGAGTGAGGTGCGAGGGGCTGATCTGAGAAAGCATAGAGTCAAGGATCCGTCTCGAAACCCCAATCATTCTTTCCCACACTTCCCCCATGTGGGAAGAGTGGGGTGGGTTAAACAGCCATGTACATCCTTCCTCACTGAGATACTTTGAGACGTTAGTTTCATCTTGAAGGAGGATTTGCAGCTCTTTGCAGGCTCCCTTAAAGTTTGTGCCGCAGTCAGAACGGATCATTTTCGCAGGACCACGCACAGCAAAGAAGCGCCGTAGAGCATTGATAAAGCTTGATGTGTCCATTGACTCTAAGAGCTCAATATGCACAGCACGTACACTTAGGCATGTGAAGAGTACTGCCCACCTTTTACTGTTTGCTGCACCTCCTCGGGTACGACGAGTGGAGATGTTCCAGGGGCCGAACACATCCAGACCTACGTTTGTAAAAGGGGGTTCAGTGCTAAGATGTTCAGATGGAAGATCTGCCATCTTCTGTTCTGCTGTCCTACCACGAAGACTGTTAAATGTAACACACTTATGCAGAATGCTGGAAATGCATTTCTTTGCCCCCACGATCCAGATGCCATCTGTACGGATAGCTCCCTCAGTGAAGAGTCTCCCTGATGTTTAACTCTCTCATGATAGTGATTTATGAGTAGAGTAGCAATATGACTGCGGCCGGGAATGATGAGAGGATGTTTCTCTTCCATCTCAAATGGAGCATGTTGGAGTCGACCACCTATTCGATTGCCATCAAGGATAGGGTTGAGCTTCTTCAGGGGACTGTTCTTAGGAATGACGTTTCCTTTCTCCAGACCAGACACCTCAGCTTGGTATGCTTCCTTTTGTACACATCCAATGATGATAGTTTTTGCTTGTGACAGTGTATCAGTTGTGTGAGACTTCGAACAGTGATGCCAACCACAGCAATCTTGTTTGTTGCTACCCTTTTCAGACCTAAAGGACTGAGCGATGTGGATGAGGGAAGCCATAGCTCTGACAAGGGGTTGCCACGTGGAAAACCTGTCAAAGCGATGTGAACCAATGCCTCTGAGGGAGTCTGTGGCTGTAGTGGTGTGGCAGCGAACCTCCATGTCAGACACTGGATCAATGAGGTCATAGAATGTTTCTTCAGTTGTGTCTGTCTCCACAGAATGTGACAGGAAATCTGGACCGGTAAGCCAGTTGGTGTCCAAGAGTCGAGCTACAGGCACTGACCTGGTGGCAACATCTGCAGGGTTCAGACTGGTGTGGACATAACACCACTGTTCAGGATGCGTGAATTTCCTTATTCGTTCCACCCTGTTGCTGACATACACATAAAACCTCCTAGTTTCATTATAGATGTACCCCAGCACCACCTTGCTGTCAGTATAGAACTTCAGACTGTTGGGGTTGATGTCCAGCTCACTCACAACAAGCTCAGCAATCTCCACTGCCAGGATGGCAGCACCCAACTCAAGCCTGGGAACAGTATGGACCAAAATGGGGGCTAACTGGCTTTCCCCATGATGAAGCCAACATGGCATTTTCCTTCAACATCCATCACCTTTAGACATGCCACGGCTGCAACAGCCTTTACGGAAGCATCTGACAAGATGTGGATTTCTGTGTGCCGAGCAGTAGAGAGGGAGGCTGTGGTGTAGGCTCGGGGGGGTTCAAACTGCTCTCGCAGTGAATCTCTCTAAGCAATCCATTCTGCCTCCTTATCCACTGGGAGGGGAGCATCCCAATCACTGGTGTCACTGGTGAGCTGTCGTAATAAGATCTTCCCTTGGATGGTAATAGGAGCCACAAGACCAACGGTTTCTCACTATTGGCAACACGGAATGTGAAAGTGTCGTTTACAAGGTTCCAGCTTAATCCAAGACTGCGCTGTAGAGGAGGTAAGTCGATGTCTAGGTCAAGGTCTTTCAAGTCCTTTGCATGGTCTGTTGATGGGAATGCCTGCATGACAACTGGGCAGTTGGATGCTACTTTATGGAGTCTTAAGTTAGAGATGGCAAGCATACCTTGGGCTGCTTTCAGTAGAGTGATGGCTGCAGTTGCAGATGGCAGTGACTTGAGTCCATCATGGACGTAGAAATCCCTGTGTATGAACTGCTTCGCATCTCCACCAAACTCATCCTCTCCATGTAGAGCTGCTCGCCATAGCCCATAGGTAGCAACTGCTGGAGAGGGGCGATTGCCAAATACATGGACTTTCATTCTATATTCCACAACTTCCTTAGTGGTGTCATTGTCTTTGAACCACAGGAATCTGAGGAAGTTCCTGTGGTCCTCCCTGACAACGAAGCTGTGGAACATTTGTTCAATATCTGCCGTGATGGCTACCTGCTCACGCCTGAACCGCATTAGTACACTCAGCAAGCTGTTGTTCAAGTCTGGTCCTGTCAGCAGCACATCGTTCAGTGAGAAGCCAAGGTGTGAAGCGCTGGAGTCAAAAACGACTCAGATTTGACCAGGTTTGCGTGGGTGGTACACGCCAAAACTGGGAAGGTACCAGCATTCTTCTCCATCCTGTAGCGGTGGAGCCAATTCAGCATGATCCTGGTCAAAGATTTTCTGCATGAAGGCCAAAAAATGGCTCTTCATCTCAGGCTTCCTTTCAAGCGTACGGCAGAGGCTGGTGAAGCGGGTCAAAGCTTGTTCTCTGTTGTTGGGGAGGCGTGGCCTTGGTGTGTGAAAAGGAAGGGGGGCCACCCAACTGTTAGCATCATCTATGAACATCTCCTTGTCCATCAGCTGAATGAACTGTCTGTCCTCAATGGACAGGGCGACCTTGTTGTCCTCCTCTGTTTTTTCGAAGATCCTGCTTCCCAGTGAACAATCACCAGTATTCTGAACCAAGCTGTCAGAGAAATGAGATTGCTGTAGGCTTTGAGAGCGGAAAGGCTTTGTAGCGGTCCTTACTATAAGCTTCTCTTTCAAAACGAGGTGGTTGGGACATGGGCTGAAGTAAGAGTGGCGGCCATTCTCCAAAACATTAGTCCGGTATGTGCTGACTCCTTTAGGCTTGTGAGCTGCACCCAGGCAGACCTCTCCAACTATAACCCAGCCAAGGTCAAGTCTTTGAGCATAAGGGGCGTTGTTTGGCCCGTTATGCTGGTCTCTCACTTTGTGAACTCTTAAGACATCTCGGCCAAGGAGAAGGAGAATCTGTGCTTCAGGGTCAAGTTCAGGAATGAGGTGAGCAATGGGCTTTCGGTGAGAGTGGTGTTTGGCAGCCTCAGGAGTATGTATTTCCGATCTATCATCCGGCATATGGTTGCACTCTATGAGCGTGAGAAGAAGCATGCTAAGATGTCCATCTAAGGGCTGAGCAATGAAGCCGGCTCCTCTTCTTCCAGACATCTCTGTGACTCCAGCACATGTGCGCAGAGTGTAGGGAGAATCTGCACCCTCGAGGTTGAACAGGTCAAAAAACTCTGACTGAGCGAGAGACCTATTACTCTGGTCATCAAGTACAGCATAGACTCTCATTGATCTATCTGGTTGTCCTTTAGGATGAACCTTTATGAGGCATTTTATTAGAGCAGAAGCAGGAGCTGTTGGCTTCACCACACACTTCTGTGCACTTGGAGATTATGTCAGGAGAAGCCTCCTCCTTTTCCTCCCCGCCGTGCTCTAGGTCAAGATCTTTGGCGGTCCATGGAGCTGGTCCTGGATGAAGAGCTGTGAAATGTCTATTACTGTCACATTCTTTGCACTGAATAGTGATTTTGCAGTCTCTAGCCATATGATCAGTTGAGGAGCAGCATCTAAAACAAATCCCACTGTCCTTGAGAAATGCCTTGCGTTCCTCCAATGTCTTTGCCCGGAAGCCTCTGCATCGCTTGAGGGGATGGGGCTTTTTGTGAATTGGGCACTGCCTTTCGACGTCCAACTTACTGCTGGCAGTCTCTATTGACTTGGTGGCAGGTGTTGGTGTGATATCTGTTTTGTGAGATGTGATTTGTCCTTTAGAGTGTGTTTACCTTTTCGCTGGGTTGTCTGCCTTTACTACTGCCATGCCAGATGAGCTGAGGGTGAAACTTGGATCATTACGAGTGTAAGCCTCGAAAGTGTAAGCCAGAAACTGGACTTGGTTATGCAGCTTGTACAAACTGCCTTGTGTCATCCATCTCTCTTGAAGCCCATATGGCAGTTTCTCCACTATTGGGTTAACACCCCGAGATGTATCCAAGTAGGTAAGCCCAGGCAAATAACCCTCTCGTTTTGCAGACTCCAACTCCCTTAACAGATCACCAAGCTCTCTCAATTTGAGGGGATCTTTGTTGCTAATCTTGGGGAATCGCTCAAGTTTATCCAAAAGAGCCTTCTCGATTGTTTCAGGTGATCCATAACACTCCTCGAGACGCATCCATGCCATCCTGAGCCCAGGAGCAAGGTCGCTAACATGAACAGCTCTGATTCTCCTAACCTGCTCTGATGACTGAGGGCCTAACCACCTAATTAGAAGGTCAAGCACTTCATTGTAGGTGAATTTCAGTCCTTGTATGACATTCATGAAGGTCGATTTCCAACTCCAATAATTTTCGGGATGGTCATCAAACTTGATCATCCCAGAGGTCACAAGCTCATGACGAGCCATGTAAGTAGCAAAGTCACTTATGCCTGCGTGGTCAGGGGCAGATGACTGTGTTGAATGCATCCTAACAGGGGGTGTGTGGGGCTGAGGTCCCTTCATGGATGAGAAACTGTGTGGATGGATTCCAGGATAATATTCAGCAGCTGGCTGGGTCATACTATGCACTCTGGAGTAGCTAGCATTGTGCTTAACATAAGCTGGAGTAGTATTTTGTCTAACCTCAGCTGTGTGAATGGGATATTGTTCGCTGTCTTGGTGTGGCAGAACGTGAAGGACATCATGTGGCCGACTGGGTACAGTGTGAGACTCAAGATGGGGTAATGACAGCTGACTAGAGTGCATTTTAGAATGACGTTCAACATAATCACTCGTTCTTTTCTCTCTGGAGTCAATGGATGTCCATTGCCCTAGAGTCTGCTTTAGATTCCAGCTCTGCTGCAGCTGATTCCAGGACCTCTGCCTCAGCTAAGGCAGCTGCAACCTCTTTCTCTTGCTTCAATGTGGTCAGAGTAGCCTCCATGCGTGCCTCCTCTACTCTCAACTGGGCTTTTTCAACCATGAGCTCGGTTTCTCTTTTAACAAAGGTGGAGCGAGCATGCACTGCCTCAGCTCTGGCACGTGCTTTAGCTGCTGCTAGGCTTGCTGAGGATTTGCTAGAGCTGTTAGAAGACTCAGCAACAGATCTGGTCACATATGACTTTACAGATGCATTTTGTGATTGAGCTTCCTGTTGATCTTCTGTGTTTGCCGCATTGTCTATCTTGTGTATGCCGTAGACCTCTTATTTGGTATGAAGGTGGCAATTAAGATGAAGCAGGGCAGTTAATGAAGAGAAGCTATCTTTGTTTGCATGAATTGCTGTGTTGACCCTGCCGTGATGCTGTTTTTTCACTATTCTGTCCCCTGCGTGCGTGGCTCTACACGAAGTGACAGATAGCTAAACAGGTGTACTAGGCACTGAAAGGTTTAAATGATGACTCAGATGTGGAAGTAAAGTTGAGGTCTGTTTACTTGTATATCTTCATCAACATGCTTGCTTACAATGCTTTTCCAGAAACTCTGTGAAACTGAAAATAAATACACAAGAAAATGTTCTCAATGTAAGTAAAAAGAGTGTAGAAATATAAATACTTGCTTAGTACTACACAATTAAACCAATGTTTGCACTATATGTGGGGATTTAGGTAATTATCTATAAATCTCCCCAAATATTAAATAAAACAACAAAATATGCATCAATCCTTATCTATAAAACATGTAATATAAACTTACAAACAAAGCTTCTCCAAGGTTCAACACAGGTGGATGCAAAGGATTAAACAGAGAGACTTCTGGAGCACCTTGCTGTGCAAAATTTTAATCAAAATGGCCGGTCTCAGACTACGACCTTACCCATGTGATCACAAATAACCAATAGAGAACAAGTACAATGAGCTGACAATAATCTCCAAAGCAACCACTAGGAGATGCTAAAATGCACTTTAACTACATGTAACAACATACTAGTCCAATAAAACAAGGAGATGAGCTTGACGGAAAGTTTGTAGGTAGTGTGAGTTCATGGCTAGATGGCCAGACCTATAAACACATTTACTATCCAATAGCGTTGCAAGGATAAACAATAGGACCCGCTGACTATGTAAATGTGGTCTTAAAAAAATTACAGATTTTTTTAGGATAGCCAAAAGTGATTGTTGTAACTTTGCAACTGTGGGCTTTACAGGGTTATCAAGCATAGGGCCAGATTGGACAAAGTCTAGTGGAGTTACAACTTCCTGTTTCATGGTGAGACATGCAAGTTGACTGGCACACCATGTCAAGGGCATTCCACGAAAACTCATAATTTTGATAACTTTTCATCGCAGAGCTCTTAAGATGTCACCAAGTTAGAAGTTGGTCGGTTCAAATCTCTAGGAGGAGTTCATTAAAATACAACGCCTGCAAATGGCAAAAACAGAGCAAAAATTGCAAAGTTAATTTAAAATGGCTCACTTCCTGTTGGACTTAGGGTATGGCTCCAAGAGGCTTCTTTTTGCATTTGGACAAGATACATGCACCTGCCAAATTTCATTCACCTATGTCAAATTTAAAGGCAGGGCCTTTGACTTTGAAATTTTTTACGGGGCACCCTCGAGCCATTTTGCCACACCCATGCCCAAGACCCATATCAGCTACCAAGTTACACCACTTTTGATGCATGTGCAAAGTTTTGTGAGTTTTCAAGCACCCCTAACACCTCAAAAATGCTAAAAGTAATTAAGGGGCACTATAGCACCAATGTGCCACACTCAAGCCCAGTTGTGATACTAATTGCAATACTTACTAATTCAAAAGGTACAGACTTTCAGAGTTTTTGCACATCCTAAAGGACTCAGAAGTATTCATAAAATGAAAAGTGACGCACAAAACCAAAATGGCGGACTTCCTGTTGGGCAAAAATATTAGAAAGAATGTATTATGTCGATAATTATGAGGGCAATGAACCCACCAAATTTCATACACATCAAGGAAACTATGTTCCAAGACTGCAATTTTTGCCAGTTCTGACATGTGCCAATTTTCGTGAGTTTTTGAGCATCCTAAGCCCCTCAAAAATGCAATGGCATACTAGAGCAATAACAACAACAATAATAATAATAACAATAATAATAATAATAATAATAATAATAATCCCTTCAAAAACAATAGGTTCCTTGCACTTTCAATGCCAGGGTCCGTTGGGCCCCTGGCACTTTTGTGCTTGGGCCCTAATTAAAGCTGCAAATGTGGAACACTTGAGCTACACTTGTTTGAGCTAGCTTTGTATCCTCAACTGGGACGAGTTGCCACTAGCTTTCCATTTATGATGAATGATTATCATCAAATTACACCTGTTAAAACGTTGAAGGGAGTCAGATGTAATGTCCTCCACTGATATATGTATGTGTAGGATTTAATGTTAGTGTTTTGTAGTTTAATTTTCTTTTTTTTATTAATTTTCTCCTAATGATTATTAATGTTTATTTTCAGTTTCAGTTTATAATGGTTAATAGAATGTAGACGGTTAGAGCTAGAGCCCAAACAGCTGATTAGCAATGCTGTAGTTTACCGTTGCCAAGGCAACCAGGCAGCTCACATGTTGAAATACTTTGTAAAGAAAGAGGATGAATGAGAAATTATATTGTTAATGTAAATGTTGTGTGACTGAAGTTATAAGGGAATACGATAATTGTTTTATACTGGAAATGAGAAGCATTGTAGATAATAGACTAATATAGAATAAGCACTGTCAATACTCTTATATAGAACTGATCATTTTTAATAGCTTATTGTTATATATATGATAGCATATTGTATGTTTTTGTGATTCTGTTAGCCTGTTGATTTTAAATGGAAATATCTAGTGAATGCATGATTACTGTATTTTGAAATATTGAAATTTTGATATATTACTGTGATTTTGATATTATGTTGTTAGATATTGAGTCTTTACTACCTGAAGTCACTGCCATCCTATACTAGTTGGACCACTCACTCATCATCTTGTCTCTCATCATCATCTCATCATTCATCTCACTTATCATTTTAGGAGTACATAAAATGTGCTATGCCTGCTGGGGGGCGGGGGGGTGAGGTTCTCCAGCAAAACAAAGAGACGGCTCATAAAAACCATAGAAAGTGAACTGGAGTAGAAAGAGAGTAGAAAGGGAAGGTGATGAAGAATGTGTGTATGTGTACCAAAACGGCCTACTCACATACATGAAAGAGATGGGAGAAGTTAGAGGAGGGCCAAACAACACTGCATCTGATCAGAGCCACCTTTTCAGCCCCAAGCACCCTATGCCCCATCAACATATGAGCATCACCCGATTGACCGATTTTCATTCTTCAGCCACCATCCAACTGAGAATGTAAGAAACAGCACCTCTCATCACACACATGTGCCTGAAGTCATGCTGTGGAGGGAAAATAAGATCGTGGGACAGATAGGGGAAGGAGGACAAAAAGACAAGCTGTCCTACACCAGTCTAGTCCACCAGATCAAAGGAGGCCTCCAGAAAGGACATTCAGAGGCAGAAGTGATAAAGGCAGTAATATGAGCACACAGCCCAGGTGTCCACCTTAGAGACATGCTTGAAATCAAGAGCACTTTAATTCTCTCCACCCTTAAAACCATTCTGAAGGGGCACTACAAGGCAGAGAGCACCTCTGACATCTACCACAAGCTGATCAACGTGCCATCAAGCTGAAAGAGAGGCCACTGTGGAAATCAAAAGATGGAGAGGCAGATGACTACTATGACCCAGAAGTAGTGCAGCGAAAGTTTCTCCAGGTGATGGAGACAGGTCTTCTGAGTGACTCAATAAAATTCCAGGCGAGACCCTTCCTGAGTGATGTCACAGTGAGAAATGAGACACTAATTGATAAGGTGAGTGAGTCTGTCAGTCTAAAGGAAGAGAAGCAAAAAAAAGCTGAGGGAATCTACCACTGGTAGGGAAGCCAAGCAGAAGTTCAAGGCAGAAGTTCCCAGTACAGCTCCATTAGCAGTGAAAAGCCCCACCCCAGTGACAGCAAAGGAGCCACAGCCTCAACCAAAGAAAGCTCAAGCCCAGGACTCTGCCACCCATCTAATGTTGGTGCAGCTCAAGGCTGATGTTCATGAGATGAGGTAAGTGTTTCTGGCAGCTATGGAAGCCACCACCTAGCACTCAAAGAGATCATCCACCTACCAGCTAACCACCTACCAGCCAGCAGCATGTCAGCAGGCACATAGAGGTCGATCACTGTGATCACTGTTTCCACTGTGGGGAGTCTGGTCATATCTCCCGTGGGTGTAGGAGGCCAAGGCAAATGGGAAACGAGAATGGGCTGCTCAGAGGGGACCACCAGTAGCTCCAGACAGTAGACAGAGTCATAAATCCATATGAGAGAAAGCCTTAGCTCACCAGCATTTGCCCCTCCTCATCTGCACTGAAACCCCTGCATGTCAACTACATCAAGCCACACCGGAAGACAAATTAGTGAGCCTCACTTGGAAACAATGTCTGATGAACTGCAGGATAGATGGTATCGCAGTGGAAGCTCTGTGGGACAGTGGAGCACAAGCCAATGTCATGAATGAGGCTTGGAGGGCTGAACATCTCCCTAACACCATCCTCAGGCCCATTAAAGAACTCCTGGGACCAGAGCCATTGATCGGGTTAGCAGCTAATCAGACTGAAATTCCTTTCAGTGGCTGGGTCAAAGTGGAGTTTAAGCTGTGCAATAAGGAGGGAGAAACAAAGGCTTTTGGTGTCCCCATCCATGTGTCGGATGACTCCAGTGTGGCAGAGAGACCTATAATAGGGTACAGTGTTATCAAGGAGATGGTTAAAGCTCAGAGCCCTAGTTCCAGAGTAGACCCTATAAGTATCTAGACTGTCAGTGCTACCTTCTCCATCAGACCCAGGATAGCCAAGATGGTGGTGAAACTCATGCAGACCCCAGGCCTATGTGAAAGTGTTGGAGTGGTGATAACAGGCCGTAGAAGAGTCCAATTGTCTGCCAATGAGGTGACAACCATCTCTGTGCCAGCCCATCTGGTAGACATATTCAAGGGTCAGAAAGTTCTCCTCACCCAGTGACCTGCACCCACTACTGGAAGGCCTGGAAGTCACAGAGGGCCTGGTAAAGACCAACATTTGGAGAAAAAGGGCTTCTATCAACATCCCCATTACCAACACCACTAACCATCCCATTTCACTGGACCAGCGCACCATCTTTGCCAACTTGAGACAGTAAAAGCTGTGTATGTTGCCACACTCTCTCTTGACTAGCCTGAAGCCTCAGTCTCAACTTCCACTCATCATGCCACCTGTTCTGCAGTCAGTATGAACCCTGTGAGTACAGGAATGCAGAGAGAGGGGGAAAGCATCAGCCCTGGCAAAACACACAGACCAAAGTGGCACCCTTATGTTGATCTGGAATACTTGTTTGAGCACCAGAAAGGACTCTCCATAAGGACTCTCCATAACCTGTTGTTCCCCTTCTCCTTTTCACAAAGTTAGATTGAAAAAAAATATCAATAAATGAAGAGTGCAAAGCCAACCAATCAGTTAAACAAACTCCAAGCATGCCTTAAGGACATAAAGACCTGGATGACCTGCAATTTTCTATTACCAAACTGAGATAAAACTGAAGTTATTGTGCTTGGCCCTAAACACCTTAGAAACACATTATCTAATGATATAGCTACTCTGGATGGCATTACCCTGGCCTCCAGCACCACCGTAAGGAATCTGGGAGTTATCTTTGATCAGGATATGTCCTTTAACTCCCACATAAATCAAATCTCAAGGACTGCCTTTTTTCACTTACGTAATATCGCAAAAATCAGGCACATCCTGTCCCAAAAAGATGCAGAAAAACTAGTCCACGCATTTGTCACTTCTGGGTTGGATTATTGCAATTCCTTATTATCAGGCTGCTCTAACAAGTCTCTAAAGACTCCCCAGCTAGTACAGAACGCAGCTACAGGTGTACTGACTAAAACTAGAAAAAGAGATCACATTTCTCCCATTTTAGCTTTGCTACATTGGCTTCCTGTAAAATCTAGAATAGAATTTAAAATCCTTCTCCAAAGTCCTTAATGGTCAGGCACCATCATATCTTGAAGAGCTCATAGTGCCGTATCATCCCACTAGAACACTGCACTTACAGAATGCAGGCTTACTGGTGGTTCCTACAGTCTTTAAAAGAAGAATAGGAGGCAGAGCCTTCAGCTATCAGGCTCCTCTCCTGTGGAACCATCTTCCAGATTCAGTCCGGGGTGCAGACACCCTCTCTATGTTTAAGAGTAGGCTTAAAACTTTCCTTTTTGATAAAGCTTATAGCTAGGGCCGACCAGGCTCACCTTGGATCAGCCCTTAGTTCTGCTGCTATAGGCCTAGACTGCTGGGGGACTTCCAATGATGCACTGAGCTCCTCTCTCCTCCGCCTCCTCCTCTCCATCTGTATGCATTCATGTAACATCAATGCATGTCACTAACTTTGCTTCTTCCCCAGAGTTTTTTTGTGCTTTCTCATCTCGCCGGAAACCCTGGGTCCCGGGCTGAGCCTTCGTGGTCCTTCACAGTCCTGTTGGCATCCTTCCCTGGCTGTTGCTGTTGCTGTTGTTGTTGTTGTAATGATTGTTGTTATTCTGTCCCCTCCCCCCCCCCCTTTCCCTCTTTCTTTCTCTCTCTCAACCCAACCTGTCAAAGCAGATGGCCGCCCAGATGGCTCTGCTTGAGATTTCTACCTGTTAAAGGGGAGTTTTTCCTTACCGCTGTCGCCAAGTGCTTGCTCCTGGGGGAATTGTTGGGTCTCTGTAAATTAAAGAGTACGGTCTTGACCTGCTCTATGTGAAAAGTGCCCTGAGATGACTTTTGTAGTGATTTGGCGCTATATAAATAAAAATTGATTGATTGATTGATTGATTGATTATCCACGTGGTCATTAGCGAACCGAAGACAGCAGCAATGTTCTTTTTGGAGAGCAGTTGCTTTCTCCTTGCTACTCTGCCATGCACACCACTGATGTTTAATGTACTCCTGACTGTAGCCACTGCAAGAGAGCCTTTAGTTTCCTAGGTATTACCCTGGGGTCCCTTGTGGCTTCCCGGACTATTACACCCCTTGCTCTTGGTGTGAGTTTTGTTGTTCAACTACTCCTGGGGAGGGTTACAATGGTGTTGGATGTCTTCCATTTGTACATGATCTGCCTGACAGTCGACTGGTGGAGTCCAATCTCTTTAGAAATGGTTTTGTAACCCTTTCCAGCCTGCTAAGCATCAACAACTCTTCTTTTAAGTCCTCAGAAATGTCCTTTGTTTGAGCCATGACACACGTTTGTTTGAGCCATGTGAAGCTCAGACTTTGATAGTGAAGACCCAGATTTCTCTTCTTTAAATAAGGCAGGGCCTCCCAGATTCACACTTGATTGTCATCCAGTTGATTGAAACACCCAACTCTAATTTCCCTTCAAATGAATTGATAATCCTAGAGGTTCACATACTTTTGACACACATATGTAACATTGGATCCTTTTCCTCAATATAAAGATACAAAGAAGTGTAAGGTTTTTGTCTCATTTGTTTAATTGATGTCACTTTATCTAGTTTTAAGACTTGCATGGAATTCTGATCACGTTTTAGGTCATATTTATGCAGAAATGGAGCAAATTTTAAAGGGTTCACAAACTTTCAAGCAGCACTCTATGTATTGTTTGTGTAGGTAAAATTGGATATTGTTGGCCATAAATATTGAGACCTGTTTACTTTTGCATAGTTACACTGAGTTACAACTTTACTACTAGTTAAAGGAGAACATCACACTTAAGGCTGCAGCATGAGTGTGTTTAAAGTAACTGTGTAACCCAGAGTTAAAGTTGTAGTAAGTATGTACAGCGATATTGTTGAAACTCTTAAAGTTGTCAAATGTTAGGAGGCAATTTCCGCCAGTTCTGATGTGTGTGCCAATTTGTGTGAGTTTTTGAGCATCTCAAGCCCCTCAAAAATGCAAAGGAATGTCTGCCCACCAAATTTCTTACATGTGTAGGGGGTGTTATAGAGCCAATATGCCACGCCCAAGCCCAACTGTGATACTAATCACAAAACTGACTAATTTGAGCATAGGTACAAAGTTTCATGAGTTTTCTCACATCCTAAAGGTCTTAAACATGTCTTTGTAAAATGAACATTGATGCACGAAATCCAAGATGGTTGACTTCAGGTTGGGCAAAAAATTATGAAAAAATATGTATTATGTTGATAATGATGAAAGCAATGAACCCACTGAATTTCATGCACATAAAAGAAACTTTGTTTCAAAATGGCCCTGCCTTTGGGGACACTATGGAGTTGGCTGGCAATGCCCAAGCCCAATCCCCAAGCCGAACTTTGCAATTTTTGCCAGTTCTATATGTGCCAATTTTCATGAGTTTTCGATCTTAAGCCCCTCAAAAATGCAATGGACTAATGTACTATAATACTACTACTACTAATAATAATAACAACAATAATTAAAGTTGCAAGCAGCGATGAACGGGCGCTTGCACATTTCACACATCGGAGGGAGCAGCAGCTATGGTATCGGCACTGTAGATCTATTTATACAGCTCTTAATTTTCAGGATTATCGGAAATTGTTTGACTGGATAACATTATTTTTGGTGTGCAGTGCGTAGTGCTAGATATGACTTATTAGAAAATGTGTATACATTTGATGAACTATGTGTAATTTGGCTTCAATTCCTGTTGCATGTAGACAATACTACATAAGTGAAATATTGTTGCAGCAATACATTTACCAGGAGGCAAATGACATGGATGTACATTTTCATGAATATTGGACATTGCATGCAAGAAATAACTATCACCTCCGGTGTTCACTATGTGGTGCTAGAGAACATCCACTAATTACACGTCATGGTTTCAACACTTCTGACACGTGCCATGTTTCGTGAGTTTTCAAATACCCCTAGCCGCTCAAAAATAGCTTCCTCTTTCATGTGTCACCATAGCAACAGCTTTTGATGAAAACTCAAAAGCTTCACCATTTAGTATCATCAACGTCTTACACCTTATCTCATCAAATATCAGGAGGATCTGGTTAACCTGCTAAGAGTAGTTGGTAAAAGTATGGGGCCTATAACTTCCTGTTGCCAGTAGGTGGCACTATTACTATGATTAAATGTGGGCCTGTACTTGTCTTCAGACCGGGACTGTTATGAAACGTGAAATTTGGGAAAGATCTGAAGATGTGGAATCGAGTTACAACAGTTTGTTCTGAAATGGTGAAACATCTAAATTTGCTGCATCACCACGGCAAAAGCGTTCAATGAAAACTCACAACATTCACAATATACCATCATCAAGGTCTCAAGGCTTGTCTTACCAAATTTAGGTGGATCAGTTCAACCTGCTAGGCAGAGGTCATAAAAGTACCAGTCGCCATGGTAAGGGTGGTGGATGAAAACTCAAGATTTTGGATTTTTTGAGAAACACGTTTTGCTTATGTTGGCACATATTCCATCCAATCTTCACCAAACTTGGTAGATACCACATTCACAGGACCCTGAACAAAATGTATTTATTTGTTTTTGGATAATCCTCACGGTTTGTCTGTTATTGGTTAGTAAACTTTTGAAGGCGTGGCTTAATGCACTTAATGTGAAAAACCTCTCAATACTGAATGGGATTGCAACCAAATTTGGGAATGTTGTACACAAGGTGACATTACTGAAGTGTGTAACATTTCATAAAATTCTGCCCAAAGTGGGTGCTAACATAACTTAATAACATGATATTTCTGCAATTCTGTTAATGAAATGAAACTTGGTACACAAGTTTTCCATGAGAATCTGCATGACATACTGAATTGTGGCACCAATAGCCCCAACTCATGGTCATAAATAAAACACCACCATACAACTTATTAACTGCCAAATCTCTTAAATGTAATATGCCATGGTGATCAAATTCTATTAGTACAGATGGGGATCCTGAACAAGTGTTTAGTATTTTCAGCAATGCTTTACAATTTATTACAGTTTTCAGCATTCACACGCATTTTCCACAGGAAATGCATTTCTGGTGCATTATCCACTGAATTATGCTTTTCAATCATGAAAGCACTGGTTTAGCTATAATTAAAGAGGTGACATAATGCTGACCTACGCCTTGGCCCACAGACTTACTGGATAATCACACATGATCTTGGCCTTAGCCTACCTTTTTATCAACAACTGCTCTTTACAACACTGAACTACCAAATACTCCAATACTCCGTTGACCAGCGCGAAGCTCTCTTGTATCCAAAGGAATTATTAGGGCCCGAGCGCTGACCAGCGCGAAGCCCTCTTGTATGCAAAGGAATTATTATTATTATTAGGGCCCGAGCGCTGACCATCGCGAAGCCCTCTTGTATCCAAGGGAATTATTATTATTATTAGGGCCCGAGTGCTGACCAGCGCGAAGCCCTCTTGTATGCAAAGGAATTATTATTATTATTAGGGCCCGAGCGCTGACCAGCGCGAAGCCCTCTTGTATGCAAAGGAATTATTATTATTATTAGGGCCCGAGTGCTGACCAGCGCGAAGCCCTCTTG
Organism: Thunnus thynnus; assembly: GCF_963924715.1. Taxonomy (NCBI): domain Eukaryota; kingdom Metazoa; phylum Chordata; class Actinopteri; order Scombriformes; family Scombridae; genus Thunnus; species Thunnus thynnus. The sequence continues at coordinate 3,428,962 of NC_089518.1, forward strand.
TATCCAAAAGGGTTATTATTAGGGCCCGAGCACTGAACAGCGCGAAGCCCTATTGTTTCCAAAGGAATTATTATTATTATTATTATTAGGGCCCGAGCGCTGACCAGCACGAAGCCCTCTTGTATCCAAAGGAATTATTATTATTATTATAAGGGCCCGAGCGCTGACCAGCACGAAGCCCTCTTGTTTCAAAAGGAATTATTATTATTATTATTATTATTATTATTACAACTCTTTGACCTCAAATAACTTCTACAAACGTGTACCAAAACACGAAAATTGGCGTGCGCGTCAGTTCTGGTGAAAATCGCAGATTTTATGGGTCTCGCAAAAAATGCGGGGAAAAATGGCTCGACAGCGCCACCTAGAAAATTAAGAAAAGCGAGCCCCACGATACAGATCATCGTAGAACAATGAAATTTGGTGTGCATATATATCATGACCAGACACACCAAAAACTCACTTGGAGCCATACCCTAAATCCAACAGGAAGTCGGCCATTTTGGTTCAAAGTTGCGATTTTGACGCCAATTTTGCCGTTTTTAGCCTGCGTACTTTAACGAACTCCTCCTAGGGATTTGACCTCAGCAACTTGAAATTCGGTCAGTATCATCTACATACCTGGGAGATGAAAAGTTATCAAAACGGTTAGTTTTCGACATTGTTGAGGGGGTGTGGTCGGGCGGCGAATTTCGATCCTTCGCCGTGAAAATTCAAACGGCCATAACTCCGGCATGCACAATCCTAAGAGACCCAAACCTTTTGTGCTTGGAAAGAGTCCCGTCCTGAACACATCCATGTGTCAATATTGGATCTAAGTCATAGCGCCACCTACTGGCAACAGGAAGTTACATGTTTTACACTTTGACGCTCTGTGGGTTGCACGGTTATGGGATCCACCTCAAATTTACACAGAATAGCCTAAAGACCTTGGAGATGGTATATTATGAAGTTGGTGACTTTTCGTCGAAAGGTGTTGCCATGACGACGCGGCGAATTTCGATGTCTCGCCATGAAATTTCAAAGCCTTATGACTTGACTCCACATGGTCTGATCTTTTCCAAATTTCATGTGCTTGTTAAGAGTCTCGATCTGAACACATTTTCAGGCCCATATCTAGTGACAGTCATAGTGCCACCTACTGGCAACAGGAAGTATCATGCGTCGTTCTTTGTTGTATTACTCCTAGAAAATTTGGCCGATGCACCTGAAATTGACTCAGCTAAGATGTAAGACCTTGGTGATGCTACATTGGGCAGGTCATGACCCATATCAAAACGCCGTTGCCATGGCGACACATCCTTCGCCATGAAATACGATGCTGTATTTTAGGGACAAGGGGTGGGTCTGCAGTCACGAAACGTGGCACACATGTCTAGAGTGACACCAGTTAAAATCCTGGATAGGTCATTTGCATAGACGTGACAATATGGCTCAACAGCGCCCCCTTGAAAATTTCAAAATTGTAGCCCCGCCTTCGAGATTAACCTAGGAAAATGAAATTCGGGAGGCTTATGTATCATGTCAAGACGCACAAAAAAGCCTCTTGGAGCCGTATTGTAAGTCCTACAGGAAGTCGGCCATCTTGATAAAAGTGGTTATTTTTCGCGTTTTTTTACTTTGTATTTTAACGAACTCCTCCTACAGACTTCATCGTAATGACTTCAAAATCAGTGTGTGTCATCTACACTAGTGTGTGATCAAAAGTTATCAGAAGATTTAGTTATCATTGAAGCGTGTGGCCGTGGCGTGGCGTTGAGTTTTGATGTTTCGCCATGACAGAGGAAGTTGCTATAACTCTAGTGAACATGGTCGGATCTGCCTGAAACTTGACATTTGAGAACAGTCCAGGCCTGAACACGTCTACATGATAATATTCAGTCAGTGATGCAAATTGGCTCCATAGCGCCCCCTACGACATTTCAATGCAGCAGATCCAGCAGCAGGCAGAATCGGTGATTGAGGAAGTGACATTAACCTCCCCTTGCACTGTCTGAAAACAGCCCATGTCTGGGGACATCTACATGCCCGTGACAGAAGCCCTTCACCAGCGCCGCGCCCCGACATACGCAAGGACGCAAGGGCCCGATCATCGCTGCTTGCAGCTTTAATTATTATTAGGGCCTGAGCCCAAAGGGTGAAGACCCTATTGTTTTTCGTGTGTTTGTTTCTTTATTATTATTCTTTATTAATACGCCACTTTAACTTTAAATTTGACCCCCTAAACATGCTCAAAAACTCACCAAATTTGGCACGCACATCAGGTCTGGTAAAAAATTTGATAAAATGTAAAAATTAACCCCCGAAGTGCCAAAATGTGCTCGAGAGCGCCACCTATGTATCTAAAACGGCTGCCACAGCCCATAGGAATGTCGTAGAGAGATCGAACCAAAACTCAATTATTCATCTCATCAAGACCTACAAATCATACACTGACACCCCTGACCTAAATCCAACAGGAAGTCTGCAATCAGCTTTTCGAAATAAGACTTTGCCCCAATTTTGGCCCCCGAACAAACGCTATCTCCTCCGAGGGCGTTAATGGTATCGGCTTCAAACTTTAATAGATGACTTATGACACTATGCTGAAAAAAGTTGTTAAAAACTTTGTAATAACTCGAACGGTTTGGATTTAATAAGCCCTGAAAGTTGCAGTCCCACATCACCCTTACATTGTAAACCAATGGGGAGGTAATCTATGGGCATGAACTTTGTGTCAAACAGAGGCTTATGACATCTAAACTATAAGTCTGACCACTTTCAAACCTGTATCAATGGATTCGCAACGAAATTTCCTACTAAAATATGATTTTTAATGTTAGATTTGGCCAAAGTCATGGGATTTATGAGGATATTTCACAAGAAGCGTTCTCTAAAATCCTCCTCTCCGACTGCTCCTGGTGATGTCACTTCCTCAGTGCTGTGAAACATTCCGCAATACACACTCATTATAAAATCACAGGAGGAGCAAGAAAAGACTTTAAAACTCACACTCTAATATCTCAAAAACAATAAAAGATAGAAAACACATGTAAATTCAAGATTTGTAGGTCAAAGTCTCGTGACTCATTTAAAGTTCAAATGAAGTATGTATCTAAAATTATGTAGAAGCAGTAAATGTTCAAAAAGGTGTGGGTTCGCTCACACTCTCCATTCAAATATATGAGTATTTTTCTGTGTCCAGCTGCAGTTACTTATTGTCTCTACACACCTGACAGTACACATGTCAATCAAACTTTCAAAATAAAAGCACACCACACTTGTAAGAAATATCCCTCATTTTTAAAAAGCGTGATCTGACGCTGCTTGCAGCTTTAATTAGGGCCTGAGCCCAAAGGGCGAAGACCCTATTGTTTTTCGTGTGTTTGTTTCTTTCTTATTAGGGCCTGAGCCCAAAGGGCGAAGACCCTATTGTTTTTCGTGCGTTTGTTTCTTTATTAGGGCCTGAGCCCAAAGGGCGAAGACCCTATTGTTTTTCGTGTGTTTGTTTGTTTCTTATTAGGGCCTGAGCCCAAAGGGCGAAGACCCTATTGTTTTTCGTGTGTTTGTTTCTTTCTTCTTAGGGCCTGAGCCCAAAGGGCGAAGACCCTATTGTTTTGCGTGTGTTTGTTTCTTTCTTATTATTCTTTATTTATACGCCACTTTAACTCTAAATTTGACCCCCTAAACATGCTCAAAAACTCACCAAATTTGGCACGCACATCAGGAATGGTGAAAAATTTGATATAATGTAAAAATTAACACCCGAAGTGCCAAAATGTGCTCTCTAGCGCCACCTATGTATCTAAAACGGCTGCCACGGCTCGTAGGAATGTCGTAGAGAGATCGAACCAAAACTCAATTATTCGTCTCATCAAGACCTACAAATCATACCCTAACACCCCTGACCTAAATCCGACAGGAAGTCCGCAATGTCAATTTCAAAATATGAATTTTTGCCAATTTTGGACCTTGAATAAACGCTATCTCCTCCGAGGGCGTTAATGGTATCGGCTTCAAACTTTAATACATGACTTATCACACTGTGTTGAGCAAAAGTTATTAAAAACTTTGTAATAACTCGAACGGTTTAGATTTAGTAAGCCCTGAAAGTTGGAGTGCGACATTACACCTTACAATGTAAACCAATGGGGAGGCAATCTCTGGGCATGGACTTTGTGCCAAACTGGGGCATCTGGCGTCTAAACTATAAGTCCCACCACTTTCAAACCTGTATCAATGGATTCGCGACGAAAATTCCTACAAAAAAATGTGATTTTTTATGTAGGATTTGGCCAAAGTTATGGGATTTATGAGGATATTTCACAAGAAGATCACTTTGAAATCTGTCCTTCCAACTGAGAGGGAGAGAGAGAATGGGAGGGGGGGGGTGGGTAAAGTAAACATCTACTGCCTGTGACAGAAGCCCTTGGACTGCACCACACTCCAGTTACTTAGTGCTTCTTCATATCTGACAGCAGTGTTCAATCCTTACTTTTTTTCAAGGAGTACATGTTCTCCTAAATGACAGAAATTAGGAGCATACATGTAACTTTAGGAGCACACTGAAAATGTTCAAGTAACAGTTTCTTAAAGAAAACAATTCATTATAACATATTTACAATTGATCACATACATATTTAAACTCTGTGTGTGTGTGTGTGTGTGTGTGTATGTAAATCACAATTTGCCGTTTTAGGGGTGCTTGATTATGGCAAAAATTATAATCACAATCATTTTTGTTCAATATTGAGATCATTATTATTTAACATGATTACTTTTTGACTGTCATCTTCTCCAATTGCTGTTGTTCATACATGCACATATTTTTTCTAACTTGGCTGAGGAGACTATTACATATGTAATCATATATTGTAGTAATGATTAAGAAAAACTATAGCCTATATGAGGAAAAAACTCAGGAAGGCTGGAGTTCCGGAGCTCCGTATTAAAACTGTAATGGACCTGCCATGAGGGTGGAGCAAACTCCATTTCCAAGGATGCTTTGCGATTTTCACACCTCAGCAGGGACCAGTCAACATCGGTCCCTCATTGGCGGAGACGCTCCTGCACAGCGGAGCGTCCTGAGGACGCAGCCATGACATCACCACCCCTTTATAAGCGAGCACGCCCAAACTACACGTCTTTCCCATGTCACTGAGCTAGGGGTAACTCCTGTTCCCCTGTGAGTTAGCTTGACTACCCCACGAACATGTTTTCCCCTCATCGAAGACTCCCCTCTTCGGACGAGACGAGACTTTGCCCGTGTTCACCCGAACACATTCCTGGACCCGAGAGAGACCGCTGCTGCAGCCAGCGTCCTCAAATTCCCCCGAGAAAGAGGAAATGAAGTTACTTCGGGATAACGTGGACGGGCTCTGCCCTGCGCGTCTTCGCCGAGTCGTCTCTGCTGTTCTCTCCGCCACTCCACTCAGAGCCAGCTGCCGTGTTTTCGCCGACCTGTTTTACCTTGATGGTCACGGTGTTTTTTCCGCAGGTTTCACTTCACTCAGCTGGCCGACAGACCCACTGATTCTCTCCGCTTTAACCTAAATAGCAATTCGGGACTCGGTGCTCCGTTTGGATCTAAACAGAGAGCCGGGGTTAGCTGAGAGGCTAGCAGAGGCTAACTGGTTGTGCTTCTTTCGGTCATGCTGCAATTAACGCTCCGCTGCTGCCTGTTCTCCGCTTTAACCTAAATAACAAATCGGGACTCGGTGCTCCGTTTGGATCTAAACAGAGAGCCGGGGTTAGCTGAGAGGCTAGCAGAGGCTAACTGGTTGTGCTTCTTTCGGTCATGCTGCAGTTAACGCTCCGCTGCTGCCTGTTTGCTGCCTGTTAGTTGTGTTCACCACGCTAGACTATTTTGTGTTTGTCCCGCTCGGGACTACTGTTTGTGCTGCCGTGAGTGAGAAAGTAAACTGATTTGTCGATCTTAAACCAGACAACGTGCGTTACAGACTGCCGTCCATACGTGCGCTCTCTGTGGAAAAAGAACCGCTTCTCTCTCTCTCACGATCGCTTTCCCTCCTCCCTCTCTTGTGACTAACACCATACTCACGTGCGCACAGATACACGCACCGACATCGTTTTGCACATCTGATGGTCAGATAACGTCGGACAAAAGTGTCCAACCTGCAAGTGTCCAACCCTGTGCAAAGCTGTTTGTGTTTTGTTTGGTAGAATTAGATTTTAGAATAGCTATTTATTGAATGAAGCATTTGTTAACTTTGTTAATTTTGCTAAGTTTAATAAACACTGTTATATCTTTAAACAGAAGTTCTTTTGTCATTATTGGAAACATATTGTGAAAAGTGGCTGATTAAAGGAGTCAGAGCTCGAATTCAACCGTTCTTTGTTCACCCTTGAATGATTATCTCTCAGATATTAACATTCTAGGTGAACTCCCATTTATGAGACTACCTTGCTCGGTTATTGGTCCCGGTTTCGGGGTGGTGCTTCGTATCTGTTAGTTCATATTAATAATTCTGTTAACTGTTATAATTAATCATTATTGATAATTGATAATTATAGCAAATAATTAACTGTGTTCTTCGCAGATCCTACAGTTGGTACCTGAATTATTGATTAAGGTTAACAATATTTTGATTTCATAATCCATAATTGTCTGTGAACAGAGGGGTGGGCTCACAGAGAGACACTGGTTAGTATTGTGTGTCAAAAGACTCTCACACTGATCATCTCCAAACGTTTTCTTGGTTCCCAGAAGCTTAGGTGACTGCGCCACGGCCTGCTGTGCGCAAGGGCGCGAAGGCCCGTTCAAGGCTGCTTGCAGCTTTAATTAGGGCCTGAGCCCAAAGGGCGAAGACCCTATTGTTTTTCGTGTGTTTGTTTCTTTATTATTAGGGCCTGAGCCCAAAGGGCGAAGACCCTATTGTTTTTCGTGTGTTTGTTTCTTTCTTCTTATTAGGGCCCGAGCACCGACCGGTGCGAAGCCCTATTGAAACTGAAGGAGTTATTAGGGCCCGAGCACCGACCGGTGCGAAGCCCTATTGAAACTGAAGGAGTTATTATTATTATTATTATTATTAGGGCCCGAGCACCGACCGGTGCGAAGCCCTATTGAAACTGAAGGAATTATTATTAGGGCCCGAGCACCTACCGGTGCGAAGCCCTATTGAAACTGAAGGAATTATTATTATTATTATTATTCCTCCGAAACAAACGCATTTTTGAGGGCCTAAACATGCACGAAAACTCATGAAAATTTGCACAGATGTCAGGACTGGCGAAAATTTCGATATTTTATGGGTCTCGAAATAAAGCGGGACAAAATGGCTCGACAGCGCCACCTAGAAAGTCAAGAAAATTGAGCCCCTCGATACAGATTGTCGTAGGAGAACGAAATTCGGTATGCATATGTATCATGACCAGACGCACCAAAAAGTCTCAAGGACACATAGCCTAACTCCAACAGGAAGTCGGCCATTTTGTATCAAAGTTGAAATTTTGCACCGATTTTGTCATTTCCAGCCCGCATACTTTAACGAACTCCTCCTAGAGATTTGACCCCAGGACTTTCAAATTCGGTCCGTATCATCTACAGGCATAGGAGATTAAAAGTTGCTAAAACAATTCTCATTAGTCTTTCCTAGGGGGCGTGGCTGGGCGGCGAATTTCGATCCTTCGCCATGAAAAATGAAACGGCTATAACTCCGGCATACATGATCCTAAGAGAGCCAAACCTTTTGTGCTTCATAAGAGTCCCGCCCTGAACGGGTCCATGTGACAATACAGGATATGAGTCATAGCGCCACCTCCTGGCAACAGGAAGTTACATGTTTTACGCTCTGACGCCCTGTGGGCAGCACGGTGATCGAATCCAGCTGAAATTTACTGAGAATAGCCTCAAGACCTTGGAGATCTTATATTATGAAGTTGGTGACCCTTCGTTGAAAGGTGTTGCCATGGCGACGCAGCGAATTTTGATGTGACGCCATGAAATTTCAATGCCTTATAACTTGACTCCACGTGGTCTGATCTTTTCCAAATTTCATATGCTTGTTAAGAGTCCCGATCTGAACACATGTTCAGTGTCATATTTAGCGAAAGTCATAGCGCCACCTACTGGCAACAGGAAGTATCATGCGTCGTACTTTGTCTAATTACTCCTAGGAAATTTGGCTGATGCACCTGAAATTAAGTCAGCTAATAAACAAGACCTTGGTGATGCTACATTTGGCAGCTCATGACCCAAAACTGAATGCTGTTACCATGGCGACACATCCTTCGCCATGAAATATGATACTGTTTTTCAGGGAGAAGGGATTGCTCTACAGTCATGAAACTTGACACACATGTCTAGAGTGATGTCAGCTAAAATCCTATGTGGTCGCTTTGAATGGGCGTGGCAAAATGGCTCAACAGCGCCCCCTTTAAAATTTCAAAATTGCAGCCCCGCCTTCCAGATTAACGTAGAAAGATGAAATTCACAGGGCACATGTATAATGTCAACACGCACAAAAAAGCCTCTTGAAGCCTTATTGTAAGTCGAACAGGAAGTCGGCCATCTTGAAAAAAATGGTACATTTTCGCCTTTTCTTGGCCATTTCGCATACCTTGTATTTTAAAGAACTCCTCCTACAGAATCCATCGTAAGGACTTCAAAATCAGTGTGTGTCATCTAGACTAGTGTATGATCATGATGGTTTGGCCGTGGCGTGGCGTTGAGTTTTGATGTTTCGCCATGACAGAGGAAATTGATATAACTTGAGTGTACATGGTTGGATCTGCCTCAAACTTTACACAACAAGTCACTGACAAAAGCCCTTCGACTGAGCGTCACTTCGACATGCGCTGGGGTGCGAGGGCCCGATCATCGCTGCTTGCAGCTTTAATTAGGGCCTGAGCCCAAAGGGCGAAGACCCTATTGTTTTTCGTGTGTTTGTTTCTTTCTTATTATTATTATTATTATTATTAGGGCCCGAGCACCGACCGGTGCGAAGCCCTATTGAAACTGAAGGAATTATTATTATTATTATTCCTCCGAAACAAACGCATTTTTGAGGGCCTAAACATGCACGAAAACTCATGAAAATTTGCACAGATGTCAGGACTGGCGAAAATTTCGATATTTTATGGGTCTCGAAATAAAGCGGGACAAAATGGCTCGACAGCGCCACCTAGAAAGTCAAGAAAATTGAGCCCCTCGATACAGATTGTCGTAGGAGAACGAAATTCGGTATGCATATGTATCATGACCAGACGCACCAAAAAGTCTCAAGGACACATAGCCTAACTCCAACAGGAAGTCGGCCATTTTGTATCAAAGTTGAAATTTTGCACCGATTTTGTCATTTCCAGCCCGCATACTTTAACGAACTCCTCCTAGAGATTTGACCCCAGGACTTTCAAATTCGGTCCGTATCATCTACAGGCATAGGAGATTAAAAGTTATTAAAACAATTCTCATTAGTCTTTCCTAGGGGGCGTGGCTGGGCGGCGAATTTCGATCCTTCGCCATGAAAAATGAAACGGCTATAACTCCGGCATACATGATCCTAAGAGAGCCAAACCTTTTGTGCTTCATAAGAGTCCCGCCCTGAACGGGTCCATGTGACATTACAGGATATGAGTCATAGCGCCACCTCCTGGCAACAGGAAGTTACATGTTTTACGCTCTGACACCCTGTGGGCAGCACGGTGATCGAATCCAGCTGAAATTTACTGAGAATAGCCTCAAGACCTTGGAGATCTTATATTATGAAGTTGGTGACCCTTCGTTGAAAGGTGTTGCCATGGCGACGCGGCGAATTTCGATGTGACGCCATGAAATTTCAATGCCTTATAACTTGACTCCACGTGGTCTGATCTTTTCCAAATTTCATATGCTTGTTAAGAGTCCCGATCTGAACACATGTTCAGTCTCATATTTAGCGAAAGTCATAGCGCCACCTACTGGCAACAGGAAGTATCATGCGTCGTACTTTGTCTAATTACTCCTAGGAAATTTGGCTGATGCACCTGAAATTAAGTCAGCTAATAAACGAGACCTTGGTGATGCTACATTTGGCAGCTCATGACCCAAAACTGAATGCTGTTACCATGGCGACACATCCTTCGCCATGAAATATGATACTGTTTTTCAGGGAGAAGGGATTGCTCTACAGTCATGAAACTTGACACACATGTCTAGAGTGATGTCAGCTAAAATCCTATGTGGTCGCTTTGAATGGGCGTGGCAAAATGGCTCAACAGCGCCCCCTTTAAAATTTCAAAATTGCAGCCCCGCCTTCCAGATTAACGTAGAAAGATGAAATTCACAGGGCACATGTATAATGTCAACACGCACAAAAAAGCCTCTTGAAGCCTTATTGTAAGTCGAACAGGAAGTCGGCCATCTTGAAAAAAATGGTACATTTTCGCCTTTTCTTGGCCATTTCGCATACCTTGTATTTTAAAGAACTCCTCCTACAGAATCCATCGTAAGGACTTCAAAATCAGTGTGTGTCATCTAGACTAGTGTATGATCATGATGGTTTGGCCGTGGCGTGGCGTTGAGTTTTGATGTTTCGCCATGACAGAGGAAATTGATATAACTTGAGTGTACACGGTTGGATCTGCCTCAAACTTTACACAACAAGTCACTGACAAAAGCCCTTCGACTGAGCGTCACTTCGACATGCGCTGGGGTGCGAGGGCCCGATCATCGCTGCTTGCAGCTTTAATTAGGGCCTGAGCCCAAAGGGCGAAGACCCTCTTGTTTTTCGTCCGTTTGTTTCTTTATTATTATTATTATTAGGGCCTGAGCCCAAAGGGCGAAGACCCTCTTGTTTTTCGTGTGTTTGTTTGTTTCTTATTATTAGGGCCTGAGCCCAAAGGGCGAAGACCCTCTTGTTTTTCGTGTGTTTGTTTCTTTCTTATTATTATTATTATTATTATTCTTTCTTGTTACGCCACTTTAACTCTAAATTTGACCCCCTAAACATGCTCAAAAACTCACCAAATTTGGCACGCACATCAGGAATGGTGAAAAATTTGATAAAATGTAAAAATTAAACCCCAAAGTGCCAAAATGTGCTCTCTAGCGCCACCTATGTATCTAAAACGGCCACCACGGCCCGTAGGAATGTCGTAGAGAGATCGAACCAAAACCCAATTATTCGTCTCATCAAGACCTACAAATCATACGCTGACACCCCTGACCTAAATCCAACAGGAAATCTGCAATGTCCATTTCAAAGTACGATTTTTTGCCAATTTTGGACCTTGAATAAACGCTATCTCCTCCTAGGGCGTTAATGGTATCGGCTTCAAACTTTAATACATGACTTATCACACTGTGTTGAGCAAAAGTTATTAAAAACTTTGTAATAACTCGAACGGTTTAGATTTAGTAAGCCCTGAAAGTTGGAGTGCGACATTACACCTTACAATGTAAACCAATGGGGAGGCAAATTCTGGGCATGGACTTTGTGCCAAACTGGGGCATCTGGCGTCTAAACTATAAGTCCCACCACTTTCAAACCTGTATCAATGGATTCGCAACGAAAATTCCTACAAAAAAATGTGATTTTTATGTAGAATTTGGCCAAAGTTATGGGATTTATGAGGATTTTTCACAAGTAGAGTACACTAATATCCTTCTCTGCAGCTGTGAGGGAGAGAGAGAGAATGGGAGGGGGGGATGGGTAAAGTAAACATCTACTGCCTGTGACAGAAGCCCTTGGACTGGCCACACTCCACTTAGTGTTTCCACATATCTGACAGCAGTGTTCAATCCCTACTTCTTTTCAAGGAGTACATGTGCTCCTAAATGAAAGAAATTAGGAGCATATATATAACTTTAGGAGCACACTGAAAAATGTGCAAGTAAGAGTTTCTTAAAGAAAACAATTCATTATAACATATTTACAATTGATCACATACATATTTAAACTCTGTGTGTGTGTATGTGTGTGTGTGTGTGTGTGTGTGCGCGTGTGTATGTAAATCACAATTTGCTGTTTTTAGGGGTGCTTGATTATGGCAAAAAATATAATCACGATCATTTTTTTTCAATATTGAGATCATGATTATTTAACATGATTACTTTTTGACTGTCATCTTCTCCAATTGCTGTTGTTCATACATGCACATATTTTTTCTAACTTGGCTGAGGGGACTATTACATATGTGATCATATATTGTACTAATGATCAAGAAAGACTATAGCTGATATGAGGGAAAAACTCAGGGAGAGGGTGGCAGTAATGCACCCAATATGCTGGTTGCCAACCGTTGTTGCCAACCAAAAAGGCGAGGGTAAAATATTTTTCCTCATCGAGTGGTACATCCTGTCAGCCGAGGGATTTCCTATCTGTGCAGCTGAACACGGTAGTTCTCTACGGACTGTTTTATCGTGATGGTCACGGTGTTTTTTCCGTAGGTTTCACTTCACTCAGCTGGCCGACAGATCCGCTGATTCTCTGCGCTTTAACTTAAATAACAAATCGGGAGTTGGTGCTTCGTTTGGATCTAAACAGAGAGTCGGGGTTAGCTGAGAGGCTAGCAGAGGCGAACTGGTTGTGCTTCTTTCGGTCATGCTGCAGTTAACGCTCCGCTGCTGCCTGTTCTCCGCTTTAACCTAAATAACAAATCGGGACTCAGTGCTCCGTTTGGATCTAAACAGAGAGCCAGGGTTAGCTGAGAGGCTAGCAGAGGCGAACTGGTTGTGCTTCTTTCGGTCATGCTGCAGTTAACGCTCCGCTGCTGCCTGTTCTCCGCTTTAACCTAAATAACAAATCGGGACTCAGTGCTCCGTTTGGATCTAAACAGAGAGCCAGGGTTAGCTGAGAGGCTAGCAGAGGCGAACTGGTTGTGCTTCTTTCGGTCATGCTGCAGTTAACGCTCCGCTGCTGCCTGTTTGCTGCCTGTTCTCCGCTTTAACCTAAATAACAAATCGGGACTCGGTGCTCCGTTTGGATCTAAACAGATAGCCGGGGTTAGCTGAGAGGCTAGCAGAGGCTAACTGGTTGTGCTTCTTTCGGTCATGCTGCAGTTAACGCTCCGCTGCTGCCTGCTGACATCGTTTTGCACATCTGATGGTCAGATAACGTCGGACAAAAGTGTCCAACTTGCAAGTGTCCAACCCTGTGCAAAGCTGTTTGTGTTTTGTTTGGTAGAATTAGATTTTTGAATAGCTATTTATTGAATGAAGCATTTGTTAACTTTGTTAATTTTGCTAAGTTTAATAAACACTGTTATATCTTCAAAGAGAAGTTCTTTAGTCATTATTGGTAACATATTGTGAAAAGTGGCTGATTGAAGGAGTCAGAGCTCGAATTCAACCCTTCTTTGTTCACCCTTGAATGATTATCTCTCAGATATGAACATTCTAGGTGAACTCCCATTTATGAGACTATTTTGCTCGGTTATTGGTCCCGGTTTCGGGGTGGTGCTTCGTATCTGTTAGTTCATATTAATAATTCTGTTAATTGTTATAATTAATTATTATTGATCATTGATAATTATAGCAAATAATTAACTGTGTTTTTCGCAGATCCTACAGTTGGTACCTGAATTATTGATTAAGGTTAACAATATTTTGATTTCATAATTCATAATTGTCTGTGAACAGAGGGGTGGGCTCACAGAGAGACACTGGTTAGTATTGTGTGTAAAAAGACTCTCACACTGATCATCTCCAAACGTTTTCTTGGTTCCCACAAGCTCAACTGACTGCGCCGCGGCCCGCTGTGCGCAAGGGCGCGAAGGCCCGTCCAACGCTGCTTGCAGCTTTAATTAGGGCCTGAGCCCAAAGGGCGAAGACCCTATTGTTTTTCGTGCGTTTGTTTGTTTATTATTATTCTTTCTTGTTACGCCACTTTAACTCTAAATTTGACCCCCTAAACATGCTCAAAAACTCACCAAATTTGGCACGCACATCAGGAATGGTGAAAAATTTGATAAAATGTAAAAATTAAACCCCAAAGTGCCAAAATGTGCTCTCTAGCGCCACCTACGTATCTAAAACGGCCACCACGGCCCGTAGGAATGTCGTAGAGAGATCGAACCAAAACTCAATTATTCGTCTCATCAAGACCTACAAATCATACGCTGACACCCCTGACCTAAATCCAACAGGAAATCAGCAATGTCCATTTGAAAGTATGATTTTTTGCCAATTTTGGACCTTGAATAAACGCTATCTCCTCCTAGGGCGTTAATGGTATCGGCTTCAAACTTGAATACATGACTTATCACACTGTGTTGAGCAAAAGTTATTAAAAACTTTGTAATAACTCGAACGGTTTAGATTTAGTAAGCCCTGAAAGTTGGAGTGCGACATTACACCTTACAATGTAAACCAATGGGGAGGCAAATTCTGGGCATGGACTTTGTGCCAAACTGGGGCATCTGGCGTCTAAACTATAAGTCCCACCACTTTCAAACCTGTATCAATGGATTCGCAACGAAAATTCCTACAAAAAAATGATATTTTTATGTAGGATTTGGCCAACGTTATGGGATTTATGAGCATATTTCACAAGTAGAGTACACTAAAATCTTCTCTGCAGCTGTGAGGGAGAGAGAGAGAATGGGAGGGGGGGGATGGGTAAAGTAAACATCTACTGCCTGTGACAGAAGCCCTTGGACTGCAGCAGTGACAGCAGTGTTCAATCCTTACTTTTTTTCAAGGAGTACATGTGCTCCTAAATGAAAGAAATTAGGAGCATATATATAACTTTAGGAGCACACTGAAAAATGTGCAAGTAAGAGTTTCTTAAAGAAAACAATTCATTATAACATATTTACAATTGATCACATACATATTTAAACTCTGTGTGTGTGTGTGTGTGTGTGTGTGTGTGTGCGTGCGTGTGTATGTAAATCACAATTTGCTGTTTTTAGGGGTCCTTGATTATGGCAAAAAATATAATCACGATCATTTTTTTTCAATATTGAGATCATGATTATTTAACATGATTACTTATTGACTGTCATCTTCTCCAATTGCTGTTGTTCATACATGCACATATTTTTTCTGACTTGGCTGAGGGGACTATTACATATGTGATCGTATATTGTACTAATGATCAAGAAAGACTATAGCTGATATGAGGGAAAAACTCAGGAAGAGGGTGGCAGTAATGCACCCAATATGCTGGTTGCCAACCGTTGTTGCCAACCAAAAAGGCGTGGGTAAAATATTTTTCCTCACCGAGTGGTACATCCTGTCAGCCGAGGGATTTCCTATCTGTGCAGCTGAACAAGGTAGTTCTCTACGGACTGTTTTACCGTGATGGTCACGGTGTTTTTTCCGCAGGTTTCACTTCACTCAGCTGGCCGACAGACCCGCTGATTCTGTCCGCTTTAACCTAAATAACTAATCGGGAGTCGGTGCTCCGTTTGGATCTAAACAGAGAGCCAGGGTTAGCTGAGAGGCTAGCAGAGGCGAACTGGTTGTGCTTCTTTCGGTCATGCTGCAGTTAACGCTCCGCTGCTGCCTGTTTGCTGCCTGTTCTCCGCTTTAACCTAAATAACAAATCGGCACTCGGTGCTCCGTTTGGATCTAAACAGATAGCCGGGGTTAGCTGAGAGGCTAGCAGAGGCTAACTGGTTGTGCTTCTTTCGGTCATGCTGCAGTTAACGCTCCGCTGCTGCCTGCTGACATCGTTTTGCACATCTGATGGTCAGATAACGTCGGACAAAAGTGTCCAACTTGCAAGTGTCCAACCCTGTGCAAAGCTGTTTGTGTTTTGTTTGGTAGAATTAGATTTTTGAATAGCTATTTATTGAATGAAGCATTTGTTAACTTTGTTAATTTTGCTAAGTTTAATAAACACTGTTATATCTTCAAAGAGAAGTTCTTTAGTCATTATTGGTAACATATTGTGAAAAGTGGCTGATTGAAGGAGTCAGAGCTCGAATTCAACCCTTCTTTGTTCACCCTTGAATGATTATCTCTCAGATATTAACATTCTAGGTGAACTCCCATTTTTGAGACTATTTTGCTCGGTTATTGGTCCCGGTTTCGGGGTGGTGCTTCGTATCTGTTAGTTCATATTAATAATTCTGTTAATTGTTATAATTAATTATTATTGATCATTGATAATTATAGCAAATAATTAACTGTGTTTTTCGCAGATCCTACAGTTGGTACCTGAATTATTGATTAAGGTTAACAATATTTTGATTTCATAATTCATAATTGTCTGTGAACAGAGGGGTGGGCTCACAGAGAGACACTGGTTAGTATTGTGTGTAAAAAGACTCTCACACTGATCATCTCCAAACGTTTTCTTGGTTCCCACAAGCTCAACTGACTGCGCCGCGGCCCGCTGTGCGCAAGGGCGCGAAGGCCCGTCCAACGCTGCTTGCAGCTTTAATTATTATTATTCTTTATTATTACGCCACTTTAACTCTAAATTTGACCCCCTAAACATGCTCAAAAACTCACCAAATTTGGCACGCACATCAGGAATGGTGAAAAATTTGATAAAATGTAAAAATTAAACCCCAAAGTGCCAAAATGTGCTCTCTAGCGCCACCTATGTATCTAAAACGGCCACCACGGCCCGTAGGAATGTCGTAGAGAGATCGAACCAAAACCCAATTATTCATCTCATCAAGACCTACAAATCATACGCTGACACCCCTGACCTAAATCCAACAGGAAATCTGCAATGTCCATTTCAAAGTACGATTTTTTGCCAATTTTGGACCTTGAATAAACGCTATCTCCTCCTAGGGCGTTAATGGTATCGGCTTCAAACTTTAATACATGACTTATCACACTGTGTTGAGCAAAAGTTATTAAAAACTTTGTAATAACTCGAACGGTTTAGATTTAGTAAGCCCTGAAAGTTGGAGTGCGACATTACACCTTACAATGTAAACCAATGGGGAGGCAAATTCTGGGCATGGACTTTGTGCCAAACTGGGGCATCTGGCGTCTAAACTATAAGTCCCACCACTTTCAAACCTGTATCAATGGATTCGTGACGAAAATTCCTACAAAAAAATGTGATTTTTATGTAGAATTTGGCCAAAGTTATGGGATTTATGAGGATTTTTCACAAGTAGAGTACACTAATATCCTTCTCTGCAGCTGTGAGGGAGAGAGAGAGAATGGGAGGGGGGGATGGGTAAAGTAAACATCTACTGCCTGTGACAGAAGCCCTTGGACTGGCCACACTCCACTTAGTGTTTCCACATATCTGACAGCAGTGTTCAATCCCTACTTCTTTTCAAGGAGTACATGTGCTCCTAAATGAAAGAAATTAGGAGCATATATATAACTTTAGGAGCACACTGAAAAATGTGCAAGTAAGAGTTTCTTAAAGAAAACAATTCATTATAACATATTTACAATTGATCACATACATATTTAAACTCTGTGTGTGTGTATGTGTGTGTGTGTGTGTGTGTGTGCGTGTGTATGTAAATCACAATTTGCTGTTTTTAGGGGTGCTTGATTATGGCAAAAAATATAATCACGATCATTTTTTTTCAATATTAAGATCATGATTATTTAACATGATTACTTTTTGACTGTCATCTTCTCCAATTGCTGTTGTTCATACATGCACATATTTTTTCTAACTTGGCTGAGGGGACTATTACATATGTGATCATATATTGTACTAATGATCAAGAAAGACTATAGCTGATATGAGGGAAAAACTCAGGGAGAGGGTGGCAGTAATGCACCCAATATGCTGGTTGCCAACCGTTGTTGCCAACCAAAAAGGCGAGGGTAAAATATTTTTCCTCATCGAGTGGTACATCCTGTCAGCCGAGGGATTTCCTATCTGTGCAGCTGAACACGGTAGTTCTCTACGGACTGTTTTACCGTGATGGTCACGGTGTTTTTTCCGCAGGTTTCACTTCACTCAGCTGGCCGACAGATCCGCTGATTCTCTGCGCTTTAACTTAAATAACAAATCGGGAGTTGGTGCTTCGTTTGGATCTAAACAGAGAGTCGGGGTTAGCTGAGAGGCTAGCAGAGGCGAACTGGTTGTGCTTCTTTCGGTCATGCTGCAGTTAACGCTCCGCTGCTGCCTGTTCTCCGCTTTAACCTAAATAACAAATCGGGACTCAGTGCTCCGTTTGGATCTAAACAGAGAGCCAGGGTTAGCTGAGAGGCTAGCAGAGGCGAACTGGTTGTGCTTCTTTCGGTCATGCTGCAGTTAACGCTCCGCTGCTGCCTGTTTGCTGCCTGTTCTCCGCTTTAACCTAAATAACAAATCGGGACTCGGTGCTCCGTTTGGATCTAAACAGATAGCCGGGGTTAGCTGAGAGGCTAGCAGAGGCTAACTGGTTGTGCTTCTTTCGGTCATGCTGCAGTTAACGCTCCGCTGCTGCCTGCTGACATCGTTTTGCACATCTGATGGTCAGATAACGTCGGACAAAAGTGTCCAACTTGCAAGTGTCCAACCCTGTGCAAAGCTGTTTGTGTTTTGTTTGGTAGAATTAGATTTTTGAATAGCTATTTATTGAATGAAGCATTTGTTAACTTTGTTAATTTTGCTAAGTTTAATAAACACTGTTATATCTTCAAAGAGAAGTTCTTTAGTCATTATTGGTAACATATTGTGAAAAGTGGCTGATTGAAGGAGTCAGAGCTCGAATTCAACCCTTCTTTGTTCACCCTTGAATGATTATCTCTCAGATATTAACATTCTAGGTGAACTCCCATTTATGAGACTATTTTGCTCGGTTATTGGTCCCGGTTTCGGGGTGGTGCTTCGTATCTGTTAGTTCATATTAATAATTCTGTTAATTGTTATAATTAATTATTATTGATCATTGATAATTATAGCAAATAATTAACTGTGTTTTTCGCAGATCCTACAGTTGGTACCTGAATTATTGATTAAGGTTAACAATATTTTGATTTCATAATTCATAATTGTCTGTGAACAGAGGGGTGGGCTCACAGAGAGACACTGGTTAGTATTGTGTGTAAAAAGACTCTCACACTGATCATCTCCAAACGTTTTCTTGGTTCCCACAAGCTCAACTGACTGCGCCGCGGCCCGCTGTGCGCAAGGGCGCGAAGGCCCGTCCAACGCTGCTTGCAGCTTTAATTAGGGCCCGAGCGCTGACCAGCGCGAAGCCCTCTTGTTTCCAAAGGAATTATTATTATTATTATTATTATTATTATTATTATTATTATTATTATTATTATTCTTATTATTATTATTATTATTGCGACTCTTTGACCTCAAATAACTTCTACAAACGTGTACCAAAACTCACCGAAATTGGCGTGCGCGTCAGTTCTGGTGAAAATCGCAGATTTTATGCGTCTCGCAAAAAATGCGGGGAAAAATGGCTCGACAGCGCCACCTAGAAAATTAAGAAAAGCGAGCCCCACGATACAGATGGTCGTAGAACAATGAAATTTGGTGTGCTTATATATCATGACCAGACGCACCAAAAAGTCTCTTGGAGCCATACCCTAAATCCAACAGGAAGTCGGCCATTTTGGTTCAAAGTTGCGATTTTCAGGCCAATTTTGCCGTTTTTAGCCCGCGTACTTTAACGAACTCCTCCTAGGGATTTGACCTCAGCAACTTGAAATTCGGTCAGTATCATCTACAGACCTGGGAGATGAAAAGTTATCAAAACGGTGAGTTTTCGACATTGTTGAGGGGGTGTGGTCGGGCGGCGAATTTCGATCCTTCGCCGTGAAAATTCAAACAGCCATAACTCCGGCATGCACGATCCTAAGAGACCCAAACCTTTTGTGCTTGGAAAGAGTCCCGTCCTGAACACATCCATGTGTCAATATTGGATGTGAGTCATAGCGCCACCTACTGGCAACAGGAAGTTACATGTTTTACACTTTGACGCTCTGTGGGTGGCACGGTGATGGGATCCACCTCAAATTTACTCAGAATAGCCTAAAGACCTTGGAGATGGTATATTATGAAGTTGGTGACTTTTCGTGGAAAGGTGTTGCCATGGCGACGCGGAGAATTTCGATGTGACGCCATGAAATTTCAATGCCTTATAACTTGACTCCACATGGTCTGATCTTTTCCAAATTTCATATGCTTGTTAAGAGTCCCGGTCTGAACACATTTTCAGGCCCATATTTAGTGAGAGTCATAGCGCCACCTACTGGCAACAGGAAGTATCATGCGTCGTTCTTTGTTGTATTACTCCTAGGAAATTTGGCCGATGCATCTGAAATTGACTCAGCTAAGATGTAAGACCTTGGTGATGCTACATTGGGTAGGTCATGACCTATGACCAAACGCCGTTGCCATGGCGACACATCCTTCGCCATGAAATACGATGGTGTATTTTAGGGATAAGGGATGGGTCTACAGTCACGAAACTTGGCACACATGTCTGGAGCGACACCAGCTAAAATCCTGGATAGGTCATTTGCATAGACGTGACAATATGGCTCAACAGCGCCCCCTTGAAAATTTCAAAATTGTAGCCCCGCCTTCCAGATGAACCTAGGAAAATGAAATTCGGGAGGCTAATGTATCATGTCAAGACGCACAAAAAAGCCTCTTGGAGCCATATCGTAAGTCCTACAGGAAGTCGGCCATCTTGATAAAAGTGGTCATTTTTCGCGTTTTTTTGACCATTTCGCATACCTTGTATTTTAACGAACTCCTCCTACAGAATTCATGGTAACGACTTCAAAATCAGTGTGTGTCATCTACACTAGTGTGTGATCAAAAGTTATCAAAACATTTACTTAGCATTGAAGCGTGTGGCCGTGGCGTGGCGTTGAGTTTTGATGTTTCGCCATGACAGGCGAAATTGCTATAAGTTTAGTGTAAATGCTGGAGTCTACACCAAACTTTACATGTTTGATAAGACTCCCAGCCTGAACACGTCTAAATACCAATATTCAGTCAGTGATGAAAACTGGCTCCATAGCGCCCCCTACCACATTTCAATGCAGCAGCCCCTGCAGCAGGCAGAGTAGGTGATTGAGGATGTGACGTTAATTTCCCCTTGCACTGTCTGAAAACAGCTCAGGGGTCCGTTTCACAAAGCAGGTTCAACAAACTCTGAGTCTAATCCTGAACTCTGAGTTGATCTACTCTGAGATAGAAAACTCTGAGTTTCCGGTTCCAGAACAGCTGATTTGAGTCAGTTTAATCAACTCGGAGTAGTTTCACCTGGAGTTAAGCGCGTGCACCACAACTATAAAAAGCCAGCATCAATGGAGCCCCGATTCAACGAGTCACCATGGCAACGGGGAAGAGGATGGCTGCGTTTTTCGCCCCCCTAGAACTAGACATCTTAATTCGCTCATACGACGAGTTTGAGCATGTTTTCAGAAAGAAGTGCAACACCGCTGCAGCTGCAAAAGAGAGGGAGACGGCTGCTGCTCGGTCATTGCGTAAGTTTAAATGTAGTCCTTTGTAATCACAATAATATTACAGAGGAAAACTGCTTGAATGGTGGCCTATTAATTTATTTCATTTAGGTCCAAGCGCACTTGGCAGCAGTTTAGGATGAAATTTAAAAACATTGTTCAAACAGGTGAGACCTCGGCATAATCTCATGGGGGAACCTCATTTTGATCATGTTTTACATTGTAAAGTAAATATTAAGTGGCTGTTTGACTGTGCAGTTGTTTTATCCCCAACATAATGCTGGTTTCACACACATAAATGTCTTCTCATCTACATCATGTTCTGTTAAATAATTAATCCTATTTAAACTAACACAGACTTCTACTCAGCCAACAGAAAGAAGGCAGATGCCCGTAAAACGGGTGGTGGTCCAGCACCGCCACCTCTAACGGAGGCAGAGGAGCTGGCCCTAAGCCAGACTTTAGGAAGGCCAGTGGCTGGCTCCGACATTGTACAAAAAACTTTTGCAAACCATTTGCAAAGAAACGCAGCGCAACACACAATATCTGCTGGGATGTGAGAGCATGACTACGATTGGTAATGTTGCAAATGTAAAGACGGCTTAGGTTGTGTATGTAGATGATGGACTGTGACGTGAAACGGTACCGCTCAAAAAGATAATGGCTGGAAATGCTAGAACATCTATGCGTGGTCTGATAACCATCTCTCGACGAATATTTAATTCTCTGCGCAGTAATGCTGCACCTTCATCCACGGGATCGTTATCAAAAGGACATGCCATGTTAGTGAAAAAAAGTCGCCACTTACTGTGCCTAATGGACTTCTAATATACTGACTCTGATTTTTTTTTTAATTTATTTATTTTTTTTAATGATTTCTTTAAATGACAGACGGCAGAACTAGGCTACGCCAAAACTCGCCTGCTGCCTGAATGAATGAGGAAATCAAATGGAGTGTGTGGCTCTGAAAGAGGGCGGAGACTGAGAGAAAGTCGAGGTTCATTGAGAAAAACCTGGTCCCGACCAGGTTAGATTCATAGAGTCTGTTGCTACGGTAACTGACCGAGAGCTTAAGTTACCCCTCTCTCTGAAACAGGCTAGAGTTATCCCTCTTTCTCTGGTTTGAGTTACCTCCCTTTTTGAAACGGAAAACTCAGAGTTTCCCTCATTTCAGGGTTAACAGACTCTGAGTTTTCACTAAACCTGCTTTGTAAAACGGACCCCAGGTCTGGGGACATCTATATTCCCGTGACAGAAGCCCTTCACCAGCGCCGAGCCCCGACATACGCAAGGACGCGAGGGCCCGATCATCGCTGCTTGCAGCTTTAATTATTATTATTCTTTCTTTCTTGTTACGCCACTTTAACTCTAAATTTGACCCCCTAAACATGCTCAAAAACTCACCAAATTTGGCACGCACATCAGGAATGGTGAAAAATTTGATAAAATGTAAAAATTAAACCCCAAAGTGCCAAAATGTGCTCTCTAGCGCCACCTACGTATCTAAAACGGCCACCACGGCCCGTAGGAATGTCGTAGAGAGATCGAACCAAAACCCAATTATTCGTCTCATCAAGACCTACAAATCATACGCTGACACCCCTGACCTAAATCCAACAGGAAATCCGCAATGTCCATTTCAAAGTACGATTTTTTGCCAATTTTGGACCTTGAATAAACGCTATCTCCTCCTAGGGCGTTAATGGTATCGGCTTCAAACTTTAATACATGACTTATCACACTGTGTTGAGCAAAAGTTATTAAAAACTTTGTAATAACTCGAACGGTTTAGATTTAGTAAGCCCTGAAAGTTGGAGTGCGACATTACACCTTACAATGTAAACCAATGGGGAGGCAAATTCTGGGCATGGACTTTGTGCCAAACTGGGGCATCTGGCGTCTAAACTATAAGTCCCACCACTTTCAAACCTGTATCAATGGATTCGCGACGAAAATTCCTACAAAAAAATGATATTTTTATGTAGGATTTGGCCAAAGTTATGGGATTTATGAGGATTTTTCACAAGAAGATCACTTTGAAATCTTTCCTTCCAACTGTGAGGGAGAGAGAGAGAATGGGAGGGGGGGGATGGGTAAAGTAAACATCTACTGCCTGTGACAGAAGCCCTTGGACTGCACCACACTCCAGTTACTTAATGCTTCTACATATCTGACAGCAGTGTTCAATCCTTACTTTTTTTCATGGAGTACATGTGCTCCTAAACGACAGAAATTAGGAGCATACATATAACTTTAGGAGCACACTGAAAAATGTTCAAGTAAGAGTTTCTTAAAGAAAACAATTCATTACATACATATTTACAATTGATCACATACATATTTAAACTCTCTCTCTGTCTGTGTGTGTGTGTGTGTGTATGTAAATCACAATTTGCTGTTTTTAGGGGTGCTTGATTATGGCAAAACTTATAATCACAATCATTTTTGTTCAATATTGAGATCATGATTATTTAACATGATCACTTTTTGACTGTCATCTTCTCCAATTGCTGTTGTTCATACATGCACATATTTTTTCTAACTTGGCTGAGGAGACTATTACATATGTAATCATATATTGTAGTAATGATTAAGAAAAACTATAGCCTATATGAGGGAAAAACTCAGGAAGGCTGGAGTTCCGGAGCTCCGTATTAAAACTGTAATGGACCTGCCATGAGGGTGGAGCAAACTCCATTTCCAAGGATGCTTTGCGATTTTCACACTTCAGCAGGGAGCAGTCAACATCGGTCCCTCATTGGCGGAGACGCTCCTGCACAGCGGAGCGTCCTGAGGACGCAGCCATGACATCACCACCCCTTTATAAGCGAGCACGCCCGAAATATACGTCTTTCCCATGTCACTGAGCTAGGGGTAACTCCTGTTTCCCTGTGAGTTAGCTTGACTACCCCACGAACATGTTTTCCCCTCATCGAAGACTCCCCTCGTCGGACGAGACGAGACTTTGCCCGTGTTCACCCGAACACATTCCTGGACCCGAGAGAGACCGCTGCTGCAACCAGCGTCCTCAAATTCCCCCGAGAAAGAGGAAATGAAGTTACTTCGGGATAACGTGGACCGGCTCTGCCCTGCGCGTCTTCGCCGAGTCATCTCTGCTGTTCTCTCCGCCACTCCACTCAGAGCCAGCTGCCGTGTTTTCGCCGACCTGTTTTACCTTGATGGTCACGGTGTTTTTTCCGCAGGTTTCACTTCACTCAGCTGGCCGACAGACCCGCTGATTCTCTCCGCTTTAACCTAAATAGCAATTCGGGACTCGGTGCTCCGTTTGGATCTAAACAGAGAGCCGGGGTTAGCTGAGAGGCTAGCAGAGGCTAACTGGTTGTGCTTCTTTCGGTCATGCTGCAATTAACGCTCCGCTGCTGCCTGTTCTCCGCTTTAACCTAAATAACAAATCGGGACTCGGTGCTCCGTTTGGATCTAAACAGAGAGCCGGGGTTAGCTGAGAGGCTAGCAGAGGCTAACTGGTTGTGCTTCTTTCGGTCATGCTGCAGTTAACGCTCCGCTGCTGCCTGTTTGCTGCCTGTTAGTTGTGTTCACCACGCTTGACTATTTTGTGTTTGTCCCGCTCGGGACTACTGTGTTTGTGCTGCCGTGAGTGAGAAAGTAAACTGATTTGTCGATCTTAAAACAGACAACGTGCGTTACAGACTGCCGTCCGTACGTGCGCTCTCTGTGGAAAAAGAACCGCTTCTCTCTCTCTCACGATCGCTTTCCCTCCTCCCTCTCTTGTGACTAACACCATACTCACGCGCGCACAGATACACGCACCGACATCGTTTTGCACATCTGATGGTCAGATAACGTCGGACAAAAGTGTCCAACCTGCAAGTGTCCAACCCTGTGCAAAGCTGTTTGTGTTTTGTTTGGTAGAATTAGATTTTAGAATAGCTATTTATTGAATGAAGCATTTGTTAACTTTGTTAATTTTGCTAAGTTTAATGAACACTGTTATGTCTTTAAAGAGAAGTTCTTTAGTCATTATTGGTAACATATTGTGAAAAGTGGCTGATTGAAGGAGTCAGAGCTCGAATTCAACCCTTCTTTGTTCACCCTTGAATGATTATCTCTCAGATATGAACATTCTAGGTGAACTCCCATTTATGAGACTACCTTGCTCGGTTATTGGTCCCGGTTTCGGGGTTGTGCTTCGTATCTGTTAGTTCATATTAATAATTCTGTTAATTGTTATAATTAATTATTATTGATAATTGATAATTATAGCAAATAATTAACTGTGTTCTTCGCAGATCCTACAGTTGGTACCTGAATTATTTTTTAAGGTTAACAATATTTTGATTTCATAATTCATAATTGTCTGTGAACAGAGGGGTGGGCTCACAGAGAGACACTGGTTAGTATTGTGTGTAAAAAGACTCTCACACTGATCATCTCCAAACGTTTTCTTGGTTCCCACAAGCTCAACTGACTGCGCCGCGGCCTGACGTGCGCAAGGGCGCGAAGGCCCGTTCAACGCTGCTTGCAGCTTTAATTAGGGCCTGAGCCCAAAGGGCGAAGACCCTATTGTTTTTCGTCCGTTTGTTTCTTTATTATTATTCTTTCTTGTTACGCCACTTTAACTCTAAATTTGACCCCCTAAACATGCTCAAAAACTCACCAAATTTGGCACGCACATCAGGAATGGTGAAAAATTTGATAAAATGTAAAAGTTAAACCCCAAAGTGCCAAAATGTGCTCGAGAGCGCCACCTATGTATCTAAAACGGCCGCCACGGCCCGTAGGAATGTCGTAGAGAGATCGAACCAAAACTCAATTATTCGTCTCATCAAGACCTACAAATCATACGCTGACACCCCTGACCTAAATCCAACAGGAAATCTGCAATGTCCATTTCAAAGTATGATTTTTTGCCAATTTTGGACCTTGAATAAACGCTATCTCCTCCTAGGGCGTTAATGGTATCGGCTTCAAACTTTAATACATGACTTATCACACTGTGTTGAGCAAAAGTTATTAAAAACTTTGTAATAACTCGAACGGTTTAGATTTAGTAAGCCCTGAAAGTTGGAGTGCGACATTACACCTTACAATGTAAACCAATGGGGAGGCAAATTTTGGGCATGGACTTTGTGCCAAACTGGGGCATCTGGCGTCTAAACTATGAGTCCCACCACTTTCAAACCTGTATCAATGGATTCGCGACGAAAATTCCTACAAAAAAATGATATTTTTATGTAGGATTTGGCCAAAGTTATGGGATTTATGAGGATTTTCCACACTTTGAAATCTTTCCTTCCAACTGTGAGGGAGAGAGAGAGAATGGGAGGGGGGGATGGGTAAAGTAAACATCTACTGCCTGTGACAGAGGGTGGAGCAAACTCCATTTCCAAGGATGCTTTGCGATTTTCACACCTCAGCAGGGAGCAGTCCACATTGGTCCCTCATTGGCGGAGACGCTCCTGTACAGCGGAGCGTCTCGAGGACACAGCCATGACATCACCACCCCTTTATAAGCGAGCACGCCCAAACTACACGTCTTTCCCATGTCACTGAGCTAGGGGTGACTCCTGTTCCCCTGCGAGTTAGCTTAACTACCCCACGAACATGTTTTCCCCTCATCGAAGACTCCCCTCGTCGGACGAGACGAGACTTTGCCCGTGTTCACCCGAACACATTCCTGGATCCGAGAGAGACCGCTGCTGCAACCAGCGTCCTCAAATTCCCCCGAGAAAGAAGAAATGAAGTTACTTCGGGATAACGTGGACCGGCTCTGCCCTGCGCGTCTTCGCCGAGTTGTCTCTGCTGTTCTCTCCGCCATTCCACTCAGAGCCAGCTGCCGTGTTTTCGACGACGTGCGAGAACAGCACCGTCTGCCTCCGAGCCAAGAACAAAGATGGACATTAAGACGGACTACACACACACACACAACCTGCGCACTTTCTGAAGCGACCAAGTAAGAGGCATAAGTCTGGGCATAGGCAGTGTTAGTTGTGTGTTCTTTTCAGCATCAGTTGCTGTTGTTTAGCATTTAGCCTTTTTAGCTTTATTGCTGTTGTTCTTGTTGTGTGAGTTGACGGACCGCCGAGTCCATTTTTCTCTGCTTTACTCTGAGGAGTATTTTAAGTTTGCTGCCTGTTAGTTGTGTTCACCACGCTAGACTATTTTGTGTTTTTCCCGGTCGGGACAACTGCTACTTTTGTGCCACCGTGAGTGAGAAAGTAAATTGATTTGTCGATCAGAAACCAGACAACGTACGTTACAGACTGCCGTCCGTACGTGCGCTCTCTGTGGTCAAAAGTGCCGCTTCTCTCCCTCTCACGATCGCTTTCCCTCCTTCCTCTCTTGCTACTAACACACACACACACACACACACACACACACACACGCATTCCCCTGCAAGTGTCCAACTCTGTGCAAAGCTGTTTGTGTTTTGTTTGGTAGAATTAGATTTTAGAATAGCTGTTTATTGAATGAAGTATTTGTTAACTTCGTTAATTTTGCTAAGTTTAATAAACAATGTTATATCTTTAAAGAGAAGTTCTTTTGTCATTATTGTGTGTAACATATTGTGAGAAGTGGCTGATTAAAGGAGTCAGAGCTTGAATTCAACCCTTCTTTGTTCACCCTTGAATGTTGATATCTCGCAGATATTAGCATTCTAGGTGAAATCCCATTTATGAGATTACCTTGTTCGGTTATTGGTCCTGGTTTCCGGGTGGTGCTCCGTGCTTGTTAGTTCATATTAATAATTCTATTAATTATTATAATTAGTTAATTATCTTAGATAATTGATAATTATGGCAAATAATCAACTGTGTTCCTCATACATGCTACAGTTGGTGCCTGAATTATTGATTAAGGTTAACAATATTTTAATTTCATAAGCCATAATTATCTGTGATAAACAGAGGCGTGCGCTCACGGAGAGAAAGTAGTTAGTATTGTGTGTCAAAAGACTCTCACACTGATCATCTCCAAACGTTTTCTTGGTTCCCACAAGCTCAACTGACTGCGCCGCGGCCCGACGTGCGCAAGGGCGCGAAGGCCCGTTCAACGCTGCTTGCAGCTTTAATTAGGGCCTGAGCCCAAAGGGCGAAGACCCTATTGTTTTTCGTCCGTTTGTTTCTTTCTTATTATTATTATTCTTTATTATTACGCCACTTTAACTCTAAATTTGACCCCCTAAACATGCTCAAAAACTCACCAAATTTGGCACGCACATCAGGAATGGTGAAAAATTTGATAAAATGTAAAAATTAAACCCCAAAGTGCCAAAATGTGCTCTCTAGCGCCACCTATGTATCTGAAACGGCCACCACGGCCCGTAGGAATGTCGTAGAGAGATCGAACCAAAACTCAATTATTCGTCTCAGCAAGACCTACAAATCATACGCTGACACCCCTGACCTAAATCCAACAGGAAATCCGCAATGTCCATTTCAAAGTACGATTTTTTGCCAATTTTGGACCTTGAATAAACGCTATCTCCTTCTAGGGCGTTAATGGTATCGGCTTCAAACTTGAATACATGACTTATCACACTGTGTTGAGCAAAAGTTATTAAAAACTTTGTAATAACTCGAACGGTTTAGATTTAGTAAGCCCTGAAAGTTGGAGTGCGACATTACACCTTACAATGTAAACCAATGGGGAGGCAAATTCTGGGCATGGACTTTGTGCCAAACTGGGGCATCTGGCGTCTAAACTATAAGTCCCACCACTTTCAAACCTGTATCAATGGATTCGCGACGAAAATTCCTACAAAAAAAAGGATATTTTTATGTAGGATTTGGCCAAAGTTATGGGATTTATGAGGATTTTTCACAAGAAGATCACTTTGAAATCTTTCCTTCCAACTGTGAGGGAGAGAGAGAGAATGGGAGGGGGGGGGATGGGTAAAGTAAACATCTACTGCCTGTGACAGAAGCCCTTGGACTGCACCACACTCCAGTTACTTAGTGCTTTCACACATGTGACAGCAGTGTTCAATCCTTACTTCTTTTCAAGGAGTACATGTGCTCCTAAATGAAAGAAATTAGGAGCATATATATAACTTTAGGAGCACACTGAAAAATGTGCAAGTAAGAGTTTCTTACAGAAAACAATTCATTGTAACATATTTACAATTGATCACATACATATTTAAACTCTGTGTGTGTGTGTATGTGTGTATGTGTGTGTGTGTGTGTGTGTGTGTGTGTGCGTGTGTGTGTGTGTATGTAAATCACAATTAGCTGTTTTTAGGGGTGCTTGTTTATGGCAAAAATTATAATCACAATCATTTTTGTTCAATATTGAGATCATGATTATTTAACATGATTACTTTTTGCCTGTCATCTTCTGCAATTGCTGTTGTTCATACATGCACATATTTTTTCTAACTTGGCTGAGGAGACTATTACACATCTAATCATATATTGTAGTAATGATTAAGAAAAAGTATAGCCTATATGAGGGAAAAACTCAGGAAGGCTGGAGCTCCGGAGCTCCGTATTAAAACTGTAATGGACCTGCCATGAGGGTGGAGCAAACTCCATTTCCAAGAATGCTTTGCGATTTTCACACCTCAGCAGGGAGCAGTCAATATCGGTCCCTCATTGGCGGAGACGCTCCTGCACAGCGGAGCGTCCTGAGGACGCAGCCATGACATCACCACCCCTTTATAAGCGAGCACGCCCGAAATATACGTCTTTCCCATGTCACTGAGCTAGGGGTAACTCCTGTTCCCCTGTGAGTTAGCTTGACTACCCCACGAACATGTTTTCCCCTCATCGAAGACTCCCCTCGTCGGACGAGACGAGACTTTGCCCGTGTTCACCCGAACACATTCCTGGACCCGAGAGAGACCGCTGCTGCAACCAGCGTCCTCAAATTCCCCCGGAGAAAGAGGAAATGAAGTTACTTCGGGATAACGTGGACCGGCTCTGCCCTGCGCGTCTTCGCCGAGTCATCTCTGCTGTTCTCTCCGCCACTCCACTCAGAGCCAGCTGCCGTGTTTTCGCCGACCTGTTTTACCTTGATGGTCACGGTGTTTTTTCCGCAGGTTACACTTCACTGAGCTGGCCGACAGACCCGCTGATTCTCTCCGCTTTAACCTAAATAGCAATTCGGGACTCGGTGCTCCGTTTGGATCTAAACAGAGAGCCGGGGTTAGCTGAGAGGCTAGCAGAGGCTAACTGGTTGTGCTTCTTTCGGTCATGCTGCAGTTAACGCTCCGCTGCTGCCTGTTTGCTGCCTGTTAGTTGTGTTCACCACGCTTGACTATTTTGTGTTTGTCCCGCTCGGGACTACTGTGTTTGTGCTGCCGTGAGTGAGAAAGTAAACTGATTTGTCGATCTTAAACCAGACAACGTGCGTTACAGACTGCCGTCCATACGTGCGCTCTCTGTGGAAAAAGAACCGCTTCTCTCTCTCTCACGATCGCTCTCCCTCCTATCTGTACAGCTGAACACGGTAGTTCTCTACGGACTGTTTTACCGTGATGGTCACGGTGTTTTTTCCGCAGGTTTCACTTCACTCAGCTGGCCGACAGACCCGCTGATTCTGTCCGCTTTAACCTAAATAACAAATCGGGACTCGGTGCTGAGAGGCTAGCAGAGGCGAACTGGTTGTGCTTCTTTCGGTCATGCTGCAATTAACGCTCCGCTGCTGCCTGTTCTCCGCTTTAACCTAAATAACAAATCGGGACTCAGTGCTCCGTTTGGATCTAAACAGAGAGCCAGGGTTAGCTGAGAGGCTAGCAGAGGCGAACTGGTTGTGCTTCTTTCGGTCATGCTGCAGTTAACGCTCCGCTGCTGCCTGTTTGCTGCCTGTTCTCCGCTTTAACCTAAATAACAAATCGGGACTCAGTGCTCCGTTTGGATCTAAACAGAGAGCCAGGGTTAGCTGAGAGGCTATCAGAGGCGAACTGGTTGTGCTTCTTTCGGTCATGCTGCAGTTAACGCTCCGCTGCTGCCTGTTTGCTGCCTGTTAGTTGTGTTCACCACGCTAGACTATTTTGTGTTTGTCCCGCTCGGGACTACTGTGTTTGTGCTGCCGTGAGTGAAAAAGTAAACTGATTTGTCGATCTGAAACCAGACAACGTGCGTTACAGACTGCCGTCCGTACGTGCGCTCTCTGTGGAAAAAGAACCGCTTCTCTCTCTCTCTCACGATCGCTTTCCCTCCTCCGTCTCTTGTGACTAACACCACACTCACGCGCGCACAGATACACGCACCGACATCGTTTTGCACATCTGATGGTCAGATAACGTCGGACAAAAGTGTCCAACCTGCAGGTGTCCAACCCCGTGCAAAGCTGTTTGTGTTTTGTTTGGTAGAATTAGATTTTAGAATAGCTATTTATTGAGTGAAGCATTTGTTAACTTTGTTAATTTTGCTAAGTTTAATAAACACTGTTATATCTTTAAAGAGAAGTTCTTTAGTCATTATTGGTAACATATTGTGAAAAGTGGCTGATTGAAGGAG
The DNA here is from genome assembly GCF_963924715.1 of Thunnus thynnus. Lineage (NCBI taxonomy): Eukaryota > Metazoa > Chordata > Actinopteri > Scombriformes > Scombridae > Thunnus > Thunnus thynnus. The sequence continues at coordinate 3,460,684 of NC_089518.1, forward strand.
TCAGAGCTCGAATTCAACCCTTCTTTGTTCACCCTTGAATGATTATCTCTCAGATATGAACATTCTAGGTGAACTCCCATTTATGAGACTACCTTGCTCGGTTATTGGTCCCGGTTTCGGGGTGGTGCTTCGTATCTGTTAGTTCATATTAATAACTCTGTTAATTGTTATAATTAATTATTATTGATAATTGATAATTATAGCAAATAATTAACTGTGTTCTTCGCAGATCCTACAGTTGGTACCTGAATTATTGATTAAGGTTAACAATATTTTGATTTCATAATTCATAATTGTCTGTGAACGGAGGGGTGGGCTCACAGAGAGACACTGGTTAGTATTGTGTGTAAAAAGACTCTCACACTGATCATCTCCAAACGTTTTCTTGGTTCCCACAAGCTCAACTGACTGCGCCGCGGCTTGACGTGCGCAAGGGCGCGAAGGCCCGTCCAACGCTGCTTGCAGCTTTAATTAGGGCCTGAGCCCAAAGGGCGAAGACCCTCTTGTTTTTCGTGCGTTTGTTTCTTTATTATTATTATTATTATTATTATTATTCTTTCTTTCTTGTTACGCCACTTTAACTCTAAATTTGACCCCCTAAACATGCTCAAAAACTCACCAAATTTGGCACGCACATCAGGAATGGTGAAAAATTTGATAAAATGTAAAAATTAAACCCCAAAGTTCCAAAATGTGCTCTCTAGCGCCACCTATGTATCTAAAACGGCCGCCACGGCCCGTAGGAATGTCGTAGAGAGATCGAACCAAAACCCAATTATTCGTCTCATCAAGACCTACAAATCATACGCTGACACCCCTGACCTAAATCCAACAGGAAATCCGCAATGTCCATTTCAAAGTATGATTTTTTGCCAATTTTGGACCTTGAATAAACGCTATCTCCTCTTAGGGCGTTAATGGTATCGGCTTCAAACTTGAATACATGACTTATCACACTGTGTTGAGCAAAAGTTATTAAAAACTTTGTAATAACTCGAACGGTTTAGATTTAGTAAGCCCTGAAAGTTGGAGTGCGACATTACACCTTACAATGTAAACCAATGGGGAGGCAAATTCTGGGCATGGACTTTGTGCCAAACTGGGGCATCTGGCGTCTAAACTATAAGTCCCACCACTTTCAAACCTGTATCAATGGATTCGCGACGAAAATTCCTACAAAAAAATGATATTTTTATGTAGGATTTGGCCAAAGTTATGGGATTTATGAGCATATTTCACAAGTAGAGTACACTAAAATCTTCTCTGCAGCTGTGAGGGAGAGAGAGAGAATGGGAGGGGGGGGATGGGTAAAGTAAACATCTACTGCCTGTGACAGAAGCCCTTGGACTGCAGCAGTGACAGCAGTGTTCAATCCTTACTTTTTTTCAAGGAGTACATGTGCTCCTAAATGACAGAAATTAGGAGCATACATATAACTTTAGGAGCACACTGAAAAATGTTCAAGTAAGAGTTTCTTAAAGAAAACAATTCATTACATACATATTTACAATTTATCACATACATATTTAAACTGTGTGTGTGTGTGTGTGTGTGTGTGTGTGTGTATGGGTATGTAAATCACAATTTGCTGTTTTTAGGGGTGCTTGATTATGGCAAAAATTATAATCACAATCATTTTTGTTCAATATTGAGATCATGATTATTTAACATGATTACTTTTTGACTGTCATCTTCTCCAATTGCTGTTGTTCATACATGCACATACTTTTTCTAACTTGGCTGAGGAGACTATTACATATGTAATCATATATTGTAGTAATGATTAAGAAAAACTATAGCCTATATGAGGGAAAAACTCAGGAAGACTGGAGTTCCGGAGCTCCGTATTAAAACTGTAATGGACCTGCCATGAGGGTGGAGCAAACTCCATTTCCAAGGATGCTTTGCGATTTTCACACTTCAGCAGGGAGCAGTCAACATCGGTCCCTCATTGGCGGAGACGCTCCTGCACAGCGGAGCGTCCTGAGGACGCAGCCATGACATCACCACCCCTTTATAAGCGAGCACGCCCAAACTACACGTCTTTCCCATGTCACTGAGCTAGGGGTAACTCCTGTTTCCCTGTGAGTTAGCTTGACTACCCCACGAACATGTTTTCCCCTCATCGAAGACTCCCCTCGTCGGACGAGACGAGACTTTGCCCGTGTTCACCCGAACACATTCCTGGACCCGAGAGAGACCGCTGCTGCAACCAGCGTCCTCAAATTCCCCCGAGAAAGAGGAAATGAAGTTACTTCGGGATAACGTGGACCGGCTCTGCCCTGCGCGTCTTCGCCGAGTCGTCTCTGCTGTTCTATCCGCCACTCCACTCAGAGCCAGCTGCCTTGTTTTCGACGACGTGCGAGAACGGCACCGTCTGCCTCCGAGCCAAGAACAAAGATGGACATTAAGACGGACTACACACACACACAACCTGCGCACTTTCTGAAGCGACCAAGTAAGAGGCATAAGTCTGGGCATAGGCAGTGTTAGTTGTGTGTTCTTTTCAGCATCAGTTGCTGTTGTTTAGCATTTAGCCTTTTTAGCTTTATCGCTATTGTTCTTGTTGTGTGAGTTGACGGACCGCCGAGTCCATTTTTCTCTGCTTTACTCTGAGGAGTATTTTAAGTTTGCTTCCTGTTAGTTGTGTTCACCACGCTAGACTATTTTGTGTTTTTCCCGGTCGGGACAACTGCTACTTCTGTGCCACCGTGAGTGAGAAAGTAAACTGATTTGTCGATCAGAAACCAGACAACGTACGTTACAGACTGCCGTCCGTACGTGCGCTCTCTGTGGACAAAAGAGCCGCTTCTCTCCCTCTCACGATCGCTTTCCCTCCTTCCTCTCTTGCTACTAACACACACACACACACACATACACACACACACACACACACACACACACACACACACACATACATACATACACGCATTCCCCTGCAAGTGTCCAACTCTGTGCAAAGCTGTTTGTGTTTTGTTTGGTAGAATTAGATTTTAGAATAGCTGTTTATTGAATGAAGTATTTGTTAACTTTGTTAATTTTGCTAAGTTTAATAAACAATGTTATATCTTTAAAGAGAAGTTCTTTTGTCATTATTGTGTGTAACATATTGTGAGAAGTGGCTGATTGAAGGAGTCAGAGCTTGAATTCAACCCTTCTTTGTTCACCCTTGAATGTTGATATCTCGCAGATATTAACATTCTAGGTGAAATCCCATTTATGAGATTACCTTGTTCGGTTATTGGTCCTGGTTTCCGGGTGGTGCTCCGTGCTTGTTAGTTCATATTAATAATTCTATTAATTATTATAATTAGTTAATTTATCTTAGATAATTGATAATTATGGCAAATAATCAACTGTGTTCCTCATATATGCTACAGTTGGTGCCTGAATTATTGATTAAGGTTAACAATATTTTAATTTCATAAGCCATAATTATCTGTGATAAACAGAGGGGTGCGCTCACGGAGAGAAAGTAGTTAGTATTGTGTGTCAAAAGACTCTCACACTGATCATCTCCAAACGTTTTCTTGGTTCCCACAAGCTCAACTGACTGCGCCGCGGCCCGACGTGCGCAAGGGCGCGAAGGCCCGTTCAACGCTGCTTGCAGCTTTAATTCTTTATTATTACGCCACTTTAACTCTAAATTTGACCCCCTAAACATGCTCAAAAACTCACCAAATTTGGCACGCACATCAGGAATGGTGAAAAATTTGATAAAATGTAAAAATTAAACCCCAAAGTGCCAAAATGTGCTCTCTAGCGCCACCTATGTATCTAAAACGGCCACCACGGCCCGTAGGAATGTCGTAGAGAGATCGAACCAAAACCCAATTATTCGTCTCATCAAGACCTACAAATCATACGCTGACACCCCTGACCTAAATCCAACAGGAAATCTGCTATGTCAATTTCAAAGTATGCTTTTTTGCCAATTTTGGACCTTGAATAAACGCTATCTCCTTCTAGGGCGTTAATGGTATCGGCTTCAAACTTGAATACATGACTTATCACACTGTGTTGAGCAAAAGTTATTAAAAACTTTGTAATAACTCGAACGGTTTAGATTTAGTAAGCCCTGAAAGTTGGAGTGCGACATTACACCTTACAATGTAAACCAATGGGGAGGCAAATTCTGGGCATGGACTTTGTGCCAAACTGGGGCATCTGGCGTCTAAACTATAAGTCCCACCACTTTCAAACCTGTATCAATGGATTCGCGACGAAAATTCCTACAAAAAAATGATATTTTTATGTAGGATTTGGCCAAAGTTATGGGATTTATGAGGATTTTTCACAAGAAGATCACTTTAAAATCTTTCCTTCCAACTGTGAGGGAGAGAGAGAGAATGGGAGGGGGGGGATGGGTAAAGTAAACATCTACTGCCTGTGACAGAAGCCCTTGGACTGGCCACACTCCACTTACTCAGTGCTTTCACACATGTGACAGCAGTGTTCAATCCTTACTTCTTTTCAAGGAGCGCATGTGCTCCTAAATGAAAGAAATTAGGAGCATACATATAACTTTAGGAGCACACTGAAAAATGTTCAAGTAAGAGTTTCTTACAGAAAACAATTCATTTCATACATATTTACAATTTATCACATACATATCTAAACTCTGTGTGTGTGTGTGTGTGTGTGTGTGTGTATGTAAATCACAATTTGCTGTTTTTAGGGGTGCTTGATTATGGCAAAAATTATAATCACAATCATTTTTGTTCAATATTGAGATCATGATTATTTAACATGATTACTTTTTGACTGTCATCTTCTCCAATTGCTGTTGTTCATACATGAACATATTTTTTCTAACTTGGCTGAGGAGACTATTACATATGTAATCATATATTGTAGTAATGATTAAGAAAAACTATAGCCTATATGCGGGAAAAACTCAGGAAGGCTGGAGTTCCGGAGCTCCGTATTAAAACTGTAATGGACCTGCCATGAGGGTGGAGCAAACTCCATTTCCATGGATGCTTTGCGATTTTCACACTTCAGCAGGGAGCAGTCAACATCGGTCCCTCATTGGCGGAGACGCTCCTGCACAGCGGAGCGTCCTGAGGACGCAGCCATGACATCACCACCCCTTTATAAGCGAGCACGCCCAAGTTACACGTCTTTCCCATGTCACTGAGCTAGGGGTAACTCCTGTTCCCCTGTGAGTTAGCTTGACTACCCCACGAACATGTTTTCCCCTCATCGAAGACTCCCCTCGTCGGACGAGACGAGACTTTGCCCGTGTTCACCCGAACACATTCCTGGACCCGAGAGAGACCGCTGCTGCAACCAGCGTCCTCAAATTCCCCCGAGAAAGAGGAAATGAAGTTACTTCGGGATAACGTGGACCGGCTCTGCCCTGCGCGTCTTCGCCGAGTTGTCTCTGCTGTTCTCTCCGCCATTCCACTCAGAACCAGCTGCCGTGTTTTCGCCGACGTGCGAGAACGGCACTGTCTGCCTCCGAGCCAAGAACAAAGATGGACATTAAGACGGACTACACACACACACACAACCTGCGCACTTTCTGAAGCGACCAAGTAAGAGGCATAAGACTGGGCATAGGCAGTGTTAGTTGTGTGTTCTTTTCAGCATCAGTTGCTGTTGTTTAGCATTTAGCCTTTTTAGCTTTATTGCTATTATTCTTGTTGTGTGAGTTGACGGACCGCCGAGTCCATTTTTCTCTGCTTTACTCTGAGGAGTATTTTAAGTTTGCTGCCTGTTAGTTGTGTTCACCACGTTAGACTATTTTGTGTTTTTCCCCGTCGGGACAACTGCTACTTTTGTGCCACCGTGAGTGAGAAAGTAAATTGATTTGTCGATCAGAAGCCAGACAACGTACGTTACAGACTGCCGTCCGTACGTGCGCTCTCTGTGGACAAAAGAGCCGCTTCTCTCCCTCTCACGATCGCTTTCCCTCCTTCCTCTCTTGCTACTAACACACACACACACACACACACACACACACATACATACATACATACATACATACATACACGCATTCCCCTGCAAGTGTCCAACTCTGTGCAAAGCTGTTTGTGTTTTATTTGGTAGAATTAGATTTTAGAATAGCTGTTTATTGAATGAAGTATTTGTTAACTTTGTTAAGTTTGCTAAGTTTAATAAACAATGTTATATCTTTAAAGAGCAGTTCTCTGTCATTATTGTGTATAACATATTGTGAGAATTGGCTGCTTGAAGGAGTCAGAGCTTGAATTCAACCCTTCTTTATTCGCCCTTGAATGTTGATATCTCGCAGATATTAACATTCTAGGTGAAGTCCCATTTATGAGATTACCTTGTTCGGTTATTGGTCCTGGTTTCCGGGTGGTGCTCCGTGTTTGTTAGTTCATATTTATAATTCTAATAATTATTATAATTAGTTAATTATCTTAGATAATTGATAATTATGGCAAATAATCAACTGTGTTCCTCATAGATTCTACAGTTGGTGCCTGAATTATTGATTAAGGTTAACATTATTTTGATTTCATAATCCATAATTATCTGTGATAAACAGAGGGGTGCGCTCACGGAGAGAAAGTAGTTAGTATTGTGTGTCAAAAGCCTCTCACACTGATCATCTCCAAACGTTTTCTTGGTTCCCACAAGCTCAACTGACTGCGCCGCGGCCCGACGTGCGCAAGGGCGCGAAGGCCCGTCCAACGCTGCTTGCAGCTTTAATTAGGGCCTGAGCCCAAAGGGCGAAGACCCTATTGTTTTTCGTGTGTTTGTTTCTTTATTATTCTTTCTTTCTTGTTACGCCACTTTAACTCTAAATTTGACCCCCTAAACATGCTCAAAAACTCACCAAATTTGGCACGCACATCAGGAATGGTGAAAAATTTGATAAAATGTAAAAATTAAACCCCAAAGTGCCAAAATGTGCTCTCTAGCGCCACCTATGTATCTAAAACGGCCACCACGGCCCGTAGGAATGTCGTAGAGAGATCGAACCAAAACTCAATTATTCGTCTCATCAAGACCTACAAATCATACGCTGACACCCCTGACCTAAATCCAACAGGAAATCTGCAATGTCAATTTCAAAATACCATTTTTTGCCAATTTTGGACCTTGAATAAACGCTATCTCCTCCTAGGGCGTTAATGGTATCGGCTTCAAACTTGAATACATGACTTATCACACTGTGTTGAGCAAAAGTTATTAAAAACTTTGTAATAACTCGAACGGTTTAGATTTAGTAAGCCCTGAAAGTTGGAGTGCGACATTACACCTTACAATGTAAACCAATGGGGAGGCAAATTCTGGGCATGGACTTTGTGCCAAACTGGGGCACCTGGCGTCTAAACTATAAGTCCCACCACTTTCAAACCTGTATCAATGGATTCGCGACGAAAATTCCTACAAAAAAATGATATTTTTATGTAGGATTTGGCCAAAGTTATGGCATTTATGAGGATATTTCACAAGAAGATCACTTTGAAATCTTTCCTTCCAACTGTGAGGGAGAGAGAGAGAATGGGAGGGGGGGGATGGGTAAAGTAAACATCTACTGCCTGTGACAGAAGCCCTTGGACTGCACCACACTCCAGTTACTTAATGCTTCTACATATCTGACAGCAGTGTTCAATCCTTACTTTTTTTCAAGGAGCACATGTGCTCCTAAATGACAGAAATTAGGAGCATACATATAACTTTAGGAGCACACTGAAAAATGTTCAAGTAAGAGTTTCTTAAAGAAAACAATTCATTACATACATATTTAAACTCTGTGTGTGTGTGTGTGTGTGTATGTAAATCACAATTTGCTGTTTTTAGGGGTGCTTGATTATGGCAAAAATTATAATCACAATCATTTTTGTTCAATATTGAGATCATGATTATTTAACATGATTACTTTTTGACTGTCATCCTCTCCAATTGCTGTTGTTCATACATGCACATATTTTTTCTAACTTGGCTGAGGAGACTATTACACATCTAATCATATATTGTAGTAATGATTAAGAAAAACTATAGCCTATATGAGGGAATAACTCAGGAAGGCTGGAGTTCCGGAGCTCCGTATTAAAACTGTAATGGACCTGCCATGAGGGTGGAGCAAACTCCATTTCCAAGAATGCTTTGCGATTTTCACACCTCAGCAGGGAGCAGTCAACATCGGTCCCTCATTGGCGGAGACGCTCCTGCACAGCGGAGCGTCCTGAGGACGCAGCCATGACATCACCACCCCTTTATAAGCGAGCACGCCCGAAATACACGTCTTTCCCATGTCACTGAGCTAGGGGTAACTCCTGTTCCCCTGTGAGTTAGCTTGACTACCCCACGAACATGTTTTCCCCTCATCGAAGACTCCCCTCGTCGGACGAGACGAGACTTTGCCCGTGTTCACCCGAACACATTCCTGGACCCGAGAGAGACCGCTGCTGCAACCAGCGTCCTCAAATTCCCCCGAGAAAGAGGAAATGAAGTTACTTCGGGATAACGTGGACCGGCTCTGCCCTGCGCGTCTTCGCCGAGTCGTCTCTGCTGTTCTCTCCGCCACTCCACTCAGAGCCAGCTGCCGTGTTTCCGCCGACGTGCGAGAACGGCACCGTCTGCCTCCGAGCCAAGAACAAAGATGGACATTAAGACGGACTACACACACACACAACCTGCGCACTTTCTGAAGCGACCAAGTAAGAGGCATAAGTCTGGGCATAGGCAGTGTTAGTTGTGTGTTCTTTTCAGCATCAGTTGCTGTTGTTGAGCATTTAGCCTTTTTAGCTTTATTGCTATTGTTCTTGTTGTGTGAGTTGACGGACCGCCGAGTCCATTTTTCTCTGCTTTACTCTGAGTAGTATTTTAAGTTTGCTGCCTGTTAGTTATGTTCACTACGCTAGACTATTTTGTGTTTGTCCCGCTCGGGACTACTGCTGTCTTTCTGCCGCCGTGAGTGAGAAAGTAACTGCTTTGTCGATCTGAAACCAGACAACGTACGTTACAGACTGCCGTCCGTACGTGCGCTCTCTGTGGACAAAAGAGCCGCTTCTCTCCCTCTCACGATCGCTTTCCCTCCTTCCTCTCTTGCTACTAACACACACACACATACATATATACATACATACATACATACATACATTCACGCATTCCCCTGCAAGTGTCCAACCCTGTGCAAAGCTGTTTGTGTTTTGTTTGGTAGAATTAGATTTTAGAATAGCTATTTATTGAATGAAGCATTTGTTAACTTTGTTAATTTTGCTAAGTTTCATAAACACTGTTATATCTTTAAAGAGAAGTTCTTTTGTCATTATTGGTAACATATTGTGAAAAGTGGCTGATTGAAGGAGTCAGAGCTCGAATTTAACCGTTCTTTTTACCCTTGAATGTTGATATCTCTCAGATATTAACATTCTAGGTGAACTCCCATTTATGAGATTACCCTGTTCGGTTATTAGTCCTGGTTTCGGGATGGTGCTTCGTATTTGTTAGTTCATATTAATAAATCTGTTAATTGTTATAATTATTTATTATTGATAATTGATAATTATAGCAAATAATCAACTGTGTTCCTTGCAGATCCTACAGTTGGTGCCTGAATTATTGATTAAGGTTAACAATATTTTGATTTCATAATCTATAATTACCTGTGATAAACAGAGGGGTGCGCTCACAGAGAGAAAGTGGTTAGTATTGTGTGTCAAAAGACTCTCACACTGATCATCTCCAAACGTTTTCTTGGTTCCCAGAAGCTCAGCTGACTGCGCCGCGGCCGATGTGCGCATGGGCGCGAAGGCCCGTTCAACGCTGCTTGCAGCTTTAATTAGGGCCTGAGCCCAAAGGGCGAAGACCCTCTTGTTTTTCGTGCGTTTGTTTCTTTATTATTATTATTATTATTATTAGGGCCTGAGCCCAAAGGGCGAAGACCCTATTGTTTTTCGTGCGTTTGTTTGTTTATTATTATTCTTTCTTGTTACGCCACTTTAACTCTAAATTTGACCCCCTAAACATGCTCAAAAACTCACCAAATTTGGCACGCACATCAGGAATGGTGAAAAATTTGATAAAATGTAAAAATTAAACCCCAAAGTGCCAAAATGTGCTCTCTAGCGCCACCTACGTATCTAAAACGGCCACCACGGCCCGTAGGAATGTCGTAGAGAGATCGAACCAAAACTCAATTATTCGTCTCATCAAGACCTACAAATCATACGCTGACACCCCTGACCTAAATCCAACAGGAAATCAGCAATGTCCATTTGAAAGTATGATTTTTTGCCAATTTTGGACCTTGAATAAACGCTATCTCCTCCTAGGGCGTTAATGGTATCGGCTTCAAACTTGAATACATGACTTATCACACTGTGTTGAGCAAAAGTTATTAAAAACTTTGTAATAACTCGAACGGTTTAGATTTAGTAAGCCCTGAAAGTTGGAGTGCGACATTACACCTTACAATGTAAACCAATGGGGAGGCAAATTCTGGGCATGGACTTTGTGCCAAACTGGGGCATCTGGCGTCTAAACTATAAGTCCCACCAGTTTCAAACCTGTATCAATGGATTCGCAACGAAAATTCCTACAAAAAAATGATATTTTTATGTAGGATTTGGCCAACGTTATGGGATTTATGAGCATATTTCACAAGTAGAGTACACTAAAATCTTCTCTGCAGCTGTGAGGGAGAGAGAGAGAATGGGAGGGGGGGGATGGGTAAAGTAAACATCTACTGCCTGTGACAGAAGCCCTTGGACTGCAGCAGTGACAGCAGTGTTCAATCCTTACTTTTTTTCAAGGAGTACATGTGCTCCTAAATGAAAGAAATTAGGAGCATATATATAACTTTAGGAGCACACTGAAAAATGTGCAAGTAAGAGTTTCTTAAAGAAAACAATTCATTATAACATATTTACAATTGATCACATACATATTTAAACTCTGTGTGTGTGTGTGTGTGTGTGTGCGTGCGTGTGTATGTAAATCACAATTTGCTGTTTTTAGGGGTCCTTGATTATGGCAAAAAATATAATCACGATCATTTTTTTTCAATATTGAGATCATGATTATTTAACATGATTACTTATTGACTGTCATCTTCTCCAATTGCTGTTGTTCATACATGCACATATTTTTTCTGACTTGGCTGAGGGGACTATTACATATGTGATCGTATATTGTACTAATGATCAAGAAAGACTATAGCTGATATGAGGGAAAAACTCAGGAAGAGGGTGGCAGTAATGCACCCAATATGCTGGTTGCCAACCGTTGTTGCCAACCAAAAAGGCGTGGGTAAAATATTTTTCCTCACCGAGTGGTACATCCTGTCAGCCGAGGGATTTCCTATCTGTGCAGCTGAACAAGGTAGTTCTCTATGGACTGTTTTACCGTGATGGTCACGGTGTTTTTTCCGCAGGTTTCACTTCACTCAGCTGGCCGACAGACCCGCTGATTCTGTCCGCTTTAACCTAAATAACTAATCGGGAGTCGGTGCTCCGTTTGGATCTAAACAGAGAGCCAGGGTTAGCTGAGAGGCTAGCAGAGGCGAACTGGTTGTGCTTCTTTCGGTCATGCTGCAGTTAACGCTCCGCTGCTGCCTGTTTGCTGCCTGTTCTCCGCTTTAACCTAAATAACAAATCGGGACTCGGTGCTCCGTTTGGATCTAAACAGATAGCCGGGGTTAGCTGAGAGGCTAGCAGAGGCTAACTGGTTGTGCTTCTTTCGGTCATGCTGCAGTTAACGCTCCGCTGCTGCCTGCTGACATCGTTTTGCACATCTGATGGTCAGATAACGTCGGACAAAAGTGTCCAACTTGCAAGTGTCCAACCCTGTGCAAAGCTGTTTGTGTTTTGTTTGGTAGAATTAGATTTTTGAATAGCTATTTATTGAATGAAGCATTTGTTAACTTTGTTAATTTTGCTAAGTTTAATAAACACTGTTATATCTTCAAAGAGAAGTTCTTTAGTCATTATTGGTAACATATTGTGAAAAGTGGCTGATTGAAGGAGTCAGAGCTCGAATTCAACCCTTCTTTGTTCACCCTTGAATGATTATCTCTCAGATATTAACATTCTAGGTGAACTCCCATTTATGAGACTATTTTGCTCGGTTATTGGTCCCGGTTTCGGGGTGGTGCTTCGTATCTGTTAGTTCATATTAATAATTCTGTTAATTGTTATAATTAATTATTATTGATCATTGATAATTATAGCAAATAATTAACTGTGTTTTTCGCAGATCCTACAGTTGGTACCTGAATTATTGATTAAGGTTAACAATATTTTGATTTCATAATTCATAATTGTCTGTGAACAGAGGGGTGGGCTCACAGAGAGACACTGGTTAGTATTGTGTGTAAAAAGACTCTCACACTGATCATCTCCAAACGTTTTCTTGGTTCCCACAAGCTCAACTGACTGCGCCGCGGCCCGCTGTGCGCAAGGGCGCGAAGGCCCGTCCAACGCTGCTTGCAGCTTTAATTATTATTATTCTTTCTTTCTTGTTACGCCACTTTAACTCTAAATTTGACCCCCTAAACATGCTCAAAAACTCACCAAATTTGGCACGCACATCAGGAATGGTGAAAAATTTGATAAAATGTAAAAATAAACCCCAAAGTTCCAAAATGTGCTCTCTAGCGCCACCTATGTATCTAAAACGGCCGCCACGGCCCGTAGGAATGTCGTAGAGAGATCGAACCAAAACCCAATTATTCGTCTCATCAAGACCTACAAATCATACGCTGACACCCCTGACCTAAATCCAACAGGAAATCCGCAATGTCCATTTCAAAGTATGATTTTTTGCCAATTTTGGACCTTGAATAAACGCTATCTCCTCTTAGGGCGTTAATGGTATCGGCTTCAAACTTGAATACATGACTTATCACACTGTGTTGAGCAAAAGTTATTAAAAACTTTGTAATAACTCGAACGGTTTAGATTTAGTAAGCCCTGAAAGTTGGAGTGCGACATTACACCTTACAATGTAAACCAATGGGGAGGCAAATTCTGGGCATGGACTTTGTGCCAAACTGGGGCATCTGGCGTCTAAACTATAAGTCCCACCACTTTCAAACCTGTATCAATGGATTCGCGACAAAAATTCCTACAAAAAAATGATATTTTTATGTAGGATTTGGCCAAAGTTATGGGATTTATGAGCATATTTCACAAGTAGAGTACACTAAAATCTTCTCTGCAGCTGTGAGGGAGAGAGAGAGAATGGGAGGGGGGGGATGGGTAAAGTAAACATCTACTGCCTGTGACAGAAGCCCTTGGACTGCAGCAGTGACAGCAGTGTTCAATCCTTACTTTTTTTCAAGGAGTACATGTGCTCCTAAATGACAGAAATTAGGAGCATACATATAACTTTAGGAGCACACTGAAAAATGTTCAAGTAAGAGTTTCTTAAAGAAAACAATTCATTACATACATATTTACAATTTATCACATACATATTTAAACTGTGTGTGTGTGTGTGTGTGTGTGTGTGTGTGTGTGTGTGTATGTGTATGTAAATCACAATTTGCTGTTTTTAGGGGTGCTTGATTATGGCAAAAATTATAATCACAATCATTTTTGTTCAATATTGAGATCATGATTATTTAACATGATTACTTTTTGACTGTCATCTTCTCCAATTGCTGTTGTTCATACATGCACATACTTTTTCTAACTTGGCTGAGGAGACTATTACATATGTAATCATATATTGTAGTAATGATTAAGAAAAACTATAGCCTATATGAGGGAAAAACTCAGGAAGGCTGGAGTTCCGGAGCTCCGTATTAAAACTGTAATGGACCTGCCATGAGGGTGGAGCAAACTCCATTTCCAAGGATGCTTTGCGATTTTCACACTTCAGCAGGGAGCAGTCAACATCGGTCCCTCATTGGCGGAGACGCTCCTGCACAGCGGAGCGTCCTGAGGACGCAGCCATGACATCACCACCCCTTTATAAGCGAGCACGCCCAAACTACACGTCTTTCCCATGTCAGTGAGCTAGGGGTAACTCCTGTTCCCCTGTGAGTTAGCTTGACTACCCCACGAACATGTTTTCCCCTCATCGAAGACTCCCCTCGTCGGACGAGACGAGACTTTGCCCGTGTTCACCCGAACACATTCCTGGACCCGAGAGAGACCGCTGCTGCAACCAGCGTCCTCAAATTCCCCCGAGAAAGAGGAAATGAAGTTACTTCGGGATAACGTGGACCGGCTCTGCCCTGCGCGTCTTCGCCGAGTCGTCTCTGCTGTTCTCTCCGCCATTCCACTCAGAGCCAGCTGCCGTGTTTTCGACGACGTGCGAGAACGGCACCGTCTGCCTCCGAGCCAAGAACAAAGATGGACATTAAGACGGACTACACACACACACAACCTGCGCACTTTCTGAAGCGACCAAGTAAGAGGCATAAGTCTGGGCATAGGCAGTGTTAGTTGTGTGTTCTTTTCAGCATCAGTTGCTGTTGTTTAGCATTTAGCCTTTTTAGCTTTATCGCTGTTGTTCTTGTTGTGTGAGTTGACGGACCGCCGAGTCCATTTTTCTCTGCTTTACTCTGAGGAGTATTTTAAGTTTGCTGCCTGTTAGTTGTGTTCACCACGCTAGACTATTTTGTGTTTTTCCCGGTCGGGACAACTGCTACTTTTGTGCCACCGTGAGTGAGAAAGTAAATTGATTTGTCGATCAGAAACCAGACAACGTACGTTACAGACTGCCGTCCGTACGTGCGCTCTCTGTGGTCAAAAGAGCCGCTTCTCTCCCTCTCACGATCGCTTTCCCTCCTTCCTCTCTTGCTACTAACACACACACACACACACACACACGCATTCCCCTGCAAGTGTCCAACTCTGTGCAAAGCTGTTTGTGTTTTGTTTGGTAGAATTAGATTTTAGAATAGCTGTTTATTGAATGAAGTATTTGTTAACTTTGTTAATTTTGCTAAGTTTAATAAACAATGTTATATCTTTAAAGAGAAGTTCTTTTGTCATTATTGTGTGTAACATATTGTGAGAAGTGGCTGATTAAAGGAGTCAGAGCTTGAATTCAACCCTTCTTTGTTCACCCTTGAATGTTGATATCTCGCAGATATTAGCATTCTAGGTGAAATCCCATTTATGAGATTACCTTGTTCGGTTATTGGTCCTGGTTTCCGGGTGGTGCTCCGTGCTTGTTAGTTCATATTAATAATTCTATTAATTATTATAATTAGTTAATTATCTTAGATAATTAATAATTATGGCAAATAATCAACTGTGTTCCTCATACATGCTACAGTTGGTGCCTGAATTATTGATTAAGGTTAACAATATTTTAATTTCATAAGCCATAATTATCTGTGATAAACAGAGGCGTGCGCTCACGGAGAGAAAGTAGTTAGTATTGTGTGTCAAAAGACTCTCACACTGATCATCTCCAAACGTTTTCTTGGTTCCCACAAGCTCAACTGACTGCGCCGCGGCCCGACGTGCGCAAGGGCGCGAAGGCCCGTCCAACGCTGCTTGCAGCTTTAATATTATTATTATTCTTTCTTTCTTGTTACGCGACTTTAACTCTAAATTTGACCCCCTAAACATGCTCAAAAACTCACCAAATTTGGCACGCACATCAGGAATGGTGAAAAATTTGATAAAATGTAAAAATTAAACCCCGAAGTGCCAAAATGTGCTCTCTAGCGCCACCTATGTATCTAAAACGGCCACCACGGCCCGTAGGAATGTCGTAGAGAGATCGAACCAAAACCCAATTATTCGTCTCATCAAGACCTACAAATCATACGCTGACACCCCTGACCTAAATCCAACAGGAAATCTGCAATGTCAATTTCAAAGTATGATTTTTTGCCAATTTTGGACCTTGAATAAACGCTATCTCCTCCTAGGGCGTTAATGGTATCGGCTTCAAACTTTAATACATGACTTATCACACTGTGTTGAGCAAAAGTTATTAAAAACTTTGTAATAACTCGAACGGTTTAGATTTAGTAAGCCCTGAAAGTTGGAGTGCGACATTACACCTTACAATGTAAACCAATGGGGAGGCAAATTCTGGGCATGGACTTTGTGCCAAACTGGGGCATCTGGCGTCTAAACTATAAGTCCGACCACTTTCAAACCTGTATCAATGGATTCGCGACGAAAATTCCTACAAAAAAATGATATTTTTATGTAGGATTTGGCCAAAGTTATGGGATTTATGAGGATTTTTCACAAGAAGATCACTTTGAAATCTTTCCTTCCAACTGTGAGGGAGAGAGAGAGAATGGGAGGGGGGGGGATGGGTAAAGTAAACATCTACTGCCTGTGACAGAAGCCCTTGGACTGCACCACACTCCAGTTACTTAGTGCTTTCACACATGTGACAGCAGTGTTCAATCCTTACTTCTTTTCAAGGAGCGCATGTGCTCCTAAATGAAAGAAATTAGGAGCATACATATAACTTTAGGAGCACACTGAAAAATGTTCAAGTAAGAGTTTCTTACAGAAAACAATTCATTTCATACATATTTACAATTTATCACATACATATTTAAACTCTGTGTGTGTCTGTGTGTGTGTGTGTGTGTGTGTGTGTGTGTATGTAAATCACAATTAGCTGTTTTTAGGGGTGCTTGTTTATGGCAAAAATTATAATCACAATCATTTTTGTTCAATATTGAGATCATGATTATTTAACATGATTACTTTTTGCCTGTCATCTTCTGCAATTGCTGTTGTTCATACATGCACATATTTTTTCTAACTTGGCTGAGGAGACTATTACACATCTAATCATATATTGTAGTAATGATTAAGAAAAAGTATAGCCTATATGAGGGAAAAACTCAGGAAGGCTGGAGCTCCGGAGCTCCGTATTAAAACTGTAATGGACCTGCCATGAGGGTGGAGCAAACTCCATTTCCAAGAATGCTTTGCGATTTTCACACCTCAGCAGGGAGCAGTCAATATCGGTCCCTCATTGGCGGAGACGCTCCTGCACAGCGGAGCGTCCTGAGGACGCAGCCATGACATCACCACCCCTTTATAAGCGAGCACGCCCGAAATATACGTCTTTCCCATGTCACTGAGCTAGGGTTAACTCCTGTTACCCTGTGAGTTAGCTTGACTACCCCACGAACATGTTTTCCCCTCATCGAAGACTCCCCTCGTCGGACGAGACGAGACTTTGCCCGTGTTCACCCGAACACATTCCTGGACCCGAGAGAGACCGCTGCTGCAACCAGCGTCCTCAAATTCCCCCGGAGAAAGAGGAAATGAAGTTACTTCGGGATAACGTGGACCGGCTCTGCCCTGCGCGTCTTCGCCGAGTCATCTCTGCTGTTCTCTCCGCCACTCCACTCAGAGCCAGCTGCCGTGTTTTCGCCGACCTGTTTTACCTTGATGGTCACGGTGTTTTTTCCGCAGGTTACACTTCACTGAGCTGGCCGACAGACCCGCTGATTCTCTCCGCTTTAACCTAAATAGCAATTCGGGACTCGGTGCTCCGTTTGGATCTAAACAGAGAGCCGGGGTTAGCTGAGAGGCTAGCAGAGGCTAACTGGTTGTGCTTCTTTCGGTCATGCTGCAGTTAACGCTCCGCTGCTGCCTGTTTGCTGCCTGTTAGTTGTGTTCACCACGCTTGACTATTTTGTGTTTGTCCCGCTCGGGACTACTGTGTTTGTGCTGCCGTGAGTGAGAAAGTAAACTGATTTGTCGATCTTAAACCAGACAACGTGCGTTACAGACTGCCGTCCATACGTGCGCTCTCTGTGGAAAAAGAACCGCTTCTCTCTCTCTCACGATCGCTCTCCCTCCTATCTGTACAGCTGAACACGGTAGTTCTCTACGGACTGTTTTACCGTGATGGTCACGGTGTTTTTTCCGCAGGTTTCACTTCACTCAGCTGGCCGACAGACCCGCTGATTCTGTCCGCTTTAACCTAAATAACAAATCGGGACTCGGTGCTGAGAGGCTAGCAGAGGCGAACTGGTTGTGCTTCTTTCGGTCATGCTGCAATTAACGCTCCGCTGCTGCCTGTTCTCCGCTTTAACCTAAATAACAAATCGGGACTCAGTGCTCCGTTTGGATCTAAACAGAGAGCCAGGGTTAGCTGAGAGGCTAGCAGAGGCGAACTGGTTGTGCTTCTTTCGGTCATGCTGCAGTTAACGCTCCGCTGCTGCCTGTTTGCTGCCTGTTCTCCGCTTTAACCTAAATAACAAATCGGGACTCAGTGCTCCGTTTGGATCTAAACAGAGAGCCAGGGTTAGCTGAGAGGCTAGCAGAGGCGAACTGGTTGTGCTTCTTTCGGTCATGCTGCAGTTAACGCTCCGCTGCTGCCTGTTTGCTGCCTGTTAGTTGTGTTCACCACGCTAGACTATTTTGTGTTTGTCCCGCTCGGGACTACTGTGTTTGTGCTGCCGTGAGTGAAAAAGTAAACTGATTTGTCGATCTGAAACCAGACAACGTGCGTTACAGACTGCCGTCCGTACGTGCGCTCTCTGTGGAAAAAGAACCGCTTCTCTCTCTCTCTCACGATCGCTTTCCCTCCTCCGTCTCTTGTGACTAACACCACACTCACGCGCGCACAGATACACGCACCGACATCGTTTTGCACATCTGATGGTCAGATAACGTCGGACAAAAGTGTCCAACCTGCAGGTGTCCAACCCCGTGCAAAGCTGTTTGTGTTTTGTTTGGTAGAATTAGATTTTAGAATAGCTATTTATTGAGTGAAGCATTTGTTAACTTTGTTAATTTTGCTAAGTTTAATAAACACTGTTATATCTTTAAAGAGAAGTTATTTAGTCATTATTGGTAACATATTGTGAAAAGTGGCTGATTGAAGGAGTCAGAGCTCGAATTCAACCCTTCTTTGTTCACCCTTGAATGATTATCTCTCAGATATGAACATTCTAGGTGAACTCCCATTTATGAGACTACCTTGCTCGGTTATTGGTCCCGGTTTCGGGGTGGTGCTTCGTATCTGTTAGTTCATATTAATAACTCTGTTAATTGTTATAATTAATTATTATTGATAATTGATAATTATAGCAAATAATTAACTGTGTTCTTCGCAGATCCTACAGTTGGTACCTGAATTATTGATTAAGGTTAACAATATTTTGATTTCATAATTCATAATTGTCTGTGAACAGAGGGGTGGGCTCACAGAGAGACACTGGTTAGTATTGTGTGTAGAAAGACTCTCACACTGATCATCTCCAAACGTTTTCTTGGTTCCCACAAGCTCAACTGACTGCGCCGCGGCTTGACGTGCGCAAGGGCGCGAAGGCCCGTCCAACGCTGCTTGCAGCTTTAATTAGGGCCTGAGCCCAAAGGGCGAAGACCCTATTGTTTTTCGTGCGTTTGTTTGTTTATTATTATTCTTTCTTGTTACGCCACTTTAACTCTAAATTTGACCCCCTAAACATGCTCAAAAACTCACCAAATTTGGCACGCACATCAGGAATGGTGAAAAATTTGATAAAATGTAAAAATTAAACCCCAAAGTGCCAAAATGTGCTCTCTAGCGCCACCTACGTATCTAAAACGGCCACCACGGCCCGTAGGAATGTCGTAGAGAGATCGAACCAAAACTCAATTATTCGTCTCATCAAGACCTACAAATCATACGCTGACACCCCTGACCTAAATCCAACAGGAAATCAGCAATGTCCATTTGAAAGTATGATTTTTTGCCAATTTTGGACCTTGAATAAACGCTATCTCCTCCTAGGGCGTTAATGGTATCGGCTTCAAACTTGAATACATGACTTATCACACTGTGTTGAGCAAAAGTTATTAAAAACTTTGTAATAACTCGAACGGTTTAGATTTAGTAAGCCCTGAAAGTTGGAGTGCGACATTACACCTTACAATGTAAACCAATGGGGAGGCAAATTCTGGGCATGGACTTTGTGCCAAACTGGGGCATCTGGCGTCTAAACTATAAGTCCCACCAGTTTCAAACCTGTATCAATGGATTCGCAACGAAAATTCCTACAAAAAAATGATATTTTTATGTAGGATTTGGCCAACGTTATGGGATTTATGAGCATATTTCACAAGTAGAGTACACTAAAATCTTCTCTGCAGCTGTGAGGGAGAGAGAGAGAATGGGAGGGGGGGGATGGGTAAAGTAAACATCTACTGCCTGTGACAGAAGCCCTTGGACTGCAGCAGTGACAGCAGTGTTCAATCCTTACTTTTTTTCAAGGAGTACATGTGCTCCTAAATGAAAGAAATTAGGAGCATATATATAACTTTAGGAGCACACTGAAAAATGTGCAAGTAAGAGTTTCTTAAAGAAAACAATTCATTATAACATATTTACAATTGATCACATACATATTTAAACTCTGTGTGTGTGTGTGTGTGTGTGTGCGTGCGTGTGTATGTAAATCACAATTTGCTGTTTTTAGGGGTCCTTGATTATGGCAAAAAATATAATCACGATCATTTTTTTTCAATATTGAGATCATGATTATTTAACATGATTACTTATTGACTGTCATCTTCTCCAATTGCTGTTGTTCATACATGCACATATTTTTTCTGACTTGGCTGAGGGGACTATTACATATGTGATCGTATATTGTACTAATGATCAAGAAAGACTATAGCTGATATGAGGGAAAAACTCAGGAAGAGGGTGGCAGTAATGCACCCAATATGCTGGTTGCCAACCGTTGTTGCCAACCAAAAAGGCGTGGGTAAAATATTTTTCCTCACCGAGTGGTACATCCTGTCAGCCGAGGGATTTCCTATCTGTGCAGCTGAACAAGGTAGTTCTCTATGGACTGTTTTACCGTGATGGTCACGGTGTTTTTTCCGCAGGTTTCACTTCACTCAGCTGGCCGACAGACCCGCTGATTCTGTCCGCTTTAACCTAAATAACTAATCGGGAGTCGGTGCTCCGTTTGGATCTAAACAGAGAGCCAGGGTTAGCTGAGAGGCTAGCAGAGGCGAACTGGTTGTGCTTCTTTCGGTCATGCTGCAGTTAACGCTCCGCTGCTGCCTGTTTGCTGCCTGTTCTCCGCTTTAACCTAAATAACAAATCGGGACTCGGTGCTCCGTTTGGATCTAAACAGATAGCCGGGGTTAGCTGAGAGGCTAGCAGAGGCTAACTGGTTGTGCTTCTTTCGGTCATGCTGCAGTTAACGCTCCGCTGCTGCCTGCTGACATCGTTTTGCACATCTGATGGTCAGATAACGTCGGACAAAAGTGTCCAACTTGCAAGTGTCCAACCCTGTGCAAAGCTGTTTGTGTTTTGTTTGGTAGAATTAGATTTTTGAATAGCTATTTATTGAATGAAGCATTTGTTAACTTTGTTAATTTTGCTAAGTTTAATAAACACTGTTATATCTTCAAAGAGAAGTTCTTTAGTCATTATTGGTAACATATTGTGAAAAGTGGCTGATTGAAGGAGTCAGAGCTCGAATTCAACCCTTCTTTGTTCACCCTTGAATGATTATCTCTCAGATATTAACATTCTAGGTGAACTCCCATTTATGAGACTATTTTGCTCGGTTATTGGTCCCGGTTTCGGGGTGGTGCTTCGTATCTGTTAGTTCATATTAATAATTCTGTTAATTGTTATAATTAATTATTATTGATCATTGATAATTATAGCAAATAATTAACTGTGTTTTTCGCAGATCCTACAGTTGGTACCTGAATTATTGATTAAGGTTAACAATATTTTGATTTCATAATTCATAATTGTCTGTGAACAGAGGGGTGGGCTCACAGAGAGACACTGGTTAGTATTGTGTGTAAAAAGACTCTCACACTGATCATCTCCAAACGTTTTCTTGGTTCCCACAAGCTCAACTGACTGCGCCGCGGCCCGCTGTGCGCAAGGGCGCGAAGGCCCGTCCAACGCTGCTTGCAGCTTTAATTAGGGCCTGAGCCCAAAGGGCGAAGACCCTATTGTTTTTCGTGTGTTTGTTTCTTTATTATTCTTTCTTTATTAATACGCCACTTTAACTCTAAATTTGACCCCCTAAACATGCTCAAAAACTCACCAAATTTGGCACGCACATCAGGTCTGGTGAAAAATTTGATAAAATGTAAAAATTAACCCCCGAAGTGCCAAAATGTGCTCTCTAGCGCCACCTATGTATCTAAAACGGCCGCCACGGCCCGTAGGAATGTCGTAGAGAGATCGAACCAAAACTCAATTATTCGTCTCATCAAGACCTACAAATCATATGCTGACACCCCTGACCTAAATCCAACAGGAAGTCTGCAATCAGCTTTTCAAAATAAGACTTTGCCCCAATTTTGGCCCCCGAACAAACGCTATCTCCTCCGAGGGCGTTAATGGTATCGGCTTCAAACTTGAATACATGACTTATCACACTGTGTTGAGCAAAAGTTATTAAAAACTTTGTAATAACTCGAACGGTTTAGATTTAGTAAGCCCTGAAAGTTGGAGTGCGACATTACACCTTACAATGTAAACCAATGGGGAGGCAATCTCCGGGCATGGACTTTGTGTCAAACAGAGGCTTCTGGCATCTAAACTATAGGTCTGACCACTTTCACACCTGTATCAATGGATTCGCAACGAAATTTCCTACTAAAATATGATTTTTAATGTTAGATTTGGCCAAAGTCATGGGATTTATGAGGATATTTCACAAGAAGCGTTCTCTAAAATCCTCCTCTCCAACTGCTCCTGGTGATGTCACTCCCTCAGTGCTGTGAAACATTCCGCAATACACACTCATTATAAAATCACAGGAGGAGCAAGAAAAGACTTTAAAACTCACACTCTAATATCTCAAAAACAATAAAAGATAGAAAACACATGTAAATTCAAGATTTGTAGGTCAAAGTCTCGTGACTCATTTAAAGTTCAAATGAAGTTTGTATCTAAAATTATGTGGAAGCAGTAAATGTTCAAAAAGGTGTGGGTTCGCTCACACTCTCCATTCAAATATATGAGTATTTTTCTGTGTCCAGCTGCAGTTACTTATTGTCTCTACACACCTGACAGTACACATGTCAATCAAACTTTCAAAATAAAAGCACACCACACTTGTAAGAAATATCCCTCATTTTTAAAAAGCGTGATCTGATCCCGACGGGCCAGAGTGCAACAGGAAGTATCATGCATCATTCTTTGTTGTATTACTCCTAGGAAATTTGGCCGATGCACCTGAAATTGACTCAGCTAAGATGTAAGACCTTGGTGATGCTACATTGGGCAGGTCATGACCCATGACCAAACGCCGTTGCCATGGCGACACATCCTTCGCCATGAAATACAATGCTGTATCCTGGATAGGTCATTTGCATAGACGTGACAATATGGCTCAACAGCGCCCCCTTGAAAATTTCAAAATTGTAGCCCCGCCTTCCAGATTAACCTAGGAAAAAGAAATTCGGGAGGCTTATGTATCATGTGAAGATGCACAAAAAAGCCTCTTGGAGCCGTATTGTAAGTCCTACAGGAAGTCGGCCATCTTGATAAAAGTGGTCATTTTTCGCGTTTTTTTGACCATTTCGCATACCTTGTATTTTAACAAACTCCTTCTACAGAATTCATCGTAACGACTTCAAAATCAGTGTGTGTCATCTACACTAGTGTGTGATCAAAAGTTATCAAAAGATTTAGTTATCATTGAAGCGTGTGGCCGTGGCGTGGCGTTGAGTTTTGATGTTTCGCCATGACAGGCGAAATTGCTATAAGTTTAGTGTAAATGCTGGAGTCTACACCAAACTTTACATGTTTGATAAGACTCCCAGCCTGAACACGTCTAAATACCAATATTCAGTCAGTGATGAAAACTGGCTCCATAGCGCCCCCTACGACATTTCAATGCAGCAGCCCCTGCAGCAGGCACAGTAGGTGATTGAGGATGTGACGTTATTCTCCCCTTGCACTGTCTGAAAACAGCCCAGGTCTGGGGACATCTATATGCCCGTGACAGAAGCCCTTCACCAGCGCCGAGCCCTGACATACGCAAGGACGCGAGGGCCCGATCATCGCTGCTTGCAGCTTTAATTATTATTATTCTTTATTATTACGCCACTTTAACTCTAAATTTGACCCCCTAAACATGCTCAAAAACTCACCAAATTTGGCACGCACATCAGGAATGGTGAAAAATTTGATAAAATGTAAAAATTAAACCCCAAAGTGCCAAAATGTGCTCTCTAGCGCCACCTATGTATCTAAAACTTCCGCCACGGACCGTAGGAATGTCGTAGAGAGATCGAACCAAAACTCAATTATTCGTCTCATCAAGACCTACAAATCATACGCTGACACCCCTGACCTAAATCCAACAGGAAATCTGCAATGTCAATTTCAAAGTATGATTTTTTGCCAATTTTGGACCTTGAATAAACGCTATCTCCTCCTAGGGCGTTAATGGTATCGGCTTCAAACTTTAATACATGACTTATCACACTGTGTTGAGCAAAAGTTATTAAAAACTTTGTAATAACTCGAACGGTTTAGATTTAGTAAGCCCTGAAAGTTGGAGTGCGACATTACACCTTACAATGTAAACCAATGGGGAGGCAAATTCTGGGCATGGACTTTGTGCCAAACTGGGGCATCTGGCGTCTAAACTATAAGTCCCACCACTTTCAAACCTGTATCAATGGATTCGCGACGAAAATTCCTACAAAAAAATGATATTTTTATGTAGGATTTGGCTAAAGTTATGGGATTTATGAGGATTTTTCACAAGAAGATCACTTTGAAATCTTTCCTTCCAACTGTGAGGGAGAGAGAGAGAATGGGAGGGGGGGATGGGTAAAGTAAACATCTACTGCCTGTGACAGAAGCCCTTGTACTGCACCACACTCCAGTTACTTAATGCTTCTACATATCTGACAGCAGTGTTCAATCCTTACTTTTTTTCAAGGAGTACATGTGCTCCTAAACGACAGAAATTAGGAGCATACATATAACTTTAGGAGCACACTGGAAAATGTTCAAGTAAGAGTTTCTTAAAGAAAACAATTCATTACATACATATTTACAATTGATCACATACATATTTAAACTCTGTGTGTGTGTGTGTGTGTGTGTGTATGTAAATCACAATTTGCTGTTTTTAGGGGTGCTTGATTATGGCAAAAATTATAATCACAATCATTTTTGTTCAATATTGAGATCATGATTATTTAACATGATTACTTTTTGACTGTCATCTTCTCCAATTGCTGTTGTTCATACATGCACATATTTTTTCTAACTTGGCTGAGGAGACTATTACATATGTAATCATATATTGTAGTAATGATTAAGAAAAACTATAGCTGATATGAGGGAAAAACTCAGGAAGAGGGTGGCAGTAATGCACCCAATATGCTGGTTGCCAACCGTTGTTGCCAACCAAAAAGGCGAGGGTAAAATATTTTTCCTCACCGAGTGGTACATCCTGTCAGCCGAGGGATTTCCTATCTGTGCAGCTGAACACGGTAGTTCTCTACGGACTGTTTTACCGTGATGGTCACGGTGTTTTTTCCGCAGGTTTCACTTCACTCAGCTGGCCGACAGACCCGCTGATTCTGTCCGCTTTAACCTATATAACAAATCGGGACTCGGTGCTCCGTTTGGATCTAAACAGAGAGCCGGGGTTAGCTGAGAGGCTAGCAGAGGCGAACTGGTTGTGCTTCTTTCGGTCATGCTGCAATTAACGCTCCGCTGCTGCCTGTTCTCCGCTTTAACCTAAATAACAAATCGGGACTCAGTGCTCCGTTTGGATCTAAACAGAGAGCCAGGGTTAGCTGAGAGGCTAGCAGAGGCGAACTGGTTGTGCTTCTTTCGGTCATGCTGCACTTAACGCTCCGCTGCTGCCTGTTTGCTGCCTGTTAGTTGTGTTCACCACGCTAGACTATTTTGTGTTTGTCCCGCTCGGGACTACTGTGTTTGTGCTGCCGTGAGTGAAAAAGTAAACTGATTTGTCGATCTGAAACCAGACAACGTGCGTTACAGACTGCCGTCCGTACGTGCGCTCTCTGTGGAAAAAGAACCGCTTCTCTCTCTCTCTCACGATCGCTTTCCCTCCTCCGTCTCTTGTGACTAACACCACACTCACGCGCGCACAGATACACGCACCGACATCGTTTTGCACATCTGATGGTCAGATAACGTCGGACAAAAGTGTCCAACCTGCAGGTGTCCAACCCCGTGCAAAGCTGTTTGTGTTTTGTTTGGTAGAATTAGATTTTAGAATAGCTATTTATTGAGTGAAGCATTTGTTAACCTTTGTTAATTTTGCTAAGTTTAATAAACACTGTTATATCTTTAAAGAGAAGTTCTTTAGTCATTATTGGTAACATATTGTGAAAAGTGGCTGATTGAAGGAGTCAGAGCTCGAAATCAACCCTTCTTTTTTCACCCTTGAATGATTATCTCTCAGATATTAACATTCTAGGTGAACTCCCATTTATGAGACTACCTTGCTCGGTTATTGGTCCCGGTTTCGGGGCGGTGCTTCGTATCTGTTAGTTCATATTAATAATTCTGTTAATTGTTATAGTTAATTATTATTGATCATTGATAATTATAGCAAATAATTAACTGTGTTCTTCGCAGATCCTACAGTTGGTACCTGAATTATTGATTAAGGTTAACAATATTTTGATTTCATAATCCATAATTGTCTGTGAGCAGAGGGGTGGGCTCACAAAGAGACACTGGTTAGTATTGTGTGTCAAAAGACTCTCACACTAATCATCTCCAAACGTTTTCTTGGTTCCCACAAGCTCAACTGACTGCGCCGCGGCCCAACGTGCGCAAGGACGCGAAGGCCCGTCCAACGCTGCTTGCAGCTTTAATTAGGGCCCGAGCACCGACCGGTGCGAAGCCCTATTGAAACTGAAGGAGTTATTATTATTATTATTATTATTATTATTATTATTCCTCCGAAACAAACGCATTTTTGAGGGCCTAAACATGCACGAAAACTCATGAAAATTTGCACAGATGTCAGGACTGGCGAAAATTTCGATATTTTATGGGTCTCGAAATAAAGCGGGACAAAATGGCTCGACAGCGCCACCTAGAAAGTCAAGAAAATTGAGCCCCTCGATACAGATTGTCGTAGGAGAACGAAATTCGGTATGCATATGTATCATGACCAGACGCACCAAAAAGTCTCAAGGACACATAGCCTAACTCCAACAGGAAGTCGGCCATTTTGTATCAAAGTTGAAATTTTGCACCGATTTTGTCATTTCCAGCCCGCATACTTTAACGAACTCCTCCTAGAGATTTGACCCCAGGACTTTCAAATTCGGTCCGTATCATCTACAGGCATAGGAGATTAAAAGTTATTAAAACAATTCTCATTAGTCTTTCCTAGGGGGCGTGGCTGGGCGGCGAATTTCGATCCTTCGCCATGAAAAATGAAACGGCTATAACTCCGGCATACATGATCCTAAGAGAGCCAAACCTTTTGTGCTTCATAAGAGTCCCGCCCTGAACGGGTCCATGTGACAATACAGGATATGAGTCATAGCGCCACCTCCTGGCAACAGGAAGTTACATGTTTTACGCTCTGACGCCCTGTGGGCAGCACGGTGATGGAATCCAGCTGAAATTTACTGAGAATAGCCTCAAGACCTTGGAGATCTTATATTATGAAGTTGGTGACCCTTCGTTGAAAGGTGTTGCCATGGCGACGCGGCGAATTTCGATGTGACGCCATGAAATTTCAATGCCTTATAACTTGACTCCACGTGGTCTGATCTTTTCCAAATTTCATATGCTTGTTAAGAGTCCCAATCTGAACACATGTTCAGTGTCATATTTAGCGAAAGTCATAGCGCCACCTACTGGCAACAGGAAGTATCATGCGTCGTACTTTGTCTAATTACTCCTAGGAAATTTGGCTGATGCACCTGAAATTAAGTCAGCTAATAAACAAGACCTTGGTGATGCTACATTTGGCAGCTCATGACCCAAAACTGAATGCTGTTACCATGGCGACACATCCTTCGCCATGAAATATGATACTGTTTTTCAGGGAGAAGGGATTGCTCTACAGTCATGAAACTTGACACACATGTCTAGAGTGATGTCAGCTAAAATCCTATGTGGTCGCTTTGAATGGGCGTGGCAAAATGGCTCAACAGCGCCTCCTTTAAAATTTCAAAATTGCAGCCCCGCCTTCCAGATTAACGTAGAAAGATGAAATTCACAGGGCACATGTATAATGTCAACACGCACAAAAAAGCCTCTTGAAGCCTTATTGTAAGTCGAACAGGAAGTCGGCCATCTTGAAAAAAATGGTACATTTTCGCCTTTTCTTGGCCATTTCGCATACCTTGTATTTTAAAGAACTCCTCCTACAGAATCCATCGTAAGGACTTAAAAATCAGTGTGTGTCATCTAGACTAGTGTATGATCATGATGGTTTGGCCGTGGCGTGGCGTTGAGTTTTGATGTTTCGCCATGACAGAGGAAATTGATATAACTTGAGTGTACACGGTTGGATCTGCCTCAAACTTTACACAACAAGTCACTGACAAAAGCCCTTCGACTGAGCGTCACTTCGACATGCGCTGGGGTGCGAGGGCCCGATCATCGCTGCTTGCAGCTTTAATTAGGGCCTGAGCCCAAAGGGCGAAGACCCTATTGTTTTTCGTGCGTTTGTTTCTTTATTATTCTTTATTAATACGCCACTTCAATCCTTAATTTGACCCCCTAAACATGTTCAAAAACTCACCAAATTTGGCACGCACATCAGGTCTGGTGAAAAATTTGATAAAATGTAAAAATTAACCCCCGAAGTGCCAAAATGTGCTCTCTAGCGCCACCTATGTATCTAAAACGGCCGCCACGGCCCGTAGGAATGTCGTAGAGAGATCGAACCAAAACTCAATTATTCGTCTCATCAAGACCTACAAATCATAAGCTGACACCCCTGACCTAAATCCAACAGGAAGTCTGCAATCAGCTTTTCAAAATAAGACTTTGCCCCAATTTTGGCCCCCGAACAAACGCTATCTCCTCCGAGGGCGTTAATGGTATCGGCTTCAAACTTGAAAACATGACTTATCACACTGTGTTGAGCAAAAGTTATTAAAAACTTTGTAATAACTTGAACGGTTTAGATTTAGTAAGCCCTGAAAGTTGGAGTGCGACATTACACCTTACAATGTAAACCAATGGGGAGGCAATCTCTGGGCATGGACTTTGTGCCAAACTGGGGCATCTGGCGTCTAAACTATAAGTCCGACCACTTTCAAACCTGTATCAATGGATTCGCGACGAAAATTCCTACAAAAAAATGTGATTTTTATGTAGGATTTGGCCAAAGTCATGGGATTTATGAGGATATTTCACAAGAAGTGTTCTCTAATATCCTCCTCTCCAACTGCTCCTGGTGATGTCACTCCCTCAGTGCTGTGAAACATTCCGCAATACACACTCATTATAAAATCACAGGAGGAGCAAGAAAAGACCTTAAAACTCACACTCTAATATCTCAAAAACAATAAAAGATAGAAAACACATGTAAATTCAAGATTTGTAGGTCAAAGTCTCGTGACTCATTTAAAGTTCAAATGAAGTTTGTATCTAAAATTATGTGGAAGCAGTAAATGTTCAAAAAGGTGTGGGTTCGCTCACACTCTCCATTCAAATATGAGTATTTTTCTGTGTCCAGCTGCAGTTACTTATTGTCTCTACACACCTGACAGTACACATGTCAATCAAACTTTCAAAATAAAAGCACACCACACTTGTAAGAAATATCCCTCATTTTTAAAAAGCGTGATCTGATCCCGACGGGCCAGAGCGCAACAGGAAGTATCATGCGTCGTTCTTTGTTGTATTGCTCCTAGGAAATTTGGCCGATGCACCTGAAATTGACTCAGCTAAGATGTAAGACCTTGGTGATGCTACATTGGGCAGGTCATGACCCATGACCAAACGCCGTTGCCATGGCGACACATCCTTCGCCATGAAATACGATGCTGTATTTTAGGGACAAGGGATGGGTGTACAATCACAAAACTTGGCACACATGTCTGGAGTGACACCAGTTAAAATCCTCGAAACTTCATTTGCATAGACGTGACAATATGGCTCAACAGCGCCCTTTTGAAATTTTCAAAATTGTAGCCCCGCCTTCCAGATTAACCTAGGAAAAAGAAATTCGGGAGGCTTATGTATCATGTGAAGACGCACAAAAAAGCCTCTTGGAGCCGTATTGTAAGTCCTACAGGAAGTCGGCCATCTTGATAAAAGTGGTAATTTTTCGCGTTTATG
This sequence comes from Thunnus thynnus, assembly GCF_963924715.1. Classification (NCBI taxonomy): domain Eukaryota; kingdom Metazoa; phylum Chordata; class Actinopteri; order Scombriformes; family Scombridae; genus Thunnus; species Thunnus thynnus. Next base: position 3,490,846 of record NC_089518.1, read on the forward strand.
TATCTCATCATTGTCCGCAATCTCAATTTTGTGCCAATTTTGGACCTTGAATAAACGCTATCTCCTCCTTGGGCGTTAATGGTATCGGCTTCAAACTTTAATACTTAACTTATCACACTGTGTTGAGCAAAAGTTATTAAAAACTTTGTAATAACTCGAACGGTTTAGATTTAGTAAGCCCTGAAAGTTGGAGTGCGACATTACACCTTACAATGTAAACCAATGGGGAGGCAATCTCTGGGCATGGACTTTGTGCCAAACTGGGGCATCTGGTGTCTAAACTATAAGTCCGACCACTTTCAAACCTGTATCAATGGATTCGCGACGAAAATTCCTACAAAAAAATGTCATTTTTATGTAGAATTTGGCCAAAGTTATGGGATTTATGAGGATATTTCACAAGTAGAGTACACTAATATCCTTCTCTGCAGTTGAGAGGGAGAGAGAGAGAATGGGGGGGGGGGGGATGGGTGGAGCAGCAGGTTCGTTATGTAGTTTATTAGACAGACAGGAATAATGTGTAGGATTTAATCATTGGTTCACAGCCTGAAGCGGAGGGTGGCAGTAATGCACCTAATATTCTGGTTGTCAATCATTGTTATAAACCAGAAATAGGAGGGTAAAATATTTTCCCGCACAGAGTGGTACATCCTGTCAGCCGAGGGATTTCCTATCTGTGCAGCTGAACACAGCAGTTCTCTACGTACTGTTTTACCGTGATGGTCACGGTGTTTTTTCCGTAGGTTTCACTTACTCAGCTGGCCGACAGACCCGCTGGTTCTCTCCACCTTAACCTAAATAACATATCGGGGCTCGGTGCTCCGGTTGGATCTAAACAGATAGCCAGGGTTAGCTAAGAGGCTAGCAGAGGCTAACTGGTTGTGCTTCTTTCCGGTCATGCTGCAGTTAACGCTCCGCTGCTCCCTGTTTGCTGCCTGTTCTCCGCTTTAACCTAAATAACAAATCGGGACTCGGTGCTCCGTTTGGATCTAAACAGAGAGCCGGGGTTAGCTGAGAGGCTAGCAGAGGCTAACTGGTTGTGCTTCTTTCGGTCATGCTGCAGTTAACGCTCCGCTGCTGCCTGTTTGCTGCCTGTTAGTTGTGTTCACCACGCTAGACTATTTTGTGTTTGTCTCGCTCGGGACTACTGTGTTTGTGCTGCCTTGAGTGAGAAAGTAAACTGATTTGTCGACCTGAAACCAGACAACGTGCGTTACAGACTGCCGTCCATACGTGCGCTCTCTGTGGAAAAAGAACCGCTTCTCTCTCTCTCTCACGATCGCTTTCCCTCCTCCCTCTCTTGTGACTAACACCACACTCACGCGCGCACAGATACACACACCGACATCGTTTTGCACATCTGATGGTCAGATAACGTCGGACAAAAGTGTCCAACCTGCAAGTGTCCAACCCTGTGCAAAGCTGGTTGTGTTTTGTTTGGTAGAATTAGATTTTAGAATAGCTATTTATTGAATGAAGCATTTGTTAACTTTGTTAATTTTGCTAAGTTTCATAAACACTGTTATATCTTTAAAGAGAAGTTCTTTTGTCATTATTGGTAACATATTGTGAAAAGTGGCTGATTGAAGGAGTCAGAGCTCGAATTCAACCGTTCTTTGTTTACCCTTGAATGTTGATATCTCTCAGATATTAACATTCTAGGTGAACTCCCATTTATGAGATTACCTTGTTCGGTTATTAGTCCCGGTTTCCGGGTGGTGCTCCGTATTTGTTAGTTCATATTAATAAATCTGTTAATTGTTATAATTATTTATTATTAGGGCCTGAGCCCAAAGGGCGAAGACCCTATTGTTTTTCGTGTGTTTGTTTCTTTCTTCTTTCTTGTTGATAATTGATAATTATAGCAACTGTGTTCCTTGCAGATCCTACAGTTGGTGCCTGAATTATTGATTAAGGTGAACAATATTTTGATTTCATAATCTATAATTACCCATAATTGTTTGTGAACAGAGGGGTGGGCTCACAGAGAGACACTGGTTAGTATTGTGTGTCTAAAGACTCACACTGATCATCTCCAAAGGTTTTCTTGGTTCCCAGAAGCTTAGGTGACTGCGCCGCGGCCTGCTGTGCGCAAGGGCGCGAAGGCCCGTCCAACGCTGCTTGCAGCTTTAATTATTATTATTATTCCTCCGAAACAAACGCATTTTTGAGGGCCTAAACATGCACGAAAACTCATGAAAATTTGCACAGATGTCAGGACTGGCGAAAATTTCGATATTTTATGGGTCTCGAAATAAAGCGGGACAAAATGGCTCGACAGCGCCACCTGGGAAGTCAAGTAAATTGAGCCCCTCGATACAGATTGTCGTAGGAGAACGAAATTCGGTATGCTTATGTATCATGACCAGACGCACCACAAAGTCTCAAGGACACATAGCCTAACTCCAACAGGAAGTCGGCCATTTTGTATCAAAGTTGAAATTTTGCACCGATTTTGTCATTTCCAGCCCGCATACTTTAACGAACTCCTCCTAGAGATTTGACCCCAGGACTTTCAAATTCGGTCCGTATCATCTACAGGCATAGGAGATTAAAAGTTATTAAAACAATTCTCATTAGTCTTTCCTAGGGGGCGTGGCTGGGCGGCGAATTTCGATCCTTCGCCATGAAAAATGAAACGGCTATAACTTCGGCATACATGATCCTAAGAGAGCCAAACCTTTTGTGCTTCATAAGAGTCCCGCCCTGAACGGGTCCATGTGACAATACAGGATATGAGTCATAGCGCCACCTCCTGGCAACAGGAAGTTACATGTTTTACGCTCTGACGCCCTGTGGGCAGCACGGTGATCGAATCCAGCTGAAATTTACTGAGAATAGCCTCAAGACCTTGGAGATCTTATATTATGAAGTTGGTGACCCTTTGTTGAAAGGTGTTGCCATGGCGACGCGGCGAATTTCGATGTGACGCCATGAAATTTCAATGCCTTATAACTTGACTCCACGTGGTCTGATCTTTTCCAAATTTCATATGCTTGTTAAGAGTCCCAATCTGAACACATGTTCAGTCTCATATTTAGCGAAAGTCATAGCGCCACCTACTGGCAACATGAAGTAACACGTGTCGTACTTTGTCTAATTACTCCTAGGAAATTTGGCTGATGCACCTGAAATTAAGTCAGCTAATAAACGAGACTTCGGTGATGCTACATTTGGCAGCTCATGACCCAAAACTGAATGCTGTTACCATGGCGACACATCCTTCGCCATGAAATACAATACTGTTTTACAGGGAGAATGGATTGCTCTACAGTCACGAAACTTGACACACATGTCTGGAGAGACACCAGCTAAAAACCTATGTAGTTCCTCTTAATGGGCGTAACAAAATGGCTCAACAGCGCCCCCTTTAAAATTTCAAAATTGAAGCCCCGCCTTCCAGATTAACGTAGAGAGATGAAATTCACAGGGCACATGTATAATGTCAAGACGCACAAAAAAGTCTGTTGACGCCTTATTGTAAGTTGAACAGGAAGTCGGCCATCTTGAAAAACTGGTCAATTTTCGCCTTTTTTTGGCCATTTCGCATACCTTGTATTTTAACGCACTCCTCCTACAGATTTCATCGTAAGGACTTCAAAATCAGTGTGTGTCATCTAGAGTAGTGTATGATCATGATGGTTTGGCCGTGGCGTGGCGTTGAGTTTTGATGTTTCGCCATGACAGAGGAAATTGATATAACTTGAGTGTACATGGTTGGATCTGCCTCAAACTTTACACAACAAGTCACTGACAAAAGCCCTTCGACTGAGCGTCACTTCGACATGCGCTGGGGTGCGAGGGCCCGATCATCGCTGCTTGCAGCTTTAATTAGGGCCTGAGCCCAAAGGGCGAAGACCCTATTGTTTTTCGTGTGTTTCTTTCTTTCTTATTCTTTCTTTATTAATACGCCACTTTAACTCTAAATTTGACCCCCTAAACATGCTCAAAAACTCACCAAATTTGGCACGCACATCAGGAATGGTGAAAAATTTGATAAAATGTAAAAATTAAACCCCAAAGTGCCAAAATGTGCTCTCTAGCGCCACCTATGTATCTAAAACGGCCACCACGGCCCGTAGGAATGTCGTAGAGAGATCGAACCAAAACTCAATTATTCGTCTCATCAAGACCTACAAATCATACGCTGACACCCCTGACCTAAATCCAACAGGAAATCTGCAATGTCAATTTCAAAATACCATTTTTTGCCAATTTTGGACCTTGAATAAACGCTATCTCCTCCTAGGGCGTTAATGGTATCGGCTTCAAACTTTAATACATGACTTATCACACTGTGTTGAGCAAAAGTTATTAAAAACTTTGTAATAACTCGAACAGTTTAGATTTAGTAAGCCCTGAAAGTTGGAGTGCGACATTACACCTTACAATGTAAACCAATGGGGAGGCAAATTCTGGGCATGGACTTTGTGCCAAACTGGGGCATCTGGCGTCTAAACTATAAGTCCCACCACTTTCAAACCTGTATCAATGGATTCGCGACGAAAATTCCTACAAAAAAATGTGATTTTTATGTAGGATTTGGCCAAAGTTATGGGATTTATGAGGATATTTCACAAGAAGATCACTTTGAAATCTTTCCTTCCAACTGTGAGGGAGAGAGAGAGAATGGGAGGGGGGGGATGGGTAAAGTAAACATCTACTGCCTGTGACAGAAGCCCTTGGACTGCACCACACTCCAGTTACTTAATGCTTCTACATATCTGACAGCAGTGTTCAATCCTTACTTTTTTTCAAGGAGTACATGTGCTCCTAAATGACAGAAATTAGGAGCATACATATAACTTTAGGAGCACACTGAAAAATGTTCAAGTAAGAGTTTCTTAAAGAAAACAATTCATTACATACATATTTACAATTTATCACATACATATTTAAACTCTGTGTGTGTGTGTGTGTGTGTGTGTGTGTGTGTGTGTGTATGTAAATCACAATTTGCTGTTTTTAGGGGTGCTTGATTATGGCAAAAATTATAATCACAATCATTTTTGTTCAATATTGAGATCATGATTATTTAACATGATTACTTTTTGACTGTCATCTTCTCCAATTGCTGTTGTTCATACATGCACATATTTTTTCTAACTTGGCTGAGGAGACTATTACATATGTAATCATATATTGTAGTAATGATTAAGAAAAACTATAGCCTATATGAGGGAAAAACTCAGGAAGAAGGCTGGAGTTCCGGAGCTCCGTATTAAAACTGTAATGGACCTGCCATGAGGGTGGAGCAAACTCCATCTCCAAGGATGCTTTGCGATTTTCACACCTCAGCAGGGACCAGTCAACATCGGTCCCTCATTGGCGGAGACGCTCCTGCACAGCGGAGCGTCCTGAGGACGCAGCCATGACATCACCACCCCTTTCTAAGCGAGCACGCCCAAACTACATGTCTTTCCCATGTCACTGAGCTAGGGGTAACTCCTGTTCCCCTGTGAGTTAGCTTGACTACCCCACGAACATGTTTTCCCCTCATCGAAGACTCCCCTCGTCGGACGAGACGAGACTTTGCCCGTGTTCACCCGAACACATTCCTGGACCCGAAAGAGACCGCTGCTGCAACCAGCGTCCTCAAATTCCCCCGAGAAAGAGGAAATGAAGTTACTTCGGGATAACGTGGACCGGCTCTGCCCTGCGCGTCTTCGCCGAGTCGTCTCTGCTGTTCTCTCCGCCACTCCACTCAGAGCCAGCTGCCGTGTTTTCGCCGACCTGTTTTACCTTGATGGTCACGGTGTTTTTTCCGCAGGTTTCACTTCACTCAGCTGGCCGACAGACCCGCTGATTCTCTCCGCTTTAACCTAAATAACAAATCGGGACTCGGTGCTCCGTTTGGATCTAAACAGAGAGCCGGGGTTAGCTGAGAGGCTAGCAGAGGCGAACTGGTTGTGCTTCTTTCGGTCATGCTGCAGTTAACGCTCCGCTGCTGCCTTTTCTCCGCTTTAACCTAAATAACAAATCGGGACTCGGTGCTCCGTTTGGATCTAAACAGAGAGCCGGCGTTAGCTGAGAGGCTAGCAGAGGCGAACTGGTTGTGCTTCTTTCGGTCATGCTGCAGTTAACGCTCCGCTGCTGCCTGTTTGCTGCCTGTTCTCCGCTTTAACCTAAAGAACAAATCGGGACTCGGTGCTCCGTTTGGATCTAAACAGAGAGCCGGGGTTAGCTGAGAGGCTAGCAGAGGCTAACTGGTTGTGCTTCTTTTGGTCATGCTGCAGTTAACGCTCCGCTGCTGCCTGTTTGCTGCCTGTTAGTTGTGTTCACCACGCTTGACTATTTTGTGTTTGTCCCGCTCGGGACTACTGTGTTTGCCGTGAGTGAGAAAGTAAACTGATTTGTCGATCTTAAACCAGACAACGTGCGTTACAGACTGCCGTCCATACGTGCGCTCTCTGTGGAAAAAGAACCGCTTCTCTCTCTCTCACGATCGCTCTCCCTCCTCCCTCTCTTGTGACTAACACCATACTCACGTGCGCACAGATACACGCACCGACATCGTTTTGCACATCTGATGGTCAGATAACGTCGGACAAAAGTGTCCAACCTGCAAGTGTCCAACCCCGTGCAAAGCTGTTTGTGTTTTGTTTGGTAGAATTAGATTTTAGAATAGCTATTTATTGAATGAAGCATTTGTTAACTTTGTTAATTTTGCTAAGTTTAATAAACACTGTTATATCTTTAAAGAGAAGTTCTTTAGTCATTATTGGTAACATATTGTGAAAAGTGGCTGATTGAAGGAGTCAGAGCTCGAATTCAACCCTTCTTTGTTCACCCTTGAATGATTATCTCCCAGATATTAACATTCTAGGTGAACTCCCATTTATGAGACTACCTTGCTCGGTTATTGGTCCCGGTTTCGGGGTGGTGCTTCGTATCTGTTAGTTCATATTAATAATTCTGTTAATTGTTATAATTAATTATTATTGATAATTGATAATTATAGCAAATAATTAACTGTGTTCTTCGCAGATTCCTACAGTTGGTACCTGAATTACTGATTAAGGTTAACAATATTTTGATGTCATAATTCATAATTGTCTGTGAACAGAGGGGTGGGCTCACAGAGAGACACTGGTTAGTATTGTGTGTAAAAAGACTCTCACACTGATCATCTCCAAACGTTTTCTTGGTTCCCACAAGCTCAACTGACTGCGCCGCGGCCCGCTGTGCACAAGGGCGCGAAGGCCCGTTCAACGCTGCTTGCAGCTTTAATTAGGGCCTGAGCCCAAAGGGCGAAGACCCTCTTGTTTTTCGTGCGTTTGTTTCTTTATTATTATTCTTTCTTGTTACGCCACTTTAACTCTAAATTTAACCCCCTAAACATGCTCAAAAACTCACCAAATTTGGCACGCACATCAGGAATGGTGAAAAATTTGATAAAATGTAAAAATTAAACCCCAAAGTGCCAAAATGTGCTCTCTAGCGCCACCTATGTATCTAGAACGGCCACCACGGCCCGTAGGAATGTCGTAGAGAGATCGAACCAAAACTCAATTATTCGTCTCATCAAGACCTACAAATCATACGCTGACACCCCTGACCTAAATCCAACAGGAAATCTGCAATGTCAATTTCAAAATACCATTTTTTGCCATTTTGGACCTTGAATAAACGCTATCTCCTCCTAGGGCGTTAATGGTATCGGCTTCAAACTTTAATACATGACTTATCACACTGTGTTGAGCAAAAGTTATTAAAAACTTTGTAATAACTCGAACGGTTTAGATTTAGTAAGCCCTGAAAGTTGGAGTGCGACATTACACCTTACAATGTAAACCAATGGGGAGGCAAATTCTGGGCATGAACTTTGTGCCAAACTGGGGCATCTGGCGTCTAAACTATAAGTCCCACCACTTTCAAACCTGTATCAATGGATTCGCGACGAAAATTCCTACAAAAAAATGTGATTTTTATGTAGGATTTGGCCAAAGTTATGGGATTTATGAGGATATTTCACAAGAAGATCACTTTGAAATCTGTCCTTCCAACTGAGAGGGAGAGAGAGAATGGGAGGGGGGGGATGGGTAAAGTAAACATCTACTGCCTGTGACAGAAGCCCTTGGACTGCACCACACTCCAGTTACTTAATGCTTCTACATATCTGACAGCAGTGTTCAATCCTTACTTTTTTTCAAGGAGTACATGTGCTCCTAAATGACAGAAATTAGGAGCATACATATAACTTTAGGAGCACACTGAAAAATGTTCAAGTAAGAGTTTCTTAAAGAAAACAATTCATTACATACATATTTACAATTTATCACATACATATTTAAACTCTGTGTGTGTGTGTGTGTGTGTGTGTATGTAAATCACAATTTGCTGTTTTTAGGGGTGCTTGATTATGGCAAAAATTATAATCACAATCATTTTTGTTCAATATTGAGATCATGATTATTTAACATGATTACTTTTTGACTGTCATCTTCTCCAATTGCTGTTGTTCATACATGCACATATTTTTTCTAACTTGGCTGAGGAGACTATTACATATGTAATCATATATTGTAGTAATGATTAAGAAAAACTATAGCCTATATGAGGGAAAAACTCAGGAAGGCTGGAGTTCCGGAGCTCCGTATTAAAACTGTAATGGACCTGCCATGAGGGTGGAGCAAACTCCATTTCCAAGGATGCTTTGCGATTTTCACACCTCAGCAGGGACCAGTCAACATCGGTCCCTCATTGGCGGAGATGCTCCTGCACAGCGGAGCGTCCTGAGGACGCAGCCATGACATCACCACCCCTTTATAAGCGAGCACGCCCAAACTACACGTCTTTCCCATGTCACTGAGCTAGGGGTAACTCCTGTTCCCCTGTGAGTTAGCTTGACTACCCCACGAACATGTTTTCCCCTCATCGAAGACTCCCCTCGTCGGACGAGACGAGACTTTGCCCGTGTTCACCCGAACACATTCCTGGACCCGAGAGAGACCGCTGCTGCAACCAGCGTCCTCAAATTCCCCTGAGAAAGAGGAAATGAAGTTACTTCGGGATAACGTGGACCGGCTCTGCCCTGCGCGTCTTCGCCGAGTCGTCTCTGCTGTTCTCTCCGCCACTCCACTCAGAGCCAGCTGCCGTGTTTTCGCCGACCTGTTTTACCTTGATGGTCACGGTCTTTTTTCACTTCACTCAGCTGGCCGACAGACCCGCTGATTCTCTTCGCTTTAACCTAAATAACAAATTGGGACTTGGTGCTCCGTTTGGATCTAAACAGAGAGCCGGGGTTAGCTGAGAGGCTAGCAGAGGCTAACTGGTTGTGCTTCTTTCGGTCATGCTGCAGTTAACGCTCCGCTGCTGCCTGTTTGCTGCCTGTTAGTTGTGTTCACCACGCTAGACTATTTTGTGTTTGTCTTGCTCGGGACTACTGTGTTTGTGCTGCCGTGAGTGAGAAAGTAAACTGATTTGTCGATCTTAAACCAGACAACGTGCGTTACAGACTGCCATTCTAGGTGAACTCCCATTTATGAGACTACCTTGCTCGGTTATTGGTCCCAGTTTCGGGTGGTGCTTCGTATCTGTTAGTTCATATTAATAATTTTGTTAATTGTTATAATTAATTATTATTGATAATTATAGCAAATAATTAACTGTGTTCTTCGCAGATCCTACAGTTGGTACCTGAATAACTGATTAAGGTTAACAATATTTTGATTTCATAATTCATAATTGTCTGTGAACAGAGGGGTGGGCTCACAGAGAGACACTGGTTAGTATTGTGTGTAAAAAGACTCTCACACTAATCATCTCCAAACGTTTTCTTGGTTCCCACAAGCTCAACTGACTGCGCCGCGGCCCGACGTGCGCAGGCCCGTTCAACGCTGCTTGCAGCTTTAATTATTATTATTATTATTACAACTCTTTGACCTCAAATAACTTCTACAAACGTGTACCAAAACTCACCAAAATTGGCGTGCGCGTAGGTGTCGTAGAAAAATGAAATTCACGAGGCATATGTATCATGTCAAGACGCACAAAAAAGCCTCTTGGAGCCATATTGTAAGTCCTACAGGAAGTCGGCCATCTTGAAAAAAGTGGTTAATGAACTCCTCCTACAGAATTCATCATAACAACTTCAAAATAAGTGTGTGTCATCTACACCAGAGTGTGATCAAAAGTTATTAAAAGATTTAGCTAGCGTTGAAGCATGTGGCCGCGGTGTGGCGTTGAGTTTTGATGTTTCGCCATGACAGAGGAAACTGCTATAACTGCCTGAAACTTGACATTTAAAAACAGTCCAGGCCTGAACACGTCTACATGATAATATTTAGTCAGTGATGTAAACTGGCTCCATGGCGCCACCTACGACATTTCAATGAAGCAGCCCTAGCAGCAGGCAAAACAGCAAACAAAGGAAGTGATGTTAACCTCCTTCTTTCATTATCTGAAAACAGCCCTGGTCTGGAGACATCTACACGTGAGTGACAGAAGCCCTTCGACTGCGCCATGCGGCGATGTACGCAATGGTGCGAGGGCCCGATCATCGCTGCTTGCAGCTTTAATTACTATTATTATTATAAGCACTTTATCAAACCACCTCTTCAACAAGCATAACCATAAGCATAAACATTTCAACTGCTTTGCCCACAGTGTCTCATCCACTGCCAGTATGTTTTACACAACCACAGCATGCTGGTTAAGCTATTAATATGAAAGCTGTCTGTATGCAGCCTAACTGTTTATCTGAGTTTGGCACGTATCTTAAAATTTGGCAAATTCTTGTAAACTTAGCTGCTGGCTGAGACAAACCAGTCTTTACCAGCAATAGTTGCAGGCAGTTAATTATATCAGGAGCAGAGGGAGGAGGACAGAGGACAAGGGGAAAGACTGCTGTGCACACGCCCCATGAATCGTGTTGTGGTGATAAATGGGTTGAAATTGTATGTCGTGTGTGGATTGTGTGTGTAGACTGTGTTTCATAGATGATCTGGAAACTTGGGTAACGTCAGACAAACATACAAAACTTATGGATTTGTGTGTATAACGATTATTCGTTACAACAAAACGGGAGCACAGCGGGAGATGGGCTGAAAATACAGGAGACACCTGGGAAACCTGAGTGTTGGCAGGTCTGGGCATTTATTACAGCTCGCCAAATGTATACACGTATACACATATACGTGTATACATGCACTATAGCCGTAGCAGTAAAGGTGCTGTGCGTTACTTGGCTGAATCATTTGACACCTCATACCACCTTGACACCTCATAATATAACGTGCTCCACTTACAAGGTGTACATATATGTATGCCTGATTATCTTGAGGTGACTGAGGTGTAGTCTGTTGTACGTTTGCAACAACTCCCTAAAGTACACATATACACGTATACATGCACATTAGCCATATCAGGTACGCAGTGAAGGTATTGTGCGTTAGTTGGCTGAATTGTTTGACACTTCATAACACATGAAGGCTCGAGCACCCATGTGTGCGTGTGCGTGTGCGTGTGTGTGTGTGTGTGTGTGTGTGTGTGATGTGGCCCATGTTATAGGGAGCTACCCACTGCTTCGTTGTGTATTGTCATTTTTAATGCATGTGTGTTTGTGTCCATGAAATGAAAGGTATCTTTGAATGTCCCTTAAGATAAATCAATATTGTCTGATAATTATATGCAAGGAAGAAAAGTGCTTCAGTCTTAATGTGTGTTGCTGCAGATCAAAGCTAAACACTGTTGTTTGTCCTCCTCATTTCATCCACCTAAGATAAGCTTTATTACATAATGGTCTGACCTGGACTTCAAATTCCACATGAAAACATGCTGGACTCTACAGTACTTCAGATGTTGAATACTCATATTTTCCATCCTGGGGCTCTGTCAGGAAAATGGCATTATTTTGTGTCACTGCACCTCATCCAATGGCATCTTGTATCCCTTTGAAGGAACAGGAGCTTCAGATGCAGGAAAATGAAAAAATTGCAATACTTTTCTGTCATTTTGGCTATTTTGAGTCAAATTAGATCAAGGGGTGTTGCATCTGTCTTGTGTAACACAATTAGATGAATTTCGTTTGTTGGGAATAGTGGATGCACCTCTCCAAAAGATCAAAAAGGCTTGCTGATAAAGTTGTATTACCCTGTCATTTATTAAGACATCAATATTTCTGATGAAAATATGCCATGCTAAAGCAACCACTCAAACAGGACTGAATACGAGATATGGCCATAGTTTATTTAGCGTAGCTATTTATTACATATTTTCATGTGTTTTATATGCTTACACTAATGCTCTCATATACTGTACACATTGGCTTTACAACTTATGCTAATGCACAAATGTACAATTTAAGGTAATCAAATTTCATCTAGATAAAATTATATCTGGTGTCTCTTTTTATCTTTTTATCTTAACATTAAGATGGTCATTATTTCTCTATTTTCACAGTGTCCAGGCTGTCAGTGTAATCCACACATACTCTGCGACAACAAGCAGACATATGGAATAATTATCTCACTGTCATCCAGAGGGGGAAAAATCACAACCATTAGATTGCTGGACAATCAAATCTCCATGCCAACTAATTGATGTATTTCCAAAGGGAAAGGACCATGCTGGACTGATTTGAATGTGTGACAAGCTGCTACAGGTTTGAAATCACTGGATGTGATCTATGGCTCAGAAAAAGAGGCAGGCCATTTATCAGCAGAGACGTCTGTATTTATTGCTGCTTTCACAATCAAATGCGCACCTGGTAACTTTGAATTCTGGTGGTCTCAAATAGTAGAAATAGCAGGGGATTTGAGGATATTATTTGCCAGTATAGTAAATACATTAGTAAAGGGGGCAGAGTTACCACAAGTATTTATTAAGTATGCACCAAAACCACCAATACTTACCTTATTAAAAAAACAATCCACCTTGAATACTGATTCTCTTCTAATCTGTTCATTTGAATTCATTTAGTAGAGGTACAGCCTCACAATAGGCCGCATGCAAGAACCACATGTACAACAGATTGGTTCTTAAGGAGCAAGTATAAACGCAAGAAACTTTGTGGCATTCATCAGTTTTCTCATACTTAAAAATTTCTCCAATGTATGAACAAAATTTATGAGTGGTCCAGACATGTTACACAAGAAAGGAGTTTAAATATGATAACTAAATTAGTTATGTTTTTGTCTGCTGATTTCTTTTCTTCTTTACTCGTTTTTTACTCATTGGTAACATTTTGTGAATGAAACTTGCCCACAAAGCGGAGCGCAACATGTAGCCTTATATGGCATTCATCAGACTGAAACAAGTGACTTACCACAAGTTCGGGAAGTTAAGAGAGTTTGTTGAATTTGATTTGGAACAATCGTATGAACAAACCTCACAGAGGAATTTTAGGATAAGAGTAAGAATATGTTCTTGCATAAGGCTTACACACAGAAGAATTATCCAATCAGCTCCAAACAGAGAGGTTTAAAATATTAAATTTCACAGTAGTATTTGTTATTAGCTAAAATTGTGGGAGCAAAAGTTGGATCACTGCATCCCTAGTATTTCACCTGGCTTTAAGTTTACATTTATTTTTGATAAGAACCTCAAAGTTCCTCAATACAGAACTACAGCAGCAACATTGTCTCCTAAAATTCTTTTTACTGGTGCATGGGCATTCCAAACATGCCTGTTTGGAACGGGCCAATTTATTGGCCTTCAGCTGCTATTTCAACACACAGAAAAATTAATACAGTTGATGTGAGGTGTGAATGAGTATATACGCCAACAACATGAAAGAAACTAACCCTCTATTATAAACAGATGTTATGAATATCAGGCTAAGTACTCTAATAGTAAATACATGTTCATTTCTCATTTCAAGTAAAATAAGGACTGCATTTAAAAATAAAATAATGTGCATCCTAAAATAAAGTAGATTGATCTTATTGGGTTCTTAGATCGTTCCTATTTTCTGTGCCTTCAGTTCAGATTTGAGTGGGTATGTTTGCTCAAAAGATTTGTGCTTTGTCTGTAGTGGCGCCTCACAATCGCCACGGTCTCAGAGCATATGAGACAAACTGGTTTTGAACTGGAAGTATTTGTTCTGTTTTAGTTGTGTAAGTACAATCATTCTGCATTGGGCTCTGAGTGCTTTGAGCACTGAGCAGCTGACCTACGTTCAACAATGTACCTGAACACCTCCTGTGTAGTCACTCGTGGCTGATCTGCCAAACATACTGCTAACTACGCTTTCTGTCTAGACACAGGGACAAGAGTGTCCATTCTTGATTAAAAGCTCTGTTTTTGCTGTCTACTTTTCTCTTTTTAGAGCACTTTTCTCTAACTTGTGTCACCCCTCGACTCTGCTCTTTCCCTGACAAGTCGGTTGGCAGAGCCCTAAAGCTTTACCCTGCCCCTGCACAGAGCAGAGCAGTTCATTAAGCACTGGGTTATTCAGAGTTAATTAATATTAAATGTATCGTGTGTCCAAATAGCAACAAATTTGACAAGGCACTCCCTTTTTTCCCCAGCCGTACACCCACCAACCCACATCTGTCTACCTTTAGTAGACAGATGTACTACTAAATGGACTTTAAATGGTAAATGGACTGTACTTGTATAGCGCCTTTCTAGTCGTTCAACCACTCAAAGCGCTTTTTACACTACGAGTCACATTCACACACATTCATACGCTGAATGGGTACAGGGGCCACCATGCAAGGTCCCAACCTTCCCATCAGAGGAATCTAATCATTCACACACATTCACACACTGATGGAACAGCCATCAGGAGCAACTTGGGGTTCAGTATCTTGGCCAAGGACACTTCGCCATGCGGACAGGAGGAGCTGGGAATTGAACCGACAATCTTCCAATTAGTGGATGATCCACTCTACCTCCTGAGCCACAGCTGCCCCCCTACTACTAATTTGCAACAGCAAAATGTTTTGAAAGAAATGTAATGCTAGCGGGAAATTTATTAACATAAAGACAAAAAAATTCAAATGTAGTTATCTGCCAAGTTTTAAAATGTTCATCCAATAGTCTATGTAGTATTTCACAGGATAAGTGAAAAATTTGACTTCCTGGTGTCACTTCATGAAGAGCCAGGAGATCAGTCATTCAGCAAGATTTATCCTAAAGAGACCATGAATGTCTGACCAAGGTGTTGGACAAAAGCCAACAGGCATTGTCATCTATACTGCTAGCATGGTTAAAAAACTACACCACCAAACCTAGCATCAAAACAGCTGAATATATCCAAATTTAACCCTTGTAGACATTAAAGTCTGTGTAAAGGAAAATCAGAGATTTCTTTTGAAACACATATATAACATTAACCATGTTAGAAAATAACTGCTGAAAACGTGAAAACTGTGAACCACAAAGTACCGAATTGTGAAGTTAAAGCGTTAAACTGCTTTTCACCATTTCTGTGTTCAGGATTTTTTGGGCAGGCCTGAAATTGTGGATCCATGACATAGAAGGGTGACTAGCAAGATGCCTCCTAACATTATAAGAATTAGAGCACCTTAGCATCAGCTGGGTGTGTAGTCTTTTGTTTGCTAATGGTATCAATTCAATCAATCAATCAATCAATCAATTTTTATTTATATAGCGCCATATCACAACAGAAGTCATCTCAAGGCACTTTTCACATAGAGCAGGTCAAGACTGTGCTCTTTAATTTACAGAGACCGAACAATTCCCCCATGAGCAAGCACTTGGCGACAGTGGTAAGGAAAAACTCCCCTTTAACGGGTAGAAACCTCAAGCAGACCTGGCTCCTGGTGGGCGGCCATCTGCTTTGATGGGTTGGGTTGAGAGAGAGAAAGAGAGAGGGAAAGGGGGAGGGGGGGGCAGGAGAGCAACAATCACAACAACAACAACAAACACAAGCATCAATAGACAGGGAGGGATGCCATCAGGACTGTGAAGGACCGCGAAGGCTCGGCCCGGGACCCAGGTTTTCCTGTGAGATGAGAAAGCACAAAAAACTCCGGGGAAGAAGCAAAGTTAGTGACATGCATTAATGTTACATGAATGCATACAGATAGAGAGGAGGAGGAGGAGAGAGGAGCTCAGTGCATCATGGGAAGTCCCCCAGCAGTCTAGGCCTATAGCAGTATAACTAAGGGCTGATCCAAGGCGAGCCTGGTCGGCCCTAACTATAAGCTTTATCAAAAAGGAAAGTTTTAAGCCTACTCTTAAACATAGAGAGGGTGTCTGCACCCCGGACTGAATCTGGTAGATGGTTCCATAGAAGAGGAGCCTGATAGCTGAAGGCTCTGCCTCCCATTCTTCTTTTAAAGACTGTAGGAACCACCAGTAAGCCTGCATACTGGGAGCGCAGTGTTCTAGTGGGATAATACGGTATTATGAGCTCTTCAAGATATGATGGTGCCTGACTATTAAGGGCTTTGTAAGTTAGGAGAAGGATTTTAAATTCTATTCTAGATTTTACAGGAAGCCAATGTAGCGAAGCTAAAATGGGAGAAATGTGATCTCTTTTTCTAGTTTTAGTCAGTACACATGAAGCTGCATTCTGGACCAGCTGGAGAGTCTTTAGAGACTTGTTAGGGCAGCCAGATAATAAGGAATTGCAATAATCCAGCCTAGAAGTAACAAATGCGTGAACTAGTTTTTCTGCATCTTTTAGGGACAGGATGTGCCTGATTTTTGTGATATTACGTAAGTGAAAAAAGGCAGTCCTTGAAATTTGATTTATGTGGGAGTTAAAGGACATATCCTGATAAAAGATAACTCCCAGATTCCCTACGGTGGTGCTGGAGGCCAGGGTAATGCCATCTAGAGTAGCTATATCATAAAACATAATGTGTTTCTAAGGTGTTTAGGGCCGAGCACAATAACTTCAGTTTTATCTGAATTTAGTAGTAGAAAATTGCAGGTCATCCAGGTCTTTATGTCATTAAGGCATGCTTGGAGTTTGTTTAACTGATTGGGTT
The DNA here is from genome assembly GCF_963924715.1 of Thunnus thynnus. Classification (NCBI taxonomy): domain Eukaryota; kingdom Metazoa; phylum Chordata; class Actinopteri; order Scombriformes; family Scombridae; genus Thunnus; species Thunnus thynnus. The sequence goes on from NC_089518.1 coordinate 3,507,753, forward strand.
CATCTGGCTTCATTGATAAATATAATTGGGTGTCATCTGCATAACAATGAAAATTTATGGAGTGTTTCCTAATAATATTACCTAAAGGAAGCATATATAAGGTGAATAGAATTGGTCCAAGTACAGAACCTTGTGGAACTCCATGTCTAACTTTTTCCTTCACGGAGGATTCATCATTAACATGTACAAACTGAAATCGGTCTGATAAATAGGACTTAAACCAGCTTAATGCAGTTCCTTTAATGCCAATTAAATGTTCCAGTCTCTGCAAAAGGATTTGATGGTCAATTGTGTCGAATGCAGCACTAAGATCTAACAGGACAAGTATAGAGACAAATCCTTTGTCTGATGCAGTTAGGAGGTAATTTGTGACTTTCACTAGTGCTGTCTCTGTGCTATGATGCGCTCTAAATCCTGACTGAAAATCCTCAAATAAACTAGTGTTATGTAGAAAGTCACATAACTGATTAGAGACTGCTTTCTCAAGGATCTTAGATAGAAATGGAAGGTTAGATATAGGTCTATAATTGGCTAAAACACCTGAATCAAGAGTAGGCTTCTTAAGAAGAGGTTTAATTACAGCTACTTTAAAGGGCTGTGGTACATAGCCTGTTACTAAAGACAGATTGATCATATCTAGTAAAGAAGTGCTCACTAAGGGTAAGGCTTCCTTAAGCAGCCTAGTTGGGATGGGATCTAAGAGACAGGTTGATGGTTTAGCTGAAGAAATCATTGAAGTTAGTTCAGACAAGTCTACTGGAGAAAAACAGTCCAAATATATGTCAGGATTTACTGCTGTTTCTAAGGTGCCTGTGTTTGGGGAGAGAATGGTGCCTGTTGAGGGCAGAAGGTGGTTAATTTTGTCTCTAATAGTTAGAATTTTATCATTAAAGAAGCTCATAAAGTCATTACTACTGAGAGCTATAGGAATACATGGATCATTAGAGTTATGACTCTTTGTCAGCCTGGCCAAAGTGCTGAAAAGGAACCTAGTGCAGTTTTAATTCTCATCTATTAATGCTGAGTAATAGGCGGCTCTGGCATTACAGAGGGCCTTCCTATGTTTTAAGACTATCTTGCCAGACTAAGCGAGATTCTTCTACTTTGGTGGAACGCCAAATCCTTTTCAAATTTTTGCGATGTTTGCTTTAATTTGCAGGTTTGGGAGTTATACCATGGAGCTAACCTCTTATGTTTTATTATCTTCTTTTTTAAGGGGGCGATGGAGTCGAGTGTTTGTCTTAGTGAGCCTGCAGCACTATCAACAAGATTATCAATTTGGGAGGGACTAAAGTTAACATAAGAGTCCTCTGTAGTATTGAGACATGGCACTGAATTCAGTACTGATGGAATTGCTTCCTTAAATTTATCTACAACACTATCAGAGAGACATCTAGTGAGGACATTTTTGTCTAATGGTGTATGATCCAGTAATAGGAATTCAAAAGTTATTCAAAAATGATCTGATAAAATAGGATTTTGTGGAAAAATTATTAAATGTTTAATTTCAATCCCATAAGTCAGAACAAGGTCTAGGGTGTGGTTAAGACGGTGAGTGGGATTATTTACACACTGAGAGAAGCCAATTGAGTCTAATAATGAGATAAATGCAGTGCTGAGACTGTCACTATCAACGTCCACATGAATATTAAAATCACCTACTATAATTACTTTATCTGTACTAAGGACTAAATACGACAAAAACTCTGAGAATTCAGATAGGAATTCAGAGTACGGGCCAGGAGGACGGTACACTATAACAACTAGAACTGGCTGTAAAGTTTTCCAGGTTGGCTGAGAGAGACTAAGAACAAGGCTTTCGAATGAGTTATAATTAAATTTAGGTCTAGGGTTAACGATTAGGCTTGAGTTGAAAATGGCTGCAACTCCACCTCCTCGGCCAGTGTCTCAAGGAATATGAGTATTAATATGACTGGGGGGAGTGGATTCATTTAGGCTGACATATTCTTCATGACACAGCCAAGTTTCAGTGAGACAAAATAAATCAATATGATGATCTGAAATTAAATCGTTTACTAAAACAGCTTTAGATGATAGCGATCTAATGTTCAAGAGTCCACATTTAATTATCTTATTTTGTTGTACTATTGCAGTAGTGGTTTTAATTTTTACTAGATTTTCATGAATGACTCTTCTTTTGTTTACTTTGGATTTAATTGATTTAAGTGGTCGGGGGACAGACACAGTCTCTATGTGGTTTTGGGTGGGTAACTGCTCTAATGGAAGCGCAGAGAAGCGTGTAGGACTGCAGCTCTGCCTCCTGGTCTCAACTCTGGGTTGTCATGGTTTTGGTCTACTAATAAACGTGGCCATATTTCTGGATATGAGAGCAGCTCCATCCAAAGTGGGATGTATGCCGTCTCTCCTAATCAGACCAGGTGTTCCCCAGAAAGTCTGCCAATTATCTATGAAGCCCACATCGTTTGCTGGACACCACCTCGACAGCCAGCGGTTGAATTGTGACATGCGGCTGTACATGTCATCACTGGTCAGATTAGGCAGCGGTCCAGAGAGAATTACGGAGTCCGACATTGTTTTTGCAAATGTACACACCGACTCAACATTAATTTTGGTGATCTCCAATTGGCGTAATCTGGAGTCGTTACCGCCGACATGGACGACAATCGTACCATATTTACGTTTATTCTTAGCCAGCAGTTTTAAATTTGACTCAATGTCGCCCGCTCTGGCCCCAGGAATACATTTAACTATAGCTGCTGGTGTCGCTAACTTCACGTTTCTGACTATGGAGCTGCCAATAATCAGAGTTTGTTTCTCAGCGGGTGTGTCACTGAGTGGGGAGAACCTGTTAGAAACATGAACTGGTAGGTGGTGAACCGTGGGCTTCTGCTTAGGGCTATGCTTCCTTCGGACAGTCACCCAGCCGCCCTGGCTTCCCGGCTGCTCGGGAGCTACCGGGGGAGTGGGAGCTACGCTAGGTCGGCCCGCACCGGATACTGGGGGCTGGCTAACTACATTAGCTGCTGATTGTTTTTCCATGGTGTGGAGCCGCGCTTCCAATTCACTAAGCCTTGCCTCCAGTGCTGCAAATAAACTACACTTATTACACTCACCACTATCACTAAAGGAGGCAGAGGAATAACTAAACATTTGACACACCGAGCAAGAGAGAGCAGGAGAACGAGAGGGAGAGAGAGAAGCCATCGCTAACTGCTTAGTTTAAGTTAGCTGCTAATGCTAGCTGCAGAGCTAAAGTGACTAACAACTTGTGCGATTAGCGAGAAAAGTCGCTAAGAGAAAAGCGCTGAGAGTGCTTGTGTAAAACTAGCGAAAGTTTAAATATACAGCAGATATTAATCCACAGTAATGTGATATATATAGGAAAATCAACTGAGATGAGAGCAGCAACAACGCTATCAGTAGACACAGTCGGCAACCGGAAATGATACAATACGCTTACCGTAGCACGTCAGCACGTCCAGGATTCTGGTAGCATGCAATACTTTCATTGCAAGCTTAGACTGTAGATGATATCCAACTTAATCTATCCAAAACACACAAGGAGTTAACTCTCTACAGTACTGTATTAAGACATAGCTGGATGTTTAGAGATTTAGTAATGAACAGACAACTTGGCCGGCAGCTTGGTCAGCTCATTATGTTGGCAAACATAGTTGAAACTTTGGTCTTCTTTTTGACAGCATTCCAGCTTAGGGTCAGCATATCCTATCAGTCAGAGTGTCTGTTCAGAGAGTTAAGATATAAATCATAACTGCTAAAACTTGGAATCTGTCATGTGTGTTTGTGTATGGGAATTGTTTAGGCTATTGGAAGGCATTGTATTAGGAAAACAGTCTTCGATGTCTCCATTTTGTTGTGAAAGCAGCAGCTAGACATTTGACTGTTCAGAGAACATTCTGTATCACCCAAATTCATCTCCTCAGTGATTATCTTTTCTATCTATTAAGTTGTATGACTGAGTTTAAGATTGAACCGTTCATTTGAAGACAACTGTGGGTCCAGACAACATGGCCCATATGGACCCCAGCGTTAAAGGTGCTCTCAATAATGATTCATGTGGTAGTTGTGGAAAACTTTCACACTAGTCCTATTGGGACTTGTTTCCCTGAAATAATATTAATCATTTTAAGCCTTTCTCACAAATTTAAAATACATTCATTAAAACACATTCTCTCCTCTCAGGCTTGTGGTAGAGGTCAGAGTTAACATTTATCAGACAGTTTTCAGTATGTTTGTCCTTTTGAGCTCCTTATCATCTGTGACAGCAGTAATTCTTGGCTCCTTGACAGATGAAAGAGATTAAAAATTGACTTTTAGGTATTCACTCGCCCAGCAAAATGAACAACCCATAATGTAACATTCTGTTAGATTATGGAGTTGTTACAACAGCACACTTCACATAAGTTTCTAGCTTTCGAATATAAGATGAATCACGCTTTTTCAAGCGTGATTCAATTTCCAGAATAAAATATTATCTTTTATTCAGGCCGATACAGTATTTTAAATTTACACCAAGCACTTACACAATACGCCGGAGAGAAGACCTGGAATGGGTTGCACCAACTGGTCTTTACTAAGCCTGCTCCTAACTGCTAAGTAAGTCTTTGTTAAGACTAGTCTTTAGAATGGAGTTACGTTGGTTGCACCAACCAAACTTAAGCCTAGTCTTAACTACTTCTGGTCGTAGTGATGTGCAGCCACGTGAATGTCCACGCGACTATGGCTATTGCCTAGCAGCATGTGTTGCAAGGATACATTGTTAACAATCTTCTACTGTCTTACTAATTTATACTTAATAATTTCTAATTTGTGCCAACATTATTGATGATCAAAGGAAAAGAAAGGGCAATTTCACGGACATTGAAATAAGAAAATTAATAGAGCTGTACAGCCAGCACAAGATGATTGTGCTGCAAGTCAAAGCAGTCCTATGTGGTTTTGAATTAAATCAGCATGATAATAATAATAATAATAATGATCAACCACAATCTATTTGTTATTTAATGAATTAATCTATTTAGTGGTTTATTTAACAGGGGCAGTGCACATTAATAAACTGCTGTAATGCAACAGAGTCTAATGTAGTCTAAGGTAATCTATCTAATGTAAACAATAAATTATTTATATAAAAACATTGCTGTCCATTGTTTATAAGTGTTTTCTTTACATAGAGGTTAATTTCACTACTTATCATAATAATTCATTAAAATCTATGACACTATTTTTATGCAAGCCGGAGGAATGATGAAGAGTGATTGAATGAAAAGCTTTCTCACCTGTGCAGTAAAATGACCTACATTCTACATCAGCTAGTAGTTATAGTAGTATACCTTCACCAGATAATCTACTGTAGTGTCCCTCAACCATTAAATGTAACAACTACAACAAATTTCATTATAACCCTAAGTTCAGAGGCACTTCTAAAATCTACCTGTGTTTCATCTTCATATGCCACCAAATTACAAAAGTGTTTCCAGTGTCCTAGTCAAATCAAAGACAATTATCCAATATTCTGTAACAGTCTCTCAGAGAACACTCCAAAAATTTCCAATCAACTACAAACTGTGGTTCTCAAGACAATAGAGACAGACTTTTAAGACTCAGTCACGACTGGAATAATAACACCAGGTAAGAAGCAGCTGCTGTGTAAAGTTGGCGTAAGACTGCCCCCTGCTGTAGCCAATGTATCTGCCTGACACTCAGACACAAGACGAAGCACACTTTGGTAGTTGGTATATCATCTGTGTTAAGATGTGGTAGTAACTGCAATGTTTGACTGTTGACAAATGGCCAATAATAGCAATATTAATATCTGTGTTCTGCATTAAAGCAACTGATAAAAACATGTTCTTTCTCAATTCAAAAAGCAAAGTATTTCCATAAGAAAAGCATTCTTACTCATCATGGGACAAGCACTTGTTGCTGGAGAAGATGTGTGAAGGCAAATAATAGCTGTAATTCTTTGAATCTTATAAGCAAGTGAATGCCAATTTAACATTGGTTCAATTTCAAATACCACTGCATTCACAGAACTGAAATATTTTACTTTGGAAAAATATATAATATATATATTATTGTTTGTTTTTAGGGTTCACAAATTCAGATTCACAAATTATTACTCTTCAAAAGTGTCTGACAGTCTAAAAACAATTTTCAAGCTACTCATATCCAGTCAGTCATTCATATCAGGTTATGTTCTGTCAGTCACATGATCTAAGCCTAAAACACAAGACAAACAAGTACTCTTGGAAACCCAGAAGTTTAAGTTAGGATTTTTCATTTGATCTGAAACCTGATTTTGTTTTAACCTGACTTGAGTTTTGCAGATTTTGCAGTTTTTGAATATTTGACTCCTGAATTTTCTATCTGAATTTATGAACCCCTTTAGACTGTTTTTGAAATTGCTAAAATGCTTGAAATGACCTTCTGGAAATTTCAAACAGGGGAATTCAAACCACATACATTCAGATAGTCGTTATGGCTGTTATTTGCTTCCATCATTGTAATAGTAGTATAGACTATTGTAGATAAATGGGACACAGTCACTTGAGTTGGACATTTTGGTTTCCCATAACCAAACTGGAGATCATGAAGAACCTCAGGGGCAAAAGCACCAGCTTTGCCACCACAGAGAAAAGAAAGGAGGATCAGTGTGGAGAACTAAAACCCACACAACTACCCTGGAACATGTGAGTTGCTCAGTTCGAACAATAAAGGGCAATTCAACCTAAAAGCAGATTAAAAAGCTTAGTCTGCTCTAACAGTTTAGACAACCTCGCATATACAGTAAGTGTGAATTATGGCAACAATAAACTACCAGGGATTGTGGGAGGTGAAAGAGCAGAGTCAACTCATTACATTTACATTTACATTTTTCATTTAGCAGACGCTTTTATCCGTCTGAGACTGATACAACACAAGCAGGGATCTAGTCAGGAGACAACAATGCGAGTAAGTGCCGTAAAGCTTAAGTTTGAGTCCGATAGGACGTAGATGCCAACAGGCAGTGCACCTAGGAAATGCAAAGAGTGCATAGATTGCATAGAAACAAGTTTTGTTTTTTGTTTTTTAAAGTTTTGTCTTTTTGTTTTTTCTCTACCCACAGTCCATCAAGTGCAGAGGTGTTCACGAAAGAGCCAGGTCTTTTGTCTTTTCTTAAAAATTGAGAGGGACTCTGCAGATCAAACAGAGTTTGGTAACTACAGAGGAGAAGAGTCTAGCTAGCGACTTAGGGTTTTGAATTTGATGCGAGCAGCAACTAGGAGCCAGCCAGCCGTTCATCATGCAGGGACAGATACCCCACCACTGATATCTCAATGTGAAAGAAAAAGGGCACAAGTACCCTGAGTTCACAATGAATTCTGCATTTAACAAATGTCATATTTTCATTAATGTTGTATCACAAAAATGCAGGCTTTGTGAACTCTACAAGCAATAAACCAAGACTAATGTAAGAGAAAGCCTTGAGCTTGAAAGTTCACTTGCTATCTTAAATAATAATTGAATGTTCACTTACTAGCTTATTCCAGAGCTTTCAACCTCATCTCACCAATAAACCTAATCATAGCCTCAAAGATATCAAACAAATGTCAAGAACAATTTTGTTTCAGTCCATTTAGTAGCTGTTTAGGAGCCTTCTGTTATATAACATCTTCATGACATTTATGTCATCAGCTGTTTCCAAGTCAAGAATGCACTCTGAATCTCAACATGGATTACAAGTCTCTAAAGTGCTCAGAAAAAAAATGAACATCTACACTTCCATGACAATGAGCAAACTCCAATAATCAAAAGTTCCAAAACAGTTACAGAACAGCCACTAAGCTACTAAGATTGTTTTTTTTTCAACTGCTGCTTCAGAAGTCAAGAATGAACTTTGATCTGGAATTAAGATTTTCTTTAAGAAAAGCACAAATTCAATATTGCTTTGTCTTAAAACTCACTTTTACAGAATGACTGACTGCATTTCTTTGACATGAGCTGTTTGTTTTATGTCTTTCATTTAGGGTTTTTCCTAGGGATGCACGATATTATCGGCACGTCATTGGTATTGGCCAATAAAAGCTCTAAAATGAAATATCGGCATCGGCCATTTCTGCCAATTATGAGAGGCCGATTTGTTGCCTTCTCCTCCGCCGCCTGACTGTGCTTCCCTCCACGGACTGTTTCACCCTGACGGTCCCGGTGCTTCCTCCGCAGGCTCCACTTCACTCAAGCTGTCCGTCAGACCCACTGCTTCTTCCCACTTTAACTTGAATAACAAACCGGGGCTCGGTGCTGCGGTTGGATCCACATAGAGAGCCGGGGCTAACATTAGCTGGGAGGCTAGCAGAGGTTAGCTGGCTGTGCTTCCCTCTGGTAATGCTGTGGCCTTGGCAGGTTCATTAAAGTTTTGAGGTAAATTCCTCCTTCATGTATTGTCTTTCTTGATCATACTTAGTACAATCTATGCTTGCATGCATAATAGTCTCCTCAGCCGTCTGAAAAAATATGTGCATATATCGGTATCAGCATCAACAATCGACCACAGTGAGTTGGAAATATCAGCATATCGGATATTGGCAAAAAATCCAATATCGTGCATTCCTAGTTTTTCCCTTTTCATGAACATAATTTCAATTGTCCTTAATGTTGCTTATGTTTGAATTTCCTCACCTCACCACGTCACCTCACTATTCTATGCTTATTGCTTGAAAAGTGCTCCTCTATAAATGAATTGTTTATTATTGTTATTATTATTATTATTATTATTATTATTATTATTATTATTATTATAACTGGAAAAAAAACAGGTTTCCATTTTTATAGGATTTGATATGAAAATGTTTGTCATAGAGATTTACACTAAGTTAGATAGGCATAAAAACTATTAAAATTTAATCCATTCAATTCCATTGATATTCAACAGTAAGAGAGGATTAGATATAAAGCTGCTGTAAATGCTCTGCTCTTGTTTTCACTGTTTCAGTTGTAGTGTAGTTGTTTCAACCAATGCACATGTGTGCTTATACATAAGATGATGACCACTGAATAATAATGCAAATGCATTTTCTGCAAATATATGTAGAATTTATGTCAAAGGGCTTGGTAATTGACCAGTCAGCTAATTGATATTCAACACTAAAGCCTCATAGGGAGCCAACTGACATACATTCTCTGCTCTCTGAACTAGTACAGAGCAAACAAAGCTGCCGTGAGGAGGCTATATTAGTGATGAGCTGGTTGAATAGCCTTGTGTCTCGTACTCTCAGGGGTTTGTAGGGTTTTCTACAAAGGAGATCCAAGAGAGCACCTGCGTTTGATTTCTGGGCCTGCAATTTCCCTCATTAGCTGTACATTCAATTAGGCTGCAAGTCCCCTGTATTGTATGGCTATGATCTGGGTCAAACACTCCGGTCACTTTGAAGAGCTTGAGTACTCTGTCCCTGGCCTCATGTTTGATACCAGACAACTGGCTGAAGGTTACCATCAAACACTTGTGACTGATCTTGAGCTAAATGAGTGACAACAACTTTCTAATTAAATGTTCTTCATCCTACAATCTGCTGACCTTCACACCCCCCCCCCCCCCCCCCCCCCACAAGTCAGTCAAATACAACATATCTGTCCAACAGAGTACACACACACAGACACACACAAAACAAATGAATCTGCTTGTGTGCTTCATCATTGTTACTCAAGATATTAGGAATATAAGAAGTAAAAGGAAAAACATCAAACTGAGGACATCCTGTCAAGTAGTTCAGGCAGCTGGTGGTGGCAGGTTGCTTCTCCTATAGGGCCCAAATCCAAATATGCTATTCGGTAAAGCATAAATACTGGGTTTTTTACGGACATTTATTTCGTGCAAATATTTTTAAAATTAAAAGTTAGTTTTAACTAACTAAGTTAGTTTTTGGGAAGGAAAAAAAACATATCAAATACCAGCACACATGTTTGTTACATCGCTATCTCAGTCTCTCTCCTCTTCTCCACTGCTACTATTAGCAGGTCTCAACTAGGGGGGTCACATCAACCTGCTACATGACACACATTTCCTTATTTGGACATCACTCCCGGAGTTGGGGGTGTTCCCCAGAGACAAAGCTGAGCTACTGACACAAGTGAAGCGCTCCCAAGGGACTCTCCATAACCTGTTGTTCCCCTTCTCCTTTCCACAAAGTTAGGCTATAAAAAATAGGCAATAAATGAAAAGTGCAAAGCAAGAATCGCCTTTTAAGTTCTTCTCTATACGTTACACACTGTGCTGTCTTTGTGTTATGGATGTATAAATAACTAGAGGTATGTCTGCGCATTTGCGATGCACTTGGTTTTAGCTCTGTAGTCAACGCAGTCGTCTATAATCTGGGAAACTCAAGTTCAAGACCCACTGTGGGGACGTCCTTCGTAAGATAGTCTATTCATAAACACTTATTTTAACAGTTTAATATCCTAAAATTAAAAGCATAATAAAAACAAAAACTGGATTTTTACGCCTTTTTCCACTTTTATTTGAATAAAAATACAAATATAAATAACTTTGCTGCCTCAACAAATATAGATACAAATACAGTTTCCTATCTGTGCAGCCAAACTTAGCAGCTCCTCAACAGACGGTTTCTCCCTGACAGTCCCGGTGCTTCCTCTGCAGGCTCCACTGCACTCAAGCTGCCCGTCAGATGCGCTGCTTCTTCCCACTTTAACGTGAATAACAAACCGGGGCTCAGTGCTCTGGTTGGATCCACATGGAGAGCCGGGGCTAACGTTAGCTGAGAGGCTACCGGAGCATTAGCCGCAGCATGGCTGGCGGGAAACACAGCCAACTAGCCACTGCTAGCCTCCCAGGTAATGTTAGCCCCGGTTCTGCATGTGGATCCAAAAAGAGCACTGAGTCCCGGTTTGTTATTCAAGTTAAAGTGGGAAGAAGCAGCGGGTCTGATGGGCAGCTTGAGTGAAGTGCAGCCTGCGGAGGAAGCACCGGGACCATCAGGGTGAAACAGTCCATGGAGAGAAGCACAGGCAGGCAGCGGAGGAGAAGGCAACACATCGGCCTCTCATAATCGGCAGAAATAGCCGATGCCGATACTTCATTTTAAAACTTTTATCGGCCGATACTGATGATATGCCGATAATATCGTGCATCCCCAGTAGCAATCTTGGATAACTGGTCTCACACTGGGGTAGGCCCTGTTAACTCTTGGACACCACTTCCACCTGCTATTAACATGCAATCTGTGAATGCACACAGCATACATTGCAATCAAAATGTGATTGGATTAACCAGACCATACCAAGAAGGGTATTTCACCTGGCTTATTAATACCGGGTACAGGTAAATTCAAAGGCCTGTTATCAGATGTTATTATCCAGATAACATCCAGATGCAGACCATATGTTAATAACAGGTGGATTTAGAGATATACATTATGTTGTGAAGGCATGCACTTGACATTTCAGTGACATTTACGATTTAACTGCAGGATTCGTAATCCAAATTCAAACAAAAGACAATAGGGGAGTTCAACTTACTCAGGTTCCAACTGAGCAACCCTTTACTCGAAACCAATGTGCAACAGCAAATACTTTTTATCAACATAATGAGAAAATGTTGTTAATTGACATATCTGGCAAGTTGCAAAATCTTGATATTGAATGTATGAGTAAAAGTTTCACTGACAACAAGTTTCATTAGTTTTCCACCAAAATATCAGATCTTGTAGTACAATGTCCTTTCAAAGTAACTACAGCACTATTCATTTTTTATGGTTCTGTTTAGGCACTGGCAGCACTTGGTTAAGGTTAGGGAAAGATCATAATCTTGGTTAAATGGGTGATGGTTGGTACAGGTTAACATTGGGGTTGATGATGCCGAGGCAGCTTTTCAGTCACCACTGATCTGTCACGGCCAACATGCCACTCTAACTTAATCACCCCAGTCAAGACTATAGTTTATACCTTACATCAGGTCAGGTCCTACTCACAATCATGTGGCACATGCATACACATGCATACATACTTCTGAGTCAGGTTATTATTCTATTATTCATGTATTCTCTAATGAAAGTTGATGGGGCACCTAGCCCATCATCATAGTCTTTAGGGGTTGAAGCTGCACTCTCAATCGATAATAAGTCCAAGAAGTCCTTCAACCAGTTATGTTTATAATAGCAGTCCCGTTTACGGATTTTATAGTTCATAAGTACTGTTGTCGTGTTTACAGAGAGAAAGGCTATTGTGGCAATACTTTGTGTAGTTCTTGAGTGAATATTTTCCACTCTATTTCCCAATATGCATACAACAGGACATTGAGGAATATGAACATTCATTATCACCTGTAAAGTATCAATTACCTCAGTCCGGAAACTTTCTACCATTGGACAGGACCACGGTAAGTGTATGAGTGTACCAGTCCTACCACAGCCATGCCAGCACAATTCAGAAGCATTTGGATCCAATTTTTTTAACTTATGTGGTGTAATGCCCTATGTATGACCTTCATTTGGATAATTTTATATCTCACACAGTTGTACATAGATGTTGAATGTTTCAATATTGAGTCCCATTGATCTGCAGTGAAAGGAGAACCAATGTCTCATTCCCATTGTAATTTGGTGGGGCTAGTGCTGTCAGGGAGGCATAGACTTAACTTATATATAGCTGAGACAGTTCCTCACCCAGGAGCAGCATCCCTCACTTTGTCTTCAAGGACACTTTTAAATCCCAGTATGATTCCCTTGGTTGTGAATTTTAGATAGATATCAGCTTTGTAGTCAGTGTTGTAGAAATGCAGTATCAGTCACTTCTTAATGCACTGCATTCACTTCAATCATACTGCTCCCTGAGGTCTTGTAAGCCTTGGCCACAATCTATTGTTGGGTTGTGCTGGGGTAAAGTGATATCCCACCCTGCACATCTGTGTTTGCCTCATCAATGTGATAACTTCAACAGGGTAACTTCATTAACCCTTACCAATCTGATGTCAGCCAAGTAGAGAGGGGATCAAAGAGAAGGAGGTATTTTGAATAGTTTTATCAGCTTTCACCATTCAGCTGAATAGTGCCAGAACCTCAGTAAAACCACAATATACAAATAAAAATGAACACAATTACATGTGGAGCATTATATTTACAAACATGGCACAACATAGAGAATTATCAAATATTCTCCAATACACATGTGTGCAACAGAGTATGACACTGGTTGACATGCTGTGTTGCTAGCTCAACCAGACTAGTTAGCTGTTAGCACATTTTTACCACCAATCTCCTTCTATAATGATTTCCAAACAGCAAGAAACAGAAATACATTGTTAAATTTACCTACAGACGATGCATAAACAAGTGATTAAAGCAGGGTAGATGAAGAGACATCTTGCAGCAGTGCATACTGAAGATGTGCTCCTTAACACTGAATATACACTTCTTCTTTACTCTCCATATGCATAGGGGAGCTCAAACCTGTGACCATCCATGGTCACAGCTTTTCCCTTAGATGTCCCAAAGGTAGGTCAGGCATTTTTTGAGTTTCCATCTTTCCTTGTGATGCATTTATAGAGTACACTGCAAATGTCTTGTTCCAAAAATGATCCAGAGACCAGCTGTTCTCAGGACACCCTCAGTGAAATTGCATCCTTTATAGTGAACTAGTTCAAAATGATGAAGGATGAGCAGCGTTGTAATGTGACACTGATCAGGAATGATAAACAAATTAATTTAATCCTTGTTCACGTTGGCTTGGAACAAATGTCCTCCAATTCTTAATGTGCCACAATCATCAAGGTATGGACAAAAACTGAGCTTCGCTTGGAAGTCTGTGAGCCATTTGACATTATTTCCAGTTCTCCTTTGAGGGCCCTTGTTTGAATGAAATGCAACATGCACAAGCCTTGCAACTGCACCCACCATCAATCACCAAGTTGATAAACTCCCAAAGTGCTCTGGGCTCAGGCCATTGTTGTGGACATTCATAGTATTTCATGTAACCTGAGGATGGATCTCAAAATCTGATCCTGGATGAACCAGGTCAAACAGCTTGTGTTGAGCCTTAAGTTCTGCTAGTTTGGACAAGAAAGGCAGAATGGTTAAACATGTGTTGAGTCAAATTGCTGTCGTAGACTGATCTTGTAACCTGATCAGCAGGGTTTTGGTTGGTAGAAATGTACTTCCACTGCTCAGGGATTGTTGACTTCCTTTTTTGCTGTACCTGTTTGCTTACATACACATAGAAGAGACTTGACTCATTGTGAATATTGTGAATATAACTAAGGACAACTATCTACTCTCTGAGTAGAATGTGACTAAATCAAACTTAATGTAGACATGATCATCTAACTGATGGACATGATCATCTAACAAATGATCATGTCCACTAAGTCTGTTGCCAGAACAGCAATGCAAAGTTTCAACTGAAGAACCATGAGTTCTGGATGAGGTGCATACTTTATCTTGTGAAATAGGAAGTCAACCTCTGCTGTCCCACTTGGACTGATGATTCTCAGGTAGGCCACTGCACCTTTCTGCAGCAAGGGCTGCAAAAGTGCAAGAAATGTGGGGTGTTGCCTGTGATGCCCTTGAAGCACGCCCCACTACCTCAGCCCGAAGCTACTGCTAGCTTACCGGAAACACTGAGCACAGCACCTTCAGGCTAATATTAATCAATCAATCAATCAATCAATCAATTTTTATTTATATAGCGCCATATCACAACAAAAGTCATCTCAAGGCACTTTTCACATAGAGCAGGTCAAGACCGTACTCTTTAATTTACAGAGACCCAACAATTCCCCCATGAGCAAGCACTTGGCGACAGTGGTAAGGAAAAACTCCCCTTTAACGGGTAGAAACCTCAAGCAGAACCCGGCTCTTGGTGGGTTAACTAAATATACTGGCAGGTATCGTTATCAAGTAACATTAAACTTACCAAAATATTGCAACAATAGTCGGACTCTGTGCCGGTCTTTAAAATTATTACTGATTGAACATTATCTTTTCAGATAGCACAATTTGTCCATGGCCCAGCAGTTACTCGAACCTTCACTTACATCGTAACAGTAAGCAGAAGTACAGTAAAATTAGTTCAGCATCACTCATGGCCAAAATGTTCCACTGATTGGTAAAGTGAAATGAAACATGGTGACCACAGCTGGTTACAGTCCAGTTTTGAACATTATTTGATCAGTATTAATGCACAAACTTTAAACTGTGTATAAAACACATCACCTTGTGTACAATCAGCTGTGCACAAAACCAGAGCTTACTGGTAGCAAAAGAGAGAATATGACACACAGCTCTATCCTTCTCTTCCAAACATTAGTGACTGACAGCAATTGTGTTTGCAGTGCAATCTTTAGCTCCACCCAATCCACCCACTGCTCTAAAACTTGTTATGCAAGTCTGGAATCACATTGGTTTAACCAACTAACCTTACATACAAGTAACAACAACATCATCTGATCTAATTCATATCAATTTTTCGATAACTTGAAATATGGGGATGGAGCAAAAATATCGTGGTGCTTAAGGCTTTCATTAGCCACAGAACTGCTGTCTGTGCCCGGCTCATTCAGTGCTAGTTATGGCTGGCCTGGGCAATAAAACAATTGTGATATGTGATAGACATTTCATCAATAGCAATAAGAAAATTGCTGGATAAAATGTTTAATAGTTTCACTCACAGTTGCATGAACTACCACTCAGTGTAGTTGAAGAGTCTGGCTTCAGAAAGTTTCTCAGCATTGTTGACCCCCACCATGTTGTCCCAGGCTGAAAGCACTTTTCAAAGACAGCACTTCTCCAACTTTATTAGAATTGTAGGGAATCCAAATAAATTTGCATATTGATGTCCTAGACTTCATGCATGAAGCATTCCCAGATAACAAAATTGCTGTGGCCCATATCCGGCCCACACCCAACACTTTCATGTGGCCCACATACCGCATGCAAATGATGGCACTTGGGCGGTCCGCTCCCATTTGCCAGATCCGGGCCACAAGCAAACCATAGCATCACTGCATGTCAACCAAAAACAAACCAAATAAACAATATCTGGCCCAAATCTGGACCACAGTTCATTTTTATTCTGGCCCTGATCCGGCATTCCGTATCCTCATTTGGCCCAAATACTGCATGGAATGATGGCACTGGGGTGTTCTATTCTTGTTTGCCAGATCTGGGCAACAAGAAAGCCATAGCAATACTGCATGTCAACCAAGAACAAACCAAATAAACAAGAACTGGCCCACATTCTAATGCTCATATGGCCCACATCCTGCATGGAATGGTGGCATTTTGGCAATGCACTCCTGTTTGCCAGCAACAAGCCTAGCAACATTGTTTTCACAGTCACTACAGTCAGCATGGTTTGCTAATACCAGGACCTGTGGATAAAGCGTTTGTGTGTCGCTGGAAAGACAGCTGCCTTAAGCTGTGCAGCCCCCAACAAGGTGCTATCAGTTAATCAGTTGAACTGGATACATGTGGGGTTCAACCCTAATTGCACCAAACAAGGCAGTGGAAACCAGTTCTTAGACTAGAGGTGGGGACTATGGCTGGACTGTTAGGACAATGATCCCTGGACTGACATAGAACAGTAAATTCCATGTTTATAAGAGGAGGAGGCCTGGGCAAACTTTGCTGTAGAAAAATAATCCTCTGGGAGCATTTCCAGAGAATCTTACCTTCCCAGTTGTAAACATTAACAGTGTGTATGCACCTACGCTGAGCTTCACCTCTAAAATTTTATGATTAATTCAGAACCACAATAAATCATATATCATATCATATCATATCATATCATATCATATCATATCATATCATATCATATTACATCACATCCAGATTAGCCAGTTCTGAGTGTGCCGTATCTTGGCCAAAACTGGCCCAGATATGTTTTAGCCTTACCTCACCATAGCTGCATCATATGTTGGCCACTTCAGGCTCACCTCCAGATTAGCCAGTACTAATTGTGCTGCATCTTTACCTATAGTGGCCCAATGCTGTTCAACCATATTTGGGCCATATTTACTATTTCAAATGTGGGCCACATTAGGCTCACACTATGACAGCCGGTGCTGACTGTGCCATACAATTGCCAAAAGTGGGCCAATTTGTTGTATAGTATTTAGGCCATATTTGCCATATCATAAGTCGGCCACTTTAGGTTCACATCAAGTCAAGTCAGTGCTTACTGTGCCATATCTAGTGCCAGTGCTAACTGGCCTAGGTATATTTTAAGATAACTAGGCCACATTTGCTGCACCATATGTGGGCGACTTTTGGTTTAGGTGGCCCATATTTGTTTTGTGATATTTGGGCCATGTTCACTATGTATCACATTGGCAATTTTAGGGTCACATCCAGTTTACACATCACCCAGAGCACCGCATCTTTGTCCAAAATGGCCCACATTTGTTTTGGGATATTTGGGCCATATTTGTTTTTTTACTTGTAGGCCACTTCAGGCTCACATCCATTTTGTCCGGGCCAGAAGAAGGCCAGCAGTACCGCATCATTGCCTGAAGTGGTTGCAGGCTACTAGGCCATCCTCAAGGTCAAACAAGGATAAACAATTCCTAGAAATGAAATAGCCTTACAACACATCAGAATATGATTTGGATAATTAAACCTGGTGTTAAACCTGAGGCTATTCTCAATACTCACAAGGCCATCTTCAAAGTCTAAGAATTACAACAAAGTAAAAACAATTTGGATGAATGAAATGGCCGCACAAGAACCATCTAATTCCAATCCCACCTGTTTATTTTACAGGTTCTAGTGGTAGCTATTCTCAATAGCACTACTAGCTGATGTAGTTGTAATGTTATACAGGAATGGATAATCATAACTTCAAAAGCAGATCATTTTAACCCACATTATCTCAAATCGAGGACTATTTTAATGCACAACTCAGTAGATGAGTTTTGCTCCACAAGACTTAAAGGGGCAATTTTAGTCAAGGACTAAATCTTGCTGCAAAACTACCCCTTAGAATAAACTTGTATGAAAAAAATGAACTGATTATTATGAGAATAATCATAACTAGAAAATGCAATTTCTGTAGAAATTGCGTGTGATTGCTGAAAGCAGATTTAGACTGCATAACTGGGAGCTGAAGAGTATTGAAAAATCTACCAAGATTAAAATCAGCACAGAATGGAATCAAACCAATAACCTCTTGCATGTAAGACAGACATGCTATGCACTAAGCTAATTTGTCACACAGTTTGTTTTTTTGATTTTTCTGTTTAGACTTTCAATTGTATGAAATATATGGGTTGTCATTTTTCAGACAAAGTTTTCTTGACTATTATATGTCCGTGCCAGTATCTGATGTTGTTTTTGTATGTATTGTTTTTTTTATGTGTGTGTGTGTTTCTGAGATGAATTGGAAAAGATGTATTTAACAAGCATATCAATCCACATTTTAGGTAATAATGTTAAAGTAAGCTAAAGAGGAATTGACTTACAGTACATGATAAAGGTGTAAAGCAACTTTGTACATGAGAGCAATATTACAAGGAGCACTGCAGTGAATGGGTATTGAACAAACGACCTTGTCATCCAAGGTGAAGCTGATCATGAGAGCAGTGTTTTAAACCACTGACCCAACAGACATTCACAAAACGAGAGGAAAAAATCTCCATTTTGATGATGAAAATGTATTTGTCTCAAACTAGAGCTTGAAGCCCAGAGATGTGTACATAATTAGTGAAAGCAAGACTGGTTTAACTTGAGAATGAATGATATGTGTAAAAAAGTGTTTGAAGGAAGAGAGAATATGTAAGTTTAAGAAACTGGACTGAGAGGAGACACACATCCTGCAGACTGTATTGCAGTCAATGAGAGCAAGACAGGGACTCTCTATCAATTAAGGTTCAGATCTCAAAAACTATAAGTCCTATGTGAAATGTATTTACATTTTGAGAGAGAGGAGGCTTGTGGCAACATACTGAGGCAAGATATGTGCTTGAGGAGTTAAAATTGTGGGAGGGAGAGCTGTTTCGAAAATCTTTTCTGGTCTAAAAATATCTGTGCTATCCACTGTGCCTGATCACATGACACACTGGTGAGACCTGAAAAAGTCTGAAAAACCCCTGACTTTTGGCTTAAATTGCTGAAAAACTATTAAAAAAAAAATCACTAAACAATCTGATAACTTTGAAAATTCAAAGTTTTGTGAACATTTTACAGTTTGAATGGCATCCGTACGATAAGGGACATCCGAGCAAAGTGACCAAGGTTCCAACTCAGTTGGATGGTTCGTCCCATAGACTGCCATTATAAATTTTAATGTTTTAAAAAATTATATAAAATCGCTGAAACATGTTACATTTCAGAAAAATACAAGCACACATCTGCTGAATGAGCTGCACAGATTGACAGTTGAATGGTTTTTATAGCACAAAGTATGCAGCAGTTGAAACGCAGCAAAAAACGTATGGAAGACGGAATAAGAAGAAAGAGTGAGAAGAACAATGTGTGATTGCTTTCAGCACCATTCTGACTAAAACTGACTAAAACTGAAATTAAAGCAAAGTAGTCTGTAGAAGTCTAAATAAGTCACTTTACACGTTTGACTGTATGTTAATTCAGACCAATGGCAGCTGGTGACTCAAAACACTGGGGGGGACAGGAGGAAAACCAACCCACAGTGTCATGATATTTTACACTTGTTGGCTTATGTCTACTTTCTTATGTTCTTATGTTCAGATGCAGTCCATGCAGAGACCTTTAGAGGGGCAGGTGCTGAAAGCTAAAAAAGGGCACATGGAACAACATTTTAAAACACCATACAACAACATAATTTATAGCATAACATGTTGAATTATAGCAACCCATTTTCAACCGGGATGTGACATACAATCTTACAACAAACTGCATCATACTGTATCATTTTCCCCACCCAATGAAATCGCAGGAGGGGACAATTTTATATGCCAATAATACAATTTGCTTTGAAAAACAAAAACCTCTGAGTGGTGAAAAGGCTGCTCCTTTTAACCCTGGAGTGGTTCAGAATGTGTCATTTTACCAACAAAGTTAAACAATGTTCATTTCAAATTTATAGAATTGTTCTATTGTGACAACAATTTCTCTTCAAAAACAGACAACATATCACATAATTTACATATGTTTCTCATGTATTTACTTAGTATACAGAAACCATCAGAGAAGAAATTAGTGACCAAAGAGACAGAGAGAGAGAAGCTGAGAGAAGTCTTCTTTCTTTCATAGAGATGAAGTAATTTAAGCTAATTCTCCCTGTCTGACTACACCACCGTATTCCCGCAATGGGTCCAGCCAGGCACTAGCAAAGCAGAGCTCTCCAGCCGTTCCCCGGTGGTGTCCTGTCACTGCCACGCCTCCCAGTCCAGTCCCAATCCATTTTCTCGTTAGTCTAACAACATTGCTTAACAGTCCTTCAGGGCTTCTACAACAAGCTAACTGTTGCATTGGCTAACACAAGTAGGTATCTACTGCTCGATAAAAAAGGGAAACATAAATCTGAAAAAAAGGAAATCTGGACGATTGCTTTACCGCATACAGTGGTAGAGATTTGAAGATGACATTCGGAAACTGTCACTGGACCAACGCAATGTCAATACCTCAAAGTTGAATTTGATTTTGTAAGTTACATTACAGTTTACATTTTATCTCCTTTTTTTACTGAGCTTTAGAGGTTTTTATGGTTGTTACATCTTACAGATGTTAGGTTGATCTACCTCAAAGTTTACTTTGATTGTCTACATTTACAAAACACCTTTGATTGCACATATTTTGTAACATTTTATTACTAAGTTCAAGAGTTTCTTTAACATTTGTTTATTTATTGCATCTTACTGATGTTAGATCAGTTTACCTCAAAGATGAGTTTACTTTGTATCAAAGTGAGATCATTCCTTTATCCTTATTTATTTTTATTTAATTGTGTAAATTATTTATCTGTGTGTGTTCTTCACTGTTGTGTTAACATTAAAATTATTACCTGTATGCCTTGATAAATAAGGTGGTTAAATTCAAAATCAAGTGGTTAAATTCAACCTTTTTTCTCCTGGTCTTTATTAAAAATAGGTAAATTAGCGATAATTATCTTTTCGACTGAAATGAAACATTTTATTGTGATTTTTTTTTGTTATATAGCCCAGCCCTATTTATTTGTAGGTCTTTTTTCAACAGAGTGTGTGGATAATGATGTTTTGGTGAATCATAGCATTTTTAATACCAACAATAACAATAACAAATTCTCATATATATTATATACATTCACAAACAACAACCAATGGGGGCAGAGCAAAGAGCAGGGGAAAACATTTTAGAGGCCATTTAGTTTAATTAACAATGGCAACTAAACAAAATGCAAAGATAATTAACTCTGGGCAATGTCAACATAAAGTTTGTTCATTAGTTTTTAATGGTTAAATGGGTTATACCAGTTTAATACTGTTATATTATTTTGAGATATTGGTGATGGGGTGTTGCAGTTTTTTTTCTTCATGGAGGTGAGAGGTGAAACAAAAATTTAAATAATGCTCTGGAGGGAGTGTTCATAAAAGTGAAACATCAGTTTTCTCCCCCATTAATCATACAGCACCTAAAAGAATATGTGATTTAAAAATACACACACTCATTGATGGTAGTACAATTTTAAAAAGCTATGGTGGAGTGTCAGTAGCACACTCGCCAAATAAATATTATTGGCACAACTGTGATATGTTTTGCTACTATGGTTCAGTCTTGGTGGCAAGAAACAAATAAAAGACAAAAGGGTACATTTGAACAAAATACTGTGTTTTAAAAAGCACCAATTGAGAAACTACATAAAAAACAGTGATCTATACACCCAAACAAACTGAGCATAATTTGTGCAACCTTCATGTCTTCACATGAAAGAATAAACCTGAGCTCATCTGGAGGTGCATTTATTTGCTACATCATTGGTGAAATGAACCTTTATTAAATAGCAATATTCTCCATATACCACCTGCAATCCTTGATCCTTACTCATAATGAGTAAGGATTCAAATTAGGGTGAGGCACTTTTTTCTTCAATGGTAGCCTGTCTCTTTTCATCGCTGAGCACTTCAACAGAATACAATGATGGAGCAGAGAAAGAGTGAAGAAAAGAGATAATAATGTACAGCACAAAGCAACCATTTTTCACAGTGGCAAGTCTTAACAAGAGGGAACATTTTAGGTGCAAAGCATATTAAATGCAAAAGGAGTTGTTCCATTCTGTATTGAAAGGAAAAATAAGGGACGCAAGTACACTAGAGGACAAAGTCAAAGGTTAAGGTGGTGAAATTATTTGTATGAATGTCAATATATCCCCTGACACAGACAGTGCAGCTCAGTGCTCAGTGCAGTATCCTTAATCCTGTATCCTTAATACAGTATCTCATTATATTATAAACTACATTAGACCTCATAATGTCTAGTGTGCCACATACAAATCTCTCTGTATGTGGCAGCTGTTAAAAACAATATGGGCAGATTAATGCATCTAATACACACAGTAAATGAGTGAAGGCAACATGTGTCATAATATACCGAAATGTGCTATTAATGCTCTAGCCAGCACTGTGGTCAGGGAGATTTAATAGCGTTGTAGAAAAGGAGCCTGCCAAGCTCAGCAAAACCAATTCCTGAAATGAACACCATCTTCATATTAACAAACTGCAGGAAGTCAAATCCAGCAGATTTCAGCCCTTCATATTTTGTAATACCTGCCAAGGCCTGCATCAAGTACAGTATATGACAAGTGGTGACAATCATTTTAAGCATGCAATGAAAGCTTTTATTATATGAAACAGCAATCTGACAGAATTAAAGACCCCCTGATACCCCAAATCATTAAGATATGAGCAAACAATCTGAGTCTAGCCCTTACACAAATTAAATATATGTTCTTTACATGTAGGGAAACTTTCTTTCATTTAGGATGATACAATAATGTAACTTGTCATTTATAGACTGTAGAGCAATAATAAATGTCATTTTGTTTAAAATTAATAGTTAGGGCCTGAGCACCAAGCGGTGCGAAGACCCTGTTGGATCTGAAGGAATTATTTTTCTTCTCTATTATTATTCTTCCAAAACAAATGCATTTTTGAGGGCCTAAACATGCACGAAAAGTTGTTAAACTTTGCATATACATCAGAAGTGGTGAAAAATTTAATATTTTATGGGCCTCGCAAAAAGGTGGGGCAAAATGGCTCGACAGCGCCCCCTAGAAAATTAGGAAAATTCAGCCCCTTGACACGGATTGTCATAGAAGAACAAAATTCGGTGTTCTAATGTATCATGACCAGATGCACCAAAGACTTTCTTGGAGACATACCCTAAGTCCAACAGGAAGTCAGCCATTTTGCATCAAATGGGCGATTTTGACGCCGATTTTGCCATTTCCTCCTAGAGATTTGACCTCAGAGACTTCAAATTCAGTGAGTATCATCTAAAGACCTTGGAGATGAAAAGTTATCAAAGCGGTGAGTTTTCGACATTGCCAGGGGAGTGTCGCCAGGTGGTGAATTCCGATCCTTCGCCATGAAAATTGAAACAGCCATAACCCCAGCATACATGATCCTAAGAGACGCAAACCTTTTGTGCTTGAAAAGAGTCCCGTCCTGAACACATCCATGTGTCAATACTGGATCTGAGTAATAGCGCCACCTACTGGCAACAGGAAGTAACATGTTTTACACTTTGACGTCCTGTGGGAAGCACGGTGGTTGGATCCACCTCAAATATTCTCAGAATAGCCTCAAGACCTTGGAGATTGTATATTCTGAAGTTGGTGATTTTTCGTCGATAGGTGTTGCCATGACGACGCAGCGAATTTCGATGTCTCGCCATGAAATTTCAAAGCCTCATAACTTTACTCCACATGGTCTGATCTTTTCCAAATTTCATATGCTTGTTAAGAGTCCCGGTCAGCGGACATGTACGGGTCCATATTTAGTGACAGTCATAGTGCCACCTACTGGCAACAGAAAGTTTGAAGCGCCACTCTTTAGCTGACTACTCCTAGCAGGTTAGTCAGAAACACGTCAAATTTGGCCAGCCAAGGTGTAAAACCTTGATGATAACTTCTGAAGCCTTTGAGTTTTCACCAAAAGCCGTTGCCATGGCAACACATTGTTCGCCACAAAATACAAAGCTGTTTTTAAGGGCCAAGACATGCTTGAAAACTCACAAAACTATGCACACATATGGCGGGTCTTAAAGTCTGTAATATCGTATCGGTGGCTGGCATAAGTGTGGCAGAGTGGCTCTACAGCGCCCCCTAAAATATTTCAACAAAGCGGCCCCGCACCACGATAAACCTACATGTATGAAAATCGATACACACATGAATCATGCCAGGGCACACAAAAAAGTCTCTTGGACCCATAACTGAAACCCAACAGGAATTCAGCCATTTTGAATTTAGTGGTCAATTTTGGCGATTTTGCATGTCTTATATTTTAATGAACTCCTCCTACAGAATTCATCTTAACGACTTCAAAATCAGTGTGTCATCGGGACTAGTTCATACTCAAAATTTATCAAAAGATTTAGTTAACGTTGTGGCTGTGGCATGGCATTGAGATTTGATGTTTCGCCATGACAGAGGAAATTGCTGTAACTTTAGTGTACATGGTTAGATCTGCCTGAAACTTCACGTTTGATAACAGTCCAAGCCTTAACACGGCTACATGACAATATTCACT
This sequence comes from Thunnus thynnus, assembly GCF_963924715.1. Lineage (NCBI taxonomy): Eukaryota > Metazoa > Chordata > Actinopteri > Scombriformes > Scombridae > Thunnus > Thunnus thynnus. The sequence continues at coordinate 3,532,441 of NC_089518.1, forward strand.
CAGTGATGCAAACTGGCTCCATAGGGCCTCCTATGACATGTGAACGCAGCAGCCCCAGCAGCAGGTATAAAAATTGTGGACAAAGGAAGTGAATCTTATCTCCTTCTTGCACTGTCTGAAAATAGCCCCGGTCTGGAGACATCTACATGCCTGTGACAGAAGCCGATCGACTGTGCCATGCCCCGATGTGTGCAAGGATGTGAGGGCCCGATCATCGCTGCTTGCAGCTTTAATTAGGGCCGAGCACCGACAGTGCGAAGGCCCTATTGTAATTCAAGGAATTTTTCTCTATTATTAGAGCCCTAACGCTGACCAGCGCGAAGCCCTCTTATATCCAACGGAATTATTATTATTATTAGGGCCCGAGCGCTGACCAGCGCGAAGCCCTCTTGTATCCAAAGGAATTATTAGGGCCCGAGCGCTGACCAGCGCGAAGCCCTCTTGTTTCCAAAGGAATTATTATTATTATTATTAGGGCCTGAGCCCAAAGGGCGAAGACCCTATTGTTTTTCGTGTGTTTGTTTCTTTCTTATTATTATTCTTTATTAATACGCCAATTTAACTCTAAATTTGACCCCCTAAACATGCTCAAAAACTCACCAAATTTGGCACGCACATCAGGTCTGGTGAAAAATTTGATAAAATGTAAAAATTAACCCCCGAAGTGCCAAAATGTGCTCGGGAGCGCCACCTATGTATCTAAAACGGCCGCCACGGCCCGTAGGAATGTCGTAGAGAGATCGAACCAAAACTCAATTATTCGTCTCATCAAGACCTACAAATCATACGCTGACACCCCTGACCTAAATCCAACAGGAAGTCTGCAATCAGCTTTTCAAAATAAGACTTTGCCCCAATTTTGGCCCCCGAACAAACGCTATCTCCTCCGAGGGCGTTAATGGTATCAGCTTCAAACTTGAATACATGACTTATCACACTGTGTTGAGCAAAAGTTATTAAAAACTTTGTAATAACTCGAACAGTTTAGATTTAGTAAGCCCTGAAAGTTGGAGTACGACATTACACCTTACAATGTAAACCAATGGGGAGGCAATCTCTGGGCATGGACTTTGTGTCAAACAGAGGCTTCTGGCGTCTAAACTATAAGTCCGACCACTTTCAAACCTGTATCAATGGATTCGCGACGAAAATTCCTACAAAAAAATGTGATTTTTATGTAGGATTTGGCCAAAGTCATGGGATTTATGAGGATATTTCACAAGAAGCGTTCTCTAAAATCCTCCTCTCCAACTGCTCCTGGTGATGTCACTCCCTCAGTGCTGTGAAACATTCCGCAATACACACTCATTATAAAATCACAGGAGGAGCAAGAAAAGACTTTAAAACTCACACTCTAATATCTCAAAAACAATAAAAGATAGAAAACACATGTAAATTCAAGATTTGTAGGTCAAAGTCTCGTGACTCATTCAAAGTTCAAATGAAGTTTGTATCTAAAATTATGTGGAAGCAGTAAATGTTCAAAAAGGTGTGGGTTCGCTCACACTCTCCATTCAAATATATGAGTATTTTTCTGTGTCCAGCTGCAGTTACTTATTGTCTCTACACACCTGACAGTACACATGTCAATCAAACTTTCAAAATAAAAGCACACCACACTTGTAAGAAATATCCCTCATTTTTAAAAAGCGTGATCTGATCCTGACGGGCCAGAGTGCGAGGTCCCGACCAACACTGCTTGCAGCTTTAATTAGGGCCTGAGCCCAAAGGGCGAAGACCCTATTGTTTTTCGTGTGTTTGTTTCTTTCTTATTATTATTAGGGCCTGAGCCCAAAGGGCGAAGACCCTATTGTTTTTCGTGCGTTTGTTTCATTATTAGGGCCCGAGCACCGACCGGTGCGAAGCCCTATTGAAACTGAAGGAATTATTATTAGGGCCCGAGCACCTACCGGTGCGAAGCCCTATTGAAACTGAAGGAATTATTAGGGCCCGAGCACCTACCGGTGCGAAGCCCTATTGAAACTGAAGGAATTATTAGGGCCCGAGCACCGACCGGTGCGAAGCCCTATTGGAACTGAAGGAATTATTATTATTATTATTATTATTATTATTCCTCCGAAACAAACGCATTTTTGAGGGCCTAAACATGCACGAAAACTCATGAAAATTTGCACAGATGTCAGGACTGGCGAAAATTTCGATATTTTATGGGTCTCGAAATAAAGCGGGACAAAATGGCTCGACAGCGCCACCTAGAAAGTCAAGAAAATTGAGCCCCTCGATACAGATTGTCGTAGGAGAACGAAATTCGGTATGCATATGTATCATGACCAGACGCACCAAAAAGTCTCAAGGACACATAGCCTAACTCCAACAGGAAGTCGGCCATTTTGTATCAAAGTTGAAATTTTGCACCGATTTTGTCATTTCCAGCCCGCATACTTTAACGAACTCCTCCTAGAGATTTGACCCCAGGACTTTCAAATTCGGTCCGTATCATCTACAGGCATAGGAGATTAAAAGTTGCTAAAACAATTCTCATTAGTCTTTCCTAGGGGGCGTGGCTGGGCGGCGAATTTCGATCCTTCGCCATGAAAAATGAAACGGCTATAACTCCGGCATACATGATCCTAAGAGAGCCAAACCTTTTGTGCTTCATAAGAGTCCCGCCCTGAACGGGTCCATGTGACAATACAGGATATGAGTCATAGCGCCACCTCCTGGCAACAGGAAGTAACATGTTTTACACTTTGACGTCCTGTGGGAAGCACGGTGGTTGGATCCACCTCAAATATTCTCAGAATAGCCTCAAGACCTTGGAGATTGTATATTCTGAAGTTGGTGATTTTTCGTCGATAGGTGTTGCCATGACGACGCAGCGAATTTCGATGTCTCGCCATGAAATTTCAAAGCCTCATAACTTTACTCCACATGGTCTGATCTTTTCCAAATTTCATATGCTTGTTAAGAGTCCCGGTCAGCGGACATGTACGGGTCCATATTTAGTGACAGTCATAGTGCCACCTACTGGCAACAGAAAGTTTGAAGCGCCACTCTTTAGCTGACTACTCCTAGCAGGTTAGTCAGAAACACGTCAAATTTGGCCAGCCAAGGTGTAAAACCTTGATGATAACTTCTGAAGCCTTTGAGTTTTCACCAAAAGCCGTTGCCATGGCAACACATTGTTCGCCACAAAATACAAAGCTGTTTTTAAGGGCCAAGACATGCTTGAAAACTCACAAAACTATGCACACATATGGCGGGTCTTAAAGTCTGTAATATCGTATCGGTGGCTGGCATAAGTGTGGCAGAGTGGCTCTACAGCGCCCCCTAAAATATTTCAACAAAGCGGCCCCGCACCACGATAAACCTACATGTATGAAAATCGATACACACATGAATCATGCCAGGGCACACAAAAAAGTCTCTTGGACCCATAACTGAAACCCAACAGGAATTCAGCCATTTTGAATTTAGTGGTCAATTTTGGCGATTTTGCATGTCTTATATTTTAATGAACTCCTCCTACAGAATTCATCTTAACGACTTCAAAATCAGTGTGTCATCGGGACTAGTTCATACTCAAAATTTATCAAAAGATTTAGTTAACGTTGTGGCTGTGGCATGGCATTGAGATTTGATGTTTCGCCATGACAGAGGAAATTGCTGTAACTTTAGTGTACATGGTTAGATCTGCCTGAAACTTCACGTTTGATAACAGTCCAAGCCTTAACACGGCTACATGACAATATTCACTCAGTGATGCAAACTGGCTCCATAGGGCCTCCTATGACATGTGAACGCAGCAGCCCCAGCAGCAGGTATAAAAATTGTGGACAAAGGAAGTGAATCTTATCTCCTTCTTGCACTGTCTGAAAATAGCCCCGGTCTGGAGACATCTACATGCCTGTGACAGAAGCCGATCGACTGTGCCATGCCCCGATGTGTGCAAGGATGTGAGGGCCCGATCATCGCTGCTTGCAGCTTTAATTAGGGCCGAGCACCGACAGTGCGAAGGCCCTATTGTAATTCAAGGAATTTTTCTCTATTATTAGAGCCCTAACGCTGACCAGCGCGAAGCCCTCTTATATCCAACGGAATTATTATTATTATTAGGGCCCGAGCGCTGACCAGCGCGAAGCCCTCTTGTATCCAAAGGAATTATTAGGGCCCGAGCGCTGACCAGCGCGAAGCCCTCTTGTTTCCAAAGGAATTATTATTATTATTATTAGGGCCTGAGCCCAAAGGGCGAAGACCCTATTGTTTTTCGTGTGTTTGTTTCTTTCTTATTATTATTCTTTATTAATACGCCAATTTAACTCTAAATTTGACCCCCTAAACATGCTCAAAAACTCACCAAATTTGGCACGCACATCAGGTCTGGTGAAAAATTTGATAAAATGTAAAAATTAACCCCCGAAGTGCCAAAATGTGCTCGGGAGCGCCACCTATGTATCTAAAACGGCCGCCACGGCCCGTAGGAATGTCGTAGAGAGATCGAACCAAAACTCAATTATTCGTCTCATCAAGACCTACAAATCATACGCTGACACCCCTGACCTAAATCCAACAGGAAGTCTGCAATCAGCTTTTCAAAATAAGACTTTGCCCCAATTTTGGCCCCCGAACAAACGCTATCTCCTCCGAGGGCGTTAATGGTATCAGCTTCAAACTTGAATACATGACTTATCACACTGTGTTGAGCAAAAGTTATTAAAAACTTTGTAATAACTCGAACAGTTTAGATTTAGTAAGCCCTGAAAGTTGGAGTACGACATTACACCTTACAATGTAAACCAATGGGGAGGCAATCTCTGGGCATGGACTTTGTGTCAAACAGAGGCTTCTGGCGTCTAAACTATAAGTCCGACCACTTTCAAACCTGTATCAATGGATTCGCGACGAAAATTCCTACAAAAAAATGTGATTTTTATGTAGGATTTGGCCAAAGTCATGGGATTTATGAGGATATTTCACAAGAAGCGTTCTCTAAAATCCTCCTCTCCAACTGCTCCTGGTGATGTCACTCCCTCAGTGCTGTGAAACATTCCGCAATACACACTCATTATAAAATCACAGGAGGAGCAAGAAAAGACTTTAAAACTCACACTCTAATATCTCAAAAACAATAAAAGATAGAAAACACATGTAAATTCAAGATTTGTAGGTCAAAGTCTCGTGACTCATTCAAAGTTCAAATGAAGTTTGTATCTAAAATTATGTGGAAGCAGTAAATGTTCAAAAAGGTGTGGGTTCGCTCACACTCTCCATTCAAATATATGAGTATTTTTCTGTGTCCAGCTGCAGTTACTTATTGTCTCTACACACCTGACAGTACACATGTCAATCAAACTTTCAAAATAAAAGCACACCACACTTGTAAGAAATATCCCTCATTTTTAAAAAGCGTGATCTGATCCTGACGGGCCAGAGTGCGAGGTCCCGACCAACACTGCTTGCAGCTTTAATTAGGGCCTGAGCCCAAAGGGCGAAGACCCTATTGTTTTTCGTGTGTTTGTTTCTTTCTTATTATTATTAGGGCCTGAGCCCAAAGGGCGAAGACCCTATTGTTTTTCGTGCGTTTGTTTCATTATTAGGGCCCGAGCACCGACCGGTGCGAAGCCCTATTGAAACTGAAGGAATTATTATTAGGGCCCGAGCACCTACCGGTGCGAAGCCCTATTGAAACTGAAGGAATTATTAGGGCCCGAGCACCTACCGGTGCGAAGCCCTATTGAAACTGAAGGAATTATTAGGGCCCGAGCACCGACCGGTGCGAAGCCCTATTGGAACTGAAGGAATTATTATTATTATTATTATTATTATTATTCCTCCGAAACAAACGCATTTTTGAGGGCCTAAACATGCACGAAAACTCATGAAAATTTGCACAGATGTCAGGACTGGCGAAAATTTCGATATTTTATGGGTCTCGAAATGAAGCGGGACAAAATGGCTCGACAGCGCCACCTAGAAAGTCAAGAAAATTGAGCCCCTCGATACAGATTGTCGTAGGAGAACGAAATTCGGTATGCATATGTATCATGACCAGACGCACCAAAAAGTCTCAAGGACACATAGCCTAACTCCAACAGGAAGTCGGCCATTTTGTATCAAAGTTGAAATTTTGCACCGATTTTGTCATTTCCAGCCCGCATACTTTAACGAACTCCTCCTAGAGATTTGACCCCAGGACTTTCAAATTTGGTCCGTATCATCTACAGGCATAGGAGATTAAAAGTTGCTAAAACAATTCTCATTAGTCTTTCCTAGGGGGTGTGGCTGGGCGGCGAATTTCGATCCTTCGCCATGAAAAATGAAACGGCTATAACTCCGGCATACATGATCCTAAGAGAGCCAAACCTTTTGTGCTTCATAAGAGTCCCACCCTGAACGGGTCCATGTGACAATACAGGATATGAGTCATAGCGCCACCTCCTGGCAACAGGAAGTTACATGTTTTACGCTCTGACGCCCTGTGGGCAGCACGGTGATGGAATCCAGCTGAAATTTACTGAGAATAGCCTCAAGACCTTGGAGATCTTATATTATGAAGTTGGTGACCCTTCGTTGAAAGGTGTTGCCATGGCGACGCGGCGAATTTCGATGTGACGCCATGAAATTTCAATGCCTTATAACTTGACTCCACGTGGTCTGATCTTTTCCAAATTTCATATGCTTGTTAAGAGTCCCGATCTGAACACATGTTCAGTCTCATATTTAGCGAAAGTCATAGCGCCACCTACTGGCAACAGGAAGTATCATGCGTCGTACTTTGTCTAATTACTCCTAGGAAATTTGGCTGATGCACCTGAAATTAAGTCAGCTAATAAACAAGACCTTGGTGATGCTACATTTGGCAGCTCATGACCCAAAACTGAATGCTGTTACCATGGCGACACATCCTTCGCCATGAAATATGATACTGTTTTTCAGGGAGAAGGGATTGCTCTACAGTCATGAAACTTGACACACATGTCTAGAGTGATGTCAGCAGAAATCCTATGTGGTCGCTTTGAATGGGCGTGGCAAAATGGCTCAACAGCGCCCCCTTTAAAATTTCAAAATTGCAGCCCCGCCTTCCAGATTAACGTAGAAAGATGAAATTCACAGGGCACATGTATAATGTCAACACGCACAAAAAAGTCTGTTGACGCCTTATTGTAAGTTGAACAGGAAGTCGGCCATCTTGAAAAACTGGTCAATTTTCGCCTTTTTTTGGCCATTTCACATACCTTGTATTTTAACGCACTCCTCCTACAGATTTCATCGTAAGGACTTCAAAATCAGTGTGTGTCATCTAGAGTAGTGTATGATCATGATGGTTTGGCCGTGGCGTGGCGTTGAGTTTGATGTTTCGCCATGACAGAGGAAATTGATATAACTTGAGTGTACACGGTTGGATCTGCCTCAAACTTTACACAACAAGTCACTGACAAAAGCCCTTCGACTGAGCATCACTTCGACATGCGCTGGGGTGCGAGGGCCCGATCATCGCTGCTTGCAGCTTTAATTAGGGCCTGAGCCCAAAGGGCGAAGACCCTCTTGTTTTTCGTGTGTTTGTTTGTTTCTTATTATTATTAGGGCCTGAGCCCAAAGGGCGAAGACCCTCTTGTTTTTCGTGTGTTTGTTTGTTTCTTATTATTATTATTATTATTATTATTATTATTATTATTCTTTATTATTACGCCACTTTAACTCTAAATTTGACCCCCTAAACATGCTCAAAAACTCACCAAATTTGGCACGCACATCAGGAATGGTGAAAAATTTGATAAAATGTAAAAATTAAACCCCAAAGTGCCAAAATGTGCTCTCTAGCGCCACCTATGTATCTAAAACGGCCACCACGGCCCGTAGGAATGTCGTAGAGAGATCGAACCAAAACCCAATTATTCGTCTCATCAAGACCTACAAATCATACGCTGACACCCCTGACCTAAATCCAACAGGAAATCTGCAATGTCAATTTCAAAGTATGATTTTTTGCCAATTTTGGACCTTGAATAAACGCTATCTCCTCCTAGGGCGTTAATGGTATCGGCTTCAAACTTGAATACATGACTTATCACACTGTGTTGAGCAAAAGTTATTAAAAACTTTGTAATAACTCGAACGGTTTAGATTTAGTAAGCCCTGAAAGTTGGAGTGCGACATTACACCTTACAATGTAAACCAATGGGGAGGCAAATTCTGGGCATGGACTTTGTGCCAAACTGGGGCATCTGGCGTCTAAACTATAAGTCCCACCACTTTCAAACCTGTATCAATGGATTCGCGACGAAAATTCCTACAAAAAAATGATATTTTTATGTAGGATTTGGCCAAATTTATGGGATTTATGAGGATTTTTCACAAGAAGATCACTTTGAAATCTTTCCTTCCAACTGTGAGGGAGAGAGAGAGAATGGGAGGGGGGGGGATGGGTAAAGTAAACATCTACTGCCTGTGACAGAAGCCCTTGGACTGCAGCAGTGACAGCAGTGTTCAATCATTACTTTTTTTCAAGGAGTACATGTGCTCCTAAATGACAGAAATTAGGAGCATACATATAACTTTAGGAGCACACTGAAAAATGTTCAAGTAAGAGTTTCTTAAAGAAAACAATTCATTACATACATATTTACAATTTATCACATACATATTTAAACTTTGTGTGTGTGTATGTGTGTACGTAAATCACAATTTGCTGTTTTTAGGGGTGCTTGATTATGGCAAAAATTATAATCACAATCATTTTTGTTCAATATTGAGATCATGATTATTTAACATGATTACTTTTTGACTGTCATCTTCTCCAATTGCTGTTGTTCATACATGCACATATTTTTTCTAACTTGGCTGAGGAGACTATTACATATGTAATCATATATTGTAGTAATGATTAAGAAAAACTATAGCCTATATGAGGGAAAAACTCAGGAAGGCTGGAGTTCCGGAGCTCCGTATTAAAACTGTAATGGACCTGCCATGAGGGTGGAGCAAACTCCATTTCCAAGGATGCTTTGCGATTTTCACACCTCAGCAGGGAGCAGTCAACATCGGTCCCTCATTGGCGGAGACGCTCCTGCACAGCGGAGCGTCCTGAGGACGCAGCCATGACATCACCACCCCTTTATAAGCGAGCACGCCCAAACTACACGTCTTTCCCATGTCACTGAGCTAGGGGTAACTCCTGTTTCCCTGTGAGTTAGCTTGACTACCCCACGAACATGTTTTCCCCTCATCGAAGACTCCCCTCGTCGGACGAGACGAGACTTTGCCCGTGTTCACCCGAACACATTCCTGGACCCGAGAGAGACCGCTGCTGCAACCAGCGTCCTCAAATTCCCCCGAGAAAGAGGAAATGAAGTTACTTCGGGATAACGTGGACCGGCTCTGCCCTGCGCGTCTTCGCCGAGTCGTCTCTGCTGTTCTATCCGCCACTCCACTCAGAGCCAGCTGCCTTGTTTTCGACGACGTGCGAGAACGGCACCGTCTGCCTCCGAGCCAAGAACAAAGATGGACATTAAGACGGACTACACACACACACAACCTGCGCACTTTCTGAAGCGACCAAGTAAGAGGCATAAGTCTGGGCATAGGCAGTGTTAGTTGTGTGTTCTTTTCAGCATCAGTTGCTGTTGTTTAGCATTTAGCCTTTTTAGCTTTATCGCTATTGTTCTTGTTGTGTGAGTTGACGGACCGCCGAGTCCATTTTTCTCTGCTTTACTCTGAGGAGTATTTTAAGTTTGCTTCCTGTTAGTTGTGTTCACCACGCTAGACTATTTTGTGTTTTTCCCGGTCGGGACAACTGCTACTTCTGTGCCACCGTGAGTGAGAAAGTAAACTGATTTGTCGATCAGAAACCAGACAACGTACGTTACAGACTGCCGTCCGTACGTGCGCTCTCTGTGGACAAAAGAGCCGCTTCTCTCCCTCTCACGATCGCTTTCCCTCCTTCCTCTCTTGCTACTAACACACACACACACACACATACACACACACACACACACACACACACACACACACACACATACATACATACACGCATTCCCCTGCAAGTGTCCAACTCTGTGCAAAGCTGTTTGTGTTTTGTTTGGTAGAATTAGATTTTAGAATAGCTGTTTATTGAATGAAGTATTTGTTAACTTTGTTAATTTTGCTAAGTTTAATAAACAATGTTATATCTTTAAAGAGAAGTTCTTTTGTCATTATTGTGTGTAACATATTGTGAGAAGTGGCTGATTGAAGGAGTCAGAGCTTGAATTCAACCCTTCTTTGTTCACCCTTGAATGTTGATATCTCGCAGATATTAACATTCTAGGTGAAATCCCATTTATGAGATTACCTTGTTCGGTTATTGGTCCTGGTTTCCGGGTGGTGCTCCGTGCTTGTTAGTTCATATTAATAATTCTATTAATTATTATAATTAGTTAATTTATCTTAGATAATTGATAATTATGGCAAATAATCAACTGTGTTCCTCATATATGCTACAGTTGGTGCCTGAATTATTGATTAAGGTTAACAATATTTTAATTTCATAAGCCATAATTATCTGTGATAAACAGAGGGGTGCGCTCACGGAGAGAAAGTAGTTAGTATTGTGTGTCAAAAGACTCTCACACTGATCATCTCCAAACGTTTTCTTGGTTCCCACAAGCTCAACTGACTGCGCCGCGGCCCGACGTGCGCAAGGGCGCGAAGGCCCGTTCAACGCTGCTTGCAGCTTTAATTAGGGCCTGAGCCCAAAGGGCGAAGACCCTCTTGTTTTTCGTGTGTTTGTTTCTTTCTTATTATTATTATTATTAGGGCCTGAGCCCAAAGGGCGAAGACCCTCTTGTTTTTCGTGTGTTTGTTTGTTTCTTATTATTATTATTATTATTATTATTATTCTTTATTATTACGCCACTTTAACTCTAAATTTGACCCCCTAAACATGCTCAAAAACTCACCAAATTTGGCACGCACATCAGGAATGGTGAAAAATTTGATAAAATGTAAAAATTAAACCCCAAAGTGCCAAAATGTGCTCTCTAGCGCCACCTATGTATCTAAAACGGCCACCACGGCCCGTAGGAATGTCGTAGAGAGATCGAACCAAAACCCAATTATTCGTCTCATCAAGACCTACAAATCATACGCTGACACCCCTGACCTAAATCCAACAGGAAATCTGCAATGTCAATTTCAAAGTATGATTTTTTGCCAATTTTGGACCTTGAATAAACGCTATCTCCTCCTAGGGCGTTAATGGTATCGGCTTCAAACTTGAATACATGACTTATCACACTGTGTTGAGCAAAAGTTATTAAAAACTTTGTAATAACTCGAACGGTTTAGATTTAGTAAGCCCTGAAAGTTGGAGTGCGACATTACACCTTACAATGTAAACCAATGGGGAGGCAAATTCTGGGCATGGACTTTGTGCCAAACTGGGGCATCTGGCGTCTAAACTATAAGTCCCACCACTTTCAAACCTGTATCAATGGATTCGCGACGAAAATTCCTACAAAAAAATGATATTTTTATGTAGGATTTGGCCAAATTTATGGGATTTATGAGGATTTTTCACAAGAAGATCACTTTGAAATCTTTCCTTCCAACTGTGAGGGAGAGAGAGAGAATGGGAGGGGGGGGGATGGGTAAAGTAAACATCTACTGCCTGTGACAGAAGCCCTTGGACTGCAGCAGTGACAGCAGTGTTCAATCATTACTTTTTTTCAAGGAGTACATGTGCTCCTAAATGACAGAAATTAGGAGCATACATATAACTTTAGGAGCACACTGAAAAATGTTCAAGTAAGAGTTTCTTAAAGAAAACAATTCATTACATACATATTTACAATTTATCACATACATATTTAAACTTTGTGTGTGTGTATGTGTGTACGTAAATCACAATTTGCTGTTTTTAGGGGTGCTTGATTATGGCAAAAATTATAATCACAATCATTTTTGTTCAATATTGAGATCATGATTATTTAACATGATTACTTTTTGACTGTCATCTTCTCCAATTGCTGTTGTTCATACATGCACATATTTTTTCTAACTTGGCTGAGGAGACTATTACATATGTAATCATATATTGTAGTAATGATTAAGAAAAACTATAGCCTATATGAGGGAAAAACTCAGGAAGGCTGGAGTTCCGGAGCTCCGTATTAAAACTGTAATGGACCTGCCATGAGGGTGGAGCAAACTCCATTTCCAAGGATGCTTTGCGATTTTCACACCTCAGCAGGGAGCAGTCAACATCGGTCCCTCATTGGCGGAGACGCTCCTGCACAGCGGAGCGTCCTGAGGACGCAGCCATGACATCACCACCCCTTTATAAGCGAGCACGCCCAAACTACACGTCTTTCCCATGTCACTGAGCTAGGGGTAACTCCTGTTTCCCTGTGAGTTAGCTTGACTACCCCACGAACATGTTTTCCCCTCATCGAAGACTCCCCTCGTCGGACGAGACGAGACTTTGCCCGTGTTCACCCGAACACATTCCTGGACCCGAGAGAGACCGCTGCTGCAACCAGCGTCCTCAAATTCCCCCGAGAAAGAGGAAATGAAGTTACTTCGGGATAACGTGGACCGGCTCTGCCCTGCGCGTCTTCGCCGAGTCGTCTCTGCTGTTCTATCCGCCACTCCACTCAGAGCCAGCTGCCTTGTTTTCGACGACGTGCGAGAACGGCACCGTCTGCCTCCGAGCCAAGAACAAAGATGGACATTAAGACGGACTACACACACACACAACCTGCGCACTTTCTGAAGCGACCAAGTAAGAGGCATAAGTCTGGGCATAGGCAGTGTTAGTTGTGTGTTCTTTTCAGCATCAGTTGCTGTTGTTTAGCATTTAGCCTTTTTAGCTTTATCGCTATTGTTCTTGTTGTGTGAGTTGACGGACCGCCGAGTCCATTTTTCTCTGCTTTACTCTGAGGAGTATTTTAAGTTTGCTTCCTGTTAGTTGTGTTCACCACGCTAGACTATTTTGTGTTTTTCCCGGTCGGGACAACTGCTACTTCTGTGCCACCGTGAGTGAGAAAGTAAACTGATTTGTCGATCAGAAACCAGACAACGTACGTTACAGACTGCCGTCCGTACGTGCGCTCTCTGTGGACAAAAGAGCCGCTTCTCTCCCTCTCACGATCGCTTTCCCTCCTTCCTCTCTTGCTACTAACACACACACACACACACATACACACACACACACACACACACACACACACACACACACATACATACATACACGCATTCCCCTGCAAGTGTCCAACTCTGTGCAAAGCTGTTTGTGTTTTGTTTGGTAGAATTAGATTTTAGAATAGCTGTTTATTGAATGAAGTATTTGTTAACTTTGTTAATTTTGCTAAGTTTAATAAACAATGTTATATCTTTAAAGAGAAGTTCTTTTGTCATTATTGTGTGTAACATATTGTGAGAAGTGGCTGATTGAAGGAGTCAGAGCTTGAATTCAACCCTTCTTTGTTCACCCTTGAATGTTGATATCTCGCAGATATTAACATTCTAGGTGAAATCCCATTTATGAGATTACCTTGTTCGGTTATTGGTCCTGGTTTCCGGGTGGTGCTCCGTGCTTGTTAGTTCATATTAATAATTCTATTAATTATTATAATTAGTTAATTTATCTTAGATAATTGATAATTATGGCAAATAATCAACTGTGTTCCTCATATATGCTACAGTTGGTGCCTGAATTATTGATTAAGGTTAACAATATTTTAATTTCATAAGCCATAATTATCTGTGATAAACAGAGGGGTGCGCTCACGGAGAGAAAGTAGTTAGTATTGTGTGTCAAAAGACTCTCACACTGATCATCTCCAAACGTTTTCTTGGTTCCCACAAGCTCAACTGACTGCGCCGCGGCCCGACGTGCGCAAGGGCGCGAAGGCCCGTTCAACGCTGCTTGCAGCTTTAATTATTATTCTTTCTTGTTACGCCACTTTAACTCTAAATTTGACCCCCTAAACATGCTCAAAAACTCACCAAATTTGGCACGCACATCAGGAATGGTGAAAAATTTGATAAAATGTAAAAATTAAACCCCAAAGTGCCAAAATGTGCTCTCTAGCGCCACCTATGTATCTAAAACGGCCACCACGGCCCGTAGGAATGTCGTAGAGAGATCGAACCAAAACCCAATTATTCGTCTCATCAAGACCTACAAATCATACGCTGACACCCCTGACCTAAATCCAACAGGAAATCTGCAATGTCCATTTCAAAGTACGATTTTTTGCCAATTTTGGACCTTGAATAAACGCTATCTCCTCCTAGGGCGTTAATGGTATCGGCTTCAAACTTTAATACATGACTTATCACACTGTGTTGAGCAAAAGTTATTAAAAACTTTGTAATAACTCGAACGGTTTAGATTTAGTAAGCCCTGAAAGTTGGAGTGCGACATTACACCTTACAATGTAAACCAATGGGGAGGCAAATTCTGGGCATGGACTTTGTGCCAAACTGGGGCATCTGGCGTCTAAACTATAAGTCCCACCACTTTCAAACCTGTATCAATGGATTCGCAACGAAAATTCCTACAAAAAAATGTGATTTTTATGTAGAATTTGGCCAAAGTTATGGGATTTATGAGGATTTTTCACAAGTAGAGTACACTAATATCCTTCTCTGCAGCTGTGAGGGAGAGAGAGAGAATGGGAGGGGGGGATGGGTAAAGTAAACATCTACTGCCTGTGACAGAAGCCCTTGGACTGGCCACACTCCACTTAGTGTTTCCACATATCTGACAGCAGTGTTCAATCCCTACTTCTTTTCAAGGAGTACATGTGCTCCTAAATGAAAGAAATTAGGAGCATATATATAACTTTAGGAGCACACTGAAAAATGTGCAAGTAAGAGTTTCTTAAAGAAAACAATTCATTATAACATATTTACAATTGATCACATATATATTTAAACTCTGTGTGTGTGTATGTGTGTGTGTGTGTGTGTGTGTGCGCGTGTGTATGTAAATCACAATTTGCTGTTTTTAGGGGTGCTTGATTATGGCAAAAAATATAATCACGATCATTTTTTTTCAATATTGAGATCATGATTATTTAACATGATTACTTTTTGACTGTCATCTTCTCCAATTGCTGTTGTTCATACATGCACATATTTTTTCTAACTTGGCTGAGGGGACTATTACATATGTGATCATATATTGTACTAATGATCAAGAAAGACTATAGCTGATATGAGGGAAAAACTCAGGGAGAGGGTGGCAGTAATGCACCCAATATGCTGGTTGCCAACCGTTGTTGCCAACCAAAAAGGCGAGGGTAAAATATTTTTCCTCATCGAGTGGTACATCCTGTCAGCCGAGGGATTTCCTATCTGTGCAGCTGAACACGGTAGTTCTCTACGGACTGTTTTATCGTGATGGTCACGGTGTTTTTTCCGTAGGTTTCACTTCACTCAGCTGGCCGACAGATCCGCTGATTCTCTGCGCTTTAACTTAAATAACAAATCGGGAGTTGGTGCTTCGTTTGGATCTAAACAGAGAGTCGGGGTTAGCTGAGAGGCTAGCAGAGGCGAACTGGTTGTGCTTCTTTCGGTCATGCTGCAGTTAACGCTCCGCTGCTGCCTGTTCTCCGCTTTAACCTAAATAACAAATCGGGACTCAGTGCTCCGTTTGGATCTAAACAGAGAGCCAGGGTTAGCTGAGAGGCTAGCAGAGGCGAACTGGTTGTGCTTCTTTCGGTCATGCTGCAGTTAACGCTCCGCTGCTGCCTGTTTGCTGCCTGTTCTCCGCTTTAACCTAAATAACAAATCGGGACTCGGTGCTCCGTTTGGATCTAAACAGATAGCCGGGGTTAGCTGAGAGGCTAGCAGAGGCTAACTGGTTGTGCTTCTTTCGGTCATGCTGCAGTTAACGCTCCGCTGCTGCCTGCTGACATCGTTTTGCACATCTGATGGTCAGATAACGTCGGACAAAAGTGTCCAACTTGCAAGTGTCCAACCCTGTGCAAAGCTGTTTGTGTTTTGTTTGGTAGAATTAGATTTTTGAATAGCTATTTATTGAATGAAGCATTTGTTAACTTTGTTAATTTTGCTAAGTTTAATAAACACTGTTATATCTTCAAAGAGAAGTTCTTTAGTCATTATTGGTAACATATTGTGAAAAGTGGCTGATTGAAGGAGTCAGAGCTCGAATTCAACCCTTCTTTGTTCACCCTTGAATGATTATCTCTCAGATATGAACATTCTAGGTGAACTCCCATTTATGAGACTATTTTGCTCGGTTATTGGTCCCGGTTTCGGGGTGGTGCTTCGTATCTGTTAGTTCATATTAATAATTCTGTTAATTGTTATAATTAATTATTATTGATCATTGATAATTATAGCAAATAATTAACTGTGTTTTTCGCAGATCCTACAGTTGGTACCTGAATTATTGATTAAGGTTAACAATATTTTGATTTCATAATTCATAATTGTCTGTGAACAGAGGGGTGGGCTCACAGAGAGACACTGGTTAGTATTGTGTGTAAAAAGACTCTCACACTGATCATCTCCAAACGTTTTCTTGGTTCCCACAAGCTCAACTGACTGCGCCGCGGCCCGCTGTGCGCAAGGGCGCGAAGGCCCGTCCAACGCTGCTTGCAGCTTTAATTATTATTATTCTTTATTATTACGCCACTTTAACTCTAAATTTGACCCCCTAAACATGCTCAAAAACTCACCAAATTTGGCACGCACATCAGGAATGGTGAAAAATTTGATAAAATGTAAAAATTAAACCCCAAAGTGCCAAAATGTGCTCTCTAGCGCCACCTATGTATCTAAAACGGCCACCACGGCCCGTAGGAATGTCGTAGAGAGATCGAACCAAAACTCAATTATTCGTCTCATCAAGACCTACAAATCATACGCTGACACCCCTGACCTAAATCCAACAGGAAATCTGCAATGTCCATTTCAAAGTACGATTTTTTGCCAATTTTGGACCTTGAATAAACGCTATCTCCTCCTAGGGCGTTAATGGTATCGGCTTCAAACTTTAATACATGACTTATCACACTGTGTTGAGCAAAAGTTATTAAAAACTTTGTAATAACTCGAACGGTTTAGATTTAGTAAGCCCTGAAAGTTGGAGTGCGACATTACACCTTACAATGTAAACCAATGGGGAGGCAAATTCTGGGCATGGACTTTGTGCCAAACTGGGGCATCTGGCGTCTAAACTGTAAGTCCGACCACTTCCAAACCTGTATCAATGGATTCGCGACGAAAATTCCTACAAAAAAATGATATTTTTATGTAGGATTTGGCCAAAGTTATGGGATTTATGAGGATTTTTCACAAGAAGATCACTTTGAAATCTTTCCTTCCAACTGTGAGGGAGAGAGAGAGAATGGGAGGGGGGGGATGGGTAAAGTAAACATCTACTGCCTGTGACAGAAGCCCTTGGACTGCACCACACTCCACTTACTTAGTGCTTTCACACATGTGACAGCAGTGTTCAATCCTTACTTCTTTTCAAGGAGCGCATGTGCTCCTAAATGAAAGAAATTAGGAGCATACATATAACTTTAGGAGCACACTGAAAAATGTTCAAGTAAGAGTTTCTTACAGAAAACAATTCATTTCATACATATTTACAATTTATCACATACATATTTAAACTCTGTGTGTGTGTGTGTGTGTGTGTGTGTATGTAAATCACAATTTGCTGTTTTTAGGGGTGCTTGATTATGGTAAAAATTATAATCACAATCATTTTTGTTCAATATTGAGATCATGATTATTTAACATGATCACTTTTTGACTGTCATCTTCTCCAATTGCTGTTGTTCATACATGCACATATTTTTTCTAACTTGGCTGAGGAGACTATTACATATGTAATCATATATTGTAGTAATGATTAAGAAAAACTATAGCCTATATGAGGGAAAAACTCAGGAAGGCTGGAGTTCCGGAGCTCCGTATTAAAACTGTAATGGACCTGCCATGAGGGTGGAGCAAACTCCATTTCCAAGGATGCTTTGCGATTTTCACACTTCAGCAGGGAGCAGTCAACATCGGTCCCTCATTGGCGGAGACGCTCCTGCACAGCGGAGCGTCCTGAGGACGCAGCCATGACATCACCACCCCTTTATAAGCGAGCACGCCCGAAATATACGTCTTTCCCATGTCACTGAGCTAGGGGTAACTCCTGTTTCCCTGTGAGTTAGCTTGACTACCCCACGAACATGTTTTCCCCTCATCGAAGACTCCCCTCGTCGGACGAGACGAGACTTTGCCCGTGTTCACCCGAACACATTCCTGGACCCGAGAGAGACCGCTGCTGCAACCAGCGTCCTCAAATTCCCCCCCAGAAAGAGGAAATGAAGTTACTTCGGGATAACGTGGACCGGCTCTGCCCTGCGCGTCTTCGCCGAGTCATCTCTGCTGTTCTCTCCGCCACTCCACTCAGAGCCAGCTGCCGTGTTTTCGCCGACCTGTTTTACCTTGATGGTCACGGTGTTTTTTCCGCAGGTTTCACTTCACTCAGCTGGCCGACAGACCCGCTGATTCTCTCCGCTTTAACCTAAATAGCAATTCGGGACTCGGTGCTCCGTTTGGATCTAAACAGAGAGCCGGGGTTAGCTGAGAGGCTAGCAGAGGCTAACTGGTTGTGCTTCTTTCGGTCATGCTGCAATTAACGCTCCGCTGCTGCCTGTTTGCTGCCTGTTCTCCGCTTTAACCTAAATAACAAATCGGGACTCGGTGCTCCGTTTGGATCTAAACAGAGAGCCGGGGTTAGCTGAGAGGCTAGCAGAGGCGAACTGGTTGTGCTTCTTTCGGTCATGCTGCAGTTAACGCTCCGCTGCTGCCTGTTTGCTGCCTGTTCTCCGCTTTAACCTAAATAACAAATCGGGACTCGGTGCTCCGTTTGGATCTAAACAGAGAGCCGGGGTTAGCTGAGAGGCTAGCAGAGGCTAACTGGTTGTGCTTCTTTCGGTCATGCTGCAGTTAACGCTCCGCTGCTGCCTGTTTGCTGCCTGTTAGTTGTGTTCACCACGCTAGACTATTTTGTGTTTGTCCCGCTCGGGACTACTGTGTTTGTGCTGCCGTGAGTGAGAAAGTAAACTGATTTGTCGATCTGAAACCAGACAACGTGCGTTACAGACTGCCGTCCATACGTGCGCTCTCTGTGGAAAAAGAGCCGCTTCTCTCCCTCTCACGATCGCTTTCCCTCCTTCCTCTCTTGCTACTAACACACACACACACACACACACACACACACACACACACACACATAGATATATACATACATACATACATACACGCATTCCCCTGCAAGTGTCCAACCCTGTGCAAAGCTGTTTGTGTTTTGTTTGGTAGAATTAGATTTTAGAATAGCTATTTATTGAATGAAGCATTTGTTAACTTTGTTAATTTTGCTAAGTTTCATAAACACTGTTATATCTTTAAAGAGAAGTTCTTTTGTCATTATTGGTAACATATTGTGAAAAGTGGCTGATTGAAGGAGTCAGAGCTCGAATTTAACCGTTCTTTTTACCCTTGAATGTTGATATCTCTCAGATATTAACATTCTAGGTGAACTCCCATTTATGAGATTACCCTGTTCGGTTATTAGTCCTGGTTTCGGGATGGTGCTTCGTATTTGTTAGTTCATATTAATAAATCTGTTAATTGTTATAATTATTTATTATTGATAATTGATAATTATAGCAAATAATCAACTGTGTTCCTTGCAGATCCTACAGTTGGTGCCTGAATTATTGATTAAGGTTAACAATATTTTGATTTCATAATCTATAATTACCTGTGATAAACAGAGGGGTGCGCTCACGGAGAGAAAGTGGTTAGTATTGTGTGTCAAAAGACTCTCACACTGATCATCTCCAAACGTTTTCTTGGTTCCCAGAAGCTCAGCTGAGTGCGCCGCGGCCGATGTGCGCATGGGCGCGAAGGCCCGTTCAACGCTGCTTGCAGCTTTAATTATTATTATTATTCCTCCGAAACAAACGCATTTTTGAGGGCCTAAACATGCACGAAAACTCATGAAAATTTGCACAGATGTCAGGACTGGCGAAAATTTCGATATTTTATGGGTCTCGAAATAAAGCGGGACAAAATGGCTCGACAGCGCCACCTAGAAAGTCAAGAAAATTGAGCCCCTCGATACAGATTGTCGTAGGAGAACGAAATTCGGTATGCATATGTATCATGACCAGACGCACCAAAAAGTCTCAAGGACACATAGCCTAACTCCAACAGGAAGTCGGCCATTTTGTATCAAAGTTGAAATTTTGCACCGATTTTGTCATTTCCAGCCCGCATACTTTAACGAACTCCTCCTAGAGATTTGACCCCAGGACTTTCAAATTCGGTCCGTATCATCTACAGGCATAGGAGATTAAAAGTTATTAAAACAATTCTCATTAGTCTTTCCTAGGGGGCGTGGCTGGGCGGCGAATTTCGATCCTTCGCCATGAAAAATGAAACGGCTATAACTCCGGCATACATGATCCTAAGAGAGCCAAACCTTTTGTGCTTCATAAGAGTCCTGCCCTGAACGGGTCCATGTGACAATACAGGATATGAGTCATAGCGCCACCTCCTGGCAACAGGAAGTTACATGTTTTACGCTCTGACGCCCTGTGGGCAGCACGGTGATGGAATCCAGCTGAAATTTACTGAGAATAGCCTCAAGACCTTGGAGATCTTATATTATGAAGTTGGTGACCCTTCGTCGAAAGGTGTTGCCATGGCGACGCGGCGAATTTCGATGTGACGCCATGAAATTTCAATGCCTTATAACTTGACTCCACGTGGTCTGATCTTTTCCAAATTTCATATGCTTGTTAAGAGTCCCGATCTGAACACATGTTCAGTCTCATATTTAGCGAAAGTCATAGCGCCACCTACTGGCAACAGGAAGTATCATGCATCGTACTTTGTCTAATTACTCCTAGGAAATTTGGCTGATGCACCTGAAATTAAGTCAGCTAATAAACGAGACCTTGGTGATGCTACATTTGGCAGCTCATGACCCAAAACTGAATGCTGTTACCATGGCGACACATCCTTCGCCATGAAATATGATACTGTTTTTCAGGGAGAAGGGATTGCTCTACAGTCATGAAACTTGACACAAATGTCTAGAGTGATGTCAGCTAAAATCCTATGTGGTCGCTTTGAATGGGCGTGGCAAAATGACTCAACAGCGCCCCCTTTAAAATTTCAAAATTGCAGCCCCGCCTTCCAGATTAACGTAGAAAGATGAAATTCACAGGGCACATGTATAATGTCAACACGCACAAAAAAGCCTCTTGAAGCCTTATTGTAAGTCGAACAGGAAGTCGGCCATCTTGAAAAAAATGGTACATTTTCGCCTTTTCTTGGCCATTTCGCATACCTTGTATTTTAAAAAACTCCTCCTACAGAATCCATCGTAAGGACTTCAAAATCAGTGTGTGTCATCTAGACTAGTGTATGATCATGATGGTTTGGCCGTGGCGTGGCGTTGACTTTTGATGTTTCGCCATGACAGAGGAAATTGATATAACTTGAGTGTACACGGTTGGATCTGCCTCAAACTTTACACAACAAGTCACTGACAAAAGCCCTTCGACTGAGCGTCACTTCGACATGCGCTGGGGTGCGAGGGCCCGATCATCGCTGCTTGCAGCTTTAATTATTATTATTATTCCTCCGAAACAAACGCATTTTTGAGGGCCTAAACATGCACGAAAACTCATGAAAATTTGCACAGATGTCAGGACTGGCGAAAATTTCGATATTTTATGGGTCTCGAAATAAAGCGGGACAAAATGGCTCGACAGCGCCACCTAGAAAGTCAAGAAAATTGAGCCCCTCGATACAGATTGTCGTAGGAGAACGAAATTCGGTATGCATATGTATCATGACCAGACGCACCAAAAAGTCTCAAGGACACATAGCCTAACTCCAACAGGAAGTCGGCCATTTTGTATCAAAGTTGAAATTTTGCACCGATTTTGTCATTTCCAGCCCGCATACTTTAACGAACTCCTCCTAGAGATTTGACCCCAGGACTTTCAAATTCGGTCCGTATCATCTACAGGCATAGGAGATTAAAAGTTGCTAAAACAATTCTCATTAGTCTTTCCTAGGGGGCGTGGCTGGGCGGCGAATTTCGATCCTTCGCCATGAAAAATGAAACGGCTATAACTCCGGCATACATGATCCTAAGAGAGCCAAACCTTTTGTGCTTCATAAGAGTCCCGCCCTGAACGGGTCCATGTGACAATACAGGATATGAGTCATAGCGCCACCTCCTGGCAACAGGAAGTTACATGTTTTACGCTCTGACGCCCTGTGGGCAGCACGGTGATGGAATCCAGCTGAAATTTACTGAGAATAGCCTCAAGACCTTGGAGATCTTATATTATGAGGTGGTGACCCTTCGTTGAAAGGTGTTGCCATGGCGACGCGGCGAATTTCGATGTGACGCCATGAAATTTCAATGCCTTATAACTTGACTCCACGTGGTCTGATCTTTTCCAAATTTCATATGCTTGTTAAGAGTCCCAATCTGAACACATGTTCAGTCTCATATTTAGCGAAAGTCATAGCGCCACCTACTGGCAACAGGAAGTATCATGCGTCGTACTTTGTCTAATTACTCCTAGGAAATTTGGCTGATGCACCTGAAATTAAGTCAGCTAATAAACAAGACCTTGGTGATGCTACATTTGGCAGCTCATGACCCAAAACTGAATGCTGTTACCATGGCGACACATCCTTCGCCATGAAATATGATACTGTTTTTCAGGGAGAAGGGATTGCTCTACAGTCATGAAACTTGACACACATGTCTAGAGTGATGTCAGCTAAAATCCTATGTGGTCGCTTTGAATGGGCGTGGCAAAATGGCTCAACAGCGCCCCCTTTAAAATTTCAAAATTGCAGCCCCGCCTTCCAGATTAACGTAGAAAGATGAAATTCACAGGGCACATGTATAATGTCAACACGCACAAAAAAGCCTCTTGAAGCCTTATTGTAAGTCGAACAGGAAGTCGGCCATCTTGAAAAACTGGTCAATTTTCGCCTTTTTTTGGCCATTTCGCATACCTTGTATTTTAACGCACTCCTCCTACAGATTTCGTCGTAAGGACTTCAAAATCAGTGTGTGTCATCTAGAGTAGTGTATGATCATGATGGTTTGGCCGTGGCGTGGCGTTGAGTTTTGATGTTTCGCCATGACAGAGGAAATTGATATAACTTGAGTGTACATGGTTGGATCTGCCTCAAACTTTACACAACAAGTCACTGACAAAAGCCCTTCGACTGAGCGTCACTTCGACATGCGCTGGGGTGCGAGGGCCCGATCATCGCTGCTTGCAGCTTTAATTATTATTAGGGCCTGAGCCCAAAGGGCGAAGACCCTATTGTTTTTCGTGTGTTTGTTTCTTTATTATTCTTTCTTTCTTGTTACGCCACTTTAACTCTAAATTTGACCCCCTAAACATGCTCAAAAACTCACCAAATTTGGCACGCACATCAGGAATGGTGAAAAATTTGATAAAATGTAAAAATTAAACCCCAAAGTGCCAAAATGTGCTCTCTAGCGCCACCTATGTATCTAAAACGGCCACCACGGCCCGTAGGAATGTCGTAGAGAGATCGAACCAAAACCCAATTATTCGTCTCATCAAGACCTACAAATCATACGCTGACACCCCTGACCTAAATCCAACAGGAAATCTGCAATGTCAATTTCAAAGTATGATTTTTTGCCAATTTTGGACCTTGAATAAACGCTATCTCCTCCTAGGGCTTTAATGGTATCGGCTTCAAACTTTAATACATGACTTATCACACTGTGTTGAGCAAAAGTTATTAAAAACTTTGTAATAACTCGAACGGTTTAGATTTAGTAAGCCCTGAAAGTTGGAGTGCGACATTACACCTTACAATGTAAACCAATGGGGAGGCAAATTCTGGGCATGGACTTTGTGCCAAACTGGGGCATCTGGCGTCTAAACTATAAGGCCGACCACTTTCAAACCTGTATCAATGGATTCGCGACGAAAATTCCTACAAAAAATGATATTTTTATGTAGGATTTGGCCAAAGTTATGGGATTTATGAGCATATTTCACAAGTAGAGTACACTAAAATCTTCTCTGCAGCTGTGAGGGAGAGAGAGAGAATGGGAGGGGGGGGATGGGTAAAGTAAACATCTACTGCCTGTGACAGAAGCCCTTGGACTGCAGCAGTGACAGCAGTGTTCAATCCTTACTTTTTTTCAAGGAGTACATGTGCTCCTAAATGACAGAAATTAGGAGCATACATATAACTTTAGGAGCACACTGAAAAATGTTCAAGTAAGAGTTTCTTAAAGAAAACAATTCATTACATACATATTTACAATTTATCACATACATATTTAAACTGTGTGTGTGTGTGTGTGTGTGTGTGTGTGTGTGTATGTGTATGTAAATCACAATTTGCTGTTTTTAGGGGTGCTTGATTATGGCAAAAATTATAATCACAATCATTTTTGTTCAATATTGAGATCATGATTATTTAACATGATTACTTTTTGACTGTCATCTTCTCCAATTGCTGTTGTTCATACATGCACATACTTTTTCTAACTTGGCTGAGGAGACTATTACATATGTAATCATATATTGTAGTAATGATTAAGAAAAACTATAGCCTATATGAGGGAAAAACTCAGGAAGGCTGGAGTTCCGGAGCTCCGTATTAAAACTGTAATGGACCTGCCATGAGGGTGGAGCAAACTCCATTTCCAAGGATGCTTTGCGATTTTCACACTTCAGCAGGGAGCAGTCAACATCGGTCCCTCATTGGCGGAGACGCTCCTGCACAGCGGAGCGTCCTGAGGACGCAGCCATGACATCACCACCCCTTTATAAGCGAGCACACCCAAACTACACGTCTTTCCCATGTCACTGAGCTAGGGGTAACTCCTGTTCCCCTGTGAGTTAGCTTGACTACCCCAAGAACATGTTTTCCCCTCATCGAAGACTCCCCTCGTCGGACGAGACGAGACTTTGCCCGTGTTCACCCGAACACATTCCTGGACCCGAGAGAGACCGCTGCTGCAACCAGCGTCCTCAAATTCCCCCGAGAAAGAGGAAATGAAGTTACTTCGGGATAACGTGGACCGGCTCTGCCCTGCGCGTCTTCGCCGAGTTGTCTCTGCTGTTCTCTCCGCCATTCCACTCAGAGCCAGCTGCCGTGTTTTCGACGACGTGCGAGAACGGCACCGTCTGCCTCCGAGCCAAGAACAAAGATGGACATTAAGACGGACTACACACACACACAACCTGCGCACTTTCTGAAGCGACCAAGTAAGAGGCATAAGTCTGGGCATAGGCAGTGTTAGTTGTGTGTTCTTTTCAGCATCAGTTGCTGTTGTTTAGCATTTAGCCTTTTTAGCTTTATCGCTGTTGTTCTTGTTGTGTGAGTTGACGGACCGCCGAGTCCATTTTTCTCTGCTTTACTCTGAGTAGTATTTTAAGTTTGCTGCCTGTTAGTTATGTTCACTACGCTAGACTATTTTGTGTTTGTCCCGCTCGGGACTACTGCTGTCTTTCTGCCGCCGTGAGTGAGAAAGTAACTGCTTTGTCGATCTGAAACCAGACAACGTACGTTACAGACTGCCGTCCGTACGTGCGCTCTCTGTGGACAAAAGAGCCGCTTCTCTCCCTCTCACGATCGCTTTCCCTCCTTCCTCTCTTGCTACTAACACACACACACACACACACACACATACATATATACATACATACATACATACACGCATTCCCCTGCAAGTGTCCAACCCTGTGCAAAGCTGTTTGTGTTTTGTTTGGTAGAATTAGATTTTAGAATAGCTATTTATTGAATGAAGCATTTGTTAACTTTGTTAATTTTGCTAAGTTTCATAAACACTGTTATATCTTTAAAGAGAAGTTCTTTTGTCATTATTGGTAACATATTGTGAAAAGTGGCTGATTGAAGGAGTCAGAGCTCGAATTTAACCGTTCTTTTTACCCTTGAATGTTGATATCTCTCAGATATTAACATTCTAGGTGAACTCCCATTTATGAGATTACCCTGTTCGGTTATTAGTCCTGGTTTCGGGATGGTGCTTCGTATTTGTTAGTTCATATTAATAAATCTGTTAATTGTTATAATTAATTATTATTGATAATTGATAATTATAGCAAATAATTAACTGTGTTCTTCGCAGATCCTACAGTTGGTACCTGAATTATTGATTAAGGATAACAATATTTTGATTTCATAATTCATAATTGTCTGTGAACAGAGGGGTGGGCTCACAGAGAGAAAGTGGTTAGTATTGTGTGTAAAAAGACTCTCACACTGATCATCTCCAAACGTTTTCTTGGTTCCCACAAGCTCAACTGACTGCGCCGCGGCCCGACGTGCGCAAGGGCGCGAAGGCCCGTCCAACGCTGCTTGCAGCTTTAATTATTATTATTCTTTATTAATCCGCCACTTTAACTCTAAATTTGACCCCCTAAACATGCTCAAAAACTCACCAAATTTGGCACGCACATCAGGTCTGGTGAAAAATTTGATAAAATGTAAAAATTAACCCCCGAAGTGCCAAAATGTGCTCTCTAGAGCCACCTATGTATCTAAAACGGCCGCCACGGCCCGTAGGAATGTCGTAGAGAGATCGAACCAAAACTCAATTATTCGTCTCATCAAGACCTACAAATCATACGCTGACACCCCTGACCTAAATCCAACAGGAAGTCTGCAATCAGCTTTTCAAAATAAGACTTTGCCCCAATTTTGGCCCCCGAACAAACGCTATCTCCTCCGAGGGCGTTAATGGTATTGGCTTCAATCTTGAATACATGACTTATCACACTGTGTTGAGCATAAGTTATTAAAAACTTTGTAATAACTCGAACGGTTTAGATTTAGTAAGCCCTGAAAGTTGGAGTGCGACATTACACCTTACAATGTAAACCAATGGGGAGGCAATCTCTGGGCATGGACTTTGTGCCAAACTGGGGCATCTGGCGTCTAAACTATAAGTCCCACCACTTTCAAACCTGTATCAATGGATTCGCGACGAAAATTCCTACAAAAAAATGTGATTTTTATGTAGGATTTGGCCAAAGTCATGGGATTTATGAGGATATTTCACAAGAAGCGTTCTCTAATATCCTCCTCTCCAACTGCTCCTGGTGATGTCACTCCCTCAGTGCTCTGAAACATTCCGCAATACACACTCATTATAAAATCACAGGAGGAGCAAGAAAAGACTTTAAAACTCACACTCTAATATCTCAAAAACAATAAAAGATAGAAAACACATGTAAATTCAAGATTTGTAGGTCAAAGTCTCGTGGCTCATTTAAAGTTCAAATGAAGTTTGTATCTAAAATTATGTGGAAGCAGTAAATGTTCAAAAAGGTGTGGGTTCGCTCACACTCTCCATTCAAATATATGAGTATTTTTCTGTGTCCAGCTGCAGTTACTTATTGTCTCTACACACCTGACAGTACACATGTCAATCAAACTTTCAAAATAAAAGCACACCACACTTGTAAGAAATATCCCTCATATATATGAGGGATATTTCTCTGTTCACCCCTCTGTGAACAGAGGGGTGGGCTCACAGAGAGACACTGGTTAGCATTATGTGTCAAAAGACTCTCACACTGATCATCTCCAAACGTTTTCTTGGTTCCCAGAAGCTTAGCTGACTGCGCCGCGGCCCGATGTGCGCAAGGGCGCGAAGGCCCGTCCAACGCTGCTTGCAGCTTTAATTAGGGCCTGAGCCCAAAGGGCGAAGACCCTATTGTTTTTCGTGTGTTTGTTTCTTTCTTATTATTATTCTTTATTATTACGCCACTTTAACTCTAAATTTGACCCCCTAAACATGCTCAAAAACTCACCAAATTTGGCACGCACATCAGGAATGGTGAAAAATTTGATAAAATGTAAAAATTAAACCCCAAAATGCCAAAATGTGCTCTCTAGCGCCACCTATGTGTCTAAAACGGCCACCACGGCCCGTAGGAATGTCGTAGAGAGATCGAACCAAAACTCAATTATTCGTCTCATCAAGACCTACAAATCATACGCTGACACCCCTGACCTAAATCCAACAGGAAATCTGCAATGTCAATTTCAAAATACCATTTTTTGCCAATTTTGGACCTTGAATAGACGCTATCTCCTCCTAGGGCGTTAATGGTATCGGCTTCAAACTTTAATACATGACTTATCACACTGTGTTGAGCAAAAGTTATTAAAAACTTTGTAATAACTCGAACGGTTTAGATTTAGTAAGCCCTGAAAGTTGGAGTGCGACATTACACCTTACAATGTAAACCAATGGGGAGGCAAATTCTGGGCATGGACTTTGTGCCAAACTGGGGCATCTGGCGTCTAAACTATAAGTCCGACCACTTTCAAACCTGTATCAATGGATTCGCGACGAAAATTCCTACAAAAAAATGATATTTTTATGTAGGATTTGGCCAAAGTTATGGGATTTATGAGGATATTTCACCAGAGGATCACTTTGAAATCTTTCCTTCCAACTGTGAGGGAGAGAGAGAGAATGGGAGGGGGGGGATGGGTAAAGTAAACATCTACTGCCTGTGACAGAAGCCCTTGGACTGCACCACACTCTACTTACTTAGTGCTTTACACATGTGACAGCAGTGTTCAATCCTTACTTCTTTTCAAAGAGTACATGTGCTCCTAAATGACAGAAATTAGGAGCATACATATAACTTTAGGAGCACACTGAAATATATTCAAGTAAGAGTTTCTTAAAGAAAGTAATTCATTATAACATATGTACAATTGATCACATACATATTTAAACTGTGTGTGTGTGTGTGTGTGTGTGTGTGTGTGTGTATGTAAATCACAATTTGCTGTTTTTAGGGGTGCTTGATTATGGCAAAAATTATAATCACAATCATTTTTGTTCAATATTGAGATCATGATTATTTAACATGATTACTTTTTGACTGTCATCTTCTCCAATTGCTGTTGTTCATACATGCACATATTTTTTCTAACTTGGCTGAGGAGACTATTACATATGTAATCATATATTGTAGTAATGATTAAGAAAAACTATAGCCGATA
This sequence comes from Thunnus thynnus, assembly GCF_963924715.1. NCBI lineage: Eukaryota > Metazoa > Chordata > Actinopteri > Scombriformes > Scombridae > Thunnus > Thunnus thynnus. The sequence goes on from NC_089518.1 coordinate 3,561,511, forward strand.
TGAGGGAAAAACTCAGGAAGGCTGGAGTTCCGGAGCTCCGTATTAAAACTGTAATGGACCTGCCATGAGGGTGGAGCAAACTCCATTTCCAAGGATGCTTTGCGATTTTCACACCTCAGCAGGGACCAGTCCACATTGTTCCCTCATTGGCGGAGACGCTCCTGCACAGCGGAGCGTCCTGAGGACGCAGCCATGACATCACCACCCCTTTATAAGCGAGCACGCCCAAAATACACGTCTTTTCGATGTCACTGAGCTAGGGGTAACTTCTGTTCCCCTGTGAGTTAGCTTGACTACCCCACGAACATGTTTTCCCCTCATCGGACGAGACGAGACTTTGCCCGTGTTCACCCGAACACATTCCTGGACCCGAGAGAGACCGCTGCTGCAACCAGCGTCCTCAAATTCCCCCGAGAAAGAGGAAATGAAGTTACTTCGGGATAACGTGGACCGGCTCTGCCCTGCGCGTCTTCGCCAAGTCGTCTCTGCTGTTCTCTCCGCCACTCCACTCAGAGCCAGCTGCCGTGTTTTCGCCGACCTGTTTTACCTTGATGGTCACGGTGTTTTTTCCGCAGGTTTCACTTCACTCAGCTGGCCGACAGACCCGCTGATTCTCTCCGCTTTAACCTAAATAGCAATTCGGGACTCGGTGCTCCGTTTGGATCTAAACAGAGAGCTGGGGTTAGCTGAGAGGCTAGCAGAGGCTAACTGGTTGTGCTTCTTTCGGTCATGCTGCAATCAACGCTCCGCTGCTGCCTGTTCTCCGCTTTAACCTAAATAACAAATCGGGACTCGGTGCTCCGTTTGGATCTAAACAGAGAGCCGGGGTTAGCTGAGAGGCTAGCAGAGGCTAACTGGTTGTGCTTCTTTCGGTCATGCTGCAGTTAACGCTCCGCTGCTGCCTGTTTGCTGCCTGTTAGTTGTGTTCACCACGCTAGACTATTTTGTGTTTGTCCCGCTCGGGACTACTGTGTTTGTGCTGCCGTGAGTGAGAAAGTAAACTGACTGTCGATCTTAAACCAGACAACGTGCGTTACAGACTGCCGTCCATACGTGCGCTCTCTGTGGAAAAAGAAACCGCTTCTCTCTCTCTCACGATCGCTTTCCCTCCTCCCTCTCTTGTGACTAACATCATACTCACGTGCGCACAGATACACGCACCGACATCGTTTTGCACATCTGATGGTCAGATAACGTCGGACAAAAGTGTCCAACCTGCAAGTGTCCAACCCTGTGCAAAGCTGTTTGTGTTTTGTTTGGTAGAATTAGATTTTAGAATAGCTATTTATTGAATGAAGCATTTGTTAACTTTGTTAATTTTGCTAAGTTTAATAAACACTGTTATATCTTTAAAGAGAAGGTCTTTAGTCATTATTGGTAACATATTGTGAAAAGTGGCTGATTGAAGGAGTCAGAGCTCGAATTCAACCCCTCTTTGTTCACCCTTGAATGATTATCTCTCAGATATTAACATTCTAGGTGAACTCCCATTTATGAGACTACCTTGCTCGGTTATTGGTCCCGGTTTCGGGGTGGTGCTTCGTATCTGTTAGTTCATATTAATAATTCTGTTAATTGTTATAATTAATTATTATTGATAATTGATAATTATAGCAAATAATTAACTGTGTTCTTCGCAGATCCTACAGTTGGTACCTGAATTATTGATTAAGGTTAACAATATTTTGATTTCATAATTCATAATTGTCTGTGAACAGAGGGGTGGGCTCACAGAGAGACACTGGTTAGTATTGTGTGTAAAAGACTCTCACACTGATCATCTCCAAACGTTTTCTTGGTTCCCACAAGCTCAACTGACTGCGCCGCGGCCCGACGTGCGCAAGGGCGCGAAGCCCCGTTCAACGCTGCTTGCAGCTTTAATTAGGGCCTGAGCCCAAAGGGCGAAGACCCTATTGTTTTTCGTGTGTTTGTTTCTTTCTTATTATTATTCTTTATTATTACGCCACTTTAACTCTAAATTTGACCCCCTAAACATGCTCAAAAACTCACCAAATTTGGCACGCACATCAGGAATGGTGAAAAATTTGATAAAATGTAAAAATTAAACCCCAAAGTGCCAAAATGTGCTCTCTAGCACCACCTATGTATCTAAAACAGCCGCCACGGACCGTAGGAATGTCGTAGAGAGATCGAACCAAAACTCAATTATTCGTCTCATCAAGACCTACAAATCATACGTTGACACCCCTGACCTAAATCCAACAGGAAATCCGCAATGTCAATTTCAAAATACCATTTTTTGCCAATTTTGGACCTTGAATAGACGCTATCTCCTCCTAGGGCGTTAATGGTATCGGCTTCAAACTTGAATACATGACTTATCACACTGTGTTGAGCAAAAGTTATTAAAAACTTTGTAATAACTCGAACGGTTTAGATTTAGTAAGCCCTGAAAGTTGGAGTGCGACATTACACCTTACAATGTAAACCAATGGGGAGGCAAATTCTGGGCATGGACTTTGTGCCAAACTGGGGCATCTGGCGTCTAAACTATAAGTCCCACCACTTTCAAACCTGTATCAATGGATTCGCGACGAAAATTCCTACAAAAAAAATGATATTTTATGTAGGATTTGGCCAAAGTTATGGCATTTATGATGATATTTCACAAGAAGATCACTTTAAAATCTTTCCTTCCAACTGTGAGGGAGAGAGAGAGAATGGGAGGGGGGGGATGGGTAAAGTAAACATCTACTGCCTGTGACAGAAGCCCTTGGACTGCACCACACTCCAGTTACTTAATGCTTCTACATATCTGACAGCAGTGTTCAATCCTTACTTTTTTTCAAGGAGCACATGTGCTCCTAAATGACAGAAATTAGGAGCGTACATATAACTTTAGGAGCACACTGAAAAATGTTCAAGTAAGAGTTTCTTAAAGAAAACAATTCATTACATACATATTTAAACTCTGTGTGTGTGTGTGTGTGTGTGTATGTAAATCACAATTTGCTGTTTTTAGGGGTGCTTGATTATGGCAAAAATTATAATCACAATCATTTTTGTTCAATATTGAGATCATGATTATTTAACATGATTACTTTTTGACTGTCATCCTCTCCAATTGCTGTTGTTCATACATGCACATATTTTTTCTAACTTGGCTGAGGAGACTATTACACATCTAATCATATATTGTAGTAATGATTAAGAAAAACTATAGCCTATATGAGGGAAAAACTCAGGAAGGCTGGAGTTCCGGAGCTCCGTATTAAAACTGTAATGGACCTGCCATGAGGGTGGAGCAAACTCCATTTCCAAGGATGCTTTGCGATTTTCACACCTCAGCAGGGAGCAGTCTACATCGGTCCCTCATTGGCGGAGACGCTCCTGCACAGCGGAGCGTCCTGAGGACGCAGCCATGACATCACCACCCCTTTATAAGCGAGCACGCCCAAACTACACGTCTTTCCCATGTCACTGAGCTAGGGGTAACTCCTGTTCCCCTGTGAGTTAGCTTGACTACCCCACGAACATGTTTTCCCCTCATCGAAGACTCCCCTCGTCGGACGAGACGAGACTTTGCCCGTGTTCACCCGAACACATTCCTGGACCCGAGAGAGACCGCTGCTGCAACCAGCGTCCTCAAATTCCCCCGAGAAAGAGGAAATGAAGTTACTTCGGGATAACGTGGACCGGCTCTGCCCTGCGCGTCTTCGCCGAGTCGTCTCTGCTGTTCTCTCCGCCACTCCACTCAGAGCCAGCTGCCGTGTTTCCGCCGACGTGCGAGAACGGCACCGTCTGCCTCCGAGCCAAGAACAAAGATGGACATTAAGACGGACTACACACACACACAACCTGCGCACTTTCTGAAGCGACCAAGTAAGAGGCATAAGTCTGGGCATAGGCAGTGTTAGTTGTGTGTTCTTTTCAGCATCAGTTGCTGTTGTTGAGCATTTAGCCTTTTTAGCTTTATTGCTATTGTTCTTGTTGTGTGAGTTGACGGACCGCCGAGTCCATTTTTCTCTGCTTTACTCTGAGTAGTATTTTAAGTTTGCTGCCTGTTAGTTATGTTCACTACGCTAGACTATTTTGTGTTTGTCCCGCTCGGGACTACTGCTGTCTTTCTGCCGCCGTGAGTGAGAAAGTAACTGCTTTGTCGATCTGAAACCAGACAACGTACGTTACAGACTGCCGTCCGTACGTGCGCTCTCTGTGGACAAAAGAGCCGCTTCTCTCCCTCTCACGATCGCTTTCCCTCCTTCCTCTCTTGCTACTAACACACACACACACACACACACACACACACACATACATATATACATACATACATACATAAACGCATTCCCCTGCAAGTGTCCAACCCTGTGCAAAGCTGTTTGTGTTTTGTTTGGTAGAATTAGATTTTAGAATAGCTATTTATTGAATGAAGCATTTGTTAACTTTGTTAATTTTGCTAAGTTTCACAAACACTGTTATATCTTTAAAGAGAAGTTCTTTTGTCATTATTGGTAACATATTGTGAAAAGTGGCTGATTGAAGGAGTCAGAGCTCGAATTTAACCGTTCTTTTTACCCTTGAATGTTGATATCTCTCAGATATTAACATTCTAGGTGAACTCCCATTTATGAGATTACCCTGTTCGGTTATTAGTCCTGGTTTCGGGATGGTGCTTCGTATTTGTTAGTTCATATTAATAAATCTGTTAATTGTTATAATTATTTATTATTGATAATTGATAATTATAGCAAATAATTAACTGTGTTCCTTGCAGATCCTACAGTTGGTACCTGAATTATTGATTAAGGTTAACAATATTTTGATTTCATAATTGTCTGTGAACAGAGGGGTGGGCTCACAGAGAGACACTGGTTAGTATTGTGTGTAAAAAGACTCTCACACTAATCATCTCCAAACTTTTTCTTGGTTCCCAGAAGCTCAACTGACTGCGCCGCGGCCCGACGTGCGCAAGGGCGTGAAGGCCCGTTCAACGCTGCTTGCAGCTTTAATTTCTTATTATTATTCTTTATTAATACGCCACTTTAACTCTAAATTTGACCCTCTAAACATGCTCAAAAACCAAATTTGGCACGCACATCAGGTCTGGTGAAAACTTGATAAAATGTAAAAATTAACCCCCAAAGTGCCAAAATGTGCTCAAGAGCGCCACCTATGTGTCTAAGACGGCTGCCACGGCCCGTAGGAATGTCGTAGAGAGATCGAACCAAAACTCAATTATTCATCTCATCAAGCCCTACAAATCATACGTTGACACCCCTGACCTAAATCCAACAGGAAGTCTGCAATCTCAATTTCAAGGTACAATTTTGTGCCAATTTTGGACCTTGAATAAACGCTATCTCCTTCTAGGGCGTTAATGGTATCGGCTTCAAACTTTGATACATGACTTATCAAACTGTGCTGAACAAAAGTTATTAAAAACTTTGTAATAACTCGAACGGTTTAGATCTAGTAAGCCCTGAAATTTGGAGTGTGACATCACACCTTACAATGTAAACCAATGGGGAGGCAATCTCTGGGCATGGACTTTGTGCCAAACTGGGGCATCTGGCGTCTAAACTATAAGTCCAACCACTTTCAAACCTGTATCAATGGATTCGCGACGAAAATTCCTACAAAAAAATGATATTTTTATGTAGGATTTGGCCAAAGTTATGGGATTTATGAGGATATTTCACAAGAAGAGTATACCGATGTCCTTCTCTGCAGCTGTGAGGGAGAGAGAGAGAATGGGAGGGGGGGATGGGTAAAGTAAACATCTACTGCCTGTGACAGAAGCCCTTGGACTACGCCACACTCCAGTTATTTAGTGTTTAAACACATCTGACAGCAGTGTTCAATCCTTACTTTTTTTTCAAGGAGTACATGTGCTCCTAAATAAAAAATAAAAAAAATAGGAGCACACATATAACTTTAGGAGCACACTGAAAAATGTTCAAGTAAGAGTTTCTTAAAGAAAACAATTCATTACATACATATTTACAATTTATCACATACATATTTAAACTCTTTGTGTGTGTGTGTGTGTGTATGTAAATCAGAATTTGTTGTTTTTAGGGGTGCTTGATTATGGCAAAAATCATAATCACGATCATTTTTGTTCAATATTGAGATCATGATTATTTAACATGATCACTTTTTGACTAATTTTTGCCAATTGCTGATGTTGATATATGGACATATTTTTTCCCTCTTGGCTGAGGAGACTATTACACATGTAATCATATATTGTACTAATGATCAAGAAAGACTATAGCCTATATGAGGGAAGAACTCAGGAAGACTGGAGTTCCAGAGCTCAGCATTAAAACTTTAATGGACCTGCCATGAGGGTGGAGCAGCAGTTTTTTTTTTTAAATTCATTAGACAGACAGGATTAATGTGTAGGCTTTAATCATTGGTTAGTAGTCCGAAGCGGAGGGTGGCAGTAATGCACCTAATATGCTGGTTACTGTTGGGCCTCAAACCACAAGGTCACACAGAGAAGGCCTACATGTAACCTGTGAGACTTGACCATGAGGTGCTTTTTCTTCTGTTTCCCCCGAGACAAAGGCATAGCGCCCAAATGCTGCTTACAGACAATGGGAGTCCATTGCAAACTCCTTTTCCAAGGATGCTTTGCATTTTTCACACCTCAGCACGGAATAGTCAACATACAGTCCCTCATTGGCGGAGACACTCCTGCACAGCGGAGCGTCCTGATGATGCAGCCATGACATCAACGCCCCCTTAAAAACTGAGCACGCCCTGAAACACATGTCTTTCCCATGTCACTGAACTAGGGGTAACTTCTGTTCCTGTATGAGTTAGCTTGATTAAAGGGGGTACCCCACGCACATGCTTTCCTCTCATCGAAAACTCCCCTCGCCGGACGAGACTTTGCCCATGTTCACCCGAACACATTCCTGGACCCAAGAGAGACCGCTGCTGCAACCAGCGTCCTAAAATTCCCTCGAAAAGGAAGAAACAAAATTACATCAGGAAAACGTGGGGCGTCTCTTCCCCGCTCGTATTCACCGAGTCGACTCTGCTCTCTGTTCTCTCCGCGACGCCACTGAGAGCCAGCTGCCGTGATTTCGCCGACCATGCGAGAACGGCCACCGTCTGCATCTAAGCCAAGGACAAAGTTGGACATGAAGAAGAATACCCTTTTGGGAGCAGACTTAATAATTAAGGGAGAACACACATTTGGTTTGGAGACTTGATAATCAAGTGACGTCTGAGACAACTCTTTGATCAAACATATGCCAATTGTCCTTTCCACCTCCTGACCCCTGCTGATTTGACCCCTCCTGTCTTGCCCCTGGATTTGCCTTGATCTTGTATGTAAATGCCCTCCCCTCCTATCTTTTGTTTACCATTTGTTGGTCACTACTTTGATCCTTACTGTATAAAGGCTTTCCATTTCTTCTGCTCTGGGTCAGTCTACTGTATCAGACCAGCTCTGTGTCAGTAAGCTCACCACATTTCCAGAATGCTATTAAACCCCTTCCACCACAGCAAACTTTGAACAAGGACTTGAGTGAATTTTCTTCAACAAATGGTGCGGTGACCCGGATGGCAAGAGACCTTCAACGGAGACTCCTTTCCCAGACCAAAAACACGCCAGTGACCAAATCCAAATTTCAGAGGTAAGGTCCTTTTGAAAACCTAATTACTGTTGCTGTGTATTGTTGGAGGTCTGTGGAATTGGAGTCCCAGAGAAGGGTGACGCCATCCTGATTTCAAGTAAGTTTGCTGTGTGGTTGTGTATGGGGGTTAATGAGATGTGTTCTCTGTAAGATGTTTCAGTAGATGTTTAGGAACGCTTGTAGTTTCATAACCTAGGAATCTTGACTTTGTTGTGAGGTTACTTTCTTCTTCCTTGCCTTAGAATCTGACTTGCTCTTCTTAAGGTTTTATATCTCCAGTAACATCCAGTTACAGATAAAATGGCCATTTTGAAATAGATCCTGGAGAGGATAGGGCCAAGGGTTGGTCCACAGTGTTTGGGAAACACTGAGAAATAGTCCAGAAGGGGACTAGTGAAGTCCAGTTGGGACTAGTGAGTAGGCCTATACAGGTTCCAGTAGAAAGAAGTAGGGTGATTTGTTCTCCCAGGGATTGACTAGTTCTCCCAATACTCAGAACAGGTATATTTCATTTGTAGGGATCTGATTTACTCTCCTTACACAAACAAAATGACTTGTATCTTCTGAGTAGAATGTTGATTGGAAGGATTTGATTTAGATTTTATTCATATGCCGAAGTGTGATGGATATGATAATGTTCTTGTATGTATAGATATGTTTTCAAACTGGCCTGAAGCCTGGCCTTGCAAAAAGACTGACTCTGCTTCTGTAGTGAAATGCTTGCTGAAAGACATTGTTCCAAGATTCAGTATCCCACAGAGCATCAACTCAGACAGAGGAACTCATTTCACTGGACAAATAATGACTGAACTCTGTAACTCACTTGGGATTAAACAAAGATTACATTGTCCATACCATCCTCAGTCTGCAGGGCTAGTTGAACGACAAAATGGTGTTCTGAAAAACAAACTAGCCAAACTGTGTGCTGAAACAGGTCTGAAATGGACATCACTATTGCCATTGGCCCTCATGTCAATGAGGTCCACACCCATCAGGAAACACAAACTTACACCTCATGAGATTATTACGGATAGACCAATGACTGTACCAAGTAATTCAATACTATGCATGAAGAAGATGGATCTTCATGCTATGGATGACTCAATGATATCATTCTGCTCTGCTCTAACCTCTGCTGTTCAGTCAATCCACAGGCAAGTAAAAGCTGTCCAGTCTCCTCCTAGTGACCAGCCGTGCCATAACATCCAACCAGGAGACTGGGTCTGCATCAGAGAGTTCCGACGCAAAAACGCCCTGAAACTCCGCTGGTCCAAACCACAACACGTCCTGCTTACCACCAACACAGCAATCAAGTGTGAGGGTCGTCCCACGTGTGTCCACGCATCCCACTGTAAGAAGACGCCTCCTCCACCATGCACCCGAAAACGGCAGAATCCATCTTCATCCTGTGGACCTTCTTCTTCATCACCTGTGGGCCCGTAGAGGGGTGGCTGCAGCTCTGGGAAAAAACTCCTCCCCCGAAGGACAACACAGGGCTGACAGCCCCAGAAGAAGAGGTACAGTGCCCGCAGCCGCCGGAGGAGAAGAGGAGCACTGCACGGCCCAGAGCCCCAGAAGAAGAGGTACAACACCTAGCGAGAGGCATAACAGGCACCAGAGACCCAGGAAAAGATACTCGACAAACCCCAACACACTCACGGCCATCAAAGGAGCAGACCAGACAATCCTACAAACATCACAAACGAGACCTTTCGATCCAACAAGAGGGGAACACATCCAATATCAGTGCTCTCAAGTTACGGAGCCATGGCAGCTTTGGATCAAATAAGAGACCTTTCTCATTCGGTTGAAGATCTTGCAAACACTACCGAAAAAGGCATGTCCATGCTCTCACAAGAAATGACTGCTGTGAGAATGATGACTTTACAAAATTGTGCTACACTGGATTATTTACTGACCTCTCAAGGAGGAACCTGTGCAGTAATTGGAGCTGAATGTTGTACTTTCATACCTGACCACAATGCCACCATACAAGAAATAACTAACCATTTGAATAATATTGCCAAAACCTTACATAACCCTGTCACCACTGGTCTGTTTGACTGGTTTAAACAGAAATTAGGAGCATTAGGTTATATAATCTTTGAATTTGTCTTGCTTGGATTTGGAGTCTTGACTGTTGTAAGCCTTTTGATCACCTGTCTTAAATCCATTTGTAACTCATCTATCACTAAAACAACCACTAAAATCATGTACACCACTGCAACTCAACCTATTCTACCAATGGAGTTGGAAAATTCAGATTTTTTGTTTAAAATTGAAGTAGATTTAGACTAAGTAGACTATAGCCACATTAAAAAAAAAAAAAAAAAAAAAAAGCGTGGATTGAAGAAGAATACCCTTTTGGGAGCAGATTTAATAATTAAAGGAGAACACACATTTGGTTTGGAGACTTGATAATCAAGGGACATCTGAGACAACTCTTTGATCAAACATATGCCAATTGTCCTTTCCACCTCCTGACCCCTGCTGATTTGACCCCTCCTGTCTTGCCCCTGGATTTGCCTTGATCTTGTATGTAAATGCCCTCCCCTCCTATCTTTTGTTTACCATTTGTTGGTCACTACTTTGATCCTTACTGTATAAAGTCTTTCCATTTCTTCTGCTCTGGGTCAGTCTACTGTATCAGACCAGCTCTGTGTCAGTAAGCTCACCGCATTTCCGGAATGCTATTAAACCACTTCCACCACAGCAAACGTTGAACAAGGACTTGAGTGAATTTTCTTCAATAGACAGAAAGACGGACTACACACACACCCTCCTCGCTTTCTGAAGCGACCAAGTAAGAGGCATGAGTCTGGGCAGAGGCAGTGTTAGTTGTGTGTTCTTTTCAGCATCAGTTGCTGTTGTTTAGCATTTAGCTTTTTAGCTTTATTGCTATTGTTCTTGTTGTGTGAGTTGACGGACCGCCGAGTCCATTTGCTTTACTCTGAGGAGTATTTTAAGTTTGCTGCCTGTTAGTTGTGTTCACCATGCTAGACTATTTTGTGTTTGTCTCGCTCGGGACTACTGCTGTGTTTGTGCCACCGTGAGTGAGAAAGTAAATTGCTTTTTCAGTCAGAAACCAAGCAACGTGCGTCACAGACTGCCGTCCGTACACACGCTGTCTGTGGACAAAGGAACCGCTTCTCTCCCTCTCACGATCGCTTTCCCTCCTCCCTCTCTTGCAACTAACACACACACACGCACACAGATACACGCACCAACATCTTTTTGCACATCTGATGGTCAGATAACGTCGGACAAAGCTTTGCTTTGTCTTTCCTTATCCACCATCAGACACATGTTTTTCATGGAATTGGGTGAGAGCAAGACGCCGACCACCAGGCGGCGCCATCTTGCTTTTGTCTAGCCAAGACACCGCCGTACTTCTGCCATTCGGGTCTTGCATGACGTGACTTCCTCCCACAGTCACGTCCGCACTGCAGACCGACGACGTCATCACGTCAGGCCCAGTTGCCATCTTGTCGCACACACATACACATACATGCATTCCCCTGCATGTGTTCAACCCTGTACATAGCTGTTGTGTTTTGTTTGGTAGAATTTGATTTTAGAATAGCTGTTTATTGAATGAAGCATTTGTTAACTTTTAATGAATGTTTAATGAACAATGTTATATCTTTAAAGAGAAGTTCTTCTGTCATTATTGTGTGTAACATATTGTGAAAAGTGGCTGATTGAAGGAGTCAGAGCTCGAATTCAACCCTTCTTTGTTCACCCTTGAATGTTTATCTCTCAGACATTAACATTCTAGGTGAACTCCCATTTATGAGACTACCTTATTCGGTTATTGGTCCCGGTTTCCGGGTGGTGCCCCGTATTTATTAGTTCATATTAATAATATATTAATTGTTATAATTAGTTAATTATCTTTGATAATTGATAATTATTGCAAATAATCAACTGTGCTCCTCCAACAGTTGGTGCCCGAATTATTGATTAAGGTTAACAATATTTTGATTTCATAATTCATAATTATCTGTGATAAACAGAGGGGTGCGCTCACGGAGAGAAATTGGTTAGTATTGTGTGTCAAAAGACTCTCACACTGATCATCTCCAAACGTTTTCTTGGTTCCCAGAAGCTTAACTGACAGCGCCGCAGCCCGATGTGAGCAAGGGCGCGAAGGCCCGTTCAACACTGCTTGCAGCTTTAATATATTGTCTTTCTTGATCATAGTATAATCTATGCTTACATGCATAATAGCCTCCTCAGCCAGCTGGTAAAAATATGTGCATGTATCGGCATCGGCACAATGAGTTGGAAATATCAGCATATTGGATATCGGCAAAAATCCAATGTCGTGCATCCCTAGTTAAAAGTCTTTACATTCCTAAAAATAGACTTGATGAAAATTAGGAAATTAATTTGTTTTACACACAAACTCATCAAGAGTGTTCAATTTACTGATTGAAATTCAAGTGAATGGGCACAAAACTTGCATGATTTTTATGATACAGGTGTGAGCAAGGCAGCCATGTCTCACCCTGCAGAAAATTCTCTTCCTCACATTGTTGAGATTTGATGTTTCGCCATGACAAAGGAAGTTGCTATAACTTTTTTGTAAATGCTCCAGTCTGCACCAAACTTTACATGTTTGATAAGACTCCCAGCCTGAACACGTGTACATGACAATATTCCATCAGTGATGCAAACTGGCTGAATAGCGCCCCCTACGAAATTTCAGTAAAGCAGCCCCAACAGCGGGCAAAATAGTGGACAAAGAAAGTGAGGTTTATCTCCTTCTTGCACTGTCTGAAAACAGCCAGGGTCTGTAGACATCTACATGCCCGTCACAGAAGCCCTTCGATTGCGCCGCGGCCCGACATGCGCAAGGGCGCGAAGGCCCATTCAACGCTGCTTGCAGCTTTAATTAGGGCCCGAGCACCGACCGGTGCGAAGCCCTATTGAAACTGAAGGAATTATTATTATTATTATTATTCCTCCGAAACAAACGCATTTTTGAGGGCCTAAACATGCACGAAAACTCATGAAAATTTGCACAGATGTCAGGACTGGCGAAAATTTCGATATTTTATGGGTCTCGAAATAAAGCGGGACAAAATGGCTCGACAGCGCCACCTAGAAAGTCAAGAAAATTGAGCCCCTCGATACAGATTGTCGTAGGAGAACGAAATTCGGTATGCATATGTATCATGACCAGACGCACCAAAAAGTCTCAAGGACACATAGCCTAACTCCAACAGGAAGTCGGCCATTTTGTATCAAAGTTGAAATTTTGCACCGATTTTGTCATTTCCAGCCCGCATACTTTAACGAACTCCTCCTAGAGATTTGACCCCAGGACTTTCAAATTCGGTCCGTATCATCTACAGGCATAGGAGATTAAAAGTTGCTAAAACAATTCTCATTAGTCTTTCCTAGGGGGCGTGGCTGGGCGGCGAATTTCGATCCTTCGCCATGAAAAATGAAACGGCTATAACTCCGGCATACATGATCCTAAGAGAGCCAAACCTTTTGTGCTTCATAAGAGTCCCGCCCTGAACGGGTCCATGTGACAATACAGGATATGAGTCATAGCGCCACCTCCTGGCAACAGGAAGTTACATGTTTTACGCTCTGACGCCCTGTGGGCAGCACGGTGATCGAATCCAGCTGAAATTTACTGAGAATAGCCTCAAGACCTTGGAGATCTTATATTATGAAGTTGGTGACCCTTCGTTGAAAGGTGTTGCCATGGCGACGCGGCGAATTTCGATGTGATGCCATGAAATTTCAATGCCTTATAACTTGACTCCACGTGGTCTGATCTTTTCCAAATTTCATATGCTTGTTAAGAGTCCCAATCTGAACACATGTTCAGTCTCATATTTAGCGAAAGTCATAGCGCCACCTACTGGCAACAGGAAGTATCATGCGTCGTACTTTGTCTAATTACTCCTAGGAAATTTGGCTGATGCACCTGAAATTAAGTCAGCTAATAAACAAGACCTTGGTGATGCTACATTTGGCAGCTCATGACCCAAAACTGAACGCTGTTACCATGGCGACACATCCTTCGCCATGAAATATGATACTGTTTTTCAGGGAGAAGGGATTGCTCTACAGTCATGAAACTTGACACACATGTCTAGAGTGATGTCAGCTAAAATCCTATGTGGTCGCTTTGAATGGGCGTGGCAAAATGGCTCAACAGCGCCCCCTTTAAAATTTCAAAATTGCAGCCCCGCCTTCCAGATTAACGTAGAAAGATGAAATTCACAGGGCACATGTATAATGTCAACACGCACAAAAAAGCCTCTTGAAGCCTTATTGTAAGTCGAACAGGAAGTCGGCCATCTTGAAAAAAATGGTACATTTTCGCCTTTTCTTGGCCATTTCGCATACCTTGTATTTTAAAGAACTCCTCCTACAGAATCCATCGTAAGGACTTAAAAATCAGTGTGTGTCATCTAGACTAGTGTATGATCATGATGGTTTGGCCGTGGCGTGGCGTTGAGTTTTGATGTTTCGCCATGACAGAGGAAATTGATATAACTTGAGTGTACACGGTTGGATCTGCCTCAAACTTTACACAACAAGTCACTGACAAAAGCCCTTCGACTGAGCGTCACTTCGACATGCGCTGGGGTGCGAGGGCCCGATCATCGCTGCTTGCAGCTTTAATTAGGGCCCGAGCGCTGACCAGCGCGAAGCCCTCTTGTTTCCAAAGGAATTATTATTATTATTATTATTATTATTATTAGGGCCCGAGCGCTGACCAGCGCGAAGCCCTCTTGTTTCCAAAGGAATTATTATTATTATTATTATTATTATTATTATTATTATTATTATTATTATTCTTATTATTATTATTATTATTGCGACTCTTTGACCTCAAATAACTTCTACAAACGTGTACCAAAACTCACCGAAATTGGCGTGCGCGTCAGTTCTGGTGAAAATCGCAGATTTTATGCGTCTCGCAAAAAATGCGGGGAAAAATGGCTCGACAGCGCCACCTAGAAAATTAAGAAAAGCGAGCCCCACGATACAGATGGTCGTAGAACAATGAAATTTGGTGTGCTTATATATCATGACCAGACGCACCAAAAAGTCTCTTGGAGCCATACCCTAAATCCAACAGGAAGTCGGCCATTTTGGTTCAAAGTTGCGATTTTCAGGCCAATTTTGCCGTTTTTAGCCCGCGTACTTTAACGAACTCCTCCTAGGGATTTGACCTCAGCAACTTGAAATTCGGTCAGTATCATCTACAGACCTGGGAGATGAAAAGTTATCAAAACGGTGAGTTTTCGACATTGTTGAGGGGGTGTGGTCGGGCGGCGAATTTCGATCCTTCGCCGTGAAAATTCAAACAGCCATAACTCCGGCATGCACGATCCTAAGAGACCCAAACCTTTTGTGCTTGGAAAGAGTCCCGTCCTGAACACATCCATGTGTCAATATTGGATGTAAGTCATAGCGCCACCTACTGGCAACAGGAAGTTACATGTTTTACACTTTGACGCTCTGTGGGTGGCACGGTGATGGGATCCACCTCAAATTTACTCAGAATAGCCTAAAGACCTTGGAGATGGTATATTATGAAGTTGGTGACTTTTCGTGGAAAGGTGTTGCCATGACGACGCGGCGAATTTCGATGTCTCGCCATGAAATTTCAAAGCCTTATAACTTGACTCCACATGGTCTGATCTTTTCCAAATTTCATATGCTTGTTAAGAGTCCCGGTCTGAACACATTTTCAGGCCCATATTTAGTGAGAGTCATAGCGCCACCTACTGGCAACAGGAAGTATCATGCGTCGTTCTTTGTTGTATTACTCCTAGGAAATTTGGCCGATGCATCTGAAATTGACTCAGCTAAGATGTAAGACCTTGGTGATGCTACATTGGGTAGGTCATGACCCATGACCAAACGCCGTTGCCATGGCGACACATCCTTCGCCATGAAATACGATGCTGTATTTTAGGGATAAGGGATGGGTCTACAGTCACGAAACTTGGCACACATGTCTGGAGCGACACCAGCTAAAATCCTGGATAGGTCATTTGCATAGACGTGACAATATGGCTCAACAGCGCCCCCTTGAAAATTTCAAAATTGTAGCCCCGCCTTCCAGATGAACCTAGGAAAATGAAATTCGGGAGGCTAATGTATCATGTCAAGACGCACAAAAAAGCCTCTTGGAGCCATATCGTAAGTCCTACAGGAAGTCGGCCATCTTGATAAAAGTGGTCATTTTTCGCGTTTTTTTGGCCATTTCGCATACCTTGTATTTTAACGAACTCCTCCTACAGAATTCATCGTAACGACTTCAAAATCAGTGTGTGTCATCTGCACTAGTGTGTGATCAAAAGTTATCAAAAGATTTAGTTATCATTGAAGCGTGTGGCCGTGGCGTGGCGTTGAGTTTTGATGTTTCGCCATGACAGGCGAAATTGCTATAAGTTTAGTGTAAATGCTGGAGTCTACACCAAACTTTACATGTTTGATAAGACTCCCAGCCTGAACACATCTAAATAGCAATATTCAGTCAGTGATGAAAACTGGCTCCATAGCGCCCCCTACGACATTTCAATGCAGCAGCCCCTGCAGCAGGCAGAGTAGGTGATTGAGGATGTGACGTTAATCTCCCCTTGCACTGTCTGAAAACAGCCCAGGTCTGGGGACATCTATATGCCCCTGACAGAAGCTCTTCACCAGCGCCGAGCCCCGACATACGCAAGGACGCGAGGGCCCGATCATCGCTGCTTGCAGCTTTAATTATTATTATTCTTATTATTATTATTATTGCGACTCTTTGACCTCAAATAACTTCTACAAACGTGTACCAAAACTCACCGAAATTGGCGTGCGCGTCAGTTCTGGTGAAAATTGCAGATTTTATGTGTCTCGCAAAAAATGCGGGGAAAAATGGCTCGACAGCGCCACCTAGAAAATTAAGAAAAGCGAGCCCCACGATACAGATGGTTGTAGAACAATGAAATTTGGTGTGCTTATATATCATGACCAGACGCACCAAAAACTCTCTTGGAGCCATACCCTAAATCAAACAGGAAGTCGGCCATTTTGGTTCAAAGTTGCGATTTTCAGGCCAATTTTGCCGTTTTTAGCCCGCGTACTTTAACGAACTCCTCCTAGGGATTTGACCTCAGCAACTTGAAATTCGGTCCGTATCATCTACAGACCTGGGAGATGAAAAGTTATCAAAACGGTGAGTTTTCGACATTGTTGAGGGGGTGTGGTCGGGCGGCGAATTTCGATCCTTCGCCGTGAAAATTCAAACAGCCATAACTCCGGCATGCAGGATCCTAAGAGACCCAAACCTTTTGTGCTTGGAAAGAGTCCCGTCCTGAACACATCCATGTGTCAATATTGGATATGAGTCATAGCGCCACCTACTGGCAACAGGAAGTTACATGTTTTACACTTTGACGCTCTGTGGGTGGCACGGTGATGGGATCCACCTCAAATTTACTCAGAATAGCCTAAAGACCTTGGAGATGGTATATTATGAAGTTGGTGACTTTTCGTGGAAAGGTGTTGCCATGACGACGCGGCGAATTTCGATGTCTCGCCATGAAATTTCAAAGCTTTATAACTTGACTCCACATGGTCTGATCTTTTCCAAATTTCATATGCTTGTTAAGAGTCCCGGTCTGAACACATTTTCAGGCCCATATTTAGTGAGAGTCATAGCGCCACCTACTGGCAACAGGAAGTATCATGCGTCGTTCTTTGTTGTATTACTCCTAGGAAATTTGGCCGATGCATCTGAAATTGACTCAGCTAAGATGTAAGACCTTGGTGATGCTACATTGGGTAGGTCATGACCCATGACCAAACGCCGTTGCCATGGCGACACATCCTTCGCCATGAAATACGATGGTGTATTTTAGGGATAAGGGATGGGTCTACAGTCACGAAACTTGGCACACATGTCTGGAGCGACACCAGCTAAAATCCTGGATAGGTCATTTGCATAGACGTGACAATATGGCTCAACAGCGCCCCCTTGAAAATTTCAAAATTGTAGCCCCGCCTTCCAGATGAACCTAGGAAAATGAAATTCGGGAGGCTAATGTATCATGTCAAGACGCACAAAAAAGCCTCTTGGAGCCATATCGTAAGTCCTACAGGAAGTCGGCCATCTTGATAAAAGTGGTCATTTTTCGCGTTTTTTTGACCATTTCGCATACCTTGTATTTTAACGAACTCCTCCTACAGAATTCATGGTAACGACTTCAAAATCAGTGTGTGTCATCTACAGTAGTGTGTGATCAAAAGTTATCAAAAGATTTACTTAGCATTGAAGCGTGTGGCCGTGGCGTGGCGTTGAGTTTTGATGTTTCGCCATGACAGGCGAAATTGCTATAAGTTTAGTGTAAATGCTGGAGTCTACACCAAACTTTACATGTTTGATAAGACTCCCAGCCTGAACACGTCTGGGAGTCTTAGAGCTGGCCCTAAGCCAGAATTTAGGAAGGCCAGTGGCTGGCCCCGACACTGTACAAAAAACTTCGGTTTGCAAAGAAACGCAGTGCAACACACAATATCTGCTGGGATGTGAGAGCATGACTACCATTGGTAATGTTGCAAATGTAAAGACGGCTTAGGTTGTGTATGTAGATGATGAACTGTGACGTGAAATGGTACCGCTCAAAAAGATAATGGCTGGAAATGCTAGAACATCTATGCACGGTCTGATAACCATCTCTCGACGAATATTTAATTCTCTGCGCAGTAATGCTGCACCTTCATCCACGGGATCGTTATCAAAAGGACATGCCATGTTAGTGAAAAAAAGTCGCCACTTACTGTGCCTAATGGACTTCTAATATACTGACTCTGATTTTTTTATTTATTTTTTTATTTTTTTTAATGATTTTTTGAAATGACAGACGGCAGAACTAGGCTACGCCAAAACTCGCCTGCTGCCTGAATGAATGAGGAAATCAAATGGAGTGTGTGGCTCTGAAAGAGGGCGGAGACTGAGAGAAACTCGAGGTTCATTGAGAAAAACCTGGTCCCGACCAGGTTAGATTCATAGAGTCTGTTGCTACGGTAACTGACCGAGAGCTTAAGTTACCCCTCTCTCTGAAACAGGCTAGAGTTATCCCTCTTTCTCTGGTTTGAGTTACCTCCCTTTTTGAAACTGAAAACTCAGAGTTTCCCTCATTTCAGGGTTAACAGACTCTGAGTTTTCACTAAACCTGCTTTGTAAAACGGACCCCAGGTCTGGGGACATCTATATGCCCGTGACAGAAGCCCTTCACCAGCGCCGAGCCCCGACATACGCAAGGACGCGAGGGCCCGATCATCGCTGCTTGCAGCTTTAATTATTATTATTATTTTTATTTTTATCATTATTATTATTGTACCAAAACTCACCAAAATTTGCGTGCGCGTCAGTTCTGGTGAAAATCGCAGATTTTTTGGGTCTCACAAAAAATGCGGGGAAAAATGGCTCGACAGTGCCACCTAGAAAATTAAGAAAAGCGAGCCCCACGATACAGATCGTCGTAGAACAATGAAATTTGGTGTGCTCATATATCATGACCAGACGCACCAAAAACTCTCTTGGAGCCATACCCTAAATCCAACAGGAAGTCGGCCATTTTGGTTCAAAGTTGCCATTTTCAGGCCAATTTTGCCGTTTTTAGCCCACATACTTTAACGAACTCCTCCTAGGGATTTGACCCCAGCAACTTGAGATTCGGTCAGTATCATCTACAGACCTGGGAGATGAAAAGTTATCAAAACGGTGAGTTTTCGACATTGCCGAGGGGGTGTGGTCGGGCGGCGAATTTCGATCCTTCGCCGTGAAAATTCAAACGGCCATAACTCCGGCATGCACGATCCTAAGAGACCCAAACCTTTTGTGCTTGGAAAGAGTCCCGTCCTGAACACATTCCTGTGTCAATATTGGATCTAAGTCATAGCGCCACCTAACGGCAACAGGAAGTGACATGTTTTACACTTTGACACTCACAATATGGCTCAACAGCGCCCCCTTGAAAATTTCAAAATTGTTGCCCCGCCTTCCAGATTAACGTAGAAAAATGAAATTCGGGAGACTTATGTATCATGTCAAGACGCACAAAAAAGCCTCTTGGAGCCGTATTGTAAGTCCTACAGGAAGTCGGCCATCTTGTAATAACTGTTCAATTTTCGCATTTTTTTGGCCATTTCGCATACCTTGTATTTTAATGAACTCCTCCTACAGAATTCATCGTAACAACTTCAATATCAGTGTGTGTCATCTACAGTAGTGTGTGATCAAAAGTTATCAAAAGAATTAGTTATCATTGAAGCGTGTGGCTGCGGCGTGGCGTTGAGTTTTGATGTTTCTTCATGACAGAGGAAATGCTATAACTTTAGTGTAAATGCTTGAGTCTACACCAAACTTTACATGTTTGATAAGACACCCAGCCGGAACATGTCTACATACCAATATTCATTCAGTGATGTAGACTGGCTCCACAGCGCCCCCTACGATACTTCAATGAAGCAGCCCCAGCAGCAGGCAAAACAGCAAACAAAGGAAGTGATGTTAACATTCTTCTTTCATTATTTGAAAACAGCCCTGGTCTGGAGGCATCCACATGCCTGTGACAGAGGCCCTTCAACTGCGCTGCGCCTGATCATCGCTGCTTACAGCTTTAATTTGGTATTTATAACTACACAAGTATGAAGTAGCAATAAAATATATTTTTCTACAATGTTATTATCAAACTGTCCAATGATGCAATTCTTCCAAGAAGCCATGTAAAATAAACATAATGCATTTCCGCAAAATATACTGTATGTACAAAATATATACACTTACCACAGGGGCTGACATGCATCCCCAGATAGCATATGGAAGTGAGCCACTTCAGGCAATGGTGCGGCACTGCTGGCCTTCTTCTAGCCCGGACAAAATGGATGTGAGCCTGAAGTGGCCTACAAGTAAAATAACAAATATGGTCCAAATATCCCAAAACAAATGTGGGCCATTTTGGACAAAGATGCATTGCTCTGGGTGATGTGTAAACTGGATGTGACCCTAAAATTGCCCATGTGATACATAGTGAACATGGCCCAAATATCACAAAACAAATGTGGGCCACCTTTGGCAAAGATCTGGCACAGTCGAAAATAGTAAATGTGGGTGTAAACCAAAAGTCGCCCACATATGGTGCAGCAAATGTGGCCAGGTTATCTTAAAATATACCTAGGCCAGTTCTGACAAAGATACGGCACAGTAAGCACTAGCTTGAGTTGATGTGAACCTAAAGTGGCCGACTTATAATATGGCAAATATGGCCTAAATACTATACAACAAATTTGGCCCACTTTTGGCAATTGTATGGCACAGTCAGCACTGGCTGTTATAGTGTGAGCCTAATGTGGCCCACATTTGAAATAGTAAATATGGTCCAAATATGGTTGAACATTGAGCCACTATAGGTAAAGATGCGGCACAATTAGTACTGGCTAATCTGGAGGTGAGCCTGAGGTGGCCAACATATGATACAGCTAAGGTGGCCCAGTCGTCTTAAAACATATCTGGGCCAGTTTTGGCCAAGATACAGCACACTCAGAACTGGCTAATCTGGATGTGATGTGATGTGATATGATATGATATGATATGATATGATATGATATGAGATATTATTTATTGTGGTTCTGAATTAATCATAAAATTTTAGAGGTGAAGCTCAGTGTAGGTGCATACACACTGTTAATGTTTACAACTGGGAAGGTAAGATTCTCTGGAAATGCTCCCAGAAGATTATTTTTCTACAGCAAAGTTTGCCCAGGCCTCCTCCTCTTATAAACATGGAATTTACTGTTCTATGTCAGTCCAGGGATCATTGTCCTAACCGTCCAGCCATAGTCCCCACCTCTAGTCTAAGAACTGGTTTCCATTGCCTTGTTTGGTGCAATTAGGGTTGAACCCCACATGTACTCAATTCAACTGATTAACTGATAGCACCTTGTTGGGGGCTGCACAGCTTAGGGCAGCTGTCTTTCCAGTGACACACAAATACTTTATCCACAGGTCCTGGAATTAGCAAACCATGTTGACTGTGGTGACTGCGAAAACAATGTTGCAAGGCCTGTTGCTGGCAAACAGGAGTGCATTGCCAAAATGCCACCATTCCATGCAGGATGTGGGCCATATGAATATTAGGAATGTGGGCCAGTTCTTGTTTATTTGGTTCGTTCTTGGTTGACACGCAATATCACTATGGCTTTCTTGTTGCCTGGATCTGGCAAGCAGGAGTGGAACGCCCCAGTGCCATCATTCCATGCAGTATTTGGGCCAAATGAGGATATGGAATGTGGGCCGGATCAGGGCCAGAATAAAAATGCACTGTGGTCAAGATTTGGGCCAGATATTGTTTACTTGGTTTGTTTTTGGTTGACATGCAGTAATGCTATGGTTTGCTTGTGGCCTGGATCTGGGTCGGATATGGGCCACAGCAATTTTGCTATCTGGCTTAACTCCTGTTCACCTCCAAACTAGATGACATTAGGTTGTTGACACTGCCTTCCAAAGCGACACATTTGTGTCTTTGTTTGTCTTCTGATCTTACTGTCAGATGATCACATCATTTGGCAGTACCTTCCAAAAGAAACTGCCATCACAAAGATAATTCATTTGACTGTTTGGCTACTTTTAGGCAACTAAATAAACCTTCTTAAGGTTAGGGAGCAGTCGCAGCAGCAGATAATTAATGCTGGGGGAGCCAAATATGTAATAATTGCTGCTAAAAATTTTGTACAAATAACAATAAGACTATATTGTGAGTTATACTGGTCTGGTGTTTTTCTCAAACAACATTATATACATGCATGTACTTCAGTGAGCTGAGGACTGACCATATTTATGAATGCAGTTAGACAGGGTCATCCTGCACAGTTGTTTGTAAAGTCAGAAGCTACAAAAAACATTTTCAAATGTTTTATACAATGGCTCAAAGCATTGATACTGCTTTCCTTTCAGGTTGACACCACAGAAGAAGTCACATTTATCAATTCTATTTCCTGTCAGATGTTGTTACTTGGACAGCACTTCATGACAACAGCTTTCACTATACATCTATCACATTCAACATAACACCACCGCTGACAGGAATTCATAGTGGACTGTGGCCAACTATTTATAAGACCAAGTCAAACTGGACTGACAAACCCATAACATGGCTTATTATGGTCATATTATGACACTGAGCTACACCACACAAACTATAACATAACATATGGGCCAAACAACAGTAGCCTGCTAAGTTTCTTAAGCTGACAGCCAACAATCACTTCATAATCACCAGTCACAAAATGGTCCACTACAGGATTTTATCATTCTCATGCCATCCATCCACCACTTCTGGTCATTCTTCTGGTAAGGACAGTGTTGTTCAGCTGTTGGTTAATCTGTATTATTCTTAATTGCATGTAAATCATAGGCTACTATGCATTTGAGTTCTTAGTTTTGTAAAAAAAAAAAAAAAAAATGCACTGCAGCATCTGAAAAACAATTTCATTAATTCTTTAACACCCCCCCCCCCCCCCCCCTCCCAAAAAAAAGAAAAGAGAATTATAATAAAACCATTAAATCCATTAAAATCCCTTAGAAAAGTATACAAAAGCACAACATCAGAAGATAAATGAGTCTCCTTAAAAAAAAGGCATCATTGCTGAAGGAAGAGTTTGACATTTTGGGAAACAAGGTCATTAAGATGTGACAAAACGTCAGATGAAAGGATTGATCAGTCAGAAAAATGAAATTGAAAATGTCTGGTAGAGAGATAGGTTTGCATTGTGCTGTTAGGCCTATACTTTAGTACAAAGACTGGAAGTACTTATATAGGGCTTTTCTACCTCAACTGACAAGCATGTTACAATTTTTGCCCCTCTCTCACCTATTCACATACACACACCAAAGGCAGCAGAGCTACCTTGACAGGCTCTGGCATGCCAAGCAGGAGCAACCTGGGGTTCAGTGTCTTGCTCAAGAGAACAGACCCTGCGACTCTACCTGTAACCTGCCTCGAGGGAAACTGTCGCCTAGTTCTGTGAGGCCATAGGCACAGCGGTGCTTTGAGATAAATACTAACATCAGCCTGCTATATGCTCATTATGATAATGCTAGCATGTTGATGTTTAGCAGGTATAATATATACCGTGTTTATCATCTTAGTTTTATGATGTGGAATGCTAACATTTGCTAATTAGCACTAAATACAATGATACAACAAATACAAATAAACATATATAGTACAACTGAGGCTGATGGGAACGCTATTAGTTTTGCAGGTATTTGAAAATAAACCAAAATATTTGATAAATCTACTAAATGAACTGCATTTATAAAGCGCCTTTCTAGTCTTCAGACCACTCAAAGCACTTTACACTACATACCACATTCACCCATTCACACACACATTCATATGCTGATGGCAGAGGCTGCCATGCAAGGTGCTTGCCCATCAGGCGGAGTTTCTAACACACACACACTCACACCAATGGCACAGCCTCTGGGAGCCATTTGAGGTTCAGTACCTTGCCCAAGGACACTTTGACATGCGGACTGGAGGAGCCGGGGGTCGAACTGCCGATCTTCTGATTAGTGGATGACCTACTCTACCTCCTGAGCCACAGCCACCCTTAGATGTAAATGGCACTAGATAAAAAGTCAGGGGATCAACATTTTAAGGACCATCATTGTCCAATGTACCAAATTTGATGGCAATCTATCCAATAACTGTCTAGATATTTTAATAAAAAACAAAATGTCAACCTCATGACAAAGGAAAACACAAAAACACAAAAGTCAGTGGGATTAGTTCTGTGGAAAACATGAATGTCTATGCCAAATTTCAAGGGAATACCTCCCATAGTTGTCTGAACATTTCACTTTGAACAAAAAATGTCAACCTGCTGGTGGCACTGGAGGAAACGTCAGGGGATCATCGAAGTCATAAGAATGTATCCTCCAGCAGACTTGGATATCTGTAGCAAAATCCCATGGCAATCAATCTCAACAGTTGTTGAGATTATTTCACCCTGATGTTAACATCATGGTAGCACTAGAGGAAAAGTCAGGGGATGACCAAAGTCAGTAGCATTCACCCTCTGGGGAACATGAATGTCTGTACCAAAGTCTGTGCCTATGCACTGAGTAGATGAGATATTTCAGTCTGGACCAATGTGGTGGACCAATCGACCAACAGATAGACAAATCAATATTGCTATCCCCAGAGCCATGCTGTTAGCATGGCTAAACATACAATTTCCTATAACTCGGAAGTTGTATATGTATCAATATAATTGTATAATTTTCCAAATAATAAAATTGTATGTACAAGATTTTTATTTTAGTGTCTCAAGGCCAGTTCCTACCACAGAGGCTTACACAAACATACAGTACATAACAAACACACACACGCACACACTCACACACACTAGTTTACCACTGCCTGTCATTTACAGAATGCTACAGAAGTCCATTTGACAGTTATATGTTGCTTGCCATGACATCTCATTTATCCTCTGTAATCATAATTCCTTTTTACACAGCCTTCCCTCCTGCAGGTTCTCCCCTACCTCACCTCTTTCCACTGGCATCCCTCCATCTCTAATCCTTCCATTTCTGTCATGTCAGATCTTAGTGGATGCCATTGGTTAGTGCCTCACTTTCTGAGGAGACTCCACCATTCATAGGGGAGCTGAGTGGGAATTTACATCTCATGGCAGAGTTTTTCCTTCCATTTGTTATAATGTCAGGTCACTGCACTGTGCAGCTAGCAGAGAGGGAAAGATAATGGCTTCAACACACTCCCTCTCAATTTATTACACACTCACTGGCTCTGACCTTGTCTGCAGCTCGGGATGCATTCAGATTTTTTTTTCAGCCTGCACAACTTTCATTTGCCAGTTAGCTGGCTAGCTAACTGTGATGCAAATCCCAGCAGCTCTCTGAAATCAAGACTGCCTCTGTCATTCCTTGGCACTAGAGTGATTTTAATTCAGCTTGCCCATGTTTTTTCAGATGGGAATAAAGCTGTAAGAAAACCAATAACCTAATTATTGAGGCCTGCTTTGGTTTAAAAAGGGTTCCTGCACATTTGTAAAACAGGGAAAAAAATATACAATATACAGAAATAAATAAGCAATATGTTAAAAAGATTTTTAGAGTTGTTCTTGTGAAAATCCCATGACAGATTGCTACAGTGAGTTCTGCTGAACAATAAGCATGTCCATAGAGGAGATGACTGGACTCTTTAGTAGCCTAAACTTCCAACAGATTGTATGAACTGATATCAGTCAATTAGTTATGAGTGATGCCATTGGAGGCTTAAAGTGAAAGAAATGTGAGATGTGGTTAAATAAAAGTAAAAGCCAAATTGCTTTGATGTCACAAAACATTCAACCTATACTGTATTGAGGGTTGAAATGACTATTGCTGTATGATTTCTTTTTGCCATGTGAATGTTCAGATCAGTTCCTCCATGTGTTAAAACAGGATGGTCAGGATGGATCAAATCATAAATTTCCCTTTCTAGTATTAGCTATATACCTTGTTTATGTTTTTCAAACATGTTGTAAGTAATGATAGAAGTTCTGTTAGCTCTTTATTGGGTTACACAGCCTTTATTTATTACTAGCTTGACTAGCTATTTAGGGCCTGAGCATGAAATTGCAAGGGTCCTTGGCACTGAAAGTGCGAGGAACCTATTGTTTTTTGTACTTTAATGAATGCCCCCTAGAGATTAAACCAAAGAAACTTCAAATTTGGTAAGTGATATCTGAAGACCTTTGCAATGCTGAATTGCAAAAAATTTTAGTTTTCATGGAACACTCTCAGTGTGGCGTGCAGATCAATATTGCCCAAAAGACATTTGAGGCATTAAACAAGAAGTTGTTGTAACTCCACTTTACATTGTCGTCTGCCCCAAATTTCTCATGGTTGATATGAGTCCAGGCCTCATCAATATTGAGTCATAGTCATAGTGCCACCTACTGGCAATAGGAAATCAGCCCTAAAGACAAACAAACAAATTTACATGAAATTAAAATGGTGTGGTCTCCACACGATATACAGCAACATAACATATAATTAGTGAGTGTTCTGTAGCACCACATAGTCGACACAAGCAGTGATAGTTATGGCCTACATGCAATGTCCAATATTCATGAGAATGTATATCCATGACAGTTGCCCTCTGGTAAGTGCAAAGAACCTATTATTTATGTAAAGATTATTAGGTCCAAGCATGAATGTTCCAGGGGCCCAATGGTCCCTGGAACTGAAAGTGTGAAGACACTATTGTTTTTGTAAAGATTATTATTATTATTATAACAAGGTATCTTATCAGTTAAATCTCTCACCCAATCATCCCCCCCCTTTCTTGACTAGGTTCAGTAGCGGCCAGTGGGCTCCATAGCGCCCCCAAACGCAAGTCCATTTTGGAATAAAGTTTCTGTGATGTTCATGAAATTCGGTGAGTTCGTTACTCTCATCATTCTTGACATAATACATACTTTTATCTGTTTTTTCACCAAACAGGAACTCTGCCATTTTGGATTTCATGCATCAATTTTCCTTTTACGAACAAATGTTTGAGGCCTTTACGATGTGCGAAAATTAATGAAACTTGTATATGTTCCAACTAACGCGTCAATTATTATCAACTTTGGGCTTGGGTGTGGCATTTCGGCTCTTTAGCACCCCTTAATTACTTTGAGCATTTTTGAGGTGCTCGGGGTTCCCGAAAACAAAACTTTGCACATGCATCAGAAATGGTATGACTTGATATTGGATATGGGTCTTGGGCATGGGTGTGGCAAAATGGCTCAAGGATGCCCCCTAGAAAACTTCAAAGTCAAAGCCTCCACCTTTAATTTTGATGTAGATTTATGAAATTTGGTAGGCAGATGTACCATCCCCAGGCTTAAAAAAAAGCCCCCTGGAGCCATACTCTAAGTCCAACAATAAGTCAGCTATTTCAAATCTACTTTGCATTTTTTTGGCAAAGTGAAGCCATTTACAGGTGTTATACTTTTACTAACTCCTCCCAGAGATTTAACCCAAGCAAAATTCAAATTTGGTAGGTTACATATAAAGAGTTATGATATACTAAATTGTGAATTTTTTATATTTCATGGAACGCCCTTGGCATTGTCTGCCGGTGAATTTTGACCAAAACTGGGGCATTAAATAGGAAATTGTTGTAACTCCACCTTACATTGTCCAATCTGCCCCAGATTTCTCATGTTTGATAAGAGTCCAGGCTTGAACACATCTACATGTCAACGTTGAGTCTTACATGACAAATGTCATCTGATTTACATGAAAATTACATGGTGTGGTCTACACATGATATACAGCAACATGACGTATAATTAATGGGTGTTCTCTAGCGCCATATAGTGGACACAGGAAGTGATAGTTATCTCCTACATGCAATGTCCAATATTCATGAAAATGTATATCCATGTCATGTGCCCTCTGGTAAATGTATCGCTGCATTAATATTTCATTTATGTAGTATTGCCTGTAACATTGCAACAGGAAGTGAGGCCTAAATGACACATAGTCCATGAAATGTATCCACAATTTCTAATATGTCATCTCCAGTGCCATGTACTGCACACTGGAAATAATATTTTACCCATTCACACTTTGTCTGATAATCTTGAAAATTCAGAGCCACGGCAACAGACCTCCATTAGTGATACCATGGCTGTCCCTCCCTCCAATGCACGTGAGATGCGAGGGCTCAGTCATCACTGCTCGCAGCTTTAATTACATCTATTGCTCACAATGATTACTTGCTTACTTTTGTTATCAATCACTAGAAGCTGGAATGGAAATTATGTATTTAACCATATTCAGGCATAATTTGGCAAAAATATATTTGGAACATACAAAGCATACGAGTGGGGGGAGGGTAGGTGGATTTTTCTTAATGAGTGGCTGCGTGAGTGAAGTTTCTCTGGACAACATGATACCAGTCTTTCTAAAATGTCCAACTTACTCAGATTTTCCAATGGCTTAACTTTCTCCTGTTTCTCCTGCTCAGTGTGATAATACTGCACTCTTTGTCAAAATGTTTGTTGATTCTTGAAGCTCTTTCCATTTCAATGAAGGTGAATCCAGGTTTGGATTATTTTGGATCTCTGTGAGGTAGACAGGGCCCCTTCTGAGAGGGTCTATGTGACTAATGACCTGGAAATGCCTTGTCTTCTCATCTGATTAAATAAAATTGAATGGCTTTTTACATTTTATAATAAAGTGACTCCACAGGGCTAAGATGACATTGTGACATGGTTGAGAAGCTCTGGTGTGTGTATGAGTGCGCATGTGTCTGCATGTGTGAAAAAGGGAAGAGAATGCAAATTAGTGCATAGTGTGTGCATGTGCATGCATGTGTACACCAATGTGTGTATGAATGACTGCATGTATTCTCATGTGTTTGTGAAGGGTGGCTGTGTGTGTGTGTGTGTGTGTGTGTGTGTGTGTGTGTGTGTGTGTGTGTGTGTGTGTGTGTGACTTGATGAAAGTCTTGGTGAAAGTCAGGCTGCTGGTGTTGTGAAGCAGAAAACAACAGTTTGTCACCATTCAGTGACACTACCTGCCACATTCATGTGAATGCCAAATAAGGCCTGCTGGCAGCATGACTAGTTTCTTTTCAATTTCCTGAAAGTCTAATTGGGCACTGGAGCATTCTTGTTTGACACTACATCTTCATATTGTGTGTGCATGCAAATGTGCTTGGATAAAAAAAAGCACATGCACATCTGTGAATATTTTGGCCATTATGTATATTCACCAAAATGACAAAGCACAGTGCTTTTGTTCATAATAAAATGACAATTCTGCTTCTGTCACTGTTAATTGTAACATACTGTTTTAAACAGGAGTAAGGGCACAGCAAACATTAGGCTGCAATGAAGAGAGCTATTCTGGAAAATGTGTATATCTTTGAAAGAATGATAACAGGATGTCAATATGAAAAGGATTCAACATTTCAAATGAATATTATACTACAGTATAGTGGGCTCTCACAATTTCTGAAACAAGTGTAGACAGATAGATGTACTAATCCACAGGTTTGCTGTTTTTTTAATCTAGGGGACATGTTTGATTTGATCAATAACTATCTTTTCCCTACAGCAGACTTTATTTTTATTCAAATACCCTTAGACAACTGTGGTAAAACTTTGTATGTTGTATACAATGTATTTGTATTGTGTATTGTACGTGCATGTCTAGTTGTAAGAGCTGTGTTAACTGTGATTGCCGTTTAATACACAAGACTACCTTAAACATGAAACCTTATCATTGCAGCATCAGCAGCAATGCAGGCATTGCACCGGACTGTTGTGGGGAAGAGAAACCTAAGCAAAGCTCAAGATGTAGATGAAGTTCCAACCTGCACCAAGTCCTGGGCTTTTGGTGTGGCCTGCAAATGCCCTAATCCTTTAGGAGGAGCTGGAGGGAAAGATTAGGGAGAAGGACTGGACTTCTTTGTTTAGTCTGCTCCCACTGTGAGCTGGATAAGTTTCAGAAAAAGGATGAATGGACAAATGCATAGATGATACCTTGTTTCAAGCTGAGACCACCTCCTTTCTGGTAGCCAAAACAAGAAGACATGTTCCAGACATTGTAAATTTGGTTTTCTTGTGTCTTACTTACAGTAAGATTTATTTATTTATTTATTTAAAACATATAACTGCACAATAACAAACAGTATAAAGCAAAAAACACACAGAACACATAATACAAAATACAAAGGTACACACAATTGCACATCACATACACTCACAATGTGAACTAAAAATTAATAATGTAAGCTTGTCAAATTAAAAGCAAGATTATTTGCATAAATGAGAAGACCATGAGATGAAATTTAGAGTCAGTGGTTACCAGTGGCGGCTGGTGACTCCAAAAATTGGTAAGGAAAGGAGGAAAACCAACATGGAATCTTACAACAAACCATACAAAATATAGTCTACAAAGCTGACATGTTAGCATTTGTTATTCTAGTTACTTTAAGCTTATTACTCAATATATGACTCAGCTTAAAAACAAATTGGAGAAACTCACAACAAGCAGCCAGACCTCCTGCACACTCTTTCACTAATCACACAACATCAACAGGTGACTGAGCAATCACTCAATTAAAAATGGGATCAGTTCCAAATGAATGAGTGAGTCCAGACAGCTCACTATAACTTCAACGAGCAAACTACCCACAGCACATTATATAATCTCTGCTGCATTCTTGTGAAGGAGATAACTTCACACAACAGCCACAGAGAGACATTAAACCATCAGAGAAGAAATTAGCGACCAAAGAGACAGAGAGAGAGAAGCTGTATTTGACTCACGTTATCTGATGTCTTCTTCTTTCTTTCATGGAGATGAAGTATCCATAATGTCCATTTGTGGCTGTAGGTCATCTTGTTTGTTAGTTAACAGAACTTTGTAGCTGCTGGTTAACCAGTCTGATATCATTAGCAACAATGACAAACAGGCTAACTCTCCAAGTTGTTTTTCTGGTTGCTTCTCGTTTTAGCCTCCCCAGTTGTGTCCTGCCACTGCTGCACCGCACAGTCCAGATTCATTCTCCCATTAGCTTAACAACAGTACTTAACAGTCCATGGATTTTTCCATGGATGTATAAAGAGTCCTTCAGGCTGTACTTAAGTTGTACTTTCTGGTTTTAATTGTTTTTAACATATTTCTTAAAGTTAAATTGGATCCAGTGTCACACCAAGATATTTAAAATCACTGACTATGTCAATCCTTTCACCTTTGATGAGAATATCAGTGTTAGGAGATTGTACTATAGTTTTAGAGAAAAACATACCTTTTGTCTTGTTTACATTTAGACTCAGACATGTTTGATCAAGCTAATTTGTGATCCTTTCCAATGCAACTGTTAGCTAAGCAGCAGCTAACTCAGCTGTTTTTGCATGTGTGTACACAACAGTGTCATCTGATTACATCTGCAGCTCTACATCATGACATTGTTGAGGGAGATCATTAATATATAGGCTAAATAATAGGGGACCTAACACTGACCCTTGTGGAACACCCATTGTGCACTTCTGTACAGTGGATCACCAACTTTAACACATGCTCTAGATGAGAAGTTAAATTTAGAGAGTTTTGATATTAAAACATCATGATTGACTGTGTCGAATGTTTTACATAGATCTAAAAATACAGCAGCAACTACTCCTCCTTTATCAAGTCTTGATTTAATTTGCTCTGTTAAGTGCAAGGTAGCAGTTTCGGTGGAATGATTTGCTCTAAAGCCAAATTGCATATAATGTAGACCAAAGTTGCTTGTATTAAGAAATGTTGTCAGTTATTCAGTGACAACTTTCTCAGCAAGCAAGTACTGGTAGTATACTTATTGGTCTGTAGTTACTGGCTTCAAGGCAGTCTCCAGATGTAAAAATAGGCGTGACAATGGCACATTTCCAGCCACAGGCATGCTTGGAGTTTGTTTAACTGGCTTCAATGAAATCCTGACTGAAAATCCTCAAATAAACTATTGTTATGTAGAAAGTCACATAACTGATTAGAGACTGCTTTCTCAAGGATCTTAAAGAGAAAGGGAAGATTAGATATAGGTCTATAGGTGGCTACAATGCCTGAATCAGGAGAAGGCTTCTTAAGAAGAGGTTCAATTACAGCTACTTTAAAGGACTGTGGTACATAGCCTGTTACTAAAGACAGATTTATCATATCTAGTAAAGAAGCGCTAACTAAGGGTAAGGCTTCCTTAAGCAACCTAGTTGGGATGGGGTCTAAGAGACAGGTTGATGGTTTAGCTGAACAAATCATTGAAGTTAGTTCAGAAAAGTCGACTGGAGTCGAAACAGTCCAAATATATGTCAGGATTTACAGCTGTTTCTAAGGTGCCTGTGTTTGGGGAGAAATCGGTGCCTGTTGAGGGCAGGAGGTGGTGAATTTTGCCTCTAATAGTTAGAATTTTATCATTAAAGAAGCTCATAAAGTCATTACTACTGAGAGCTATAGGAATACATGGATCAATAGTGCTGAAAAGGAACCTAGGGCTGGTTTTATTCTCTTCTATTAATGCTGAGTAATAGGCGGCTCTGGCATTACAGAGGGCCTTCCTATATGTTCTAAGACTATCTTGCCAGACTAAGCGAGATTCTTCTACTTTGGTGAAACACCAAATCCTTTCAAATTTTTGTGATGTTTGCTTTAATTTGTGGGTTTGGGAGTTATACCATGGAGCTAACCTCTTATGTTTTATTATCCTCCTTTTTAAGGGGGCGATGGAGTTGAGTGTTATTCGTAATGAGCCTGCAGCACTATCAACAAGATTATCAATTTGGGAGGGACTAAAGTTAACATAAGAGTCCTCTGTAGTATTGAGACATGGCATTGAATTCAGGACTGATGGAATTGCTTCCTTAAATTTAGCTACAGCACTATCAGATAGACATCTAGTGAAGACATTTTTGTCTAATGGTGTGTAATCCAGTAATAGGAATTCAAAAGTTATTCAAAAATGATCTGATAAAATAGGATTTTGTGAAAAAATTATTAAATGTTCAATTTCA
Organism: Thunnus thynnus; assembly: GCF_963924715.1. NCBI lineage: Eukaryota > Metazoa > Chordata > Actinopteri > Scombriformes > Scombridae > Thunnus > Thunnus thynnus. The sequence continues at coordinate 3,594,711 of NC_089518.1, forward strand.
AACCCATAAGTCAGAACAAGGTCAAGGGTGTGGTTAAGACAGTGAGTGGGATTATTTACACACTGAGAGAAGCCAATTGAGTCTAATAATGAGATAAACGCAGTGCTGAGACTATCATTATTGACATCCACATGAAAATTAAAATCACCTACTATAATTACTTTATCTGTACTAAGGACTAAGTTTGATAAAAACTCTGAGAATTCAGATAGGAATTCAGAGTACGGACCAGGAGGACAGTACACTATAACAAATAGAACTGGCTGTATAGTTTTCCAGGTTGAGTGAGAGATAATAAGAACAAGGCTTTCGTATGAGTTATAATTAAATTTAGGTCTAGGGTTGATGATTAGGCTTGAGTCGAAAATGGCTGCAACTCCACCTCCTCGGCCAGTGTCTTGAGGAATGTGAGTATTAATATGACTGGGGGGAGTGGATTCATTTAGGCTGACATGTTCTTCATGACACAGCCAGGTTTCAGTAAGACAAAATAAATTAATATGATGATCTGAGATTAAATCGTTTACTAATACGGCTTTAGATAACAGAGATCTAATGTTCAAGTGTCCACATTTAATTCTCTTATTTTGTTGTAGTGGTTTTCATTTTTATTAGATTTTTATGAATGACTCTTCTTTTGTTTACTTTGGATTTAATTGATTTAAGTGGTCTCTATGTGGTTTTGGGTGGGTAACTGCTCTAAAGGAAGTGCAGAGAAGCATGTAGGACTGCAGCTCTGCCTCCTGGTCTCAACTCTGGGTTGTCATGGTTTTGGTCTACTAATAAACTCAGCCATATTTCTAGATATGAGAGCAGAGTAGGATGTATGCCATCTCTTCTAATCAGACTAGGCCTTCCAGAGAAAGTCTGCCAATTATCTATGAAGCCCACATTGTTTGCTGGACACCACCTCGACAGCCAGCGGTTGAATTGTGACATGCGGCTATACATGTTATCACTGGTCAGATTTGGCAGGGTCCCAGAGAAAACTTTGGAGTCCGACATTGTTTTTGCATATGTACACCGACTCAACATTAATTTGACCTCCGATTGGCGTAATCGGAAGTCGTTACCGCCGACATGGATGACAGTCGTACCATATTTACGTTTATCCTTAGCCAGCAGTTTTAAATTTGATTCTATGTCGCCCGCTCTGGCCCCAGGAATACATTTAACTATGGCTGCTGGTGTCGCTAACTTCATATTTCTGACTATGGAGCTGCCAATAATCAGAGTTGGTTTCTCAGCAGGTGTGTTACTGAGGGGGGAGAACCTGTTAAAAACATGAACTGGTTGGTGGTGAACCGTGGGCTTCTGCTTAGGGATATACTTCCTTCAGACAGTCACTCAGCCACCCTGGCTTCCTGGCTGCATGGGAACGACCGGGGGAGTAGGAGCTACGCTAGGTCGGCCCGGGGCTGGGGGGCCAGGGGCTCTACTGGGGGCTGGCTAACTACATTAGCTACTGATTGTTTTTCCATGGTGCAGAGCCACACTTTGAATCACTGAGCCTCGCCTCCAGCAATGCAAATAAACTACACTTATTACATTAGCTGCAGAGCTAAATTAAATATATTTAAATATACAGCAGGTATTTATCCACAGTCATGTGAAATATGGCAAAATGAACTGAATTGAGAGCAGCACTAACGCTATCAGTAAACACAGTCGGCAACCGGAAATGACACAATATGCTTGCCGTAGCACGTCAGCACCTTATTGTTAAGCAAAACCTATTGAATTCAGACTTTCAGAGGTAGTTCATATGAAATGTCATGCAAGACAGTTTATCTTAAAATTGCAAATGTACAGCAATTCCTAAAATATGATCCAAGTCCTCCAAATTAAACTAGCAAATACTTTGTTTGACCATGCACTCCAGAACGACACATAGGAGTGTTTTCTAATATGGCCTCTGTGACACTTGTAGTTGGAAATGGGGAAACAAATAGCAGTCTCCTGCAGCAAATTCCAAAGTTAGGAAGTTTAACCCAACCAACCACCAGGAAAATTGTGAGGAAAACTCACATAGGCGTTATCTGAACCGCACCAGTTCTCTGGGTCATAATTACTACAGCTGCTAGACAGTATCTGTCAATACTGAATCACAGGCTTGGACTCAAACACAGACACAGACTCAGTTAAAAAAAAAAATCAGTCCTTTTAATTAGAATGAGGTTGGTACACAGGTGATCAGTCAGCAAGGCAACCATGTCCAAACCAGCAGGCAAAAGACAAGGTCAAAAGGAACTATTAGGTTCAAAGACACTCACAAGAAAAAACGCTGGAACGTTGTCACGAGGGAAGAAGACGAATTGGCACAGAAAGGGAACACTAAGACTATATACACTCAGGAGGAGGGGAGACAATGAGACACAGGTGCAAAACATTAGGGCAGGGCAGGTAATCACACAGGAAGGAAACACATGAGGGCAGGAAGCAAAGGACCTGAAACGAGACAAGAAGTGAGGTATCAAAATAAAACAGGAAGTACAAGACAAAAAACACTATGAGAAACAAAAAGGTAACTTAACTATCGAGACAGGGCGTAACAGCATCTGTTACTTGAACGTAATTAAGTCATTTTTGGCCAACTGACATAACGACCCATTGTGTCATTTTTCTTGGAAGGACAGGCTTATATGGTACTATATAAGTTGACATTAGCGATGACAAAATAAATTCCAATATAAATTACTTCATTTTATTTCCTACACTTTTGTTAATTCCAATAGATACAAGTTTAGTACTCAAAATAAGTCATAAACTGTGAATGTTGTCATAACAAGCCTATGTACAGTTTATCAGTGTGCTATACTTTTTTTTAGATATGAATAAAATTGTACTCTATAGAATGAGATATAAATACTGTGGAACTGTGTTTAAAACCAATGACTCAGAAAGTATTAAGTATTGATATATTCAAAGGTATATGTAGCATAAACTGTGTTTGAGTTACAGGTGAGCAAAAAAGCACAGAATAATAAGAAGAAACTTTATGCAAAACAATATGAGTTAGAACAACACACCATTCTGCTGCACAGCAGTCACACTGATGTTTGATTTTATTAAATTTTATTGTTTTCTCAAAGATTACTGAGGTGGCAGCCCTGAGTTCAAATAGCAAATCAAAGTAGGTATGCTATCAAGTCAAGTCACATTTATTTATAGAACACATTTAAAAACAACACAAGTTGACTAAAGTGCTGTACAGGACAAAATCAGACAATAAAAACAGAATGAAAGACTAAAAACAAAACAATCACATAATATATGGCACAAATCAACAAACATAGTTGAGGCATAGAATAGAACCCATTTCAAGTGGATCCAAACGCTAAAGAATAAAAGTATGTTTTGAGCCTGGACTTGAAGAAATCAATGGAGGGGGCAGATCTGATAGAGAAGGGGATGCTGCAGTCTAGGAGCTGCAAAAGCAAAGGCACGGTCCCCCCTGAGCTTAAGATTTGTTTGCAGGGCAGCCAGGAGCCCCAGGTTTGATTACCTGAGAGTCTTGGTGGTGGAATAAGGATTTAAAGGATCAGAAATATAGGAGGGAGCCTGCCCATCTAGGGCTTTAAAAACAAATAGTAGAACCTTGAACTCGATCCTGAACTGCACTTGAAGCCAGTGGAGAGAGGCCAGAATAAGGCTAATATGGTCTCTCTTCTAGGCACCCGTCAGGAGTCTGGCAAAGGCATTCTGGACCAATTACAAGCGGGACAGGGACGACTGACTAATCCTCATGTACAGGGAATTGCAGTAGTCTAAATGAGAGGAAATGAAGGCATGGATGACTTTTTTAAGGTCTTTGAATGAGAGGAAAGACTTGATTTTAGCAATAGTGCGGAGCTGAAAGAAGTTAGCTTTTACTACTGCATTGCATTGAAAGATCTGCTTGTCAAACTTTAAGGCGGAGTCAAATATCACCCAGAGGTTTTTGACATCGGGTTTGACAAAGGTTGCCTACGTTGTTGGAAATTGATTTGATGGAGTCAGCGGGGCCAAATAGGACAACTTCAGTCTTGCTTTCGTATAACTGCAGGAAGTTTTGTGCCATCCAACATTTAATGTCCTCGTTTGGTTTCAGGGGGAGATACAACTGTGTGTCGTCTGCATAGCAGTGGAAGGAAATGTACTTTCGGATGGTTTGACCAAGGGGAAACATGTAAACAGGGAACAGGATGGGACCTAGGATGGAACCCTGCGGGTAACCGCAGGAGAGACTAGCTGGGGGAGAGGGAAAATTGCCTATGTTGACAGAGAGCTTCTATAGCTGAGGTAAGATGCGAACCAGTTTAAGGCAGAGCCAAAAACACCAACCCCATACTAGAGATGGTTGATTAAGATGTTATGGTCTACTGTATCAAACACCACACTGAGGTCGAGTAGAATCAATTAAGTGTACAGTCTAGACCTGTACTATGTGAAAAGTGCCCTGAGATAACTTTTGTTATGATGTGGCACTATATAAATAAAAATTGAATTGAATTGAATCAGGGTGGCGCAGTCACCAAAGTCAACAGAAAGGAGCAGGTGATTGGAATCTGCAAGACAGATTCTGTGCTATGGTGGGCCCTAAAACCAGACTGGAATTTTTCCAAGATGTTATTTTGGTGTAAGTAGGGCAGGAATTGATGTAGGATGCTGGGACTGGCTGTGTCAAAGACTTCCTTCAGGAGAAAAGTGAGAACAATATCAAGGTGGCAAGTTGCAGGTTTCATGGGTGAAACTATCTTTATGAGGAAGGGTAACAAGATGGGTTGAAAGCTGTCCAAGGTGGATGAACAGACCAGTGAGAAAGCTGGGTCATGGGTGGAGGGGGAAATGTTTAATCTGATGTTCTCAATTTTGGAGATTAAAAATTTTAAAAATTCCTTGCACTTAGCTGGGGACACATGTAAGCTGGTGCTGGGGGTGGGACAGATGAGAGAGTTAATGGTATTGAATAAGACCTTGGGATTATGGGAGTTGTTGGTGATGAGGTCATAAAAGTATTTTGCTTTCACTGCCTTTACTTCATTTTGATAGTTGTGACAATTGACCCTCAACATTTCTAGAGAAATTAGAAACTTATCATGCTTCCACTTCTGCTCTGCTTTTCTGCACGCCCTTCTAAGAGCTCTAGTGGTGTCATTAAGCTAAGGCAGGCTCTTACTTTTAGGTTTTTTTTTATTAAGGGGGGCAATGGAGTGAAGAATTGAAAGTCAGGTAGTGCTAAATAAAGAAATGAGATCATCTGTGCTAAGGTGAGGAGGAGAAGCCTCAATAGTATTGGGGTTAAGGTACTGGGGGCAACTATAAGGGCATAAGAGAACTTATTGGAAGTCGAAGAGTTAATGAAGTGAAAGCAGTGAGCAGGGAGATGACGTTTAGTTGGAGAAGAAGTCAGAGAGGCATCAAATAATATTGTGCTATGATATGACGGACAAGCATCAATTATTTCCATATTATGAGTTGGCAAACCACACTTGAAACTAGGTCGAGTGTGTGGCCTAGCTTATGAGTAGGGCCAGTAATGAGCTGCTTAATGTTAAAAGATTCAACCAGATGCATACAATCAGTCACAAGGGGTTTAGAGGGACAGCAAACATGGATATTGAAATCATCAAGAATCAGGACTAATAGGTTGGGCGTGATATTTCAGAGAAAGTCAGCAAATTGAGCAGCAAATAAAGTCTTTATGTATTCTTGGCAGATGATAGACAAGTGCAATTAAGAGGGGATTTGCCAGGTGTACTTTAATTAATTGCACCTCAAAGCTGGACAAATGATCAGGATTTAAAGGTGTAATGGGTAAGAACTGGTCACCTGATCCACACAAATAGGGGGCAACATATCACCCCACCACACACACCACCCCACCACCATTATCACTCCCTGAATATAGTGTAAAACGTATTGTTTACAGTGAATCTGTGCTATGGCATTGTCAAGATATCAAAATGCTACAGAGACATTAGAGACAGCAGTAAATTACAGTCAAAATCCAGAGATTAGAAAGCAGTTGCACCACAGAGATAAGTTACAACATAACTCTAAGTAACAACTAAATATTTACACAGGTCCCTAAGGTAGGTGTAAATCACACAAAACTTACTAATGGTAAAACAGCACTTTTTCTGCCACACAGCAAAATGAATGCCATTTTAAAACACAGTAATCCAGTAGAGACCTAATTTATTGTTCTGATATGTCAATATTGATCCAGTTTACTATGATGTGCTATGATGCCAAATGGCTCATGCCAGCTTACACATAGCTGTTGCATTGGTTCAGCTGACATGAACAGCTAATGTCTCCCCAGCAGCTTCTGCAGCAGCAGCTAGCTGCTCCAACAACTTTGGTGCAACTTTCCAAATAAGCGTTATTTGGATAAACTGACATATTGGGAGTCTACATGGTTACTGTCTCACATAAAAAAATATTAAAACTTAATAAAGTGACATATTCACGTTTCAGGATTCATTTATTATCATTTTACAACACATGGTTGTATAACAAAATATAGTTTGTAGTCCCTTTATGCTACTCACAAAAACAGAATTATATACATATTATATAAATGGATTAATAAATAATAAGTCATAAAATTAAAAAAAAATTATATTGGAGTGTGGAGGATGAATTGAGAATCTCACAGCCTGAGGAAAGAAGCTGCTCTATAGTCTGGTGGTACGACAGTGGATATTTCTGTATCTTTTGCCAGATGGCAGCAGGGTGAATATGGGGCCAGAACACTGACATTTACATTTGGGTGTGGAAAAAAAAATTTGGCATTCAAAACAAAACCTGAACCGAAAAAGAAAACACTGGCATTGAAACACTTGTACTGGAAAAGGTTGTACTGGCACAGATAAAAATATTGGCACTGAAAAAGGTTCCACTGAAAAATAAAACATGGACATTAAAAAATAATAGTCTTACAATTTTATTATCTTATTTTATTTTGATATTTTTTGCATGATGACGTGTTTTTCAATGTCAATCTTCAGATTTTTTCTTCATGTCTGTCTTTTTTCAGTGACAGATTTTTTTTTTACGCTGTCAGTATTTTTTCAGCATAACCAGTTTTCAGTTTCAACTTTCTGTTTTTCAGTTTCAACTTTCTGTCGCCGTTTTGGTGTAGAGAGGGGGGCCCTTGCTGGGCCTACATTACATTACTCAGTGTGCCTTGCAGTGCGATGAAGATTGTACATTCGAGGACGATGGCATTATGGCGGAGATTTTGAGCCAGACTGTTGCAATTTTCACTCTAGGACTGTTAACATCTCACTTTATTAAGATTAAATATTTTTTCAGGCAAGAAAGTATCCATACAGATTCAAAAGATGTCGTCAGTTTATCCAAACAACTCCTCTTTGTAAATCCCCTGCAATGTTTTCGGAGATGTGAGGAGACGCTGGCCGGGGTAAAGCAGCCGGTGATCTTAGCTGCTAGCAGGCTGAGATAATAATGTCTGAGCCTTCTTTAAGATGTTGGACCTTTAAATCCAATCCTTATCACTAGAGCTGCAAGCAGCGATGAACGGGCCCTCGCACCTCCTTATACGTCGGGCTGCGGCACAGTCTAAGGGCTTCTGTCATGGTGCTGTAGATGTCTTCCTTTGGATACAAGAGGGCTTCGCACTGGTTAGCCCTCGCACCCTTGCGTATGTCAGGGCACAGCGCAGTCAAAGGGCTTCTGTCACGGGCATGAAGATGTCTTCAGACCCAGGCTGTTACCAGACAGTGCAAGAAGGAGATAAACATTGCTTCCTTTGTCCACTATTTTGCCTGCTGCTGGGGCTGCTTAGTTGAAATTTCGTAGGGGGCACTACTAAGCCAGTTTGCATCACTGATGGAATATTGTCATGTAGATGTGTTCAGGCCTGGACTCATCAAACATGTAAAGTTTCGTGCAGACTGGAGCATTTACACTTAAGTTATAACAATTTCCTCTGTCATGGCGAAACATCAAAACTCAACGCCAGGCCACAGCAATGCTAGCTAAATCTTTTAATAGTTAATTTGATCACAAACTAGTCTAGAAGTCTTGAAGTTGTTATGATGAATTCTGTGAGGAGTTCGTTAAAATACAAGGCATGCAAAATCGCCAAACTTGAGCACTAAATTCAAAATGGCCAACTTCCTGTTGGGTTTAATCTATGGGTCCAAGAGACTTTTTTGTGCGCCCAGGCATGATACATGTGTATACTGAATTTGGTACATGTAGGTTTAACATGGCGCAGGGGCAGCCTCATTGAAATATTGTAGGGGGCACTGTTGAGCCATTCTGCCACACCCATGCACATCACCTCTACAGTATTACAGACTTTAAAACCTGTCATGTGTGTGCAAAGTTTTGTGAGTTTTCAAGCATGTCTAGCCTGTTAAAAACATCTTTATATTTTGTGGCAAACAATGTGTTGCCATGGCAACGGCTTTTGATGAAAACTCAAAAGCTTCAGGAGTTATCATCATCAACGTCTTACACCTTGGCTGACCAAATTTTATGTCTTTCTGGATAACCTGCTAGGAGTATTTAGCAAAAGAGTGGTGCTTAAGACTTCCTGTTGCCAGTAGATGGCATTATGACTATGACTCAATATGAGCCTGAACTTGCCTTCAGACTGGGACCCTGATCAAGCATGGGAAATTTGGAAACAGATCTGATCATGCAGAATCAAGTTATAACACTTTCTTTGTTCATGGCAAAACATCGAAAGGCTTTTCTGACCAAATTTCCGATGAATCTGTTCATCCTGCTCATGAAAGTACAGAACATGTATCTTCCTGTCGCCAGTAGGTGGCGCTATGAGTGTGTCTCAATATTGACACATAGATGTGTTCAGGATGGGAACCTCATAAAGCATGAGAAATTTGGGGCAGATTGGACAATGTACATTGGAGTTATAAGGACTTCCAGTTTTATGGCGAAACATCGAAATTCGCTGCATTGCAACGGCAAGGGCGTTCAGTGAAAACTCATGAAACTAGTCTAGATTACACACACTAAGTCAATCTGATGAAATCTGTAGGAGGAGTTCATTAAAATACCAAGCATGCAAATCGCCAAAAATGGTTGTTTAATTCAAAATGACCGACATCCTGTTGGGTTTATGGTTTTGCTCCGACAGACTTTTTTGTGCGTCTGGGCATGACACGTGCGTACCAATTTCTGTGCATGTCGGTGAATCATGCCGCAGGGTATACAGTTTAGGGGGTGCTGTTTCGTGATAGTGCAACGACCAGCACATGCAGCACACGGACAGTTTGGTATTTTCTTGACCTTGAAATTTGCTTTGCTCATCTGTGTGGTATTGTGGTGCCCAGCACTGCATATACGGTGAACTGCCAGGAGGAGATGTGCAAAGAGGCATCGCAAAGAGAGTTGTTGGTGTTTTTGTGGAAAAGACATCTCAGAACCAAGTCTGTTTCTGGAGCAAAGTCACTCCACTGCCACTTGGTGATTTTATTAACAAGAGCAAACAAAATAGTCGCTGTAAATGTGCTGCAATAACAGATGAATGCTTAAAATATAAATATGTTATTTCAATTAAACATTCTCCAGCCAAATTTGGCACAGAAATAACATTTAATGTGGTTAAAGCATCTGTACTGATATGTAAATGAATGATCCGACAGTATCTGCTGTCCACAGCTGCTTTATACTGTTTGAAACCCTTCTCCTTCAGTTCATTAAGGCAGCAGGACTGATATGTTGTGAAGAAGAATACCTTTTAGGAGCAGACTTAATCATCAATAGAGAACACACATTTGGTTTGGAGACTTGATAATCAAATGACGTCTGAGACAACTCTTCGATCAAACATATGCCAATTTTGTGTCCTTTCCACCTCCTGACCCCTGCTGATGTGACCTCTCCTGTATTGCCCCTGGATTTGCCTTGATCTTGTATGTAAATGCCCTCCCCTCCTATCTTTGGTTCACCAATTGTTGGTCACTACTTTGATCCTTACTGTAGCTTTTGTTCACCATTTTGTGCTTTGATCTTTACTGTATAAAGTCTCTCCATTTCTTCTGCTCTGGGTCAGTCTACTGTATCAGACCAGCTCTGTGTCAGTAAGCTCACCGCATTTCCGGAATGCTATTAAACCACTTCCACCACAGCAAACTTTGAACAAGGACTTGAGTGTATTTTCTTCAACAGTTGATAAATCTGAAGCCTCTGAGATGCTGCACCAGAGTGCAGTGCCATTATGCATGTTGGTTCACTGTGTTTACCTTCATTAAATCGACTGAAGACGACATCAGGCTGATGCATTATAACGCACCTCTACACATCAGACTGGTCGGTTATGACTTAATATTCTACCTTTTTATAAATGACGCGTCGGGTTAACAGAGCTCATCATAGCCTCTTTTTCAACATTCTTTTCAGCAAAAGTAGCATGTCATATTTTATTCTTGAGACACAATGCAGTGCAAACACTGTTGTGTAACATTAATTACTAAACAATGTGTTCATTTTCGAGGTGAGATAAGCTACATTAGAGCTATGGCTGAAATAGCATCAGTCCGATCATGACTATTGCTCCACTAACACTTTTTTTCCTCACAAAAAATAACCTCATTGACAGAGAGATGCAGTAAATGATGTCATTCAGTCTGTAATGTAGCTATAGTAAAAATCCAAACTGCTATGTAGATTAATAAAATAAAAAAAATTAATATCTACTGTTCATCTGTTCATTTTAACACTGTTATATTTATGTAAATGTGGTGATATCTGTACATATAGAGCTCCAGAGGCAGCACTGTTGTTCCGTCCAGCAATTGCATGAGGATTCACTTTACATTCAGAAAAACTAATATGGCAGGTATTTCAACTGTGAGACCAACATTCATCTTCCAAAAGGAATTATATCATATATCAACATACTTCAGAGACATTAGAGCCAGTGGTTTTGCTGACTTTTAATCTTAATAAAGTGAGATATTAACAGTCCTAGAGTGAAAATTGCAACAGTCTGGCTCAAAATCTTTGCTATGATGCCATCACCCCCTGGTATCAAATCTTTGTCACATGGCAAGGCACATTGGGTAATGTAGGCCCAGCAAGGGCCCTCCTCTCCACACCAAAACGGTGACAGAAAGTTGAGACTGAAAACCAGTGACGCTGAAAACATACTGACAGTGTAAAACAAATCTGTCACTGAAAAAAGACAGACATGAAGAAAAAATCTGAAGACTGACATTGAAAAACCCACCATCATGCAAAAAAATATCAAAATAAAATAAGATAAAATTGTAAGAGTGACGCTCTCAGATGTGTGCCCTTGCTTCCATGAGTACACCTGCAGAAGACAAGTCCTTAAAAAAGCTTAAAATCTGCAGATTAAAAATCCTTATCCAGTTAAAAGATAAGATTAAAACGACCAATATCTAAAAGTGTATAAAATTAGATATGGCCTTAAACTGGATAAAAACTGGATAAAAAGTCCATTTCTGACAGAGCCTCTGGCGGGTACACATAGACGCCCATGCATGTGCAAGAGCAGCTATAGAGCCAAAAGCTAAGCGAGAGAATTCCTGCCTTCACTTTCACTAATCTGGTATATTCATTACTAGCAGCATTATCTGCTGGAGTGGAAAAATGGAGCACAGAAGACAACTTTTTTCTCTATCTTTGTGGAAGAGAAGGATTCCACCTTTTCTACCTTTTCCAGTGGTGAACTAACTACCAACCTTCCTGGCAGCATCGATCAAACACTGTGCACATCACTGCACTTTGAAAAGAAGGTCTCTCTTCATCAACATCAAACCCGTTTGAGCAGAAAAACTGCAATGTCCAAATGATGTTTACACTTCTGCTCTGATGTCCCTACTTAGTGATATAGCTGCTCTACCCGCCATATTTCCCTCAGCCAGCCTGCACAGGAAAGATTAATGATCCTGTGCTGCCAGACCCCAATAACATTATGTGACATTTACAGAAGGCTAAAAAGCAAAGCCTTAAACACAGCAATTTTCAAAGGTCTGCCATTTGTGAGTTTTGAGAGAATACAGCTTCATGAGAGGAAGAAAAAACAGCACTTTCTAAGGCTTACCATTGTCTTCATTTGTCAGTGGTGGGACTTTGACAAAGAAACAATCTTTAGATCTTCTGATAGGCATAACATTAACTAAGTATTACTCATTCACTACATTCTCTGGTTAATTCTTCACTCATATCCTAATAAGCACTCACAATTATATATGTAATATACATTTTACTTGATCTTACTGACATTTACAATAACCAGCATTTGATGAGATTGAACTATTTATTCAAATTTGTGAGAACTGAGAATGTTTTTTTGTGGCAACATACTGTAAAGATGTTGTGATTAGTGTAGACCAAGGGTCAGCAATTAGGTTATACCATGGACCAGTTTTTTTTAGGGATTTTTCATTCAATAACTGAGGGGGGAAATGAGATCAACACTGAATTTCTGTTCGACTGCCAACCATTTGCATTTGTGAAAAACAAATCTGTAATGGTCACATAGGCTAAAGTTGTGGAATTCACACATTAAACTTTAATTCCTGGTAGGTTTATAAGACTTAATTTCAGCACCATTCATTGTTCAAATAGCAGGGTGCAACCATAGTTTTAATGCCTCTCCTCGTGGGGGGCAGTATTAGATATAACAAGGTTATATTATGATAAGTGGGATTTACCTTGGGATTGGCCTTGTGTTTATTTTCTTATCTACAGGAGTTTTGTGAAAAGTTGTGTAAAAGTTTTGATGTAAACTATGACAGTCAAAACTTTCATCAAATATTTGGCAGGGCTGGATTTGGCCCACGGGCCACTAGTTGCCTGCCACTGGAATAAACTGTTGTGGTCATAAAGAAAGAGAATGACAGGTTCTGCAGAAGACCCAAACGAGTTGCCTGCCACTGGAATTGACCATTGTGGTCATAGAAAAAGAGAATCACAGTTTCTATTGAGGACTAAAACTGCCAAAATCAAAAATAAATAAATTAATATGCCATTAAATGCACCAAAAACAATATTAAAAATAAACGTAGGCATTAATTACTTGATAAAATGTGACATAAATTGATATTTCTATTTTAATTTGCTTCTGTATTTATTTTCTTTTGTATTAATTCCCCTATTTTTACTTTTTACATTTCTTTATGCATTTATGCACATCGGTATCAGAGTGCGACAGATCCACTATACATGCCTTGCTCCCACATGAAGTCCACTTTCCTAGCAGGAAAAGCAGTAGCTAGTTTTCGTGGAAGTAACAAGATGGATTTCATTGCCGCCTCTGTAGTGGAAGAACATGGTTGTGTGAGGCTTTAGACTCTGTCCACACTAATATGGATATTTTGCAAAACAGACATTTTCCTCTACGTTTTGGCCTCTCATCCACACACAAATGGTGTTTCATGTCACTAAAACAGATTCTTGTTTAAATACCTTCAAAAGTGCAGATTTATAAAAACTCCGGTTTCTGTGTATTGTTGGGCCTCATACTCCATGTGCATGAGACAAAGGCAGGCCTGCATGCAGTAACAAAGCCTGATTAATAGGAAAGAGCGCCCAGGAGAACAAAGGGAGTCCGTTTTGAACTCCATATTCCAACATGCACTGCTCACTTCACACCTAGGTGCTAAACCTGAAACTGTAGTCTCTCATTGGCAGAGACGCTCCAGCACAGAGGAAGTCCTGGTGACACACCCGTGACGCCACCAGCCCTTTAAGAACTGAGGGCACCGTGGATAATTTCTCTGCCCTGCTCTTCTTCAACTGAGTCGACTCTGCTATTTTCTCCGCCACGCCACTGAGGTTCAGCTGCCGTGAAACCCACTGACAACACAAGGAAGGCCCCGTCAGCACACGAGCCGAGGAACCGCACCAGACCGTAAGACAGACTGAAACACACACCCTGCTCGCTTTCTGAAATGACCAAGTAAGAAGTTTAAGTCTGGGCAGAGACACTGTTGGATTGTGTGTTATTTCCAGCTTCAGTGCTGTTGTTAGCTTTTAGCTTTTTAAGCTTTATTGCTATGTCTGTTGCTGTGAATTGATGGACCGCTGAGTCCCTTTGTGCTTTTTTACTCTGAGGAGTATTTGAAGTTAGCTGCCTGTTTAGTTGTGTTCACCACACTAGACTGTTTTGTGTTTGTCCCTCTCGGGACCACTGCTGTATTTGTGCCACAGTGAGTGAGAAAGTAAGTTGCTTTGTCGATTGGAAATCAGACAATCAGACATACATTCACCTGTATGTGTTCAACATTGTACATAGCTGTTTATGTGTTTGCTTAGGTAGAATTAGATTTTAGAATAGTTGTTTATTGATTGTTTATTGTTTTAATAAACACTGTTATATCTTTAAAGAGAAGTCTTTTGTCGTCATTGTGTTTTATATATTGTGAAAAGTGGCTGATTGAGGGAGTCAGAGCTCGAATTCATACCTTCTTGGTTCACCCATGAATGTTGATATCCCTCAGATATTAACATTCTAGGTAACTCTTTTATGAGACTACCTTGTTTGGTTATTGGTCCCAGTTTCCAGGTAGTGCTCTGTAATTATTCATTCTTATAAATAATTAATTTTTACAATTAATTATCTCTGATAATTATTAATTTTTGCCAATAATCAACCATGCTCCTCACAGATCTGACAGTTGTGTCCCTCTGTGAGGCTCTCTAACAGTTGGTGCCCCATATTATTCATTAATAATTTCTTGATTTCATAATTCATAACTATCTATGATAGTTAAGAATTATTACTAATAACCAAATGCACTCCTACCAGTCCCAGCAGTATCCATGGGGATATTTTAACAGAGCGTTTGGGAAACGATTACGTCACCCCTCAATTCGTGCATGCCCATTGTTGCTTTGTGAAATGAACATGCACCCTAAACAACAACAACAACAGTGAATGTATACTGGTTTGTTTATGTTTGGCTAGCACTAGCAATTACAAGTTTACAATTTAATGTTGCATTGCTGCACCACTTCACCGGCATGCAGAGGCATCTGCATCTGCATCTGCATCTGCATCTGCTGCACCCCATATTACTTTGTCCACAGTGTCCACAGTGTAAAGTACGCCAGAGACAACGATTTTGGATCAGGCCCGGTTGAACCAGCAGATGGTGGGACAATTTCGAGCCTGGGATCATTATCAATGAGGAGTAGAAGGAAAACTTCCTCGTGTCCAGAGCATCACTCATATGTTTGAGTGAGCTCCTTCATCTTTACATTGAAGGAGAATCAACGGTGATGAGATCTCCAGTAAGTACCCCTTACTACCCAAGTGATGAGAGGAGACTGCGGAAGACAGCTAACGCCTTTGGCCTATCATGACAGCGTGTCTCAAACATCATTCAGCAGGTCTGTAAAGCCATAACGGTCCACCTAGGCCCACAGTACATCAGGCTGCCTTTCACTGAACCTGAAGCAGAAGAACTTGTCACGGGGTTTTACTGTGCCCATGGGATGCCGCAGTGTTTGGGAGCAATTGATGGGACTCATTTGAAATTAAACAGCCACCTACCAACGCTACAGATTACATCAACAGAAAGGGGAGGTTTTCACTTAACGTCAAAGCCGCATGTGACTATAAATATGGATTCATGGATGTTGTGATCAAATGGCCCGGAAGCACTCACAATGCTCGAGTGTTTGCAATTCCCAGTTGAACAATCATTTCAAGAATGGCTGTAACCCTGCCTTGAAAAAACGGATTGTGGAAAATGAAGAGCCTATCCCAATTTTCCTGCTTGATGACCTGGCTTATCCCTTATTGCCTTTCCTCATGAAGGAATATGCAAGTGGTGGCTGCAACGTTCAGGAACAGTATTTTGGCTTGTCTCTGTGTCGAAGCTGAATGGTGATTGAATGTGCTTTTGGGTGACTGAAGGCAAGGTTTGGAGTGCTTAGAAGGGCTATGGACATAAATCTGAATGACCTCCCTTTCGTCATTTATGCATGTTTTGTCCTACATAATTATTGTGAGGCCTGTAAAGAGACAGTTGATGTCAGCAGAGTGATGACAGCCATGCAATTTGAAAAGGAATACCAGCCCGCCATGCAGAAAAACTGTTACCAAACAGACTGCAATGAATCTGAAGGGAAAAGAGTCAGACGGGTGGTTACAAAATACCTTGACCCTTGACTTGAGTTGCATATTTTGTTATAAATGTTATTCTTCAGCAACAACATAATATAAATGTGTCTAGTCACAGAGCCAAAAACATAAGGTGTCTGTCTTGTAATTAGGGCCTACAGATATACATGTCACCTTCCAAAGGAATTCCGGTGATGACGGGCCTAGTTTTGCTCATGGAAAAAGTGCAGAGGCACTGTTTTTTCTATTTTGATTCAAGTTTTTTGATGTAAATGTTAATCTTCAGCAACATAACATAAAAATACAGAAAAATTTGAGTTCTGGGTTTAAAGTCAGAATTCTGACTTTATTCTCAGGATTCTGAGTTTTCTGAAAAAAGTCAGAACTCAAATGATTTTTTCACATGTGGCCCTAATCCTCTTCCGTCTAAAAGTGTTGAGCCAAAAAAAATGTCGGCTTCAGATGTCCATTTTGTTATTATGGCTTACAGATATACATATGTCTGGTTTTTCTATTCTTATGCCATATATATAGTTATATGCACATACATAAACATGTATATGTATATACATAATAATTATTAACATAATACATTGATATGTATTCTGATCTGTTTTAAGAAACTGTGCAATCATACACGATGTTACAGTTTTTGTTGTACATGTCAGTTTTCAACAAAAAGCGAACACGCTTCTTCACCGAGTCGACTCTGCTGTTCTCTCTGCCACGCCGCCGAGAGCCAGCTGCCGTGTTTTTCGCCGACCTTGCGAGAACGGCCACCGTCTGCATCCGAGCCCAGGACAAAGCCGGACATAAAGACGGATTACACACACACCCTGCTCGCTTTCTGAAGCGACCAAGTAAGAGGTATAAGTCTGGGCAGAGGCAGTGTTAATTGTGTGTTCTTATCAGCATTAGTTGCTGTTGTTTAGCATTTAGCTCTTAGCTTTTGCTATTGTTTGTTGTGCTGTTGACGGACCGCTGCGTCCATTTTTCCTGCTTTTCTCTTAGGATTATTTTAAGTTTGCTGCCTGTTTAGTTGTGTTCAACACGCTAGACTGTTTTGTGTTTGTCCCGCTCGGGACTACTGCTGTGTTTGTTCCATCGTGAGCGAGAAAGTAAGTTGCTTTGTCGGTCAGAAACCAGACAACGTGCGTTACAGACTGCCATCCATACGCGCACTGTCTGTGGACAAAGCCGCTTCTCTTCCTCTCACGATCGCTTTCTTCCCTTCTTCCCTCTCTCTTCCGACTAACACATACACGCGCGCACGCGCGTACACACACACATACACGCACCGACATCTTTTGCACATCTGATGGTCAGATAATGTCGGACAAAGCTTCGCTTTGACTTTCCTTATCCGCCATCAGACATGTGTGTTTTTCACAGAAGTGGGTGAGTGCGAGACGCCGTCCACCAGGCGGCGCCGTCTTGCTTCTGTCTAACCAAGACACCGCCACATTTCTGCCATCCGGTTCTTGCGCGACGTGACTTCCTCCCATAGTCGCGTCCACGTCGCAGACCGGCGACGTCATCACGTCAGGCCCCGTCGCCATCTCTCTCTCTCTCACACACACACACACACACACACACACACACGCATTCCCCTGCATGTGTCCAACCCTGTACATAGCTTTGTGTTTTGTTCAGTAGAATTAGATTTTAGAATAGTTGTTTATTGACTGAAGCATTTGTTAACTTTGTTAATTTTGCTAAGTTTAATAAACACTGCTATATCTTTAAAGAGAAGTTCTTCCATCATTATTGTGTGTAATATTGTGAAAAGTGGCTGATTGGAGGAGTCAGAGCTCGAATTCACCCTTCTTTGTTCATCCTTGAATGTTGATATCTCTCAGATATTAACATTCTAGGTGAACTCCCATTTATGAGACTACCTTGTTTGGTAATTGGTCCCGGTTTCCGAGTGGTGCCCCGTATTTGTTAATTCATATTAATAATTCTGTTAATTGTCATAATTAGTTAATTATCCTTGATAATTGATAATTATTGCAAATAATCAACTGTGTTCCTCACAGATCCAACAGCTGGTGCCCGAATTATTGATTAAGGTTAACAATATCTTGATTCCATAATTCATAATTATCTATGATAATTGTGAATTATTGCTAATAACCAAAAGCACTACTGCCCGTCCCAACAACACTAAGCAGCAACTCCACCTCGTCGTCTGTCCACACATATGAATCACATTTTGCTTTTGGTTTCGCCATGGCACTGTGGGCCATTGTTAAATAAATAAGGCAAGGAAACAGATGTCAAATAACAATAAAAATGAATGAATGAATGGAAAACTAGCTAAGATTGTTTTTGTTTTTAAAACTACCGCCAAAGGAAAGTAAGCTCACTACGCATGCTCAGAATGTTATTCTCTGGTGTTTGACGTATCATTGATGTAAACTTTATCGCCAACTACTGGCCCAGATTGCTTGTTTGAGCATTTGTAGTCGTTTTTGTGTTCTCATGTGTATGAGAGATATTTTGTAAACAACAACCGCCATGTGGACAGAATTTTTTTTTAAACAGAGGGGGGAAATATCTATTTAGAAATATATTCGTATATGTGTAGACAAGGCCTTAGACAGGAGAGTTATGTTATTTGTGATATGATGAAGTTCAGGATGGGATGTCGAAGCCAGGACCGTGTGAGGCTGATAGGTGATGTGGTTTCTCCAGGAAACATAGCTGCCTCATCAGCTCCGCCTTCAGCAGCAGCACTGTGCAGACCAGAGATCAAACATTCAGCTCCACAAGGGCATGAACTGTTCTGATAAGTCCTTGTTTCCAATGTTTTTAACTTCCAAATCAGTCAGCATGCTGGCTTGAATTGAGAAATGACATCTAATGTGTGTTTATTGTTGTTAGGCAGCATAACTGACCTGTAAAACCACCAGCTGATGAGGGGTAATGCTAATGTTAGCTAGCTGACATTGTTAGCATCCTATTTTGTAGATGTGATCACTGTTTGACACAGCATTAATTATTAACTTTGGTTATCTAACGCAGGATCCTCACAGGATGGTGTCTAGTTTCATAGCTTGGTGACTTAATGTTTGCTCAGCTAAAACATTTGTAATTTTTATTCTCAGGTGGTGGTATGTAGCTGTGACATAAGGTTTTGGGAGATGCTGCAGTAATGAAGTGGTGATGTCTCTGAGTTACTCATATCTAATGCCTAAATTCCACTGGGCACGTGTGCACCGTGTTCTGGCTCCAACGCTGATCGCAGCCACTCTAGTCAATGCTTGTGATCCCACTGGGCATGCCGCTTCGCATTTCAGAAATGTCCCAGAAGCGGCTCTGCGCTAAAGATAGGGAGGCCGCATCAAGCAGCACAGAGCAGATCGAGCTGGGCAGGAAGTCAGACATAGAAACAGCATTGGGCATCCAGTCAATTTTCAAAATAAAACACCCCGTGCAGACTCACAATCATATATAAACAATAAACACAATTAAAACAGAAAAATAGGAGTGCAACTGAATTTAAAAGGCAGAGGGCATAGGACACCATGCAGAGTACAGAGCAAAACCGCATTGGAGCCAGAACACGGTCTTAGTCTTTCTGAGTCTCTAACTGCAGCTACCAAGACTAGCTTTCACAGTGAAACATAGTTTTCTTTTCAGTGCAAAGGACTAAGACACACATGGTGCTGGGTCTTTACAGTTATTAAACATTAATACATTAATTTAGAATTTGTATTAATCAGTGATTACATAGCCTGGCCTGATTCTTCTGTAATAAAGAATGTAGTGATCCAGAAAGGCATCACACAGTTTATTGGCAGACATCTCATCAAAGTATGACAAAATAAGTGATATCAGTACAAACAGTTGTGAACAAGGAGTAAGACATCCAAGACACTTTGAGTCTTTAGTGAATTAAATACATTTTTCATGTTTCATTCGTTTTCATTTTCATTCAAATGGTTGATTTTTGTACATTTCTCACACTTAAAGTGTTTTAAATGTGTTACACTAAGTGATAAAATGCTAAGAAACGTGAATTTGAACAATGTGTTAGTTACAGAGCCAGTCCAGTGTGACCCGGAGAGTCTGTTATGTTGAGAAAGGTGAGAGACAGTTACTCTGATCCCATTTCACTGCAGAGATGCAACCAGCTGTCTCAGTGCAGGTCAGTGGGTTTGGACTGACAGGGACATTTAACCTTGTTTCAATTTGAGGAGAAAAAAAACAAAATACCTCCAAATTGTTATGTGATGTATACATATACATTGAATTGTTTCAACACTTCACTGAGTCTTAAATTACACAAAAATCCAACATGCTATACAGTAGTATGTACCACTGGAAACTTTGTGATCTTCCACTGTTTTGAGTTTAAACAAGGTTTGATCACACAACAGAGTTTTAATTGATTTGTATGACAAACTGGTTTAAAGTTTTATGTAAATGTGGGAAACATTAGGCTAGTTGTATTGTCTTCTGTTAGGCAGTGGAGATGAGAAAGGTTAAGAAAGAAAGAATTCATTAGAAAATGAGGGCTGTTTGTAACACTTGAGGTCTGCTGTATAATCAAAGTACATTTAATAATGTCTGATCTGTCTGTTAAATATTTCTAAAATGCTTCTCATGCTCCATTAGAAAGGCTTTGAAATTGCAATAATTCTCTTGACTGTATTTATCCAATCCAATCCACTTTATTTATATAGCACAATTTTAACAAACACAAGGTTTCCAAAGTACTGCACAGCAAGATAAAAAACACAATAAATAGCACAACAGAACACAATAAAACGATGAAGGACACAATAGGATAAAAGTAATAAAATAAGATAAAATCAAACAAAATAAGATGAAAACAAATAAAATAAAATAATATAAAATCAAATAAAATAGGATAAAAACAAATAAAATAAATAAAATAAAATAATAAAGTGCACTGCTCACACAAGATGCAACACGCTACATGGTGTCAAAAGCCAGAGAGAAGAGGTGGGTTTTAAGAAGAGATTTAAAATGAGACAGTGTGGAGGCCTGTCTAATGTGCAGCGGCAATCCATTCCACAGTTTTGGAGCTGCAACAGCAAATGCTCGTTCACCTCTGAGCTTAAGCCTAGTTTTAGGCACTGTCAGGAGCAGTTGGTCAGCTGACCTGAGAGAGCAGCTGAGAGTGTAGGGGTGCAGCAGCTCAGAGAGGTAAATTGGGGCTAGGCCATTCAAGGCTTTAAAAGCAAATAAAATAATTTTAAAATGAATCCTAAAAGGGACAGGCAGCCAGTGGAGTGAAGCTAAAATAGGTGAAATGTGCTCATACTTGCTTGTGCTAGTTAAAACACGTGCAGCAGCAGTTTGCATCAGCTGAAGACGAGCAATGGAGGACACACTAACCCCCAAATAAAGTACATTGCAGTAATCCAGCCAAGTGGTCACAAAGGCGTGGATTACTGTCTCTGATGGACTGGTTTAATTTTTGCCAGCTGCCTCAACTGGAAGAAGCTTGACTTCACCACAGCTTTAATCTGTGTTGGGACGGGCAGTAGTACGTTTGGTTATTAGCAATAATTCATAATTATCATAGATAATTATGAATTATGGAATCAAGATATTGTTAACCTTAATCAATAATTCGGGCACCAACTGTTGGATCTGTGAGGAACACAGTTGATTATTTGCAATAATTATCAATTATCAAGGATAATTAACTAATTATGACAATTAATAGAATTATTAATATGAATTAACAAATACGGAGCACCACCCGGAAACCGGGACCAATAACCAAACAAGGTAGTCTCATAAATGGGAGTTCACCTAGAATGTTAATATCTGAGAGATATCAACATTCAAGGATGAACAAAGAAGGGTGAATTCGAGCTCTGACTCCTCCAATCAGCCACTTTTCACAATGTTACACACAATAATGACAGAAGAACTTCTCTTTAAAGATATAGCAGTGTTTATTAAACTTAGCAAAATTAACAAAGTTAACAAATCCTTCATTCAATAAACAACTATCCTAAAATCTAATCCTACCAAACAAAACACAACAGCTATGTACAGGGTTGGACACATGCAGGGGAATGCATGTGTGTGTGTGTATGCGTGTGCGTGTGTGTGTGTGCGAGCGTGCGTGTGTGTGTGAGAGATGGCGACGGGGCCTGACGTGATGACGTCGCCGGTCTGCGACGTGGACGCGACTATGGGAGGAAGTCACGTCGCGCGAGAAATTTGGCGGTGTCTTGGTTAGACAGAAGCAAGATGGCGCCGCCTGGTGGACAGCGTCTTGCACTCACCCACTTCTGTGAAAAACACACGTGTCTGATGGCGGATAAGGAAAGACAAAGCAAAGCTTTGTCCGACGTTACCTGACCATCAGATGTGCAGAAGATGTCGGTGCGTGTATGTGTGTGTGCGTGCGCGTGTATGTGTTAGTCAGAAGAGAGGGAAGAAGGAGAGAAAGCGATCATGAGGGGAAGGGAAGCGGTTCCTTTGTCCACAGACAGCGTGTGTAAGGATGGCAGTCTGTAACGCACGTTGTCTGGTTTCTCACCGACAAAGCAACTTACTTCCTCACTCACAATGGCGCAAACACAGTAGTCCCGAGCGGGACAAACTCAAAACAGTCTAGCGTGGTGAACACAACTAAACAGGCAGCAAACTTAAAATACTCCTAAAAGTAAACAGGGAAAAATGGACGCGGCGGTCCGTCAATAACGCAACAAAACAGTAGCAATAAAGCTAAAAGCTAAATGCTAAACAACAGCAACTGATGCTGAAAAGAACACACAATTAACACTGCCTCTGCCCAGACTTATGCCTCTTACTTGGTCGCTTCAGAAAGCGAGCAGGGTGTGTGTGTAGTCCGTCTTTATGTCCGTCTTTGTCCTGGGTAATGACGCCAGTAATCACAGTTTTGACTGAAGGCATCTGAGATGTGAGCAGCAGTGGAAGGGTTAATAACTCGACATGTGTGAGCAGCAGGTTTAACTGTTTGACAGCAAGCAGCAGCTTCAAACAGTACAGGCATATGATCAGAGAAAAAAGCGTCACAGATCTCCAGGTTAAAAACAGGCAAACCAGAGATAAAACAAAATCAAGTGTGTGACCATGTTCATGTGTAGGCCCAAGTACAGACTGCACAAGATTAAAAGAGTCAATGATGTTTAAAAAGTCCCACACCAAAGGATTTTCAGGGCAACACACATGAATATTACAATTTCCAACGATAAGGACACGGTCATACTTAGGCATAATATCAGCCAAGAACACAGAAAAATCTGTTAAAAAGTCTTTGTTGTATTTAGGACGCGGATAAATCACTGCACACAACACCGTGTGAGAATGCCCCAGCTCAAACAGACTCAGTTCAAAGCTGGTGAAGGAGGATGACGGCGATATCTGTTTGCATTTAAAGTCACTCTTAAAAACAGTCGCAATTCCTCCTCCTCGGCCAGACGTCCGAGGAGAATTAAAACAGCAGCACTCGTCAGGTAAAAGTTCTGTGAAGACACTGGACTCACCAACACTCTCGGAGATAAAGAGGAAATCCAGTTCCCGGGATATGAAGAAATCCTTAAGGATAAATGATTTATTCCCAAGTGATCTGGCGTTGACCAAACCAAACCTGGCAGGAGCTGGGTCAATATCACTATAAAGTGCCTTTGGTGTCATCAGAATCACTCAGTCATCATGAAAATGTAGCAGAATAATGAAACTCTGGGGTCTTATTATAAATGGCCAAACATTTACACACATATCAGTACAATGATAAGTCTCTTGCAATGTGTTTCCTTCATTTTATACTGTTTTTTTTTCATTGTATGTACGTGATTTTCACACTGCTCTGCTAACTACAGTGTGTGTAATAAATGGTTAAAGTTTTGGCGGGTCAGAGCGAACAGCTGATGAGGAGGCCCGACACAGAGGCTGCAGGATCCCCAGATTCACTCTGCGCCAGCGGAGACAAGGAGAGCAGGGTCCACGGGGCTGGACCACCACATCCGAGCCCGCCACCGAGACCAAACAGGCAGCAACAGGGTCCAGGGAACGTCGAGAGACACACAGGCGAGACCCAGCTCCATATCCGCCTCGATCAGGACGTACCAACCCGGCCCTCAGCCTCACAAGACAGCCACTACGCTCTCCCCGGCATCGGTGCTGTTTTCGGCGCGGGGGTGGCGCTAGAGTGCAGTGGAGGTATGTCGGGATATCCGATAGGAAATGAGGGTCAGTTTTTCTCCTGTAATAATCAAATTTGATAAGATTTTTGGCGGTGATTCTCAGATCTAGCAGCGTTTGGCGATCATACACCAGTAGAGTGTTGACAGTATGTGCAACAAGTGTTAGAAACAGCAGAAACACACACAACAGTTGGAGCAGCTGACGGCCCACCTGACACACTGGCGTCATCTTGCCTATGGGCCTGGTGAAGCCCAGATAGAGATAAGCAAGTCTGAAATTGGGCTCTTTTGCCACATTTTACTTCCAGCAAATTAAATATTGCCAGCCTTAGCCTTCTATCAGAACATCTTATCATTATGAATCTTGAAGAATCTGAGTGAGATTGCCTGTATTAGTCGGTCACTTCATAACATATCTGACATTATCAATAAACACGTCTTTCACCTGGATGAGTAATCCTTCAGGTATTCAGTAAGTACTCACACTTAGTGATCTTGCATTCAGGATCATGAAAAACAAAGCAGAGTTTTGGAAACAACATTAAGCCTTACATCCAATCAAAGGTTGGAAAGGATTATATTCACTGTTTAATTCCTCAACTTAAATTCCTCAAATTTCATAAAACTATATCAGGACATTCCCTTTGTCACTATCTATAGGATGGTGAAGTCACAAAACACTAAAGTACTGACTGTTACGGCTTGATCCCACCGGGCACGAGTGCCTCGTGTTCTGGCTCCAACATGGCTGCTGCGGTGTGTTTCAGAAGCGACTCTCCTCTCTGCTGCACTAAAGATACGCACCCTGTCTATTTTTGACGAAAGCCACATCAAGCTGCACAGAGCAGATTGAGCTGGGCAGGAAGTCAGACACAGAAACGGCATAAAGCATACAGCCAATTTTCAAAATAAAACACCCTATGCAGACTCCCGAACGTATATAAACAATAAACACAATTAAAACAGACAAACAGGAGTGCAACTGAATTTAAAAGGCAGATGGCAAGGGACACCATGCAGAGGACAAATCACTTCGGAGCCAGAACATGGCGCACATGTGTCCAGTGGGATCCAATCATTTGAACATCAACTGTACAAAGATTATGTTTCAATTAAATTCATTTCCAGTTTTTGTAGGATAAAGTCCCTGCATGTTTTGAATGCAGACAGCACAAGCCTCAAACAACAGACCAGCTCTTTCTTCAGCCCCCAGGAATCCTGGCCAATAAAGTAAGAGTACCAGACTCCTCACTGACCAGACCATCTAAACAACCTCCTGCAAACAGAAAGGATCAGATGAGGAACCCCCCATCTCCAGTATGGTCCGTGAGCTGGCACGAGCTGGCACAAACTTAAATTTATCACTGGGCAAATCAGCATAAGGCACAAGGCATGCTGCACAATATGCCATGCTCCAGTGACACAGACACGAACACACACACACACACACACACACACACACCCTCAAATGGCATGGACCCCTGCCCTTTGCAGTCAGACCAAAGACCAGAGGACTGTAAAACCCATGGATTAGTTTTAGATTATGTCTAAGGACAATTATTGTTGTATGTTCATGTGTGTATATCATATGTGTGTTGTTATGTACTTTGGTTAGAGTTTTATTCCACTGCCTTTAAGCCAGGACATGTACCACTAACATAATACCATCATCCATGATAACCCTATCATGTTTAGTACCATTCTGCTTGTTTCACTGTCAGAAAGCTAAAGCTACTATCCAAATTGCAAAATTAGGGATCAAGAAATTGTTAAATTGCCAATTCTTTGTTTAATTTGAGTAACCATATTCAGGGACTGTACCCTGTCCGTGGACAGGGGGGGACTGACTTTGCTCCTCCAGAACTCTGAAACCCCTGGGATTGGCTATGGTACACCTTCTGGGCGGGCAGACTGAAATTTTAAAACAATGTCTTATCTGAGACTCTGTGCTGTTTTACTGTTTTGCCTTTGCTGTTTTTTTTAAGCTGTTTTCAAGCTTGATGCTGCTTGCTGCTTCTTCTTGCTTTCTGCCATGCCAGTGGAAAGCTTGTAGTTTGCTAGTCTGAAGATGTGACTCAGAGCATCTTCTGAATCTGGAGTCATGAGTTGAGGGTCAAGCCTAGGAGAGCATGAGAGTATAAAGGAGCTCTCTCCCAATGGGAACTTTTCATGTCCGGACTGGCCGACTCACTCATCACTACCAGATCCAGACTCCAGCTCCTCACCCTAGCACAACAGACTCCATTCTCCATAAGAAGCCACCCCAGGGAGCAAACAAGTATTCGTACAAAACCTCCATCAACTTGTTTAAACCCTGGTGCTGTCATGATTTGTAATTTCACTTGGCAATTCTGAACTAAGCTGTGGTACCATTGATTTGACTTGCTGCTTCTCAGGTAACAGTCATCTCATCTGTTTATCGGGTTTCTCATACCAACTACACAATAGATAACTCTGCCTCATGCATTTTGAACTTTCACAAGCCATAGCCTTGTGTACCAGTTTCCCTTTCCCTTCTGTATCTTGTCTGTAAAATGTTGTAGTGTTAAGTACTTGTAGCTGTAGTATTAGTAATAAATGTGTATGTATCTAAAGTGAAGTTGTTTGTGTTTTCTTGTGCTTGCATCTCAGTCACTTAACCTTAAAAGACCTATACCCTTGCAAAATCATAATTACGATTAATAATAACCATAACTCTAATAGACCTCTCTTGTGTGTCCAACAAGGAGGACTATTTCCCTATTAATATACATACTCTAATATGAGTTATGTCACTGGATGAATAATTTCATGTTGGAGTTGTGCACAATAATAATTCATAATTCCCCCCATAAAGTCATAAAGATATTTGAGTGCACAAATTCCTACAGGTTGTAGTGGGTGGAGGTGTTGTGCTGGAGTGCATTATATTGAAAAGAGTTCCTAATATTTCCTTGAGCCCCTCAGGGTGGACAAAATATGTATAGGCATTGTGGAAGTTATTATGGCAGATCTGTTCCATGGGATGACATTAGATTGCATTGCACAGGTGTTCCTAATAAAGTGCTTGGTGAGTGTATGTTTCACTGTGAAAACCAGTCTTCGTAGTAAAGTTAGAGAGATTTGTCAATCCTGTAAACATTGTCTGTGAATTTTGTTTGTTAATTTATGAATATTGTCTGTTGTGCTAGTCATACGTCTGATATGATATTGATATCTGTTATGTTTGATGTTACTGACACTGTTGAATTCAGCTTACTCACCATGCTGTACCGAAAGCAAATTCCACCAGCAAGTCTTTTGCATGTTCAGGTCTGTAGTTTTATATCTCAAACCATCTATCATTCCCATCCCTCACCATGCTCACTCATAATTTCCTTGTTGTCATTGCCTGGGGCCATCAATTGAGACATCAGCCGTTCACATCAGCTGGTCACATCTAAATGATAGCATGGTGACACACCTTCAGTGTCAGCTGATCATCTTGCAGCCTCTCTGCCTTAGTGCTTTCATGCTGCCATTTTGTATGCCCCGTCACCTCCCCATCACTTCACTGCCCAGTCTTCACAGATTCATCAGTGCATCACTTCATCAACCTCATCAGCCTTATCAGTCTCAGAAGTCATCAGCCACCACCACCACCACCAGAGTCTGGACTCCATGGGGGGGGGGGGGGGGATTTATCTTGCTGTTACTCACTACTGATGTCCCTCGATTCAAAATCCTCAACTTAATCATCAGTATCATCAGTATAATAAACAATTCTTTTTGCTTCATTCACTTGTCTCTACTGATTGAAATATCTCCCCTGGTGATTCTCTGCCAAATCAGTATATTTTTGGTGACTGACACACTTGCTCAGCTGGACTGAGGTCAGGTAAATGATGCCAGTTGAGAACATCCCACTGCTGGGTCATAAAAAACTCCCCGGCTCCAATTACTACAGTTGCTTAACTGTTTACCCAATATAAAGGTGAACACAAAAGTATTTAAAACAAAGTCAGCACTTTAGTTTAAATGAATGTTTCATTTCAAATCAAATATGCCGGAGCCAAAACGACCTAAATGTGTCACTGTCTAAATTATAAACTGTTGAGGGAACCTTTCAGGCACCCTCCCCGAGTTGGTTGATGTGAGAAGAACGAAACCACAGTCGAGTAATGTCTTTGTAGCACGAAACCACAGTCGAGTAATGTCTTTGTAGCAGCAGAATTTATTTATCGAAGATCTTCGGAGAACACTTTACAGAAAAACCTGCATTTGGCAAAGCGCCCTGTGTTCTGAGCTTTTGTCTACATGCCAGAGCATTTTATACCTCGTTTTCACCCCCTTTTCTGGGTGTATCTATTGTTTGGACCCCAATTGGCTCTTTGTCTATCATTTCTTGGAAAAGGAGCTTTCTTCCTTCTTCACTTTTTACCCCAATTCACCCCCCACGCTTAAAGTTATTTTTGTCCCCCATAGTCTGGTTCAATCTGGTTTTCTATATGCTCTTAATCCACCTATCTAACCACATCCTTGGCAGGCGCGCTTATGCACCTGCAGACACAATACTCAGAAAACAGTGAACTTTTACTTCTACCTATTGTTGCATAACTCGTCCTGTTAACAGCAACAGTGGCAAGAAAAGGACATGACCTTTCGATATCACTTATGAATTGAACAAGGCATATAAAACATACTTGGTTAACATAAGTTTAAATCAGCATTGGGATTAATAAGACAATGTGTGTTTCTCATTACCTCTCACAATTCCCCCTTTTGATCTCTACTAAAGAGATCACTCATCTGCCCCATATGGGCCTTCCAAATCTTTTAGCCCCAAGGGACTCCCCTCAAGGAGTGGCATTTGGTAAGGCGGTGGAGGGGGTGCCTTACCTTCAATGGTGGAGGTAATGAGACGCAGACAGAGCGAGCGAATACATGGTATACAACAACATCCACAGGTGACCAAGATGGCAACAAACGTAGCCAACGACATCAGTACCGACAGTATCAGACCCTTCCACTGACCGAAAATTGACTGCATCCAACCTTCTAACGGATTATCGATCCCTGAGTGCTCGTGCATGGTGTCCGAGAGGGTTCGCAATCCTTCCAACGCTTTAGTTACTTTCCCATCTGGAGCAGTGTTATTAGGGATGAAAGTACAACACATATCTCCGAACATAGAACACACGCCCCCTTTTTCTGCCAAGACCATGTCTAGTGCCATACGATTTTGCACTGCCATGAATGAAGTTGGTGCCAATTGTTCGGCCAGACCTTCTACGGCGTCACGAGTGAGGTTAGCCAATCTGAGAACATTGTAATGAACATAATTTATGCGGTCCACGTTCTTACTGGGAGTGACGGGGAACAGAGCGCCTATTATGGGCATGTTTTCGAATCCGGCTTTGATTTGGTCGGCCAATTTATACTCATTGGGCACTCCCCTGGGGACTCCTATCGCGTCCATGTACGTCGGCGAACCCGAGGAGAGATCGAAATGTTCTGCCATACTTGTGCTTCGTTTCATAAGGTGCCGACGCCTCCTAAGAGTCAGGGTACTCGAAATTTCGGCCCGAGGGAACGCAGGAACCCGTTTCTGTCCTATCATGATCAGTGGTGAACGCAAATGAACCATCGCGCACCCTCCGCTACTTTGTGAGGGTACTCTTGCCAGAAGACGTTGAGATCCACAATAGTAATAAAGTCCACTACGTGCCCACTGTCCTATTTTGGAACCGTCTTTGGTATGGTTGCACCAGTCGGCAGGGATTTTTCCCAGCTGGTACGAAGGGTTCGTTGCCGAGAAATTGAAGCATGTGTATCCCCGTCGCCCTTCTGGGATTTGAACGGTCCTGTTTGAGTCTGATTATGTATGGGCGGATATATGCTCGCGAGGGTGGAACAATTCGGTGGCATAGCTGCTCGAGTAAGTCCTACCATGCACTCGTACCCCCAGGTGTCTTCCGGGTGAAGTGGTGCTGGGGCGGTCACCAGGTGAGGTCGAGCAGCTGCGCAAGATACGCAATCGCTATTCATCTGTTCTTTGGTGTTTTGAATTACCCATTTTAACCATAAATTTTCGTCGGTGTATCCCGTTGCCATTTGAATAACGTCTAGGGGCGATAGTCTTTGGTAGTCGGTCTGCACTACTGCCTGATCTTTGATTTTCTCGGCGGGGAAAGGTAAGATAGTCCCTGGAGTGGGGGTGACAGCTACGTGAGGTAGGTTAGTTGTGGGTTGCAAGAAATTGACCTTTATGGGTGTCTGTGGGTCGCTGCCTGCCACCTCCACTCCTAACATCAGGTACAACACCCGCGAGCTAGAGTGACCATCTGCAAAGAATCCTCCTGTGAGCTGTTGTATCGTGAGTAATAAGGGGTTAGCGCCTTTGCCGTCGTTATTCAGTTGACCCCTGGTTAGGCTAATCAACTTTGCTTTATCTTTAGGCCCATACGTGTACTGTGGATCCCAGTGCCCTGAATACCCTACCACCTGGCCCCAGTTCGAGCAAAAACTCATGCACCCTGTCCATCCGCATGGTGGTCTCTGCGCCGCGCAATCCGCCTGTACTACTGGCGTGGCACAAACATACACGTCATATCCCCTCCATGAAGTGTCCTTACCTTTGCATGCCATAACGTCGCACAGATCAAACTGATACGTGGTGGATTCACCTTCGACATAATCCAGCTCTATGCCTCCATAACGCTTCAAACAATAGTCTGATTTAACATTTCTTTTCTCTTTTTCGGTCGCGGAGTCCTGGTGTTTTTCCCACAAATTGACGCCTGCAACTATCAGTACCGATGCCGTGGCCACCACTGCTAAAAATCTCCACTTCCCATACATTTGCATTTTATCTGGTTATTCTTTTTTACTTATAAGCGGCAAACCTGTACCAGCTATGAATGATCGCTCCCAAAAACACAACACACACAATACTCCAAGCAATAATAAGCAAATTCAAAGCACACTCATTCATTCCAACTTCCTTTGCGGACCGCCACCGCTTTACCCCCTTCTGGTCTTAACCGTATGATGAACGTGCCCGGCTGTGGCTGTGAATGAAACACAGTAGCGCTAAATCTATTACAGAACAATTCCTCTACCTGCTCCACTGGCCAATTTGAGCAGATAACCCTCGCTTGGTGCCAGATGCACCAAAAGCTAAGTGTTGCTGAGACTATCCTTGGGGGAAGCCCCTCGTTTCTATTTGACCCAACTAAGAACCCTGTCACTTCTGCGTCGCACAGGATCGTGACAGCATTTAGCATTAGACTTCCCACACTAAATGTGGCAACTTCTTTGCACCATTTGATCTCGTCCAATCGATATGCTCCCGGGACTTCTCCACTTGATAAAGGGTTAAGGAAGGGGAGGCCTAAATGATGATAGTACTGATAAATCAAATGAAGATGTAAAGGTGTTGGGGGGGGGGAATGTCTCTGGCCGTTTCAAACTTTTCCTGGTAGTTTGTTATGGTCAGGGCTCTTTCTGTCACTCGTCTCGGTACAAGCTGCATATAGTTCTTTTTCCTATCGTTGGTTGGAGGGTGCGTGATCTCTCCTCTTCAGGACATAGGGGTAGACTGCCCTACGTCCCCAATGAGCTTTCCAGGGGATTATTCTGCCCCTTTCTTGGAAAGCTCGGTCTCAGGACCAGCCGGTCCTGAGCTCTGGTTCAACAGGTCCCCCTGGACCTGTCTCTGTGACCTCCTAGGCTCCTCTGCTGCTGTGCACTGGCTCCAGTGGAACCAGGTGTCTCCTTTACCTTGCAAGCGGACCGCGTGGGATGTTCTCTCTCTGACTCGATATGGGCCAGTCCACCTCGGCTCTGACCACTTCCGCTTGATGACTCTCAAACGAACCCAGTCGGCTGTGGGCACCACTTCTGCTCTCTCTTGGCCCCGATGCCTCCGAAGGGCCTGGGTGGAGTATTCTGAAAGCAAAGCTTGGAGATCATAAAAGTAGGCCCTGGCAGGTATCATGTTCTCAGTTTCTGCTACTCCTATCATTCTCTCCCCAGGACCTGGAAACATCCTACCGGTCTGTAGCTCAAATGGTGTGTGTCCCGTCCCCTGGTTAACTGATGCTCTGATGGACATTAAGGCTAGTGGCAGGGCATCAACCCAGTTGAGTTTTGTCTGTTCACATATTTTGGCCAACCGTGTTTTTACAGTCCGATTCATTCGCTCTACCTTTCCCTGAGACGGGGGGTGGTAGACCGTACCGAAAGCGTGTTTTAGCCCCAGCAGTCTTTCTACCTTTTGTAGGTCTTGGTTTTTGAAGTGGGTCCCATTATCGGATCTTATCTTTTCGGGAAACCCGTGTCTTGGTATGTATTGATTGATCAAGAACTGCACTACTGATTGGCTGTCCTCTCTTTTTGTGGGAATTGCCTCTGGCCAACCTGTATAAGCGTCCACACACGAGTACATACCGATAGCCTTTGTGCGCTTCAATCATGTCTGTATAGTCGATAACGATCTCTTTACCTGCCTGAGTAATCAGAGGGTACCTTCCTGCTTCTGGTTTAATGGTGGTTCTGGGGTTGTGTCTGCTACACACTTCGCATGTCTGTATCATTTCTTTTGCCATTTCCTTCATGAATGGGTGCCACCACTGTTTCAGATTTCTCATCATCTGAGCTACTCCTACATGACCTACCCCATGGGCTTCCTCTAGGGCGGTGCTCCTCGTACCGGGGGGCAGAATTAACCTTCCGTCAGTGCTTCTCCATACCCCATCTTTCTCTACCGCCCCCCTCGCTTCCCACATAATTTTCTCTTGTGGCGAGGCTTGCCTCTGCATCTTGGAGACATTTTCTAGGCTCATGTCTAACCTTTCCTCGTCTTCTGTTCTTACTAACATTGCCCTGTCAGTATATCCCGCGGCCTCCTTTGCAGCCCTGTCTGCTGCTGTGTTTCCTCGTGCTACCTGGCTTCTACTGGTGTCATGGCCTTTGCACTTGATCACCGCCACCTGAGATGGTAACATTAAGGCTTCCACTAGTTCTCTCATCTCTTCTTCATGCTTTATTGGTTTGTTGGTGGCTGTCAGGAACCCTGCTCTCAGCCACTGTCCTAGTTCTACATGCACAGCTCCTGTTGCATATGCTGAATCTGTATAAATATTTACAATGTCTCCCTCCCCTGCTTTCAGAGCTTCGATCAGCGCTAATTTCTGCTCTTTGTGCTGACTGTTGTCCTTGCAGCCTCCCTGCTACTCTCACCTGAAACCCTCCTTCCTGCTCCTCCACTACCGCGTACGCTGCTTTGAGTCCCTCTTTTTCATCTTTATAACAACACCCGTCTGTGTAGTAGTTCCTTCCCCCTTCTATGGCTTCCGCCTGCAGGTCTGTTCTAGGTTTAAGCTCTACCCAGACCCTCTCTGTACACCTGTGTGGTTCTCCAGTCCCTATTCTGTCTGCCATATTGATGCCTTCATGAGTGTACGTGATGTTTGGGGCGTCGAGTATTCTGCTTAGTTTTTGCTGGTGCAGCGATGTGAGGGTGAATGCTTGTGAATTGACGTATGCTACTACGTCATGTGTTGTCAGTACTTGTAGACCGTGTCCCATCACTATGTGAGCTGTCTTTTGAATCAGTTTTGCCAATCTGGCCGCGTATTGTGTGCATGTGGGATGTCTTTGTTCCATGTTGTCTAGCATGACACTTGCGTACATTAATACCTGTCTACCTCCCCCTTTTTTCTGGAACAGGACGCCGTTTACAACTTTCCCTGTTCCAGAAACATCCAAATGGAATGGTGCAGTGTAATCTGGTGTCGCCAAATCTGTTGCAGCTGCTAGAGACTGTTTGAGGTTGATGAATGCTTTTTCAGCTTCCAATGTCCAATTTATGTGAGCTGAGAGGTTACGCATCCCAGCCTCTTTTATAGTGTTTCGCAAGGGCTGCGTAAGCCCTGTGTAATTTGAGATGTAATTTCTGCTGTATCCAGTCAGACCAAGGAACGACAGCATGTCTTTGACTGTACGAGGCTGTGGGTGGTGAAGTATGTTGGCACGATGCGAGGGTGACAGGCCTGCACCCTGTTGTGAAATAACTCGGCCTAAGAAAGAGACCTGTTTCCTGACCACCTGTAGTTTAGCTCTACTGACTTTGAACCCATGCTGTGCCAAATGAAGAAGCAATACACGCGTGGCCTCCAAACAGGAGAGGGCGGTTGGTGCGGTTAACAGGAGGTCGTCAACGTACTGCACGAGTGTTACACTTTCCGGCAGTGGACAGGTGAGTAATACGTCTTTGAGCACCTGATTAAACAAACCAGGCGAGAGAGCGAACCCCTGTGGTAATCTGGTGTACCTGAGCTGTTGTCCTTTGTACGTGAACAAGAAAATGTCTCTACATTCCTCAGCTAGGGGAAGACAAAAGAACGCATTACCTAAGTCGATGCAGGTGAACCAGGAGTGTTCAGGGGACAGGTTAGTTAAAGCGACATAGAGGTTAGGTACTGGGACGGTCGGTGTCAACAGGATGTTATTGATTGCTCTGAGGTCATGCGCCATATGGTATTTACCTGTCCCTTTCTTTTCAACTGGCAGAATTGGAGTGTTCCACTCTGAGGAGGAGAGCTCTAACACTCCCTGGGACCATAATTCTTTTATGGTATCAGCAATGCCCTCCTCAGCTTGTGGTTTATGGGGGTATTGGTTAATCCAGATAGGTTTGAGTGTTTTAACAGAGAATGTGATAGGTTGACAACTCACAAACCCAACATCCGTTGGCCCCTGAGCCCACAAGTGTGATGGCATGGCTTCAATTACACCTGCCGCATCCGGATGGTCTGTTCTTTCCCTGCCATGATGTCTAGAGATTTGCGTCGCCTCTAACAGACAATGATCGACAGCGGTGACTTTTATACTGTATGTGTTGCTAGATTGTGAAAAACTAACCGAGGGTATTTGGGTGTTCTGCCAATCTGTAGACTGCACAGCTCTTTTGACCATGCCCCCCAGCTCCCTAGCCTCATGTTCAGGGTGAAGCGCTAGAGAGACGTGTGGAACGGCTTCATCATCCATCCTGTACCATGGCTTCTGCTCCGCGTTGAGGTGCACTGCTGCAGCTACACCCTCTGGCGCTATATACAAATCAAAAGTGTCTATTTGACATTCCTGTCCTGCTAACTGCTCCTGAAATTGTTCTTGGTACCATTCTGTCTGGTTTCTGTCATAGAACAGGGTGACATGTG
Source organism: Thunnus thynnus (assembly GCF_963924715.1). Classification (NCBI taxonomy): domain Eukaryota; kingdom Metazoa; phylum Chordata; class Actinopteri; order Scombriformes; family Scombridae; genus Thunnus; species Thunnus thynnus. Next base: position 3,630,134 of record NC_089518.1, read on the forward strand.
GGGGGTCGAGGGGAGGCACGTAAGGCTCAAGAGAAGCGATCCAGGGTTTCCACGCCATGAAGGCAGAGAGGATGCCTTTGTGTTCAGGTGTGTCGGGGAGTAGCCGTCCCCAATAAATCTCGGCTTGTTGCTCCTCTACGGGGCTTATGAGATATTGCCCCTGTCCTGTTCCTGCATTGCAATGCAGTGTCATGCCATCCGGCAGTGTGACCCTCAGCCCATCCGGGCTGCAGAGAATGGAGGCACCAGGTTTGATGAGCAGATCTCTCCCCAGTAAGTTGACAGGCACAGTGGGAGAGAGAATACAAATGGGTGTTTTACAGTCTGTCTCCCCACTGTCGTGGTGAGGGGTTTGGTGTATGGCAGAGTCTGTGATTCCCCAGAAAAACCCATGACAGTTGTTGTCTTGTCCGATAATGTTCCTGGTCTGGAAGTGTTCATGGTGGAGCATGTGGCCCCTGTGTCGACCAGGAATGGCAGATCTTGTCGTTCGACCCGGACGAGCAGCATCGGTTCCGCCGTGACCGTGCTGTTCAGGTCTTCTTGTGGGGTGTGTCAATCCTGGTTGACCCAACCGTCCCATGGGTCTCTTCCCCTGGTGACGGCCATCTGCCTTGCTGGGCCATCTCGCCCAGACCCAGTTGGACCTTGGTATCCCCTGCCTCTAGGGGGTCCCTGTGGAGGGTGTGGTCCACCGGACTGCCATCCTTGTTTGAGGGGACATGATTTGCACCAATGATTGGGGTCCCCACAGATGTAGCATCCCTCTTCCCTCTGTTGGCGCGGGCCGCCGCTGAATCCGCCTCTCCCGAAACCCCCGCGTCCCCTGCTCGACCCCCGTCCATATCCCCCCTGATACATCACAGAGGAGAGCCAATTAGGTGGCGGGTCCCGCCCTTATCTTTCCCTACGTGTTGGTTCTCTTTCCCACGGTGGAATAGGGAAGAGATCAGGTGTGTCTGACGTGGCCGCTGTCACCATAACCTTGTTATTTTTCACATCCTTCTTTTTTGCCTCGTTAACTTTCTGTCTGGCCTCCCCTAGCTGAAGCTTAAGGAGCTGGGACTGCAGATCTTTAATGGTGGCCTTCTCTTCCTGAACTTTGTCTAGCGCTCTGGTCAAATGATGTATGAGATGTTTCTCCCAGGTGTGGGAGTCGCACCCCGCTATGTCAGGGTTATCTTTCATGGCGCTTTTTACTGTCTCAGGAATTCCTTCTAATATCGCCCGTCGATACCACTCCTGCTGAACTCCTGGTTTACCTGGGTGACATCCTGTCTGTTGGGTCCACATATCTTTACATTTATCCAAATATTCTCTGGGGTTTTGTTCACCATCCCACTTCATCTTTGGAACTGCAGCAGTGTTTGGCAGGGGGTAGTTGTTCCTCAATGCTTGTCCTATGTCATCAACTACGTGTAGGAATGGAGTATTGTCATCCAAACGGTGCGTTTTAGCTTCCTGCTCTATTTCTTTTTCGTCTGCGCTACTCATGCATCTGCAGGCAACCGCTCGGAAATCCCCTAGCGCCATCATCTGTCCTGCGGTCAAGCTATCCAATTTCCCTAACCATCTGCCTCCTCCCTCTGAGATGGGTGGCATCTTATCCACATAGCCTGCACGTCCCCTAATCCAAATGGTCTGTACTTCTGCCCTCCGTTCCCTGCTGTAATCAAAGGCATCGCAAGACGCTAGGTTTGTTTAGGGTGCGGCCTAAGCGATGTTTTGCGGCTGTGTACCTCAATCTGTTCCCTTGTCTTCTCCATGTCCTCTCGTATGGCTTCTAACTTGCTCTCTATCTCTATTTGTTATGATAGGATGTCAAGGCGTTGTGCTAGTCTTTCCTGTATCTCTTTCCCATCTCCCCGCCATGTGCCTGTCAGTGTACCACTCACTTCCCCTGGGCTCTCATCTTCACGCCATTCACCCTCTAGTTGGAACGTTACTTCTCCATTTCCCTGACACAGTCTGCTCTTACTCAAATATGGGGTACTCTGAGCCCTCTCTTTTCTTCCCTGAAAAGGAAGATCTGCCATATGTCCTATATAATCTTTCACGGTGGCTCGCTCGGACATTTCGGTGGTCTCACTTCTATTGTCTGCTATCTCCTCATTATTCACCTCCTCTCCCTGTGGTGTGTCGGGGTGCCTCTGCTGGAGTCCTAATATAAACCTTTCCTGTTTCTATGTTTAGTACGGGGTAAAGAGATGAGCACCCTCCTCCCTCCGGGGGAGGTGCTGTTGACTGAGTGGGGGAATAAGGAGGGGGGCTGACAGGGGGACGGCCCCCTTTTGACTCCTCCTTCTCTAACTGCCTGTCCTCCTTTTCCGTTTTTTCTCTCATTTGATGTCTTATGCCCTGCCAGTTCAGAGCTCTCTTCATCCACTGCCTTTTCTGCTCCTCTAATGCTTTCCTTATCTTCCTCCACTTACCCTTCTGTATTATGCTTGCCTTCTCTTCTTCCTCCTCCGCCTGTTTTATTTCTGCCTCATACTCCTTTTCTTTTTCCCACATTAGCTTCCCCAATAGCTCCTTTTCTGTACCGTCTCTACCTTTATTTTTTAACAACACTTTTAGTTCTTCCCAGGTTTCTCTTTTCTTTTTCTCTTTCTCTTTTGGAGAGTGTAGTCCTTCCTCGGTTTCTACCATTCTTTGAACCTGTACTAACAATGGTTTCCAGTTTGGTGTACCCCACCCATCATCACCTACTTCTCTATCAAATTCTCCGTCCATTCAATGTTCCTAATTGTTTCAGCCAGTCAGTTTGTATGACACATTCGTTCCGAGCAACTGACCCTTGTGACGAAAACCAGCCACTTTCGTTGTCACCGTTAGGTTTCCGTGACTCAGTTTTCCTGTTTCTTGTCACTTTGTTATCACCGTTAGGTTTCCGTGACTCAACAGTTTCTGTTTTATACAGTTTTCGTCAGGACACTGAAACAATTCCCACCCTCTAAGTTTGTGTTAGTGTTTGATACTTTACCTCCCGGGAGTTGTTTTCCTTACTCTTTTTCTTCTTCCAGTTCTTCTTTGTTTCCAGTAACACCGATCTATAAGACTTTAAACAAAGTGATTAATTTTTATGATACCAAACTTTTCTTTTCGTTTTAAATGTTCAATAGATAGATTTAGAGGGCGCCACTTCCCCGGGACACTATCACACCCAGCGTCAGTCCTTTTCCATGGATCCGACACTATAACCTTGTCAGGATTCGCCAGCAGGATTATAGCAGGATTCGCCACTATCATGCGTTGGACTTCATACGAATTTCACATATGTGCGCAAAAACACCCTTACTCCGAATTCAAGTTTTGGTGGGTTCTAGTACTTGACTGTTGCTCTTCTTTGTTTCCAGTAACACCGATCTATAAGACTTTAAACAAAGTGATTAATTTTTATGATACCAAACTTTTCTTTTCGTTTTAAATGTTCAATAGATAGATTTAGAGGGCGCCACTTCCCCGGGACACTATCACACCCAGCGTCAGTCCTTTTCCATGGATCCGACACTATAACCTTGTCAGGATTCGCCAGCAGGATTATAGCAGGATTCGCCACTATCATGCGTTGGACTTCATACGAATTTCACATATGTGCGAAAAAACACCCTTACTCCGAATTCAAGTTTGGTGGGTTCTAGTACTTGACTGTTGCTTTCGACCACTCGCGACTTTAAACGCATACAAACCCCCCTTTTCCTTTTCCCTTGTGTTGCTTTTATACGCTTTTCACGTAAGCGACTTTAAACGCATCACTCCTAATTATTTGGTTCACTTTGTTTTACTCAAACTGTGAATTTGACAATCTCAGAATATACTCTGTTCAGACAAAGTAATTTGGTTTTAATCCAATTTACAGAATTTGTTTATAAACAGGTTTCTGCTTACCTTTTCTTTTGAGGTCGACCTCTGTCCTTGCAGATAAACTCTTGAGATCAATTTGTCCAAATCAAAACGTTTTCTCACATCCCGGACGAGCCCCCAAATTGTTGAGGGAACCTTTCAGGCACCCTCCCCGAGTTGGTTGATGTGAGAAGAACGAAACCACAGTCGAGTAATGTCTTTGTAGCAGCAGAATTTATTTATCAAAGATCTTCGGAGAACACTTTACAGAAAAACCTGCATTTGGCAAAGCGCCCTGTGTTCTGAGCTTTTGTCTACGTGCCAGAGCATTTTATACCTCGTTTTCACCCCCTTTCCTGGGTGTATCTATTGTTTGGACCCCAATTGGCTCTTTGTCTATCATTTCTTGGAAAAGGAGCTTTCTTCCTTCTTCACTTTTTACCCCAATTCACCCCCCACGCTTAAAGTTATTTTTGTCCCCCATAGTCTGGTTCAATCTGGTTTTCTATATGCTCTTAATCCACCTATCTAACCACATCCTTGGCAGGCGCGCTTATGCACCTGCAGACACAATACTCAGAAAACAGTGAACTTTTACTTCTACCTATTGTTGCATAACTCGTCCTGTTAACAGCGACAGTGGCAAGCAAAGGACATGACCTTTCGATATCACTTATGAATTGAACAAGGCATATAAAACATACTTGGTTAACATAAGTTTAAATCAGCATTGGGATTAATAAGACAATGTGTGTTTCTCATTACCTCTCACAAAACTCTGTACTTACCAGCTGCTAGTTTCCCCCTGGCTCTTTCCAGGTTATCCTAGTACAGTCATAGGGCGAGTTTATGCATCAGCCTACCAGTGGAGGTCCCACACCTGCCAAATATAGGGACACATGACATTTATTATATTATTTAGGACATTTCTTTACTTTGTAGTCTGCATGCACAAACACATGGTTGATGATGCAAACATTTGTTAACACAAAGACCACCCTAGAGCTTAATAAATCAGAAATGTGTGTCAAAACACACATATATGAGTGAAGAGGGTCCAGGTAACTCACATAAATGTAGAAAAAGTGAAAGGATTGACATAGTCACTGATTTTAAATATCTTGGTGTGACACTGGATCCAAATTTGAACGTTGGGAAACATGTTTAAAAAACAGTTAAAACCATAAAGTACAACTTTTAGACATATTAGAAACTGTCTCTCTTTGGATGCAGCCAAGATATTTATGCATGCTATGATTCTTTCCCATATGTCTTATTGCATCACATATTGGGGGCAGGCTGGAGAAACAGCTCTTGAGTCCTTATACAAACAAACTCTAAAAGCTCTGGGCAAAAAGCCAATGCATTTCCATCACTGTAGAGTACCAGAGAAATATAATTTACTGAGCTTTGACAATTTTAGATTATTCTCAAATTTGTGCCTAGTTTATAAAATTTTAAATGGTTGGCTCCTCCTCCACTATGTGACTTTGTGTACACTCACTCAGTAAGTTCTATTAGATCCTCCAGAATATCCTCTATACAAGATTTTACCATACCATTTCGTCGCACTGCATTTGGGCAATCAGCTTTCTCTGTGAAAGCCACAACTCAGTGGAATGCCCTGCCTGATGATATGAAGAACAAAAGTTCAATCAATGTATTCAAGGCCAAATTAAAAAATCTACTGAAGACCAACAAGCTCTGTGACCAGCTCTGAGTCCAAACTTCATCTATGGTCTTCTCATTAGCACAGATAGTCTTGCTTTTAATTTGACAAGTTTATATTATTAATTTCTAATTGACATTGTGGGTGTATGTCATGTGCATCTTTTATCTTAAAAACTGTACACTGTCTCAATAAATAAATAAATACAAATACATTTCACACAGACTTAGATGAGCAAATATCAAAATGAGGTGAAATTGAAAACTGGTTGATCATGGCTGGCCTCCACAGCTTCAGGTTCTCCACTCCCTCTCCTTCATGCCTGCATCCAACATCTCCCTGGACCTGTTTCAGAACAGAAACATTATGTTGAAAATAAAATGTCAGACATAAAAAACAGCCACTTACACTAAACTACAAACATCAGGATACAATTTTTACCAACATGCCAGGCATTAAAGAAATTATTTGTTCTTTCTGGACACAACCCTATTTAAAGATGTGGGATATCTAATGAACTGAAGTTGTTTACATGATGTTGAGACATCATAAGATGCTGCTGAGCAGTCAGCTTGCACACCTGGTATTTATTAGCTGTTTCCTGACACCTCTAGCTGCCCCTGAGGATGGTTTCAAAGTTACACAGAAAGCTTGAAACTGCAAATATGCATCTATCCTTTTTGAGAGTAACTCTTATTTTACATAACAGTGCAACATCATGTATACACTATGCTGCTGTAGAATATGGTGATTGTCAATCATTAAAGGGGACGTATTATGCTTTTCCTTATTTTCAGACATATATATAATGTCACAATGTCGGATGTTCATGTTAAAAGTGGCCGACGTGTCAAATAATGAGGTAAACATATGTAGCAGTAATCCCTGTGAGCAAAAAGCCCTGGCTTCAGACTGCTCTGAACACTCGGTTTCCAACGGTTTTTACTACTCTCAGCCCGAGCTGACGTCAGTTTGTGACGGATTTCTTTATATGGACATCTGCTACGTGCATAGCGTGCAAGTTCGCTGCTCCGCTCCGGGAGTAGTTATGCCAAACCATGACGCCATTACACAGCACAGCAAAGTAAAATAGTGAAGTTTACCTGTTGGAGGTGTGCTGGTTGTCTGCAGCTCTTCATAAAACATCTCACTGTGGCTGTTTCTGCTTGTACTCGTCCTCCCTGCGTTATTTCTAACTGATCTAAATCACTGAATAGCTCCAAATATTGTTTCGACCGATTTTTAGCGCTGCTAACAAAGCTCCACTAAGTCAGTGAGGAACACGTTTTTACTTCCTGTAAATTCTTCACAATAAAAGTCTCCCGTTAGTTAGTAATTTAAAAGCTTTTCCTGTGAGGATCCTGTGTTAGATAACCAAAATTAATAATTAACGTCATGCCGTGTCAAACAGTGACCGCATCTGGATGGGATAGGATGCTAACAATGTTAGCTGACTAATACTAGCATTATCCCTCATCAGCTGGTGGTTTTACAGGTTAGTTACACTAACGACAATAAACACACATCAGACATCACTTCTCGATTCAAGCCAGCATGCTGACTGATTTTGAAGTTAAAAACATTAGAAACAAGGACTTACCAGAACATGTCTTTGTGGAGCTGAATGTCTGATCTGTGGTTGGTGCAGCACTGCTGCTGGAGGCAGAGGAACCGCACCAGCTATGAGCCTCACACGGTCCTGGCTTCTACGTCCCATCCTGAACTTTATCATATTGCAAATAACATAACCCTCCTGTGTAAAATGAGCCCACACACAACCGTGTTCTTCCTTCACAGAGGCAGTAGTGAAGTCCGTCTCTTCACCTGCATGAAAACTAACTGCTGCTTTTTTTGCTAGGAAAGTGGACTTCATGTGGGAGCATGTATCAACAAATAGGCAAAAAGTTGACCCCATGACACACTTAGAACGACAGTGCCCTCATTTGTTTAATGAAGCAGAAATGTATAAAGAAATGTAAAACGAAAACACAGAAATAAATTACAACTGCAAGCAGCGATGAGTGGGCCCTTGCAACTTGTGCGTGTCAGAGGGAGTGGTAGCCGTGGTATTGACACTGGAGGTAGGTCAACATGGCTCTGAATTCTGAGGATTATCGGACACTATGTAAATCAGTAAAATATTTCCTGTGTGCAATATATGATGCTGGAGATGACATATTGGAAATTGTGTATACACATTTGATGAACTATGTGTCATTTAGGCTTCACTTCCTATTGCCTGTAGACAATACTACATGGGTGAAATATTAATGCAACAATACATTAACCAGAAAGCAAATGACAAGGATATACATTTTCATGAATATTGGACATTGCATGCAGGAGATAACTATAACTTCCTGTGTACACTATGTGGCACTAGAGAACACCCATTAATTAATTTCATGTTGCTGTATATTATGTGTAAACCACGTATGATGTTGCTGTATATTATGTGTTTATGTGTAGTTACAGATGATGTTTGTCACATAAGCATGACTTCCTGTTGCCATTAGGTGGTGTTATGACTTTGATTCAATATTGACATGTGGATGTGTTCAGGCCTCGACTCCTATCTTGCATGAGAAATTTGGGGCAGATTGGACAATGTAAAGTCAAGTTACAACAACTTCCTGTTTAATGTCCCAAACATGTTTTGGGCAAAATTAATCAGCACGCCATGCCAAAGGTATTCCATGAAAACTAAAATGCTTTGTAATTTAGCATCACAAAGGTTTTTAGATAACACCTACTGTTGGGCCTCAAACCATGAGGTCACACAGAGAGGGCCTACATGTAACCTGTGAGGCCTGACCACAAGGTGCTTTTTTCCTTTGTTTCCCCCGAGACAAAGGAATAGCGCCAAAATGCTGCTTACAGACAATGGGAGTCCATTGCAAACTCCATTTCCAAGGATGCTTTGCGATTTTCACACTTCAGCAGGGAACAGTCAACATACAGTCTCTCATTGGCGGAGACGCTCCTGCACAGCGGAGCGTCCTGATGACACAGCCCTGAAGCACACGCCTTTCCCATGTCACTGAGCTAGGGGTAACTTCTGTTCCTCTGTGAGTCAGCTTGACTAAAGGGGGTACCCCACGCATGTGTTTCCCCCTCATCAAGACTCCCCTCGCCGGACGAGACGAGACTTCGCCCGTCTACACCCGAACACATTCCCGGATTCGAGAGAGATCGCTGCTGCAACCAGCGTCCTCAAATACCCTCGAGAAGGAAGAAACGCTCTGCTCTTTTTCACCGAGTCGACTCTGCTGTTCTCTCCGCCACGCCGCTGAGAGCCAACTGCCGTGCTTTTCGCCGACCGTGCAAGAACGGCCATCGTCTGCATCTGAGCCAAGGACTAAGCTGGACATAAAGACAGACTACACACACACCCTGCTCGCTTTCTGAAGCGACCAAATAAGAGGCATAAGTCTGGGCAGAGGCAGTGTTAGTTGTGTGTTCCTATCAGCATCAGTTGCTGTTGTTTAGCATTTAGCTTTTAGCTTTATTGCTATTGTTTGTTGTTTTGTTGACGGACCGCCAAGACCATTTTTCCTGCTTTACTCTTAGGAGTATTTTAAGTTTGCTGCCTGTTTAGTTGTGTTCACCACGCTAGACTGTTTTGTGTTTGTCCCGCTCAGGACTACTGCTGTGTTTGTGCCATTGTGAGTGAGAAAGTAAGTTGCTTTGTCGGTGAGAAACCAGACAACGTGCATTACAGACTGCCGTCCATACACACGCTGTCTGTGGACAAAGGAACTGCCTCTCTTCCTCTAACGATCACTTTCTCTCCTTCTTCCCTCTCTTCTGACTAACACATACACGCGCGCGCACACACATACACGCACCAGCATCTTTTGCACATCTGATGGTCAGATAACGTCAGACAAATCTTTGCTCTGTCTTTCCTTATATCAGACACGTGTTTTTCACAGAATTGGCCGACCACTAGGTGGCGCCATCTTGCTTCTGTCTAACCAAGACACCGCCATACTTCTGCCATCCGGTTCTCGCGCCACGTGACTTCCTCCCATAGTCACGTCCGCATCGCAGACCGACGATGTCATCACATCAGGCCCCGTCACCATCTTGTCGCACACGCGCACACACACACACACACATGCATTCCCCTGCATGTGTCCAACCCTGTACATAGCTGTTTGTGTTTTGTTTGGTAGGATTAGATTTTAGGATAGTTGTTTATTGAATGAAGCATTTGTTAACTTTTTTAATTCTGCTAAATTTAATAAACACTGTTATATCTTTAATGATAAGTTCTTCTGTCATTATTGTGTGTAACATTGTGAAAAGTGGCTGATTGAAGGAGTTAGAGCTCGAATTCACCCTTCTTTGTTCACCCTCAAATGCTGATATCTCTCAGATATTAACATTCTAGGTGAACTCCCATTTATGAGACTACCTTGTTTGGCTATTGGTCCCATTTTCCGGGTGGTGCCCCTTATTTGTTAATTCATATTATATTATATTATTCATATTAATAATTCTATTAATTGTTATAATTAGTTAATTATCCGAATTATTGATTAAGGTTAACAATATATTGATTTCATAATTCATAATTATCTATGGTAATTATAAATTATTGCTAATAACCAAATGCACTACTGCCCGTCCCAACACTACCAAATTTGAAATCACTCAGGTTAAATCTCTAGGAGGAATTTGTTAAAGTACAACACCTGTAAATGGCTTAACCTTGCAAAAAAAAATAGCAAAGTAGATTCAAAATGGCTGCCTTCCTGTTGAACATAGAGTATCACTCCAAGAGGCTTTTTTTTAAGTTTGGAGATGGTACATCTGCCCACTGAATTTTGTATATCTATGTCAAATTTTAAGGTGGGGGCTTTGACATTAAAATTTTCTAGGGGGTGCCTTCGAGCCATTTTGCCACACCCAAACTAGACCCACATCAGATATCAAGTTAAGACACTTCTGATGGATGTCCAAAGTTTTGTTAGTTTTAGCACCTCAAATATGCTAAAAGTAAGTAGGGGGCACTATAGAGCCAAAGAGCCTCGCCCAAGCCCAATCACAATACTAACTGAAATATTTACCAACATAGGTGCAAAGTTTCGTGGAATTTTGTTCATCCTAAAGGCCTCAAACATGTTTGTGAAATGAAAACTGACACACAAAATCCAAAATGGCTGACTTCCTATGGGGTGAAAAAAATGTTAAAATATGTACTATTTCGACATTGATGAGAGCGTTGAACCCACCAAAATTTGTAGGAGTATTAATACTTTACTATTTAATTACCTCGATACTGGGAGCACCACCTCATTTTTTGGTTAGGATTTGTTAGTACCAAGAGGAAGCACTAACCCTTGTTCAACTTAATCAATGAATCATTCAATCAATCAATCAATCAATCAGTTTTTATTTATATAGCGCCAAATCGCAACAAAAGTCATCTCAGGGCACTTTTCACATAGAGCAGGTCAAGACCATACTCTTTAATTTACAGAGACCCAACAATGCCCCCATGAGCAAGCACTTGGCGACAGCGGTAAGGAACAACTCCTCTTAGAACAGCCAGGGAAGGATGCCAACAGGACTGTAAAGGACCGCGAAGGCTCGGCCTGCAACCCAGGGTTTCCTGCGAGATGAGAAAGCACAAAAAACTCCAAGGAAGAAGCAAAGTTAATGACATGCATTGATGTTACATGAATGCATACAGATGGAGAGGAGGAGGAGGAGGAGAGAGGAGCTCAGTGCATCATGGAAAGTCCCCCAGCAGTCTAGGCCTATAGCAGCACCTTGACTGATCCAAGGTGAGCCTGATCGGCCCTAACTATAGGCTTTATCAAAAAGGAAAGTTTTAAGCCTACTCTTAAACATAGAGAGGGTGTCTGCACCCCAGACCGAATCTGGAAGATGGTTCCACAAGAGAGGAGCCCGATAGCTGAAGGCTCTGCCTCCCATTCTACTTTTAAAGACTGTAGGAACCACCAGTGAGCCTGCATTCTGGGAGCGCAGTGTTCTAGTGGGGTAATACAGTACTATGAGCATTTCAAGATATGATGGTGCCTGACCATTAAGGGCTTCGTAAATTAGGAGAAGGATTTTAAATTCTGTTCTAGATTTTACAGGAAGCCAATGTAGCTGATAGGTAAAAATTACCAAATAGACCGAGGTTGGTTGAAGTCAAGCGTCTCTTTAATCCAAACCAAACATATATTGTAGACACGGAGAGTACGGAGAGTCTCCGTGGAGAATTCTGACAAGACAAAGGAAAGACACTAGTATATATTGACGGCCTTGATGCCCTGGGAGGCACCTCTAGTTGTTTACAGATTCCTTCTAACAGCCCCAGACAAAGCTTTACAGAGCTCTCACTTTCACATGATGACCATGATGTCCATATGTCTATTATAGTGTTCCCCTCAAGGCCCTGCCGCCAAATACATACATACATATGACCATATCTACTTAACTAATACATGAATTTTTCTATCAGTAGCGAAGCTAAAATAGGAGAAATGTGATCTCTTTTTCTAGTTTTAGTCAGTACACGTGCAGCTGCATTCTGGACCAGCTGGAGAGTCTTTAGAGACTTGTTAGGGCAGCCTGATAATAAGGTATTGCAATAATCCAGCCTAGAAGCAACAAATGCGTGGGCTAGTTTTTCTGCATCTTTCTGGAACATGATGTGCCTGATTTTTGCGATATTACATAAGTGAAAAAAGGCAGTCTTTGAAATTTGATTTATGTGGAAGTTAAAAGACATATCCTGATCAAAGATAACTCCCAGATTCCTTACGGTGGTGCTGGAGGCCAGGGTAATGCCATCCAGAGTAGCTATATCATTAGATAATGTGTTTCTAAGGTGTTTAGGGCCAAGCACAATAACTTCAGTTTTATCTGAGTTTAGTAGTAGAAAATTGCAGGTCATCCAGGTCTTTATGTCCTTAAGGCATGCTTTGAGTTTGTTTGACTGATTGGCTTCATCAGGCTTCATCGATAAATATAATTGCGTATCATCTGCATAACAATGAAAATTTATGGAGTGTGTCCTAATAATATTCCCTAAGGGAAGCATATACAAGGTGAATAGCATTGGTCCAAGTACAGAACCTTGTGGAACTCCATGTCTAACTTTTGCCTTCATGGAGGATTCATCATTAACATGTACAAACTGAAATCGGTCCGATAAATAGGACTGAAACCAGCTTAATGCAGTTCTTTTAATGCCAATTAAATGTTCCAGTCTCTGCAAAATGATTTGATGGTCAATATCGTCAAATGCGGCACTAAGATCTAACAAGACAAGTATGGAGACAAATCCTTTGTCCGATGCAATTAGGAGGTAATTTGTGACTTTCACCAGTGCTGTCTCTGTGCTATGATGCGCTCTAAATCCTGACTGAAAATCCTAAAATTAACTATTGTTATGTAGAAAGTCACATAACTGATTAGAGACTGCTTTCTCAAGGATCTTAGAGAGAAAGGGAAGATTAGATATAGGTCTATAGTTGGCTAAAATGCCTGAATCAAGAGAAGGCTTCTTAAGAAGAGGTTTAATTACAGCTACTTTAAAGGACTGTGGTACATAGCCTGTTACTAAAGACAGATTGATCATATCTAGTGAAGAAGTGCTAACTAAGGGTAAGGCTTCCTTAAGCAATCTAGTTGGGATGGGGTCTAAGAGACAGGTTGATGGTTCAGCTGAACAAATCATTGAAGTTAGTTCAGAAAAGTCGACTAGAGTCGAAACAGTCCAAATATATGTCAGGATTTACAGCTGTTTCTAAGGTGCCTGTGTTTGGGGAGAAATCGGTGCCTGTTGAGGGCAGGAGGTGGTGAATTTTGCCTCTAATAGTTAGAATTTTATCATTAAAGAAGCTCATAAAGTCATTACTACTGAGAGCTATAGGAATACATGGATCAATAGAGTTATGACTCTTTGTCAGCCTGGCCAAAGTGCTGAAAAGGAACCTAGGGCTGGTTTTATTCTCTTCTATTAATGCTGAGTAATAGGCGGCTCTGGCATTACAGAGGGGCTTCCTATATGTTTAAGGACTATCTTGCCAGACTAAGCGAGATTCTTCCACTTTGGTGGAACGCCAATTCCTTTCCAATTTTTGCGATGTTTGCTTTAATTTGCAGGTTTGGGAGTTATACCATGGAGCTAACCTCTTATGTTTTATTATCTTCCTTTTTAAGGGGGAGATGGAGTTGAGTGTTATTCATAATGAGCCTGAAGCACTATCAACAAGATTATCAATTTGGGAGGGACTAAAGTTAACACAGTCTCAATACTACAGTCCTCTGTAGTATTGAGACATGGCATTGAATTCAGTACTGATGGAATTGCTTCCTTAAATTTAGCTACAGCACTATCAGATAGACATCTAGTGAAGACATTTTTGTCTGATGGTGTGTAATCCAGTAATAGGAATTCAAAAGTTATTCAAAAATGATCTGATAAAATAGGATTTTGTGAAAAAATTATTAAATGTTCAATTTCAATCCCATAAATCAGAACAAGGTCGAGGGTGTGGTTAAGACAGTGAGTGGGATTATTTACACACTGAGAGAAGCCAATGCAGAGCTGAGACTATCATTATCGACGTCCACATGAATATTAAAATCACCTACTATAATTACTTTATCTGTACTAAGGACTAAGTTTGATAAAAACTCTGAGAATTCAGATAGGAATTCAGAGTACGGACCAGGAGGACAGTACACTATAACAAATAGAACTGGCTGTATAGTTTTCCAGGTTGAGTGAGAGATGATAAGAACAAGGCTTTCGTATGAGTTATAATTAAATTTAGGTCTAGGGTTGATGATTAGGCTTGAGTTGAAAATAGCTGCAACTCCACCTCCTCGGCTAGTGTCTCGAGGAATGTGAGTATTAATATGACTGGGGGGAGTGGATTCATTTAGGCTGACATGTTCTTTATGACACAGCCAGGTTTCAGTAAGACAAAATAAATTAATATGATGATCTGAGATTAAATCATTTACTAATACGGCTTTAGATGACAGAGATCTAATGTTCAAGAGTCCACATTTAATTCTCTTATTTTGTTGTACTATTGCAGTAGTGGTTTTATTTTTATTAGATTTTTATGAATGACTCTTCTTTTGTTTACTTTAGATTTAATTGATTTAAGTGGTCGGGGGACAGACAGTCTTTATGTGGTTTTGGGTGGGTAACTGCTTTAATGAAAGCGCAGAGAAGCGTGTAGGACTGCAGCTCTGCTTCCTGGTCTCAACTCTGGGTTGTCATGGTTTTGGTCTACTAATAAACTCAGCCATATTTCTAGATATGAGAGCAGCTCCATCCAAAGTGGGATGTATGCTGTCTCTCCTAATCAGACCAGGTCTTCCCCAGAAAGTCTGCCAATTATCTATGAAGCCCACATTGTTTGCTGGACACCACCTCGACAGCCAGCGGTTGAATTGTGACATGCGACTATACATGTCATTACTGGTCAGATTAGGCAGAGACCCAACAGGAGTCCAACGTTGTTTTTGCAAATGTACACACCGACTCAACATTCATTTTGGTGACCTCCGATTGGCGTAATCAGGAGTCGTTACCGCCGACATGGATGACAATCGTACCATATTTATGTTTATTCTTAGCCAGCAGTTTTAAATTTGACTCAGTGTTGCCTGCTCTAGCTCCAAGAATACATTTAACTATGGCTGCTGGTGTCGCTAACTTCACATATCTGACTATGGAGCTGCCAATAATCAGAGTTAGTTCAGCAGGTGTGTTACTGAGAAGGGAGAACCTGTTAGAAACATGAAGTGGTTGGTGGTGAACCATGGGCTTCTGCTTAGGGCTATGCTTCATTCGGACAGTCACCCAGCCACCCTGGCTTCCCGGCTGCTCGGGAACTACCGGGGGAGTAGGACCTATGCTAGGTCGGTCCGCACCGGATACTGGGGGCTGGCTAACTACATTAGCTACTGATTGTTTTTCCATGGTGCGGAGCCACGCTTCCAATTCACTGAGCCTCGCCTCCAGCACTGCAAATAAACTACACTTATTACACGTACCTTTTTCACTAAAGGAGGCAGAGGAATAACTAAACATTTGACACACCGAGCAAGAGAGAGCAGGAGAACGAGAGGGAGAGAGAGAAGCCATCGCTAACTGCGTAGTTTAAGTTAGCTGCTAATGCTAGCTGCAGAGCTAAAATAACTAACAACTGTGCGATTAGCAAGAAAAGTTGCTAAGAGAGAAAGCGCTAAGAGTGCTTGTGTAGAACTAGCGAAAGTTTAAATATACAGCAGGTATTAACCCACAGTAATGTGAAATATAGCAAAATCAACTGAGTTGAGAGCAGCAACAACGCTATCAGTAAACACAGTCAGCAACTGGAAATGACACAATACGCTTACCATAGCACGTCAGCACCAGAATCACACTCATAATCATAAGTTCTTGTCCTAAACAGTGATCTCTGTTTACTGCAGCTTACTGCAGAGGTCCAGTTTCAAGCGTTTTTTTCGTCTTAAGGAGTTTAGGTTGAGGATTCAGGCTTTGGTTGATTGTAGTAACCTTGTTGAGTGCCGAATAAAATTTAATCTAACTACACTCAAATCTTCAGTGGCGTTTACTTCAAAGTAAAATACTGTACGTGTTTACTTCAAAATTAAAATACTGTATGTGGAAACACGAGATTTGATGTTACAAATAAAATAAAAACAAACTTACTTGTTTCAATAAAAGATTAAATACGCATATACTTGGTTGAAAAACAATTAAAAGAGATGTCTTAAGAATTTTTCTAGAGTTCTGGAGGCCAGCTCAAAGGGAAATCTCTTTGAGGCTCTTTTATATTTCTAGATAAAAACTGGCGCAGTTTGGGTGTGTTTTAAAGGTTTTCACGCCAAATTGTTGGCGTTGGAAATTGTTGTTGATGGATATTCAATTCTTTGTTCTCAGGGGACTTTAGGTGTGGCTGGTGTCTACAGCCTGTGTCTTCTGAAATAAATGAATTCAAATGAAGTTTTTACATGCAAAAATCACACATCAAGACACTGTGACCTAGTATTTCACATTAAAGTTGTACACACTTTCTTTTCATATTGTTCAAGTATGTCATGTTATTTTCTGATTAACGTTCCTGCTGTAACAGAGTGTATGACAGAGTTAAAGCAGCAATTCTGTGAGGTTAACACAACATTCAGAATCAAATATACATTCAACATTAAAGTGCCTTCCTATCTAATGTGCTTATCCATATATGAGTAAAGTTAACACTTATGTAGTTAGATTAAACCTTAAGAAACATATTCAGATATAAATTCAACACAGCTCTTACTTCAATAGACAAAACATTCAATGTGACTATTGTTTAATAATACAAGAAAACTTCAACCTGACACTCAAACTTCAAACATTATATCTTTGCATTCCTATTACTTCCGAAAATTCACTCTTTCAATACTACTACTTATCTAATTTAATTACTAAAATATAATTGTCTATGACATTAATAGATCAAAAGTTAAACACTTGGTGATTTTAAAATACAAATACATAGTTACATACAAATACACATTCATCAACATTTGTCACTAGAGTGCAGTATTGTTGCATGTAAAAAGTCAATAACATCAAAGTTTAATATCTTTTTAGCAAATAGTCACACAAATATGAAAGTTAAACCATTCTTCTTGTATTTACATGACAAATAACATTACATGACTTGCACAATGATTAGATATTTAATTTACATGAAATTCAGGTTTGGCTCAGATTTATAGAGGAGGCTTGAGAAAAGTCCTCAGGAATGTGAGTTAGAGTTTATGGCTTTGGTGTGGTGAGATAAGAGAGTCTGTGTCCCCTTCAAGGTGGGAGTTGTTTGGTCTTTCTCCGGTCAGTTTATGCCTTTACTTCAGGCCATAATTCAAATTATCAATCAGATATGGTTTCTTAGGAGGTCTTTCTGAGTCTGTTGAACATCACTGATCAACCTCTTGAGCTTTGGCAATTTGATTCCGGAGGAGTGGCTGCACTGGGAGTGAGCTCCTAATTACATCTCAAACTTGGACCCAAAAAGTGGAACATTTTACAAATTAACACTCAAAAATCTTCAGAAAGGACTCTATAGAAGAAGTAATATCATTGATCAGCAAGAACAGAAGAGAAAACATCATCTTTGGATATATTTTCCAAATCAAAACAACTAGCTGTCAACTAGTTTATAAAATTGTAAATGGTTTGGCCCCTTCTCCACAATGTAACTTTGTAAGTTCTATTAGATCCTCCAGAATATCCTCTATACAAGATTGTACCATACCATTTCGTCGCACTGTATTTGGGCAGTCAGCTTTCTCTGTGAAAGCCACAGGTCAATGGAATGCCTTACCTGATGATATGAAGAACTGTAGTTCTATCAATACATTCAAGGCCAAACTAAAAACATTTCTAAAGACCAATCAGCTGTGTGATCATTGAGTCTAGTTTGCATTGTCAGTTTCTGATTGACATTGTGGGTGTATGCGATGTGCGTTGTGTGTAGCTTTGTATTTTGTATTTTGTATGGTATACTCTGTGTGTTTTCTTGTTGTTGTTTTTTGTTTTGGTTTTTTTGTTTGTTTTTGTTTGGGTTTTTTTTTTTTTTTTTTTTTGCTTTGTACTGTTTGTTGTTGTGCTGTTGTATGTTTTGATTGTGGGGGACTACAGACGCAAATTAGCTTTGAGCTGACTCCGGTGCAGTGCATCTTTAATGTTAAAACTGCACACTGTCCCCATCAATAAATCAAATCAATTTAGAGGGTTACAAAGGTAAGATCTGCAGGTCGGGGGTCAGTTCTTACCAACTTTGGAATCCAGGCAAGTCTGTCTGTTCTTCTCAGGAATCAAAGATTAGTTAACACAATTAAAGAACAAGTGGTTGTCCTCCTACAATTTCATGAACATCACAGAAATTTTGTTCTAAAATGGCCCTGCGTTTGGGGGCACTATGGAGCCCAGTCATATAGACGTTTGTAATTTTTACCAGTTCTGATGTGTGTGCCAATTTTCTTGAGTTTTCGAGCATCCTAAGCCATCCTCCAGCAGTTAGTGGATAGAAATGAGGCTCTATCTACATTTAAAACATATGCTGCTGCCATTTCGTCCTGCCATGAAGGCTATGGAGTCACACCAGCACAGCTGCTCTCTCTCTCACTCGCTGGTGCTCTCAGCTCTCTCTCCCTCTTTTTCTCTCATCTTTTATAAAAAAGTTGGGAAGCTGACAGCAAGGTGTAACTTTACTTTTAACATTATCAAATGAAGTGAAATGTCCTACCTTCTTCATTGTAATGTCTTTATACTCAGGCAATCACAGCCAAGTGCCCCCCTTAACTCTCACTGCCAGAAGGTGGAGACAAAAGTCCCGCACTCAAGCTTTAAGTGCTTCTTAAAAGGAGTCAGGAGACAGCGACCTGTCATGCTGATCATTGAGAAATGACGCTACCTCCAGAGGATCAGACTCATTCGTCCTTCTGTACAGCCCCATGCATTTTAAAATCCTTCTTAGTGTATGCATACTTATCACAATATCACCACTGTGTTGAATAAAAGCAGAATCTTGCCATGTCTCAACCCAAGCATGAAGTAGAACTTAAAACCATTGGTGTAAATGAGCCGTATTCCTCAATTTATCCATTCTCCACACACCGTTTCCTCATTCAAACATGATTTTCACGTTATAACAAGATTGTATGTCATAATAACATGAAAATATCTATTTATAACATGAAAACATCTTGTTATAACAATAAACTTTTCACATTATAACATGATACTCATCCGTTTTTCTTTTTCTGGTGTGGCACTAATACGCTGCCATACTTAATTAACATTTTCTCATTATGTTGAGAGAAAACGTGATGTTTCTAGCAAAACATTTTTGCTGTTGCAATTTAGTTGTATACATAATAAAAGGGTTGCTATGAACAGCACTTTTTTAGTATTTCCATGGAAATTAAGGATTTACAGCAGGTAACAGTTCATAGGCTTTTTAAAACAACATATGGAGTTCAGGTAACTATTTATCCTCTCTGCATTCAGGGGTTAAAGTGACCACGGTCCACTGGCCTTTCTGGTGTTAAACATGCTTTTTGTTGATACTTTGGACACCTTTAGTGCATTTTCCTCAACATGTTTTACACATCGCTCTCATATTTGAACAAGTAACGGCCAAGCTTTGGGACTGTTCTAAACGTGTAATAGGGGGCAAACTGAAGCATTTAGCTGAAGGTGCTATGCAACCTGCTGGCTTAATGGCATCCTGACAAACAGCTGCTTGTCTTCTGTCAATTATTTGCTCGCTCTTGTTATCTGCCATCATGTCTCCTTATCATTATTCAAACAGCTTATATAAACACCTTTAGCATGACCCTGAAGCTCACCAGGCCATTGAGAATGAGCTGTTCCAGGCAGAGATGCTTAATGGGAGCAGGACTTTTAACAGGTCAGAAGCACTATGAGTTCAGTGGATGACACCCTGAATGAACTTGAGGCTATAACTCATTCACACACAGTGATGGAGTAGGAAACAAAAAGCAACTGAGCTATGAACACTATAGTCAAACAATGGCCAGTTGATAAAAAAAGAGTTATTTTATCAACAATTATGTAATTTAGAAAATTGCTGAATGTTAAAATGTTGGATCCTTGTTCCATGACTGACAATCTGACAAAAAATTGTCTTCACTGCCAGAGAATGGCTATACCCCTCAGTCCATCCATCTATTTGTCTGTCCATCTATGAAAAGGGGCTGATCTATGAACTGCAGTCTCTGATTGTCATAAGTCAATACTGACCAGTGAAAAATTAATTCTAGAATTCTGTCATTTAGTCCACAACAAGAGATCTCACACCTGCTGTCAAGATTGCCATGTGATATATAGATATTGGGCTACCTTAATTGCTTAGCCTGCTGTTACCTCGACATGGACCTGGATAAGGGGCAGAAAATGGATAGATGGATGGAATTGGTAAACTCCTGACTTCTCCTCTATTCCACAAACAAAATTGTCTCATGAATAAAAATGCACTCCATGACTGGATAATAAACAGTGACTTCCATGAACTTCACTGTTGATATTCATGGTCCTACAGGATGAATCCTTTTTTCCGGTGGCCCCCTGGCTTTTCTTGCAGTTCAGGGCTCTCAAGAAACCTGGATTTAAAAATTACTTTTTCATTTCATTTTTGTTTTGCAAATATTAGGAATTAAGAATTAACCGAATAAATCATTTGACACAATTTTGTGTAACTAAACATTATATTAGTGCTATCTCTAGACTATATGATCAACATGTAACAACAGTAGTTCATTTTGTTTTATATTGTGGTGCATAACACTACATCCTCTGCCAGAACCTCATGTGGCTTTAGATTTTTAGGGCCCTATCTTACGCCTGGCGTAAAGCGGCACCAAGCGCAGTGCAAGTGTCTTGGTTATCTTAAGACCGCCACAGTTGTTATTTTCCCGCCCAGCGCCCACATTGTTAAAATAGCGAAGGCACTTGCACCCATCAGTGAGCCCACGGGCATGTTGGTCTAAAAGTAAGGTATATTCAGGCGCATTGTCGGCGCATTGCTATCTTGAGGCAGCAGAGAGCGATTGCGTTATTGACCAACAAAAACCTGGTCTAAAGTCAATGGCGCAGTGTTTCACTGTTATTTTAAGGGCGCATTATCAAGACAGTAATGTGCGCCTACACAGGTGGGTGCACAACATACACTCTTGCTTGTTACACAAACATGCAAAAGGTAACAAATAAAAGGATTACAATGTGAAATATTATTATTGTGTATATAAACATATTTTGAAAAATACATGTCATAATGCTTAGTCATACTATTTATCAGAGTTAACTAATCACAGTGATGACGGATTAAATTGTTTAATTATTTGACCAAATCGTGGCAACACATGTAGGTATTTAAACAACGAATCAGACACAGATTGACTTTCCTGCTGCGTCAATACATGATGACATGAGAAACACATGAGGAAATAAATGCGGTGGGAACAATTCTTAAACTAAAGAAGGAAATAAATCCGCACAGCTTCTAGCTGCTGCCAGCAGCAGGATCAGCACCTTGGAGAGCTGATCAAGACCTGATAACTGTGTTGATGATTCTTTACATGATTAAAATTAATGATTTAATTTTTGAACAATATTTAACAAATATTCTTTAACATTTTTTGAGAGTACAGTCATCAGGTTTCCATACTTTAAGCAATTAAAACCCTGATGATTTGACCTGTTACCCCATGACTGATCAAAACGATTTTAAAAGAAACCAAAGCTGTAATTAAAAAAATAAACCTTTTCAAAAACCAAGCGAAGATAAATTTGCAACAAATTAATGAACAGGATCTTAAACTGGGGGTCTGTGGCTGACCACAGGAGGGTCCAGGCAAGTGAGCAGAGGCAAGTGTGCTCGTTATGGATCGTGCGCTTTCACTTCGTGCACGAGCAGATCTGTTGCCTCTGCAGAGAAGCGCTCCTTCTTATTACTTGGCAAATGCGCTATCATAACAGCAATCTGCCAAGGTGCAAGCGCACAGGGAATGGGAGATGACACTGTGATTGGTTTATTGCATGTTACGCCGAAAACACACCCATGATTAATTAGGAGACTATGGACTACCCCTTTGAACCATGCGCCTGGCGCAGCAACCATTTTACCGCCGCTAAAATAGCAAAAGTGGATTTGGATACACCCTAAATGCAATTGCACCATGCGCACTATGCGCTTTAGATCGTTAAAATAGGGCCCTTAGTCTTATTTCTCTAATGATCTGTGGTGCCTCATCTAAAACATCAAACGAGCAGTCCAATATGTAACCGTGTGGTGTCTGCAGTATTTAGTGGATATGTTGGCCTGTTCCTTTTGCATGATGAGGAATTTACCTGATTGTATCGTCTAAACAGCAACACTCTGTACTTAGGAAAGCAGCCATCTGTTCCAGAGAAATCTGACCTGGACATGATGACCTGGTACCCTAGTCCCTGAGGTCCAGACTCAAAGCTGCTGCCATATTCTGATGCAAATTTGCTGATTTCATTTCATGTATAAAAGTCTATTTCTGGAGGTATTTTAATACCAATGCCAGCGTACACCACAAAAAACTGAAAGCTAATCATTGTTACATTATTTACACATCTACCCTGACTAAATCTATCTATTAGTAAACTGAAAGAAAACAAAAAAAAATATAATTATTTATCACAGTGACATGGATGAAAAAGTATGTAAATTAAATTAAATTAAATTAAATTAAATTAAATTAAATTAAATTAAATTAAATACACACACCTATCCCATGTCCCACTACTCATGCCTGGTGCTAAACATCTCAGTCACCACCTGTATCTCTGAATGGTTCAGCGATCCAAATAGCTCTGGTGTAGCGCTTATTATTTCCCCCATGCTTATTATTGGAAAACTGAGCCAATAAGAGCTTTGCAGGTAGAATTCAGTACATGGACATCATCTTTGTGTTCCAGAGCCAGAACAAAAAGGCAACAAGCATCATGGATGAGACTGACGCACCTGTGCAGGTTGTTGTATGTCAGTTTAAAGAAATATCAACTCTTCAATTATTCATACTTAAACATATACCTTCAGTCACATGCTCTGGCTACCACCACTCCCTGTGAACATGATTTGTAAGAGAGGAAGATAGAATTATTAGTTTTCATGGTTTTCATATATATGAACTAGTTCATGGCCATGAACAGAATATTAATCTCTTAAAATATACACAATCATTTTAAAGGTTGTGATAGAAACATATAGCAGTGAAGCACTTTATTGTAAAAGGGTTTTAATTAGTCACATTTGTTGTTTAAATAACAATTAAATAGCATATGGCATTAATGATTATCACTACCCTCAGCAAAATATTAACATATAGAATGATTTCTTCTCCATGCCTATGAATCCTGCAGATATGCCAGCGTGAACATCAAACCCAGCCTGACATTTCCTCTGGCCCTGATCTCTCTTAACCTGCACATCTTACAGCCATCAGCAACAGATGCTGCTCCACTGTCAAATGGCCTACAAAGCACACTGCACTACTTTAATCCTATGTGTCGCCAGCATTAAAAATTGGATTGAGACGGATAAGATTAGATTATGCCTGCAGGATTTGAAAAAATGTAAAAGCTTCATTTAGGCTTTAACATAATCTCCTTTCACTTCCGGTAAGCATCAGGCCTCCCAGCAGATGCCAGATACACTTTGTATAGATGTTGTCTTATTTTATCTCCTCTTTTTGGATTTGGTCTTTTTTATTATATTGTAGGTATTTGTAGGTTTCCTTTTCATGGGAATTGTGTAGTTTCATATTGGGAAAAGCTTTGGGCGGTTCATAGGGCAAACATTTCTGGAACTTTGACCTGCACAGTGCATGCTCATTGGCCAAAGCTGGTAGCTTTTTTACTGATTTCTACTTCTTCACAGCTAGAAATCTGATTTATATCAAACCCAGCTACATCACATGTAACCAAATAAAAGAGTGCTTTTAGGAAATTGCCTTCTTCTCCATCTGACAGCAGTTTGCACAGGGCATTGTATTGGACTGCAATATAATGTTCATTTCCAGCTAGGTCTGCTCTTAGAGCCACATTGTTTAGTAGCATGTAAATCCTATAAAAGAAGAAAAGTTATGTAAAATGTAAAATGTATGTAAATTATGTTAAGGCTGAAAGATCTAATATAAAACATATTCTAAAAGATTTTATATTAAATTAATAAAAAGTCAAAAATACAATATACAAAGATAAATAAAAACATAAAGAAATAAAAGTTTTATCTGATGGTTTATGATAATCTGATGGTTTATGAACTTGAGAATTATTTCAACCATAAAGTCTGTTGAATCTGACATGTTCTGTTGTTTTATACAAAAGATGTTCATTTTGGATTATATGAATTTAATATTCAAGTTGTTGAGTTAATTAATTAATATTTCACTTTTAGGGAATATTTTTCACTTACAGAGGTTATTAGGTGCCATTTATCACAATGTATACTACAACTGAGATGCCTCCATGAAGTCACTCAACCTCTAGACCCATATGAGAGTTGTGTTGTCTGCCAAATGTGTTGTTTGACCTGCTGGTAGGCATGACCAAGATATCTGCTCTGTGGGGTTCAAGACAGTCTGTTTGATGTAAAGTATAAGAATCCCAATTGGCCTTAATTAAAATACTAAAAACCAAAAAAACTAACAGAGAAACAAAACTTCTCCAAACCCTAACCCTAACCCTAACCCTAAGCCTCCCATGTGTAATGTTAACACATGAAACAATATAGGAAATATAGGAAAATCCATTAAAGGTGTATTCAAGACATTTTTCCTGACTTAGTTAAACATCCATTGTATTATATGGACATGAGAAGACATTTTAAAAAAACGTGATTCAGCCTTATTTCCACATCAGAGAAGGGAAAGAAAGAAATGGAGAAAAAAAATCTTGAGTGGCAAAAAATTCAGGTATGAAGGGGTTAAATACTAAAGATGCATGAGATTTGATGAGCTTTATATTCTATAGTTTTATACAATATAAATGTACCTATGACTTGAACCTATGAATATATATGCGTGGGGTGTGTGTGTTTTCTTTTTGCACCATACTTGTTGAACAGCAGATTAAATAACTGGCAGATTTTAAGCAGCTACAAGAGGCACCAGCAGCTCTAAGTAGGACCCTGTTAAAGTGGCCTGCTGGTAATGCAGTCAGTGTACAGTAAGACAAAATCTCACACACACACATACTGTACACATGCGCCACACACCAGGCAGCCATTTGTCGTTTAGACCGTGGCCAGAGCTCTGGGTAAGATCTTTATCCCTCCCGCTCAATCTGGCCTGCATCTGCCAGGGGGGAATTACACTGATCTACTGTCACACAGTCCCCTACAACTACTACTATTTGCTGCCCATTGATTTTTTTTTTTTTAATTTCGTTTTTACGAGTGAGACATTATCTTCAAAAGCATAAAGAATGGGAGAATATATTCAAACTGCTGTCCAAGCTGAAGAAATTATTCATAGTGCTTGACAAAGACAGGCTATAAGGTTCTACAACAGGAAACTCCTGACAACAGTTTGAGTTTTAAGGAAAACAAGAATTGGTAATGAATGATGAATAAAACTTGTGAGGAAACATTGTGACTCTGATTCTGTATCAAGCACATTTTATCCTGGGCACCCTACTTGAAAATGTATTAGACAAGGTAGACTTATACAGGGATTTGACTTCTTACAGCAAAGAATGATGACAGTGTCCCTGTCAACGCCACAAACTCCACATGTTGGGAAATGGAGAGAAATGGGCTCATGATCATGGCCAAACTTCAGTTGAAAACAGAATTATTCATCCACGCCAATCCCTCAGCCATCTGATAGCAGAGGGATTGGGGTTACTTTTGAGGAGCTTTCCTTGCAGCTCGCTATGAGCCAGGGATAAATACATAAATACATTCTCTCTCCATCTCAGGCTGTTAATCCACCAGCAGCTCAGCCATTTACCAGCAGCACAGGACCTCTCAACCTGAAGAGCAAGCATGCTGCGAGGCAACAGGGGGCAAAGCACAATGTGTGAGTGAGAATGTATGTGTGTGTGTGTGGGTGTGTGTGTAGGAGGGCGCGTGTTAATAGTTGAACAGCTGCTTGTGGAACAAGACTCTGCACACGCATACATACACACACACACAGACTCACACACATACATACACCACCCCCATATGGCAAGGGGCCAGATGACAGAACCTCAGCCAGGGTCACAGTGGGTACTGCCTGATCTGCTTTCAGGGGTCCACTCACCAAAGGATTAAAACCACACTGTTAATGTTTTTGAGTATGTATCAGTGTGTTTTGGGTTTTTGTTTCAGTTTTTGTCTGTTTGCCACAGGGTGTAAAGTGAAAGGGAAGTGTAATTTCAATCTTCCAAAAAGACCCAAAAAACCTGAATGAACAAGGGTAGTATAATTGTTATTACATAACTATTAGTAGTAAAATATAGATCCGTTATTATGGTAAATATAATTCTACATCATGAGATGGATATGGTCATAAAGATAACCTGGAAAACCACTAGGAAGCTTAAAATGAAACACATCCAGAATTTGTAATAAAATTACCAGAGAAAATGTCAGTTTGGCCATTCAAAATTGGATACCTGACAAATCAAGTTACTTCATTAAATTGATGCGAAAATCATATAAAAAATCTAAATTTACTACACAGCAGTCCCGTCGCATTGTAGTATCTATGTAAAAGGTATAGATGTCACACTATAAACATTACTGCACAATTGCTGATGGGTGACAATTTGATTGTGTTTCTGTATATATCACCCTAAAGCCCAGCCCTAATTTCTATATAAGTGTAGGTTGCTCATCATTCGGTTCGTACTAAGTAAAAACATCGTATTCTGCCTTTAACTTCTGGTCCAGTCTGTTTTCATACCCACTTTTCACAAACTTACCAAAAGCTATAAATATGAAGTCGTATGGACTGTCATGAAACTCACTGATTAGACAGTTTTGAGTAACTGTCATCCTCCACCATCAGCAGTGCTGCTTGAAAGTTTATGAACCCTTGAGAATTTGAGAATATGGACAATTATGAGCAGATAAAAACAGGGCTCTTTAGACCCGTTTTTACTTTCACACTTTCTGAAGGATCAGGGAAACTCCCTGCATTCACATGCTGACGTGTACCATGGTTACCAAACAATTTGCTTATACAGATAACTTATTAGATCACTGCTTTGACAGTTCCCATAATAGTACTTTACTTTTGAATTCATGCTAATATTGCATATCGAAATCCTGTGGTGGTCTGTTTTGCTTTCACACCAGACACATATTGCAGCAATTTGTTTGGTCCAGACAGAGTTCAACTGACAACTTTCACATCAGCCTAAACATTTGCTAATTTGGTTCCATTAGCATCCTGTATAAAATTGTGTGACGAATGAGTTACCTGTCAGTCCACCTGACTTCATGTTTACACCTCTTGGTTAGTTTATAATAAGTCAGTTTGAACACAAACTAGACCAGAACTGAAAAGGCAACAATGGATGACTTTGCAGGGTACAGACCAAGAGAATTGAACTGCAGGTGCTAAAGTGATCCTTCAGTTAGTCGCAATGGCTACATGTGATTGAGATTGTTATGATTACATTTTATTCATGTTTTATCTTAAAAATCCCAATTTATTGGTGGATCATTAACATGATCACATGCATGTTGCGATATGAAGATTAAATTAATAACTATTTTGTTACCAAAATGCCAGCAGTTATTTTTGCATGTATAACAGTCAAATCTGATTTAAACTTTGAAAATAATTTCTGAAATAAAAAAAGTACTTGCAAAATACTAGACCATATTTTAAATTCTACTTTAATTTTATATTTAGTACTACTGAGGTATTTAACCGCAGGTGGTTATTGTACAGATCATTGTGATGCCGGGTAAAGTCACATTCCTTCATTCATCTGCTGAAGGGGGAAAGTTTCTAGAAAGTGTATATCCTGCAGAAAATGTGTGTGAATGCTGACAGCTGAAATAAATTGCAAAGCATTGCTGAAAATACAACAGACTTGTTCAGCATGTACAATTTTGCAGAATTTGGCTATCATAGAGTTTACATTTTCAGCTTTCTGAGGCACCTTAAATGGTGCCAATTTATATATATATATATATATATATATATATATATATATATATATATATGTATATGTATATGTGTATATATATATATATATAATATCAGGTTATAATTTTACTTTAGCACCCCTTTTCAGAAGAATTGTATGAAGTAATACACGCTTGTGCAATGTCACGTTGTGTACAACATTCCCAAATTTGGTTTCAATCCAATTCAGTGTTGAGGAGTTATGGCCTCTTAAATACATAAGGCCACACCTTCAAAAGTATGGCAACCAATTACAGACAATCCAGACAATGATATATGATATCGAAAAATGAATTAATACATTTTTTTCTCGGTCCTCTAAATATGGTATGTACCAAATTTGATGAACATTGGATGAAAAATGTGTCAAAAGAAGCAAAAAATTCAAAATGGCGGAATTTTTTTTTTTAGGCACAAATGGGCGTGGCCTATATCAGTCTACTTGGTATGATCCAAGGAAACACTTTGCAAAAACTGTTTGGATAAGCCTCACGAGTCATGAGTTATAAGCCAAAATGTAAAACATATAATAACTGACCATATGGTGGTGCTATATGTCCTGTTTTACAATATGTTAAGTATTTGCAAATGGGTCACCTTTCAATGAAGTTTGAATACTTGAGCACTTTTAGTTTTAGAGATATGAGCTTTAAAATATTGCTCCGATAGACTTTCCATTATAAATTTTAAGAAAAGTAATAGCACAAATATCCTTATGGAGATGTACATTTTGAAAGTGAAATGAAGTTGATACGACAAATCGTGTAGGAGCTGCTTCACAGCTCTCACACAATAATAGAGAGTGAAGATAACAGTGTTCGAGCTGCTTCACAGCTCTCACACAATAACTAGAAAATGCAATTTCTGTAGAAATTGTGTGTGATTGCTGAAAGCTGATTTTGATTGCATTACTGGATGCTGAATACTATTGAAAAATCTACCCAGAATAAAATGAGCTAAGGGTAGAATTGAACATACACCCTCATGTTTGCAAGTCAGACATGCTAAATACCAAGCTAACATGTCTGTTGTACAGGGGAAGTTTCTTTTCAATAACCAGAATGGGTTTCTTTCAAACCAAGCATGTTTATTGAACATGCTGCAGCGTACAAAACAGGGAAAACAATGGAGCTGGCATCCGACATCTTGAGTATACACCTTTTCTTTCTAAAGCTAGCAACAACAACAGGCCAGATAATTTCCTGGAAATCGTCAAAATAAAAGCCATTTAAATAATTTCCATTTAACTGGAAACAAGAAATTTTTAGTATATTCTCCATATAAACATTGAATAATTACTATTTCCAGGTTTATCATGATGTGTACAGTTAATTGTAAATACTGTAAAGAGTGCATTCTACATTTTTTAACATACCAATGAAACTAAACATGAATTGCCTATTTTAATCACTTAAATCAAACAATTCACAACATTCTCCCGCCCAATGAACAACTGTTCATCACTACTCAGTCCATCTCTTCAACTTATTTCTAAAGGATATGTCAACTGAACAGGTCCCTTCAACAAACTGCCGTAATAGTACGAACAGTGCAGGATCGAATGAGTCAATCTCTCCCTGGAAACAGTTCTGTTATCCTGCCCATTTTCCAGGTCTGCCTGGGTATGTTGATCTCTCCAATCAGGACAACACCTCCCACCTTCAACACAGTGGGTACAGGTGACTCACAATTGAGCTGATTTCAAGTCTATCAAGTAGTCCTTCTTCCAGCTGTTCCAAAAGCTGGTTAATAGTCTCTGCCAATACCTCCATCTCCGACTCATGTCCTCTCTGCTCATATTGGTTACCTGAAATGGTGGAAGCACAGTCTTTGGTGGTAGAGAAGTCAGTCTTTTCCCAACCACGAAATGAGAGGGTGTAAGTGGTTGAGGCTCTGAGGGAAACTGTTTTCTTCACTAGCTGTTTCCCCTTTAAAACCCAGTATTTCTCCCTCATCTGCACCAGAGTTTTGTAGGTATCACCCATGGGTGTTGCTCCCTGAAACTAAGATCTGAGTGCTGTAGCCTGCGTCCTACACTAATAAGGCTATTCTCATCCAAGAAAGGTTTCAAGTGTTTGATTTTTGACTCTCTTAATCTGTTGTCCAGATTTCAGCTGACTGATTTCATGGTTGAAGCTATGATCTTGGGTCACCTTCACCCAGTACACTTCTGCTGCACTGAGCTCCACTGCAGTTAGCTCTGCCTGAGTATTTTGACTATAGCGGGCATTAGCTATGAACCTTTTCACCCACGCAGTTATTCTCAGCACTGTTTTCAATCTGCTGTACTTGTCCAGGTCTAATAGTGGCTCAGGCTGTTTGGTGAAGGTAAACTGTACTACAGCCTGAAATTTAGACCTGAGCTCAGTGTTCACCTCATCTGCAACATAGTCCTCATCAGCGCTCTCTGCATCATCAGTTGGTGACTGTGAAACAGGTCCACTCCACCACAGCTGGCTGTGGATGAGGGTTTTGACGCTCGGACCTCTGGTTGGTAGATCAGCAGGATTGGTTTTGCCACTGCAGTGAGACCACGAGTCTGGATTTGTGAGACCTTGTATTTCAGTTACTCTGTTTGCCACGAATGCTGTGCTGTGTATCCAGTGAACAATCATTGAATCTGTCCACATGTTAAGCTGATTTCTTTCCATGTTCAGTGGCTTGAGAAGACTGTTCCCTAACCTTGCTCCAATCAGTGCACCCATCAGCTCCAAGCATGGTAAAGTCATTTTCTTTAATGGGGTCATCTTTGACTGGGATGCGACAAAACTTGTCACAACTTCTCCTCCACTATTCTGTCCTTGCAGATAGGCAACAGCACTGTATGCCTTTTCACTAGCATCACAGTAAACATGGAGGTTGATTGTCTTTGAGTTTGGTTGAATCTCAATTTGGCACCATCTTGGAGTGGCCACCAGGTGTAGCCTCAGCAGCTCTGCACACCATTGATCCCATTGTTCAGCCAAGTCTGGAGGGAGCTGCTCATCCCAACTGATCCCCCTCTCCCACAGTTCTTGAAACAGACACTTTACACTGTTGGGACTCACTAGGGGACCACATGTTTAAAGACCCAAAATACCTGAGACACTGGATGTTCATGCCTAAGGTGTGAAGCTCCATCCATGGATCCAGGTTAACAAAACCAGAGTGCTCCCTCCTCTCTCTCTCTTTCTCCTCCAGCTGCGGCAGGAGCAGCTCCTTGCTCTCTTTCCCTTCACAGCTGGAGCAGCTCTCTGCTGGAGCAGCTTTCTGCTCTCCTGTGTGGCCTGCTCACGGCAGACACACACAGAGCTATTTTCTTTACAGCAGAAGACGTAAGAAACTAACTAACTCAGAAAGTAAGTTTCCTTACTGCTTTCCTAGTCTGCTGGCTGGTTTAACAAGTACAGGAACCACGAAAGAGAGTTAGCTTGTCGCTAACTCTAAACAAAGGAGTGACCTGGGCCCTCTGACCTGCACGGCTGGAATGCCGTCTACCCTGCATCTTTCAGTCTCTTTCACGGATTCACCAGCTAAGAAGCAGAACACCACAAAGCATCTCTTTCTTCATGGACTGGTAACAGCTGGGCATAGTCTAGCAACATAGTGAAGCATAGCACGGATAAGCAAGAATGTTAAACTTAATCAATGTACTGTACATGTATTGATTTGGCTAAGGTTATTCATTGAACTATTGTTGTGATGTCCTTGTTGTTCACAGTCAGGTTACTGCATAGCCAAACCGCTAGGTTAGTGTTAGCATGCTTAACACATATTACACCCAGTAACTAGGCCTTGCATGCAACTAACCTCTTCCTAACCTGGTACCTTTAGCATACACCAATTGGCCTTTAACAGAGAACCACGCAGTTAAGAAGTTTAAAACCTAGTTTTGCAAACTTTGGTTCAGGCAGCACATGTGGTTCAAGACACCACAGGGTCTGGCCTTTTGTCCCTCTGGTTCTCTTTGTCAGCCACATTGTCTGCATGCCATGTTCTCAGTCACCAGGTGACTGCAGCCATCTTGCCATTGTCTTCCCCCCCCCCACACACACACATACACACATACACACACACACACACACATGTATATAGGTACACTTAGATAGATTAATATTGTGTGTGCTATTGATATGGTAATTTTGTTTATAGTTATTAAATTAATTGTTAATCAAAGTTCCAAATTGATAGATTAGTACACTTTGAGACTGAATTGACTATCTTTTTTCCTGACTCCAGGGTGGTGCACCGTTATTATTAATTCTTATTAATAATTTTATTGATTTTAATAATTAATAATTATCTTGATAATCATTAATTATTGCTGATAGCCAAACTTGTAGCCAAGGCCTAACAACACATATGGTGAATGGAGTCAGGAAACCAATAGGATCAAAGATACGAGCTGATGTCTACAGCACATTTCTCTTTGTGTTTTCTCTGTCCTTCAAAATGTCTAATAGTTCCTTCAGATCAAACACAAAGTCATCCTTCTCTGGTCTCCACACTAACCCTAACACTTTCAGGACATTTCTAGCAGTATTTGTTTCAGTTGCTTGCTCCACTCCATTTTCTGTCCACTTGGCTCTCAGATCTGGTGAATTAGTCACCCATTTACGCAGGTTGATGTCTTCATGGGACAGAATCGCCTTTGCTGTTTTGAGAGACTCTCTCAGTGCCTCCACTGTCCTCAGCTGCTCTGTTTCACACTGTTTGATATGTTTTCTTGTTGTTGCAGCTAACAGGAACGGGCTGGGTCTTTGGTTGGAGGTCCATGTAGCCACAAAAACCTAACAGCATCTTTATCCTTCTCTGCTAGAGCCATCTGCAAGAAAGCCTTGGTAATATCTGCAGTAAATGCTATCTGGTGGTGTCTGAATTTGATAACCACATCTAGCAGATTTGGGTTAAGGTTTGGCCCAGTCAGTAAACAGTCATTTAGGGATGGGCAGCCCTCCTCACGTGATGTTACATCAAAAACTACTCTCAGTTTAATAGTTACCTTATCCTCTTGAAGAACAGCATGATGTGGCAACTGAAGTGCTTTTTGGTGCATTCTCACAGATGCCTTGCTGCAGGTAATCCTGTAGGACATCATTTTACCTTGAGTATAGTGTTGCATCCCTTTTTTGTTTCCTCTTGAGGCTTTCAAACTGTCTTTTTGCAACTCTGAAGTTGCCTGGAAGATCTGATTTGTTAGATCGCCACAGTAACTCAACTCGGTAGCGGCCATCCTTGTGTTTTAGTCTGTTCAAAGCTCTGAAGAGACTCTGCTTCCTCTGAGCTCTGACTTTGTTCATTAACAATGCCCAGTGACTCCATCTCCCAAAAGGTGTGCAGCTGTTTTGAGATCTGGGTGTCCTCACCTAGACTGATGTGCATGCAAGTGTTGTCAGTTACAGTGGATGTTGAGACCAGCCCTTGCAAAGCCCATCCAAAGATGCTTTTTATGGCTACTAGTGTCTCTGTTATCCTCTGGAAATTGGCAGACACTGCTTGCCAGTAACAGTCTGTTCTGTTAATACAGTCAAGGCATGCACAGTGCATGCCTATGTGTTTTGGGCCTTCCCAATTTTCTCAGTTTCTCTTTACGAGCAGCCACAGAATTGTCTGGACAACGTTCTGGTTTATGGTTAGGACTTTCATAATATACACATGTCTGAGGAACAGTATTCATGGTGTGCAGTGCAGCTGCTGAGGGCAGAGTCCATTTTTTAGGTCTGTTTTCACTGATGGATGCCAGCTTACTAAATGATCTGTGTTGATGATGACAGGATGTCTCTTTGAGTATTACCTGGTCTGGTAAGCTGAAGTGCTCTCTCTCTGCTTTGGACTTCATTTTGCAGGAACTGGATGAGTTCAAGCACTTTCCATTGACTGCTGGGATCTGACTTGTGTGTGTAGACTAATGCAATGTCATCTGGTATGAGCTGCAGTAGTACTGGGCATAGCAGGCAGCCATATGTGTCACTGTGAACCCCTTAAGATTCTAGACTGCAGATCTGTATTTCACATTTATCGTGCAGGTGCCTGAGAGCTACAATATCTGGAGATTTTTTCACAGGAGTCAGGTTCAGTAATTTGGACATGTGTGCGCTGACTACAATGTCCTTTCTTCCAAAGCGGTTCTGAAGCTATTCTATCGCTTCATCGTAATTGCCAAGTCCCGCCACAGCTCCTGCTGCTGCTCCAGTCAAATAGGATTTCAGGTAAGTGAACTTCTCCTTCTTGCACAGTGTATCATTGTTATGAATAGCTGAGCAATTTCTACATGAGAATGCGGTCCTGGTATTCCTGCATAGTTGCTTTCTCTGCCTCCAGGTTGTTGGTCAGCGTTTCATCCTCAATGCCTTTGTCTGAGTCCATTAACAAAGCAAACTAACCCTGTGTGTGTGTGTGTGTGTGTGACCGCTTTTTGGTGTGAACCCACACCTGAAAGTGCTTGTTTCCTCTCTGCAGTGGCCACAGCAACTTCGATGAGGAGGGAGGACAGTGGGACTGGAAACAGAGCAGCCATTGCGACAACTACCATAGGAACCCCCTTCCTGAACAAATTCCCATTAGTGGTATTGGAATCTTGCATCCCATTTTAAAGGACAGATATTAACTATGTTTTTATTTTTGTGTCATTTTATCTAATATTTTACCATGGTATTTTATTAGTTTTTTATTCAATTATTTAAAGTGTACCTATGGTGTTGTATTTCTTGACACTGGAAACAGTCTTTATTGCTGGTAAAAACAGAACCTTGCACTTTTGTGTGACATTTATTTTGGTGTTGTCAGCAGGATTACCAGCTCCACTGTTAAGAAATAGACACAGCTCAACAGAGTAACACTAACTTACCCATAATTGCACAGTTTGGTATGCCATGGTTAATGGGGGCTGTTTGGATTCGTAAATTTGATGGTGAAAAATCCAAATTTACAGAATGGAGGGCTAAGGTGGAGGCCATGCTGAGGGCACAAGGACTGAGTCAACAGCAGCAAGCTGATTTTATGTTGGGCACCTTAGAAAGAGAGGCGAAGTGTGAGCTGCAGCTAGTTAATCCAAGGGATAAAACCACTGGACAGCAAGTACTGGATATCTTACAAACACTGTATGCCAAACCAGCCAAAAAAGCACAGTTACGAGCCAGTTTCTTTAATTGTAAACAGCAGCCTGATGAAAGCGTGAATGCTTTTATACTATGACTGCAGGAACTCTTTTTCAGATGGCAAGAGTGAAATGACAATGGAACTGAAGAGAGTTATGATTTGCTGCTGACCAGTTCATAGTTGGTCTACAAACAGGACCCATCAAGCAGGAGTTGGTAATGATGTGCTGGTAATGATCTGGAGATCCTATATGTTGTCTACACTTTGGTTGACTGTATGGTAGGAAGTGTCCATGTTCCTTGAAAAGGGGTAATAATTGTCAATGATTAATGTCTGGGACCAGACATGGGCATACTTGGCATGAACATTATTAAAACTGTATGGTCTGCTCTCACTCAGGGGAACCAACGGACGCTGTCAGCTTTCAAAACCACCATGCCTCTTGCAACAGGACAGGTCCATGCTCAAGCATTTGCAGAGTGCCAGCAGGTTGCAGCCAGAGGTCCCCTTACACCTTACCAGGGTGTGGCAAAATTACCATGACAGTAACCAGTCATTGTCCCTCTCCAATCTGAGATGATCCTATGGACACAGGTATCTGAAGGTAACCCTTCTTGTAATGTGATTGTGGAGCCTCTCCCTGACAGCGACACAGAATGGCATGTGGGGCAAATGGAGGACGAGTACCTTGTAGGATCTACAACCCCAACCCTTACCCAGTAGAAGTCCCTCAGCGCCAGCCATTGGCCCACATGACAGAAGTGGCCTCGGCCAATATACAAGGAGAACAAGAGCTGGTTCTCAACAGTGTGGCACCAGACATTGTGGAGGTAGTGATGAGGAGGGTAGGCGTCCCAGAAGGAGTCAATATCGAGTCACATCCTGTTATGTCCTTACAGGGAGACGGGCTGACACCTGACCAACAGAGGGAGATGACCAGCCTGCTGCGGAGGTGGACAAAAGTGTTTTCAAGCCATGATGAGGACTTTGGCTGCACTGGTTTTGTGAAGCACCAGATACCAACTGGTTCAGCACCCCAAGTCGTGAGAGGTACCGACCTGTCTCTCCAAGTCTGTATACCAAACTGCAAACCTTGCTGCAGAACATGCTGGAAAATGGTGTGGTGAGGGAGAGTGCGAGCCCTTGGACAGCCCCTATTGTTCTTGTCAAGAAGAAGAATGGAAGCTGGAGGTTCTGTGTGGACTACAGGAGATTGAATTCACTCAGGCACGGAGACGCCTGATGAGACGGCTGACGCAACGTTGCCTGGGAAACCTGGTAAATGATTCATTGTTGATCTATCTGGATGATGTGGTTATGTTTTCCCCTGATTTCAACAGTAATGTGTGCCACCCGGAAGTGGTGTCCTGGACTGAAGCATGGGCTGAAGCTACAGCCCCAAAAGTGCCACCTGTTCCAGTGAAGGGTGACCTACTTGGGACAGGTTATCAGTGAAAAAGGAGCAGCTATGGATCCGGCAAAGACAGCAGCAGTGAGCAACTGGCCAGTACCCCAGACAGTGAAGCAGGTAAAATCTTTCCTTGATTTTGCTGGGTATAACCATTGTTTCATGCCTGCTTTCTCCAAGATCACTGCACCATTGAATGACCTGACACATGGAACTAATGTACAAGAAAAAAAGACAGCTCCCATTAACTGGTCCCCAGAATGCCTGCAGGCTTTTGATCATTTGAAGGGAGCCCTGTTGAATGCACCTGTCTTGGCCTATGCAGACTTCTCTCACCCTTTTAGGCTGTATAGAGATACCAGTTTTGAGGGTCTGGGAGCAGTGCTGGCACAGGTGCAAGGAATCACCTATGCCAGCCGTAGCCTCCACCCAGCGGAGCGCAATGACCTAAAGCTTTTTCAAGCTAGAGCTGTTGGCCCTCAAATGGGCAGTTACCGATAAGCTCAAAGCCTATCTCTATGGTGCAGAATTCACTGTCTTCACAGACAACAACCCCTTGGTTCACCTTTAGACGGTCCAGCTGGGAGCAGTGGAACAGCGATGGGTGGCCCAATTGGCGAACTTCCAGTACCATCAAATACCACCCAGGTACATAAAATAAAAGTACTGATGCTTTGTCCAGGTTACCTGAGCAGAAAGGGGGGACAGTGCATGCAGACCGGGTCATGGTTGAAAGAGATGGAACATGGGAGGAAAACCAAACCAGGGACCCTGTACAAGATCAAAATGCTAAATAGAAGTTTAATAGCTGAAAGTCTTGTGACCCGTTTAAAGCTTAAATTAAGTGGAGTAGGTTGAAGAAGATGTGAA
Source organism: Thunnus thynnus (assembly GCF_963924715.1). Classification (NCBI taxonomy): domain Eukaryota; kingdom Metazoa; phylum Chordata; class Actinopteri; order Scombriformes; family Scombridae; genus Thunnus; species Thunnus thynnus. Next base: position 3,667,720 of record NC_089518.1, read on the forward strand.
CATTCCATCCATGCATTTCAATGGCAGAATTTTTTTTAAAAAGGTTAATATTTTAAAAAGTATAAAAGTTAGAAAAAAGCTGAATACAAGCATAAATGTCCTTAAAGAGCAGAACAATTTGATATTTGAATAGTTTCTGTAGCTGAAAGTATGCAGAAGTAGTTAGCAATTGAAAAACAAAGAAAACAATAAAAACAAAGATAACTAGAAAATGCTATTTCTGTTGAAATTGCGTGTGATTGCTGACAGCACACTATTGAAAAATCTAGCAAGATTAAAATCAGCAATGGGTGGAATTGAATTTACACCCTCATGTTTGTAAGACAGACATGCTATGCACTTAGCTAACATGTCACAAAGTAATGTCAGGCCAGATTCTGGTATTTAGCCTGTCAATTGCATGAAATTGACAAAAAAGCAGTTCAGCTCAGCTCATTAAGCAGATTGACATCACCTGGACTCCTTCATCCTTCAACTCTACTGAGTTCTGCCCTAAGCAGGACTCAAACTCACAACCTTTGGATCTAAAAGGATTTAAGAAATGACATGAGCTTAAACCACTGGACTACTCAGACATGCTGTGCCACACCTGAAAAGATGTCTTTAACAAGCATATCAATCCACATTTTAGGTAGTAATGTTAAGGTAATCTAGAGTGGAATTGAATATAATGATAAAGATGTGAAGCAACTTTGTATATGAGATTATGAGGAGCACTGCAGTGAGCAGGTATCAAACACACAACCTTGTCATCTAAGGTGAAGCTGATCAAAGAACAGTGTTTTAAACCACTGAGCCAACAGACATTCACAAAAATGAGAGGAAAAAATCTCCATTTTGATGATGAAAATGGATTTGTCGCAAACTAGAGCTTGAAGCCCAGAGATTTGTACATCATTAGTGAAAGCAAGACTGGTTTAACATGAGAATGAATGATATGTGTAAAAGTGTTTGAAGGAAGAGAGAATCTGCAAGTTTAAGAAACCGGAGTGAGAGGAGACACACATCCTGCAGACTGTATTGCAGTCAATGAGAACATGACAGCGACTCTCTATCAATTAAGGTTTAGATCTCAAAAACTATAAATCCTATATGAGATGTATTTACATTTCGAGAGAGAAGAGATATGTGCTTGAGGAGTTAAAATTGTGGGAGTGACAGCAGTTTAGAAAAACATTTCTGGTCTAAAAATATCTGTGCTCTTCACTGTGCCTGATCACATGATACACTGGTGAGACCTGACAAAGTCTGCCAAACCCCTGACTTTGGGCTTAAATTGCTGAAAACCTACAAAAGATATCGCTAAACAATCTCATAAATTTGAAAGTTCTAAGTTTTGTGAGCAGTTGAGTGTCAAAGTGACGAAAGTTCCAACTCCGTTGGACGGTTCGTCCCATAGACTGCCATTATAAATTTTAATGTTTTAAAAAATTATATAAAATCACTGAAACATGTTACATTTCAGAAAAATACAAGCACACATCTGCTGAATGAGCTGCACAGATTGACAGTTGAATGGTTTTTATAGCACTAAGTATGCAGCAGTTGAAGCACGGCAAAAAACGTACGGAAGACGGAATAATAAGAATTAGAAAATGCAATTTCTGTAGAAATTATGTGTGATTGCTGAAAGCGAATTTAGACTGCATAACTGGAAGCTGAACACTATTGAAAAATCTACCAAGATTAAAATCAACAATGGGTGGAATAGAACCTACACTCTAATGATTGTAAGACAGACATGCTATGCACTGAACTAACATGTCACATAGCAATGCTAGGCCAGATTCTGCTGTTTAGTCTGTCAATTGCATGAAATTGACAAAAAAGCAGCTCAGCGACATCACCTGGACTCCTTCATCTCTACTGAGTTCTGCACTAAGCGAGGCTTGAACTCACAACCTTTGGATCTAAAAGGAGTTCACAAGTGAGATGACCTTAAACCACTAGACCACTCAGACATGCTGTATAGCACAGGAAAAGATGTATTTAACAAGCATATCAGTCCACATTTTAGGTAATAATGTTAAAGTAAGATAGAGTGGAATTGAATTATGATACATGATGTAGATGTGAAGAAACTTTGTAAATGAGAGCAATATTATGAGGAGCACTGCAGTGAGCAGGTATCAAACACACAACCTTGTTATCTAAGGTGAAGCTGATCAAGGAACAGTGTTTTAAACCACTGAGCCAACAGACATACACAAAAATGAAAGGAAAAAATCTCCATTTTGATGATGAAAATGGATTTGTCTCAAACCAGAGCTTGACGCCCAGAGATTTGTACATCATTAGTGAAAGCAAGACTAGTTTAACATGAGAATGAATGATATGTGTAAAAAGTGTTTGAAGGAAGAGAGAATCTGCAAGTTTAAGAAACTGGAGTGAGAGGAGACACACATCCTGCAGACTGTATTGCAGTCAATGAGAACATGACAGAGACTCTCTATCAATTAATGTTCAGATCTCAAAAACTATAAGTCTTATGTGAAATGTATTCACATTTTGAGAGAGATGAGGCTTGTGGCAACATACTGACGCAAGATATGTGCTTTAGGAGTTAAAATTGTGCGAGTGACAGCAGTTTAGAAAAACATTGCTGGTCTAAAATTATCTGTGCTCTCCACTGTGCCTGATCACATGACACACTGGTGAGACCTTAAAAAGTCTGAAAAACCCCTGACTTTGGGCTTAAATTGCTGAAAACCTACAAAAGATATCACTAAACAATCTGATAACTTTGAAAGTTCTAAGTTTTGTGAACATTTTACAGTTTGAATGGCGTCTGTATGATAAGGGACATCCAAGCAGTTGAGTGTCAAAGTGACCAAAGTTCCAACTCAGTTGGACGGTTCGTCCCATAGACCGCCATTATAAATTTTAATGTTTTAAAGAATTATATAAAATCGCTGAAACATGTTACATTTCAGAAAAATACAAGCACACATCTGCTGAATGAGTTGCACAGATTGATGTTTGAATGGTTTTTATAGCACAAAGTATGCAGCAGTTGAAACGCGGCAAAAAACGTACGGAAGACGGAATAAGAATAGAGTGAGAAGAACAATGTGTGATTGCTTCCAGCAAGCACACAATAAAGAGTGAGAAGAACAATGTATGATTGCTCTCAGCAATCACACAACTAGAAATGCATTTCCTGTGGAAAATGCATGTGAATGCTGAAAACTGCAATAAATCGCAAAGCATTGCTGAAAATAGTAAACACTTGTTCAGGATCCCCATCTGTACAAATACAATTTGATTACCATGGCATGATAAATTTAAGACAGTTGGCAGTTAATAAGTAAATAACCATTTAACATAAATAGTATGGTGGTGTTTTATTAATTTGCATTATTGCAATATTTCATCAACAATTTTAGTCACTATGCATTTATAAACAATTGCTTTTCTGACAAGAGAACCCAGCATCTTTCATTTGATTTCCGTTCCCAGTATAAGTGACCACAACTCATTGCTTTGGTGTAACATTAGATTGACTTCATTTATTTTTTCCCCCTGTAACAGTGACAGCGTCTATGCATATTCAATTGTCAAAAGTAAGGATGAATAATTTTTTGAACTAAAACTGAATTAAATCACATTTAAATTGATTGAACATACTTGAAGTGAACTGAAATTAAATTAATTGAATACATCTGAAAATTAGAAACTTGCTTGCAGTAAAAGAAATAACCAATAAACAAATAAAAAGAACAGAAAATCCTTAACAAAGGTACTTGCAAAACCAAAATCCATGGTGCTTATAAACTTTGATTGTCAGTGTGTTTCATTATCAAAAGAACATAGAAAATACATAAAAACTGTACTTGCAAAACCAAAATCCATAGTGCCTATGAGAGTGACAAAATTGTCAAAACAGAGCTTTTGACATTAGAAGATTGTACAACTTTGTATCCTTTGATGGAGATTAATAAACAAAGATATTACAATTTCAATGGTTTACAATATACCACTAAATATTTCCTGTCCAGGGCAAAGTAATCTAACCTAAGAATAAAAGCCCCCAGACCTTAAGAAGCTCAGAGTGCAACCACAGTAGTGTTTTGAACTGAACTGAACTAAATTATGTGTATATGAAATGAGCATGATGGAAGAGACCTGGAAGTAATTGAAGTGAACTGAAAATTGGAAATGGGGCTACACCTTTGCATACAGCATAAGGTTTAAACCCTCTCAGTCAACTTTTACTAATTAAAAAAAAACTGAGTGAGTTTTGAGACAGCATTTATAAAGTGAATTTTGTGGAAGATTTCTAGGATTTGAATGTGTGATGATGTACCCCATGAAGACAATGGTGTGCTCACTTGTGAATTGGCCCCATTTCAACTCAAACAAACAAAAAAATAAACAAACAAACAATTAAATTAAAATACAGACTTTGATTCTCAATGAGTTGCCTTATTAAACACTTCAGAGCTTGCAGTAAAATGAATAACAACCAAAATCCATAGTGTTTTAGTATAAGTTGTACAAGTAGTATAGTTTAGTATACTTGTACAAGGCAGGGCTGAACAATATAATTCACCACCAGTAGCACTAGTTATGTGCTGTGTATGCAAAATATGCATTGTTAGGTAACTGGAATCTTATTAGACATTGTTCTTTCAGCCATTCTCTTGTTTTTTTTTTATGGTTTTATGGTAGGCACAGTGCACAAATAATACTGTGCACAAGAACTTTGCACAAGATTCACCATTTAACATATTTCATACCTAGAGACATTCTTATCATAGAAAGAGTGACAAATGTGTCTAAACAGAGCTACTGACATTAGAAATTTGTATACATAGTGTCCTCTCTGGGACACTGAATAACAAAGACATTACAATTCTGATGGTTTGCATTACTCTTCAGCAATACCATCAAAGGCTTTTCACATCATGGTTAGACCTAGGCTAATAGGGTATCCCCATTAGTTAATGGCTTCAAAGGTCCAGTATGCCTGGACTGACAGTGACATCAAGACTAGCATGGGAACATTTGTTTCCCAGTCAAATCATCAGACGTGGCTTTTTGACCTGGGCCATGGTGCTGCATTGTGAAGACTTTCTCTGAATATTCTGAATTTCGATTTCAAATTCTGAAATTTTAACACAGGAGTTATATAAATGACTGCTGTGTATACCATGAGGTTTAGATTAGCCCAAGGCTAAGCACACAAATGTGAAAGACCTTTGACATAGATACCAGCTGAAACCCCACCCTAATGATTAATATTTCTAAAATCTGTCCTCTTCTCTGGGTTAATTAGTTTGCTTGCATGTGGTAAATGAAAAGGAAAGGAATAAATTCTTATGAAATACAAAATAAACATACATTGTTTGGATAGATATCAACAATCAAAAAAGAATCTTTTAAATTGGTTATTGTTTTTCAGAGAAACAGTCATTTTGTCCACTGTTTGGTAGTGTGTTCTATCATGTTGCTGTTTGTTAAATCTGTCCATTGTTGGCACAAACCAAAACTATCAAGACAGTGTCAACATGAAGATGAAATGACCTTTGACATTTTCAGTGGCTGTAGAACTACTGCTTCCAATTATCTGGTCTATGTGTTCTGTAATTGTAAATGTAAACAGCATGCACCAGGTGGTTTGGTTGACGAGGGATCTTTTATGAGGGAAGTAAGGTAATAAAATTGTTACCTTGTTGTTTAGGGGGGAGCTTGATGTTGCACAGTTGGAGGCACTGTCTCTAAGAAACTGATTGAGTACCGATCTGCAGCATTGTGCATGGGTCCCTGCAGCAGTACACCTGATCACTTGCCAAAGGATCAACAGTAGTTAGTCTCTACTGAACTGAACTGTGTACAGCATCAGATGGTGATGTGGAGGTAGGAAGATGGAGCTGGTCCTGACAAAGGAAAACAGAAAGTAAATAAACTAAAGACTATGACACAAAACATATTCAAGAGTTACATAAAACACAATAATCAAATACCTTCAACACTGCTGCAGGGCAAGAAACAATATTCTGTCCAGTGCCATTTCACACAGAGAAGTTTTGGAAGGCTGCATGATGTTCAGCTTCCTGACATGTTTACTTCTCTGCAGTCCTGAGTGTCTCCACTGTGAAGTGGAGGGATCACAGTGGAGGAAGACCTGGAGAAAGACATTGATATAGTTCAATTCAATTTCAATTCAGTTTTATTTATATAGCCCCAAATCACAACAAAAGTCATCTCAGGGCACTTTTCACATGGAGCAGGTCTGGACCATACTCTTTAATTTACAGAGAGAGAGACCCAACAATTCCCCCATGAGCAAGCGCTTTGCGACAGTGGTAAGGAAATACTCCCCTTGATGTAAATGACAATGTTATACTCCTAGCTGTAGCATTAAAGTCAAGAGCAACAACAGTGTCATCAAAACTGTCGAGTGAATATAAAATGAATAAATGAATGAACACACAATTAAAACAAAACATTAGAAAGCACAAATGACATTTTTAATTCAAATCCCCAATACCTTATGCTCCACTGTGAAGAAACCTCAGCACTGGCAGGGGGAACACATGTCTCAATGTGGTCCAGCAGTGATGGTCCGATGTTGATTCCGCTGTTGAACTGGTGCTGCAGCATCTGGTCTGTGTCAGCATGACGTTTCGGTTGTATGTTTGGTTGAGATGGTCCAGTGTCTCAGAGCCATAGAGAAGATGAGGCGAAGGCTGGCAGGTGTTATCTTCTGCTTTGAAGAATGACTAGGGCTAGCAGGAAGTAGAACATGTCTATCCAGCAGTGATGGGTCCGGTGTAGATTAACAGTTAAGCCAGTGCTGCAGCATCTGGTCTGTGGCAGCATAGTGTCCTGGTTGTTATGAGCCAGTCCTCACGGTGCTGAAGGAGGTGAGGCCAAGGTGGGCAGGTGTCATCACAGAGGACACAATAGAACTGTGTCTCCCGTCCAGGGGAAAGTAAACTTACAAAAATTATAGTCTCTGGCAAAGCCACCCACCCTGCTAGAGAGCATAGCAGGAAATGGGTGGGAATGTGGGGTTTCAGCTGGTAGGTATATGTACATCAGAAAGTATGTGTTACATCTAAAACACATACTTTCTGATGTATTTCTGCTATAGTAAATGTTAGCAGCTGTGTACAATGCTGTATACAGCTGCTAACAACCCTGACCCACACCCACCCTGATAAATGCACAGGCCAAAATATGGTGGAAATATAGCCCATAATAATATAATTACCAGGAAAAAATGTGGCCTGTCGTATTATCCAATTCTATCAAAATGTACGATTACCAAACAAAATTTAATTTCCAAGAACCATGTAGTTAACTAATAACACAACCTGTTGCTCAGTATATTTTTGTCTTACCTGCCATTTTTAAGACCTGATGGAGGAGCTTAAACAGAAAACATGATTATGAGAACTGACATGTTATCACTGTACCAGAATGGAGATATTGTTGTTCAGCAGTGTGATATTCTCTCAGCAACAAGGAGGCCTTGTAGGTTTGTTTCTCTTAGGCTCATTACAACAGTCATATTGAGTTTTGAGTAGGGGATCCTCTGGTCCACCCTCCCTCCCTCACAGTCTCAGAGAGCCAGGCTGCACAGAGGATACCCCTACTCTGTAATATACTGAATGAATGAATGAATGAATGAATGAATAGTTCTTTTTGGTCATACATGATAAGGAACAAAACAAAAATTTGTGTGGGTAAGCAACTGATGAATTGATGAATTGATTTCGTCATTGCACTTTAAATAATTCAGATTCAATCAAACTTATGAATACAAAATTCTTCTGTACTTTTTTACTCAATGTTCTAATAAACTATTTTCTATTGATCACTGCACTGAAAATATTTGTTTGGTCACAAGTCCTTTGCATTTTTCTTTATCTTTAAAACTCAGCTGACTTCTTTATGAACTGCTGGAGGACATTACACAGTATACAGGATTATGATAACTGTAATAGGTTTTCATGACACCAGAATGGAGACAATGCTGTGGTTGAGAGATGAAAATGAGGTCCAGCAGTGTGTTCTTCTCTGTGGTTGCAGCAATGATGAGTTGTACATATCCCCTAGACTGAAACAGCTCCAGTATTGGCTTACTTGCATTGGATAAGAGATTCTCGTTGAAATCGCTACAGACAATGATGGGGTGACAATCCATGATCTCTAACGAGTTCAAAAGGCTTCCTAGGTTTGACATGGATGATGTCAAGCTGTAGTCTGGAGGTCTGTACACAGCTGCAAAGTTACTGGGGCTTCAGCCTTCAAAGCCACAAACTCAAGGTCAGTTACATTATGTATGTACTGTTTTTCACACACTTGAAAGTGGTTTTTCACATAAACAGCAACTCCACCACCACCTCTGTTGGCCATTTGTGGAAAATTTGTGTAGGACAGGTGTCTGTTGCATTTGAACATGTTGTAGCCTTCTAAGTAGAGACTCTCAGCAACAAAGGAGCCTTGTAGGTGAGTTTCTGTGAGGCACGAAACATCTGAAAGACACAGTTCATGATGGCTCTTTATGTCATTTACATGAGATGGCAATCCTTCTGGGTTATGGTGAACAATGGTCAGTGTGTCATGCCCGCTCAATGTTTGTTTGATATGAAGAAGAGGCATCATTTCATCGAAGTTGAGTTGTCTCATGGTCTTTAAGGTTGCAGTGATTTCTGGGTTGGCATACATTTTACTCTCATCCATGTCCAGTAGGTGCAGTCCACTGAGAGAGGTCACTCTACTTACAGCTACATAAGCCATGCCAGGTTCAAAAATGTGCTTCAGTGAGACTGCAGCTGATGTTGTTGTCATACCTTGAACCTTATGAATTGTACATGCAAAGGCCAGCTTTATGGGAAACTGTCTGCGTACCACTCTTTTCTGTTTCAGATTCTCCTCTGCTCTCTCTATGTACACAAGATTGTCAGGTGCCCCTGGTGCTCTGTTACTGCAATTCCTTCCAGCTGTTTCATCATCCATCTTGAGCCCAAGCATAGTGACATGTGCAGATCCATGTTGTTCAGAGGTTATTAACCTGACCAGAGTAGCAAACGAACCATTCACTAATCCTTGAGAAACTCCTATGTGTCTGGTGAGCATAACACAAGCACCTTCAGCAACTAGTAGTGTATCTGGTAACTCATTTCTGCCTCCTTTAAATGGTTGGGCTTGTCGTGACATTTTGCCATTTTGTGGGTCCTTTCTACAGTCATCAGCATCAATTTCAGTGATGTGAGAGTGGAGTTTGGTTAATGTTGCAGAGTTGTGCGCATCTACTTGTTTATTAGTTGCAAAATTGTGCAAGACATCAGTCGGGCAGAGTGCTGGTTCAGTGACAGCTTGTGACAACAGACAACTTATCTGACTTTTCCTTCACACGGATCCGGTTCAACATCTCTGCAAAGGCAACATCATCCTTCTGACGCATAATCTCAGTCAGACCGATCATCTGAAAGTGTTCCTGCCACAAGTCAATCTGTAATGGGTCATGCACACAGAGAGGTTTAGCCTGTCGCACTGGTGGTAACTGATAAAAGTCTCCAACAGCTATTACTGACATTTCTCCAAAGAGTCTCTTACTGCCTTTGATCTGTCTCACATCAACATAGGCAAAAAGGGGCTTTGACACCATGGACACTTCATCGATGATAATGATCTCAGCGTTGAAAAGCTCATATCTGACTTCATCCAATTTGTTGCCAAGTCCCTGAAATGGGGGTTTAAGGCTTCTCGGTAGCCTGAGGAGGGAGTGCAGCGTTGTGCCTGAGATGTTAAAGGCTGCGGTTCCAGTGAAAGCAGTCAACAGGACAGTGGGTTTTGAAATGTCAGCATCCTCAGCATATCTTGGCAGTTTGCACAGTATCTTAGATGCCTCTGAGTGGATGCATTTGATAAGATGTGACTTCCCTGTTCCAGCACTGCTGTTTATGTAAAAGAAAAACTGATCTGGATTTAGGCCACATGCTCGCTTTATGCACCAGTCTTGAACTGCATTGAATACACAGGCTGGCTTCTGGTTCAGATTCTGAAACATTTGCCGTAACAGTACAGGATGTATTGCAGGGACCTCTCTGATAGCTCTGCATTCTGTAACAGCATTACCTTGAAGGATGTAGTCTGGCACATTTTCTTGTTCATTTACACTGTCTGGTTCTCTTGCCTCAAGTTCTTTAATACACTCCAGCCTCACTAGTTCAGATTCAGGTGCAAGGCTTGACCATCGTAGAAGGACTCGTATGTGGGAAAAGACTGTCTTTTCAGTTCCTGGTCTGATCGGTAAGGGAGGTTAAGTTTCAGCAACGTGCCATAGTATTGCTCTGGATACTTTTTCTCTGAGGGTCAATAAAATCTGATTATGGCAGGCTTATCATTACTTCTCCTTTGAACAAATCCCATGTTGTTTAACAGTGGAACAACATTTTTGCCCTTTGTCTGTTCGCCATAGACAATCCTGCAAGTAGCTGCAAAATCTGCCAAGCACATCTCCTCAAACTCCTCAGGCCTGAAACACAGTTTCAGGCCTGAGGAGGCCTCAGTGTAAGATGTCATCCACACATTTTCACTCTCTGGCGCAGTGCTTTCCAGGTATGAAAGAGGATGACTCATTCTGACTGCATTGTCATCTGTCAGTATGAATATGACACCACATGGACACTTTTTCATGTTTATACCACATGCGCGAGTTACACACTCCTGAGCGCTGAGCTCTCTTTTTTGAGTATGCCTGCATGATTTCCCTCATTTCATTGCATTCATTGACACTGTCCATGTTGGAGTTCTGAATGACTGTTTTGAGGTACTCAGAAAGGCCTACCTCCTTCTTCGTGATGTAACTGGTGATGTAAGTAATTGCCCCGTATGCATTCAGTATATAACTTACATCCAAATTGCCATTCCAGGCTTCAAGCAGATGGGGATTATATCCATTTACCCAGCAGTCCTTTGGATCACGCTTCAGTATCACTGCATCAGATTTGTTTATCATGCTCAAGCATTGCTCATGCTCTTTGATTTTTAAATTGCATTGAGCCAGAAGCTGCTCCAAACTAAGGGAAGTAGAGAAAGGTTCATTCAACAACAGGTTCAGCTGTCTGAGCTTTTGCTTTGCTTCTTCCACTTGTGTTTGATCATTATCCTCATTGGGTCTCATTATTATTGTCTCACTGCAGGGTGGTTTGGGAAAGCCAAATCTGCAATCAGAGCCAGGACTTTTGAAACATGTCCTCGAATGTTTTTTGCTATGCATTTGCACCTCTGTGACTTTCTTGTACAGGTCAGGTTGTGTATGTGGGTCAGGTAGTTGAGCAGTGACATATTTGGACACAAAATCACACACAGTCTGATCATCATCTTCATCAAACACAGGTGCACCTTCTACCCATAAGGGGCAGTGTATGTGTGGGCTTCCTCTGTGCTGAAACTCCACTCTGTAAAAGTAGTCAACAACTTTTCCAAGGGGTTGTGCAGGACAAGAGTAAATCTCTGAATAATGGTTCAACACGTCTATCAAACATGCGCACTGTCGTCACAGGATTGCTTCGCAGTATGTCACACTTTGTGGACCAGTCGAGATCCTCAAAATCAACTTCTTCCCCCTGCTGCGTTTTTATTGCCTTGATTACTTCAGGCCAACGCATTTCAGCTGCAGAAAATGTACAAAAGAATGTAGGAGTTCCCAGCTGTCTGATCATGGCCATTTTCTCCCAATAGGCTGGTGTCCCTCTCAGTGGCTGCATGAATCTGACTGTATCTTTATTACGCACCAGTTTCTCAACCTCTCGTTTATCTTGCAACATTCCTGAGGTTATTTTGCATCCATCGCGGGTCAGAGTTTTTCCTTTACGTAGCTGTGTTGTCATATTTGAATTGGCCAAGTGTATTTCAGTCACAAACTGTGCAAAGAACAAGTAGTTTGTGTCTCTGGCAAAATGGTCATCAATAGAGAAAAGCCTTGTTTTGAAATAACCGCTGGGTGTTACTTTAATGTCTCTTTTCATCCAATGTGTTTTCGCCAGTAGGGAACTGAATAGGGAAAGCCATGGCCTCCAGTTTAGGTGTTCTGAAAAAGCTAACTGGACTGTTTCTTTCAGCAGGGCCAACAGAGTATATTCCTTCACTGAAACACAATATCTCCTTTGCAACATCAGGTGGCTGAAGGCATGATTCGAGAGCAAAACCACCATTAGGCATGTCACCTTCTTGTTCTGAATCATCTCTCTGCTCCTGTGGTTGACTGTCATCACCAAGCAGCATGTCACTGTTTTGTTGTTCATTTGCAGGATCATGTTCTGCCTCATACAGTGCATTACTCTCACATCTGTCAATTTCCATCAAATCATCTTCATCATAATCATCATCATCCATAGTAACATCCATGTCATCATCATCATCTTCCTCATCAGGAAGTGTTGGGTCACATAACTCAGCCTCATCTCTGATGGTGACATCCGTATACTGTGGGTGAATGTGTCTGAGTTTATGCAATGCCTGCACTAGTTTAGACCATGTGACGGTCTGGGACAGCTGATGACCTCTGTAAAACAATCACCTCTTCAGTTTTACTCTCATGACGTGAGACTCACTTCTCAGTCTGGGTAAAGCATGGACTGTTTCCTGCACCTCAGATGGGACACATACCACATTACCACGTATGGCTCTTTGTCTGCCTTTCGGAAGTGGAATAATCTTGGGAAATGGTATGCACTTGGCTATGAGCTGTCTCTTCAAAATGTTGAGGTCAGACAGTTCAGGTGGAATGTCAGCAAGCTCCAAGTTGTTGGCTACAGCAAGGGTGGGCATGGCTCCATTTTTAAGGTATTTGTGGCAGGTGGAACAGATCCATGCTTTCCTCCTCTCATCAGGCACCTTGCACTGTTGTTCATTTCTGCAGTCATCTCTACAAACATGAACATACTTTCCTGTCAGGCATGCTGCAACCACCTCTGGATTTTTGATATAATTTGACCTTGTGCAGGGTTGTACTTGGTTTGGAGATGAAGCCTTATGACACACAGTGCACACATAAGTGGGACCGGCCTTAATTTTTGATCTGAAAACAGATATGGCCTCCTTGATCAAAGAGTTGTCATCCTCTCTGTCACTCTCATGTGTTTGTGTATTCAGTTGTCTGTATTTCCTTTTTATTTTCATTGCACACCTCATGTTCAGCATACTCCTAAATGCAAGATTGTTCTTATACCTGTCTCGCATTTGTTGTCTCATTAGTTGTCTGTGTCTAACCACAAATGCTTGGTCATGAGAGTAATGCTTGGTGATATGCTGTGTTTGCTTCTGCCTGAAGTTAACATTACTTCTGTATCGGTTGGTAATATACTGCTGTTTTTTCTGTTTATGTTCAGCATTGTTTCTGTAACAGTTGTTCATGCACTGTTTTTGCCTCTGCCTGAAGTGAACATTTTCTCTGTATCGGGTGGTCATATTTATTTTTTTCTTTTGTTGTAATTCAGAATTGTTTCGATATCTCCTGTTTGAGTAAGATATTTTCTTTGCTTTGTATGTTTCATCAGAAGCATACTTTTCCTTTTCTTTCCTTTTCTGATTCTCTTTTCTTTGTGATGCCTTTTCAGAGTGCAATAGTCTCCTCTTATATTTTCCCCTTTGCTGTTTACCAAGTTTTGACAGTTTACAGGAGATGTTGCATAAGACATTATCACTGGCCACAGTATTTATTATTGTAGCAGATAAGTCTGATTCACTTCGATGGTTGGCTTGATGGTTCTGGTTCAGTTTCCATATCAGTGGGTACTTCATGTACAATGTTATTAGAGCCATCAGTGACGAGAGTGTTTATCTTATGACCACTTAGGCTTGACTCTTTTTGAGGAGCATCATGCAACAGAGCACATGATACAGCAGCAGTGTGAGTTGTAGGTCGACCCTCTGTGTCTGGCATAGCATCATTCAAGTTGGCTGAATTCACATTGTAAAACTCCACAGGCACCAACTCATAAGTACAGGTAGACGGTGTTTCAAACATTTGGTGACACTTCATGATCCTGTCAATCATATCACTCAGACGTGTGAATGTCAGCATTACAGCAGTACCAGCACGGGGTGATCTCAGGGGTACAGGCAAACCATTAGCTCTTCTGGGGTGTGGATCAAAGAATCCGTATCTGCCTGATGTGGTTCTGAATACTGTGATACATAACCCAGTCATTATGAGCAATGCATACTGCACATCTGATAACAGACAGCTCAGTCCTGCCTTTAGGTCAAGGAAACTTGGTGCAGATTCTGGTAAAGGTCCTCCTAATGTGCCGTACCTGGAAGGTTGTGTCATGTCCACATTATAGATGCATCCGCGTGCATGAACCTCAGCAGGAAGCTCATCGGCAGCCAAACAGATATTATTAGGAAACCTTTTCCTGGCCTCTTTATCACATCACCCTTATCCAAAACAAGGTCAAGGTCTGCTCTTGTGATGTTTTCATTCTCATGAAGGAATGCAAGAAATATTAGTGAGTTACAAGTACACTGGCGATTTCTGGATTCCTGGCTGTATTTAAGAGATGCTTGGCTGCGGGATGCACAAACTTGTGTTACAGAGGGCTGATCTCCCAGGTTTACACTGTCTGCAAGTGAAGGCCCTGCTACACAGGAAGCATCACTGTGACATCCTCTCTTTACAATGTCAGCATAAGAGATCTTTGTTACACGTGATCCATCGTGTTGACCTGTATTGTTTACCTAGTATGCATGAGAAGGCCCTGCTACACATGGATCATCACTGTTAAATCCCATCTTTACAGTGTCAGCATATGATACCTGTGGTACACCTGGCACATCACTTTGACCTCTGTGGTTTACCTGGTAAGCATGAGAGGGTCCCGCTACACACGGATCACTGTGACATCCCCTTTTTACAACATCTGAATAGGATACCTCTTGCACACATGATGCATCGTTTTGACCACTGCTCTGAGGAATCTCAAAGCAGTGAATCTCATTTGATCTCTGCCAGCGCAGGCTTGCAGCTTGGGACCTCTTAGTCTTTCTTGGCATTGTTGTTGTGTTCCAAAACCACAAATCCAAGTGTTTTACTTTTATTGTACACAATCAAGATATTGAACACTATATTACTGAACAATTACTGTTAATGTAACAGAATCAGAAGCTAGATGAAACCTGTATTTGCTTTTACTAATCTAAACCCTTGGGAACAGTAAATTAACACACAAAAGAGCCTAGGTTTGTTTCAAATGTATTGAATTTATAATTTACTTAAAGAACGAGAATATTAACAGTGACCAAAAACGTTTTCCAGAAAATCCTGGCCAAGCCTCTTATAATATTCAAGGTAAAACTTAACACTATTTGATCTATATTAATTCTCAAATTTTATTTACTTCTATACACTTACTGATTCAAACAATGTGAGTGGGTCTGTATCTTTGGTGTGTGTTTATGTGAATCAGGGACAAGGAGTACAATGTTGTTACTTTTACACTTATTTACACTAGATGACTAAAGAAAAACTGATTGTAGTCAAATATGAAGATATTTCCAATCAAAACAAACCTTTGGGTACAAACCTACAGAGGTCTGAAACAGCAACAAGTTCAGGAACCACAGGTCTTTCCTCGTATTAATATAGTTTTTCACTCCAATCTTATTTCTTAGGTATACTGTTTTACAAGAACAGTGTTATCTTTAAATATGCACTTCGTTACAACAAATGTAGAAATCTGCAAGATTCAACTTTTGATTATAATTGGCCTTTACAGTCTGTAATAAGGTTTTTTTTTGTCAAGTAGAACAAAATAAGATAGGTGTTTTACAATTCAATTTCAAAACGACTACTTTGATATAACTGGTTTCAAAATGGCTAGATTAAATTACAAATCAGAGTCAGCATAGACTAAGATATATAGATATAGGAATATACAGATATAGGAAACCTCTTTATAGAAATCGTTCTAGTACTCTGAGAATACAGATTTCAGTTCCTACAGATTTCTAATTGTACACAAAAGGATATTTACGATGTAAAAAAGTTTTAAAATGTCTTGTTAAATCTGTGGTATATTCAATGCAAAAGCTTAACACTGACACAGTACATAAGATGAATTGTGCTAATTCCAATGCTATTGACATTAAGATTTTGATCTACCTAAATTTCAATAACGCTTTTCAGTTGTTTTTGTAGTAAGCCAAAGCACTTGGGACGAAGAAATTAACTTACTTCAGTTCCTACAGATTTCAAAATGCCTCAATGTATAGTTGCTGTTACAATTTAAGGTTGACACACTAGAAAGGATACATTAATACCAATGCTATTTATGACATCAATAGTTTAAAGTTTCACCACAGAACTACACACAATTCAAATATTTTCCACTAATATTCCAATACACAACCAGTAGTCCACTATCAGCTATGATCTGCCCTGATCCTAAAGTGTGGGCACTTACCACCAGCGAATAACGTAAAGCTATGGTAGTTTTATTTTCTGTGTTTGATAAATATTCATTGTAAATATATCAAGGTTTATATATTCAAAATCAGGAACACAGTTGTTGTGGCAGTCTGATGACAGATGAGTGCTTCTGGTAGCTGAGAAACGTTAGCTCTGCAGACCTTGAACAGCCAGTCCTCCTTTCAGATGTCTGTAACTTAGTAACAGGTTAAACAAAACAATTGAAATGTGTATTAATGTACTGCTTTCAAAAAGAAGTACCTTTAACTTTAACTTAAAAAATAAGACTAAAAGATTTCTAACTTAAATAAAAAAGAAATAAAAAACTTATAATAAAATGCACACCAAATTTCATTGTTCTACGATAATCTGTATCGTGGGGCTCGCTTTTATTAATTTTCTAGGTGGCGCTGTCGAGCCATTTTTCCCCGCATTTTTTGAGAGACACATAAAATCTTAAATTTTCACCAGAACTGACTCGCATTCCAAATTTCGGGAGTTTTGGGATATGCGCATTCGAGTTATTCACGATCAAAATGCCGTAATAATAATAATAATAATAATAATTAAAGCTGCAAGCAGCGATGATCGGGCCCTTGCGTCCTTGCGTATGTCGGGGCTCGGCGCTGGTGAAGGGCTTCTGTCATGGGCATATAGATGTCCCCAGACCTGGGCTGTTTTCAGACAGTGCAAGGGGAGATTAACGTCACTTCCTCAATCACCTACTCTGCCTGCTGCAGGGGCTGCTGCATTGAAATGTCGTAGGGGGCGCTATGGAGCCAGTTTTCATCACTGACTGAATATTGGTATTTAGACGTGTTCAGGCTGGGAGTCTTATCAAACATGTAAAGTTTGGTGTAGACTCCAGCATTTACACTAAAGTTATAGCAATTTCGCCTGTCATGGCGAAACATCAAAAGTCAACGCCGAGCCACGGCCACACGCTTCAATGATAACTAAATCTTTTGATAACTTTTGATCACACACTAGTGTAGATGACACACACCGATTTTGAAGTCGTTACCATGAATTCTGTAGGAGGAGTTCGTTGAAATACAAGGTATGCGAAATGGTCAAAAAAACGCGAAAAATGACCACTTTTATCAAGATGGCCGACTTCCTGTAGGACTTACAATATGGCCCAAACTGACCGACTTCCTGTTGGATTTAGGGTATGGCTCCAAGAGAGTTTTTGGTGCGTCTGGTCATGATATATAAGCACACCAAATTTCATTGTTTTACGACGATCTGAGAGTTTTCTATCTCAGAGTAGATCAACTCAGAGTTCAGGATTAGACTCAGAGTTTGTTGAACCTGCTTTGTGAAACGGACCCCTGGGCTGTTTTCAGACAGTGCAAGGGGAGATTAACGTCACATCCTCAATCACCTACTCTGCCTGCTGCAGGGGCTGCTGCATTGAAATGTCGTAGGGGGCGCTATGGAGCCAGTTTTCATCACTGACTGAATATTGGTATTTAGACGTGTTCAAGCTGGGAGTCTTATCAAACATGTAAAGTTTGGTGTAGACTCCAGCATTTACATTAAACTTATATCAATTTCGCCTGTCATAGCGAAACATCAAAACTCAATGCCACGCCACGGCCACACGCTTCAATGATAACTAAATCTTTTGATAACTTTTGATCACACACTACTGTAGATGACACACACTGATTTTGAAGTCGTTACCATGAATTCTGTAGGAGGAGTTCGTTAAAATACAAGGTATGCGAAATGGTCAAAAAAATGCGAAAAATGACCACTTTTATCAAGATGGCCGACTTCCTGTAGGACTTACAATACGGCTCCAAGAGGCTTTTTTGTGCATCTTGACATGATACATAAGCCTCCTGAATTTCATTTTCCTACGTTCATCTGGAAGGCGGGGCTACAATTTTGAAATTTTCAAGGGGGCGCTGTTGAGCCATATTGTCACGTCTATGCAAATGACCTATCCAGGATTTTAAC
Source organism: Thunnus thynnus (assembly GCF_963924715.1). Classification (NCBI taxonomy): domain Eukaryota; kingdom Metazoa; phylum Chordata; class Actinopteri; order Scombriformes; family Scombridae; genus Thunnus; species Thunnus thynnus. Next base: position 3,686,117 of record NC_089518.1, read on the forward strand.
TGGTGTCGCTCCAGACATGTGTGCCAAGTTTTGTGACTGTACACCCATCCCTTGTCCCTAAAATACAGCATCGTATTTCATGGCGAAGGATGTGTCGCCATGGCAACGGCGTTTGGTCATGGGTCATGACCTGCTAAATGTGGCATCACCAAGGTCTTCCATCTTAGCTGAGTCAATTTCAGGTGCATCGGCCAAATTTCCTAGAAGCAATACAACAAAGAACGACGCATGATACTTCCTGTTGCCAGCAGGTGGCGCTATGACTCTCACTAAATATGGGCCTGACAATGTGTTCAGACCGGGACTCTTAACAAGCATATGAAATTTGGAAAAGATCAGACCATGTGGAGTCAAGTTATAAAGCTTTGAAATTTCATGGCGAGACATCGAAATTCGCCGCATCGTCATGGCAACACCTTTCGACGAAAAGTCACCAACTTCATAATATACCATCTCCAAGGTCTTGAGGCTATTCTGAGTAAATTTGAGGTGGATCCCATCACTGTGCCACCCACAGAGCATCAAAGTGTAAAACATGTAACTTCCTGTTGCCAGTAGGTGGCGCTATGACTTAGATCCAATATTGACACATGGATGTGTTCAGGACTGGACTCTTTCCAAGCACAAAAGGTTTGGGTCTCTTAGGATCGTGCATGCCGGAGTTATGGCCGTTTGAATTTTCACGGCGAAGGAACGAAATTCGCCGCCCAACCACACCCCCTCAGCAATGTCGAAAACTCACCGTTTTGATAACTTTTCATCTCCCAGGTCTATAGATGATACTGACCGAATTTCAAGTTGCTGAGATCAAATCCCTAGGAGGAGTTCGTTAAAGTACGCGGGCTGAAAACAGCAAAATTGGCCTGAAAATCGCAACTTTGAACCAAAATGGCCGACTTCCTGTTAGATTTACGGTATGGCTCCAAGAGAGTTTTTGGTGCGTCTGGTCATGATATATAAGCACACCAAATTTCATTGTTCTACGATGATCTGTATCGTGGGGCTCGCTTTTCTTAATCTTCTGGGTGGCGCTGTCGAACCATTTTTCCACGCATTTTTTGCCAGACCCATAAAATCTGCGATTTTCACCAGAACTGATGCGCACGCCAATTTTGGTGAGTTTTGGTACACGTTTGTAGAAGTTATTTGAGGTCAAAGAGTTGAAATAATAATAATAATTAAAGCTGCAAGCAGCGATGATCGGGCCCTCGCGTCCTTGCGTATGTCGGGGCTCGGCGCTGGTGAAGGGCTTCTGTCACGGGCAAATAGATGTCCCCAGACCTGGGGTCCGTTTTACAAAGCAGGTTTAGTGAAAACTCAGAGTCTGTTAACCCTGAAATGAGGGAAACTCTGAGTTTTCCGTTTCAAAAAGGGAGGTAACTCAAACCAGAGAAAGAGGGATAACTCTAGCCTGTTTCAGAGAGAGGGGTAACTTAAGCTCTCGGTCAGTTACCGTAGCAACAGACTCTATGAAACTAACCTGGTCGGGACCAGGTTTTTCTCAATGAACCTCGACTTTCTCTCAGTCTCCGCCCTCTTTCAGAGCCACACACTCCATTTGATTTCCTCATTCATTCAGGCAGCAGGCGAGTTTTGGCGTAGCCTAGTTCTGCCGTCTGTCATTTAAAGAAATCATTAAAAAAAATAAATAAATTTAAAAAAAAATCAGAGTCAGTATATTAGAAGTCCATTAGGCACAGTAAGTGGCGACTTTTTTTCACTAACATGGCATGTCCTTTTGATAACGATCCCGTGGATGAAGGTGCAGCATTACTGCGCAGAGAATTAAATATTCGTCGAGAGATGGTTATCAGACCACGCATAGATGTTCTAGCATTTCCAGCCATTATCTTTTTGAGCGGTACCATTTCACGTCACAGTCCATCATCTACATACACAACCTAAGCCGTCTTTACATTTGCAACATTACCAATCGTAATCATGTTCTCACATCCCAGCAGATATTGTGTGTTGCGCTGCGTTTCTTTGCAAATGGTTTGCAAAAGTTTTTTGTACAATGTCGGAGCCAGCCACTGGCCTTCCTAAATTCTGGCTTAGGGCCAGCTCCTCTGCCTCCGTTAGAGGTGGCGGTGCTGGACCACCACCCGTTTTACGGGCATCTGCCTTCTTTCTGTTGGCTGAGTAGAAGTCTGTGTTAGTTTAAATAGGATTAATTATTTAACAGAACATGATGTAGATGAGAAGACATTTATGTGTGTGAAACCAGCATTATGTTGGGGATAAAACAACTGCACAGTCAAACAGCCACTTAATATTTACTTTACAATGTAAAACATGATCAAAATGAGGTTCCCCCATGAGATTATGCCGAGGTCTCACCTGTTTGAACAATGTTTTTAAATTTCATCCTAAACTGCTGCCAAGTGCGCTTGGACCTAAATGAAATAAATTAATAGGCCACCATTCAAGCAGTTTTCCTCTGTAATATTATTGTGATTACAAAGGACTACATTTAAACTTACGCAATGACCGAGCAGCACCTCTCTTTTGCAGCTGCAGCGGTGTTGCACTTCTTTCTGAAAACATGCTCAAACTCGTCGTATGAGCGAATTAAGATGTCTAGTTCTAGGGGGGCGAAAAACGCAGCCATCCTCTTCCCCGTTGCCATGGTGACTCGTTGAATCGGGGCTCCATTGATGCTGGCTTTTTATAGTTGTGGTGCACGCGCTTAACTCCAGGTGAAACTACTCCGAGTTGATTAAACTGACTCAAATCAGCTGTTCTGGAACCGGAAACTCAGAGTTTTCTATCTCAGAGTAGATCAACTCAGAGTTCAGGATTAGACTCAGAGTTTGTTGAACCTGCTTTGTGAAACGGACCCCTGAGCTGTTTTCAGACAGTGCAAGGGGAAATTAACGTCACATCCTCAATCACCTACTCTGCCTGCTGCAGGGGCTGCTGCATTGAAATGTGGTAGGGGGCGCTATGGAGCCAGTTTTCATCACTGACTGAATATTGGTATTTAGACGTGTTCAGGCTGGGAGTCTTATCAAACATGTAAAGTTTGGCGTAGACTCCAGCATTTACACTAAACTTATAGCAATTTCGCCTGTCATGGCGAAACATCAAAACTCAACGCCACGCCACGGCCACACGCTTCAATGCTAAGTAAATGTTTTGATAACTTTTGATCACACACTAGTGTAGATGACACACACTGATTTTGAAGTCGTTACCATGAATTCTGTAGGAGGAGTTCGTTAAAATACAAGGTATGCGAAATGGTCAAAAAAACGCGAAAAATGACCACTTTTATCAAGATGGCCGACTTCCTGTAGGACTTACGATATGGCTCCAAGAGGCTTTTTTGTGCGTCTTGACATGATACATTAGCCTCCCGAATTTCATTTTCCTAGGTTCATCTGGAAGGCGGGGCTACAATTTTGAAATTTTCAAGGGGGCGCTGTTGAGCCATATTGTCACGTCTATGCAAATGACCTATCCAGGATTTTAGCTGGTGTCGCTCCAGACATGTGTGCCAAGTTTCGTGACTGTAGACCCATCCCTTATCCCTAAAATACAGCATCGTATTTCATGGCGAAGGATGTGTCGCCATGGCAACGGCGTTTGGTCATGGGTCATGACCTACCCAATGTAGCATCACCAAGGTCTTACATCTTAGCTGAGTCAATTTCAGATGCATCGGCCAAATTTCCTAGGAGTAATACAACAAAGAACGACGCATGATACTTCCTGTTGCCAGTAGGTGGCGCTATGACTCTCACTAAATATGGGCCTGAAAATGTGTTCAGACCGGGACTCTTAACAAGCATATGAAATTTGGAAAAGATCAGACCATGTGGAGTCAAGTTATAAGGCTTTGAAATTTCATGGCGAGACATCGAAATTCGCCGCGTCGTCATGGCAACACCTTTCCACGAAAAGTCACCAACTTCATAATATACCATCTCCAAGGTCTTTAGGCTATTCTGAGTAAATTTGAGGTGGATCCCATCACCGTGCCACCCACAGAGCGTCAAAGTGTAAAACATGTAACTTCCTGTTGCCAGTAGGTGGCGCTATGACTCATATCCAATATTGACACATGGATGTGTTCAGGACGGGACTCTTTCCAAGCACAAAAGGTTTGGGTCTCTTAGGATCCTGCATGCCGGAGTTATGGCTGTTTGAATTTTCACGGCGAAGGATCGAAATTCGCCGCCCGACCACACCCCCTCAACAATGTCGAAAACTCACCGTTTTGATAACTTTTCATCTCCCAGGTCTGTAGATGATATGGACCGAATTTCAAGTTGCTGAGGTCAAATCCCTAGGAGGAGTTCGTTAAAGTACGCGGGCTAAAAACGGCAAAATTGGCCTGAAAATGGCAACTTTGAACCAAAATGGCCGACTTCCTGTTGGATTTAGGGTATGGCTCCAAGAGACTTTTTGGTGCGTCTGGTCATGATATATAAGCACACCAAATTTCATTGTTCTACGACCATCTGTATCGTGGGGCTCGCTTTTCTTAATTTTCTAGGTGGCGCTGTCGAGCCATTTTTCCCCGCATTTTTTGCGAGACGCATAAAATCTGCAATTTTCACCAGAACTGACGCGCACGCCAATTTCGGTGAGTTTTGGTACACGTTTGTAGAAGTTATTTGAGGTCAAAGAGTCGCAATAATAATAATAATAATAATTAAAGCTGCAAGCAGCGATGATCGGGCCCTCGCGTCCTTGCGTATGTCGGGGCTCGGCGCTGGTGAAGAGCTTCTGTCAGGGGCATATAGATGTCCCCAGACCTGGGCTGTTTTCAGACAGTGCAAGGGGAGATTAACGTCACATCCTCAATCACCTACTCTGCCTGCTGCAGGGGCTGCTGCATTGAAATGTCGTAGGGGGCGCTATGGAGCCAGTTTTCATCACTGACTGAATATTGCTATTTAGATGTGTTCAGGCTGGGAGTCTTATCAAACATGTAAAGTTTGGTGTAGACTCCAGCATTTACACTAAACTTATAGCAATTTCGCCTGTCATGGCGAAACATCAAAACTCAACGCCACGCCACGGCCACACGCTTCAATGATAACTAAATCTTTTGATAACTTTTGATCACACACTAGTGCAGATGACACACACTGATTTTGAAGTCGTTACGATGAATTCTGTAGGAGGAGTTCGTTAAAATACAAGGTATGCGAAATGGCCAAAAAAACGCGAAAAATGACCACTTTTATCAAGATGGCCGACTTCCTGTAGGACTTACGATATGGCTCCAAGAGGCTTTTTTGTGCGTCTTGACATGATACATTAGCCTCCCGAATTTCATTTTCCTAGGTTCATCTGGAAGGCGGGGCTACAATTTTGAAATTTTCAAGGGGGCGCTGTTGAGCCATATTGTCACGTCTATGCAAATGACCTATCCAGGATTTTAACTGGTGTCGCTCCAGACATGTGTGCCAAGTTTCGTGACTGTAGACCCATCCCTTATCCCTAAAATACAGCATCGTATTTCATGGCGAAGGATGTGTCGCCATGGCAACGGCGTTTGGTCATGGGTCATGACCTACCCAATGTAGCATCACCAAGGTCTTACATCTTAGCTGAGTCAATTTCAGATGCATCGGCCAAATTTCCTAGGAGTAATACAACAAAGAACGACGCATGATACTTCCTGTTGCCAGTAGGTGGCGCTATGACTCTCACTAAATATGGGCCTGAAAATGTGTTCAGACCGGGACTCTTAACAAGCATATGAAATTTGGAAAAGATCAGACCATGTGGAGTCAAGTTATAAGGCTTTGAAATTTCATGGCGAGACATCGAAATTCGCCGCGTCGTCATGGCAACACCTTTCCACGAAAAGTCACCAACTTCATAATATACCATCTCCAAGGTCTTTAGGCTATTCTGAGTAAATTTGAGGTGGATCCCATCACCGTGCCACCCACAGAGCGTCAAAGTGTAAAACATGTAACTTCCTGTTGCCAGTAGGTGGCGCTATGACTTACATCCAATATTGACACATGGATGTGTTCAGGACGGGACTCTTTCCAAGCACAAAAGGTTTGGGTCTCTTAGGATCGTGCATGCCGGAGTTATGGCTGTTTGAATTTTCACGGCGAAGGATCGAAATTCGCCGCCCGACCACACCCCCTCAACAATGTCGAAAACTCACCGTTTTGATAACTTTTCATCTCCCAGGTCTGTAGATGATACTGACCGAATTTCAAGTTGCTCAGGTCAAATCCCTAGGAGGAGTTCGTTAAAGTACGCGGGCTAAAAACGGCAAAATTGGCCTGAAAATCGCAACTTTGAACCAAAATGGCCGACTTCCTGTTGGATTTAGGGTATGGCTCCAAGAGACTTTTTGGTGCGTCTGGTCATGATATATAAGCACACCAAATTTCATTGTTCTACGACCATCTGTATCGTGGGGCTCGCTTTTCTTAATTTTCTAGGTGGCGCTGTCGAGCCATTTTTCCCCGCATTTTTTGCGAGACGCATAAAATCTGCGATTTTCACCAGAACTGACGCGCACGCCAATTTCGGTGAGTTTTGGTACACGTTTGTAGAAGTTATTTGAGGTCAAAGAGTCGCAATAATAATAATAATAATAAGAATAATAATAATAATAATAATAATAATAATAATAATAATAATAATAATTCCTTTGGAAACAAGAGGGCTTCGCGCTGGTCAGCGCTCGGGCCCTAATAATTAAAGCTGCAAGCAGCGATGATCGGGCCCTCGCGTCCTTGCGTATGTCGGGGCTCGGCGCTGGTGAAGAGCTTCTGTCAGGGGCATATAGATGTCCCCAGACCTGGGCTGTTTTCAGACAGTGCAAGGGGAGATTAACGTCACATCCTCAATCACCTACTCTGCCTGCTGCAGGGGCTGCTGCATTGAAATGTCGTAGGGGGCGCTATGGAGCCAGTTTTCATCACTGACTGAATATTGCTATTTAGATGTGTTCAGGCTGGGAGTCTTATCAAACATGTAAAGTTTGGTGTAGACTCCAGCATTTACACTAAACTTATAGCAATTTCGCCTGTCATGGCGAAACATCAAAACTCAACGCCACGCCACGGCCACACGCTTCAATGATAACTAAATCTTTTGATAACTTTTGATCACACACTAGTGCAGATGACACACACTGATTTTGAAGTCGTTACGATGAATTCTGTAGGAGGAGTTCGTTAAAATACAAGGTATGCGAAATGGCCAAAAAAACGCGAAAAATGACCACTTTTATCAAGATGGCCGACTTCCTGTAGGACTTACGATATGGCTCCAAGAGGCTTTTTTGTGCGTCTTGACATGATACATTAGCCTCCCGAATTTCATTTTCCTAGGTTCATCTGGAAGGCGGGGCTACAATTTTGAAATTTTCAAGGGGGCGCTGTTGAGCCATATTGTCACGTCTATGCAAATGACCTATCCAGGATTTTAGCTGGTGTCGCTCCAGACATGTGTGCCAAGTTTCGTGACTGTAGACCCATCCCTTATCCCTAAAATACAGCATCGTATTTCATGGCGAAGGATGTGTCGCCATGGCAACGGCGTTTGGTCATGGGTCATGACCTACCCAATGTAGCATCACCAAGGTCTTACATCTTAGCTGAGTCAATTTCAGATGCATCAGCCAAATTTCCTAGGAGTAATACAACAAAGAACGACGCATGATACTTCCTGTTGCCAGTAGGTGGCGCTATGACTCTCACTAAATATGGGCCTGAAAATGTGTTCAGACCGGGACTCTTAACAAGCATATGAAATTTGGAAAAGATCAGACCATGTGGAGTCAAGTTATAAGGCTTTGAAATTTCATGGCGAGACATCGAAATTCGCCGCGTCGTCATGGCAACACCTTTCCACGAAAAGTCACCAACTTCATAATATACCATCTCCAAGGTCTTTAGGCTATTCTGAGTAAATTTGAGGTGGATCCCATCACCGTGCCACCCACAGAGCGTCAAAGTGTAAAACATGTAACTTCCTGTTGCCAGTAGGTGGCGCTATGACTTACATCCAATATTGACACATGGATGTGTTCAGGACGGGACTCTTTCCAAGCACAAAAGGTTTGGGTCTCTTAGGATCGTGCATGCCGGAGTTATGGCTGTTTGAATTTTCACGGCGAAGGATCGAAATTCGCCGCCCGACCACACCCCCTCAACAATGTCGAAAACTCACCGTTTTGATAACTTTTCATCTCCCAGGTCTGTAGATGATACTGACCGAATTTCAAGTTGCTGAGGTCAAATCCCTAGGAGGAGTTCGTTAAAGTACGCGGGCTAAAAACGGCAAAATTGGCCTGAAAATCGCAACTTTGAACCAAAATGGCCGACTTCCTGTTGGATTTAGGGTATGGCTCCAAGAGACTTTTTGGTGCGTCTGGTCATGATATATAAGCACACCAAATTTCATTGTTCTACGACCATCTGTATCGTGGGGCTCGCTTTTCTTAATTTTCTAGGTGGCGCTGTCGAGCCATTTTTCCCCGCATTTTTTGCGAGACGCATAAAATCTGCGATTTTCACCAGAACTGACGCGCACGCCAATTTCGGTGAGTTTTGGTACACGTTTGTAGAAGTTATTTGAGGTCAAAGAGTCGCAATAATAATAATAATAATAAGAATAATAATAATAATAATAATAATAATAATAATAATAATAATAATAATTCCTTTGGAAACAAGAGGGCTTCGCGCTGGTCAGCGCTCGGGCCCTAATAATAATAATAATAATAATAATAATAATAATAATAATAATTCCTTTGGAAACAAGAGGGCTTCGCGCTGGTCAGCGCTCGGGCCCTAATTAAAGCTGCAAGCAGCGATGATCGGGCCCTCGCGTCCTTGCGTATGTCGGGGCTCGGCGCTGGTGAAGGGCTTCTGTCACGGGCATATAGATGTCCCCAGACCTGGGGTCCGTTTTACAAAGCAGGTTTAGTGAAAACTCAGAGTCTGTTAACCCTGAAATGAGGGAAACTCTGAGTTTTCCGTTTCAAAAAGGGAGGTAACTCAAACCAGAGAAAGAGGGATAACTCTAGCCTGTTTCAGAGAGAGGGGTAACTTAAGCTCTCGGTCAGTTACCGTAGCAACAGACTCTATGAATCTAACCTGGTCGAGACCAGGTTTTTCTCAATGAACCTCGACTTTCTCTCAGTCTCCGCCCTCTTTCAGAGCCACACACTCCATTTGATTTCCTCATTCATTCAGGCAGCAGGCGAGTTTTGGCGTAGCCTAGTTCTGCCGTCTGTCATTTAAAGAAATCATTAAAAAAAATAAATAAATTTAAAAAAAAATCAGAGTCAGTATATTAGAAGTCCATTAGGCACAGTAAGTGGCGACTTTTTTTCACTAACATGGCATGTCCTTTTGATAACGATCCCGTGGATGAAGGTGCAGCATTACTGCGCAGAGAATTAAATATTCGTCGAGAGATGGTTATCAGACCACGCATAGATGTTCTAGCATTTCCAGCCATTATCTTTTTGAGCGGTACCGTTTCACGTCACAGTCCATCTTCTACATACACAACCTAATCCGTCTTTACATTTGCAACATTACCAATCGTAGTCATGCTCTCACATCCCAGCAGATATTGTGTGTTGTGCTGCGTTTCTTTGCAAATGGTTTGCAAAAGTTTTTTGTACAGTGTCGGAGCCAGCCACTGGCCTTCCTAAATTCTGGCTTAGGGCCAGCTCCTCTGCCTCCGTTAGAGGTGGCGGTGCTGGACCACCATCCGTTTTACGGGCATCTGCCTTCTTTCTGTTGGCTGAGTAGAAGTCTGTGTTAGTTTAAATAGGATTAATTATTTAACAGAACATGATGTAGATGAGAAGACATTTATGTGTGTGAAACCAGCATTATGTTGGGGATAAAACAACTGCACAGTCAAACAGCCACTTAATATTTACTTTACAATGTAAAACATGATCAAAATGAGGTTCCCCCATGAGATTATGCCGAGGTCTCACCTGTTTGAACAATGTTTTTAAATTTCATCCTAAACTGCTGCCAAGTGCGCTTGGACCTAAATGAAATAAATTAATAGGCCACCATTCAAGCAGTTTTCCTCTGTAATATTATTGTGATTACAAAGGACTACATTTAAACTTACGCAATGACCGAGCAGCAGCCGTCTCCCTCTCTTTTGCAGCTGCAGCGGTGTTGCACTTCTTTCTGAAAACATGCTCAAACTCGTCGTATGAGCGAATTAAGATGTCTAGTTCTAGGGGGGCGAAAAACGCAGCCCTCCTCTTCCCCGTTGCCATGGTGACTCGTTGAATCGGGGCTCCATTGATGCTGGCTTTTTATAGTTGTGGTGCACGCGCTTAACTCCAGGTGAAACTACTCCGAGTTGAATAAACTGACTCAAATCAGCTGTTCTGGAACCGGAAACTCAGAGTTTTCTATCTCAGAGTAGATCAACTCAGAGTTCAGGATTAGACTCAGAGTTTGTTGAACCTGCTTTGTGAAACGGACCCCTGAGCTGTTTTCAGACAGTGCAAGGGGAAATTAACGTCACATCCTCAATCACCTACTCTGCCTGCTGCAGGGGCTGCTGCATTGAAATGTGGTAGGGGGCGCTATGGAGCCAGTTTTCATCACTGACTGAATATTGCTATTTAGATGTGTTCAGGCTGGGAGTCTTATCAAACATGTAAAGTTTGGTGTAGACTCCAGCATTTACACTAAACTTATAGCAATTTCGCCTGTCATGGCGAAACATCAAAACTCAACGCCACGCCACGGCCACACGCTTCAATGCTAAGTAAATGTTTTGATAACTTTTGATCACACACTAGTGTAGATGACACACACTGATTTTGAAGTCGTTACCATGAATTCTGTAGGAGGAGTTCGTTAAAATACAAGGTATGCGAAATGGTCAAAAAAACGCGAAAAATGACCACTTTTATCAAGATGGCCGACTTCCTGTAGGACTTACGATATGGCTCCAAGAGGCTTTTTTGTGCGTCTTGACATGATACATTAGCCTCCCGAATTTCATTTTCCTAGGTTCATCTGGAAGGCGGGGCTACAATTTTGAAATTTTCAAGGGGGCGCTGTTGAGCCATATTGTCACGTCTATGCAAATGACCTATCCAGGATTTTAGCTGGTGTCGCTCCAGACATGTGTGCCACGTTTCGTGACTGTAGACCCATCCCTTATCCCTAAAATACAGCATCGTATTTCATGGCGAAGGATGTATCGCCATGGCAACGGCGTTTGGTCATGGGTCATGCCCTGCCCAATGTAGCATCACCAAGGTCTTACATCTTAGCTGAGTCAATTTCAGATGCATCGGCCAAATTTCCTAGGAGTAATACAACAAAGAACGACGCATGATACTTCCTGTTGCCAGTAGGTGGCGCTATGACTCTCACTAAATATGGGCCTAACAATGTGTTCAGACCGGGACTCTTAACAAGCATATGAAATTTGGAAAAGATCAGACCATGTGGAGTCAAGTTATAAGGCTTTGAAATTTCATGGCGAGACATCGAAATTCGCCGCGTCGTCATGGCAACACCTTTCCACGAAAAGTCACCAACTTCATAATATACCATCTCCAAGGTCTTTAGGCTATTCTGAGTAAATTTGAGGTGGATCCCATCACCGTGCCACCCACAGAGCGTCAAAGTGTAAAACATGTAACTTCCTGTTGCCAGTAGGTGGCGCTATGACTTACATCCAATATTGACACATGGATGTGTTCAGGACGGGACTCTTTCCAAGCACAAAAGGTTTGGGTCTCTTAGGATCGTGCATGCCGGAGTTATGGCTGTTTGAATTTTCACGGCGAAGGATCGAAATTCGCCGCCCGACCACACCCCCTAAACAATGTCGAAAACTCACCGTTTTGATAACTTTTCATCTCCCAGGTCTGTAGATGATACTGACCGAATTTCAAGTTGCTCAGGTCAAATCCCTAGGAGGAGTTCGTTAAAGTACGCGGGCTAAAAACGGCAAAATTGGCCTGAAAATCGCAACTTTGAACCAAAATGGCCGACTTCCTGTTGGATTTAGGGTATGGCTCCAAGAGACTTTTTGGTGCGTCTGGTCATGATATATAGGCACACCAAATTTCATTGTTCTACGACGATCTGTATCGTGGGGCTCGCTTTTCTTAATTTTCTAGGTGGCGCTGTCGAGCCATTTTTCCCCGCATTTTTTGCGAGACGCATAAAATCTGCGATTTTCACCAGAACTGACGCGCACGCCAATTTCGGTGAGTTTTGGTACACGTGTGTAGAAGTTATTTGAGGTCAAAGAGTCGCAATAATAATAATAATAAGAATAATAAGAATAATAATAATAATAATAATAATAATAATAATTCCTTTGGAAACAAGAGGGCTTCGCGCTGGTCAGCGCTCGGGCCCTAATAATAATAATAATAATAATAATAATAATAATAATAATTAAAGCTGCAAGCAGCGATGATCGGGCCCTCGCGTCCTTGCGTATGTCGGGGCTCGGCGCTGGTGAAGGGCTTCTGTCACGGGCATATAGATGTCCCCAGACCTGGGGTCCGTTTCACAAAGCAGGTTTAGTGAAAACTCAGAGTCTGTTAACCCTGAAATGAGGGAAACTCTGAGTTTTCCGTTTCAAAAAGGGAGGTAACTCAAACCAGAGAAAGAGGGATAACTCTAGCCTGTTTCAGAGAGAGGGGTAACTTAAGCTCTCAGTCAGTTACGGTAGCAACAGACTCTATGAATCTAACCTGGTCGGGACCAGGTTTTTCTCAATGAACCTCGACTTTCTCTCAGTCTCCGCCCTCTTTCAGAACCACACACTCCATTTGATTTCCTCATTCATTCAGGCAGCAGGCGAGTTTTGGTGTAGCCTAGTTCTGCCGTCTGTCATTTCAAAAAATCATTAAAAAAAAAAAAAAATAAAATAAAAAAAATCAGAGTCAGTATATTAGAAGTCCATTAGGCACAGTAAGTGGCGACTTTTTTTCACTAACATGGCATGTCCTTTTGATAACGATCCCGTGGATGAAGGTGCAGCATTACTGCGCAGAGAATTAAATATTCGTCGAGAGATGGTTATCAGACCACGCATAGATGTTCTAGCATTTCCAGCCATTATCTTTTTGAGCGGTACCGTTTCACGTCACAGTCCATCATCTACATACAAAACCTAATCCGTCCTTACATTTGCAACATTACCAATCGTAGTCATGCTCTCACATCCCAGCAGATATTGTGTGTTGCGCTGCGTTTCTTTGCAAATGGTTTGCAAAAGTTTTTTGTACAATGTCGGAGCCAGCCACTGGCCTTCCTAAATTCTGGCTTATGGCCAGCTCCTCTGTCCGTTAGAGGTGGCGGTGCTGGACCACCACCCGTTTTACGGACATCTGCCTTCTTTCTGTTGGCTGAGTAGAAGTCTGTGTTAGTTTAAATAGGATTAATTATTTAACAGAACATGATGTAGATGAGAAGACATTTATGTGTGTGAAACCAGCATTATGTTGGGGATAAAACAACTGCTCAGTCAAACAGCCACTTAATATTTACTTTACAATGTAAAACATGATCAAAATGAGGTTCCCCCATGAGATTATGCCGAGGTCTCACCTGTTTGAACAATGTTTTTATATTTCATCCTAAACTGCTGCCAAGTGCGCTTGGACCTAAATGAAATAAATTAATAGGCCACCATTCAAGCAGTTTTCCTCTGTAATATTATTGTGATCACAAAGGACTACATTTAAACTTACGCAATGACCGAGCAGCAGCCGTCTCCCTCTCTTTTGTAGCTGCAGCGGTGTTGCACTTCTTTCTGAAAACATGCTCAAACTCGTCGTATGAGCGAATTAAGATGTCTAGTTCTAGGGGGGCGAAAAATGCAGCCATCCTCTTCCCCGTTGCCATGGTGACTCGTTGAATCGGGGCTCCATTGATGCTGGCTTTTTATAGTTGTGGTGCACGCGCTTAACTCCAGGTGAAACTACTCCGAGTTGATTAAACTGACTCAAATCAGCTGTTCTGGAACCGGAAACTCAGAGTTTTCTATCTCAGAGTAGATCAACTCAGAGTTCAGGATTAGACTCAGAGTTTGTTGAACCTGCTTTGTGAAACGGACCCCTGAGCTGTTTTCAGACAGTGCAAGGGGAAATTAACGTCACATCCTCAATCACCTACTCTGCCTGCTGCAGGGGCTGCTGCATTGAAATGTCGTAGGGGGCGCTATGGAGCCAGTTTTCATCACTGACTGAATATTGGTATTTAGACGTGTTCAGGCTGGGAGTCTTATCAAACATGTAAAGTTTGGTGTAGACTCCAGCATTTACACTAAACTTATAGCAATTTCGCCTGTCATGGCGAAACATCAAAACTCAACGCCACGCCACGGCCACACGCTTCAATGCTAAGTAAATGTTTTGATAACTTTTGATCACACACTAGTGTAGATGACACACACTGATTTTGAAGTCGTTACCATGAATTCTGTAGGAGGAGTTCGTTAAAATACAAGGTATGCGAAATGGTCAAAAAAACGCGAAAAATGACCACTTTTATCAAGATGGCCGACTTCCTGTAGGACTTACGATATGGCTCCAAGAGGCTTTTTTGTGCGTCTTGACATGATACATTAGCCTCCCGAATTTCATTTTCCTAGGTTCATCTGGAAGGCGGGGCTACAATTTTGAAATTTTCAAGGGGGCGCTGTTGAGCCATATTGTCACGTCTATGCAAATGACCTATCCAGGATTTTAGCTGGTGTCGCTCCAGACATGTGTGCCAAGTTTCGTGACTGTAGACCCATCCCTTATCCCTAAAATACAGCATCGTATTTCATGGCGAAGGATGTGTCGCCATGGCAACGGCGTTTGGTCATGGGTCATGACCTACCCAATGTAGCATCACCAAGGTCTTACATCTTAGCTGAGTCAATTTCAGATGCATCGGCCAAATTTCCTAGGAGTAATACAACAAAGAACGACGCATGATACTTCCTGTTGCCAGTAGGTGGCGCTATGACTCTCACTAAATATGGGCCTGACAATGTGTTCAGACCGGGACTCTTAACAAGCATATGAAATTTGGAAAAGATCAGACCATGTGGAGTCAAGTTATAAGGCTTTGAAATTTCATGGCGAGACATCGAAATTCGCCGCGTCGTCATGGCAACACCTTTCCACGAAAAGTCACCAACTTCATAATATACCATCTCCAAGGTCTTTAGGCTATTCTGAGTAAATTTGAGGTGGATCCCATCACCGTGCCACCCACAGAGCGTCAAAGTGTAAAACATGTAACTTCCTGTTGCCAGTAGGTGGCGCTATGACTCATATCCAATATTGACACATGGATGTGTTCAGGACGGGACTCTTTCCAAGCACAAAAGGTTTGGGTCTCTTAGGATCGTGCATGCCGGAGTTATGGCTGTTTGAATTTTCACGGCGAAGGATCGAAATTCGCCGCCCGACCACACCCCCTCAACAATGTCGAAAACTCACCGTTTTGATAACTTTTCATCTCCCAGGTCTGTAGATGATACTGACCGAATTTCAAGTTGCTGAGGTCAAATCCCTAGGAGGAGTTCGTTAAAGTACGCGGGCTAAAAACGGCAAAATTGGCCTGAAAATCGCAACTTTGAACCAAAATGGCCGACTTCCTGTTGGATTTAGGGTATGGCTCCAAGAGACTTTTTGGTGCGTCTGGTCATGATATATAAGCACACCAAATTTCATTGTTCTACGACCATCTGTATCGTGGGGCTCGCTTTTCTTAATTTTCTAGGTGGCGCTGTCGAGCCATTTTTCCCCGCATTTTTTGCGAGACGCATAAAATCTGCGATTTTCACCAGAACTGACGCGCACGCCAATTTCAGTGAGTTTTGGTACACGTTTGTAGAAGTTATTTGAGGTCAAAGAGTCGCAATAATAATAATAATAATAAGAATAATAATAATAATAATAATAATAATAATAATAATAATAATAATAATAATTCCTTTGGAAACAAGAGGGCTTCGCGCTGGTCAGCGCTCGGGCCCTAATAATAATTAAAGCTGCAAGCAGCGATGATCAGGCCCTCGCACCCCAGCGCATGTCGAAGTGACGCTCAGTCGAAGGGCTTTTGTCAGTGACTTGTGTAAAGTTTGAGGCAGATCCAACCGTGTACACTCAAGTTATATCAATTTCCTCTGTCATGGCGAAACATCAAAACTCAACGCCACGCCACGGCCAAACCATCATGATCATACACTAGTCTAGATGACACACACTGATTTTTAAGTCCTTACCATGGATTCTGTAGGAGGAGTTCTTTAAAATACAAGGTATGCGAAATGGCCAAGAAAAGGCGAAAATGTACCATTTTTTTCAAGATGGCCGACTTCCTGTTCCACTTACAATAAGGCTTCAAGAGGCTTTTTTGTGCGTGTTGACATTATACATGTGCCCTGTGAATTTCATCTTTCTACGTTAATCTGGAAGGCGGGGCTGCAATTTTGAAATTTTAAAGGGGGCGCTGTTGAGCCATTTTGCCACGCCCATTCAAAGTGACCACATAGGATTTTAGCTGACATCACTCTAGACATGTGTGTCAAGTTTCATGACTGTAGAGCAATCCCTTCTCCCTGAAAAACAGTATCGTATTTCATGGCAAAGGATGTGTCGCCATGGTAACAGCATTCAGTTTTGGGTCATGAGCTGCCAAATGTAGCATCACCAAGGTCTTGTTTATTAGCTGACTTAATTTCAGGTGCATCAGCCAAATTTCCTAGGAGTAATTAGACAAAGTACGACGCATGATACTTCCTGTTGCCAGTAGGTGGCGCTATGACTTTCGCTAAATATGAGACTGAACATGTGTTCAGATCGGGACTCTTAACAAGCATATGAAATTTGGAAAAGATCAGACCACGTGGAGTCAAGTTATAAGGCATTGAAATTTCATGGCGTCACATCGAAATTGGCCGCGTCGCCATGGCAACACCTTTCAACGAAGGGTCACCAACTTCATAATATAAGATCTCCAAGGTCTTGAGGCTATTCTCAGTAAATTTCAGCTGGATTCCATCACCGTGCTGCCCACAGGGCGTCAGAGCGTAAAACATGTAACTTCCTGTTGCCAGGAGGTGGCGCTATGACTCATATCCTGTATTGTCACATGGACCCGTTCAGGGCGGGACTCTTATGAAGCACAAAAGGTTTGGCTCTCTTAGGATCATGTATGCCGGAGTTATAGCCGTTTCATTTTTTAAAGGGGGCGCTGTTGAGCCATTTTGCCACGCCCATTCAAAGTGACCACATAGGATTTTAGCTGACATCACTCTAGACATGTGTGTCAAGTTTCATGACTGTAGAGCAATCCCTTCTCCCTGAAAAACAGTATCGTATTTCATGGCGAAGGATGTGTCGCCATGGTAACAGCATTCAGTTTTGGGTCATGAGCTGCCAAATGTAGCATCACCAAGGTCTTGTTTATTAGCTGACTTAATTTCAGGTGCATCAGCCAAATTTCCTAGGAGTAATTAGACAAAGTACGACGCATGATACTTCCTGTTGCCAGTAGGTGGCGCTATGACTTTCGCTAAATATGAGACTGAACATGTGTTCAGATCGGGACTCTTAACAAGCATATGAAATTTGGAAAAGATCAGACCACGTGGAGTCAAGTTATAAGGCATTGAAATTTCATGGCGTCACATCGAAATTCGCCGCGTCGCCATGGCAACACCTTTCAACGAAGGGTCACCAACTTCATAATATAAGATCTCCAAGGTCTTGAGGCTATTCTCAGTAAATTTCAGCTGGATTCCATCACCGTGCTGCCCACAGGGCGTCAGAGCGTAAAACATGTAACTTCCTGTTGCCAGGAGGTGGCGCTATGACTCATATCCTGTATTGTCACATGGACCCGTTCAGGGCGGGACTCTTATGAAGCACAAAAGGTTTGGCTCTCTTAGGATCATGTATGCCGGAGTTATAGCCGTTTCATTTTTCATGGCGAAGGATCGAAATTCGCCGCCCAGCCACGCCCCCTAGGAAAGACTAATGAGAATTGTTTTAATAACTTTTAATCTCCTATGCCTGTAGATGATACGGACCGAATTTGAAAGTCCTGGGGTCAAATCTCTAGGAGGAGTTCGTTAAAGTATGCGGGCTGGAAATGACAAAATCGGTGCAAAATTTCAACTTTGATACAAAATGGCCGACTTCCTGTTGGAGTTAGGCTATGTGTCCTTGAGACTTTTTGGTGCGTCTGGTCATGATACATATGCATACCGAATTTCGTTCTCCTACGACAATCTGTATCGAGGGGCTCAATTTTCTTGACTTTCTAGGTGGCGCTGTCGAGCCATTTTGTCCCACTTTATTTCGAGACCCATAAAATATCGCAATTTTCGCCAGTCTTGACATCTGTGCAAATTTTCATGAGTTTTCGTGCATGTTTAGGCCCTCAAAAATGCGTTTGTTTCGGAGGAATAATAATAATAATAATAATAATAATAATAATTAAAGCTGCAAGCAGCGATGATCGGGCCCTCGCACCCCAGCGCATGTCGAAGTGACGCTCAGTCGAAGGGCTTTTGTCAGTGACTTGTGTAAAGTTTGAGGCAGATCCAACCGTGTACACTCAAGTTATATCAATTTCCTCTGTCATGGCGAAACATCAAAACTCAACGCCACGCCACGGCCAAACCATCATGATCATACACTAGTCTAGATGACACACACTGATTTTGAAGTCCTTACCATGGATTCTGTAGGAGGAGTTCTTTAAAATACAAGGTATGCGAAATGGCCAAGAAAAGGCCAAAATGTACCATTTTTTTCAAGATGGCCGACTTCCTGTTCGACTTACAATAAGGCTTCAAGAGGCTTTTTTGTGCGTGTTGACATTATACATGTGCCCTGTGAATTTCATCTTTCTACGTTAATCTGGAAGGCGGGGCTGCAATTTTGAAATTTTAAAGGGGGCGCTGTTGAGCCATTTTGCCACGCCCATTCAAAGTGACCACATAGGATTTTAGCTGACATCACTCTAGACATGTGTGTCAAGTTTCATGACTGTAGAGCAATCCCTTCTCCCTGAAAAACAGTATCGTATTTCATGGCAAAGGATGTGTCGCCATGGTAACAGCATTCAGTTTTGGGTCATGAGCTGCCAAATGTAGCATCACCAAGGTCTTGTTTATTAGCTGACTTAATTTCAGGTGCATCAGCCAAATTTCCTAGGAGTAATTAGACAAAGTACGACGCATGATACTTCCTGTTGCCAGTAGGTGGCGCTATGACTTTCGCTAAATATGAGACTGAACATGTGTTCAGATCGGGACTCTTAACAAGCATATGAAATTTGGAAAAGATCAGACCACGTGGAGTCAAGTTATAAGGCATTGAAATTTCATGGCGTCACATCGAAATTCGCCGCGTCGCCATGGCAACACCTTTCAACGAAGGGTCACCAACTTCATAATATAAGATCTCCAAGGTCTTGAGGCTATTCTCAGTAAATTTCAGCTGGATTCCATCACCGTGCTGCCCACAGGGCGTCAGAGCGTAAAACATGTAACTTCCTGTTGCCAGGAGGTGGCGCTATGACTCATATCCTGTATTGTCACATGGACCCGTTCAGGGCGGGACTCTTATGAAGCACAAAAGGTTTGGCTCTCTTAGGATCATGTATGCCGGAGTTATAGCCGTTTCATTTTTTAAAGGGGGCGCTGTTGAGCCATTTTGCCACGCCCATTCAAAGTGACCACATAGGATTTTAGCTGACATCACTCTAGACATGTGTGTCAAGTTTCATGACTGTAGAGCAATCCCTTCTCCCTGAAAAACAGTATCGTATTTCATGGCGAAGGATGTGTCGCCATGGTAACAGCATTCAGTTTTGGGTCATGAGCTGCCAAATGTAGCATCACCAAGGTCTTGTTTATTAGCTGACTTAATTTCAGGTGCATCAGCCAAATTTCCTAGGAGTAATTAGACAAAGTACGACGCATGATACTTCCTGTTGCCAGTAGGTGGCGCTATGACTTTCGCTAAATATGAGACTGAACATGTGTTCAGATCGGGACTCTTAACAAGCATATGAAATTTGGAAAAGATCAGACCACGTGGAGTCAAGTTATAAGGCATTGAAATTTCATGGCGTCACATCGAAATTCGCCGCGTCGCCATGGCAACACCTTTCAACGAAGGGTCACCAACTTCATAATATAAGATCTCCAAGGTCTTGAGGCTATTCTCAGTAAATTTCAGCTGGATTCCATCACCGTGCTGCCCACAGGGCGTCAGAGCGTAAAACATGTAACTTCCTGTTGCCAGGAGGTGGCGCTATGACTCATATCCTGTATTGTCACATGGACCCGTTCAGGGCGGGACTCTTATGAAGCACAAAAGGTTTGGCTCTCTTAGGATCATGTATGCCGGAGTTATAGCCGTTTCATTTTTTAAAGGGGGCGCTGTTGAGCCATTTTGCCACGCCCATTCAAAGTGACCACATAGGATTTTAGCTGACATCACTCTAGACATGTGTGTCAAGTTTCATGACTGTAGAGCAATCCCTTCTCCCTGAAAAACAGTATCGTATTTCATGGCGAAGGATGTGTCGCCATGGTAACAGCATTCAGTTTTGGGTCATGAGCTGCCAAATGTAGCATCACCAAGGTCTTGTTTATTAGCTGACTTAATTTCAGGTGCATCAGCCAAATTTCCTAGGAGTAATTAGACAAAGTACGACGCATGATACTTCCTGTTGCCAGTAGGTGGCGCTATGACTTTCGCTAAATATGAGACTGAACATGTGTTCAGATCGGGACTCTTAACAAGCATATGAAATTTGGAAAAGATCAGACCACGTGGAGTCAAGTTATAAGGCATTGAAATTTCATGGCGTCACATCGAAATTCGCCGCGTCGCCATGGCAACACCTTTCAACGAAGGGTCACCAACTTCATAATATAAGATCTCCAAGGTCTTGAGGCTATTCTCAGTAAATTTCAGCTGGATTCCATCACCGTGCTGCCCACAGGGCGTCAGAGCGTAAAACATGTAACTTCCTGTTGCCAGGAGGTGGCGCTATGACTCATATCCTGTATTGTCACATGGACCCGTTCAGGGCGGGACTCTTATGAAGCACAAAAGGTTTGGCTCTCTTAGGATCATGTATGCCGGAGTTATAGCCGTTTCATTTTTCATGGCGAAGGATCGAAATTCGCCGCCCAGCCACGCCCCCTAGGAAAGACTAATGAGAATTGTTTTAATAACTTTTAATCTCCTATGCCTGTAGATGATACGGACCGAATTTGAAAGTCCTGGGGTCAAATCTCTAGGAGGAGTTCGTTAAAGTATGCGGGCTGGAAATGACAAAATCGGTGCAAAATTTCAACTTTGATACAAAATGGCCGACTTCCTGTTGGAGTTAGGCTATGTGTCCTTGAGACTTTTTGGTGCGTCTGGTCATGATACATATGCATACCGAATTTCGTTCTCCTACGACAATCTGTATCGAGGGGCTCAATTTTCTTGACTTTCTAGGTGGCGCTGTCGAGCCATTTTGTCCCGCTTTATTTCGAGACCCATAAAATATCGCAATTTTCGCCAGTCCTGACATCTGTGCAAATTTTCATGAGTTTTCGTGCATGTTTAGGCCCTCAAAAATGCGTTTGTTTCGGAGGAATAATAATAATAATAATAATAATAATAATAATAATAATAATAACTCCTTCAGTTTCAATAGGGCTTCGCACCGGTCGGTGCTCGGGCCCTAATAATAACTCCTTCAGTTTCAATAGGGCTTCGCACCGGTCGGTGCTCGGGCCCTAATAATTCCTTTGGAAACAAGAGGGCTTCGCGCTGGTCAGCGCTCGGGCCCTAATAATAATTCCTTTGGAAACAAGAGGGCTTCGCGCTGGTCAGCGCTCGGGCCCTAATTAAAGCTGCAAGCAGCGATGATCGGGCCCTCGCGTCCTTGCGTATGTCGGGGCTCGGCGCTGGTGAAGGGCTTCTGTCACCGGCATATAGATGTCCCCAGACCTGGGGTCCGTTTTACAAAGCAGGTTTAGTGAAAACTCAGAGTCTGTTAACCCTGAAATGAGGGAAACTCTGAGTTTTCCGTTTCAAAAAGGGAGGTAACTCAAACCAGAGAAAGAGGGATAACTCTAGCCTGTTTCAGAGAGAGAGATAACTTAAGCTCTCGGTCAGTTACCGTAGCAACAGACTCTATGAATCTAACCTGGTCGGGACCAGGTTTTTCTCAATGAACCTCGACTTTCTCTCAGTCTCCGCCCTCTTTCAGAGCCACACACTCCATTTGATTTCCTCATTCATTCAGGCAGCAGGCAAGTTTTGGCGTAGCCTAGTTCTGCCGTCTGTCATTTAAAGAAATCATTAAAAAAAATAAATTAATTAAAAAAAAAATCAGAGTCAGTATATTAGAAGTCCATTAGGCACAGTAAGTGGCGACTTTTTTTCACTAACATGGCATGTCCTTTTGATAACGATCCCGTGGATGAAGGTGCAGCATTACTGCGCAGAGAATTAAATATTCGTCGAGAGATGGTTATCAGACCACGCATAGATGTTCTAGCATTTCCAGCCATTATCTTTTTGAGCGGTACCGTTTCACATCACTGTCCATCATCTACATACACAACCTAAGCCGTCTTTACATTTGCAACATTACCAATCGTAGTCATGCTCTCACATCCCAGCAGATATTGTGTGTTGCGCTGCGTTTCTTTGCAAATGGTTTGCAAAAGTTTTTTGTACAATGTCGGAGCCAGCCACTGGCCTTCCTAAATTCTGGCTTAGGGCCAGCTCCTCTGCCTCCGTTAGAGGTGGCGGTGCTGGACCACCACCCGTTTTACGGGCATCTGCCTTCTTTCTGTTGGCTGAGTAGAAGTCTGTGTTAGTTTAAATAGGATTAATTATTTAACAGAACATGATGTAGATGAGAAGACATTTATGTGTGTGAAACCAGCATTATGTTGGGGATAAAACAACTGCACAGTCAAACAGCCACTTAATATTTACTTTACAATGTAAAACATGATCAATATGAGGTACCCCCATGAGATTATGCCGAGGTCTCACCTGTTTGAACAATGTTTTTAAATTTCATCCTAAACTGCTGCCAAGTGCGCTTGGACCTAAATGAAATAAATTAATAGGCCACCATTCAAGCAGTTTTCCTCTGTAATATTATTGTGATTACAAAGGACTACATTTAAACTTACGCAATGACCGAGCAGCAGCCGTCTCCCTCTCTTTTGCAGCTGCAGCGGTGTTGCACTTCTTTCTGAAAACATGCTCAAACTCGTCGTATGAGCGAATTAAGATGTCTAGTTCTAGGGGGGCGAAAAACGCAGCCCTCCTCTTCCCCGTTGCCATGGTGACTCGTTGAATCGGGGCTCCATTGATGCTGGCTTTTTATAGTTGTGGTGCACGCGCTTAACTCCAGGTGAAACTACTCCGAGTTGAATAAACTGACTCAAATCAGCTGTTCTGGAACCGGAAACTCAGAGTTTTCTATCTCAGAGTAGATCAACTCAGAGTTCAGGATTAGACTCAGAGTTTGTTGAACCTGCTTTGTGAAACGGACCCCTGAGCTGTTTTCAGACAGTGCAAGGGGAAATTAACGTCACATCCTCAATCACCTACTCTGCCTGCTGCAGGGGCTGCTGCATTGAAATGTGGTAGGGGGCGCTATGGAGCCAGTTTTCATCACTGACTGAATATTGCTATTTAGATGTGTTCAGGCTGGGAGTCTTATCAAACATGTAAAGTTTGGTGTAGACTCCAGCATTTACACTAAACTTATAGCAATTTCGCCTGTCATGGCGAAACATCAAAACTCAACGCCACGCCACGGCCACACGCTTCAATGCTAAGTAAATGTTTTGATAACTTTTGATCACACACTAGTGTAGATGACACACACTGATTTTGAAGTCGTTACCATGAATTCTGTAGGAGGAGTTCGTTAAAATACAAGGTATGCGAAATGGTCAAAAAAACGCGAAAAATGACCACTTTTATCAAGATGGCCGACTTCCTGTAGGACTTACGATATGGCTCCAAGAGGCTTTTTTGTGCGTCTTGACATGATACATTAGCCTCCCGAATTTCATTTTCCTAGGTTCATCTGGAAGGCGGGGCTACAATTTTGAAATTTTCAAGGGGGCGCTGTTGAGCCATATTGTCACGTCTATGCAAATGACCTATCCAGGATTTTAGCTGGTGTCGCTCCAGACATGTGTGCCAAGTTTCGTGACTGTAGACCCATCCCTTATCCCTAAAATACACCATCGTATTTCATGGCGAAGGATGTGTCGCCATGGCAACGGCGTTTGGTCATGGGTCATGACCTACCCAATGTAGCATCACCAAGGTCTTACATCTTAGCTGAGTCAATTTCAGATGCATCGGCCAAATTTCCTAGGAGTAATACAACAAAGAACGACGCATGATACTTCCTGTTGCCAGTAGGTGGCGCTATGACTCTCACTAAATATGGGCCTGAAAATGTGTTCAGACCGGGACTCTTAACAAGCATATGAAATTTGGAAAAGATCAGACCATGTGGAGTCAAGTTATAAGGCTTTGAAATTTCATGGCGAGACATCGAAATTCGCCGCGTCGTCATGGCAACACCTTTCCACGAAAAGTCACCAACTTCATAATATACCATCTCCAAGGTCTTTAGGCTATTCTGAGTAAATTTGAGGTGGATCCCATCACCGTGCCACCCACAGAGCGTCAAAGTGTAAAACATGTAACTTCCTGTTGCCAGTAGGTGGCGCTATGACTTACATCCAATATTGACACATGGATGTGTTCAGGACGGGACTCTTTCCAAGCACAAAAGGTTTGGGTCTCTTAGGATCGTGCATGCCGGAGTTATGGCTGTTTGAATTTTCACGGCGAAGGATCGAAATTCGCCGCCCGACCACACCCCCTCAACAATGTCGAAAACTCACCGTTTTGATAACTTTTCATCTCCCAGGTCTGTAGATGATACTGACCGAATTTCAAGTTGCTGAGGTCAAATCCCTAGGAGGAGTTCGTTAAAGTACGCGGGCTAAAAATGGCAAAATTGGCCTGAAAATCGCAACTTTGAACCAAAATGGCCGACTTCCTATTGGATTTAGGGTATGGCTCCAAGAGACTTTTTGGTGCGTCTGGTCATGATATATAAGCACACCAAATTTCATTGTTCTACGACCATCTGTATCGTGGGGCTCGCTTTTCTTAATTTTCTAGGTGGCGCTGTCGAGCCATTTTTCCCCGCATTTTTTGCGAGACGCATAAAATCTGCGATTTTCACCAGAACTGACGCGCACGCCAATTTCGGTGAGTTTTGGTACACGTTTGTAGAAGTTATTTGAGGTCAAAGAGTCGCAATAATAATAATAATAATTAAAGCTGCAAGCAGCGATGATCGGGCCCTCGCGTCCTTGCGTATGTCGGGGCTCGGCGCTGGTGAAGGGCTTCTGTCACGGGCATATAGATGTCCCCAGACCTGGGGTCCGTTTCACAAAGCAGGTTTAGTGAAAACTCAGAGTCTGTTAACCCTGAAATGAGGGAAACTCTGAGTTTTCCGTTTCAAAAAGGGAGGTAACTCAAACCAGAGAAAGAGGGATAACTCTAGCCTGTTTCAGAGAGAGGGGTAACTTAAGCTCTCAGTCAGTTACGGTAGCAACAGACTCTATGAATCTAACCTGGTCGGGACCAGGTTTTTCTCAATGAACCTCGACTTTCTCTCAGTCTCCGCCCTCTTTCAGAACCACACACTCCATTTGATTTCCTCATTCATTCAGGCAGCAGGCGAGTTTTGGTGTAGCCTAGTTCTGCCGTCTGTCATTTCAAAAAATCATTAAAAAAAAAAAAAAATAAAATAAAAAAAATCAGAGTCAGTATATTAGAAGTCCATTAGGCACAGTAAGTGGCGACTTTTTTTCACTAACATGGCATGTCCTTTTGATAACGATCCCGTGGATGAAGGTGCAGCATTACTGCGCAGAGAATTAAATATTCGTCGAGAGATGGTTATCAGACCACGCATAGATGTTCTAGCATTTCCAGCCATTATCTTTTTGAGCGGTACCGTTTCACGTCACAGTCCATCATCTACATACAAAACCTAATCCGTCCTTACATTTGCAACATTACCAATCGTAGTCATGCTCTCACATCCCAGCAGATATTGTGTGTTGCGCTGCGTTTCTTTGCAAATGGTTTGCAAAAGTTTTTTGTACAATGTCGGAGCCAGCCACTGGCCTTCCTAAATTCTGGCTTATGGCCAGCTCCTCTGTCCGTTAGAGGTGGCGGTGCTGGACCACCACCCGTTTTACGGACATCTGCCTTCTTTCTGTTGGCTGAGTAGAAGTCTGTGTTAGTTTAAATAGGATTAATTATTTAACAGAACATGATGTAGATGAGAAGACATTTATGTGTGTGAAACCAGCATTATGTTGGGGATAAAACAACTGCTCAGTCAAACAGCCACTTAATATTTACTTTACAATGTAAAACATGATCAAAATGAGGTTCCCCCATGAGATTATGCCGAGGTCTCACCTGTTTGAACAATGTTTTTATATTTCATCCTAAACTGCTGCCAAGTGCGCTTGGACCTAAATGAAATAAATTAATAGGCCACCATTCAAGCAGTTTTCCTCTGTAATATTATTGTGATCACAAAGGACTACATTTAAACTTACGCAATGACCGAGCAGCAGCCGTCTCCCTCTCTTTTGTAGCTGCAGCGGTGTTGCACTTCTTTCTGAAAACATGCTCAAACTCGTCGTATGAGCGAATTAAGATGTCTAGTTCTAGGGGGGCGAAAAACGCAGCCATCCTCTTCCCCGTTGCCATGGTGACTCGTTGAATCGGGGCTCCATTGATGCTGGCTTTTTATAGTTGTGGTGCACGCGCTTAACTCCAGGTGAAACTACTCCGAGTTGATTAAACTGACTCAAATCAGCTGTTCTGGAACCGGAAACTCAGAGTTTTCTATCTCAGAGTAGATCAACTCAGAGTTCAGGATTAGACTCAGAGTTTGTTGAACCTGCTTTGTGAAACGGACCCCTGAGCTGTTTTCAGACAGTGCAAGGGGAAATTAACGTCACATCCTCAATCACCTACTCTGCCTGCTGCAGGGGCTGCTGCATTGAAATGTCGTAGGGGGCGCTATGGAGCCAGTTTTCATCACTGACTGAATATTGGTATTTAGACGTGTTCAGGCTGGGAGTCTTATCAAACATGTAAAGTTTGGTGTAGACTCCAGCATTTACACTAAACTTATAGCAATTTCGCCTGTCATGGCGAAACATCAAAACTCAACGCCACGCCACGGCCACACGCTTCAATGCTAAGTAAATGTTTTGATAACTTTTGATCACACACTAGTGTAGATGACACACACTGATTTTGAAGTCGTTACCATGAATTCTGTAGGAGGAGTTCGTTAAAATACAAGGTATGCGAAATGGTCAAAAAAACGCGAAAAATGACCACTTTTATCAAGATGGCCGACTTCCTGTAGGACTTACGATATGGCTCCAAGAGGCTTTTTTGTGCGTCTTGACATGATACATTAGCCTCCCGAATTTCATTTTCCTAGGTTCATCTGGAAGGCGGGGCTACAATTTTGAAATTTTCAAGGGGGCGCTGTTGAGCTATATTGTCACGTCTATGCAAATGACCTATCCAGGATTTTAGCTGGTGTCGCTCCAGACATGTGTGCCAAGTTTCGTGACTGTAGACCCATCCCTTATCCCTAAAATACAGCATCGTATTTCATGGCGAAGGATGTGTCGCCATGGCAACGGCGTTTGGTCATGGGTCATGACCTACCCAATGTAGCATCACCAAGGTCTTACATCTTAGCTGAGTCAATTTCAGATGCATCGGCCAAATTTCCTAGGAGTAATACAACAAAGAACGACGCATGATACTTCCTGTTGCCAGTAGGTGGCGCTATGACTCTCACTAAATATGGGCCTGACAATGTGTTCAGACCGGGACTCTTAACAAGCATATGAAATTTGGAAAAGATCAGACCATGTGGAGTCAAGTTATAAGGCTTTGAAATTTCATGGCGAGACATCGAAATTCGCCGCGTCGTCATGGCAACACCTTTCCACGAAAAGTCACCAACTTCATAATATACCATCTCCAAGGTCTTTAGGCTATTCTGAGTAAATTTGAGGTGGATCCCATCACCGTGCCACCCACAGAGCGTCAAAGTGTAAAACATGTAACTTCCTGTTGCCAGTAGGTGGCGCTATGACTCATATCCAATATTGACACATGGATGTGTTCAGGACGGGACTCTTTCCAAGCACAAAAGGTTTGGGTCTCTTAGGATCGTGCATGCCGGAGTTATGGCTGTTTGAATTTTCACGGCGAAGGATCGAAATTCGCCGCCCGACCACACCCCCTCAACAATGTCGAAAACTCACCGTTTTGATAACTTTTCATCTCCCAGGTCTGTAGATGATACTGACCGAATTTCAAGTTGCTGAGGTCAAATCCCTAGGAGGAGTTCGTTAAAGTACGCGGGCTAAAAACGGCAAAATTGGCCTGAAAATCGCAACTTTGAACCAAAATGGCCGACTTCCTGTTGGATTTAGGGTATGGCTCCAAGAGACTTTTTGGTGCGTCTGGTCATGATATATAAGCACACCAAATTTCATTGTTCTACGACCATCTGTATCGTGGGGCTCGCTTTTCTTAATTTTCTAGGTGGCGCTGTCGAGCCATTTTTCCCCGCATTTTTTGCGAGACGCATAAAATCTGCGATTTTCACCAGAACTGACGCGCACGCCAATTTCAGTGAGTTTTGGTACACGTTTGTAGAAGTTATTTGAGGTCAAAGAGTCGCAATAATAATAATAATAATAAGAATAATAATAATAATAATAATAATAATAATAATAATAATAATAATAATTCCTTTGGAAACAAGAGGGCTTCGCGCTGGTCAGCGCTCGGGCCCTAATTAAAGCTGCAAGCAGCGATGATCGGGCCCTCGCACCCCAGCGCATGTCGAAGTGACGCTCAGTCGAAGGGCTTTTGTCAGTGACTTGTTGTGTAAAGTTTGAGGCAGATCCAACCGTGTACACTCAAGTTATATCAATTTCCTCTGTCATGGCGAAACATCAAAACTCAACGCCACGCCACGGCCAAACCATCATGATCATACACTAGTCTAGATGACACACACTGATTTTTAAGTCCTTACGATGGATTCTGTAGGAGGAGTTCTTTAAAATACAAGGTATGCGAAATGGCCAAGAAAAGGCGAAAATGTACCATTTTTTTCAAGATGGCCGACTTCCTGTTCGACTTACAATAAGGCTTCAAGAGGCTTTTTTGTGCGTGTTGACATTATACATGTGCCCTGTGAATTTCATCTTTCTACGTTAATCTGGAAGGCGGGGCTGCAATTTTGAAATTTTAAAGGAGGCGCTGTTGAGCCATTTTGCCACGCCCATTCAAAGCGACCACATAGGATTTTAGCTGACATCACTCTAGACATGTGTGTCAAGTTTCATGACTGTAGAGCAATCCCTTCTCCCTGAAAAACAGTATCATATTTCATGGCGAAGGATGTGTCGCCATGGTAACAGCATTCAGTTTTGGGTCATGAGCTGCCAAATGTAGCATCACCAAGGTCTTGTTTATTAGCTGACTTAATTTCAGGTGCATCAGCCAAATTTCCTAGGAGTAATTAGACAAAGTACGACGCATGATACTTCCTGTTGCCAGTAGGTGGCGCTATGACTTTCGCTAAATATGAGACTGAACATGTGTTCAGATTGGGACTCTTAACAAGCATATGAAATTTGGAAAAGATCAGACCACGTGGAGTCAAGTTATAAGGCATTGAAATTTCATGGCGTCACATCGAAATTCGCCGCGTCGCCATGGCAACACCTTTCAACGAAGGGTCACCAACTTCATAATATAAGATCTCCAAGGTCTTGAGGCTATTCTCAGTAAATTTCAGCTGGATTCCATCACCGTGCTGCCCACAGGGCGTCAGAGCGTAAAACATGTAACTTCCTGTTGCCAGGAGGTGGCGCTATGACTCATATCCTGTATTGTCACATGGACCCGTTCAGGGCGGGACTCTTATGAAGCACAAAAGGTTTGGCTCTCTTAGGATCATGTATGCCGGAGTTATAGCCGTTTCATTTTTCATGGCGAAGGATCGAAATTCGCCGCCCAGCCACGCCCCCTAGGAAAGACTAATGAGAATTGTTTTAATAACTTTTAATCTCCTATGCCTGTAGATGATACGGACCGAATTTGAAAGTCCTGGGGTCAAATCTCTAGGAGGAGTTCGTTAAAGTATGCGGGCTGGAAATGACAAAATCGGTGCAAAATTTCAACTTTGATACAAAATGGCCGACTTCCTGTTGGAGTTAGGCTATGTGTCCTTGAGACTTTTTGGTGCGTCTGGTCATGATACATATGCATACCGAATTTCGTTCTCCTACGACAATCTGTATCGAGGGGCTCAATTTTCTTGACTTTCTAGGTGGCGCTGTCGAGCCATTTTGTCCCGCTTTATTTCGAGACCCATAAAATATCGAAATTTTCGCCAGTCCTGACATCTGTGCAAATTTTCATGAGTTTTCGTGCATGTTTAGGCCCTCAAAAATGCGTTTGTTTCGGAGGAATAATAATAATAATAATAATTAAAGCTGCAAGCAGCGTTGGACGGGCCTTCGCGCCCTTGCGCACATCGGGCCGCGGCGCAGTCAGTTGAGCTTGTGGGAACCAAGAAAACGTTTGGAGATGATTAGTGTGAGAGTCTTTTTACACACAATACTAACCAGTGTCTCTCTGTGAGCCCACCCCTCTGTTCACAGACAATTATGAATTATGACATCAAAATATTGTTAACCTTAATCAGTAATTCAGGTACCAACTGTAGGAATCTGCGAAGAACACAGTTAATTATTTTCTATAATTATCAATTATCAATAATAATTAATTATAACAATTAACATAATTATTAATATGAACTAACAGATACGAAGCACCACCCCGAAACCGGGGCCAATAACCGAGCAAGGTAGTCTCATAAATGGGAGTTCACCTAGAATGTTAATATCTGAGAGATAATCATTCAAGGGTGAACAAAGAAGGGTTGAATTCGAGCTCTGACTCCTTCAATCAGCCACTTTTCACAATATGTTACCAATAATGACTAAAGAACTTCTCTTTAAAGATATAACAGTGTTTATGAAACTTAGCAAAATTAACAAAGTTAACAAATGCTTCATTCAATAAATAGCTATTCTAAAATCTAATTCTACCGAACAAAACACAAACAGCTTTGCACGGGGTTGGACACTTGCAGGTTGGACACTTTTGTCCGACGTTATCTGACCATCAGATGTGCAAAACGATGTCGGTGCGTGTATCTGTGCGCACGTGAGTATGGTGTTAGTCACAAGAGAGGGAGGAGGGAGAGCGATCGTGAGAGAGAGAGAAGCGATTCTTTTTCCACAGAGAACGCACGTATGGACGGCAGTCTGTAACGCACGTTGTCTGGTTTAAGATCGACAAATCAGTTTACTTTCTCACTCACGGCAGCACAAACACAGTAGTCCCGAGCGGGACAAACACAAAATAGTCAAGCGTGGTGAACACAACTAACAGGCAGCAAACAGGCAGCAGCGGAGCGTTAACTGCAGCATGACCGAAAGAAGCACAACCAGTTAGCCTCTGCTAGCCTCTCAGCTAACCCCGGCTCTCTGTTTAGATCCAAACGGAGCACCGAGTCCCGAATTGCTATTTAGGTTAAAGCGGAGAGAATCAGCGGGTCTGTCGGCCAGCTGAGTGAAGTGAAACCTGCGGAAAAAACACCGTGAGCATCACGGTAAAACAGGTCGGCGAAAACACGGCAGCTGGCTCTGAGTGGAGTGGCGGAGAGAACAGCAGAGATGACACGGCGAAGACGCGCAGGGCAGAGCCGGTCCACGTTATCCCGAAGTAACTTCATTTCCTCTTTCTCGGGGGAATTTGAGGACGCTGGTTGCAGCAGCGGTCTCTCTCGGGTCCAGGAATGTGTTCGGGTAAACACGGGCAAAGTCTCGTCTCGTCCGACGAGGGGAGTCTTCGATGAGGGGAAAACATGTTCGTGAGGTAGTCAAGCTAACTCACAGGGGAACAGGAGTTAACCCTAGCTCAGTGACATGGGAAAGACGTGTATTTTGGGCGTGCTCGCTTATAAAGGGGTGGTGATGTCATGGCTGCGTCCTCAGGACGCTCCGCTGTGCAGGAGCGTCTCCGCCGTGCAGGAGCGTCTCCGCCAATGAGGGACCGATGTTGACTGCTCCCTGCTGAGGTGTGAAAATCGCAAAGCATCCTTGGAAATGGAGTTTGCTCCACCCTCATGGCAGGTCCATTACAGTTTTAATACGGAGCTCCGGAACTCCAGCCTTCTTCCTGAGTTTTTCCCTCATATAGGCTATACTTTTTCTTAATAATTACTACAATATATGATTAGATGTGTAATAGTCTCCTCAGCCAAGTTAGAAAAAATATGTGCATGTATGAACAACAGCAATTGGAGAAGATGACAGGCAAAAAGTAATCATGTTAAATAATCATGATCTCAATATTGAACAAAAATGATTGTGATTATAATTTTTGCCATAATCAAGCACCCCTAAAAACAGCAAATTGTGATTTACATACACACACACACACACACACACACACACACACACACACACAGAGTTTAAATATGTATGTGATCAATTGTAAATATGTATGAAATGAATTGTTTTCTGTAAGAAACTCTTACTTGAACATTTTTCAGTGTGCTCCTAAAGTTATATGTATGCTCCTAATTTCTTTCATTTAGGAGCACATGCGCTCCTTGAAAAGAAGTAAGGATTGAACACTGCTGTCACATGTGTGAAAGCACTAAGTAAGTGGAGTGTGGTGCAGTCCAAGGGCTTCTGTCACAGGCAGTAGATGTTTACTTTACCCATCCCCCCCCTCCCATTCTCTCTCTCTCCCTCACAGTTGGAAGGAAAGATTTCAAAGTGATCTTCTTGTGAAAAATCCTCATAAATCCCATAACTTTGGCCAAATCCTACATAAAAATATCATTTTTTTTGTAGGAATTTTCGTCGCGAATCCATTGATACAGGTTTGAAAGTGGTGGGACTTATAGTTTAGACGCCAGATGCCCCAGTTTGGCACAAAGTCCATGCCCAGAATTTGCCTCCCCATTGGTTTACATTGTAAGGTGTAATGTCACACTCCAACTTTCAGGGCTTACTAAATCTAAACCGTTCGAGTTATTACAAAGTTTTTAATAACTTTTGCTCAACACAGTGTGATAAGTCATGTATTAAAGTTTGAAGCCGATACCATTAACGCCCTAGGAGGAGATAGCGTTTATTCAAGGTCCAAAATTGGCAAAAAATCATACTTTGAAATTGACATTGCAGATTTCCTGTTGGATTTAGGTCAGGGGTGTCAGCGTACGATTTGTAGGTCTTGATGAGACGAATAATTGGGTTTTGGTTCGATCTCTCTACGACATTCCTACGGGCCGTGGCGGCCGTTTTAGATACATAGGTGGCGCTAGAGAGCACATTTTGGCACTTTGGGGTTTAATTTTTACATTTTATCAAATTTTTCACCATTCCTGATGTGCGTGCCAAATTTGGTGAGTTTTTGAGCAGGTTTAGGGGGTCAAATTTAGAGTTAAAGTGGCGTAATAATAAAGAATAATAATAATAATAATAATAATAATAATAAGAAACAAACAAACACACGAAAAACAAGAGGGTCTTCGCCCTTTGGGCTCAGGCCCTAATTAAAGCTGCAAGCAGCGTTGGACGGGCCTTCGCGCCCTTGCGCACAGCGGGCCGCGGCGCAGTCAGCTAAGCTTCTGGGAACCAAGAAAATGTTTGGAGATGATCAGTGTGAGAGTCTTTTGACACACAATACTAACCAGTGTCTCTCTGTGAGCCCACCCCTCTGTTTATCACAGATAATTATGGAGTATGAAATCAAAATATTGTTAACCTTAATCAATAATTCAGGTACCAACTGTAGGATCTGCGAAGAACACAGTTAATTATTTGCTATAATTATCAATCATCAATAATAATTAATTATAACAATTAACAGAATTATTCATATGAACTAACAGATACGAAGCACCACCCCGAAACCGGGACCAATAACCGAGCAAGGTAGTCTCATAAATGGGAGTTCACCTAGAATGTTAATATCTGAGAGATAATCATTCAAGGGTGAACAAAGAAGGGTTGAATTCGAGCTCTGACTCCTTCAATCAGCCACTTTTCACAATATGTTACCAATAATGACTAAAGAACTTCTCTTTAAAGATATAACAGTGTTTATTATCTTAGCAAAATTAACAAAGTTAACAAATGCTTCATTCAATAAATAGCTATTCTAAAATCTAATTCTACCAAACAAAACACAAACAGCTTTGCACAGGGTTGGACACTTGCAGGTTGGACACTTTTGTCCGACGTTATCTGACCATCAGATGTGCAAAACGATGTCGGTGCGTGTATCTGTGCGCACGAGTGTGGTGTTAGTCACAAGAGAGAGAGGAGGGAAAGCGATCGTGAGAGAGAGAGAAGCGGTTCTTTTTCCACAGAGAGCGCACGTATGGACAGCAGTCTGTAACGCACGTTGTCTGGTTTCAGATCGACAAATCAGTTTACTTTCTCACTCACGGCAGCACAAACACAGTAGTCCCGAGCGGGACAAACACAAAATAGTCTAGCGTGGTGAACACAACTAACAGGCAGCAAACAGGCAGGAGCGGAGCGTTAACTGCAGCATGACCGAAAGAAGCACAACCAGTTAGCCTCTGCTAGCCTCTCAGCTAACCCCGGCTCTCTGTTTAGATCCAAACGGAGCACCGAGTCCCGAATTGTTATTTAGGTTAAAGCGGAGAACAGGCAGCAAACAGGCAGCAGCGGAGCGTTAACTGCAGCATGACCGGAAAGAAGCACAACCAGTTAGCCTCTGCTAGCCTCTTAGCTAACCCTGGCTCTCTGTTTAGATCCAACCGGAGCACCGAGCCCCGATATGTTATTTAGGTTAAGGTGGAGAGAACCAGCGGGTCTGTCGGCCAGCTGAGTAAGTGAAACCTACGGAAAAAACACCGTGACCATCACGGTAAAACAGTACGTAGAGAACTGCTGTGTTCAGCTGCACAGATAGGAAATCCCTCGGCTGACAGGATGTACCACTCTGTGCGGGAAAATATTTTACCCTCCTATTTCTGGTTTATAACAATGATTGACAACCAGAATATTAGGTGCATTACTGCCACCCTCCGCTTCAGGCTGTGAACCAATGATTAAATCCTACACATTATTCCTGTCTGTCTAATAAACTACATAACGAACCTGCTGCTCCACCCATCCCCCCCCCCCCCCTCATTCTCTCTCTCTCCCTCTCAACTGCAGAGAAGGATATTAGTGTACTCTACTTGTGAAAAATCCTCATAAATCCCATAACTTTGGCCAAATCCTACATAAAAATCACATTTTTTTGTAGGAATTTTCGTCGCGAATCCATTGATACAGGTTTGAAAGTGGTCGGACTTATAGTTTAGACACCAGATGCCCCAGTTTGGCACAAAGTCCATGCCCAGAGATTGCCACCCCATTGGTTTACATTGTAAGGTGTAATGTCGCACTCCAACTTTCAGGGCTTACTAAATCTAAACTGTTCGAGTTATTACAAAGTTTTTAATAACTTTTGCTCAACACAGTGTGATAAGTTAAGTATTAAAGTTTGAAGCCGATACCATTAACGCCCTAGGAGGAGATAGCGTTTATTCAAGGTCCAAAATTGGCACAAAATCATATTTTGAAATTGAGATTGCGGACAATGATGAGATACATAAACGCAAAAAATGACCACTTTTATCAAGATGGCCGACTTCCTGTAGGACTTACAATACGGCTCCAAGAGGCTTTTTTGTGCGTCTTCACATGATACATAAGCCTCCCGAATTTCTTTTTCCTAGGTTAATCTGGAAGGCGGGGCTACAATTTTGAAATTTTCAAGGGGGCGCTGTTGAGCCATATTGTCACGTCTATG
The DNA here is from genome assembly GCF_963924715.1 of Thunnus thynnus. Classification (NCBI taxonomy): domain Eukaryota; kingdom Metazoa; phylum Chordata; class Actinopteri; order Scombriformes; family Scombridae; genus Thunnus; species Thunnus thynnus. The sequence goes on from NC_089518.1 coordinate 3,722,199, forward strand.
CAAATGAAGTATCGAGGATTTTAACTGGTGTCACTCCAGACATGTGTGCTAAGTTTTGTGATTGTAAACCCATCCCTTGTCCCTAAAATACAGCATCGTATTTCATGGCGAAGGATGTGTCGCCATGGCAACGGCGTTTGGTCATGGGTCATGACCTGCCCAATGTAGCATCACCAAGGTCTTACATCTTAGCTGAGTGAATTTCAGGTGCATCGGCCAAATTTCCTAGGAGTAATACCACAAAGAACGACGCATGATACTTCCTGTTGCACTCTGGCCCGTCGGGATCAGATCACGCTTTTTAAAAATGAGGGATATTTCTTACAAGTGTGGTGTGCTTTTATTTTGAAAGTTTGATTGACATGTGTACTGTCAGGTGTGTAGAGACAATAAGTAACTGCAGCTGGACACAGAAAAATACTCATATATTTGAATGGAGAGTGTGAGCGAACCCACACCTTTTTGAACATTTACTGCTTCCACATAATTTTAGATACAAACTTCATTTGAACTTTAAATGAGCCACGAGACTTTGACCTACAAATCTTGAATTTACATGTTTTTTCTATCTTTTATTGTTTTTGAGATATTAGAGTGTGAGTTTTAAAGTCTTTTCTTGCTCCTCCTATGATTTTATAATGAGTGTGTATTGCGGAATGTTTCAGAGCACTGAGGGAGTGACATCACCAGGAGCAGTTGGAGAGGAGGATATTAGAGAACGCTTCTTGTGAAATATCCTCATAAATCCCATGACTTTGGCCAAATCCTACATAAAAATCACATTTTTTTGTAGGAATTTTCGTCGCGAATCCATTGATACAGGTTTGAAAGTGGTCGGACTTATAGTTTAGACGCCAGATGCCCCAGTTTGGCACAAAGTCCATGCCCAGAGATTGCCTCCCCATTGGTTTACATTGTAAGGTGTAATGTCGCACTCCAACTTTCAGGGCTTACTAAATCTAAACCGTTCGAGTTATTACAAAGTTTTTAATAACTTTTGCTCAACACAGTGTGATAAGTCATGTATTCAAGTTTGAAGCCGATACCATTAACGCCCTCGGAGGAGATAGCGTTTGTTCGGGGGCCAAAATTGGGGCAAAGTCTTATTTTGAAAAGCTGATTGCAGACTTCCTGTTGGATTTAGGTCAGGGGTGTCAGCATATGATTTGTAGGTCTTGATGAGACGAATAATTGAGTTTTGGTTCGATCTCTCTATGACATTCCTGCGGGCCGTGGCGGCTGTTTTAGATACATAGGTGGCGCTAGAGAGCACATTTTGGCACTTCGGGGGTTAATTTTTACATTTTATCAAATTTTTCACCAGACCTGATGTGCGTGCCAAATTTGGTGAGTTTTTGAGCATGTTTAGGGGGTCAAATTTAGAGTTAAAGTGGCGGATTAATAAAGAAAGAATAATAAAGAAACAAACGCACGAAAAACAATAGGGTCTTCGCCCTTTGGGCTCAGGCCCTAATTAAAGCTGCAAGCAGCGATGATCGGGCCCTCGCACCCCAGCGCATGTCGAAGTGACGCTCAGTCGAAGGGCTTTTGTCAGTGACTTGTTGTGTAAAGTTTGAGGCAGATCCAACCATGTACACTCAAGTTATATCAATTTCCTCTGTCATGGCGAAACATCAAAACTCAACGCCACGCCACGGCCAAACCATCATGATCATACACTAGTCTAGATGACACACACTGATTTTTAAGTCCTTACGATGGATTCTGTAGGAGGAGTTCTTTAAAATACAAGGTATGCGAAATGGCCAAGAAAAGGCGAAAATGTACCATTTTTTTCAAGATGGCCGACTTCCTGTTCGACTTACAATAAGGCTTCAAGAGGCTTTTTTGTGCGTGTTGACATTATACATGTGCCCTGTGAATTTCATCTTTCTACGTTAATCTGGAAGGCGGGGCTGCAATTTTGAAATTTTAAAGGGGGCGCTGTTGAGCCATTTTGCCACGCCCATTCAAAGCGACCACATAGGATTTTAGCTGACCTCACTCTAGACATGTGTGTCAAGTTTCATGACTGTAGAGCAATCCCTTCTCCCTGAAAAACAGTATCATATTTCATGGCGAAGGATGTGTCGCCATGGTAACAGCATTCAGTTTTGGGTCATGAGCTGCCAAATGTAGCATCACCAAGGTCTTGTTTATTAGCTGACTTAATTTCAGGTGCATCAGCCAAATTTCCTAGGAGTAATTAGACAAAGTACGACGCATGATACTTCCTGTTGCCAGTAGGTGGCGCTATGACTTTCGCTAAATATGAGACTGAACATGTGTTCAGATTGGGACTCTTAACAAGCATATGAAATTTGGAAAAGATCAGACCACGTGGAGTCAAGTTATAAGGCATTGAAATTTCATGGCGTCACATCGAAATTCGCCGCGTCGCCATGGCAACACCTTTCAACGAAGGGTCACCAACTTCATAATATAAGATCTCCAAGGTCTTGAGGCTATTCTCAGTAAATTTCAGCTGGATTCCATCACCGTGCTGCCCACAGGGCGTCAGAGCGTAAAACATGTAACTTCCTGTTGCCAGGAGGTGGCGCTATGACTCATATTCTTTATTGTCACATGGACCCGTTCAGGGCGGGACTCTTATGAAGCACAAAAGGTTTGGCTCTCTTAGGATCATGTATGCTGGAGTTATAGCCGTTTCATTTTTCATGGCGAAGGATCGAAATTCGCCGCCCAGCCACGCCCCCTAGGAAAGACTAATGAGAATTGTTTTAACAACTTTTAATCTCCTATGCCTGTAGATGATACGGACCGAATTTGAAAGTCCTGGGGTCAAATCTCTAGGAGGAGTTCGTTAAAGTATGCGGGCTGGAAATGACAAAATCGGTGCAAAATTTCAACTTTGATACAAAATGGCCGACTTCCTGTTGGAGTTAGGCTATGTGTCCTTGAGACTTTTTGGTGCGTCTGGTCATGATACATATGCATACCGAATTTCGTTCTCCTACGACAATCTGTATCGAGGGGCTCAATTTTCTTGACTTTCTAGGTGGCGCTGTCGAGCCATTTTGTCCCGCTTTATTTCGAGACCCATAAAATATCGAAATTTTCGCCAGTCCTGACATCTGTGCAAATTTTCATGAGTTTTCGTGCATGTTTAGGCCCTCAAAAATGCGTTTGTTTCGGAGGAATAATAATAATAATAATAATAATAATTCCTTCAGTTCCAATAGGGCTTCGCACCGGTCGGTGCTCGGGCCCTAATTAAAGCTGCAAGCAGCGATGATCGGGCCCTCGCGTCCTTGCGTATGTCGGGGCTCGGCGCTGGTGAAGAGCTTCTGTCAGGGGCATATAGATGTCCCCAGACCTGGGCTGTTTTCAGACAGTGCAAGGGGAGATTAACGTCACATCCTCAATCACCTACTCTTCCTGCTGCAGGGGCTGCTGCATTGAAATGTTGTAGGGGGCGCTATGGAGTCAGTTTTCATCACGGACTGAATATTGATATTTAGACGTGTTCAGGCTGGGAGTCTTATCAAACATGTAAAGTTTGGTGTAGACTCGAGCATTTACACTAAACTTATAGGACTTTCACCTGTCATGGCGAAACATCAAAAGTCAATGCCACGCCACGGCCAAATGCTTCAATGTAAACTAAATCTTTTACTAACTTTTGATTGTACACTAGTGTAGATGACACACACTGATTTTGAAGTCCTTACAATGCGTTCTGTAGGAGGAGTTTTTTAAAATACAAGGCATGACAAAAGGCAGAGAATAAGTTTTTCCAAAATGGTGGACTTCCTGTTGGACTTACAGTATGGCTCCAAGAAGCTTTTTGTGCGTCTGGATATAATACATATGCCCTGTGAATTTCATTTTCTATGTTAATATGTAAGGCAGGGTTTCAATTTTGAAATTGTCAGGGGGGCGCTGTTGAGTTATTTTGTCACAACATGTCAATGACCCATACAAGATTTTAAATGGTGTCTCTCCGGACATGTGTCAAGTTTCGTGTCTTTAGCCCATTCCTTGTCCCTGAAAAACAGCGTAGTATGTCATGGCGAAGGATGTGTTGTCATGGCAACGGCTTTTGATCATGGGTTATTTTTATGTATTGTTGATGCTTTTTTAAAAGGAATAGGATAGGTGGACATGTTAAGTTTCGATTTAACGTCAGTCTATCAGAGGCATAGTAGGGGCGGGTTTATGTGGAGTGTGTGTGAAAAAAATAGGCGGTCAACCAGATCCAATTAAGCAAGGAGAAGGTAAGCATCTTTTTAAAAGTGTTTTCACTTGTTGTTTGTAATAGGAAATATATGAGTTCGCGATATGCGATATGACGAAATAGGTCGTGTGACAATAGAAAACGTGTACTATTACACATATTACGCTATATTTTTTATTTCGTAATACGTAAATCAAACCTTTTATGACAATATTTTTATCGGTTTTGAGTCTGTTCGTCATTTTTCGGTTACTTAGTAGTAAAGTACTCTTCTTGGATTTTTATTCACAAAGCTTTGGTCATAGTCAATTCTCAACTTCTCATTGCTGTGTGTTGCTGCTCTGCAGCTCTGCACAAATGGTGGGGGATGGGCAGCCTCTCCCGCGCTGAGAAAGTAGAGAAGAGTAGCGAAGTAGCGAGAAGGCGACTTGAAATGATAGCAAAATTCAGCAGAGATTGTAATTGTTTGTGCTATTTATCAAATTACGACACCCGTGTAATTTAAGTGTTAAAGCATCAGCAGGCTTTTGTAGTCGCACACCAACTACTTTTTCTTTGAATTAATAATGTGATATGATATGATGTGATATTTTTGTTTTGTTGTCTTTCCATAGTATGTGGTTATTAATTAAGTATTTATCTATGTTGTTTGTAGTTTATTTATTGTGTCTTGTTTTATGATGTTGCGCAGATGGCTGAAGCATCTCCAAGCAAATTTATAAAAATTGATGATCCGGAGGTGGAGAGGCTGCGGCAAGAGTGCCAGCTTCTTTCAGTAAGTGATAAATGTGGTGGTTTTTGTGTTGTTAGTATTTATGGGATTCCTTATGAGTTGGACAAAACACCTTGGAAAAATAAATATGGAATTTGGAAAATAATATGTATATGAAAATATGGAAAAATAAAATGTGATGCTCATACAAATCAAATTCCATGTACGTAAAACTTTATATAACCTGTCAATCCTATTTTTTTTTCATCAAAGTGTGATTTTTACCTTGCTATGATTTATTTTTTGTTAATATTTACAAGTAATTGGTCATTCAAAAGCAGAGATGTCAAAGTATACACATTCATTACTTAAGTAGAAGTATAGATACTAGGGTTTTAAAATACTTCTGTAGAAGTTGAAGTATCACCTCAAGCTTTTTACTCAAGTAAAAATATTAAATTACTGCTTTCTAAACTACTTGAAGTATAAAAGTAAAAGTAATGTAAGGTGAAAAAAATGCCAGTAAGGACAAAAGCTTAGGCCATGCCACATGGGCCTATAGTGCACTACCATGCTTCCCTCAAAAAAACATTTTGAAAAGGCCATAATGACTATAATGTTATATTAAAATGTTAATGTAAAATGTAATGTCAACATTTGGATGCACTAGGCTACTGATTTTGACCGCATATATGCCCATTGAAAATGAATGCATTTTAGTATAGACATTCTCTTCAGTAACTGACATCTTCACACTAGGTCTGCTATGTGTCCTGCTGGGGTGTGGCATACTTTATAAATGTGCAGGTGCAATTGATTGCGTACAAACCAATAGAGTGTTGGAATAGTACATGTTTATTTTTCTCATCCAACCACAATCAAATTCACTCTATTTGGATGGCGCGATTTATATGCATAGGTTTTTTTGTGCTTTTTTAAACAATGATAAGCCGGGAATGAAAATAAGCTGAAATGAAATAGGAGTAACGAGGCTATTTTTAAAATGTAAGGAGTAGAAAGTACAGATAATTGCCTGAAAATGTAAGGAATAGAAGTAGAAAGCTGTCTGAAAAATAATTAGTCCAGTAAAGTATAGTTAACCAAAATTTTTACTTAAGTAAGGTAATGAAGTATTTGTACTTTATTACTTGACACCTCTGTTCAGAAGTAAACTTGAATGTTAGCATTAAAATGTGTTTAGATTTGTACTATTGGAATGTGATCACAAAATATCAAATCAGCATGTTATGATCTGTTGACAGTATGCCTGCAACGATGGAGCTGTCCCAAGGGACCAGCTTTACCAGCAGGCTGTGGGGGTCCATGGTCGCACTTTGAGTGCATTAGTGAGGCAGGTCCGCCTCCGTCGAGCGGCAGAACAAAAGCTGCGCATGGTGCAGACGGAGCTGCACCATGCGCAGCAACAACTGGCTGCAGTGAAAGAGCAGCTGGAGGTGGAGCGAGCCTCTGCCAGTTTTATTAAAGATGGTAATTGTTTGTTCAGTTGTGGTTTGGCTATTGTCCATGTTATGACTGTCGTATGTATGTATATATATATTTTTGTTGTTGAATGCATTATCAAAGAATTGACGTCATAAAAATAGGGTTGTCACATTTACTGTTTTTGTATGTTTGTCTACCATGTCTGCAGAAGAAACCTGTGCTGCCTCACCTCCAAGCCCCACCAGTGACCCATCAACCCTTCCCTCCACCCCTTGACTTTTTTGTGTGTGTTCATTGTTCATTGTTCATTGTGTGTGTTGTTTTAATAAAAATGTTTCTAAGTCTTTTTTTGGTTGTTGATTGACTGTTATCAGGTGTATTATTCAAAATATTATGTAACAGCCACCTCTGTTGAAGTCTGTGTTATTCTCGTCTTTATTCAGAGGAGCCCCCTTCCCCAACTATTATTAATAAGTTTAGTTTCATAGATTTCTACTATGTACCTGCTCTATATTTGGGTTTTATTGGTACACAGTCACTCCTCTGTTCGAAAATACAACATTTTATTCAGTTTTCTTTATAGCTTTATGATTATTTTCATAATATAGATTCCTCTGTAAAAAGTTATGTTATTGTTAATATATTTTTTTATATAACAAGGTCATGAAGGTCTCAACATATTACGTCTTGAATCATTAACACTCAGTTTATTTGTGAAGTACTGATTAAATGTAGGAGCTCATTACAATTCTTTTTAATGACATTGTGCACTGAAACACAAATACTTTTATTTTGACAACTTCCGCAATTGTAACCGGTATGTTTTTCTTCCAGCTGCTTTGCACAGACCTGTCGGCACTCCTGATTGGTTCATTTGAATTTTGAAAAACGCGCAGGTGAAGGTATAAATACAGGTCAGAATACGTTTGCCGCCTGTTGCTTTGTTTTCGGACATTGTGACAACTGGTGAGAGAGCGAAAGAGCGAACAAGCTAGCTTGTGAGCATTTCAGCGATTTCAGCAGCGATTTCAACAGCTTTGCATTGCATTCTTGGGATCTTCGGTGGACTTTTGGTGAACGCACTGTGAGTGTATTTAATGTTTTATTATAAGCGACAAAATGTAAAGGTAGTTTTGGCTCGTTATCCTTTTACCGTCATACGTATCATTAGCTCCTTAAACTGTTGCAGCTAAACTGTTTAAATGGTGTCGTGTGAAAGTGGCGGCTGTAGTTGGCGGCATTCTCATATTTGTGGTGATATTTTCTAACATGAAGTCAAATATAGATTTAGGAACAGTGTTTTTTATGCTTTGAGTATAGCTATTGGAAACGTTTATCCTGTGAGTAACTTACATGTTGTTTTAACGGCTGTAGCTGTTTTCGAGCTATCCAAAATTTGAATTAGCAATATTACTTTCATTGTGAAATATACATTGTAAATGCACCTTGTTAAACAAGGTAGCAGCTAGCGTTATGGTTAACGCCATCCTGTCAACCAAATATAGCCACTCTTTCTTACAGCCTATGGTCTGTAAACTTACACACATGGTCAGAGTCCCTAATACTAGCAACATTAACCATTTTATTTTATCAGCAAAAATATATCTCTTGTGGCCGAAGTTGTTTTAATTATTGTGTGTGTGTGTGTGATACACGGACAAGAATTTGTATAATTTTCGCACTACTGTACATAAATGTAAAGATGTATGAAAAATGTAATTGTATATTTATTGTGTGTTATAAGTGTTTTTGTAATGTCGTATTGAATCAATTGTGTCTGCATATTTTCAGATGCCTCGCGACAAGTCCTTTCGCCGTTCTCAGGCAGCTAGGCGGAGAATGGCGGAGCGCCGTCTTGTGGTTTTCGGACCTCAGCGGCCTTCCACTGGCACCTGTGCCCGTATGTATTCAACTGTTTTTTCAGTGCAACTTTTCCTTATATGTATATGCATTACATAGTTGTAGTATAATTGTAACGTATGTGTCCATGCATTTGTTTGTTCCAAATTTTTAATTGAACTTTTTGTGGGGTTGTTGTGTTTTTATAAACAGGTGAGGGCACAGGTTTTCGTCATAAGGTGAAGAAGTGGCCAATTTCTGCTTTGACTGGGCGCAGTCACAAATTGGTCATTCCACCTGAGGATCCTGACAAGAAGGTATTATTGGTTCAGAGTTTAATAAAAAACCTTTGATGTAAAGAGTTGTTATTGATTGTAATTGATTAAATTGTTTGTTGTTCCAGTTCGTTCTTGTCATTGGAGCCTCCCATCTACGGGCCATGGTAGATGGATTTGTGAAGATGCCAGAGGGACGCCTCTCCTTTGGCTTCATGTCGACCCCGGGGGCCTGTGCGTCTGAGTTGAGGACCGAGATGTTGCATGCTGCTGTACCTCGGACACCCGACGCAGTCTGTGTGATGGCCCCCAGCAACAACCTGACCGCCAGCAGGACGGTTGATGAGGCGGGAGCTGACTTTCGACAGTTCCTGCGCAGCGCGCGCAGTCTTTGGACAACGGTATGCTTTATAGTAGTAAATAGTCTTTGGTACTACGCATTATTTGATTGGGTTACCTGGTGAAAATTGTATACAATAATTTTCATCATTATGGAAATACTTTTGTTTTGTATAGGTCTTTGTCCAGGATTTCACACCTCGCCTGAATGCAGACCTGGGTATTCAGGAACTCATGCGGCAAGAGTTCCATCGTGTGGCAGCCAGCATGGGTAAGTTGAAAAGAAAGTTTTAGTGTTAGTTTTGATATGTATAACAGATGATTTCTTTTTGGCCTATCTGATTATAGGAATCAAAGAATTCATTCAGTTAATAATATATAAAGTGACAAATTAATATATGTAGATATTTCACTGTTTCATGATGTGTGTGTGTGTGTGTGTGTGTGTGTGTGTGAGTTTTTTGTTTCAGTGTTGTTGTTTTTTTGTTTTTTTTTAGGTATCAGATACTTTCCCACCGCTGAGCACTTCCCCTTGGATCGCCTGGACTTGTGGAGCAGAGATGGTGTAAGTAGAACAATATCTGATAAGATTGCCAATGAAAAACTTACTATACTCAAGTTTAGTTGATTTTTAAAGTGCAATTCATTGTAGATTCATACAGACATGAAAACTTCTGTTTTGTAAAATGTTATTTATTACTTATATTTTGCAGGTCCACCTGAGTGATGCTGGCGGTATGGCGATCCTCTCTCAGCTGATCTGGATGTCTGCTTATCAGCTATTGGAGACACCACCACCTACGCCCCAGGTTCCTCTAAGGACTTCACCCCCTGGGAGAACCTTTGTACCAAAGGTGGTGGTGAAGGGAGAAGCACCTGTGCCGCGTCCGTCAAACCCTTTTGACTGGACAGTTGTCAGCAAGGGCAGGAAGGTGAGACATTGCATATTGTATGTGTGTTTTAGTTTTTGGAGTGGAAGATTTTTCCTGACTAGTGTAACACTGTGCGGACAAAGTGATATCCATTTGTTGCTGTACCTGTGTGCATGTTTTGGCTTATTTTCAAGATACATTTGCAACAATGGTCTTGTTCTTTTGTTTTCCACAGGCAGATGAAACATCAGTCAAGTGTTTCATCCCGCTGAATCCCGTCCGTTTCAGCAGTGCCGTGTTGGATGCGATGGACAAAGCTGTCCCATCGCATCTCCCTAGCCCTGTGTGCACGGCTGTTCCACAAGGCAAACTGGTAATTTGCATTCAAATTGTATTTGTGAGGCCTTTTTATAAGTGTTTTGTCTTGACACAGAATGGGACTGTTATATTGTATGAATTTACTTATGCCCCAAATTTGTATTTGTATTTAAAATGTTTTTGTCTTACATTAGAAGCCAAATGTGGTCCGCCGGCAGAAAGCTGTTGCCTCAAAAAGGAAACGTGGACAGCAGCAGGTTGGTAACTTTTCTTTTTTTAAATGTTATATTTACATTTTTCTTTTGTATAGTTTGAGAAGATAGTAATGACATATTTACCTGTTTGTAATATTCAGGGAGTAATTGTGAAACAATGATAAAGTACATTTATACAGTTCTTTCAATTGTGTTTCCTTCCTAGGTTGTGGCTAAACCTGGCACCCAGCTCGTGTCTTGTGAGGCCTCACCTGGCTGTCCTGTGAAAGACGTTCTGCCGGTGGAGGTTTGTGTGAATGTATTTTACACTTCAGCATTATTTACAATCATGCAAGTCTAGTTTAAATTGGTAGCCTATAAGGTTGCATATAAAAAACATGGATTAGTTATACACATTGTATATCTGTAAAGTCGAAGCAAATTGTATAATACAGACCTAATGTTTATAAAGGATGTTTTGTTCTTGCACTAGAAGCCAGAAGATATTTTGTGTCACAGCAGACTTGCAAGGAAGTATTTTAGTAATGTGGTTCATTCATTTTGTTTAATTTTATTTTGTTTTTGCTTTTTGTGTTGTAGGAGGAGGCAACCCCCTGTTTTGTGGAGGTGTTTTCCCAGGATTCACCTACCATTGTCAAGACAGTGGTTGCAGGCGAGGAGGTAGGTGCTCTCACTAAAAATTTTCTGTTTCGTTCTGGTTTCTTGCAATGGAGTTAGTGAAGCTACTTTATTGTCACTGTTCATGTAGTATAAATGATAATTACAAATTGATATTTCTTGTAGCATTAAAGCCCCATGTCTATGCAGTTTATATATTGTGTTTTTTCATGGGGTATTTTGTTTTTTGTGTTGTAGGAGGAGGCAACCCCTTGTGTTGTGGAGGTGTTTTCCCAGGATTCACCTACCAGTGTCAAGACAGTGGCTGCAGGCGAGGAGGTAGGTGCTCTGAATGAAAATTTTCTGTTTCGTTCTGTTTTCTTGTAATGGAGTTAGTGAAGCTACTTTATTGTCACTGTTCATGTAGTACAAATGATAATTACAAATTGATATTTTTTGTAGCATTAAAGCCCCATGTCTATGCAGTTTATACATTGTGTTTTTTCATGTGGTATTTTGTTTTTATAGGAGGAGGGAACCCCTTGTGTTGTGGAGGTGTTTTCCCATGATGCACCTACCAGTCCCATTCAATTGGTTGGAACAGAGGAGGTTTGTGCTCTTAGTCTGAATGTTTTTGAATCTAGTCATCAGCTATGCTATTGTTAGTGTAGTATATGCATGATTGAAAACAGTTTTGTTATTATTTGTAGTAGTAGTAGTTGCACTTTGGAAACGTAATATAGTCTAGATGAAATCAAGTGTAAACATGGAAATAGTAACCAGCCTTTTTTGTTGAACTCAATAAATACACCTAACTAGATGAAGACTAACTAAAGGTGTAATACAGTCTGTGATCGAGAGTGTTTTGTTTTGTCTATTTCTGATGAGGATGATGATGGGAGCGCACTGATCAAAATCTCCATTTATCTTTATTACAGATGCCGGACAAGGAGAGTCTTCATCATCAGCACTCATCAGGATCTGGTAAGGTGAAGAGCAAGGCTAGCCCTGGCTCCAGCGTATTATGGTCTTCTGTAGTAGCTGGTACTTCTAGCCATGTTCAACATAGTGTAACAGGTTCGTATCATCAGGGTAGTAATCGCTTTAAATATGGGGGATTCCAATGTATGGCTGTTGGTTTGGTAAGTCTGGCAAAACATGCGGTTGACAGTGTTTTTGCATGGCAGGTAAAAGATCTAGACAGGGTCGTAGTTTTAGGTGATCAGTTGTACACGTCTTTGAGAGACAACAAGAAGATTAGTGGATCATCTAAATTCTTGTGTGTTCCTGATTTGCCAAAGCACTCGGTTATAGATGGACATAACTTTGAGTTTCGTTATGGTGACTATGTTTCGGGTGATGTCAGTGTGGTTGATGGAGAGTTTATTCAGGCTGGCATATTCATGTCTCTACAAAATGGCTTGAAAAACATGTTTGAGAAATATGATACATGTTTGCTAACATTGTGTGGTACCACGTGTGCAGTCATTCGTCAAAACGGACGCTATGCGGTTGTTGATTCCCATGCGCGCAGTGCTGCTGGAATGCCAGATCCTAACGGTAATAGTGTTGTTGTATATTTTAGTTGTCTTAAAGAGGTGTACAGTTTCATATGCAATTTGTCTACATCTCTCACTCAAAATGACAGACCATATGAGATTGCTGGTGTTCGTGTCATTTGCGGGGGCAGTAAGTCTGAGTTGAGAACAACAAAGTGTACTGACACTGTCACGACTTGTGAAACTGCATCCATGGCTTTCGGTTCATCGCTGGTATGTGGTATTCCTTCAGGAAGTAAAGTTGACCGAGGTACAAAGCGTAAGATTACAGGGCAAACTTGTGCTGCTAAGAAAATGAAAAGGAATAATGTGGCTGTAGTGAATTCAGATGTTGTGTTTGTCAGTGATGTAACTTCGAAAAAGCTGTGGTTTGATCCCATTTGTAAAGATGTTGCGCAGGCTTTATGTACACAGTTTAATGTAGAGTTTGAGAAATATGATGCACCAATGCCTACAGAAGTTGGTCTGTTGGGAACGCCGTGTAAGAATGAGAAAATAGTGGCTGACGGTAACTGTTTCTTTAGAGCGATTTCCCAAGCTGTTAGTGGAACACAAAAGAACCATAGGAAAATTAGACTTGCTGTTGTGAAACAATTAGAGAGTAATGCTGCGGACTATAAAAGTATCTTGAGAAGTGAATATTCTTCAGTGGTAGAATACATTAAAAGTTCAAAAATGCGATATGTTGGCAGTTGGGCAACTGAGGTTGAAATACAGGCAGCAGCAGATTGTTTAGGAGTTAATATCTTTACTTATCATGATGATCGATGGCTAGAATATAGTTGCAAATATAGGTGTTTTTCAAAACAGGGGATCTACTTAGAAAATTGTAATGGTAACCATTATGAAAGTGTTGTTTGTGTTCATCAGCCTGAACTCCATAGTTGTTATGGTAGCTGCAAGTTGAACAGGTCTGAGTCCAAAGTGTACAATTTGAGACGGCAGAGTGCAGAGGAATGTTCATGGGTTAGCGCTGTGACAGAGAACACAAGTAAGAGCGATCAGAAAGTCCAGGAACAGAGTACAGCAACAAATAATGCTATTTCTAAGTATTTTATAAAGAAAAAGTATCTACAAATGAAAAAGAAATATCAGGAAATTGTGCAGCATAGGGAGAAACGTAAGGAAAAGATTAAAGTGAAATATCAGAAAAATGTGTTGCATAGGGAGAAAGTTAAGATAATGAGTATCGGGAAATATCAGAAAAATTTGTTGCATAGGGAGAAAGTTAAGGAAATGAGTATCGGGAAATATCAGAAAAATTTGTTGCATAGGGAGAAAGTTAAGGAAATGAGTATCGGGAAATATCAGAAAAATTTGTTGCATAGGGAGAAAGTTAAGGAAATGAGTATCGGGAAATATCAGAAAAATTTGTTGCATAGGGAGAAAGTTAAGGAAATGAGTATCGGGAAATATCAGAAAAATTTGTTGCATAGGGAGAAAGTTAAGATAATGAGTATCAAGAAATATCAGAAAAATTTGTTGCATAGGGAGAAAGTTAAGATAATGAGTATCAGGAAATATCAGAAAAATTTGTTGCATAGGGAGAAAGTTAAGGAAATGAGTGTAAGCAAATATAGGAGAGATATGTTGCATAGGGAGAAAGTTAAGGAAATGAGTGTAAGCAAATATAGGAGAGATATGTTGCATAGGGAGAAAGTTAAGGAAATGAGTGTAAGCAAATATAGGAGAGATATGTTGCATAGACAAAGTGTAAAAGCCATGACTAAAGCGCGATATTATGGAAATGCTGACCATAAGAAGCGTGTTTTAGCAGCCAACAAAGTGAAGAGGCAACAATTGAAAGAAAAGGCGGAGCAGTTTGATTTTGTTATGGAGCAGTTTTTGGCTAAAGTAAAGGATGGGCCAGAGTTTGTGTGTTGCGTCTGTCATAGATTGTTGTTTAGACATCAGGTTTTGAATTGTAAGAGGGATTTTTATAACAAGAATGAAGCAGTAGCATCATTTGCAGATAAATGTATCACTGAAGTGTATTTACACAAATGTAATAAGGACTGTGAAAAGCCATGTCAGTTGTTGGATACAGCTAGAGGTTGTCTGTGGATTTGTTACAATTGTCATGGTAAGATTAATAAAGGTATAATGCCACCTGAATGTGCAATAAACAGTTTGAAAGTTGATCCCATTCCACCAGAGTTGGCATGTTTGAATAGTTTAGAGCAGCATTTGATTTCTTTAAATATACCATTTATGAAAATGTTAGCGTTACCTAAGGGAGGACAGAATGGTGTACATGGACCAGTAACATGTGTTCCAGCAAATATTGTGCAGACTAGTAATGTTCTGCCTCGTTGTAATATGGAAGGATCTTTGTTGCGTGTAAAATTGAAACGCAAGTTAACGTATAAAGGGCATTATGAGTATCAGTTTGTTGATACTATGCATGTAAGGCAGGCATTGCAGTATTTAAAAAGGACAAATGTGCATTATAAAGATGTAGAGTTTAATGAAGCTTGGTTAAATGAGTTTTGTAGGGAAGAGGGTGATTTAGGGAAAGACACTGATGGTGATGTTGAAAGTGGTAAAGTTGATTGTGAAGATGAGCTTTTGCACGATAGACAACAACATTGTATGTTTCAGGATACGTGTCTCATGCCTGTGGATATTGGTCAGGAAATGCTGGATCAATATTTTGATGATATATTGAACCTTGCTCCAGCAGAAGGAAATAGTCCTGTAAAATTGCTTTCGGATCATGCAAACGAAGCCAAATGCTTTCCGGTGTTGTTTCCGCAGGGACTTAATACTTATCATGAAAGTAGAGCAAATCGTTTGACGTTGTCGCGATATTTTAATAACAGGATTCTACATGCGGATGGTAGGTTTGCACACAATGTGGAATATATCTTTTTTGCGCAGTACATGTCTGAGATTGAGCAGGTTGTTTCTAATGTATCCATAGCATTACGAAAAGGGAAAGGCTGTATGTCTCAAAACGTACCTGATAATAAGGTAAACGATATGTTAAAAAATGATGAATCTTTGAAAAAGTTGTTGGAGTTTGATGATGGGTATCGTTTCCTTAAACCGATTCGAGGTACCCCAGCTTTTTGGCAAGGAGCACAGCGTGATTTGCTTGCTTGTGTTCGTCAGCTCGGTGTTCCTACCTGGTTTTGTTCCTTTTCTTCTGCTGATATGCGCTGGACAAATCTTCTGGATAGTATTTTGAAGCAGGAAGGTAGAGCACAGACTGCTGCAGGTTTAGAGTGGGCAGACAGGTGTGATCTTTTACGCTGCAATCCTGTCACTGCGGCCAGGATGTTTGATTTCCGCTGGCATGTTTTTTGAGAGAGGTACTTATGTCGCCATCACATCCGATTGGTAAAATTAAGGATTACTTTTATCGAGTGGAATTTCAGCAGCGCGGTTCACCCCATGTGCATTGTTTGTTTTGGATAGAGAATGCTCCATTGATTGATAAAAACACAGATGAAGAAGTAGTTGAATTTATTGATAAATATATAACATGTGAGTTGCCATCCCAAGATGAGACTTTATTGGAAACTGTCACTTCTGTGCAGCAGCATTCAAAACGACATTCAAAAACTTGTAAAAAGAAAAACACGGTTTGTCGTTTCAATTTTCCGAGGCCAGCATCCGCTCGAACGTTTATATGTCGCCGTAAAGATGATGAAGAGTGCAAAAAAGCATGCAGTTGTGAGACAGATAAATCTTCAACGTGTGTTAATCATAGTCAGAAAACTTCAAATGACATGAAGAAAAAACATGCAGCAGAGATAATGACAAAAATCAAGAATGCTCTTTCCAATGAGAAGAATAGTTTTGATAGTGTGGTACATTTATTCCAAAGTGTAGGGATTGATCAGGTCACTTTTGAGGCTGCATATACGTGTTTAGCTAGAAATACACATATTGTGTTAAAGAGGCAAGTTAATGAAGTCTGGATAAATCAGTATAGCAAACCACTATTAAAATGTTGGCAGGCAAATTTAGACTTGCAATTTGTTGTTGATGCGTATGCGTGCGTTGTTTATATTATCTCTTATATGTCTAAGGCAGAAAGAGAGATGGGATTGTTGTTAGGGAATGCACAGAGAGAAGCATCTAAGGAGGGAAATGTTAGTGCAAAGGAGGCATTGAAAAATCTAGGCAGTGTGTATTTGCATAACAGAGATGTGTGTGCTCAAGAAGCTGTATACAGATTGACAAATATGCATTTAAAGGAATGTTCAAGGAAAGTTGTATTTGTACCGACAGGGGACAATATAGTTAGAATGAGTTTGCCTTTGAGTGTGTTGAAACAAAAGGCAAGATCGCGCGCTTGTACCTCAGAAGATGTTTGGATGACTAGTTTTGTTGACCGTTATAAAAATAGGCCAAATGATAGTGTATTCAATGACATGTGTATGGCAACATTTGCATCTGAATATCGTGTTTTGAGTAAAAATGAAAAATCTCAGGGCAGCATTAAATTAAAGAATGATTGTGGTTTTATCACGAGAAGAACACGAACAGATCCTGCAGTTGTTCGTTACGCGCGCTTTTCTGAGACAAAAAATCCAGAATTGTTTTACCAAAGTATAATGCAGTTGTTCTTGCCGTATCGTGCAGATGTGCAGCTAAAACCTCCAAACTGTGAGACATTTGCGCAGTTTTACGAAAATGGTCATGTGAGGTTTAGTGATGGGTCAAGACATCCTGTTAAGTCAGTTGTTGATTTGAATAGAAGTCATTTTGAAATTAAAGCAGATGAATTGGATGAAATCCAGAATACAATTGATAGAGATGGTGTATTAGAGGATGCGTGGTGTGAGTTGTGCCCAGAGCAAGAGTTGGAGCGTTTACAGTGTGACCAAGAACGAAAAGACAAACAACAGATAGTGGAAG
The DNA here is from genome assembly GCF_963924715.1 of Thunnus thynnus. Taxonomy (NCBI): domain Eukaryota; kingdom Metazoa; phylum Chordata; class Actinopteri; order Scombriformes; family Scombridae; genus Thunnus; species Thunnus thynnus. The sequence continues at coordinate 3,739,435 of NC_089518.1, forward strand.
AATATGAGGAAAATATTCCAGATTTAGCAGTAACTAGTCAACATGTTGCACATTTGGAAAAAAGAAAAAACATCATGTGTAGAAGTGAAGGTTTGGCTTTAATTAGATCTTTGAATGAGACACAGCTTGCTGTTTTTTATCAAATTCGACAATGGTGTTTAGAGAAAGTATTAGGGAAAAATCCAGATCCCTTCCATGTATTCATCACAGGTGGTGCAGGGACAGGAAAAAGTCATTTAATAAAAGCGATTCAATATGAGGCAATGAGGCTATTGTCAACGGTGTGTCGTCATCCAGACAATATTAGTGTGTTATTAACGGCTCCTACAGGGATTGCTGCATATAATTTGCATGCATCTACTATTCACCACACGTTTAGTATCGGAAAAAATGTTGGTTTACCCTACACACCTTTGGGTGAGGAAAAAGTTAATTCTTTGCGCGCTAAATATAGTGATCTTCAGATTTTGATAGTCGACGAAATATCAATGGTTGATCATAGGTTGTTGTCATACATTCACGGTAGGTTAAGACAGATTAAGCAAACCGGTGATTTCTCACCATTTGGAAATGTGAGTGTAGTTGCTGTTGGAGATTTTTTCCAGTTGCCTCCAGTAAAAGGGAAACCCCTATATGTAGATGATGTAGGTGTCAGCTTGTGGTCTAATCTGTTTAAGGTTGTTGAATTAAAACAAATCGTTAGGCAAAAAGATAACGTGTTCGCAGAGCTATTGAACAGGGTGAGAACTCGATCAAAAGGAACCCCAATGTTAAGCAGTGACATACAAATATTGAAACATTGTGAAACTGGTGAAGTCAGCTCAGCTTTACACATATTTCCTACAAATAAACAAGTAAATGAGCATAATTTGGCACAGCTGCTTAACATTTGTCCTGAATATGTCGAGATAGATGCTCAGGATTTTGTGAATAATAAGAAAACAGGCAAACTAGAATTGAAAAATGGACATCATGCGAAAACATATAACACATGTTTGACTGAACAGCTGTTGTTGGGTGAAAATGCGCGTGTAATGCTGTGTAAAAACGTGGATGTTACAGATGGTCTTGTTAATGGGGTTTGCGGTACTGTAACTCATATAGTTGGTGCAGATAAGGGTACGTTTCCTCTCAAAGTGTATGTTAAGTTTGATGATGAGCATGTTGGCGCGCAGAGGAGGAAACAATCGACGAGTAGCTTAGTTTTCTTTGGTTCCACCGGTATTGAACCAGAGGAAGAAAAAGTTACTAACAAAGGTGGTATGCGACGACAGTTTCCGCTGAAACTTGCTTGGGCTTGTACGGTACATAAAGTACAAGGTATTACTGTAGATAGTGCTGTTGTTTCTCTTAAGAAAGTATTTTCTGCAGGCCAGGCATATGTAGCCCTAAGTCGTGTTAGAAGTTTGTCAGGTTTGGTGATTCAAGATTTTGAAGATAAAGCCATATATTGTAAGGATGGTATTCAGGATACAATTCAGAGTATGCCTCAATTCTTGAACCAAAATATAACTAGACACAAATTTAGTACAAGTAGTTTTACTGTATTTTTGATGAATGTGCAAAATTTGACACACCATGTATCTGATTTGGCATTATGTACACAGCAATTGCAGCTTAACTGTATTGCTGTTACAGAAACATGGCTACCTGCTGCTTCCTCATTTGAAGCTGTAAAGATTGATGGTTTTACTTTTCATGGTTGTCCACGAAGTTTATCTTACAATAGCAACAATCCAGCACTGATTGAACTTCAAGGACAACAGCATGGTGGAGTCGGCTTTTATAGTGCAGACAATTTGGAATATAATATTATCAAAGCAACAAATGTGAATTTGGAATGTTTTATTTATAACTATGTTACATGTAACATATTAATAGCTGTCATTTATCGACCACCATCTTATCCCATGTCTTTATTTAAAGAACATCTAGGCAAATTAGTTGATTGGCTAGATCCAAAAAGTAACACAATTGCAATCATGGGAGATTTTAATGAGGACATCTTGAAATCATCAACAATCTGCAAATTTCTAACAGACAAAGGGTACATTCAATATGTTACACAGCCCACAACAGAGAAGGGCACATTAATTGACCATGTGTATGTGAAAACATCACATTATGAAATTGAATCAGTAGTGTTGCCAACATATTTTAGTGATCATGAGGCGGTTGTTTGTTCTTTTAAATGTATATCTTCTGACATAGGACAGTAATACTTTACAACTGTTGTAGATGTATGTTTTTAGTGAGCATTATTTGGTGATTTTTAACTTTATGAGTTGTATGTTATTTAAGCTTATTTATGGCCAATCATGAAATATGAAATGAAACTGGTATTTTTAACCATTTTGTGTATTAGGTGTTGTAAAAATAAATGACAAGGGTTTCTTTTTCCTGCATTACAACAGCATTTATAAGTCTAACATGTATTGATAATATTTGATAATGCACAAATGACATTTGGTGAACAACTACAATATAATTGTCATTTTGACATAATATGAAATGCTGCCACATGCTGTGGGTAATGCAGGTTTTGCTTTTCCTTCTATGTAGTGTCAAAAAGCAAAAGGCACCGGTAATGGCTACTCCTGGTTTATACTGGGATGGGGTTCGATTCCCTGCGGTGCCCTGCTGATCAATTTGACATTTACATAAAAACATGTCCTCCAGTGCATGTCGAAGTGTTGCCCAGTCGAAGGTCTTTTGTCAGTGACTTGTAGATGTTTCCGGACTCAGGCTGTTTTCAGACAAATCAAGGAGAGAAACATCACTTCCTTTGTGCACTATTTTGCCTTCAGCTGGGACTGCTGCGTTGAAATGCTGTAGGGGGCGCTATCGAGCCAGTTTGCATCACTGAATGAATATTTTAAAGTAGACATGCTCAGGCCTGGATTGATATCAAACCTGTGAAGTTTGAGGTAGATCCAACCGTGTACACTCAAGTTATATCAATTTCCTCTGTCATGGCGAAACATCAAAAGTCAACGCCACGCCACGGCGTTGATCATACACTAGTCTAGATGACACACACTGATTTTGAAGTCCTTACGATGGATTCTGTAGGAGGAGTTCTTTAAAATACAAGGTATGCGAAATGGCCAAGAAAAGGCGAAAATGTACCATTTTTTTCAAGATGGCCGACTTCCTGTTCGACTTACAATAAGGCTTCAAGAGGCTTTTTTGTGCGTGTTGACATTATACATGTGCCCTGTGAATTTCATCTTTCTACGTTAATCTGGAAGGCGGGGCTGCAATTTTGAAATTTTAAAGGGGGCGCTGTTGAGCCATTTTGCCACGCCCATTCAAAGCGACCACACAGGATTTTAGCTGACATCACTCTAGACATGTGTGTCAAGTTTCATGACTGTAGAGCAATCCCTTCTCCCTGAAAAACAGTATCGTATTTCATGGCGAAGGATGTGTCGCCATGGTAACAGCATTCAGTTTTGGGTCATGAGCTGCCAAATGTAGCATCACCAAGGTCTTGTTTATTAGCTGACTTAATTTCAGGTGCATCAGCCAAATTTCCTAGGAGTAATTAGACAAAGTACGACGCATGATACTTCCTGTTGCCAGTAGGTGGCGCTATGACTTTGGCTAAATATGAGACTGAACATGTGTTCAGATCGGGACTCTTAACAAGCATATGAAATTTGGAAAAGATCAGACCACGTGGAGTCAAGTTATAAGGCATTGAAATTTCATGGCGTCACATCGAAATTCGCCGCGTCGCCATGGCAACACCTTTCGACGAAGGGTCACCAACTTCATAATATAAGATCTCCAAGGTCTTGAGGCTATTCTCTGTAAATTTCAGCTGGATTCCATCACCGTGCTGCCCACAGGGCGTCAGAGCGTAAAACATGTAACTTCCTGTTGCCAGGAGGTGGCGCTATGACTCATATCCTGTATTGTCACATGGACCCGTTCAGGGCGGGACTCTTATGAAGCACAAAAGGTTTGGCTCTCTTAGGATCATGTATGCCGGAGTTATAGCCGTTTCATTTTTTAAAGGGGGCGCTGTTGAGCCATTTTGCCACGCCCATTCAAAGCGACCACACAGGATTTTAGCTGACATCACTCTAGACATGTGTGTCAAGTTTCATGACTGTAGAGCAATCCCTTCTCCCTGAAAAACAGTATCGTATTTCATGGCGAAGGATGTGTCGCCATGGTAACAGCATTCAGTTTTGGGTCATGAGCTGCCAAATGTAGCATCACCAAGGTCTTGTTTATTAGCTGACTTAATTTCAGGTGCATCAGCCAAATTTCCTAGGAGTAATTAGACAAAGTACGACGCATGATACTTCCTGTTGCCAGTAGGTGGCGCTATGACTTTGGCTAAATATGAGACTGAACATGTGTTCAGATCGGGACTCTTAACAAGCATATGAAATTTGGAAAAGATCAGACCACGTGGAGTCAAGTTATAAGGCATTGAAATTTCATGGCGTCACATCGAAATTCGCCGCGTCGCCATGGCAACACCTTTCGACGAAGGGTCACCAACTTCATAATATAAGATCTCCAAGGTCTTGAGGCTATTCTCTGTAAATTTCAGCTGGATTCCATCACCGTGCTGCCCACAGGGCGTCAGAGCGTAAAACATGTAACTTCCTGTTGCCAGGAGGTGGCGCTATGACTCATATCCTGTATTGTCACATGGACCCGTTCAGGGCGGGACTCTTATGAAGCACAAAAGGTTTGGCTCTCTTAGGATCATGTATGCCGGAGTTATAGCCGTTTCATTTTTCATGGCGAAGGATCGAAATTCGCCGCCCAGCCACGCCCCCTAGGAAAGACTAATGAGAATTGTTTTAATAACTTTTAGTCTCCTATGCCTGTAGATGATACGGACCGAATTTGAAAGTCCTGGGGTCAAATCTCTAGGAGGAGTTCGTTAAAGTATGCGGGCTGGAAATGACAAAATTTCAACTTTGATACAAAATGGCCGACTTCCTGTTGGAGTTAGGCTATGTGTCCTTGGGACTTTTTGGTGCGTCTGGTCATGATACATATGCATACCGAATTTCGTTCTCCTACGACAATCTGTATCGAGGGGATCAATTCTAGGTGGCGCTGTCGAGCCATTTTGTCCCACTTTATTTCGAGACCCATAAAATATCGCAATTTTCGCCAGTCCTGACATCTGTGCAAATTTTCATGAGTTTTCGTGCATGTTTAGGCCCTCAAAAATGCGTTTGTTTCGGAGGAATAATAATAATAATAATAATAATAATAATAATAATAACTCCTTCAGTTTCAATAGGGCTTCGCACCGGTCGGTGCTCGGGCCCTAATAATTAAAGCTGCAAGCAGCGATGATCGGGCCCTCGCACCCCAGCGCATGTCGAAGTGACGCTCAGTCGAAGGGCTTTTGTCAGTGACTTGTTGTGTAAAGTTTGAGGCAGATCCAACCATGTACACTCAAGTTATATCAATTTCCTCTGTCATGGCGAAACATCAAAACTCAACGCCACGCCACGGCCAAACCATCATGATCATACACTACTCTAGATGACACACACTGATTTTGAAGTCCTTACGATGACATCTGTAGGAGGAGTGCGTTAAAATACAAGGTATGCGAAATGGCCAAAAAAAGGCGAAAATTGACCAGTTTTTCCAGATGGCCGACTTCCTGTTCAACTTACAATAAGGCGTCAACAGACTTTTTTGTGCGTCTTGACATTATACATGTGCCCTGTGAATTTCATCTCTCTACGTTAATCTGGAAGGCGGGGCTGCAATTTTGAAATTTTAAAGGGGGCGCTGTTGAGCCATTTTGCCACGCCCATTCAAAGCGACCACATAGGATTTTAGCTGACATCACTCTAGACATGTGTGTCAAGTTTCATGACTGTAGAGCAATCCCTTCTCCCTGAAAAACAGTATCATATTTCATGGCGAAGGATGTGTCGCCATGGTAACAGCATTCAGTTTTGGGTCATGAGCTGCCAAATGCAGCATCACCAAGGTCTTGTTTATTAGCTGACTTAATTTCAGGTGCATCAGCCAAATTTCCTAGGAGTAATTAGACAAAGTACGACGCATGATACTTCCTGTTGCCAGTAGGTGGCGCTATGACTTTCGCTAAATATGAGACTGAACATGTGTTCAGATTGGGACTCTTAACAAGCATATGAAATGTGGAAAAGATCAGACCACGTGGAGTCAAGTTATAAGGCATTGAAATTTCATGGCGTCACATCGAAATTCGCCGCGTCGCCATGGCAACACCTTTCAACGAAGGGTCACCAACTTCATAATATAAGATCTCCAAGGTCTTGAGGCTATTCTCAGTAAATTTCAGCTGGATTCCATCACCGTGCTGCCCACAGGGCGTCAGAGCGTAAAACATGTAACTTCCTGTTGCCAGGAGGTGGCGCTATGACTCATATCCTGTATTGTCACATGGACCCGTTCAGGGCGGGACTCTTATGAAGCACAAAAGGTTTGGCTCTCTTAGGATCATGTATGCCGGAGTTATAGCCGTTTCATTTTTCATGGCGAAGGATCGAAATTCGCCGCCCAGCCACGCCCCCTAGGAAAGACTAATGAGAATTGTTTTAGCAACTTTTAATCTCCTATGCCTGTAGATGATACGGACTGAATTTGAAAGTCCTGGGGTCAAATCTCTAGGAGGAGTTCGTTAAAGTATGCGGGCTGGAAATGACAAAATCGGTGCAAAATTTCAACTTTGATACAAAATGGCCGACTTCCTGTTGGAGTTAGGCTATGTGTCCTTGAGACTTTTTGGTGCGTCTGGTCATGATACATATGCATACCGAATTTCGTTCTCCTACGACAATCTGTATCGAGGGGCTCAATTTTCTTGACTTTCTAGGTGGCGCTGTCGAGCCATTTTGTCCCGCTTTCTTTCGAGACCCATAAAATATCGAAATTTTCGCCAGTCCTGACATCTGTGCAAATTTTCATGAGTTTTCGTGCATGTTTAGGCCCTCAAAAATGCGTTTGTTTCGGAGGAATAATAATAATAATAATAATAATTCCTTCAGTTTCAATAGGGCTTCGCACCGGTAGGTGCTCGGGCCCTAATAATAATTCCTTCAGTTTCAATAGGGCTTCGCACCGGTAGGTGCTCGGGCCCTAATAATAACTCCTTCAGTTTCAATAGGGCTTCGCACCGGTCGGTGCTCGGGCCCTAATAAGAATAATAATAATTAAAGCTGCAAGCAGCGATGATCGGGCCCTCGCGTCCTTGCGTATGTCGGGGCTCGGCGCTGGTGAAGAGCTTCTGTCAGGGGCATATAGATGTCCCCAGACCTGGGCTGTTTTCAGACAGTGCAAGGGGAGATTAACGTCACATCCTCAATCACCTACTCTGCCTGCTGCAGGGGCTGCTGCATTGAAATGTCGTAGGGGGCGCTATGGAGCCAGTTTTCATCACTGACTGAATATTGCTATTTAGATGTGTTCAGGCTGGGAGTCTTATCAAACATGTAAAGTTTGGTGTAGACTCCAGCATTTACACTAAACTTATAGCAATTTCGCCTGTCATGGCGAAACATCAAAACTCAACGCCACGCCACGGCCACACGCTTCAATGATAACTAAATCTTTTGATAACTTTTGATCACACACTAGTGCAGATGACACACACTGATTTTGAAGTCGTTAGCATGAATTCTGTAGGAGGAGTTCGTTAAAATACAAGGTATGCGAAATGGCCAAAAAAACGCGAAAAATGACCACTTTTATCAAGATGGCCGACTTCCTGTAGGACTTACGATATGGCTCCAAGAGGCTTTTTTGTGCGTCTTGACATGATACATTAGCCTCCCGAATTTCATTTTCCTAGGTTCATCTGGAAGGCGGGGCTACAATTTTGAAATTTTCAAGGGGGCGCTGTTGAGCCATATTGTCACGTCTATGCAAATGACCTATCCAGGATTTTAGCTGGTGTCGCTCCAGACATGTGTGCCACGTTTCGTGACTGTAGACCCATCCCTTATCCCTAAAATACACCATCGTATTTCATGGCGAAGGATGTGTCGCCATGGCAACGGCGTTTGGTCATGGGTCATGACCTACCCAATGTAGCATCACCAAGGTCTTACATCTTAGCTGAGTCAATTTCAGATGCATCGGCCAAATTTCCTAGGAGTAATACAACAAAGAACGACGCATGATACTTCCTGTTGCCAGTAGGTGGCGCTATGACTCTCACTAAATATGGGCCTGAAAATGTGTTCAGACCGGGACTCTTAACAAGCATATGAAATTTGGAAAAGATCAGACCATGTGGAGTCAAGTTATAAGGCTTTGAAATTTCATGGCGAGACATCGAAATTCGCCGCGTCGTCATGGCAACACCTTTCCACGAAAAGTCACCAACTTCATAATATACCATCTCCAAGGTCTTTAGGCTATTCTGAGTAAATTTGAGGTGGATCCCATCACCGTGCCACCCACAGAGCGTCAAAGTGTAAAACATGTAACTTCCTGTTGCCAGTAGGTGGCGCTATGACTTACATCCAATATTGACACATGGATGTGTTCAGGACGGGACTCTTTCCAAGCACAAAAGGTTTGGGTCTCTTAGGATCCTGCATGCCGGAGTTATGGCTGTTTGAATTTTCACGGCGAAGGATCGAAATTCGCCGCCCGACCACACCCCCTCAACAATGTCGAAAACTCACCGTTTTGATAACTTTTCATCTCCCAGGTCTGTAGATGATACTGACCGAATTTCAAGTTGCTGAGGTCAAATCCCTAGGAGGAGTTCGTTAAAGTACGCGGGCTAAAAACGGCAAAATTGGCCTGAAAATCGCAACTTTGAACCAAAATGGCCGACTTCCTATTGGATTTAGGGTATGGCTCCAAGAGAGTTTTTGGTGCGTCTGGTCATGATATATAAGCACACCAAATTTCATTGTTCTACGACCATCTGTATCGTGGGGCTCGCTTTTCTTAATTTTCTAGGTGGCGCTGTCGAGCCATTTTTCCCCGCATTTTTTGCGAGACGCATAAAATCTGCGATTTTCACCAGAACTGACGCGCACGCCAATTTCGGTGAGTTTTGGTACACGTTTGTAGAAGTTATTTGAGGTCAAAGAGTCGCAATAATAATAATAATAATAAGAATAATAATAATTAAAGCTGCAAGCAGCGATGATCGGGCCCTCGCGTCCTTGCGTATGTCGGGGCTCGGCGCTGGTGAAGAGCTTCTGTCAGGGGCATATAGATGTCCCCAGACCTGGGCTGTTTTCAGACAGTGCAAGGGGAGATTAACGTCACATCCTCAATCACCTACTCTGCCTGCTGCAGGGGCTGCTGCATTGAAATGTCGTAGGGGGCGCTATGGAGCCAGTTTTCATCACTGACTGAATATTGCTATTTAGATGTGTTCAGGCTGGGAGTCTTATCAAACATGTAAAGTTTGGTGTAGACTCCAGCATTTACACTAAACTTATAGCAATTTCGCCTGTCATGGCGAAACATCAAAACTCAACGCCACGCCACGGCCACACGCTTCAATGATAACTAAATCTTTTGATAACTTTTGATCACACACTAGTGCAGATGACACACACTGATTTTGAAGTCGTTACGATGAATTCTGTAGGAGGAGTTCGTTAAAATACAAGGTATGCGAAATGGCCAAAAAAACGCGAAAAATGACCACTTTTATCAAGATGGCCGACTTCCTGTAGGACTTACGATATGGCTCCAAGAGGCTTTTTTGTGCGTCTTGACATGATACATTAGCCTCCCGAATTTCATTTTCCTAGGTTCATCTGGAAGGCGGGGCTACAATTTTGAAATTTTCAAGGGGGCGCTGTTGAGCCATATTGTCACGTCTATGCAAATGACCTATCCAGGATTTTAGCTGGTGTCGCTCCAGACATGTGTGCCAAGTTTCGTGACTGTAGACCCATCCCTTATCCCTAAAATACAGCATCGTATTTCATGGCGAAGGATGTGTCGCCATGGCAACGGCGTTTGGTCATGGGTCATGACCTACCCAATGTAGCATCACCAAGGTCTTACATCTTAGCTGAGTCAATTTCAGATGCATCGGCCAAATTTCCTAGGAGTAATACAACAAAGAACGACACATGATACTTCCTGTTGCCAGTAGGTGGCGCTATGACTCTCACTAAATATGGGCCTGAAAATGTGTTCAGACCGGGACTCTTAACAAGCATATGAAATTTGGAAAAGATCAGACCATGTGGAGTCAAGTTATAAGGCTTTGAAATTTCATGGCGAGACATCGAAATTCGCCGCGTCGTCATGGCAACACCTTTCCACGAAAAGTCACCAACTTCATAATATACCATCTCCAAGGTCTTTAGGCTATTCTGAGTAAATTTGAGGTGGATCCCATCACCGTGCCACCCACAGAGCGTCAAAGTGTAAAACATGTAACTTCCTGTTGCCAGTAGGTGGCGCTATGACTTACATCCAATATTGACACATGGATGTGTTCAGGACGGGACTCTTTCCAAGCACAAAAGGTTTGGGTCTCTTAGGATCGTGCATGCCGGAGTTATGGCTGTTTGAATTTTCACGGCGAAGGATCGAAATTCGCCGCCCGACCACACCCCCTCAACAATGTCGAAAACTCACCGTTTTGATAACTTTTCATCTCCCAGGTCTGTAGATGATACTGACCGAATTTCAAGTTGCTGAGGTCAAATCCCTAGGAGGAGTTCGTTAAAGTACGCGGGCTAAAAACGGCAAAATTGGCCTGAAAATCGCAACTTTGAACCAAAATGGCCGACTTCCTGTTGGATTTAGGGTATGGCTCCAAGAGACTTTTTGGTGCGTCTGGTCATGATATATAAGCACACCAAATTTCATTGTTCTACGACCATCTGTATCGTGGGGCTCGCTTTTCTTAATTTTCTAGGTGGCGCTGTCGAGCCATTTTTCCCCGCATTTTTTGCGAGACGCATAAAATCTGCGATTTTCACCAGAACTGACGCGCACGCCAATTTCGGTGAGTTTTGGTACACGTTTGTAGAAGTTATTTGAGGTCAAAGAGTCGCAATAATAATAATAATAATAATAATAATAATAATAATAATAATAATAATAATAATAATAATAATAATAATTCCTTTGGAAACAAGAGGGCTTCGCGCTGGTCAGCGCTCGGGCCCTAATAATTAAAGCTGCAAGCAGCGATGATCGGGCCCTCGCACCCCAGCGCATGTCGAAGTGACGCTCAGTCGAAGGGCTTTTGTCAGTGACTTGTTGTGTAAAGTTTGAGGCAGATCCAACCGTGTACACTCAAGTTATATCAATTTCCTCTGTCATGGCGAAACATCAAAACTCAACGCCACGCCACGGCCAAACCATCATGATCATACACTAGTCTAGATGACACACACTGATTTTTAAGTCCTTACGATGGATTCTGTAGGAGGAGTTCTTTAAAATACAAGGTATGCGAAATGGCCAAGAAAAGGCGAAAATGTACCATTTTTTTCAAGATGGCCGACTTCCTGTTCGACTTACAATAAGGCTTCAAGAGGCTTTTTTGTGCGTGTTGACATTATACATGTGCCCTGTGAATTTCATCTTTCTACGTTAATCTGGAAGGCGGGGCTGCAATTTTGAAATTTTAAAGGAGGCGCTGTTGAGCCATTTTGCCACGCCCATTCAAAGCGACCACATAGGATTTTAGCTGACATCACTCTAGACATGTGTGTCAAGTTTCATGACTGTAGAGCAATCCCTTCTCCCTGAAAAACAGTATCATATTTCATGGCGAAGGATGTGTCGCCATGGTAACAGCATTCAGTTTTGGGTCATGAGCTGCCAAATGTAGCATCACCAAGGTCTTGTTTATTAGCTGACTTAATTTCAGGTGCATCAGCCAAATTTCCTAGGAGTAATTAGACAAAGTACGACGCATGATACTTCCTGTTGCCAGTAGGTGGCGCTATGACTTTCGCTAAATATGAGACTGAACATGTGTTCAGATCGGGACTCTTAACAAGCATATGAAATTTGGAAAAGATCAGACCACGTGGAGTCAAGTTATAAGGCATTGAAATTTCATGGCGTCACATCGAAATTCGCCGCGTCGCCATGGCAACACCTTTCGACGAAGGGTCACCAACTTCATAATATAAGATCTCCAAGGTCTTGAGGCTATTCTCAGTAAATTTCAGCTGGATTCCATCACCGTGCTGCCCACAGGGCGTCAGAGCGTAAAACATGTAACTTCCTGTTGCCAGGAGGTGGCGCTATGACTCATATCCTGTATTGTCACATGGACCCGTTCAGGGCGGGACTCTTATGAAGCACAAAAGGTTTGGCTCTCTTAGGATCATGTATGCCGGAGTTATAGCCGTTTCATTTTTCATGGCGAAGGATCGAAATTCGCCGCCCAGCCACGCCCCCTAGGAAAGACTAATGAGAATTGTTTTAATAACTTTTAATCTCCTATGCCTGTAGATGATACGGACCGAATTTGAAAGTCCTGGGGTCAAATCTCTAGGAGGAGTTCGTTAAAGTATGCGGGCTGGAAATGACAAAATCGGTGCAAAATTTCAACTTTGATACAAAATGGCCGACTTCCTGTTGGAGTTAGGCTATGTGTCCTTGAGACTTTTTGGTGCGTCTGGTCATGATACATATGCATACCGAATTTCGTTCTCCTACGACAATCTGTATCGAGGGGCTCAATTTTCTTGACTTTCTAGGTGGCGCTGTCGAGCCATTTTGTCCCGCTTTCTTTCGAGACCCATAAAATATCGAAATTTTCGCCAGTCCTGACATCTGTGCAAATTTTCATGAGTTTTCGTGCATGTTTAGGCCCTCAAAAATGCGTTTGTTTCGGAGGAATAATAATAATAATAATTAAAGCTGCAAGCAGCGATGATCGGGCCCTCGCGTCCTTGCGTATGTCGGGGCTCGGCGCTGGTGAAGAGCTTCTGTCAGGGGCATATAGATGTCCCCAGACCTGGGCTGTTTTCAGACAGTGCAAGGGGAGATTAACGTCACATCCTCAATCACCTACTCTTCCTGCTGCAGGGGCTGCTGCATTGAAATGTTGTAGGGGGCGCTATGGAGTCAGTTTTCATCACGGACTGAATATTGATATTTAGACGTGTTCAGGCTGGGAGTCTTATCAAACATGTAAAGTTTGGTGTAGACTCGAGCATTTACACTAAACTTATAGGACTTTCACCTGTCATGGCGAAACATCAAAAGTCAATGCCACGCCACGGCCAAATGCTTCAATGTAAACTAAATCTTTTACTAACTTTTGATTGTACACTAGTGTAGATGACACACACTGATTTTGAAGTCCTTACAATGCGTTCTGTAGGAGGAGTTTTTTAAAATACAAGGCATGACAAAAGGCAGAGAATAAGTTTTTCCAAAATGGTGGACTTCCTGTTGGACTTACAGTATGGCTCCAAGAAGCTTTTTGTGCGTCTGGATATAATACATATGCCCTGTGAATTTCATTTTCTATGTTAATATGTAAGGCAGGGTTTCAATTTTGAAATTGTCAGGGGGGCGCTGTTGAGTTATTTTGTCACAACATGTCAATGACCCATACAAGATTTTAAATGGTGTCTCTCCGGACATGTGTCAAGTTTCGTGTCTTTAGCCCATTCCTTGTCCCTGAAAAACAGCGTAGTATGTCATGGCGAAGGATGTGTTGTCATGGCAACGGCTTTTGATCATGGGTTATTTTTATGTATTGTTGATGCTTTTTTAAAAGGAATAGGATAGGTGGACATGTTAAGTTTCGATTTAACGTCAGTCTATCAGAGGCATAGTAGGGGCGGGTTTATGTGGAGTGTGTGTGAAAAAAATAGGCGGTCAACCAGATCCAATTAAGCAAGGAGAAGGTAAGCATCTTTTTTAAAGTGTTTTCACTTGTTGTTTGTAATAGGAAATATATGAGTTCGCGATATGCGATATGACGAAATAGGTCGTGTGACAATAGAAAACGTGTACTATTACACATATTATGCTATATTTTTTATTTCGTAATACGTAAATCAAACCTTTTATGACAATATTTTTATCGGTTTTGAGTCTGTTCGTCATTTTTCGGTTACTTAGTAGTAAAGTACTCTTCTTGGATTTTTATTCGCAAAGCTTTGGTCATAGTCAATTCTCAACTTCTCATTGCTGTGTGTTGCTGCTCTGCAGCTCTGCACAAATGGTGGGGGATGGGCAGCCTCTCCCGCGCTGAGAAAGTAGAGAAGAGTAGCGAAGTAGCGAGAAGGCGACTTGAAATGATAGCAAAATTCAGCAGAGATTGTAATTGTTTGTGCTATTTATCAAATTACGACACCCGTGTAATTTAAGTGTTAAAGCATCAGCAGGCTTTTGTAGTCGCACACCAACTACTTTTTCTTTGAATTAATAATGTGATGTGATATTTTTGTTTTGTTGTCTTTCCATAGTATGTGGTTATTAATTAAGTATTTATCTATGTTGTTTGTAGTTTATTTATTGTGTCTTGTTTTATGATGTTGCGCAGATGGCTGAAGCATCTCCAAGCAAATTTATAAAAATTGATGATCCGGAGGTGGAGAGGCTGCGGCAAGAGTGCCAGCTTCTTTCAGTAAGTGATAAATGTGGTGTTTTTTGTGTTGTTAGTATTTATGGGATTCCTTATGAGTTGGACAAAACACCTTGGAAAAATAAATATGGAATTTGGAAAATAATATGTATATGAAAATATGGAAAAATAAAATGTGATGCTCATACAAATCAAATTCCATGTACGTAAAACTTTATATAACCTGTCAATCCTATTTTTTTTTTCATCAAAGTGTGATTTTTACCTTGCTATGATTTATTTTTTGTTAATATTTACAAGTAATTGGTCATTCAAAAGCAGAGATGTCAAAGTATACACATTCATTACTTAAGTAGAAGTATAGATACTAGGGTTTTAAAATACTTCTGTAGAAGTTGAAGTATCACCTCAAGCTTTTTACTCAAGTAAAAATATTAAATTACTGCTTTCTAAACTACTTGAAGTATAAAAGTAAAAGTAATGTAAGGTGAAAAAAATGCCAGTAAGGACAAAAGCTTAGGCCATGCCACATGGGCCTATAGTGCACTACCATGCTTCCCTCAAAAAAACATTTTGAAAAGGCCATAATGGCTATAATGTTATATTAAAATGTTAATGTAAAATGTAATGTCAACATTTGGATGCACTAGGCTACTGATTTTGACCGCATATATGCCCATTGAAAATGAATGCATTTTAGTATAGACATTCTCTTCAGTAACTGACATCTTCACACTAGGTCTGCTATGTGTCCTGCTGGGGTGTGGCATACTTTATAAATGTGCAGGTGCAATTGATTGCGTACAAACCAATAGAGTGTTGGAATAGTACATGTTTATTTTTCTCATCCAACCACAATCAAATTCACTCTATTTGGATGGCGCGATTTATATGCATAGGTTTTTTTGTGCTTTTTTAAACAATGATAAGCCGGGAATGAAAATAAGCTGAAATGAAATAGGAGTAACGAGGCTATTTTTAAAATGTAAGGAGTAGAAAGTACAGATAATTGCCTGAAAATGTAAGGAATAGAAGTAGAAAGCTGTCTGAAAAATAATTAGTCCAGTAAAGTATAGTTAACCAAAATTTTTACTTAAGTAAGGTAATGAAGTATTTGTACTTTATTACTTGACATCTCTGTTCAGAAGTAAACTGGAATGTTAGCATTAAAATGTGTTTAGATTTGTACTATTGGAATGTGATCACAAAATATCAAATCAGCATGTTATGATCTGTTGACAGTATGCCTGCAACGATGGAGCTGTCCCAAGGGACCAGCTTTACCAGCAGGCTGTGGGGGTCCATGGTCGCACTTTGAGTGCATTAGTGAGGCAGGTCCGCCTCCGTCGAGCGGCAGAACAAAAGCTGCGCATGGTGCAGACGGAGCTGCACCATGCGCAGCAACAACTGGCTGCAGTGAAAGAGCAGCTGGAGGTGGAGCGAGCCTCTGCCAGTTTTATTAAAGATGGTAATTGTTTGTTCAGTTGTGGTTTGGTTATTGTCCATGTTATGACTGTCGTATGTATGTATATATATATTTTTGTTGTTGAATGCATTATCAAAGAATTGACGTCATAAAAATAGGATTGTCACATTTACTGTTTTTGTATGTTTGTCTACCATGTCTGCAGAAGAAACCTGTGCTGCCTCACCTCCAAGCCCCACCAGTGACCCATCAACCCTTCCCTCCACCCCTTGACTTTTTTGTGTGTGTTCATTGTTCATTGTTCATTGTGTGTGTTGTTTTAATAAAAATGTTTCTAAGTCTTTTTTTGGTTGTTGATTGACTGTTATCAGGTGTATTATTCAAAATATTATGTAACAGCCACCTCTGTTGAAGTCTGTGTTATTCTCGTCTTTATTCAGAGGAGCCCCCTTCCCCAACTATTATTAATAAGTTTAGTTTCATAGATTTCTACTATGTACCTGCTCTATATTTGGGTTTTATTGGTACACAGTCACTCCTCTGTTCGAAAATACAACATTTTATTCAGTTTTCTTTATAGCTTTATGATTATTTTCATAATATAGATTCCTCTGTAAAAAGTTATGTTATTGTTAATATATTTTTTTATATAACAAGGTCATGAAGGTCTCAACATATTACGTCTTGAATCATTAACACTCAGTTTATTTGTGAAGTACTGATTAAATGTAGGAGCTCATTACAATTCTTTTTAATGACATTGTGCACTGAAACACAAATACTTTTATTTTGACAACTTCCGCAATTGTAACCGGTATGTTTTTCTTACAGCTGCTTTGCACAGACCTGTCGGCACTCCTGATTGGTTCATTTGAATTTTGAAAAACGCGCAGGTGAAGGTATAAATACAGGTCAGAATACGTTTGCCGCCTGTTGCTTTGTTTTCGGACATTGTGACAACTGGTGAGAGAGCGAAAGAGCGAACAAGCTAGCTTGTGAGCATTTCAGCGATTTCAGCAGCGATTTCAACAGCTTTGCATTGCATTCTTGGGATCTTCGGTGGACTTTTGGTGAACGCACTGTGAGTGAATTTAATGTTTTATTATAAGCGACAAAATGTAAAGGTAGTTTTGGCTCGTTATCCTTTTACCGTCGTATGTATCATTAGCTCCTTAAACTGTTGCAGCTAAACTGTTTAAATGGTGTCGTGTGAAAGTGGCGGCTGTAGTTGGCGGCATTCTCATATTTGTGGTGATATTTTCTAACATGAAGTCAAATATAGATTTAGGAACAGTGTTTTTTATGCTTTGAGTATAGCTATTGGAAACGTTTATCCTGTGAGTAACTTATATGTTGTTTTAACGGCTGTAGCTGTTTTCGAGCTATCCAAAATTTGAATTAGCAATATTACTTTCATTGTGAAATATACATTGTAAATGCACCTTGTTAAACAAGGTAGCAGCTAGCGTTATGGTTAACGCCATCCTGTCAACCAAATATAGCCACTCTTTCTTACAGCCTATGGTCTGTAAACTTATACACATGGTCGGAGTCCCTAATACTAGCAACATTAACCATTTTATTTTATCAGCAAAAATATATCTCTTGTGGCCGAAGTTGTTTTAATTATTGTGTGTGTGTGTGTGATACACGGACAAGAATTTGTATAATTTTCGCACGACTGTACATAAATGTAAAGATGTATGAAAAATGTAATTGTATATTTATTGTGTGTTATAAGTGTTTTTGTAATGTCGTATTGAATCAATTGTGTCTGCATATTTTCAGATGCCTCGCGACAAGTCCTTTCGCCGTTCTCAGGCAGCTAGGCGGAGAATGGCGGAGCGCCGTCTTGTGGTTTTCGGACCTCAGCGGCCTTCCACTGGCACCTGTGCCCGTATGTATTCAACTGTTTTTTCAGTGCAACTTTTCCTTATATGTATATGCATTACATAGTTGTAGTATAATTGTAACGTATGTGTCCATGCATTTGTTTGTTCCAAATTTTTAATTGAACTTTTTGTGGGGTTGTTGTGTTTTTATAAACAGGTGAGGGCACAGGTTTTCGTCATAAGGTGAAGAAGTGGCCAATTTCTGCTTTGACTGGGCGCAGTCACAAATTGGTCATTCCACCTGAGGATCCTGACAAGAAGGTATTATTGGTTCAGAGTTTAATAAAAAACCTTTGATGTAAAGAGTTGTTATTGATTGTAATTGATTAAATTGTTTGTTGTTCCAGTTCGTTCTTGTCATTGGAGCCTCCCATCTACGGGCCATGGTAGATGGATTTGTGAAGATGCCAGAGGGACGCCTCTCCTTTGGCTTCATGTCGACCCCGGGGGCCTGTGCGTCTGAGTTGAGGACCGAGATGTTGCATGCTGCTGTACCTCGGACACCCGACGCAGTCTGTGTGATGGCCCCCAGCAACAACCTGACCGCCAGCAGGACGGTTGATGAGGCGGGAGCTGACTTTCGACAGTTCCTGCGCAGCGCGCGCAGTCTTTGGACAACGGTATGCTTTATAGTAGTAAATAGTCTTTGGTACTACGCATTATTTGATTGGGTTACCTGGTGAAAATTGTATACAATAATTTTCATCATTATGGAAATACTTTTGTTTTGTATAGGTCTTTGTCCAGGATTTCACACCTCGCCTGAATGCAGACCTGGGTATTCAGGAACTCATGCGGCAAGAGTTCCATCGTGTGGCAGCCAGCATGGGTAAGTTGAAAAGAAAGTTTTAGTGTTAGTTTTGATATGTATAACAGATGATTTCTTTTTGGCCTATCTGATTATAGGAATCAAAGAATTCATTCAGTTAATATGATATAAAGTGACAAATTAATATATGTAGATATTTCACTGTTTCATGATGTGTGTGTGTGTGTGTGTGTGTGTGAGTTTTTTGTTTCAGTGTTGTTGTTTTTTTGTTTTTTTTTAGGTATCAGATACTTTCCCACCGCTGAGCACTTCCCCTTGGATCGCCTGGACTTGTGGAGCAGAGATGGTGTAAGTAGAACAATATCTGATAAGATTGCCAATGAAAAACTTACTATACTCAAGTTTAGTTGATTTTTAAAGTGCAATTCATTGTAGATTCATACAGACATGAAAACTTCTGTTTTGTAAAATGTTATTTATTGCTTATATTTTGCAGGTCCACCTGAGTGATGCTGGCGGTATGGCGATCCTCTCTCAGCTGATTTGGATGTCTGCTTATCAGCTATTGGAGACACCACCACCTACGCCCCAGGTTCCTCTCAGGACTTCACCCCCTGGGAGAGCCTTTGTACCAAAGGTGGTGGTGAAGGGAGAAGCACCTGTGCCGCGTCCGTCAAACCCTTTTGACTGGACAGTTGTCAGCAAGGGCAGGAAGGTGAGACATTGCATATTGTATGTGTGTTTTAGTTTTTGGAGTGGAAGATTTTTCCTGACTAGTGTAACACTGTGCGGACAAAGTGATATCCATTTGTTGCTGTACCTGTGTGCATGTTTTGGCTTATTTTCAAGATACATTTGCAACAATGGTCTTGTTCTTTTGTTTTCCACAGGCAGATGAAACATCAGTCAAGTGTTTCATCCCGCTGAATCCCGTCCGTTTCAGCAGTGCCGTGTTGGATGCGATGGACAAAGCTGTCCCATCGCATCTCCCTAGCCCTGTGTGCACGGCTGTTCCACAAGGCAAACTGGTAATTTGCATTCAAATTGTATTTGTGAGGCCTTTTTATAAGTGTTTTGTCTTGACACAGAATGGGACTGTTATATTGTATGAATTTACTTATGCCCCAAATTTGTATTTGTATTTAAAATGTTTTTGTCTTACATTAGAAGCCAAATGTGGTCCGCCGGCAGAAAGCTGTTGCCTCAAAAAGGAAACGTGGACAGCAGCAGGTTGGTAACTTTTCTTTTTTTAAATGTTATATTTACATTTTTCTTTTGTATAGTTTGAGAAGATAGTAATGACATATTTACCTGTTTGTAATATTCAGGGAGTAATTGTGAAACAATGATAAAGTACATTTATACAGTTCTTTCAATTGTGTTTCCTTCCTAGGTTGTGGCTAAACCTGGCACCCAGCTCGTGTCTTGTGAGGCCTCACCTGGCTGTCCTGTGAAAGACGTTCTGCCGGTGGAGGTTTGTGTGAATGTATTTTACACTTCAGCATTATTTACAATCATGCAAGTCTAGTTTAAATTGGTAGCCTATAAGGTTGCATATAAAAAAACATGGATTAGTTATACGCATTGTATATCTGTAAAGTCGAAGCAAATTGTATAATACAGACCTAATGTTTATAAAGGATGTTTTGTTCTTGCACTAGAAGCCAGAAGATATTTTGTGTCACAGCAGACTTGCAAGGAAGTATTTTAGTAATGTGGTTCATTCATTTTGTTTAATTTTATTTTGTTTTTGCTTTTTGTGTTGTAGGAGGAGGCAACCCCCTGTTTTGTGGAGGTGTTTTCCCAGGATTCACCTACCATTGTCAAGACAGTGGTTGCAGGCGAGGAGGTAGGTGCTCTCACTAAAAATTTTCTGTTTCGTTCTGGTTTCTTGCAATGGAGTTAGTGAAGCTACTTTATTGTCACTGTTCATGTAGTATAAATGATAATTACAAATTGATATTTTTTGTAGCATTAAAGCCCCATGTCTATGCAGTTTATACATTGTGTTTTTTCATGGGGTATTTTGTTTTTTGTGTTGTAGGAGGAGGCAACCCCTTGTGTTGTGGAGGTGTTTTCCCAGGATTCACCTACCAGTGTCAAGACAGTGGCTGCAGGCGAGGAGGTAGGTGCTCTGAATGAAAATTTTCTGTTTCGTTCTGTTTTCTTGTAATGGAGTTAGTGAAGCTACTTTATTGTCACTGTTCATGTAGTACAAATGATAATTACAAATTGATATTTTTTGTAGCATTACAGCCCCATGTCTATGCAGTTTATACATTGTGTTTTTTCATGTGGTATTTTGTTTTTATAGGAGGAGGGAACCCCTTGTGTTGTGGAGCTGTTTTCCCATGATGCACCTACCAGTCCCATTCAATTGGTTGGAACAGAGGAGGTTTGTGCTCTTAGTCTGAATGTTTTTGAATCTAGTCATCAGCTATGCTATTGTTAGTGTAGTATATGCATGATTGAAAACAGTTTTGTTATTATTTGTAGTAGTAGTAGTTGCACTTTGGAAACGTAATATAGTCTAGATGAAATCAAGTGTAAACATGGAAATAGTAACCAGCCTTTTTTGTTGAACTCAATAAATACACCTAACTAGATGAAGACTAACTAAAGGTGTAATACAGTCTGTGATCGAGAGTGTTTTGTTTTGTCTATTTCTGATGAGGATGATGATGGGAGCGCACTGATCAAAATCTCCATTTATCTTTATTACAGATGCCGGACAAGGAGAGTCTTCATCATCAGCACTCATCAGGATCTGGTAAGGTGAAGAGCAAGGCTAGCCCTAGCTCCAGCGTATTATGGTCTTCTGTAGTAGCTGGTACTTCTAGCCATGTTCAACATAGTGTAACAGGTTCGTATCATCAGGGTAGTAATCGCTTTAAATATGGGGGATTCCAATGTATGGCTGTTGGTTTGGTAAGTCTGGCAAAACATGCGGTTGACAGTGTTTTTGCATGGCAGGTAAAAGATCTAGACAGGGTCGTAGTTTTAGGTGATCAGTTGTACACGTCTTTGAGAGACAACAAGAAGATTAGTGGATCATCTAAATTCTTGTGTGTTCCTGATTTGCCAAAGCACTCGGTTATAGATGGACATAACTTTGAGTTTCGTTATGGTGACTATGTTTCGGGTGATGTCAGTGTGGTTGATGGAGAGTTTATTCAGGCTGGCATATTCATGTCTCTACAAAATGGCTTGAAAAACATGTTTGAGAAATATGATACATGTTTGCTAACATTGTGTGGTACCACGTGTGCAGTCATTCGTCAAAACGGACGCTATGCGGTTGTTGATTCCCATGCGCGCAGTGCTGCTGGAATGCCAGATCCTAACGGTAATAGTGTTGTTGTATATTTTAGTTGTCTTAAAGAGGTGTACAGTTTCATATGCAATTTGTCTACATCTCTCACTCAAAATGACAGACCATATGAGATTGCTGGTGTTCGTGTCATTTGCGGGGGCAGTAAGTCTGAGTTGAGAACAACAAAGTGTACTGACACTGTCACGACTTGTGAAGCTGCATCCATGGCTTTCGGTTCATCGCTGGTATGTGGTATTCCTTCAGGAAGTAAAGTTGACCGAGGTACAAAGCGTAAGATTACAGGGCAAACTTGTGCTGCTAAGAAAATGAAAAGGAATAATGTGGCTGTAGTGAATTCAGATGTTGTGTTTGTCAGTGATGTAACTTCGAAAAAGCTGTGGTTTGATCCCATTTGTAAAGATGTTGCGCAGGCTTTATGTACACAGTTTAATGTAGAGTTTGAGAAATATGATGCACCAATGCCTACAGAAGTTGGTCTGTTGGGAACACCGTGTAAGAATGAGAAAATAGTGGCTGACGGTAACTGTTTCTTTAGAGCGATTTCCCAAGCTGTTAGTGGAACACAAAAGAACCATAGGAAAATTAGACTTGCTGTTGTGAAACAATTAGAGAGTAATGCTGCGGACTATAAAAGTATCTTGAGAAGTGAATATTCTTCAGTGGTAGAATACATTAAAAGTTCAAAAATGCGATATGTTGGCAGTTGGGCAACTGAGGTTGAAATACAGGCAGCAGCAGATTGTTTAGGAGTTAATATCTTTACTTATCATGATGATCGATGGCTAGAATATAGTTGCAAATATAGGTGTTTTTCAAAACAGGGGATCTACTTAGAAAATTGTAATGGTAACCATTATGAAAGTGTTGTTTGTGTTCATCAGCCTGAACTCCATAGTTGTTATGGTAGCTGCAAGTTGAACAGGTCTGAGTCCAAAGTGTACAATTTGAGACGGCAGAGTGCAGAGGAATGTTCATGGGTTAGCGCTGTGACAGAGAACACAAGTAAGAGCGATCAGAAAGTCCAGGAACAGAGTACAGCAACAAATAATGCTATTTCTAAGTATTTTATAAAGAAAAAGTATCTACAAATGAAAAAGAAATATCAGGAAATTGTGCAGCATAGGGAGAAACGTAAGGAAAAGATTAAAGTGAAATATCAGAAAAATGTGTTGCATAGGGAGAGAGTTAAGATAATGAGTATCGGGAAATATCAGAAAAATTTGTTGCATAGGGAGAAAGTTAAGATAATGAGTATCAGGAAATATCAGAAAAATTTGTTGCACAGGGAGAAAGTTAAGGAAATGAGTGTAAGCAAATATAGGAGAGATATGTTGCATAGGGAGAAAGTTAAGGAAATGAGTGTAAGCAAATATAGGAGAGATATGTTGCATAGACAAAGTGTAAAAGCCATGACTAAAGCGAGATATTATGGAAATGCTGACCATAAGAAGCGTGTTTTAGCAGCCAACAAAGTGAAGAGGCAACAATTGAAAGAAAAGGCGGAGCAGTTTGATTTTGTTATGGAGCAGTTTTTGGCTAAAGTAAAGGATGGGCCAGAGTTTGTGTGTTGCGTCTGTCATAGATTGTTGTTTAGACATCAGGTTTTGAATTGTAAGAGGGATTTTTATAACAAGAATGAAGCAGTAGCATCATTTGCAGATAAATGTATCACTGAAGTGTATTTACACAAATGTAATAAGGACTGTGAAAAGCCATGTCAGTTGTTGGATACAGCTAGAGGTTGTCTGTGGATTTGTTACAATTGTCATGGTAAGATTAATAAAGGTATAATGCCACCTGAATGTGCAATAAACAGTTTGAAAGTTGATCCCATTCCACCAGAGTTGGCATGTTTGAATAGTTTAGAGCAG
This sequence comes from Thunnus thynnus, assembly GCF_963924715.1. Taxonomy (NCBI): domain Eukaryota; kingdom Metazoa; phylum Chordata; class Actinopteri; order Scombriformes; family Scombridae; genus Thunnus; species Thunnus thynnus. Next base: position 3,763,263 of record NC_089518.1, read on the forward strand.
CATTTGATTTCTTTACATATACCATTTATGAAAATGTTAGCGTTACCTAAGGGAGGACAGAATGGTGTACATGGACCAGTAACATGTGTTCCAGCAAATATTGTGCAGACTAGTAATGTTCTGCCTCGTTGTAATATGGAAGGATCTTTGTTGCGTGTAAAATTGAAACGCAAGTTAACGTATAAAGGGCATTATGACTATCAGTTTGTTGATACTATGCATGTAAGGCAGGCATTGCAGTATTTAAAAAGGACAAATGTGCATTATAAAGATGTAGAGTTTAATGAAGCTTGGTTAAATGAGTTTTGTAGGGAAGAGGGTGATTTAGGGAAAGACACTGATGGTGATGTTGAAAGTGGTAAAGTTGATTGTGAAGATGAGCTTTTGCACGATAGACAACAACATTGTATGTTTCAGGATACGTGTCTCATGCCTGTGGATATTGGTCAGGAAATGCTGGATCAATATTTTGATGATATATTGAACCTTGCTCCAGCAGAAGGAAATAGTCCTGTAAAATTGCTTTCGGATCATGCAAACGAAGCCAAATGCTTTCCGGTGTTGTTTCCGCAGGGACTTAATACTTATCATGAAAGTAGAGCAAATCGTTTGACGTTGTCGCGATATTTTAATAACAGGATTCTACATGCGGATGGTAGGTTTGCACACAATGTGGAATATATCTTTTTTGCGCAGTACATGTCTGAGATTGAGCAGGTTGTTTCTAATGTATCCATAGCATTACGAAAAGGGAAAGGCTGTATGTCTCAAAACGTACCTGATAATAAGGTAAACGATATGTTAAAAAATGATGAATCTTTGAAAAAGTTGTTGGAGTTTGATGATGGGTATCGTTTCCTTAAACCGATTCGAGGTACCCCAGCTTTTTGGCAAGGAGCACAGCGTGATTTGCTTGCTTGTGTTCGTCAGCTCGGTGTTCCTACCTGGTTTTGTTCCTTTTCTTCTGCTGATATGCGCTGGACAAATCTTCTGGATAGTATTTTGAAGCAGGAAGGTAGAGCACAGACTGCTGCAGGTTTAGAGTGGGCAGACAGGTGTGATCTTTTACGCTGCAATCCTGTCACTGCGGCCAGGATGTTTGATTTCCGCTGGCATGTTTTTTTGAGAGAGGTACTTATGTCGCCATCACATCCGATTGGTAAAATTAAGGATTACTTTTATCGAGTGGAATTTCAGCAGCGCGGTTCACCCCATGTGCATTGTTTGTTTTGGATAGAGAATGCTCCATTGATTGATAAAAACACAGATGAAGAAGTAGTTGAATTTATTGATAAATATATAACATGTGAGTTGCCATCCCAAGATGAGACTTTATTGGAAACTGTCACTTCTGTGCAGCAGCATTCAAAACGACATTCAAAAACTTGTAAAAAGAAAAACACAGTTTGTCGTTTCAATTTTCCGAGGCCAGCATCCGCTCGAACGTTTATATGTCGCCGTAAAGATGATGAAGAGTGCAAAAAAGCATGCAGTTGTGAGACAGATAAATCTTCAACGTGTGTTAATCATAGTCAGAAAACTTCAAATGACATGAAGAAAAAACATGCAGCAGAGATAATGACAAAAATCAAGAATGCTCTTTCCAATGAGAAGAATAGTTTTGATAGTGTGGTACATTTATTCCAAAGTGTAGGGATTGATCAGGTCACTTTTGAGGCTGCATATACGTGTTTAGCTAGAAATACACATATTGTGTTAAAGAGGCAAGTTAATGAAGTCTGGATAAATCAGTATAGCAAACCACTATTAAAATGTTGGCAGGCAAATTTAGACTTGCAATTTGTTGTTGATGCGTATGCGTGCGTTGTTTATATTATCTCTTATATGTCTAAGGCAGAAAGAGAGATGGGATTGTTGTTAGGGAATGCACAGAGAGAAGCATCTAAGGAGGGAAATGTTAGTGCAAAGGAGGCATTGAAAAATCTAGGCAGTGTGTATTTGCATAACAGAGATGTGTGTGCTCAAGAAGCTGTATACAGATTGACAAATATGCATTTAAAGGAATGTTCAAGGAAAGTTGTATTTGTACCGACAGGGGACAATATAGTTAGAATGAGTTTGCCTTTGAGTGTGTTGAAACAAAAGGCAAGATCGCGCGCTTGTACCTCAGAAGATGTTTGGATGACTAGTTTTGTTGACCGTTATAAAAATAGGCCAAATGATAGTGTATTCAATGACATGTGTATGGCAACATTTGCATCTGAATATCGTGTTTTGAGTAAAAATGAAAAATCTCAGGGCAGCATTAAATTAAAGAATGATTGTGGTTTTATCACGAGAAGAACACGAACAGATCCTGCAGTTGTTCGTTACGCGCGCTTTTCTGAGACAAAAAATCCAGAATTGTTTTACCAAAGTATAATGCAGTTGTTCTTGCCGTATCGTGCAGATGTGCAGCTAAAACCTCCAAACTGTGAGACATTTGCACAGTTTTATGAAAATGGTCATGTGAGGTTTAGTGATGGGTCAAGACATCGTGTTAAGTCAGTTGTTGATTTGAATAGAAGTCATTTTGAAATTAAAGCAGATGAATTGGATGAAATCCAGAATACAATTGATAGAGATGGTGTATTAGAGGATGCGTGGTGTGAGTTGTGCCCAGAGCAAGAGTTGGAGCGTTTACAGTGTGACCAAGAACGAAAAGACAAACAACAGATAGTGGAAGAATATGAGGAAAATATTCCAGATTTAGCAGTAACTAGTCAACATGTTGCACATTTGGAAAAAAGAAAAAACATCATGTGTAGAAGTGAAGGTTTGGCTTTAATTAGATCTTTGAATGAGACACAGCTTGCTGTTTTTTATCAAATTCGACAATGGTGTTTACAGAAAGTATTAGGGAAAAATCCAGATCCCTTCCATGTATTCATCACAGGTGGTGCAGGGACAGGAAAAAGTCATTTAATAAAAGCGATTCAATATGAGGCAATGAGGCTATTGTCAACGGTGTGTCGTCATCCAGACAATATTAGTGTGTTATTAACGGCTCCTACAGGGATTGCTGCATATAATTTGCATGCATCTACTATTCACCACACGTTTAGTATCGGAAAAAATGTTGGTTTACCCTACACACCTTTGGGTGAGGAAAAAGTTAATTCTTTGCGCGCTAAATATAGTGATCTTCAGATTTTGATAGTCGACGAAATATCAATGGTTGATCATAGGTTGTTGTCATACATTCACGGTAGGTTAAGACAGATTAAGCAAACCGGTGATTTCTCACCATTTGGAAATGTGAGTGTAGTTGCTGTTGGAGATTTTTTCCAGTTGCCTCCAGTAAAAGGGAAACCCCTATATGTAGATGATGTAGGTGTCAGCTTGTGGTCTAATCTGTTTAAGGTCGTTGAATTAAAACAAATCGTTAGGCAAAAAGATAACGTGTTCGCAGAGCTATTGAACAGGGTGAGAACTCGATCAAAAGGAACCCCAATGTTAAGCAGTGACATACAAATATTGAAACATTGTGAAACTGGTGAAGTCAGCTCAGCTTTACACATATTTCCTACAAATAAACAAGTAAATGAGCATAATTTGGCACAGCTGCTTAACATTTGTCCTGAATATGTCGAGATAGATGCTCAGGATTTTGTGAATAATAAGAAAACAGGCAAACTAGAATTGAAAAATGGACATCATGCGAAAACATATAACACATGTTTGACTGAACAGCTGTTGTTGGGTGAAAATGCGCGTGTAATGCTGTGTAAAAACGTGGATGTTACAGATGGTCTTGTTAATGGGGTTTGCGGTACTGTAACTCATATAGTTGGTGCAGATAAGGGTACGTTTCCTCTCAAAGTGTATGTTAAGTTTGATGATGAGCATGTTGGCGCGCAGAGGAGGAAACAATCGACGAGTAGCTTAGTTTTCTTTGGTTCCACCGGTATTGAACCAGAGGAAGAAAAAGTTACTAACAAAGGTGGTATGCGACGACAGTTTCCGCTGAAACTTGCTTGGGCTTGTACGGTACATAAAGTACAAGGTATTACTGTAGATAGTGCTGTTGTTTCTCTTAAGAAAGTATTTTCTGCAGGCCAGGCATATGTAGCCCTAAGTCGTGTTAGAAGTTTGTCAGGTTTGGTGATTCAAGATTTTGAAGATAAAGCCATATATTGTAAGGATGGTATTCAGGATACAATTCAGAGTATGCCTCAATTCTTGAACCAAAATATAACTAGACACAAATTTAGTACAAGTAATTTTACTGTATTTTTGATGAATGTGCAAAATTTGACACACCATGTATCTGATTTGGCATTATGTACACAGCAATTGCAGCTTAACTGTATTGCTGTTACAGAAACATGGCTACCTGCTGCTTCCTCATTTGAAGCTGTAAAGATTGATGGTTTTACTTTTCATGGTTGTCCACGAAGTTTATCTTACAATAGCAACAATCCAGCACTGATTGAACTTCAAGGACAACAGCATGGTGGAGTCGGCTTTTATAGTGCAGACAATTTGGAATATAATATTATCAAAGCAACAAATGTGAATTTGGAATGTTTTATTTATAACTATGTTACATGTAACATATTAATAGCTGTCATTTATCGACCACCATCTTATCCCATGTCTTTATTTAAAGAACATCTAGGCAAATTAGTTGATTGGCTAGATCCAAAAAGTAACACAATTGCAATCATGGGAGATTTTAATGAGGACATCTTGAAATCATCAACAATCTGCAAATTTCTAACAGACAAAGGGTACATTCAATATGTTACACAGCCCACAACAGAGAAGGGCACATTAATTGACCATGTGTATGTGAAAACATCACATTATGAAATTGAATCAGTAGTGTTGCCAACATATTTTAGTGATCATGAGGCGGTTGTTTGTTCTTTTAAATGTATATCTTCTGACATAGGACAGTAATACTTTACAACTGTTGTAGATGTATGTTTTTAGTGAGCATTATTTGGTGATTTTTAACTTTATGAGTTGTATGTTATTTAAGCTTATTTATGGCCAATCATGAAATATGAAATGAAACTGGTATTTTTAACCATTTTGTGTATTAGGTGTTGTAAAAATAAATGACAAGGGTTTCTTTTTCCTGCATTACAACAGCATTTATAAGTCTAACATGTATTGATAATATTTGATAATGCACAAATGACATTTGGTGAACAACTACAATATAATTGTCATTTTGACATAATATGAAATGCTGCCACATGCTGTGGGTAATGCAGGTTTTGCTTTTCCTTCTATGTAGTGTCAAAAAGCAAAAGGCACCGGTAATGGCTACTCCTGGTTTATACTGGGATGGGGTTCGATTCCCTGCGGTGCCCTGCTGATCAATTTGACATTTACATAAAAACATGTCCTCCAGCGCATGTCGAAGTGTTGCCCAGTCGAAGGTCTTTTGTCAGTGACTTGTAGATGTTTCCGGACTCAGGCTGTTTTCAGACAAATCAAGGAGAGAAACATCACTTCCTTTGTGCACTATTTTGCCTTCAGCTGGGACTGCTGCGTTGAAATGCTGTAGGGGGCGCTATCGAGCCAGTTTGCATCACTGAATGAATATTTTAAAGTAGACATGCTCAGGCCTGGATTGATATCAAACCTGTGAAGTTTGAGGTAGATCCAACCGTGTACACTCAAGTTATATCAATTTCCTCTGTCATGGCGAAACATCAAAAGTCAACGCCACGCCACGGCGTTGATCATACACTAGTCTAGATGACACACACTGATTTTGAAGTCCTTACGATGGATTCTGTAGGAGGAGTTCTTTAAAATACAAGGTATGCGAAATGGCCAAGAAAAGGCCAAAATGTACCATTTTTTTCAAGATGGCCGACTTCCTGTTCGACTTACAATAAGGCTTCAAGAGGCTTTTTTGTGCGTGTTGACATTATACATGTGCCCTGTGAATTTCATCTTTCTACGTTAATCTGGAAGGCGGGGCTGCAATTTTGAAATTTTAAAGGGGGCGCTGTTGAGCCATTTTGCCACGCCCATTCAAAGTGACCACATAGGATTTGAGCTGACATCACTCTAGACATGTGTGTCAAGTTTCATGACTGTAGAGCAATCCCTTCTCCCTGAAAAACAGTATCGTATTTCATGGCGAAGGATGTGTCGCCATGGTAACAGCATTCAGTTTTGGGTCATGAGCTGCCAAATGTAGCATCACCAAGGTCTTGTTTATTAGCTGACTTAATTTCAGGTGCATCAGCCAAATTTCCTAGGAGTAATTAGACAAAGTACGACACATGATACTTCCTGTTGCCAGTAGGTGGCGCTATGACTTTCGCTAAATATGAGACTGAACATGTGTTCAGATCGGGACTCTTAACAAGCATATGAAATTTGGAAAAGATCAGACCACGTGGAGTCAAGTTATAAGGCATTGAAATTTCATGGCGTCACATCGAAATTCGCCGCGTCGCCATGGCAACACCTTTCGACGAAGGGTCACCAACTTCATAATATAAGATCTCCAAGGTCTTGAGGCTATTCTCTGTAAATTTCAGCTGGATTCCATCACCGTGCTGCCCACAGGGCGTCAGAGCGTAAAACATGTAACTTCCTGTTGCCAGGAGGTGGCGCTATGACTCATATCCTGTATTGTCACATGGACCCGTTCAGGGCGAGACTCTTATGAAGCACAAAAGGTTTGGCTCTCTTAGGATCATGTATGCCGGAGTTATAGCCGTTTCATTTTTTAAAGGGGGCGCTGTTGAGCCATTTTGCCACGCCCATTCAAAGCGACCACACAGGATTTTAGCTGACATCACTCTAGACATGTGTGTCAAGTTTCATGACTGTAGAGCAATCCCTTCTCCCTGAAAAACAGTATCGTATTTCATGGCGAAGGATGTGTCGCCATGGTAACAGCATTCCGTTTTGGGTCATGAGCTGCCAAATGTAGCATCACCAAGGTCTCGTTTATTAGCTGACTTAATTTCAGGTGCATCAGCCAAATTTCCTAGGAGTAATTAGACAAAGTACGACGCATGATACTTCCTGTTGCCAGTAGGTGGCGCTATGACTTTGGCTAAATATGAGACTGAACATGTGTTCAGATCGGGACTCTTAACAAGCATATGAAATTTGGAAAAGATCAGACCACGTGGAGTCAAGTTATAAGGCATTGAAATTTCATGGCGTCACATCGAAATTCGCCGCGTCGCCATGGCAACACCTTTCGACGAAGGGTCACCAACTTCATAATATAAGATCTCCAAGGTCTTGAGGCTATTCTCAGTAAATTTCAGCTGGATTCCATCACCGTGCTGCCCACAGGGCGTCAGAGCGTAAAACATGTAACTTCCTGTTGCCAGGAGGTGGCGCTATGACTCATATCCTGTATTGTCACATGGACCCGTTCAGGGCGGGACTCTTATGAAGCACAAAAGGTTTGGCTCTCTTAGGATCATGTATGCCGAAGTTATAGCCGTTTCATTTTTTAAAGGGGGCGCTGTTGAGCCATTTTGCCACGCCCATTCAAAGCGACCACACAGGATTTTAGCTGACATCACTCTAGACATGTGTGTCAAGTTTCATGACTGTAGAGCAATCCCTTCTCCCTGAAAAACAGTATCGTATTTCATGGCGAAGGATGTGTCGCCATGGTAACAGCATTCCGTTTTGGGTCATGAGCTGCCAAATGTAGCATCACCAAGGTCTCGTTTATTAGCTGACTTAATTTCAGGTGCATCAGCCAAATTTCCTAGGAGTAATTAGACAAAGTACGACGCATGATACTTCCTGTTGCCAGTAGGTGGCGCTATGACTTTGGCTAAATATGAGACTGAACATGTGTTCAGATCGGGACTCTTAACAAGCATATGAAATTTGGAAAAGATCAGACCACGTGGAGTCAAGTTATAAGGCATTGAAATTTCATGGCGTCACATCGAAATTCGCCGCGTCGCCATGGCAACACCTTTCGACGAAGGGTCACCAACTTCATAATATAAGATCTCCAAGGTCTTGAGGCTATTCTCTGTAAATTTCAGCTGGATTCCATCACCGTGCTGCCCACAGGGCGTCAGAGCGTAAAACATGTAACTTCCTGTTGCCAGGAGGTGGCGCTATGACTCATATCCTGTATTGTCACATGGACCCGTTCAGGGCGGGACTCTTATGAAGCACAAAAGGTTTGGCTCTCTTAGGATCATGTATGCCGGAGTTATAGCCGTTTCATTTTTTAAAGGGGGCGCTGTTGAGCCATTTTGCCACGCCCATTCAAAGCGACCACACAGGATTTTAGCTGACATCACTCTAGACATGTGTGTCAAGTTTCATGACTGTAGAGCAATCCCTTCTCCCTGAAAAACAGTATCGTATTTCATGGCGAAGGATGTGTCGCCATGGTAACAGCATTCCGTTTTGGGTCATGAGCTGCCAAATGTAGCATCACCAAGGTCTCGTTTATTAGCTGACTTAATTTCAGGTGCATCAGCCAAATTTCCTAGGAGTAATTAGACAAAGTACGACGCATGATACTTCCTGTTGCCAGTAGGTGGCGCTATGACTTTCGCTAAATATGAGACTGAACATGTGTTCAGATTGGGACTCTTAACAAGCATATGAAATTTGGAAAAGATCAGACCACGTGGAGTCAAGTTATAAGGCATTGAAATTTCATGGCGTCACATCGAAATTCGCCGCGTCGCCATGGCAACACCTTTCGACGAAGGGTCACCAACTTCATAATATAAGATCTCCAAGGTCTTGAGGCTATTCTCAGTAAATTTCAGCTGGATTCCATCACCGTGCTGCCCACAGGGCGTCAGAGCGTAAAACATGTAACTTCCTGTTGCCAGGAGGTGGCGCTATGACTCATATCCTGTATTGTCACATGGACCCGTTCAGGGCGGGACTCTTATGAAGCACAAAAGGTTTGGCTCTCTTAGGATCATGTATGCCGGAGTTATAGCCGTTTCATTTTTCATGGCGAAGGATCGAAATTCGCCGCCCAGCCACGCCCCCTAGGAAAGACTAATGAGAATTGTTTTAATAACTTTTAATCTCCTATGCCTGTAGATGATACGGACCGAATTTGAAAGTCCTGGGGTCAAATCTCTAGGAGGAGTTCGTTAAAGTATGCGGGCTGGAAATGACAAAATCGGTGCAAAATTTCAACTTTGATACAAAATGGCCGACTTCCTGTTGGAGTTAGGCTATGTGTCCTTGAGACTTTTTGGTGCGTCTGGTCATGATACATATGCATACCGAATTTCGTTCTCCTACGACAATCTGTATCGAGGGGCTCAATTTTCTTGACTTTCTAGGTGGCGCTGTCGAGCCATTTTGTCCCGCTTTCTTTCGAGACCCATAAAATATCGAAATTTTCGCCAGTCCTGACATCTGTGCAAATTTTCATGAGTTTTCGTGCATGTTTAGGCCCTCAAAAATGCGTTTGTTTCGGAGGAATAATAATAATAATAATAATTCCTTCAGTTTCAATAGGGCTTCGCACCGGTAGGTGCTCGGGCCCTAATTAAAGCTGCAAGCAGCGTTGGACGGGCCTTCGCGCCCTTGCGCACGTCGGGCAGCGGCGCAGTCAGTTGAGCTTGTGGGAACCAAGAAAACGTTTGGAGATGATCAGTGTGAGAGTCTTTTTACACACAATACTAACCAGTGTCTCTCTGTGAGCCCACCCCTCTGTTCACAGACAATTATGAATTATGAAATCAAAATATTGTTATCCTTAATCAATAATTCAGGTACCAACTGTAGGATCTGCGAAGAACACAGTTAATTATTTGCTATAATTATCAATGATCAATAATAATTAATTATAACAATTAACAGAATTATTAATATGAACTAACAGATACGAAGCACCACCCCGAAACCGGGACCAATAACCGAGCAAGGTAGTCTCATAAATGGGAGTTCACCTGAATGTTAATATCTGAGAGATAATCATTCAAGGGTGAACAAAGAAGGGTTGAATTCGAGCTCTGACTCCTTCAATCAGCCACTTTTCACAATATGTTACCAATAATGACTAAAGAACTTCTCTTTAAAGATATAACAGTGTTTATGAAACTTAGCAAAATTAACAAAGTTAACAAATGCTTCACTCAATAAATAGCTATTCTAAAATCTAATTCTACCAAACAAAACACAAACAGCTTTGCACAGGGTTGGACACTTGCAGGTTGGACACTTTTGTCCCACGTTATCTGACCATCAGATGTGCAAAACGATGTCGGTGCGTGTATCTGTGCGCGCGTGAGTATGGTATTAGTCACAAGAGAGGGAGGAGGGAAAGCGATGGTGAGAGAGAGAGAAGCAGTTCTTTTTCCACAGAGAGCGCACGTATGGACGGCAGTCTGTAACGCACGTTGTCTGGTTTCAGATCGACAAATCAGTTTACTTTCTCACTCACGGCAGCACAAACACAGTAGTCCCGAGCGGGACAAACACAAAATAGTCTAGCGTGGTGAACACAACTAACAGGCAGCAAACAGGCAGCAGCGGAGCGTTAACTGCAGCATGACCGAAAGAAGCACAACCAGTTAGCCTCTGCTAGCCTCTCAGCTAACCCCGGCTCTCTGTTTAGATCCAAACGGAGCACCGAGTCCCGATTTGTTATTTAGGTTAAAGCGGAGAACAGGCAGCAAACAGGCAGCAGCGGAGCGTTAATTGCAGCATGACCGAAAGAAGCACAACCAGTTAGCCTCTGCTAGCCTCTCAGCTAACCCCGGGTCTCTGTTTAGATCCAAACGGAGCACGGAGTCCCGAATTGCTATTTAGGTTAAAGCGGAGAGAATCAGCGGGTCTGTCGGCCAGCTCAGTGAAGTGAAACCTGCGGAAAAAACACCGTGACCATCAAGGTAAAACAGGTCGGCGAAAACACGGCAGCTGGCTCTGAGTGGAGTGGCAGAGAGAACAGCAGAGACGACTCGGCGAAGACGCGCAGGGCAGAGCCGGTCCACGTTATCCCGAAGTAACTTCATTTCCTCTTTCTCGGGGGAATTTGAGGACGCTGGTTGCAGCAGCGGTCTCTCTCGGGTCCAGGAATGTGTTCGGGTGAACACGGGCAAAGTCTCGTCTCGTCCGACGAGGGGAGTCTTCCATGAGGGGAAAACATGTTCGTAGGGTAGTCAAGCTAACTCACAGGGGAACAGGAGTTACCCCTAGCTCAGTGACATAGGAAAGACGTGTAGTTTGGGCGTGCTCGCTTATAAAGGGGTGGTGATGTCATGGCTGCGTCCTCAGGACGCTCCGCTGTGCAGGAGCGTCTCCGCCAATGAGGGACCGATGTTGACTGGTCCCTGCTGAGGTGTGAAAATCGCAAAGCATCCTTGGAAATGGAGTTTGCTCCACCCTCATGACAGGTCCATTACAGTTTTAATACGGAGCTCCGGAACTCCAGCCTTCCTGAGTTTTTCCCTCATATAGGCTATAGTTTTTCTTAATCATTACTACAATATTTGATCACATGTGTAATAGTCTCCTCAGCCAAGTTAGAAAAAATATGTGCATGTATGAACAACAGCAATTGGAGAAGATGACAGTCAAAAAGTAATCATGTTAAATAATCATGATCTCAATATTGAACAAAAATGATTGTGATTATAATTTTTGCCATAATCAAGCACCCCTAAAAACAGCAAATTGTGATTTACATACACACACACACACACACAATTTAAATATGTATGTGATAAATTGTAAATATGTATGTAATGAATTGTTTTCTTTAAGAAACTCTTACTTGAACATTTTTCAGTGTGCTCCTAAAGTTATATGTATGCTCCTAATTTCTGTCATTTAGGAGCACATGTACTCCTTGAAAAAAAGTAAGGATTGAACACTGCTGTCAGATATGTAGAAGCATTAAGTAACTGGAGTGTGGTGCAGTCCAAGGGCTTCTGTCACAGGCAGTAGATGTTTACTTTACCCATCCCCCCCCCTCCCATTCTCTCTCTCTCCCTCACAGTTGGAAGGAAAGATTTCAAAGTGATCTTCTTGTGAAAAATTCTCATAAATCCCATAACTTTGGCCAAATCCTACATAAAAATATCATTTTTTTGTAGGAATTTTCGTCGCGAATCCATTGATACAGGTTTGAAAGTGGTGGGACTTATAGTTTAGACGCCAGATGCCCCAGTTTGGCACAAAGTCCATGCCCAGAATTTGCCTCCCCATTGGTTTACATTGTAAGGTGTAATGTCGCACTCCAACTTTCAGGGCTTACTAAATCAAAACCGTTCGAGTTATTACAAAGTTTTTAATAACTTTTGCTCAACACAGTGTGATAAGTCATGTATTAAAGTTTGAAGCTGATACCATTAACGCCCTAGGAGGAGATAGCGTTTATTCAAGGTCCAAAATTGGCAAAAAATCGTATATTGAAATTGACATTGCGGATTTCCTGTTGGATTTAGGTCAGGGGTGTCAGCGTATGATTTGAAGGTCTTGATGAGAAGAATAATTAAGTTTTGGTTTGATCTGTCTACGACATTCCTACGGGCCGTGATGGCCATTTTAGATACATAGGTGGCGCTAGAGAGCACATTTTGGCACTTTGGGGTTTAATTTTTACATTTTATCAAATTTTTCACCATTCCTGATGTGCGTGCCAAATTTGGTGAGTTTTTGAGCATGTTTAGGGGGTCAAATTTAGAGTTAAAGTGGCGTAACAAGAAAGAATAATAAAGAAACAAACGCACGAAAAACAATAGGGTCTTCGCCCTTTGGGCTCAGGCCCTAATTAAAGCTGCAAGCAGCGTTGAACGGGCCTTCGCGCCCTTGCGCACAGCGGGCCGCGGCGCAGTCAGTTGAGCTTGTGGGAACCAAGAAAGCGTTTGGAGATGATCAGTGTGAGAGTCTTTTTACACACAATACTAACCAGTGTCTCTCTGTGAGCCCACCCCTCCGTTCACAGACAATTATGAATTATGACATCAAAATATTGTTAACCTTAATCAGTAATTCAGGTACCAACTGTAGGAATCTGCGAAGAACACAGTTAATTATTTGCTATAATTATCAATTATCAATAATAATTAATTATAACAATTAACAGAATTATTAATATGAACTAACAGATACGAAGCACCACCCCGAAACCGGGGCCAATAACCGAGCAAGGTAGTCTCATAAATGGGAGTTCACCTAGAATGTTAATATCTGAGAGATAATCAGTCAAGGGTGAACAAAGAAGGGTTGAATTCGAGCTCTGACTCCTTCAATCAGCCACTTTTCACAATATGTTACCAATAATGACTAAAGAACTTCTCTTTAAAGATATAACAGTGTTTATTAAACTTAGCAAAATTAACAAAGTTAACAAATGCTTCATTCAATAAATAGCTATTCTAAAATCTAATTCTACCAAACAAAACACAAACAGCTTTGCACAGGGTTGGACACTTGCAGGTTGGACACTTTTGTCCGACGTTATCTGACCATCAGATGTGCAAAACGATGTCGGTGCGTGTATCTGTGCGCGCGTGAGTATGGTGTTAGTCACAAGAGAGGGAGGAGGGAAAGCGATCGTGAGAGAGAGAGAAGCGGTTCTTTTTCCACAGAGAGCGCACGTATGGACGGCAGTCTGTAACGCACGTTGTCTGGTTTAAGATCGACAAATCAGTTTACTTTCTCACTCACGGCAGCACAAACACAGTAGTCCCGAGCGGGACAAACACAAAATAGTCAAGCGTGGTGAACACAACTAACAGGCAGCAAACAGGCAGCAGCGGAGCGTTAACTGCAGCATGACCGAAAGAAGCACAACCAGTTCGCCTCTGCTAGCCTCTCAGCTAACCCCGGCTCTCTGTTTAGATCCAAACGGAGCACCGAGTCCCGATTTGTTATTTAGGTTAAAGCGGAGAACAGGCAGCAGCGGAGCGTTAATTGCAGCATGACCGAAAGAAGCACAACCAGTTAGCCTCTGCTAGCCTCTCAGCTAACCCCGGGTCTCTGTTTAGATCCAAACGGAGCACGGAGTCCCGAATTACTATTTAGGTTAAAGCGGAGAGAATCAGCGGGTCTGTCGGCCAGCTGAGTGAAGTGAAACCTGCGGAAAAAACACCGTGACCATCAAGGTAAAACAGGTCGGCGAAAACACGGCAGCTGGCTCTGAGTGGAGTGGCGGAGAGAACAGCAGAGACAACTCGGCGAAGACGCGCAGGGTAGAGCCGGTCCACGTTATCCCGAAGTAACTTCATTTCCTCTTTCTCGGGGGAATTTGAGGACGATGGTTGCAGCAGCGGTCTCTCTCGGGTCCAGGAATGTGTTCGGGTGAACACGGGCAAAGTCTCGTCTCGTCCGACGAGGGGAGTCTTCGATGAGGGGAAAACATGTTCGTGGGGTAGTCAAGCTAACTCACACGGGAACAGGAGTTACCCCTAGCTCAGTGACATGGGAAAGACGTGTAGTTTGGGCGTGCTCGCTTATAAAGGGGTGGTGATGTCATGGCTGCGTCCTCAGGACGCTCCGCTGTGCAGGAGCGTCTCCGCCAATGAGGGACCGATGTTGACTGCTCCCTGCTGAAGTGTGAAAATCGCAAAGCATCCTTGGAAATGGAGTTTGCTCCACCCTCATGGCAGGTCCATTACAGTTTTAATACGGAGCTCCGGAACTCCAGCCTTCCTGAGTTTTTCCCTCATATAGGCTATAGTTTTTCTTAATCATTACTACAATATATGATTACATATGTAATAGTCTCCTCAGCTAAGTTAGAAAAAATATGTGCATGTATGAACAACAGCAATTGGAGAAGATGACAGTCAAAAAGTAATCATGTTAAATAATCATGATCTCAATATTGAACAAAAATGATTGTGATTATAATTTTTGCCATAATCAAGCACCCCTAAAAACAGCAAATTGTGATTTACACACACACACACACAGAGTTTAAATATGTATGTGATCAATTGTAAATATGTATGTAATGAATTGTTTTCTTTAAGAAACTCTTACTTGAACATTTTTCAGTGTGCTCCTAAAGTTATATGTATGCTCCTAATTTCTTTCATTTAGGAGCACATGCGCTCCTTGAAAAGAAGTAAGGATTGAACACTGCTGTCACATGTGTGAAAGCACTAAGTAAGTGGAGTGTGGTGCAGTCCAAGGGCTTCTGTCACAGGCAGTAGATGTTTACTTTACCCATCCCCCCCCTCCCATTCTCTCTCTCTCCCTCACAGTTGGAAGGAAAGATTTCAAAGTGATCTTCTTGTGAAAAATCCTCATAAATCCCATAACTTTGGCCAAATCCTACATAAAAATATCATTTTTTTGTAGGAATTTTCGTCGCGAATCCATTGATACAGGTTTGAAAGTGGTGGGACTTATAGTTTAGACGCCAGATGCCCCAGTTTGGCACAAAGTCCATGCCCAGAATTTGCCTCCCCATTGGTTTACATTGTAAGGTGTAATGTCGCACTCCAACTTTCAGGGCTTACTAAATCTAAACCGTTCGAGTTATTACAAAGTTTTTAATAACTTTTGCTCAACACAGTGTGATAAGTCATGTATTAAAGTTTGAAGCCGATACCATTAACGCCCTAGGAGGAGATAGCGTTTATTCAAGGTCCAAAATTGGCAAAAAATCATACTTTGAAATGGACATTGCAGATTTCCTGTTGGATTTAGGTCAGGGGTGTCAGCGTATGATTTGTAGGTCTTGATGAGACGAATAATTGAGTTTTGGTTCGATCTCTCTACGACATTCCTACGGGCCGTGGCGGCCGTTTTAGATACATAGGTGGCGCTAGAGAGCACATTTTGGCACTTCGGGGGTTAATTTTTACATTTTATCAAATTTTTCACCAGACCTGATGTGCGTGCCAAATTTGGTGAGTTTTTGAGCATGTTTAGGGGGTCAAATTTAGAGTTAAAGTGGCGTAACAAGAAAGAAAGAAACAAAAACACGAAAAACAATAGGGTCTTCGCCCTTTGGGCTCAGGCCCTAATTAAAGCTGCAAGCAGCGATGATCGGGCCCTCGCACCCCAGCGCATGTCGAAGTGACGCTCAGTCGAAGGGCTTTTGTCAGTGACTTGTTGTGTAAAGTTTGAGGCAGATCCAACCGTGTACACTCAAGTTATAT
The DNA here is from genome assembly GCF_963924715.1 of Thunnus thynnus. Lineage (NCBI taxonomy): Eukaryota > Metazoa > Chordata > Actinopteri > Scombriformes > Scombridae > Thunnus > Thunnus thynnus. The sequence continues at coordinate 3,779,321 of NC_089518.1, forward strand.
CAATTTCCTCTTTCATGGCGAAACATCAAAACTCAACGCCACGCCACGGCCAAACCATCATGATCATACACTAGTCTAGATGACACACACTGATTTTTAAGTCCTTACGATGGATTCTGTAGGAGGAGTTCTTTAAAATACAAGGTATGCGAAATGGCCAAGAAAAGGCGAAAATGTACCATTTTTTTCAAGATGGCCGACTTCCTGTTCGACTTACAATAAGGCTTCAAGAGGCTTTTTTGTGCGTGTTGACATTATACATGTGCCCTGTGAATTTCATCTTTCTACGTTAATCTGGAAGGCGGGGCTGCAATTTTGAAATTTTAAAGGAGGCGCTGTTGAGCCATTTTGCCACGCCCGTTCAAAGCGACCACATAGGATTTTAGCTGACATCACTCTAGACATGTGTGTCAAGTTTCATGACTGTAGAGCAATCCCTTCTCCCTGAAAAACAGTATCGTATTTCATGGCGAAGGATGTGTCGCCATGGTAACAGCATTCAGTTTTGGGTCATGAGCTGCCAAATGTAGCATCACCAAGGTCTTGTTTATTAGCTGACTTAATTTCAGGTGCATCAGCCAAATTTCCTAGGAGTAATTAGACAAAGTACGACGCATGATACTTCCTGTTGCCAGTAGGTGGCGCTATGACTTTCGCTAAATATGAGACTGAACATGTGTTCAGATTGGGACTCTTAACAAGCATATGAAATTTGGAAAAGATCAGACCACGTGGAGTCAAGTTATAAGGCATTGAAATTTCATGGCGTCACATCGAAATTCGCCGCGTCGCCATGGCAACACCTTTCGACGAAGGGTCACCAACTTCATAATATAAGATCTCCAAGGTCTTGAGGCTATTCTCAGTAAATTTCAGCTGGATTCCATCACCGTGCTGCCCACAGGGCGTCAGAGCGTAAAACATGTAACTTCCTGTTGCCAGGAGGTGGCGCTATGACTCATATCCTGTATTGTCACATGGACCCGTTCAGGGCGGGACTCTTATGAAGCACAAAAGGTTTGGCTCTCTTAGGATCATGTATGCCGGAGTTATAGCCGTTTCATTTTTCATGGCGAAGGATCGAAATTCGCCGCCCAGCCACGCCCCCTAGGAAAGACTAATGAGAATTGTTTTAATAACTTTTAATCTCCTATGCCTGTAGATGATACGGACCGAATTTGAAAGTCCTGGGGTCAAATCTCTAGGAGGAGTTCGTTAAAGTATGCGGGCTGGAAATGACAAAATCGGTGCAAAATTTCAACTTTGATACAAAATGGCCGACTTCCTGTTGGAGTTAGGCTATGTGTCCTTGAGACTTTTTGGTGCGTCTGGTCATGATACATATGCATACCGAATTTCGTTCTCCTACGACAATCTGTATCGAGGGGCTCAATTTTCTTGACTTTCTAGGTGGCGCTGTCGAGCCATTTTGTCCCGCTTTCTTTCGAGACCCATAAAATATCGAAATTTTCGCCAGTCCTGACATCTGTGCAAATTTTCATGAGTTTTCGTGCATGTTTAGGCCCTCAAAAATGCGTTTGTTTCGGAGGAATAATAATAATAATAATTAAAGCTGCAAGCAGCGATGATCGGGCCCTCGCACCCCAGCGCATGTCGAAGTGACGCTCAGTCGAAGGGCTTTTGTCAGTGACTTGTGTAAAGTTTGAGGCAGATCCAACCGTGTACACTCAAGTTATATCAATTTCCTCTGTCATGGCGAAACATCAAAACTCAACGCCACGCCACGGCCAAACCATCATGATCATACACTAGTCTAGATGACACACACTGATTTTTAAGTCCTTACCATGGATTCTGTAGGAGGAGTTCTTTAAAATACAAGGTATGCGAAATGGCCAAGAAAAGGCGAAAATGTACCATTTTTTTCAAGATGGCCGACTTCCTGTTCCACTTACAATAAGGCTTCAAGAGGCTTTTTTGTGCGTGTTGACATTATACATGTGCCCTGTGAATTTCATCTTTCTACGTTAATCTGGAAGGCGGGGCTGCAATTTTGAAATTTTAAAGGGGGCGCTGTTGAGCCATTTTGCCACGCCCATTCAAAGTGACCACATAGGATTTTAGCTGACATCACTCTAGACATGTGTGTCAAGTTTCATGACTGTAGAGCAATCCCTTCTCCCTGAAAAACAGTATCGTATTTCATGGCAAAGGATGTGTCGCCATGGTAACAGCATTCAGTTTTGGGTCATGAGCTGCCAAATGTAGCATCACCAAGGTCTTGTTTATTAGCTGACTTAATTTCAGGTGCATCAGCCAAATTTCCTAGGAGTAATTAGACAAAGTACGACGCATGATACTTCCTGTTGCCAGTAGGTGGCGCTATGACTTTCGCTAAATATGAGACTGAACATGTGTTCAGATCGGGACTCTTAACAAGCATATGAAATTTGGAAAAGATCAGACCACGTGGAGTCAAGTTATAAGGCATTGAAATTTCATGGCGTCACATCGAAATTGGCCGCGTCGCCATGGCAACACCTTTCAACGAAAGGTCACCAACTTCATAATATAAGATCTCCAAGGTCTTGAGGCTATTCACAGTAAATTTCAGCTGGATTCCATCACCGTGCTGCCCACAGGGCGTCAGAGCGTAAAACATGTAACTTCCTGTTGCCAGGAGGTGGCGCTATGACTCATATCCTGTATTGTCACATGGACCCGTTCAGGGCGGGACTCTTATGAAGCACAAAAGGTTTGGCTCTCTTAGGATCATGTATGCCGGAGTTATAGCCGTTTCATTTTTTAAAGGGGGCGCTGTTGAGCCATTTTGCCACGCCCATTCAAAGTGACCACATAGGATTTTAGCTGACATCACTCTAGACATGTGTGTCAAGTTTCATGACTGTAGAGCAATCCCTTCTCCCTGAAAAACAGTATCATATTTCATGGCGAAGGATGTGTCGCCATGGTAACAGCATTCAGTTTTGGGTCATGAGCTGCCAAATGTAGCATCACCAAGGTCTTGTTTATTAGCTGACTTAATTTCAGGTGCATCAGCCAAATTTCCTAGGAGTAATTAGACAAAGTACGACGCATGATACTTCCTGTTGCCAGTAGGTGGCGCTATGACTTTGGCTAAATATGAGACTGAACATGTGTTCAGATCGGGACTCTTAACAAGCATATGAAATTTGGAAAAGATCAGACCACGTGGAGTCAAGTTATAAGGCATTGAAATTTCATGGCGTCACATCGAAATTCGCCGCGTCGCCATGGCAACACCTTTCAACGAAGGGTCACCAACTTCATAATATAAGATCTCCAAGGTCTTGAGGCTATTCTCAGTAAATTTCAGCTGGATTCCATCACCGTGCTGCCCACAGGGCGTCAGAGCGTAAAACATGTAACTTCCTGTTGCCAGGAGGTGGCGCTATGACTCATATCCTGTATTGTCACATGGACCCGTTCAGGGCGGGACTCTTATGAAGCACAAAAGGTTTGGCTCTCTTAGGATCATGTATGCCGGAGTTATAGCCGTTTCATTTTTCATGGCGAAGGATCGAAATTCGCCGCCCAGCCACGCCCCCTAGGAAAGACTAATGAGAATTGTTTTAATAACTTTTAATCTCCTATGCCTGTAGATGATACGGACCGAATTTGAAAGTCCTGGGGTCAAATCTCTAGGAGGAGTTCGTTAAAGTATGCGGGCTGGAAATGACAAAATCGGTGCAAAATTTCAACTTTGATACAAAATGGCCGACTTCCTGTTGGAGTTAGGCTATGTGTCCTTGAGACTTTTTGGTGCGTCTGGTCATGATACATATGCATACCGAATTTCGTTCTCCTACGACAATCTGTATCGAGGGGCTCAATTTTCTTGACTTTCTAGGTGGCGCTGTCGAGCCATTTTGTCCCGCTTTATTTCGAGACCCATAAAATATCGCAATTTTCGCCAGTCTTGACATCTGTGCAAATTTTCATGAGTTTTCGTGCATGTTTAGGCCCTCAAAAATGCGTTTGTTTCGGAGGAATAATAATAATAATAATAATAATAATAATAATAATAATAACTCCTTCAGTTTCAATAGGGCTTCGCACCGGTCGGTGCTCGGGCCCTAATTAAAGCTGCAAGCAGCGATGATCGGGCCCTCGCACCCCAGCGCATGTCGAAGTGACGCTCAGTCGAAGGGCTTTTGTCAGTGACTTGTTGTGTAAAGTTTGAGGCAGATCCAACCATGTACACTCAAGTTATATCAATTTCCTCTGTCATGGCGAAACATCAAAACTCAACGCCACGCCACGGCCAAACCATCATGATCATACACTACTCTAGATGACACACACTGATTTTGAAGTCCTTACGATGACATCTGTAGGAGGAGTGCGTTAAAATACAAGGTATGCGAAATGGCCAAAAAAAGGCGAAAATTGACCAGTTTTTCCAGATGGCCGACTTCCTGTTCGACTTACAATAAGGCGTCAACAGACTTTTTTGTGCGTCTTGACATTATACATGTGCCCTGTGAATTTCATCTCTCTACGTTAATCTGGAAGGCGGGGCTGCAATTTTGAAATTTTAAAGGGGGCGCTGTTGAGCCATTTTGCCACGCCCATTCAAAGCGACCACATAGGATTTTAGCTGACATCACTCTAGACATGTGTGTCAAGTTTCATGACTGTAGAGCAATCCCTTCTCCCTGAAAAACAGTATCATATTTCATGGCGAAGGATGTGTCGCCATGGTAACAGCATTCAGTTTTGGGTCATGAGCTGCCAAATGTAGCATCACCAAGGTCTTGTTTATTAGCTGACTTAATTTCAGGTGCATCAGCCAAATTTCCTAGGAGTAATTAGACAAAGTACGACGCATGATACTTCCTGTTGCCAGTAGGTGGCGCTATGACTTTCGCTAAATATGAGACTGAACATGTGTTCAGATTGGGACTCTTAACAAGCATATGAAATTTGGAAAAGATCAGACCACGTGGAGTCAAGTTATAAGGCATTGAAATTTCATGGCGTCACATCGAAATTCGCCGCGTCGCCATGGCAACACCTTTCAACGAAGGGTCACCAACTTCATAATATAAGATCTCCAAGGTCTTGAGGCTATTCTCAGTAAATTTCAGCTGGATTCCATCACCGTGCTGCCCACAGGGCGTCAGAGCGTAAAACATGTAACTTCCTGTTGCCAGGAGGTGGCGCTATGACTCATATCCTGTATTGTCACATGGACCCGTTCAGGGCGGGACTCTTATGAAGCACAAAAGGTTTGGCTCTCTTAGGATCATGTATGCCGGAGTTATAGCCGTTTCATTTTTCATGGCGAAGGATCGAAATTCGCCGCCCAGCCACGCCCCCTAGGAAAGACTAATGAGAATTGTTTTAGCAACTTTTAATCTCCTATGCCTGTAGATGATACGGACCGAATTTGAAAGTCCTGGGGTCAAATCTCTAGGAGGAGTTCGTTAAAGTATGCGGGCTGGAAATGATAAAATCGGTGCAAAATTTCAACTTTGATACAAAATGGCCGACTTCCTGTTGGAGTTAGGCTATGTGTCCTTGAGACTTTTTGGTGCGTCTGGTCATGATACATATGCATACCGAATTTCGTTCTCCTACGACAATCTGTATCGAGGGGCTCAATTTTCTTGACTTTCCAGGTGGCGCTGTCGAGCCATTTTGTCCCGCTTTATTTCGAGACCCATAAAATATCGAAATTTTCGCCAGTCCTGACATCTGTGCAAATTTTCATGAGTTTTCGTGCATGTTTAGGCCCTCAAAAATGCGTTTGTTTCGGAGGAATAATAATAATAATAATAATAATAATAATAATTCCTTCAGTTCCAATAGGGCTTCGCACCGGTCGGTGCTCGGGCCCTAATAATTCCTTCAGTTTCAATAGGGCTTCGCACCGGTCGGTGCTCGGGCCCTAATAATAATAATTCCTTCAGTTTCAATAGGGCTTCGCACCGGTCGGTGCTCGGGCCCTAATAATTCCTTCAGTTTCAATAGGGCTTCACACCGGTCGGTGCTCGGGCCCTAATAATAATAATAACTCCTTCAGTTTCAATAGGGCTTCGCACCGGTCGGTGCTCGGGCCCTAATAATTCCTTCAGTTTCAATAGGGCTTTGCACCGGTCGGTGCTCGGGCCCTAATAATTCCTTCAGTTTCAATAGGGCTTCGCACCGGTCGGTGCTCGGGCCCTAATAATAACTCCTTCAGTTTCAATAGGGCTTCGCACCGGTCGGTGCTCGGGCCCTAATAACTCCTTCAGTTTCAATAGGGCTTCGCACCGGTCGGTGCTCGGGCCCTAATAACTCCTTCAGTTTCAATAGGGCTTCGCACCGGTCGGTGCTCGGGCCCTAATTAAAGCTGCAAGCAGCGTTGGACGGGCCTTCGCGCCCTTGCGCACGTCAAGCCGCGGCGCAGTCAGTTGAGCTTGTGGGAACCAAGAAAACGTTTGGAGATGATTAGTGTGAGAGTCTTTTTACACACAATACTAACCAGTGTCTCTCTGTGAGCCCACCCCTCTGTTCACAGACAATTATGAATTATGAAATCAAAATATTGTTAACCTTAATCAATAATTCAGGTACCAACTGTAGGATCTGCGAAGAACACAGTTAATTATTTGCTATAATTATCAATTATCAATAATAATTAATTATAACAATTAACAGAATTATTAATATGAACTAACAGATACGAAGCACCACCCCGAAACCGGGACCAATAACCGAGCGAGGTAGTCTCATAAATGGGAGTTCACCTAGAATGTTAATATCTGAGAGATAATCATTCAAGGGTGAACAAAGAAGGGTTGAATTCGAGCTCTGACTCCTTCAATCAGCCACTTTTCACAATATGTTACCAATAATGACTAAAGAACTTCTCTTTAAAGATATAACAGTGTTTATTAAACTTAGCAAAATTAACAAAGTTAACAAATGCTTCATTCAATAAATAGCTATTCTAAAATCTAATTCTACCAAACAAAACACAAACAGCTTTGCACAGGGTTGGACACTTGCAGGTTGGACACTTTTGTCCCACGTTATCTGACCATCAGATGTGCAAAACGATGTCGGTGCGTGTATCTGTGCGCACGTGAGTATGGTGTTAGTCACAAGAGAGGGAGGAGGGAAAGCGATCGTGAGAGAGAGAGAAGCGGTTCTTTTTCCACAGAGAGCGCACGTATGGACGGCAGTCTGTAACGCACGTTGTCTGGTTTAAGATCGACAAATCAGTTTACTTTCTCACTCACGGCAGCACAAACACAGTAGTCCCGAGCGGGACAAACACAAAATAGTCTAGCGTGGTGAACACAACTAACAGGCAGCAAACAGGCAGCAGCGGAGCGTTAACTGCAGCATGACCGAAAGAAGCACAACCAGTTAGCCTCTGCTAGCCTCTCAGCTAACCCCGGCTCTCTGTTTAGATTCAAACGGAGCACCGAGTCCCGATCTGTTATTTAGGTTAAAGCGGAGAACAGGCAGCAGCGGAGCGTTAATTGCAGCATGACCGAAAGAAGCACAACCAGTTAGCCTCTGCTAGCCTCTCAGCTAACCCCGGCTCTCTGTTTAGATCCAAACGGAGCACCGAGTCCCGATTTGTTATTTAGGTTAAAGCGGAGAGAATCAGCGGGTCTGTCGGCCAGCTGAGTGAAGTGAAACCTGCGGAAAAAACACCGTGACCATCAAGGTAAAACAGGTCGGCGAAAACACGGCAGCTGGCTCTGAGTGGAGTGGCGGAGAGAACAGCAGAGACGACTCGGCGAAGACGCGCAGGGCAGAGCCGGTCCACGTTATCCCGAAGTAACTTCATTTCCTCTTTCTCGGGGGAATTTGAGGACGCTGGTTGCAGCAGCGGTCTCTCTCGGGTCCAGGAATGTGTTCGGGTGAACACGGGTAAAGTCTCGTCTCGTCCGACGAGGGGAGTCTTCGATGAGGGGAAAACATGTTCGTGGGGTAGTCAAGCTAACTCACAGGGGAACAGGAGTCACCCCTAGCTCAGTGACATGGGAAAGACGTGTAGTTTGGGCGTGCTCGCTTATAAAGAGGTGGTGATGTCATGGCTGCGTCCTCAGGACGCTCCGCTGTGCAGGAGCGTCTCCGCCAATGAGGGACCGATGTTGACTGCTCCCTGCTGAAGTGTGAAAATCGAAAAGCATCCTTGGAAATGGAGTTTGCTCCACCCTCATGGCAGGTCCATTACAGTTTTAATACGGAGCTCCGGAACTCCAGCCTTCCTGAGTTTTTCCCTCATATAGGCTATAGTTTTTCTTAATCATTACTACAATATATGATTACATATGTAATAGTCTCCTCAGCCAAGTTAGAAAAAATATGTGCATGTATGAACAACAGCAATTGGAGAAGATGACAGTCGCAAAGTAATCATGTTAAATAATCATGATCTCAATATTGAACAAAAATGATTGTGATTATAATTTTTGCCATAATCAAGCACCCCTAAAAACAGCAAATTGTGATTTACATACACACACACACAGAGAGTTTAAATATGTATGTAATGAATTGTTTTCTTTAAGAAACTCTTACTTGAACATTTTTCAGTGTGCTCCTAAAGTTATATGTATGCTCCTAATTTCTGTCATTTAGGAGCACATGTACTCTATGAAAAAAAGTAAGGATTGAACACTGCTGTCAGATATGTAGAAGCATTAAGTAACTGGAGTGTGGTGCAGTCCAAGGGCTTCTGTCACAGGCAGTAGATGTTTACTTTACCCATCCCCCCCCTCCCATTCTCTCTCTCTCCCTCACAGTTGGAAGGAAAGATTTCAAAGTGATCTTCTTGTGACATATCCTCATAAATCCCATAACTTTGGCCAAATCCTACATAAAAATATCATTTTTTTGTAGGAATTTTCGTCGCGAATCCATTGATACAGGTTTGAAAGTGGTGGGACTTAAAGTTTAGACGCCAGATGCCCCAGTTTGGCACAAAGTCCATGCCAAGAATTTGCCTCCCCATTGGTTTACATTGTAAGGTGTAATGTCGCACTCCAACTTTCAGGGCTTACTAAATCTAAACCGTTCGAGTTATTACAAAGTTTTTAATAACTTTTGCTCAACACAGTGTGATAAGTCATGTATTAAAGTTTGAAGCCGATACCATTAACGCCCTAGGAGGAGATAGCGTTTATTCAAGGTCCAAAATTGGCAAAAAATCGTACTTTGAAATGGACATTGCAGATTTCCTGTTGGATTTAGGTCAGGGGTGTCAGCGTATGATTTGTAGGTCTTGATGAGACGAATAATTGGATTTTGGTTCGATCTCTCTACGACATTCCTACGGGCCGTGGCGGCCGTTTTAGATACATAGGTGGCGCTAGAGAGCACATTTTGGCACTTTGGGGTTTATTTTTTACATTTTATCAAATTTTTCACCATTCCTGATGTGCGTTCCAAATTTGGTGAGTTTTTGAGCATGTTTAGGGGGTCAAATTTAGAGTTAAAGTGGCGTAATAATAAAGAATAATAAGAAGAAAGAAACAAACACACGAAAAACAATAGGGTCTTCGCCCTTTGGGCTCAGGCCCTAATTAAAGCTGCAAGCAGCGTTGGACGGGCCTTCGCGCCCTTGCGCACGGCGGGCGGCGGCGCAGTCAGCTAAGCTTCTGGGAACCAAGAAAACGTTTGGAGATGATCAGTGTGAGAGTCTTTTGACACATAATACTAACCAGTGTCTCTCTGTGAGCCCACCCCTCTGCTCACAGACAATTATGGATTATGAAATCAAAATATTGTTAACCTTAATCAATAATTCAGGCACCAACTGTAGGATCTGCAAGGAACACAGTTGATTATTTGCTATAATTATCAATTATCAATAATAAATAATTATAACAAATAACAGAATTATTAATATGAACTAACAAATACGAAGCACCATCCCGAAACCGGGACCAATAACCGAACAAGGTAATCTCATAAATGGGAGTTCACCTAGAATGTTAATATCTGAGAGATAATCATTCAAGGGTGAACAAAGAAGGGTTGAATTCGAGCTCTGACTCCTTCAATCAGCCACTTTTCACAATATGTTACCAATAATGACTAAAGAACTTCTCTTTAAAGATATAACAGTGTTAATTAAACTCAGCAAAATTAACAAAGTTAACAAATGCTTCATTCAATAAATAGCTATTCTAAAATCTAATTCTACCAAACAAAACACAAACAGCTTTGCACAGGGTTGGACACTTGCAGGTTGGACACTTTTGTCCGACGTTATCTGACCATCAGATGTGCAAAACGATGTCGGTGCGTGTATCTGTGCGCGCGTGAGTGTAGTGTTAGTCACAAGAGGGAGTAGGGAAAACGATCGTGAGAGAGAGAGAAGCGGTTCTTTTTCCACAGAGAGCGCAAGTACGGACAGCAGTCTGTAACGCACGTTGTCTGGTTTCAGATCGACAAATCAGTTTACTTTCTCACTCACGGCAGCACAAACACAGTAGTCCCGAGCGGGACAAACACAAAATAGTCTAGCGTGGTGAACACAACTAACAGGCAGCAAACAGGCAGCAGCGGAGCGTTAACTGCAGCATGACCGAAAGAAGCACAACCAGTTAGCCTCTGCTAGCCTCTCAGCTAACCCCGGCTCTCTGTTTAGATCCAAACGGAGCACCGAGTCCCGATTTGTTATTTAGGTTAAAGCCGAGAACAAGCAGCAGCGGAGCGTTAATTGCAGCATGACCGAAAGAAGCACAACCAGTTAGCCTCTGCTAGCCTCTCAGCTAACCCCGGCTCTCTGTTTAGATCCAAACGGAGCACCGAGTCCCGATTTGTTATTTAGGTTAAAGCGGAGAACAGGCAGCAAACAGGCAGCAGCGGAGCGTTAACTGCAGCATGACCGAAAGAAGCACAACCAGTTAGCCTCTGCTAGCCTCTCAGCTAACCCCGGGTCTCTGTTTAGATCCAAACGGAGCACCGAGTCCCGAATTGCTATTTAGGTTAAAGCGGAGAGAATCAGCGGGTCTGTCGGCCAGCTGAGTGAAGTGAAACCTGCGGAAAAAAGGAATGTAAGTAACTTCATTTCCTCTTTCTCGGGGGAATTTGAGGACGCTGGTTGCAGCAGCGGTCTCTCTCGGCTCCAGGAATGTGTTCGGGTGAACACGGGCAAAGTCTCGTCTCGTCCGACGAGGGGAGTCTTCGATGAGGGGAAAACATGTTCGTGGGGTAGTCAAGCTAACTCACAGGGGAACAGGAGTTACCCCGAGCTCAGTGACATGGGAAAGACGTGTATTTCGGGCGTGCTCGCTTATAAAGGGGTGGTGATGTCATGGCTGTGCAGGAGCGTCTCCGCCAATGAGGGACCGATGTTGACTGCTCCCTGCTGAGGTGTGAAAATCGCAAAGCATCCTTGGAAATGGAGTAGATGTTTACTTTACCCATCCCCCCCCCTCCCATTCTCTCTCTCTCCCTCACAGTTGGAAGGACAGATTTTAAACTGATCTTCTTGTGAAAAATCCTCATAAATCCCATAACTTTGACCAAATCCTACATAAAAATCACATTTTTTTGTAGGAATTTTCGTCGCGAATCCATTGATACAGGTTTGAAAGTGGTGGGACTTATAGTTTAGACGCCAGATGCCCCAGTTTGGCACAAAGTCCATGCCCAGAATTTGCCTCCCCATTGGTTTACATTGTAAGGTGTAATGTCGCACTCCAACTTTCAGGGCTTACTAAATCTAAACCGTTCGAGTTATTACAAAGTTTTTAATAACTTTTGCTCAACACAGTGTGATAAGTCATGTATTAAAGTTTGAAGCCGATACCATTAACGCCCTAGGAGGAGATAGCGTTTATTCAAGGTCCAAAATTGGCAAAAAATCATACTTTGAAATTGACATTGCGGATTTCCTGTTGGATTTAGGTCAGGGGTGTCAGCGTATGATTTGTAGGTCTTGATGAGACGAATAATTGAGTTTTGGTTCGATCTCTCTACGACATTCCTACGGGCCGTGGCGGCCGTTTTAGATACATAGGTGGCGCTAGAGAGCACATTTTGGCACTTTGGGGTTTAATTTTTACATTTTATCAAATTTTTCACCATTCCTGATGTGCGTGCCAAATTTGGTGAGTTTTTGAGCATGTTTAGGGGGTCAAATTTAGAGTTAAAGTGGCGTAATAATAAAGAATAATAAGAAGAAAGAAACAAACACACGAAAAACAATAGGGTCTTCGCCCTTTGGGCTCAGGCCCTAATAAAGAAACAAACGCACGAAAAACAATAGGGTCTTCGCCCTTTGGGCTCAGGCCCTAATTAAAGCTGCAAGCAGCGTTGGACGGGCCTTCGCGCCCTTGCGCACGTCGGGCCGCGGCGCAGTCAGTTGAGCTTGTGGGAACCAAGAAAACGTTTGGAGATGATCAGTGTGAGAGTCTTTTGACACACAATACTAACTACTTTCTCTCCGTGAGCGCACGCCTCTGTTTATCACAGATAATTATGGCTTATGAAATTAAAATATTGTCAACCTTAATCAATAATTCAGGCACCAACTGTAGCATGTATGAGGAACACAGTTGATTATTTGCCATAATTATCAATTATCTAAGATAATTAACTAATTATAATAATTAATAGAATTATTAATATGAACTAACAAGCACGGAGCACCACCCGGAAACCAGGACCAATAACCGAACAAGGTAATCTCATAAATGGGATTTCACCTAGAATGCTAATATCTGCGAGATATCAACATTCAAGGGTGAACAAAGAAGGGTTGAATTCAAGCTCTGACTCCTTTAATCAGCCACTTCTCACAATATGTTACACACAATAATGACAAAAGAACTTCTCTTTAAAGATATAACATTGTTTATTAAACTTAGCAAAATTAACAAAGTTAACAAATACTTCATTCAATAAACAGCTATTCTAAAATCTAATTCTACCAAACAAAACACAAACAGCTTTGCACAGAGTTGGACACTTGCAGGGGAATGCGTGTGTGTGTGTGTGTGTGTGTGTGTGTGTGTGTGTGTTAGTAGCAAGAGAGGAAGGAGGGAAAGCGATCGTGAGAGGGAGAGAAGCGGCTCTTTTGACCACAGAGAGCGCACGTACGGACGGCAGTCTGTAACGTACGTTGTCTGGTTTCTGATCGACAAATCAATTTACTTTCTCACTCACGGTGGCACAAAAGTAGCAGTTGTCCCGACCGGGAAAAACACAAAATAGTCTAGCGTGGTGAACACAACTAACAGGCAGCAAACTTAAAATACTCCTCAGAGTAAAGCAGAGAAAAATGGACTCGGCGGTCCGTCAACTCACACAACAAGAACAACAGCGATAAAGCTAAAAAGGCTAAATGCTAAACAACAGCAACTGATGCTGAAAAGAACACACAACTAACACTGCCTATGCCCAGACTTATGCCTCTTACTTGGTCGCTTCAGAAAGTGCGCAGGTTGTGTGTGTGTGTAGTCCGTCTTAATGTCCATCTTTGTTCTTGGCTCGGAGGCAGACGGTGCCGTTCTCGCACGTCGTCGAAAACACGGCAGCTGGCTCTGAGTGGAATGGCGGAGAGAACAGCAGAGACAACTCGGCGAAGACGCGCAGGGCAGAGCCGGTCCACGTTATCCCGAAGTAACTTCATTTCCTCTTTCTCGGGGGAATTTGAGGACGCTGGTTGCAGCAGCGGTCTCTCTCGGGTCCAGGAATGTGTTCGGGTGAACACGGGCAAAGTCTCGTCTCGTCCGACGAGGGGAGTCTTCGATGAGGGGAAAACATGTTCGTGGGGTAGTCAAGCTAACTCACAGGGGAACAGGAGTTACCCCTAGCTCAGTGACATGGGAAAGACGTGTAGTTTGGGCGTGCTCGCTTATAAAGGGGTGGTGATGTCATGGCTGCGTCCTCAGGACGCTCCGCTGTGCAGGAGCGTCTCCGCCAATGAGGGACCGATGTTGACTGCTCCCTGCTGAAGTGTGAAAATCGCAAAGCATCCTTGGAAATGGAGTTTGCTCCACCCTCATGGCAGGTCCATTACAGTTTTAATACGGAGCTCCGGAACTCCAGCCTTCCTGAGTTTTTCCCTCATATAGGCTATAGTTTTTCTTAATCATTACTACAATATATGATTACATATGTAATAGTCTCCTCAGCCAAGTTAGAAAAAGTATGTGCATGTATGAACAACAGCAATTGGAGAAGATGACAGTCAAAAAGTAATCATGTTAAATAATCATGATCTCAATATTGAACAAAAATGATTGTGATTATAATTTTTGCCATAATCAAGCACCCCTAAAAACAGCAAATTGTGATTTACATACACATACACACACACACACACACACACACACACACACAGAGTTTAAATATGTATGTGATCAATTGTAAATATGTATGTAATGAATTGTTTTCTTTAAGAAACTCTTACTTGAACATTTTTCAGTGTGCTCCTAAAGTTATATGTATGCTCCTAATTTCTGTCATTTAGGAGCACATGTACTCCTTGAAAAAAAGTAAGGATTGAACACTGCTGTCACTGCTGCAGTCCAAGGGCTTCTGTCACAGGCAGTAGATGTTTACTTTACCCATCCCCCCCCTCCCATTCTCTCTCTCTCCCTCACAGCTGCAGAGAAGATTTTAGTGTACTCTACTTGTGAAATATGCTCATAAATCCCATAACTTTGGCCAAATCCTACATAAAAATATCATTTTTTTGTAGGAATTTTCGTCGCGAATCCATTGATACAGGTTTGAAAGTGGTGGGACTTATAGTTTAGACGCCAGATGCCCCAGTTTGGCACAAAGTCCATGCCCAGAATTTGCCTCCCCATTGGTTTACATTGTAAGGTGTAATGTCGCACTCCAACTTTCAGGGCTTACTAAATCTAAACCGTTCGAGTTATTACAAAGTTTTTAATAACTTTTGCTCAACACAGTGTGATAAGTCATGTATTCAAGTTTGAAGCCGATACCATTAACGCCCTAAGAGGAGATAGCGTTTATTCAAGGTCCAAAATTGGCAAAAAATCATACTTTGAAATGGACATTGCGGATTTCCTGTTGGATTTAGGTCAGGGGTGTCAGCGTATGATTTGTAGGTCTTGATGAGACGAATAATTGGGTTTTGGTTCGATCTCTCTACGACATTCCTACGGGCCGTGGCGGCCGTTTTAGATACATAGGTGGCGCTAGAGAGCACATTTTGGAACTTTGGGGTTTAATTTTTACATTTTATCAAATTTTTCACCATTCCTGATGTGCGTGCCAAATTTGGTGAGTTTTTGAGCATGTTTAGGGGGTCAAATTTAGAGTTAAAGTGGCGTAACAAGAAAGAAAGAATAATAATAATTAAAGCTGCAAGCAGCGTTGAACGGGCCTTCGCGCCCTTGCGCACAGCGGGCCGCGGCGCAGTCAGCTGAGCTTCTGGGAACCAAGAAAACGTTTGATGATGATCAGTGTGAGAGTCTTTAGACACACAATACTAACCAGTGTCTCTCTGTGAGCCCACCCCTCTGTTCACAGACAATTATGAATTATGAAATCAAAATATTGTTAACCTTAATCAATAATTCAGGTACCAACTGTAGGATCTGCGAAGAACACAGTTAATTATTTGCTATAATTATCAATTATCAATAATAATTAATTATAACAATTAACAGAATTATTAATATGAACTAACAGATGGGAAGCACCACCCCGAAACCGGGACCAATAACTGAGCAAGGTAGTCTCATAAATGGGAGTTCACCTAGAATGTTAATATCTGAGAGATAATCATTCAAGGGTGAACAAAGAAGGGTTGAATTCGAGCTCTGACTCCTTCAATCAGCCACTTTTCACAATATGTTACACACAATAATGACTAAAGAACTTCTCTTTAAAGATATAACAGTGTTTATTAAACTTAGCAAAATTAACAAAGTTAACAAATGCTTCATTCAATAAATAGGCCTAGTTATTCTAAAATCTAATTCTGCCAAACAAAACACAAACAGCTTTGCACAGGGTTGGACACTTGCAGGTTGGACACTTTTGTCCGACGTTATCTGACCATCAGATGTGCAAAACGATGTCGGTGCGTGTATCTGTGCGCACGTGAGTATGGTGTTAGTCACAAGAGAGGGAGGAGGGAGAGCGATCGTGAGAGAGAGAGAAGCGGTTTCTTTTCCACAGAGAGCGCACGTATGGACGGCAGTCTGTAACGCACGTTGTCTGGTTTAAGATCGACAAATCAGTTTACTTTCTCACTCACGGCAGCACAAACACAGTAGTCCCGAGCGGGACAAACACAAAATAGTCAAGCGTGGTGAACACAACTAACAGGCAGCAAACAGGCAGCAGCGGAGCGTTAACTGCAGCATGACCGAAAGAAGCACAACCAGTTAGCCTCTGCTAGCCTCTCAGCTAACCCCGGCTCTCTGTTTAGATCCAAACGGAGCACCGAGTCCCGAATTGCTATTTAGGTTAAAGCGGAGAGAATCAGCGGGTCTGTCGGCCAGCTGAGTGAAGTGAAACCTGCGGAAAAAACACCGTGAGCATCACGGTAAAACAGGTCGGCGAAAACACGGCAGCTGGCTCTGAGTGGAGTGGCGGAGAGAACAGCAGAGATGACACGGCGAAGACGCGCAGGGCAGAGCCGGTCCACGTTATCCCGAAGTAACTTCATTTCCTCTTTCTCGGGGGAATTTGAGGACGCTGGTTGCAGCAGCGGTCTCTCTCGGGTCCAGGAATGTGTTCGGGTAAACACGGGCAAAGTCTCGTCTCGTCCGACGAGGGGAGTCTTCGATGAGGGGAAAACATGTTCGTGAGGTAGTCAAGCTAACTCACAGGGGAACAGGAGTTAACCCTAGCTCAGTGACATGGGAAAGACGTGTATTTTGGGCGTGCTCGCTTATAAAGGGGTGGTGATGTCATGGCTGCGTCCTCAGGACGCTCCGCTGTGCAGGAGCGTCTCCGCCGTGCAGGAGCGTCTCCGCCAATGAGGGACCGATGTTGACTGCTCCCTGCTGAGGTGTGAAAATCGCAAAGCATCCTTGGAAATGGAGTTTGCTCCACCCTCATGGCAGGTCCATTACAGTTTTAATACGGAGCTCCGGAACTCCAGCCTTCTTCCTGAGTTTTTCCCTCATATAGGCTATACTTTTTCTTAATAATTACTACAATATATGATTAGATGTGTAATAGTCTCCTCAGCCAAGTTAGAAAAAATATGTGCATGTATGAACAACAGCAATTGGAGAAGATGACAGGCAAAAAGTAATCATGTTAAATAATCATGATCTCAATATTGAACAAAAATTATTGTGATTATAATTTTTGCCATAATCAAGCACCCCTAAAAACAGCAAATTGTGATTTACATACACACACACACACACACACACACACACACACAGAGTTTAAATATGTATGTGATCAATTGTAAATATGTATGAAATTAATTGTTTTCTGTAAGAAACTCTTACTTGAACATTTTTCAGTGTGCTCCTAAAGTTATATGTATGCTCCTAATTTCTTTCATTTAGGAGCACATGCGCTCCTTGAAAAGAAGTAAGGATTGAACACTGCTGTCACATGTGTGAAAGCACTAAGTAAGTGGAGTGTGGTGCAGTCCAAGGGCTTCTGTCACAGGCAGTAGATGTTTACTTTACCCATCCCCCCCCTCCCATTCTCTCTCTCTCCCTCACAGTTGGAAGGAAAGATTTCAAAGTGATCTTCTTGTGAAAAATCCTCATAAATCCCATAACTTTGGCCAAATCCTACATAAAAATATCATTTTTTTGTAGGAATTTTCGTCGCGAATCCATTGATACAGGTTTGAAAGTGGTGGGACTTATAGTTTAGACGCCAGATGCCCCAGTTTGGCACAAAGTCCATGCCCAGAATTTGCCTCCCCATTGGTTTACATTGTAAGGTGTAATGTCACACTCCAACTTTCAGGGCTTACTAAATCTAAACCGTTCGAGTTATTACAAAGTTTTTAATAACTTTTGCTCAACACAGTGTGATAAGTCATGTATTAAAGTTTGAAGCCGATACCATTAACGCCCTAGGAGGAGATAGCGTTTATTCAAGGTCCAAAATTGGCAAAAAATCATACTTTGAAATTGACATTGCAGATTTCCTGTTGGATTTAGGTCAGGGGTGTCAGCGTATGATTTGTAGGTCTTGATGAGACGAATAATTGGGTTTTGGTTCGATCTCTCTACGACATTCCTACGGGCCGTGGTGGCCGTTTTAGATACATAGGTGGCGCTAGAGAGCACATTTTGGCACTTTGGGGTTTAATTTTTACATTTTATCAAATTTTTCACCATTCCTGATGTGCGTGCCAAATTTGGTGAGTTTTTGAGCAGGTTTAGGGGGTCAAATTTAGAGTTAAAGTGGCGTAATAATAAAGAATAATAATAATAATAATAAGAAACAAACAAACACACGAAAAACAAGAGGGTCTTCGCCCTTTGGGCTCAGGCCCTAATTAAAGCTGCAAGCAGCGTTGAACGGGCCTTCGCGCCCATGCGCACATCGGCCGCGGCGCAGTCAGCTGAGCTTCTGGGAACCAAGAAAACGTTTGGAGATGATCAGTGTGAGAGTCTTTTGACACACAATACTAACCACTTTCTCTCTGTGAGCCTCCCCTCTGTTTATCACAGGTAATTATAGATTATGAAATCAAAATATTGTTAACCTTAATCAATAATTCAGGCACCAACTGTAGGATCTGCAAGGAACACAGTTGATTATTTGCTATAATTATCAATTATCAATAATAATTAATTATAACAATTAACAGAATTATTAATATGAACTAACAAATACGAAGCACCATCCCGAAACCGGTAATAATAACCGAACAGGGTAATCTCATAAATGGGAGTTCACCTAGAATGTTAATATCTGCGAGATATCAACATTCAAGGGTGAACAAAGAAGGGTTGAATTCGAGCTCTGACTCCTTCAATCAGCCACTTTTCACAATATGTTACCAATAATGACTAAAGAACTTCTCTTCAAAGATATAACAGTGTTTATTAAACTTAGCAAAATTAACAAAGTTAACAAATGCTTCATTCAATAAATAGCTATTCTAAAATCTAATTCTACCAAACAAAACACAAACAGCTTTGCACAGGGTTGGACACTTGCAGGTTGGACACTTTTGTCCGACGTTATCTGACCATCAGATGTGCAAAACGATGTCGGTGCGTGTATCTGTGCGCGCGTGAGTATGGTGTTAGTCACAAGAGAGGGAGGAGGGAAAGCGATCGTGAGAGAGAGAGAAGCGGTTCTTTTTCCACAGAGAGCGCACGTATGGACGGCAGTCTGTAACGCACGTTGTCTGGTTTAAGATCGACAAATCAGTTTACTTTCTCACTCACGGCAGCACAAACACAGTAGTCCCGAGCGGGACAAACACAAAATAGTCAAGCGTGGTGAACACAACTAACAGGCAGCAAACAGGCAGCAGCGGAGCGTTAACTGCAGCATGACCGAAAGAAGCACAACCAGTTAGCCTCTGCTAGCCTCTCAGCTAACCCCGGCTCTCTGTTTAGATCCAAACGGAGCACCGAGTCCCGATTTGTTATTTAGGTTAAAGCGGAGAACAGGCAGCAAACAGGCAGCAGCGGAGCGTTAACTGCAGCATGACCGAAAGAAGCACAACCAGTTAGCCTCTGCTAGCCTCTCAGCTAACCCCGGCTATCTGTTTAGATCCAAACGGAGCACCGAGTCCCGATTTGTTATTTAGGTTAAAGCGGAGAACAGGCAGCAAACAGGCAGCAGCGGAGCGTTAACTGCAGCATGACCGAAAGAAGCACAACCAGTTCGCCTCTGCTAGCCTCTCAGCTAACCCTGGCTCTCTGTTTAGATCCAAACGGAGCACTGAGTCCCGATTTGTTATTTAGGTTAAAGCGGAGAACAGGCAGCAGCGGAGCGTTTATTGCAGCATGACCGAAAGAAGCACAACCAGTTCGCCTCTGCTAGCCTCTCAGCTAACCCCGGCTCTCTGTTTAGATCCAAACGGAGCACCGAGTCCCGATTTGTTATTTAGGTTAAAGCGGACAGAATCAGCGGGTCTGTCGGCCAGCTGAGTGAAGTGAAACCTGCGGAAAAAACACCGTAACCATCACGGTAAAACAGGTCGGCGAAAACACGGCAGCTGGCTCTGTGTGGAGTGGCGGAGAGAACAGCAGAGACGGAAAAATATTTTACCCTCGCCTTTTTGGTTGGCAACAACGGTTGGCAACCAGCATATTGGGTGCATTACTGCCACCCTCTTCCTGAGTTTTTCCCTCATATCAGCTATAGTCTTTCTTGATCATTAGTACAATATATGATCACATATGTAATAGTCCCCTCAGCCAAGTCAGAAAAAATATGTGCATGTATGAACAACAGCAATTGGAGAAGATGACAGTCAAAAAGTAATCATGTTAAATAATCATGATCTCAATATTGAAAAAAAATGATCGTGATTATATTTTTTGCCATAATCAAGCACCCCTAAAAACAGCAAATTGTGATTTACATACACACGCGCACACACACACACACACACATACACACACACAGAGTTTAAATATGTATGTGATCAATTGTAAATATGTTATAATGAATTGTTTTCTTTAAGAAACTCTTACTTGCACATTTTTCAGTGTGCTCCTAAAGTTATATGTATGCTCCTAATTTCTGTCATTTAGGAGCACATGTACTCCTTGAAAAAAAGTAAGGATTGAACACTGCTGTCACTGCTGCAGTCCAAGGGCTTCTGTCACAGGCAGTAGATGTTTACTTTACCCATCCCCCCCCTCCCATTCTCTCTCTCTCCCTCACAGCTGCAGAGAAGATTTTAGTGTACTCTACTTGTGAAATATGCTCATAAATCCCATAACTTTGGCCAAATCCTTCATAAAAATATCATTTTTTTGTAGGAATTTTCGTCGCGAATCCATTGATACAGGTTTGAAAGTGGTGGGACTTATAGTTTAGACGCCAGATGCCCCAGTTTGGCACAAAGTCCATGCCCAGAATTTGCCTCCCCATTGGTTTACATTGTAAGGTGTAATGTCGCACTCCAACTTTCAGGGCTTACTAAATCTAAACCGTTCGAGTTATTACAAAGTTTTTAATAACTTTTGCTCAACACAGTGTGATAAGTCATGTATTAAAGTTTGAAGCCGATACCATTAACGCCCTAGGAGGAGATAGCGTTTATTCAAGGTCCAAAATTGGCAAAAATTCGTATTTTGAAATTGACATTGCAGATTTCCTGTTGGATTTAGATCAGGGGTGTCAGCGTATGATTTGTAGGTCTTGATGAGACGAATAATTGAGTTTTGGTTCGATCTCTCTACGACATTCCTACGGGCCGTGGTGGCCGTTTTAGATACATAGGTGGCGCTAGAGAGCACATTTTGGCACTTTGGGGTTTAATTTTTACATTTTATCAAATTTTTCACCATTCCTGATGTGCGTGCCAAATTTGGTGAGTTTTTGAGCATGTTTAGGGGGTCAAATTTAGAGTTAAAGTGGCGTAACAAGAAAGAAAGAATAATAATTAAAGCTGCAAGCAGCGTTGGACGGGCCTTCGCGCCCTTGCGCACGTCGAGCCGCGGCGCAGTCAGTTGAGCTTGTGGGAACCAAGAAAACATTTGGAGATGATTAGTGTGAGAGTCTTTTGACACACAATACTAACCAGTGTCTCTCTGTGAGCCCACCCCTCTGTTCACAGACAATTATGAATTATGAAATCAAAATATTGTTAACCTTAATCAATAATTCAGGTACCAACTGTAGGATCTGCGAAGAACACAGTTAATTATTTGCTATAATTATCAATTATCAATAATAATTAACTATAACAATTAACAGAAATATTAATATGAACTAACAGATACGAAGCACCACCCCGAAACCGGGACCAATAACCGAGCAAGGTAGTCTCATAAATGGGAGTTCACCTAGAATGTTCATATCTGAGAGATAATCATTCAAGGGTGAACAAAGAAGGGTTGAATTCGAGCTCTGACTCCTTCAATCAGCCACTTTTCACAATATGTTACCAATAATGACTAAAGAACTTCTCTTTAAAGATATAACAGTGTTTATTAAACTTAGCAAAATTAACAAAGTTAACAAATGCTTCACTCAATAAATAGCTATTCTAAAATCTAATTCTACCAAACAAAACACAAACAGCTTTGCACGGGGTTGGACACCTGCAGGTTGGACACTTTTGTCCGACGTTATCTGACCATCAGATGTGCAAAACGATGTCGGTGCGTGTATCTGTGCGCGCGTGAGTGTGGTGTTAGTCACAAGAGAGGGAGGACGGAAAGCGATCGTGAGAGAGAGAGAGAGAAGCGGTTCTTTTTCCACAGAGAGCGCACGTATGGACGGCAGTCTGTAACGCACGTTGTCTGGTTTAAGATCGACAAATCAGTTTACTTTTTCACTCACGGCAGCACAAACACAGTAGTCCCGAGCGGGACAAACACAAAATAGTCTAGCGTGGTGAACACAACTAACAGGCAGCAAACAGGCAGCAGCGGAGCGTTAACTGCAGCATGACCGAAAGAAGCACAACCAGTTCGCCTCTGCTAGCCTCTCAGCTAACCCTGGCTCTCTGTTTAGACCCAAACGGAGCACCGAGTCCCGATTTGTTATTTAGGTTAAAGCGGAGAGAATCCGCGGGTCTGTCGGCCAGCTGAGTGAAGTGAAACCTGCGGAAAAAACACCGTGACCATCACGGTAAAACAGTCCGTAGAGAACTACCGTGTTCAGCTGCACAGATAGGAAATCCCTCGGCTGACAGGATGTACCACTCGGTGAGGAAAAATATTTTACCCTCGCCTTTTTGGTTGGCAACAACGGTTGGCAACCAGCATATTGGGTGCATTACTGCCACCCTCTTCCTGAGTTTTTCCCTCATATCAGCTATAGTCTTTCTTGATCATTAGTACAATATATGATGACATATGTAATAGTCCCCTCAGCCAAGTCAGAAAAAATATGTGCATGTATGAACAACAGCAATTGGAGAAGATGACAGTCAAAAAGTAATCATGTTAAATAATCATGATCTCAATATTGAACAAAAATGATCGTGATTTTTTGCCATAATCAAGCACCCCTAAAAACAGCAAATTGTGATTTACATATACACACACATACACACACACACACACACAGAGTTTAAATATGTATGTGATAAATTGTAAATATGTATG
This sequence comes from Thunnus thynnus, assembly GCF_963924715.1. Taxonomy (NCBI): domain Eukaryota; kingdom Metazoa; phylum Chordata; class Actinopteri; order Scombriformes; family Scombridae; genus Thunnus; species Thunnus thynnus. Next base: position 3,802,501 of record NC_089518.1, read on the forward strand.
TAATGAATTGTTTTCTTTAAGAAACTCTTACTTGAACATTTTTCAGTGTGCTCCTAAAGTTATATGTATGCTCCTAATTTCTGTCATTTAGGAGCACATGTACTCCTTGAAAAAAAGTAAGGATTGAACACTGCTGTCAGATATGTAGAAGCATTAAGTAACTGGAGTGTGGTGCAGTCCAAGGGCTTCTGTCACAGGCAGTAGATGTTTACTTTACCCATCCCCCCCCTCCCATTCTCTCTCTCTCCCTCACAGTTGGAAGGAAAGATTTTAAAGTGATCTTCTTGTGAAAAATCCTCATAAATCCCATAACTTTGGCCAAATCCTACATAAAAATATCATTTTTTTGTAGGAATTTTCGTCGCGAATCCATTGATACAGGTTTGAAAGTGGTCGGACTTATGGTTTAGACGCCAGATGCCCCAGTTTGGCACAAAGTCCATGCCCAGAATTTGCCTCCCCATTGGTTTACATTGTAAGGTGTAATGTCGCACTCCAACTTTCAGGGCTTACTAAATCTAAACCGTTCGAGTTATTACAAAGTTTTTAATAACTTTTGCTCAACACAGTGTGATAAGTCATGTATTCAAGTTTGAAGCCGATACCATTAACGCCCTAAGAGGAGATAGCGTTTATTCAAGGTCCAAAATTGGCAAAAAATCGTACTTTGAAATTGACATTGCAGATTTCCTGTTGGATTTAGGTCAGGGGTGTCAGCGTATGATTTGTAGGTCTTGATGAGACGAATAATTGAGCTTTGGTTCGATCTCTCTACGACATTCCTACGGGCCGTGGCGGCCGTTTTAGATACATAGGTGGCGCTAGAGAGCACATTTTGGCACTTTGGGGTTTAATTTTTACATTATATCAAATTTTTCACCATTCCTGATGTGCGTGCCAAATTTGGTGAGTTTTTGAGCATGTTTAGGGGGTCAAATTTAGATTTAAAGTGGCGTATTAATAAAGAATAATAATAATTAAAGCTGCAAGCAGCGTTGAACGGGCCTTCGCGCCCATGCGCACATCGGCCGCGGCGCACTCAGCTGAGCTTCTGGGAACCAAGAAAACGTTTGGAGATGATCAGTGTGAGAGTCTTTTGACACACAATACTAACCACTTTCTCTCCGTGAGCGCACCCCTCTGTTTATCACAGGTAATTATAGATTATGAAATCAAAATATTGTTAACCTTAATCAATAATTCAGGCACCAACTGTAGGATCTGCAAGGAACACAGTTGATTATTTGCTATAATTATCAATTATCAATAATAAATAATTATAACAATTAACAGATTTATTAATATGAACTAACAAATACGAAGCACCATCCCGAAACCAGGACTAATAACCGAACAGGGTAATCTCATAAATGGGAGTTCACCTAGAATGTTAATATCTGAGAGATATCAACATTCAAGGGTAAAAAGAACGGTTAAATTCGAGCTCTGACTCCTTCAATCAGCCACTTTTCACAATATGTTACCAATAATGACAAAAGAACTTCTCTTTAAAGATATAACAGTGTTTATGAAACTTAGCAAAATTAACAAAGTTAACAAATGCTTCATTCAATAAATAGCTATTCTAAAATCTAATTCTACCAAACAAAACACAAACAGCTTTGCACAGGGTTGGACACTTGCAGGGGAATGCGTGTATGTATGTATGTATGTATATATGTATGTGTGTGTGTGTGTGTGTGTGTGTGTGTGTGTGTGTGTGTGTGTGTTAGTAGCAAGAGAGGAAGGAGGGAAAGCGATCGTGAGAGGGAGAGAAGCGGCTCTTTTTCCACAGAGAGCGCACGTATGGACGGCAGTCTGTAACGCACGTTGTCTGGTTTCAGATCGACAAATCAGTTTACTTTCTCACTCACGGCAGCACAAACACAGTAGTCCCGAGCGGGACAAACACAAAATAGTCTAGCGTGGTGAACACAACTAACAGGCAGCAAACAGGCAGCAGCGGAGCGTTAACTGCAGCATGACCGAAAGAAGCACAAACAGTTAGCCTCTGCTAGCCTCTCAGCTAACCCCGGCTCTCTGTTTAGATCCAAACGGAGCACCGAGTCCCGATTTGTTATTTAGGTTAAAGCGGAGAACAGGCAGCAAACAGGCAGCAGCGGAGCGTTAACTGCAGCATGACCGAAAGAAGCACAACCAGTTCGCCTCTGCTAGCCTCTCAGCTAACCCCGGCTCTCTGTTTAGATCCAAACGGAGCACCGAGTCCCGATTTGTTATTTAGGTTAAAGCGGAGAACAGGCAGCAAACAGGCAGCAGCGGAGCGTTAATTGCAGCATGACCGAAAGAAGCACAACCAGTTAGCCTCTGCTAGCCTCTCAGCTAACCCCGGCTCTCTGTTTAGATCCAAACGGAGCACCGAGTCCCGAATTGCTATTTAGGTTAAAGCGGAGAGAATCAGCGGGTCTGTCGGCCAGCTGAGTGAAGTGAAACCTGCGGAAAAAACACCGTGACCATCAAGGTAAAACAGGTCGGCGAAAACACGGCAGCTGGCTCTGAGTGGAGTGGCGGAGAGAACAGCAGAGATGACTCGGCGAAGACGCGCAGGGCAGAGCCGGTCCACGTTATCCCGAAGTAACTTCATTTCCTCTTTCTCGGGGGGAATTTGAGGACGCTGGTTGCAGCAGCGGTCTCTCTCGGGTCCAGGAATGTGTTCGGGTGAACACGGGCAAAGTCTCGTCTCGTCCGACGAGGGGAGTCTTCGATGAGGGGAAAACATGTTCGTGGGGTAGTCAAGCTAACTCACAGGGAAACAGGAGTTACCCCTAGCTCAGTGACATGGGAAAGACGTATATTTCGGGCGTGCTCGCTTATAAAGGGGTGGTGATGTCATGGCTGCGTCCTCAGGACGCTCCGCTGTGCAGGAGCGTCTCCGCCAATGAGGGACCGATGTTGACTGCTCCCTGCTGAAGTGTGAAAATCGCAAAGCATCCTTGGAAATGGAGTTTGCTCATGGCAGGTCCATTACAGTTTTAATACGGAGCTCCGGAACTCCAGCCTTCCTGAGTTTTTCCCTCATATAGGCTATAGTTTTTCTTAATCATTACTACAATATATGATTACATATGTAATAGTCTCCTCAGCCAAGTTAGAAAAAATATGTGCATGTATGAACAACAGCAATTGGAGAAGATGACAGTCAAAAAGTGATCATGTTAAATAATCATGATCTCAATATTGAACAAAAATGATTGTGATTATAATTTTTACCATAATCAAGCACCCCTAAAAACAGCAAATTGTGATTTACATACACACACACACACACACACACACAGAGTTTAAATATGTATGTGATAAATTGTAAATATGTATGAAATGAATTGTTTTCTGTAAGAAACTCTTACTTGAACATTTTTCAGTGTGCTCCTAAAGTTATATGTATGCTCCTAATTTCTTTCATTTAGGAGCACATGCGCTCCTTGAAAAGAAGTAAGGATTGAACACTGCTGTCACATGTGTGAAAGCACTAAGTAAGTGGAGTGTGGTGCAATCCAAGGGCTTCTGTCACAGGCAGTAGATGTTTACTTTACCCATCCCCCCCCTCCCATTCTCTCTCTCTCCCTCACAGTTGGAAGGAAAGATTTCAAAGTGATCTTCTTGTGAAAAATCCTCATAAATCCCATAACTTTGGCCAAATCCTACATAAAAATCACATTTTTTTGTAGGAATTTTCGTCGCGAATCCATTGATACAGGTTTGAAAGTGGTGGGACTTATAGTTTAGACGCCAGATGCCCCAGTTTGGCACAAAGTCCATGCCCAGAATTTGCCTCCCCATTGGTTTACATTGTAAGGTGTAATGTCGCACTCCAACTTTCAGGGCTTACTAAATCAAAACCGTTCGAGTTATTACAAAGTTTTTAATAACTTTTGCTCAACACAGTGTGATAAGTCATGTATTCAAGTTTGAAGCCGATACCATTAACGCCCTAGGAGGAGATAGCGTTTATTCAAGGTCCAAAATTGGCAAAAAATCGTACTTTGAAATGGACATTGCAGATTTCCTGTTGGATTTAGGTCAGGGGTGTCAGCGTATGATTTGTAGGTCTTGATGAGACGAATAATTGAGTTTTGGTTCGATCTCTCTACGACATTCCTACGGGCCGTGGCGGCCGTTTTAGATACATAGGTGGCGCTAGAGAGCACATTTTGGCACTTTGGGGTTTAATTTTTACATTTTATCAAATTTTTCACCATTCCTGATGTGCGTGCCAAATTTGGTGAGTTTTTGAGCATGTTTAGGGGGTCAAATTTAGAGTTAAAGTGGCGTAACAAGAAAGAAAGAATAATAATAATAATAATAATAATAATAATAAAGAAATAAACACACGAAAAACAAGAGGGTCTTCGCCCTTTGGGCTCAGGCCCTAATAATAATAAGAAAGAAACAAACACACGAAAAACAATAGGGTCTTCGCCCTTTGGGCTCAGGCCCTAATTAAAGCTGCAAGCAGCGTTGAACGGGCCTTCGCGCCCATGCGCACATCGGCCGCGGCGCACTCAGCTGAGCTTCTGGGAACCAAGAAAACGTTTGGAGATGATCAGTGTGAGAGTCTTTTGACACACAATACTAACCACTTTCTCTCCGTGAGCGCACCCCTCTGTTTATCACAGGTAATTATAGATTATGAAATCAAAATATTGTTAACCTTAATCAATAATTCAGGCACCAACTGTAGGATCTGCAAGGAACACAGTTGATTATTTGCTATAATTATCAATTATCAATAATAAATAATTATAACAATTAACAGATTTATTAATATGAACTAACAAATACGAAGCACCATCCCGAAACCAGGACTAATAACCGAACAGGGTAATCTCATAAATGGGAGTTCACCTAGAATGTTAATATCTGAGAGATATCAACATTCAAGGGTAAAAAGAACGGTTAAATTCGAGCTCTGACTCCTTCAATCAGCCACTTTTCACAATATGTTACCAATAATGACAAAAGAACTTCTCTTTAAAGATATAACAGTGTTTATGAAACTTAGCAAAATTAACAAAGTTAACAAATGCTTCATTCAATAAATAGCTATTCTAAAATCTAATTCTACCAAACAAAACACAAACAGCTTTGCACAGGGTTGGACACTTGCAGGGGAATGCGTGTATGTATGTATGTATGTATATATGTATGTGTGTGTGTGTGTGTGTGTGTGTGTGTGTGTGTGTGTGTGTTAGTAGCAAGAGAGGAAGGAGGGAAAGCGATCGTGAGAGGGAGAGAAGCGGCTCTTTTTCCACAGAGAGCGCACGTATGGACGGCAGTCTGTAACGCACGTTGTCTGGTTTCAGATCGACAAATCAGTTTACTTTCTCACTCACGGCAGCACAAACACAGTAGTCCCGAGCGGGACAAACACAAAATAGTCTAGCGTGGTGAACACAACTAACAGGCAGCAAACAGGCAGCAGCGGAGCGTTAACTGCAGCATGACCGAAAGAAGCACAACCAGTTAGCCTCTGCTAGCCTCTCAGCTAACCCCGGCTCTCTGTTTAGATCCAAACGGAGCACCGAGTCCCGATTTGTTATTTAGGTTAAAGCGGAGAACAGGCAGCAAACAGGCAGCAGCGGAGCGTTAACTGCAGCATGACCGAAAGAAGCACAACCAGTTCGCCTCTGCTAGCCTCTCAGCTAACCCCGGCTCTCTGTTTAGATCCAAACGGAGCACCGAGTCCCGATTTGTTATTTAGGTTAAAGCGGAGAACAGGCAGCAAACAGGCAGCAGCGGAGCGTTAATTGCAGCATGACCGAAAGAAGCACAACCAGTTAGCCTCTGCTAGCCTCTCAGCTAACCCCGGCTCTCTGTTTAGATCCAAACGGAGCACCGAGTCCCGAATTGCTATTTAGGTTAAAGCGGAGAGAATCAGCGGGTCTGTCGGCCAGCTGAGTGAAGTGAAACCTGCGGAAAAAACACCGTGACCATCAAGGTAAAACAGGTCGGCGAAAACACGGCAGCTGGCTCTGAGTGGAGTGGCGGAGAGAACAGCAGAGATGACTCGGCGAAGACGCGCAGGGCAGAGCCGGTCCACGTTATCCCGAAGTAACTTCATTTCCTCTTTCTCGGGGGGAATTTGAGGACGCTGGTTGCAGCAGCGGTCTCTCTCGGGTCCAGGAATGTGTTCGGGTGAACACGGGCAAAGTCTCGTCTCGTCCGACGAGGGGAGTCTTCGATGAGGGGAAAACATGTTCGTGGGGTAGTCAAGCTAACTCACAGGGAAACAGGAGTTACCCCTAGCTCAGTGACATGGGAAAGACGTATATTTCGGGCGTGCTCGCTTATAAAGGGGTGGTGATGTCATGGCTGCGTCCTCAGGACGCTCCGCTGTGCAGGAGCGTCTCCGCCAATGAGGGACCGATGTTGACTGCTCCCTGCTGAAGTGTGAAAATCGCAAAGCATCCTTGGAAATGGAGTTTGCTCCACCCTCATGGCAGGTCCATTACAGTTTTAATACGGAGCTCCGGAACTCCAGCCTTCCTGAGTTTTTCCCTCATATAGGCTATAGTTTTTCTTAATCATTACTACAATATATGATTACATATGTAATAGTCTCCTCAGCCAAGTTAGAAAAAATATGTGCATGTATGAACAACAGCAATTGGAGAAGATGACAGTCAAAAAGTGATCATGTTAAATAATCATGATCTCAATATTGAACAAAAATGATTGTGATTATAATTTTTACCATAATCAAGCACCCCTAAAAACAGCAAATTGTGATTTACATACACACACACACACACACACACACAGAGTTTAAATATGTATGTGATAAATTGTAAATATGTATGAAATGAATTGTTTTCTGTAAGAAACTCTTACTTGAACATTTTTCAGTGTGCTCCTAAAGTTATATGTATGCTCCTAATTTCTTTCATTTAGGAGCACATGCGCTCCTTGAAAAGAAGTAAGGATTGAACACTGCTGTCACATGTGTGAAAGCACTAAGTAAGTGGAGTGTGGTGCAGTCCAAGGGCTTCTGTCACAGGCAGTAGATGTTTACTTTACCCATCCCCCCCCTCCCATTCTCTCTCTCTCCCTCACAGTTGGAAGGAAAGATTTCAAAGTGATCTTCTTGTGAAAAATCCTCATAAATCCCATAACTTTGGCCAAATCCTACATAAAAATATCATTTTTTTGTAGGAATTTTCGTCGCGAATCCATTGATACAGGTTTGGAAGTGGTCGGACTTACAGTTTAGACGCCAGATGCCCCAGTTTGGCACAAAGTCCATGCCCAGAATTTGCCTCCCCATTGGTTTACATTGTAAGGTGTAATGTCGCACTCCAACTTTCAGGGCTTACTAAATCTAAACCGTTCGAGTTATTACAAAGTTTTTAATAACTTTTGCTCAACACAGTGTGATAAGTCATGTATTAAAGTTTGAAGCCGATACCATTAACGCCCTAGGAGGAGATAGCGTTTATTCAAGGTCCAAAATTGGCAAAAAATCGTACTTTGAAATGGACATTGCAGATTTCCTGTTGGATTTAGGTCAGGGGTGTCAGCGTATGATTTGTAGGTCTTGATGAGACGAATAATTGAGTTTTGGTTCGATCTCTCTACGACATTCCTACGGGCCGTGGCGGCCGTTTTAGATACATAGGTGGCGCTAGAGAGCACATTTTGGCACTTTGGGGTTTAATTTTTACATTTTATCAAATTTTTCACCATTCCTGATGTGCGTGCCAAATTTGGTGAGTTTTTGAGCATGTTTAGGGGGTCAAATTTAGAGTTAAAGTGGCGTAACAAGAAAGAAAGAATAATAATAATAATAATAATAATAATAATAAAGAAATAAACACACGAAAAACAAGAGGGTCTTCGCCCTTTGGGCTCAGGCCCTAATTATTAATATGAACTAACAAGCACGGAGCACCACCCGGAAACCAGGACCAATAACCGAACAAGGTAATCTCATAAATGGGATTTCACCTAGAATGTTAATATCTGCGAGATATCAACATTCAAGGGTGAACAAAGAAGGGTTGAATTCAAGCTCTGACTCCTTCAATCAGCCACTTCTCACAATATGTTACACACAATAATGACAAAAGAACTTCTCTTTAAAGATATAACATTGTTTATTAAACTTAGCAAAATTAACAAAGTTAACAAATACTTCATTCAATAAACAGCTATTCTAAAATCTAATTCTACCAAACAAAACACAAACAGCTTTGCACAGAGTTGGACACTTGCAGGGGAATGCGTGTATGTATGTATGTGTGTGTGTGTGTGTGTGTGTGTGTGTGTGTGTGTGTGTGTATGTGTGTGTGTGTGTGTGTTAGTAGCAAGAGAGGAAGGAGGGAAAGCGATCGTGAGAGGGAGAGAAGCGGCTCTTTTGTCCACAGAGAGCGCACGTACGGACGGCAGTCTGTAACGTACGTTGTCTGGTTTCTGATCGACAAATCAGTTTACTTTCTCACTCACGGTGGCACAGAAGTAGCAGTTGTCCCGACCGGGAAAAACACAAAATAGTCTAGCGTGGTGAACACAACTAACAGGAAGCAAACTTAAAATACTCCTCAGAGTAAAGCAGAGAAAAATGGACTCGGCGGTCCGTCAACTCACACAACAAGAACAATAGCGATAAAGCTAAAAAGGCTAAATGCTAAACAACAGCAACTGATGCTGAAAAGAACACACAACTAACACTGCCTATGCCCAGACTTATGCCTCTTACTTGGTCGCTTCAGAAAGTGCGCAGGTTGTGTGTGTGTGTAGTCCGTCTTAATGTCCATCTTTGTTCTTGGCTCGGAGGCAGACGGTGCCGTTCTCGCACGTCGTCGAAAACAAGGCAGCTGGCTCTGAGTGGAGTGGCGGATAGAACAGCAGAGACGACTCGGCGAAGACGCGCAGGGCAGAGCCGGTCCACGTTATCCCGAAGTAACTTCATTTCCTCTTTCTCGGGGGAATTTGAGGACGCTGGTTGCAGCAGCGGTCTCTCTCGGGTCCAGGAATGTGTTCGGGTGAACACGGGCAAAGTCTCGTCTCGTCCGACGAGGGGAGTCTTCGATGAGGGGAAAACATGTTCGTGGGGTAGTCAAGCTAACTCACAGGGAAACAGGAGTTACCCCTAGCTCAGTGACATGGGAAAGACGTGTAGTTTGGGCGTGCTCGCTTATAAAGGGGTGGTGATGTCATGGCTGCGTCCTCAGGACGCTCCGCTGTGCAGGAGCGTCTCCGCCAATGAGGGACCGATGTTGACTGCTCCCTGCTGAGGTGTGAAAATCGCAAAGCATCCTTGGAAATGGAGTTTGCTCCACCCTCATGGCAGGTCCATTACAGTTTTAATACGGAGCTCCGGAACTCCAGCCTTCCTGAGTTTTTCCCTCATATAGGCTATAGTTTTTCTTAATCATTACTACAATATATGATTACATATGTAATAGTCTCCTCAGCCAAGTTAGAAAAAATATGTGCATGTATGAACAACAGCAATTGGAGAAGATGACAGTCAAAAAGTAATCATGTTAAATAATCATGATCTCAATATTGAACAAAAATGATTGTGATTATAATTTTTGCCATAATCAAGCACCCCTAAAAACAGCAAATTGTGATTTACATACACATACACACACACACACACACACACACACACACACACAGTTTAAATATGTATGTGATAAATTGTAAATATGTATGTAATGAATTGTTTTATTTAAGAAACTCTTACTTGAACATTTTTCAGTGTGCTCCTAAAGTTATATGTATGCTCCTAATTTCTGTCATTTAGGAGCACATGTACTCCTTGAAAAGAAGTAAGGATTGAACACTGCTGTCACTGCTGCAGTCCAAGGGCTTCTGTCACAGACAGTAGATGTTTACTTTACCCATCCCCCCCCTCCCATTCTCTCTCTCTCCCTCACAGCTGCAGAGAAGATTTTAGTGTACTCTACTTGTGAAATATGCTCATAAATCCCATAACTTTGGCCAAATCCTACATAAAAATATCATTTTTTTGTAGGAATTTTCGTCGCGAATCCATTGATACAGGTTTGAAAGTGGTGGGACTTATAGTTTAGACGCCAGATGCCCCAGTTTGGCACAAAGTCCATGCCCAGAATTTGCCTCCCCATTGGTTTACATTGTAAGGTGTAATGTCGCACTCCAACTTTCAGGGCTTACTAAATCTAAACCGTTCGAGTTATTACAAAGTTTTTAATAACTTTTGCTCAACACAGTGTGATAAGTCATGTATTAAAGTTTGAAGCCGATACCATTAACGCCCTAGGAGGAGATAGCGTTTATTCAAGGTCCAAAATTGGCAAAAAATCATACTTTGAAATGGACATTGCAGATTTCCTGTTGGATTTAGGTCAGGGGTGTCAGCGTATGATTTGTAGGTCTTGATGAGACGAATAATTGGGTTTTGGTTCGATCTCTCTACGACATTCCTACGGGCCGTGGTGGCCGTTTTAGATACATAGGTGGCGCTAGAGAGCACATTTTGGCACTTTGGGGTTTAATTTTTACATTTTATCAAATTTTTCACCATTCCTGATGTGCGTGCCAAATTTGGTGAGTTTTTGAGCATGTTTAGGGGGTCAAATTTAGAGTTAAAGTGGCGTAATAATAAAGAATAATAATAATAATAATAATAATTAAAGCTGCAAGCAGCGTTGAACGGGCCTTCGCGCCCTTGCGCACGTCGGGCCGCGGCGCAGTCAGTTGAGCTTGTGGGAACCAAGAAAACGTTTGGAGATGATCAGTGTGAGAGTCTTTTGACACACAATACTAACTACTTTCTCTCCGTGAGCGCACCCCTCTGTTTATCACAGATAATTATGGCTTATGAAATTAAAATATTGTTAACCTTAATCAATAATTCAGGCACCAACTGTAGCATATATGAGGAACACAGTTGATTATTTGCCATAATTATCAATTATCTAAGATAAATTAACTAATTATAATAATTAATAGAATTATTAATATGAACTAACAAGCACGGAGCACCACCCGGAAACCAGGACCAATAACCGAACAAGGTAATCTCATAAATGGGATTTCACCTAGAATGTTAATATCTGCGAGATATCAACATTCAAGGGTGAACAAAGAAGGGTTGAATTCAAGCTCTGACTCCTTCAATCAGCCACTTCTCACAATATGTTACACACAATAATGACAAAAGAACTTCTCTTTAAAGATATAACATTGTTTATTAAACTTAGCAAAATTAACAAAGTTAACAAATACTTCATTCAATAAACAGCTATTCTAAAATCTAATTCTACCAAACAAAACACAAACAGCTTTGCACAGAGTTGGACACTTGCAGGGGAATGCGTGTATGTATGTATGTGTGTGTGTGTGTGTGTGTGTGTGTGTGTGTGTGTGTGTGTATGTGTGTGTGTGTGTGTGTTAGTAGCAAGAGAGGAAGGAGGGAAAGCGATCGTGAGAGGGAGAGAAGCGGCTCTTTTGTCCACAGAGAGCGCACGTACGGACGGCAGTCTGTAACGTACGTTGTCTGGTTTCTGATCGACAAATCAGTTTACTTTCTCACTCACGGTGGCACAGAAGTAGCAGTTGTCCCGACCGGGAAAAACACAAAATAGTCTAGCGTGGTGAACACAACTAACAGGAAGCAAACTTAAAATACTCCTCAGAGTAAAGCAGAGAAAAATGGACTCGGCGGTCCGTCAACTCACACAACAAGAACAATAGCGATAAAGCTAAAAAGGCTAAATGCTAAACAACAGCAACTGATGCTGAAAAGAACACACAACTAACACTGCCTATGCCCAGACTTATGCCTCTTACTTGGTCGCTTCAGAAAGTGCGCAGGTTGTGTGTGTGTGTAGTCCGTCTTAATGTCCATCTTTGTTCTTGGCTCGGAGGCAGACGGTGCCGTTCTCGCACGTCGTCGAAAACAAGGCAGCTGGCTCTGAGTGGAGTGGCGGATAGAACAGCAGAGACGACTCGGCGAAGACGCGCAGGGCAGAGCCGGTCCACGTTATCCCGAAGTAACTTCATTTCCTCTTTCTCGGGGGAATTTGAGGACGCTGGTTGCAGCAGCGGTCTCTCTCGGGTCCAGGAATGTGTTCGGGTGAACACGGGCAAAGTCTCGTCTCGTCCGACGAGGGGAGTCTTCGATGAGGGGAAAACATGTTCGTGGGGTAGTCAAGCTAACTCACAGGGAAACAGGAGTTACCCCTAGCTCAGTGACATGGGAAAGACGTGTAGTTTGGGCGTGCTCGCTTATAAAGGGGTGGTGATGTCATGGCTGCGTCCTCAGGACGCTCCGCTGTGCAGGAGCGTCTCCGCCAATGAGGGACCGATGTTGACTGCTCCCTGCTGAGGTGTGAAAATCGCAAAGCATCCTTGGAAATGGAGTTTGCTCCACCCTCATGGCAGGTCCATTACAGTTTTAATACGGAGCTCCGGAACTCCAGCCTTCCTGAGTTTTTCCCTCATATAGGCTATAGTTTTTCTTAATCATTACTACAATATATGATTACATATGTAATAGTCTCCTCAGCCAAGTTAGAAAAAATATGTGCATGTATGAACAACAGCAATTGGAGAAGATGACAGTCAAAAAGTAATCATGTTAAATAATCATGATCTCAATATTGAACAAAAATGATTGTGATTATAATTTTTGCCATAATCAAGCACCCCTAAAAACAGCAAATTGTGATTTACGTACACACATACACACACACAAAGTTTAAATATGTATGTGATAAATTGTAAATATGTATGTAATGAATTGTTTTCTTTAAGAAACTCTTACTTGAACATTTTTCAGTGTGCTCCTAAAGTTATATGTATGCTCCTAATTTCTGTCATTTAGGAGCACATGTACTCCTTGAAAAAAAGTAATGATTGAACACTGCTGTCACTGCTGCAGTCCAAGGGCTTCTGTCACAGGCAGTAGATGTTTACTTTACCCATCCCCCCCCCTCCCATTCTCTCTCTCTCCCTCACAGTTGGAAGGAAAGATTTCAAAGTGATCTTCTTGTGAAAAATCCTCATAAATCCCATAAATTTGGCCAAATCCTACATAAAAATATCATTTTTTTGTAGGAATTTTCGTCGCGAATCCATTGATACAGGTTTGAAAGTGGTGGGACTTATAGTTTAGACGCCAGATGCCCCAGTTTGGCACAAAGTCCATGCCCAGAATTTGCCTCCCCATTGGTTTACATTGTAAGGTGTAATGTCGCACTCCAACTTTCAGGGCTTACTAAATCTAAACCGTTCGAGTTATTACAAAGTTTTTAATAACTTTTGCTCAACACAGTGTGATAAGTCATGTATTCAAGTTTGAAGCCGATACCATTAACGCCCTAGGAGGAGATAGCGTTTATTCAAGGTCCAAAATTGGCAAAAAATCATACTTTGAAATTGACATTGCAGATTTCCTGTTGGATTTAGGTCAGGGGTGTCAGCGTATGATTTGTAGGTCTTGATGAGACGAATAATTGGGTTTTGGTTCGATCTCTCTACGACATTCCTACGGGCCGTGGTGGCCGTTTTAGATACATAGGTGGCGCTAGAGAGCACATTTTGGCACTTTGGGGTTTAATTTTTACATTTTATCAAATTTTTCACCATTCCTGATGTGCGTGCCAAATTTGGTGAGTTTTTGAGCATGTTTAGGGGGTCAAATTTAGAGTTAAAGTGGCGTAATAATAAAGAATAATAATAATAATAATAATAATAATAAGAAACAAACAAACACACGAAAAACAAGAGGGTCTTCGCCCTTTGGGCTCAGGCCCTAATAATAATAAGAAACAAACAAACACACGAAAAACAAGAGGGTCTTCGCCCTTTGGGCTCAGGCCCTAATTAAAGCTGCAAGCAGCGTTGGACGGGCCTTCGCGCCCTTGCGCACGTCGGGCCGCGGCGCAGTCAGTTGAGCTTGTGGGAACCAAGAAAACGTTTGGAGATGATCATTGTGAGAGTCTTTTTACACACAATACTAACCAGTGTCTCTCTGTGAGCCCACCCCTCTGTTCACAGACAATTATGAATTATGAAATCAAAATATTGTTAACCTTAATCAGTAATTCAGGTACAAACTGTAGGATCTGCGAAAAACACAGTTAATTATTTGCTATAATTATCAATGATCAATAATAATTAATTATAACAATTAACAGAATTATTAATATGAACTAACAGATACGAAGCACCACCCCGAAACCGGGACCAATAACCGAGCAAAATAGTCTCATAAATGGGAGTTCACCTAGAATGTTAATATCTGAGAGATAATCATTCAAGGGTGAACAAAGAAGGGTTGAATTCGAGCTCTGACTCCTTCAATCAGCCACTTTTCACAATATGTTACCAATAATGACTAAAGAACTTCTCTTTGAAGATATAACAGTGTTTATTAAACTTAGCAAAATTAACAAAGTTAACAAATGCTTCATTCAATAAATAGCTATTCAAAAATCTAATTCTACCAAACAAAACACAAACAGCTTTGCACAGGGTTGGACACTTGCAAGTTGGACACTTTTGTCCGACGTTATCTGACCATCAGATGTGCAAAACGATGTCGGTGCGTGTATCTGTGCGCGCGTGAGTATGGTGTTAGTCACAAGAGAGGGAGGAGGGAAAGCGATCGTGAGAGAGAGAGAAGCGGTTCTTTTTCCACAGAGAACGCACGTATGGACGGCAGTCTGTAACGCACGTTGTCTGGTTTAAGATCGACAAATCAGTTTACTTTCTCACTCACGGCAGCACAGACACAGTAGTCCCGAGCGGGACAAACACAAAATAGTCTAGCGTGGTGAACACAACTAACAGGCAGCAAACTTAAAATACTCCTCAGAGTAAAGCAGAGAAAAATGGACTCGGCGGTCCGTCAACTCACACAACAAGAACAACAGCAATAAAGCTAAAAAGGCTAAATGCTAAACAACAGCAACTGATGCTGAAAAGAACACACAACTAACACTGCCTATGCCCAGACTTATGCCTCTTACTTGGTCGCTTCAGAAAGTGCGCAGGTTGTGTGTGTGTGTAGTCCGTCTTAATGTCCATCTTTGTTCTTGGCTCGGAGGCAGACGGTGCCGTTCTCGCACGTCGTCGAAAACAAGGCAGCTGGCTCTGAGTGGAATGGCGGAGAGAACAGCAGAGACAACTCGGCGAAGACGCGCAGGGCAGAGCCGGTCCACGTTATCGCGAAGTAACTTCATTTCCTCTTTCTCGGGGGAATTTGAGGACGCTGGTTGCAGCAGCGGTCTCTCTCGGGTCCAGGAATGTGTTCGGGTGAACACGGGCAAAGTCTCGTCTCGTCCGACGAGGGGAGTCTTCGATGAGGGGAAAACATGTTCGTGGGGTAGTCAAGCTAACTCACAGGGGAACAGGAGTTACCCCTAGCTCAGTGACATGGGAAAGACGTGTAGTTTGGGCGTGCTCGCTTATAAAGGGGTGGTGATGTCATGGCTGCGTCCTCAGGACGCTCCGCTGTGCAGGAGAGTCTCCGCCAATGAGGGACCGATGTTGACTGCTCCCTGCTGAGGTGTGAAAATCGCAAAGCATCCTTGGAAATGGAGTTTGCTCCACCCTCATGGCAGGTCCATTACAGTTTTAATACGGAGCTCCGGAACTCCAGCCTTCCTGAGTTTTTCCCTCATATAGGCTATAGTTTTTCTTAATCATTACTACAATATATGATTACATATGTAATAGTCTCCTCAGCCAAGTTAGAAAAAGTATGTGCATGTATGAACAACAGCAATTGGAGAAGATGACAGTCAAAAAGTAATCATGTTAAATAATCATGATCTCAATATTGAACAAAAATGATTGTGATTATAATTTTTGCCATAATCAAGCACCCCTAAAAACAGCAAATTGTGATTTACATACACATACACACACACACACACACACACACACACACACACACAGTTTAAATATGTATGTGATAAATTGTAAATATGTATGTAATGAATTGTTTTATTTAAGAAACTCTTACTTGAACATTTTTCAGTGTGCTCCTAAAGTTATATGTATGCTCCTAATTTCTGTCATTTAGGAGCACATGTACTCCTTGAAAAGAAGTAAGGATTGAACACTGCTGTCACTGCTGCAGTCCAAGGGCTTCTGTCACAGGCAGTAGATGTTTACTTTACCCATCCCCCCCTCCCATTCTCTCTCTCTCCCTCACAGCTGCAGAGAAGATTTTAGTGTACTCTACTTGTGAAATATGCTCATAAATCCCATAACTTTGGCCAAATCCTACATAAAAATATCATTTTTTTGTAGGAATTTTCGTCGCGAATCCATTGATACAGGTTTGAAAGTGGTGGGACTTATAGTTTAGACGCCAGATGCCCCAGTTTGGCACAAAGTCCATGCCCAGAATTTGCCTCCCCATTGGTTTACATTGTAAGGTGTAATGTCGCACTCCAACTTTCAGGGCTTACTAAATCTAAACCGTTCGAGTTATTACAAAGTTTTTAATAACTTTTGCTCAACACAGTGTGATAAGTCATGTATTCAAGTTTGAAGCCGATACCATTAACGCCCTAGGAGGAGATAGCGTTTATTCAAGGTCCAAAATTGGCAAAAAATCATACTTTGAAATGGACATTGCAGATTTCCTGTTGGATTTAGGTCAGGGGTGTCAGCGTATGATTTGTAGGTCTTGATGAGACGAATAATTGGGTTTTGGTTCGATCTCTCTACGACATTCCTATGGGCCGTGGTGGCCGTTTTAGATACATAGGTGGCGCTAGAGAGCACATTTTGGCACTTTGGGGTTTAATTTTTACATTTTATCAAATTTTTCACCATTCCTGATGTGCGTGCCAAATTTGGTGAGTTTTTGAGCATGTTTAGGGGGTCAAATTTAGAGTTAAAGTGGCGTAATAATAAAGAATAATAATAATAATAATAATAATAATAATAAGAAACAAACAAACACACGAAAAACAAGAGGGTCTTCGCCCTTTGGGCTCAGGCCCTAATTAAAGCTGCAAGCAGCGTTGAACGGGCCTTCGCGCCCTTGCGCACATCGGGCCGCGGCGCAGTCAGTTGAGCTTGTGGGAACCAAGAAAACGTTTGGAGATGATTAGTGTGAGAGTCTTTTGACACACAATACTAACCAGTGTCTCTCTGTGAGCCCACCCCTCTGTTCACAGACAATTATGAATTATGAAATCAAAATATTGTTAACCTTAATCAATAATTCAGGTACCAACTGTAGGATCTGCGAAGAACACAGTTAATTATTTGCTATAATTATCAATTATCAATAATAATTAATTATAACAATTAACAGAATTATTAATATGAACTAACAGATACGAAGCACCACCCCGAAACCGGGACCAATAACCGAGCAAGGTAGTCTCATAAATGGGAGTTCACCTAGAATGTTAATATCTGAGAGATAATCATTCAAGGGTGAACAAAGAAGGGTTGAATTCGAGCTCTGACTCCTTCAATCAGCCACTTTTCACAATATGTTACCAATAATGACTAAAGAACTTCTCTTTAAAGATATAACAGTGTTTATTAAACTTAGCAAAATTAACAAAGTTAACAAATGCTTCACTCAATAAATAGCTATTCTAAAATCTAATTCTACCAAACAAAACACAAACAGCTTTGCACGGGGTTGGACACCTGCAGGTTGGACACTTTTGTCCGACGTTATCTGACCATCAGATGTGCAAAACGATGTCGGTACGTGTATCTGTGCGCGCGTGAGTGTGGTGTTAGTCACAAGAGAGGGAGGAGGGAAAGCGATCGTGAGAGAGAGAGAGAAGCGGTTCTTTTTCCACAGAGAGCGCACGTACGGACGGCAGTCTGTAACGCACGTTGTCTGGTTTCAGATCGACAAATCAGTTTACTTTCTCACTCACGGCAGCACAAACACAGTAGTCCCGAGCGGGACAAACACAAAATAGTCAAGCGTGGTGAACACAACTAACAGGCAGCAAACAGGCAGCAGCGGAGCGTTAACTGCAGCATGACCGAAAGAAGCACAACCAGTTAGCCTCTGCTAGCCTCTCAGCTAACCCCGGCTATCTGTTTAGATCCAAACGGAGCACCGAGTCCCGATTTGTTATTTAGGTTAAAGCGGAGAACAGGCAGCAAACAGGCAGCAGCGGAGCGTTAACTGCAGCATGACCGAAAGAAGCACAACCAGTTCGCCTCTGCTAGCCTCTCAGCTAACCCTGGCTCTCTGTTTAGATCCAAACGGAGCACTGAGTCCCGATTTGTTATTTAGGTTAAAGCGGAGAACAGGCAGCAGCGGAGCGTTAATTGCAGCATGACCGAAAGAAGCACAACCAGTTCGCCTCTGCTAGCCTCTCAGCTAACCCCGGCTCTCTGTTTAGATCCAAACGGAGCACCGAGTCCCGATTTGTTATTTAGGTTAAAGCGGACAGAATCAGCGGGTCTGTCGGCCAGCTGAGTGAAGTGAAACCTGCGGAAAAAACACCGTGACCATCACGGTAAAACAGGTCGGCGAAAACACGGCAGCTGGCTCTGAGTGGAGTGGCGGAGAGAACAGCAGAGCCGGAAAAATATTTTACCCTCGCCTTTTTGGTTGGCAACAACGGTTGGCAACCAGCATATTGGGTGCATTACTGCCACCCTCTTCCTGAGTTTTTCCCTCATATCAGCTATAGTCTTTCTTGATCATTAGTACAATATATGATCACATATGTAATAGTCCCCTCAGCCAAGTCAGAAAAAATATGTGCATGTATGAACAACAGCAATTGGAGAAGATGACAGTCAAAAAGTAATCATGTTAAATAATCATGATCTCAATATTGAAAAAAAATGATCGTGATTATATTTTTTGCCATAATCAAGCACCCCTAAAAACAGCAAATTGTGATTTACATACACACGCGCACACACACACACACACACACACACAGAGTTTAAATATGTATGTGATCAATTGTAAATATGTTATAATGAATTGTTTTCTTTAAGAAACTCTTACTTGCACATTTTTCAGTGTGCTCCTAAAGTTATATATATGCTCCTAATTTCTTTCATTTAGGAGCACATGTACTCCTTGAAAAGAAGTAGGGATTGAACACTGCTGTCAGATATGTGGAAACACTAAGTAAGTGGAGTGTGGCCAGTCCAAGGGCTTCTGTCACAGGCAGTAGATGTTTACTTTACCCATCCCCCCCTCCCATTCTCTCTCTCTCCCTCACAGCTGCAGAGAAGGATATTAGTGTACTCTACTTGTGAAAAATCCTCATAAATCCCCTAACTTTGGCCAAATCCTACATAAAAATATCATTTTTTTGTAGGAATTTTCGTCGCGAATCCATTGATACAGGTTTGAAAGTGGTCGGACTTACAGTTTAGACGCCAGATGCCCCAGTTTGGCACAAAGTCCATGCCCAGAATTTGCCTCCCCATTGGTTTACATTGTAAGGTGTAATGTCGCACTCCAACTTTCAGGGCTTACTAAATCTAAACCGTTCGAGTTATTACAAAGTTTTTAATAACTTTTGCTCAACACAGTGTGATAAGTCATGTATTAAAGTTTGAAGCCGATACCATTAACGCCCTAGGAGGAGATAGCGTTTATTCAAGGTCCAAAATTGGCAAAAAATCGTACTTTGAAATGGACATTGCAGATTTCCTGTTGGATTTAGGTCAGGGGTGTCAGCGTATGATTTGTAGGTCTTGATGAGACGAATAATTGGATTTTGGTTCGATCTCTCTACGACATTCCTACGGGCCGTGGCGGCCGTTTTAGATACATAGGTGGCGCTAGAGAGCACATTTTGGCACTTTGGGGTTTATTTTTTACATTTTATCAAATTTTTCACCATTCCTGATGTGCGTTCCAAATTTGGTGAGTTTTTGAGCATGTTTAGGGGGTCAAATTTAGAGTTAAAGTGGCGTAATAATAAAGAATTAAAGCTGCAAGCAGCGATGATCGGGCCCTCGCACCCCAGCGCATGTCCAAGTGACGCTCAGTCGAAGGGCTTTTGTCAGTGACTTGTGTAAAGTTTGAGGCAGATCCAACCGTGTACACTCAAGTTATATCAATTTCCTCTGTCATGGCGAAACATCAAAACTCAATGCCACGCCACGGCCAAACCATCATGATCATACACTAGTCTAGATGACACACACTGATTTTGAAGTCCTTACCATGGATTCTGTAGGAGGAGTTCTTTAAAATACAAGGTATGCGAAATGGCCAAGAAAAGGCGAAAATGTACCATTTTTTTCAAGATGGCCGACTTCCTGTTCGACTTACAATAAGGCTTCAAGAGGCTTTTTTGTGCGTGTTGACATTATACATGTGCCCTGTGAATTTCATCTTTCTACGTTAATCTGGAAGGCGGGGCTGCAATTTTGAAATTTTAAAGGGGGCGCTGTTGAGCCATTTTGCCACGCCCATTCAAAGTGACCACATAGGATTTTAGCTGACATCACTCTAGACATGTGTGTCAAGTTTCATGACTGTAGAGCAATCCCTTCTCCCTGAAAAACAGTATCGTATTTCATGGCGAAGGATGTGTCGCCATGGTAACAGCATTCCGTTTTGGGTCATGAGCTGCCAAATGTAGCATCACCAAGGTCTCGTTTATTAGCTGACTTAATTTCAGGTGCATCAGCCAAATTTCCTAGGAGTAATTAGACAAAGTACGACGCATGATACTTCCTGTTGCCAGTAGGTGGCGCTATGACTTTGGCTAAATATGAGACTGAACATGTGTTCAGATCGGGACTCTTAACAAGCATATGAAATTTGGAAAAGATCAGACCACGTGGAGTCAAGTTATAAGGCATTGAAATTTCATGGCGTCACATCGAAATTCGCCGCGTCGCCATGGCAACACCTTTCGACGAAGGGTCACCAACTTCATAATATAAGATCTCCAAGGTCTTGAGGCTATTCTCTGTAAATTTCAGCTGGATTCCATCACCGTGCTGCCCACAGGGCGTCAGAGCGTAAAACATGTAACTTCCTGTTGCCAGGAGGTGGCGCTATGACTCATATCCTGTATTGTCACATGGACCCGTTCAGGGCGGGACTCTTATGAAGCACAAAAGGTTTGGCTCTCTTAGGATCATGTATGCCGGAGTTATAGCCGTTTCATTTTTTAAAGGGGGCGCTGTTGAGCCATTTTGCCACGCCCATTCAAAGCGACCACACAGGATTTTAGCTGACATCACTCTAGACATGTGTGTCAAGTTTCATGACTGTAGAGCAATCCCTTCTCCCTGAAAAACAGTATCGTATTTCATGGCGAAGGATGTGTCGCCATGGTAACAGCATTCCGTTTTGGGTCATGAGCTGCCAAATGTAGCATCACCAAGGTCTCGTTTATTAGCTGACTTAATTTCAGGTGCATCAGCCAAATTTCCTAGGAGTAATTAGACAAAGTACGACGCATGATACTTCCTGTTGCCAGTAGGTGGCGCTATGACTTTGGCTAAATATGAGACTGAACATGTGTTCAGATCGGGACTCTTAACAAGCATATGAAATTTGGAAAAGATCAGACCACGTGGAGTCAAGTTATAAGGCATTGAAATTTCATGGCGTCACATCGAAATTCGCCGCGTCGCCATGGCAACACCTTTCGACGAAGGGTCACCAACTTCATAATATAAGATCTCCAAGGTCTTGAGGCTATTCTCTGTAAATTTCAGCTGGATTCCATCACCGTGCTGCCCACAGGGCGTCAGAGCGTAAAACATGTAACTTCCTGTTGCCAGGAGGTGGCGCTATGACTCATATCCTGTATTGTCACATGGACCCGTTCAGGGCGGGACTCTTATGAAGCACAAAAGGTTTGGCTCTCTTAGGATCATGTATGCCGGAGTTATAGCCGTTTCATTTTTTAAAGGGGGCGCTGTTGAGCCATTTTGCCACGCCCATTCAAAGCGACCACACAGGATTTTAGCTGACATCACTCTAGACATGTGTGTCAAGTTTCATGACTGTAGAGCAATCCCTTCTCCCTGAAAAACAGTATCGTATTTCATGGCGAAGGATGTGTCGCCATGGTAACAGCATTCCGTTTTGGGTCATGAGCTGCCAAATGTAGCATCACCAAGGTCTCGTTTATTAGCTGACTTAATTTCAGGTGCATCAGCCAAATTTCCTAGGAGTAATTAGACAAAGTACGACGCATGATACTTCCTGTTGCCAGTAGGTGGCGCTATGACTTTGGCTAAATATGAGACTGAACATGTGTTCAGATCGGGACTCTTAACAAGCATATGAAATTTGGAAAAGATCAGACCACGTGGAGTCAAGTTATAAGGCATTGAAATTTCATGGCGTCACATCGAAATTCGCCGCGTCGCCATGGCAACACCTTTCGACGAAGGGTCACCAACTTCATAATATAAGATCTCCAAGGTCTTGAGGCTATTCTCTGTAAATTTCAGCTGGATTCCATCACCGTGCTGCCCACAGGGCGTCAGAGCGTAAAACATGTAACTTCCTGTTGCCAGGAGGTGGCGCTATGACTCATATCCTGTATTGTCACATGGACCCGTTCAGGGCGGGACTCTTATGAAGCACAAAAGGTTTGGCTCTCTTAGGATCATGTATGCCGGAGTTATAGCCGTTTCATTTTTTAAAGGGGGCGCTGTTGAGCCATTTTGCCACGCCCATTCAAAGCGACCACACAGGATTTTAGCTGACATCACTCTAGACATGTGTGTCAAGTTTCATGACTGTAGAGCAATCCCTTCTCCCTGAAAAACAGTATCGTATTTCATGGCGAAGGATGTGTCGCCATGGTAACAGCATTCCGTTTTGGGTCATGAGCTGCCAAATGTAGCATCACCAAGGTCTCGTTTATTAGCTGACTTAATTTCAGGTGCATCAGCCAAATTTCCTAGGAGTAATTAGACAAAGTACGACGCATGATACTTCCTGTTGCCAGTAGGTGGCGCTATGACTTTGGCTAAATATGAGACTGAACATGTGTTCAGATCGGGACTCTTAACAAGCATATGAAATTTGGAAAAGATCAGACCACGTGGAGTCAAGTTATAAGGCATTGAAATTTCATGGCGTCACATCGAAATTCGCCGCGTCGCCATGGCAACACCTTTCGACGAAGGGTCACCAACTTCATAATATAAGATCTCCAAGGTCTTGAGGCTATTCTCTGTAAATTTCAGCTGGATTCCATCACCGTGCTGCCCACAGGGCGTCAGAGCGTAAAACATGTAACTTCCTGTTGCCAGGAGGTGGCGCTATGACTCATATCCTGTATTGTCACATGGACCCGTTCAGGGCGGGACTCTTATGAAGCACAAAAGGTTTGGCTCTCTTAGGATCATGTATGCCGGAGTTATAGCCGTTTCATTTTTCATGGCGAAGGATCGAAATTCGCCGCCCAGCCACGCCCCCTAGGAAAGACTAATGAGAATTGTTTTAATAACTTTTAGTCTCCTATGCCTGTAGATGATACGGACCGAATTTGAAAGTCCTGGGGTCAAATCTCTAGGAGGAGTTCGTTAAAGTATGCGGGCTGGAAATGACAAAATTTCAACTTTGATACAAAATGGCCGACTTCCTGTTGGAGTTAGGCTATGTGTCCTTGAGACTTTTTGGTGCGTCTGGTCATGATACATATGCATACCGAATTTCGTTCTCCTACGACAATCTGTATCGAGGGGGTCAATTCTAGGTGGCGCTGTCGAGCCATTTTGTCCCGCTTTATTTCGAGACCCATAAAATATCGCAATTTTCGCTAGTCCTGACATCTGTGCAAATTTTCATGAGTTTTCGTGCATGTTTAGGCCCTCAAAAATGCGTTTGTTTCGGAGGAATAATAATAATAATTAAAGCTGCAAGCAGCGATGATCGGGCCCTCGCACCCCAGCGCATGTCGAAGTGACGCTCAGTCGAAGGGCTTTTGTCAGTGACTTGTTGTGTAAAGTTTGAGGCAGATCCAACCGTGTACACTCAAGTTATATCAATTTCCTCTGTCATGGCGAAACATCAAAACTCAACGCCACGCCACGGCCAAACCATCATGATCATACACTAGTCTAGATGACACACACTGATTTTTAAGTCCTTACGATGGATTCTGTAGGAGGAGTTCTTTAAAATACAAGGTATGCGAAATGGCCAAGAAAAGGCGAAAATGTACCATTTTTTTCAAGATGGCCGACTTCCTGTTCGACTTACAATAAGGCTTCAAGAGGCTTTTTTGTGCGTGTTGACATTATACATGTGCCCTGTGAATTTCATCTTTCTACGTTAATCTGGAAGGCGGGGCTGCAATTTTGAAATTTTAAAGGGGGCGCTGTTGAGCCATTTTGCCACGCCCATTCAAAGCGACCACATAGGATTTTAGCTGACATCACTCTAGACATGTGTGTCAAGTTTCATGACTGTAGAGCAATCCCTTCTCCCTGAAAAACAGTATCATATTTCATGGCGAAGGATGTGTCGCCATGGTAACAGCATTCAGTTTTGGGTCATGAGCTGCCAAATGTAGCATCACCAAGGTCTTGTTTATTAGCTGACTTCATTTCAGGTGCATCAGCCAAATTTCCTAGGAGTAATTAGACAAAGTACGACGCATGATACTTCCTGTTGCCAGTAGGTGGCGCTATGACTTTCGCTAAATATGAGACTGAACATGTGTTCAGATTGGGACTCTTAACAAGCATATGAAATGTGGAAAAGATCAGACCACGTGGAGTCAAGTTATAAGGCATTGAAATTTCATGGCGTCACATCGAAATTCGCCGCGTCGCCATGGCAACACCTTTCGACGAAGGGTCACCAACTTCATAATATAAGATCTCCAAGGTCTTGAGGCTATTCTCTGTAAATTTCAGCTGGATTCCATCACCGTGCTGCCCACAGGGCGTCAGAGCGTAAAACATGTAACTTCCTGTTGCCAGGAGGTGGCGCTATGACTCATATCCTGTATTGTCACATGGACCCGTTCAGGGCGGGACTCTTATGAAGCACAAAAGGTTTGGCTCTCTTAGGATCATGTATGCCGGAGTTATAGCCGTTTCATTTTTCATGGCGAAGGATCGAAATTCGCCGCCCAGCCACGCCCCCTAGGAAAGACTAATGAGAATTGTTTTAATAACTTTTAATCTCCTATGCCTGTAGATGATACGGACCGAATTTGAAAGTCCTGGGGTCAAATCTCTAGGAGGAGTTCGTTAAAGTATGCGGGCTGGAAATGACAAAATCGGTGCAAAATTTCAACTTTGATACAAAATGGCCGACTTCCTGTTGGAGTTAGGCTATGTGTCCTTGGGACTTTTTGGTGCGTCTGGTCATGATACATATGCATACCGAATTTCGTTCTCCTACGACAATCTGTATCGAGGGGCTCACTTTTCTTGACTTTCTAGGTGGCGCTGTCGAGCCATTTTGTCCCGCTTTATTTCGAGACCCATAAAATATCGCAATTTTCGCCAGTCCTGACATCTGTGCAAATTTTCATGAGTTTTCGTGCATGTTTAGGCCCTCAAAAATGCGTTTGTTTCGGAGGAATAATAATAATAATAATAATAATAATTCCTTCAGTTTCAATAGGGCTTCGCACCGGTCGGTGCTCGGGCCCTAATTAAAGCTGCAAGCAGCGTTGGACGGGCCTTCGCGCCCTTGCGCACGTCGGGCCGCGGCGCAGTCAGTTGAGCTTGTGGGAACCAAGAAAACGTTTGGAGATGATCAGTGTGAGAGTCTTTTGACACACAATACTAACTACTATCTCTCCGTGAGCGCACGCCTCTGTTTATCACAGATAATTATGGCTTATGAAATTAAAATATTGTTAACCTTAATCAATAATTCAGGCACCAACTGTAGCATGTATGAGGAACACAGTTGATTATTTGCCATAATTATCAATTATCTAAGATAATTAACTAATTATAATAATTAATAGAATTATTAATATGAACTAACAAGCACGGAGCACCACCCGGAAACCAGGACCAATAACCGAACAAGGTAATCTCATAAATGGGATTTCACCTAGAATGCTAATATCTGCGAGATATCAACATTCAAGGGTGAACAAAGAAGGGTTGAATTCAAGCTCTGACTCCTTTAATCAGCCACTTCTCACAATATGTTACACACAATAATGACAAAAGAACTTCTCTTTAAAGATATAACATTGTTTATTAAACTTAGCAAAATTAACAAAGTTAACAAATACTTCATTCAATAAACAGCTATTCTAAAATCTAATTCTACCAAACAAAACACAAACAGCTTTGCACAGAGTTGGACACTTGCAGGGGAATGCGTGTGTGTGTGTGTGTGTGTGTGTGTGTGTGTGTGTGTGTTAGTAGCAAGAGAGGAAGGAGGGAAAGCGATCGTGAGAGGGAGAGAAGCGGCTCTTTTGACCACAGAGAGCGCACGTACGGACGGCAGTCTGTAACGTACGTTGTCTGGTTTCTGATCGACAAATCAATTTACTTTCTCACTCACGGTGGCACAAAAGTAGCAGTTGTCCCGACCGGGAAAAACACAAAATAGTCTAGCGTGGTGAACACAACTAACAGGCAGCAAACTTAAAATACTCCTCAGAGTAAAGCAGAGAAAAATGGACTCGGCGGTCCGTCAACTCACACAACAAGAACAACAGCGATAAAGCTAAAAAGGCTAAATGCTAAACAACAGCAACTGATGCTGAAAAGAACACACAACTAACACTGCCTATGCCCAGACTTATGCCTCTTACTTGGTCGCTTCAGAAAGTGCGCAGGTTGTGTGTGTGTGTAGTCCGTCTTAATGTCCATCTTTGTTCTTGGCTCGGAGGCAGACGGTGCCGTTCTCGCACGTCGTCGAAAACACGGCAGCTGGCTCTGAGTGGAATGGCGGAGAGAACAGCAGAGACAACTCGGCGAAGACGCGCAGGGCAGAGCCGGTCCACGTTATCCCGAAGTAACTTCATTTCCTCTTTCTCGGGGGAATTTGAGGACGCTGGTTGCAGCAGCGGTCTCTCTCGGGTCCAGGAATGTGTTCGGGTGAACACGGGCAAAGTCTCGTCTCGTCCGACGAGGGGAGTCTTCGATGAGGGGAAAACATGTTCGTGGGGTAGTCAAGCTAACTCACAGGGGAACAGGAGTTACCCCTAGCTCAGTGACATGGGAAAGACGTGTAGTTTGGGCGTGCTCGCTTATAAAGGGGTGGTGATGTCATGGCTGCGTCCTCAGGACGCTCCGCTGTGCAGGAGCGTCTCCGCCAATGAGGGACCGATGTTGACTGCTCCCTGCTGAAGTGTGAAAATCGCAAAGCATCCTTGGAAATGGAGTTTGCTCCACCCTCATGGCAGGTCCATTACAGTTTTAATACGGAGCTCCGGAACTCCAGCCTTCCTGAGTTTTTCCCTCATATAGGCTATAGTTTTTCTTAATCATTACTACAATATATGATTACATATGTAATAGTCTCCTCAGCCAAGTTAGAAAAAGTATGTGCATGTATGAACAACAGCAATTGGAGAAGATGACAGTCAAAAAGTAATCATGTTAAATAATCATGATCTCAATATTGAACAAAAATGATTGTGATTATAATTTTTGCCATAATCAAGCACCCCTAAAAACAGCAAATTGTGATTTACATACACATACACACACACACACACACACACACACACACACACAGTTTAAATATGTATGTGATAAATTGTAAATATGTATGTAATGAATTGTTTTCTTTAAGAAACTCTTACTTGAACATTTTTCAGTGTGCTCCTAAAGTTATATGTATGCTCCTAATTTCTGTCATTTAGGAGCACATGTACTCCTTGAAAAAAAGTAAGGATTGAACACTGCTGTCACTGCTGCAGTCCAAGGGCTTCTGTCACAGGCAGTAGATGTTTACTTTACCCATCCCCCCCCTCCCATTCTCTCTCTCTCCCTCACAGCTGCAGAGAAGGATATTAGTGTACTCTACTTGTGAAAAATCCTCATAAATCCCATAACTTTGGCCAAATCCTACATAAAAATATCATTTTTTTGTAGGAATTTTCGTCGCGAATCCATTGATACAGGTTTGAAAGTGGTGGGACTTATAGTTTAGACGCCAGATGCCCCAGTTTGGCACAAAGTCCATGCCCAGAATTTGCCTCCCCATTGGTTTACATTGTAAGGTGTAATGTCGCACTCCAACTTTCAGGGCTTACTAAATCTAAACCGTTCGAGTTATTACAAAGTTTTTAATAACTTTTGCTCAACACAGTGTGATAAGTCATGTATTAAAGTTTGAAGCCGATACCATTAACGCCCTAGGAGGAGATAGCGTTTATTCAAGGTCCAAAATTGGCAAAAAATCATACTTTGAAATTGACATTGCAGATTTCCTGTTGGATTTAGGTCAGGGGTGTCAGCGTATGATTTGTAGGTCTTGATGAGACGAATAATTGGGTTTTGGTTCGATCTCTCTACGACATTCCTACGGGCCGTGGTGGCCGTTTTAGATACATAGGTGGCGCTAGAGAGCACATTTTGGCACTTTGGGGTTTAATTTTTACATTTTATCAAATTTTTCACCATTCCTGATGTGCGTGCCAAATTTGGTGAGTTTTTGAGCATGTTTAGGGGGTCAAATTTAGAGTTAAAGTGGCGTAACAAGAAAGAAAGAATAATAATAATAATAAAGAAACAAACGGACGAAAAACAAGAGGGTCTTCGCCCTTTGGGCTCAGGCCCTAATTAAAGCTGCAAGCAGCGTTGAACGGGCCTTCGCGCCCTTGCGCACATCGGGCCGCGGCGCAGTCAGTTGAGCTTGTGGGAACCAAGAAAGCGTTTGGAGATGATCAGTGTGAGAGTCTTTTTACACACAATACTAACCAGTGTCTCTCTGTGAGCCCACCCCTCCGTTCACAGACAATTATGAATTATGACATCAAAATATTGTTAACCTTAATCAGTAATTCAGGTACCAACTGTAGGAATCTGCGAAGAACACAGTTAATTATTTGCTATAATTATCAATTATCAATAATAATTAATTATAACAATTAACAGAATTATTAATATGAACT
This sequence comes from Thunnus thynnus, assembly GCF_963924715.1. Classification (NCBI taxonomy): domain Eukaryota; kingdom Metazoa; phylum Chordata; class Actinopteri; order Scombriformes; family Scombridae; genus Thunnus; species Thunnus thynnus. The sequence continues at coordinate 3,831,510 of NC_089518.1, forward strand.
AACAGATACGAAGCACCACCCCGAAACCGGGACCAATAACCGAGCAAGGTAGTCTCATAAATGGGAGTTCACCTAGAATGTTAATATCTGAGAGATAATCAGTCAAGGGTGAACAAAGAGGGGTTGAATTTGAGCTCTGACTCCTTCAATCAGCCACTTTTCACAATATGTTACCAATAATGACTAAAGAACTTCTCTTTAAAGATATAACAGTGTTTATGAAACTTAGCAAAATTAACAAAGTTAACAAATGCTTCATTCAATAAATAGCTATTCTAAAATCTAATTCTACCAAACAAAACACAAACAGCTTTGCACAGGGTTGGACACTTGCAGGTTGGACACTTTTGTCCGACGTTATCTGACCATCAGATGTGCAAAACGATGTCGGTGCGTGTATCTGTGCGCGCGTGAGTATGGTGTTAGTCACAAGAGAGGGAGGAGGGAAAGCGATCGTGAGAGAGAGAGAAGCGGTTCTTTTTCCACAGAGAGCGCACGTACGGACGGCAGTCTGTAACGCACGTTGTCTGTTTTAAGATCGACAAATCAGTTTACTTTCTCACTCACGGCAGCACAAACACAGTAGTCCCGAGCGGGACAAACACAAAATAGTCAAGCGTGGTGAACACAACTAACAGGCAGCAAACAGGCAGCAGCGGAGCGTTAACTGCAGCATGACCGAAAGAAGCACAACCAGTTAGCCTCTGCTAGCCTCTCAGCTAACCCCGGCTCTTTGTTTAGATCCAAACGGAGCACCGAGTCCCGATTTGTTATTTAGGTTAAAGCGGAGAACAGGCAGCAGCGGAGCGTTAATTGCAGCATGACCGAAAGAAGCACAACCAGTTAGCCTCTGCTAGCCTCTCAGCTAACCCCGGCTCTCTGTTTAGATCCAAACGGAGCACCGAGTCCCGAATTGCTATTTAGGTTAAAGCGGAGAGAATCAGCGGGTCTGTCGGCCAGCTGAGTGAAGTGAAACCTGCGGAAAAAACACCGTGACCATCAAGGTAAAACAGGTCGGCGAAAACACGGCAGCTGGCTCTGAGTGGAGTGGCGGAGAGAACAGCAGAGATGACTCGGCGAAGACGCGCAGGGCAGAGCCGGTCCACGTTATCCCGAAGTAACTTCATTTCCTCTTTCTCGGGGGAATTTGAGGACGCTGGTTGCAGCAGCGGTCTCTCTCGGGTCCAGGAATGTGTTCGGGTGAACACGGGCAAAGTCTCGTCTCGTCCGACGAGGGGAGCCTTCGATGAGGGGAAAACATGTTCGTGGGGTAGTTAAGCTAACTCACAGGGGAACAGGAGTTACCCCTAGCTCAGTGACATGGGAAAGACGTATATTTCGGGCGTGCTCGCTTATAAAGGAGTGGTGATGTCATGGCTGCGTCCTCAGGACGCTCCGCTGTGCAGGAGCGTCTCCGCCAATGAGGGACCGATGTTGACTGCTCCCTGCTGAAGTGTGAAAATCGCAAAGCATCCTTGGAAATGGAGTTTGCTCCACCCTCATGGCAGGTCCATTACAGTTTTAATACGGAGCTCCGGAACTCCAGCCTTCCTGAGTTTTTCCCTCATATAGGCTATAGTTTTTCTTAATCATTACTACAATATATGATTACATATGTAATAGTCTCCTCAGCCAAGTTAGAAAAAATATGTGCATGTATGAACAACAGCAATTGGAGAAGATGACAGTCAAAAAGTGATCATGTTAAATAATCATGATCTCAGTATTGAACAAAAATGATTGTGATTATAATTTTTACCATAATCAAGCACCCCTAAAAACAGCAAATTGTGATTTACATACACACACACACACACACACACACACACACACACAAAGAGTTTAAATATGTATGTGATCAATTGTAAATATGTATGTAATGAATTGTTTTCTTTAAGAAACTCTTACTTGAACATTTTTCAGTGTGCTCCTAAAGTTATATGTATGCTCCTAATTTCTGTCGTTTAGGAGCACATGTACTCCTTGAAAAAAAGTAAGGATTGAACACTGCTGTCAGATATGTAGAAGCATTAAGTAGCTGGAGTGTGGTGCAGTCCAAGGGCTTCTGTCACAGGCAGTAGATGTTTACTTTACCCATCCCCCCCCTCCCATTCTCTCTCTCTCCCTCACAGTTGGAAGGAAAGATTTCAAAGTGATCTTCTTGTGAAAAATCCTCATAAATCCCATAACTTTAGCCAAATCCTACATAAAAATATCATTTTTTTGTAGGAATTTCCGTCGCGAATCCATTGATACAGGTTTGAAAGTGGTCGGACTTATAGTTTAGACGCCAGATGCCCCAGTTTGGCACAAAGTCCATGCCAAGAATTTGCCTCCCCATTGGTTTACATTGTAAGGTGTAATGTCGCACTCCAACTTTCAGGGCTTACTAAATCTAAACCGTTCGAGTTATTACAAAGTTTTTAATAACTTTTGCTCAACACAGTGTGATAAGTCATGTATTAAAGTTTGAAGCCGATACCATTAACGCCCTAGGAGGAGATAGCGTTTATTCAAGGTCCAAAATTGGCAAAAAAATCATACTTTAAATTGACATTGCAGATTTCCTGTTGGATTTAGGTCAGGGGTGTCAGCGTATGATTTGTAGGTCTTGATGAGACGAATAATTGAGTTTTGGTTCGATCTCTCTACGACATTCCTACGGGCCGTGGTGGCCGTTTTAGATACGTAGGTGGCGCTAGAGAGCACATTTTGGCACTTTGGGGTTTAATTTTTACATTTTATCAAATTTTTCACCATTCCTGATGTGCGTGCCAAATTTGGTGAGTTTTTGAGCATGTTTAGGGGGTCAAATTTAGAGTTAAAGTGGCGTAACAAGAAAGAATAATAATAAACAAACAAACGCACGAAAAACAATAGGGTCTTCGCCCTTTGGGCTCAGGCCCTAATTAAAGCTGCAAGCAGCGTTGGACGGGCCTTCGCGCCCTTGCGCACGTCAAGCCGCGGCGCAGTCAGTTGAGCTTGTGGGAACCAAGAAAACGTTTGGAGATGATTAGTGTGAGAGTCTTTTTACACACAATACTAACCAGTGTCTCTCTGTGAGCCCACCCCTCTGTTCACAGACAATTATGAATTATGAAATCAAAATATTGTTAACCTTAAAAAATAATTCAGGTACCAACTGTAGGATCTGCGAAGAACACAGTTAATTATTTGCTATAATTATCAATGATCAATAATAATTAATTATAACAATTAACAGAATTATTAATATGAACTAACAGATACGAAGCACCACCCCGAAACCGGGACCAATAACCGAGCAAGGTAGTCTCATAAATGGGAGTTCACCTAGAATGTTCATATCTGAGAGATAATCATTCAAGGGTGAACAAAGAAGGGTTGAATTCGAGCTCTGACTCCTTCAATCAGCCACTTTTCACAATATGTTACCAATAATGACTAAAGAACTTCTCTTTAAAGACATAACAGTGTTTATTAAACTTAGCAAAATTAACAAAGTTAACAAATGCTTCATTCAATAAATAGCTATTCTAAAATCTAATTCTACCAAACAAAACACAAACAGCTTTGCACAGGGTTGGACACTTGCAGGTTGGACACTTTTGTCCGACGTTATCTGACCATCAGATGTGCAAAACGATGTCGGTGCGTGTATCTGTGCGCGCGTGAGTATGGTGTTAGTCACAAGAGAGGGAGGAGGGAAAGCGATCGTGAGAGAGAGAGAAGCGGTTCTTTTTCCACAGAGAGCGCACGTACGGACGGCAGTCTGTAACGCACGTTGTCTGTTTTAAGATCGACAAATCAGTTTACTTTCTCACTCACGGCAGCACAAACACAGTAGTCCCGAGCGGGACAAACACAAAATAGTCAAGCGTGGTGAACACAACTAACAGGCAGCAAACAGGCAGCAGCGGAGCGTTAACTGCAGCATGACCGAAAGAAGCACAACCAGTTAGCCTCTGCTAGCCTCTCAGCTAACCCCGGCTCTCTGTTTAGATCCAAACGGAGCACCGAGTCCCGATTTGTTATTTAGGTTAAAGCGGAGAACAGGCAGCAGCGGAGCGTTAATTGCAGCATGACCGAAAGAAGCACAACCAGTTAGCCTCTGCTAGCCTCTCAGCTAACCCCGGCTCTCTGTTTAGATCCAAACGGAGCACCGAGTCCCGAATTGCTATTTAGGTTAAAGCGGAGAGAATCAGCGGGTCTGTCGGCCAGCTGAGTGAAGTGAAACCTGCGGAAAAAACACCGTGACCATCAAGGTAAAACAGGTCGGCGAAAACACGGCAGCTGGCTCTGAGTGGAGTGGCGGAGAGAACAGCAGAGATGACTCGGCGAAGACGCGCAGGGCAGAGCCGGTCCACGTTATCCCGAAGTAACTTCATTTCCTCTTTCTCGGGGGAATTTGAGGACGCTGGTTGCAGCAGCGGTCTCTCTCGGGTCCAGGAATGTGTTCGGGTGAACACGGGCAAAGTCTCGTCTCGTCCGACGAGGGGAGTCTTCGATGAGGGGAAAACATGTTCGTGGGGTAGTCAAGCTAACTCACAGGGAAACAGGAGTTACCCCTAGCTCAGTGACATGGGAAAGACGTATATTTCGGGCGTGCTCGCTTATAAAGGGGTGGTGATGTCATGGCTGCGTCCTCAGGACGCTCCGCTGTGCAGGAGCGTCTCCGCCAATGAGGGACCGATGTTGACTGCTCCCTGCTGAAGTGTGAAAATCGCAAAGCATCCTTGGAAATGGAGTTTGCTCCACCCTCATGGCAGGTCCATTACAGTTTTAATACGGAGCTCCGGAACTCCAGCCTTCCTGAGTTTTTCCCTCATATAGGCTATAGTTTTTCTTAATCATTACTACAATATATGATTACATATGTAATAGTCTCCTCAGCCAAGTTAGAAAAAATATGTGCATGTATGAACAACAGCAATTGGAGAAGATGACAGTCAAAAAGTGATCATGTTAAATAATCATGATCTCAATATTGAACAAAAATGATTGTGATTATAATTTTTACCATAATCAAGCACCCCTAAAAACAGCAAATTGTGATTTACATACACACACACACACACACACACACACACACACACAAAGAGTTTAAATATGTATGTGATCAATTGTAAATATGTATGTAATGAATTGTTTTCTTTAAGAAACTCTTACTTGAACATTTTTCAGTGTGCTCCTAAAGTTATATGTATGCTCCTAATTTCTGTCGTTTAGGAGCACATGTACTCCTTGAAAAAAAGTAAGGATTGAACACTGCTGTCAGATATGTAGAAGCATTAAGTAGCTGGAGTGTGGTGCAGTCCAAGGGCTTCTGTCACAGGCAGTAGATGTTTACTTTACCCATCCCCCCCCTCCCATTCTCTCTCTCTCCCTCACAGTTGGAAGGAAAGATTTCAAAGTGATCTTCTTGTGAAAAATCCTCATAAATCCCATAACTTTAGCCAAATCCTACATAAAAATATCATTTTTTTGTAGGAATTTCCGTCGCGAATCCATTGATACAGGTTTGAAAGTGGTCGGACTTATAGTTTAGACGCCAGATGCCCCAGTTTGGCACAAAGTCCATGCCAAGAATTTGCCTCCCCATTGGTTTACATTGTAAGGTGTAATGTCGCACTCCAACTTTCAGGGCTTACTAAATCTAAACCGTTCGAGTTATTACAAAGTTTTTAATAACTTTTGCTCAACACAGTGTGATAAGTCATGTATTAAAGTTTGAAGCCGATACCATTAACGCCCTAGGAGGAGATAGCGTTTATTCAAGGTCCAAAATTGGCAAAAAAATCATACTTTAAATTGACATTGCAGATTTCCTGTTGGATTTAGGTCAGGGGTGTCAGCGTATGATTTGTAGGTCTTGATGAGACGAATAATTGAGTTTTGGTTCGATCTCTCTACGACATTCCTACGGGCCGTGGTGGCCGTTTTAGATACGTAGGTGGCGCTAGAGAGCACATTTTGGCACTTTGGGGTTTAATTTTTACATTTTATCAAATTTTTCACCATTCCTGATGTGCGTGCCAAATTTGGTGAGTTTTTGAGCATGTTTAGGGGGTCAAATTTAGAGTTAAAGTGGCGTAACAAGAAAGAATAATAATAAACAAACAAACGCACGAAAAACAATAGGGTCTTCGCCCTTTGGGCTCAGGCCCTAATTAAAGCTGCAAGCAGCGTTGGACGGGCCTTCGCGCCCTTGCGCACGTCAAGCCGCGGCGCAGTCAGTTGAGCTTGTGGGAACCAAGAAAACGTTTGGAGATGATTAGTGTGAGAGTCTTTTTACACACAATACTAACCAGTGTCTCTCTGTGAGCCCACCCCTCTGTTCACAGACAATTATGAATTATGAAATCAAAATATTGTTAACCTTAAAAAATAATTCAGGTACCAACTGTAGGATCTGCGAAGAACACAGTTAATTATTTGCTATAATTATCAATGATCAATAATAATTAATTATAACAATTAACAGAATTATTAATATGAACTAACAGATACGAAGCACCACCCCGAAACCGGGACCAATAACCGAGCAAGGTAGTCTCATAAATGGGAGTTCACCTAGAATGTTCATATCTGAGAGATAATCATTCAAGGGTGAACAAAGAAGGGTTGAATTCGAGCTCTGACTCCTTCAATCAGCCACTTTTCACAATATGTTACCAATAATGACTAAAGAACTTCTCTTTAAAGACATAACAGTGTTTATTAAACTTAGCAAAATTAACAAAGTTAACAAATGCTTCATTCAATAAATAGCTATTCTAAAATCTAATTCTACCAAACAAAACACAAACAGCTTTGCACAGGGTTGGACACTTGCAGGTTGGACACTTTTGTCCGACGTTATCTGACCATCAGATGTGCAAAACGATGTCGGTGCGTGTATCTGTGCGCGCGTGAGTATGGTGTTAGTCACAAGAGAGGGAGGAGGGAAAGCGATCGTGAGAGAGAGAGAAGCGGTTCTTTTTCCACAGAGAGCGCACGTACGGACGGCAGTCTGTAACGCACGTTGTCTGTTTTAAGATCGACAAATCAGTTTACTTTCTCACTCACGGCAGCACAAACACAGTAGTCCCGAGCGGGACAAACACAAAATAGTCAAGCGTGGTGAACACAACTAACAGGCAGCAAACAGGCAGCAGCGGAGCGTTAACTGCAGCATGACCGAAAGAAGCACAACCAGTTAGCCTCTGCTAGCCTCTCAGCTAACCCCGGCTCTCTGTTTAGATCCAAACGGAGCACCGAGTCCCGATTTGTTATTTAGGTTAAAGCGGAGAACAGGCAGCAGCGGAGCGTTAATTGCAGCATGACCGAAAGAAGCACAACCAGTTAGCCTCTGCTAGCCTCTCAGCTAACCCCGGCTCTCTGTTTAGATCCAAACGGAGCACCGAGTCCCGAATTGCTATTTAGGTTAAAGCGGAGAGAATCAGCGGGTCTGTCGGCCAGCTGAGTGAAGTGAAACCTGCGGAAAAAACACCGTGACCATCAAGGTAAAACAGGTCGGCGAAAACACGGCAGCTGGCTCTGAGTGGAGTGGCGGAGAGAACAGCAGAGATGACTCGGCGAAGACGCGCAGGGCAGAGCCGGTCCACGTTATCCCGAAGTAACTTCATTTCCTCTTTCTCGGGGGAATTTGAGGACGCTGGTTGCAGCAGCGGTCTCTCTCGGGTCCAGGAATGTGTTCGGGTGAACACGGGCAAAGTCTCGTCTCGTCCGACGAGGGGAGTCTTCGATGAGGGGAAAACATGTTCGTGGGGTAGTCAAGCTAACTCACAGGGAAACAGGAGTTACCCCTAGCTCAGTGACATGGGAAAGACGTATATTTCGGGCGTGCTCGCTTATAAAGGGGTGGTGATGTCATGGCTGCGTCCTCAGGACGCTCCGCTGTGCAGGAGCGTCTCCGCCAATGAGGGACCGATGTTGACTGCTCCCTGCTGAAGTGTGAAAATCGCAAAGCATCCTTGGAAATGGAGTTTGCTCCACCCTCATGGCAGGTCCATTACAGTTTTAATACGGAGCTCCGGAACTCCAGCCTTCCTGAGTTTTTCCCTCATATAGGCTATAGTTTTTCTTAATCATTACTACAATATATGATTACATATGTAATAGTCTCCTCAGCCAAGTTAGAAAAAATATGTGCATGTATGAACAACAGCAATTGGAGAAGATGACAGTCAAAAAGTGATCATGTTAAATAATCATGATCTCAATATTGAACAAAAATGATTGTGATTATAATTTTTACCATAATCAAGCACCCCTAAAAACAGCAAATTGTGATTTACATACACACACACACACACACACACACAGAGTTTAAATATGTATGTGATAAATTGTAAATATGTATGAAATGAATTGTTTTCTGTAAGAAACTCTTACTTGAACATTTTTCAGTGTGCTCCTAAAGTTATATGTATGCTCCTAATTTCTTGCATTTAGGAGCACATGCGCTCCTTGAAAAGAAGTAAGGATTGAACACTGCTGTCACATGTGTGAAAGCACTAAGTAAGTGGAGTGTGGTGCAGTCCAAGGGCTTCTGTCACAGGCAGTAGATGTTTACTTTACCCATCCCCCCCCTCCCATTCTCTCTCTCTCCCTCACAGTTGGAAGGAAAGATTTCAAAGTGATCTTCTTGTGAAAAATCCTCATAAATCCCATAACTTTGGCCAAATCCTACATAAAAATATCATTTTTTTGTAGGAATTTTCATCGCGAATCCATTGATACAGGTTTGGAAGTGGTGGGACTTATAGTTTAGACGCCAGATGCCCCAGTTTGGCACAAAGTCCATGCCCAGAATTTGCCTCCCCATTGGTTTACATTGTAAGGTGTAATGTCGCACTCCAACTTTCAGGGCTTACTAAATCTAAACCGTTCGAGTTATTACAAAGTTTTTAATAACTTTTGCTCAACACAGTGTGATAAGTCATGTATTCAAGTTTGAAGCCGATACCATTAACGCCCTAGGAGGAGATAGCGTTTATTCAAGGTCCAAAATTGGCAAAAAATCATACTTTGAAATGGACATTGCAGATTTCCTGTTGGATTTAGGTCAGGGGTGTCAGCGTATGATTTGTAGGTCTTGATGAGACGAATAATTGAGTTTTGGTTCGATCTCTCTACGACATTCCTACGGGCCGTGGCAGCCGTTTTAGATACATAGGTGGCGCTAGAGAGCACATTTTGGCACTTTGGGGTTTAATTTTTACATTTTATCAAATTTTTCACCATTCCTGATGTGCGTGCCAAATTTGGTGAGTTTTTGAGCATGTTTAGGGGGTCAAATTTAGAGTTAAAGTGGCGTAACAAGAAAGAATAATAATAATAATAATAAAGAAACAAACGCACGAAAAACAAGAGCCCGTCCAACGCTGCTTGCAGCTTTAAAGCTGCAAGCAGCGTTGGACGGGCCTTCGCGCCCTTGCGCACGTCGGGCCGCGGCGCAGTCAGTTGAGCTTGTGGGAACCAAGAAAACGTTTGGAGATGATCAGTGTGAGAGTCTTTTGACACACAATACTAACTACTTTCTCTCCGTGAGCGCACGCCTCTGTTTATCACAGATAATTATGGCTTATGAAATTAAAATATTGTTAACCTTAATCAATAATTCAGGCACCAACTGTAGCATGTATGAGGAACACAGTTGATTATTTGCCATAATTATCAATTATCTAAGATAATTAACTAATTATAATAATTAATAGAATTATTAATATGAACTAACAAGCACGGAGCACCACCCGGAAACCAGGACCAATAACCGAACAAGGTAATCTCATAAATGGGATTTCACCTAGAATGCTAATATCTGCGAGATATCAACATTCAAGGGTGAACAAAGAAGGGTTGAATTCAAGCTCTGACTCCTTTAATCAGCCACTTCTCACAATATGTTACACACAATAATGACAAAAGAACTTCTCTTTAAAGATATAACATTGTTTATTAAACTTAGCAAAATTAACAAAGTTAACAAATACTTCATTCAATAAACAGCTATTCTAAAATCTAATTCTACCAAACAAAACACAAACAGCTTTGCACAGAGTTGGACACTTGCAGGGGAATGCGTGTGTGTGTGTGTGTGTGTGTGTGTGTGTGTTAGTAGCAAGAGAGGAAGGAGGGAAAGCGATCGTGAGAGGGAGAGAAGCGGCTCTTTTGACCACAGAGAGCGCACGTACGGACGGCAGTCTGTAACGTACGTTGTCTGGTTTCTGATCGACAAATCAATTTACTTTCTCACTCACGGTGGCACAAAAGTAGCAGTTGTCCCGACCGGGAAAAACACAAAATAGTCTAGCGTGGTGAACACAACTAACAGGCAGCAAACTTAAAATACTCCTCAGAGTAAAGCAGAGAAAAATGGACTCGGCGGTCCGTCAACTCACACAACAAGAACAACAGCGATAAAGCTAAAAAGGCTAAATGCTAAACAACAGCAACTGATGCTGAAAAGAACACACAACTAACACTGCCTATGCCCAGACTTATGCCTCTTACTTGGTCGCTTCAGAAAGTGCGCAGGTTGTGTGTGTGTGTAGTCCGTCTTAATGTCCATCTTTGTTCTTGGCTCGGAGGCAGACGGTGCCGTTCTCGCACGTCGTCGAAAACACGGCAGCTGGCTCTGAGTGGAATGGCGGAGAGAACAGCAGAGACAACTCGGCGAAGACGCGCAGGGCAGAGCCGGTCCACGTTATCCCGAAGTAACTTCATTTCCTCTTTCTCGGGGGAATTTGAGGACGCTGGTTGCAGCAGCGGTCTCTCTCGGGTCCAGGAATGTGTTCGGGTGAACACGGGCAAAGTCTCGTCTCGTCCGACGAGGGGAGTCTTCGATGAGGGGAAAACATGTTCGTGGGGTAGTCAAGCTAACTCACAGGGGAACAGGAGTTACCCCTAGCTCAGTGACATGGGAAAGACGTGTAGTTTGGGCGTGCTCGCTTATAAAGGGGTGGTGATGTCATGGCTGCGTCCTCAGGACGCTCCGCTGTGCAGGAGCGTCTCCGCCAATGAGGGACCGATGTTGACTGCTCCCTGCTGAAGTGTGAAAATCGCAAAGCATCCTTGGAAATGGAGTTTGCTCCACCCTCATGGCAGGTCCATTACAGTTTTAATACGGAGCTCCGGAACTCCAGCCTTCCTGAGTTTTTCCCTCATATAGGCTATAGTTTTTCTTAATCATTACTACAATATATGATTACATATGTAATAGTCTCCTCAGCCAAGTTAGAAAAAGTATGTGCATGTATGAACAACAGCAATTGGAGAAGATGACAGTCAAAAAGTAATCATGTTAAATAATCATGATCTCAATATTGAACAAAAATGATTGTGATTATAATTTTTGCCATAATCAAGCACCCCTAAAAACAGCAAATTGTGATTTACATACCCATACACACACACACACACACACACACACACACACACAGTTTAAATATGTATGTGATAAATTGTAAATATGTATGTAATGAATTGTTTTCTTTAAGAAACTCTTACTTGAACATTTTTCAGTGTGCTCCTAAAGTTATATGTATGCTCCTAATTTCTGTCATTTAGGAGCACATGTACTCCTTGAAAAAAAGTAAGGATTGAACACTGCTGTCACTGCTGCAGTCCAAGGGCTTCTGTCACAGGCAGTAGATGTTTACTTTACCCATCCCCCCCCTCCCATTCTCTCTCTCTCCCTCACAGCTGCAGAGAAGATTTTAGTGTACTCTACTTGTGAAATATGCTCATAAATCCCATAACTTTGGCCAAATCCTACATAAAAATATCATTTTTTTGTAGGAATTTTCGTCGCGAATCCATTGATACAGGTTTGAAAGTGGTGGGACTTATAGTTTAGACGCCAGATGCCCCAGTTTGGCACAAAGTCCATGCCCAGAATTTGCCTCCCCATTGGTTTACATTGTAAGGTGTAATGTCGCACTCCAACTTTCAGGGCTTACTAAATCTAAACCGTTCGAGTTATTACAAAGTTTTTAATAACTTTTGCTCAACACAGTGTGATAAGTCATGTATTCAAGTTTGAAGCCGATACCATTAACGCCCTAAGAGGAGATAGCGTTTATTCAAGGTCCAAAATTGGCAAAAAATCATACTTTGAAATGGACATTGCGGATTTCCTGTTGGATTTAGGTCAGGGGTGTCAGCGTATGATTTGTAGGTCTTGATGAGACGAATAATTGGGTTTTGGTTCGATCTCTCTACGACATTCCTACGGGCCGTGGCGGCCGTTTTAGATACATAGGTGGCGCTAGAGAGCACATTTTGGAACTTTGGGGTTTAATTTTTACATTTTATCAAATTTTTCACCATTCCTGATGTGCGTGCCAAATTTGGTGAGTTTTTGAGCATGTTTAGGGGGTCAAATTTAGAGTTAAAGTGGCGTAACAAGAAAGAAAGAATAATAATAATAATAATAAAGAAACAAACGCACGAAAAACAAGAGGGTCTTCGCCCTTTGGGCTCAGGCCCTAATAATAAGAAACAAACAAACACACGAAAAACAAGAGGGTCTTCGCCCTTTGGGCTCAGGCCCTAATTAAAGCTGCAAGCAGCGTTGAACGGGCCTTCGCGCCCTTGCGCACGTCGGGCCGCGGCGCAGTCAGTTGAGCTTGTGGGAACCAAGAAAACGTTTGGAGATGATCAGTGTGAGAGTCTTTTTACACACAATACTAACCAGTGTCTCTCTGTGAGCCCACCCCTCTGTTTATCACAGACAATTATGAATTATGAAATCAAAATATTGTTAACCTTAATCAATAATTCAGGCACCCACTGTCGGATCTGTGAGGAACACAGTTGATTATTTGCCATAATTATCAATTATCTAAGATAATTAACTAATTATAATAACTAATAGAATTATTAATATGAACTAACAGATACGAAGCACCACCCGGAAACCAGGACCAATAACCGAACAAGGTAATCTCATAAATGGGAGTTCACCTAGAATGTTAATATCTACGAGATATCAACATTCAAGGGTGAACAAAGAAGGGTTGAATTCAAGCTCTGACTCCTTTAATCAGCCACTTCTCACAATATGTTACACACAATAATGACAAAAGAACTTCTCTTTAAAGATATAACATTGTTTATTAAACTTAGCAAAATTAACAAAGTTAACAAATACTTCATTCAATAAACAGCTATTCTAAAATCTAATTCTACCAAACAAAACACAAACAGCTTTGCACAGAGTTGGACACTTGCAGGGGAATGCGTGTGTGTGTGTGTGTGTGTGTGTGTGTGTGTGTGTGTTAGTAGCAAGAGAGGAAGGAGGGAAAGCGATCGTGAGAGGGAGAGAAGCGGCTCTTTTGACCACAGAGAGCGCACGTACGGACGGCAGTCTGTAACGTACGTTGTCTGGTTTCTGATCTCACGGTGGCACAAAAGTAGCAGTTGTCCCGACCGGGAAAAACACAAAATAGTCTAGCGTGGTGAACACAACTAACAGGCAGCAAACTTAAAATACTCCTCAGAGTAAAGCAGAGAAAAATGGACTCGGCGGTCCGTCAACTCACACAACAAGAACAACAGCAATAAAGCTAAAAAGGCTAAATGCTAAACAACAGCAACTGATGCTGAAAAGAACACACAACTAACACTGCCTATGCCCAGAGTTATGCCTCTTACTTGGTCGCTTCAGAAAGTGCGCAGGTTGTGTGTGTGTGTAGTCCGTCTTAATGTCCATCTTTGTTCTTGGCTCGGAGGCAGACGGTGCCGTTCTCGCACGTCGTCGAAAACACGGCAGCTGGCTCTGAGTGGAGTGGCGGAGAGAACAGCAGAGACAACTCGGCGAAGACGCGCAGGGCAGAGCCGGTCCACGTTATCCCGAAGTAACTTCATTTCCTCTTTCTCGGGGGAATTTGAGGACGCTGGTTGCAGCAGCGGTCTCTCTCGGGTCCAGGAATGTGTTCGGGTGAACACGGGCAAAGTCTCGTCTCGTCCGACGAGGGGAGTCTTCGATGAGGGGAAAACATGTTCGTGGGGTAGTCAAGCTAACTCACAGGGGAACAGGAGTTACCCCTAGCTCAGTGACATGGGAAAGACGTGTAGTTTGGGCGTGCTCGCTTATAAAGGGGTGGTGATGTCATGGCTGCGTCCTCAGGACGCTCCGCTGTGCAGGAGCGTCTCCGCCAATGAGGGACCGATGTTGACTGCTCCCTGCTGAAGTGTGAAAATCGCAAAGCATCCTTGGAAATGGAGTTTGCTCCACCCTCATGGCAGGTCCATTACAGTTTTAATACGGAGCTCCGGAACTCCAGCCTTCCTGAGTTTTTCCCTCATATAGGCTATAGTTTTTCTTAATCATTACTACAATATATGATTACATATGTAATAGTCTCCTCAGCCAAGTTAGAAAAAGTATGTGCATGTATGAACAACAGCAATTGGAGAAGATGACAGTCAAAAAGTAATCATGTTAAATAATCATGATCTCAATATTGAACAAAAATGATTGTGATTATAATTTTTGCCATAATCAAGCACCCCTAAAAACAGCAAATTGTGATTTACATACACATACACACACACACACACACACACACAGTTTAAATATGTATGTGATCAATTGTAAATATGTATGTAATGAATTGTTTTCTTTAAGAAACTCTTACTTGAACATTTTTCAGTGTGCTCCTAAAGTTATATGTATGCTCCTAATTTCTGTCATTTAGGAGCACATGTACTCCTTGAAAAAAAGTAAGGATTGAACACTGCTGTCACTGCTGCAGTCCAAGGGCTTCTGTCACAGGCAGTAGATGTTTACTTTACCCATCCCCCCCCTCCCATTCTCTCTCTCTCCCTCACAGCTGCAGAGAAGATTTTAGTGTACTCTACTTGTGAAATATGCTCATAAATCCCATAACTTTGGCCAAATCCTACATAAAAATATCATTTTTTTGTAGGAATTTTCGTCGCGAATCCATTGATACAGGTTTGAAAGTGGTGGGACTTATAGTTTAGACGCCAGATGCCCCAGTTTGGCACAAAGTCCATGCCCAGAATTTGCCTCCCCATTGGTTTACATTGTAAGGTGTAATGTCGCACTCCAACTTTCAGGGCTTACTAAATCTAAACCGTTCGAGTTATTACAAAGTTTTTAATAACTTTTGCTCAACACAGTGTGATAAGTCATGTATTCAAGTTTGAAGCCGATACCATTAACGCCCTAAGAGGAGATAGCGTTTATTCAAGGTCCAAAATTGGCAAAAAATCATACTTTGAAATGGACATTGCGGATTTCCTGTTGGATTTAGGTCAGGGGTGTCAGCGTATGATTTGTAGGTCTTGATGAGACGAATAATTGGGTTTTGGTTCGATCTCTCTACGACATTCCTACGGGCCGTGGCGGCCGTTTTAGATACATAGGTGGCGCTAGAGAGCACATTTTGGAACTTTGGGGTTTAATTTTTACATTTTATCAAATTTTTCACCATTCCTGATGTGCGTGCCAAATTTGGTGAGTTTTTGAGCATGTTTAGGGGGTCAAATTTAGAGTTAAAGTGGCGTAACAAGAAAGAAAGAATAATAATAATAATAATAAAGAAACAAACGCACGAAAAACAAGAGGGTCTTCGCCCTTTGGGCTCAGGCCCTAATAATAAGAAACAAACAAACACACGAAAAACAAGAGGGTCTTCGCCCTTTGGGCTCAGGCCCTAATTAAAGCTGCAAGCAGCGTTGAACGGGCCTTCGCGCCCTTGCGCACGTCGGGCCGCGGCGCAGTCAGTTGAGCTTGTGGGAACCAAGAAAACGTTTGGAGATGATCAGTGTGAGAGTCTTTTTACACACAATACTAACCAGTGTCTCTCTGTGAGCCCACCCCTCTGTTTATCACAGACAATTATGAATTATGAAATCAAAATATTGTTAACCTTAATCAATAATTCAGGCACCCACTGTCGGATCTGTGAGGAACACAGTTGATTATTTGCCATAATTATCAATTATCTAAGATAATTAACTAATTATAATAACTAATAGAATTATTAATATGAACTAACAGATACGAAGCACCACCCGGAAACCAGGACCAATAACCGAACAAGGTAATCTCATAAATGGGAGTTCACCTAGAATGTTAATATCTACGAGATATCAACATTCAAGGGTGAACAAAGAAGGGTTGAATTCAAGCTCTGACTCCTTTAATCAGCCACTTCTCACAATATGTTACACACAATAATGACAAAAGAACTTCTCTTTAAAGATATAACATTGTTTATTAAACTTAGCAAAATTAACAAAGTTAACAAATACTTCATTCAATAAACAGCTATTCTAAAATCTAATTCTACCAAACAAAACACAAACAGCTTTGCACAGAGTTGGACACTTGCAGGGGAATGCGTGTGTGTGTGTGTGTGTGTGTGTGTGTGTGTGTGTGTGTTAGTAGCAAGAGAGGAAGGAGGGAAAGCGATCGTGAGAGGGAGAGAAGCGGCTCTTTTGACCACAGAGAGCGCACGTACGGACGGCAGTCTGTAACGTACGTTGTCTGGTTTCTGATCTCACGGTGGCACAAAAGTAGCAGTTGTCCCGACCGGGAAAAACACAAAATAGTCTAGCGTGGTGAACACAACTAACAGGCAGCAAACTTAAAATACTCCTCAGAGTAAAGCAGAGAAAAATGGACTCGGCGGTCCGTCAACTCACACAACAAGAACAACAGCAATAAAGCTAAAAAGGCTAAATGCTAAACAACAGCAACTGATGCTGAAAAGAACACACAACTAACACTGCCTATGCCCAGAGTTATGCCTCTTACTTGGTCGCTTCAGAAAGTGCGCAGGTTGTGTGTGTGTGTAGTCCGTCTTAATGTCCATCTTTGTTCTTGGCTCGGAGGCAGACGGTGCCGTTCTCGCACGTCGTCGAAAACACGGCAGCTGGCTCTGAGTGGAGTGGCGGAGAGAACAGCAGAGACAACTCGGCGAAGACGCGCAGGGCAGAGCCGGTCCACGTTATCCCGAAGTAACTTCATTTCCTCTTTCTCGGGGGAATTTGAGGACGCTGGTTGCAGCAGCGGTCTCTCTCGGGTCCAGGAATGTGTTCGGGTGAACACGGGCAAAGTCTCGTCTCGTCCGACGAGGGGAGTCTTCGATGAGGGGAAAACATGTTCGTGGGGTAGTCAAGCTAACTCACAGGGGAACAGGAGTTACCCCTAGCTCAGTGACATGGGAAAGACGTGTAGTTTGGGCGTGCTCGCTTATAAAGGGGTGGTGATGTCATGGCTGCGTCCTCAGGACGCTCCGCTGTGCAGGAGCGTCTCCGCCAATGAGGGACCGATGTTGACTGCTCCCTGCTGAAGTGTGAAAATCGCAAAGCATCCTTGGAAATGGAGTTTGCTCCACCCTCATGGCAGGTCCATTACAGTTTTAATACGGAGCTCCGGAACTCCAGCCTTCCTGAGTTTTTCCCTCATATAGGCTATAGTTTTTCTTAATCATTACTACAATATATGATTACATATGTAATAGTCTCCTCAGCCAAGTTAGAAAAAGTATGTGCATGTATGAACAACAGCAATTGGAGAAGATGACAGTCAAAAAGTAATCATGTTAAATAATCATGATCTCAATATTGAACAAAAATGATTGTGATTATAATTTTTGCCATAATCAAGCACCCCTAAAAACAGCAAATTGTGATTTACATACACATACACACACACACACACACACACACAGTTTAAATATGTATGTGATCAATTGTAAATATGTATGTAATGAATTGTTTTATTTAAGAAACTCTTACTTGAACATTTTTCAGTGTGCTCCTAAAGTTATATGTATGCTCCTAATTTCTGTCATTTAGGAGCACATGTACTCCTTGAAAAGAAGTAAGGATTGAACACTGCTGTCACTGCTGCAGTCCAAGGGCTTCTGTCACAGGCAGTAGATGTTTACTTTACCCATCCCCCCCCTCCCATTCTCTCTCTCTCCCTCACAGCTGCAGAGAAGATTTTAGTGTACTCTACTTGTGAAATATGCTCATAAATCCCATAACTTTGGCCAAATCCTACATAAAAATATCATTTTTTTGTAGGAATTTTTGTTGCGAATCCATTGATACAGGTTTGAAAGTGGTGGGACTTATAGTTTAGACGCCAGATGCCCCAGTTTGGCACAAAGTCCATGCCCAGAATTTGCCTCCCCATTGGTTTACATTGTAAGGTGTAATGTCGCACTCCAACTTTCAGGGCTTACTAAATCTAAACGGTTCGAGTTATTACAAAGTTTTTAATAACTTTTGCTCAACACAGTGTGATAAGTCATGTATTAAAGTTTGAAGCCGATACCGTTAACGCCCTAGGAGGAGATAGCGTTTATTCAAGGTCCAAAATTGGCAAAAAATCATACTTTGAAATGCACATTGCAGATTTCCTGTTGGATTTAGGTCAGGGGTGTCAGCGTATGATTTGTAGGTCTTGATGAGACGAATAATTGGGTTTTGGTTCGATCTCTCTACGACATTCCTACGGGCCGTGGCGGCCGTTTTAGATACATAGGTGGCGCTAGAGAGCACATTTTGGCACTTTGGGGTTTAATTTTTACATTTTATCAAATTTTTCACCATTCCTGATGTGCGTGCCTAATTTGGTGAGTTTTTGAGCATGTTTAGGGGGTCAAATTTAGAGTTAAAGTCGCGTAACAAGAAAGAAAGAATAATAATAATAAAGAAACAAACGCACGAAAAACAATAGGGTCTTCGCCCTTTGGGCTCAGGCCCTAATTAAAGCTGCAAGCAGCGATGATCGGGCCCTCGCACCCCAGCGCATGTCCAAGTGACGCTCAGTCGAAGGGCTTTTGTCAGTGACTTGTGTAAAGTTTGAGGCAGATCCAACCGTGTACACTCAAGTTATATCAATTTCCTCTGTCATGGCGAAACATCAAAACTCAATGCCACGCCACGGCCAAACCATCATGATCATACACTAGTCTAGATGACACACACTGATTTTGAAGTCCTTACCATGGATTCTGTAGGAGGAGTTCTTTAAAATACAAGGTATGCGAAATGGCCAAGAAAAGGCGAAAATGTACCATTTTTTTCAAGATGGCCGACTTCCTGTTCGACTTACAATAAGGCTTCAAGAGGCTTTTTTGTGCGTGTTGACATTATACATGTGCCCTGTGAATTTCATCTTTCTACGTTAATCTGGAAGGCGGGGCTGCAATTTTGAAATTTTAAAGGGGGCGCTGTTGAGCCATTTTGCCACGCCCATTCAAAGTGACCACATAGGATTTTAGCTGACATCACTCTAGACATGTGTGTCAAGTTTCATGACTGTAGAGCAATCCCTTCTCCCTGAAAAACAGTATCGTATTTCATGGCGAAGGATGTGTCGCCATGGTAACAGCATTCCGTTTTGGGTCATGAGCTGCCAAATGTAGCATCACCAAGGTCTCGTTTATTAGCTGACTTAATTTCAGGTGCATCAGCCAAATTTCCTAGGAGTAATTAGACAAAGTACGACGCATGATACTTCCTGTTGCCAGTAGGTGGCGCTATGACTTTGGCTAAATATGAGACTGAACATGTGTTCAGATCGGGACTCTTAACAAGCATATGAAATTTGGAAAAGATCAGACCACGTGGAGTCAAGTTATAAGGCATTGAAATTTCATGGCGTCACATCGAAATTCGCCGCGTCGCCATGGCAACACCTTTCGACGAAGGGTCACCAACTTCATAATATAAGATCTCCAAGGTCTTGAGGCTATTCTCTGTAAATTTCAGCTGGATTCCATCACCGTGCTGCCCACAGGGCGTCAGAGCGTAAAACATGTAACTTCCTGTTGCCAGGAGGTGGCGCTATGACTCATATCCTGTATTGTCACATGGACCCGTTCAGGGCGGGACTCTTATGAAGCACAAAAGGTTTGGCTCTCTTAGGATCATGTATGCCGGAGTTATAGCCGTTTCATTTTTTAAAGGGGGCGCTGTTGAGCCATTTTGCCACGCCCATTCAAAGCGACCACACAGGATTTTAGCTGACATCACTCTAGACATGTGTGTCAAGTTTCATGACTGTAGAGCAATCCCTTCTCCCTGAAAAACAGTATCGTATTTCATGGCGAAGGATGTGTCGCCATGGTAACAGCATTCCGTTTTGGGTCATGAGCTGCCAAATGTAGCATCACCAAGGTCTCGTTTATTAGCTGACTTAATTTCAGGTGCATCAGCCAAATTTCCTAGGAGTAATTAGACAAAGTACGACGCATGATACTTCCTGTTGCCAGTAGGTGGCGCTATGACTTTGGCTAAATATGAGACTGAACATGTGTTCAGATCGGGACTCTTAACAAGCATATGAAATTTGGAAAAGATCAGACCACGTGGAGTCAAGTTATAAGGCATTGAAATTTCATGGCGTCACATCGAAATTCGCCGCGTCGCCATGGCAACACCTTTCGACGAAGGGTCACCAACTTCATAATATAAGATCTCCAAGGTCTTGAGGCTATTCTCTGTAAATTTCAGCTGGATTCCATCACCGTGCTGCCCACAGGGCGTCAGAGCGTAAAACATGTAACTTCCTGTTGCCAGGAGGTGGCGCTATGACTCATATCCTGTATTGTCACATGGACCCGTTCAGGGCGGGACTCTTATGAAGCACAAAAGGTTTGGCTCTCTTAGGATCATGTATGCCGGAGTTATAGCCGTTTCATTTTTTAAAGGGGGCGCTGTTGAGCCATTTTGCCACGCCCATTCAAAGCGACCACACAGGATTTTAGCTGACATCACTCTAGACATGTGTGTCAAGTTTCATGACTGTAGAGCAATCCCTTCTCCCTGAAAAACAGTATCGTATTTCATGGCGAAGGATGTGTCGCCATGGTAACAGCATTCCGTTTTGGGTCATGAGCTGCCAAATGTAGCATCACCAAGGTCTCGTTTATTAGCTGACTTAATTTCAGGTGCATCAGCCAAATTTCCTAGGAGTAATTAGACAAAGTACGACGCATGATACTTCCTGTTGCCAGTAGGTGGCGCTATGACTTTGGCTAAATATGAGACTGAACATGTGTTCAGATCGGGACTCTTAACAAGCATATGAAATTTGGAAAAGATCAGACCACGTGGAGTCAAGTTATAAGGCATTGAAATTTCATGGCGTCACATCGAAATTCGCCGCGTCGCCATGGCAACACCTTTCGACGAAGGGTCACCAACTTCATAATATAAGATCTCCAAGGTCTTGAGGCTATTCTCTGTAAATTTCAGCTGGATTCCATCACCGTGCTGCCCACAGGGCGTCAGAGCGTAAAACATGTAACTTCCTGTTGCCAGGAGGTGGCGCTATGACTCATATCCTGTATTGTCACATGGACCCGTTCAGGGCGGGACTCTTATGAAGCACAAAAGGTTTGGCTCTCTTAGGATCATGTATGCCGGAGTTATAGCCGTTTCATTTTTTAAAGGGGGCGCTGTTGAGCCATTTTGCCACGCCCATTCAAAGCGACCACACAGGATTTTAGCTGACATCACTCTAGACATGTGTGTCAAGTTTCATGACTGTAGAGCAATCCCTTCTCCCTGAAAAACAGTATCGTATTTCATGGCGAAGGATGTGTCGCCATGGTAACAGCATTCCGTTTTGGGTCATGAGCTGCCAAATGTAGCATCACCAAGGTCTCGTTTATTAGCTGACTTAATTTCAGGTGCATCAGCCAAATTTCCTAGGAGTAATTAGACAAAGTACGACGCATGATACTTCCTGTTGCCAGTAGGTGGCGCTATGACTTTGGCTAAATATGAGACTGAACATGTGTTCAGATCGGGACTCTTAACAAGCATATGAAATTTGGAAAAGATCAGACCACGTGGAGTCAAGTTATAAGGCATTGAAATTTCATGGCGTCACATCGAAATTCGCCGCGTCGCCATGGCAACACCTTTCGACGAAGGGTCACCAACTTCATAATATAAGATCTCCAAGGTCTTGAGGCTATTCTCTGTAAATTTCAGCTGGATTCCATCACCGTGCTGCCCACAGGGCGTCAGAGCGTAAAACATGTAACTTCCTGTTGCCAGGAGGTGGCGCTATGACTCATATCCTGTATTGTCACATGGACCCGTTCAGGGCGGGACTCTTATGAAGCACAAAAGGTTTGGCTCTCTTAGGATCATGTATGCCGGAGTTATAGCCGTTTCATTTTTCATGGCGAAGGATTGAAATTCGCCGCCCAGCCACGCCCCCTAGGAAAGACTAATGAGAATTGTTTTAATAACTTTTAGTCTCCTATGCCTGTAGATGATACGGACCGAATTTGAAAGTCCTGGGGTCAAATCTCTAGGAGGAGTTCGTTAAAGTATGCGGGCTGGAAATGACAAAATTTCAACTTTGATACAAAATGGCCGACTTCCTGTTGGAGTTAGGCTATGTGTCCTTGAGACTTTTTGGTGCGTCTGGTCATGATACATATGCATACCGAATTTCGTTCTCCTACGACAATCTGTATCGAGGGGGTCAATTCTAGGTGGCGCTGTCGAGCCATTTTGTCCCGCTTTATTTCGAGACCCATAAAATATCGCAATTTTCGCTAGTCCTGACATCTGTGCAAATTTTCATGAGTTTTCGTGCATGTTTAGGCCCTCAAAAATGCGTTTGTTTCGGAGGAATAATAATAATAATAATTAAAGCTGCAAGCAGCGATGATCGGGCCCTCGCACCCCAGCGCATGTCGAAGTGACGCTCAGTCGAAGGGCTTTTGTCAGTGACTTGTTGTGTAAAGTTTGAGGCAGATCCAACCATGTACACTCAAGTTATATCAATTTCCTCTGTCATGGCGAAACATCAAAACTCAACGCCACGCCACGGCCAAACCATCATGATCATACACTAGTCTAGATGACACACACTGATTTTGAAGTCCTTACGATGGATTCTGTAGGAGGAGTTCTTTAAAATACAAGGTATGCGAAATGGCCAAGAAAAGGCGAAAATGTACCATTTTTTTCAAGATGGCCGACTTCCTGTTCGACTTACAATAAGGCTTCAAGAGGCTTTTTTGTGCGTGTTGACATTATACATGTGCCCTGTGAATTTCATCTTTCTACGTTAATCTGGAAGGCGGGGCTGCAATTTTGAAATTTTAAAGGGGGCGCTGTTGAGCCATTTTGCCACGCCCATTCAAAGCGACCACATAGGATTTTAGCTGACCTCACTCTAGACATGTGTGTCAAGTTTCATGACTGTAGAGCAATCCCTTCTCCCTGAAAAACAGTATCATATTTCATGGCGAAGGATGTGTCGCCATGGTAACAGCATTCAGTTTTGGGTCATGAGCTGCCAAATGTAGCATCACCAAGGTCTTGTTTATTAGCTGACTTAATTTCAGGTGCATCAGCCAAATTTCCTAGGAGTAATTAGACAAAGTACGACGCATGATACTTCCTGTTGCCAGTAGGTGGCGCTATGACTTTCGCTAAATATGAGACTGAACATGTGTTCAGATTGGGACTCTTAACAAGCATATGAAATTTGGAAAAGATCAGACCACGTGGAGTCAAGTTATAAGGCATTGAAATTTCATGGCGTCACATCGAAATTCGCCGCGTCGCCATGGCAACACCTTTCAACGAAGGGTCACCAACTTCATAATATAAGATCTCCAAGGTCTTGAGGCTATTCTCAGTAAATTTCAGCTGGATTCGATCACCGTGCTGCCCACAGGGCGTCAGAGCGTAAAACATGTAACTTCCTGTTGCCAGGAGGTGGCGCTATGACTCATATTCTTTATTGTCACATGGACCCGTTCAGGGCGGGACTCTTATGAAGCACAAAAGGTTTGGCTCTCTTAGGATCATGTATGCCGGAGTTATAGCCGTTTCATTTTTCATGGCGAAGGATCGAAATTCGCCGCCCAGCCACGCCCCCTAGGAAAGACTAATGAGAATTGTTTTAACAACTTTTAATCTCCTATGCCTGTAGATGATACGGACCGAATTTGAAAGTCCTGGGGTCAAATCTCTAGGAGGAGTTCGTTAAAGTATGCGGGCTGGAAATGACAAAATCGGTGCAAAATTTCAACTTTGATACAAAATGGCCGACTTCCTGTTGGAGTTAGGCTATGTGTCCTTGAGACTTTTTGGTGCGTCTGGTCATGATACATATGCATACCGAATTTCGTTCTCCTACGACAATCTGTATCGAGGGGCTCAATTTTCTTGACTTTCTAGGTGGCGCTGTCGAGCCATTTTGTCCCGCTTTATTTCGAGACCCATAAAATATCGAAATTTTCGCCAGTCCTGACATCTGTGCAAATTTTCATGAGTTTTCGTGCATGTTTAGGCCCTCAAAAATGCGTTTGTTTCGGAGGAATAATAATAATAATAATAATAATAATTCCTTCAGTTCCAATAGGGCTTCGCACCGGTCGGTGCTCGGGCCCTAATAATTAAAGCTGCAAGCAGCGATGATCGGGCCCTCGCACCCCAGCGCATGTCCAAGTGACGCTCAGTCGAAGGGCTTTTGTCAGTGACTTGTGTAAAGTTTGAGGCAGATCCAACCGTGTACACTCAAGTTATATCAATTTCCTCTGTCATGGCGAAACATCAAAACTCAACGCCACGCCACGGCCAAACCATCATGATCATACACTAGTCTAGATGACACACACTGATTTTTAAGTCCTTACCATGGATTCTGTAGGAGGAGTTCTTTAAAATACAAGGTATGCGAAATGGCCAAGAAAAGGCGAAAATGTACCATTTTTTTCAAGATGGCCGACTTCCTGTTCCACTTACAATAAGGCTTCAAGAGGCTTTTTTGTGCGTGTTGACATTATACATGTGCCCTGTGAATTTCATCTTTCTACGTTAATCTGGAAGGCGGGGCTGCAATTTTGAAATTTTAAAGGGGGCGCTGTTGAGCCATTTTGCCACGCCCATTCAAAGTGACCACATAGGATTTTAGCTGACATCACTCTAGACATGTGTGTCAAGTTTCATGACTGTAGAGCAATCCCTTCTCCCTGAAAAACAGTATCATATTTCATGGCGAAGGATGTGTCGCCATGGTAACAGCATTCAGTTTTGGGTCATGAGCTGCCAAATGTAGCATCACCAAGGTCTTGTTTATTAGCTGACTTAATTTCAGGTGCATCAGCCAAATTTCCTAGGAGTAATTAGACAAAGTACGACGCATGATACTTCCTGTTGCCAGTAGGTGGCGCTATGACTTTGGCTAAATATGAGACTGAACATGTGTTCAGATCGGGACTCTTAACAAGCATATGAAATTTGGAAAAGATCAGACCACGTGGAGTCAAGTTATAAGGCATTGAAATTTCATGGCGTCACATCGAAATTCGCCGCGTCGCCATGGCAACACCTTTCAACGAAGGGTCACCAACTTCATAATATAAGATCTCCAAGGTCTTGAGGCTATTCTCAGTAAATTTCAGCTGGATTCCATCACCGTGCTGCCCACAGGGCGTCAGAGCGTAAAACATGTAACTTCCTGTTGCCAGGAGGTGGCGCTATGACTCATATCCTGTATTGTCACATGGACCCGTTCAGGGCGGGACTCTTATGAAGCACAAAAGGTTTGGCTCTCTTAGGATCATGTATGCCGGAGTTATAGCCGTTTCATTTTTCATGGCGAAGGATCGAAATTCGCCGCCCAGCCACGCCCCCTAGGAAAGACTAATGAGAATTGTTTTAATAACTTTTAATCTCCTATGCCTGTAGATGATACGGACCGAATTTGAAAGTCCTGGGGTCAAATCTCTAGGAGGAGTTCGTTAAAGTATGCGGGCTGGAAATGACAAAATCGGTGCAAAATTTCAACTTTGATACAAAATGGCCGACTTCCTGTTGGAGTTAGGCTATGTGTCCTTGAGACTTTTTGGTGCGTCTGGTCATGATACATATGCATACCGAATTTCGTTCTCCTACGACAATCTGTATCGAGGGGCTCAATTTTCTTGACTTTCTAGGTGGCGCTGTCGAGCCATTTTGTCCCGCTTTATTTCGAGACCCATAAAATATCGCAATTTTCGCCAGTCTTGACATCTGTGCAAATTTTCATGAGTTTTCGTGCATGTTTAGGCCCTCAAAAATGCGTTTGTTTCGGAGGAATAATAATAATAATAATAATTAAAGCTGCAAGCAGCGTTGGACGGGCCTTCGCGCCCTTGCGCACGTCGGGCCGCGGCGCAGTCAGTTGAGCTTGTGGGAACCAAGAAAACGTTTGGAGATGATCAGTGTGAGAGTCTTTTGACACACAATACTAACTACTTTCTCTCCGTGAGCGCACGCCTCTGTTTATCACAGATAATTATGGCTTATGAAATTAAAATATTGTTAACCTTAATCAATAATTCAGGCACCAACTGTAGCATGTATGAGGAACACAGTTGATTATTTGCCATAATTATCAATTATCTAAGATAATTAACTAATTATAATAATTAATAGAATTATTAATATGAACTAACAAGCACGGAGCACCACCCGGAAACCAGGACCAGTAACCGAACAAGGTAATCTCATAAATGGGATTTCACCTAGAATGCTAATATCTGCGAGATATCAACATTCAAGGGTGAACAAAGAAGGGTTGAATTCAAGCTCTGACTCCTTTAATCAGCCACTTCTCACAATATGTTACACACAATAATGACAAAAGAACTTCTCTTTAAAGATATAACATTGTTTATTAAACTTAGCAAATTTAACAAAGTTAACAAATACTTCATTCAATAAACAGCTATTCTAAAATCTAATTCTACCAAACAAAACACAAACAGCTTTGCACAGAGTTGGACACTTGCAGGGGAATGCGTGTGTGTGTGTGTGTGTGTGTGTGTTAGTAGCAAGAGAGGAAGGAGGGAAAGCGATCGTGAGAGGGAGAGAAGCGGCTCTTTTGACCACAGAGAGCGCACGTACGGACGGCAGTCTGTAACGTACGTTGTCTGGTTTCTGATCGACAAATCAATTTACTTTCTCACTCACGGTGGCACAAAAGTAGCAGTTGTCCCGACCGGGAAAAACACAAAATAGTCTAGCGTGGTGAACACAACTAACAGGCAGCAAACTTAAAATACTCCTCAGAGTAAAGCAGAGAAAAATGGACTCGGCGGTCCGTCAACTCACACAACAAGAACAACAGCGATAAAGCTAAAAAGGCTAAATGCTAAACAACAGCAACTGATGCTGAAAAGAACACACAACTAACACTGCCTATGCCCAGACTTATGCCTCTTACTTGGTCGCTTCAGAAAGTGCGCAGGTTGTGTGTGTGTGTAGTCCGTCTTAATGTCCATCTTTGTTCTTGGCTCGGAGGCAGACGGTGCCGTTCTCGCACGTCGTCGAAAACACGGCAGCTGGCTCTGAGTGGAATGGCGGAGAGAACAGCAGAGACAACTCGGCGAAGACGCGCAGGGCAGAGCCGGTCCACGTTATCCCGAAGTAACTTCATTTCCTCTTTCTCGGGGGAATTTGAGGACGCTGGTTGCAGCAGCGGTCTCTCTCGGGTCCAGGAATGTGTTCGGGTGAACACGGGCAAAGTCTCGTCTCGTCCGACGAGGGGAGTCTTCGATGAGGGGAAAACATGTTCGTGGGGTAGTCAAGCTAACTCACAGGGGAACAGGAGTTACCCCTAGCTCAGTGACATGGGAAAGACGTGTAGTTTGGGCGTGCTCGCTTATAAAGGGGTGGTGATGTCATGGCTGCGTCCTCAGGACGCTCCGCTGTGCAGGAGCGTCTCCGCCAATGAGGGACCGATGTTGACTGCTCCCTGCTGAAGTGTGAAAATCGCAAAGCATCCTTGGAAATGGAGTTTGCTCCACCCTCATGGCAGGTCCATTACAGTTTTAATACGGAGCTCCGGAACTCCAGCCTTCCTGAGTTTTTCCCTCATATAGGCTATAGTTTTTCTTAATCATTACTACAATATATGATTACATATGTAATAGTCTCCTCAGCCAAGTTAGAAAAAGTATGTGCATGTATGAACAACAGCAATTGGAGAAGATGACAGTCAAAAAGTAATCATGTTAAATAATCATGATCTCAATATTGAACAAAAATGATTGTGATTATAATTTTTGCCATAATCAAGCACCCCTAAAAACAGCAAATTGTGATTTACATACCCATACACACACACACACACACACACACACACAGTTTAAATATGTATGTGATAAATTGTAAATATGTATGTAATGAATTGTTTTCTTTAAGAAACTCTTACTTGAACATTTTTCAGTGTGCTCCTAAAGTTATATGTATGCTCCTAATTTCTGTCATTTAGGAGCACATGTACTCCTTGAAAAAAAGTAAGGATTGAACACTGCTGTCACTGCTGCAGTCCAAGGGCTTCTGTCACAGGCAGTAGATGTTTACTTTACCCATCCCCCCCCTCCCATTCTCTCTCTCTCCCTCACAGCTGCAGAGAAGATTTTAGTGTACTCTACTTGTGAAATATGCTCATAAATCCCATAACTTTGGCCAAATCCTACATAAAAATATCATTTTTTTGTAGGAATTTTCGTCGCGAATCCATTGATACAGGTTTGAAAGTGGTGGGACTTATAGTTTAGACGCCAGATGCCCCAGTTTGGCACAAAGTCCATGCCCAGAATTTGCCTCCCCATTGGTTTACATTGTAAGGTGTAATGTCGCACTCCAACTTTCAGGGCTTACTAAATCTAAACCGTTCGAGTTATTACAAAGTTTTTAATAACTTTTGCTCAACACAGTGTGATAAGTCATGTATTCAAGTTTGAAGCCGATACCATTAACGCCCTAAGAGGAGATAGCGTTTATTCAAGGTCCAAAATTGGCAAAAAATCATACTTTGAAATGGACATTGCGGATTTCCTGTTGGATTTAGGTCAGGGGTGTCAGCGTATGATTTGTAGGTCTTGATGAGACGAATAATTGGGTTTTGGTTCGATCTCTCTACGACATTCCTACGGGCCGTGGCGGCCGTTTTAGATACATAGGTGGCGCTAGAGAGCACATTTTGGAACTTTGGGGTTTAATTTTTACATTTTATCAAATTTTTCACCATTCCTGATGTGCGTGCCAAATTTGGTGAGTTTTTGAGCATGTTTAGGGGGTCAAATTTAGAGTTAAAGTGGCGTAACAAGAAAGAAAGAATAATAATAATTAAAGCTGCAAGCAGCGTTGGACGGGCCTTCGCGCCCTTGCGCACGTCGAGCCGCGGCGCAGTCAGTTGAGCTTGTGGGAACCAAGAAAACATTTGGAGATGATTAGTGTGAGAGTCTTTTGACACACAATACTAACCAGTGTCTCTCTGTGAGCCCACCCCTCTGTTCACAGACAATTATGAATTATGAAATCAAAATATTGTTAACCTTAATCAATAATTCAGGTACCAACTGTAGGATCTGCGAAGAACACAGTTAATTATTTGCTATAATTATCAATTATCAATAATAATTAACTATAACAATTAACAGAAATATTAATATGAACTAACAGATACGAAGCACCACCCCGAAACCGGGACCAATAACCGAGCAAGGTAGTCTCATAAATGGGAGTTCACCTAGAATGTTCATATCTGAGAGATAATCATTCAAGGGTGAACAAAGAAGGGTTGAATTCGAGCTCTGACTCCTTCAATCAGCCACTTTTCACAATATGTTACCAATAATGACTAAAGAACTTCTCTTTAAAGATATAACAGTGTTTATTAAACTTAGCAAAATTAACAAAGTTAACAAATGCTTCACTCAATAAATAGCTATTCTAAAATCTAATTCTACCAAACAAAACACAAACAGCTTTG
The DNA here is from genome assembly GCF_963924715.1 of Thunnus thynnus. Classification (NCBI taxonomy): domain Eukaryota; kingdom Metazoa; phylum Chordata; class Actinopteri; order Scombriformes; family Scombridae; genus Thunnus; species Thunnus thynnus. The sequence continues at coordinate 3,861,292 of NC_089518.1, forward strand.
CACGGGGTTGGACACCTGCAGGTTGGACACTTTTGTCCGACGTTATCTGACCATCAGATGTGCAAAACGATGTCGGTGCGTGTATCTGTGCGCGCGTGAGTGTGGTGTTAGTCACAAGAGAGGGAGGACGGAAAGCGATCGTGAGAGAGAGAGAGAGAAGCGGTTCTTTTTCCACAGAGAGCGCACGTATGGACGGCAGTCTGTAACGCACGTTGTCTGGTTTAAGATCGACAAATCAGTTTACTTTTTCACTCACGGCAGCACAAACACAGTAGTCCCGAGCGGGACAAACACAAAATAGTCTAGCGTGGTGAACACAACTAACAGGCAGCAAACAGGCAGCAGCGGAGCGTTAACTGCAGCATGACCGAAAGAAGCACAACCAGTTCGCCTCTGCTAGCCTCTCAGCTAACCCTGGCTCTCTGTTTAGACCCAAACGGAGCACCGAGTCCCGATTTGTTATTTAGGTTAAAGCGGAGAGAATCCGCGGGTCTGTCGGCCAGCTGAGTGAAGTGAAACCTGCGGAAAAAACACCGTGACCATCACGGTAAAACAGTCCGTAGAGAACTACCGTGTTCAGCTGCACAGATAGGAAATCCCTCGGCTGACAGGATGTACCACTCGGTGAGGAAAAATATTTTACCCTCGCCTTTTTGGTTGGCAACAACGGTTGGCAACCAGCATATTGGGTGCATTACTGCCACCCTCTTCCTGAGTTTTTCCCTCATATCAGCTATAGTCTTTCTTGATCATTAGTACAATATATGATGACATATGTAATAGTCCCCTCAGCCAAGTCAGAAAAAATATGTGCATGTATGAACAACAGCAATTGGAGAAGATGACAGTCAAAAAGTAATCATGTTAAATAATCATGATCTCAATATTGAACAAAAATGATCGTGATTTTTTGCCATAATCAAGCACCCCTAAAAACAGCAAATTGTGATTTACATATACACACACATACACACACACACACACACAGAGTTTAAATATGTATGTGATAAATTGTAAATATGTATGTAATGAATTGTTTTCTTTAAGAAACTCTTACTTGAACATTTTTCAGTGTGCTCCTAAAGTTATATGTATGCTCCTAATTTCTGTCATTTAGGAGCACATGTACTCCTTGAAAAAAAGTAAGGATTGAACACTGCTGTCAGATATGTAGAAGCATTAAGTAACTGGAGTGTGGTGCAGTCCAAGGGCTTCTGTCACAGGCAGTAGATGTTTACTTTACCCATCCCCCCCCTCCCATTCTCTCTCTCTCCCTCACAGTTGGAAGGAAAGATTTTAAAGTGATCTTCTTGTGAAAAATCCTCATAAATCCCATAACTTTGGCCAAATCCTACATAAAAATATCATTTTTTTGTAGGAATTTTCGTCGCGAATCCATTGATACAGGTTTGAAAGTGGTCGGACTTATGGTTTAGACGCCAGATGCCCCAGTTTGGCACAAAGTCCATGCCCAGAATTTGCCTCCCCATTGGTTTACATTGTAAGGTGTAATGTCGCACTCCAACTTTCAGGGCTTACTAAATCTAAACCGTTCGAGTTATTACAAAGTTTTTAATAACTTTTGCTCAACACAGTGTGATAAGTCATGTATTCAAGTTTGAAGCCGATACCATTAACGCCCTAAGAGGAGATAGCGTTTATTCAAGGTCCAAAATTGGCAAAAAATCGTACTTTGAAATTGACATTGCAGATTTCCTGTTGGATTTAGGTCAGGGGTGTCAGCGTATGATTTGTAGGTCTTGATGAGACGAATAATTGAGCTTTGGTTCGATCTCTCTACGACATTCCTACGGGCCGTGGCGGCCGTTTTAGATACATAGGTGGCGCTAGAGAGCACATTTTGGCACTTTGGGGTTTAATTTTTACATTATATCAAATTTTTCACCATTCCTGATGTGCGTGCCAAATTTGGTGAGTTTTTGAGCATGTTTAGGGGGTCAAATTTAGATTTAAAGTGGCGTATTAATAAAGAATAATAATAATAATAATAAGAAAGAAACAAACACACGAAAAACAATAGGGTCTTCGCCCTTTGGGCTCAGGCCCTAATTAAAGCTGCAAGCAGCGTTGAACGGGCCTTCGCGCCCATGCGCACATCGGCCGCGGCGCAGTCAGCTGAGCTTCTGGGAACCAAGAAAACGTTTGGAGATGATCAGTGTGAGAGTCTTTTGACACACAATACTAACCACTTTCTCTCCGTGAGCGCACCCCTCTGTTTATCACAGGTAATTATAGATTATGAAATCAAAATATTGTTAACCTTAATCAATAATTCAGGCACCAACTGTAGGATCTGCAAGGAACACAGTTGATTATTTGCTATAATTATCAATTATCAATAATAAATAATTATAACAATTAACAGATTTATTAATATGAACTAACAAATACGAAGCACCATCCCGAAACCAGGACTAATAACCGAACAGGGTAATCTCATAAATGGGAGTTCACCTAGAATGTTAATATCTGAGAGATATCAACATTCAAGGGTAAAAAGAACGGTTAAATTCGAGCTCTGACTCCTTCAATCAGCCACTTTTCACAATATGTTACCAATAATGACAAAAGAACTTCTCTTTAAAGATATAACAGTGTTTATGAAACTTAGCAAAATTAACAAAGTTAACAAATGCTTCATTCAATAAATAGCTATTCTAAAATCTAATTCTACCAAACAAAACACAAACAGCTTTGCACAGGGTTGGACACTTGCAGGGGAATGCGTGTATGTATGTATGTATGTATGTATATATGTATGTGTGTGTGTGTGTGTGTGTGTGTGTGTGTGTGTTAGTAGCAAGAGAGGAAGGAGGGAAAGCGATCGTGAGAGGGAGAGAAGCGGCTCTTTTTCCACAGAGAGCGCACGTATGGACGGCAGTCTGTAACGCACGTTGTCTGGTTTCAGATCGACAAATCAGTTTACTTTCTCACTCACGGCAGCACAAACACAGTAGTCCCGAGCGGGACAAACACAAAATAGTCTAGCGTGGTGAACACAACTAACAGGCAGCAAACAGGCAGCAGCGGAGCGTTAACTGCAGCATGACCGAAAGAAGCACAACCAGTTAGCCTCTGCTAGCCTCTCAGCTAACCCCGGCTCTCTGTTTAGATCCAAACGGAGCACCGAGTCCCGATTTGTTATTTAGGTTAAAGCGGAGAACAGGCAGCAAACAGGCAGCAGCGGAGCGTTAACTGCAGCATGACCGAAAGAAGCACAACCAGTTCGCCTCTGCTAGCCTCTCAGCTAACCCCGGCTCTCTGTTTAGATCCAAACGGAGCACCGAGTCCCGATTTGTTATTTAGGTTAAAGCGGAGAACAGGCAGCAAACAGGCAGCAGCGGAGCGTTAATTGCAGCATGACCGAAAGAAGCACAACCAGTTAGCCTCTGCTAGCCTCTCAGCTAACCCCGGGTCTCTGTTTAGATCCAAACGGAGCACGGAGTCCCGAATTGCTATTTAGGTTAAAGCGGAGAGAATCAGCGGGTCTGTCGGCCAGCTCAGTGAAGTGAAACCTGCGGAAAAAACACCGTGACCATCAAGGTAAAACAGGTCGGCGAAAACACGGCAGCTGGCTCTGAGTGGAGTGGCGGAGAGAACAGCAGAGATGACTCGGCGAAGACGCGCAGGGCAGAGCCGGTCCACGTTATCCCGAAGTAACTTCATTTCCTCTTTCTCCGGGGGAATTTGAGGACGCTGGTTGCAGCAGCGGTCTCTCTCGGGTCCAGGAATGTGTTCGGGTGAACACGGGCAAAGTCTCGTCTCGTCCGACGAGGGGAGTCTTCGATGAGGGGAAAACATGTTCGTGGGGTAGTCAAGCTAACTCACAGGGGAACAGGAGTTAACCCTAGCTCAGTGACATGGGAAAGACGTATATTTCGGGCGTGCTCGCTTATAAAGGGGTGGTGATGTCATGGCTGCGTCCTCAGGACGCTCCGCTGTGCAGGAGCGTCTCCGCCAATGAGGGACCGATATTGACTGCTCCCTGCTGAGGTGTGAAAATCGCAAAGCATTCTTGGAAATGGAGTTTGCTCCACCCTCATGGCAGGTCCATTACAGTTTTAATACGGAGCTCCGGAGCTCCAGCCTTCCTGAGTTTTTCCCTCATATAGGCTATACTTTTTCTTAATCATTACTACAATATATGATTAGATGTGTAATAGTCTCCTCAGCCAAGTTAGAAAAAATATGTGCATGTATGAACAACAGCAATTGGAGAGGATGACAGTCAAAAAGTAATCATGTTAAATAATCATGATCTCAATATTGAACAAAAATGATTGTGATTATAATTTTTGCCATAATCAAGCACCCCTAAAAACAGCTAATTGTGATTTACATACACACACACACACACACACACACACACACACACAGAGTTTAAATATGTATGTGATAAATTGTAAATATGTATGAAATGAATTGTTTTCTGTAAGAAACTCTTACTTGAACATTTTTCAGTGTGCTCCTAAAGTTATATGTATGCTCCTAATTTCTTTCATTTAGGAGCACATGCGCTCCTTGAAAAGAAGTAAGGATTGAACACTGCTGTCACATGTGTGAAAGCACTAAGTAAGTGGAGTGTGGTGCAGTCCAAGGGCTTCTGTCACAGGCAGTAGATGTTTACTTTACCCATCCCCCCCCTCCCATTCTCTCTCTCTCCCTCACAGTTGGAAGGAAAGATTTCAAAGTGATCTTCTTGTGAAAAATCCTCATAAATCCCATAACTTTGGCCAAATCCTACATAAAAATATCATTTTTTTGTAGGAATTTTCGTCGCGAATCCATTGATACAGGTTTGAAAGTGGTGGGACTTATAGTTTAGACGCCAGATGCCCCAGTTTGGCACAAAGTCCATGCCCAGAAATTGCCTCCCCATTGGTTTACATTGTAAGGTGTAATGTCGCACTCCAACTTTCAGGGCTTACTAAATCTAAACCGTTCGAGTTATTACAAAGTTTTTAATAACTTTTGCTCAACACAGTGTGATAAGTCATGTATTAAAGTTTGAAGCCGATACCATTAACGCCCTAGGAGGAGATAGCGTTTATTCATGGTCCAAAATTGGCAAAAAATCATACTTTGAAATGGACATTGCAGATTTCCTGTTGGATTTAGGTCAGGGGTGTCAGCGTATGATTTGTAGGTCTTGACGAGACGAATAATTGGGTTTTGGTTCGATCTCTCTACGACATTCCTACGGGCCGTGGCGGCAGTTTTAGATACATAGGTGGCGCTAGAGAGCACATTTTGGCACTTTGGGGTTTAATTTTTACATTTTATCAAATTTTTCACCATTCCTGATGTGCGTGCCAAATTTGGTGAGTTTTTGAGCATGTTTAGGGGGTCAAATTTAGAGTTAAAGTGGCGTAATAATAAAGAATAATAATAATTAAAGCTGCAAGCAGCGTTGGACGGGCCTTCGCGCCCTTGCGCACAGCGGGCCGCGGCGCAGTCAGTTGAGCTTGTGGGAACCAAGAAAACGTTTGGAGATGATCAGTGTGAGAGTCTTTTTACACACAATACTAACCAGTGTCTCTCTGTGAGCCCACCCCTCTGTTCACAGACAATTATGAATTATGAAATCAAAATATTGTTAACCTTAATCAATAATTCAGGTACCAACTGTAGGATCTGCGAAAAACACAGTTAATTATTTGCTATAATTATCAATGATCAATAATAATTAATTATAACAATTAACAGAATTATTAATATGAACTAACAGATACGAAGCACCACCCCGAAACCGGGACCAATAACCGAGCAAAATAGTCTCATAAATGGGAGTTCACCTAGAATGTTAATATCTGAGAGATAATCATTCAAGGGTGAACAAAGAAGGGTTGAATTCGAGCTCTGACTCCTTCAATCAGCCACTTTTCACAATATGTTACCAATAATGACTAAAGAACTTCTCTTTGAAGATATAACAGTGTTTATTAAACTTAGCAAAATTAACAAAGTTAACAAATGCTTCATTCAATAAATAGCTATTCAAAAATCTAATTCTACCAAACAAAACACAAACAGCTTTGCACAGGGTTGGACACTTGCAAGTTGGACACTTTTGTCCGACGTTATCTGACCATCAGATGTGCAAAACGATGTCAGCAGGCAGCAGCGGAGCGTTAACTGCAGCATGACCGAAAGAAGCACAACCAGTTAGCCTCTGCTAGCCTCTCAGCTAACCCCGGCTATCTGTTTAGATCCAAACGGAGCACCGAGTCCCGATTTGTTATTTAGGTTAAAGCGGAGAACAGGCAGCAAACAGGCAGCAGCGGAGCGTTAACTGCAGCATGACCGAAAGAAGCACAACCAGTTCGCCTCTGCTAGCCTCTCAGCTAACCCTGGCTCTCTGTTTAGATCCAAACGGAGCACTGAGTCCCGATTTGTTATTTAGGTTAAAGCGGAGAACAGGCAGCAGCGGAGCGTTAACTGCAGCATGACCGAAAGAAGCACAACCAGTTCGCCTCTGCTAGCCTCTCAGCTAACCCCGACTCTCTGTTTAGATCCAAACGAAGCACCAACTCCCGATTTGTTATTTAAGTTAAAGCGCAGAGAATCAGCGGATCTGTCGGCCAGCTGAGTGAAGTGAAACCTGCGGAAAAAACACCGTGACCATCACGGTAAAACAGTCCGTAGAGAACTACCGTGTTCAGCTGCACAGATAGGAAATCCCTCGGCTGACAGGATGTACCACTCGATGAGGAAAAATATTTTACCCTCGCCTTTTTGGTTGGCAACAACGGTTGGCAACCAGCATATTGGGTGCATTACTGCCACCCTCTCCCTGAGTTTTTCCCTCATATCAGCTATAGTCTTTCTTGATCATTAGTACAATATATGATCACATATGTAATAGTCCCCTCAGCCAAGTTAGAAAAAATATGTGCATGTATGAACAACAGCAATTGGAGAAGATGACAGTCAAAAAGTAATCATGTTAAATAATCATGATCTTAATATTGAAAAAAAATGATCGTGATTATATTTTTTGCCATAATCAAGCACCCCTAAAAACAGCAAATTGTGATTTACATACACACGCACACACACACACACACACACACATACACACACACAGAGTTTAAATATGTATGTGATCAATTGTAAATATGTTATAATGAATTGTTTTCTTTAAGAAACTCTTACTTGCACATTTTTCAGTGTGCTCCTAAAGTTATATATATGCTCCTAATTTCTTTCATTTAGGAGCACATGTACTCCTTGAAAAGAAGTAGGGATTGAACACTGCTGTCAGATATGTGGAAACACTAAGTGGAGTGTGGCCAGTCCAAGGGCTTCTGTCACAGGCAGTAGATGTTTACTTTACCCATCCCCCCCTCCCATTCTCTCTCTCTCCCTCACAGCTGCAGAGAAGGATATTAGTGTACTCTACTTGTGAAAAATCCTCATAAATCCCATAACTTTGGCCAAATTCTACATAAAAATCACATTTTTTTGTAGGAATTTTCGTCGCGAATCCATTGATACAGGTTTGAAAGTGGTGGGACTTATAGTTTAGACGCCAGATGCCCCAGTTTGGCACAAAGTCCATGCCCAGAATTTGCCTCCCCATTGGTTTACATTGTAAGGTGTAATGTCGCACTCCAACTTTCAGGGCTTACTAAATCTAAACCGTTCGAGTTATTACAAAGTTTTTAATAACTTTTGCTCAACACAGTGTGATAAGTCATGTATTAAAGTTTGAAGCCGATACCATTAACGCCCTAGGAGGAGATAGCGTTTATTCAAGGTCCAAAATTGGCAAAAAATCGTACTTTGAAATGGACATTGCAGATTTCCTGTTGGATTTAGGTCAGGGGTGTCAGCGTATGATTTGTAGGTCTTGATGAGACGAATAATTGGGTTTTGGTTCGATCTCTCTACGACATTCCTACGGGCCGTGGTGGCCGTTTTAGATACATAGGTGGCGCTAGAGAGCACATTTTGGCACTTTGGGGTTTAATTTTTACATTTTATCAAATTTTTCACCATTCCTGATGTGCGTGCCAAATTTGGTGAGTTTTTGAGCATGTTTAGGGGGTCAAATTTAGAGTTAAAGTCGCGTAACAAGAAAGAAAGAATAATAATAATAATAATAAAGAAACAAACGCACGAAAAACAATAGGGTCTTCGCCCTTTGGGCTCAGGCCCTAATAATAATAAGAAACAAACAAACACACGAAAAACAATAGGGTCTTCGCCCTTTGGGCTCAGGCCCTAATTAAAGCTGCAAGCAGCGTTGGACGGGCCTTCGCGCCCTTGCGCACGTCGGGCCGCGGCGCAGTCAGTTGAGCTTGTGGGAACCAAGAAAACGTTTGGAGATGATTAGTGTGAGAGTCTTTTGACACACAATACTAACCAGTGTCTCTCTGTGAGCCCACCCCTCTGTTCACAGACAATTATGAATTATGAAATCAAAATATTGTTAACCTTAATCAACAATTCAGGTACCAACTGTAGGATCTGCGAAGAACACAATTAATTATATGCTATAATTATCAATTATCAATAATAATTAACTATAACAATTAACAGAATTATTAATATGAACTAACAAGCACAGAGCACCACCCGGAAACCAGGACCAATAACCGAACAAGGTAATCTCATAAATGGGAGTTCACCTAGAATGTTAATATCTGCGAGATATCAACATTCAAGGGTGAACAAAGAAGGGTTGAATTCGAGCTCTGACTCCTTCAATCAGCCACTTCTCACAATATGTTACACACAATAATGACAAAATAACTTCTCTTTAAAGATATAACATTGTTTATTAAACTTAGCAAAATTAACAAAGTTAACAAATACTTCATTCAATAAACAGCTATTCTAAAATCTAATTCTACCAAACAAAACACAAACAGCTTTGCACAGAGTTGGACACTTGCAGGGGAATGCGTGTATGTATGTATGTATGTGTGTGTGTGTGTGTGTGCGTGTGTGTTAGTAGCAAGAGAGGAAGGAGGGAAAGCGATCGTGAGAGGGAGAGAAGCGGCTCTTTTTCCACAGAGAGCGCACGTACGGACGGCAGTCTGTAACGCACGTTGTCTGGTTTCTGATCGACAAATCAATTTACTTTCTCACTCACGGTGGCACAAAAGTAGCAGGTGTCCCGACCGGGAAAAACACAAAATAGTCTAGCGCGGTGAACACAACTAACAGGAAGCAAACTTAAAATACTCCTCAGAGTAAAGCAGAGAAAAATGGACTCGGCGGTCCGTCAACTCACACAACAAGAAAAATAGCAATAAAGCTAAAAAGGCTAAATGCTAAACAACAGCAACTGATGTTGAAAAGAACACACAACTCGCACTGCCTATGCCCAGACTTATGCCTCTTACTTGGTCGCTTCAGAAAGTGCGCAGGTTGTGTGTGTGTGTAGTCCGTCTTAATGTCCATCTTTGTTCTTGGCTCGGAGGCAGACAGTGCCGTTCTCGCACGTCGGCGAAAACACGGCAGCTGGCTCTGAGTGGAATGGCGGAGAGAACAGCAGAGACAACTCGGCGAAGACGCGCAGGGCAGAGCCGGTCCACGTTATCCCGAAGTAACTTCATTTCTTCTTTCTCGGGGGAATTTGAGGACGCTGGTTGCAGCAGCGGTCTCTCTCGGATCCAGGAATGTGTTCGGGTGAACACGGGCAAAGTCTCGTCTCGTCCGACGAGGGGAGTCTTCGATGAGGGGAAAACATGTTCGTGGGGTAGTTAAGCTAACTCACAGGGGAACAGGAGTTACCCCTAGCTCAGTGACATGGGAAAGACGTGTAGTTTGGGCGTGCTCGCTTATAAAGGGGTGGTGATGTCATGGCTGTGTCCTCGAGACGCTCCGCTGTACAGGAGCGTCTCCGCCAATGAGGGACCAATGTGGACTGCTCCCTGCTGAGGTGTGAAAATCGCAAAGCATCCTTGGAAATGGAGTTTGCTCCACCCTCTGTCACAGGCAGTAGATGTTTACTTTACCCATCCCCCCCCTCCCATTCTCTCTCTCTCCCTCACAGTTGGAAGGAAAGATTTCAAAGTGATCTTCTTGTGGAAAATCGTCATAAATCCCATAACTTTGGCCAAATCCTACATAAAAATATCATTTTTTTGTAGGAATTTTCGTCGCGAATCCATTGATACAGGTTTGAAAGTGGTCGGACTTATAGTTTAGACGCCAGATGCCCCAGTTTGGCACAAAGGCCATGCCCAGAATTTGCCTCCCCATTGGTTTACATTGTAAAGTGTAATGTCGCACTCCAACTTTCAGGGCTTACTAAATCTAAACCGTTCGAGTTATTACAAAGTTTTTAATAACTTTTGCTCAACACAGTGTGATAAGTCATGTATTCAAGTTTGAAGCCGATACCATTAACGCCCTAGGAGGATATAGCGTTTATTCAAGGTCCAAAATTGGCAAAAAATCATACTTTGAAATGGACATTGCAGATTTCCTGTTGGATTTAGGTCAGGGGTGTCAGCGTATGATTTGTAGGTCTTGATGAGACGAATAATTGGGTTTTGGTTCGATCTCTCTACGACATTCCTACGGGCCGTGGCGGCCGTTTTAGATACATAGGTGGCGCTAGAGAGCACATTTTGGCACTTTGGGGTTTAATTTTTACATTTTATCAAATTTTTCACCATTCCTGATGTGCGTGCCAAATTTGGTGAGTTTTTGAGCATGTTTAGGGGGTCAAATTTAGAGTTAAAGTGGCGTAATAATAAAGAATAATAATAATAATAATAATAATAATAAGAAACAAACAAACACACGAAAAACAAGAGGGTCTTCGCCCTTTGGGCTCAGGCCCTAATTAAAGCTGCAAGCAGCGTTGAACGGGCCTTCGCGCCCATGCGCACATCGGCCGCGGCGCACTCAGCTGAGCTTCTGGGAACCAAGAAAACGTTTGGAGATGATCAGTGTGAGAGTCTTTTGACACACAATACTAACCACTTTCTCTCCGTGAGCGCACCCCTCTGTTTATCACAGGTAATTATAGATTATGAAATCAAAATATTGTTAACCTTAATCAATAATTCAGGCACCAACTGTAGGATCTGCAAGGAACACAGTTGATTATTTGCTATAATTATCAATTATCAATAATAAATAATTATAACAATTAACAGATTTATTAATATGAACTAACAAATACGAAGCACCATCCCGAAACCAGGACTAATAACCGAACAGGGTAATCTCATAAATGGGAGTTCACCTAGAATGTTAATATCTGAGAGATATCAACATTCAAGGGTAAAAAGAACGGTTAAATTCGAGCTCTGACTCCTTCAATCAGCCACTTTTCACAATATGTTACCAATAATGACAAAAGAACTTCTCTTTAAAGATATAACAGTGTTTATGAAACTTAGCAAAATTAACAAAGTTAACAAATGCTTCATTCAATAAATAGCTATTCTAAAATCTAATTCTACCAAACAAAACACAAACAGCTTTGCACAGGGTTGGACACTTGCAGGGGAATGCGTGTATGTATGTATGTATGTATATATGTATGTGTGTGTGTGTGTGTGTGTGTGTGTGTGTGTGTGTGTGTGTGTTAGTAGCAAGAGAGGAAGGAGGGAAAGCGATCGTGAGAGGGAGAGAAGCGGCTCTTTTTCCACAGAGAGCGCACGTATGGACGGCAGTCTGTAACGCACGTTGTCTGGTTTCAGATCGACAAATCAGTTTACTTTCTCACTCACGGCAGCACAAACACAGTAGTCCCGAGCGGGACAAACACAAAATAGTCTAGCGTGGTGAACACAACTAACAGGCAGCAAACAGGCAGCAGCGGAGCGTTAACTGCAGCATGACCGAAAGAAGCACAACCAGTTAGCCTCTGCTAGCCTCTCAGCTAACCCCGGCTCTCTGTTTAGATCCAAACGGAGCACCGAGTCCCGATTTGTTATTTAGGTTAAAGCGGAGAACAGGCAGCAAACAGGCAGCAGCGGAGCGTTAACTGCAGCATGACCGAAAGAAGCACAACCAGTTCGCCTCTGCTAGCCTCTCAGCTAACCCCGGCTCTCTGTTTAGATCCAAACGGAGCACCGAGTCCCGATTTGTTATTTAGGTTAAAGCGGAGAACAGGCAGCAAACAGGCAGCAGCGGAGCGTTAATTGCAGCATGACCGAAAGAAGCACAACCAGTTAGCCTCTGCTAGCCTCTCAGCTAACCCCGGCTCTCTGTTTAGATCCAAACGGAGCACCGAGTCCCGAATTGCTATTTAGGTTAAAGCGGAGAGAATCAGCGGGTCTGTCGGCCAGCTGAGTGAAGTGAAACCTGCGGAAAAAACACCGTGACCATCAAGGTAAAACAGGTCGGCGAAAACACGGCAGCTGGCTCTGAGTGGAGTGGCGGAGAGAACAGCAGAGATGACTCGGCGAAGACGCGCAGGGCAGAGCCGGTCCACGTTATCCCGAAGTAACTTCATTTCCTCTTTCTCGGGGGGAATTTGAGGACGCTGGTTGCAGCAGCGGTCTCTCTCGGGTCCAGGAATGTGTTCGGGTGAACACGGGCAAAGTCTCGTCTCGTCCGACGAGGGGAGTCTTCGATGAGGGGAAAACATGTTCGTGGGGTAGTCAAGCTAACTCACAGGGAAACAGGAGTTACCCCTAGCTCAGTGACATGGGAAAGACGTATATTTCGGGCGTGCTCGCTTATAAAGGGGTGGTGATGTCATGGCTGCGTCCTCAGGACGCTCCGCTGTGCAGGAGCGTCTCCGCCAATGAGGGACCGATGTTGACTGCTCCCTGCTGAAGTGTGAAAATCGCAAAGCATCCTTGGAAATGGAGTTTGCTCCACCCTCATGGCAGGTCCATTACAGTTTTAATACGGAGCTCCGGAACTCCAGCCTTCCTGAGTTTTTCCCTCATATCGGCTATAGTTTTTCTTAATCATTACTACAATATATGATTACATATGTAATAGTCTCCTCAGCCAAGTTAGAAAAAATATGTGCATGTATGAACAACAGCAATTGGAGAAGATGACAGTCAAAAAGTGATCATGTTAAATAATCATGATCTCAATATTGAACAAAAATGATTGTGATTATAATTTTTACCATAATCAAGCACCCCTAAAAACAGCAAATTGTGATTTACATACACACACACACACACACACACACACAGAGTTTAAATATGTATGTGATAAATTGTAAATATGTATGAAATGAATTGTTTTCTGTAAGAAACTCTTACTTGAACATTTTTCAGTGTGCTCCTAAAGTTATATGTATGCTCCTAATTTCTTTCATTTAGGAGCACATGCGCTCCTTGAAAAGAAGTAAGGATTGAACACTGCTGTCACATGTGTGAAAGCACTAAGTAAGTGGAGTGTGGTGCAGTCCAAGGGCTTCTGTCACAGGCAGTAGATGTTTACTTTACCCATCCCCCCCCTCCCATTCTCTCTCTCTCCCTCACAGTTGGAAGGAAAGATTTCAAAGTGATCTTCTTGTGAAAAATCCTCATAAATCCCATAACTTTGGCCAAATCCTACATAAAAATATCATTTTTTTGTAGGAATTTTCGTCGCGAATCCATTGATACAGGTTTGGAAGTGGTCGGACTTACAGTTTAGACGCCAGATGCCCCAGTTTGGCACAAAGTCCATGCCCAGAATTTGCCTCCCCATTGGTTTACATTGTAAGGTGTAATGTCGCACTCCAACTTTCAGGGCTTACTAAATCTAAACCGTTCGAGTTATTACAAAGTTTTTAATAACTTTTGCTCAACACAGTGTGATAAGTCATGTATTAAAGTTTGAAGCCGATACCATTAACGCCCTAGGAGGAGATAGCGTTTATTCAAGGTCCAAAATTGGCAAAAAATCGTACTTTGAAATGGACATTGCAGATTTCCTGTTGGATTTAGGTCAGGGGTGTCAGCGTATGATTTGTAGGTCTTGATGAGACGAATAATTGAGTTTTGGTTCGATCTCTCTACGACATTCCTACGGGCCGTGGTGGCCGTTTTAGATACATAGGTGGCGCTAGAGAGCACATTTTGGCACTTTGGGGTTTAATTTTTACATTTTATCAAATTTTTCACCATTCCTGATGTGCGTGCCAAATTTGGTGAGTTTTTGAGCATGTTTAGGGGGTCAAATTTAGAGTTAAAGTGGCGTAATAATAAAGAATAATAATAATAATAATAAGAAACAAACAAACACACGAAAAACAAGAGGGTCTTCGCCCTTTGGGCTCAGGCCCTAATAATAATAATTAAAGCTGCAAGCAGCGTTGGACGGGCCTTCGCGCCCTTGCGCACAGCAGGCCGCGGCGCAGTCACCTAAGCTTCTGGGAACCAAGAAAACCTTTGGAGATGATCAGTGTGAGAGTCTTTAGACACACAATACTAACCAGTGTCTCTCTGTGAGCCCACCCCTCTGTTCACAAACAATTATGGGTAATTATAGATTATGAAATCAAAATATTGTTCACCTTAATCAATAATTCAGGCACCAACTGTAGGATCTGCAAGGAACACAGTTGCTATAATTATCAATTATCAACAAGAAAGAAGAAAGAAACAAACACACGAAAAACAATAGGGTCTTCGCCCTTTGGGCTCAGGCCCTAATAATAAATAATTATAACAATTAACAGATTTATTAATATGAACTAACAAATACGGAGCACCACCCGGAAACCGGGACTAATAACCGAACAAGGTAATCTCATAAATGGGAGTTCACCTAGAATGTTAATATCTGAGAGATATCAACATTCAAGGGTAAACAAAGAACGGTTGAATTCGAGCTCTGACTCCTTCAATCAGCCACTTTTCACAATATGTTACCAATAATGACAAAAGAACTTCTCTTTAAAGATATAACAGTGTTTATGAAACTTAGCAAAATTAACAAAGTTAACAAATGCTTCATTCAATAAATAGCTATTCTAAAATCTAATTCTACCAAACAAAACACAACCAGCTTTGCACAGGGTTGGACACTTGCAGGTTGGACACTTTTGTCCGACGTTATCTGACCATCAGATGTGCAAAACGATGTCGGTGTGTGTATCTGTGCGCGCGTGAGTGTGGTGTTAGTCACAAGAGAGGGAGGAGGGAAAGCGATCGTGAGAGAGAGAGAGAAGCGGTTCTTTTTCCACAGAGAGCGCACGTATGGACGGCAGTCTGTAACGCACGTTGTCTGGTTTCAGGTCGACAAATCAGTTTACTTTCTCACTCAAGGCAGCACAAACACAGTAGTCCCGAGCGAGACAAACACAAAATAGTCTAGCGTGGTGAACACAACTAACAGGCAGCAAACAGGCAGCAGCGGAGCGTTAACTGCAGCATGACCGAAAGAAGCACAACCAGTTAGCCTCTGCTAGCCTCTCAGCTAACCCCGGCTCTCTGTTTAGATCCAAACGGAGCACCGAGTCCCGATTTGTTATTTAGGTTAAAGCGGAGAACAGGCAGCAAACAGGGAGCAGCGGAGCGTTAACTGCAGCATGACCGGAAAGAAGCACAACCAGTTAGCCTCTGCTAGCCTCTTAGCTAACCCTGGCTATCTGTTTAGATCCAACCGGAGCACCGAGCCCCGATATGTTATTTAGGTTAAGGTGGAGAGAACCAGCGGGTCTGTCGGCCAGCTGAGTAAGTGAAACCTACGGAAAAAACACCGTGACCATCACGGTAAAACAGTACGTAGAGAACTGCTGTGTTCAGCTGCACAGATAGGAAATCCCTCGGCTGACAGGATGTACCACTCTGTGCGGGAAAATATTTTACCCTCCTATTTCTGGTTTATAACAATGATTGACAACCAGAATATTAGGTGCATTACTGCCACCCTCCGCTTCAGGCTGTGAACCAATGATTAAATCCTACACATTATTCCTGTCTGTCTAATAAACTACATAACGAACCTGCTGCTCCACCCATCCCCCCCCCCCCCATTCTCTCTCTCTCCCTCTCAACTGCAGAGAAGGATATTAGTGTACTCTACTTGTGAAATATCCTCATAAATCCCATAACTTTGGCCAAATTCTACATAAAAATGACATTTTTTTGTAGGAATTTTCGTCGCGAATCCATTGATACAGGTTTGAAAGTGGTCGGACTTATAGTTTAGACACCAGATGCCCCAGTTTGGCACAAAGTTCATGCCCAGAGATTGCCTCCCCATTGGTTTACATTGTAAGGTGTAATGTCGCACTCCAACTTTCAGGGCTTACTAAATCTAAACCGTTCGAGTTATTACAAAGTTTTTAATAACTTTTGCTCAACACAGTGTGATAAGTTAAGTATTAAAGTTTGAAGCCGATACCATTAACGCCCAAGGAGGAGATAGCGTTTATTCAAGGTCCAAAATTGGCACAAAATTGAGATTGCGGACAATGATGAGATACATAAACGCGAAAAATGACCACTTTTATCAAGATGGCCGACTTCCTGTAGGACTTACAATACGGCTCCAAGAGGCTTTTTTGTGCGTCTTCACATGATACATAAGCCTCCCGAATTTCTTTTTCCTAGGTTAATCTGGAAGGCGGGGCTACAATTTTGAAAATTTCAAAAGGGCGCTGTTGAGCCATATTGTCACGTCTATGCAAATGAAGTTTCGAGGATTTTAACTGGTGTCACTCCAGACATGTGTGCCAAGTTTTGTGATTGTAGACCCATCCCTTGTCCCTAAAATACAGCATCGTATTTCATGGCGAAGGATGTGTCGCCATGGCAACGGCGTTTGGTCATGGGTCATGACCTGCCCAATGTAGCATCACCAAGGTCTTACATCTTAGCTGAGTCAATTTCAGGTGCATCGGCCAAATTTCCTAGGAGCAATACAACAAAGAACGACGCATGATACTTCCTGTTGCGCTCTGGCCCGTCGGGATCAGATCACGCTTTTTAAAAATGAGGGATATTTCTTACAAGTGTGGTGTGCTTTTATTTTGAAAGTTTGATTGACATGTGTACTGTCAGGTGTGTAGAGACAATAAGTAACTGCAGCTGGACACAGAAAAATACTCATATATTTGAATGGAGAGTGTGAGCGAACCCACACCTTTTTGAACATTTACTGCTTCCACATAATTTTAGATACAAACTTCATTTGAACTTTAAATGAGTCACGAGACTTTGACCTACAAATCTTGAATTTACATGTGTTTTCTATCTTTTATTGTTTTTGAGATATTAGAGTGTGAGTTTTAAGGTCTTTTCTTGCTCCTCCTGTGATTTTATAATGAGTGTGTATTGCGGAATGTTTCACAGCACTGAGGGAGTGACATCACCAGGAGCAGTTGGAGAGGAGGATATTAGAGAACACTTCTTGTGAAATATCCTCATAAATCCCATGACTTTGGCCAAATCCTACATAAAAATCACATTTTTTTGTAGGAATTTTCGTCGCGAATCCATTGATACAGGTTTGAAAGTGGTCGGACTTATAGTTTAGACGCCAGATGCCCCAGTTTGGCACAAAGTCCATGCCCAGAGATTGCCTCCCCATTGGTTTACATTGTAAGGTGTAATGTCGCACTCCAACTTTCAGGGCTTACTAAATCTAAACCGTTCAAGTTATTACAAAGTTTTTAATAACTTTTGCTCAACACAGTGTGATAAGTCATGTTTTCAAGTTTGAAGCCGATACCATTAACGCCCTCGGAGGAGATAGCGTTTGTTCGGGGGCCAAAATTGGGGCAAAGTCTTATTTTGAAAAGCTGATTGCAGACTTCCTGTTGGATTTAGGTCAGGGGTGTCAGCTTATGATTTGTAGGTCTTGATGAGACGAATAATTGAGTTTTGGTTCGATCTCTCTACGACATTCCTACGGGCCGTGGCGGCCGTTTTAGATACATAGGTGGCGCTAGAGAGCACATTTTGGCACTTTGGGGGTTAATTTTTACATTTTATCAAATTTTTCACCAGACCTGATGTGCGTGCCAAATTTGGTGAGTTTTTGAACATGTTTAGGGGGTCAAATTAAGGATTGAAGTGGCGTATTAATAAAGAATAATAAAGAAACAAACGCACGAAAAACAATAGGGTCTTCGCCCTTTGGGCTCAGGCCCTAATAATAAAGAAACAAACGCACGAAAAACAAGAGGGTCTTCGCCCTTTGGGCTCAGGCCCTAATTAAAGCTGCAAGCAGCGATGATCGGGCCCTCGCACCCCAGCGCATGTCGAAGTGACGCTCAGTCGAAGGGCTTTTGTCAGTGACTTGTGTAAAGTTTGAGGCAGATCCAACCGTGTACACTCAAGTTATATCAATTTCCTCTGTCATGGCGAAACATCAAAACTCAACGCCACGCCACGGCCAAACCATCATGATCATACACTAGTCTAGATGACACACACTGATTTTTAAGTCCTTACCATGGATTCTGTAGGAGGAGTTCTTTAAAATACAAGGTATGCGAAATGGCCAAGAAAAGGCGAAAATGTACCATTTTTTTCAAGATGGCCGACTTCCTGTTCCACTTACAATAAGGCTTCAAGAGGCTTTTTTGTGCGTGTTGACATTATACATGTGCCCTGTGAATTTCATCTTTCTACGTTAATCTGGAAGGCGGGGCTGCAATTTTGAAATTTTAAAGGGGGCGCTGTTGAGCCATTTTGCCACGCCCATTCAAAGTGACCACATAGGATTTTAGCTGACATCACTCTAGACATGTGTGTCAAGTTTCATGACTGTAGAGCAATCCCTTCTCCCTGAAAAACAGTATCGTATTTCATGGCAAAGGATGTGTCGCCATGGTAACAGCATTCAGTTTTGGGTCATGAGCTGCCAAATGTAGCATCACCAAGGTCTTGTTTATTAGCTGACTTAATTTCAGGTGCATCAGCCAAATTTCCTAGGAGTAATTAGACAAAGTACGACGCATGATACTTCCTGTTGCCAGTAGGTGGCGCTATGACTTTCGCTAAATATGAGACTGAACATGTGTTCAGATCGGGACTCTTAACAAGCATATGAAATTTGGAAAAGATCAGACCACGTGGAGTCAAGTTATAAGGCATTGAAATTTCATGGCGTCACATCGAAATTGGCCGCGTCGCCATGGCAACACCTTTCAACGAAGGGTCACCAACTTCATAATATAAGATCTCCAAGGTCTTGAGGCTATTCTCAGTAAATTTCAGCTGGATTCCATCACCGTGCTGCCCACAGGGCGTCAGAGCGTAAAACATGTAACTTCCTGTTGCCAGGAGGTGGCGCTATGACTCATATCCTGTATTGTCACATGGACCCGTTCAGGGCGGGACTCTTATGAAGCACAAAAGGTTTGGCTCTCTTAGGATCATGTATGCCGGAGTTATAGCCGTTTCATTTTTTAAAGGGGGCGCTGTTGAGCCATTTTGCCACGCCCATTCAAAGTGACCACATAGGATTTTAGCTGACATCACTCTAGACATGTGTGTCAAGTTTCATGACTGTAGAGCAATCCCTTCTCCCTGAAAAACAGTATCATATTTCATGGCGAAGGATGTGTCGCCATGGTAACAGCATTCAGTTTTGGGTCATGAGCTGCCAAATGTAGCATCACCAAGGTCTTGTTTATTAGCTGACTTAATTTCAGGTGCATCAGCCAAATTTCCTAGGAGTAATTAGACAAAGTACGACGCATGATACTTCCTGTTGCCAGTAGGTGGCGCTATGACTTTCGCTAAATATGAGACTGAACATGTGTTCAGATCGGGACTCTTAACAAGCATATGAAATTTGGAAAAGATCAGACCACGTGGAGTCAAGTTATAAGGCATTGAAATTTCATGGCGTCACATCGAAATTCGCCGCGTCGCCATGGCAACACCTTTCAACGAAGGGTCACCAACTTCATAATATAAGATCTCCAAGGTCTTGAGGCTATTCTCAGTAAATTTCAGCTGGATTCCATCACCGTGCTGCCCACAGGGCGTCAGAGCGTAAAACATGTAACTTCCTGTTGCCAGGAGGTGGCGCTATGACTCATATCCTGTATTGTCACATGGACCCGTTCAGGGCGGGACTCTTATGAAGCACAAAAGGTTTGGCTCTCTTAGGATCATGTATGCCGGAGTTATAGCCGTTTCATTTTTCATGGCGAAGGATCGAAATTCGCCGCCCAGCCACGCCCCCTAGGAAAGACTAATGAGAATTGTTTTAATAACTTTTAATCTCCTATGCCTGTAGATGATACGGACCGAATTTGAAAGTCCTGGGGTCAAATCTCTAGGAGGAGTTCGTTAAAGTATGCGGGCTGGAAATGACAAAATCGGTGCAAAATTTCAACTTTGATACAAAATGGCCGACTTCCTGTTGGAGTTAGGCTATGTGTCCTTGAGACTTTTTGGTGCGTCTGGTCATGGTACATATGCATACCGAATTTCGTTCTCCTACGACAATCTGTATCGAGGGGCTCAATTTTCTTGACTTTCTAGGTGGCGCTGTCGAGCCATTTTGTCCCGCTTTATTTCGAGACCCATAAAATATCGCAATTTTCGCCAGTCTTGACATCTGTGCAAATTTTCATGAGTTTTCGTGCATGTTTAGGCCCTCAAAAATGCGTTTGTTTCGGAGGAATAATAATAATAATAATAATAATTAAAGCTGCAAGCAGCGTTGGACGGGCCTTCGCGCCCTTGCGCACGTCGGGCCGCGGCGCAGTCAGTTGAGCTTGTGGGAACCAAGAAAACGTTTGGAGATGATCAGTGTGAGAGTCTTTTGACACACAATACTAACTACTATCTCTCCGTGAGCGCACGCCTCTGTTTATCACAGATAATTATGGCTTATGAAATTAAAATATTGTTAACCTTAATCAATAATTCAGGCACCAACTGTAGCATGTATGAGGAACACAGTTGATTATTTGCCATAATTATCAATTATCTAAGATAATTAACTAATTATAATAATTAATAGAATTATTAATATGAACTAACAAGCACGGAGCACCACCCGGAAACCAGGACCAATAACCGAACAAGGTAATCTCATAAATGGGATTTCACCTAGAATGCTAATATCTGCGAGATATCAACATTCAAGGGTGAACAAAGAAGGGTTGAATTCAAGCTCTGACTCCTTTAATCAGCCACTTCTCACAATATGTTACACACAATAATGACAAAAGAACTTCTCTTTAAAGATATAACATTGTTTATTAAACTTAGCAAAATTAACAAAGTTAACAAATACTTCATTCAATAAACAGCTATTCTAAAATCTAATTCTACCAAACAAAACACAAACAGCTTTGCACAGAGTTGGACACTTGCAGGGGAATGCGTGTGTGTGTGTGTGTGTGTGTGTGTGTGTGTGTGTGTTAGTAGCAAGAGAGGAAGGAGGGAAAGCGATCGTGAGAGGGAGAGAAGCGGCTCTTTTGACCACAGAGAGCGCACGTACGGACGGCAGTCTGTAACGTACGTTGTCTGGTTTCTGATCGACAAATCAATTTACTTTCTCACTCACGGTGGCACAAAAGTAGCAGTTGTCCCGACCGGGAAAAACACAAAATAGTCTAGCGTGGTGAACACAACTAACAGGCAGCAAACTTAAAATACTCCTCAGAGTAAAGCAGAGAAAAATGGACTCGGCGGTCCGTCAACTCACACAACAAGAACAACAGCGATAAAGCTAAAAAGGCTAAATGCTAAACAACAGCAACTGATGCTGAAAAGAACACACAACTAACACTGCCTATGCCCAGACTTATGCCTCTTACTTGGTCGCTTCAGAAAGTGCGCAGGTTGTGTGTGTGTGTAGTCCGTCTTAATGTCCATCTTTGTTCTTGGCTCGGAGGCAGACGGTGCCGTTCTCGCACGTCGTCGAAAACACGGCAGCTGGCTCTGAGTGGAATGGCGGAGAGAACAGCAGAGACAACTCGGCGAAGACGCGCAGGGCAGAGCCGGTCCACGTTATCCCGAAGTAACTTCATTTCCTCTTTCTCGGGGGAATTTGAGGACGCTGGTTGCAGCAGCGGTCTCTCTCGGGTCCAGGAATGTGTTCGGGTGAACACGGGCAAAGTCTCGTCTCGTCCGACGAGGGGAGTCTTCGATGAGGGGAAAACATGTTCGTGGGGTAGTCAAGCTAACTCACAGGGGAACAGGAGTTACCCCTAGCTCAGTGACATGGGAAAGACGTGTAGTTTGGGCGTGCTCGCTTATAAAGGGGTGGTGATGTCATGGCTGCGTCCTCAGGACGCTCCGCTGTGCAGGAGCGTCTCCGCCAATGAGGGACCGATGTTGACTGCTCCCTGCTGAAGTGTGAAAATCGCAAAGCATCCTTGGAAATGGAGTTTGCTCCACCCTCATGGCAGGTCCATTACAGTTTTAATACGGAGCTCCGGAACTCCAGCCTTCCTGAGTTTTTCCCTCATATAGGCTATAGTTTTTCTTAATCATTACTACAATATATGATTACATATGTAATAGTCTCCTCAGCCAAGTTAGAAAAAGTATGTGCATGTATGAACAACAGCAATTGGAGAAGATGACAGTCAAAAAGTAATCATGTTAAATAATCATGATCTCAATATTGAACAAAAATGATTGTGATTATAATTTTTGCCATAATCAAGCACCCCTAAAAACAGCAAATTGTGATTTACATACACATACACACACACACACACACACACACACACACACACACAGTTTAAATATGTATGTGATAAATTGTAAATATGTATGTAATGAATTGTTTTCTTTAAGAAACTCTTACTTGAACATTTTTCAGTGTGCTCCTAAAGTTATATGTATGCTCCTAATTTCTGTCATTTAGGAGCACATGTACTCCTTGAAAAAAAGTAAGGATTGAACACTGCTGTCACTGCTGCAGTCCAAGGGCTTCTGTCACAGGCAGTAGATGTTTACTTTACCCATCCCCCCCCTCCCATTCTCTCTCTCTCCCTCACAGCTGCAGAGAAGGATATTAGTGTACTCTACTTGTGAAAAATCCTCATAAATCCCATAACTTTGGCCAAATCCTACATAAAAATATCATTTTTTTGTAGGAATTTTCGTCGCGAATCCATTGATACAGGTTTGAAAGTGGTGGGACTTATAGTTTAGACGCCAGATGCCCCAGTTTGGCACAAAGTCCATGCCCAGAATTTGCCTCCCCATTGGTTTACATTGTAAGGTGTAATGTCGCACTCCAACTTTCAGGGCTTACTAAATCTAAACCGTTCGAGTTATTACAAAGTTTTTAATAACTTTTGCTCAACACAGTGTGATAAGTCATGTATTAAAGTTTGAAGCCGATACCATTAACGCCCTAGGAGGAGATAGCGTTTATTCAAGGTCCAAAATTGGCAAAAAATCATACTTTGAAATTGACATTGCAGATTTCCTGTTGGATTTAGGTCAGGGGTGTCAGCGTATGATTTGTAGGTCTTGATGAGACGAATAATTGGGTTTTGGTTCGATCTCTCTACGACATTCCTACGGGCCGTGGTGGCCGTTTTAGATACATAGGTGGCGCTAGAGAGCACATTTTGGCACTTTGGGGTTTAATTTTTACATTTTATCAAATTTTTCACCATTCCTGATGTGCGTGCCAAATTTGGTGAGTTTTTGAGCATGTTTAGGGGGTCAAATTTAGAGTTAAAGTGGCGTAACAAGAAAGAAAGAATAATAATAATAATAATAATAATAAAGAAACAAACGGACGAAAAACAAGAGGGTCTTCGCCCTTTGGGCTCAGGCCCTAATTAAAGCTGCAAGCAGCGTTGGACGGGCCTTCGCGCCCTTGCGCACGTCAAGCCGCGGCGCAGTCAGTTGAGCTTGTGGGAACCAAGAAAACGTTTGGAGATGATCAGTGTGAGAGTCTTTTTACACACAATACTAACCAGTGTCTCTCTGTGAGCCCACCCCTCTGTTCACAGACAATTATGAATTATGAAATCAAAATATTGTTAACCTTAATCAATAATTCAGGTACCGACTGTAGGATCTGCGAAGAACACAGTTAATTATTTGCTATAATTATCAATTATCAATAATAATTAATTATAACAATTAACAGAGTTATTAATATGAACTAACAGATACGAAGCACCACCCCGAAACCGGGACCAATAACCGAGCAAGGTAGTCTCATAAATGGGAGTTCACCTAGAATGTTCATATCTGAGAGATAATCATTCAAGGGTGAACAAAGAAGGGTTGAATTCGAGCTCTGACTCCTTCAATCAGCCACTTTTCACAATATGTTACCAATAATGACTAAAGAACTTCTCTTTAAAGATATAACAGTGTTTATTAAACTTAGCAAAATTAACAAAGTTAACAAATGCTTCACTCAATAAATAGCTATTCTAAAATCTAATTCTACCAAACAAAACACAAACAGCTTTGCACGGGGTTGGACACCTGCAGGTTGGACACTTTTGTCCGACGTTATCTGACCATCAGATGTGCAAAACGATGTCGGTGCGTGTATCTGTGCGCGCGTGAGTGTGGTGTTAGTCACAAGAGACGGAGGAGGGAAAGCGATCGTGAGAGAGAGAGAGAAGCGGTTCTTTTTCCACAGAGAGCGCACGTACGGACGGCAGTCTGTAACGCACGTTGTCTGGTTTCAGATCGACAAATCAGTTTACTTTTTCACTCACGGCAGCACAAACACAGTAGTCCCGAGCGGGACAAACACAAAATAGTCTAGCGTGGTGAACACAACTAACAGGCAGCAAACAGGCAGCAGCGGAGCGTTAACTGCAGCATGACCGAAAGAAGCACAACCAGTTCGCCTCTGCTAGCCTCTCAGCTAACCCTGGCTCTCTGTTTAGATCCAAACGGAGCACTGAGTCCCGATTTGTTATTTAGGTTAAAGCGGAGAACAGGCAGCAAACAGGCAGCAGCGGAGCGTTAACTGCAGCATGACCGAAAGAAGCACAACCAGTTCGCCTCTGCTAGCCTCTCAGCTAACCCTGGCTCTCTGTTTAGATCCAAACGGAGCACTGAGTCCCGATTTGTTATTTAGGTTAAAGCGGAGAACAGGCAGCAGCGGAGCGTTAATTGCAGCATGACCGAAAGAAGCACAACCAGTTCGCCTCTGCTAGCCTCTCAGCACCGAGTCCCGATTTGTTATTTAGGTTAAAGCGGACAGAATCAGCGGGTCTGTCGGCCAGCTGAGTGAAGTGAAACCTGCGGAAAAAACACCGTGACCATCACGGTAAAACAGTCCGTAGAGAACTACCGTGTTCAGCTGTACAGATAGGAGGGAAAGCGATCGTGAGAGAGAGAGAAGCGGTTCTTTTTCCACAGAGAGCGCACGTATGGACGGCAGTCTGTAACGCACGTTGTCTGGTTTAAGATCGACAAATCAGTTTACTTTCTCACTCACGGCAGCACAAACACAGTAGTCCCGAGCGGGACAAACACAAAATAGTCAAGCGTGGTGAACACAACTAACAGGCAGCAAACAGGCAGCAGCGGAGCGTTAACTGCAGCATGACCGAAAGAAGCACAACCAGTTAGCCTCTGCTAGCCTCTCAGCTAACCCCGGCTCTCTGTTTAGATCCAAACGGAGCACCGAGTCCCGAATTGCTATTTAGGTTAAAGCGGAGAGAATCAGCGGGTCTGTCGGCCAGCTCAGTGAAGTGTAACCTGCGGAAAAAACACCGTGACCATCAAGGTAAAACAGGTCGGCGAAAACACGGCAGCTGGCTCTGAGTGGAGTGGCGGAGAGAACAGCAGAGATGACTCGGCGAAGACGCGCAGGGCAGAGCCGGTCCACGTTATCCCGAAGTAACTTCATTTCCTCTTTCTCCGGGGGAATTTGAGGACGCTGGTTGCAGCAGCGGTCTCTCTCGGGTCCAGGAATGTGTTCGGGTGAACACGGGCAAAGTCTCGTCTCGTCCGACGAGGGGAGTCTTCGATGAGGGGAAAACATGTTCGTGGGGTAGTCAAGCTAACTCACAGGGGAACAGGAGTTACCCCTAGCTCAGTGACATGGGAAAGACGTGTAGTTTGGGCGTGCTCGCTTATAAAGGGGTGGTGATGTCATGGCTGCGTCCTCAGGACGCTCCGCTGTGCAGGAGCGTCTCCGCCAATGAGGGACCGATGTTGACTGCTCCCTGCTGAAGTGTGAAAATCGCAAAGCATCCTTGGAAATGGAGTTTGCTCCACCCTCATGGCAGGTCCATTACAGTTTTAATACGGAGCTCCGGAACTCCAGCCTTCCTGAGTTTTTCCCTCATATAGGCTATAGTTTTTCTTAATCATTACTACAATATATGATTACATATGTAATAGTCTCCTCAGCCAAGTTAGAAAAAGTATGTGCATGTATGAACAACAGCAATTGGAGAAGATGACAGTCAAAAAGTAATCATGTTAAATAATCATGATCTCAATATTGAACAAAAATGATTGTGATTATAATTTTTGCCATAATCAAGCACCCCTAAAAACAGCAAATTGTGATTTACATACACATACACACACACACACACACACACACACACACACACACAGTTTAAATATGTATGTGATAAATTGTAAATATGTATGTAATGAATTGTTTTCTTTAAGAAACTCTTACTTGAACATTTTTCAGTGTGCTCCTAAAGTTATATGTATGCTCCTAATTTCTGTCATTTAGGAGCACATGTACTCCTTGAAAAAAAGTAAGGATTGAACACTGCTGTCACTGCTGCAGTCCAAGGGCTTCTGTCACAGGCAGTAGATGTTTACTTTACCCATCCCCCCCCTCCCATTCTCTCTCTCTCCCTCACAGCTGCAGAGAAGGATATTAGTGTACTCTACTTGTGAAAAATCCTCATAAATCCCATAACTTTGGCCAAATCCTACATAAAAATATCATTTTTTTGTAGGAATTTTCGTCGCGAATCCATTGATACAGGTTTGAAAGTGGTGGGACTTATAGTTTAGACGCCAGATGCCCCAGTTTGGCACAAAGTCCATGCCCAGAATTTGCCTCCCCATTGGTTTACATTGTAAGGTGTAATGTCGCACTCCAACTTTCAGGGCTTACTAAATCTAAACCGTTCGAGTTATTACAAAGTTTTTAATAACTTTTGCTCAACACAGTGTGATAAGTCATGTATTAAAGTTTGAAGCCGATACCATTAACGCCCTAGGAGGAGATAGCGTTTATTCAAGGTCCAAAATTGGCAAAAAATCATACTTTGAAATTGACATTGCAGATTTCCTGTTGGATTTAGGTCAGGGGTGTCAGCGTATGATTTGTAGGTCTTGATGAGACGAATAATTGGGTTTTGGTTCGATCTCTCTACGACATTCCTACGGGCCGTGGTGGCCGTTTTAGATACATAGGTGGCGCTAGAGAGCACATTTTGGCACTTTGGGGTTTAATTTTTACATTTTATCAAATTTTTCACCATTCCTGATGTGCGTGCCAAATTTGGTGAGTTTTTGAGCATGTTTAGGGGGTCAAATTTAGAGTTAAAGTGGCGTAACAAGAAAGAAAGAATAATAATAATAATAATAATAATAAAGAAACAAACGGACGAAAAACAAGAGGGTCTTCGCCCTTTGGGCTCAGGCCCTAATTAAAGCTGCAAGCAGCGTTGGACGGGCCTTCGCGCCCTTGCGCACGTCAAGCCGCGGCGCAGTCAGTTGAGCTTGTGGGAACCAAGAAAACGTTTGGAGATGATCAGTGTGAGAGTCTTTTTACACACAATACTAACCAGTGTCTCTCTGTGAGCCCACCCCTCTGTTCACAGACAATTATGAATTATGAAATCAAAATATTGTTAACCTTAATCAATAATTCAGGTACCGACTGTAGGATCTGCGAAGAACACAGTTAATTATTTGCTATAATTATCAATTATCAATAATAATTAATTATAACAATTAACAGAGTTATTAATATGAACTAACAGATACGAAGCACCACCCCGAAACCGGGACCAATAACCGAGCAAGGTAGTCTCATAAATGGGAGTTCACCTAGAATGTTCATATCTGAGAGATAATCATTCAAGGGTGAACAAAGAAGGGTTGAATTCGAGCTCTGACTCCTTCAATCAGCCACTTTTCACAATATGTTACCAATAATGACTAAAGAACTTCTCTTTAAAGATATAACAGTGTTTATTAAACTTAGCAAAATTAACAAAGTTAACAAATGCTTCACTCAATAAATAGCTATTCTAAAATCTAATTCTACCAAACAAAACACAAACAGCTTTGCACGGGGTTGGACACCTGCAGGTTGGACACTTTTGTCCGACGTTATCTGACCATCAGATGTGCAAAACGATGTCGGTGCGTGTATCTGTGCGCGCGTGAGTGTGGTGTTAGTCACAAGAGACGGAGGAGGGAAAGCGATCGTGAGAGAGAGAGAGAAGCGGTTCTTTTTCCACAGAGAGCGCACGTACGGACGGCAGTCTGTAACGCACGTTGTCTGGTTTCAGATCGACAAATCAGTTTACTTTTTCACTCACGGCAGCACAAACACAGTAGTCCCGAGCGGGACAAACACAAAATAGTCTAGCGTGGTGAACACAACTAACAGGCAGCAAACAGGCAGCAGCGGAGCGTTAACTGCAGCATGACCGAAAGAAGCACAACCAGTTCGCCTCTGCTAGCCTCTCAGCTAACCCTGGCTCTCTGTTTAGATCCAAACGGAGCACTGAGTCCCGATTTGTTATTTAGGTTAAAGCGGAGAACAGGCAGCAAACAGGCAGCAGCGGAGCGTTAACTGCAGCATGACCGAAAGAAGCACAACCAGTTCGCCTCTGCTAGCCTCTCAGCTAACCCTGGCTCTCTGTTTAGATCCAAACGGAGCACTGAGTCCCGATTTGTTATTTAGGTTAAAGCGGAGAACAGGCAGCAGCGGAGCGTTAATTGCAGCATGACCGAAAGAAGCACAACCAGTTCGCCTCTGCTAGCCTCTCAGCACCGAGTCCCGATTTGTTATTTAGGTTAAAGCGGACAGAATCAGCGGGTCTGTCGGCCAGCTGAGTGAAGTGAAACCTGCGGAAAAAACACCGTGACCATCACGGTAAAACAGTCCGTAGAGAACTACCGTGTTCAGCTGTACAGATAGGAGGGAAAGCGATCGTGAGAGAGAGAGAAGCGGTTCTTTTTCCACAGAGAGCGCACGTATGGACGGCAGTCTGTAACGCACGTTGTCTGGTTTAAGATCGACAAATCAGTTTACTTTCTCACTCACGGCAGCACAAACACAGTAGTCCCGAGCGGGACAAACACAAAATAGTCAAGCGTGGTGAACACAACTAACAGGCAGCAAACAGGCAGCAGCGGAGCGTTAACTGCAGCATGACCGAAAGAAGCACAACCAGTTAGCCTCTGCTAGCCTCTCAGCTAACCCCGGCTCTCTGTTTAGATCCAAACGGAGCACCGAGTCCCGAATTGCTATTTAGGTTAAAGCGGAGAGAATCAGCGGGTCTGTCGGCCAGCTCAGTGAAGTGTAACCTGCGGAAAAAACACCGTGACCATCAAGGTAAAACAGGTCGGCGAAAACACGGCAGCTGGCTCTGAGTGGAGTGGCGGAGAGAACAGCAGAGATGACTCGGCGAAGACGCGCAGGGCAGAGCCGGTCCACGTTATCCCGAAGTAACTTCATTTCCTCTTTCTCCGGGGGAATTTGAGGACGCTGGTTGCAGCAGCGGTCTCTCTCGGGTCCAGGAATGTGTTCGGGTGAACACGGGCAAAGTCTCGTCTCGTCCGACGAGGGGAGTCTTCGATGAGGGGAAAACATGTTCGTGGGGTAGTCAAGCTAACTCACAGGGGAACAGGAGTTACCCCTAGCTCAGTGACATGGGAAAGACGTATATTTCGGGCGTGCTCGCTTATAAAGGGGTGGTGATGTCATGGCTGCGTCCTCAGGACGCTCCGCTGTGCAGGAGCGTCTCCGCCAATGAGGGACCGATGTTGACTGCTCCCTGCTGAGGTGTGAAAATCGCAAAGCATTCTTGGAAATGGAGTTTGCTCCACCCTCATGGCAGGTCCATTACAGTTTTAATACGGAGCTCCGGAGCTCCAGCCTTCCTGAGTTTTTCCCTCATATAGGCTATACTTTTTCTTAATCATTACTACAATATATGATTAGATGTGTAATAGTCTCCTCAGCCAAGTTAGAAAAAATATGTGCATGTATGAACAACAGCAATTGCAGAAGATGACAGGCAAAAAGTAATCATGTTAAATAATCATGATCTCAATATTGAACAAAAATGATTGTGATTATAATTTTTGCCATAAACAAGCACCCCTAAAAACAGCTAATTGTGATTTACATACACACACACACACACACACACACACACACAGAGTTTAAATATGTATGTGATAAATTGTAAATATGTATGAAATGAATTGTTTTCTGTAAGAAACTCTTACTTGAACATTTTTCAGTGTGCTCCTAAAGTTATATGTATGCTCCTAATTTCTTTCATTTAGGAGCACATGCGCTCCTTGAAAAGAAGTAAGGATTGAACACTGCTGTCACATGTGTGAAAGCACTAAGTAAGTGGAGTGTGGTGCAGTCCAAGGGCTTCTGTCACAGGCAGTAGATGTTTACTTTACCCATCCCCCCCCTCCCATTCTCTCTCTCTCCCTCACAGTTGGAAGGAAAGATTTCAAAGTGATCTTCTTGTGAAAAATCCTCATAAATCCCATAACTTTGGCCAAATCCTACATAAAAATATCATTTTTTTGTAGGAATTTTCGTCGCGAATCCATTGATACAGGTTTGGAAGTGGTCGGACTTACAGTTTAGACGCCAGATGCCCCAGTTTGGCACAAAGTCCATGCCCAGAATTTGCCTCCCCATTGGTTTACATTGTAAGGTGTAATGTCGCACTCCAACTTTCAGGGCTTACTAAATCTAAACCGTTCGAGTTATTACAAAGTTTTTAATAACTTTTGCTCAACACAGTGTGATAAGTCATGTATTAAAGTTTGAAGCCGATACCATTAACGCCCTAGGAGGAGATAGCGTTTATTCAAGGTCCAAAATTGGCAAAAAATCGTACTTTGAAATGGACATTGCAGATTTCCTGTTGGATTTAGGTCAGGGGTGTCAGCGTATGATTTGTAGGTCTTGATGAGACGAATAATTGAGTTTTGGTTCGATCTCTCTACGACATTCCTACGGGCCGTGGCGGCCGTTTTAGATACATAGGTGGCGCTAGAGAGCACATTTTGGCACTTTGGGGTTTAATTTTTACATTTTATCAAATTTTTCACCATTCCTGATGTGCGTGCCAAATTTGGTGAGTTTTTGAGCATGTTTAGGGGGTCAAATTTAGAGTTAAAGTGGCGTAACAAGAAAGAAAGAATAATAATAATAATAATAATAATAATAATAAAGAAATAAACACACGAAAAACAAGAGGGTCTTCGCCCTTTGGGCTCAGGCCCTAATAATAATAATAATAATAATAATAACTCCTTCAGTTTCAATAGGGCTTCGCACCGGTCGGTGCTCGGGCCCTAATAATAATAATAATAATAACTCCTTCAGTTTCAATAGGGCTTCGCACCGGTCGGTGCTCGGGCCCTAATAACTCCTTCAGTTTCAATAGGGCTTCGCACCGGTCGGTGCTCGGGCCCTAATTAAAGCTGCAAGCAGCGTTGGACGGGCCTTCGCGCCCTTGCGCACGGCGGGCGGCGGCGCAGTCAGCTAAGCTTCTGGGAACCAAGAAAACGTTTGGAGATGATCAGTGTGAGAGTCTTTTGACACATAATACTAACCAGTGTCTCTCTGTGAGCCCACCCCTCTGCTCACAGACAATTATGGATTATGAAATCAAAATATTGTTAACCTTAATCAATAATTCAGGCACCAACTGTAGGATCTGCAAGGAACACAGTTGATTATTTGCTATAATTATCAATTATCAATAATAAATAATTATAACAAATAACAGAATTATTAATATGAACTAACAAATACGAAGCACCATCCCGAAACCGGGACCAATAACCGAACAAGGTAATCTCATAAATGGGAGTTCACCTAGAATGTTAATATCTGAGAGATAATCATTCAAGGGTGAACAAAGAAGGGTTGAATTCGAGCTCTGACTCCTTCAATCAGCCACTTTTCACAATATGTTACCAATAATGACAAAAGAACTTGTCTTTAAAGATATAACAGTGTTAATGAAACTCAGCAAAATTAACAAAGTTAACAAATGCTTCATTCAATAAATAGCTATTCTAAAATCTAATTCTACCAAACAAAACACAAACAGCTTTGCACAGGGTTGGACACTTGCAGGTTGGACACTTTTGTCCGACGTTATCTGACCATCAGATGTGCAAAACGATGTCGGTGCGTGTATCTGTGCGCGCGTGAGTGTAGTGTTAGTCACAAGAGGGAGTAGGGAAAACGATCGTGAGAGAGAGAGAAGCGGTTCTTTTTCCACAGAGAGCGCAAGTACGGACAGCAGTCTGTAACGCACGTTGTCTGGTTTCAGATCGACAAATCAGTTTACTTTCTCACTCACGGCAGCACAAACACAGTAGTCCCGAGCGGGACAAACACAAAATAGTCTAGCGTGGTGAACACAACTAACAGGCAGCAAACAGGCAGCAGCGGAGCGTTAACTGCAGCATGACCGAAAGAAGCACAACCAGTTCGCCTCTGCTAGCCTCTCAGCTAACCCTGGCTCTCTGTTTAGATCCAAACGGAGCACTGAGTCCCGATTTGTTATTTAGGTTAAAGCGGAGAACAGGCAGCAGCGGAGCGTTAACTGCAGCATGACCGAAAGAAGCACAACCAGTTCGCCTCTGCTAGCCTCTCAGCTAACCCCGACTCTCTGTTTAGATCCAAACGAAGCACCAACTCCCGATTTGTTATTTAAGTTAAAGCGCAGAGAATCAGCGGATCTGTCGGCCAGCTGAGTGAAGTGAAACCTGCGGAAAAAACACCGTGACCATCACGGTAAAACAGTCCGTAGAGAACTACCGTGTTCAGCTGCACAGATAGGAAATCCCTCGGCTGACAGGATGTACCACTCGATGAGGAAAAATATTTTACCCTCGCCTTTTTGGTTGGCAACAACGGTTGGCAACCAGCATATTGGGTGCATTACTGCCACCCTCTCCCTGAGTTTTTCCCTCATATCAGCTATAGTCTTTCTTGATCATTAGTACAATATATGATCACATATGTAATAGTCCCCTCAGCCAAGTTAGAAAAAATATGTGCATGTATGAACAACAGCAATTGGAGAAGATGACAGTCAAAAAGTAATCATGTTAAATAATCATGATCTCAATATTGAAAAAAAATGATCGTGATTATATTTTTTGCCATAATCAAGCACCCCTAAAAACAGCAAATTGTGATTTACATACACACGCACACACACACACACACACACACATACACACACACACAGAGTTTAAATATGTATGTGATCAATTGTAAATATGTTATAATGAATTGTTTTCTTTAAGAAACTCTTACTTGCACATTTTTCAGTGTGCTCCTAAAGTTATATATATGCTCCTAATTTCTTTCATTTAGGAGCACATGTACTCCTTGAAAAGAAGTAGGGATTGAACACTGCTGTCAGATATGTGGAAACACTAAGTGGAGTGTGGTGCAGTCCAAGGGCTTCTGTCACAGGCAGTAGATGTTTACTTTACCCATCCCCCCCTCCCATTCTCTCTCTCTCCCTCACAGCTGCAGAGAAGGATATTAGTGTACTCTACTTGTGAAAAATCCTCATAAATCCCATAACTTTGGCCAAATTCTACATAAAAATCACATTTTTTTGTAGGAATTTTCGTCGCGAATCCATTGATACAGGTTTGAAAGTGGTGGGACTTATAGTTTAGACGCCAGATGCCCCAGTTTGGCACAAAGTCCATGCCCAGAATTTGCCTCCCCATTGGTTTACATTGTAAGGTGTAATGTCGCACTCCAACTTTCAGGGCTTACTAAATCTAAACCGTTCGAGTTATTACAAAGTTTTTAATAACTTTTGCTCAACACAGTGTGATAAGTCATGTATTAAAGTTTGAAGCCGATACCATTAACGCCCTAGGAGGAGATAGCGTTTATTCAAGGTCCAAAATTGGCAAAAAATCATACTTTGAAATGGACATTGCGGATTTCCTGTTGGATTTAGGTCAGGGGTGTCAGCGTATGATTTGTAGGTCTTGATGAGACGAATAATTGGGTTTTGGTTCGATCTCTCTACGACATTCCTACGGGCCGTGGTGGCCGTTTTAGATACATAGGTGGCGCTAGAGAGCACATTTTGGCACTTTGGGGTTTAATTTTTACATTTTATCAAATTTTTCACCATTCCTGATGTGCGTGCCAAATTTGGTGAGTTTTTGAGCATGTTTAGGGGGTCAAATTTAGAGTTAAAGTCGCGTAACAAGAAAGAAAGAATAATAATAATAATAATAAAGAAACAAACGCACGAAAAACAATAGGGTCTTCGCCCTTTGGGCTCAGGCCCTAATAATTAAAGCTGCAAGCAGCGATGATCGGGCCCTCGCACCCCAGCGCATGTCGAAGTGACGCTCAGTCGAAGGGCTTTTGTCAGTGACTTGTTGTGTAAAGTTTGAGGCAGATCCAACCGTGTACACTCAAGTTATATCAATTTCCTCTGTCATGGCGAAACATCAAAACTCAACGCCACGCCACGGCCAAACCATCATGATCATACACTAGTCTAGATGACACACACTGATTTTTAAGTCCTTACGATGGATTCTGTAGGAGGAGTTCTTTAAAATACAAGGTATGCGAAATGGCCAAGAAAAGGCGAAAATGTACCATTTTTTTCAAGATGGCCGACTTCCTGTTCGACTTACAATAAGGCTTCAAGAGGCTTTTTTGTGCGTGTTGACATTATACATGTGCCCTGTGAATTTCATCTTTCTACGTTAATCTGGAAGGCGGGGCTGCAATTTTGAAATTTTAAAGGAGGCGCTGTTGAGCCATTTTGCCACGCCCATTCAAAGCGACCACATAGGATTTTAGCTGACATCACTCTAGACATGTGTGTCAAGTTTCATGACTGTAGAGCAATCCCTTCTCCCTGAAAAACAGTATCATATTTCATGGCGAAGGATGTGTCGCCATGGTAACAGCATTCAGTTTTGGGTCATGAGCTGCCAAATGTAGCATCACCAAGGTCTTGTTTATTAGCTGACTTAATTTCAGGTGCATCAGCCAAATTTCCTAGGAGTAATTAGACAAAGTACGACGCATGATACTTCCTGTTGCCAGTAGGTGGCGCTATGACTTTCGCTAAATATGAGACTGAACATGTGTTCAGATTGGGACTCTTAACAAGCATATGAAATTTGGAAAAGATCAGACCACGTGGAGTCAAGTTATAAGGCATTGAAATTTCATGGCGTCACATCGAAATTCGCCGCGTCGCCATGGCAACACCTTTCAACGAAGGGTCACCAACTTCATAATATAAGATCTCCAAGGTCTTGAGGCTATTCTCAGTAAATTTCAGCTGGATTCCATCACCGTGCTGCCCACAGGGCGTCAGAGCGTAAAACATGTAACTTCCTGTTGCCAGGAGGTGGCGCTATGACTCATATCCTGTATTGTCACATGGACCCGTTCAGGGCGGGACTCTTATGAAGCACAAAAGGTTTGGCTCTCTTAGGATCATGTATGCCGGAGTTATAGCCGTTTCATTTTTCATGGCGAAGGATCGAAATTCGCCGCCCAGCCACGCCCCCTAGGAAAGACTAATGAGAATTGTTTTAATAACTTTTAATCTCCTATGCCTGTAGATGATACGGACCGAATTTGAAAGTCCTGGGGTCAAATCTCTAGGAGGAGTTCGTTAAAGTATGCGGGCTGGAAATGACAAAATCGGTGCAAAATTTCAACTTTGATACAAAATGGCCGACTTCCTGTTGGAGTTAGGCTATGTGTCCTTGAGACTTTTTGGTGCGTCTGGTCATGATACATATGCATACCGAATTTCGTTCTCCTACGACAATCTGTATCGAGGGGCTCAATTTTCTTGACTTTCTAGGTGGCGCTGTCGAGCCATTTTGTCCCGCTTTATTTCGAGACCCATAAAATATCGAAATTTTCGCCAGTCCTGACATCTGTGCAAATTTTCATGAGTTTTCGTGCATGTTTAGGCCCTCAAAAATGCGTTTGTTTCGGAGGAATAATAATAATAATAATAATAATAATAATAATAACTCCTTCAGTTTCAATAGGGCTTCGCACCGGTCGGTGCTCGGGCCCTAATAATAATTAAAGCTGCAAGCAGCGTTGGACGGGCCTTCGCGCCCTTGCGCACGTCGGGCCGCGGCGCAGTCAGTTGAGCTTGTGGGAACCAAGAAAACGTTTGGAGATGATCAGTGTGAGAGTCTTTTGACACACAATACTAACTACTTTCTCTCCGTGAGCGCACGCCTCTGTTTATCACAGATAATTATGGCTTATGAAATTAAAATATTGTTAACCTTAATCAATAATTCAGGCACCAACTGTAGCATGTATGAGGAACACAGTTGATTATTTGCCATAATTATCAATTATCTAAGATAATTAACTAATTATAATAATTAATAGAATTATTAATATGAACTAACAAGCACGGAGCACCACCCGGAAACCAGGACCAATAACCGAACAAGGTAATCTCATAAATGGGATTTCACCTAGAATGCTAATATCTGCGAGATATCAACATTCAAGGGTGAACAAAGAAGGGTTGAATTCAAGCTCTGACTCCTTTAATCAGCCACTTCTCACAATATGTTACACACAATAATGACAAAAGAACTTCTCTTTAAAGATATAACATTGTTTATTAAACTTAGCAAAATTAACAAAGTTAACAAATACTTCATTCAATAAACAGCTATTCTAAAATCTAATTCTACCAAACAAAACACAAACAGCTTTGCACAGAGTTGGACACTTGCAGGGGAATGCATGTGTGTGTGTGTGTGTGTGTGTTAGTAGCAAGAGAGGAAGGAGGGAAAGCGATCGTGAGAGGGAGAGAAGCGGCTCTTTTGACCACAGAGAGCGCACGTACGGACGGCAGTCTGTAACGTACGTTGTCTGGTTTCTGATCGACAAATCAATTTACTTTCTCACTCACGGTGGCACAAAAGTAGCAGTTGTCCCGACCGGGAAAAACACAAAATAGTCTAGCGTGGTGAACACAACTAACAGGCAGCAAACTTAAAATACTCCTCAGAGTAAAGCAGAGAAAAATGGACTCGGCGGTCCGTCAACTCACACAACAAGAACAACAGCGATAAAGCTAAAAAGGCTAAATGCTAAACAACAGCAACTGATGCTGAAAAGAACACACAACTAACACTGCCTATGCCCAGACTTATGCCTCTTACTTGGTCGCTTCAGAAAGTGCGCAGGTTGTGTGTGTGTGTAGTCCGTCTTAATGTCCATCTTTGTTCTTGGCTCGGAGGCAGACAGTGCCGTTCTCGCACGTCGGCGAAAACACGGCAGCTGGCTCTGAGTGGAATGGCGGAGAGAACAGCAGAGACAACTCGGCGAAGACGCGCAGGGCAGAGCCGGTCCACGTTATCCCGAAGTAACTTCATTTCTTCTTTCTCGGGGGAATTTGAGGACGCTGGTTGCAGCAGCGGTCTCTCTCGGGTCCAGGAATGTGTTCGGGTGAACACGGGCAAAGTCTCGTCTCGTCCGACGAGGGGAGTCTTCGATGAGGGGAAAACATGTTCGTGGGGTAGTCAAGCTAACTCACAGGGGAACAGGAGTCACCCCTAGCTCAGTGACATGGGAAAGACGTGTAGTTTGGGCGTGCTCGCTTATAAAGGGGTGGTGATGTCATGGCTGTGTCCTCGAGACGCTCCGCTGTACAGGAGCGTCTCCGCCAATGAGGGACCAATGTGGACTGCTCCCTGCTGAGGTGTGAAAATCGCAAAGCATCCTTGGAAATGGAGTTTGCTCCACCCTCTGTCACAGGCAGTAGATGTTTACTTTACCCATCCCCCCCTCCCATTCTCTCTCTCTCCCTCACAGTTGGAAGGAAAGATTTCAAAGTGTGGAAAATCCTCATAAATCCCATAACTTTGGCCAAATCCTACATAAAAATATCATTTTTTTGTAGGAATTTTCGTCGCGAATCCATTGATACAGGTTTGAAAGTGGTGGGACTCATAGTTTAGACGCCAGATGCCCCAGTTTGGCACAAAGTCCATGCCCAGAATTTGCCTCCCCATTGGTTTACATTGTAAGGTGTAATGTCGCACTCCAACTTTCAGGGCTTACTAAATCTAAACCGTTCGAGTTATTACAAAGTTTTTAATAACTTTTGCTCAACACAGTGTGATAAGTCATGTATTAAAGTTTGAAGCCGATACCATTAACGCCCTAGGAGGAGATAGCGTTTATTCAAGGTCCAAAATTGGCAAAAAATCATACTTTGAAATGGACATTGCAGATTTCCTGTTGGATTTAGGTCAGGGGTGTCAGCGTATGATTTGTAGGTCTTGATGAGACGAATAATTGGGTTTTGGTTCGATCTCTCTACGACATTCCTACGGGCCGTGGCGGCCGTTTTAGATACATAGGTGGCGCTCTCGAGCACATTTTGGCACTTTGGGGTTTAACTTTTACATTTTATCAAATTTTTCACCATTCCTGATGTGCGTGCCAAATTTGGTGAGTTTTTGAGCATGTTTAGGGGGTCAAATTTAGAGTTAAAGTGGCGTAACAAGAAAGAATAATAATAAAGAAACAAACGGACGAAAAACAATAGGGTCTTCGCCCTTTGGGCTCAGGCCCTAATAATAATAAAGAAACAAACGCACGAAAAACAAGAGGGTCTTCGCCCTTTGGGCTCAGGCCCTAATTAAAGCTGCAAGCAGCGTTGGACGGGCCTTCGCGCCCTTGCGCACGTCGGGCCGCGGCGCAGTCAGTTGAGCTTGTGGGAACCAAGAAAGCGTTTGGAGATGATCAGTGTGAGAGTCTTTTGACACACAATACTAACCAGCGTCTCTCTGTGAGCCCACCCCTCTGTTCACAGACAATTATGGATTATGAAATCAAAATATTGTTAACCTTAATCAATAATTCAGGTACCAATTGTAGGATCTGCGAAGAACACAGTTAATTATTTGCTATAATTATCAATGATCAATAATAATTAATTATAACAATTAACAGAATTATCAATATGAACTAACAGATACGAAGCATCACCCCGAAACCGGGACCAATAACCGAGCAAGGTAGTCTCATAAATGGGAGTTCACCTAGAATGTTAATATCTGAGAGATAATCATTCAAGGGTGAACAAAGAAGGGTTGAATTCGAGCTCTGACTCCTTCAATCAGCCACTTTTCACAATATGTTACACACAATAATGACTAAAGAACTTCTCTTTAAAGATATAACAGTGTTTATTAAACTTAGCAAAATTAACAAAGTTAACAAATGCTTCATTCAATAAATAGGCCTAGTTATTCTAAAATCTAATTCTGCCAAACAAAACACAAACAGCTTTGCACAGGGTTGGACACTTGCAGGTTGGACACTTTTGTCCGACGTTATCTGACCATCAGATGTGCAAAACGATGTCGGTGCGTGTATGTGTGCGCACGTGAGTATGGTGTTAGTCACAAGAGAGGGAGGAGGGAAAGCGATCGTGATAGAGAGAGAAGCGGTTCTTTTTCCACAGAGAGCGCACGTATGGACGGCAGTCTGTAACGCACGTTGTCTGGTTTCAGATCGACAAATCAGTTTACTTTCTCACTCACGGCAGCACAAACACAGTAGTCCCGAGCGGGACAAACACAAAATAGTCAAGCGTGGTGAACACAACTAACAGGCAGCAAACAGGCAGCAGCGGAGCGTTAACTGCAGCATGACCGGAAGAAGCACAACCAGTTAGCCTCTGCTAGCCTTTCAGCTAACCCCGGCTCTCTGTTTAGATCCAAACGGAGCACCGAGTCCCGAATTGCTATTTAGGTTAAAGCGGAGAGAATCAGCGGGTCTGTCGGCCAGCTGAGTGAAGTGAAACCTGCGGAAAAAACACCGTGACCATCAAGGTAAAACAGGTCGGCGAAAACACGGCAGCTGGTTCTGAGTGGAATGGCGGAGAGAACAGCAGAGACAACTCTGCGAAGACGCGCAGGGCAGAGCCGGTCCACGTTATCCCGAAGTAACTTCATTTCCTCTTTCTCGGGGGAATTTGAGGACGCTGGTTGCAGCAGCGGTCTCTCTTGGGTCCAGGAATGTGTTCGGGTTAACACGGGAAAAGTCTCGTCTCGTCCGACGAGGGGAGTCTTCGATGAGGGGAAAACATGTTCGTGGGGTAGTCAAGCTAACTCACAGGGGAACAGGAGTTACCCCTAGCTCAGTGACATGGGAAAGACGTGTAGTTTGGGCGTGCTCGCTTATAAAGGGGTGGTGATGTCATGGCTGCGTCCTCAGGACGCTCCGCTGTGCAGGAGCGTCTCCGCCAATGAGGGACCGATGTTGACTGCTCCCTGCTGAAGTGTGAAAATCGCAAAGCATCCTTGGAAATGGAGTTTGCTCCACCCTCATGGCAGGTCCATTACAGTTTTAATACGGAGCTCCGGAACTCCAGCCTTCCTGAGTTTTTCCCTCATATAGGCTATAGTTTTTCTTAATCATTACTACAATATATGATTACATATGTAATAGTCTCCTCAGCCAAGTTAGAAAAAATATGTGCATGTATGAACAACAGCAATTGCAGAAGATGACAGGCAAAAAGTAATCATGTTAAATAATCATGATCTCAATATTGAACAAAAATGATTGTGATTATAATTTTTGCCATAAACAAGCACCCCTAAAAACAGCTAATTGTGATTTACATACACACACACACACACACACACACACACAGAGTTTAAATATGTATGTGATAAATTGTAAATATGTATGAAATGAATTGTTTTCTGTAAGAAACTCTTACTTGAACATTTTTCAGTGTGCTCCTAAAGTTATATGTATGCTCCTAATTTCTTTCATTTAGGAGCACATGCGCTCCTTGAAAAGAAGTAAGGATTGAACACTGCTGTCA
The DNA here is from genome assembly GCF_963924715.1 of Thunnus thynnus. Taxonomy (NCBI): domain Eukaryota; kingdom Metazoa; phylum Chordata; class Actinopteri; order Scombriformes; family Scombridae; genus Thunnus; species Thunnus thynnus. The sequence goes on from NC_089518.1 coordinate 3,902,267, forward strand.
CATGTGTGAAAGCACTAAGTAAGTGGAGTGTGGTGCAGTCCAAGGGCTTCTGTCACAGGCAGTAGATGTTTACTTTACCCATCCCCCCCCTCCCATTCTCTCTCTCTCCCTCACAGTTGGAAGGAAAGATTTCAAAGTGATCTTCTTGTGAAAAATCCTCATAAATCCCATAACTTTGGCCAAATCCTACATAAAAATATCATTATTTTGTAGGAATTTTCGTCGCGAATCCATTGATACAGGTTTGAAAGTGGTGGGACTTATAGTTTAGACACCAGATGCCCCAGTTTGGCACAAAGTCCATGCCCAGAATTTGCCTCCCCATTGGTTTACATTGTAAGGTGTAATGTCGCACTCCAACTTTCAGGGCTTACTAAATCTAAACCGTTCGAGTTATTACAAAGTTTTTAATAACTTTTGCTCAACACAGTGTGATAAGTCATGTATTCAAGTTTGAAGCCGATACCATTAACGCCCTAGAAGGAGATAGCGTTTATTCAAGGTCCAAAATTGGCAAAAAATCGTACTTTGAAATGGACATTGCGGATTTCCTGTTGGATTTAGGTCAGGGGTGTCAGCGTATGATTTGTAGGTCTTGATGAGACGAATAATTGAGTTTTGGTTCGATCTCTCTACGACATTCCTACGGGCCGTGGTGGCCGTTTCAGATACATAGGTGGCGCTAGAGAGCACATTTTGGCACTTTGGGGTTTAATTTTTACATTTTATCAAATTTTTCACCATTCCTGATGTGCGTGCCAAATTTGGTGAGTTTTTGAGCATGTTTAGGGGGTCAAATTTAGAGTTAAAGTGGCGTAATAATAAAGAATAATAATAATTAAAGCTGCAAGCAGCGATGATCGGGCCCTCGCACCCCAGCGCATGTCGAAGTGACGCTCAGTCGAAGGGCTTTTGTCAGTGACTTGTTGTGTAAAGTTTGAGGCAGATCCAACCGTGTACACTCAAGTTATATCAATTTCCTCTGTCATGGCGAAACATCAAAACTCAACGCCACGCCACGGCCAAACCATCATGATCATACACTAGTCTAGATGACACACACTGATTTTGAAGTCCTTACCATGGATTCTGTAGGAGGAGTTCTTTAAAATACAAGGTATGCGAAATGGCCAAGAAAAGGCGAAAATGTATCATTTTTTTCAAGATGGCCGACTTCCTGTTCCACTTCCAATAAGGCTTCAAGAGGCTTTTTTGTGCGTGTTGACATTATACATGTGCCCTGTGAATTTCATCTTTCTACGTTAATCTGGAAGGCGGGGCTGCAATTTTGAAAGTTTAAAGGGGGCGCTGTTGAGCCATTTTGCCACGCCCATTCAAAGCGACCACATAGGATTTGAGCTGACATCACTCTAGACATGTGTGTCAAGTTTCATGACTGTAGAGCAATCCCTTCTCCCTGAAAAACAGTATGATATTTCATGGCGAAGGATGTGTCGCCATGGTAACAGCATTCAGTTTTGGGTCATGAGCTGCCAAATGTAGCATCACCAAGGTCTTGTTTATTAGCTGACTTAATTTCAGGTGCATCAGCCAAATTTCCTAGGAGTAATTAGACAAAGTACTACGCATGATACTTCCTGTTGCCAGTAGGTGGCGCTATGACTTTCGCTAAATATGAGACTGAACATGTGTTCAGATTGGGACTCTTAACAAGCATATGAAATTTGGAAAAGATCAGACCACGTGGAGTCAAGTTATAAGGCATTGAAATTTCATGGCGTCACATCGAAATTCGCCGCGTCGCCATGGCAACACCTTTCAACGAAGGGTCACCAACTTCATAATATAAGATCTCCAAGGTCTTGAGGCTATTCTCAGTAAATTTCAGCTGGATTCCATCACCGTGCTGCCCACAGGGCGTCAGAGCGTAAAACATGTAACTTCCTGTTGCCAGGAGGTGGCGCTATGACTCATATCCTGTATTGTCACATGGACCCGTTCAGGGCGGGACTCTTATGAAGCACAAAAGGTTTGGCTCTCTTAGGATCATGTATGCCGGAGTTATAGCCGTTTCATTTTTCATGGCGAAGGATCGAAATTCGCCGCCCAGCCACGCCCCCTAGGAAAGACTAATGAGAATTGTTTTAATAACTTTTAGTCTCCTATGCCTGTAGATGATACGGACCGAATTTGAAAGTCCTGGGGTCAAATCTCTAGGAGGAGTTCGTTAAAGTATGCGGGCTGGAAATGACAAAATTTCAACTTTGATACAAAATGGCCGACTTCCTGTTGGAGTTAGGCTATGTGTCCTTGAGACTTTTTGGTGCGTCTGGTCATGATACATATGCATACCGAATTTCGTTCTCCTACGACAATCTGTATCGAGGGGGTCAATTCTAGGTGGCGCTGTCGAGCCATTTTGTCCCGCTTTATTTCGAGACCCATAAAATATCGCAATTTTCGCTAGTCCTGACATCTGTGCAAATTTTCATGAGTTTTCGTGCATGTTTAGGCCCTCAAAAATGCGTTTGTTTCGGAGGAATAATAATAATAATTAAAGCTGCAAGCAGCGATGATCGGGCCCTCGCACCCCAGCGCATGTCGAAGTGACGCTCAGTCGAAGGGCTTTTGTCAGTGACTTGTTGTGTAAAGTTTGAGGCAGATCCAACCGTGTACACTCAAGTTATATCAATTTCCTCTGTCATGGCGAAACATCAAAACTCAACGCCACGCCACGGCCAAACCATCATGATCATACACTAGTCTAGATGACACACACTGATTTTTAAGTCCTTACGATGGATTCTGTAGGAGGAGTTCTTTAAAATACAAGGTATGCGAAATGGCCAAGAAAAGGCGAAAATGTACCATTTTTTTCAAGATGGCCGACTTCCTGTTCGACTTACAATAAGGCTTCAAGAGGCTTTTTTGTGCGTGTTGACATTATACATGTGCCCTGTGAATTTCATCTTTCTACGTTAATCTGGAAGGCGGGGCTGCAATTTTGAAATTTTAAAGGGGGCGCTGTTGAGCCATTTTGCCACGCCCATTCAAAGCGACCACACAGGATTTTAGCTGACATCACTCTAGACATGTGTGTCAAGTTTCATGACTGTAGAGCAATCCCTTCTCCCTGAAAAACAGTATCGTATTTCATGGCGAAGGATGTGTCGCCATGGTAACAGCATTCAGTTTTGGGTCATGAGCTGCCAAATGTAGCATCACCAAGGTCTTGTTTATTAGCTGACTTAATTTCAGGTGCATCAGCCAAATTTCCTAGGAGTAATTAGACAAAGTACGACGCATGATACTTCCTGTTGCCAGTAGGTGGCGCTATGACTTTGGCTAAATATGAGACTGAACATGTGTTCAGATCGGGACTCTTAACAAGCATATGAAATTTGGAAAAGATCAGACCACGTGGAGTCAAGTTATAAGGCATTGAAATTTCATGGCGTCACATCGAAATTCGCCGCGTCGCCATGGCAACACCTTTCGACGAAGGGTCACCAACTTCATAATATAAGATCTCCAAGGTCTTGAGGCTATTCTCTGTAAATTTCAGCTGGATTCCATCACCGTGCTGCCCACAGGGCGTCAGAGCGTAAAACATGTAACTTCCTGTTGCCAGGAGGTGGCGCTATGACTCATATCCTGTATTGTCACATGGACCCGTTCAGGGCGGGACTCTTATGAAGCACAAAAGGTTTGGCTCTCTTAGGATCATGTATGCCGGAGTTATAGCCGTTTCATTTTTTAAAGGGGGCGCTGTTGAGCCATTTTGCCACGCCCATTCAAAGCGACCACACAGGATTTTAGCTGACATCACTCTAGACATGTGTGTCAAGTTTCATGACTGTAGAGCAATCCCTTCTCCCTGAAAAACAGTATCGTATTTCATGGCGAAGGATGTGTCGCCATGGTAACAGCATTCAGTTTTGGGTCATGAGCTGCCAAATGTAGCATCACCAAGGTCTCGTTTATTAGCTGACTTAATTTCAGGTGCATCAGCCAAATTTCCTAGGAGTAATTAGACAAAGTACGACGCATGATACTTCCTGTTGCCAGTAGGTGGCGCTATGACTTTGGCTAAATATGAGACTGAACATGTGTTCAGATCGGGACTCTTAACAAGCATATGAAATTTGGAAAAGATCAGACCACGTGGAGTCAAGTTATAAGGCATTGAAATTTCATGGCGTCACATCGAAATTCGCCGCGTCGCCATGGCAACACCTTTCGACGAAGGGTCACCAACTTCATAATATAAGATCTCCAAGGTCTTGAGGCTATTCTCTGTAAATTTCAGCTGGATTCCATCACCGTGCTGCCCACAGGGCGTCAGAGCGTAAAACATGTAACTTCCTGTTGCCAGGAGGTGGCGCTATGACTCATATCCTGTATTGTCACATGGACCCGTTCAGGGCGGGACTCTTATGAAGCACAAAAGGTTTGGCTCTCTTAGGATCATGTATGCCGGAGTTATAGCCGTTTCATTTTTCATGGCGAAGGATCGAAATTCGCCGCCCAGCCACGCCCCCTAGGAAAGACTAATGAGAATTGTTTTAATAACTTTTAGTCTCCTATGCCTGTAGATGATACGGACCGAATTTGAAAGTCCTGGGGTCAAATCTCTAGGAGGAGTTCGTTAAAGTATGCGGGCTGGAAATGACAAAATTTCAACTTTGATACAAAATGGCCGACTTCCTGTTGGAGTTAGGCTATGTGTCCTTGGGACTTTTTGGTGCGTCTGGTCATGATACATATGCATACCGAATTTCGTTCTCCTACGACAATCTGTATCGAGGGGATCAATTCTAGGTGGCGCTGTCGAGCCATTTTGTCCCACTTTATTTCGAGACCCATAAAATATCGCAATTTTCGCCAGTCCTGACATCTGTGCAAATTTTCATGAGTTTTCGTGCATGTTTAGGCCCTCAAAAATGCGTTTGTTTCGGAGGAATAATAATAATAATAATAATAATAATAATAATAATAATAACTCCTTCAGTTTCAATAGGGCTTCGCACCGGTCGGTGCTCGGGCCCTAATAATAATAACTCCTTCAGTTTCAATAGGGCTTCGCACCGGTCGGTGCTCGGGCCCTAATTAAAGCTGCAAGCAGCGTTGGACGGGCCTTCGCGCCCTTGCGCACGTCGGGCCGCGGCGCAGTCAGTTGAGCTTGTGGGAACCAAGAAAACGTTTGGAGATGATCAGTGTGAGAGTCTTTTGACACACAATACTAACTACTTTCTCTCCGTGAGCGCACGCCTCTGTTTATCACAGATAATTATGGCTTATGAAATTAAAATATTGTTAACCTTAATCAATAATTCAGGCACCAACTGTAGCATGTATGAGGAACACAGTTGATTATTTGCCATAATTATCAATTATCTAAGATAATTAACTAATTATAATAATTAATAGAATTATTAATATGAACTAACAAGCACGGAGCACCACCCGGAAACCAGGACCAATAACCGAACAAGGTAATCTCATAAATGGGATTTCACCTAGAATGCTAATATCTGCGAGATATCAACATTCAAGGGTGAACAAAGAAGGGTTGAATTCAAGCTCTGACTCCTTTAATCAGCCACTTCTCACAATATGTTACACACAATAATGACAAAAGAACTTCTCTTTAAAGATATAACATTGTTTATTAAACTTAGCAAAATTAACAAAGTTAACAAATACTTCATTCAATAAACAGCTATTCTAAAATCTAATTCTACCAAACAAAACACAAACAGCTTTGCACAGAGTTGGACACTTGCAGGGGAATGCGTGTGTGTGTGTGTGTGTGTGTGTGTGTGTGTGTGTGTGTTAGTAGCAAGAGAGGAAGGAGGGAAAGCGATCGTGAGAGGGAGAGAAGCGGCTCTTTTGACCACAGAGAGCGCACGTACGGACGGCAGTCTGTAACGTACGTTGTCTGGTTTCTGATCGACAAATCAATTTACTTTCTCACTCACGGTGGCACAAAAGTAGCAGTTGTCCCGACCGGGAAAAACACAAAATAGTCTAGCGTGGTGAACACAACTAACAGGCAGCAAACTTAAAATACTCCTCAGAGTAAAGCAGAGAAAAATGGACTCGGCGGTCCGTCAACTCACACAACAAGAACAACAGCGATAAAGCTAAAAAGGCTAAATGCTAAACAACAGCAACTGATGCTGAAAAGAACACACAACTAACACTGCCTATGCCCAGACTTATGCCTCTTACTTGGTCGCTTCAGAAAGTGCGCAGGTTGTGTGTGTGTGTAGTCCGTCTTAATGTCCATCTTTGTTCTTGGCTCGGAGGCAGACGGTGCCGTTCTCGCACGTCGTCGAAAACACGGCAGCTGGCTCTGAGTGGAATGGCGGAGAGAACAGCAGAGACAACTCGGCGAAGACGCGCAGGGCAGAGCCGGTCCACGTTATCCCGAAGTAACTTCATTTCCTCTTTCTCGGGGGAATTTGAGGACGCTGGTTGCAGCAGCGGTCTCTCTCGGGTCCAGGAATGTGTTCGGGTGAACACGGGCAAAGTCTCGTCTCGTCCGACGAGGGGAGTCTTCGATGAGGGGAAAACATGTTCGTGGGGTAGTCAAGCTAACTCACAGGGGAACAGGAGTTAACCCTAGCTCAGTGACATGGGAAAGACGTGTAGTTTGGGCGTGCTCGCTTATAAAGGGGTGGTGATGTCATGGCTGCGTCCTCAGGACGCTCCGCTGTGCAGGAGCGTCTCCGCCAATGAGGGACCGATGTTGACTGCTCCCTGCTGAAGTGTGAAAATCGCAAAGCATCCTTGGAAATGGAGTTTGCTCCACCCTCATGGCAGGTCCATTACAGTTTTAATACGGAGCTCCGGAACTCCAGCCTTCCTGAGTTTTTCCCTCATATAGGCTATAGTTTTTCTTAATTATTACTACAATATATGATTACATATGTAATAGTCTCCTAAGCCAAGTTAGAAAAAGTATGTGCATGTATGAACAACAGCAATTGGAGAAGATGACAGTCAAAAAGTAATCATGTTAAATAATCATGATCTCAATATTGAACAAAAATGATTGTGATTATAATTTTTGCCATAATCAAGCACCCCTAAAAACAGCAAATTGTGATTTACATACACACACACACACACACAGTTTAAATATGTATGTGATAAATTGTAAATATGTATGTAATGAATTGTTTTCTTTAAGAAACTCTTACTTGAACATTTTTCAGTGTGCTCCTAAAGTTATATGTATGCTCCTAATTTCTGTCATTTAGGAGCACATGTACTCCTTGAAAAAAAGTAAGGATTGAACACTGCTGTCACTGCTGCAGTCCAAGGGCTTCTGTCACAGGCAGTAGATGTTTACTTTACCCATCCCCCCCCTCCCATTCTCTCTCTCTCCCTCACAGCTGCAGAGAAGATTTTAGTGTACTCTACTTGTGAAATATGCTCATAAATCCCATAACTTTGGCCAAATCCTACATAAAAATATCATTTTTTTGTAGGAATTTTCGTCGCGAATCCATTGATACAGGTTTGAAAGTGGTGGGACTTATAGTTTAGACGCCAGATGCCCCAGTTTGGCACAAAGTCCATGCCCAGAATTTGCCTCCCCATTGGTTTACATTGTAAGGTGTAATGTCGCACTCCAACTTTCAGGGCTTACTAAATCTAAACCGTTCGAGTTATTACAAAGTTTTTAATAACTTTTGCTCAACACAGTGTGATAAGTCATGTATTAAAGTTTGAAGCCGATACCATTAACGCCCTAGGAGGAGATAGCGTTTATTCAAGGTCCAAAATTGGCAAAAAATCATACTTTGAAATTGACATTGCAGATTTCCTGTTGGATTTAGGTCAGGGGTGTCAGCGTATGATTTGTAGGTCTTGATGAGACGAATAATTGGGTTTTGGTTCGATCTCTCTACGACATTCCTACGGGCCGTGGCGGCCGTTTTAGATACATAGGTGGCGCTAGAGAGCACATTTTGGCACTTTGGGGTTTAATTTTTACATTTTATCAAATTTTTCACCATTCCTGATGTGCGTGCCAAATTTGGTGAGTTTTTGAGCATGTTTAGGGGGTCAAATTTAGAGTTAAAGTGGCGTAACAAGAAAGAATTAAAGCTGCAAGCAGCGTTGAACGGGCCTTCGCGCCCATGCGCACATCGGCCGCGGCGCACTCAGCTGAGCTTCTGGGAACCAAGAAAACGTTTGGAGATGATCAGTGTGAGAGTCTTTTGACACACAATACTAACCACTTTCTCTCCGTGAGCGCACCCCTCTGTTTATCACAGGTAATTATAGATTATGAAATCAAAATATTGTTAACCTTAATCAATAATTCAGGCACCAACTGTAGGATCTGCAAGGAACACAGTTGATTATTTGCTATAATTATCAATTATCAATAATAAATAATTATAACAATTAACAGATTTATTAATATGAACTAACAAATACGAAGCACCATCCCGAAACCAGGACTAATAACCGAACAGGGTAATCTCATAAATGGGAGTTCACCTAGAATGTTAATATCTGAGAGATATCAACATTCAAGGGTAAAAAGAACGGTTAAATTCGAGCTCTGACTCCTTCAATCAGCCACTTTTCACAATATGTTACCAATAATGACAAAAGAACTTCTCTTTAAAGATATAACAGTGTTTATGAAACTTAGCAAAATTAACAAAGTTAACAAATGCTTCATTCAATAAATAGCTATTCTAAAATCTAATTCTACCAAACAAAACACAAACAGCTTTGCACAGGGTTGGACACTTGCAGGGGAATGCGTGTATGTATGTATGTATGTATATATGTATGTGTGTGTGTGTGTGTGTGTGTGTGTGTGTGTGTGTGTGTGTGTGTGTGTTAGTAGCAAGAGAGGAAGGAGGGAAAGCGATCGTGAGAGGGAGAGAAGCGGCTCTTTTTCCACAGAGAGCGCACGTATGGACGGCAGTCTGTAACGCACGTTGTCTGGTTTCAGATCGACAAATCAGTTTACTTTCTCACTCACGGCAGCACAAACACAGTAGTCCCGAGCGGGACAAACACAAAATAGTCTAGCGTGGTGAACACAACTAACAGGCAGCAAACAGGCAGCAGCGGAGCGTTAACTGCAGCATGACCGAAAGAAGCACAACCAGTTAGCCTCTGCTAGCCTCTCAGCTAACCCCGGCTCTCTGTTTAGATCCAAACGGAGCACCGAGTCCCGATTTGTTATTTAGGTTAAAGCGGAGAACAGGCAGCAAACAGGCAGCAGCGGAGCGTTAACTGCAGCATGACCGAAAGAAGCACAACCAGTTCGCCTCTGCTAGCCTCTCAGCTAACCCCGGCTCTCTGTTTAGATCCAAACGGAGCACCGAGTCCCGATTTGTTATTTAGGTTAAAGCGGAGAACAGGCAGCAAACAGGCAGCAGCGGAGCGTTAATTGCAGCATGACCGAAAGAAGCACAACCAGTTAGCCTCTGCTAGCCTCTCAGCTAACCCCGGCTCTCTGTTTAGATCCAAACGGAGCACCGAGTCCCGAATTGCTATTTAGGTTAAAGCGGAGAGAATCAGCGGGTCTGTCGGCCAGCTGAGTGAAGTGAAACCTGCGGAAAAAACACCGTGACCATCAAGGTAAAACAGGTCGGCGAAAACACGGCAGCTGGCTCTGAGTGGAGTGGCGGAGAGAACAGCAGAGATGACTCGGCGAAGACGCGCAGGGCAGAGCCGGTCCACGTTATCCCGAAGTAACTTCATTTCCTCTTTCTCGGGGGGAATTTGAGGACGCTGGTTGCAGCAGCGGTCTCTCTCGGGTCCAGGAATGTGTTCGGGTGAACACGGGCAAAGTCTCGTCTCGTCCGACGAGGGGAGTCTTCGATGAGGGGAAAACATGTTCGTGGGGTAGTCAAGCTAACTCACAGGGAAACAGGAGTTACCCCTAGCTCAGTGACATGGGAAAGACGTATATTTCGGGCGTGCTCGCTTATAAAGGGGTGGTGATGTCATGGCTGCGTCCTCAGGACGCTCCGCTGTGCAGGAGCGTCTCCGCCAATGAGGGACCGATGTTGACTGCTCCCTGCTGAAGTGTGAAAATCGCAAAGCATCCTTGGAAATGGAGTTTGCTCCACCCTCATGGCAGGTCCATTACAGTTTTAATACGGAGCTCCGGAACTCCAGCCTTCCTGAGTTTTTCCCTCATATAGGCTATAGTTTTTCTTAATCATTACTACAATATATGATTACATATGTAATAGTCTCCTCAGCCAAGTTAGAAAAAATATGTGCATGTATGAACAACAGCAATTGGAGAAGATGACAGTCAAAAAGTGATCATGTTAAATAATCATGATCTCAATATTGAACAAAAATGATTGTGATTATAATTTTTACCATAATCAAGCACCCCTAAAAACAGCAAATTGTGATTTACATACACACACACACACACACACACACAGAGTTTAAATATGTATGTGATAAATTGTAAATATGTATGAAATGAATTGTTTTCTGTAAGAAACTCTTACTTGAACATTTTTCAGTGTGCTCCTAAAGTTATATGTATGCTCCTAATTTCTTTCATTTAGGAGCACATGCGCTCCTTGAAAAGAAGTAAGGATTGAACACTGCTGTCACATGTGTGAAAGCACTAAGTAAGTGGAGTGTGGTGCAGTCCAAGGGCTTCTGTCACAGGCAGTAGATGTTTACTTTACCCATCCCCCCCCTCCCATTCTCTCTCTCTCCCTCACAGTTGGAAGGAAAGATTTCAAAGTGATCTTCTTGTGAAAAATCCTCATAAATCCCATAACTTTGGCCAAATCCTACATAAAAATATCATTTTTTTGTAGGAATTTTCGTCGCGAATCCATTGATACAGGTTTGGAAGTGGTCGGACTTACAGTTTAGACGCCAGATGCCCCAGTTTGGCACAAAGTCCATGCCCAGAATTTGCCTCCCCATTGGTTTACATTGTAAGGTGTAATGTCGCACTCCAACTTTCAGGGCTTACTAAATCTAAACCGTTCGAGTTATTACAAAGTTTTTAATAACTTTTGCTCAACACAGTGTGATAAGTCATGTATTAAAGTTTGAAGCCGATACCATTAACGCCCTAGGAGGAGATAGCGTTTATTCAAGGTCCAAAATTGGCAAAAAATCGTACTTTGAAATGGACATTGCAGATTTCCTGTTGGATTTAGGTCAGGGGTGTCAGCGTATGATTTGTAGGTCTTGATGAGACGAATAATTGAGTTTTGGTTCGATCTCTCTACGACATTCCTACGGGCCGTGGCGGCCGTTTTAGATACATAGGTGGCGCTAGAGAGCACATTTTGGCACTTTGGGGTTTAATTTTTACATTTTATCAAATTTTTCACCATTCCTGATGTGCGTGCCAAATTTGGTGAGTTTTTGAGCATGTTTAGGGGGTCAAATTTAGAGTTAAAGTGGCGTAACAAGAAAGAAAGAATAATAATAATAATAATAATAATAATAAAGAAATAAACACACGAAAAACAAGAGGGTCTTCGCCCTTTGGGCTCAGGCCCTAATAATAATAATTAAAGCTGCAAGCAGCGTTGGACGGGCCTTCGCGCCCTTGCGCACGTCAAGCCGCGGCGCAGTCAGTTGAGCTTGTGGGAACCAAGAAAACGTTTGGAGATGATCAGTGTGAGAGTCTTTTTACACACAATACTAACCAGTGTCTCTCTGTGAGCCCACCCCTCTGTTCACAGACAATTATGAATTATGAAATCAAAATATTGTTAACCTTAATCAATAATTCAGGTACCGACTGTAGGATCTGCGAAGAACACAGTTAATTATTTGCTATAATTATCAATTATCAATAATAATTAATTATAACAATTAACAGAGTTATTAATATGAACTAACAGATACGAAGCACCACCCCGAAACCGGGACCAATAACCGAGCAAGGTAGTCTCATAAATGGGAGTTCACCTAGAATGTTCATATCTGAGAGATAATCATTCAAGGGTGAACAAAGAAGGGTTGAATTCGAGCTCTGACTCCTTCAATCAGCCACTTTTCACAATATGTTACCAATAATGACTAAATAACTTCTCTTTAAAGATATAACAGTGTTTATTAAACTTAGCAAAATTAACAAAGTTAACAAATGCTTCACTCAATAAATAGCTATTCTAAAATCTAATTCTACCAAACAAAACACAAACAGCTTTGCACGGGGTTGGACACCTGCAGGTTGGACACTTTTGTCCGACGTTATCTGACCATCAGATGTGCAAAACGATGTCGGTGCGTGTATCTGTGCGCGCGTGAGTGTGGTGTTAGTCACAAGAGAGGGAGGAGGGAAAGCGATCGTGAGAGAGAGAGAGAAGCGGTTCTTTTTCCACAGAGAGCGCACGTACGGACGGCAGTCTGTAACGCACGTTGTCTGGTTTCAGATCGACAAATCAGTTTACTTTTTCACTCACGGCAGCACAAACACAGTAGTCCCGAGCGGGACAAACACAAAATAGTCTAGCGTGGTGAACACAACTAACAGGCAGCAAACAGGCAGCAGCGGAGCGTTAACTGCAGCATGACCGAAAGAAGCACAACCAGTTCGCCTCTGCTAGCCTCTCAGCTAACCCTGGCTCTCTGTTTAGATCCAAACGGAGCACTGAGTCCCGATTTGTTATTTAGGTTAAAGCGGAGAACAGGCAGCAAACAGGCAGCAGCGGAGCGTTAACTGCAGCATGACCGAAAGAAGCACAACCAGTTCGCCTCTGCTAGCCTCTCAGCTAACCCTGGCTCTCTGTTTAGATCCAAACGGAGCACTGAGTCCCGATTTGTTATTTAGGTTAAAGCGGAGAACAGGCAGCAGCGGAGCGTTAATTGCAGCATGACCGAAAGAAGCACAACCAGTTCGCCTCTGCTAGCCTCTCAGCACCGAGTCCCGATTTGTTATTTAGGTTAAAGCGGACAGAATCAGCGGGTCTGTCGGCCAGCTGAGTGAAGTGAAACCTGCGGAAAAAACACCGTGACCATCACGGTAAAACAGTCCGTAGAGAACTACCGTGTTCAGCTGTACAGATAGGAGGGAGAGCGATCGTGAGAGAGAGAGAAGCGGTTCTTTTTCCACAGAGAGCGCACGTATGGACGGCAGTCTGTAACGCACGTTGTCTGGTTTAAGATCGACAAATCAGTTTACTTTCTCACTCACGGCAGCACAAACACAGTAGTCCCGAGCGGGACAAACACAAAATAGTCAAGCGTGGTGAACACAACTAACAGGCAGCAAACAGGCAGCAGCGGAGCGTTAACTGCAGCATGACCGAAAGAAGCACAACCAGTTAGCCTCTGCTAGCCTCTCAGCTAACCCCGGCTCTCTGTTTAGATCCAAACGGAGCACCGAGTCCCGAATTGCTATTTAGGTTAAAGCGGAGAGAATCAGCGGGTCTGTCGGCCAGCTCAGTGAAGTGTAACCTGCGGAAAAAACACCGTGACCATCAAGGTAAAACAGGTCGGCGAAAACACGGCAGCTGGCTCTGAGTGGAGTGGCGGAGAGAACAGCAGAGATGACTCGGCGAAGACGCGCAGGGCAGAGCCGGTCCACGTTATCCCGAAGTAACTTCATTTCCTCTTTCTCCGGGGGAATTTGAGGACGCTGGTTGCAGCAGCGGTCTCTCTCGGGTCCAGGAATGTGTTCGGGTGAACACGGGCAAAGTCTCGTCTCGTCCGACGAGGGGAGTCTTCGATGAGGGGAAAACATGTTCGTGGGGTAGTCAAGCTAACTCACAGGGGAACAGGAGTTAACCCTAGCTCAGTGACATGGGAAAGACGTATATTTCGGGCGTGCTCGCTTATAAAGGGGTGGTGATGTCATGGCTGCGTCCTCAGGACGCTCCGCTGTGCAGGAGCGTCTCCGCCAATGAGGGACCGATATTGACTGCTCCCTGCTGAGGTGTGAAAATCGCAAAGCATTCTTGGAAATGGAGTTTGCTCCACCCTCATGGCAGGTCCATTACAGTTTTAATACGGAGCTCCGGAGCTCCAGCCTTCCTGAGTTTTTCCCTCATATAGGCTATACTTTTTCTTAATCATTACTACAATATATGATTAGATGTGTAATAGTCTCCTCAGCCAAGTTAGAAAAAATATGTGCATGTATGAACAACAGCAATTGCAGAAGATGACAGGCAAAAAGTAATCATGTTAAATAATCATGATCTCAATATTGAACAAAAATGATTGTGATTATAATTTTTGCCATAAACAAGCACCCCTAAAAACAGCTAATTGTGATTTACATACACACACACACACACACACACACACACAGAGTTTAAATATGTATGTGATAAATTGTAAATATGTATGAAATGAATTGTTTTCTGTAAGAAACTCTTACTTGAACATTTTTCAGTGTGCTCCTAAAGTTATATGTATGCTCCTAATTTCTTTCATTTAGGAGCACATGCGCTCCTTGAAAAGAAGTAAGGATTGAACACTGCTGTCACATGTGTGAAAGCACTAAGTAACTGGAGTGTGGTGCAGTCCAAGGGCTTCTGTCACAGGCAGTAGATGTTTACTTTACCCATCCCCCCCCCCCTCCCATTCTCTCTCTCTCCCTCACAGTTGGAAGGAAAGATTTCAAAGTGATCTTCTTGTGAAAAATCCTCATAAATCCCATAACTTTGGCCAAATCCTACATAAAAATATCATTTTTTTGTAGGAATTTTCGTCGCGAATCCATTGATACAGGTTTGAAAGTGGTGGGACTTATAGTTTAGACGCCAGATGCCCCAGTTTGGCACAAAGTCCATGCCCAGAATTTGCCTCCCCATTGGTTTACATTGTAAGGTGTAATGTCGCACTCCAACTTTCAGGGCTTACTAAATCTAAACCGTTCGAGTTATTACAAAGTTTTTAATAACTTTTGCTCAACACAGTGTGATAAGTCATGTATTCAAGTTTGAAGCCGATACCATTAACGCCCTAGGAGGAGATAGCGTTTATTCAAGGTCCAAAATTGGCAAAAAATCATACTTTGAAATTGACATTGCAGATTTCCTGTTGGATTTAGGTCAGGGGTGTCAGCGTATGATTTGTAGGTCTTGATGAGACGAATAATTGGGTTTTGGTTCGATCTCTCTACGACATTCCTACGGGCCGTGGTGGCCGTTTTAGATACATAGGTGGCGCTAGAGAGCACATTTTGGCACTTTGGGGTTTAATTTTTACATTTTATCAAATTTTTCACCATTCCTGATGTGCGTGCCAAATTTGGTGAGTTTTTGAGCATGTTTAGGGGGTCAAATTTAGAGTTAAAGTGGCGTAACAAGAAAGAATAATAATAAACAAACAAACGCACGAAAAACAATAGGGTCTTCGCCCTTTGGGCTCAGGCCCTAATTAAAGCTGCAAGCAGCGTTGAACGGGCCTTCGCGCCCTTGCGCACGTCGGGACGCGGCGCAGTCAGTTGAGCTTGTGGGAACCAAGAAAACGTTTGGAGATGATCAGTGTGAGAGTCTTTTACACACAATACTAACCAGTGTCTCTCTGTGAGCCCACCCCTCTGTTCACAGACAATTATGAATTATGAAATCAAAATATTGTTAACCTTAATCAATAATTCAGGTACCAACTGTAGGATCTGCGAAGAACACAGTTAATTATTTGCTATAGTTATCAATTAAAAATGATCGTGATTATAATTTTTGCCATAATCAAGCACCCCTAAAAACAGCAAATTGTGATTAACATACACACACACACACACAGAGTTTAAATATGTATGTGATAAATTGTAAATATGTATGTAATGAATTGTTTTCTTTAAGAAACTCTTACTTGAACATTTTTCAGTGTGCTCCTAAAGTTATATGTATGCTCCTAATTTCTGTCATTTAGGAGCACATGTACTCCTTGAAAAAAAGTAAGGATTGAACACTGCTGTCAGATATGTAGAAGCATTAAGTAACTGGAGTGTGGTGCAGTCCAAGGGCTTCTGTCACAGGCAGTAGATGTTTACTTTACCCATCCCCCCCCTCCCATTCTCTCTCTCCCTCTCAGCTGGAAGGAAAGATTTCAAAGTGATCTTCTTGTGAAATATCCTCATAAATCCCATAACTTTGGCCAAATCCTTCATAAAAAAATCACATTTTTTTGTAGGAATTTTCGTCGCAAATCCATTGATACAGGTTTGAAAGTGGTCGGACTTATAGTTTAGACGCCAGATGCCCCAGTTTGGCACAAAGTCCATGCCCAGAGATTGCCTCCCCATTGGTTTACATTGTAAGGTGTAATGTCGCACTCCAACTTTCAGGGCTTACTAAATCTAAACCGTTCGAGTTATTACAAAGTTTTTAATAACTTTTGCTCAACACAGTGTGATAAGTCATGTATTCAAGTTTGAAGCCGATACCATTAACGCCCTAGGAGGAGATAGCATTTATTCAAGGTCCAAAATTGGCAAAAAATGGTATTTTGAAATTGACATTGCAGATTTCCTGTTGGATTTAGGTCAGGGGTGTCAGCGTATGATTTGTAGGTCTTGATGAGACGAATAATTGAGTTTTGGTTCGATCTCTCTACGACATTCCTACGGGCCGTGGCGGCCGTTTTAGATACATAGGTGGCGCTCTCGAGCAAATTTTGGCACTTTGGGGGTTAATTTTTACATTTTATCAAATTTTTCACCAGACCTGATGTGCGTGCCAAATTTGGTGAGTTTTTGAGCATGTTTAGGGGGTCAAATTTAGAGTTAAAGTGGCGTAATAATAAAGAAGAAAGAAAGAAACACACGAAAAACAATAGGGTCTTCGCCCTTTGGGCTCAGGCCCTAATTAAAGCTGCAAGCAGCGTTGGACGGGCCTTCGCGCCCTTGCGCACGTCGGGCCGCGGCGCAGTCAGTTCAGCTTGTGGGAACCAAGAAAGCGTTTGGAGATGATCAGTGTGAGAGTCTTTTGACACACAATACTAACTACTTTCTCTCCGTGAGCGCACCCCTCTGTTTATCACAGATAATTATGGATTATGAAATCAAAATAATGTTAACCTTAATCAATAATTCAGGCACCAACTGTAGAATCTATGAGGAACACAGTTGATTATTTGCCATAATTATCAATTATCTAAGATAATTAACTAATTATAATAATTATTAGAATTATAAATATGAACTAACAAACACGGAGCACCACCCGGAAACCAGGACCAATAACCGAACAAGGTAATCTCGTAAATGGGACTTCACCTAGAATGTTAATATCTGCGAGATAAACATTCAAGGGCGAATAAAGAAGGGTTGAATTCAAGCTCTGACTCCTTCAAGCAGCCACTTCTCACAATATGTTATACACAATAATGACAGAGAACTGCTCTTTAAAGATATAACATTGTTTATTAAACTTAGCAAAATTAACAAAGTTAACAAATACTTCATTCAATAAACAGCTATTCTAAAATCTAATTCTACCAAATAAAACACAAACAGCTTTGCACAGAGTTGGACACTTGCAGGGGAATGCGTGTATGGATGTATGTGTGTGTGTGTGTGTGTGTGTGTGTTAGTAGCAAGAGAGGAAGGAGGGAAAGCGATCGTGAGAGGGAGAGAAGCGGCTCTTTTGTCCACAGAGAGCGCACGTACGGACGGCAGTCTGTAACGTACGTTGTCTGGTTTCTGATCGACAAATCAATTTACTTTCTCACTCACGGTGGCACAAAAGTAGCAGTTGTCCCGACGGGGAAAAACACAAAATAGTCTAACGTGGTGAACACAACTAACAGGCAGCAAACTTAAAATACTCCTCAGAGTAAAGCAGAGAAAAATGGACTCGGCGGTCCGTCAACTCACACAGCAAGAATAATAGCAATAAAGCTAAAAAGGCTAAATGCTAAACAACAGCAACTGATGCTGAAAAGAACACACAACTAACACTGCCTATGCCCAGTCTTATGCCTCTTACTTGGTCGCTTCAGAAAGTGCGCAGGTTGTGTGTGTGTGTGTAGTCCGTCTTAATGTCCATCTTTGTTCTTGGCTCGGAGGCAGACGGTGCCGTTCTCGCACGTCGGCGAAAACACGGCAGCTGGTTCTGAGTGGAATGGCGGAGAGAACAGCAGAGACAACTCGGCGAAGACGCGCAGGGCAGAGCCGGTCCACGTTATCCCGAAGTAACTTCATTTCCTCTTTCTCGGGGGAATTTGAGGACGCTGGTTGCAGCAGCGGTCTCTCTCGGGTCCAGGAATGTGTTCGGGTGAACACGGGCAAAGTCTCGTCTCGTCCGACGAGGGGAGTCTTCGATGAGGGGAAAACATGTTCGTGGGGTAGTCAAGCTAACTCACAGGGGAACAGGAGTTACCCCTAGCTCAGTGACATGGGAAAGACGTGTAGCTTGGGCGTGCTCGCTTATAAAGGGGTGGTGATGTCATGGCTGCGTCCTCAGGACGCTCCGCTGTGCAGGAGCGTCTCCGCCAATGAGGGACCGATGTTGACTGCTCCCTGCTGAAGTGTGAAAATCGCAAAGCATCCTTGGAAATGGAGTTTGCTCCACCCTCATGGCAGGTCCATTACAGTTTTAATACGGAGCTCCGGAACTCCAGCCTTCCTGAGTTTTTCCCTCATATAGGCTATAGTTTTTCTTAATCATTACTATAATATATGATTACATATGTAATAGTCTCCTCAGCCAAGTTAGAAAAAGTATGTGCATGTATGAACAACAGCAATTGGAGAAGATGACAGTCAAAAAGTAATCATGTTAAATAATCATGATCTCAATATTGAACAAAAATGATTGTGATTATAATTTTTGCCATAATCAAGCACCCCTAAAAACAGCAAATTGTGATTTACATACACACACACACACACACACACACACACACAGTTTAAATATGTATGTGATAAATTGTAAATATGTATGTAATGAATTGTTTTCTTTAAGAAACTCTTACTTGAACATTTTTCAGTATGCTCCTAAAGTTATATGTATGCTCCTAATTTCTGTCATTTAGGAGCACATGTACTCCTTGAAAAAAAGTAAGGATTGAACACTGCTGTCACTGCTGCAGTCCAAGGGCTTCTGTCACAGGCAGTAGATGTTTACTTTACCCATCCCCCCCCTCCCATTCTCTCTCTCTCCCTCACAGCTGCAGAGAAGATTTTAGTGTACTCTACTTGTGAAATATGCTCATAAATCCCATAACTTTGGCCAAATCCTACATAAAAATATCATTTTTTTGTAGGAATTTTCGTCGCGAATCCATTGATACAGGTTTGAAAGTGGTGGGACTTATAGTTTAGACGCCAGATGCCCCAGTTTGGCACAAAGTCCATGCCCAGAATTTGCCTCCCCATTGGTTTACATTGTAAGGTGTAATGTCGCACTCCAACTTTCAGGGCTTACTAAATCTAAACCGTTCGAGTTATTACAAAGTTTTTAATAACTTTTGCTCAACACAGTGTGATAAGTCATGTATTAAAGTTTGAAGCCGATACCATTAACGCCCTAGGAGGAGATAGCGTTCATTCAAGGTCCAAAATTGGCAAAAAATCATACTTTGAAATGGACATTGCGGATTTCCTGTTGGATTTAGGTCAGGGGTGTCAGCGTATGATTTCTAGGTCTTGATGAGACGAATAATTGAGTTTTGGTTCGATCTCTCTACGACATTCCTACGGGCCGTGGTGGCCGTTTTAGATACATAGGTGGCGCTAGAGAGCACATTTTGGCACTTGGGGGTTTAATTTTTACATTTTATCAAATTTTTCACCAGACCTGGTGTGCGTGCCAAATTTGGTGAGTTTTTGAGCATGTTTAGGGGGTCAAATTTAGATTTAAAGTGGCGTAATAATAAAGAATAATAAGAAGAAAGAAACAAACACACGAAAAACAATAGGGTCTTCGCCCTTTGGGCTCAGGCCCTAATTAAAGCTGCAAGCAGCGTTGGACGGGCCTTCGCGCCCTTGCGCACGGCGGGCGGCGGCGCAGTCAGCTGAGCTTCTGGGAACCAAGAAAACGTTTGGAGATGATCAGTGTGAGAGTCTTTTGACACATAATACTAACCAGTGTCTCTCTGTGAGCCCACCCCTCTGCTCACAGACAATTATGGATTATGAAATCAAAATATTGTTAACCTTAATCAATAATTCAGGCACCTACTGTAGGATCTGCAAGGAACACAGTTGATTATTTGCTATAATTATCAATTATCAATAATAAATAATTATAACAAATAACAGAATTATTAATATGAACTAACAAATACGAAGCACCATCCCGAAACCGGGACCAATAACCGAACAAGGTAATCTCATAAATGGGAGTTCACCTAGAATGTTAATATCTGAGAGATAATCATTCAAGGGTGAACAAAGAAGGGTTGAATTCGAGCTCTGACTCCTTCAATCAGCCACTTTTCACAATATGTTACCAATAATGACTAAAGAACTTCTCTTTAAAGATATAACAGTGTTAATTAAACTCAGCAAAATTAACAAAGTTAACAAATGCTTCATTCAATAAATAGCTATTCTAAAATCTAATTCTACCAAACAAAACACAAACAGCTTTGCACAGGGTTGGACACTTGCAGGTTGGACACTTTTGTCCGACGTTATCTGACCATCAGATGTGCAAAACGATGTCGGTGCGTGTATCTGTGCGCGCGTGAGTGTAGTGTTAGTCACAAGAGGGAGGAGGGAAAGCGATCGTGAGAGAGAGAGAAGCGGTTCTTTTTCCACAGAGAGCGCACGTACGGACGGCAGTCTGTAACGCACGTTGTCTGGTTTCAGATCGACAAATCAGTTTACTTTCTCACTCACGGCAGCACAAACACAGTAGTCCCGAGCGGGACAAACACAAAATAGTCTAGCGTGGTGAACACAACTAACAGGCAGCAAACAGGCAGCAGCGGAGCGTTAACTGCAGCATGACCGAAAGAAGCACAACCAGTTAGCCTCTGCTAGCCTCTCAGCTAACCCCGGCTCTCTGTTTAGATCCAAACGGAGCACCGAGTCCCGATTTGTTATTTAGGTTAAAGCGGAGAACAGGCAGCAAACAGGCAGCAGCGGAGCGTTAACTGCAGCATGACCGAAAGAAGCACAACCAGTTAGCCTCTGCTAGCCACTCAGCTAACCCCGGGTCTCTGTTTAGATCCAAACGGAGCACCGAGTCCCGAATTGCTATTTAGGTTAAAGCGGAGAGAATCAGCGGGTCTGTCGGCCAGCTGAGTGAAGTGAAACCTGCGGAAAAAAGGAATGTAAGTAACTTCATTTCCTCTTTCTCGGGGGAATTTGAGGACGCTGGTTGCAGCAGCGGTCTCTCTCGGCTCCAGGAATGTGTTCGGGTGAACACGGGCAAAGTCTCGTCTCGTCCGACGAGGGGAGTCTTCGATGAGGGGAAAACATGTTCGTGGGGTAGTCAAGCTAACTCACAGGGGAACAGGAGTTACCCCGAGCTCAGTGACATGGGAAAGACGTGTATTTCGGGCGTGCTCGCTTATAAAGGGGTGCTGATGTCATGGCTGTGCAGGAGCGTCTCCGCCAATGAGGGACCGATGTTGACTGCTCCCTGCTGAGGTGTGAAAATCGCAAAGCATCCTTGGAAATGGAGTAGATGTTTACTTTACCCATCCCCCCCCTCCCATTCTCTCTCTCTCCCTCACAGTTGGAAGGACAGATTTTAAACTGATCTTCTTGTGAAAAATCCTCATAAATCCCATAACTTTGACCAAATCCTACATAAAAATATCATTTTTTTGTAGGAATTTTCGTCGCGAATCCATTGATACAGGTTTGAAAGTGGTGGGACTTATAGTTTAGACGCCAGATGCCCCAGTTTGGCACAAAGTCCATGCCCAGAATTTGCCTCCCCATTGGTTTACATTGTAAGGTGTAATGTCGCACTCCAACTTTCAGGGCTTACTAAATCTAAACCGTTCGAGTTATTACAAAGTTTTTAATAACTTTTGCTCAACACAGTGTGATAAGTCATGTATTAAAGTTTGAAGCCGATACCATTAACGCCCTAGGAGGAGATAGCGTTTATTCAAGGTCCAAAATTGGCAAAAAATCATACTTTGAAATTGACATTGCGGATTTCCTGTTGGATTTAGGTCAGGGGTGTCAGCGTATGATTTGTAGGTCTTGATGAGACGAATAATTGAGTTTTGGTTCGATCTCTCTACGACATTCCTACGGGCCGTGGCGGCCGTTTTAGATACATAGGTGGCGCTAGAGAGCACATTTTGGCACTTTGGGGTTTAATTTTTACATTTTATCAAATTTTTCACCATTCCTGATGTGCGTGCCAAATTTGGTGAGTTTTTGAGCATGTTTAGGGGGTCAAATTTAGAGTTAAAGTGGCGTAATAATAAAGAATAATTAAAGCTGCAAGCAGCGATGATCGGGCCCTCGCGTCCTTGCGTATGTCGGGGCTCGGCGCTGGTGAAGGGCTTCTGTCACGGGCATATAGATGTCCCCAGACCTGGGGTCCGTTTCACAAAGCAGGTTTAGTGAAAACTCAGAGTCTGTTAACCCTGAAATGAGGGAAACTCTGAGTTTTCCGTTTCAAAAAGGGAGGTAACTCAAACCAGAGAAAGAGGGATAACTCTAGCCTGTTTCAGAGAGAGGGGTAACTTAAGCTCTCAGTCAGTTACGGTAGCAACAGACTCTATGAATCTAACCTGGTCGGGACCAGGTTTTTCTCAATGAACCTCGACTTTCTCTCAGTCTCCGCCCTCTTTCAGAACCACACACTCCATTTGATTTCCTCATTCATTCAGGCAGCAGGCGAGTTTTGGTGTAGCCTAGTTCTGCCGTCTGTCATTTCAAAAAATCATTAAAAAAAAAAAAAAATAAAATAAAAAAAATCAGAGTCAGTATATTAGAAGTCCATTAGGCACAGTAAGTGGCGACTTTTTTTCACTAACATGGCATGTCCTTTTGATAACGATCCCGTGGATGAAGGTGCAGCATTACTGCGCAGAGAATTAAATATTCGTCGAGAGATGGTTATCAGACCACGCATAGATGTTCTAGCATTTCCAGCCATTATCTTTTTGAGCGGTACCGTTTCACGTCACAGTCCATCATCTACATACAAAACCTAATCCGTCCTTACATTTGCAACATTACCAATCGTAGTCATGCTCTCACATCCCAGCAGATATTGTGTGTTGCGCTGCGTTTCTTTGCAAATGGTTTGCAAAAGTTTTTTGTACAATGTCGGAGCCAGCCACTGGCCTTCCTAAATTCTGGCTTATGGCCAGCTCCTCTGTCCGTTAGAGGTGGCGGTGCTGGACCACCACCCGTTTTACGGACATCTGCCTTCTTTCTGTTGGCTGAGTAGAAGTCTGTGTTAGTTTAAATAGGATTAATTATTTAACAGAACATGATGTAGATGAGAAGACATTTATGTGTGTGAAACCAGCATTATGTTGGGGATAAAACAACTGCTCAGTCAAACAGCCACTTAATATTTACTTTACAATGTAAAACATGATCAAAATGAGGTTCCCCCATGAGATTATGCCGAGGTCTCACCTGTTTGAACAATGTTTTTATATTTCATCCTAAACTGCTGCCAAGTGCGCTTGGACCTAAATGAAATAAATTAATAGGCCACCATTCAAGCAGTTTTCCTCTGTAATATTATTGTGATCACAAAGGACTACATTTAAACTTACGCAATGACCGAGCAGCAGCCGTCTCCCTCTCTTTTGTAGCTGCAGCGGTGTTGCACTTCTTTCTGAAAACATGCTCAAACTCGTCGTATGAGCGAATTAAGATGTCTAGTTCTAGGGGGGCGAAAAACGCAGCCATCCTCTTCCCCGTTGCCATGGTGACTCGTTGAATCGGGGCTCCATTGATGCTGGCTTTTTATAGTTGTGGTGCACGCGCTTAACTCCAGGTGAAACTACTCCGAGTTGATTAAACTGACTCAAATCAGCTGTTCTGGAACCGGAAACTCAGAGTTTTCTATCTCAGAGTAGATCAACTCAGAGTTCAGGATTAGACTCAGAGTTTGTTGAACCTGCTTTGTGAAACGGACCCCTGAGCTGTTTTCAGACAGTGCAAGGGGAAATTAACGTCACATCCTCAATCACCTACTCTGCCTGCTGCAGGGGCTGCTGCATTGAAATGTCGTAGGGGGCGCTATGGAGCCAGTTTTCATCACTGACTGAATATTGGTATTTAGACGTGTTCAGGCTGGGAGTCTTATCAAACATGTAAAGTTTGGTGTAGACTCCAGCATTTACACTAAACTTATAGCAATTTCGCCTGTCATGGCGAAACATCAAAACTCAACGCCACGCCACGGCCACACGCTTCAATGCTAAGTAAATGTTTTGATAACTTTTGATCACACACTAGTGTAGATGACACACACTGATTTTGAAGTCGTTACCATGAATTCTGTAGGAGGAGTTCGTTAAAATACAAGGTATGCGAAATGGTCAAAAAAACGCGAAAAATGACCACTTTTATCAAGATGGCCGACTTCCTGTAGGACTTACGATATGGCTCCAAGAGGCTTTTTTGTGCGTCTTGACATGATACATTAGCCTCCCGAATTTCATTTTCCTAGGTTCATCTGGAAGGCGGGGCTACAATTTTGAAATTTTCAAGGGGGCGCTGTTGAGCCATATTGTCACGTCTATGCAAATGACCTATCCAGGATTTTAGCTGGTGTCGCTCCAGACATGTGTGCCAAGTTTCGTGACTGTAGACCCATCCCTTATCCCTAAAATACAGCATCGTATTTCATGGCGAAGGATGTGTCGCCATGGCAACGGCGTTTGGTCATGGGTCATGACCTACCCAATGTAGCATCACCAAGGTCTTACATCTTAGCTGAGTCAATTTCAGATGCATCGGCCAAATTTCCTAGGAGTAATACAACAAAGAACGACGCATGATACTTCCTGTTGCCAGTAGGTGGCGCTATGACTCTCACTAAATATGGGCCTGACAATGTGTTCAGACCGGGACTCTTAACAAGCATATGAAATTTGGAAAAGATCAGACCATGTGGAGTCAAGTTATAAGGCTTTGAAATTTCATGGCGAGACATCGAAATTCGCCGCGTCGTCATGGCAACACCTTTCCACGAAAAGTCACCAACTTCATAATATACCATCTCCAAGGTCTTTAGGCTATTCTGAGTAAATTTGAGGTGGATCCCATCACCGTGCCACCCACAGAGCGTCAAAGTGTAAAACATGTAACTTCCTGTTGCCAGTAGGTGGCGCTATGACTCATATCCAATATTGACACATGGATGTGTTCAGGACGGGACTCTTTCCAAGCACAAAAGGTTTGGGTCTCTTAGGATCGTGCATGCCGGAGTTATGGCTGTTTGAATTTTCACGGCGAAGGATCGAAATTCGCCGCCCGACCACACCCCCTCAACAATGTCGAAAACTCACCGTTTTGATAACTTTTCATCTCCCAGGTCTGTAGATGATACTGACCGAATTTCAAGTTGCTGAGGTCAAATCCCTAGGAGGAGTTCGTTAAAGTACGCGGGCTAAAAACGGCAAAATTGGCCTGAAAATCGCAACTTTGAACCAAAATGGCCGACTTCCTGTTGGATTTAGGGTATGGCTCCAAGAGACTTTTTGGTGCGTCTGGTCATGATATATAAGCACACCAAATTTCATTGTTCTACGACCATCTGTATCGTGGGGCTCGCTTTTCTTAATTTTCTAGGTGGCGCTGTCGAGCCATTTTTCCCCGCATTTTTTGCGAGACGCATAAAATCTGCGATTTTCACCAGAACTGACGCGCACGCCAATTTCAGTGAGTTTTGGTACACGTTTGTAGAAGTTATTTGAGGTCAAAGAGTCGCAATAATAATAATAATAATAAGAATAATAATAATAATAATAATAATAATAATAATAATAATAATAATAATTCCTTTGGAAACAAGAGGGCTTCGCGCTGGTCAGCGCTCGGGCCCTAATAAGAAGAAAGAAACAAACACACGAAAAACAATAGGGTCTTCGCCCTTTGGGCTCAGGCCCTAATTAAAGCTGCAAGCAGCGTTGAACGGGCCTTCGCGCCCTTGCGCACATCGGGCCGCGGCGCAGTCAGTTGAGCTTGTGGGAACCAAGAAAACGTTTGGAGATGATTAGTGTGAGAGTCTTTTGACACACAATACTAACCAGTGTCTCTCTGTGAGCCCACCCCTCTGTTCACAGACAATTATGAATTATGAAATCAAAATATTGTTAACCTTAATCAATAATTCAGGTACCAACTGTAGGATCTGCGAAGAACACAGTTAATTATTTGCTATAATTATCAATTATCAATAATAATTAATTATAACAATTAACAGAATTATTAATATGAACTAACAGATACGAAGCACCACCCCGAAACCGGGACCAATAACCGAGCAAGGTAGTCTCATAAATGGGAGTTCACCTAGAATGTTAATATCTGAGAGATAATCATTCAAGGGTGAACAAAGAAGGGTTGAATTCGAGCTCTGACTCCTTCAATCAGCCACTTTTCACAATATGTTACCAATAATGACTAAAGAACTTCTCTTTAAAGATATAACAGTGTTTATTAAACTTAGCAAAATTAACAAAGTTAACAAATGCTTCACTCAATAAATAGCTATTCTAAAATCTAATTCTACCAAACAAAACACAAACAGCTTTGCACGGGGTTGGACACCTGCAGGTTGGACACTTTTGTCCGACGTTATCTGACCATCAGATGTGCAAAACGATGTCGGTACGTGTATCTGTGCGCGCGTGAGTGTGGTGTTAGTCACAAGAGAGGGAGGAGGGAAAGCGATCGTGAGAGAGAGAGAGAAGCGGTTCTTTTTCCACAGAGAGCGCACGTACGGACGGCAGTCTGTAACGCACGTTGTCTGGTTTCAGATCGACAAATCAGTTTACTTTCTCACTCACGGCAGCACAAACACAGTAGTCCCGAGCGGGACAAACACAAAATAGTCTAGCGTGGTGAACACAACTAACAGGCAGCAAACAGGCAGCAGCGGAGCGTTAACTGCAGCATGACCGAAAGAAGCACAACCAGTTAGCCTCTGCTAGCCTCTCAGCTAACCCCGGCTATCTGTTTAGATCCAAACGGAGCACCGAGTCCCGATTTGTTATTTAGGTTAAAGCGGAGAACAGGCAGCAAACAGGCAGCAGCGGAGCGTTAACTGCAGCATGACCGAAAGAAGCACAACCAGTTCGCCTCTGCTAGCCTCTCAGCTAACCCTGGCTCTCTGTTTAGATCCAAACGGAGCACTGAGTCCCGATTTGTTATTTAGGTTAAAGCGGAGAACAGGCAGCAGCGGAGCGTTAATTGCAGCATGACCGAAAGAAGCACAACCAGTTCGCCTCTGCTAGCCTCTCAGCACCGAGTCCCGATTTGTTATTTAGGTTAAAGCGGACAGAATCAGCGGGTCTGTCGGCCAGCTGAGTGAAGTGAAACCTGCGGAAAAAACACCGTGACCATCACGGTAAAACAGTCCGTAGAGAACTACCGTGTTCAGCTGTACAGATAGGAGGGAGAGCGATCGTGAGAGAGAGAGAAGCGGTTCTTTTTCCACAGAGAGCGCACGTATGGACGGCAGTCTGTAACGCACGTTGTCTGGTTTAAGATCGACAAATCAGTTTACTTTCTCACTCACGGCAGCACAAACACAGTAGTCCCGAGCGGGACAAACACAAAATAGTCAAGCGTGGTGAACACAACTAACAGGCAGCAAACAGGCAGCAGCGGAGCGTTAACTGCAGCATGACCGAAAGAAGCACAACCAGTTAGCCTCTGCTAGCCTCTCAGCTAACCCCGGCTCTCTGTTTAGATCCAAACGGAGCACCGAGTCCCGAATTGCTATTTAGGTTAAAGCGGAGAGAATCAGCGGGTCTGTCGGCCAGCTCAGTGAAGTGTAACCTGCGGAAAAAACACCGTGACCATCAAGGTAAAACAGGTCGGCGAAAACACGGCAGCTGGCTCTGAGTGGAGTGGCGGAGAGAACAGCAGAGATGACTCGGCGAAGACGCGCAGGGCAGAGCCGGTCCACGTTATCCCGAAGTAACTTCATTTCCTCTTTCTCCGGGGGAATTTGAGGACGCTGGTTGCAGCAGCGGTCTCTCTCGGGTCCAGGAATGTGTTCGGGTGAACACGGGCAAAGTCTCGTCTCGTCCGACGAGGGGAGTCTTCGATGAGGGGAAAACATGTTCGTGGGGTAGTCAAGCTAACTCACAGGGGAACAGGAGTTAACCCTAGCTCAGTGACATGGGAAAGACGTATATTTCGGGCGTGCTCGCTTATAAAGGGGTGGTGATGTCATGGCTGCGTCCTCAGGACGCTCCGCTGTGCAGGAGCGTCTCCGCCAATGAGGGACCGATATTGACTGCTCCCTGCTGAGGTGTGAAAATCGCAAAGCATTCTTGGAAATGGAGTTTGCTCCACCCTCATGGCAGGTCCATTACAGTTTTAATACGGAGCTCCGGAGCTCCAGCCTTCCTGAGTTTTTCCCTCATATAGGCTATACTTTTTCTTAATCATTACTACAATATATGATTAGATGTGTAATAGTCTCCTCAGCCAAGTTAGAAAAAATATGTGCATGTATGAACAACAGCAATTGCAGAAGATGACAGGCAAAAAGTAATCATGTTAAATAATCATGATCTCAATATTGAACAAAAATGATTGTGATTATAATTTTTGCCATAAACAAGCACCCCTAAAAACAGCTAATTGTGATTTACATACACACACACACACACACACACACACACAGAGTTTAAATATGTATGTGATAAATTGTAAATATGTATGAAATGAATTGTTTTCTGTAAGAAACTCTTACTTGAACATTTTTCAGTGTGCTCCTAAAGTTATATGTATGCTCCTAATTTCTTTCATTTAGGAGCACATGCGCTCCTTGAAAAGAAGTAAGGATTGAACACTGCTGTCACATGTGTGAAAGCACTAAGTAACTGGAGTGTGGTGCAGTCCAAGGGCTTCTGTCACAGGCAGTAGATGTTTACTTTACCCATCCCCCCCCCCCTCCCATTCTCTCTCTCTCCCTCACAGTTGGAAGGAAAGATTTCAAAGTGATCTTCTTGTGAAAAATCCTCATAAATCCCATAACTTTGGCCAAATCCTACATAAAAATATCATTTTTTTGTAGGAATTTTCGTCGCGAATCCATTGATACAGGTTTGAAAGTGGTGGGACTTATAGTTTAGACGCCAGATGCCCCAGTTTGGCACAAAGTCCATGCCCAGAATTTGCCTCCCCATTGGTTTACATTGTAAGGTGTAATGTCGCACTCCAACTTTCAGGGCTTACTAAATCTAAACCGTTCGAGTTATTACAAAGTTTTTAATAACTTTTGCTCAACACAGTGTGATAAGTCATGTATTCAAGTTTGAAGCCGATACCATTAACGCCCTAGGAGGAGATAGCGTTTATTCAAGGTCCAAAATTGGCAAAAAATCATACTTTGAAATTGACATTGCAGATTTCCTGTTGGATTTAGGTCAGGGGTGTCAGCGTATGATTTGTAGGTCTTGATGAGACGAATAATTGGGTTTTGGTTCGATCTCTCTACGACATTCCTACGGGCCGTGGTGGCCGTTTTAGATACATAGGTGGCGCTAGAGAGCACATTTTGGCACTTTGGGGTTTAATTTTTACATTTTATCAAATTTTTCACCATTCCTGATGTGCGTGCCAAATTTGGTGAGTTTTTGAGCATGTTTAGGGGGTCAAATTTAGAGTTAAAGTGGCGTAACAAGAAAGAATAATAATAAACAAACAAACGCACGAAAAACAATAGGGTCTTCGCCCTTTGGGCTCAGGCCCTAATTAAAGCTGCAAGCAGCGTTGAACGGGCCTTCGCGCCCTTGCGCACGTCGGGACGCGGCGCAGTCAGTTGAGCTTGTGGGAACCAAGAAAACGTTTGGAGATGATCAGTGTGAGAGTCTTTTACACACAATACTAACCAGTGTCTCTCTGTGAGCCCACCCCTCTGTTCACAGACAATTATGAATTATGAAATCAAAATATTGTTAACCTTAATCAATAATTCAGGTACCAACTGTAGGATCTGCGAAGAACACAGTTAATTATTTGCTATAGTTATCAATTAAAAATGATCGTGATTATAATTTTTGCCATAATCAAGCACCCCTAAAAACAGCAAATTGTGATTAACATACACACACACACACACAGAGTTTAAATATGTATGTGATAAATTGTAAATATGTATGTAATGAATTGTTTTCTTTAAGAAACTCTTACTTGAACATTTTTCAGTGTGCTCCTAAAGTTATATGTATGCTCCTAATTTCTGTCATTTAGGAGCACATGTACTCCTTGAAAAAAAGTAAGGATTGAACACTGCTGTCAGATATGTAGAAGCATTAAGTAACTGGAGTGTGGTGCAGTCCAAGGGCTTCTGTCACAGGCAGTAGATGTTTACTTTACCCATCCCCCCCCTCCCATTCTCTCTCTCCCTCTCAGCTGGAAGGAAAGATTTCAAAGTGATCTTCTTGTGAAATATCCTCATAAATCCCATAACTTTGGCCAAATCCTTCATAAAAAAATCACATTTTTTTGTAGGAATTTTCGTCGCAAATCCATTGATACAGGTTTGAAAGTGGTCGGACTTATAGTTTAGACGCCAGATGCCCCAGTTTGGCACAAAGTCCATGCCCAGAGATTGCCTCCCCATTGGTTTACATTGTAAGGTGTAATGTCGCACTCCAACTTTCAGGGCTTACTAAATCTAAACCGTTCGAGTTATTACAAAGTTTTTAATAACTTTTGCTCAACACAGTGTGATAAGTCATGTATTCAAGTTTGAAGCCGATACCATTAACGCCCTAGGAGGAGATAGCATTTATTCAAGGTCCAAAATTGGCAAAAAATGGTATTTTGAAATTGACATTGCAGATTTCCTGTTGGATTTAGGTCAGGGGTGTCAGCGTATGATTTGTAGGTCTTGATGAGACGAATAATTGAGTTTTGGTTCGATCTCTCTACGACATTCCTACGGGCCGTGGCGGCCGTTTTAGATACATAGGTGGCGCTCTCGAGCAAATTTTGGCACTTTGGGGGTTAATTTTTACATTTTATCAAATTTTTCACCAGACCTGATGTGCGTGCCAAATTTGGTGAGTTTTTGAGCATGTTTAGGGGGTCAAATTTAGAGTTAAAGTGGCGTAATAATAAAGAAGAAAGAAAGAAACACACGAAAAACAATAGGGTCTTCGCCCTTTGGGCTCAGGCCCTAATTAAAGCTGCAAGCAGCGTTGGACGGGCCTTCGCGCCCTTGCGCACGTCGGGCCGCGGCGCAGTCAGTTCAGCTTGTGGGAACCAAGAAAGCGTTTGGAGATGATCAGTGTGAGAGTCTTTTGACACACAATACTAACTACTTTCTCTCCGTGAGCGCACCCCTCTGTTTATCACAGATAATTATGGATTATGAAATCAAAATAATGTTAACCTTAATCAATAATTCAGGCACCAACTGTAGAATCTATGAGGAACACAGTTGATTATTTGCCATAATTATCAATTATCTAAGATAATTAACTAATTATAATAATTATTAGAATTATAAATATGAACTAACAAACACGGAGCACCACCCGGAAACCAGGACCAATAACCGAACAAGGTAATCTCGTAAATGGGACTTCACCTAGAATGTTAATATCTGCGAGATAAACATTCAAGGGCGAATAAAGAAGGGTTGAATTCAAGCTCTGACTCCTTCAAGCAGCCACTTCTCACAATATGTTATACACAATAATGACAGAGAACTGCTCTTTAAAGATATAACATTGTTTATTAAACTTAGCAAAATTAACAAAGTTAACAAATACTTCATTCAATAAACAGCTATTCTAAAATCTAATTCTACCAAATAAAACACAAACAGCTTTGCACAGAGTTGGACACTTGCAGGGGAATGCGTGTATGGATGTATGTGTGTGTGTGTGTGTGTGTGTGTGTTAGTAGCAAGAGAGGAAGGAGGGAAAGCGATCGTGAGAGGGAGAGAAGCGGCTCTTTTGTCCACAGAGAGCGCACGTACGGACGGCAGTCTGTAACGTACGTTGTCTGGTTTCTGATCGACAAATCAATTTACTTTCTCACTCACGGTGGCACAAAAGTAGCAGTTGTCCCGACGGGGAAAAACACAAAATAGTCTAACGTGGTGAACACAACTAACAGGCAGCAAACTTAAAATACTCCTCAGAGTAAAGCAGAGAAAAATGGACTCGGCGGTCCGTCAACTCACACAGCAAGAATAATAGCAATAAAGCTAAAAAGGCTAAATGCTAAACAACAGCAACTGATGCTGAAAAGAACACACAACTAACACTGCCTATGCCCAGTCTTATGCCTCTTACTTGGTCGCTTCAGAAAGTGCGCAGGTTGTGTGTGTGTGTGTAGTCCGTCTTAATGTCCATCTTTGTTCTTGGCTCGGAGGCAGACGGTGCCGTTCTCGCACGTCGGCGAAAACACGGCAGCTGGTTCTGAGTGGAATGGCGGAGAGAACAGCAGAGACAACTCGGCGAAGACGCGCAGGGCAGAGCCGGTCCACGTTATCCCGAAGTAACTTCATTTCCTCTTTCTCGGGGGAATTTGAGGACGCTGGTTGCAGCAGCGGTCTCTCTCGGGTCCAGGAATGTGTTCGGGTGAACACGGGCAAAGTCTCGTCTCGTCCGACGAGGGGAGTCTTCGATGAGGGGAAAACATGTTCGTGGGGTAGTCAAGCTAACTCACAGGGGAACAGGAGTTACCCCTAGCTCAGTGACATGGGAAAGACGTGTAGCTTGGGCGTGCTCGCTTATAAAGGGGTGGTGATGTCATGGCTGCGTCCTCAGGACGCTCCGCTGTGCAGGAGCGTCTCCGCCAATGAGGGACCGATGTTGACTGCTCCCTGCTGAAGTGTGAAAATCGCAAAGCATCCTTGGAAATGGAGTTTGCTCCACCCTCATGGCAGGTCCATTACAGTTTTAATACGGAGCTCCGGAACTCCAGCCTTCCTGAGTTTTTCCCTCATATAGGCTATAGTTTTTCTTAATCATTACTATAATATATGATTACATATGTAATAGTCTCCTCAGCCAAGTTAGAAAAAGTATGTGCATGTATGAACAACAGCAATTGGAGAAGATGACAGTCAAAAAGTAATCATGTTAAATAATCATGATCTCAATATTGAACAAAAATGATTGTGATTATAATTTTTGCCATAATCAAGCACCCCTAAAAACAGCAAATTGTGATTTACATACACACACACACACACACACACACACACACAGTTTAAATATGTATGTGATAAATTGTAAATATGTATGTAATGAATTGTTTTCTTTAAGAAACTCTTACTTGAACATTTTTCAGTATGCTCCTAAAGTTATATGTATGCTCCTAATTTCTGTCATTTAGGAGCACATGTACTCCTTGAAAAAAAGTAAGGATTGAACACTGCTGTCACTGCTGCAGTCCAAGGGCTTCTGTCACAGGCAGTAGATGTTTACTTTACCCATCCCCCCCCTCCCATTCTCTCTCTCTCCCTCACAGCTGCAGAGAAGATTTTAGTGTACTCTACTTGTGAAATATGCTCATAAATCCCATAACTTTGGCCAAATCCTACATAAAAATATCATTTTTTTGTAGGAATTTTCGTTGCGAATCCATTGATACAGGTTTGAAAGTGGTGGGACTTATAGTTTAGACGCCAGATGCCCCAGTTTGGCACAAAGTCCATGCCCAGAATTTGCCTCCCCATTGGTTTACATTGTAAGGTGTAATGTCGCACTCCAACTTTCAGGGCTTACTAAATCTAAACCGTTCGAGTTATTACAAAGTTTTTAATAACTTTTGCTCAACACAGTGTGATAAGTCATGTATTAAAGTTTGAAGCCGATACCATTAACGCCCTAGGAGGAGATAGCGTTCATTCAAGGTCCAAAATTGGCAAAAAATCATACTTTGAAATGGACATTGCGGATTTCCTGTTGGATTTAGGTCAGGGGTGTCAGCGTATGATTTCTAGGTCTTGATGAGACGAATAATTGAGTTTTGGTTCGATCTCTCTACGACATTCCTACGGGCCGTGGTGGCCGTTTTAGATACATAGGTGGCGCTAGAGAGCACATTTTGGCACTTTGGGGTTTAATTTTTACATTTTATCAAATTTTTCACCAGACCTGGTGTGCGTGCCAAATTTGGTGAGTTTTTGAGCATGTTTAGGGGGTCAAATTTAGATTTAAAGTGGCGTAATAATAAAGAATAATAAGAAGAAAGAAACAAACACACGAAAAACAATAGGGTCTTCGCCCTTTGGGCTCAGGCCCTAATTAAAGCTGCAAGCAGCGTTGGACGGGCCTTCGCGCCCTTGCGCACGGCGGGCGGCGGCGCAGTCAGCTGAGCTTCTGGGAACCAAGAAAACGTTTGGAGATGATCAGTGTGAGAGTCTTTTGACACATAATACTAACCAGTGTCTCTCTGTGAGCCCACCCCTCTGCTCACAGACAATTATGGATTATGAAATCAAAATATTGTTAACCTTAATCAATAATTCAGGCACCTACTGTAGGATCTGCAAGGAACACAGTTGATTATTTGCTATAATTATCAATTATCAATAATAAATAATTATAACAAATAACAGAATTATTAATATGAACTAACAAATACGAAGCACCATCCCGAAACCGGGACCAATAACCGAACAAGGTAATCTCATAAATGGGAGTTCACCTAGAATGTTAATATCTGAGAGATAATCATTCAAGGGTGAACAAAGAAGGGTTGAATTCGAGCTCTGACTCCTTCAATCAGCCACTTTTCACAATATGTTACCAATAATGACTAAAGAACTTCTCTTTAAAGATATAACAGTGTTAATTAAACTCAGCAAAATTAACAAAGTTAACAAATGCTTCATTCAATAAATAGCTATTCTAAAATCTAATTCTACCAAACAAAACACAAACAGCTTTGCACAGGGTTGGACACTTGCAGGTTGGACACTTTTGTCCGACGTTATCTGACCATCAGATGTGCAAAACGATGTCGGTGCGTGTATCTGTGCGCGCGTGAGTGTAGTGTTAGTCACAAGAGGGAGGAGGGAAAGCGATCGTGAGAGAGAGAGAAGCGGTTCTTTTTCCACAGAGAGCGCACGTACGGACGGCAGTCTGTAACGCACGTTGTCTGGTTTCAGATCGACAAATCAGTTTACTTTCTCACTCACGGCAGCACAAACACAGTAGTCCCGAGCGGGACAAACACAAAATAGT
Source organism: Thunnus thynnus (assembly GCF_963924715.1). Lineage (NCBI taxonomy): Eukaryota > Metazoa > Chordata > Actinopteri > Scombriformes > Scombridae > Thunnus > Thunnus thynnus. The sequence goes on from NC_089518.1 coordinate 3,937,502, forward strand.
CTAGCGTGGTGAACACAACTAACAGGCAGCAAACAGGCAGCAGCGGAGCGTTAACTGCAGCATGACCGAAAGAAGCACAACCAGTTAGCCTCTGCTAGCCTCTCAGCTAACCCCGGCTCTCTGTTTAGATCCAAACGGAGCACCGAGTCCCGATTTGTTATTTAGGTTAAAGCGGAGAACAGGCAGCAAACAGGCAGCAGCGGAGCGTTAACTGCAGCATGACCGAAAGAAGCACAACCAGTTAGCCTCTGCTAGCCACTCAGCTAACCCCGGGTCTCTGTTTAGATCCAAACGGAGCACCGAGTCCCGAATTGCTATTTAGGTTAAAGCGGAGAGAATCAGCGGGTCTGTCGGCCAGCTGAGTGAAGTGAAACCTGCGGAAAAAAGGAATGTAAGTAACTTCATTTCCTCTTTCTCGGGGGAATTTGAGGACGCTGGTTGCAGCAGCGGTCTCTCTCGGCTCCAGGAATGTGTTCGGGTGAACACGGGCAAAGTCTCGTCTCGTCCGACGAGGGGAGTCTTCGATGAGGGGAAAACATGTTCGTGGGGTAGTCAAGCTAACTCACAGGGGAACAGGAGTTACCCCGAGCTCAGTGACATGGGAAAGACGTGTATTTCGGGCGTGCTCGCTTATAAAGGGGTGGTGATGTCATGGCTGTGCAGGAGCGTCTCCGCCAATGAGGGACCGATGTTGACTGCTCCCTGCTGAGGTGTGAAAATCGCAAAGCATCCTTGGAAATGGAGTAGATGTTTACTTTACCCATCCCCCCCCTCCCATTCTCTCTCTCTCCCTCACAGTTGGAAGGACAGATTTTAAACTGATCTTCTTGTGAAAAATCCTCATAAATCCCATAACTTTGACCAAATCCTACATAAAAATATCATTTTTTTGTAGGAATTTTCGTCGCGAATCCATTGATACAGGTTTGAAAGTGGTGGGACTTATAGTTTAGACGCCAGATGCCCCAGTTTGGCACAAAGTCCATGCCCAGAATTTGCCTCCCCATTGGTTTACATTGTAAGGTGTAATGTCGCACTCCAACTTTCAGGGCTTACTAAATCTAAACCGTTCGAGTTATTACAAAGTTTTTAATAACTTTTGCTCAACACAGTGTGATAAGTCATGTATTAAAGTTTGAAGCCGATACCATTAACGCCCTAGGAGGAGATAGCGTTTATTCAAGGTCCAAAATTGGCAAAAAATCATACTTTGAAATTGACATTGCGGATTTCCTGTTGGATTTAGGTCAGGGGTGTCAGCGTATGATTTGTAGGTCTTGATGAGACGAATAATTGAGTTTTGGTTCGATCTCTCTACGACATTCCTACGGGCCGTGGCGGCCGTTTTAGATACATAGGTGGCGCTAGAGAGCACATTTTGGCACTTTGGGGTTTAATTTTTACATTTTATCAAATTTTTCACCATTCCTGATGTGCGTGCCAAATTTGGTGAGTTTTTGAGCATGTTTAGGGGGTCAAATTTAGAGTTAAAGTGGCGTAATAATAAAGAATAATAAGAAGAAAGAAACAAACACACGAAAAACAATAGGGTCTTCGCCCTTTGGGCTCAGGCCCTAATTAAAGCTGCAAGCAGCGTTGAACGGGCCTTCGCGCCCTTGCGCACATCGGGCCGCGGCGCAGTCAGTTGAGCTTGTGGGAACCAAGAAAACGTTTGGAGATGATTAGTGTGAGAGTCTTTTGACACACAATACTAACCAGTGTCTCTCTGTGAGCCCACCCCTCTGTTCACAGACAATTATGAATTATGAAATCAAAATATTGTTAACCTTAATCAATAATTCAGGTACCAACTGTAGGATCTGCGAAGAACACAGTTAATTATTTGCTATAATTATCAATTATCAATAATAATTAATTATAACAATTAACAGAATTATTAATATGAACTAACAGATACGAAGCACCACCCCGAAACCGGGACCAATAACCGAGCAAGGTAGTCTCATAAATGGGAGTTCACCTAGAATGTTAATATCTGAGAGATAATCATTCAAGGGTGAACAAAGAAGGGTTGAATTCGAGCTCTGACTCCTTCAATCAGCCACTTTTCACAATATGTTACCAATAATGACTAAAGAACTTCTCTTTAAAGATATAACAGTGTTTATTAAACTTAGCAAAATTAACAAAGTTAACAAATGCTTCACTCAATAAATAGCTATTCTAAAATCTAATTCTACCAAACAAAACACAAACAGCTTTGCACGGGGTTGGACACCTGCAGGTTGGACACTTTTGTCCGACGTTATCTGACCATCAGATGTGCAAAACGATGTCGGTACGTGTATCTGTGCGCGCGTGAGTGTGGTGTTAGTCACAAGAGAGGGAGGAGGGAAAGCGATCGTGAGAGAGAGAGAGAAGCGGTTCTTTTTCCACAGAGAGCGCACGTACGGACGGCAGTCTGTAACGCACGTTGTCTGGTTTCAGATCGACAAATCAGTTTACTTTCTCACTCACGGCAGCACAAACACAGTAGTCCCGAGCGGGACAAACACAAAATAGTCAAGCGTGGTGAACACAACTAACAGGCAGCAAACAGGCAGCAGCGGAGCGTTAACTGCAGCATGACCGAAAGAAGCACAACCAGTTAGCCTCTGCTAGCCTCTCAGCTAACCCCGGCTATCTGTTTAGATCCAAACGGAGCACCGAGTCCCGATTTGTTATTTAGGTTAAAGCGGAGAACAGGCAGCAAACAGGCAGCAGCGGAGCGTTAACTGCAGCATGACCGAAAGAAGCACAACCAGTTCGCCTCTGCTAGCCTCTCAGCTAACCCTGGCTCTCTGTTTAGATCCAAACGGAGCACTGAGTCCCGATTTGTTATTTAGGTTAAAGCGGAGAACAGGCAGCAGCGGAGCGTTAATTGCAGCATGACCGAAAGAAGCACAACCAGTTCGCCTCTGCTAGCCTCTCAGCTAACCCCGGCTCTCTGTTTAGATCCAAACGGAGCACCGAGTCCCGATTTGTTATTTAGGTTAAAGCGGACAGAATCAGCGGGTCTGTCGGCCAGCTGAGTGAAGTGAAACCTGCGGAAAAAACACCGTGACCATCACGGTAAAACAGGTCGGCGAAAACACGGCAGCTGGCTCTGAGTGGAGTGGCGGAGAGAACAGCAGAGCCGGAAAAATATTTTACCCTCGCCTTTTTGGTTGGCAACAACGGTTGGCAACCAGCATATTGGGTGCATTACTGCCACCCTCTTCCTGAGTTTTTCCCTCATATCAGCTATAGTCTTTCTTGATCATTAGTACAATATATGATCACATATGTAATAGTCCCCTCAGCCAAGTCAGAAAAAATATGTGCATGTATGAACAACAGCAATTGGAGAAGATGACAGTCAAAAAGTAATCATGTTAAATAATCATGATCTCAATATTGAAAAAAAATGATCGTGATTATATTTTTTGCCATAATCAAGCACCCCTAAAAACAGCAAATTGTGATTTACATACACACGCGCACACACACACACACACACATACACACACACAGAGTTTAAATATGTATGTGATCAATTGTAAATATGTTATAATGAATTGTTTTCTTTAAGAAACTCTTACTTGCACATTTTTCAGTGTGCTCCTAAAGTTATATATATGCTCCTAATTTCTTTCATTTAGGAGCACATGTACTCCTTGAAAAGAAGTAGGGATTGAACACTGCTGTCAGATATGTGGAAACACTAAGTAAGTGGAGTGTGGCCAGTCCAAGGGCTTCTGTCACAGGCAGTAGAAGTTTACTTTACCCATCCCCCCCTCCCATTCTCTCTCTCTCCCTCACAGCTGCAGAGAAGGATATTAGTGTACTCTACTTGTGAAAAATCCTCATAAATCCCCTAACTTTGGCCAAATCCTACATAAAAATATCATTTTTTTGTAGGAATTTTCGTCGCGAATCCATTGATACAGGTTTGAAAGTGGTCGGACTTACAGTTTAGACGCCAGATGCCCCAGTTTGGCACAAAGTCCATGCCCAGAATTTGCCTCCCCATTGGTTTACATTGTAAGGTGTAATGTCGCACTCCAACTTTCAGGGCTTACTAAATCTAAACCGTTCGAGTTATTACAAAGTTTTTAATAACTTTTGCTCAACACAGTGTGATAAGTCATGTATTAAAGTTTGAAGCCGATACCATTAACGCCCTAGGAGGAGATAGCGTTTATTCAAGGTCCAAAATTGGCAAAAAATCGTACTTTGAAATGGACATTGCAGATTTCCTGTTGGATTTAGGTCAGGGGTGTCAGCGTATGATTTGTAGGTCTTGATGAGACGAATAATTGGATTTTGGTTCGATCTCTCTACGACATTCCTACGGGCCGTGGCGGCCGTTTTAGATACATAGGTGGCGCTAGAGAGCACATTTTGGCACTTTGGGGTTTATTTTTTACATTTTATCAAATTTTTCACCATTCCTGATGTGCGTTCCAAATTTGGTGAGTTTTTGAGCATGTTTAGGGGGTCAAATTTAGAGTTAAAGTGGCGTAATAATAAAGAATAATAAGAAGAAAGAAACAAACACACGAAAAACAATAGGGTCTTCGCCCTTTGGGCTCAGGCCCTAATTAAAGCTGCAAGCAGCGTTGGACGGGCCTTCGCGCCCTTGCGCACGTCGAGCCGCGGCGCAGTCAGTTGAGCTTGTGGGAACCAAGAAAACATTTGGAGATGATTAGTGTGAGAGTCTTTTGACACACAATACTAACCAGTGTCTCTCTGTGAGCCCACCCCTCTGTTCACAGACAATTATGAATTATGAAATCAAAATATTGTTAACCTTAATCAATAATTCAGGTACCAACTGTAGGATCTGCGAAGAACACAGTTAATTATTTGCTATAATTATCAATTATCAATAATAATTAACTATAACAATTAACAGAAATATTAATATGAACTAACAGATACGAAGCACCACCCCGAAACCGGGACCAATAACCGAGCAAGGTAGTCTCATAAATGGGAGTTCACCTAGAATGTTCATATCTGAGAGATAATCATTCAAGGGTGAACAAAGAAGGGTTGAATTCGAGCTCTGACTCCTTCAATCAGCCACTTTTCACAATATGTTACCAATAATGACTAAAGAACTTCTCTTTAAAGATATAACAGTGTTTATTAAACTTAGCAAAATTAACAAAGTTAACAAATGCTTCACTCAATAAATAGCTATTCTAAAATCTAATTCTACCAAACAAAACACAAACAGCTTTGCACGGGGTTGGACACCTGCAGGTTGGACACTTTTGTCCGACGTTATCTGACCATCAGATGTGCAAAACGATGTCGGTGCGTGTATCTGTGCGCGCGTGAGTGTGGTGTTAGTCACAAGAGAGGGAGGACGGAAAGCGATCGTGAGAGAGAGAGAGAGAAGCGGTTCTTTTTCCACAGAGAGCGCACGTATGGACGGCAGTCTGTAACGCACGTTGTCTGGTTTAAGATCGACAAATCAGTTTACTTTTTCACTCACGGCAGCACAAACACAGTAGTCCCGAGCGGGACAAACACAAAATAGTCTAGCGTGGTGAACACAACTAACAGGCAGCAAACAGGCAGCAGCGGAGCGTTAACTGCAGCATGACCGAAAGAAGCACAACCAGTTCGCCTCTGCTAGCCTCTCAGCTAACCCTGGCTCTCTGTTTAGACCCAAACGGAGCACCGAGTCCCGATTTGTTATTTAGGTTAAAGCGGAGAGAATCCGCGGGTCTGTCGGCCAGCTGAGTGAAGTGAAACCTGCGGAAAAAACACCGTGACCATCACGGTAAAACAGTCCGTAGAGAACTACCGTGTTCAGCTGCACAGATAGGAAATCCCTCGGCTGACAGGATGTACCACTCGGTGAGGAAAAATATTTTACCCTCGCCTTTTTGGTTGGCAACAACGGTTGGCAACCAGCATATTGGGTGCATTACTGCCACCCTCTTCCTGAGTTTTTCCCTCATATCAGCTATAGTCTTTCTTGATCATTAGTACAATATATGATGACATATGTAATAGTCCCCTCAGCCAAGTCAGAAAAAATATGTGCATGTATGAACAACAGCAATTGGAGAAGATGACAGTCAAAAAGTAATCATGTTAAATAATCATGATCTCAATATTGAACAAAAATGATCGTGATTTTTTGCCATAATCAAGCACCCCTAAAAACAGCAAATTGTGATTTACATATACACACACATACACACACACACACACACAGAGTTTAAATATGTATGTGATAAATTGTAAATATGTATGTAATGAATTGTTTTCTTTAAGAAACTCTTACTTGAACATTTTTCAGTGTGCTCCTAAAGTTATATGTATGCTCCTAATTTCTGTCATTTAGGAGCACATGTACTCCTTGAAAAAAAGTAAGGATTGAACACTGCTGTCAGATATGTAGAAGCATTAAGTAACTGGAGTGTGGTGCAGTCCAAGGGCTTCTGTCACAGGCAGTAGATGTTTACTTTACCCATCCCCCCCCTCCCATTCTCTCTCTCTCCCTCACAGTTGGAAGGAAAGATTTTAAAGTGATCTTCTTGTGAAAAATCCTCATAAATCCCATAACTTTGGCCAAATCCTACATAAAAATATCATTTTTTTGTAGGAATTTTCGTCGCGAATCCATTGATACAGGTTTGAAAGTGGTCGGACTTATGGTTTAGACGCCAGATGCCCCAGTTTGGCACAAAGTCCATGCCCAGAATTTGCCTCCCCATTGGTTTACATTGTAAGGTGTAATGTCGCACTCCAACTTTCAGGGCTTACTAAATCTAAACCGTTCGAGTTATTACAAAGTTTTTAATAACTTTTGCTCAACACAGTGTGATAAGTCATGTATTCAAGTTTGAAGCCGATACCATTAACGCCCTAAGAGGAGATAGCGTTTATTCAAGGTCCAAAATTGGCAAAAAATCGTACTTTGAAATTGACATTGCAGATTTCCTGTTGGATTTAGGTCAGGGGTGTCAGCGTATGATTTGTAGGTCTTGATGAGACGAATAATTGAGCTTTGGTTCGATCTCTCTACGACATTCCTACGGGCCGTGGCGGCCGTTTTAGATACATAGGTGGCGCTAGAGAGCACATTTTGGCACTTTGGGGTTTAATTTTTACATTATATCAAATTTTTCACCATTCCTGATGTGCGTGCCAAATTTGGTGAGTTTTTGAGCATGTTTAGGGGGTCAAATTTAGATTTAAAGTGGCGTATTAATAAAGAATAATAATAATAATAATAAGAAAGAAACAAACACACGAAAAACAATAGGGTCTTCGCCCTTTGGGCTCAGGCCCTAATAAAGAAACAAACGGACGAAAAACAAGAGGGTCTTCGCCCTTTGGGCTCAGGCCCTAATAATAATAATTAAAGCTGCAAGCAGCGTTGGACGGGCCTTCGCGCCCTTGCGCACGTCAAGCCGCGGCGCAGTCAGTTGAGCTTGTGGGAACCAAGAAAACGTTTGGAGATGATTAGTGTGAGAGTCTTTTTACACACAATACTAACCAGTGTCTCTCTGTGAGCCCACCCCTCTGTTCACAGACAATTATGAATTATGAAATCAAAATATTGTTAACCTTAAAAAATAATTCAGGTACCAACTGTAGGATCTGCGAAGAACACAGTTAAGTATTTGCTATAATTATCAATTATCAATAATAATTAATTATAACAATTAACAGAATTATTAATATGAACTAACAGATACGAAGCACCACCCCGAAACCGGGACCAATAACCGAGCAAGGTAGTCTCATAAATGGGAGTTCACCTAGAATGTTCATATCTGAGAGATAATCATTCAAGGGTGAACAAAGAAGGGTTGAATTCGAGCTCTGACTCCTTCAATCAGCCACTTTTCACAATATGTTACCAATAATGACTAAAGAACTTCTCTTTAAAGACATAACAGTGTTTATTAAACTTAGCAAAATTAACAAAGTTAACAAATGCTTCATTCAATAAATAGCTATTCTAAAATCTAATTCTACCAAACAAAACACAAACAGCTTTGCACAGGGTTGGACACTTGCAGGTTGGACACTTTTGTCCGACGTTATCTGACCATCAGATGTGCAAAACGATGTCGGTGCGTGTATCTGTGCGCGCGTGAGTATGGTGTTAGTCACAAGTGAGGGAGGAGGGAAAGCGATCGTGAGAGAGAGAGAAGCGGTTCTTTTTCCACAGAGAGCGCACGTACGGACGGCAGTCTGTAACGCACGTTGTCTGTTTTAAGATCGACAAATCAGTTTACTTTCTCACTCACGGCAGCACAAACACAGTAGTCCCGAGCGGGACAAACACAAAATAGTCAAGCGTGGTGAACACAACTAACAGGCAGCAAACAGGCAGCAGCGGAGCGTTAACTGCAGCATGACCGAAAGAAGCACAACCAGTTAGCCTCTGCTAGCCTCTCAGCTAACCCCGGCTCTCTGTTTAGATCCAAACGGAGCACCGAGTCCCGATTTGTTATTTAGGTTAAAGTGGAGAACAGGCAGCAGCGGAGCGTTAATTGCAGCATGACCGAAAGAAGCACAACCAGTTAGCCTCTGCTAGCCTCTCAGCTAACCCCGGGTCTCTGTTTAGATCCAAACGGAGCACGGAGTCCCGAATTGCTATTTAGGTTAAAGCGGAGAGAATCAGCGGGTCTGTCGGCCAGCTCAGTGAAGTGAAACCTGCGGAAAAAACACCGTGACCATCAAGGTAAAACAGGTCGGCGAAAACACGGCAGCTGGCTCTGAGTGGAGTGGCGGAGAGAACAGCAGAGACGACTCGGCGAAGACGCGCAGGGCAGAGCCGGTCCACGTTATCCCGAAGTAACTTCACTTCCTCTTTCTCCGGGGGAATTTGAGGACGCTGGTTGCAGCAGCGGTCTCTCTCGGGTCCAGGAATGTGTTCGGGTGAACACGGGCAAAGTCTCGTCTCGTCCGACGAGGGGAGTCTTCGATGAGGGGAAAACATGTTCGTGGGGTAGTCAAGCTAACTCATAGGGGAACAGGAGTTACCCCTAGCTCAGTGACATGGGAAAGACGTGTATTTCGGGCGTGCTCGCTTATAAAGGGGTGGTGATGTCATGGCTGCGTCCTCAGGACGCTCCGCTGTGCAGGAGCGTCTCCGCCAATGAGGGACCGATGTTGACTGCTCCCTGCTGAGGTGTGAAAATCGCAAAGCATTCTTGGAAATGGAGTTTGCTCCACCCTCATGGCAGGTCCATTACAGTTTTAATACGGAGCTCCGGAGCTCCAGCCTTCCTGAGTTTTTCCCTCATATAGGCTATACTTTTTCTTAATCATTACTACAATATATGATTAGATGTGTAATAGTCTCCTCAGCCAAGTTAGAAAAAATATGTGCATGTATGAACAACAGCAATTGCAGAAGATGACAGGCAAAAAGTAATCATGTTAAATAATCATGATCTCAATATTGAACAAAAATGATTGTGATTATAATTTTTGCCATAAACAAGCACCCCTAAAAACAGCTAATTGTGATTTACATACACACACACACACACACAGAGTTTAAATATGTATGTGATAAATTGTAAATATGTATGTAATGAATTGTTTTCTGTAAGAAACTCTTACTTGAACATTTTTCAGTGTGCTCCTAAAGTTATATGTATGCTCCTAATTTCTTTCATTTAGGAGCACATGCGCTCCTTGAAAAGAAGTAAGGATTGAACACTGCTGTCACATGTGTGAAAGCACTAAGTAAGTGGAGTGTGGTGCAGTCCAAGGGCTTCTGTCACAGGCAGTAGATGTTTACTTTACCCATCCCCCCCTCCCATTCTCTCTCTCTCCCTCACAGTTGGAAGGAAAGATTTCAAAGTGATCTTCTTGTGAAAAATCCTCATAAATCCCATAACTTTGGCCAAATCCTACATAAAAATATCATTTTTTTGTAGGAATTTTCGTCGCGAATCCATTGATACAGGTTTGAAAGTGGTGGGACTTATAGTTTAGACGCCAGATGCCCCAGTTTGGCACAAAGTCCATGCCCAGAATTTGCCTCCCCATTGGTTTACATTGTAAGGTGTAATGTCGCACTCCAACTTTCAGGGCTTACTAAATCTAAACCGTTCGAGTTATTACAAAGTTTTTAATAACTTTTGCTCAACACAGTGTGATAAGTCATGTATTCAAGTTTGAAGCCGATACCATTAACGCCCTAAGAGGAGATAGCGTTTATTCAAGGTCCAAAATTGGCAAAAAATCATACTTTGAAATGGACATTGCGGATTTCCTGTTGGATTTAGGTCAGGGGTGTCAGCATATGATTTGTAGGTCTTGATGAGACGAATAATTGGGTTTTGGTTCGATCTCTCTACGACATTCCTACGGGCCGTGGCGGCCGTTTTAGATACATAGGTGGCGCTAGAGAGCACATTTTGGCACTTTGGGGTTTAATTTTTACATTTTATCAAATTTTTCACCATTCCTGATGTGCGTGCCAAATTTGGTGAGTTTTTGAGCATGTTTAGGGGGTCAAATTTAGAGTTAAAGTGGCGTAACAAGAAAGAAAGAATAATAATAATAATAATAATAATAATAAAGAAACAAACGCACGAAAAACAAGAGGGTCTTCGCCCTTTGGGCTCAGGCCCTAATAATAATAAAGAAACAAACGCACGAAAAACAAGAGGGTCTTCGCCCTTTGGGCTCAGGCCCTAACAAACACACGAAAAACAATAGGGTCTTCGCCCTTTGGGCTCAGGCCCTAATAAGAAAGAAACAAACACACGAAAAACAATAGGGTCTTCGCCCTTTGGGCTCAGGCCCTAATTAGAGCTGCAAGCAGCGATGATCAGGCCCTCGCGTCCTTGCGTATGTCCGGGCTCGGCGCTGGTGAAGGGCATCTGTCATGGGCATATAGATGTCCCCAGACCTGGGCTGTTTTCAGACAGTGCAAGGAGAGATTAACGTCACATCCTCAATCACCTACTCTGCCTGCTGCAGGGGCTGCTGCATTGAAATGTCGTAGGGGGCGCCATGGAGCCAGTTTTCATCACTGACTGAATATTGGTATTTAGAAGTGTTCAGGCTGGGAGTCTTATCAAACATGTAAAGTTTGGTGTAGACTCGAGCATTTACACTAAAGTTATAGCAATTTTGCCTGTCATGGCGAAACATCAAAACTCAACGCCACAGCCACACGCTTCAATGATAACTAAATCTTTTGATAACTTTTGATCACACACTAGTGTAGATGACACACACTGATTTTGAAGTCGTTACAATGAATTATAATATATAATAATTCCTTTGGATAGAAGAGGGCTTCACGCTGGTCAGCGCTCAGGCCCTAATAATAATAATTGCTTTGGATACAAGAGGGCTTTGCGCTGGTCAGCGCTCGGGCCCTAATAATAAAAAATAAAGATTTGGATGACAAAAGTGTGAATGCTTTCAGCATTCACACCAACTCGAAATGCATTTCCTGAGTAAAATGCGTGTGAATGCTGAATACGCAAAACGCAAAAATTTAATAACTGACCACATGGTGGCGCTATTGGTACAATGTTTGAATATGTTAAACATTTCTGCATGGGACATCTGTACCTCAAATATAAACAGTTAAGCACTTTTAGTTTTTGAGATATTAGCTTTCAAACATTCCTTCCATAGACTTCCATTATAAATTTTGATATTTTAAAAAATTATATAAAATCACTGGATCATGATAGAAAGCTGAAAAGTAATAGCATAAATGTCCTGAAAGAGCTGAACATTTTGATATTTGAATGGTTTCTGTCGCTCAAAGTATAGAGGAGTTGAAAGCTTGAAAAAGACGTATGGAAGAATAAGAAGAACTAGAAAATGCAATTTCTGTAGAAATTGCGTGTGATTGCTGAAAGCGAATTTAGATTGCATAACTGTAAGCTGAACACTATTGAAAAATCGAGCAAGATAAAAATCTGCAATGACTGAAATTGAACCTGTATCCTTATGTTTGTATGGCAGACATGCAATGCATTGTGCTAACACAGCACACAGCAATGTCAGGCCAAATTCTGCTATTTAGTCTGGCAATTGCATGAAATTGACAAAAAAAGCAGTTAAGCTCAGCTCATTAAGCAGATTGACATCACCTGGACTCCTTCATCCTTCAACTCTACTGAGCTCTGTCCTAAGCAGGGCTTGAACTCACAACCTTTGGATCTAAAAGGAGTTGAAAAGTGCCATGAGCTTAAACCACTGGACTACTCAGACTACACTTATAGAAGTGGAAAAGATGTATTTAACAAGAATAGCAATCCACACTTTAGGTAATAATGTTAAAGTGAGCTAGAGAGGAATTGACTTATGGTACATGATAGAGATGGAAAGCAACTTTATACATGACAGCAATATTATGAGTAGCACTGCAGTGAGTGGGTATTGAACACACAACCTTGTTATTGAAGGGACAGCTGATTAGGAGAAGAGTGTTTTAAACGACTGACCCAACAGACATTCCCAGTAATAAAAGGCAAAAATCTTCATTTTGATGATGAAAATGCATTTGTCTCAAACTAGAGCTTGAAGCCCAGAGATTTGTACATCATTAGTGAAAGCAAGACTAGTTTAACATGAGAATGAATGATATATGTAAAAAGTGTTTGAAGGAAGAGAGAATCTGTAAGTTTAAGAAACTGCAGTGAGAGGAGACACACATCCTGCAGACTGTATTGCAGTCAATGAGAACATGACAGGGACTCTCTATCAATTAAGGTTCAGATCTCAAAAACTATAAGTCCTATGTGAAAAGTATTTACATTTTGAGAGAGAGGAGGCTTGTGGCAACATACTGAGACAAGATATGTGCTTGAGGAGTTAAAATTGTGGGAGTGACAGCAGTTTAGAGAAACATTTCTGGTCTAAAATGATCTGTGCTCTCCACTGTGCCTGATCACATGACACACTGGTGAATGACGTCTGTGGGATAAGGGACGTCCGAGCAGTTGAGTGTCAAAGTGACGAAAGTTCCAACTCGGTTGGACGGTTCGTCCCATAGACTGCCATTATAAATTTTAATGTTTTTATAGCACAAAGTATGCAGCAGTTTAAATGCAGCAAAAAACATATGGAATACAGAATATGGCTAGAAAACCTAGAAGTTGAGCTATGACACTGTCAAAGATGGAAGTTGGATAAAATTGCCTGAAAAGACTGAAATAACAAATGCTCTGTATTAATATCAAACAGGTGAACTGAATTGCTAAACATTTTGGAAGAGATATGACATGGGCCTAAATAATTGAGAGTTGCAAAGCATTACAGAAAATGCAGAAATGTGAAATGAATTGCTAGAATTGGAAGCTGATCTGCATTATCTAAGGAATCTATGAGCTGAAAGGCATTGCTTCAAAAAGCTGGAAGTTAAATTGTAATATTGTCAAGGTTTTTCACTTCTACTGTAATATTGTAATAAACTGTTGAACAAGCTCAGTACTTAAAAAAGTAGAAAAGGTAGAAAAAGTTCAATGGACACATAAATGTCCCCAAAGAGAAAGTTTGAACATTTGAATGGTTTCTGTATGAAGAAGTAGTAGTCGTCCGAAAAACATACAGAGGAGGAATAAATTACAAAGCATTGCTGAAAATTCAGAAATCTGAAATGATTTTCATCCTGAGCTTCCTGTTAAGATACAGTAACTCTCTGTATCTCTTTCTTATTTAGAGAGATAGAGAGAGAGAGAGTAGGAGCGTGTGTGTGTCCTTTAAAACTACAAGAAGTTAGACAGAAAGGTAGAAAGTAGTATTTGGGTGGAATAAACCTTTAAACCTATAATTAGTTAGACAGAAAGTAATATTTGGGCTGAATAAACCTTTCATGTTGGATGTCTGTATGATTTAAAATAAAGGAGTTGTGATTATTTATATATGACCATCATCTAGTTTATAAAATTTTAAATGGTTTTGCCCCTCCTCCACGATGTGACTTTGTGCACACTTGCTCAGTAAGTTCTGTTACATCCTCCAGAATATTCTCTATACAAGACTGTACCACACCATTTCGTCGCACTGTATTTGCATATATGATATGATGATATAAAGAGCTGCAGTTCCATTCATGCATTAAAGACCAAATTAAAAAATCTACTAAAAACCACTCAGCTCTGTAACCACTGATTCTAAATTTCATCTATGGTCTTCTCATTAACGCAAACTCACAACCTTTGGAACGCAAACTCACAACCTTTACAACCGTCTTGTAATTTGACAAGTTTACATTATTAATTTCTAGTTGACATTGTAGGTGTATATGATGTGCTATTGTGTGTAGCTTTGTATTTTGTATAATGTTTTTATTGCTTTGTACTGTTTGTTATTGTGCTGTTATATGTTTTAATTGTAAGGGACTGCAGATGACAATTAGCTTGAAGCTAAATCTGGTACAGTGCTTCATTTATGTTAAAAACTATACACTGTCCCAATAAATAAATACAATACAATATCCATTTTTGACAAAACGGAGATTGTATTGTATTGGTTGTATGTAACTATGAGACTGGGTGATTTATTCAAAAACCCTGAGTTTAATGGAAGTAACATTGGATGAAAGAGGACAGGTTTGTCTACATTTTTTGCGTAAATTGTGCTTGTAGAGTGTAAGATGTGGGAGTAAGAGATCATAATGTGTTAAAGATTTTTGATAAAATTTGAAGGCCTGAACCTTCGGTGCGTGATGTCATGAGTGACATCACTCACTCTGGGTCTGAACATTCCGCACAATACACACTAATGTAAAAATCTGAGAATGGCTGAAAATGTCATAAAACTTAACCTGCGATTTTGAAAAAAAAAACATACAAGATATCAAAAAGCTGAATACAAGTTTAATAGCTGAAAGTCTTGTGACCAGTTTAAAGCTAAAATGAAGTCCCTAGCTGAAAGTATGTGGAAGTAGTTGAATTACAAAGTGGAGTGGTTTGAAAAGGATTTGAACATTCCGTCCATTTATTTCAATGGCAGGAATTTTTTGAAAAAAGCTTAATATTTTAAAAGTAGAAAAAGTAGAAAAAAGCTGAATACAAGCATAAATGACCTTAAAGAGCTGAACATTTTGATAGTTGAATAGTTTCTATGGCTGAAAGTATGGGGGAGTAGAAAGTAGGGATGCACAATATTATCAGCACGTCATCAGTATCGGCCGATAAAAGCTCTAAAATGAAATATCGGTATCGGCCATTTCTGCCGATTATGAGAGGCCGATTTGTTGCCATCTCCTCCACCGCCTGACTGTGTTTCCCTCCACGGACTGTTTCTCCCTGACGGTCCCGGTGCTTCCTCTGCAGGCTCCACTTCATTCAAGCTGCCCGTCAGACCCACTGCTTCTTCTCACTTTAGCCTGAATAACAAACCAGGGCTCCACATGCAGAACCCAGGGTAATGTTAGCTGGGAGGCTAGCAGAGGCTAGCTGGCTGTGCTTCCCTCTGGTCATGCTCCAGCTAATGCTTTTAAAGTGGGAAGACGCAACGCGTCTGACAGGCAGTTTGAGTGAAGTGGAGCCTGCGGAGGAAGCACCGGGACCGTCAGGGAGAAACAGTCCATGGAGGAGCTGCTACGTTCGGCTGCACAGATAAGAAACACCTCAGCTGACAGGATGTACCACTCTGTTTGGAAAAAAGAATCTTTTTGGTTTATAACGGCAGTTGGCAACCAGCATATTAGGTGCATTACCGCCACCTTTTGCTCCAGAGTGTGGACCAGAGATTAAATCCTACACATTAATCCTGTCTGAATATCAATGAACCCAATGACCTCTGCTCCACCCACTTGGCAGGTTCATTAAAGTTTTAATGCTTCCTAAATTCTTCCTTCATATATTGTCTTTCTTGATCATACTTAGTACAATCTATGCTTGCATGCATAATAGTCTCCTCAGCCATCTGGAAAAGAATATGTGCATATATCGGTATCGGCATCGGCAATCGGCCACAGTGAGTTGGAAATATCGGCATTTCGGATGTCGGCAAAAAAACAATATCGTGCATCCCTAGTAGAAAGCTTGCAAAAAATGTATGGAAGAAGAATAATCAAGAAAGAAAGAACTAATAAATAAAAGTGTGAATGCTTCAGGAATGCTTATCAAAGCAGATTATTTTTAATACTGTATTTAAGAAAGTACTTATTGAAGAACATGGTGACATTGCTCAAAATATTTCATGGATAAGACAGGTTGGAAACATACCTGCAGCTCAGACAAAATAATAAAACAGAATGTTCTGTTATTATTAAAACTATTGCCACTGATGTGTTGTAACTGGAGGTGATGAAACATCTGGCAACTTTCCAGTTATGCCATTTACTCCACTGTCACCACCTCAGTAAAAACTATTTTATGTTCGAGCAGAATTTGTGTCCACACACAAAGTTAACAGAATACTGCAGGGATATACTGTGATCCCTATTTTACCCAGGGTAAGCCTTGATGTTATCCATATAGATATTAAACAAGTTACTCAGATTAATAACAAGCTTTCAGTGTGGCCAGATCCTGGCTTTATGGGAGAGAGGTAGAGCAGAGTTGTTGCCTGTGGGCCACAGTGCACTGGGAATACTGCCATTACTTTGAAGTCGATCTTGCACAGAGATTGGTCCTGGACAAAGACCAGCAACCAGCAGTGATGTGTCCCATTGCTGCCTCAGTTGTGATAGGCAGATTTCTCCTGTAATTAATCACTCCCTGTGAGCTGCTTGAATGGCCTGATAGACAGGCCCTGTGTTTCTCTGTGCAGAATACTGCATATAGATTCCATCTGTAATAATGAGAGCTACATATACCATCGCCTCAGACATATTGGTCTGATACTCACAAATTTAGACTCAGCTTGCTGATAGACTATTTTGTGGCAAAACACAATACAATAAAATGTAATCATTTCAAAGTGTTCAGTCTTTCTACCTTAGCAGGAGCATGTAGCATTATGGGGGGAAAAAACCTTCATTACACTGCACAAAACTTAAATGTTAGACCCAAAGACATAATTTTTTTTTTATGATTGTTCATTATCACTACTTTCTCCTTCCTTTTTGTCTTTTCATTTTTTCATTACTTTATTATATATATTATATATTGTATATGTCATTCATTCAGAAAACCCTGATTACATACAGACACATTAACGGTCCTATTTTCCTGAAAATGGGCGCAGGCACAAACACAGGTCTTACTTCATAGTGCATGGCCCATTTGAGTGTGAAATTTGCAATTTCCAACCCAGCAACCCAGACACAGTCAGACACAACATGGAGGAGAGACTGAACACGTTATTAGTGGGAGGAATATAGAGTCAGCAGGTGGAGTCTGGGTGAGCTTCAGTAATGACCAATCACAGGAGCTCCTCTCATCCTCTTTAAACGCTGCAACAGGTGACACAGGGGAGAGAGGCTGAGTGAGAGAGAGAAAAGAGTTCACCTCTGTGAAGCACCTGAAGTTCCAAAATACAAATTCAGAACACCCCAAATATGAATAAACATCATTCCAAATAGGCTGACAATGATAGAATGAAATTGGGAAATTTGCAGGTTAGTGTTTGAAAAGTGCAAATGTTCTATCACTGTTTTGTCCAAATATTAAAATAATTAATGAAGGTATCTATGCTGTGCCATCCACACGTAAACTGATGCATAGCCCCTCTCTGAAATCAGAGACTGTAAATGAAACACACGAATCATTCTTGCTGCTGTGTGATGACTGCATAAACATGGAAAAGATGTCACATTCTACAAGTTGTTGAGGACACTCATCAAACAGAACATCAGTAGTGACGTTTCCTCAGAACTCACGGTCACCAGATTACGCTCATATGGATGACATTACTGGTAAGAATCCTTCCTTCCTTAAAAATTGTGTTTTGATTCATATGTCAATCTCTAATAAATGAAAAAACATGTAGCAAACTGATAGGTGCAAAACTTAATGTAAATGAAAGGTGTTTTGTGATTTTGGAGACAACTGTGTGCTTGCACTTCTGCCAACTAAGGCACAAAAATTATCCTGCGTCTGCTTGTGCAATGAGAGGTGGTCTGAGCAGGTTTTATTGCAAACGTAATTTCATGCCAAACTGAGCACTAAAAGACTGTGTTTGCCCCAGTGCTTGTTTTGCAGCAGCAGGAAAATAGGGCTCTAAGCGTTGGTGCTGTCGGGTGGAACAGTGAAACTGGCACTTGGCATCTTACTGATCACCTATATACAGCAAGCTATGATTAGTAGGCATCAATTATGTAGTCTGTCATGTCTCTGAGCCAAGATATGGCAAGCATTTGTGACTCTATGATCACCTAATCTGACACAGTAACCATCTCAGAAGACAAAGGTAGTTGTCTGATCCCATCATTCAGACCAAAATCTGCCCAGCGTTAAAACAATGTTGGAGCTGGTTGGTGGGGTGTGTTGCCTCAGTTACCAGTGAGATATGAAAAATGAAAGTCCAGTTTGAGTGACAGAGCCATAGGTATCTCAGACGACAAAACACTGCACAGAAGTTTATAATACTCACAGAAAGGATTTTACAACTCAGGAAACTCACTGTGGCAACTATTTTGTCTTTCATTGTGACAATCATAATGTAAACAGTAGGAAAATGGCATTCACGTTACAAAGTAATCCACCCAGAATGTGAGCGCAGATTTTTCTGGCCAACGCAGCGCCTTGCCAGATGACATTATGTTATAACAAAAGGTCAGGTTCGACTGGCCGGTTTGCTGGACAACCCTGCATTTTGTTGGCAGAGCCCTCTGTGTTGGCACCCCTGCTGCCCTGCCAGGCTGGCTGCACACATATGAATGAGAGGGCTGTTTTTTCAGACTTTTAGACTGAATGAAAGATCTCAGGGGCTTGTGTGTGCAAATTGAAATTTTGGCCTAAAGGTGATTCTACAGGAAAAGTCTGGGAGTCATCATATCATCATGATTAATCCTTTGGGAACCATGAGTGTTGATAGTAAATATCATGGCAATCCAGGACATTATTTTTTAAGATAGATTATTGATCGATGTACTGGTTAAGGGGAAGTTTTGACCTCTAGGTGGCACTAGAAGTAAGGTCAAGGGTCATGACAATCACTAGACTTCATCCTCTTGGGACTATGAGTATCCATACCGAATGTCATGGCAGTATGCCTACTAGTTGTGAAAATATCTCACTCTGGACCACAGAGTCAGATAACAGACTGATGGCCTGCTGCCAGTGGGGCAAAAACACTGCTAAATTATTACTTGCAAAAAAGCTAAATTATTAAGTACATGCATTATATATGCAAAAATATCCAGACTTCACCAGTCAGTGTGGTCAGACAAGAACATCCATCTCATCAGAATGAATAACATGTCTGGCCAGCATGCAACATTTAATAAAGGGCCAACTACTATATCAGCACAGTGCTGGTGAAAAGAAATGCAGCAGTGAGAAAGATCAATAATCACATCCACCCAGCTGGAAAATTCCCTCATGTCATATTCAGACAGGGCTTCATACTGCCTTGACTAACTTGTCATTTCAATTTAATCTTAATCTGAAATTCACAGACAGTCATCCATACACTGGCTACTGCATAATTACTCTCATGGTGAAAGGTGAACATCAGTCACATATGCATGTGATGTTTTTGTTTGTTTTGTTTTTAGGGTTCTGCCTCCACATTATGTGCATTTAATACCAAACCTGCACAAACAGCTGATTACATGTTTCAAGACAGTCTTTTCCGGAAAAACAATAGCATTGGTCCTTGAAATATCTTAAACAGCAAAGGGTCATGGCCAGTCCACCCTAATTACAAAACAAAATAACAAAAAAACTAAATTCCATTCATATACATTGTGTTGGGGTAGAGGCAGAAAAGCGAGAGACACATATTTTAAAATCTGGACACTTAACATCAAAACTATCCACATTCCACTGAAAGGAAGAGAGAACATGTTTTGTCATTTGGGTGAACCGACCCTTAAAGTGTTTAAAACTGATCTTAAATAGGTATTACGATTTTAAAAGTATGAAGTAATTAATGAACTCATGAATGTTTATGTGTAATGATACAATATTCCAAGTCTCAGGAAATTAATTCAGAGATTACATCTTTTTGTGCAGTAGGCATTGGAGTCTGTTGAAACAAACATCGGCTTTGTGGCAAACACAGATTTCAGAAGGGATCAAACATAGCACTGCTTTAAAATTGATGTCTGAGATACAAGCATTGAGGACAAATCCTGGTGTCTAGCAGCAGAAGTTGTCTGTGGGAAAGCTCTGATAAACACTAACTGCTCAGCATCAAACAGCAGGCACACAGTTAGAGACTAGCTGGTGAACAAAGTGGAGCACTTAGCAGCTAAGGAGCCAGATATTTTTCTCAGGAGTTGGTGGAGACCAAATCAGAACTAAATGGAGAGTGAAGATTACACTTACATTCATGCAGCTTTAAGATAGTTCAAATGATATAATCTGTCTTTACAGATGTCCATATTGATGTCATTGCTGCCATTTTTAGCATGTCAGATTCATATTTATCTTTTCCTTTTACTGTACTTAGGTATCTGCACAATGACATGAATGGTTTTAAGCACACATTAAACTCTGCCATTATGATCTGTGCATTCACTTCTTCATTGTTATCCACATGATTCATTCAGATTCCAAATGTTGTCCATGTTAATTATTACCATCAATTTAGCTGATTTCAAGAGAAACTGCTTTCAGTTCCACCACCTTTCCATCACATTGCACCACCTGCTCATTGTGTTTATGAGAGATGATAGTGGAGAGAACCTCGATGCATGCTGTCATGGTTGACCTTTTTGTTTACCAGTGTTTTAGCTGGAGCTTTTAATAGAGTGGTATAGTGCAAGGAGGAGAGTCTTGACTGATGCCATTACTGAAATAGTCAGTATTGAGACTTTCAGAGAGCTGTTGTGGGCATGATTCTGGAAGCTACTGGAAGCTCTCCAACTAACCAGTTCATTGATTTGAGAAAATGAAAGCTTACTGACTGTGTTTCTGCATATTTTATGGCTTACTATTTTAGATTTTGAATTGTTATCTTTCCACGTTCCAGGCAGCAATTGGTTTCTATTCATTTCAGTATGCACTGAAAATCAACTTGCAGAAATATACACTTCACTTGGGTAACAGACAGTAAATCATCACAGTGAACAGGGACATGCACACTGTTCACACATATGACCTCACAGTAGAAGGTCTCTCTTCCTTCCTTCCTCATAAGCCTGAAGCTAGCATTTGTGTTTAGTTGAGCAAGTAATTTACATACTCAGCTCTGATTGGACAGTTATTTTCTCCCACTGCTGCTACACTGGCACACTTATAGTGTATGGCCCCTCTAAGAAAGTTGTCCTGATTCATCAATATTCATTTTGATACACTCCTGATATGTTAGCATTTTGTAGTCTTTCATTACTGCTGTTGATTCTAACAGTACTTCTGTCTGTCTATTCAATAAATAAAGTACAAAAACATGACTCATTAAGAGTGGATTTTATTATAGCAATCCTGCTGTTGAATTTTTTAATTCTATACACCACTGACCTTTTCTTTGAAAAAAAAAATGTAGAACTTGTTGGATGTAATAGCCTTGCACTCACGTGACGCGCATCACACATATCACTATATTCACAATATTTAGTATTATATAGTACATAAAATATAAATACATAGTAAAATAAAAAAAACTTTAATTCCCCCTATTTAGCACATATAAGTAGTATACAAACATTTAACAATTGTTTTATAACACAATATAATGCAGTTGTTAGCAGATATAATTAGAGAGTACGGTCTATACCCGCACTATGTGAAAAGTGCCCTGAGATAACTTTTGTCATGATTTGGTGCTATATAAATAAAATAAATTAAATTAAATTAAATTAATATAAGTCTCTATTAATGTATTATTCAGCAACTTTTAAATGTTAAATAGGGGGACTTAAAGTAAAGCGTTTACCAAATATATGCTATATTCTATCTACTAGATAGAATGACAGAGATAAAAATTGCAAATGACTGTGCAATACATAAATGAAAGTGCAGGGTACCAAATGTTTAAAAATTGTTACTAAATCCATATAACCATATTCCTGTCTGCAGTTGGTCCAAAATGCATCATTTTAACTAATTTAAGAAAGCGCACACATCACCCCTATCTTGGCCTCTTTTCATCGGCTAACCTTTAATTTTAGTAGTGTTTTTAAAATGTTACTAATTACTTTCAAGGCTTAACTGGCTCTTGCTCCAAACTACACTTCATTTACAGCTCCTTTCCCCCTGGGCTGAATCACAGCTGTTCCTAGATCAAGGCTGGGAGCTACAGGTGACAGAGTCTTTGCTGTCAAGGCCTCCCAACTGCAAAAACTGTTTGGTTCTTCAACTGAGAGCTGAAACTAAAGTCTTACAGTGATTGGGTACTGGGTACCTACTGCACTCAGAGCAAGCAGTGCAGTAGGTACCCATTCTAAAATTATTGAACATTTCCAGACTTTCTGGGAGTCAACTCTGCCTTGCCAGAAGAATTCAGGCTCACCACATCAGTGTCACCCTTTGATTCCCTTCTCAAAACACACTTGTACAGACAGGCATTTTCATGTTCACAGTCTAAACCTGAGTGTTAGCTTCTCTCATTTATTGTGCTGAGCTTACCTTACATTTATTGTGCCTGTGTTTGAGTGTTTTTTCCCCCTCTTATATGATCATTTTAATGATTTGAATATTTTATCTTACATTTAATTTATTACAATCTTATGTCATTTTGTGAAGCACTTTATAACTATTGTGTACAAATAAAGTTATTATTATAATTATATATACACCAAATGCAGTAACAGTTCAAATAGTACATGTTTGAGAGTGAAACACACCTGTCATTATGAAACCTATACGGCATATGCATATGATATATAAACATTTTGACCTGATGAATATCCAACTGGGATTAAGATGTTGTTTATGTAAACTCATCTGTGGTTTGCAGACAGCACACAGGTGTTGCATTTTACTTGTTGAAAGTCACATTCTTTATTCTTGCCTCCCTTTTCCCCAGTGAATTCTACCTGTTATTCTATCCAGAAAAAAATAACAGTACAAAAACTAAGTGCATACAGTACATGAATGTGTACCTGTGAGTCTCCTGTTCCCCTTCATTACCCCAGAAGCTGCTGCAGGGAGGAATCATCTCATCCCTTCCCTACATGGAGGAGGACATTCAAAAGAGAGATGCCTCCAAGGGAAATGTTTGAAATCCACTCAAACATACCCTGATACATTAGACAATAAACATGTGACAACCATCTCTGTTCCTTCACTGACCAAGGCTTTATGAGACATAGACCCTCTGAGGCGTGTGTTGCTACTGCCCCCTCTTGGCTAAAGGCGGAACAACAACACTTCTTGCAAAGGTGAACAATTTGCTGATGAACAAGCAGCACGATCACAAATTACAGCTTGCCTGTGTACATGTGACACGTGGTTTCTCTAATTACTCTGTTTATTAGTTTTCTCGCTTCAGCTCATCTGAAAGCCTCATCAACAGCAGGACACGTCAAGGAAGGCACAGCCCAATCACAAAACCCCAACTCCATTAAATGAATAACCAACGGAGCGTCTGGACTCCCTAATAAGGGGGACAGTTATATGCAGGGGGCCACTGTGTGTGTGTATGTGTGTGTGTTGTGCTCTTAATTGATCAGTGGTCCATTCAGTCTTTGATGTGAGCTGTGGGTAAGTATTTACAGCTCAGCCCTGTTGGACTGTTGGGGATAAAGTTTATTTGAGGGGTATCAATTGAAACAAGGTCAACAAGATGTTCACAGCAAATACAGATTTTTCTGTAGGATGATCATAGGCTTTATGTATATTTATCTTGCTGTGGTCATGTTTTATAGTGGCCTTCTTAGTTTGTGTAATTTTCTTTCAGGTATAAATTAGATTATATTTTTATTGTGCATTTTTAGACAAAATTGTATGTTTATTGACCTCTCCGGTTTTATTTCATTTTGTGGATTTTCATTCCATATTCTTAAGTATGTCTATAGTATATACATAATATATATAATCTGTCTATTAACCATCTATTAACTGTCTATAACTCAGGTACCTAAATCTGCAATGGAGAAAGTCCACACAGTCCACACACTGCATCCTGCTCCTGCAGTGGTTAGTAAAGGTTAAACCACACACTGCGTCAAACAGCAAAACACAATAAATAACAAACCTCGAAAATACTGAAGGTCATGTGACCACTGGTTGCTTGGGACCCTGTCCACACTTAAACCCTGCCGTCCTCCTCCAAGTACACACACTGATGACATCAGCAAATATGTGGACCTATAACACTGCAGCCTTGCTGGGTGTCGGGCTTAGTGAGCACTGCTACTACTACTCTGCAAGAAATTATTCCCAAGCTGGATGTCTACTGGCTGTTTCCTTCCAATGGGGGAGAACAAGACTGCACACTGAGAATACCATGAAAAACATTCACAAGACAGTTACTGTTATAAAAAACATTCTAAATCAGAGTCAAAAGATTTTAAATTATGTGTTTGTGGCTTCATCACCAACACACCCAAATGTATCTCATCACTGCTGCTGACTATGCAGATGTTTTTTTCAGCAATACAGTCATATCAGGTAAATGTCCAATCAGTCATTTTTGACCTGATAAATTAGAAGTATAATAATATACTGTGATGTAAGAATTTAAATTATAGACAAAAAAACATTATGTGTGTTGCTAAGGTGTTTTCCAGCAGTATTTGCAATGATTCCTACTGCATTTAACAGCAACACAACAGATTTGCTTTCCCTGTATCAAAGACCTGTTAGTCAAACTGAAAATGAGAGCAGAATTTAGGTACTGAAGCAAGATACAGAACAGTTTTAAGTCTTTTGGGCATTCCGTCCTCACAAGAAAAACAACAGTATATGTCGAAAATTCAGCCGACAAAAACAACCTGTAGTTATGTATATGCCATGTAGTGGCCGTAGTAATTATGACCCGGGGAAGTCACGCAGTCCAGATGACGTCAATATAAAGGGACAAATTTTCATATTAGGAGGAGGAGGGTTGAGTGGATGGCTTGACAAATACATGGCAAAAAAGTGCACTTAGCTGCAGGAGATTGCTGTTCACTTCCTGTTTCCAACCATGAGTCAGGACAGTTGTTTTAAAAACTGTAACTTTGATTTTTGTGGTGTTTACTGTTGCCATGAAGATAAAGGTTGCATAAATTTAAGAATGTAGTAACTTTATTCCACACATCATTTCAAGTGTTTATTTTAACCCAAACCACGATCTTCCCCTAACTCTAACCAAGTGTTTTTTGTATCTAAACCTAACCAGACCTTAAACATAATGTTGTCACACCATAATTTATGATTACTACTGATAGAGGCGGCATATTAGTTCTGGAAACGCTCCTACGAGTCATTCTGGAGTGCAGGTACGATCAACCTATGTGGTCGTTTCATTATGAGTATGTGTTGCTTTTGGGGCAAGTCCAAGTCAATTAATATGAGTCGAAACAAGTCTCAGGTCAAACCTCAGGTCTCTGAAATCAAAGTTAAATCTCCAGTCTTCTGTTTCTTTAAATATTTTTGAGATTTTAGGGATTGCTGAATGTTTTAGCTTTTAAGTCGTAAATCCTATCAAGTATTTGAGGACTGAAGTCTAAAGATAAGTCTGTTTAAGAAACCTTTCCTTGTGAATGTAATTTTCTTCACTTTAATGTAACTGAAATTACTTTTAACCCCATTTAACCTATGTGTAAGAAGGGAGTGTTAGGAGATTTCCATTTAATTATGATCCAGCACCCAGAAAGCAGGTGAGAAAAACAATAACAAATATTTCAGACTCCAGATACTGCAATGAGAGCATCAGGCTCAATCTGGGTCTCACTTATACTGTATCTGAAAATGTTTTGAGCTTTTCCTGACCAGAACATGTGTGCCAGACACTGATTATACCTGTTAAAGTCATAGATTTTGGACAGTTTACCAGCACCTTTTTCCCCTCTGACACTCCCATTGACATATGATAGCCATTCAGATGTCTAAACCTGATAATAGACAGTGTGCAAAAACATTTTAAAATTCCATACCCATCCTGCGAAGAACACATGGCTGCAACTCTGTGGCTGAGAGAAGACAGGAAGAGACAAATACAGAGAATAAGAGAATAAGAACAGTGCTGACAAGTGACAGTAACTTCTCCTGCCACACACCCACTTCTCATTCAGCTCTTTGAAGAGAAGACAGGACTCTCCCTCGAATCGTTTGATTCACTGGGCCTCTCTCCAGCTCTTATTGATTTATTAATCAGTCCACCAATAAACTAACAGATACTGACCTTTTCATAGTCCCTGAGCAACCCCACCCCCAAACTGGCTGAATCGATCATTTAATGGAACATCAAGGCCACACAGATTATTTGTCAGCATTTTGTCATGCATGCCCCCATATCCAGATAGGTCAATACATTGACCTTCCCTAAGAAGTGTGTAAACAACTACAGACAGGACTGAGTGCCATTATTAACCTCCGTCATCACATTTAAGCGCTATTTAGACTGTAGGCTAATGAGGAGTGACTGGGTCACTGCTCCATTACTGCGCTGCTGTGGCTTTGTGAATATGGAAAATAGTCATGAATAAATATGTAACACTGAAAGAAGTGATATTTATATATCTTGTGTTGGTTGACAATCTTCAGAGTTCAGAAGTGTTGATGAGATCATGAAAATAATTTGGTTCTGTTTTGTATTAGGTCTTTTGCATTTTTCAATAGGTTTGTTTCCATCCACGTGTTTTTATTCACTTTTATTTTGCACATAAAAACCTGAGTGGGAACACAGAAAATTAAAAAAATCTTGAAATATCGCAAAAAGGTTTTTATGCTTGGCTGAGGTGGAAAATGTGTTGTATCAATAAAAGCAAAATGCAACAAAGTGTAGTGGAAAAAGATTTAGGGACTAAATCATGACATAGATGAAGCATGTGACTTAAACGTCCACTGAGGAGATGAAAAATAGCGGCAGACTAAAACATCAGATCTGTTTAGAGTGATGAGGAAACAAACATTTCTCAAATTAATACATGAAACAAAAAGAAATGTCATATTTTTCATTATGTTTAATTTATAATTAATTAATAATGAAGTTAATTTTTACTGTTTTAGGTTTGACCGGTGCTATTATGTCATATTGTTGCACCTGCTTCTTAAGATATGGATTAATGGCCCCGACTGTTTGTCTTGATGGACTAACTCCTAATATTTGATGGAAACATGCATTAGTTCTAATTTTATTCCTCCAATATTCTGAAAAATTGGTTAAAATGTGCAATAAAAAATTGGCTGTGCTGCCACTTGGCAATATTCAATGTGAATAACATGTATATTTCTATTTTTATGCCAGTGACACACTGATGTACATTTCTGTCCTGCCACAAGATACTCATTATCTTGTAAGTCTTAGATCCTGACTTTCAGAGACCTTTTTCCATCTGCAAGAGTTGTCTGGTGAACGCACACCAAAGACTAGGTGCTTCTCATGGCCCTGACATACAGTATATAGAAGAGAAGATGACCACTCTCTAAGTTCCATTGATTATATTGAATAACCAACATTTCAACCACGTTTGGTCTTTCTTAAAGCAAGTTAACTTATAATATAGTAAGAGTTTTGATTCACCAGTGCTCTAACAATAACATCTGATATGTACTTAGAGAGGCCTACTTATGTATTGTATGTAATGCAGACTTGTATTTTTTCCCTATTTCTTTTAATGTTGTTTCAACTGCATTATATGTCTCTATATTATTCAAATATTTAGCTTGGGCCCCTAACTATACATTTTTGTAATAGCTTAATATCTACAGACCCATGTGTCCCTGCTCTTTGTAGCCCTGCTTTTAGATTGTCCTCTTTAAGCTGGGTTATTAAGACATCTGAACATTTTTGTAACATACTCCAAAAGGTCCTTATAGTATCTGTAATGGACAGAAATGTTAATGTATTAATATATTCTCTTAAATTTTTCTAATGTTCAGTGATTGTGATGATGTGGATTAATACCAGGTGTAAGATGTACATGTAAGGCTATATCTTACACTTGTATTGAACTCGCCTAGAGAAAGACTGTCATGCCTGTCATGTGCTGCTGTCTGGTCTTCCACACTAGAAACTGCCAGAACTCCTGCTAGAATCAAATTCTGTCTTCATTTCACTGGATCCCCATTTTATCCAGGTCAGGCTTTCAGCTGCTGCTGGATTTAAAACTCCTCAGTCCTTACATTCCCCGACCCACCTCAGATCACAGCAGCTCATGGCTCGTCATCTCATCTTGTTATCCCGAAGATAAATAAGTAATCTTCTCTTCTTCACTGCTGTGGAATAAAAAGGGACATGTGAGAGAGGTAAACACTGTTGAGATTTTTAAATAGACATTGAAAACCTATTTATTCTAAGTCTCACACAACTGAATATTTAACTCTGCGTGAATAGTTGTTACTTTCTGAAATCCAGTACTTTCCTGGTTCTTTCTAATAATCTCAAATCAATAAATTGTTACTTACTATGTGTGCTGTCTCAGATTTTTTTTCAATTTTCTTATAATGAGTTTCCTAAATTACATGGTTATTTCCAATTATGAAATGATTAAGAGTGCTACCAATAATTCATATAGGTCCAATAGGTCCAATCATTTCCTTTTACTCAGTTGTCCTCCAGTTTAATTTTTCCTAATAGTCTTTATAACTTTTACTTTACTTTTAACAGTTTACTTTATTTATTTTAACTGTACTGTTTAACTGTTTTGAAACACTACTGATGAGTGTTTCAAATTGTTATTGTTGTTAAAGATGTTAAAATATAAAATATTTGCAGTATGTATGTGTGTATTTTGTATGTGAATGTAAGCATTTTGCATGCTTTTTTTTCTAGGTCTCTAATTTCCCAGATGTTTCCCAAACAGAAGTGCCATTTGGTGCTAATTACAGGAAAAGTAGAGACAATGTTGTGAGACACAACACATAGCAAGTCCTGACTCATCTATTTGAGTTTTTGAGAAAGAAACAACTCACTCAAATCTGAATGACAAGATCCAACCCAAAGAAATACATCTTTTACTTTTTTCTCCTTTCCCTTCCCTCCAAGTCTGATATGTTATTGACAGTTGCACCCTTTCCTTGTCATGTTATTTGTCTCAAAAAGTGTAAATATAACTGCATATATGTATGGCTCATGTTACCCTGTAAACCTGTTCTTACCAGTATAAAGTAAATCCTTCTCATGGATGTAACCCACGTTCATAGTGTCCTAAAAAAACAAAGTGGTAACAGGCCAGCTGGAGCTTACTGTAGAGCACAATGGCTGCTGTGAGGGCTTTGAGGTTGGAGTATTGTCCCCTAATCACTGCAGGCATAAACTCAACTGGATGCACAAGAAAAAGAGAAGGGGGGGGGGGGGGCTGGAAATAAAACAACAATGTGGCTACATCCCAGTCCAAGGATGCCACGCTGGCCCTATCAGCTGGCCAGTGTCATAGCGCACTGGCTTTCTCAATGGATGTCAGTCACTGTTCCACTAATGGAGGATGACATGGAACATAATGCACCAACTAGATCCTGGGTGGGCAGGAGTAATGGCTCATAAATTCAGCAGCCCTGGAGCAGGGATCTGTCAAAACTCAGCAGTGCATTGTGGGTTAATGTTTTTCATACACCTCCCCTCGCCCCGCAGTCACTGTAGTGTGCCAATCAGTTTGCGTGCGTGTGTATACTGCCTCAATACCCCCCCCCCCCCTATTGCTGCTGCCACTCTCCACCTCAGAGTGAAATGCAGCCAGCCATACTAAAAACCATTTTCTTTTTAATTAATCACGCCAATACTATGGAGCAGCTTTAGTCAGGGTCCAGCCGTGCAGCTTAAGCTCCAATCAATGACACAGGGTCGAGAGCTCAGAGAGTGTCAATATTTTCCAAAGTGCAAAAAATAAAAGTCCTGGAGGCTCAGGCTGCCCTAAATTAAGTGCCCTGGGGATGCAGGCGGTCCAAAAAGCCCCTGACTGCAGCTTGCATCTCTATCATGCTACTCTGCTCTTTTGTTCCTGATAGTAGGGTGTAGAGGAGAGGGGCTGTGACCCACAGAGCTGGGTCAGGTCTGCCTGTGGCATGCCATTCAGCATGCACCCATGGCACATTTCATTTCATGCAAAGAATGTGACAAAAGTTGTATGAAAATACAGTTATTCATTTTCATTGATGATGTAAGAAATTATGATATTTTAAATCAATTGGATGTTAAACTCTTACTCATCAATAAACATGTACAATACAGTTCTCCTAGACCCTACCACACCCAATCCTTGAGTCCATCATTAAAAACGCATGTTGTGTGGACAAGCATTGTTTTTACAGATAGATTACAGTGTACCAGAAAAATGAGAATACCTTTACAATATAATGCAAACCAATACAGCAGCTCTTGATGAAACATATTTCATAAACATATTTTATCATATTGTTATATATGTCAGATAGTGGTGGAAAGTCACTTTAATTTCTGGGATGTACTATAGTGTATAAGGGAATTGTACAAGTCTGTCATTGTCCTTTGTTTCTAGTGGGGGGTTTTTGCCTAATAATCCCTTTATTATTACCAGTTCTAGCCAGTTGTTTTGTTATGTGATGATCAGACATTAGCTGATGGGATTAATAACTCTGAAAAGGCACTGTGTCTCAGCCTTAATTTTTTCAGACAAACTATCAGTATAATTTCTGTAGTGAAAATCAGACATGTGTATCCAATACATCCACTGTAACTGCACTAACATGTACTTACATGAGTCTCAGGTACATTTACCATTATGCATCAGTTAGGCAGAACGAGTATAATACTATAAGTTAACTCATTAGCTCGCTTCATTCTTCTGCCATGACATTAGCTAGCTTTGCTCACTAGGGATCTCATTTAGCAACAGATAAACTGTAAGCATGTGTTTTATAGCATCTGTCAGCATCATAATGACAAGAGAGAAAATGATAAGGCCTTACTTGCTAGAGCTGTCCAGCATGTGTTCCACACTTGACATATTGAACCATGGAGTGACTGTTCAAGCTTGCAATAGTGTAAATCACCCAAAATAAAGACAGGAGCACCCGGTGTGTGCTGCAGCTGATGGTAAACCAGTCTAGTAATTTAAAATATATTTGGGGAGCAAATTTTGCCCCCATTGTCTAAAAAATTTGGGCAATTACAAAATATTGAGGGCACTTTTAAAAAACAGTAATTAGTGCATAAAGTTGCTGTTTTTAATGTAAAATGAACCCAGATTAAAATGCATACAGTAATCACCATCTTGTCTAACCACAACCACCTCAATAAACACTGTGTCATTTGTAATAATTGTCTACATTTTCTTACTAAAATAATGCATGAAAAGCAAAACAATGCAGGCTGATTCCCTTCCAACAACTATGATTTCATTTAGGAAGAGCCTTTGGTATAAACCACTAGATGGCAGTATAAGATAATGATTATGAGATCATAACAATATTTAATGGGTTTAATCTAATTAGTTACAGCAAAAGTTCTGGGTGGGGGGATAATGGCATATTTATATCTCATACTAGTCAAAACCAGTCTAACTTTGATGATTTCATCACTGTAGGTCTGATGCATTGCATGCAATAGCCTCAGGTGTGTCACAAAATGAGACTAGTAGCTACAAGTACTGTCAAAAGAGTCAAAATGAGTGTAATATTCCTTCTTAACTGATGCAGTTCTGAAAAAAAAAAACTTCAGCTATAGTTTTTTTAGCATGTTTTATTTCATCTCCAAATTTATCCCTGCTGAGGTTTTGAGCATGGACGAAATAACATTATAGACTCGACTATCCAGCACTACATCATTGGTTAATAGACTGAAAAACTGCTCTAGATTTGGGACTAAAAAATTTACTTCACTTGGAGCAGCACTGTAATGGCCGGGACACACAGCCTGTGTCAGCAGCACGTGTGCATCCCAGAACCTCTTGCTTTTCATTTCAGCAGCCATGTTAACAGGTTAGAGCAACCACACAGACCGCATGAGACACAGGGCTGCTATGGCGCATCATCTAGAGATTAGGGGTCTGGCCTATTTTTACCGTGTGATGCACACGGTTCTCGGTAAAAACAGATCTGATGACAGTCATATTGACTTCATATCAGCAACATTACAGCGGTCACTATAGTTTCAATGTCTATATCTTTAGAATATGTCACAGATATGAAAAAAATAAAGTGTCACCAGTGCGTGTCAACCTGCGCGGTGCGCACCACACAGTAAAAAAAGTCGTAAAAAAATCGTAAAAAGTCTGGCAGCAAAAGTTGCCAAACACTTACCGTCAAAGAACAGTAAAAAACTTTTATTCTACAGAGATTTATTTTAAAAATACGGCTAATTACTTTGGACATTGTCTTCATTTTTACAGTCCAACCATTGTAAAATAAAAATAAAATCTCATTTTAAAACATCACTAGAATGTTAAACAAATGTATAAATCTGCATAAAAAATGAAAAAGACTGCAGAAATACCTTAAAATGACCTAATTTAAATGAAGACTCCTGTTTTCATACAGTAATCTTTGGTAAATTCATAGGATTATTCAATCCATCCACAAGAACTCCCCCTCAAAGTACAGATGTCTGGATGTAAAACACAGAAAAATTATGTAAACTTACATTCAAATTACTCTCCTTTAACACCCATTAATGGTATCTTGAGAGCTTTAGGCTTTTATTTTATGTGATTATCCAATCTATTTACAGTAAATCCCTGGCAAATGTTGGTTTTATACTGTACAAAAAAATAAGATCTCGTGATAATAGTTTACAAAAACATAGTTTTAATAATCATTACTTTATATAAACATTATTTTACAGTAATTGCAAGCAACTCCCCAGTATATCTACAGACATTTCACATTAATGTATGGGGTTCTGAATGTACAAAAACCAGAAGGTCTATGTAAAGGTACCATTATATCAACTTCTTTTACACTGAATCATTATATACATTTTTCTACTGCCATTTTATAATCCAATCAATACATATCCCCATTTGATGTGTATGAGATTACAAGATGCTTAATAATGTATCATAAAATTACCTTTTACTGCTTGCTTTACAAAGTAATTCGCTATTTTTACAGTGTTATCCTTAAAGTTTCAGAATTAATGAACCAATAAACAACCATATTAAATTATAATGTGGGTCTGAAGCTGATCAACCCAATAAGAGCTCAAACAGAATATTTTTCTAGTATTTATTTTTTTTCTCATTCAGATTACTTAAACAGACATCAATGGAGGAAAAAACAGTTTTGTACATTTCATCAGTACAATGTCTTGCATGTTGCATTATAGCAAAAGGGAAACTACGGCCAATTTAGAAATTCATACATGTTACTCCCATGCTCTAAAATGGTTCAAAATGTTAGTGAACATGAACAAATCTTTCCCAAATCCAAAAATTATTTTGCTAAAATTAAAATTTGTGATGTCATCTGATAATGTCTGGAGCTTTTCCAAAAACAATGAATTGAGAAAGATGTTATAGATGACACTGAGAACACCCAGGGGGATGTTCTGAGTATACAGTAGAGCTGGGCTGAGGGGCAATGCCATTGTCCATCGCCAATGGCTTACGGTCATCAACCACTGAGCCTCCACCACCGTAACATCGTGTTTTAAAAGCCCCCCCATTGTCTGTCCATCTTTTGCGTGAATTAAATTAATCTTATTGGCTTTTTACTCATGGAGCCTTTATTGCACTTACAGTAATGCAACGACTGTAGGTGTCGTCAACTCAAGTACTTCACGTGGTTCACTGTCACACACTCACACATGCAAGGACAGAGGAAGTTACTATAACTTTATTGTAAATGCCCTAGTCTGCACCAAACTTTACATGTTTGATAAGACTCCCGGCCTGAACATGTGTACATGACATTATTCCATCAGTGATGCAAACTAGCTGAATAGCGCCCCCTACGAAATTTCAGTAAAGCAGCCCCAACAGCGGGCAAAATAGTGGACAAAGGAAGTGATGTTTATCTCCTTGCACTGTCTGAAAACAGCTTGGGTCTGAAGACATCTACATGCCCGTCATTATTATTAGGGCCTGAGCCCAAAGGGCGAAGACCCTATTGTATTTCATGTGTTTGTTTCTTTCTTATTATTATTAGGGCCTGAGCCCAAAGGGCGAAGACCCTATTGTATTTCGTGTGTTTGTTTCTTTCTTATTAGGGCTTGAGCCCAAAGGGCGAAGACCCTATTGTATTTCGTGTGTTTGTTTCTTTCTTATTAAGGCTTGAGCCCAAAGGGCGAAGACCCTATTGTATTTCGTGTGTTTGTCTCTTTCTTATTAGGGCCCGAGCGCTGACCAGTGCGAAGCCCTCTTGTATCCAAGGGAAGTATTATTATTAGGGCCCGAGCACCGAACGGTGCGAAGCCCTCTTGTATCCAAAGAAATTATCAGGGCCCGAGCGCTGACCAGCGTGAAGCCCTTTTGTATCCAAAGGACTAATTATTATTATTAGGGCCCAAGCACTGACCAGCATGAAGCCCTCTTGTATCCGAAGGAATTATTATTATTATTAGGGCCCGAGCACCGACAGTGCGAAGGCCCTTTTGTAATTCAAGGAATTTTTCTCTGTTATTATTCCTCCAAAACAAACGCATTTTTGAGGGCCTAAACATACACAGAAGTTGTAAAACCTTGCACATATATCAAAAGAGAAAAAATTTGATATTTTATGGGTCTCGCAAAAAGGCGGGGAAAAATGGCTCGACAGTGCCCCCTAGAAAATTGGGAAAATTGAGCCCCTCGATACGGATTGTTGTAGAAGAATGAAATTCGGTATGCTCATGTATCATGACCAGACGCACCAAAAAGTCTCTTGGACACATACCTTAAGCCCAACAAGAAGTCGGCCATTTTGGATCAGAGTTGCGATTTTGACACTGATTTCGCCATTTCCAGGCCGCATACTTTAACAAAATCCTCCTAGACGTTTGACCTGAGCGACTTCAAATTAAGTCAGTATCATCTAAAGACCTTGGAGATGAAAAGTTATCAAAACGGTGAGTTTTTGACATTGGCAAGGGGTCATGGCCGGTCAGAGAATTTCGATCCTTTGCCATGAAAATTGAAACGGCCATAAGTCTGGCATACATGATCCTAAGAGACCCAAACCTTTTATGCTTGAAAAGAGTCCAGCCCTGAACACATCCATGTGTCAATATTGAATCTAAGTCATAGTGCCACCTACTGGCAACAGGAAGTTACATGTTTTACGCTTTGACGCCGTGTGGGTAGCAAGGCGGGATGGGATCCACCTCAAATTTACTCAGAATAGTCTAAAGACCTTGAAGTTTCTATGGTATAAAGTTGGTGACTTTTTGTCTAAAGGTGTTGCCATGACGACGCAGAGAATTTCGATGTCTCACAATGAAATTTCAAAGCCCTATAACTTGACTCCACGTGGTCTGATCTTTTCCAAATTTCATATGCTTGCCTGAACATATGCATGAACACATGTTCAGGCCCATATTTAATGTCAGTCATAGTGCCACCTACTGGCAACAGGAAGCATCATGCGTCATACTTTGTCTAATTACTCCTAGTAAATTTGGCCGATGCACCTGAAATTGACTCAGCTAAGATGTAAGACCTTGCTGATGCTACATGTAGCAGGTCATGACCCATAATCAAACGCCGTTGCCATGGCAACACATCCTTCGCCATGAAGTACAATGCTGTTTTTGAGGGACTAGGGATGGTTCTACAGTCATCAAACTTGATGCACATGTCTATAGTGACACCAGGTAAAATCCTGTATGGGTCATTAACATGTATGTGACAAAATGGCTCAACAGCGCCCCCTTGAAAATTTCAAAATTGAAGCCCCGCCTTCCAGATTAACATAGAAAAATGAAATTTACAGGGTATATGTATCATGTCCAGATGCACAAGAAAGCCTTTTGGAGCCATACTGTAAGTCCAACAGGAAGTCGGCCATCTTGGCAAAAACTGGTCAATTTTCACGTGTTTTTGGCCATTTTGCATACCGTATTTTAACGAACTCCTCCTACAGAATTCATCGTAACAACTTCAAAATCAGTGTGTGTCATCTACACTACTGTGCGATCAAAAGTTATCAAAAGATTTAGTTATCATTGAAGTGTGTGGTCGTGGCATGGTGTTGAGTTTTGATGTTTCGCCATGACAGAGGAAATTGCTATAACTTTAGTGTACATGGTCAGATCTGCCTGAAACTTGACATTTGAAAACAGTCCAGGCCTGAACACGTCTACATGGCTCCATAGCGCCCCCTACGACATTCAATGAAGAAGCCCCATCAGAAGGCAAAATAGCAAACAGAGGCAGTGATGTTAACCTCCCTCTTTCACTATCTGAAAACAGCCCTGGTCTGGAGACATCTACATGCCTGTGACTAAAGCCATTTGACTGCATCCAACACGACATGTGCATGGGCGCGAGGGCCTGATCATTGCTGCTTGCAGCTTTAATTAGGGCCCGAGTGCTGATCAGCGCAAGGCCCTCTTCTATCAAAAGGAATTATTATTAGGGCCCGAGCACTGACCAGCGCGAAGCCCTCTTGTATCCAAAGAAATTATTATTATTATTATTATTATTATTATTATTATTATTATTATTATAATTATTATTATTATTATTATTATTATTAGGACACTTTGATCGTGAATAACTCGAATGCGCATATACCAAACCTCACGAAAATTGGCATGCGCGTCAGTTCTGGTGAAAATTGCAGATTTTATGGGTCTCACAAAAAATGCGGGGAAAAATGGCTCAACAGCGCCACCTAGAAAATTAAGAAAAGCAAGCCCCACGATACAGATCGTCGTAGAACAATGAAATTAGGTGTGCATATATATCATGACCAGACGCACCAAAAACTCTCTTGGAGCCATACCCTAAATTCAACAGGAAGTTGGCCATTTTGGTTCAAAGTTGCGATTTTGACGCCAATTTTGCCGTTTTTAGCCCAAGTACTTTAACGAACTCCTCCTAGGGATTTGACCTCAGTCAAATCAGTCAGTATCATCTACAGACCTGGGAGATGAAAAGTTATCAAAACGGTGAGTTTTCGACATTGTCAAGGGGGTGTGGCCAGGCGGTGAATTTCGGTCCTTAGCCATGAAAATTGAAACAGCCATAACTCTGGCATACATGATCCTATGAGACTCAAACCTTTTGTGCTTGGAAAGAGTCCCACCCTGAACACATCCATGCATTAATATTGGATCTAAGTCATAGCGCCACCTGCTGGCAACAGGAAGTTACATGTTTTACACTTTGACGCTCTGTGGGTAGCACGGTGATGGGATCCAGGATGCTGTATTTTAGGGACAAGGGATGGGTCTACAGTCACGAAACGTGGCACACATGTCTGGAGCGACACCAGTTAAAATCCTGGATAGGTCATTTGCATAGACGTGACAATATGGCTCAACAGCGCCCCCTTGAAAATTTCAAAATTGTAGCCCTGCCTTCCAGATTAACGTAGAAAAATGAAATTCAGGAGGCTTATGTATCATGTCAAGACGCACAAAAAAACCTCTTGGAGCCGTATTGTTAGTCCTACAGGAAGTTGGCGATCTTGATAAAAGTGGTAATTTTTCGCGTTTTTTTGGCCATTTCGCATACCTTGTATTTTAACGAACTCCTCCTACAGCATTCATCGTAACGACTTCAAAATCAGTGTGTGATCAAAAGTTATCAAAAGATTTAGTTATCATTGAAGCGTGTGGCCGTGGCGTGGTGTTGAGTTTTGATGTTTCGCCATGACAGGCGAAATTGCTATAAGTTTAGTGTAAATGCTCGAGTCTACACCAAACTTTACATGTTTGATAAGACTCCCAGCCTGAACACGTCTAAATACCAATATTCAGTCAGTGATGAAAACTGGCTCCATAGCGCCCCCTACGACATTTCAATGAGTAGGTGATTGAGGATGTGACGTTAATCTCCCCTTGCACTGTCTGAAAACAGCCCAGGTCTGGGGACATCTATATGCCCGTGACAGAAGCCCTTCACCAGCGCCGAGCCTCAACATACGCAAGGACGCGAGGGCCCGATCATTGCTGCTTGCAGCTTTAATTAGGGCCTGAGCGCTGACCAGCACGAAGCCCTATTGTTTCCAAAAGAATTATTATTATTATTATTATTATTAGGGCCCGAGCGCGGACCAGTGCGAAGCCCTATTGTTTCCAAGGGAATTATTATTAGGGCCTGAGGGCCCTAAAAGGGCGAAGACCCTATTGTTTTTCGTGTATTTGTTTCTTTATTAGGGCCTGAGCACAAAGGGCGAAGACCCCATTGTTTTTCGTGTGTTTGTTTCTTTATTATTCTTTCTTTATTAATACGCCACTTTAACTCTAAATTTAACCCCCTAAACATGCTCAAAAACTCACCAAATTTGGCACGCACATCAAGTCTGGTGAAAAATTTGATAAAATGTAAAAATTAACCACCGAAGTGCCAAAATGTGCTCGAGAGGCCGCCACGGCCCATAGGAATGTCATAGAGAGATCGAACCAAAACTCAATTATTCGTCTCATCAAGACCTGCAAATCATATGCTGACACCCCTGACCTAAATCCAACAGGAAGTCTGCAATCTCAATTTCAAAGTACGACTTTTTGCCAATTCAATAAACGCTATCTCCTCCTAGGGCGTTAATGGTATCGGCTTCAAACTTTAATACATGACTTATCACACTGTGTTGAGCAAAAGTTATTAAAAACTTTGTAATAACTTGAACGGTTTTGATTCAGTAAGCCCTGAAAGTTGGAGTGCGACATTACACCTTACAATGTAAACCAATGGGGAGGCAATCTCTGGGCATGGACTTTGTGCCAAACTGGGGCATCTGGAGTCTAAACTATAAGTCCAACCACTTTCAAACCTGTATCAATGGATTCACGACGAAAATTCCTACAAAAAAGTGTGATTTTTATGTAGGATTTGGCCAAAGTTATGGGATTTATGAGGATATTTCACAAGTAGAGTACACTAATATCCTTCTCTGCAGCTGAGAGGGAGAGAGAGAGAGAATGGGAGGGGGGGATGGGTAAAGTAAACATCTACTGCCTGTGACAGAAGCCCTTAGACTGTGCCACACTCCACTTACTTAGTGTTTCTACACATCTGACAGGAGTGTTCAATCCTTACTTCTTTTCAAGGAGTACATGTGCTCCTAAATGAAAGAAATTAGGAGCATACATATAACTTTAGGAGCACACTGAAAAATGTTCAAGTAACAGTTTCTTAAAGAAAACAATTAATTACATACATATTTACAATTTATCACATACATATTTAAACACTGTGTGTGTGTGTGTGTGTGTGTAAATCACAATTTGTTGTTTTTAGGGGTGCTTGATTATGGCAAAAATTGTAATCACGATTATTTTTGTTCAATATTGAGATCATGATTATTCAACATGGTCACTTTTTGACTGTAATTTTTGCCAATTGCTGATGTTGATATATGCACATATTTTTTCCCTCTTAGCTGAGGAGACTATTATACATGCAATCATATATTGTACTAATGATCAAGAAAGACTTTAACCTACATGAGGGAAGAACTTTAATGCTGAGCTACTGAACTCCAGTCTTCCTAAGTTCTTCCTTCATACATTGTTTTTCTTGATCATAGTATAATCTATGCTTGCATGCAAAATAGCCTCCTCAGCCAGCTGGTAAAAATATGTGCATATATCGGCATCGGCAATCGGCCACAATGAGTTGGAAATATCAGCATATCGGATATCGGCAAAAATCCAATGTCGTGCATCCCATGTTAAAAGTGTTTACATTACTAAAAATAGACTTGATGTAAATTAGGAAATTAATTTGTTTTACACACAAACTCATCAAGGGTTGTCAATTTACTAATTGAAATTCAAGTGAATGGGCACAAAACTTGCATGATTTTTATGACACAGTTGTGAGCAAGGCAGCCATGTCTCACCGTGCAGAAAATTCTCATCCTCACACTGTTGAGATTTGATGCTTCGCCATGACAGAGGAAGTTGCTATAACTTTATTGTACATGCTCCAGTCTGCACCAAACTTTACATGTTTGATAAGAGTCCTGGCCTGAACACATCTACATGACAATATTCCATAGTGTTGCAAACTGGCTGAATAGCGCCCCCAGCATCGGGCCTAACAGTGGACAGAGGAAGTGATGTTTATCTCCTTCTTGCATTGTCTGAAAATAGCCCGGGTCTGAAGACATCTGCATGCCCGTGACAGAAGCCCTTGGACTGCACCGCACCCTGACGTGTGCAAGGGTGCGAAGGCCCGTTCAACGCTGCTTGTAGCTTTAATTACTTTAGAAGCTGCTTGTTACCAGGAAATTACAAAATAACTTAAACATGAAACAAAGATGGAATGAATAAAACTATTTGCAGCACAGAATTAGTAACTGTTTTTTTGGCCGAAATGTCTGAAAGTTTGCTTTGCATTCTTGCGCACCATCAGAATCTACATCTAGCATTTATTATAGAAGCAGAGGATACACTTCTTTTAACAAAGTTTTAAGTAGTGTAATGCCATATTTAATTGTCATACCAGCTAAATGAAAGCACAGGCTAATA
Organism: Thunnus thynnus; assembly: GCF_963924715.1. Lineage (NCBI taxonomy): Eukaryota > Metazoa > Chordata > Actinopteri > Scombriformes > Scombridae > Thunnus > Thunnus thynnus. The sequence continues at coordinate 3,978,188 of NC_089518.1, forward strand.
ACTAGTGTCCGAAAAATAGTGGAAATACAATAATGAGCGGGTGTGGCTCAGGAGGTAGAGCGCGTCGTCCAGGCAGGTTGGGACCTTGCATGGTAGCCCCTGTACCCATTCAGTGTATGAATGTGTGTGTGAATGGGTGAATGTGACACGTAGTGTAGAAGTGCTTTGAGTTGTTGGAAGACTAGAAAAGCGCTATACAAGAACAGTCCATTTACCATTTAATATCCCATATGCTGTACTTAATAGACAGAAAACAAGTGTGTCATAGTCATTGTACAATTCCTTTTTGGTTGTTAAAGCACAAGTTATATCTCAGAATACATCATCTGGCCAGTACTGTATCATGTCATATAAAACATTAATTATCAAATTGGGCTTGTATTATGTGAATGACAATGAAGTTCAAAAAATGCCATCAGTGAATATGTTATTGTTCCTTTCTATATTAATGTTAATATAACAAAAACAGATTTGTTATTTAAGCTTCTGTATTGTTAATGCAGTAGCTACTAATTTTTGTTTTAACCCCATAAATATTCAGAGAATGTAGAATTGTTTTCTAGTAATGAGTAGTGTCTGCAGTGTTCCTTTTCAGGCTGCCATGCACTCACTGCTAATTAAGTTTCTTACTATGAACACACATTAATGATTGAAGGCAACTCAGATGAGCATATGAGCATTTTTATCGACTCAGATCTTCTTTCATCTGGTTATGTTGTCTGAACAGTCAGAGAGAGAAAATCAACCTGAAATGTAAAAGTTAGAGGTCTTCGATGGTGCTGGACTCCCGAGTACAGCTGCCTTGTTCCTAATTATTTCACTGTATAACCTTGTGTAACAGCTGACCTGATTGCTGTGCAGGAAAGCATAGGCTTACAAGGCTACTGTAAGATTGTAATGGCACATCAGAAGATTTGAATGCTTAATGAAGTTGTGCTGCTGCTGTGCCACATGTGTAAACTGCACACAGACACTCTCAGTTTGGAGACATGTGTCGATCCTGTTGTTGTGTGGTGGTCACAGCTGTTTAATAAAGTCAAAGTCTACATTAAAGTGGATGTTTCATGTCATGTGTGAGTGCTGGCAAGGCTGTGATACTGAAGGAGACGTAACTCAGCTCTGGTGGGCTCTGGCCCAATTTAACCCCTGTATCCACATCTTCATAAATCAAACTCTAATGTTTGTGTCTCACAATCAGTGCTGACTCCTGTGGCTGCGGCATATAGTATGATAGATCATGTGGGTAGATCAGGACTCTGATAGGTCTGATTGTTACATTCAGGACTGGTGGGTGTTGTGGTTAAACACAGGCTGGCCTTTGGCCTGTGATAGCTCCTGTAGTGGTTGTACTGACTGAAGCTGGGACTCTAGTCTAGTTGTTGCTGATCTTGAATGTTGGACTCTGACAGGATTAGTGGTTGAATCTTGGACTCTGCTGAATCAGATGTTTGCTGAAGTTGGCTGTGGTTCTCTGATGGCTCTTGTGGTTGCTTTGATGGGATCCTGGACTCTGATGGTTCTGGTGGCTGGTAATGTGAATCTATTTGCAACTGTCTCTGTAGCTCCTCAGCACTGTGGGCTAGCATGATGCTCACCTTCCTCTGGTGGGCCAGCGCCTCTTCCTTGTCATTCAGCTACAGCAGGAAACACACCATTAGTAACTTATATTCTCTGGAAACAAAAATCCTAAGTACAATGACTTCTTACATGATGAACTTTAGCTCCACCAACTTCACAAACAAACTTTACTGCAGTGTAGCAATGTTTAGAGTTTATGCTACAAAGTTAAGCATAAATAATATTTTAGATCATGGACAGATGTATGAAGAACAAGTTACTGAAACACATTATGTATTCAGGAAGCTTTGCCATAGGACTCAGTGTTGGTCTAAACATTTTTAGAGAAATCACTTGAAGATGAACATGAATTTGAATAATGCCAAAATAACGCTGTCTCTTAAACTTTCTCCTCCTTATGACAGCTGGCTTTTCTCCCCGTTGTAAAGTGTGGCCATTCAGAACAGAAACACTTCTGACTCTGACTCTCTACTTGAAAGAGGACCTATTCATTTTCATTTCAGCTCTAATTTTTTATTTTATGCTTTGCATGATTTACAATTCAAAAAACTCCTTATTTATCTTATACTGACCCTTTATGCTGCTCCTCAGTATACACTGTCTCTCTTAACAGGCCGTTTTAGCTCATGTCTCTTAAAGGCTCCCCTCCCGATGAACCCACTCTGTTGTTTACATATCTTTACATATCAGAGTTTTGTAACTTTACCACCAATGCAAACCAAACATTTCCTGTTTACTGCTTCAAATTAAAAGCTTTTAAATGACTAAATAACAAGAGACTTTTATTGCGAAGAATTTACAGGAAGTTAAATGTATTACTCACTGAATTAGCAGAGCTTCTTTAGCGGTGCTAAAAACTGGTCGAAACAACAGTTCGAAATAATGCAGAGTGGAATAGTACAAGCAGAAACAGCCACAGTGATGATGATGTTTGACGAAGAGCTGAAGATGACCAGCACACCTCCTACAGGTAAATAACTTATTTTACTTTGCCCTGGCGTGTGATGGAGTCATGGCTCGTCGTGAGTAACCATGGAGCGGAGCAGCGTACTCACGCGCTGTGCATGGAGCAGATGACTATATATAGGGAAATCAGTCACAAGCCGACATCAGCTCTGGCTTAAAGTAGAAAAACACATTGGAAACCGAATGTTCAGTGCAGCCTGAAGCCGGTGCTTTTTGTGCACAGGGATTACCTCTACAATGTTTACCTCATTATTTGACACATCGGCCACTTTTAACATGAACGTCCGACATTGTGACATTGTATATATGTCTGAAAATAAGGAAAAGCATAAGGGGTCCCCTTTAAGATAGTTTAAGGCCTTAACATAGAGAGGGGAGAGTTTTGGATTTATTTTCTAGTTCATGGGGATGGCACAATAACAAGAATGATACTGCAGAGGTTCAACCTCCCTAGTGAAAGACAAGTGTAGCTGAGTCAATATGTTGTTCATGTTATTTTTATTTTGAGGAATATTCTCAAAACCTGTGTGTAATATTCTCTGCCATAAAGTTCAAACTTCTGTGTATTGCCAACCTTACATTGAATGAATGAATGTATCTTCATAGTTCTGGTTGACCTGTTGTAGCAGGGGCGCTTTAATTAATGACACACAAAAGACGTGCAAATTGTGACGCAGCTGCAAATTTCCGGCAAAAGTTGGACAGCTTTTGTGCTGGTAAGATGTTTTGTGATGCTCTCTTTCCCTTGGTTAAGTTGGCACATTTAAAGTAATTTATTATGGTTTAAACTGTATGTAAATGTAATGTAAATTACTTCTGTTAAATCTGTCAGAGATTTTCTCTCATTTGCATATTTTCTGACTCGCTGCAGGGGACTGAGAGAGAGCTGCCACTGTGTGTCTGTGTACTGACTGTGCTCCACACTATTCTTATGGGTGCGTTATGGTTTTAAATTGTTATTTGTAATAGTCTTGTGTATGTTTATGGAAGGACCACATTGAATGTGTAGCCTAACAACAATAAATAAGCGTTTTATTTAATGTGTATTTTTATTTTTCTTCTGAAGAGATTATATATTTACATGCAAACTAGAGGGTGAGGCATTAAATTTTGTTTCAGTGGATATTCATTTTACTCAATTATTACTTTTGTTTTTACATTGATTGTAAACTCTGATTTCAAATACACATGTATAACCACTGTAAGGGCATACATTTTTTTTAGTGTGCACATATTTTATTTATAGCAGTAGTTTGTTTTGTTTAACACACAAAGAGGTTGGACAGCTTTTGTGCTGGGGACTGAAAGAGAGCCTGCCACTGTGTGTCTGTGCACTGACTGTACTCCATGCTACTCTTATAGAGAATAAATGTGCAGATCCTGATTCCTGGTGTGACTGGTGTTCTTCACCCTGTGAGCAACCATCCTTCAGCTGCTACACAAGGACCTCATACACTCTGAGTTGTGATGTGCAGATAACCTGCAGATGTTAGAGGAGATACTAACCAAGTCCAGCAGTCTGTAGAGAGTCTCTAAAAGATCATCAGGCATCTTCATCTCCAAACTGGAAGGCAGCAAACCCCTCAACTTCTGACTGACACTGATTAAAGGACTCCTGTTAGCACCTGGATGGAAAGGACAGATAGTTTTAATGGTTCCAATAAATCGAAATTATGAGACTTTCAGAAGGATGAAATATAGCTTCATCAAGAAATAGGGAATACTGACCACCACTGATTATACTGACCTAACACTATAGTGTTCAAAGAAATTACAGTAAATCTTGACAAGGACTCATTCCTGCCCAAGAAGCATCCCTGGCCAAAAAAACAATTCACCTGAATCCCCCTTCCTATGTGTACATTTAAGTAACAACAGCTCTGTGATCCATCTACACTGAGGACTAAAGAAAACTTTTTTAACTATTTGTTACAAAAACAGTATGCTAAAGCATTTTAGGGTTTTGCGTGTGCAATAATGTTCAAAGTTTGTGATTGAATTAATATAAAAAATGAGAGCTTTTTTAATCCTGTCTGGAAAAATTTGATCAGTCAACCTTCTAACAATTGAAAAACCATGGAATATGTACTGTACTGATGGCAGACTTGCTTTCAAGCTTGCAATGATGGGATTTTAGGATGTTGGCCTCAGCCAACAGGAGAAAGTGTTCACTTCGTTTCCTCAGCTGCTGTTCAAAGGCAATGCGAAAAGCATCCGCAACCATCAGTGCCTCCTCTCTCCTCAAGCGCTGAGCATCAAGCTGGAAATACAACCACACATACAACAACACAACAGAACCATCCAAATAATTCAAAATAACTTGTTATGCATTTCTCAGCAGCAGCTGCAGACAGCAGTCAGAGATGAGGAGCAGAGTGAGACCAGTGAAAACACCAGTCAGGGTTTTACAGCTAAAGTGGTAGGAAGAAGAGGATGAACTGGTCTAGGTTTAGTTAGTAGGATTACATTATTCTCTTTATTCAGAAATTCTGATATGCAAATTAGCCAAAGTACTCATAGTATTTTCTCCGAGTCATTAGTTCAGACCTTACAGAGAATTTTAAAGGAGAAAGAAGGCACTAAAAGTAATTGTATTGCTCATGCATTTTTGGCTGTATGGTCCAGTTTGAATTGTAATTATATACTACTAATACTTGTAGTTAGTACTGAGAGAGTGGATAAACACAGATATACCTGTACAATGTAATCAAATGCAACTGAACAGTCACCTTATTAATGTTCAGGTTTTGTTGATACTACATCAGTTGCTTGCGTGTTCCCTTAGCTATATGATTTATGATTTATTTATACTATATGACTGTATTTGAAAAGCTATTTCTGACTTTTTGGCCAAAGTCATAGGCAGATTTCTGTTCCCTGCACAACTTGTCTTTCTCTCTCCTTGTACTTGTCATACTTAGTGTTTTGTATAGCACGTTTAGCATGTTTAGTACAGTTATGTTGTTTCAGATTGCATTCCTGGTGAACAATAACTTAGTGAGACAGTTAGCAGTCACATTAAACTCCACGAAAATAAAAATGTGTTGTCAATTTTTAAGTAGTAAAAACATGCGGGTAGGAAGGTCAGTAGGTCACCAACAGTAACTGTCTCTGTGGAGAACATGAATTTGCTGTTCTGCTGCAGTAAACTGAGTGTGATGCATGAAGCTACTGCTAATACTAACTCAGCACTTACTGCATCAGTACTGACATGGTGATGAAAGAAGACAAAGATGGATTTGGCACGTGAAGAGGTTAGATGTAGTTTACCTCCTGTTGTAGCTGGACGAGCTGCTTCCTGGTGGCAGCAGCCGTCCGACTACATGGACATGCTTCAGTAACACCAAGACACCTGCAGGCCCCCAACACTGCCAGCTGGAAAACACACAGCGAGGATGAAGAGTGCCACTACATCAACACCTGAGTACAAGCTACTCATAAATTAAACATAAGTAAAAGTAAGACATATGAACTGCACTGGGTTGCACCAGCTATGTGAAAGCTGGCCATTTAGCATTGTAGCACATAAGCTCAATCAATATTGAACTATCATATCAATAAATTCGGTCTGTACTGGATTACTGTGTTGCAAAATGGCATGCAATTAACATCTGTGTAAAGCAATAATACATATGTGTTCTGAGTTTGTCACACCACAGAAAAATGTGTAATTAACCACCAAACCAAATTTGAATGATTAAAAAAATCAGTGATATGCTGCCCTCTATTTGTTTGGATAAGGTGTCCAACTCTTACACATTGAAATTTTAATAACACAGCTTCTGCATCTTTTTCAACCAGCCATGATCAAGCCTAACATTAGCTTCAGGCCCTGTCTTATAGAGTTCAAATCTAAATGCAATGGCTTTGTTATTCCAGTTTATATTATGCTTACATGTGGCATATTCCCAAATAAATTGTTGTGTAGTCAAATTACTGAAAAACAAATTACTAGCTAAAAGAATTAGTATTCATACTTGATACGACTATGAATATTTTTGCCTCCCTCTCTGTCTGTTATGTTTAATGGTGCTCTCTCACCTCCAGAACACTTGTGTCTCTCTCTGGGCTGTACTGAGGTTTGGTTCCTTGGTAAGTCCTCTGCTGCTTCACATTCAACATGGAAAAAAGCTCCAAGAACTGCTGACTGAGAGCTGCACACACACATAATTCCTGTGATCACAACTACGTTAACTCCATTTGGTGATAAATACTGTGAGATAGGGTTGAAAGCTCTAAAAAAGTTAAAAAGAGGACCATCAGTCAAGATTATTTTAAGATGCAAAACATTTGGAGAGGCTGACTGCTGGTGCCAAACTCAAACAGTGAGGGTCAGAAGCTGCATATGTACAGACTAAGCTGTTTAAAAAGAGTTTATTATTCAGCATTTACTAGAATTCTCTGCTCGGAGTTGCTGGATCTCACACTCTCTTTCCTCCAGGTTGTCAGTCAGAGTCTTGTTCTCGCTCAAAATTCTGGTTCCAACGACAACAACAACAATAAAGTTATGAAACAATCCAGTGAAAATACCACAGACATGACTATATGTGGAGTAAATCTGACCTGCTGTATTTCTGCTCCCAGGACTGCTCAGACTTCTTCATCTGTACCTGGTTGAAGCTAAGCTCCCACTGCAAGCTGTTCACCTCCTGGAGGGATGGAAGTGGCAGATCATGATTAGCACATTTCAATTAGTTTCACAGGTTTATAATCCAATCGTCATATAAACAAACCCTAACACACAACTAAGCTTGTTCTTCCAACATGGCATAGTCTGAATTAACCAGACTATGGAGTGATCCTTCACATTCAGAAAACAGTTGAAGAATACTTTTTAATTGAATAAAGTAATCTTGAATCACTGAAGAGTTTAGCAATCGGTCTTGCTTAAATAAATTAACTATAATTCATCAAAGTGAGTCAATTTTGATTGAAACTAATTGATTGTTTCAATCCAGGTGTATTGTATATGGGGCAGCTGTGGCTCAGGAGGTAGAGCGGGTCGTCCACTAATCGGAAGATCTGTGGTTCGATTCCCAGCTCGTCCAGTCCACACGTCGATGTGTCCTTGGACAAGACACTTAACCCTGAATTGCTCCTGATGGCTGTGCCATCAGTGTGTGGATGTGTATGAATGATTAGATTTCCACTGATGGGCAGGTTAGGACCTTGCATGGTAGCTCCTGTACCATTCAGTGTGTGAATGGGTGAATGTGATTTGTAGTGTAGAAACTTTGAGTGGTCAGAAGACTAGAAAGGCGCTATAGAAGTACAGACCATTTACCATTTATATACCTATCATGTAAGTATATTTCATAAGATTTACTGTTTAATGACAAATTGCCATCAAAATGTTATAATTAACAGGTTGTCTGGTTTAATTAGTAAAATAACAAACTTTTATACAACTTCTAGTTGCATCTGTTTCTTTATATACATGTTATTGTACTATTTTTTACTCTTGTGGAAATTAAATTGTGATAATTACACCAACAAATATATGTTCATGAGTTGTCAGTAATTTAATGCTCTCAACTGAAAATAAGGTAATGTTGATCTTAGCTTATATAAGCTTCATTTTTGCATGTTGGAGCATTAGGATTTGTTGCATTCACCACAGTTTTAGATAAACTATACAGTATAATGCTCTTTTTATTTGTGTGTGCCACACCCAAGCCCAACACCCATATCTGATATCAAGTCATACCACTTCTTTTATTTGTGTGTCTGAATGCTTTTGAGTATGAAATGTATGCACTATATAGCACTCTCAAAAATCACTGCTTTCTGGTAACAATCCCACAATGCAAAGTTTCATACTTTATACGTGTGAAAATTATTCATAAGCATAATTTACTGTTCACTTTAGAGTACTTATTAAGTAGGGAATAGTGAAACAAGGGAGTAAAAAAGGGAGGGATTAAATCACCTGTTAAGAACAGAAAAATCCCGGTTTATGTCAAATCACCAACAATCAAATCAAGCTACGTTTACGTTTAAATATACATAAATTCTTCATTCATCATTCTTGACCCAATTATTTTTGGACCATTCTCATATAATTGATGAATTTTCTGTCTGCAATGCACCTCTCACCAGTTCTCATCCAGTCAGAATGTAAGTGTAAACAGAGAAATGTCTCTTTAAACCACCTGTTCCTGTGGCATTACAGTTGTGTGTCCTTTTGTCTTTGATAAATAGAAGAAGAGCAGTTAGTTCCTGACTGTTGAGCAGAAACCTGCTGTACAATGTAAATGTAAACAGACCAAGCCCTTGTTTGAGCAGCCTGCGCTTTATGAGCAACAGACCAAAAAACAAAGTTACCTTCTCCAGAGCTTTGGCTGTCTTCTCACTCTTCTGCAGCAGACTTTTAGTGTGACTTGTGGCTTTGTCAAGGATGGCCTGTATGAATTACAAGATTGGTTTTCAGTAATCAATTCAACAAAGCCAAGGCTCTGCAGGTTTTTATTTCAATTCATCACTAACAGAAACTAGTTACTCACTTCTCTCTGACTGAAGGCAACAAAAACAAAGCTGTTTCAGCATAAGGAATGGTCTTCATGATCAATCTTACTTTATCATTGTTACAGTATAATGTTCATATAAGAAGTCAGACTTACACAAGTGTGATATGGAAACTTGAAGCCTCCAGTGCACATACACAACTTCACAGTGAAGTAGGAGACATCTTATGTCTGCTAGGAAACATTTTGAAATGATAAATATTTACATATTCATAGATTCTGTTTTTTTTTTTTAGTTAAACCCACAACATGTCATTTCTGGCACTAGGGGTCTCTCAATCAAAACAATAACAAAAGACAGAGTTTGATGATGTTGTGAAACGTGGGATAATGGGAGTTGTTGTCTTCATTGTTAAATAACCAGCTTCTCTGGGTTACGATTACCCAGAGTTAGGTCTCCTCCTCTCCAAAACAAACGTACATGGGGATTAAAACCAGTAAAAACACTGAATAAAGCAGTTTCATGTTAAAAATCAGTGTTTTGTCTGACACTGTTTGGCGGATACAGGACATAAGAGGGGGCTGCAAGCCGAGCTGCTGCTAACGTTTGCGCAGCTGGTTTCTCTGACAATTTAAAATTGAGGATAAACATGTTCAGCAGGTTCTAACAGGGAGCCAAATTATTTGCAGAGGTCCCCTCCTCTCTAAAACAAACGTACCCAGGGAGTAAAACTGGTAAAAACACTAAATAAAGCAGTTTCATATAAAAAATCAGTGTTTCTCCGATGCTGTTGGGCGGACAGAGGACGTCTGGAAGGGCTCTGTGTGAGCCAAGCTGCTGCTAACATTTGCTCATCTTGTTTCTCTGATAACTTAAGATCCATTCATCCCATCAAAAGATATGGTTAAAAACAACCAAGATCTAGAAAGTTTATTGTAAAAATGTGGCTTAAAACTGAATAAAAGTCAACTTATGAGTCAATTTATGAATTTATGTTTGTGGGGAATAACCAAAACGCTGACGTATTAACTTGTATGTGTATACTTTTTGGTAGATGGCATTGTGGCAGACATGCCAACACATGCATCTTGTGCATGTTTACTCTTTGGTAGAGGGGGTATGATGCCATTGACAGGTGACCAAATGAGAGGGACCATTACCTTTATTAAAATTGCAGATTTCTCTGGGTTTGAAAATTGTTGGAAACATTTGGGATAATGAAAGTACACAACTCAACATAACATGTAACATAGGTCTAGTTGTTTTTAGACATTTTAATGCAAAATAGTTACATATCATAGCTTTAAGGAGAGGGAGAAGTAATTTTAATAATTTTTAATGATGAATTAATTTTTAATGGTCATTTCAATTTTTTGTTGTGGAAAAACCACATCAGACATAACTTATTATTTTCAAAGCAGAGTATTTTTATATGTCTTAAAACATGTCTGGAGGGGATATTTAATAGGTAAGTCCTATAATTTTGTTAATATCAACAAAATCAATTAAAAGATCCAAACCGACAATGATTTGATCTTCTAACAAGTATTGTGTGTATCAAACCCTGATATATCTTATTCCTCTGTGCCATATAGCTACATTGTTGTCCAAAAACTTTTAAAAACACATCAGTGAGCCACACCGCTGCACACGGTGACATGTTCCTTCATAACCATGAACACACACACCAGTGTTTCCCCTATAATAGCACAGCACATAATAGCACAGCCTCTGTGCAGCGCTGTTCCGAAACTTGAGTTAATCTCTGTGTTGTTGCCTGGGAAACTCTTGGTAGCGTAGCTCCTTTTAAGGAATAGGGCAGTACATAAAATGGGCGTAGCAGGTGAGTGAGTGGTTGAGTGAGAGCAGAAAAGTGACAGTGAATGCTAGCAGAGCAGAGGAAAAGGTTAGCAGTAAGTTGTCAGTCTGGCAGTAAATGTACAGCACAGGCTACAGTGTGTCAGTTAAAAAATGCTGCAGCTTGTCAAGACCATGAAAAGTCACGTCTTTTGTTTCCCCAATTGCTGGAAAAGTGAAGGGTGTTAGCCCCGAAGTTAGCAACAGTGGGTTAACCTAACCTGAAGACGCTAAACAGAGAAATAGAGAACAGAGAGTCTCCCGCAACCTCTTGCTCAGACCCCCCAATCTCACACACACCATCCTACTCACTAGAACAAATGTGGATTACTCCGCCACTTGTGATAGTCCCCAACAAATGCACTGTTTCCTCCTGTTTGAGTAATGTTTGTTAAAAACTACAATGACCATCTGTTTTAGGAAATTAGTGAGTCTTTTTTAAAAATCAAAACTTTATTTTGTGAGCTATTTTAAACATGTATGAGAGCCACAGACAGTGGGTTGTCGGACTGTATTGAGAGACATATGGACACAGTGTTGGTTTTGGTCCTCTCATGGGATTTGTTGAATATAAGAAAAATATCAAATATCACCAAACTTACCCTTTAAGTCAGGAGACCTTCCATGAAAAGGGGTCAAAGGTCATCAATTTGTTTTGTTTTTTTAAACTCAGGTCTTTCATTCATGGTTTTGACCATCATTTATATCATGAGCTTCATTATTAGGTATTTCACTGAGCAGTATTTTGGGGATTTTTTACCTTCAACGTTTGACAGTAGAAACAGACAGGAGATACGGGGAGAGATTGATTGAGATGACATGACAAACATGGCAATTTTAAAAGGTAAAAACTTCAGCAAGACTGAAGTTTTGAGTAACTTGGAGGGACACAAGTGACATTGCTTCATTTTAAATTCACAATATGTAATTTCTGCTGCTAGGAGTCTCTCAATGAAAAAATTAACAAAAGACGAAGTTTGATGACGTGAAGTAGAGTGGGATCATAGTGTGGGATTGTTAAACAATCAGCTTCTCTGGGTTAGGATTACTTCAGTGTTCATCATTCAGGATGTTTTTACCAGGAGCCAAATTATCTGCAGAGGTCTCCTCCTCTCCAGAACAAACAGATGTGATTAAAGTGATTAAAACGAGTAAAAACACTGAATACAGCAGTTTCAAATTAAAAATAAGTGTTTCTCCAACAATGTTCGGCGGACACAGGATATAAGGAGGGGCTGTTAACTGAGCTGCTGTTAATGTTTGCTTGGCTAATTCGGCACCTATTTTGTAGGTAAATGTGGACTTATTTCAGTAAAAATGTAACTTAAATTGAAGCTGCAAGCAGCGATGGTTGGGCCCTCTCACCTTTGCACACATGGGGGTGTGCCACAGTTGAAGGGCTTTTATTGTGGGCATGCAGATGTGTTCAGGGCCGGGCTCTTATTGGACATTGCAAGAACAAGCTAAATATCACTTCCTGTGTGCACTACATGGCATTAAACAACGTCGACTAATTATACATCATGTTGCTGTATACCAGTGTAGACCATACCTTGTAAATTTCACATGAATATTTGTCACATAAGGCTGCTTTCTTGTTGCCAGTAGGCGGTGCTATACAAGAGGGTCATTAATGCAGGAACATATTTAGTGGAGGTCTATGCATTTTCATGAATATCAGATGTTGCATGAAGAAGTTAAATATCACTTCCTATGTCCACAATGTGGTACTAGAGAAAACCCACTAATTATATATCACGTTGCTGTGCATCATGTGTAGACCACAGCATCTAAATTCCATGTAAATCAGATGATGTTTGTCATACAGGGCTGACTACCTGTTGTCAGTAGGTGGCGCCATGACTATGACTCAATATTGACATTTTGGTGCAGGTATGACAATGTACATTCAAGTTGCAACAACTTCCTGCTTCATGGAGAAATATCAAAGTTCACTGCATCGCCAGGCTTGTGAGTTTTCGAGCAGCCCTAGCCCCTCAAACACAGCTTCCTGTTTTATGGCAAATAAAGCGTCGCCATGGCAACAGCTTCTGATGAACAGTCAAAAGCTTCACCATTTAGCATCATCAACGTCTTACAACTTAGCTGACCAAATTTTAGGTGGATCTGTTTAACCTGCTAGGAGTAGTTAGTGAAACTCTGGGGCCTATAACTTCCTGTTGCCAGTAGGTGGCACTGTGATTATGATTCAATATTGGCCTGTACATGTCGTCAGACCGGGACTCTTATCAAGCATGTGGAATTTGGGGACTCTTATCAAGCATGTGGAATTTGGGGAAGATCTGACGATGTGGAGTCGAGTTACAGTTTGTATTTTCATGTCGAAACATCGAAATTCGCCGCGTTGCCAAGGTAACAGTGTTCCATGAAAACTCACAAGAATCACAATATAGCATCAACAAGGTCTTAAGGCTTTTCTGACAAAATTTGTGGTTGATCTGGTCAACCTCCAAGTCAGAGCTGGTAAAAGTACAGAAACTGTAACTTCCCGTTGTCAGTAGGTAGTGCTATGACTATGACCCAATATTCACATGTAGATGTATTCAGGCCAAGACTCCTATCAAGCATGAGAAATTTGGGGCAGATTGGACAACTTATATTCAAGTTACAAAAACTTCCTGTTTCATGGCAAAACATTGAAACTGAGTTTCAGTGTTTCAGAAGTGGTATGACTTGATATCAGATATGGGTGTTGGGCTTGGGTGTGGCAAAATGACTCGAATTTTTTCGCCAGAAAGGAAGTCAGCCATTTTGGATTTTGTGCATAAATTTTTATTTTACAAACACATATTTTAGGATGTGCAAAAACTAATGAAAATTTGCCAGTATTTTTGTAGTAGTAAGTATTTCAATTTCATATCACAAATGGGCTTGGGCATGACACATTTGCTCTATAGCACCCCCTAATTACATCCATCAGAACTGGCGTGACTTGACAAATCATATGGGTCTTGGGCTGAGACGTGGCAACATGGGTCGAAAGTGCCTCCAACAATATTTCAAACTCAAGGGCCCCACCTTTAAATTTGACATAGATTAACAAAATTGGGTAGGCACATGTATCATGTCCAGAAGCACAAAAAAGCCTCTTGGAATAATTCCCTAAGTCCAACAGGCAGTCAGCCACTTTGAACTAACTTTGCAATTTTTGTCATTCGCAAGTGTTGTATTTTAAGAAACTCCTCCTAGAGATTTGACCCGACCGACCTCAAATTTCATGTCATCTTGAAACATGTGTGATGAAAAGTTATCAAAATCCTGACGCCCTTGACACAGCATTCTGGTAAATTTGCATGTTTCGCCATGAAACAGGAAGTTGTTGTAACTCCACTTTACATTGTCCAATCTGCTCCAGATTTCTCATACTTGATAAGAGTCCCGGCCTGAACACATCTACATGTCAATATTGACTGATACTCATAGCACCACCTACAGAAAACAGGAAGTCAACCTTATATGACAAACATCATCTGATTCCAGAGTTGAACCAAAGCACGCCCGACCTGCCTCCAAGTGGGTAGCCATGATGTCTCGCCAACAACAAAACTTATTTTACTGTTTCCTGATCACTTTCAGCCACATCAGAGCCGTATTAAGTTACTGCAGATGAAAACATTTCCTGATGCTGCTGCTGCATGTTAAAAGCTTTTAAATAACAAAATACCGGGGGACTCTTTTTGTGAAGAATTTATGGGAAATGAAATTTGTCTATCCAACGTTTTACAACTTCGACTTTGACCATTAGTTACAGCCATGATGTATATGACCCGCTGCTTTTTGACTCAAGATGAGTATGTCATCAGTTAAATAGCACATCTTCAAAAGGGTAGCCCTGTTGTAATGGAGATGGAAATCTCTGTGCTGGGTTAACACGCCAAATCAAACCCAGTCAAGCCAACCCAGCACATGTATGGAAAAGGCCTAATAATATACATTTAGTGCGTGTTTTCTAGCACCACGTAGTGGACAAAGGGAATGATAGTTATCTCCTACATGCAATGTCCAATGTTCAGGAAAATGTATAGCCGTGTCTGTTGCCCTCTAGTAAATGCTGCATCATGTTGCTCCACAATAACAGCACTTTGACTTTGGCACATCCCGACATGCATGAAGGTGTGAGGGCCCAATCATCGCTGCTTGCAGCTTCAATGTTACATTGTTGTTATTTTCAATGAAGGTTGGTGTCAACATTACTCTCCTCTTTGAAAAGCGCCAGCAAGGGGCTGGAACCGCAGCCGCAGGAGTACATATGTAGTGATGGCAAAGGCACTGGAGTAGCGTCTGCAACACTGTCTGAGACAGTGAGGGTGAGACTGGACAGAGAGGCAGAGAGAGCTGCTACACAGGCACGGCTCCCGCAGCAGTAGCACAGGAGCAATGAGACACAGATATATCCTCTCGGGGGATTAGAGCTTTAACACTGACTTTGACCATAGACAGATGCTTCAGCTGGGTTTGAAATAACTCCTTGAGTGCTACCATTGACCTAAAAAGGCTCCATTCACCAGTAACAGGTAATACTATGACACCGGCGTCTATCAGCCCGGCTCCGCTGGCCGGGAGAGAGCGTAAACAAACGGAGGGAGAGGGGTGCGCTAACAGCTTACCTAAGGCTAACTCCTCATTGCCTATCTCTACCTGACATTTGCTCAGCTTGTTTTTCTGATAAATTAGCTTGTTTTTCTGATAACTGAAGATCCAGATATCTGATGACTAAAATCCTTTATTCAAACTGAATAAAAGTCAATTCATGACTCTTGCGGACAACCGCAACACCAACGTATTATCATGCATGCTTATATTCTTTGGTAGACACCATTGTGGCAAACAGCCACAACGCCAACACATGCATCCTGTGCACATATACTCTTTGGTAGAGGGGGTATGACGCCGTTGACAGGTGACCAAATGAAACAGATCATTACCTTCATTAAAATTACTGATTTCTCTGGGTTTGAAAATCGTTGGAAACATTTGGGATGATGTAAGTACACAACTCAACATAATATATAACATAGGTCTGGTCATTTTAAGACATTTTAATGCAGAATAGTAACATATTACAGCTTTAAGAGGTCTTAAGAGAAAAAAAGTTGAGAAGGAATCACCATCTGAACACTTGGCAACAAGTTTGCACTGAGCAGTATTCTTGATGGATACTTATTGCATCTGCTTTCCTGGCCCTTTTGTGATTCCAACTGCACCACAGAACAGTGAGGTGTAAAATGCAGTAGTTTCAGTGTGTGTGTGTGTTGCTCTACCTTCCCCTGTAAGATCTTCAGAGCTTCATATTTGCCTTCTAGGTAACGATGTGCCACCTCCAGCTCACAGCATAATACATCGATCACCTGTCAGCAAAGCAGAACATAAACTTCAGTATGTTTGCCAGGAGCCAAGAAGACAAAGTTTTGTCAACATTTTTTCTTTCCTACCTCACTTGCTTCCTGTAGTCTGTCTTTCAGCTCGTCTTTGGACATGTTGACCAGGGAGCCTGCTGAGTCACAAAAGGTGAACTTGTGCATTAGAGGTCATGGTAAGTGTGTGTGTTGTTGTAGTTTTGTGTTTGGAAGAACCAGTTGGAGCTTTATACATTCAGAGCAAGGACACAAAGTGACATCTTCAATATGGAATCAAATAATGGTCATACATATTTTGAGCTTGTGAAATGGTTTGTGAATGTGTAATAAAGTTTTGCAGCTGTAGAAATATTTTTCGCATGTATGAAAAAGTTTTGTGCCTTTCCTTTTAGCTCTCCTTTAAGCTCTGGTTTTGTTTCCATCAAAATTTGGGAAAAATATCTGACTCTGCTAAATGCTCCACTATGTTCACCAGCTAACTGTGTGTGTTCACTGTCTGGTGCTAAGCAGGTAGTGTACAGTGGGTTTATCAGAAAACTGCTGCTGCTGATGGAAACCAGGCTGACCAGAGCGCTGGGAATGAACCAAAAAGTAAATGTGCTGTAAAACCAAAACTATGAGCTAAAAGTGACTAACAAGCTCTGTGCTACTGCATGTGTGATACTTCTCAGTGATTTTGCATTATGGAGACTGACTATTAATAATGACAAAACACAGATTATACATTTTAGAAAGCAACGTGAATGGCAAAGCAACCATATATTTAAATTTGGATCAAAGGCTCTAAAGTACACTAGTTCTTATACATATCTTGGTTTGGTTTTTAATGGAAATATGTGCTTTACAGAGGGAATTAAAGTACTGGCAGAATCGGCAGGAAGAGCACTAGGGTCTGTAATGAATAAATTGAAATTGTGTCCTGAACTTAGTTTTTCAACTTTCACTAAACTTTATGACTCAATGGTCGGCTCAATTTTTTTATGCTGCAGGTGTGTGGGGTTTTAAAGATGCCCCCGACAGTAATGCCATCCAGAATCGAGCCATGAGGTGTTTTCTTTGGGTGCATAAATTGTCAGCTAAGTGAGCTGTTGAAGGTGACATGGGATGGGAGTCATGTCTTCAAAGCAGAGAGCTGAAATGGTTGTGGAACCGCCTTATTCAGTTGCCAGAGGAAAGACTTACCAAAAAGATCTTTTACTGGGATTGAGCACACAATTATCCTTGGTCCAGAGAGGTTGCTGCAATATTTTCACTTTCTGATTTGAATTTTATTTTCTGGAATAACTTGCAGTGTAATATAAATACAGTTAAACAAAAATTATTAAAGATTTATAAGGAACAATGGAAGGAAGACATTTGTAAGAAGCCAAAGCTTAGAAAATACAGTCAAATCAAAAACGATTATTACACAGAGCCATATATAAAGCTAAACTTACAGAGAAGGCAAAGGTCCTTGTGTGCTCAGTTAAGAACTGGTACTTTACCACTGGCGATTGAGGTACACAGATATAAAGGTATTCCCGAAGAGGAACGTTTATGTATTTTTTGTGATCTCGGTGTTGTTGTGGATGAATTTCATTTTGTATTTCATTGCCCTTTGACTTAAGTAATTGTTTATTTGAAAAACGAGAAGAATTGAAAAACGCTGATTTGTTTTGGTTATGTGTTAAGTTGGCTTTTTAATATGGAAATTTTTATTTTAGCGAGATCTATAGGAGATGCTTGGCAGCTAAGACAGAGAATATTGTATCCATCATAACGGGACATTTCTTCCATGTAAATTAAATGTTCTGAAATGCTTTATTTCTGAATCTGTGGAACTGTACATTGTGATATGTCATGTGGCCATCTTGGTTATTTTTGTCTAGTGTCTGTCTTGTAAGCCCATATGGGCTGGGCACCAGAAAGGTGCAGGACACTTAAATAAACAATTCAATCAATCAATCAATCAATCAATGAGCAGTCCCTTTCACATTTTACACAGTCAGTTGAACCAACATGCAGCGTGAGGATTGGAGTTAGAAGACTTATAATTACATTCATTAAAAAATTTAGTATCTTATCAGAAAAACCTCCTTATAGAGTCCTATGGAACATATTTCTTAAAATGTCTTTGGAATTACATAAAATTCATTAAAAAGCTTTTAGATGATCAATGAATTAAAAGATCAACAGTATAGAAACGGCAGTGCTCCTAACAACCTGTTTCTCCTCACTACCCATACTTTCATATTCACCAATTTATCAAAATTTAATGCTTTTTTCCTAATGGAACCAAAGAACAATTATTTACTGGTTGAAGACAGAATACATGATTTCCCTTGATTTCCTTTTTTGTATTTATGTGAAATGATGTCTGCTATTTTAGTGGAAGGTATAGTCACAGGATTTGATGGTATCTTGCCTCATCATTGTTTAGCTCCGTTATTAAAGGGTCAGTTCACAGACATTCTTACTGGTGCATTGCAGCTTCCAGTTGGTTCTTTGCTGCCTCTCTGCAATCTTCAGTCTGGGGATCCAAGCAGCCTCCTCTCCCTGGCTGCTGCGCCTAAGCAGCTCTGCTCCAGGCAGCAAGGTTCCTGTCACCCCGGTGGAGCTTTGGCTCTTCTTCCTGGTGGAGCTGGGTGCTGCTCTGACTCCCATCCCGTCACCCAGGTCTCCATCCACCATGTCATCATCCAGGCTGCTAGCCTCCATGACCTCCTGCTTCTGCACCAGGCCAAACCCTGCATTACATTTATCACAGTATGGATCTGCTAAACATGCCAACCATATATGAATTAATTCAAAGTTGTCAGTTTAACCGAAACACATGTACCTCTAGTGTTATTGTATGTTGTGAGACAATATAAATGTATCAACTGTCAGTGATTTAGAACATAAAGATACCATCTATATCCACGTACCTATCCCATAAATATCTCTGGCTTTATAAGGTTGTTGTGGGCAGGACTGCTGTATGGTTAAACTGGATTTGTGTATGATTTTTGCATCAATATGATGAAATACGTTGATTTGTCAGGTATTTAATTATCTGGATTAACCAATTCCTGTCTTGATTTTATCTATAAACAGTGTCTTTATGGCCTAGGACACTGTGGGGATCAGATCATTACTCACTACCTACAACAACTAAATTATCCCTGTGGTCCAGGTTACTGCTACCAACTTGGCTGTCATTTCTTCACACTCTGTTAGTCAGAGCATGTGAATTTACATGTGAAATGTTCTTCTGCAAACTGTTGTTTCGAAATGCTGACAGTGTTCATAGATTACTTATCATGACATTGTACAACTGAGTTTTCTGCCCCATTACTGAGTTTGCATCCTAAAACAGTAATCATTTATAACATATTACAGCTACATTATACACAGTTTTATTACTGTATTTCCAATTGGCCATTGCTTTAGATTTAAAACCTTTAAAAACATTGTTCATAGGCCAGACTAACAGAAAAGCAGTCTATTTCAATCCCTCATCACAGAATACATATTATACTCTACATTATGAGGACTGAAAAGACGGAGTTTTCCTTCTCAGTTTGCTTTATTTGATGTTTTACACATGTAAGGAGTTTTATGTGATGTAAAGCATAACAATGGAACATAGTTCATTGCATTGAATATTAATTTGATACGATAGCCTATTGAAACTTCTTAGTCATGGTGTTGATTTCAACCACAACATCCGATGTTCCAGTACTCACTGTCCATGCCCAGACATCAGCACTGCTGTCTGATACACTTGTAGAAAGACTTCAAACTCAACTCTTCAATATATATGTCAGATATAGCACGTGGGTTATAACATACGGCGGATTTACCTTTGAGGTTAACTGTTTTATTTTAAAGAATTACTTCGTCTTACCTGCAACTTTGAAGCGATAACCTTTATGATATGATAACCTTTCCTTCGATCAGTACAGCCTCCACCGACACGCAGAAACAGAAAGAACGGAAGTTTAGTAATCTGTTAAGTGTTACCTACTAAGTTAGAGCTAGGAATTCACCACATTTATCACTACAAACTCGGCTAGGTGCCTCCAAGCTGCACGCGATATACACACTAAGTTACTTCCGCCCATAAAGTTAAAAAGAAATCCACCTTGAGACGAGCACAAACAAAGCGTCACGCCCCAAAACTCATCTACTCCCAAATAACTCAGTAAGAATTTTTATATTACTTCATTTTCCTTATAAAAGAGGATTGGCAAATTAAAAACCTTCCCTTGCTCGTTGTTAACAAATACATTTAGCCTACAAAAAACACACAAAAAAACATTTCTTAAACTTTTTAAAAATATAATCCTTATTGGTGATTGTGTGTATGCATTGATGTTACAAAAACAACCAAGTAAAAATGAAAAGTGTTTAAGGAAGAATCATTTCTTGGATTTAAGTTGAAAGCAGTTTAGTGAGTTGTGGCTGCAAGCAGTCACCAGAGGGAATATGACAAACTGTTGGGTAAATATTGGATGAAGGGGTGTGTGAGGGGAGTGTGCAAGATAATGTTGAAGTTAAGAGCCCCATGATGAGGTTTACACACATATTTTTTATTCACATTCTTATTTAGATTTACACAATACATCCTTCAATAAGCATTAAATGTAATATTTATTATTTTCCATCCACAGGAAACAGTAAAAAAAGGATCTCAGTTAAAGACTGAGCAATCTGGCTTAATGAACCCTGCCTTTCTCTACAGCTGCTCAGCAAAACAAAAATACTTTAAGTAGGAAAAACAAATGCTGACCGTACATTTAAAACAATATTTCAACTGGCAGAACTGAATTGTGAGGGTCACTTTGGGAAATTATTACAATTAATCCCCATTTTTCACAGGACAAGTTCACATTCTTTCAGTCTGCCTTAAAACTATAATCACACACCCATAAGTAAGTTTAAAGAGTTGTTGGTGACTGTAAATGTTTCTCCTGTCTGTACTGGCCCTCAACAGATCCAATCCTAATACAATTTCAATGGAAGTGTTGGAGGACAAAATCCACAGAGTATAAGAATAATATGATATGATACAAGGCTTCAGCAGTTTGAATTAGTCAAATCAAGAGGATGTCTTCCAAAGTTACAGTCCTCTTAGTATAAAAGTCCCTCTTTTTGTTACTATTATTACACTCAGCAAGGACACACTGTGGAAACACAAAGAGGGATTTCATACTAAAAAAATAATTTTGGAAGACACCTACATGATTGGTCCAACTCAGACTGAAGTCTCATACCAGCTTCAGCTGAACTGTAGAATGTATTTTGTCCCTCATCATTTAAATTGGAATCATATTAGGAGGGGGCCTCTTCACAACCAATATGGACAGGGGGAATGATTACAGTGACCAAAAACTCAACAAAAAGATGAGTATTGTTTTAAGATAGACTTGAGGAACTGTAAACCTATCCTTTAATAGTATTATGATCCTGTGTAAACCTACACAGGCTACAGAGACACATTCAATTCAGTTTCAACAAGAAAACAAGTTTGTTTGAAAAATGATCATATCCTGTGCAGATGTCACCTCAATGAGGCAACAATACTGGGGACATCAGAGCTTCAGTCATCATTACACTACAGAGGATCAGGGCCATGTGGAAACATTATTTGCATTCTAAGATCAATCTTACAATTAAGAAAAAGTCAAAAGACTTCAAGATTAAAGAGAGAAAAGTGACAGTGAACCAAGTTTAGTCTCAAAATTGTGTTATTAATCTCAGAACTCATAACAGACTTGTTTTTCCTCAGATTGCTAAAATCAATCTCAGATCTGAATGCATTAGTTAACCCCAGTCCTCCTCCATACAGGCCCATCACTCAATAAAAAAAAATCAAGACAACAAAACTTGACAATGAAAAGGTGAAACAGTCTCACAGTATGACAGTGTGGATGTAAGTCATGACTGTGTGTGTTAGTCACTGTTGTATTCCACTATCATCAGGTCCTCCTCCTCCAGAAGGATTTGGCTTGTAGTGGGTTGGGGCTGACTGGCTGGCAGACCCTTCTCACCTCCTCCCTGACCCTCCTCTTTCTCATCCTCCTCCATGCTGTCTAACTCGAGCTGGCCGTGCTCTTTGTCTGTCAGAGCCTCCAGTTTTAACCTGCACACACACACATCAAGACAAAGAGAGATTGGCTGGCAGATATACTGTAAATTATCAGGACACCTAATACGTAATTCTAGACCACATCATACTAAGTACTTAAGGGATAAAGCTGGTGTTTTTCTAGATTTTTTTTTTCATTGTCAACAAATCTTATAAAAAGAGCAAAACCAACAATGTGTTAAGTCTGTCTTGCAATACTTTCTAACTTCTCTATCCTCTTAAATCTTAAAAAGAAACAACTCACAAATGTGTAGTTTCATTCTCAAAAAAATCTCCTACTTGATAAGAAGCTGTGCTGACATAAATATGAAATTGGTTAAGATTAACATTTGTTTCTTGCAGTGTACTTTTCTTTCATTTATTTATTTTATTTTTATTGGGTGAGTCCTCTATGTGGATGTACGGGATGCAATGATTTATAATTTTTATGTATGTTTGCCGAACTGTGAATAGTTCCCTTTTTTTAAAAAAGGAAAAAAAAAAGTTTTGTGTATTTCTTTTCAGTTTTGGTTTTAATTCTCTGATAAGGCTGAGCTATGTAAATGTACAGAATTATAAATTATAAATAAACTCTTTGTTAAAAAAAAAAAAAAAAACCCTCCTAAAACAGCAAGTCAAACATCACTCAATCAGGAGGAAAGAGTGCATTTGTTAAGGACTATTTTCAGCAGCAGAATAATCCACATTTGGTGTTCTAGTGAGTATTTTTGGTAGCAGGGCAGTGTGTGTGGGATTGAGTCAAAATAAACTACAATGTGTGTGTTCATGGTAATGAAGGTACATGTCACCCAGTACAACAGTGTGTCTCACTGACGTGTTTTAATAGTTTCTTGACAACAATTGAGCTCTATGACACAGAGGAGCACAATATATCAATAACTTGTTAGTAGATCAGTAGCCCACGGCTGGTTTGGGTCTTTTCATAGGATTTGTCAACAAAAAGGAAATACAGAATATCACAAGACTTATACTTAAAGGTAATATATTTCAAACCACAGGTAACCATAGTAACAATACTGATGCTTTACAGCACACCACATAATCAGTTTAGTCACTGGTGAAACAAACCTAACAATGAAAGGCTGGATAAAGGTTTCATAAAGACTATTTCTTCTGTAGAATGTAGTTCTAATGAAAACTGTTGAAATTGAGAGCTGTAGATTATACAATGAGGACACTGATTCAGTAATAATACATACACGTTCAAGTTTTTTTAAGATTAGTTTTCAACATTTTACCCTTTACTGATGTTAGAGACATATAGAAAACATCAGGAGAGAGAGGGGATTGCTGGAACATTGGTATCATGTTATGTGTCCTACCCAATAGGCTACCAGGACATGCTGCAGAATTTTTGGCTCGACTGCAACAGTGGGGCCAGCCCTAGAAACGTGAATATCTGCCTGACTCACTGATTTAGTGATGAAGTTACATCATTGGTCGGCTGAAGGCGGCAAAAGCCAAGTATCCCAGAGTGCATTTCGCATCAACTGGCAGCGATGGTGGAGATTAAGCCGTTGTAATTTTAACTGTAGGACTGTTAATATGTCACTTTATTAAGTTTTAATATTTTCTCAGGCAAGATAGTAACCATTGAGATTTCCAATATGTGGTCAGTTTATCGAAATAACACTTATTTGGAAGTTTGTTTCAATGTTTTCAGAGATGTGAGGAGCTGCTGGCAGGGTGAGACCAGCAGGTCATCTCAGCTGCTAACAGCCCGACTCCTGTATGGCGAGTGGATAGTGCCATAATTACCTACCAAAGGAGACTATTGTGTCACATTTGTGTGAGAAAAGAGAATCTGTGCGCCATTGCCAGTGTTGAGGGCATGTGTCCATATAGCATTTTCTTCGGTCAAAAACCGCTGGCATTAGCTAGGTAACTAAATTAATACCACGTTAAGAGGGTTGACTACAAAGCTAACAAATAGCTTTTAACATGTAGAGTGATAAAAGCCCAACACTCATCTGCCATCTTGCTTGTGTGATGTCATTTGCAACCAGAGTCTGCGCAGTAGAGTAAGGTGGCAGGATGACAACCAGCGAGACACGTCCCCTCAAACTTCTCGCTGCCTGACGGAGGTTTGAGAGCAGCTGTCACAACCCCTTTTTATATTGTCAAATAACTAAATAAAAACAAATCTATCAGAAAAATGAGCACTTGGACAAACATCAGCGTGATAAGAACAACCTAAAATGACAGAAACCAACTTTGGGAAAACTTTATTTGACGTGTTCTTTGAATTTTTACTATGTCCCATCCACTAACATGGAGGGGACCTATGACCTATACTGCAGCCAGCCACCAGGGGGTGATCCAGATGTTTTGGCTTCACTTCAGGGGAACTGTCATGACGTCCATATTTAC
This sequence comes from Thunnus thynnus, assembly GCF_963924715.1. Classification (NCBI taxonomy): domain Eukaryota; kingdom Metazoa; phylum Chordata; class Actinopteri; order Scombriformes; family Scombridae; genus Thunnus; species Thunnus thynnus. The sequence continues at coordinate 4,002,914 of NC_089518.1, forward strand.
ATACAGTGAATGGGAACAATTGAAAAAACGCTGACGCGCAGAAAAAAAAGCTATATGGACACAAGCCTGACTTACTATCAATTTACGCAAGGCACGTCCATTTCATGGTAAATAAAATAAAAGCAATATAACAAATACATTTATGAATGAAAACTTTACACACATAAAACACACTGTGTTGGGGTCATTTACACTTAGCGTTAATGATTAAATTGATGGTAACTGTATTAAAACTATTCTAGAGTTGTGGTGGGTAAGCGAAATAATATATAAAACATATTAAAAAAGCCTAAATCTTAACACACCGCTTCTTACAACAACAGCACCATATAGTCTACACCCAAAATCTAGAACACCTTACCAGCAGAAATTAAAAAGGTGACCACAGTGAGCACTTTTAAAAGCCAAGTAAAAACTTTCCTATACAGACTGGCTTTAAATTAACTTTCTCCCCAACATCTCTCCATGTATGTTCATTGCACTTTTATTATTATTATTTGGGCCCAAGCATGGAAGCGCCACAGCCAAATGGTCCCTGGCACTGAAAATGGGAGGAACCTATTGTTTTTTTTAAAGATTATCATTATTATTATTATTATTATTATCATTATTATTGTGAGGGCCTGAGCACGAAAGTGCCAGGGGCCCAACGGTCCCTAGAACTGAGAGTGCGAGGAACTTATTGTTTTTTAAGGGATTATTAGGACCCGAGTAGCTAGCAGTGCAAAGGCCCTCTTGAAACTGAAGGAATTATTGGGTCCCAAGCCCCTAGAGGTGTGAAGGCCCTATTGTATCTGACGGAATTATTATTAGGGCCCGAGCACCGAATGGTGTGAAGGTCCTATTGGCCTTTGGTGATTATTATTATTTTTATTATTATTACTATAGTATGCCATTGCATTTTTGAGGGGCTTACAATGCTTGAAAACTCACCGAAATTGGCAAACGCATCAGAACTGGTGAAAATTGCAGTTCTGTAGTGAGTAGGCTTAGGCGTGGCCAGCAGGCTCCAAAGCGCCCCCAAACGCAAGGCCATTTTGGAAGTTTCTTTGATGTGCATGAAGGAAGTCAGCCATTTTGGATTTCGTGTGTCAATTTTCATTTTTGGAACACATTTGAGGCCTTTAGGATGCATGAAAACTAACAAAACTTTGCATATATGTTCTAAGTAATATATGCTTCAGTTGGTATCAAAATTTGGCTTGGGCATAGTATTTCGGCTCTTGCCCCCTAATTTCTTTTAACATTTTTGAGGTGCTAGGGCTGCTCAAAAACTCACAAAACTTGCACATGCATCAGGAGTGGCATAACATGATATCGGATATGGGTCTTGGGCATGGGAGTGGCAAAACAGGTAAAGGACGCCCCCTAAACGTCAAAGTCAAAGCCCATACCTTTAAATTTGACGTGTATGTATGTACGTCTTTGATTTACGTATATATGGGGCTTTGATGTGCATGAAATTCAGTGGGTTCATTGCTCTCATCATTATCGACATAATACATCCATTTTGGATTTCGTGTGTCAATTATCATTTTACGAACTCACGTTTGAGGCCTTGAGGATGTGCAAAAACTCATGAAACTTACGTACTCATGTACCTATGTTTGAATTAGTAAGGATTGCGATTAGTATAACAGTTGGGCTTAGGTGTGGGACATTGGCTCTATAGCGCCCCCTAATTACTTTTAGCATTTTTAAGGTGCTAAGGGTGCTTGAAAACTCACAAAATTTTGCACATGGAAAAAAAATGTGGTGTAACATGATATCTGATATGGGTCTTGGGCAAAATGGCTTAAGGGCGCCCCCTAGAAAATTTCAAAGTCAAAGCCCCCACCTTTAAATTTGACTTTGGTAGGCAGATGTACCTTCTCCAGACTAAAAAAAGCCTCTTAGAGCCATGCCCTAAATCCAAAAAGAGGTCAGCCATTTTGAATCTAATATGCATTACTTCAGCAAAGTGAAGCCATTGACAGGCATTGTACTTTCACGAACTCCTCCCAGAAATTTGACCCAAATGACTTCAAATTTGGTAGGTGACATCTAAATACCTTCATGATGTTAAATTGCAAGGCTTTTTAGTTTTCATGGAGTGTACCTGGCATGGTGTGCCGGTGAATTTTGCCCAAAACATGTTTGGGGCATTAAACTGACGTGCTACGGTAAGCGTATTGTGTCATTTCCGGTTGCCGACTGTGTCTACTGATAGCGTTGTTGCTGCTCTCAACTCAGTTGATTTTGCTCTATATCACATTACTGTGGATTAATACCTGCTGTATATTTAAACTTTCACTAGTTCTACACAAGCACTCTCAGCTCTTAGCGACTTTTCTCGCCAATCGCACAGTTGTTAGTTATTTTAGCTCTGCAGCTAGCATTAGCATCTAACTTAAACTAAGCAGTTAGCGATGGCCTCTCTCTCTCCCTCTCATTCTCCTGCTCTCTCTTGCTCAGTGTGTCAAATGTTTAGTTATTCCTCTGCCTCCTTTAGTGATAGTGGTACGTGTAATAAGTGTAGTTTATTTGCAGTGCTGGAGGCGAGGCTCAGTGAATTGGAAGCGTGGCTCCGCACCATGGAAAAACAATCAGTAACTAATGTAGTAAGCCAGCCCCCAGTAGCTGGTGCGGGCTGAGCTAGCGTAGCTCCCACTCCCCCAGTAGTTCCCGAGCAGCTGGGAAGCCAGGGTTGCTGGGTGACTGTCCGAAGGAAGCATAGCCCTAAGCAGAAGCCCACGGTTCACCACCAACCAGTTCGCATTTCAAACAGGTTCTCCCCCCTCAGTAACACACCTGCTAAGAAACCAACTCTGATTATTGGCAGCTCCATAGTCAGAAACATGAAGTTAGCGACACTAGCAGCCATAGTTAAATGTATTCCTGGGGCCAGAGCGGGCGACACTGAGTCAAATTTAAATTGTCATCCATGTCGGTGGCAACGACTCCTGATTTGGAGTTGGTGTGTACATTTGCAAAAACAATGTTGGACTCCATAATTTTCTCTGTACCGCTGCCTAATATGACCAGTGATGACATGTATAGCCGCATGTCACAATTCAACCGCTGGCTGTTGAGGTGGTGTCTAGCAAACGATGTGGGCTTCATAGATAATTGGCAGACTTTCTGGGGAAGACCATGTCTGATTAGGAGAGACGGCATACATCCCACTTTGGATGGAGCTGCTCTCATATCTAGAATTATGGCTGAGTTTATTAGTAGACCAAAACCATGACAACCCAGAGTTGAGACCAGGGAGCAGAGCTGCAGTCCTACATACTTCTCTGTGCTTCCATTAGAGCAGTTACCCACCCAAAACCACATAGAGACTGTGTCTGTCCCCCGACCACATAGATCTATATCTAACCTTCCATTTCTCTCTAAGATCCCTGAGAAAGAAGTCTCTAATCAGTTATGTGACTTTCTACATAACAATAGTTTATTTGAGGATTTTCAGTCAGGATTTAGAGCGCATCATAGCACAGAGACAGCACTGGTGAAAGTCACAAATGACCTCCTAACTGCATTGGACAAAGGATTTGTCTCTATACTTGTCCTGTTAGATCTTAGTGCTGCATTCAACACAATTGACCATCAAATCCTTTTGCAGAGACTGGAACATTTAATTGGCATTAAAGGAACTGCATTAAGCTGGTTTAAGTCCTATTTATCAGATCAATTTCAGTTTGTACATGTTAATGATGAATCCTCCGTGAAGGCAAAAGTTAGACACGGAGTTCCACAAGGTTCTGTACTTGGACCAATACTATTCACCTTGTATATGCTTCCTTTAGGTAATATTTTTAGGAAACACTCCATAAATTTTCATTGTTATGCAGATAATACCCAATTATATTTATCAATGAAGCCTGATGAAACCAATCAGTTAAACTAACTCCAAGCATGCCTTAACGACATAAAGACGTGGATGATCTGCAATTTGCTACTACTAAACTCAGATAAAACTGAAGTTATTGTACTTGGCCCTAAACACCTTAGAAACACATTATCTAATGATATAGCTACTCTGGAAGGCATTACCCTGGCCTCCAGCACCACCGTAAGGAATCTGGGAGTTATCTTTGATCAAGATATGTCCTTTAACTCCCACATAAATCAAATCTCAAGGACTGCTTTTTTTCACTTACGTAATATCGCAAAAATCAGGCACATCCTGTCCCAAAAAGATGCAGAAAAACTAGTCCACGCATTTGTTACTTCAAGGCTGGATTATTGTAATTCCTTAGTATCAGGCTGCTCTAACAAGTCTCTAAGGACTCTTCAGCTGGTCCAGAATGCAGCTGCACGTGTATTGACTAAAACTAGAAAAAGAGATCACATTTCTCCCATTTTAGCTTCGCTACATTGGCTTCCTGTAAAATCTAGAATAGAATTTAAAAACCCTCTCCTAACTTACAAAGCCCTTAATGGTCAGGTACCATCATATCTTGAAGAGCTCATAGTACCGTATTACCCCACTAGAACACTGCACTCCCAGAATGCAGGCTTACAGGTGGTTCCTACAGTCTTTAAAAGTAGAATGGGAGGCAGAGCCTTCAGCTATCAGGCTCCTCTCCTGTGGAACCATCTTCCAGATTCAGTCCAGGGTGCAGACACCTTCTCTATGTTTAAGAGTAGGCTTAAAACTTTCTTTTTTGATAAAGCTTGTAGTTAGGGCCGACCAGGCTCACTTTGGATCAGCCCTTAGTTATGCTGCTATAGGCCTAGACTGCTGGGGGACTTCCCATGATGCACTGAGCTCCTCTCTCCTCCTCCTCCTCTCCATCTGTATGCATTCATGTAACATCAATGCATGTCATTAACTTTGCTTCTTCCCCGGAGTTTTTTTTGTGCTTTCTCATCTCGCAGGAAACCCTGGGTTCTGGGCCGAGCCTTCGTGGTCTTTCACAGTCCTGTTGGCATCCTTCCCTAGCTGTTGCTGTTGCTGTTGTTATGATTGTTGTTATTCTGTCCCCTCCCCCCTTTCCCTCTTTCTTTCTCTCTCTCAACCCAACTGGTCAAAGCAGATGGCCGCCCACCAAGAGCCGGGCTCTGCTTGAGGTTTCTACCTGTTAAAGGGGAGATTTCCCTTACCGCTGTCGCCAAGTGCCTGCTCATGGGGGAATTGTTGGGTCTCTGTAAATTAAAGAGTACAGTCTTGACCTGCTCTATGTGAAAAGTGCCCTGAGATGACTTTTGTCGTGATTTGGCGCTATATAAATAAAAATTGATTGATTGATTGATTGATTAAACAGGAAGTTGTTGTAAATCCACTTTACACTGTCCAATCTGCCCCAAATGTCTCATATTTGATGAGTCCAGGCCTGAACACATCTACATGTCAATATGTAATCATAGTCATAGCGCCACCTACTGACAACAGGAAATCAGCCTCATTTGACAAACATCATCCGATTTACATGAAATTTACATGATGTGGTCGTGTAACGAGGGCCCAATCATTGCTGCTTACAGCTTTATTTAATATTAGATCCTGACCAGTCCTCTCGGCATGTCTGGAGATAATCAATGAAGTTATGCTGCTTCCCTCTTGTTTCCCTGTACAGTGTTCCCTGTTGAGCTGCAGTGGAAGGATCACCCCCATTAAGAGAGACGCTGTGCGCATTTATGCACGAGGCCCAGCAGCGTAACTTCATTAATTTAATCTCCAGACACACCGTTTCTGCTGCTGTGGGATCGCTGCAGGTATTTAATAAAATCAAAAACATTTTTTTTTTGGGGGGGGGGGGGGGAGGGGGTTTTCTGGTTTTGGTTTGCTGATTTGAAGATGAAACAGGAAAAGCACGTAGATTTTTTAAATTCACCCAAAAAACAGAAAAACAAAATATAGTGGAAACTGCTTACAGTGATCACATCCGTCTGGATCGAATTGATCAGTATAAGCAGATAATTATTATAAGTGATTTTTTGTCTTTTTCTTAATTTCTCATACAGATTACCATCAAATTGACATCTGTATATTTATTACATGAATATAAAGTAATGAAACAGACAGCTTCACTATTTACTGAATTTTATTGACTGTTTCAAAATACAATACAGCTGTTTCAAACACTTGTTTTGCTGCTCCATATTATTAATTCATTTTTGGCAGTTTGTCATAAGCTTCAAGGAGACTATGTTTTTCATTGATAGAAAATGACTTTTTCCTTTTCTTTTTCCTGTCATGATTTCAATGTGCACACAGCACCAGCCTCCCTGCCCGAAGCAGATGGGTTGTGCATTAGGCTGTGGGGGCAGGGGCTACAGAGGTGCTGCAGCGAGAAAGTTGAACCAGAATCAACTTTGGGAGAAACGCAATCTATAACACAGTACAACCATGCCATGATGGAAGACAAAAACATTACTAGGAAGAGGGGAGGACATTTCTCTTCCTTTGATGATGTTAAAAGTAAAGTTTTTTTTAAAGAGAGAGAGAGAGAGAAGCAGTGGTCGAGTGAGCTAGAGAGTGGATTAGGAGAATGAGCAGTGGTAGCTATAAAGCCAGTAAATGAGAGGAATAAAATATTATTTTCTGATTGTTTCATGGTGGTTACAAATAATCACACCCCCATCCTGAACCTCCACACAAACCTGCGGAGGTGCACTGCAACGCCTGATAATGGTGCTGCAGCCGCTAAATACACATCATACGTGTACTATGGGAATAGAATTACTGTTGTTTAAATTTTTTTTCCCATATGTTTTCATGAATGAAAAGACCCAAAATTAACACTGTAAGTAGATTACTTGATTACTATAAGCAAATTATTTAAACAGCATTTGTATAAAAATGATTCTGTCCTGAGCTTTTTACTCAATATAAGTGGTTGATCACTGTAACCGTCATCACTATAAGTGGATTCCACTGTAATGCATTGTATATTTGTTCATTCTGTTATCAAATAAGTTAAACAAATCTTTGGACAGAGGGTACACTGACCCACAGCCTGTATCAACCGTAACAACTTCAAAGCAAAATCAAGTCAACAATTCAAGATATTGTGGTGGTTCTTAAGCTATTATATGCATAGGCTAATAACAGATTATAATGGGCATATTAACCATAACACAGAAGTCTGTCTTTCAATAAAAAGGGACACAGTTAAAAGACAAGTTTTTAAAAAAAAAGTTCAATAAATGCACAATGTTTCCAAAGTCAATGAGTAATCATGTTAAATAAAATATAAAAAATAAATGTGATCTCAATATTGACCAAAATAATTGTGATTATGATTTTTGCCATAATCGAGCAGCCCTTATAGGATGTAGTTTTCAACCGCAACCCCTATGTCAAATTGCCTTCAGTGAAGGCCCAGGGCACTTCCTGGGGGCTTGGTCACCACATGTCACCACTTCCTGGATCCATCGTTTCAAATTATACGTCCTCTATCGTTTCATACATGGTCCAGCAATATATTAGGTTTTGACCTAGTCGTGTTAAAATGGATTTTTTTTCTTTTTCTAAATGTTGTGTGCTCCACTAAACTACTCCGTTCACCTCAATTGTGTTGGGTTTGAGAAATAAATCTCTAGAGACAGATCTCTCAAAACCTAGACAAAAACCCCCCAAACAAACAGATCTGCAGTGCTAGATACCATATGGATGGAAGAGACAAAATACTGTATGCTTTTATGTAAACTGGGTAAACTGACCCTTTATCTCATATTTATTAATCATATGATACAACTTAATTGTCAGCTTACACCGATCATGTTTTATTGACATTTATGCAAACTATGCTATACAAATAAACTTTCAGCCTGGAATTTAAACAATTAAGCATTAAGATAAGGCACAACTTGAAATGGGATGATGTTCCTTGATATTATTTGTGATTCTTAGTAAATTAAAATTGTGTTTCCCTGTTGAGCTGTGGTGGAATGATGGTAACAAACAGAGGGACTTAAGCACTAAAAAGATAAGCTTCATATTAGCTTCAGATACACTGTTAAATACATTTTTACACATCCACATCCACACTGTGGATTTTGTCCATCACTTACATTGTCAGTGCATTATGAAGGGATCTTTTAATGGTCGGTATGAACAGGAGGAGTGATTACAGCAAGAAAAAATCATTTCAGTGTTCATGTGGGCACCTAACTATTATTTTAAGCCAGACTTGAAAAATTGTGAATCTGTCCTTTTAGCTTTGGATTTGTTGGTGCTATACACATGGAAAAGTAAAATCTGCCCAGAGCAGACTTTTACCACCAGGTGGAGCCATTTCTTTAATTTCTTTTCAGAATGAAAGCACAAGCTCTACTCATTTTTAAAAGTCTTTAAGTCACTAAAAACTATATGACAACCTGTTTATTTGATGTATGGCAAAATTGTGAAATAAATATACTGCATCCTGGTTATTTTAAAACAGCTATTTACAATCATTCTGTCAGTAGGTTTTGAAAGTAAATTGAAAGTGATGTAGGTGTATGAATCATTCCCTAAATAGAGACTGGGGTTACCAACTTTGCCATCGGCTGCTCAGGAGGTAGAGCGGGTTGTCCATTAATTGGAAGATCGGCCGTTTGATCCCCGGCTCCTCCAGTCTGCAGGTCAAAGTGTCCTTGGGCAAGATACTGAAACTAAAAATTGCTCTTGTTGGCTGTGCCATCGATGTGTGAATGATAAGACTCCTGATGAGGAGGTTGGTACTCTGCTGTGAGAATGGGTAAAGGTGGCATGCAGTGTAAAAGTGTTTTGAGTGGCCAGAAGACACGTGCTATACGTGTTATATAAATGCAGCCCATTTACCATATGACCACCTGTCTGTCAGTCTGGGGTTATGGTGACACATACACACCTGAATCTAACTGCTTTATGGAAAGATTAAACGTGTGCCGTACCTGCCAGGGAACCTCCTCAGCGACATGTTACCCACGTCCTGGATAAAAGCTATCTGAGCTGAAAGGTACAGTGTAGCACAGAACAGTTCTATTAACGAAACATCAGATAGAAACACTGAGTGCTTTCCATTCAGCTTCCTCCCATCCTTGCTCCTCCATCCTCCAGCTTATGACTTGGAAATGATCAAATCTGCCATCATCGAGGATGCCTTAAATGCATCTCAGAGAAGAGGCAGTAGTCTGTATAATCAGCATAGGTGTCTTTTTCACTGGAGTGATTAAGAATGTCCTCAGGAAGAGATGTAATTGAGGAAAGCAAGGAGCCGAATGGAGAGCACCTTTTATTGACAAACACACTTATTATATACAAGTTTATGAAGTTCGGTTGATTATGGTGAGATGCCTTGACGCTCTCACAGCTAATATAATTTGGTTTCTAAAAAAGGGAATTATTCAACCTCGTGCAGAGTCAAAATATGACATTCATCAGCAACAAATCATGTTTGAGCAGTGTTGCAGTGAGCAGTTTACAGTATTGTCAGTGATTGAGTGGGCAATACAGTATATGCTATGATATATTGCTTAGATCTCCAGGCATGGTGTGATCAGCTGGCATCTCAGCAACATTCACAAACCACGTTCTCATAAAAATCAAAGTCAGATGGTTAAAGACCAGGTTTGCAATTTTTCAAGTCTGTCTTAAGACAACAGTCAGGTGACCAAATGAACGCTGAAAGAGGTTCCCCTCACTGTAACTGACCATTAGAACATTCTCTCCAAATGTGCTTTCAATATAAGTGATAGGAGCCAAAATCAACACTGTGTCCCCGCAGTCAATTTGCGCAAAAATGTAGCTATTTCAAAGTTGACCTGAAGCTTATAGAAGGCTTCAGCAGTCTGAGTTAGTCAAATGAAGTGGATGTCACCCACAGTTAGTCTTTTTAGTAAATTACGTCTCTGTGTTTCCTCATAGTGTTTCCCTGTTGAGCTGTGGTGGAAATATTGTAACAAAAATAGGCAATGTGGCACTAAAAGGACTGTATCTTTGAAAGATGTTGAATTGATTTGACTCATTTGGACAGCGAAGCTTTATATCAGAAAAAAACTTTTAAATACATCTTGTACAAAAGGAGGACTGTGGATCTTGTCCCCCATCACTTACACTGCAAGTGCATTGTGAAGGGATCTTCTAGTGGTCAGTTTGAATAGGAGGAATGACTATGACAAGAAAAATCTGTTTTAGTGTTCATATAGGGTTCTCACTATTGGTTTAGGACAGACTTGAAAAAATTGTGAACCTATCCTTTAATAAAACATGAAAAACACAATATCAAACCTTCTCAGCAGCACTTGATCACATTAGTTCCTACAACTATTCTTAACTGTCACACAACACGACCGAACTGATAAAAAGTAAGATGAGAAACTCTTGACCCAACTATGACAGTCACAAACTGTTTTGTGAATGTGTGTGCATGTGTTACCTTGGTTCCTCATGGGGTTGGTGAGTTTGGCAAGGTATGGCAGTAGTTCAGTCTGGAGGCTGACTTGTGTCAAACAGAAGCTCCTGAACAGGCACTGAGCAGTCAGGCAGTTCTCCCGGTACTGACAGGAACAACATCAGTCTCATTACAAAATCTCGCTTAGTGTCTGCTACATTTCAGGTCTAGTTCTACAAGCTACACACATTAGAAGAACAGAACTGACCAATTGTTTTTGGTGATCCATTTATTATTAATCTTTTGTTCTACATATTTAAGGACGCTGTTGGTGAGGGTGATTATATCAATACTGTGTTTGTTTTCAGATCTCATCAACTTCACTCTATGACTAATGACTCTTGTTTTTACTTGATCCACCTGCATCCTCCATGATACTAACATTGTTGTCAATGTCATGGTAATTTGAGTGCTACCTTTGCTCACTTATTTGGTCAGCACCAAGACACACAGTATAGTGTGAGTGGAACTGCCACCACCACTACAATTAAGTGGAGAGCAGCTGAACTGTCACACCAGGGTCCAGTGTTAAGAGTTCAGGATTTTTTCATTTGATGAGATATTTATTTTCTATGGTAAAATGATGACACATAAATTAGTACATTCACTTTTCCCAACAAAACAGAAAATCAATTAAAGCTGCTAGCAGTGATGAATTGGCCCTCGCACCTCGTGTGCGTCGGAGGGAGTGACAGCTGTGGTATCACTAATGGAAGTCTGTTCACATGGCTCTGAATTTTCAGGATTATTGGACACTGTGTGAATGGGTAAAATATTATTTCCTGTGTGCAGTACGTGGCACTGAAGATGACATATTGGAAATTGTGTATACATTTGATGAGCTATGTGTCATTTAGGCTTCACTTCCTGTTGCCCATAGAAAATGCTACATAAGTGAAATTTTAATGCAGCAATACATGTACCACATGGCAAATGATATACACTTTCATGAATATTGGACATTACATGTAGGAAATAACTATCACTTCATGTGTCCACTATGTGGTGCTAGAGAACACCCAGTAATTATATGTCATGTTGCTGTATATCATGTGTTGACCACACCATGTAAAATTCATGTAAATCAGATGATGTTTGTCACATAAGACTGATTTCCTGTTGTCAGTAGGTGGCGCTATGACAATGACTCAATATTGACATATTCTAGATATGTTCAGGTCTGCACACTTTTCAAACATGAGAAATTTGGGGCAGATTGGATAATGCAAAGTGGAGTTACATCAACTTCCTGTTTAATTGCCCAAACATATTTTGGGCAAAACTGACTGGCATACCACACCAAGAGTGTTCCATGAAAATTAAAAGCTTTGCAATTTAGCATCGCAAAGATCTTTAGATGTCACCTACCAAACTGAAGTATCTGGGAGGAGTTCGTTAAAGTACAATGCCTGTAAATGGCTTCACTTTGCAAAAAAATGCAAATTAGATTCGAAATGGCTGACTTCCGGTTGGACTTAGGGTATGGCTCCGAAAGGCTCTTTTCTTAAAGTCTGGAGATGTTATATTTGCCATCCAAACTTCGTACATACACGTCAAATTTAAAGGTGGGGGCTTTGACTTGAAATTTTCTAGAGGGGGCCCTTGAGCCATTTTGCCATGCCCAAATCCAAGACCCATATGAGATATCAAGTTTCACCACTTCTGATGCATATGCAAAGTTTTATTAGTTTTAGAGCAACTGTAGCACCTCAAAAATAATAAAAGTAATTTGGGGGCACTATAAAGCCAAAATGTCATGCCCAAGCCCAATTGTGACACTAATCGAAATAGGTACTAGTTCGAAGATAGGTGCAAAGTTTCATGATTTTTAGTGCATCTTAAAGGCCTCAAATGTGTTCATAAAACAAAAATTGATCCACAAATTCCAAATTGGCTGACATACTGTTGGGTGAAAAAAATTTGTATTATGTCATTTATGATGAGAGCAATGAACCCACCAAATTTCATGAACATGCAACTTTGTTCCAAAATGGCCCTGTGTTTGCGGGTGTTATGGAGTCCACTGACCATGCCTGAGCCCAATAACTACAGAACTCTGCAATTTTCACCAGTTGTGACATATGTGCCAATTTTTGTGGGTTTTCGAGCATTCCAAGCCCCTAACAAATGCAATGGCGTACTAGAATTATAATAATCTCTACAAAAACAATGGGCCCAAACAGGCACTTCCAGTGCCAGGGACCACTGGGCCCCTGGTACTTTTGTGCTAGGGCCCCAACTATTTGCAACTTTCATATATTGCTTTTACTTCACTGTGGTCTAAAGACATTAACTATTGTAGTTAATGTGTTTTTTGAGTGATGGAGCAAAACTGTTACATTAACATGGCCAATATTCCTGGTTGATTTTATCTTATCACAGATATATTGGTATCAACATATATATCATCAATATAAACTTAGCACAAAAAGAAACGAAATTTGTGTTTGGTAGATTATTTCTTTGTTGTAACAATGCTTCTTGGCAATAAATCTTATACCATTGGAAATCCTATTTATTTCCCTTTTAAACGGTGCCACATTTGTAAGGAACATGCATTTGTGGGATGAGCAGCAGAGCTGAGTATGTGGGTTGTGCCCATGAAAAATATGCCAAATCTGCTCTGCCAATGCCAAACAGCTTATTCTGCCGTGTTTGGTGGATTGGATGATTGAAGTTTGAAGAAACAAGACATATTAGCAATTTAACAATTTATTCATCTAGCAAACAGGAGCCTCAGTAGCATGTGGAAGAACCATACACAGACACAGCCTGGCACCTCTTCCTCATGCTGGTCACCAGCCTGGTCACACACTGCTGTGGGATGGCATCCCATTCTTCAACCAGCATTTGTCGCAAGTCAGCCAACGTGGTTGTGTTGGTCAACCAATGGGGTTGAGGTCAGGACTGCTGGCAGGCCATTCCAGCCTCTCCACTCCCAAATTCTGGAGGTAGTCTCTGATAAACCCCACAAACCGACAAATGCTGGTCGAAGAATGGGATGCCATCCCGCAGCAGCGTGTGACCAGGCTGGACCCTGAGGTGGTGAGTTATTTGGAGTTATTCACGATCAAAATGTCGTAATAATAATAATAATAATAATAATAACAATAATAATAATTCCTTTGGATACAAGAGGGCTTCACGCTGGTCAGCGCTCAGGCCCTAATAATAATAATAATAATAATTCCTTTGGATACAAGAGGGCTTCGCACTGGTCAGCGCTTGGGCCCTAATAATAATAATAATAATAATGATAATAATAATAATAATAATGATGATAATAATAATAATAATAATTCCTTTGGATACAAGAGGGCTTCGCGCTGGTCAGCGCTCGGGCCCTAATAATATTATAATAATAATGATAATTCCTTTGGATACAAGAGGGCTTCGCGCTGGTCAGCACTCGGGCCCTAATTACCTCCTTTCTCATAATGTCAACAAAAACTTGAAATGTATAAGCTTAATAAGTGGAGATTTTAGGGCAGAGCTGTTGTATTGGATTGCATTGGATTGCATTAGATTGCACAGATCCACTTTGTCGTGCCAAAATACTCATGCCGAAAAAACAAAAACAAAAAAAAAAAGACACTGCTACTGTGAACAGAGTATTCATTTCACAAAAGGTTTTATTTTATTATTTGTGTTTTAGTTGATTTTTGGAAACCTTTGAGTGACATACCCCTCCATGTTCTGCGTCTTTTTCTGATTATTGTCAATTTCCTTTGATAATTGTAAGTGCTAACCATTTGTGACAGTTCTTTGCAATAAGATGTATATGTCATGCAGCTATTAAAGCCATGAGATGATTATTCTGACTTTCAGTTAGTATTTTCATTTAGTTTTGTCCTATCTTGTTCCATCCTGATAAGAACACCTTCCAGTACAAAGTAAAACAAGACCACAGCACCCAGTCACGGTTTAATTTGTTTGTGTGCCACAGTGGATATGATCCTAACCACCATGTTCTGTCTTACCTTCTTGTTGACCAGCAGCCAGTTAGGTTTGTGCAGAGGTCTGAAGCCAACAGCAACTTGTTGAGAGTTGGAGTGAAGGAGCCCCCTGGTGGCCACTGAGGATCCATAATCCCCCATGGTGCTGCGACTCTGAGAAGAGCACAACACAGGACTTTATACAGAAAACACAGATTATTGTTGGCAGTGAATCCACCACAATACATAGGCAATATCAATGCATAGTCTGCTCTTAAATACAGTTGCTGGTCCTATGCAACACCAGATTTGAGAAAGGAGTCATTGCTGGCAACATATCCAAAGCTTTACCTGTGACTTGGAAATCTAGGGCAGGATTAGCTTTAAACTTTTAGAAATTCCCATTGTATAGTGAAGAACATTCCACAGATCTGAGTGTGTAAATGCTTTTCCAATGCCTTTTACATTAAAGGACCAGTGTGTAAGATTTAGTGGCATCTAGCAGAATGGACTTGGCAGAAATGAAATATAATATTCATAAGTATGTTTTAATTAGTGTATAATCTCATGAAAATAAGAATCATGTTTTCGTTACCTTAGAATGAGCCCTTTATATCTGCATAGGGAGTGGGTCCCCTTCCACAGAAGCCGCAATGTTGCACCACCATGTTTCTAGAGTGGCCCAAAACAGACAAACCAAACACTGGATCTACAGAGAGATTTTTCATGTTTTTGAGGGAGGGGTATTCATTTTGGTTGCAACCTGCAACTTCATTGCTAGATGTCACTAAATCTTACACACTGGTCCTTTAAATGTGAGCTCCAGCACCTCCAAAAAGCCTCTCCGTAGTGAGCAGTGTGAACTGTACCTTAACAATAAAAGTGTCAAGTCTCATGCACCTTATATCAATCATGCCAATGATTAAAATACTTTGGTTCAGATTCTACTAATCAAAGCATTCCTTCAGAATATGTCCAAACTTTGCTGGGTAAATTTGTAAACACATCTTTTTCCTTTCATTTCAGCCCTTCGTCCAGCATTTTTCTCCCCCAAAAACGTTTCCAAAATGGTTTCCAGAGAGTGTAAATCTTAAAATGCCTGCTTGGCATTGCAGTGTGTACATAGTAAATGAAATGAGGCAGCAAAGTCAAGTAGAAAATTTTCTGAAGTCTCTAACTTTCTCTGTGATCACTCATTTTAAAAGTCGAAAAGTCAGCTGTTGACATAATCTGGATATATTTCTATTTCTATCTTTTGTACTCCTTACCAAATGTTGGCTGTGATGTGTAATTTTGTTTTGAACTGAAAAGAGGTTGAAGAATAGCCATTTTATGTTGTTAAGGTGTTTCACTGCAGACAGAGATCTCTACTAAAATGACCTGGAGATACTAGTGTGGGTGCAAGTTATTTTCACATGAAAACAGCATTTTAAAATTAAGACAGCTTAATGCAGACATAGTCATGGTCTCAGTGTATTAGTTCTTAATGTCTTGGGGGAGCCTGACCATCCAGTCAGCAGTAAGGAGGTCAGCATCAGACAGATACTCGCTGGCTTTGTCCACATCCTCCACCTCAGAGAAGAAGTCCAGGTAATTCTGGTGGAGGTACAGGTTGAAGAACTCTCCGGACATGTGTGACCGTTCAACAACCAACTGGACAAAGAGACACAGAAAGATGAGTTCAAGGAAGTTTATGCATGTTTCTTGTTATTTACTGAAGTTAAAACATTTGTACCTCAGGGTCTATGAGTAATGCTTCTCTGTAATGTTGAGAGAGGTGAGATGGTAGACCAGGTCCACCGGCACCTTCAGCTCCTTCAGCACCTTCAGGATTCCCTCCTGTTGATGACAAACAACCAGGGACACTAACTATTTGCCTTTATGTCACTTAGGGGACACAAAAATAAATAAAAATAAAGTGACAAGTAAAAAAGAGCAATACATATTTTTATAGGACAGTAGAAACATTTTATTTTCCCAGACTTTCTATTTCCACTCTGGTTTTAAAACAGAGCTTCTAACAAACGGAGAAATCGTTTACAACACGTAATGATGATTTTAGCTGCATTTTAATTGTGCAAAGTTGATTTTATCCCTGGAGTGACAGCTGACAGTGTGGATGATTTTACATTTTGATTCTATCACTGCAGCTCAGAATAACATGAGACAACTGTGTGAAGATAACTGGAAATACAAACGAAAGATTGTCTTTTATTAGAAATATAATCCACACTATTAATTGGCTCCCATCATTATAAATGCAATATTTGGGTCAGATAGACCTTATCAGTCATTAACTACTTTTACATTCTTTGCTTCGGCAACAGAAACAGTCTGACATTACTTTTAAGTTCCTTTTAAGTTTCTTTTTTTATGTGGTATATTCAGAATTGTTTCTTCATCCAACTAAATAGCAAAAAAAAATACTCACTCTATACTTCAGTCATATATAATATTCCTACATGTATTTTAAGCCTTAGCCTACTATTAATATGTGAAAATTATTTCTAGTGTTTCTACATCTTCTTATTCTGTTGTTTGATTACAGGCTGTCGTTTACATTACACTTCATTGAATATGACTTTTTGCTGTCCCTAAAACAGAAATTTTCTGCAGGTACCTTTTATCACCGTTTCATCTCATATCATGAAGTACTTCATTCATGGTTCTGATGATGTCACTCGTAATTAACAACCCCGCCTCTTTCACATTAACACGCTCGTAGCTGGATAGGAAAACCCTGGGTTGACTGAACTAGTTGATAAACAGCTTTGTAGTACTGGTTATCTGGACAGCCAATGTTAGGTTCAGTGAAGCTGGATAACGAAAAGATATCCCAGGTATGTTGAACTTGTTTTGTAGTACAGACCTCAGGTCAATCAGTATGGAGCACTGACACAAACTGACTTCATGGTATATCCCACACTGGGAATTGTGCTTCTAGTGGTCCTAATAATCAATGCATGAATATGGATCAACTTTCACTTGATTTTGTGGTTAGACAATTTAGGCAGCGCTCAAAGTAGCACTTAAAGGCCCCATTAACAGAAATTAGAGCGTCTTTAGCTTCTGTACTGTGACGTCTTTCCAAGTAAAATGGAATATTTGAGTGGTATACAGTTACAAGAGGAATTTAAATCAAATCCTTTGCATTTGATTGGACTGCTAAAAGTGCATGGGGCTGCAGAGAGAAATGGTGCTACGGAGGACTGTTGGCTCCACACACACCTCCTCCCCTCCTGTTAGATCAGGAGGAGGACAAGGGAGAGATGAATGAATTAGACCTCAACCACATTGTTTTGGAAATGAAAACAAAGTTTTTGCCCACTGATATCCAAACACATCTCTTCCTATCTCTCTCCATATTGCTCTGTTAGCTACTACGACCCACAAACCGTAAAGTGTGGTTTTTATGATCAGTGTGGCTAGCTACTCGCCCAAAGTCACATTTGAATGGATGAACTTTTGTAAACACCACTGAGTGCAAAATGAGTCATTAAACATTTGCAACCATTTTACAGGAAGAGAAAACACAGGGATTTTGATGTAAAAATACTCTGATACTGATTTTTTTTTTTTTTTTTTTTACATATATTTAGCATATAACAAGAGATAAATGAACAATTAACACAGGGACACAGGATTAAAACGGAAAATGTATTTTTCATTTCATGGGGCCTTTAAAAACAAACAAACACAGGGGTCTGTGTTGTTCTGTTGTTACATGTAACAGAAGAAGCCCAGTTACAGGGCTTAAAGACATATTAGATCTCAAAAAACTGTTTTAGAAAGTTATCATGGCAGTTATTTCATCCTTGATGATTGTGAGGTAAACAATAGAATTACGCTGTTCAACCCAAAATGCACTCTACCTGGAATGTGGGTTTGAACGTATTTGATGGATACCGGATGACATTGCATTGTGGCTGAAGTTGAACAACATTCAGCAGAATACCCTCTGATCAGATACCCTCAAATTAAACATTTATTTAAACATTAATCATTAACATTTGCTATGTTCCTATCAAAACACTGTTATTTCCTTTACTTGAGTGTGATCACTGTTGGATAATTATCCCCCTATAAACAAGGAGCTTTTGTGTAGGTAACTTTCCAGCATAGACGCGACTTTTCTTGGTCTTGAGAAGCAGCAGCATTTATTAACTGTTACACTGTAGTCTGTACTGTACATTTACTGCCAGACTGACAACTTACTGCTAACCTTTTCCTCTGCTCTACTCGCGTTCACCGTCACTTTTCTGCTGCTCCCTCTTTTCAATCCGCTACGCACATATATTACGCAATGCCATATTCCTTAACGGAGCAACGCTACCAATAGTTTCCCAGGTAACACAGAGGTTGACTCACATATCGGAACAGTGCTGCACAGAGGCTCCCAAACACTATTGATTTCTGAATTAATAGATATTTGGCGTTATTTTTGGCTTTAAAACATTTTTTTTGGCCTGGCGGGGGTTCTTGTTGTTATACTTATAGGAGAAACACTGATTCACTAAACATTCAGTACGTTCAGTAAACGCTCAGTAAACGTTGAGTACAGTTAGACCTAGCAGTCTCCATTAGGTTGGGCGAGTTCAAAGTTGTGAAAACAACAGAGGTGTTTTGAATGAACCCCTGTTTTCACAGGTAATTTGTTAGTCTGTCCCTCCCGCCGCAGGAAATAATGGATTAATCTTGGAAGGCTGTTGATGTAGCACTTTTCTCCTTATGAAAGTAACACAGAGATTATTCGACCAATGAGAATTTGGTCGGACGAGGGCATAACAACCAACTAATCGACCAGTCGACCAGGAGACTGCAGCCCTACTTTTTTCATTCTTCAAACAACTATTCCTGACACTTTTAATGTAGGCATCACTGTGACTGCCTTCCAGGAGAAACTGTCTGAAAATATGCACCGTTATCCCCGTATTTAAACAATGTCATGTCTCCCCGACTATGACAGCTGACTTTTAACTCCGCCTTCCAGTGTAGCCGTTTCAAACAACTATAAAACACTTAAGCCTCTTTCATACATAGTTAACAGTAAATTATTGGGATAACCTTTCAGGGACTGCTAGTGATTTTCATTATTCACATATGCAGCTACATTCAGGAACATTTCCGTCTTGCACCTTATAACACATGCCATGGTGATGCTGGAATAGATGGGCAAGGGACAGTCCAGCACATGGTGGTAATGCAACACTTATGGATGGGAACTGCCATAAAACTCAACAGAAGAAGAGGGTGAAACTCATGAAGCTTAGATCAAACTTTCAAACCAGGCAGTCCTGATCAAATATGAATCAAGATTCTGTTACTGCATTGCCTATTTCTCGCCTCAAATGCTTCCAGAAACATATTTTATTTCACTGTTTAGCTGTAATATGAGAAAGTTTGTGATGCAGCCACCATGTTTAAAACAGATGAGCCAAAACCAAGCACTGCCCAACTCACAGTACATCACCCATACGTCAAGTCTTGTGATCAGTTCGCTCACTCCACATCAAAGTATCTTTTGTCAGATGGATGTAACCCTTTTCGTGCTTGTTCCTGCAATGTTACTGCTTTCATTCATAACACAGCTGTACCGGCATTTTCCTGAAATCTTACTGGGTCTTGAGGTGGAAAATTGGCAGTACAGATTTCCGTGAATATCGATCCCTGCTCATATTCACACTAGGGATGCCACGGTGAGGAAATTTTCCCATCGACTGATAAACTTGTGACAACACTGGTGTTACCGGTTACAACGGGCATTTTACAAAATAAGATATTTGTCAATGACACTCATCCATAGAGTGCTTACTTTGATCTTTAACATTAGATTTTTAGTTTAGATTTTCCCCTTATTTAGTTAGTTAGTGACAGCGGGCTTCAGGCTGCTGCCAGCGGGGGACGAGCCAGAGAATGACTGCCACTTAAAACCATGACCGGAGAAACTCACCTGCCATCCAGAGAGAGACACACCAAGAGCAGGCTGAACAGGCAGAGAGCAGGAGAGTTGCTGCTGAAAACAAACACCGAGACCCGGAGACGTGTGAGCAGCTGCTCACTAACAGCTGGCGTTACGTTACGTTTGTTTACAGCAGCCGGACGGAGAACAGATGTCTCACTCTTCTACAATTTGCTGCGAATCTGCTGCTGCTGCAGATGCTCCCAGAGGTGACACTGTCAGTTTATAATTGTAGCGTCCGTCATCTGACTAAGTATCGATAACACGGTTGATACTTTACAAATTGGAGGTTTTTTTTTTAATTTGATGAACGTGGGCGTTGATACGCAAAAATGAAATAAACGGTGTTGTTGCTATAGACAAAAGCAAAACTACGGTATGGGCGGTGGGCAAGTAACGTAATCAGTGTATGTCCCAACACCGTGTAACACCAGTAACATTGACCACCGTGGCAAGCCTAATTCACACATGACCCCATGCAGGAAATGTTCCTGAATATTTCAGGGATAGACTGCATGTGTAAAAGAGGCTTTAGATTTCCGATGTGGTCAGACAACACATCATATAAACTTGTTCTGATTGACCATGAAGTGACCCTCAGCATTCATTTAGTGTTGTGTTTGTGTCCGTGTGTGATGAATAAGTCTAGGAGAGTGACAAAACAACTTCAGAGATTCTACGAGGAACAAAACAGATGAAACCATGCGATATGACTCACGTTTGCAGTGCAGGATCTTTCCCAGTGCTCTGAACAGGAACAGAGAAGCATCTTTCCCTCCTATAGCCTGCCCTTCTTCCCGCTCCTTTGCCTGTGTGGACTTATTCTTCGTCTGGTTTGTTCTGTAAACAGCTTTGCCCAATGAAGCCACAGGTCTGTCCTTCATCACCCTACACAGCCCCTTTTCCAATGGTGTGTCTGGAAAGTTATAAGAGAAGTCAGTTGGTGTGACAGGGTCCTAATATGTGATCTGAGGAAAAGCAATGGGGTCTTTAAAGGGGTTTATAACAAATTTCATGGTATGCATGTGTACACTTTGTGTGGTGTGATATGGTGTGATCTGGTGTGGTGTGGCACTGTGCGCTGTGTGGATTTACTTCTGACCTGGGAGGGAGGAAAACTGCAGGCTGTTGATGGCACTGCGAATATCTCCCGAGCTTCCTGAACACAGCATCTCCAGTACTGCCTGGTCTGGCACACATATCCTCCCACAGCTCTGCTTAGAATTATGGAAAAATATACTGTGGAAAAACTCATACCAAAATATGTAATCAACTACAAGGCTTCCTCTCACCTTTCCTGCCTCCAGGGTGGAAATGCGAGTCAGGACCTTCATCATTGTAGTTGGAGCCACTGGATTAAAACTGGAAACACAGAACACAATATTAAAGGCAATGTAGTTGTCCCTGAACGGAATCTTTTAGAGAATCCAGAACGCAAGACAAGGAACTGTTTTATTCTACTTCCTGTTAATCCACATTTGATTACAGTAAATTCTCAAATAAAGGCCAGTATCCAAGACACAAGTCATATCAACACAAACACATTAAGGCCAAAACATTAAGAGGTGATTAAATGATCTGTGCACAGCACAACAGTCACATTGCTGCTCAAAGTTTTTATAAAAATATTTTGTTTTGTGGATTATTTCCATCTCACTTCTACTTTACAGGTTTTTTAATATTTACTGTCAATAAAACACAAAATGTCCTTTCAGGAATGTCGAGGGCTTACATGTTTGAGCCACTGGAAGGCTTTCAATATGAAATGCCAGAGCAGGGAGTGTTACAGTAGTTTAACTGTGTTTGAAAAAACTGCAGAGGAAGTGACTAAGTGAGGGTAATTAGTGAGTGAAAACAACATTTGTTTTAAAGTTCTGTTCAGCAGAGTGGTGAGTATGGCATGACTGTTGTACTGATGGAATCAGTGCTTTGGAAATGTATGTTATACTGAGTTTAACAAGACAACAGGTCAACATAGAGAAAGCGTTCTAAAATTAGAATTAGAAATAAAGGCTTGGCTTGTTCTCTCTGCAATGGACATAAATAACAAGGACACTATTTGAGAATTAACGCTAACTGGAAATTGTCCATGTGTTTGCCACTATTAACTCACCACAGAGACAGTGACAGATCTACATTTAAATACTAAATGTATAAGAACAATCTTCCCTCATTGGTGCACAGCTAGTAATGAAATGTATTTAACAGGGTTCTCTGGGGTCTGATGTGGATTTCCACAAAGGTCTAACATCCCCGCACTGTTAGCAGTGTGCATTGATTGGAACCTGATGCTGCTGATGTCCAGCTCCTCCAGGATGTCTCTAGGAAAAAGAAAGCGTGAGCTACTGTCTCCACTCAGACTGTCTGACACTATGAACACCAGGGGACATCGACTGGTCTTCACAAAACGCCTGGAAGACACACAGCAGGACACAATCTCTCACAATAGCATGGAAATACACAGATTAACTGATTAATGAATGCGTATGGTACTGAATACAATCAATGGACCACACTGTCCGGTAGAAAGGCTTTCATAAGCCCCACAAAGTCCTGATGCTGAGGAAGAAAATAGCTTAACACAAACAAGAAAATATTTATGACCTCATATCATTCTCTACAAAAATAGAGACACTGAAACCTGGAGTTAAAACAGGAGTGCAGGCACTGGTCGCAGTGCTTCTGTCATTACTTTTACATGGTGGCTTCAAAGCTGTCTGTTATCATAGCGACCTCTCCTTGTATCCTGTGTGAAAGCATGAAAGAAATGTAGGGTGAAACCTGGTCTGCTCTCACCTCAGGACATCATGCAGGCTGCCCGGCTGCCGGTAGAACTGGTTTGGGAAATCCTGAGGAGGAACAAAGAAGGTTCAGATCAATGTATCACTTTGACATTAATCTGAGAAGTAAAATGAACACACAACAACATTGGGTAATAGTCTACTTGTCAGGAATGTGAACCCGGAAATGTTTAGTACCTCAAAGTTTTATGTTAGAAATGCACAGTACGGGTACTTTCATATGTTGGGCAATTTGCATATTTAGCATAATTAACATAATCACCTATATGGACAATATTTCAGCAACTTCTTGGTTGATTTGGACAGTATTGGAGTGGTTTTGGGGGTTATTGAGGATGCTGAATCCTTTTCTGACATTTTCAAAATTCAAAATGGCCATTTAAACTAGAAGTGGCCATATTTCTACTCCTGGTGGGCCGATTTTGATGAAGTTTTAGTCAATTTAGAAGTTTTAGAGGACAATGAATTGATTAGATTGGGCAGATAATTTATATATTTGAAAAAACTTGTATAAATTGTTGTAAATTGTAGGATATTTATGAACACAATTATCCAAGCGATGCAGAACATGTACATTTTAATACACAGACCATTACACTCTGAGGTGACTCACAATTGGGTATTGTAGGTAAATGTTTAACAGGTAGAACATATTAGTCCTGGAACATCTTTTAAAACGCAAGTATACCCCAAATAATCTGAGCAGAAAATTGTGCATTAGTGACACAATGAGTTACAACTGGAAAACTTTCATCAAGCAAGAGTGCCTTGCACTTCTACTCTGCACTGTTATCAACCATATCCTCATCATCAAACTCATCCTCAGCTCTGTCTTCATTTTCTTCTTCAGACTCTACATTCTTATCGTCTTGCACTTCTTGCAAATTTTGTGATATTTCCTATCACTGTTACGCTGATGATATTCAGCTCTATGTATCTTTTAAGCCTCATAACCCCTATAAAGGTCTTAAAATGTGTACGGGGTACACTTAGAAAGCCCCGGGAGGAGGATCTAAGAGCTTGACTAATGGTGTAGGAGTGCAGAAGGTCCGTAATGTACTGTGGAGCCTGGCCATGTATTTTAAAATGAATTCTAAAATTTACTGGAAGCCAGTGCAATGAGATTAAAATAGGCGTTATATGTGACCATCTGCTGGATTGTGTTAAAAGCCTTGCAGCAGTGTTTTGGACAGTTTGTAAGCAGTGTATGGAAGATTTATCAAGGCAGTTAAAAAGGGAGTTACAGTAGTCCAAACGTGATGAAATAAAAGCATGCATTAACATCTCAGTTTCATTTCTTGATACCACAGACCGGAGTTTGGCTATGTTTCTCAGGTGAAAGAAACATGATTGAGTTAGCATCTTAACATGTGCTTCAAAGCTCATGGATTGGTCGAAAATTAGGGCTGTAGTCTGCTGGTCGACTGGTTGATTACTTGGTCGTTATGCTCTTGTCCGACTAAATTCTCATTGGTTGAATAATCTCTGCGTTATTTTCATAATGAGAAAAGTGCTACATCAATAGCTTTCCAGGAGTAATCCATTATTTCCTGCGGCAGAAGGGACAGACTAACAAATTACCTGTGAAAACGGGGTGTATTTAAAACACCCCCGTTGTTTTCACAACTTTGAACTCGCCCAACCTAATGGAGACTGCTAGGTCCACCTGTATTTAACGTTTACTGAACGTACTGAGCGTTTACTGAATCTGTGTTTCTCCATAATGACACAACGAGAACCCCCACCAGGCCAAAAAAAATAGGATTTTTTAATATGTGATGTCGGAATAAATATCCATTCATTCGGAAATCGATAGCATTTGGGAGTCTCTGTTCTGGTACATGAGTCAACCTCTGTCGTTGCCTGGAAAACTATTGGTAGCGTGGCTCCATTAAGGAGTATGTTTACGTAGCGAGTGGGAAAGAGCGAGGAGCAGAGAAGTGATGGTGGATGTGAGCGGGGCAGAGGAAACGGTTAGTAGTAAGTTGTCAGTCTGGCAGTGAATGTACAGCACAGACTACAGTGTGTCAGTTAATAAATGCTAAAAAGTCACGTCTGTTGTTTCCCCAAATGCTGGAAAAGTAAAGGGGGTTAGCTCCAAACCTGAAGTCACAAAACAGATAAATGTGTGGCTGCCCCCCCCCCCGCGCGACTAATCGATTAGTTGAAGATTATTTACGATTTTAGTTGACCAAGATTTTCTTTGGCTGACTACAGCCCTATCGAAAATTATGCCAAGATTGTGCAGGCAAGACCAGGAAGATGAAGATAAGGCACCAAGGTTCTGCCTGATTGATGACTGAAGATTATCAGGGCCAATGATCAGGACTTCAGTT
This sequence comes from Thunnus thynnus, assembly GCF_963924715.1. Taxonomy (NCBI): domain Eukaryota; kingdom Metazoa; phylum Chordata; class Actinopteri; order Scombriformes; family Scombridae; genus Thunnus; species Thunnus thynnus. The sequence goes on from NC_089518.1 coordinate 4,028,288, forward strand.
TTGTCTGTATTCAACTGCAGAAAATTATTTGCCATCCAATTGCAAATTGTGTTTAAACAGTTGATAAGTACAGAGAGTTTGTGAAGCATGTGAGGTTTAAATGAAAAGTGCAGCTGGATGTCATTGGCGTACAATTGGTAGGAGATGTGTTTGAAACTGCTGATGATTTGTCCCAGTGGCAGCATGTATATGGAGAATAGAATGGGTCCCAAGACTGATCCCTGGGGGGCACTGCATGACAAAGCTGCAGTGTCCGATAGAAATTCACCTACAGAGACTGACAAAGATCTATCTGTGAGATATGAGGAGAACCACTCCTATGCAGTCCCAGAAATGCCCACCAGGTCATTTAGCCTGTGGATTAGAATGTGATGGTCTACAGTATCGAATGCTGTGCTAAGGTCCAATAGTACTAGAACAGAGCAGTCTCTGGCATCTGCAGCCAGGTTTGATTTCTTTAATAGAGGCTGAACAATAGCCTGCTTAAAGTAGCTGGGGACACACCCTGATAGAAGAGAGCGGTTTATAATATTGGCTATGCAGGGGCCGATACAGTTAAAAACCTTTAAAAACATAGTGGTTGGTAGGGCATCTAGTGAGCTCAAGGAGGGTTTCATTTGTCCTAACAGGGCTGCTATATCCTCCATGGACACTGGACAAAAGGAGTCCAAGATGGCTGGATTTGAGGAGCCACTAGTAAGTGGACTGGACATGGGTGAGATGTTTGCCCTAATATTGGCTACCTTGTCTTTAAAATATTTGAGAAAGTTATTGCAGTCACTGTTTGATGAGATTGGAAGTGTGGGAATGTTGAGAGAGACGATATGATTTACAGTATCAAACAGGACTTGTTGACAGAGATGAGATTAATGAATCAAGAAGATCAGCTTAATACTGACAAGACAGAGGTTCTCATTATTGCTTCTGACAGTATGGCTCCCAAGGTAGCTAAGAGTATTGGGTCCCTTTCATCAGCTGTTCAGTCTAACTTAAGAAATCTTGGGGTCATATTAAACCAGGCCATGCATTTCGATCAGCATATTAAATCATTGACCCATACATCTTTTCTCCATCTCCATAATGTCGCAAAACTCAAGTCCATCATATCAAAGCCGGAACTCAAAATGAACATTCACACTTTCATATCATCCCATCTGGACTATTGTAATTCTATCTACACTTGTCTGAGCAAAGCATCTCTGAACCGTCTACAAATAGTCCAAAATGCCGCTGCAAGGCTGTTAACCAGGTTCAGCAGGATGACTCACATTACATCTATTTTAAGTTCTTTGCACTGGCTTCCATCCGTTTTAGGATTCATTTTAAGGTTCTTGTTATCACATATAGAGCCCTGCATGGACAGGCACCTGAGTACATCACTGATCTTATCCACCCCTATATTGCCAGTAGGTCACTTAGGTCTTCCAACCAGGACCTACTGGCTGTCCCTCACTCTCGGCTGAAAACTAAAGGTGATTGCACCTTTGCGATGTGGCTCCAACACAATGGAACTCTCTTCCTTTATGTATGTGGTCTGCATTCTCCATAGATGCTTTTAAAAAACAATTGAAGACCCATTTTTTTAAATTGGCTTTTGTGCCATCTTGAGTTGTGTGTGATGTGTAATGATTGTTCGTTCATTTGCTTCTTCTTGTTGTACCCTGCTGTCTGTGTTTTGTTTTTATATTAACTTTAACATGTGGCATACAGTGGTATGAAAAAGTTTAGGCACCCCTGACAATTTCCATTATTTTCATTTATAAATCATTGGATGTTTGGATCAGCTATTTCATTTTAACCAATCAAATAACTGATGGACACAGCATTATTTCAGTAGTGAAATGAGGTATATTGGATTAACAGAAAATGTGCAATATGCATCAAAACAAAATTAGACAGGTGCATACATTTGGGCACTCCAACAGAAAAATCACATCAATATTTAGTCGAGCCTCCTTGCAAAAATAACAGCCTCTAGATATTTCCAATAGCTTCTAATGAGTGTCTGGATTCTGGATAAAGGTATTTTGGACCATTCCTCCTTACAAAACATCTCCAGTTCACTTAGGTTTGATGGTTGCCGAGCATTGACAGTGCGCTTCAAATCATCCCACAGATTTTCAGATTGAGCAGTGTTTTGGGTCGTTGTCTTGTTGAAATATCCAGCCCCGGCGTAACTTCAACTTTGTGATTGACTCTTGAACATTATTCTCAAGAATCTGCTGATATTGAGTGGAATCCATGCAACCCTCACCTTTAACAAGATTCCCAGCCCCACAGCATGATGGAACCTCCACCAAATTTTACTGTGGGTAGCAAGTGTTTTTCTTGGAATGCTGTGTTCTTTCACTGCCATGCATAATGCCCCTTGTTATGACCAAATAACTCAATCTTTGTTTCATCAGTCCACAGGACCTTATTCCAAAATGAAGCTGGCTTGTCCAAATGTGCTTTTGCATACCTCAAGCGACTCTGTTTGTGGCTTGTGTGCAGAAAAGGCTTCTTCCGCATCACTCTCCCATACAGCTTCTCCCTGTGAAAAGTGCTCTGAATTGTTGAACGATGCACAGTGACACCATCTGCAGCAAGATGTTGTAGGTCTTTGGAGGTGGTCTGTAGGTTGTCTTTGACCATTCTCACCATCCTTCGCCTTTGCCTCTCCAATACATTTTTCTTGGCCTGCCACTTCTGGCCTTAACAAGAGCCATGCCTGTGGTCTTCCATTTCCTCACTATGTTCCTCACTGTGGAAACTGACAGCTCAAATCGCTGAGATAGCTTTTTGTAGCCTTCCCCTAAACCATAATGTTGAACAATCTTTGTTTTCAGGTCATTTGAGAGCTGTTTTGAGGCCCCCATGTTGCCACTCTTCAGAGGAGAGTCAAAGAGAAGAACAACTTGCAATTGGCCAACTTAAATACCTCTTCTCATGATTTGATGCACCTGGCTATGAAGTTCAAGGTTTAATGATCTCACCAAACCAATTTTGTGTTCCAATTCATCAGTTATAAGTAGTTAGAGGTGTTCAAATCAACACAATGACAAGGGTGCCCAAATTTTTGCACAGCCTATTTTTCACTTCTGATTTAATTTCATACAACTTAATATTGCTACACTAAAAATCTTTGTCTGGAAAATACCCCAGTACTCAGCTTTTATTAGAAAATGAATGGCATGCCAATGTGATCCTTTTCTGTGAAGACAGAGTAAATTATTATGCAGCCTCAGAGGGGTGCCTAAACTTTTTCATACCACTGTATGTTTTTATGGTCTTAATTTTAACTTTAATTCCTGTGAAGCACTTTGTGAGTTTTACTTATTATTATTATTATTAATATTATTATTATCACTACTACTATTCTCATAGCCTTGAGCACAGACACCTTCCCTTTCCTGGTGCAATAGGTGGTGGTGTCACACCCAGAGAGAGCGTGCACAGCCAGAATGGAGTGACACTGCTTACCCAGATTCTCTATTGTCACATTTTTGAGAACAGTGCCATCCAATCTCTCTATCTGCAGGTGACATGTGATACCCACCTTCCAGCACTAACAGACCATGAGCATTGACACATATGTGCTGTTGCTGACAATGTGGACAGTTGTAGCTCCATGCCTGGCTGCATCCAACATGTATGAAATGAGGGAGACGTCAGCCTCATCATGAGTAACAATACTGTCTGCTCTGCTGACCATCTTGATGTGATCTCCTATGCTGTGTGTGCAGGCGAGCTCAACCAGCCTCTGCTTGTTTGTCTTGTTCATCATTACTTTGTCGCAGCTAGGTAGAGGGGTTGTCAGTGAGAGGTGGTACTCTGTTGAGCTCTCCCCTGCTCTTCTCTGCTTCTCATGGTCTTTGGCAGAGATTTGCTCATACCAGTCAAAGATGACAAATGTTTGGATGATGTAGCGATTAAGCCGGCACCCTATGCTGGCTGCAAGGTCAGCCACGGTGCTTGACAATGGCCACATCATATGGTAGATGGGCTGCGAGGCATCAATGAGTACAATGTCTGGTGGGTGGGGATTGGGTGCAAGGATTCCAAGACGCTGGACGATCACAGAATTGTTACCTTTTCTGAAGCAGCCATATTCATCTTTGATGGATACAGGGACCGGGCCGAGCTTGTAGTCAAAGAGGGCAGTGAGGTCCATTCTTCTCCCCACCATCAGCAGCTGAGCAAATAACGCCTCAAGATCGCATATGATTTTCACTCCTTCACTCCCTTCATACCTCCTACACCCTTCCCAACTTTTGATAGAGATAATATGAGGTAACTTTTTTGGTAGTTGTGGTAACATTAACTGTTTATGTATTAATTACTGTAGATTTGTTTGTCTTTTGATTTTACTCAAAAGAACTCCTACCATGATATTTTAATATTTTAAACCACTACAAGTGATAGTTTAGAAGTATAGATATATAATATATAAAAAGAAGAAATGGAATAAATTCTGTGTTTTGTCTGTCTTTCCATGCGGCCATTATTCAGCTTGCAGCAGTAACCACAGCGTAAATGACATAATTCCATGACATAATGTTGCACAGCAAAAAATCGTGAGCAGAACTGAAGGAATTTGAAGAAGTATTACGTCTCAACATCCATACCAATGACATTGAGCTCTCTTGATTATGAAATGTAGGTCCAATGTATTAAGCATATAAATAACCTCAAAATCGACTCAAAATTCATCAAAATCAGCCCACCGGGAGTAGAAATATGGCTACTTCTGGTTTAACTGAAAATGATTCAGCATTTTCAATAACCCCCAAAACACCCCAGTATTGTCCAAATTGGCCAAGCAGTTGCTGAAATATTGCCCAAATAGGTGATTATGCTAATTAATGCTAATTATGCTATTTGCCCAACATATGCAAGTTAGCATCCGACAGTTTCTAAATGCTAGGGACCCATACTGTATATTTCTAACATAAAACTATGGGGTACTCAACATTTCCGGGTTCACAATAGGGCTCTATGGGTTGGCAAATAGACTATAAGATAATAAGTGCACTGTGACAGAAGTCTGTCCTGACCAGTATCTGAGCCGAAGAAGCATAGCAATGAGTTTGGTCGTTTTTTGGTCGAGTTTTGGTTAGCGGATTCCAAGCTGTTTTCTTATTTCTCTTTTGCATTGATACTGTATGATTGCTATCTCAGGAATATTGCTATGTCAGTGTATGTTTATGAGAAACAGGAAGGTTAAAGGAAATATATAAATTAATTTGAGTTTTAAACTCATCAGCGAAATTAATGAGTTAAATTACATTTTTAAAGTAATATGACTTTAAAAATTGTAGTTTTATTATAATAATTAATATGTGGTATGTACTTATATTACTACTTTTTTTACTTGGCACTGTACTATCACTATGTTGTGCCAGTGAAATGAACTGGAGTCAAATGAACTGGATTTATCTTAAAAGTGTAGTACATACCTCAACCAGTATGAGCTTGATGTCTGTAACTCCACCATCACCCACCATCTTCAGACAGTTGTACTTGTTGGCCCTGAGGAGGAACTCCTGGAACTGGGCTAACTGGGAAGTGCAGGACAAGCCGTTCATCCTCCACACTGACGTAAAACAGAAAATTTGGGACACAAGTCAGAGCAAGAAATAGGGTGGACTGGAGACTTGGACACTGACTCAGTATAGTAGTGTGGGCAACTGTTCGCACCGAATACAACAACTTCAAATATCACAACTCCTCTCGACCCCTGACAGTCTCAACAAAAACAAACATTTTATTATGTTGTTTCTATTTTTTTGTCACTTTGTGCATGTTTTTTTCAGTGAGACAATTTTTACAACTCATCAATATATATCAAAACAACAAATAAATTGCATTGATAGGCAGAATTGATTGACAGTGACGCTGTGTTTGAGGCAGATAGTTCAGTAAGAGCTTTTCCTCACCATGCTGACTGCTGGTGTAAGGCTCCAGACTGGTGGGGTTCGTCCACTCCTGAACCCTCAGGCCCAGCTCCCGACACAAAACCTGGACTGTAGCAGTCTTTCCACAGCCTGATGGTCCGGTCAGCAGTAAGATACCACCCTGTGGATGACAAAAGGCAGGAAAAACCCGAACCTTCAGCTTCACTGAAGACCTCCACAATCTATTCAACATTTTAATAATTTAAGACAATCATAGGCCAGACTACAGTCAGATTATCTCTTGATATATCTTGGTCTCCAGACACAAGCCATTAAACGACTGACACTCATGACAGCAAATCTCAGTTTCCCACTGGGTATTGGAACAACTTGTCTTGTTCACCATGAGGGAAGTGGGTGTGTCATAATTCACAACAAATAAAAGGTCACAACTGAGGCAAAAATGACACACAGACAATGGTAGGAGACTGTGAGTCAGTGTTCAGTTACTGCAATCATTTATTATTTGTAAATGAAAAACGAAGCTCATACCTTCAGTGTGTTTGTGTGAAGTCTCATCCAGTTCTCCACTTCCTCTACCTTCTTCTTGTGGACAGCTAGCTCAGCCTACACAAACACATGGTAACCATTACCAGAGACAAAACACTGTTGTTTTGAACCTTTATCACAGCTGAAAATACATGAGAATACCTAAATCTTGATCACTACTTTCAATCTACTTTCTGTGAAAAAGTGATGAGTTCATGTGTTTGGATCCATGTTGAACCGGCAGTATTCAAAGTTAAAGCAGAGTGTAGACAGTGACTTCATGCCACATCTAAAGGACACAGTCCATTTTTTTCCCCCAAGTCTTTCTTGAACAATACTCACATGTTGTGCTACATCACAACATTTCAGAGTCCCTGGTCACTGTAATCATTCCTCCATACTGTCTGTGAAGTGATACCTTTGGGAGATAACCACTTGATTAGATAATAACTCAGACTCTGAAGTCTCATACAGTATTAACTGCAGCTGAATTTTAGAACACATTTTACATAAATTGAAGGCAGTGGATTTTGCTTGACCTTTACAGTGACCAAAAACTCTTGCAGGGTGAATCCAAAACTCCAGATTTAACCATTCATCAAGTCCTCAAGCGCACTTTCTGCAGACTTCCGGAGAGTTGCACCTTTCACAAGACTTTGGCTGAAACCAAATGTCCAGAATCTGGACATTTATGGTACATATACTGTACATGAGGTGTTCAGTGTCATCACATCAAGTCTGTGAGGGTACAAGGGGCACACAGGGATGAAATGCGCTGTAAGACGGGACTCAAGACTCTAAGTGTTACCATGGCAATTAATTGAAATTCCTGACTGAAATGTGGATTTGGACAGCCCTAGACACTCACAGACCCCCTGGGAACATAGCTGTTAAGTCTGCAAGTCTGCAAGTGCCGTCAAGTCTTTGTTCAAAAGTATACCCATAATTCAAAGCAATATGGGTGTAACATAATAGTAATAATAATAATAATAATTCATATAAATATTTTGAAAAAACAAATCTTGATTTTTCAGGTAGTTCATTCACAAGAATCACATCAGTGATTTTATTCATAAATGGTTTCTGAAATGAATGTCCAGAAAATGTCCTGTGTCAGACATCAGGTGTCTCTTTTTTTGATGAATGCTTATTAATGTAGTGATGCTTGATATTGCAAACAAAATGCCAATCTACTACCAGATACCAGAACAAATGTTGATAGCAATGATGGTGACCTTTGAATAGGGCAAGTATCTGTGCACCCAAGGTTCATCTTGGTCCCTCTGGGCTGACTCTTTAAGCAGGTGGGACGCATGAGGGTCTGAGCTGCCGGTCTCTCCTTTCCTCTTCCTGGGTCTCTTTGGCTCAGCCTTGGAGCACAAAACCTGGCTGCCCTTCATCCTTCCAGACAGAGAAAAGCGTTCCCCTGGCAAATCTGTGAAGGATGGATCCACCCAGCGGCTCACCTGCAAGGAAACAGTCAACAGGCTGAAGAAATCCAATGGATATACATTTACCATCCTTGACCCTCTAACTCACCTACATATTGCAGTGCTGGCGGTAATGCCATCTGCCCATTGTAGCAAGATGACTAAACAACTACTGGTCACATTACCATGAGATCTGGTATGGGTATTCATGATGTCCCAGTGCTTACTATTTTGCTGACCCTCATTAATGAACCTATGGCTTCTTCTCCTGTGCCACCCTCAGAAAAACCTTTACACTTAACCATTAATGGTTGTGACCACTGTGGCCTGTAGGTTTTGCAAGTGAGGCTTTAGATTTTTGGCATTGTTTTTTTCATCTAAATGTGTTTCTAATGGGTCATATCATCTGTAGTTATAGTATCTCCTGGGCAGCTGTAAAATGTCGTTCAGTACACATCTTGGTCACGGTTCTGCAATAACTAAATTTAAGGGATCTTTATTGAAATGTTTGTTTATGTTACGTGTTTATGTAAAAAAAAAACTCTCGAATATCAGTCAGTATTGGCCTCAAACATCTTGTATAAATCAGGCTATACGTTGGAAGTTATAAATCCTCTAGCTCAACTTCAACAGTTAGTCTTGTCCCATTACTGGGAAATACTTTGAGGAAAATAGAAAATGTTGGAATGTTGTATAAGGAAATGTGACACATATGCCATTATGTGCTATGACCGATAAAAGAGGAAAAGTAGGAAGCTGAAAAATTAAAATATTTAGTAAAAGATAAACAGTAAAAGATAAACAGTAATACATTATTTCTAAATAATTTACTTTTACATTTTTTTAACTGAAACAATAAATGTAATGCTTGATCAGTAGTCAGTCAACAAAAGATTCATTTGCAATAATTATTCTGATAACCAATTAATCATTAAGTTGATTTTTCAAGCAAAAATGCCAGACATTCTCTGGTTCCAGCTGTCTGGAAAAATCTTGCAGTCCATTTGAAGAAAAATTATTAGGCACTTTATCAACTGCACAATCTATGAACTTTAGACAAACTTTGGCCCATCAAACAGACTATTTATGGCATCTTTCTTCTTGGAATATGAATCATCTAATATTATGTAAGGCTCACTTTGCTTGAAGCAGCTTTATCTCCCAGGGAAAGCTTGCTCATTCTCGGTCGTGGTGCTTCACATTGGGGGCAACAGTTCAGCCAAGAACTGGGAGCCTAAAAAGCAGCAGAAACAGTTATTGGTGGTGATGTTGTTAGATGTAGCAACAGAAAGACAGCAAAAACAGGACATAGTTACTGTAGTTCTCTTACGTTAAAGCTACGGTGAGTAGCCATTTGAAGTTTGAAAGTGCATAATTTCTCATTTAACGCAGCTTCTTTTTCCTTGCAGTGCTGCGAAAAGTGAAGTTGTTCCCAATCCTCAAACATGCAGCCGAAAACTTTGTAGATTGATAAAAGTCAGTTTTAGCCTATTTGATCATCTCTGCTGCTAGCGTTAAGATATATTATATATTGTAGTGTTACTTCATTCACATTTGGCCTACAGACTGATAGAATGAGACAGATGACGTTAAGCTAATGTGATGTCTCTATAAACCGTATAAACTTACCACATTTGACCATTTGAAATATCAGAAGCAGGATGTGAAGTGTTCCCGTCACTTCACACTTTTGTTCGGGTATTCAGCGACTGAATTCGTCAATTAAAGAGAGAGTTGAGTTTTTAAAATGTTGGACTAACCAGCAAAGTGGAGTTTACCTATTTAAATTCCGGGGACTTGGAGTGCCGAAAACAGACTGTAAATTGACGTAAAACTGACGTGAAACATCAGTTCACTGCAGTCAATGTTGTTTGTGGAAGTCCCTCCGAGGCTGGTTTGGTGTTGTAGGTGATAGCAAACAACTAGCTAGCGACTCAAGTCTTCTATTTTGCCAGCGTCATCTTCTTCAGGTCTGTTTCCACACATGTTCTGTAGAGATAAACGGTTGTGTGAATGGTAGAGAGATAAAAAGCACTATTGTGTCTTTCAGGCGGCCGACAGCAGGACACGTGGTGGCAGCGAGCTGGCGATGAAGATGAAGAAGCGACCAAACATCCTGTTAACAGGTGTTGTAGTTCAACTTCTGCCACAGCATCTGTTTTTGTAGTAGTAAATGTGCCTTTATTTCTATCAAGGAACCCATTGGAGTCGTACCTTGTTGTAAACGGCCACAGGAAGTAATTCTGCGGGATTAGCCGTTAAACAAGCGTGTGTATGCCATAGTCAAGACGTGATCTTGCATCATCAACGATAAGATGCCTCTATAGATGGATGTACAACGACATATTTATACATGTACAATATCCATTTCTTGACAAACATAAGTTTACTGTGATGTATAAAATATGCATAAACACATACACTGTTATTAGAACTGTTTTTAGGTTTTTTAAAACCTTTCTTAATAAATAATATGTAAAGTTCAAGTCAGGGAATACACCATATCAACAGAAAAAATCTGCTACAGGCTACCAAAACAAGTGTATATGATATAACATGATAAAGATATCAAATTAGTAACAATGTAGACATAAGACAATAGTTTCTTGGCTTTTTTGTTTAACTTGAGGAACTTGGGGACTCATACACTTACATATGTGTATATGACATTAACTCAGTAGAATTACTATATGAATGACCTCTGAAACATTCAGTTGTGCTATGTTGTTGTAGAAGAGGACATCAGAGCATTCAAAAGCAGGGATGTCTGTTACTTTAAAGGATAACAAAGCACCCATATCCAATCAGAACTGTGAAACAACAGCAACATGAGTAAATTAAATGATTAACGTTTCATCTGCCTCGTGACAAAAAGTACACTGAGCAGGATCAAAAATAAATCCTGGGTTTTAAATCAGAAACAGGATATGTGTTTGTGATAGTCTTAAAGTTGGTCTGTCTTACTTGGAAAGAATGAGACAGGATATATTTTTTTGAGTCATAAACAACTTGCTGCATGTGTTTAAAGTAAATTATTACATTAGGTGCCAGAATGATTACCTGTCTATAATTGGTAGCAATTTTAAAAAATGATTTTAAGGTAGTTATCAAGCAACAGTGTCTAGATTGTCAACCATGAAGATTTTCTGCTTTTCTCTGTTTATCGTTCAAAGACATATAAAATATATCAAGATATAATATATCAAGACATTTGAAGATGACACCATGGACTCTGGGAAACTCTGACAATTATTTTTTTCTTTTACTATTTTTGGATGTTTTATCATCAAATGATTAATTGATTTTACAAAACAACTGATTAAAGGATATGACCTGCAACTCTTACTTCTCAAAGTTTAAACCCCAGAGAACGCAGTACATAAAACAGCATCTTATCAGCACCTTTGAGCAGAAGCATAGCCTGGAAGCAATCCACAATCCCTGTGTCCCTCTTGGGACAGTAGCTGAAATCATCTCCCATTACCACCCTGGTATTGCTCAACAACTTGGTCAGATGTCACCAAGTGATGATGTTGAAATAAAGCAACATGGATTGTCCTGGTTCTTGTATGGAATGTCACTCCTTTCTCCTGCAGGAACCCCAGGTGTTGGAAAGACAACTTTAGGAAAGGAGCTGGCCCAGCGGACAGGGCTGACCTATGTTAACATAGGTGACCTCGCTCAGGAAGGTAAACTTCACCTGCTTTCCCAACTAATGGCAGTTCTGACAGGAAAGAACACTTAGCTTTCATTTGACTTAAAAGCTTTGATGATGGAGCATGCTTAGTCTTTCTCTTGAATCACAACTGGAAAGAAAAACCTTTTTGGTCATGTCCTTGCCTTGTTTTAAGTCTGCAAATGGTGGGATGTAACTAAGTACATTTACTCAAGTACTGTACTTAAGTTCAATTTTAAGGTACTTGTACTTAGAGTATTTTTATTTTGTGCTGCTTTATACTTTCACTCCACTACATTTCAGAGAGACATATTGTACTTTCTACTCCACTATGTTTATTTAGCTTTAGTATCTAGTTACGTTCCAGGTTAACATTTTACATAAAATAACATAATGATGAGCTTATAAATTACACAGCACTGTTAAAAATTAAACCAGTGGTTCCCAGACTTTTTGGGTTGTGGCCCCTTACAAAAAAATCAATGTTTATTTGTGTCTCCTTGTTTCAGATGTCTATGAGTTATTAGCAGCTCCACCAAAGAGACTTTACTCCTCACATGGTTTCAAATAAATTTGTTTGAGGCCCCAAAGAGGTAAAACTCTCCTATATATCACAAAAACTAAAGGATTAAAGAAAAGTTCCCAAAAAAAATTAAAGCTGCAAGCAGCGTTGTTCGGGACCTGGCACTCTGGCCCATTTGGATCAGATCATTTTGCTTTTTAAAAAGGAGGGATATTTCTTACAAGTGTGTTTTTTTTCATTTTGAAAGTTTGATTGACGTGTACTGTCAGGTGTGTAGAGACAATAAGTAACTGCAGCTGGACACAGAAAAATATTCATATATTTGAATGGAGAGTGTGAGCGAACCCACACCTTTTTGAACATTTACTGCTTCCACATAATTTAGATACAGACTTTATTTGAACTTTAAATGAGTCACAAGACTTTGACCTACAAATCTTAAGTTTACATGTTTTTTCTCTCTTTTACTGTTTTTGAGATATTAAAGTCTTTTCTTGCTCCTCCTGTGATTTTATAATGAGTGTGTATTGCGGAATGTTTCACAGCACTGAAGGAGTGACATCACCAGGAGCAGTTGGAGAGGAGGATTTTAGAGTACACTTCTTGTGAAATGTCCTCCTAAATCCTACTACTTTGGCCAAATCTTACATTAAAAATCAGATTTTAGTAGGAAATTTCGTGGCGATTCCATTGATACAGGTTTGAAAGTGGTCAGACTTATAGTTTAGCCATCAGAAGCCTCTGTTTGACACAAAGTTCATGCCCATAGATTGCCTCCCCATTGTTTTACATTGTAAGGTGTGATGTGGCTCTGCAACTTTGAGGGCTTATAAAATCCAAACCGTTCGAGTTATAACAAAGTTTTTAACATCTTTTTTTCAGCACAGTGTCACAAGTCACCTATTAAAGTTTGAAGCTGATACCGTTAATGCCCTCAGAGGAGATAGCGTTTGTTTGGGGGCCAAAATTGGGATTGTCCACTGTTGGATTAAGGTCAGGGGTGTCAGTGTATGATTTGTAGATCTTGATGAGACGAATAGTTTAGTTTTGGTTTGATCGCTCTACGACATTCCTACAGGCCATGGCGACCATTTTATTTACATAGGTGGTGCTAGAGAGCACAGTTTGGCACGTCAGGAGTTAATTTTTGTAACTTATCAAATTTTTCACCAGACCTGATGTGCGTGCCAAATTTGGTGAGTTTTTGAGCATGTTTAGGGGGTCAAATTTAGGTGTGAAGTCCCATAATAATAAAGAAACAAACAAACAAACAAACACATGAAAAACAATAGGGTCCTCGCCCTTAGATGAGGACTAATGTTTTATAGTAGTCCTCTGCCTTTTGGGCTCAGTCCCTAATTAATCCAAATATATGTAGTGGAACTTTCCTGTGTCTGCTTTCCTACCCAATCTATCATCTCACAACCCCTGAGATTTATCTTGTGAACACAAGGCAGTTCCACCTCATGCAGCTACAACAATTAAATGCTGCTTATGCATTGTCTCATCAGTATAAATAATGTACTTATTTAATAACGTAATGTACTAATTTATTTAATATTACAGTCACAGTCCGATTTTCTGCAGAACGAGTACTTTTACTTTAGTACTTTAAGTAAATTTAGCTGGTGATACCTCTATATTTTCATCTAAGTAGGATTTTAGATGCAGGACTTGTAATTAAGTATTTTTACATTGTGGTATTGATACTTCTACTTAAGTAAAGGATCTGAGTACTTCTTCCACCACTGGCTGTAAATAGGAAATGCAGAGACATTCAAAGGCTTTTTTTATGGATTGTGTCTCACTTTCCACAGGAGACCTTTATGATGGCTATGATGAAGAGTACCAGTGCCCAATCTTGGATGAGGACAGGGTAAGTTAAATCACACATGCAAGCTTTGAATCTGTTGATCTGTACTGTACAAAAATAGAGAGAACTGTGTTCTATGGAGTGTGTTTTAAAACCATTGCAGTGTTTCCCCTATAATAGTACTGGCCGGCCAAAAATAAAGCCAAATATCCATTCATTTGGAAATCAATAGCATTTGGCCCCCCGCCAGGCCAAAGAAGTCAGCCTAGGGGAAACACTGCATTGGCATCATGGATGTATAATAAGAGGTGGATAGGGTGCTGCGGCTCAGCCTTGCAGCCAGTTTTTCCCAGTGGCCACTTGTGGTATTGCCGCGAAAAATCCCCCTTCAGCCCAAAAAGCCTTTTCCCCATAGACCACCATTGTAAAAGAGACATCTGTAAAACTGTTGACAGGACACCTCAAACTGAAATCAACGTCAATTATGACTCTTTTTATTATGAACTTTTGATCCATGGAGGTTTTATATTTGTCATCACATTGTAAAGTCTAAGGGCTGAGTTGGAACTTGTGGGCAGGGCCAGCGGGGGAAACACTACTGCACAAATTCAGTGGGCCTCACGACATGGAAGCAAACCTGGAAGCTAGAAACTTTTTTGGCACATGCGCCAGCCGAGCAGTTCCTATAGGACTGAATGGGGTCCATTTTTAGTCCGGTATCCAGCTCTTATAATACATCCATGATTGGCATGGGACAACAACTGGATCCTACATTTCCCATAATGCATACAGAGTGTGTGTGAAAATAACCATTGATGCACTTCACATCTTGCTGTGTTAATGTGTCTTTCCTCTGCCACTCCATATACTGTATGTAGACAAGTTAAAGGTTAATTTCTCACCATAAACCATAAAGGATTGTAGGGGCAATTGTGAGTTGAGTTCAGATCGGTTTGATCCGTAAATAATCTCTACAGATAAGGGCTGTGCAATATGACCAAACTCTCATATCCCAATATGGGTAATTTCATATCCTGATAACGATACATATGATGATATAGCATTTTCTGAAAATTCAATGAAAGTCATCTCTCCATCTTTTGCAGAGATCAAATCACTCTCCTTGGCTTTTTACTCGCAAAGTTTTTATTGCACTTATAGTAACGTAACAAGTGTAGTTGTCGTCAACTCGAGTACTTCACCTGGTTCACTGTCTCTCCTCTGCTGCGCTGTTTGTGCAGTACACACACAGAGGGCTCAGCCCCGCCCTTGCTGAACCACAGAGAGCAGAGGAGAGTAGGGTAACAATAAATGACAGCAAAACGCAGTAGAGATTCTTACACTGAGCTGAAATGAAATGAGTGCACATAAATTAGATAAATAACATAAATAAACACAGTCTCTACTGCATTTTGCTATCATATATGGTTGCGCTTCAGTGAGGGCAGGGCTGACCTGGAGATACAGTGAACCAGGTGAAGTACTCGAGTTGACAACAACTACACTCATTATCTTACTGTATGTACAATAAAAGCTTTGTGAATAAAAACCAAGAGTTTTTTATTAGTGTAATCTGTGCAAAAGATGGACAGACTCCAAATGACAAAAAATATTGCTGTAAAGAGTTTGATTTGCAACACATGAAACGATAGACATTTTTCTGTTGTCACACAATATATATCCTCATATCGCACAGCCCCACTACAGATTGATTTAAGAGGGGTGGATGTCAAATGTAAATATTGTGATCCTGTAGGTGGTGGACGAACTAGAAGAGAAGATGGTAGATGGTGGTATGATTGTTGACTATCATGGCTGTGACCTGTTCCCTGAACGCTGGTTCCACATCGTCTTTGTCCTCCGCACAGACAACACCCAGCTGTACACACGGCTAGAGAGCAGGTAATTTCTATCTCAATTCTCAAGTATACTGAACCTCAATAAACATATCAAGTCAATTTTATTTGTATAGCCCAATATCACAAATTTGCCTTAGGGGGCTTTACAGTCTATATAGCAATACAACATCCTTATATACCCATATATATATATATATATATATATATATATATATATATATATATATATATATATATATATATATGAGGAGGAGGTGCCAGGCTGTTGTGGCTGTGTATGGTTCTTCCACACGCTACGGAGGCTCCTGTTTGTTAGATGAATAAATTGTTAAATTGCCAATATGTCTTGTTTCTTCAAACTTCAATCATCCAATCCACCAAACACGGCAGAATAAGCTGTTTGGCATTTGCAGAGAAGATTTGGAATATTTTTCATGGGCGCAACCCACATACTCAGCTCTGCTGCTCATCCCACAAATGCATGTTCCTTACAAATGTGGCACCGTTTAAAAGGGAAATAAATAGGCTTTCCAATGGTATAAGATTTATTGCCAAGAAGCATTGTTACAACAAAGAAATAATCTACCAAACACACATTTCCTTACTTTTTGTGCTAAGTTTTATATATATATATATATATATATATATATATATATATGCATGCATGCAGCCAGACCTCTACTTATTTACCCATAACACAGAGACAGCACAGCGATAGATAAAGCGATATATATAAGATAAAGAACTTCAAAGGCAATTATTGCTATTGGGAAAATTGCCTATTTTTTACAACCTAACTTTGTGGAAAGGAGAAGGGGAACAACAGGTTATGGAGAGTCCCTTGGGGGCAATTTGCATATATCAGTAGCTCAGCTTTATATCCAAATTTATTATCCAAATAAGGAAACGTGCATCATGTAGCAGGTTGATGTGACTCCCCTTGTTGAGACGTGCTGATAGATGTAACAGCGGAGCAGAGAAGAGAGACTGAGACAGCAGTGTAACCAACCATGGTTTTTTTTTTTCTGAAAACAAATAATTTAAAAAATATTACAAAATAAATGTTAATTAAAAACCCATCATGTGCTTTGTCAAATAACGTATTTGTATTTGGGCACACCCCTAATACATATATAAATTTGATGTTATTTGACTAAAAACTAAGCATTTTCACATAATTTTGGACTATTATGATGACGATATTTGTTAAAAAAAACACAGGTTGTAGTTTTTCATCATAGAGTCAGACGTAGCATGAAGAAGTGCAACACATACTATATATAAGCACCATGGCCTGAAGTAATCTTTCACACTTTTGTGAGTGATCGCAATGTGCACCATAAAAAATGATAAGCACAAAATAACATTAGTAAGACAAGGCTTACAGTGAAGGGATTTGAACTGTGCTCATCCTCTCAAAGTCAGGGTGCAGCCACTAACCAGCTGTAGGGATGGTTATGTTAGGATTTTATATTTGGCTGCAGTGGAATAGTCTTTTTTTTTCTTAGGAAGGTTCTTAATTGAGTGAAATAACCCAGAAGTGGCAGCCATGATAAGAGCTGGTCGAATTCTCTAAGTGCTAAGGAAAGGTGCTTCAATGCTTCCTTTCTAATCTCCTTTTGTATAGAGTACACTTAACCATTGTGATGGAAACCTCAAAGAATAGACTTTCATTTGGTCTGAGTTTTATCATAGTCTCTTGCAAGATGATCATTCAATACATGTTCAAACAAGCATGCAGAGAAGTGATATAGACAAAGGAGTGAGTGAGACATTTATAGCAGGGAAAAAACAAACCAGTTCAAGGATAACCCTGAGTTTTTTCTTCTATCATGCATCTTACAGAGACAACTCTCCTGCAGCTGCTATTTCTTTAATTATCTGACAAACACACACACACATGATTTTTCTTGCCAAATATGGTCTTGTGCAATAGGTTTGAGGAACATATTGTGTTTTAATAAATTTTCACTCCAGCACACAGTGTGCAGGACACAAAATTTCTAATACACCATCCTCTACGAAAGGAAAGGAGATAATTCCATCCCACAATTCCTCGGGGCAGCAATATTGAAGGTGACCAAGCAATGCACCATTCACAAACTCAAACAATTAAACCCACATTACACATCCACAGTGATCTGTGTATCCTGCATCCAAAGCTGTGTTCAACTTGTTTGACAATAGGATAAACAAATATATAATGCATTATACATTTTTCGTGTGAATTAAAAACAGAAATTCATGTGCTTTCCTCTTTTCGTCTTCAAATCGGCAGTTGGAATAGAAATTAAACCAAAACCAGAAAACAACTTGTTTTTCGCTTTTACTGTTATATCTTTGCATTATTATCTGCCCTTACTGCATCTCTACAAAAACGCTCATTGACTATGCTTGCTGTCAATGAAGTTACACTGCTGTGCCTGCATAAATGTGCACAGTGTCTCTCTTAATGGGGAAATGAAACCGGGAAACGCTGTCAGTAAACATGAATTAATATAAGATCCTAACCGGTCCTCTCGGTGCGTGAAGTTACGCTGCTTCCCACTTTTTCTTTCCATGTACAGTGTTTCCCTGTTGAGCTGCAGTTGGAAGCATTATAACAAAAAGAGGGAATTTGGCACTAAAATGAGTGTAACGTTGAAAGATATCTGCTTGAGTTAATGAAATACTTGTAGGGATCACCCCCATTGAGAGAGATGCTGTGCACAATTATGCACAAGGCACAGCAGTGTAACGTCATTAATTAAATATCAAGACACGCCATTTCTGCTGTGGTGGGATCGCTGCAGGTATTTAATAAAATATCTGCGGGGGGGGGGGGGGGGGGTAATAGTCAGCACCCCCGCACCCTCAACTGAAATCATGTTCCTGACAATGTTTTGCATTAGGGGCAGATAATATAGATATAGCAATAAAAGCGATTTTATTTTGGTTTAATTTCTATTCCAGTTGCCGATTTGATGACGAAAACAGGAAAAGCATGTGAATATGCGTTTTTTTTTTTGTTGTTTTTTTTTTTAATTCACAAAAAAAAAAAACAACAATGGAAAAACAAAATAATGCATCGTATATTTGTTTATCTTGTTTTGGATGGAGGGTACACAGACCCACAGCCTGTATCAACCATCACAACTTCAAAGCAAAATCAAGTTAACATTTCAAGGTGTGTATTGAGTTGTGTGGTGGCTCTTAAACTATTCTATGCACAGGCTAATAACAGATTATCATCAGCATATTAAACATAACACAGAAAAAGGGATATGAGACGTTTTTTGTCAGATTATGTTTTTAATTCAACATGTTTGAAACTTAAGTGATGATATGTACAGTAGTGGATTTGTAGGTCTAACATGCCTATCTTGCACACATTTACATTTATTTTCAATATTTTTACAATAATTGTGATTCAGGAGGGTGAGTGTGAGCAAGCATTCTCAATGTGACGGTTTCGTTTCATTTTGTGACTGGTAGCCTATATTCCTTTTTAAAATTCAATTCTACCCTTGGTAATGAGGTAATATTTTTCACCGTGTTGTCCACGTGTATATAGCCTGCATTAAACAACGCAGTAAGAATGACCGGCACAAATTATATAAGATGTGCTTTTTGTAGTCCATCTTCAGAACATTGTAGTTTCACCACAGCAGACCCATGTCAATAACACCCGCCACCGCATAATTAGGTAGCCCAGTGTTAAGTGCAGTCAGATTGTTTTAGCACTGCGGTTCTCTTTTCCTAAATTCTTATGACTTCTCCTTCACATCTTTCCATGACCTCGTGATGTTTTCCATCAGGGTCAAGGAAAAGTGGTTAGGAAAAGACCATAGGAGGGACTTTTTGACCGCAGCCTTTATCTCATCCATACTCTTATCAGTCTAGTTCTTTATCAATACTCTTACTGGTTCTTTTCCATTAATAAAGAATTGGGGGTTTTTAAACGATTATTTAAAAAAAAGAATAAATTCAGAACAGGATTAGAGTTAGGGATACATTGGATCACAAAACACACGGCGCACAGTTAGGATCGTGTCACGGTTTTGAATCATGGGTCGGATCAGCAAAAAAAAAAAAAGAGAGACAAATATAATGTGCACAAAATATAACTTTGCTTTCCATTTATTCTGTAAAACATTTAAAGCAAGTCTTAAATGACAACATTCAAGATGTCCAACCTTAAAATATATAAAATATTCAATACTCAACTTTTAAATTAAAAAGCAACATGAGGCATGATACCTTCTTCCTTTAAGAACGGTAGTGAATGAAACAACAGCCTGTATCCACATCATCAGAACTTGGTAATAACTTACAAACATGAACACACATCTTGTTCTGCAGCTTAGATTGTTGAATGAACCACCAAACAAACATTCACTGGGGAAAAGTGCACCACTAATGTCAGTTAGCAGCTAGATAGCTAATTAGCTGCTCAGCTGCAGCACATTAAACATCATGTAAACATACCTGCAGATGTCACTTCGGACCCGTTAGATGCTGGTTTAGTCGTTGCTCTTCAGAATCCCTGTTAGCGACACGCTTTCTGTCTATGACTTGTTCTTACAGCAGTTTGTTTACTTTGTCCCCAATGAGATATTAAATTTTGCAGTTAATCCACGGTTCACATACTTGCTGAACTGTGGGGGGGGCAAACCGTATGGATCACGGGTCAACTACGTTCCATTACACCACTAATTAGAATTGATTTATTTTTTAAATAAAGCTAAATACTGTTTCTATTGCGGCAACGTTAAAGTTTACAACAGCAAAATCACTATATAAACTCAATATCTCACTGGAAACAAAGCTAAAACATCAGTAAAATAAATAATATTCCTAACATTGAAAATACTGAGTGAAGTGTAGAAAGAATGAAGAACACAGACATCAGTCAGTATCAGTCCTTCATCCTGTCCTCTATCCTCCTCCGTCTGCTGCTGGTTGAGAGGGGGGTCTGGTCTGGGAGAGGGGCTGCCGTATCAGCCGGGAGCTGAGTTTACAAGAATTTGCCAAGAATTTGCCACATTTAAGATTCGTGGCAAAGATAAACAGTTAGACTACATACAGACAGCTTTCCTTTTAGCTTGTTCATGACAATTTGCTGTTAGCCTAATCAGCACACTGAAGTTGTGTAACCGTGAGACTACAGTTTAAGCAGATGAAAATATCACTTTTCTACATGTTTATGCTTGTTGAACAGGTGTTTTGATAAATTACTTATTGGCTTTTATTTCACTCATAGTAACAAGCGTCGAGTTGTCATCAACTGGAGTAAAACTTTATCTTTCACTTCACCTAGTTCAGTGTGTGTGTGTGTGTGTGTGTGTGTGTGTGTGTGTGTGTGTGTGTGTGTGTGTGTGTGAGGAGCTGAGCCCCGCCCTCGGTCAAACTCAACACAGAGAGCAGAGGACAGAGGCAGCTCAACCAGAAATGACAGCAAAACGCGGTAGAGACTCTCAGCATAGTTTTCTTCTGTTCATTCAGCTAAGGCGCCGTGAAAAAATGCTTATGCGCTGCGCCTGAGTCTTATAAAGGTGGAACCCTGGAAGAGGATGCCAAGCAGCTTCCAGCTGCCACCAGAACAGAATAACACCTGAGCCACGCAACCTTAGTCACTATGGAGACCTGGCAGGAGGACAGACTACACATGCGCACAGGGAGACTCACATCACACCATTCACGTACACGGGAGAAGGGTGACACAGGAGAGGGAGAAGGAGAAAGACGTCATTCAGAGAGATAGAGATATAAGGTGAGGCTGAACTCCTGCAGGATGGGGAACCAGATCCAAAACCTCAGGAAACCTCTGGCACTGACAGCCAGGGAATCAGAGCAGATCCAGGATGGGTGCTGGTCCAGCAAGAGATGCCTGAGAGACAAGAGAGGATGGGAGGATAAAAAGGGATAGAGAGGGAGAGGAGAGAGGGGCACACAGCTCGGACGCTCATGTGCTTATGGAACAAACAAACTGAAGATTAGAGAGATGCCAATGGAATATCATCTCAAGAAGGGGTGTTCATCCAAGAATGTCAACATCTGAGAGATATTAACATTACAGGATTAACAGTGAAGGTTTGAATTCGAGCATTGACCCTGTCACCAAGCTGTCACAGTATGTATACTAACAATCACAGGAAACTTTTCTTTAAATGCACATCAAAGTTTATTAACTTTAGTAATATCAATTATAAATCAATAACACTTCAATTAACAAACATCTATCTTTCAACTGCACTAAAGCAAGCAATCATAAACAATGGCAGTTATAAACAACAAAACAACATACGCACGTGTGTGTGCGCATGCGTGCAACAAATAAAATGGACGTGAACAATATGGGGTCAAGTCGCGCAAGAGTTCTGGACAAGCTGGTGGGTGTGAACCACGTGAGGTTATTTCAAGTGAGGTCAATAGGGTGAAAGCGTCATAGAACAAAAGATCTTAGCAATCGTGAGGAGAAAGTGGCACTTGTATTTCCACAGAGATGTGGCTTCAACGAATAAAATGCAACCCACGGTCTTCCACACAATGGCAAGCTTACACAAAGCAGTCCAAGCACCAAAATCAGTTAAGTGTGATAAACACAACCAGAACAGCAGCAGCAATAATACTTCAAAAGCAATCACAGTAGCACAATTAGGCGTGTCCGTGGTTTCACAATTAGCAATCAAGCTTAAAATAACAACATGTTAATAACCTATAACTGCCCAGACGTAGCCTCTTACCTGGACCGTTTAGGGGTAGGTGACTGTGTAGTCTGTCAGTTAGGTCTAAACTCGGTTCCTCGGCTGGATCCGGAGGCTAGTGTCCTCATGTTGTGGGCGGGTTGTGGCTAGGCTTGCCGTGGTGGTCAATGTTACCAGTGTTACACAGTGTTGGGACATACACCGATTACATTACTTGCCCACCATCCATACCGTAGTTACACCGTGCTTTTTTCCTATAGAAACAACCCCATTTATTGAATTTTCATGTATCAGCGCGTTCGTGTAACCCACGTTCATCAAATAAAAAAACTCCCATTTGTAAAGTATCAAGCGGGTTATCAATACTTAGTCAGACGACGGATGCTACAATTATAAACTGACAGTGTCACCTCTGGGAGCATCTGCAGCAGCAGCAGATTCACAACAAAAAGTAGAAGAGTAAGACATCTGTTCTCCGTCCTGCTGCTGTAAACAAACATAACGCTAGCTGTTAGTCAGCAGCTGCTCTCATGTCTCCGGGTCTCGGTGCTTGTTTTCAGCAGCAACTCTCCTGCTCTCTGCCTGCTCAGCCTGCTCTTGGTGTGTCTCTCTACGGATGGCAGGCGAGGTGGTTCCAAGCAGCGTTGTTGTCACGAGTTTATTAGTCGGTGGGAAAATTTCCTCACCATGGCATCCCTAGTTGTGGCAGCTGGTCTTCTTGGCGGACAGGCAGAGAGAACAGTGAGTCGACTCACTTAAAGACGAGCAGGCCACAGAGGTTATCCTTCATCTGTCCTCTGCAGGAAGGGGTAAGATTCAAGCGGGTAGCTCCCGGTCTGAAAAGTGAAGCCAATGCAGAAGTGCCTTAAACCTGCATTATCTCTAATGGCCAGCAGGGGGGAAACTCTACTGGCTGCAAAAAGAAGTCCAATTGTATGGAAGTCTATGAGAAAATTACCCTACTTCTCACTTGATTTATTACCTCAGTAAACACATTGAGTTTATGGTCTCAATTGCTAGCATCAAGTCTTCTTCAATGCATCACAATGTTCATTTTGTAAATTATGGCCCCATTTAGGGTAAAATTGATGACATAGCAGCATATGCTTTAGGGCGTGGCTATGTTGTGATTGACAATTTGCTACCAAGGCAGCAACTTTGATTACATAACGTAACCATGGCGTAACCCCAGATTCACAGAGTATAGGTGTAGCTGCTGCTATTTCAGTGTGTTTTCAGTTCATTAAAGTTAATTGTAACATTTTGGTCACCTAAAAAGTCCTGTTCAGAATTTGGTTGTGATAAAAGACCCTCTAAGGAGTCGGATGTTCAGTTTTTCCGGTGAGTACTTTTTGTACTCTGTTAACCATAGATTGTAAATGTGCTGTGCTAACCAAGCTAGCAGCTAGCACCATGGTCCACCCTCTTGTCCAAATATGGTCACTTCTGGCTCCAAAAAACAAACATGGCGACAGCTCTTTGTTCTGGCCACATGCATGGCACAACAGTGTTGATGGCGAAGAATTACTGAATTACAAAAGCACAGAAGCATATAATTACCTGCATAGCAACAAAATAGGTAAAGTACTGTTCAAGAAACAGCAACTTTATATTTCTGAAGGCAGCAGTAGAGCCCAACCAGAGTGTCAGTCAAGCTGAATATAGAGCTTGGGTAATGGGTAATGCTGAAGGAAAGTGGAGTTGAGCTATTCTCTGGAAGGTATTCATAAGTGATTTTTTTGCCAAAAAGGATATATGCTTTGTGCTTAATAGTAATATCAATAGTAAGTGTAGAAAATGATGAAGATATTATTGATGTCATTATTGTAGGTGCAGAATGCAGTGGACAGTGGAAAGACAGGGCTTGCATGTACAGATGAGCAGTGCAGGTGGAATGTAGGGACAACAAAGGACCTTGAGCCTAAATGTCTGAGTCAGATTAACTTCAGGCACCACAAAGCAGAACAGCAATGCAACGTGAACTGTAGGACTGTAGTGACTCAATCACTCCCAAATACACCACATCATCTGTCATACAAAGACATCAGAGACAGTGTTGATAAAGCCCCCATCAACCACTTTTTGTCCTCAAAAACAACTGAACTGAACAACTGAAAAGTGTTTATTATGCCATCAACAGAACAACCTAGCAGGAGTGAAGTGCAGTTGATGTCAAGATTTTTCAGTCACACCAGCCACGCAGTTATGATCTCAGCTGTGACTCATGCAAGACATTCTACCAGGCATGCGTTGAAGTTTGTGATGCACAAGCAGCTCAACTAGAATTAGAAACAAGAGCAAAGTGCATCTGATTTGTGGCACAATTGTAAGAAAATCAGACTTACAGCAAGCTCTGCAAAAAAGGTTCCCGTTTGTGCAGCCACAAGTGACAAATTTCTATGTGAGCACATATGCCCCTCCTTTTGTGGCAACTATCTATATATCTACTAAAGGAAGGAATCACTGTCTGTATGTCTGTGTGTCTGTAGGGATGCCATGGTGAGGAAATTTTCCCACCGACTATTATACTCGTGACAACAACGGTGTTACCGGTTACACCAGACATTTTACAAAATAAGATATTGCTCAATGACACTCATCCGTAGAGCACTTACTTGGATCTTTAACATTAGATTGTTTGGTTAAGTTCTTCCCCTTATTTAAGTGAGTGATGGTGGACTTCAGGCTGCTGCCAGCGGGGGGGCGGAGCTTCAGGGCAGGGCAGAGCTTCAGGGCTCTGCTGACTGACTCCAGCATGTCAGGGAGAGAGCATAGATGAGGTCTGACACGAGTCAGAGAAAAGTGTTCTAAAAAGAGAAAAGTAGACAGCAAAAACTGAGCTTTTAATCAAGAATGGACACTCTTACCCGTGTCTAGACATAAAGCATAGCATGAGCAGCAGCAAGTGAATCGTTGTGTCTACACAGGAGGCTTTAAGGTACATTGTTTAGAGTAGATCACCCACGTTTTGGAAGTGTTCAGATCCCATTACACAATGTCTGTAGTTTTGCGCGTTAAAAGGAGTAAATACTTCCAAGGGCAGTTGAAAACCAGTTTGTCTCAAATGCTCTGAGACCATGGCGATTGTGAAGCACCATTACAGACAAAGCACAAATCTTTTGAGGAAAAATGGCGTGAGCAGCACGTTTAGCAGATCAGCAGCAGTGAGTGAACCATTGTGTCTACACAGGAGGCATTCGAGTACATGGTTGAGCGTAGGTCATCCCCCGTTTCGGAAGCGCTCAGCCCAATACACAATGACTGTACCTATGCACATAAAACAGAACAAATACTTCCACAAGCAGTTCAAAACCAGTTTTTCATAAGTTCCAAGAATGTGGCGATTGTGAAGCACCATTACAGACAAAGCACAAATCTTTTGAGCAAACATACCCACTCAAATCAAAACCAAAGGTACAGAAAATAGAAACGATCAATTACTGAACCAGGAAGTAGGGCCGTAGATTAGCATGTTTCAATGGTGCCTCTGTAGAAAGTAATGAGGGCTGGAATGGGGAGACTTGCCTTTTTAAGTCTGCGGAGAGGATGGAGGTGTTGTTGCACATTTTTAATGATGGCCAAGGTGTTATTAGTTGAGGTCAGGTCATCCACTAGGTGTACTCTTAGGAACTTGATGTTATTGACCATCTCCACGGTGGCACCATCAATGGTATGATGTTGCCCATTGTCCCTCCTGAAGTCAATCACCATCTCCTTAGTTTTGTTGACGTTGAGGGAGAGATTATGGGATCCATACCAGGCCATTAGCTGCTCCACTTCCATCCTGTATGCAGATTCATCATCATTGCTGACAAGACCCACTACTTGATGATGTGGTTGGTGTTGAATCTGGCAGTATAGTTATGTGTTAGCAGGGTGAAAAGCAGGGGGCTCAGGACGCAGCTCTGGGGTGAACCTGTGCTCACTAGATGGATTTTGATGTGTGGCTGCCAATGCGGAATGTCTGCTGCCTCTGCATGAGGAAGTCGAGGACCTAGTTGCAGGTGTCAGTGTCCACATCCAGTAACCCCAGCTTCTCCACCAGCTGTTGTGGTATGATGGTATTAAATGCCAAGCTGAAATTGATGAAGAGGATCCTGGCATAGGTCTTCTTCCCTTTCAGATGTGACAGAGCGAGGTGGAGTGTGATAGATATTGCATCTTCGGTGGATCTGTTCAGTCTGTATGCAAACTGTAAGGGATCTAGTTTAGCAGTGAGGTGGGCCTTGATGTGCTGCATGACAAGTTGATCTCACACAGACACTGTAGATTAATTACTAGCATATCCTTCCAGTGTTGACACAAGGATGTTAAATGTTTCTTGGGCGATGCCAGTGTAAAGCACAGCAACCTGCATCGTTTTGACGCATGAAGTAGCCAATCTCATCACACTGAGTCATCTCATCCTGCACATCTTTTCGGCCAGCTGTCTGGCAATAATCATGATCCTGTCATGCAGGGTCCTACCACTGTGTGTAGACTGAGCACAACTGTGGGTCAGGGGGATGTGCAGAACTTGAGATGCTGGTCTGAGATAGACAATGTGAAGTCCACCGAGCAGTCTTAACAAACACAGAAGTATGGCCAAAGTTACACACTAAGAGAGTACTTCCATGCATGTAAATGGTTATAAAAAATACATGGATAACTCAGTGTATGCTTAGGTAGATAGCATGTGTTATGACTGCAAATAAAGGCTGAAATTTGTGCCCCTTGTATAGTCATTGTTTTTAAATTTGAGACTTTCACTGATTTTTAGACTACCTATATCCATGCATGATTACATTCGGTCTCAGACTGCATAACATACAGTTTTTACAATGACAGTATACAATATTATATGTAATACAACATATCAACAGATTTGCAACTTGAGATATAATATTCAACATGATTGCTCAAAGCTAAGTAAACAGAGTAGCAACTAAAAGCCTACCCACTAACTCTAGTGACGTTTCAGAAAGAAAACTAGCGAATCTAGTGATATGTGAACTAAGCACAGATAATAACATAGTAAGATAAATGAAAAGGTTAGAGAAGAATATAGAGAAGGAGAGAGTGTACACAGAGAGTGTAAACAGCGGTTATTGATCTCACCGAAGTCTGAAGCAGTGTCACGGGAGTGTATCTAATGTATCCAGTTTAACTTTAATGAGTCTGTGGAGTGGACTGTGGTGCCAGTCCCAGTATGATTTCAGGTTTTTGTGTCTATGAATAATTTTTACATTATGATGAGGGCTTTGTTTTGAAGCAGCACTGGCTGACGATATGCCAGTCTAGTTTTAGTGGCATATGCAGATTCTGACTGTTGACTATTGGTATACCTCTGTTGATTTACTGGTGCATGTCATTTGTCTTCCACTGGCAGATACTACTCCTCACCAGCATACACCTATTCTTAGTGACATATATTGTTGCTGGGTATGGTATACCACTGCTGTGTGCCATTTTTTAAACAGCATGTGCCACTCAAAAGTGACTGGATTTCCACTGACAAATGCCACTCTCTACCACCATGCACTAATTGTATGCCACTTCACACTAGTGTTTAGCCTGTTCCTAGTGGTATGTCACTGGTGCGTATTGGTACACTGCTGCTGTTCTACTGGTGTACGCCACTTATAAACAGCATGTCATTCATGGTCTACTAAGAGATACCGCTCCCCACCAGCATATAATTATTCTTTCTGGTATATGCCACTGCTGTGATGATGGCATATGTGACTCAGTTGCACTGCATGACTTCAGATAGTTGACACAGTGGCCAGCCGTGTAACTATAGTAAATGGTCAAATCAGAAGCATATTCCAGAATTAACACTCTAGCATAATCAACAAACTATTTAATGTGGATATGGATTGTTATTCAAACATGGGCCAAGCTAACCCCATTAGCTTATCTAACATTACCACTAAAATATTAGTGTTTGTCTCGGAAAGCTGCATACTGAGTGATTATCTTCAAATATAACATTATAAGCTAGTTTTACATGTACTGTACCTGCCAGTGAAAAGTGGTATCTGTCAGTGGATCACAAGCAGTATGCCATTTTTATGTGGCATACACCAGTAGAACATCACAGCATACCTGTGAGGCAAAGGGTGCCATGAGAAAAGGGGACAATTTAACAGATAAAAGAAAAGACTCTAATCTTTATTTTATAAACGAACATTTTCACCTATTTTCTATTGTTAAAAATAAACACACATAAATCCATATTGTTGTTTCTTAAGTCACAATAATCAGCTCCACTCATTGTTTGTAGCGTTTCCTCCATGTCTTGAACATGCTCATGTCTAGTCACCAATGTAGTTGGTGGGGAAAAAGAATCAGACAGTACTGCTTGATTAATCCCTGTTTATTTCACTACTCTGTTTTCTAACCTTAATGATAAGTTCAGGTTGTCTGTTTACTTCACTAAATGATGTAAAAAGCTATTCATATTCATGTCTGTCTCACTCCTCCTGTGTTACTGATAGGGGCTACACGGGGAAGAAGCTGCAGGACAATGTGCAGTGTGAAATCTTCCAGACCATCTACGAGGAAGCCATGGAGGCCTACAGAGAGGAGATCGTCCACCAGCTGCCCAGCAACACTCCTGAGGACCTGGAGTGCAACCTGGAGCAGATAGTGCAGTGGACTGAGCAGTGGATGAAAGACCATAACTAGAAGCTGGACTCCTGTCGCAGGACTGTCACATAGAAATTCAGACAGTTAAAGATGATTTCTAATTCTTTTCCAGCCTGCTTATATTTTCATAGATTTTGCCACCATAAAGTTTGGCTGCATGCTCAAAGTATAATTATTACTTCACTGGGCTGTTTTTCCTGAATGTAGTTTGCAGGGAGTGTTTCTGGGCCCAGTCACTCTAAAATGGTTGGACTCTAAAGCAGTTGAAAGACATAGAACACAGTAACAAGCACAAGGAACTTCTGACATCAGCTATCTGATTACCCATAGCCTGAAACATGCATATCTTACTTTGTAAAATATTTTATTTTTTATTAGTGCAACTAGTGTCAAGTCAAATCAATCAAGTACTCATACACTGCTGCATTCATGTCATCATTTTTTATAAATAAATGATCACTGGGAAACGGCATTCTCACAAAGTATTAAACCTCCCTGGGTATTGACAGCTGTTAAGTACCAATAACAATAACAATAAACGTCCCCAAACAAATGTTACAAATTACTTCACAGCATAACAGAAAAATAGGCAAGAATAAGAGTCTTCAGCCAAGCCTGCTGCTCTGTGAGTCTGAACTTGGCCACAGTGGTTCTTTTAGCTAAATTCTAATGCAGGCATGCTAACATGCTCCCAGTGACAAAGGTAACATACAATGCTGCTTGAAAGTTTGTGAACCCTTTAGAATTTGCTCTATTTCTGTATAAATATGACCTAAAATGTCATCTAATTTCCATTCAAGTCATAAAACTAGATAAAGATCACCAGTTAAACAAATGAGACAAAGACCTTATAGTTGTTTATTTATTGAGGAAAATGATCCAATGTTACATATTTGTGCGTCGCAAAAGTATGTGAACCTCTAGGATTATCAATTTATTTGAAGGGGAAACTAGAGTCGGGTGTTTCAATCAATGGGATGACAATCAAGTGTGAGTCTGAGAGGCCCTGCCTTATTTAAAGTAGAGAAATCTGGGTCTTCACTATCAAACTCTGACTTTCACAACACAGGTTTGTGGAAATATGTCATGGCTCAAACAAAGGATATTTTTGAGGACCTTAGAAGAAGAGTTTCTGATACTCACCAGGCTGGAAAGAGTTACAAAACCATTTCTAAAGAGCTTAGACTCCATCAGTCGACTGTCAGGCAGATCGTGTACAAATTGAAGACGTCCAACACCATCGTTACCCTCCTCAGGAGTAGTCGAACAACAAAGATCACACCAAGAGCAGGCATGTAATACTCTGGGAGGCCACAAGAAACCCCAGGGTAACGTCTAGGAAACTAAAGGCCTCTCTTGCAGTGGCTATAGTCAATGTTCATGAGTCCACCATCTGGAGAACATCAATGGTGTGCATGACAGAGTTGCAAGCCACATACTCAGCTCTGCTGCTTATCCCACAAATAAATGTTCCTTACGAATGTGGCACCATTTAAAAGGGAAATAAACAGGCTTTCCAACGGTATAAGATTTATTGCCAAGAAGCATTGTTACATCAAAGAAATAATCTACCAAACACAAATGTCCTTACTTTTTGTGCTATGTTTATAAAGTACCACACTAAAAACACTAAAAACATTCATAGATCTAAAAGTGTAGGTTCACATCAGAAAGTATTAAAGCATGTATCAAATACATGACTCACACACTCTTATCTAACAAAGCTGACATGTTAACACTTGTTATCCTAGTTACTTTAAGCTTATTACTCAATATACGACTTAGCTTAAAAATGAACAAAAGAAAATGTCACAACAAGAAGCCAGACCTCCTGCACACTCATTCACAAATCACACAACATCAACAGGTGACTGAACAACCAATAAATTAAAAACTGGATCAATTCTAAATAAATGAGTGAGTCCAGACAGCTCGCTGTGACTTAAACAAACTACCAACAGCACATTATATGATCTCTGCTGCATTCTTGTTTAAGGAGATAAATTCACAAAACAGTCGGAGACATTTAATCATCAGAGATGAAATTAGCAACCAAAGAGACAGAGAGAAAGAAGCTGTATCTGACTCATGTTATCCGATGTCGTCTTCTCTCTATCCAAGTATCCATGTCATAACGTCCATGTGTGGCTGTTGGTCATCTTGTTAGTTAGTTAACAGAACTTTGTTGCTGCTGGTTAACCAGTCTGTTATCATTAGCAACAATGACAAACAAGCTATCTCTCCAGGTTGTTTCATTTAAATTATGTTGTTAACTATATACTATTGTTGTTGAGAGGAGTTCACTTCAGAGCAGTGGTATGTCAGGCCACAGCACACCACGTAGTCCCGCTGAGGGTCCAGCCCTAACAGCTGAGGCAGTGAGGCCCGAGGCTGCACCAGCAGAAAGGAGCTCTCCAGCCGCTCCCCGGCACCGTCCTGTCGCTGCTGCGCTGTGCTGCCCAGTCAAAATCCATTCTCCTGTTAGCTCAACAACAGTCCGTCCGCTACAACAATCTAACTGTTGTGTTGGCTAATGGAAGCAGCTATCTACTGCTCAACAAAGGAAGTGAAACATTACCTCTAAATCTGAAAAAAAGAATTTTGGACTATCGCTTTATCACATGCAGTTGTAGAGATTTGAAGATGAAATTTGGAAACTGTCATTGGACCAATGTGATGTCAATATTGTATTCTGGTTGTTGACTGGTTAGGGAGGACATCCTCCCTTGGAGTGTCATTTTATAAATTTTGGCCATTACATTAATACAGTACATTAGATTGACATAAGAGATCCCGCCCTTAGGAAGACAGCAGGAGCCCATCCTCCTCTGCCCCCCACCACCACTTACACACACTGCCCTTTCTCCTCTTGCCTGCCCTGCAGGTGGCGCTGTTGAAGCATTTTGATCAGAATTTCAATAATGGATTTTTTTCCAGAGAAGACAGATAAATTATTTTATAAATGATTTGGTAATGGGGTATTTCAACCAATTACTCTTTTATATATTTTGATCATCTCCCCCTTGCCTCTCAAAAATAGAGGAGCAACCTCCTCTACCTCTATCGACTGCTGGCATGTTGGCACTTGACTACTAGTGACAACAGCAGCAGTTGTGTTTACCCTGTTGGTTGGCTGGTTTTTACCAAGTTTTTACTGTCACTACTACTTCTCTTCTCTGCTCTCATTCTCATTTCTCTATTTTGTGCCTCCTCATCTCCCCTCTACTCTGTCCTGTGACCCGGAAATCGATCTCAGCGCCATGTTTAAGGATGTCTCAATTTGAAAATGCATCAAGAGGAGAGAGGAGGCTTGAGCGAGGATGCACAGCTGTATCCTTTGCGGAAGTCTTTTTGGCACCGGTGACATATAAAAGAGGTGTGACACACAGCTTGAATGCACAAACCATGGCGGAAGCAGGACTTTACAAAGTGTTCCTTTTGTATTCATAAGTTGTATTAGTTATTAGGGCAGAAATAGATTTCATAGAAACAATATACGCAGCCACCACTGGAATCCAATTCTACATTAGTTTGAGATGATGAAATGCGCGATCAAACCTTCTGCCTTAAATTTATTGTGCAGCCCCTCATAAGGCGCTGTTCTAACCACATTACTTAATGACATTTCACCCTGACATTATGTTTTTATTGTTGAATGTAGGCTACATCCAATTCAACTACTATAGTCGTGACATTATGTCTACAAGTGCAAACAGCTGCCAATGTCAAATTATATCAACGAGAACATTCTCTTGCATTCAGCACTGATTTGCTGTATTTCATGTTGTCATATAATAGTCAATTATCCATTATGTAATCTGCAAATGTCATT